>NC_051312.1:136362592-138762592 GCF_015220235.1 Choloepus didactylus | reverse complement strand
TAAGTCAAATATAACCTCTTCTGCAAAAGCTTTCTCAGATTTACCTGGCCCGTTCTGCTCACTGCTCTGGATTCTGGGTTCCTAGGTCACCTTATTCTTACCTCTTTACAACTATTTACAGGTTGTCTTTGACTATTCCACTTTTTGTTTATCCTCCTCACTAGTCAATGAGCTCTTTGAAAAAAGAATTGTGTCTTATAGCCACCTCATTTCTCATTTAACAAATATTTCTTGCAAGAACGTAAGAGGAGGATGTGGTAAAAAATATATATGTAACAGAAATAAATAAGAACAGAATAAAATTGGCATAAGAACACATTGGATCCTGTCCACAACTGGGAGAGATAAGATACCTTCATAGAAAAGAACAGGGGAGAAGGATATTTCACCAGTGCTCTGGAAAACCCAGATTCCAATCCATCAACTCATTTCTCTCCACTGCCCACACTGGAATAAAGTCTGTAAGACGTGCAGGTGTCTGTATTCTTCTTTCTCCTGTTTCAGGCAATTTATTTGTGCCACTTTTTAATTCTCTCCCAAGATCAGCTGTCCAAACTTGATTAGAGTACCATTACTTCAATGCAGGTACACAAGGGAGCCCAAAGGTTCAATGCCTAAATTAATTTTGGCTTATGCTAAGAGACATCAGGCTTCAGACAGAAAAGTCAAAAGCTAGCACTAGCATTATGCACTGAGGTTCATGAAGCACCCAAAGGTGTTAGGGATTATCATACTTTAGGAGACAGAAAAGAAATAGGTAAAAACACTTTTTAAAACCAATCTCATAAATCTTCTAGCCTCCTTAACAGTTGGACAAATGCTCTATGAAAATCACCCTGCTGTTTTTGCTAACTTGTTCTTGCTTCTTGACAAACCAAAATATATCATAGAGCTGGGATTGGTTTAACTGTGAAATAAAGCCATCAGCCCAGCCTTATTTACCTGGTTTTGTACCTTCTCAAACAGCAGCAAGCTCTTGTGTGCAAGAGGCCAGCAGGACCAAGTAATCAGCAGTCTCTACTGATTGTTGCCAACTGAGTTCAAATGGAGGGAATTGAAAGACCTCAAAAACCTGATTTATTCATTTGAGGCCTTCTTAAGGACTTACTAATGGTAAATAGAGGCTTGAATCTTAAGGGACTTGCCTCAGCCCTCTCTTTGGAAGTAGTCTCCCTCAAATTCTATAATTTCTTTGCCTTACAGAAAAGTAAGTTGAGGGGAGGGTGTGCAGTGGTTAAACAAGCAAGTACAGCTAAGTAGCAATTGGAAAACAGAGCTGTGTGGCCACCTGTAAAAGAGACTCAGAAGCCAACTATGCAGCTAAAGAGAAACTATATTTAGAAAAAAATAAGAAATATGAGTGGAGATAGGGACAGCGAAGGCAGAGATGAATTTTAAAAGAATTAAGTAAATTTTTAAAAAGGCACTTCAAGGGTTTCAATTTCTGGCCATGTGGAAGAATTAAATACACTAAAGCCCTCCTGCTTGAGAATAGCTAAAATGCTTGACTTCTTTATAAAGACCACTTCAAATGATTGAATAAGCCTGATGCAGAGTAGAGAGCTAGATCAACCACACCCTGCATCAATCTACGATACCTAACAGTCTATACTCTCAGAAAAGAATAAACTAGGAAAAAGTAAAACCTATTTTAAAAAAGAAGCAGGAAAAAAAAATTGCATTATTTCTGGATAAGTTTAAAAATGAAAGTCTCCCTTGAGAATAAATGGCCACTGGCTCTTAATCACCTAATTTGGGGGCTTGTATCTACAGTCCTTGGATGTTCCTAAATACTGCAAACTGAGAATGGAAATTTAGAATGGACATAGGTCTGTAGCTCCCTTCAGGATCTACACAAATTCCCTGGGAGGAACTCATCTATGACCCAGGTCTCAAATATTTTCCCACAGATAAAGTTCCAAAAATTATGAGACCACATAAAAAATCAACCAACAACCCACCATCAATGAAAGTCAGCAAAAGCAACAAAACCACAAAAAATCAGACCCACAGAAAGCAAAAACAACAACAAAAAAGCAGTATCAGTCCTGCAAATGCATTAGATATTACCAGATAACGAGTACAAATAAATATGTTTAAGGAATATTAAGGAAATTAAAGAGAAATTGAAATGCTAATGAAGGAAAAAGAGATTCTAAAAAGTTATCAGCCAGATTTTTAAAAGGATCAAATAAAAATTTTAGAAATAAGAAATAAGTATGACAACTTGATGAAAGGGTTAAACGGATAAATAGTCATAACCGAATAGAGAATTTTTTAACTAGAAGACAGGTGAACAAATTAGAAGAAAACAGCACAAAAAGGCAAAGAGATGTGAAATATAAAAGAGTTAAGATATAAGAAAGATAAAATTAGAAGATCAGCACGTCAAAAATCACAGTTCCAGAAGAAGATAAGAATGGGAAAGAAGAAATATTTCCAGAATTGATGAAAGATACCAGTCCTCAAATTCACGAACCCCAACAAATTTCAAGAAAGATAAATAAAAAGAAAATCACCCTAGACACATCATAATAAAACAGCAGAAAACCAAAGACAAGGGAGAAGGTCTTAGAGGCATCCAATGTAAAGCAAGTCACCCAAGAAAGAATAACAATTCTACTGAAGGCAGAATTCAAAATAGCAAAAACGGAAGCCAAAAGAGAGTGGAATAATGTTCTCGAATTAGCAACTCAGAATCATATACTCAGTGAAACTGCATTTTATCTGATGAAATAGAGACATGCTCAACAAATAGAATCAGGGATCACCAAATGTCGATGGAGAGAAGAAACTAAGGGAATTCAGCTGGGACAGGCTATGGAATGGACTCTCCTTTCAGAATAATCTATAAGAAAAGGAGGGGTAGCATAGTTATGAGTGCATATAATGCCAACTTTCATTCAGCATCTCCTTTGACTTCAATGCCAAGAAAACTTGGCAGTGATTAGCATGCCAAAACCAAAAAGAAAGGCAGTAGGTCTCAAGAAAATTAATATGGTCTACTTCTCTGTTCTAAATTCCTTTAATTAGGTGTTCATAGGTATCCATATTTTAAGGAATCCCTTGGTGTATCAGCTGCAAGGAGGTACTGGTATACCTAGGGTAAAAGTGATGAGAAAAAGATGGTACTGAAAAACTTGGGTGGAATCCAAATGTGAGAGGATGGAGTAGAAGATCATAGTCTTTAAAAATAGAACAGTGGTTTATGTCCTGCACTTACTGCTTATGTGATCTGGGGCAACCACATCAGGTCTCGGTGCCTCTCTTTCTGCAACTACAAAATGTGGATAATAATAATAATTTATTCTGCATAATATTTTCATGACAATTAAATAACAGAAGAGCTTTGTGAACAATAAAGCATGACGCAAATGATATTTCGGTCATAATAAAATAACAACAACAGAGTTCAGAGGGGCTTTTGTTTACTGCCCATACACATGAGGTGGCTAATCATATCATTCTCATCAGGAGAACGGAAAACTCTGAATAAAGACTTTACATAAGCCCCTGTTTCCAAACAAGTTGAGGACCTCATTCTGAGAACCGATTTAAACAAAGGCTTGATCATGAAGAGGCTCAGGGCCCTAATGTTGAAGCCTGGGAGAAACATAAGATGAGGCAGTAATGGGGACAATTGTGTTAGGCTCCAATGGCTCGTGGGACTCAACTCTGGAACTGTGCAACTGTGGGACAGAACTGTGCTCAACTCTGACCATGACTGAGCTGAGAGTCCGGACAAGCAGAAGCTCTAAACTTAGGAAGACATACTTCGACCTTGAAGGGAGGAAGGAAAGGAAGTCCTGACCTGGGTTTATTTTCTCCCTTTCTTCCCTAAGATGAATAAAAAAAGGCTTCCCGGCTTCAAAGCCAGGACAGATGAACTACCTGAACCAGACAGCAAAGAAGAAAGAAATGCGCGAAAGAAATCACACACAGATGCCTGATGAGAAGGGAGAGAAAAGGAAATTGGCTTCTGCTTTCCCCTTAATGGACTATCAGTCCTTCATTTCCTTGGGTCTTTGTACGCACACCCATGTCAATACTCTCTGCTTCAGAGAGGAAGATACCTTTTTATAGTTTCTGCAGGGAATATTCTCTGGTTAGTAAGCCCGTTTAGTTCTGAAGGGAAAGGTCACCTCTAAAAGACTAGCCAACAGGAAGAACACTGCCTTTCTGAGTCCTGCTGACCATTCCACCACTCCTTTCAAGGTCAGAACTGACTCAACAGCTGTCGTTATTTCTGTCCAATCTAGATATTGGACTCGTAAAATCAGCATTTTAGGGGTTAATATATGAAGAATCATATGAACATTGAAAGTGTCTGGAAAAAGAGCATAGAAACACCCTATTAAACGCAAACATGTGCCTGGGAGTGACAAGTCTTTTGAATAGTCTTGCCTTTTTACATCTACCCAACCAACCTTGTCTTGTTAATTGGTCCCCTTCACAAGCACTTGTTTTTATTTTTGTTATTTTTTTCCAAAAGAATGGTTACATGCAAAGGGACATGCATTTAATTGCTACTAAATCACCTGAGAATTCAGGAAGTCAGTCCACATCTAAACCAACAAAATGCTGTCTGCTCTGTGTTCTAATCAACACGCTATGTACCATATTGTTCTGCTGGCTGCCTGAGCACTGTCACACCAGGAAAGTATCCATGAGCTTCCCTGACCAGGCCTACAAATAAGGTGAATGCCCACATGCTAAGCAGGGCTTGCACAGCAGGGCAAGTTCAGCCAAAGTGAGCCCTTTTTGCCATCACTGAAATCTCCAAGGAGAGCTGGACCAAAGAGTCTCACAAATGCTGGAGGCAAACTCAGTGCCAAACAAACAAACAAACAAAAAAACAACAACAAACAAACCATGGGAGGGGGGGAATCCTGAGCTCCTCCATAATTCAGTTAATTGGAGTTCTTGCTGCTAGTGAGCCCAGCTAAGCCAAAGAACAAGGTTCCTTTCTGGCCCTGCCCCTCACCAAAGCAGTTCTTCAGAGGCTGCTATCAAAGCCCAGGCTTCGTGCCTGTCACCCTATCAAAGAAGACTCCTTATCTGATTAAATGGAATATTATGCTAAAAATTCAGCCACCCAGGCACTGGCTGTGTGGGTGTGCTGGATAGAATCTTCATGAAAATGCCATCACAGGGTCATTTGTTTAATTTCAATTCTGCCAAATGTAAAAATAGAACAAGCTGCCATGAGGGGTTGAGGCTTGACAGCTCCGTGGAGAAGACTCCAACAGCACAAAAGCACGCTGTTTCGCTGGCTCGCTTATTCTCTCTCTCTGCCAGAGGAAGAAGGGGAAGGGAAAAAAACCTGAAAGCAAGGTAGTGCTTTCACTTACTTTCTGCTCTTTTTCCCTCTTTTGCTTTTTCCTGCACTTACTCTCTGTGTCTTCTTCTTGCCCCATCTGTTTCCTCCCACTTGGCTTGCTTCCAATCTCTGCCACCCCCGCCCCTCCCCTGCTTCATCACTTCTACATGTCATTTCCCTTTTTCTCCTTCCCAGGGACTGGTCCTCTTTCCATGTCTCCAGGCTGTCCTTGCCTTCTGGGGCAGCCTGTCTCCGGACTCACGGTGTCTCACAAACTTTTCTGGGAATTGCTCTTCCCCCACGTCTCCCTCCTTTGCCCCTTACCCAAGTCCCAGACATTAACAATGTCTAGAAAGATGAAGTCTCAGAGATGAATTAGATCGAATGGCAGAGAAGCTGTAGGAGCTGCCTTTTTTCATCCTCCCTCGTCTAGCCAAATATGTTTATTATTCACTGAACTCAGCAACTCATGGAGGGGTAGGGAATGCATGCCGATACTACACCACCACTCTTGTGTTTTAGACAAATCAATTTTTAATTTCATACAGTTTTGAAAAATAAATGCACAAATTGCACTCTCCAATTCTGATCCTTGAAGTCCATAGCACCTCCAAATCTACTGTATCACAATCCCAGCTCAGAAAGGGAAACTTCTCTTTTACTAGAAGATCCTACACCAAAAGCCCACGTGGGTACTGGGGGAAGAGAGAGACTTCCAGTTTCTAACCTGTTGGGGGGGTCTCAGAAATTTTCCACTATTTGACCATGTTTCACACCAAAGGGTGGGGTTGTTTGAAGTCTATTAATCTGGTTGATGAAACCAACTCAGTTTAGCTTCTTCACTATGCCCGGAATGAGTTCCTCACCCACACTGTCCATGATCAACTGGAAATATCTTTTTTCCTCAACTAGAATCACCAGTAACTTTCTCTGAAAACAGAGCTTCACAGCTGTTTCGAGGAAAACCTAAGAGAAAAGGTGGTTGGCAGACCACTAACTCACAGACTCATCAACGTCAACCCATTACAGAAAGAACTCAGACTCCTATTTTTATTGCTATCTTACAGACTACTTGATTCTACTGCCAAGTGTCCTCCCCTGCCCCCACCAAGATAAAGAACTCTATTTTCACACAGGTCAAATGAGGCTTCAATAAATTAAGGTGACCCTCATGAAAGCATGTGACTCCTCAGGACCCTGATTTCTAAAACATCCCCACCCCTGTCGGTAACTACCGGCAACATTCCTTCATTATGCAGATGTGTAAAGCAGAGTGGATACTGGGGCATCCCTTAGAAGCCAGAGCCTCATCTACACCAAAATAAAGGGTCCATGGAACCCTGGCATCTAAAAGACACATGCCATGCTTCTGCTCTGCACATACTAGGGCTCTGGATCAAATCAAGGAAATTATGCTTTTATTCCAATCTGATGAATGACTGTGCCTATGCAGAAAAACAAATGGAGTTCCCAAGGTACCAAGCCACCGGTGCAAAAGGGAGAAAGGAGAGGAAGAAAGAAAAGATTCGGATCAAGATGAAAAATCACGAAGTCCAGGCACCCCAAGAGAAAGTAACCCCTCCAGCCCATCAAGTGGAATGAGTGATAATTTGTAGCAGAATTTTGAATAGCAGCCCAAGGCCACAAACAGCTGAAAACCACATGCCACCTGTGTAAAAGCAGCAGCCAGCAGGAGGAGAGCAGTGGAAAACACACCACAGGGGTGCAGCTGCAGCCCTGGGGCTGGTGATTTCAGTTACAAGTATACATACCAGCAGATGTGTGTGACGGGAGAGCCCCGACCAGGAAGTCGAACAGCAAGCTAATCCACAGTGACATCAAATAACTGCCACTGTCCAAAGGCTGGAAGGTTTTGGCAATGACCAGTGGCATCTCCCTAACAAAGACGCAATTTTACTTAAGGCCTATGATCACTGAATACAGCTGAGAAAGAAAACAAATTTGGTGGCAATGTCAAATTGGGCCACTACACCAGTCCCCCAGTTGGCTAGGTATTGATCAATGTCTCATAACGGTTTCTTTTCAACATTAACACCAAAACCCAGCCCCAAATATCCAAAACCAAACTGCTTTTGAGCGTGGAAAGCAGAACTTCCACATGCCCTTATTGAAGATCCCAGATCTCTAGAATACCTGATGCTCCAGCACCACTCTCTGCCCAAGTTTCAAAGTAACTGAGCCGAGGGGAAGAGGCCACAGGCAGACACTGGTGAGTCAATGGCACACCATCAAAGGCAGCTAGTTCAAGTTTGGAGAGGCAATGAAGGTGACATGGATAGGAACACGTGGCCCAAGCGAAAGACATGGCCTTCAAGTAAGAAACAAAGGTGGAGGCAGAGCTGAATAAAGAGGATCAACTTCAAGCTCAACCAGAACACAGGACTGAAGTGCTCACTAAGGAGACACATTTCTACACTTTTCTCTTACCCTCCTAAATGAGATGAGAGGGGAGAGAGAGAGAAGCAGGTCACACTGGAACAGTGTAGGTGGTTCTCTTTGAATGTGTCTGCCCTGACCCTCAAGATAAGATTGGCGCAAAGGGACATTGGGGTGAAGAATAGAAATACAGTTTTCCTGACCTCTTTCCAAGATTTGGTTTCCCTAATTTAAAGAGAGAACCCAGCTGAGGCACACCCCCTCCTGAAAAGCTCCCAGGCAGAGGACTCCTAATCCATGAAGCACTGTTAGTATTTCTAAGAGGTGACGTGCCCACGTGGGCGTTGGCAGAGGAGACAGCTCAGCCCCCTGCACAAATTTCTTTGTCCTCGCCCAGAGTGGTGGGAGTTTACATCTGCTACTGTCGTGAAAACATTTTATTATTTTTTTACAAGACTTTTTCTTTTTTTTTTAAGTTCCTTGGAAAAATCTGGGGATCTTCCAAGTATGTGTGATAAGCACAAACCTCCCACCCTTCCCCTCTTCAATACTGAGCCTGGGGTAGCGTTGTCCCTCACAATTGCCCTGGATCCACCAGAAAACAGAGCCTTGAGGACATGCAATCAGCTGCTTGTCCCGATGTTACCTTGGAGCTTTGGTTTTCTCCAAGAGCATTCCACACCCTACTAAGAAAGTTTTTGATGAATAAAGTTTCTCCAGGGCTGAAGTTGGCTAACGAGTGCAAACAAGTTGGGATCCAACTTCCTTCCACACAGCTTGATCCCTTCATCTGCTCCCCAGGAGTCACTCTTTCTCCTGGAATAGGACCCCATGCCTCCAAACCAGGAGGGCCTCCAACTGCCAGGCCTTCACCTACACCTTAGGAGGAAACCAAACCAACCTCAGTTGCTGGACCGTGTCTTACATGCCAGGGCCAAGGGAACAAACAGCAGAGCCTCTCCCTAGTCTTATTAGGTACCTTCAGATAAACCCTATCATGTCTACTTTGTCTTTCTTCCAAATGTTGCATTTCTACCATCCAAGGGGAACAGGCATAAGGTTGATGGGGAGGCCAGGGCGGCTGAGGGGAGCACTGCCCAGAATAAGGAAAGCCAGGGTCCCCAATTCAAATTTTTGTCAGAAAGCTGGAGAGAAGCAGACTCAATCTCCACACCCCCAAACCCACCCTCACCACTTGCACAAGCACATCCCCAGGACTGAATGGAGAAAGATATCAACTTAGCCATCTCTGGAAATTCATGAAGGAGGTCCTCTATCCCAGTGGTTTCCTGGGGACACCAACCCTCAGGTGTCAGACACCACAGCCAAGCCACAATCCATGTTAATAGCTTTACCATTCCCTTTGATCACTTTGATGTTAAGCTAAGATAATTCGTTTGAGAACCAACAGCACCCACCCAACTCCCCGCCCCCACCCCTATGATTCCACAGCCTCCAGTTGTCCCGTGATCCCCTATCATCACCCCGGGTAACCAGGTATGATCCTCCTAGGACTCAAGGAAGGTCAAGAAGTTCTTACCTGGATCTGCTCAGAAAGGCGCTCATTCGGACAGACGATCGGGGAGCGCCTGGGTCAACCGCGTCCAGGGCACCCCGGCTGCGCGTTACTGCTCAGCACATTTCCCCGCAAGCCTGGCGCAAAGAGCCGAGCCAGCCCCATCTGAAGGAGGGAGGAGGAGGAGGAGGAGGAGGAGGACGGAGCCCCAAGACAGCCGAAGCCGAACGAGAAGGAGTTCCCTGGTTGACAGCCCGGGCCGGGACCCGGAGCCCAGCTCTCTCGCGCGCGCAGCGCCGCGCCGGGGCGCAGGGCACCCTCCTGCCGGGACGGCCGTCTGCGCCCGGGCGGGGCGGGAGGAAGCGGAACTGCCCCCACGCTCGGCGGGCTCGGAGGCTCCCACCGTCTCTGTGTCTAGTCGTTACCGCATCTCTTTTCCTCTTTCTATATATAGACCACCCCCTCCCTGTTCTGCGTTTCTCAGTGGCGTCCCCGACTCTACTTCTGTGGTCTCCGCTCCTGCCTCCCCCTCTCCCCTCTCATGCCCCTCGTCTCCCTCTCCTCCCGCTCCCTCCCTCGGTGGGGTGGGTGAAGCCTGCTGCCTGGATTCTCCCGGTCTTGCCTGGCTCCAACACCTAGCACTGCAGTGTAACTCGGGGACACAGCCCGACAGCGCCTTTCAAATCACACCAGGTTTGATGGGGAAACCAGCACCAGAGGCACCGCTGCCTCATGGCTAGGAGGAGATATTAGTCCATCTGGAAACCAGACTACAGAGTTTCACACAAAGCTATGAAAAGGGGATGAAGAAAGGAGTACATAAGGCTAGTGCACAGGTGACCTGCAGGATCTCAGGAAGGAGTGGAATCTGGGCTGGGGACTGTTGAAATCATGGCACTGCAAAGCTGGATAGAACCTACTAAGGTGGTAGTAGTTATGAAGTGTTTATTTTGCTGATGAGAAAACTGAAGCTCAGAGAAGTTCATTGACTCGCCGAGCATCACACAGCAGGCTAGGGAAGTGGAGACTTGAGTGACCCAATAGTCAGGGCATCCAAGTTCTCACCCCTGTAGAACAACCCATTTATCTGGGACTGTAAATGGAGGATCCAGGGAGGTAGAGCTGTCAGTCTCCTTCCCACACTCTCTTGCCCAGGGCACCCATGTCTCTGGAAGGTCACCAAGCCCCGAAGAAAACACAATCAGTCGATTTATAATTTAACATCCACAAGGCTGTGAAGAATGAAAAACACCACCGATCCAAAGCCATGAAAGGATGAAATAACAAAACCTTTTTCATTGCTATCTTCCAGAGACGCAGCTAACAAGATCTGCTTTATAAAACCTCCATTTTCCACTTATTATTTTCCACCTTCCTCTCCATCCTTCACGTCATTCTGACCACTCTCTGACATAGATATTTCATATTACCCACATAAGAGAACACATTTTCCCCATGTGCTTCTTACACCTACACTACAATACTACCTGGCGGTAGTGACCTATAACTCAAAGGGACTTTCTCACTGGAAGACTGCCAATGGGGTCTTATCATTAGCTCTCCCTTCCCAGATGTTATCTCTGCCAGAATCTTCTCACGCACAAATATCCTTTCCTCGGGCATTTCCCAGTCCCAGCAATTGGGCACAATTGGAACTGCTTCTCAGGGTAAGTCAATAGCTCCTTCTTAGATGATTTCTAATATTTTGCTTGCTCTCTTTTGGGAGAGCCTATCCCACAATTATGAGTACTGTGGTAACACAGGGATTAATAAAACATTCCCTGGAGTTATACTATAAATCAAGAAGTATTCTTTTGCTCAAGTGTGGCCTTTGAGAAGCAGGTAGCAGAGTAACAGTCTGAACTAAGGGGGTTGTACCCCCATACCATCCTTTACAAGCTAGATCTCTTCTCTACCTACACTTACTAGCTGGTTAACCATGATCAAGTTGCTTAACCACCTCTCCCTTCCCACACTTCTCTCTTAATCCAAGCTGTCTTAATCTCTAAACTGGAAATAAAAATAAAACATCCCTCGTAGGACTTTTGAGAGAATTAAATAACACATGTAAAATACCTAGGTTGGTGCAGGGTACATAATAAACATCCCAAGCACATTAGTTTCAACTCCTTCACCTCCAGGTACCAGATGTGTGAGCCTAAACAAGTTACTTAACTTTTCTAAGCCTCAGAGGGTTGCAAAGATTAACGTAACACCTATAAATATCTGGCACATAGTAAGCAGTGAATCTATGTTCATCACCTTCCTCCTTTTCGTAAACTGCTCAGAATTTCTCTCTTCCTGGAAACCTTCCCACTCAATCACTCACGGCCGCATTAACCCTTATGTAAGATCCTGCTACACCAGTTTGTTTCATTTAAATAAATGTATTCATATCTTTTTCACCTTCCCTTATTTAGCGAAAGTTTATTAAACACTATGTGCTGCCAGGCACTGTGCGTTGCTCTGATGCATGTATTTCTTTTTTTTTTTTTTAAATCTTCATTTTATTGAGATATATTCACATACCACGCAGTCATACAAAACAAATCGTACATTCAGTTGTTCACAGTACCATTACATAGTTGTACATTCATCACCTAAATCAATCCCTGACACCTTCATTAGCACACACACAAAAATAGCAAGAATAATAATTAAAGTGAAAAAGAGCAATTAAAGTAAAAAAGTACACTGGGTACCTTTGTCTGTCTGTTTGTTTGTTTCCCTCCCCTATTTTTCTACTCGTCCATCCATAAACTAGACAAAGGGGAGTGTGGTCCTTATGGCTTTCCCAATCCCATTGTCACCCCTCATAAGCTACATTTTTATGCATGTATTTCTTTTATCTGATTTTAAATCCACAGAAAGCTAGGAAAGTCTTTTCCATGTGTTTTCATCCTTTAGCACTTGCTATAGATGTAATAGTCTTAGATTCACTGAGCTAGAAGAAGGTCTGGAGATCATATGGTTTAACATTCTCATTTCACAGCCCAGAGAGAATAATCAACTTATACACAGTAATAAAGCTGAAATGTCTCCTTGTCCAGGGTTCTTTGAACCACGCAAACATTTCTTAACATCTGTTCCGTTGAACACCAGTGCCTTGGATTGTTAACAGATGGCCCTCCAGCAAAGGGTTTATGGCCAAGTGTGTTTGAGGAATGATGGGTTAAGCAAAATAAACCATGCTGTGGTTTGCCTTTGTTTGTTTCTTTGCTTTTTTACTGCAAGACTTTTCAGAGCTTTTATTACGTTTATAAGCATTGAGAATTTTCAAGAGAAGGATGTAGTGTACCTCACTTCTTAAAAACAATCAATCGGGAAACTTTTTTCACAGAGCATCTCAGGGAGGACTAGTTAGTGATCCAGACTTGGGGAACACTGTCCTACCCCCTGGAAACACAAGGCAACCAAAGTGGCTGCTCAGTTTGTGTGACTTCCAGTGAAGAAGCTCATGTTAACCCATCCTAGAGATTCAGGCAGTCCTATTTCTATGTAGATGCAATCCTCAGACCAAAAGGGAACCTATCACTTTGGGTCCCCTGTTCTCTGACTCCTTGCTTGGCAAAGAGAACAGGAAAGTAGTTGCTTCAGCCTAACTCCGCTTCTTGACAGACTCATCACAGCTATGGAGACGTGGTTTCCTTCACTGATTTGAACCAGGGCAAATTTATACTTGGGCACAGTGGTTAAGAACATTGGCTTTGGCTCTCTTAATCCAAGCTATCTTAATCTCTAAATTGGGAATAAAAATAAAACATCCTTCATTGGGGTTCCCAGGCTTTAATCTCATCTCTATTTCTCCCTATCTGTAGGATATAGGGCAAGTTGCTCAATTTCTTTTTTTTATTATTATTTCGAAATAAATTCAAAGTTATAGGAACAGTTGCAAAAACAATACTAACCCCATACACAGAATTCCATCATACCCTGATCCCCCTCCCTGATAGCCCAATACACCAACTTTAACATGCTGTCACATTGCTATTTCTTTCCCTCCCTATCTTTCATCCCTCATCTATTGCTCTGTCCTCTGAACATATGAGAGCAAGCTGTTCACACCCTTGAGCAACACTATAATTCACACATACACTTCCCATGAATAAGAACATTCTTCTATGCAATCCCATTAAGTGCAGCTAAGAAGTACAAGAGATTCAACAATGATACAAAGCTTACATTCTATATTTCCTTTTCCTTATGTCTCAACTGTGACCCTTTGAGCCTCCTGTCCTCCATCCTCTAATCCCATCCAGGTTCATCCTTGGCATTCAATTGTCATCTATTTAGACTGTCTTCTTTTTTTTTTCAATTGTGGAAACATATATACAGCCTAAATCTTCCCATTCCACCCCCTCCCTAGCCTTCCATTAGTGGGATTAATCACATTTAGAATGTTGTAATGCTCTTTCCCACCATCCATTGCTAGAAATTTCCCTTCACCTCAAACAGCAACCCTACGCTCATTTCTTAACTCCCCATTGCCCCTTCCCCCATTTCTCTTAACCCATACTCTACTTTTCATCTCTATGGTTATATTCTCTAATAATTACTTTGTATTTACTGTGGGGCTTAAAATTAACCTCTTAAATCCATAACAATCTTGTTTTTCTTTGATACCACCTTCATTTCAATAGGACACATAAACTATGTTCCTATACTCCTCCATTCCCCCACCTTTATATAGTTGTCTAAAATTACATATTTTACGTTGAGTTCAAAACCACTGATTTGTCATTAGAGTTTGTGTATTTTATATCATGTAGGAAGTAAATAGTGGAGTTACAGTTTGAAAATTATTGACTTCTATTTGTATTCCATTGTGTTTGGAGAATGTGCGTTGAGTATATTCAATTTTTTTTTTTTTTTTTTTTAGTTTATTGAGGCTTGTTTTATGTCCCAGCTTATGGTCCCTTCTGGAGAAAGATCTATGATCACTAGAGAAAAATGAGTGTCCTGGTGATTTGGGAATGTAAGGTACTATATATGTCTGTTAAAATTCTCTATATCTCTTTCTCCTTTCTTTGTTTCTCTGTTGGTAGGGCTCCCTTTAGAATCTGAAGTAGGGCAGGTCTTTTATTGGCAAAGTCTCTCAGCATTTGTTTGTCTGTGAAAAATTTAAGCTCTCCCTCAAATTTGAAGGAGAGTTTTGCTGGATAAAGTATTCTTGGTTGGAAATTTTTCTCTCTCAGAATTTTAATATGTCATGCCACTGCCTTCTTGCCTCCATGGTGGCCACTGAGTAGTCACAACTTAGTCTTATGTTGTTTCCTTTGTATGTGGTGAATTGCTTTTCTCTTGATGCTTTCAGAACTTGCTCCTTCTCTTCAGTATTTGACAGTGTGATCAGAATATGTCTTGGAGTGGGTTTATTTGGATTTATTCTATTTGGAGTTTGCTGGGCATTTATGCTTTGTGTATTTATATTGTGTAGAAGGTTGGGGAAGTTTTCCCCAACAATTTCTTTGAATACTCTTTCTAGACCTTTACCCTTCTCTTCCCCTTCTGGGACACCAATGAGTCTTAAGTTTGGACGTTTTATTTTATCTATTGTATCCCTGAGATCCATTTCAATTTTTTTCTCCATTCTTTCTTTTGTTCTTTCATTTTCTGTTCTGTGGACTTCTAGGACACTGAGACATTGTTCAATTTCCTCTAATCTTGTATTGTGAATATCCAGAGTCTTTTTAATTTGGCCAACAGTTTCTTTTATTTCCATAAGATCTTCTATTTTTTTATTTACTCTTGCAATGTCTTCTTTATGCTCTTCTAGGGTCTTCTTTATGTCACTTATATCCTTGGCCATGGTCTTCTTGATGTCCTTAAATCCTTTGCCATGTTTTCATTCCTTGACTGTAGTTCTTTGATTAATTCTGCCAAGTACTGAGTCTCTTCTGATATCTTGATTTGTGTGTTTGGAGGTGGATTCTCCATATCATCTGGTTTTATCATATGCATTAAGATTTTCTGTTGTTTTTTCCCTTCTGGCATTTGTTTTGCTTGATAGAGTTCTTTCAAGTTGTAAAAAAAAAAACGGATATCGATCTAATTTTTCAAAAACTCAGTTTGGTGATGTACACTTTCTCTAACTAACCAGCAGATGGCGTCGGTGAGTCACCTATACCCCTCAAGTCAGTTCTCAACCTTGTTCCCACGGTGTGTGGGGAAATGATTCTTGTGGGGTTCAGTTGGAGAACTTAGTTTGGGTGTGTTGCTGGAGCCGTCTGCCCTGAATGTGGGGTATGTGTACGGTGGCCAGGGAGGAAGGACAGCTTTAATATTCAAATCCCCCAGGTTCCCGGAGATTCAAGGCCGTCACAAGAATCTAAGCCTTCTGTGCCAGTTTGAATGTATTGTGTCCCCCAAACGCCATTATCTTTGATGTAATCTTGTGTGGGCAGACGTTATCAGTTTTGATTAGATTTCCTTGAGTGTTACTTTGGAGATGCGCCCCACCCAGCTGTGGGTGATGACTCTGATTGGATATTTCCATGGAGGCGTAGCCCCACCCATTTAGGGTGGGTCTTGATCAGTGGAGCCATATAAATGAGCTGATGGGCAGAGGGAACTCAGTGCAGCTGTGAGTGATGTTTTGAAGAGGAGCTACAGCTAAGAGGGACAGTTTGAAGAAACCACAGGAGATGCAGATGAGAGACAGTTTGAAGACGGCCGTTGAAAGCAGACTCTCACTCCAGAGAAGCTGAGAGAGGACAAATATCCCAAGTGCAACTAAGGGTAACATTTTTGAGGAACTGCAGCCTAAAGAGGAACTTCCTGGGAGGAAGCCATTTTGAAACCAGAACTTTGGAGCAAACGCCAGTCACGTGCCTTCCCTGCTAACAGAGGTTTTCCAGACACCATTGGCCATCCTCCAGTGAAGGTACCCGATTGCTGATGTGTTACCTTGGACACTTTATGGCTTTAAGACTGTAACTGTGTAACCAAATAAACCCCCTTTTATAAAAGCCAATCCATTTCTAGTGTTTTGCATTCCAGCAGCATTAGCAAACTAGAATACCTTCATTTCAGTTCAGCCCCAGACCCTCTCTCTCGCTGTCCCACAAACCACCAGACTTGGCGTAGTGTCCCTGGGTTCTCCGAGCGGGTCCCCCCTCCCAGCCGCGATCCTCCAGGAACTCAGCTGAGGGAATGCCATGCTACGTCACCAGTGCGTGCATCCCTCTAGGGAAGCCCCAGGCCTCTGGGCCATGCAGCAGCACTCTCAGCCTGAAGCAAAGATGGCCAAACGGGGTGTCTCAGCACCCTCCTTGTCGCACAGTTCCTCCTTCCCAGCTCCGGGACAACTGGTAGGGCTCTG
This sequence comes from Choloepus didactylus, assembly GCF_015220235.1. Classification (NCBI taxonomy): domain Eukaryota; kingdom Metazoa; phylum Chordata; class Mammalia; order Pilosa; family Megalonychidae; genus Choloepus; species Choloepus didactylus. Next base: position 138,746,038 of record NC_051312.1, on the reverse strand, counting down.
GGCTGTGGGCACGGTCCCAGGCAGGAGTTTATCCAGCCGTCCGGGGGGCCAGCTGTGAGCTGCGGGGTTTCTTTCAGCTTCCGGCTCTCCCCTCTGTTCCCTCGGCTCTGAGGGTATCTGCAGCGGGCTATCCTCCAGGCCAGACACCGAGAGGCCAGTCCAGCCCTCTCTTGCTGTGTTTTACTGCATGGTTCCCACTCCCACACTGCAGCCGCTCCTGGGTTTTTTTTTTTTTTTTTTTAAAAGAGCCAGTCGGTCTCCAAATGCCAAGCCCTGACTTCCCCACAACACCACGTGGCTGTGGGTCTTGCAGCCAGCTTACTCACTTGTTTCAGAATGCAGACTCCTGGTTTCACCAAGTATATGGCCCCTGTGATACTAGAAGACCTCGTCCAGCTGGTGCATCGCTGTAACCGGTATTCTGGGTCACTTTCTGGTTTTTATCTAGTGTTTTTCACGGAGGTGTTTTTTCGCCCTTTCTCACCTAGCCGCCATCTTAGTTTCTCCTGCTTAATCTCTTAATCTTCAATTCTTTCATTTGTAAAATCAGCATAATAACACTTGGTAAACTATTACTGTATTTAAATTCCTAGCACAGAATAAGCATCCAAAAACTCGAGTAGTAAAGTACGAATAGTACTAAAAGGTAGTAATACTAGTAATAGTGGTAAAAGTAGAGTAGTTTTAGCATTTAGCTGTCTTGGTGAGATGGCAGAGTTTTGCTGAAAACAATAGTTCATTGGATCCAGAAGTGCAGAAAGTAAATCTTTTCTTCTTTCCCTTCTCCCCATCCAGTATTAAACCCATTAAAATCATCCCAACAACTGCTCTGTTCCCTCACCGCAAGGAGGAAATGAGTAGTAGATATTTTTCGAGCAAGCTCAGAAAAGAGCAAAAAGGATATTAATTGTTAAAATAACAAAAGCTTCCTTTTATTAAGCAGCTATTAAGCACTAGGCACTGTACCAGGTGATTTGTATTCATCATCCATACTCCTTACAACCATTTGAAGAGGTAGACGTGTACATTCCCGTTTTGAAAGTGAAAAAACTAAGGTTCAGAAAGCTCATGGGACAAGAGGACAAATAAATCCAACAACAAAATGAAGGCCCATCAGCTGCCCTGCAGCCGTCCCAATCTTAGGGGAGCATAGGTACATTGTATACTAGGTGCTCTTTATAGGACTTTGCAGGGGCTAGGGAAATTTCTCCCTTTTATGGAGTGGGAAAGGGCAATTGTAGAACAGATGCCAATGCCCAATTAAGTAAGAAATGGAGGCAAGAAAATTACCTTCCCAATTTTCTTCCCTAGATTCCATTCACTGGACACTATCCCTGTCAGCCTAGAATATATGACAGATGTCGCACTCTCATTGACCCACTAAAGGAAATATGGTATCAGGTGACCAGAGAGGACATTTTGTATAAAAAGAAATAAAGACATATTTTTCATCCCACCCCTAATAAGATCCTAGCTTGTGGAAGTAGGACAGTGAATTCATGTCCCCTCCTTCCCTCTCACATCCTTGTAGACATCTCCACCCTTACCCCATTCTCCATCCCTAGCACAAAAGCCACGCTAGGGTGAAAATGTGATGCTTCCAGACTAAATCTCCTTAATTACCCAGAGTTCATTCTTCCCAGTTATTCCTGATGGCGTTAAGTTACAGCACTAGGCAGCGCTTTGAATGAGCCTCAGGATGAGAAAAAGGCTAGCTTTACCCTCTTCAGGGGGTCAGAACCCTAAGCGCAGTCGTGGTGGGGTCCAGCTCCTGACACAAAGCACAAGTAGGCTTTTTTTTTTTTTAAGGAGATTTGGAGAGAAACCAAGCTATTAAGAGAAAAGGCAGGAGGAAAGAAGAGAGCAAAGCTTGTTATTTCCCCAGGCAAAATATAACAAGAAGCTTCTGCAATAAAAATGACACCTGGACATCTGAGATGGGAGAGAACAAAAACCACCAAATTGGAACAATTCTCTCATCAGAGAATTCAACTGGGTTTGTCTTTCTCAGAAATCTCTGCTGCGTGGGTGTAGGAGGAAGGGTTGTATGTATCTGTGGGGCAGGGGCAGGTGGGTAAGGATATCAACATTTTTTAATGACTACGACAGCAAATCAGATATTGTACTGAGTGCTGTAAATACAGGATTTCCTGCAATCTTCACAATAAGTCGGCAAAGTTAGTTTTATTGCCCCCATTTTATAGATGAGAAAGCTGAGTCTCAACAAAAGTTAAGTACCTTGTCCAAAGCCACACAGTAAGGTGGGAATCTAATCCTTTATCTATGGCAAATAATACAGACAATCTTGCATCTATGTACGGCACTTCAAACACATTTTTACTGAATAATAAACAATCCTGGGACACATGTCCCAATTTGCACTGGAGGAAACTGAGGCTCAGAGAGGTGAAGTAATTCTGTCAAGGTCACATAGGTAGAAAATGACAAGACTTAGGTCTGGAATCTAGTGCTTATTCTACAAATTACAGTCACTCAAGCAACAGAGGTGGTTTCCACATTTTGGAATCTTGATGTCTCTAAGAATCAAAAAACACATCATTCCTTACAGAAGGTCCCTGGTAAATTCCCACAGCCAAGCTGGTCACCCCACAAAGGGGAACGTTGGGAACAAAAGGAAGCCACAAATATAATTAATACCACTGAATTGTACACTTGAAAGTGGTTAAAGTGGGAAATTTTGAGTTGTATACATATTACTACATTTAAAAGTTATAAAGAAAAGCCACAAAAAGGCCAGAGAAATCCCTAGGATTTCCAGCCACTGGGCAGCATTTCCAGGAGTTAGAGCCCCTTTGCCTCCATCTCTTCAGGCCTAATATTCAATTTTTCCAGTGTGGAAAAGAATATTTAAAATACAATAATAACAATAATAATAATAATAATATAAGCATACACTTAATTTGCTCTTACAAATTGCAGGCACACTTAGGAGTGCTTCGCATTTTATTTATTCATTTAATCCTGAGCCCCACTATGCAGTAGGTACTATTATTAAAACTCCATTTTGTAGATAAGGGAAGTGAGGCAGACAGAAGTAAAGTAATTTGCCCAAGCTAGTAAGGGCAGAGCCAGGATTTAAGCTCCAGCTCCAGAGTTCAAGTGTGAAAGGGCTACAGGTTGCATAACCCAGGATATTGCTGACTGCTCTGCTGGGGTCCTCTGAACTCCAGCCTACCAGAATAGATAAGGGAGATTCTGGGGTACACGCCTCCATCCGAGGGCCCTTCCCCTAAGCTGGCTTCGCCCATGGGCACTTGACCAATTCCTCCTGCCCATCTCACTGCCAGCCTCACCAGCTGCCCCTTGTCAGCCCAGCACCAAGGGAACCCAGATTGGCTGGGGGACGGGCAGCAGCGCCTGCTCTGTCCCTCTTGCCAAGGAAGGGACTTCTCGTCCCCTCCCCCTTCTCCTGGGAGCGCCCATCTGGCCGGTATCACCGGCTTATTTGTGCTTCAAAAGGCCTGCTTTCAAGCAAGGGATGAAGCTCCCACATCAAATGGGATTCAGTCCCATGGACCATGCCTGTTAATCCAATCAGGAGCACTTTCCCAGATTATGGGCATTGCCCAACCCTGCAGCTCTCCTGTGGGCTTTGAAACGAGGCTCTGCCAGGAGCCCGGCCACACAGAGGGGTGAGCGGATCCAGACCTTTCTTTCTTCCGAGGGCACGTCTGACCTCAGGGAGTTACAGAATGGTTCTTTTGCCCTCTCTTTCCCTACTGGGTCTCGTGGCACATTGCTAAAGAAATAGAGGCAAAAGGATATGGGTGGCGGGGATGAATCTGGATCTGGCATCGCGGAATTGAGAACATCTTCTTGAACAAAAGGGGGTTGCAAAATGAAACGAAATAAAGCTTTAATGGCTGAGAGATTTCAAATGGAGTCGAGAGGTCACTCTGGTGGACATTCTTACGCACTACATAGATAGTACCTCTTAAGTTTTAATGTATTGGAATAGCTAGAAGTAAATACCTCAAACTATCAAACTCCAACCCAGTAGTCTGGACTCCTGAAGATGACTGTATAACAATGTAGAGTACAAGGGTGACCATGTGATTGTGAAAACCTTGTGAATCACACTCTCCTTATCCAGTGTATGGATGGAGGAGTAGAAAAATGGAGACAAAAACTAAATGAAAAATAGGGTGTGATGGAGGGGATGATTTGGGTGTTCTTTTTTACTTTTATTTTTTATTCTTATTCTGATTCTTTCTGATGTAAGCAAAATGTTCATAAATAGATTGTGGTGATGAATGCTTAACTACATGATAGAACTATGAACAGTTGATTGTAGACCACGGATGATTGCATGGTATGTGAATATATTTCAATAAAATTTGAAATTTAATTAAAAAAAAAAAAAAAGGATATGGGTGGGGTATGGAAAAGACTGGCAGCCTGAGGTGGTGGATAAACACAAGCCAAGAGCTTGGGAGGCCCAAACTCTAGTCCAAAGTTGACTTGTAACCTTGGGAAAATTACTTCCCTTCTTTAGGCCTCACTTTCTCTCATCTGTAAAATAAGAGGGTTGGATTAGGTGGACCCTATGAGATTCCTCCCATATTGTATGAAATTGAAAGATGAAATTGAAAGATTCCTCCAAGGGGCACTTTTCCAAGGAGAGAATGGCAAAAAAAGCCAACGTTGCTTTCCATCCCCTGGACTTCTGTCTTATGACATCCCCCAATGTCTCAAATTCCCAGAATTTCCATTCTCCAGGATTCCACCCATTGGCCTGACATTGTGGGCACTTGTGCAGGCTGCTGGTCAAAGTATCTGACCCTGGAGAGGTGACCCTGGCACTTCCCTTCCACCTCAAAGCAGCAAAGGCTCAAACTCGGGGTTCTCTGGAGTATCATGTCCAAGCTCATGGATACTCAATTGAGCCTCCTTTGCTAGAAATTTTAGGGTTAGGTCCCTATATGCCTTATGACTTTCCTTTCCTCTTTTGAGCAATTCAGAGAAAAAGAATAATGAACCCTTCCAGGTTCCAAGCCATTAGCTGATCAGAAATAATGTTAATAAGCTTTGCAATGTGAAGTGTCTCACTCAGAAAAATTTATGAGACTCCTCAACCATGTCAAGCTCCATCCTTGACAGGCAGTTTTAAAAGGGCTATACCTGGCTTTAATTTCTCCTTGCCTGAAAGAAATAAGACAAGTTCTGGAGCATATGAGGAAAAAGTAGAATCAGAAACCAATAGGCTTGGATTGTACTATACATCTTGAGAGTGGGTGCTGAGCCTTGATTCAATGGCTTCGTACAGTAAGAAGTATAGCACCACATGCCAACAGGCAATCAATAAAGCCTTTTTAGTAGCGATGACTGATGATGAAATGTGCTATTCTTTGTCAAAGTCCCATTGCTCATTCCCTGTCAACAGATGCTTCACCTAACATGAGGCGCTATCAGAACTGGAGTCTGTTTGCAGTATATCCCCCAAGAAAGGGTCTAGGACCCACAATTAAGTCTGCTGCCATAGATGGCACCTGTGCTTGGGGACAGACATGGCAGGAGATGATGAGAAAGAGCCCCTCCAAGCAGATGACACATATCCTCCAGAGAGGACAGTGACAGGCTCTGGGCAGTGGTCCAAGCAGGGAGGTCCCCAAGCAAGAGATGCCCTGAAGGGTGGACACAGTGGTACAGACCATGTGGGGATGTGCAGTGAGCAACAGGGAGGGCTGGAGGGGTGCCCTGCTTCTGGAGTCCACTCCCTGGAAAGGGCTGGTGTGAACAAATAGGGGTTCTGCCCCAGAGGAATTGGGTACTGGGAAGGTTATAAAGTCAGGGTCATCTGTAGATGAGAAAACTGAGGCCCAAAACATAACCAGCAAGTGGGAGAGCTGGGATGCAAACCTGGGCCACCAAAATCCAGTTCCTGGATACTTAACCACTATATATAGCAGCTTGGAAGTCTGAAGGGAACTGGGAGGTCACTGAAAAGTCAAACCATCACGAGAAGAGCCTCTTCTGCAAGTCCTGAAAGTGATACTACAGGCACGATTAGAACCAGGAAGTGAAATTCCAATTCCGTGAAGAAACACTAAGGAGAGCCTCTAGTCACCCTAAATCAATCCAAGTGTCCAGGCTCAGACAACTGCATCTCGAAGTGGGGAAATAACATACAAAATGCAATCTCAGACCACAGTCAGTAATTTTGAGAAATCATGGAGAATTGCAGGACCAAAGCCTTGAGCTCTATTATAGTTTCCAGAAAAGAAGAGAATTAAGAACCTCTAGCAAAGCACTAGAAAAATGATTAGATGCATAACTAAACTAGGAACCATAAATTTGGAAAGGCTTACTGTGGAAGTCAAACTACGCTTACTAAATCCTTCTATTCATTCAACAACTATTAATTGAGAAATTGATATGTGCCCGGAATTGCTCTAGGTGTCGGGGATACATTAGTTAGAAAGACAAATAAAAATCTCATCGCTCACTGAGTCTAGTGAGAAGAGAGAACAAGCCTGTAAACAAAGTTCAGATGAGGATAAGTGCTATGAAGAAAAGAAAGCACAGCAATAGACAGGAGAATGATTATGAGTGAGGGGCTCCTTTAGCTGGGATGATGAGGAAGGTTCTCTAAAAATATTTGATCTGAGACCAGGTAATGAGAAGGAGCCAGCCATATGGAAGGTCTCAGGGAAAATTGTTCCAGGAAGAGAAAATAGTTTATCCAAAGTTCCAGGTATTTGAGCAAGCTTGGTATGTTTCACACATCAAAAGAAGGCCCCCAGTGTATGACCTATAGTGAGGAGAGGGAAAGCTGCGGAGACGAGCTGGGAAAGTGAGCAAAGCTCTGTAGACCGTGGTCAAGGGTTTGGATTTTGTCCGCAGTGAAAGGCGAAGCAACTGAGGAATTTAAGTAGGGGAATGATGTGATTCAAAGCAGTTTTTAAGACGATAGCTCTGCCTGCTTTGCAGAGAGCAGAATGGAAGTAGGGCAAGAGCAGAAATGGGGAAAGCAGTAAAAATCCAGTGCTTTTGTTCAGGCAAGAGAAGCTGGTGCCTTGAACAGGGGTGGTCACAGGTGGAGAGGCATAATGAGTCTGATTCAGGATATATTTTGGAGAGTTAGATAACGCATTCAGTTTTTAAGCAAACATACTTTAACAATGTTTTTGTTTTTTGTTTAAATGGGCCTGAAAATCCCTGGGGCAGATTTCTGAAGGAGACTATTAGAGATTTGTCCTGGGCCTTCTGCTCTCTAGTGATACCATCCATGCACCTCACTTCAGGGATTATGATCTGCACAGTCCCTCCTGGCACAGTGTCTTCCTGATGGTCATCCCAGCAGCAGATCTCATTTGGCTCCCATGTTTGTGAACTGCCTTCTCAGGCAGCCCTGAGCAGACACAACATGCAGGCATTGCAGCTAGCCTCCAACCAGCTCTGGCCAGGGTGGCGGGGGCTGGCGGGAAGGGGATAAGGTTAACTGTTCCCTCAGTGTGTAATGGCTATTGCAGTGGAGACTCCAGCACTGGGTGAGGATTTATGAGTCTCTGGCCTATTTCACCGGCTTCCTGCCTAATTGGGTTTCTTCCTCATTCCCTTGGCTTCTAAGCCACAGATTCGGGGAGCTTACTCCTTCCTAGCCTGTGTACAGTTTGCTCATATTTTTTTATTTGTTTGTCTTTTTCCTGTACTGTCCACAAAATCAGCAGGGATGTTTGTGGCTCTTGTATTAACTGGACACAGAAAATCTAGTTATCACTAGGCCCATAGGCAGTAGAGCCACTCACTAAAGTGAGAAAAGCGGGCTTCCCAGAGGATTGTGGGGTGTTCCTTTTCTTCTTAATATGCCTGGGAAAGAGAGATAAGAGCCTTCTAAAAGGGGGGAATGAAAAAACTTTCATGAAGTTCAAAGATTATAGAAACGTCCACATAGCTAAGGCCAAGAGACTAACTTCTAATCTCACTGGAGTGCCAAGTACTACTGGGAATCTATTTCTCTTGCTGAGATCTGGCATATTTTAGACCCCTCCAAGGATCAGTTTACTCCAGGGATACAGAGTTACGTAGGATAATAATTCCAGCAGACAAATGGGAAGAGACAGCAATAGTAAATATCCCTTCTAGAAGAACAGAAAGGAAGTAAATGCTTGGGGCATTTCTAAGGCACCAGCTGCTTAATAATAAAGGCACTGATAACACAATTCCTTGGCTGAACTGAGAGAACACCTTTTAGTTACAGGTGTCAAAGCCCAAGTGTCTGCCCCTTGCTTTATTACTGTCATTTAGTATGGTGTTGGTGTCTGCTCCAGCACAGCCAGTTTTCTCTGACACCAGAAACACAAGACTTTCTCTCTGAATTCTCAAAGTCTCCAAATCCCAGGGCCCATTTCCCTCTCAATTTTCTGCTAACCTAGGATTATCTGGTCCCCTTGCTACCTTGAAGGATCTCGCTTTCCAGGAAGGCTTAGAAATTGCATTTGTGTTCATTGAACTATGAAGACCTGTCCTGTCTGAGGGCTGGGGGTGAGGTTCACAATTATAAAAATGACAATGGTAGTAAAAATACTATTTTCTTTTCATTCAATTCCATTTATTGATCACAAGCCTCACGAGTTACAAGGAAAAGTGAAGCAGCTCACACAAGACCTTTGCAGTTTAATAAGAGAGTTAAGTACAAGTTTATAGTACAAGTACGATATACCTATAATGATAACAAGGGGACCTGTGGGTAACAAGGGTCATAAGAAGGGGACAAAGCCAGCTAGTAGGGAGGAATAGAAAGGTCAGAGATGCCTTCATGAAGGAGGTGGTGTTTGAGGGGAGACTTGTGAGCTGGGGTTGAAGTAGGGGGAAGAGCAGAAGCCTGGAGACATGAACCAGACCTGGGGTAAGACTGAGGAAATTGTCTTCCTTCAGAGGCTGAGCTGTTAAGGACACCTGGGAAGTCTTGGACATTGTCTATGCATGAAGCAAACTTAGCTGTACTTTAGATTACTATTGATACAGGAATTCCTACCTCTTGGGTGGGTCCAGAAATGCACACTCCAAGGTCAAGTAAGAATGATGAGAAACATAAGCTGCATTATGATTCCAAGAGATTCATTCACTCCCAGAGAATAACTGAGGGTTACTGAAGTCAGAATCCCATCCACCAGGGGAGGGATGTCAGGGTTTGGGGCCAACGTCCGAGTTCTGGAGAGGTTATGGGGCATTATGCAGGGTAATAGACATTCTGCATTAGTGGGTGGAAGGTTCAAGGCAAGAGTCCTATTCTGGAGCCTGAAACAATCTGGGGAGTCCAAAGGGCTATGCCTCAGAGATGTCACAGCATCCAACTCAGCCCAATCACATCAGACACCCATTTCCAGGTAGCAGCACATCTTAAAGAGCCCCACTAGATGGGACGCTGAGCTGCTGCTGATTTTTCTGCCCTGACCAGGCACTGAGGCGGCTTGAATGCCTACAGGTAATGCCCTGTGTGTGTCTTGTCAGAAATGAGAAAAGCAGGGGATGGGGGGCAAGGCAAACATCTTCCTCTTCTTGCAAAGCCTTCCTGTGTGCTCCAAGGCTTCCTGCAACAGATCAGCAAAGCCTGTTAGGACACGTTATTTAAAATACCACCGGTCTCACAAAAGGAAAGAGATAAGAGGCAAGGAAAAAAGAAAGAGCGAATGAGAGAGAGAGAGATGGAGTCCAGTCTATCAGAGGTGAGTGGTGGTAGCAAAAGTGCTGCCAAGATACTGAGGTTTAAGTCAGCCTGGAGGTAGGGAAGGGAAGGCTATTCTCCACCATGAGCAGGGGTCCTCATGGCAGCTCAAGGAGGGTGCAAGGGGTGGTGGCGGGGTCACTGGCTCAGATTAGAGACACCCCCTAATTACTGGCAAAAGCAAAGGCAAATCTTCTCTGCAGGAAAATTTTTCCAATTCCTAATCTAAGTCCTCAGATGTTCCACCTATTATGACAAACAAATGAGTTCAAAATCAAAGGTCATTAAAGGCAGAATGCAAACCACTATGACTTAGAGTTAGCAGAAATAACACACATTGACTTTAGAACCACATGGATTACAGACATGAAATCTCTCAGATATAGAATATAGAACAGCTATGCAATAATAGGGATTATCTAATCCATGAGAGATGTTGGGGAATAAAAAGATGGATTTGTGAAAAAACAAATGGAACAAAAGAAATGAAAATTATCACTGTTGATATACAAATGTTAATGAGTTAATTAGCACATTGGACAAAACTAGAGACAGAACTAATTACTCAGAATTCAGCACCAAGATACAGAGGAATAGAAAACATAAATCAGGTATTAAGAGATTTGGAAGGTCTAATATACAGCTGCTCAGAATACCAGAAAGAAAGAGTGGAGGGAATGGAAAAGAAGTAATACTTAAAGTGATACTGGCTGCAAATTTCCACAAACTTATGAAAAATATGGATTTTCAGATCCAGGAAGAACAACATATCCTTAGTAAATTAATATTTTAAAAAAAATTCATTCAGAACATCAAAGACAAAGAGAACATCCTTAAAACTCCAGAGAGTGAGTGGGGCTGGGGAGTTCACATAGAAGTCATAATGGAGGGCAGTATGAAAGGGTTAAGAAGTGAGGCCCACCAAAAGGAAACATGGCTGCCAAAGTGCTTGAGTCCACTGGGAAGTTCAGCCAGGCCTTATTTGGCAAAAATGGTATAAACTTTGCTTGTATAACCTGAATGCTGGCCACAGAACTGTCATCTTTGCAGTAAAGTCCAGGACATTGGCGTAGGCATTTTCTTATCTCTTGGGTACAAAAACCAGTATCTTTGACTGCCACTGTAGATCACACAATGTGCCAGACATCACTGGAGACAAAGATTTCCAAGTTAATATCTTGCTTCACATCCTTTTCCAGCCAGTTTCCAGCCAGGTGTCCCATGTCTTTACCAGAAACATGACAAATGAGGGCTGCCATCCACTGCTATGCAGAGACAAGAAAGTGGCTTATTTTGGTGTAAAAAAAGAAAAAAAAATACCACCGAAAGAGAGCCAGTCTCCAGACTGATGAGTAATGACCTGTCCAATATGTCCTTGACACATCTCAGCTTTGGGAGGGACTTTGCAGAAGCAGTAGAAGCCAAACAGGTGGCTCAGCAGGAAGCAGAGAAGGCCAGATTTGTGATGGAAAAAGCTGAGCAACAGAACAAGGCATCCATTGTCACTGCCAAAAGTGACTCCAATGCAGCTGAACTGGGCAACCGACATTGAACTGCACAAGGTGGAGGCTCAGAGGGCATTGTATCAGCTCTGTTGCTCTTGAAACATTACCTGCCTGCCTGACCCAGTGAGTCCTGACCTAACTGCAACTCGTCCCAGTGACTGAGCCACAACTCCATTCTTAACACAGCCTTACTCCTGCTTCCACTCCACAAAATCATTTGAAATTTCATTACTGGCTTAAAGTGAAGGAAAAAAATCAGTTTCATATATCAGAGGGGGGAAAAATTCCAGAAATGAAAAGGACAGTTTACTCTAAGGAATAATAATTAGAATTACAGAGCAACTTCCCAATATCAACATTGGAAGCCAAAAGACAGTAAAATAATATCTTCAAAGTGTTGAGATAAAAAAAAACTTTGAACCTAGAATTGTGTACCCAGCTAAACTAACTTTTAAAAAGAAATGTAAAATAAAGGCATTTACAGATAAAAAATGAGAAAGTTTATATAAAGAAAACTGCCATAATACAACTTGTAAAGGATGTACTTCAGGAAAATGGAATATGATTCCAAAAGGACAATCTGAAATACAAGAAGGAATGATGATAAAGCAGGAAAAAATATGCCAACTGATTATAAAAATAGAAAATATGCAGTGAGGACAGAAAGAATTTATACAGACAGTGGGGAGAAGGAAAATAATGTATGCAGAGCAAACGGCAAAAGCAAATGCAAAGAGACAAGAAAATCTGGGGTATGTTAAAGACCAGACAGATCTTTGTGAGAGAGTGAACAAGATGCAAGAAACTACTGCTCTCTTTTTTCATTATTACTGTTGGTCTCAAGGAGAATCCTTCAAGGGTCTCTCTGCTATTGCCTTCTTTCTCCTCACCTCTTTGTCCCTCCTCTTTTTTGTCTCCCTCCCAGGAGATGATTTCGTTGGTAAAATTTCAAGTACTGATTTGGCCTTGTTTTCCTGTTAAAAAGTAAGTGCACAAGAATACAGCTTTTCTTCTGTTCTCTCTATTCCATGAGACTGAAGTGGAGAAGTCAGAGGCAACTATTGCATAAAAGCAGCCCAGGCATCTTGCTTTTTCTTTTTCTATCTATTGTGCTTGTGCAACCAGTAGCAAGTTGCCCTCTCTTTATTCAAATATTCCTCCATGTGACAGTCAGGTTATCCTACTGTTCCAGTAGCAGTCAAAATCAATTCAGTCCTAGTGTTGGGGACAAATACATTTTCTCTTGTCAGCTGTTTTTCTCTATTTCTGCCTGCTGCAATGTGTATTTATATTGCCCATCTTAGTGGTAAGATTTGTGGGTTGGATATAGGAGGGAAGGAAGTAGGATAGCAAATGGTGAATAGAGAAAACCTCATAATCAGTTTTGGACTGAAACTTGTGCTATTTAAGCCTAACTAGCACAGGAAAAAAATGACTATCCCATTTAATCCAGCAAAGGCCACTGGAATTCTGTGCATCCATGGAAAGGATCAAAAGTGGTCTAGGATTCAGGGATTATTAGAATCTCAAGGAACTTTTTTTTTTTAAATAATTTCAAACATAGACAATTGCAAATACAATACAAACCCCATACAGAGAACTCCAACACCCCCCATCCCAAGATATCCTTATCTACCAATTTTACATTTTGCTACCTTTGTAGTACCTTTCTTTCTCTTTCCTTCCTTCCTTCCTTCCTCCCTCCCTCCCTCCCCCCTTTCTTTCAACTATAGCTATTATCTTTCTATCAATTACCTATCTACCCATTTATCGTCTTCTAAACACTTGAGAGCACATTGCATATATCATACTTCTTGAACTCATAACACTTCCACATACATTTCCTACAAACAAGGAAATGTAATACTTGAATACATAAGCGAATACTTACGTTGTTAACTGCAGTTAATTCAAGAAAATTAATATGGAAATAAAGCTTAAATTCTATGTTCCAATTTTTTCTTATGCCCCCTTTGAGCTTTTCTCCTCCACTCGTAGATCCACTCCAGTATCATATATTGCATTGATTGTCATTAACTCTTAATTAACTTTTTTTTAAAATTAACTACACAAAAAAAATTTTTTAAAGATATACAATAAAAAACATTTCAAACAAACCATAACAAGGGAGTAAGAAAAAGACAACCAACCTAAAATAACTACTTTACTTCGAACATGTTCCTAATCTACCCCAAGTAAACAACCTAATATAGCAACATTTCTGTGAAGTTGTTCCTACCATATCCATCAGAAATTAACAAACCAAAGTCATTCCTGGGCATTCCCAGAACATTAAATTTACACACAATAGCTTATATGTTCTTATTGGGTTATCGTTCCCCCTTCATTAATTGCTCTCTATTGCTAGCTCCCATACATTCTACATTATAAACCATTTATTTTAAGAGTGTGTTGTTTAACCTCCAGGTATTTGTGAATTTTCTAAGTCTCTGATGGTTACTGACTTCTAAATGTATTCCACTGTGGTCAGAGAATGTGCTTAGAAAAATTTCAATTTTTTAAATTTATTGAGGCTTGTTTTATGCCCCAACATATGGTCTATTCTGGAGAAAGTTCTGTGATCACTAGAGAAGAATGTGTATCCTGGTAACTTGGGATGTGATGTTCTATATATGTCTGTTAAATCAAATTCATTTATCAGATTGTTTAGGTTTCCAATTTCCTTATTGGTCTTCTGTCTGGTTGATCTATCTATAGGATAGAGTGATGTGTTGAAGTCTCCCACAATTATTGTGGAAACATCCATTACATCCTTTAGTTTTGCCAGTGTTTGTCTCATGTATTTTGTGGCACCATGATTGGGTGCATAAACATTCATAATTGTTATTTCTTCTTGTTGCTTTGCCCCTTTTTTAGTGTGTAGTGACCTTTGTCTCTCCTAACATCCTTGCATTTAAAGTCTATTTTATCTGAGATAAATATTGCTACTCCTGCTTTCTTTTGGCTGTAGCTTGCATGAAATATTTTTTCCATCCTTTCACTTTCAATTTCTTTGTGCCCCTGTGTCTCAGATGACTCTCTTGCATGCAACATATTGATGGTTCATATTTTTTGATCCATTCTGCCAATCTTTATCTTTTAATTGGAGAGTTTAATCCATTTACATTCAGTGTTATTACTGTGAAGGCATTTCTTGAATCAGCCATCCAATCCTTTGGTTTATGTTTGTCAGATATATTTTTCCCCTTTCTCTCTTAATGTCCTTTATTGAACCAATATTGAATCTCTTTAGTACTGAACCTTTCTCCATCTCTCTCTCTCCTTTCTTTGTTTCTCTGCCTGTAGGGCTCCCTTTAGTATCTCCAGTAGGGCAGGACTTTCATTAGCAAAATCTCACAGCATTTTTTCTCTTTGAAAAATTTAAGCTCTCCCTCAAATCTGAAGGAGAGCTTTGCTGGATAAAGTATTCTTGGTTGGAAATATTTCTCTCTCAGGATTTTAAATATGTCATGCCACTGCCTTCTCGCCTCCATGGTGGCTGTTGAGTAGTCACTACTTAGTCTTATGCTGTTTCCTTTGCAGTGAATTGCTTTTCTCTTGCTGCTTTCAGAACTTGCTCCTTCTCTTCACTGTTTGACAGTCTGATCAGAATATGTCTTGGAGTGGGTTTATTTGGATTTATTCTATTTGGAGTTCACTGGGCATTCATGCTTTGTGTATTTATATTGGGTAGAAGGGTTGGGAAGTTTTCCCCAACAATTTCTTTGAATACACTTTCTAGACTTTTACCTTCTCTTCCCCTTCTGGGACACCAATGAGTCTTATATTTGGACATTTATTTTATCTATCATATCCCTGAAGTCCATTTTGATTTTTTTAATTTTTTTCCCCATTCTTTCTTTTGTTCTTTCATTTTCCATTCTGTGGTCCTCAAGGTCACTGATTCATTGTTCAGCTTCCACTAGTCTTGTACTATGAATACCCAGAATCTTTTTAATTTGGTCAACAGTTTCTTTTATTTCCATAAGATCATCTATTTTTTTATTTACTCTTGCAATTTTATGCTCTTCTAGGGTCTTCTTCATGTCCTTTATATCCTGTGCCATGCTCTTCTTCATGTCCTTTATATCCTGTGCCATGCTCTCATTGTTTGTCTTTAGTTCTTTGATTAACTGTTCCAAGTACTATGTCTCCTCTGATCTTTTAATTTGGGTGTCTGGGTTTGGATTATCCATATTATCTGGTTTTATCACATGCTTTAAAATTTTCTGTTGTTTTTGGCCTCTTGGCATTTGCTTTACTTGATAGGGTTCTTTTAGTATATGTAGGATTATTCAAAATGAATCTCTAATTTGTCAGATCTACAGCTTGGTGGCGTACATTTTCTCTAACTAACCAGCAGATGGCATCCGCGAGTCACCTATTCCCCTCAAGTCAGTTCTCCCCAACTTTGTCTTTGTGGTGTGTGGGGGTCTGATTCTTGTGGGGTCCAACTGGTGCACCAAGTTTGGGTGTGTTGTTGGTGCTGTCCGCCCTGAATGTGGGGTGTGTGTCTAAGTGGTTAGGGAAAGAGGGCGGCTTTAATAATCAAACCTCCCAGGTATTCCTGGAGATTTAAGGCTGTTGCAAGAGTCTAAACCTTCATTTCAGTCTTGCCACAGATTGTCTCTGCCACTGACTCACAAGTCTTTGGTATTGGAGTATGGTCCCTGGGATTTCTGAGTGGGTCCCTCTTCTAAGCTGTGCCCTTCTAGGGTCTCTGCTGAGGGAAGGTTGTGCTGTGTCACAAGTGCATGCCGTTCCTCAAGGGAAGTTCTGGGCCGCCAGGCCGTATAGGTGCGTTCCCAGCCTGCTGTAAGGATGGCTGAATGGGGCGTGTTAATTTCTCCCTTTTTGCACAGCTCCGCCTTCCCATCTCTGGGATAATTAGCTGTGGGTGCGCAAAAGGCTATTGTCCATGCCCAACACTGTGGCATGTGTGTGTGCTGCTGGAAACACCCCACCCCCGTCACACTGGGTTTCTTGGCGCGGCTCTGGGCTGAGGCCCTGGCACCAGGCAGGAGCGTTCCCAGCCCACCAGGAAGATAGCTACAAGGGGTGTGTTTTTTTTCCCCTTTTGGCTAACCTCTACCTTCTTTGCTCCAAGACAATTAACAGCGGGTGTGTGAAAGGCTCTCTTCCATGACAGATATTGAGGCATTTGCACAGCCCATTCCTGCCGTGCTTCACTGTGCGGTTCTTGCTGCCATATCTGCAGCTGCTTTGGGGTTTTTTTAAAAAAGAACTAGTCCACCTCCAAACACCAACCCTCAGTTTCCCCACACCACAGCGTGGCTGCCAGATATTCAGCAGCTTACTCATTCATTTCAGAATGCAGATTCCTGGTTTCACCAAGTGCATGGTCCCTGTGGATTTAGCAGACCTTGTCCAGCTGGTGCATAGCTGGAACTGGTGTTCTGGGTCGCTTTCTGGCTTTTATCTAGTATTTTTCATGGAGGTGTTTTTTTTTTTTTCTGCCCTGTCTCACCTAGCTGCCATCTTAGGTTCTCCTCAAGGAACAATAAGTTGTACATATATATATATACACCCACAAAGTACCCTTTCATAGGTTTTGACATACGCATATTTCATGAAACCTTTACCACAATAAAAAAGTAAATATACCCATAATCCTCAAAAGTTTCCTTGTACTCCTTTGTAGTATCTCCATCCAACCTCATCCTCTCCCCACCAGCCTCAACCACTGATCTGCTTCCATCACCATAGATTTAGTTTTCATTTTCTAGAATTTCATATAAAAGGAATTGTACAGTATTTACTCTTCTTATAACCTGGCTTCTTTACTTTAGCATAATGATTTTGAGATTCATCAGTGCTGTTCTATGTATCAATGGTTTGTTATTTTTTCTTGCCAAGTAGTATTTCATTGTATGAGTATACCAGTTTGTTTATCTATTCATCTGTTGATGGACATTTGAAGCTGTTTCCAGTTTTGGGCTATTACAAATAAAGCCACTACGAACATTCATGTAAAAGTCTTTGAATGGACAAACGCCTTCATTTATTTTAGGTAAATACCAAGGAATGGAATGCCTGGATCATGTAACAGGTATACATTTAAGTTCTTCAGAACTTCTAACCTATTTTCCAAAATGGTGAGAGTTCAAGTTTCTTCACCTCTTCATCAACACTTGGTACAGTGAGTTTTTTTAATTTTAGCTGTTCTTTAAGGTATGTAGTGAAATCTCACTGTGGTTTTGATTTGCATTTCCCTAATGACTTTCAGCATTCATTCGTGTGCTTGTTTTCCAGATATTTGTGTTCTTTGGGGAAGTGTCTGTTTAAACCTTTGGTCTATTTTTTAATTGGGTTGTATGATTTATTATGATTGATTTTTAATTTTTTAAAACATATATTCTGAATACAAGTCCTTTATGAGATATTATTTGCAAATATTTTCCCCCAGTCTGGGGCTTGTCCTTCCATTCTCTTAACAGTGACTTTGATGAAGTCCAATTTATCAATTTTTTTCTTTTATGGATCATGCTTTTGGTGTCAAACTAAGAAACCTTTGCCTAACCCAATGTGAGAAAGATTTTTCTTCTGTATTTTTCTTTTAAAAGTTTTATAGTTTTTAGTTTACATTTAGGTCTATGTTCCATTTTCTGTTAATTTTTCTATATGATACAAGGTATGGATCAAAGTTCTTTTTTTATTTTTTCCAAATGGACATGCAATTACTACACTGTCTTAATTACTGTAATTCTATAATAAGTCTTGAAATCAGGTATTTGTCTTCCAACTTTGTCCTTTTTTCATAGTTGTTTTTTCTATTCTGGGCCCTTGACATTTCCAAATGAAGTTTAGAATCACCTTGTCAATTTCTATATTAAAAAAAAGCCTGATGGGATTTCGATTGAGATTGCACTGAATCTATAAATCAATTATGGGGAGTTAATATCTTAACAACACTGTGCATTCTGGCCCTTTAACAGAGTATATCCCTCCATTTATTGAGATATTCTGTATGTTCTCTCACCAATGTCCTGTAATTTTCAGTGTACAGGTCATATACTTCCTTTGTCAGATTTATTCTTAAATATTTCATATTCTTTATATAATTGTAAATGGTATTTTAAATTTCAATGTCCAATTGTTCATTGCTAGTAAAAAGAAAATCAAATGACTTTTAATATTAATCTTGTATCCTGCCACCTTGCTTAATTCACTTATTAGTTCTAATAGCTTTTTTCCATCAGATTTTCTATACAGACAATCACATCATCTGTGACTAAAGACAGTTTTATTTCTTTCTGTCTTTAGGAAGGAGGAAATTGATAACTTTACATAATTTTACAAAAGTAAAATTAAGTAAATTCATAATTTTACAGATGTAACTGAAGCCCAGAGAGGTTATATTTCAAGTCTCTTTTGCTTAGTCTAAAGATCAAAACCGAGGTTCTAGCAAAGCTGGTGGAAACTGCCAGATGTAGCACTAATAGACTGATATATTAATTATCTACTGTCACAATAATGCTATGTAACAATCTCAAAACCTCAGCAGCATATAACAATAAGCATTTATGTATTTCATGAGTCTGTGGGGTTTACCTGATCTGGGCCTGTGCTTACTCATGTCTACAGTCAGCTACAGGTGAGCTAGGTGGCTCTACTTATATTGGCTGGGCTCACTCACATAAATGATGTTGGCTGACTGATGGCTCATCTAGGGCTCAGCTGGGACAAATGGGGTGAATAAGCTCTGTTCTATGGCTCTTACCCTCTGGCAGGCTAGCCAGAATAAGAACTTCTTAAAGTAATGACAGAAGGAAAGGGCAATAAGCAGAAAAGAACAAGTCTTTGAGTCACATTTGCTAATATTCCATTGGTCAAAGCCATAGCCAAGCCCAGAGTCAGAAGGGGAGAGCTCTCTAAAGTTACATGATGGAAGAGCAGGGATAAAGGGAAGATTAAGAATTGAAGCCATTATTTCAGTCAGTAATGATTAGAGCCAGAGGGTTAGTATAGATGGCGGCAAGGCAATACCATAAACACTGGCCATGAGGCAATTACATTTGCATTTTACCTCATCTGGTAGAGTGAGAAGTAAAGTTAACCAGTGGTTTCTTCCCAAATTGCTGTTGCAAGATCTGAGAAGTCCATAAGTGTAGACAGAAAAGGGTAGGTACAGTGTGGACAGTTAAATACGTCTAATTTTTAAAGAAATCTTCAAAGGCAGGGGAGACCAGGCAATACTGCGAGTTCCATTAGATAAATGGATTCCAGTGTCCAGGATATCATCTATTAATTGGAACATTTTTGTTGCAAGTGACAGAAATCAATATGAAACTGGTTTAATCAGTCGCAGAAGGATTCAAGGTCTCAAACAATGACATTGTGACTCAGTCTCTTTCTATCTATTGGCTCTGAATTCTGCTGTCTTCTTAGGCAAGCCCCCTCCACAAGTGGCTGCCAGCAGCTCTAAGCTTACCTCCTCAATTTTAGCAATTCCATGGGAAGAGAATCTCACTTTCTATGGTAGTTTGAAGCTGTACGTACCCGAGAAAGCATATTAAAACCTAATCCATGCCTGTGGGTGTGAACCCATTATAAGTAGGACCTTTTAATGAGGTTACTTCAGTTAAGGGGTGACCACCTCAGTCAGGATGGGTCTTAATCCCATTACTGGAGTCCTTATGAGCAGAATGAAATTCAGACACAGGGAGAAAAATTCACAGGAAGCAAGAAGCTAAACATGAATGGAACCTGGAAGAGAAAGGAGAAACCAGGAGACATCGCGATGTGCCTTGCCATGTGACAAGCTGAGGACAAAGAATCACCAGCAGCCAACTGCAGAATGCCACATTCTTCAGGAAGAAAGCATCACCTTGATGACACCTTGATTTGGACTTTTTCCCAGACTCAAACAGTGAGTGAATAAATTCCCATTGTTTAACCTGACCCATTTCATGGTATTTGCTTGAGCAGCCTAAGAAACTAAAACTCTTTCTCAACAATTCCAATAATGTTCTAAAACTGATCTCATTGTTTTAACTTGGATCACTTATCCAACTTTGAATCTCTTACTTAATCCAAGGGAATGGAAAGATGCTTATTGGCCAATCCTACCTTGGACTTGCACTTTTGAGGACTAAGAAGATCACAAACACACACATACACACCACATATTTACTTAAGAACACGTGGGAATGGATTGTGGAAAGATAGCAGAGTAGGAAGCTCCAAGAATCAGTTCCTCCATCAAAATAACTACTAAATAGGCAGGAACTGTCTGAATCAACTATTTCAGAACTCCAGAGTCTGGCAGAACACTGTGCAGCTTCCAGGGAAGAACAGGAGTAAGGCTGGTAAGTTGTCAATACCAGTGAACTACACTCTTTGCTGGTGGCTACCATCCCTCATCCCCCAGTCTTGTGCTTGACAGCAGAGAGGTATTCAAATCCAGCCCATGATGGAGTGTGCTTGTACCAGGGTAGGATGTAAAGACCTAGTTTCCCAAAATGTAGGGGTATATGGTCCCATTACTGATCATTGCTCTTGATTAGCTACTTCAGACACTGGAGGTGAACATTGTTCCAAACCACCCTGGACAAAGGAGGCAGAGGAAATTTAAAGACAGTATGCTTCCTCCAAGCTGTGGAAAAAAAAAAAAGGATATAAATAGCTAAAATAAAAAAATGATTAGGGGGACATTATACCAATCACACAGAAATAAAAATAACTAAAAGTATGAATAACTATAGGCCAACAAATTAGAGAACCTGGATGAAATGGACAAATTCCAAGAAACACACAAACTGCCTACACTGAATCAAAAAGAAACAGATCTCAACAAACCAATAACTAGTAAAGAGATTGAATCAATAATCAAAAACCTCCCAAGAAAAAAAATCCCACTACCACATGGCTTCATAAAAGAATTTTAATAAACATTCCAAGAAGAATTAATAACAACCCTGCTCACACTCTTCCAAAAAATTGAAGAGAAGAGAACATTCCCTAATTCATTCTATGAGGCCAACATCACTCTCATACTAAAGCCAAAGACATCACAAGAAAAGTAAATCACAGCTCAATACCTCTTATGAATACAGATGCAAAAATTCTCAACAAAATATAAGCACACCGAATCCAACAGCACATTAAAAGAATTATACACCATGATCAAGTGGGAATTATCCTAGATATGCAAAAGTGATTCAATATAAGAAAATAAATTAATGTAATACACCCCATTAGCAGAATGAAGGACAAAAAACACATGATCATCTTGATTGATGCAAAAAAAAGACATTTGACAAAATCCTGCACCTCTTCCTGATAAAAAACACTTAGAAAACTAGGAATAGAAGGAAACTTTCTCAAATGATAAAGGGCATATATGAAAAACCCACAGCTAACATCATACTTAAAGACTGAAAACTTTTCCTCTAAGATCAGGAACAAGAAAGGATACCCACCGTTATTCAACATTGTACTGGAAGTTATAGCCAGAGCAATTAGGCAAGAAAAAGAAATAAAGGACATCCAAATTGGAAAGGAAAAGTAAAACTTTCCCTCTTTGCAGATGGCATGATCCTATATATAGAAAAGTCCATAACATTGCTATTAGAGCTAATAAACAAATTCAGCAAAGTGGCAGGATACAAGACCAACACTCCAAAATCAGTAGCGTTTCTATACACTACTATTCTAAGAACAATCAAAAGAAGAAACCAAGAAAAAAATTCCATTTATGAGAGCAACTAAAAGAGCTAAATATATAGGAATAAATCTAACCAAGGATGTAATGGACTATTACACTGAAAATGACAAAACACTGCTAAAACAAATCAAAGAAGATTTAAATAAATGGAAGAACATTCCATGTTCATGGACTGGAAGACTAAATATTGTTAAGATGTCAATTTTATCGAAAGTTATTTACGATTCAGTGCAGTCCCAATCGAAATCCCAACAGCCTTCTTTGCAGAAATGGAAGAGCCAATTATCAAATTTATATGGAAGGGTAAAAGGCCCTGAATAGCAAAAGCTATCTTGAAAAGAAGAATGAGGTTGGAGGACTCATGCTTCCCAATCTTAAAACTTATTACAAAGCCACAGTGTGCTAGTTTGTATATATTATGTCCCCCAGAAAAAGCCATGTTCTTTAATGCAATCTTGTGGGGGGAGACATATTAGTGTTGATTAGGTTAGAACCTACTGATTGTTTCCATGGAGATGTGACTCAATCAGCTGTGGGCAAGAACTCTGACTGGATAATTTCCATGGATGTGTTACCCCACCCATTCAGGGTGGGTCTGAATTAAATCACTGGAGCCATAGAAAGAGTTCACAGACAGAAGCTCAGAGCAGCTACAGACATTTTGAAGACAGCCATTGAAAGCTTCAGCCTAATGAGGAATGCCCTGGGAGAAAGCCATTTTGAAACCAGAACTCCAGAGCAAACGCCAGCCATGTGCCTTCCTAGCTAACAGAGATTTTCCGGACACCATTGGTCATCATCCAGTGAAGGTATCCAATTGTTGATGCCTTACTTTGGACACTTTATGGCCTTAAGACTGTAACTGTGTAACCAAATAAACCCCGTTTATAAAAGCCAATCCATTTCTGGTATTTTGCTTAACAGAACGGCAGCATTAGCAAAGTGGAAAACACAGTAATCAAAACAGCATGGTACTTGCACAAGGACAAACATAAAGGATAATGGAACTGAATCGCTATTTCAGAAATCAATCCTCATATCTATGTCCAACTGATTTTTGACAAGGGGGAAAAGACTACTCAATGGGGAAAGAATAGTATCTTCAAAAAATGGTGTTGGCATCCCAGAGTAATTCGGGCAGATAATAAAAAATATATTTACAGCCTCCCCCTCCCCAGCCCCGAGGATCTGGGGGAAGGTGTGGATGTGTTGGACATCCTCACCTGGACTGGTGTTGATGTTGTCACAAACATTGGGACTGGTGGTTTGATGTGCTGAGCCCTCGAGCATGGGACTTGCCCTTATGAAGCTCATTACCACAAAGGAGAGTCTAAACTTGCATGTAATGGTGCCTAAGAGTCTCCCCCTGAGTACCTCTTTGTTGCTCAGATGTGGCCCTCTCTCTCTCTAACTGAGCCATCTCGACAGGTGAACTCGCTGCCCTCCCCACTACGTGGGACCCGACTCCCAGGGGTGTAAATCTCCCTGGCAATGCAGAATATGACTCCTGGGGATGAATGTGGACCCAGCATCGTGGGACTGAGAGTATCTTCTTGACCAAAAGGGGGATGCAAAATGAGACGAAGTAGTTTCAGTGGCTGAGAGATTTCAAATGGAGTCGACAGGTCACTCTGGTGGACATTCTTATGCACTATATAGATAACACCTCTTAGGTTTTAATGTATTGGAATAGCTAGAAGTAAATACCTGAAACTACCAAACTCCAACCCAGCAGTCTGGACTCCTGAAGACAATTATATAATAATGTAGACTACAAGGGGTGACAGTGTGATTGGGAAGACCTTGTGGATCACACCCCCTTTATCTAGTGTATGGGTGAGTAGAAAAATGGGGATAAAAACTAAAGGACAAATGGGGTGGGATGGGGGGATGATTTAGGTGTTCTTTTTTCACTTTTATTTTTTATTCTTGTTCTGGTTCTTTCTGATGTAAGGAAAATGTTCAGAGATAGATTGTGGTGATGAACGCATAACTATGTTATCATATTGTGGACAGTGGATTGTATACCATGGATGATTGTATGGTGTGTGAATGTATTTCAATAAAACTGAATTTAATAAAAAAAAATAATGGTGTTGGGAAATCTTGTTCTCCATATGCAAAAGAATGAAGGTGGACCCCTGCCTTATATTATATAAAAAATCCACTCAAGATGGATAAGAACCAGAACTGTGAAACTCCTAGAAGAAAATGTCAGGAAGGATCTTCAGGACCTTTTCTTATACTTTACACCCAAAGCGCAAGCAACAATAACAAAAACAGATAAATGGAACCTCATCAAAATTAAAAATGTTTGTGCATCAAAGGACTTTATCTTGAAAGCAAAACAACAACCCACAAAATGGGAAAAAATATTTGGAAACCACATATCTGTAAGGGTTGAATATCCAGGATATATAAAGAAATCCTACAACTCAACAACAAAAAGACATAAACCCAATTTAAAAAGTGGCAAAGAACCTCTAAAACTCAACAATAAAAGGACAAACAACCCAATTTAAAAATGGGTAAAAGGTGTGATTGTAAAAACCTTGTGACTGACATCCCCTTCACCCAGAGTATGGGTATATCAGTAATAAAATAAAGACATGCATGAAAAAACGAGAGAGAATCTTATTCATATTCTTATAAATACTCATACAGTGATGTTCACAACAATTTTTAATATTCTACAGCAGTGTAAATGAATGAACTACAGCTGTAAGAATCAACAGGGGTAAGTTTCATAAATGTTAAACAAAAAGCAAATTATAAAAGAATATGTACTGAGGATGGGGCAAAATGGTGGCATAGAGAGGTGTGGAATTTAGTAAGTTCTTTAAAGCAACTAGCAAATAGCCAAAAACAACTAGAAAATAGTCTGGAGCAATTGTTGGGGGACATCTGTGACTGCTCACACATCGTACACCAATCAGAAATGGGTGGAACAGCTGAGATCACAGCATAAAGTAAGTAAAAACTGCAGACCGGTGCTCCTTTCCCCAGCATGGCAGGCTGAGCTGCAAAACTTTGCTGGGTGAGAAAGAAGCAGTCCCTGTTGGAGCAGGGAGGGTGGCTCAGCCAAGCTCCAACTGCAGTTTTAATTTAACAAATTTGGACTAATGAATACAATATATAAGTGCAGATAGGCCCTGAGCAAACAGGAATCTGTGGTTCCTTCTGGCAGAGAGGAGGCAGGGCTGAAGGAAAAAAATATAAATATACGTATATATATATACACACACATACACAACTAAATAAAAACAGACGCTTTTGGAGATGGCTGAGCTCAGAGTGCTGGAGAATGGCTGTGTCCCAAAAAGGGGGGCACAGAGAACTGGGTACAAATGCTGGTCAACTGGCAAAACTGAGGGGCTGGAGACTGGCTCTTAAAAGGGGCTTTTGCGCTTTTTCCATTTTTTTCCCTCTCATTCTGAGAAGCTCATTAGAGAGAGCCTCAGGCATTTCCAATTGGCAGCACTGATCCAGGCAAGAGTGGAGTTAAGAGAGTCAGAGAGACAAAGGAGGAATTCAAGTGTAGAAGATAACTCCCTATGGGGTGTATCTTCCCTAAGAAAAGGGGGGCAGGGCCCAGCCCTCTCTCAGGGAACTCAGACCCCAGAGCCTGGGGGAAAACAAACAAACAAACCAGAAAAAACTTAAGCTTGGCCTCTGACACCTGACCAGGACTGGATCCGCTGCGCAGTAGAGGGACTGCACCTTTTTATGCTGGTGGGCAGCTGCAGGCTGACAAGTGCCACCTGCTGGGCAGGACGGGAAAAGCACTGAGTCTAAAGGCTTCACGGGAAAGTCTGACAACATGCTCCTAAGGGAAACTTGAAACTGATTACAACTTCCTCCTGAGGCCTGGGTGCATCTGGTCTGGAAAAATCTGACTGGGGTAATCAAGGAAACGAGATACCTAGACAACAAAAGATTTCAAGTCACCTTAGGAAAAATGAAAATATGGCCCAGTCAAAGGAACAAACTTACACCTCAACTGACATACAAGAATTAAAACAACTAATTAAAGATCTTCAAACAAATATGCTAACTCAATTCAAAAATCAAATCAACAAGTTGAGGGAAGATATGGCAAAAGAGATGAAGGATATAAAGAAGACAATGAGTGAACATAAGGAAGAAATCAAAAGTATAAAAAAACAATTGGCAGACCTTGTAGGAATGAAAAGCACAATACAAGAGATAAAAAAACACAATGAAGACATACAACAGCAGATTTAAAGAGGCAGAAGAAAAGATTCATGAACTGGAGGCTAGGCATCTGAAACCCTACACATAAAAGAGTAGATAGGAAAAAGAATAGAAAAATATGAGCAGAGTCTTAGGGAATTGAATGACAAGATGAAAGTATGAATGTACATGTCATGGGTGTCCCAGAAGGAGAAGACAAGGGAAAAGGAGCAGAAACAATGGTAAAGGAAATAATCACTGAATAATATTTCCCATCTCTTATGAAAGACATAAAATTACAGATACAAGAAGTGCAGCATACCCCAAACAGAATAGATCCAAATAGATCTAGGCCAAGACACTTAATCAGATTATCAAATGTCAGAGACAGAATTCTGAAAGCAGCAAGAGAAAAGCAATCCATCACAAAGAAGGGAAGCTCAATAAGACTATGTGCGAATTTCTCAGTAGAAACCATGGAGGCAAGAAGGCAGTGGTGTGATATATTTAAGATACTGAAAGAGAGGAACTACCAAGAATCCTATATCCGGTGAAGCTGTCTTCAAAAATGAGGGAGAGTTTAAAATATTCTCAGACAGACAGACACTGAGACAGTGTGTGAACAAGATACCTGAAATACTCAAGAGAGCACTACAGACAGATAGGAAAAGACAGGAGAGAGAAGTTTGGAGCATAATATTGTGTGACAGTAACACAATAATGTCAGTACACCGAACAAAGACAACTGTGAGTAAGGTTGAAGGAGGAAGGTTAGGGGTAGTAGGACAACAGGGCGAAGGATAGAAGGTAAAGACTGGGACTCTATAACTTAGTGAAACCTAGAGTGGTCAATGATTGTGATTAAATGTACAAATATGTTTTTACATGAGGGAGAACAAATGAATGTCAACTTTGCAAGGTATTAAAAATGGGATAGTATTGGAGAAAAAAATACAATCAATGCAAACTAGAGTTTATGGTTAATGGTAACATTATAATATGCTTCTGCTAATTGTAACAAAGGCAATATATCAAAGCTAAATGCCTATAAGAGGGGGATATAAGGGAGGGGTATGGGGATTCTTGGTGTTAGTGTTGTTGTCTGGCTTTTTTTTTTGTATTTTATTTTAATTTTATATTTTCTTTTGTTGCTTTTTAGTTGTCATCTTTTTTTTTCTTTCTTTTTACTTTTTTCACCTCTTCCTCTTTCTTTGTGGAAGAAACAGAAATGTCGTTATATAGATAGTGTTGGTGACTGCATAACCATGTGATTATACATGGAACCACTGACTGTTTACTTAGGATGGAATGTATGGTGTATGAATAAAACCATCTAAAAAACAAACAGAGGGATACAAATGCTGGAGAAAATGTGGAGAAAGGGATGTACCTAATCACCATTGGTGGGGAAGTAGAATGGTGCAGCCCATCTGGAGGGCAGTGTGGTGGTTTCACAAGAAGCTAAGCATGGGGTTGCCATATGGTCCTGCAACTTGGTTATTGGGTATATACTTGGAAGAACTGAAAAGAGGGACATGAAGGGACATTTGCACAGTGGGTTTATGGTGTCAGTATTCAGGATTTGCAGTGGATGGAGGTGACCTAAGGGTGCATCAACTGATGAATGGAATGGCGATCGGTGAATGGAATATTGAACTGCTACAAGGAGTTGTGAGGTGAATGGACATTGAGGACAGTATGTTGAGTGAAACAAACCAGAAGTGAAAAGAAAAATACTGTAATGCCTCACTAATATGGACTAAATATAAATGTGTTAACTCTGAGGACTGAATCTGAGAGCACAGGTTATCAGCAGAGGGCTTATTGTAAAGGTTCCTAGACTGTAAGCTCTTACAGCAGCTACATCTATCCCTGAGCTGTAATGGTTATTTCTAAACTCTGAGATGCTGAGCTGTTTGTGTATAACCTGGTCAGTGCCTGGAACTTTAGGTATCTGTGTGACACCTGAGACTCAGAGCCAGAGTCTGGCAGCTATGAATGTCTGCATTACCCCATACAGCAAATGTTAAAGAGTCTGAAAAAAGAGATTAGATTTTAATCAGAGATATGAACGAAATCAACTTGGTTAGGACTAAGGTAAATCAGACTGAAGGGTAAAGGATGATATTGATGGAGTTTTTGATGCTTCAGATTCTGTGTGGGATCAAAGGAAGAGATGTTTATTAGGTTCAAGATCTATATTTTTTGTAACACATTATATAATTTGACTTGTATAGTCACTTTATTCAAACAACATAATTATATGGAGCGTTGGTTGGGGAGTGAGGTCTGGTTGGTTTGTGTAGGTTAGTGTGAAGCCCCAATACATCCCTGAACAATTCTGGCAGAGAATGAAGATGTATTTGCAAAGCCCCCTTGAGGGACTGTAGGAAAATGTGGAAATATTAAATTTCTCCACCTGGGGAATTAATGATATTCTCACAAGCATTGGGGGCTACCAAATTAGAAGGCCAAGCCCTCAACCTTGGGGCTTGCCCTTATGAAGTTCGTTACTACAAGGGAGAGGCTAAGTCTACTTAAAATGGTGCCTAAGAGTCACTCCCAGAGAACCTTTTGTTGTTCAGATATGGCCTCTCTCTCTAAGCCAATTCTGCAGGTGAACTCACTGCCCTCCCCCCTACATGGGACATGATTCCCAGGGGTGTGGAACTCGCTGGCAACATGGGACATGACTTGCGGTGATGAGCTAGGCCCTGCCATTGAGGGATTGAGAAAATGTTTTTGGACAAGGGGGAAGCAAAATGAAACAAAATAAAGTTTCAGTGGCTGAGAGATTCCAAATGGAGTCGTGAGGCCATTCTGGAGGTTATTCTTATGCATTATATAGATATCCCTTTTTCGTTTTTAGTGTATTGGAATAGCTAGAAGGAAATACCTGAAACTGTTGAACTGCAACACAGTAGCCTTGACTCTTAAAGATGATTGTATAACTATATAGCTTACACTGTGTGATTGTGTGATTACGAAAACTTTGTGGTTCCCATTACCTTTATACAGTGTATGGACAGATAAATAGAAAAATGAGGACAAAAAGTAAATGAGTAATAGGGAGGGATGGGGGGTGGGATGTTTTGGGTGTTCTTTTCCACTTTAACTTTTATTCTTATTCTTTTCTATGTAGTGATGAAAATGTTCAAAAATTAAATGTGGTGATGAATGCACAACTATATAATGGTGCTATGAACAACTGATTGTACACTGGGGATGATTCTATGGTATGTGAATATATCTCAATAAAATTGAATTAAAAAGAAAAAAGAATACGTACCATATGTTACCATTTTACTCAAGATATTTAAACACATGCACAATGATGCTATGAAGTGTTTATGGTTACATGGTTGGTAAAAATATAAAATATGCAAAGATAATAAACATCAAATTCAAAAAAAATGTGTAAAAGACTTGAACAGATATTTCTTCTAAGAAGATAAACAAATGGCCAATAAGGACATAAAAAGATGCTCAATATCATTAGCCATCAAGGAAATGCAGATCAAAACCACTATGAGATACCACCTCATATGTACTAGAATGGCTATTATTTTTTTAATGGAAAATAAGTAATGTTGGCAAAGATGTGGAGAAATAGGAACCCTCATGCATTGTCAGTGGGAGTGTAAAATGGAAAACATTTTGGCAGTACTCAGAAAGTTAAGTATAGAATTACCATATGACCCAGAAATCTTACCTCTAGGTATATATTCAAAAGAACTTAAAGCAGCATTTTCAAAATAGCCAAAAGGTGGAAGCAACCCAAATGTCTGTCAACAGATGAACAGATAAACAAAATGTAGTTTTTACTATACAATGGAATATTAATCAGCCATAAAAAGAAATGAAGTTCTGATACATGCAACAACATGGATGAATCTTGAAGACATCTCACTGAGTGATATAAGCCATACACAAAAAATGGAAAATATTTTATGATCTCACTTACATGAAATAACTAGAATATGCAAATTCATAGAGACAGAAGGTAGATTACAGGTTACCAGGGGTCAGGAGTTGGGGATGACAGAGATGTACAGGGTTTCTGTTTAGGGTAATGGAAAAGTTTTGGTAATGGATTGTGGTGATGGTAGCATAACATAGTGAATCTAATTAATACCACTGATTTGTATATTTATAAGTGGTTAAAATGGGAAATTTTACGTTGTATATCCTTCTACAATGAAAATTTAAAACTAGCAAACAAAGAAAAACCCATACAACACAGAGAGAATTCTACTGTAAACTGTGGACTTCAGTCAATAATATTAGTTCATTAATTGTAACAAATGCACCACACTAATGCAAAATGCTAATAATAGGGAAAACTGTGGGGGCAGAGTGAAAGCATATGGGAACTCTGTACTTTCTGTGTAATTTCTCTATAAACCTATAACTGCCCTAAAAAATAAAGTCTCTTATAATAATCCAAGAAAAACACGTGCTTTACACATTTTAAATATTGGCATTCTGAAGGTGTATTTGCCAAGGTAGAAGCGTAGAGCATATTTTATGTGACAATTCATTTGCTCCTTTATAACTATGAAATATTTAGACATATGGTATGGGGGCATCCATTTTAACTCTTGTCCTGGGTACCGCAAATGTAAGAAACAGGACTGTAGGGGGTGGGGCTGGGTACCCCAAAGGAGAATCAAGATGTTGCCCCCAATAGAAGGGGCAAGGAGGCCTGGGCAAATTAAGAACAACAGAAGTCAATCAGAGGCTGACAGTTTGCCAACAAGAGCAATTCTATCAAATGCTATTGCTCTGTGATTTCAGAACCAGGTTTAAGAGAGGCAGGGAAGAAAATATTAGATCAGTGGAAGAATAAGAAAGCTACTTCACAACATTCCTTGTCAATGAAATGTTTGAGCAGAACCTGAACGGCCAAGCCAGGGGTTCTGCGGGAAGAAATACTGCAGTAGTATGTCCCAGGTTCTAAGATAGGGTCTGTGGTTTGGACAAATTTTATGAATCAAATGAAATGCTGGGAACGAACACATCATTTCCCATTGTTCCACATGTCCATAGTTAAGAAACATACTAGCATCCAGTCTAGCTCTATTAAGAAAGTCCTGGGTCTATTCATATATCAGAGACACACAAATTCAGACACTGCCATTGTAGGAGGTAAGCCGGGAAGTTACCAGAGGACAGCCTATGTCCTTGATGTTCACCTTCAGAAGGAAAGATTAAGCAATCTTTGTAACATAGATCCCCCAGATATAATTTTATTTCATCTAATCAGTCCACCAAAGGCAAAAGATAAAATTCCAACAAATTAAATTAAAATGCAATATAGGTCACTCTGAAAAGCAGATTTCAAAACCTATTTTTCTCTGATTTCCTCCCTGAAGTTAAGAGGGCTATGGCAGGAAAGGATGCATCCCTTTTGATCAATGTTATCCAATCAATTTATTCTGTTTCTAAAAGAAGTAAAGGGAAGAGAAGAGACACCAACATTTTATATCAAAATCAAGGGAGCATGGCTTAGTTTTTCTTACAAAACCTCTAGAGCCAGACTTAGTAAAATGACAATGAACATTACTGTCTGTGGGATTAGAATAATTTGCCTGCCTCCTTTCCTGTGATTTCCTCCTTCCCATCAAATCATACCTTTGTCTTCTATCAGACTCAGCCTAGGGCTACAGAATGTTCTTGGTAAGAGAAATCATTAAAATATATTTAGTTCCTCTAAGACATCACATCACAACTGCTGTAGTGGTTTGAAACTGTATGTACCCCCCAGAAAAACATATTGTTAAATTTAATCCATTCCTGTGGGTGTGAACCCATTGCAAAGAGAACTTTTTAATGAGGTTACTTCAGTTAAGATGTTGCCCACCTCAATCAGGGTGGGTCTTAATCCTACTACTGGAGTCTTTTATAAGAGAACGAAATTCAAACAGAGAGAGAAAGCCACGGAAGCAAGAAGATGAAATCAACGAAACCCAAAAGAGAAGGGAGAGGCCAGCAGATGCCACCATGTGCCTTGCTGTGTAGGAGACGAGTCAAGGATCACTAGCAGCCAGACTTCAGGAACAAAACATCACCTTAACGATGCCTTGATTTGCACATCTTCACAGCCTCCAAACTGTAAACTAATATAATCCCATTGTTTAACCTCACTCATTTCATGGTATTTACTGGAACAGCCTAGGAAATTAAAACAGCTACCCTCTGTTTAAAGATTTTTAAAGCCGGAAGGGGCCTTTGATATCATCTTGAAATCTTCTTCAGGGCCCAGGAACATTAAATAAGTGACCCCACATTACTTTTTGGTAACAGATAATAATCTATAATCCAGCACTCCAAGAAGCTAAGGACAAAGGAAATCATAATGAACCAGAAAGAGAAATCTTCAGAAGGCCAAAGACAACATTGAAGAAGTGAGAAGAAAAATGATGATTTTCAAAGCAGTAATCATTATACTGACGAATGTCTTCACAATCAAAAACCGTAGAAGGCGGAAGAGAAAATGCCAATAGAAAGAAAGCAAACCGCTGAAGAACTGAGGATGATAGTAGAACCTTGGAGTTCAGT
This sequence comes from Choloepus didactylus, assembly GCF_015220235.1. Taxonomy (NCBI): domain Eukaryota; kingdom Metazoa; phylum Chordata; class Mammalia; order Pilosa; family Megalonychidae; genus Choloepus; species Choloepus didactylus. Next base: position 138,713,403 of record NC_051312.1, on the reverse strand, counting down.
CCTCACAATGCACTAGAGAAGGGGCGCAGCCAGAGAAGTAATAGGAAAATCAGAAGACAGTAGCAACCCAATGCCAAGTGCACACAAAGAAGTTGGTAGTACACACAGGCAGCCAAAGAACTGAGGATAAAGGAAAAAGTCAGTGGATTTAGTGATTAGAAAGTACTGATGTGCTTTAAGAATGGAATTTGAGTCCAGCTACAGAGGGTTAAGAAACAAGTAGATGGTGAACAAGTGGGGACTATTGGAATGCACTGCTCACTCAGAAAGTCTTCCTAATTACCTTTTTTTTTTAAAAAATCTCAATGAGTTCCTCTGCTGTTTTATCCCAATGAATCCATTTGTATTATTGCTGGTGTGTGAATGACAGTGTGGCCATACTGCACATTAAGTAAATTAGGTACCCAAGAATTTAATGTCTTTAAAAATGAGAACTGCTTTGCAAGCCATAGTCATATTATGGTTATGGACTCAGTAACAGCGTGAATTTTCCCCTAACAGTAGTACTTATCACACCACTTAAGGCAAAGAGGATACTTTCCAGCTCAGATACACTTTCCAAACATTAGTTAAGCAAGTCTCCTTTCTGTATGTGCACCTTCTTAAATGATGTGATTAAGCTTTTACCTTTCCTCTAGAGAGCTAATCAAAACTGTGGTAAAACCATTTACAACCACATTATAAATTTCCTTTCTTCCTTACTTCTCCATGGCTATTGAAATTTGGAAAATATCCAAGACCAAAAAAAAAAAAAAAAAAACCCACAAAAAACAAACAGAACAAAATTATGCACCTTACCTCTCCTCCCTCAAGTTTGAAGGACTACAAATTACATTTAGTCCAACTATCTGTCCAATAGCTGTATCCCTTTCACTTAGTGGAAATGACTTTCAGAAAGCTCTTCCTTATGAGGAGTCAAAATGTGTCTCCCTATGTTCTCTTTGGTCCTGGTACTACCAATTTAGACCATTCGGAGCAAATCTAGTTCCTCCAAAACCTTCAAATATTTGAAACAGTTTTGCTATTTGAATAGTTTTGCTCCCCAAGCCCTGATCCACTTTTCCTTTAAGTTCTATTTGTTGGTCTGCCTTTTTAAATCATCTACTGCCTTCGTTACTCTCTCTGATTACACTCCAATACGTTTTCTGTCATCCTGAAATGCCACCCCAGAAAGATATGCAATTCCTATTCTTGGGCTATACTGAGAAGGGCAAGGAAGAGGAGCAAAACCTCTCCCACACTCGACACACAACAATTCTGTACCACTCTGGAGAACTTCCACCAGGTCACACATTAGCACTGGTGCTCTCCATATCATCCCTGCTCACAAACCTTTGAAATCTTCTCTTTTTGTTACTGAATCACATCTAAATTTCCCTGCTTGATTATAACGGACTTTTCTCATCTTGTTCTACTAGATACAGCTAACCTTATTTTGTACTCCACTTTAACATACACCCATCATGGAATTCATCAGGTTTTATCAATGTATCTTAAACATGGAAAGCCCATTCATCTCCAAATCTGTGCATGCCATCATGTTGTTCCCCTGTCTGAAATGCTCTCCCCCTTGCTCATCTAAATTCCCTCTATCTTTTAAGACCCAAAAAGCAAACACCACCTTCCCTATGGATCCCTTATTTCCAGCTTGTAATTATATCCTACTTTCCTGAATGTTTTTAGCCCTCAGAAGTTGGTAGAGGGGGACCCACCCTTATATCCCATGAGTACAAAACATCCTGGTCATTTGCCTTGTATTATTCACTATAATTTATATGTGTAGACATTACACTCCAAGGAAAACATGAGCCACATATTACAATTCACTTTGTTTTGATCACAGCTGTATCATCAATACCTGGAGCAGTGCCTTGCACACAGTAGGCACCCAATAAATATTTGTTGAATAAATTACTAGATAAGAATTGCTCAAGAAATGTTTGTTTCACTGGCCTATAGACTGAAGATTGACTGATTAGTCTGGATTGGACAGATAATTAACCAAAGCAGAGATTAAGTAGCAGAGAAGGACAGTCTATCTATCATTCTTTTTTTCTTTTTTTTTAATTTTTTTTATCATCATTTTATTGAGATATATTCACATACCACGCAGTCATACAAAACAAATTGTACTTTCGATTGTTTACAGTACCATTACATAGTTGTACATTCATCACCTAAATCAATCCCTGACACCTTCATTAGCACACACACAAAAATAACAAGAATAATAATTAGAGTGAAAAAGAGCAATTGAAGTAAAAAAGAACACTGGGTACCTTTGTCTGTTTGTTTCCTTCCCCTACTTTTCTACACATCCATCCATAAACTAGACAAAGTGGAGTTTGGTCCTTATGGCATTCCCAATCCCATTGTCACCCCTCATAGGCTACATTTTTATACAACTGTCTTCGAGATTCATGGGTTCTGGGTTGTAGTTTGATAGTTTCAGGTATCCACCACCAGCTTCCCCAATTCTTTAGAACCTAAAAAAGGTTGTCTAAAGTGTGCGTAAGAGTGCCCACCAGAGTGATCTCTCGGCTCGTTTTGGAATCTCTCTGCCACTGAAGCTTATTTCATTTCCTTTCACATCCCCCTTTTGGTCAAGAAGATGTTCTCCATCCCACGATGCCGGGTCTACATTCCTCTCCGGGAGTCATATTCCACGTTGCCAGGGAGATTCACTCCCCTGGGTGTCTGGTCCCACGTAGGGGGGAGGGCAGTGATTTCACCTTTCAAGTTGGCTTAGCCAGAGAGAGAGGGCCACATCTGAGCAACAAAGAGGCATTCAGGAGGAGACTCTTAGGCACAAATATAGGGAGGCCTAGCCTCTCCTTTGCAGCAACCGTCTTCCCAAGGGTAAAACTTATGGTAGAGGGCTCAACCCATCAAACCACCAGTCCCCTATGTCTGTGGTCATGCCAGCAACCATGGAGGTGGGGTAGGCGAATACCCCCGCATTCTCCACAGGCTCCTCAAGGGGGCACTACATCTTTTTTTTTTTTTCCTTGTTTGTCTTTTTTCTTTTTTTTTTTTTTTAACTTTCCCTTCTTTTTTAAATCAACTGTATGAAAAAAAAAGTTAAAAAGAAACAAACATACAATAAAAGAACATTTCAAAGAGACCATAACAAGGGAGTAAGAAAAAGGCAACTAACCTAAGATAACTGCCTAACTTCCAACATGTTCCTACTTTACCCCAAGAAAGTTACATAATATAGCAACATTTCAGTGAACTTGTTCCTACTACATCCATCAGAAATTAACAGACCATAGTCATTTCTGGGCATCCCCAGAACGTTAAATAGCTTATCTGTTCTTCTTGGATTATTGTTCCCCCTTCCTTAATTGCTCTCTACTGCTAGTTACCCTACATTCTACATTATAAACCATTTGTTTTACATTTTTCAAAGTTCACATTAGTGGTAGCATATAATATTTCTCTTTTTGTGCCTGGCTTATTTCGCTCAGCATTATGTCTTCAAGGTTCATCCATGTTGTCATATGTTTCACGAGATCGTTCCTTCTTACTGCCGCGTAGTAATCCATCGTGTGTATATACCACATTTTATTTATCCACTCATCTGTTGAAGGACATTTGGGTTGTTTCCATCTCTTGGCAATTGTGAATAATGCTGCTATGAACATTGGCGTGCAGATATCTGTTCGTGTTACTGCTTTCCGATCTTCCGGGTATATACCGAGAAGTGCAATCGCTGGATCGAATGGTAGCTCTATATCTAGTTTTCTAAGGAACTGCCAGACTGACTTCCAGAGTGGCTGAACCATTATACAGTCCCACCAACAATGAATAAGAGTTCCAATTTCTCCACATCCCCTCCAGCATTTGTAGTTTCCTGTTTGTTTAATGGCAGCCATTCTAACCGGTGTTAGATGGTATCTCATTGTGGTCTTAATTTGCATCTCTCTAATAGCTAGTGAAGCTGAACATTTTTTCATGTGTTTCTTGGCCATTTGTATTTCCTCTTCAGAGAACTGTCTTTTCATATCTTTTGCCCATTTTATAATTGGGCTGCCTGTACTATTGTCATTGAGTTGTAGGATTTCTTTGTATATGCAAGATATCAGTCTTTTGTCAGATACATGGTTTCCAAAAAATTTTTCCCATTGAGTTGGCTGCCTCTTTACCTTTCTGAGAAATTCCTTTGAGGTGCAGAAACTTCTAAGCTTGAGGAGTTCCCATTTATCTATTTTCTCTTTTGTTGCTTGTGCTTTGGGTGTAAAGTCTAGGAAGTGGCCGCCTAATACAAGGTCTTGAAGATGTTTTCCTACATTGTCTTCTAGGAGTTTTATGGTACTTTCTTTTATATTGAGATCTTTGGTCCATTTTGAGTTAATTTTTGTGTAGGGTGTGAGGTAGGGGTCCTCTTTCATTCTTTTGGATATGGATATCCAACTCTCCCAGCCCCATTTGTTGAAAAGACCATTATGGCTCAGTTCGGTGACTTTGGGGGCCTTATCAAAGATCAGTCGGCCATAGATCTGAGGGTCTATCTCTGAATTCTCAATTCGATTCCATTGATCTATATGTCTGTCTTTGTGCCAGTACCATGCTGTTTTGGCAACTGTGGCTTTATAATAAGCTTCAAAGTCAGGGAGTGTAAGTCCTCCCACTTCGTTTTTCTTTTTTAGAGTGTCTTTAGCAATTCGAGGCATCTTCCCTTTCCAAATAAATTTGATAACTAGCTTTTCCAAGTCTGCAAAGTAGGTTGTTGGAATTTTGATTGGGATTGCATTGAATCTGTAGATGAGTTTGGGTAGAATTGACATCTTAATGACATTTAGCCTTCCTATCCATGAACATGGAATATTTTTCCATCTTTTAAGGTCCCCTTCTATTTCTTTTAGTAGAGTTATGTAGTTTTCTTTGTATAGGTCTTTTACATCTTTGGTTAAGTTGATTCCTAGGTACTTGATTTTTTTAGTTGCTATTGAAAATGGTATCTTTTTCTTGAGTGTCTCTTCAGTTTGTTCATTTCTAGCATATAGAAACATTACTGACTTATGTGCATTAATCTTGTATCCCGCTACTTTCCTAAATTTGTTTATTAGCTCTAGTAGGTGTATCGTTGATTTCTCAGGGTTTTCTAGATATAAGATCATATCATCTGCAAACAATGACAGTTTTACTTCTTCTTTTCCAATTTGGATGCCTTTTATTTCTTTGTCTTGCCGGACTGCCCTGGCTAGCACTTCCAGCACAATGTTGAATAACAGTGGTGACAGCGGGCATCCTTGTCTTGTTCCTGATCTTAGAGGGAAGGCTTTCAGTCTCTCACCATTGAGTACTATGCTGGCTGTGGGTTTTTCATATATGCTCTTTATCATGTTGAGGAAGTTTCCTTCAATTCCTACCTTTTGAAGTGTTTTTATCAGAAAGGGATGTTGGATTTTGTCAAATGCTTTTTCAGCATCTATTGAGATGATCAATTGATTTTTCCCTTTCGAGTTTTTAATGTGTTGTAATACATTGATTGTTTTTCTTATGTTGAACCATCCTTGCATGCCTGGAATGAACCCCACTTGGTCATGGTGTATGATTTTTTTAATGTGTCTTTGGATTCGATTTGCAAGTATTTTGTTGAGGATTTTTGCATCTATATTCATTAGGGAGATTGGCCGGTAGTTTTCTTTTTTTGTAGCATCTTTGCCTGGTTTTGGTATTAGATTGATGTTAGCTTCATAAAATGAGTTAGGTAGTGTTCCATTTTTTTCAATGTTTTGAAAGAGTTTGAGTAAGATTGGTGTCAGTTCTTTCTGGAAAGTTTGGTAGAATTCCCCTGTGAAGCCATCTGGCCCTGGGCATTTATTTGTGGGAAGATTTTTGATGACTGATTGGATCTCTTTGCTTGTGATGGGTTGGTTGAGGTCTTCTATTTCTTCTCTGGTCAGTCTAGGTTGTTCATATGTTTCCAGGAAATTGTCCATTTCTTCTACATTATCCAGTTTGTTGCCATACAGTTGTTCATAATATCCTCTTATAATTTTTTTAATTTCTTCAGGATCTGCAGTTATGTCACCTTTTTCATTCATTATTTTGTTTATATGGGTCTTCTCTCTTTTTGATTTTGTCAGTCTAGCTAGGGGCTTGTCAATCTTGTTGATCTTCTCAAAGAACCAACTTTTGGTGATATTTATCCTCTCTATTGTTTTTTTGTTCTCTATGTCATTTATTTCTGCTTTAATCCTTGTTATTTCTTTTCTTCTACTTGGTTTAGGATTGGTTTGCTGTTCATTTTCTAGCTTCTTCAGTTGATCCATTAGTTCTTTGATTTTGGCTCTTTCTTCCTTTTTAATATATGCATTTAGTGCTATAAATTTCCCCCTTAGCACTGCTTTTGCTGCATCCCATAGGTTTTGGTATGTTGTGTTCTCATTTTCATTCGTCTCTATATATTTAGCAATTTCTCTTGCTATTTCTTCTTTAACCCACTGATTGTTTAGGAGTGTGTTGTTTAACCTCCAGGTATTTGTGAATTTTCTAAGTCTCTGATGGTTATTGACTTCTAATTGTATTCCATTGTGGTCAGAGAATGTGCTTTGAATAATTTCAATCTTTTTAAATTTATTGAGGCTTGTTTTATGTCCCAGCATATGATCTATTCTGGAGAAAGTTCCGTGAGCACTAGAAAAGTATGTGTATCCTGGTGATTTGGGATGTAATGTCCTGTAGATGTCTGTTAAATCTAATTCATTTATCAGATTGTTTAGGTTTTCAATTTCCTTATTGGTCTTCTGTCTGGTTGATCTATCTATAGGAGAGAGTGATGTGTTGAAGTCTCCCACAATTATTGTGGAAACATCAATTGCTTCCTTTAGTTTTGCCAGTGTTTCTCTCATGTATTTTGTGGCACCTTGATTGGGTGCGTAGACATTTACGATTGTTATTTCTTCTTGCTGAATTGCCCCTTTTATTAGTATGTAGTGGCCTTCTTTGTCTCTCAAAACATCCTTGCATTTGAAGTCTATTTTATCTGAGATTAATATTGCTACACCTGCTTTCTTTTGGCTGTGGCTTGCATGAAATATTTTTTTCCATCCTTTCACTTTCAGTTTCTTTGTGTCCCTGTGTCTAAGATGAGTCTCTTGTATGCAACATATTGATGGTTCATTTTTTTTGATCCATTCTGCGAATGTATATCTTTTAATTGGGGAGTTTAATCCATTTACATTCAACGTTAAAACCGTGAAGGCATTTCTTGAATCGGCCATCTTATCCTTTGGTTTATGTTTGCCATATTTTTCCCTCTCTCTATTAATATCCTTTATTGTACCCATACCGAATCTCTTTAGTACTGAACCTTTCTCCAAGTCTCTCTGTCCTGTCTTTGTTTCTCTGTCTGTAGGGCTCCCTTTAGTATCTCCAGTAGGGCAGGTCTCTTGTTAGCAAATTCTCTCAGCATTTCTTTGTCTGTGAAAAATTTAAGCTCTCCCTCAAATTTGAAGGAGAGCTTTGCTGGATAAAGTATTCTTGGCTGGAAATTCCTCTCACTCAGAATTTTAAATATATCGTGCCTCTGCCTTCTGGCCTCCATGGTGGCTGCTGAGTAGTCACTACTTAGTCTTATGCTGTTTCCTTTGTATGTGGTGAATTGCTTTTCTCTTGCTGCTTTCAGAACTTGCTCCTTCTCTTCTATGTTTGACAGTGTGATCAATATATGTCTCGGAGTGGGTTTTTTTGGATTTATTCTATTTGGAGTTCGCTGAGCATTTATGATTTATGTATTTATGTTGTTTAGAAGATTTGGGAAGTTTTCCCCAACAATTTCTTTGAATACTCTTCCTAGACCTTTACCCTTTTCTTCCCCTTCTGGGACACCAATGAGTCTTATATTCGGACGTTTCATATTATCTATCATATCCCTGAGGTCCATTTCGAGTTTTTCAATTTTTTTCCCCATTCTTTCTTTTATGCTTTCATTTTCCATTCTGTCATCTTCCAGGTCACTGATTCGTTTTTCAGCTTCCTCTAATCTTGTACTATGAGTGTCCAGAATCTTTTTAATTTGGTCAACAGTTTCTTTAATTTCCATAAGATCATCCATTTTTTATTTAGTCTTGCAATGTCTTCTTTATGCTCTTCTAGGGTCTTCTTGATTTCCTTCATATCCCGTACTATGGTCTCATTGTTCATCTTTAGTTCTTTGAGTAGCTGCTCTAGGTGCTGTGTCTCTTCTGGTCTTTTGATTTGGGTGCTTGGGCTTGGGTTATCCATATCGTCTGGTTTTTTCATATGCTTTATAATTTTCTGTTGTTTTTGGCCTCGTGGCATTTGCTGAACTTGATAGGGTTCTTTTAGGGTTTGTAGACCTATTGAAGTCCTTATCTCTAATTTATCAGATCTACAGCTTCGTGGAGTACACTTTCTCTAACTAACCAGCAGGTGGCGTCCACGAGCCACCTGTTCTCCACAAGCCAGTTCTCCCCTGCTTAGCCTTTTTGGTGAGTGGGGGAGTGAGTCTTGTGGGGCCCAATTGGTGTACCAAGCTTGCGTGTGTAGTTGGTGTTGCCTGCCCTGTATGTGGGGCGTGTTTCTGGGCAGTCGGGGAGGGGGGGTGGCCCTAACAATCAAATCTCCCTGATGATCCTAGAGTTTTAAAGCTGCTGCAATAGTCTAATCCTTCAGTTCAGTCCTGCCACAGTTTGTCTCTGCCACTGACCCACAAGTCTTTGGTATTGGCGTATGGCTCCTGAGACTTGCAAGTGGGCCCCTCTTCCAGGCTGTGCACCCCGGGTCCTCTGTTGAGGGATGACTGTGCTATGTCACAGGTGAGTGCCGTCCCCCCAGGGCAGTTCTGGGCTGCTGGGCTGTGTAGGGAGGCTCCCAGTCTGCTCAAATGATGGCTGAATGGGGCTTTGTTAATTCACACTGCTCCACCTTCCCAGCTCTGGGACATTCAGCTGAGGTTGCAGGGAAGGCTAAGGTCCACGCCCAGTTTTGTGGTGTGTGCCTGTTATTTGAAGCACTTCCGTCACACTGGGTTGTCTGGGGCAGCTCTGGGCTATGGGGCTGGCGATGGGCAGGAGTGTTTCCTGTCCACCAGGATCATGGCTGTGAGCGGACACCCCCCTTTTCTTGGGAAGTTGTGTTGTTTAGTGAATTTTCTCAGCCACTGGATTATTGCCTTTTGTCTCAGAGCTCTCTTAGTTCTGCTCTTGACTTGACGTGCCCAAATTGCAATTCTTTGAAGCTTTCTGTATTGGGCTTCTTAGAGTAATTGTTTTAGAAAAAGAAAAAAGGATTTAAAAAAAAAAAAAAAAAAAAAAAAACAACAACAACAAAAAAAAACGGCCCTCCTCAGAGATCTAATGGGTTATTGAAATGCTAATAGACAAAGCAACCAGGGCCATTAAGGAAAGGTCCACAGGGCAGAGAGATCAGCTTTGCTTCGGGATTTGCATATGCGCCTCAAGGCCTGAGCTCCGCCCTTCCCCTTTATGTGTTCACCAGAACTCCAAAAATCCTCTGCTTTTATTTTGGAGTTTTTCGTGTTGTTTTTTTTCTATGCCTGTCTCCTCTCTGCTGGGCTGGCTGCTCTCAGAGTCTCTGGTGTCTGGTCTCAGTCTATCTATGGTTGGAGTTTGAATCAGTAGAATGAGTTTCCGATAAGAGCAGCCACTGCAGTTCTCCCTTCTCCTTCCCGGAGCTGACAGCCCCTCCTCCCCCGGGACTGAGCCTGGCAGGGAGGGGCGCGGGTCCCCTGGCTGCAAAAACTTACAGATTTCGCTGATCTCAGCAGTTCCACGTTTTCATGAGTGTTGTATGAAGTATGCCCAAAGACAGATTGCTCTGTGGTGTCCAGTCCACGCAGTTCCTGGCTTTTTACCTACTTTCCTGGAGGAGTAACTAAAACTTACAGCTCACCAGTCTGCCATCTTGCCCCGCCTCTCTATCATTCTTAAAAATCAAACAGTACTCCACATCATCGGGACTGATCCAGATTTTAGGAAGGAGTGAGAAGAGGAAGAGGAAAAGGTGGGTCAGCAAAAGAAAATCTCCCAGTTCTCGGGGGAATGAGATTATGTAGGGAGCTCTGACTCATCTCTGGAAATCATCAGCAACACTTCAACACTCCCTAAAAACAGCAGCCCCCGGATGAAGCTTGGAGGCAGTTTTGGATCCTCTCTTCTTTTTCCCCTTTGATAAGAGGGAGCTCATTTTGCAGAATGACTTTGTTCAGCAACCAGGTGCTGTGGTTACTTAGTATTCAGGATATGTCAGGACACATCTTGCTGTACCAGTCACCTTCATATTCACGTTTCATCTGAGCCCAGGAAACTACTAGAGGCAGGAAAAATGAAGGCAGAAAAAAAAATGGATTTAAAGAGTGACATAAACTCTGCATGTCCTAACCAAACACCTTTTCTCTGTCATCCCTCTAAAACCTACTTCTCATATTCCATCTGTTTAGTTTATGGTATCACCACCCTTTTAGGCATCAACACTATCTCTCAATCCATTCCTTCCTTATTCTTATTTCTTACAACCAGTTAACCACCAAATCCTGTCAATTCTACTCTGAAATGACTCTCAAATCTGACTTCCAATTTGCAATTTCCCTGCCCCTACCCGTTATGAAACTCTCATAATCTCTCATCCAGATTACTGTAAATGCTTCCTGTTGTTTTGCCTGTCTCAAATCTCTCTCCTCTTCCAGTGCATCCCTCACTTTGCCATTAGTAAAATCATAAAAGACAGATCTGAACATCTTATGCCTCTGTTTGAAATAGTTCATGGTCCCTTACTGCTTACAGAATAAAATCTAAAACTTTTTTGATCTAGCACTCAAAGTCTTTCACATAGAAACATGACCCACCTTCTCTCTGCCAATCCATCCAGGATATCTGTCCTGCCTGTTGCTGAATTTTCTCCAGGTAAATTCACCTAATCAGTCAAATTCTTGCTTGTCTTCCAAAAACTAATTCAGACTTCACCTTCCTTAAAAGTTCTCCACTTTCATGAATGAAAAACCTAGGAGCATTTAGTATCTGTAAGGAGCAGCAAATGAAACTCAAACCTTGGAGGCAAAAGGTGGAGTTTAGGAGTGAAACACTGAAGTGATCATGAAGTGCAGAGAAAGACTAAAGGATAAACCAAATTCGAAATCTAGATGGGACCTAGCATTTGTTGAGGGCCAATGATAGGTAAGGTTCTACCTTAAGCACATGTACATATATAATCTTGATTAATCTTCCAACAATCCTATGAGGTTAAATATTATCACCATTTTATTAGATGAGGAAATTCAGGCTCAGAGAGTTCCCATGGCTTCAATGTCATTTAATGAGCAGTTAGACAAACAAATATCTGTATGATTCCAAAATAGTGCTCTTCCCACCTACCACAGCACCCACAATAAGGTGGAGCAAATCTCAGCATACCAAACAGGTGCAAAGTCAGGAACCAGCAAAGGAAAACAGGAGAGCAGGAAACAGGGCTTCTAGACCCAGTGTGGGAGTAGGAACTTATTTCCAGCAAACAGTGTCAAGCTCAGACAGTTACTTTTAGAGGGCACCCAAATTAGAATCATCCTCTCCTCTGAGCTTCCAGATTCCTGTTTTTTGACACATAATATATCTTATACATGAAAGTATAAACATATACTAAATATCATATATAATAAGTAATTATAAATCACCCCAAAACTCAGTGGCTTAAAGCAGTAACAATCATGTTTTGGCTCACTATTCTGAAATTTGGGCAGGGCTCAGCAGGGACAGCTTTTCTCTGCTATCCATGGTGTTGGTTGGTGCAGCTTAACTAGGACTAGAAGATCTAAAATGGTTTTACTCATGTGTCTCTCACCCCAGCTGGAGAAGCTGGAGTGGCTTGGAGCTGGCTGGGACTCTCTCTCCAGCAGGGTAGATGGACTTCTTTACATGGCAGCTGGCTTCTGAGAGGGAAAACAGAAGCTTCAAGACCTCTTAGGACCTTGGAAGTCACACTGTCACTTCTGCCCCAATCTATTGGTCACAACAAGTCACAGGACAAGCCTACAGTCCACAGGAGAAGGAAAAAACTGCACTCCTTGATGGGAGGTGTGTCATCCCATGCAGGATGGGAGGGATTGTCATAGTAATCTTTGGAAACAATCTACCGCAGTAAATTTTATATCCATCTGTTTTCTCCAAGAGATTATCTTCTTCAGGTCCTATCCCTAGTTGTTTTCATTTTAAGTCTTTTGTAGTGCCTAGCACAGTAGCTAACGCACAGAAATGTATTGCTAGATTGAAAACCTACTAATACATACGTAAGTTGGCATCTGTCTCCTTCTATGCTCATACTCACAGTGTTTCTTCCACTTGATGTTAAGAGCATGGGTTTTGGGGTCTGATATAACTGGGTGGGCATATCTTGGTGGGCATCCTGGTTCTGCCAAATACACATTGGGTGAATTTGAGGAAGAAACCTAATTTTTCTACACATGTTTCTACACTGTACATTGCTTTTTCATTTTAGAATGGGGAATAAAATTTCTGTCTTAAAATTGTGAGGATTAAATAAAGTGCCAAGAATACAGTAAATGTTCAAAATATGATAATTATATTTTTAAAATTCCTTCTCTCTCTCTCCCACTCCCCCCAAATCTCCAACAATCAATCTCTTCCTTGGAGCACCCCCTATCATCCAGCTGGAAATGAACTTTCTATCTCCTGGACAAGAATTTTCCATTGGTTTTGTCCCTTACATTCTTAAAATTATAGGTCGTAGAACACCTGCACTGGTAACAAATTAAGACATCATCTAGTCCCACAACCGTAATTTACAGAGATGGAGAAATGCTGTCTAGATGAGTTAAGCAACTTAGCCAAGGACCCATGGATGTTGTTGTACCTGACTCCCTCACCTGGCAATCATACAATATTTTGTCCTCCAAACAGCCTAGCACAAGTGCGAAAAGCTCAAGTTCTAATATAAAGAAGAGATGATGGAGAGGGAGTAAGGCAGAAAGGCTATGGTGTCAAATATTTGGGAGAAGGAACTCTGAATCAGAGGCCACTAATTAGCAGAGGGTGGACAGGTTTGAGCTCACAGGCAGAAGATGGCCAGCGTATGTGTTTTGCTTGTTTCACATAGTGCTTGTAAAAATAAAAAATAAATTTTTTAATAAATTGCCAATGTTAGGAAAAGTTCCATACAAAAGCCAGATTACCAGCTTCTCTTGCACACAACTGGAGCATCTAGCCCCTCTGGACTTACCTGCAGATCTAACAGCCATTGCTGGATCTGTGTGGTCCTGTCCCCTATTGAACGAGGCTGGTGACCTCCTAGTTCTTCCTGGTTTGGGGAACCTCAGCCCGCTTTCCTCACTTTGAGAGGCAATGTAGGCATTTGCATTTCAATGCCTGCCTTAGACCGAGTCATTGTAAAGCTATACACACGTATTATTTTTTATTGCAATTATTTGCTTGTCTGTTTCATCTCCCCACAAATTTATAAGCCTTGTGAGGAGTTAACCACGTCCTTAAAAACTTTGATAGAAACATTCCTAGCGCACTTTACACCTCCCAGAGAGCGTTTTACGTACGTGATCACATATACCGTTCAGTACCTTAGTGACGTAGGACTTACTGTATTTGTTCACCTGTCTTTTAAAGTGTTCTATCACATGGGAAAAAAAGAAAAAAAAAAAAAAAAAAAAAAAAAACCACCACCACCACCAGAATCAGAGGGGTTGTAATTTACCAAAGACCAGTCAGCCAGTGAGTATGGCACTAGGTGTGGAAGATACCTGCTGTGTGGGGCTGCCTCAGTGCCCACTGTCCTTTCTTCTGAATAAAGCAACTTCATTTTCCCTTGGGAAACTGTCCCTTTCCCCTCGCAGTCCTCACACTCTGAGCGAGGCTAACGTGAAAGCAAAAGCGACTCAGGCCTGTCCACGGAGAGCGCTGCTTACCCCCGACCTCGGTGATTGGTTTAGGTGCCCACACGTGACCCACGCTGGGCCAATCAGAACTAATAATCCCCAGTTCCGGTGCTTTGGAGAGGTCCCTTTCCTCTTGGGTGGTTAAAGTGACATACCCCTATGGACCCCAGGTAAAAACATGAGTGGGCTCGTGGCAGGAGAGGACTAGGAGCTCCCGGCTCTGCAGGACACCACCTGCTCCTGGCCTCGGAAACGACGTCAACAGGGGTAAAGGAAGCTTGGAACTTTGCCTGCTCCTGAAAGGATCCTCTCTCCTCCCTCCTTCCCGACATTCAATGACCCACCACCTCTACCTGCGTAGAGACAAAGACTTATCTCATCAAACCCACGATCCTGTTTACGTCCGTCCCCAAAAGAAGTCTAGGACTCCCAGTCACACACGCATGCACATACATCCCACCGTCTTACACCTCCACCTTTCCTGCAGTTTTGACTCGGCATAGAACTTGTACTCTGAACATACAGTTTACTTCTTTTATGTGTGTCTCTCTCCACTAGAATGTAAGCCTCATGAGCAAAAGGATTTTTTTTTTCTGTTTGATTCACTGCTGTTTATCCCAGTACTTAGAACAGTGTCTAGGACAAATGAGGAATTCTGTAATTATTGAGTGTATGAATGAATGCTACCCAGCTTGTCTTGATAAGGGTAAACCCACCTGAGACAGAGAGCAACACAGAAGAAAGCAGATCCATGAGGAAGAGAAAGAACTATTACTGGTAATGTTTTTAAAACCTTGACACCAGATGTGTCTTAAACTTTTCAGTTATGTAAAGCAATAAATTCCTCTGTTTATTTTTTTCCCCTTAAGTCAGATTGAGTTTAGTTTCTGAAGTTCCAATTAAAAGAAACCTAACCAATAAACAGTATCTCAAATCCAATCTTTAGATTCCAAATATATTTTTAACTCTACTCCATATGCCTCCTTCCATAATTTATGCCATCTGACTCAGATGTCCTGCACATCATTTATGCTGGGTAAAAAAACTGATGAATGATAAAATCCAAAGCACTGACACCACCAAATGCTGGCAAAGATGTACAGCAACAGGAGCTCTCATTCCTTTCTGGCTGGAATGCAAAATGGACCAGCCACTTCCTAAGACAGTTTGGCAGTTTCTTACAAAGTTAAACATAGTTTTACCATATGATTCAGCAGGCTCCTAGGTATTTACTCAAATGAACTGAAAACTTAGGTCGACCTGAAAACCTGTACATGAAATGTTTACAGCAGCTTTATTCATAATTGCCAAAAATTGGAAGCAACCAAGATGCCCTTCAATAGATGAATGGATAAACACATCGTGATCCATCCATACAATGGAATATTATTCAGTGATAAATGAGAAAAATCAAGCTACAAAAAGACATAAAGAACCCTAAGTGCATTTTGCTTGGTGAATGAAGGCAGTCTGGAAAGGCTGCATACTATATTATTCCAAATATATGACATTCTGGACAAGGCAAAACTATAAAGACAGTAGAAAGATCAGTGGTAGCCAGAGGTTCAGGGGGTGAAGTGATGAAAAGATGGAGCATGGGGCATTTTTGGGGTAATGTAACTATTCTATACGATATTGTAATGGGGGATACATAACATTATACATTTGTCAAAACCCATAGAACTGTACAATACAAACAGTGAACCCTAATGTAAACTATGGACTATAGTTAATAATAACGCATTAATATTGGTTTGTCAATTATAGCAAATGTACCACACTAATGCAAGATGTTAATAGGGGAAACTGGTGAGGGTACAGGAGGCCAAAAGGAGAGTATGTAGGGACACTCTGTACTTTCTGCATGCTATTCTGCAAACCTAAAACAGCTTTAAAAAATGAAGTCTACTTTTAAAAATTTTTAAACTGATGAATGAGGGAATAAATGCATAAGTGAATGAATGCATTAATATTTATTTTCAATTAGCATGGGGGCTTCTCAGCTCCTGGCAAAAAGTAAACATTTTAATTGGTGGTCCTTAACTGTCTGGGAGGTATCATCAAAGATCGACTCAATCTCTTACTTCAGGAAACCTAAAGGTTCCATCCCACCCATTCAGTTCCCACTTCACATGTTGTCTGTGTTCAGCAAGCAGTCTGGTTAGAAACAAGGATCTCCTTTTCAGTGGGGATGGGAGAGGCATTGTCTGAAAAGTTGGCTATTTGGGGCCATTATTCCCTCCCCGCCATTTAAAGAGTTTCATTGTGCCCTGTCCATCCTTCTGAAGGGAGAGGAATTTGGTCCATTAACAAGTGGAAGCAGATTACTAGCAGTAGCAGTTACCTAAGCCCAGTGGCTCTGGTTTAAAAGACACACACGTGCTTGTACAGTATGAGTTGGCTGGTCAACTTAAGCAGGCTCCCGACAAGAAAAACAAGTCTAGATTTTAATTATATTTGTGGGTGTGCCAGTTTGTATACATTATGTCCCCCAGAAAAAGCCATATTCTTTGATGCAATCTTGAGGGGGCAGACGTACTAGTGTTAATTAGATTGGAACCTATTGATTCAGTGTTTCCATGGAGAGGTGACTCAGTCATCTGTGGGTGAGACTTTTCATTGGATTATTTCCATGAAGGTGTTGCCCCACCCATTCAGGGTGGATCTTTATTGGATCACTGGAGTACTTTAAAAAGAGCCACACGCCCTCTCTCTCTCTGAGCCACCTTGACAGGTGAATTGCTGCCCTCCCCTCTACGTGGGACCCGACACCCAGGGGTGTAAATCTCCCTGGCAATGCAGAATATGACTCCCAGAAATGAATCTGGACCTGGCATCGTGGGACTGAGAGTATCTTCTTGACCAAAAGGGGGATGCAAAATGAGACAAAATAGTTTCAGTGGCTGAGAGATTTCAAATGGAGTCGAGAGGTCACTCTGGTGGACATTCTTATGCACTATATAGATAACACCTCTTAGGTTTTAATGTATTGGAATAGCTAGAAGTAAATACCTGAAACTACCAAACTCCAACCCAGCAGTCTGGACTCCTGAAGATGATTATATAGTAATGTAGATTACAAGGGGTGACAGTGTGATTGTGAAGACCTTGTGGATCACACTCCCTTTATCTAGTGTATGGATGAGTAGAAAAATGGGGACAAATGGGGTGGGATGGGGGGGATGGTTTGGGTGTTCTTTTTTCACTTTTATTTTTTATTCTTGCTCTGGTTCTTTCTGATGTAAGGAAAATGTTCAAAGATAGATTGTGGTGATGAACGCATAACTATGTGATCATACTGTGGACAGTGGATTGTATACCATGGATGACTATATGGTGTGTGAATGTATTTCAATAAAACTGAATTAAAAAAAAAAAAAGCCACACAGGCCCACACGCAGGGCAGCTGCAGCTGAGACAGACATTTTGAAGATGGCCATTGGAAGCCGACTCTGACATTTTGGAGAACACCATTTTGAAACACAAGCTGGGAGCAAACGGACACCAGCCACGTGCCTTCTGAGCTAGCAGAAGTTTTCCAGACACCAATGGCCTTTCTCCAGTGAAGGTATCCAACTGTTGATGCCTTGCCTTGGACACTTTATGACCTTAATATTGTAACTTTGTAACAAATAAACCCCTTTTATAAAAGCCAATCCATATCTGGTGTTTTCAAAATGGCAGCATTAGCAAACTGGGACAATTGGGTTTCTAGGTCTTTCTGTTTTACAGAATTGCATGTTGGCTTCAACCATCTTTTTCCCATCTTTGCCCTTTGAGGAGATGAGGAAGGCCTGGAGTCACATAACTGTAATTTTGTATTTGGGTGTCTTTTTCCATGAATTCAAGATATTCCTTCTTTCCTTTAAGATTTCTGAAGAGTTACTTTTTTCTTTTATAATAAAAAAACAATAATCCCTAAAAAAATAAAAATAGAAAAATAAAGATAATTTTAGGAGCTGGACATGCCTTGATAACATAAAGTAGAGTAATGCAATAGGGAGTAGAGTGAGGGGCTCCTTAGCTGGTGTGGTCCGGTTCGCCTATTGGAGGATGAACATTGGAGTTAAGACCTGAATGGAGTAGGGTGGAAGGAGCAGCCTAGGGAGGTCTGGGGAAGAGAGTTCCACACAGAACCCATCTCAGGCACGGAGTCCCTACGACAAGAACAGCTGGGACACTCTGGAGGGAGGGGAGGGACAGCTGCTCCCAACAAGCCAGGGATCATGGGTATTTTAGTTTGCTAATGCTGTGGGAATGCAAAACACCAGAAATGGATTGGCTTTTATAAAAGGGGTTTATTTGGCTACACGGTTACAGTCTTAAGGCCATAAAGTGTCCAAGGTAACACATCAGTAATCGGGTACCTTCACTGGAGGATGGCCAATGGCATCCAGAAAACCTCTGCTGGCTGGGAAGGCACGTGGCTGGCGTCTGCTCCAAAGTTCTGGTTTCAAAATGGCTTTCTCCCAGGACGTTCCTCTCTAGCAAGCTTGCTCCTCTTCAAAACATCACTCACAGCTGCACTGAGTTCCTTCTCTTTGAGTCTGCTCATTTATATGGCTCCACTGATCAAGGCCCACCCTGAATGGGTGGGGTCATGCCTCCATGGGAATATTTCATCAGAGTCATCACCCACAGCTGGGTGGGGCACATTCCAAGCAAATCTAATCAGCACCAAAATGTCTGCCCCACAAGACTACATCAAAGATAATGGTGTTTGGGGGACACAATACATTCAAACTGGCACAATGGGGAAGAGATAACTGGAGCCAAAGGGCATGCTGTGCATACAGCTGGGGACACCAAAACGGCCATGACACTGACAGTGTGGCTCCTGGAGGAGGATGGCAGTGAAAATGGGCCAGCCCCTGAGTACGATAGTTAGCAGGAGTCCTGGGTACTGAATGTTCTTTGTAGTTGGCAGGAGGCAAAGGAAGCATCACAGGGGAGCTTTGGTGTGGCATGCCCCCCTTGAATATCACTGTCACTTGCACCTGGGAAGTGCTGTCATTCATATTTCTTTATTTCTGAGGGCCAAAGCACCTGATCACACACCTGCTACTGGCACTTCCACTCTGGGAGAGCAGTGCATGTTGATACAGGTGCTTACACTCCAAAAAGGAGGGAGAAGGAAGCCCGAACTCTCCCTGCCTTTCAGGGAACACTCTGGCCGGATCATGGGGCTGGGACGCTCATCCTGTGATGCCACAGCGCCCCAACACAAACACAAAGAGGCACTGCAGACGGGCCACCCACGGCCCATGAGCCTCCCTGGGTGTGGGCTCTGACTCTTTGGCAACACAAATGGCAAGGAGTATTAGAATAACATGGTCGATGAGGGTGAGGATTTTAGCCTGGGCACTCACGGATTCCATCTGTGCTCTAGGCTCTACCACTTCCTAGCTCTCTGGTTATCAGCAAGTTTCTTTAACACTCTAAGCTTTGGCTTCCCATTTGTGAAATGGAGATAATACCTACCCCATAAGGGCAGGAAGTACACTGCATAGAAAAAGCTTAGTCTGGAGCCTGGCATGTAGTACTCAATAAGCATTATTTATTATCATTTATTATTATTATTATTATTACTATTACTATTTTAAGAGCCTCCGCCTATGAGGGGTCACCATGATTTGAAAAAGAAGAGCTGAGTTTAGAGGAGGTCCCAAGCAGGGCAGTAATCAAAATGATAATATAAGTCCAAATATTTGAAGAAAAGGCTAACACAGGAAGGTAAAGCCTGAATGAAAGAGTGTTACTAAATACCTTTTCAAGTATAACAATTGAAGACCTACAAAATGAGAAGAGGGAAAAGATTAACATTTCTTTGCAGAACCATATGCCTACTACTGGACTGGGGTCTTTAAATTTACATTTGTTATTATATTTAATCATTTCAGTCTTCTGAGGTCGTTATTATTATTCTGATTTTATTGACAAGAGAATCAAGTCTCAGAAACCAAAGTCAAGCAGCCCTTGACTGAGACACCAACATCCCCAGGGCGAGCAGAAGTGCTCAGAAGAGAAAAACTACCCAGGGCCTTCCCCAAACAGGCTGGGAGAACAGCATGGGCTAGAGCAGGGGTGAGGCTCAGGCCTCTGCCCATTCATTTATTCATTCATTCATTCACAACTGCTCATCAAATGCCTGTGATGTGCCAGGCTTTGTGCTGGGCGCTGGGTAGGCAATGGTGAAAACGGTATTGTCCCCACCCTGTGATTTCAGCAGAGTCACAATCTCGTGGGGAAGATGGAAAAGTAAACAGAAAACCATGACAAAATGTACAAGGCACAAGAATGGAGATTCTCAAGGATGACTCAGGGGCAATAACCAGCAAGGTATAATAATTATCAGGGACCTTTTTGTAAAGACCTTCTTACTGAACAGAGAGGAAAGCACTGGACTGAACGTTGGCCATGTCTTGAAGAATGAGTAGCCATTTAATGAGGAGTTAAAGGTCTTGGGCAGAGAAAGAGTATGCACAACAAAGAGAAAGAGCATGCTATGTTGTGGAAACTGCAAGCAGTTTAATAAGATTTAGGATGGCAAGAAGCAGAGAATGGGGGAAAGAGAGATGGAGAAGTAGGCAGGAGCCAAACCACAATGGGTCTTGTATGTGACACTAAAGAGTTTGGAGAGCCATTGAAAGATTTTAAGTAGGAGAATGAAATAATGACATGCTTACATTTTTATTTTTAAAAGATCACTCTGGCTACAGTGATAGGATCAGAGGATCCTATGATATGATGCAGAGATATCATAGAATAGTTCAGAAAACTATTTTGAATGCCAATTCCAAAACTGTAGGCAGAGAGCTATCTAAGAGGAATCAGTATAGATGAAAAATATCGATACCCCAAAC
This sequence comes from Choloepus didactylus, assembly GCF_015220235.1. NCBI lineage: Eukaryota > Metazoa > Chordata > Mammalia > Pilosa > Megalonychidae > Choloepus > Choloepus didactylus. The sequence goes on along the minus strand of NC_051312.1, from coordinate 138,692,652 downwards.
TAAGAAAGGGGCATTGGAGATGGAGAGGAAGGAACATATTGGAGAGATGTTTAGGAAGGACAATGAGAGTTCACAGGGTGTGGTGACCATTTGGGGGGAGGGAGAGCAAAGAGTCAAGAATGGGCCTCAGGATTTGGGCCTGCAGCCCAGGTATAAAAAAGAAGGCAGTAGACAGTTGGATTAGTGCAGGGATTGGGGTCTGGTTGATAAGAAGAAAGGAGAAGAGAGGTGAGGATAATCAAGAGATAATGGTGAAGTCATGCATTATGATTTCTAAGCTGACTGGAGAGGGAAATTGAGAAAAAAGAGATTTGATAGATGGCTGAGGATGGAGATGGCAAATTGGCCAATGAGTTTATTAAAGTCAGGGAATCAGTGCAGCGAACAAGGTAGAGTAATGCAAGGGTGAGAAACCGTGGTCAAAGTGAACATAATGGAGTTAAAGGTTTCAGAGGTGGAGTCATTTGAGATGATGACAATCCCTGGGATGTGGCCATAGGTGTGAGTAGCTGAAGTGGAATGGAAGCAAACGTCATCTGGGAGCTGGGCTATGGGACAGCTCATCCCCACAGACCATGAAGTCAGGATGATAGCAGGTCGTGGGGTGCAGAGGAAGACTTTGAGCTGACACTAGAGTGTTTCATGAACAGGGCATGGTGATCAGGAGGTTGAGAGATGAATGCTATGGGAAAAGGGTAGAGCAGAGGGCATGGGCTTCAATGGAGCAATGTCTATATTAGGATTGAGGAATTTTGGTTTGGAAGCAGCACTAAGAAACGTTAGGATTGTTGGCTGGGGCTGCTAGTCTGGGTGGTTGCTGGAGGGTGGGAAAATGAGAAGGCTCCAGAGTAGATAGTGTCAGGGAAGCTGTGTCTTTGGGTAAGAGCAGGTTTCAGTTAAAATCAGGAAAGGGGGCAGCGTTCCAGGAAAAGCTGGAGGATGCAGGGGGAGTTTATTTTCTTTGGTGTGATGTTTCATTTGTCCTAAAGGAGAAAGAGAAGGAGGTAGAGGAGAAGACACCCAAGTAGGATGAGGACAGCAGCACCATTTGGTAAGGCTTGTGAGTGGAACTGGCATCCTCACCCCCATCCTGGCCTGCCCCTGCCTCTCCCTCACCCCACATCCAACTGGCAACCAAGGCCTGTTGATTGTAGTTCTCAGCAGCTCTCCAGTCTCTGCCTGTCTTTCCTTCTCCACTGCAAATGCCCCAGCCAGACTCTCTTGGCCTCTTATGGGAACCACTGCAATGGCCTCCTAACTTCTTTGCCTCTGCACCCACCCTCTGTCCTTCGCCCTCCGTGCAGCAGACAGAATGTTCTTTTTTATCCACAGATCTGCTCTCATCACTCCACCACACAACATTCCTCGCAGGCCTCTCAACCATTAACAAGATACAATCTCTCCCATTTGTATGGCATCCGTGGTCACCCATGGCCAAGCTCCCGCTTCTCTGTCCAACGTCATCTTCCACGGCTCCCCCACCAGAACTGTATGCTCCAGTAACACTCGGTTATTTAACAGCTCACAGAACATGTTCCTATATTCCTTCACGCTCCCAAATTTTGCACATTCCATTCCTTCCTGCCTACCACACCTTGTCCCTACCAGAGCCTACTCCAGAATCTACGCAAATACTGACCCCCTGTGAGGTCCCCTGCCCTCCTCTGGGCAGCCTAGGGGCTCCATTTCTGAAACTCTCCCTATCCTTTGCATGCATGCTGTGAAGGCAATTATGTACTGTATTAAATTTATGTGACTATTTGTCTCTCCAATTGCCAAAAAGCTCTTTTTACAGGGAAACATAATCTTTTAATGCTTAGATCTAGTGCCTGTCATATTACCTAGCATAGAGTAGGCGCAAGCTATTTAAAGAATTAATGATTGAATTATCAGATGTGTATTTAAGTAGAGAATATCCAGTGATCTGAAGTATGGAGTAAATAATGAGCATCTAAAAAAAAAAAAAAAAATGAGCCTCTAAGTTCCAAAAGAAGCTCTGCTGTGAGTTGTTTTAAAGCCATGGACTATGTCTGATTCATCTCCAGACTTCCCAACACCAGGCTGCATGTTTTTAAGTGATAGGGGCTCAATAAACATAAAATGAAGACATAGTCCCTGCCCTCAACAGTACACAATGTAACAAGAAATATGTCATGCCATGCCTACCTTCCTGCTTTTTCACTTGTCACTAAGATGTGCCAGGAGTCCAGTTGCTTGTTTTTTCTTTCATTCACTCATTCATTCACCAAAGCTACCATTTGTCAAGCACTATGATCTGCTTTTTAATTGTGAACCTCTGGAAGGGCAAGACTGTGGTTAGTTTGGCATTGCCTCCTACAGGAACAGACCCTTCCCCTCCAAGCATTTGGTTGTTCCTATCGCTGTCCACCTGACCATCCCAGCTCACCATGCTTTCTCCTGCTCTGGAGCCCTGTTGTACTGGAGTCAGAACCAGACTGCTTAGCATTAATTGCTCTCTAATTGTTTCAAGTGTGCTATTTTTATCTCCCCAGTGCACTGCAGTCTCCTTGCAAACCATTCTGGTCTTTTACTTTCACATTGCCCACTGTGACCCCGGGGCTCAGTAAAAGCTTGCTGATTGATTTTTCTGTGAGCTGTAATTATGTCCAAGGCTGCCCTGGGATATGGAACACTCTTGAAACTCTGTTGTTACTTCCACCCCCTGCAATCCCGGTTCCCACCCCCAGAAACTTCCATTTACTGTTTCTTCTATTGTTGTCTGCTGTCATCCTCGAATTTCTTTGTTCTCCTTCTCTCCAAAACAACAAACCTTATTTCACCTACAACAAACCTTATTGCACCTACCAGCAATGCCTCTGAGGTTCTCTCTCTCTCTCATCCTTTTTTTTTTCCACTGGGGCTCTCTTGGCAAGAAATATCATTCCTATCAACTGTCTCATGATCTATTTTTGGCTCCCCATGCAACTTATTAAAAATTTCTGGGACCTGCTGGGGTGAATGAAGGCTTCACTTTGATTGGATTTCTATGTTTTCAGTTTTATCACCTCAAGATACAGTTAAAGGAAGAGAATCTTGAGGGAAAGACAGAACTTAGGTGAGGTCAAGTGGAAACAGAGGTTTCTTTCTGTTTCTGGAATGGGAGCAAAGATGCTTACAGAGATTGCTGAAGGAAAAGCTCAGGGAGGTGTAACACCCTACTTCTCAGATCCTTGCTATATGGTCTCAGAAAAAAAGGTAAATAAGGTGGTAGGACAGTTTGGAGCTTTGGCTCAGAACTGCTTCTTAAAGTTCACAGGGCTACTGAGCGGTCTCTGAGAATTGGCAATTTGACTCTCCAGCACCCAACACTACCCCTGCCTGCCCTGACTGGAGGCTGCATCATAAGACTGATGGATGTGACCCAGCTTTTGGGGTGGCTTTGTCCGACGTTCCCTGAAGCAGGATCTTTCTCATGGGCCCTGACTGAGCCATTCCAGTGACTGGAAGCCCACAGTTGGGGGTGATGATAATTATTCTTCAAATCAATTTAACAACAATTTATTTGTGGCCCAGAACAGGAGTGGTAGCACATGGGGGTTAAGAGCTAGGCTTGGCTTAAAATTGATCCAGGTTTGAATCACGCCTGCACCATTTCCTGTGAGACTTTGGGCAGGTTAACTACACTCTCTGAGTCTCAGTTTCTTCACAGATAAATGGGCAAAATAATACCCACTGCATGGGGGTCTCTTGAGGATTCAGTGAGGTCTGTAGAGCACCTAGTGTGATGCCTGGTGCATGGCGGATGCTTGATGATTGGCAACGCAAGATAGGATGACTCCAGGTGAAGCTATTACCTCCTGGCTTACCTCAGTTCCATCCCAATGCTCAGCAACTCCTTTGAGGATCCTGGACAAAGTAATCAAATCTTTTGCACGTTTCCTGGGTCTTCAACTAGTGATGGGAATTTAGACAGGAGGAGACAGCAGTGACCTGAGCCTCTTGCCATGCTGCCTTGGTACAGTGGCAATTGACCTGGCTTTTCCCGTGGACGTAGTGCAGCCCTATCCAACAAAATATCCATGTCTATACAATAATCCCCTTCCTGGCCTATCCATTTGGTGACCCAGGTCATTCATCAGATCAGTTTGGTGACAGATAACACAGAGTGTAAAGAACAAGTGATCAGAAGATGGAAATACCTGGGTTCAAATAATAGCTCCATTTTTACTATTATATACCCTGAGGCTAGTTATCCAACTTACTAATAGAGCTGTGGTTTTCTCATCTGCAAAATGGAGTAATAAAAATTCTTTCTCATAAGGTTGCTGTGATAATTAAAAGACATCATGCATGAAAATGTAATACCCATTCAACGAAGGGTGGTAGTTGTAGTTAAAGGGGTGGTAGTAATGGATGATGTTGCTCCCTTACTGGGATGGATACCTTCTGATTTTCTTGCCTGCAGCTCTCCTTCCTTCCCACCATTCAAAGCCCAGTTCATGCCAACCTGGACTTGAACCCAGACTAGTCTGTGTCCAGCCTCATCAGGCATTCAAGTGACTGTGCCTTCATCAACTCAGCCAGGCCCAGAGGTCCTAAAGAACCTGGCAAAACTCCTTCTGGCTGACTTGGCACAGCAGGGAAACATCTGTGTCAAATGTTTCTTTCCCCTCAATGGCTGCAGACACCTCCATTCACAATGCAGAGCAGACACCACACTCCCAGACAAGTTCCTAATTAATGGTGCATAATTGTTGTCTTTCAAATGTGCATCTGGCATCCTCTGCAAACTAATTAACTGCCCTAAACATTCCATGGTTGAATGAAGGTAGGGCGTGGGCTATCAAAAAAACCTGTTAGAACCAGATATTCCAGTTCAAGTTTTGAGCTCAAAAGACCCAAGTTCTGGGCTAGCTTACCACTGAGCTAAATAGGATCTTAAAATGGTCACTTAACCTCTCTAAGCCTGTCTATCACCTAAGGGAACAAAGCCTCCTGAGGTTATTACAGCTGGGGCAATCATGATGACCCATGAGAACGTGCTCTGAAAGGTGTAAAGAGATACACAAATGCACCCTATGATCACTCCTGGTCTTTGCTGAGACACTGTTTTCTAGGCGAGAAGGGTGATCAACCTTAGGCAAAAATGCTGAGTATATATGCCTTGTGAGGTAAGGAATTTATACCTACAAGCTTCATGACCAATCATAAGGAATCCTATAATCCACTTTTACCCACGAGGAAGATAAAGCTCCTTAGCAGGTGTTATGGATTCTGTTATGTCCTACACAAAGACATGTTCAAGTCCTGAGTCCCAGTCCTGTGAATGAACTCATTTGAAAAAAAGATCTTTGAAGATCCTATTAGTTAAGATGAGGCCAAACTGAATCAGGGTGGGTCTTAACCCAATATGACCTGGGTCTTTATAAGCAGGGGAAATTTGGATATAGGAAGCAGGAGAGAGGAGGAGACAGACGGCCAAGTGATGAAGGCAGAGATTGGGTTGTGGATCTCTGGTAAGCCACCCGTATGCTACAGACCTCAGAGAAAGCAAGATCATGCCAACACCTTGATTTTGGACTTCTGGATTCAAAACTGTGACACATTAAATTCCTGTTGGTTCAGCCAACAAGTCTGCGGTACTTTGTTACAGCATCCCTGGCAAACTGAGACACTGGAGCGCCCAAGGGGATCACATGGCGAAGGGTTGAGCCACAATTTTGATCCAGGGTGATCTGACTCAAAAACCCATGATTCATTCTCTTCTGCTACGCAAAATATAATACATCTTGTAAAGCTCCTTTCAGATGGCTCCATCTCCATGCTCCACACTTCCTTTTTCCATTTTCTCCTCATATTTTTTCCACTGCCCCCCTCCCTTCCTCATCAACATATACTCTCTTCTCTCAGGATCCTGCAACTTCTCTTCCTTGGTGATATCTAATTGTCCTGATCCAATACCAGCTTTATGCTGCCATTCTTTTCTCCCCTCCCCATCTCACAATTTAATTTTTTAAAATAGGAACCTTCTGGAAAGAATGAGATAACTCTCCAATCACACAGGAGGTTATCTGCTTGCTTTCCACCTCCCCTAGGAGGTGCTCTGAGCAACCATGCTGATGAAAGCTTGAGCGATCAGGTGAGCAAAGCCAGGAGGCTCCCCTCAGTGCTCAATGCATCAAGGAAATTAAGATAGAACAGTGTTATAATGTGGAGGGTATGGTAAGGAGGAGTTGGGAGATGATGTGGGGAAATACAGGACCTTAAAAATTATCACTTGTTAGCACTGGAGAACTAGCTTTACTTGGATAGAAGAGAGGAACCAGAGAGAAATAAAAGGCCCTTCCCTTGGAAATTCTGTGCTTTCTCCTTCTGCCGCCTCTCTCTCCTTTCTTGTCACAGAGGCTGCTCTTGTAGCCATGAGCTGCAAGTGGCTGCTAAGCAGTAATTTCTGATTTACCTCCAGGTTTCAGGCAGGGAAGGAGTAGCTGACGGGGCCTCATCTGAGTTTTGCCATGGAATCAATTGCAAGAAGATGCTTATTTCCCATTATTAAACTCAGGAGTCATCTTCCAAGACTGCATAATAGAGATTAGGAGGTATGGGTTTCAGCACATAAAGTATGCCTGGCATTGAAGCTGCACCTCACTTTTCATTCTTTCTCTGTGTTTCTCGATGTCTCTGTCTCATACACTTAAACAAATGTGACTACAGAAATTGGGAGCAGGTGGTCAATAGTTCATTTTGCTAGATATACAGAGAGACAAAGATATGGAAGAAAAGAGTTTTGCTTTATAGATTAAGCAAGACACTGCTGTCTCCACGTCCTGTCTGTCTGCTGTCCTTATTGCCCAACCCCTCTGCCCACCTTTCTCACTCACCTTGAAGTCTGCTGCAGGAACCCTCCAGATTGGCTACCCTGCGATATTGAGCCGGGAAGCATTCGTCTGGGGAAATGTACCGAACCAGTTTCCTGGATGTCCAAGTCTTCCCACTTACTGGTGTCATCCTTAAGATTTAATTAAAACGGGGTCAACATCTCCATCCCCTCCACAGCTTCCCAGCAATATTGCTGGAGATTCTCTCAGACCCAGATGCTGCGCACACCAATTTTTCCTCTCCCCTGTGGTCCCCTCCTGAACACGCCATCACCTTTCCTCAATGAATCGTCCCTGCCGGACACCACCAGATCTCACCAGCTCTTGACTCCCAAATTGCTGCCACCTCCCATCTCTGGGTTGAGCAGACATTTCTAAAGCAATGGGGCAACAGAGAAGTGACACAACTGTGTAGTCCACTAAACAACTTAAGATCGAATATTACACACTCTGGTTTTAAAACTCTATTGAGCAATTTCTGCCACCAAGAAGTTTTGCTGATCACCTTTCTCATTTTCTTAGTTACCAACCCCTTGCAGTGTTGCCGAGCCCTTTCCCCTTTAGCCTCTCTCTCTAGTTCCTTCCTAGTTAGATTGCTCCAACCCCTCCCCCCCCAAATTCCTATATATTATTAGGCAGAGCAATTTAACCACCTCCTTGACTCTTACCCACTCCCAGCTATGCCCTGAGGCCAAAGGGACTCCTTTTCACAACCCAAAAATGATCCAGCAAGGTGTTCTGATAAACCTGTCTGTTGCATATTTAAATATAAATTTATTAAAATTAAATAAAATTTAAAATTCAGTCCTTTCATCAGGTTAGCCAAATTTTAAGTGCTCAATGTGACTAGTGACCACTATACCAGATAGTGTAGATATAGGACATTCTCATTGTAGCAGAAAATTCCATTGGGTAGCACTGTAGTAAACCAAGACCAATCTCTCTCCAAAGAGTTGGGTCACTGGCTAGTCAATTAGCACTTTTTCCTGCCTATTTCATTAACATTTATTGAGTCCTTAGTCTGTGTAAGACACTTTTCACGTGTTATTTCATTTATTCCTTGTAACAGTTATTTAAAGTGGGTAGCAGTTTCCTTGTACATGGAAGGAGACTGAAGTTCAGACAGTCAAAGCAGTTAGTCCAGGTTCTTTCCACTAAGCAAATGCTTAAGGGTAGTGGGGATAGATACACTGCAAAGGGAAATAGGAGCCAGAGTGGGGAGAAATAAAAAGGAAAGGGCTTTGTCCAGCATGACTGATATTATCTTTATTAAACTTTAGGAAGAATCTCCTTACTCTTAGGGGTTGAGTACCAGAATGAGGTTACTGTAAAGGAAGCTCAAGGAATATTTCGTACTTTGCTTTGATGGAGACGGAGGATATCATTGCTTCTGATAGGTGGTAAGGAAGTAAAAACGTATCAAGGGAGAGACAGAGTCATCCTCTGAAGGAAATCAGCAGTGAAAGGGGACTGAAGTGTTAGAGAGCTACCGATTCCTCCCCCACACCAGCTGCTCCCAGTGCTTCCTTCTGTTCTCCACTCTGCAGAACAGCCTGTCAGGCCAGAGCCACCAGCTCCCTGCTTGGGAAAACCTGTGTTTCCGCAGGTTGAAGAGCTTGACCCATTTCCATCAGCTTCCAGGAAGGCAGGGGTTCGATGATGGCGCCATCTGCTGGCCTTTTCTCATGCTGCAGCCCACTAGCGGGTTCCCTCCAAAATCTAATGCAAAGGTTTGGTTCCTGGACCAATCCCATAACATCACCTGGGAATCTGTTAGAGATGCAGATTCTCAGGCACCATCCCAAACTTACTGAATCAGAAACTCTGGAGGTGGGTCCTAGCAGTCTGTTTTAACAAGCCCCTCAGTTGATCTTGATACCTGCTAAAGCTTGAGAATCTTTGATTTAGCAGATCCAAGTCCATCAATTATTCATTCATTAAGTCAGCAATTATTAATAAGCATCTTCTAGAGGGACACAAAGGAGAGGATACATATTGCACAGAATGTATCCTGCCTACTTCATCCTCATGTCATTGTACAATGGGAAGAAAAGCATATGGTCACTCCCATTTTACAGATGAGGAGGAAGAGAGAACAGGAGACTGGCCCAGAATATCAGACCTAGTTAATAGTGAAGTTGGGTCTCAAGCTCAGGTCTTTGCATATCAAAGTCTGGGCTGATTAACCAAACCACACTTCACCAGCTCTCTAGATTGGCTCATGGTTTACTTTCGGAGTGGTGGGCATGGGAGGGGAGAAACCTCCCCAAATCAAGACAATTTCCTCCCTCTCATACACCACAGACACTATGACACTGCCTAAGATTCCCTGCAACATTCCTGCAGCATTAAACATATTCATTTTAGAAGGCTAACAAATTGCTTGCCTGTCTAGTTATTACCCTGTAACCTGCCTCCTAGCAGTTCCCTCTTTATCTCTTTCATTGAAGATATAGGGCACATGTCATGTCATCATGATGGGGAAGGCAGGGAGGGGTAAATTTTGTGTTGTGTTGTGTGGGCGCTGCCCAAGGGGGTCAGCTTTAGGGATTTTTAGGCTGGCAGGAGTTTAGCTTGAACCGTCCAAGTGGGGATTGAGAGGAAAAGAAAGGATTTACCCAAAGCAGAACACTGCAGAGGGGAAGGAGAGTCTTGACCTCTTCCACAATTGAAGCAGCCACTCAAGCACAAGACAGGCTGTTCATCACCACCAAACAGCCATGGAGCATCTCTTATGAGCAGAACATCACACGGTCCACTCCCTGCCTCCAAGGAGCATGCTACTTTGCAGGCAAGTAGAGACCCAAAGCTTAAAAATGTATATTAGACATTCCTGTGTTTAAAATGCCCTTGGACACAAAAATAACTTAAACAAATAAATAGCGGTATTATTTGTGATGATAATGATAACACTTACTGAGGGCTTCACTAATGCTAGGCACTGCTCTAGGTCTGAAATGGGACAGAGGTGGCCAAGCAAGTTATTACCTCCTTGGGAGGAAAGCCCCATTTTAGTCTTTAGCTTGGCATCTCTGGGAACAGATTTTATTAATTCCCCCTCAGCTTATCTGGCTCATCTCTATCAGATTCACAAGAAAATATATTAACTAGAATGGCAATATGTCAATTTACAGTCAAATGTATTACTGCCGAATGGTTGCTGGTCCGATTAGTGAATCAACACCTCCTCTTTCCTTACAAAAATCTATAGAAGAACACAGTGAACCCTAAGTTAAAACATGAACTACAGTTAATAGTATAATTTTTAAAATGTGCTTTCATCAACTGTAACAAATGTACCACACTAATGCAAGGTGTCAATAGTAGGGTGGTATATGAGAGATACCTGCATTTTATTCATGATTTGTCTATAAATCCACAACTTCCCTAATTAAAAAAAAAATCTATAAACCAGCTTCAGTCACTTGGTGGGCATGGAATCAGAGCAATTGGATGAAGCCACTGGAGCATATCAGGGGGTTATATAAGCCTGATGCTCTCTTGTCTTTAGCATCTGAAATGAGACAGAATAGTGGGCTAGTTGGCTCACATGAAGTGCTGATGGCACCTCTTCCTGGGTCAGGGCTGGGGGCACACGTGTGGATGCTCACCCATCCCCTTTCTGACTCCCCAGCATTATTTCAGCCACGTTGCAAAGAAGGTCATTGGTTTTCAGCTTTAGGCTCAAGGTTCTCTGATTGCCTTCATTAAATCTAGGAGTTCTCCTGCTCCACTCCCCAGGATTATACTCACAGCTATCTCTCAGGGTAGTTTCATCCAGAAAGAGCTCAGTCTCATCTGTTCTGAGCCGATTCTTAAGTTGCTCTATCAGGAAGATGGCCCCCACTGACCACTTCGCCCCATACTAAGGCTGCTCTGGTGTTCGACAGGCACAGGAGACCCCCCAAGCGTCCTCTCAGCCTCTCATGTTCTCCCCACTTCTCACCTTCAACTTACACAGAGACCGAGAGATCTGCATCAAAACATTCTCCGGCGAGCCTTGGAGTGTTTGTTTACTGCTCTGCCTCTTCAAGGTCTGCGTATTATTCATCTTTGTGTCCTCTGAGGCTAGAATGGTTCTGAACACTCATTACAAATTAATAGATCAATAAATGCCTGCTGATGGATGGAAAGCATTCTGGTCTGTGGATCAAATATTTACAGTCTAAAATTTAGAGTCAACACCGTCATTAACTTACTTTGGGACAAATCGCTTGACTGCTTTGTTTTCCATTTCCCCAGATATGAAATAGGATCCCACTTCCTTTCCTGCCTCAAAAGGACATTACTAGGCAGGCATTACTTGATCACTGCCAGGGATTGTAAGTCTACCAAGCAAGTTGTCTGTCACCATTTCTCATCTTTTCTCCAACCTAGTAAAGTTAACAAAGCATAAAAGCTTCTAGGTATTAGAAATATGTATTTTTCAGGTTCATCACATCAATCTTTCAGTGTTTCAAAACACAGCATCTTGTCCCACCGAACTCCTACAGATAACATTTATAAACTACGTGATGGCTCCTAAGGTTGCTGTTGATCAATTAGCATCATTATTTTGGTTATCAATTGATGGCGTGCGCCTGGTTTTAATTCTCAGAGAAAACATTTTAAAATATAGGAACTCAGACTGAAAAACAGATGTGAAATAAAATGGTTGTTTCACTTCTAGAATTTAGTGATTCACGGATCTTGGTCAAGGAAGCCCTGATAGTCAATGAGATTCTGGGCCCCACAAGGATATGCCTGGGAGTAGAGGGTGGGGGAGTGAAAGTGGGTATAAGAGGGATGAGCTCTCCACTGAAGACCAAGTCACCCTCATGCTGCCAGGCCCCTGAATAAAGAGTCTGTGGACTCGGGCCACTGCCCCTTCTTCCCCAGTGGATAGGTGACCCCCAGGACATTGTCCCCTTGGAGAGATTGGTCCTGTTCAACACTGTACTCTGCAGAAGATGATTCTGACTCCTCTCTCTCCTGACTTAATGCTCTGCCCTCCGGCCAGCCTCACATATATTTTCTTCCTTCACACTAGGAATCTGGGTTCCTAAGAACTCTAATAGTATAATCAGCTATTCAGATTTTCAAAGGACCGGGATAATAGGCTAAAATCCATTTTGAAGCCTGGGGCTCAAGTGAATAGCAGTAATAAGATGAGGACAGTCTTAATCATTAATCATTCAACTTCTCAAAATATTTCTTGATAATCTCCCTTGATAACCTCCTTTTCCACCTCTCTCCCCAGCCTTTGTTGTTCCTGCCTCCCACCCCGCAACTTCCTTGACTAAAATACTTCACTGAAATGGTTTTCATGTTATTGAATTTTTGAACAAAATTGTATAAGTCTCTTTCTTTCTTTTTTAATTTTAAAAGCAAGAGTTGAGCATTTTACATTGCCTAGAGGAAAAACAAATTGTTTCCTACATGTATTTGTGGGGGAGCAGAGTAGGTTGTGTGGACAGAAAAGTGCTCCCTTATTCTTGACACTAGTCTATTCTCTTTGACTTTTGAAACTTCTCCTAATTAAATAAAGAAGCAATAACCACAACAAAAATTGGAATGGCACAAAAACCACAGGAGAGTCTTGAGAGAGCTTGGAAAAAGCAACACAATGAAGAGACAGAACAGTCCAAACCAAAGACTTTCTCTGGACCACGTTGGGTCTCAACATTTCCTCAGTAGGGGGATACAGGTAGTTGATATAAGAGCCTGACCATCCAGTCTAGTATTCATAGTTGTTATCTATCCATGCCTAAATTAATCATATATAAAAATGTATAGAATCCTTATTTCAGGATGTGGGTTCAATCATGCTTAACTACTCAAGTCTTTGTTGTTCTCACTGAATCCTTAAATGTTGTTTTATTTCTACAAGAAGGTGGACTCTGATTATTTTAGACAATATTCTGTATCCCAGAGTGGGCAAAAAGATAGGCAGTATCCCTTCCATAGCGTTGCTACATGTTGCTAGATATTATGCTATTGCTGAAGAATACTGACATGCACGTAATAACCTCAACAGACCCCTGATCACTGATCAGATCCTTAGCTCCAAATTTTCTTCACAGTTATATTCTTACCCTTGCCTTTTTGCATGTTCTCATGTCAATGCACACTATCCTTGATTTATGCAATAGACGAGATCCTTAAAAGAAGGCATATGAATCTACTTTCTATTATCAACAAAAGCTCTTTATACATACAATAGACTAGTCACTAAAGATGCAGATATGTGGCTAGAATAGACATAATCTTTGCATTCTAGAAAGGGTTTATTTAGTTGGGGAGACCAGGTGCAAACAAAGATAAAGACAATCATTACTAAAGGATTTAAGTAACAAGGGGGTTTACTTACGGTGCTGCCTGCTGGAAACGCCCTCCTGAGGACATAAGGCTGAATTGAACTTTCAAGAGTTTGATAACTGATAAATGGAGAAGAGTGAGAGGTGGGGGGGGAGGGTTTGGCAGGAAGGATTGTTTGAGCTAAGTGAGAAACCGGCAATGTGCCACGTGGATAATATTAGCTATGATGAGGAAGGCTGGGAGGATTGTGTATCCCATAGGAACTGAGAATTTTTCAGCCGGAGGGTAAGAGAGTGAAAATGGAGGAAGATGAATCAGCGGCAGTGTGTAGGATGGGTTGGGTAGACGAAGAATTGGAGGCCAGATTGCTGATTCAATTTCTGTAAATAGAATCCTATTTTTCTCAGTCCTCAGATTGGGAATCTAATGATGACTGATCACTTCAGAAAAACTTCATCTGCTTTTCTAATTAAATTTTGATACAACTGAGTGTCCATCCCCATTCAACTTCAGTATCTACACACAAATACTGACATATAGTTGGGCTTTCTAATATTAAACCTTTAGAAAAGTGAGGAAATGTTTGGTAAGATAAATAATGACTGGTTAATTGGTCTCTGGCAAATCGGCATCTTTGCCTAATGGGATTGCCTGTATTTTGTCTCCTAAGTTTGTACTGATGACACCCGATTCTAATGAACTCTAGTTTTTGTTTTCTGATTTTTTAACTTCCTTCACAGTCAAGAGAAATTCCTGGAAATCACATTCCCACACCCAAGAAACTGTAGAAAAAATGTAACTGCAGTGAGTGTCTATGATGACTGGCAAAGGTAACTCCCCTGAGACCTGGGTTGCTCTTTTGTCATTTCAGAGATGTGGGAGGGATGTAAACTAACATATATTGAATGTCTGTGTTTTTTGGTTTTTGGTTTTACTTTTTATTTTGAAATACTTTCAAACTTACAGGACAATTTCAAAAACAATTCAAACCCCATACAGAGAACTCCAACATATCCCTACCCCTCAGATACCCAGATCCACCAATTTTAACATTCGACCACAACATTCTATCATATCTCTCTCTCTCTCTCTCTCTCTCTCCATTTTCTAAACATTTAAGTGTAGGGTGTGTATATCCTGCTTCTTGAACACTTATTATTACCATGTACATTTCCTAAGAACAAGGATATTCACTTATGTAACCACCTTAAGTGTGGTTATCAAGTTCAAGAGCTTTAACACTGTTATAATGCTATAGTCCATATTGTAATTTTTTCATCGTATGTCCCAATAATGTCCTTTGAGCCTTTTCTCCTCCCTTGCTAGATCCCATCCAGGATCAAGTTTGTATTTAATTGTCATTGTCTCAATCGTTGCTCTTTCTTTTTTCTTCTTCTTTCAATTGTGAGAACATATATATAACATAACTTTCACACCTCAATCACTGTCCAGCATACGACCCAATAGGATTAATCACATTCACAAAATTGCGGTACCGTAACCACCTCCCATTATTAAAAATTTCCCATTTCCCCAAAAGAAACCCTATACCCATTATGCATTAACTCCCCATTCCCTCTGCCCCCCTCCCCTGGCAACCTGTACTCTAATTTCTATCTCTCAGACCTTGCATATTCTCCAATATTTTCTTTGTACTTACCGTGGGGCTTAAATTTAACATCCTAAATCTATAACATTCTTGTTTGCTTTGGTACAACTTAACTTCCATAATATACACAAATTATGTTCCTATACTCTTCTGTGCCCCTATCTTTATGTAGTTTTTGTCACAATTTACATGTTTATATGAGTCTAAAACCAGTGGTTTATCATTACATTTAATGTGTTTGCCTTTTAGATCCTGATGGAAATAAAAAGTGGAATTACAAATCAGAAGTACAAAAATACTGGCATTTATATGAACTCATGTCATTACCCTCGCCGGAGATCTTTATTTCTACATGTGGTTTCGATTTACTGTCTATTGTTCTTTCCTTTCAACCTGCAGAACTCTCTTTAGCATCTCCTGTAGGACCCATCTAGTGTTGACAAAGTCCCTCAGCTTTTGTTTATCTTGGAATGTCTTAATCCCTCCCTCATTTTTGAAAAACATTTTAGCCAGAGATAGAATTCTTGGTAGCTTTCAATACTTCAAATATGCCATCCCACTACCTTCTTGCTTCCATGGTTTCCAATGAGAAATTGGCATTTAATACTATTGAAGCTCTCTGGTATATGACATGTTGCTTCTCTCTTATAGCTCTCAGAATTCTCCGTTATGTTTGGCATTTGAAAGTTTGATTATATTATGCTGCTATGTGGTTCTATTTGGGATTATCCTATTTGGAGTTCGTTGAGCATCTTGAATGTGTATATTCATGTCTTTCATTCAATGTGGGAAGTTTTCAGCCATTATTTATTTGAATATTCTCTGTCCCTTTCTGTCTTTTTTCTCTTTCTGTGACTCCCACAATGCATATATTTGTATGCTTGATGGTGTCCCACAGGTTCCTCAGGCTTTGTGTACTTTTCTTCATTCTTTCTCCTTTCTGCTCCTTAGACTGAATGATTTCAGTGGTCTCATCTTCAAATTCTCTGTTTCTTTCTTCTGCCAGCTCCCATCTGCTGTTAGACCCCTTTAGGGAAATTTTATTTCTGTTACTATGGTCTTCAGCTCTGTTTGGTTCCTTTATTTAATTCCATCTATTGATTTTCTCTTTGGGTTCATCTATCATTTTCCTAATTTCCTTTAGTTCTTTGTCCATGTTTTCCTTTAGCTCTTTGAGCATATTTAGGACCATTTTTTAAAGGTCTTTATCTGGTACATCCCAGGTCTGGTCCCCCTCACTGATGGTTTCTAATGCTTTAATCTTCTCCTTTGCCTAATCTTCTCCTACAGTACTACACTGTATGTCCTACAGCCAGCAATCCCTTGCCCCAGGCAGCATGACCTGATTGCTCTCCCTCAGTGTTCTGTAGGAGACCTTTGTGTGCCACTTTCTACATGTAAGGCAAATTTTCAGATGGTGAGTCCCTTAGACAGATTGGGCCAGACATATAAACTCCCAGTATGTGCCCGAGGGCTATTCTGTTTCCTCCAGTACCAGGACCAGGGGTCCACACTGGGAGCATGGGCCAACTCAGCACCAAACCGTGGAGGGATGGGGGAGGGACCACCCATGGCGTCACAAGATCCTACCACTTTTAAGTCATCTTTTTCTTGATTTGGCACTCACCCTGTTACTGCAGTGTTTTGACTGTTTTCTGGAGCTTTGAGAAAGACATTTCTGCCAGTTCTTGCTGGTTGTTCAAAACTTCTCTGAATGTGTTTTTAAGAGCTGGGTCTTTCACCATCTCACTTCATTATCACAGCATCCTGTGGGTTGTATTATTTCCAATTTATAGAGAAGAAAACTGAGACCTATAGAAGTGAAATACCTTGCACATGATTACAAGCCTACAAATGGCAAGGCCAGCACATAAACCCAGTTTTGGCCTCATTCCAAAGCCAAAATGCTTTCCTCAACTCCACACTTTCCTTGAAGGGAGAATTATGGTAGATTTGGAGGTGGAAAGGGAAGGAGTGCAATGGTTGAAGTGACGGGGAGTGATAAATAATTGTTACTGTTAAGGGGAAGAATCATAAAATCATGTAGCTACAGCTCTTCCCTGCCCTTAAGTTATAAAGGGTGGCTATTGCTAGGGAAATGGGATCTTCTTACACAGGGCCATTTGCTGTAGAGAACTTTTGAACATTATCAATAAATCTCAATGACTACTTACGCTATTAAGCTTTCCAGCCTGAAATGCCCCCATACCCTTAAATAGTTCCTCAAGTTTCAGTTCAAACATCACCTCTCCTCTGAATCCTCTCAGTACTTTCCACCTGGATGAACTCCTGGGTCTGTCTGCAACAGTTGGGGAGAGATTCAAGTATCGCCAATTCTAAAATGAAAACAATCTTATTACTAGCCAATCACAAACCTACATGGTTTCCTAACTTCTCACATTGGTTTACAGTTAGATAAACTGAGCCTATGAGTTCCTTAGGCATGCCATAACAAATGACCACAAACTAGTGACTTAAAACAATTAAAATGTATTGTCTCACAGTTCAGGAGTGTAGATCAAGTCCGAAATCAAGGTGTTGGCAGGGCCATATTCCCTATGAGGGCTCCCAGGAAGAATCTTTTCCTGCCTCTCCCAGCTTCTGGTGGTTGCCAGCTGTCCTTGGCGTTCCTTAGCTGGCAGCTGTGTCACTCCAATGCCTGCTTCCATCGTCACTTGGAGTTCTCCCTGTATGTCACTGTCTTTCTGCCTGCATCTTATAAGGATCTAGTATGACCTTGATCACATCTGCAAAGACCCTGTTTCCAAATAATGTCACACAGAGCAAAAGGGGGAGAGATGGTGTCTTAATAACACTGCATGAGAGTTGGAGTCGGCCATGCCTGAAGGTAGCTACTCCCTGGACTTTTCAGTTTAAAGAGCCAATAAATTTCCTTTTTCACTTTTTTATAATCAATTAGATTTGGGGTCTTATCACCTGCAACAAAAAATCCTTATCAGTACTCTTATCATGCTAATGACATCTTTGTCTCTTTAACCAAAGTCCCCTTGCCCTTGGAGAGATGAGAAAGGGGAGAAAAGGGCCTAAAAAGAAGAAGAAAACCCTGTCTTAATGCAGTCATATTATAATAATTTATCTATATATCTGTAAAAATGGGAGACCTTAAAAGCAGGCTTCCCCAGAACCCAGCACAGTGTGTGATATCCCCAGAGTCCAGCACACTGCTAAAAACTCAGAGTTTCTTGACTGAATGAATCAAATTCAGAATCAGTATAACCGTTTTTGAGCTCCAGAGTCAACTGGATCTGTGTTCAAATCCTACCTGTATCATTTACTAACTGTGTGATCTAGACCAAATTAATTTACCTTTTTTTCTTTCTTTTTTTTCCTTCAGAATAAGTTCTTAGATTTTTTTTCTTTATTAGAGAGGTTGCGGGTTTACAGAACGATCATACATAAAATACAGGATTCCCATATACCACCCCACCACCAACACCTCACATTGGTGTGGAACATTTCTTGAAAATGATGTCAAAAATGGGGCGGGGCAAGATGGCAGACTGGTGAGCTGTATGTTTTAGTTACTCCTCCAGGAAAGTAGGTAGAAAGCCAGGAACTGCGTGGACTGGACACCACAGAGCAATCTGACTTTGGGCATACTTCATACAACACTCATGAAAACGTGGAACTGCTGAGATCAGCGAAATCTGTAAGTTTTTGCGGCCAGGGGACCCGCGCCCCTCCCTGCCAGGCTCAGTCCTGTGGGAGGAGGGGCTGTCAGCTCCGGGAAGGAGAAGGGAGAACTGCAGTGGCAGCCCTTATCGGAAACTCATTTTACTGATCCAAACTCCAACCATAGATAGACTGAGACCAGACAACAGAGAATCTGAGAGCAGCCAGCCCAGCAGAGAGGAGACAGGCATAGAAAAAAAACAACACGAAAAACTCCAAAATAAAAGCGGAGGATTTTTGGAGTTCTGGTGAACATAGAAAGGGGAAGGGCAGAGCCCAGGCCCGAGCTCAGGCCCTGAGGCACATATGCAAATCCCGAAGAAAAGCTGATCTCTCTGCCCTGTGGACCTTTCCTTAATGGCCCTGGTTGCTTTGTCTCTTAGCATTTCAATAACCCATTAGATCTCTGAGGAGGGCCCTTTTTTTTTTTTTTTTTTAATCCTTTTTTCTTTTTCTAAAACAATTACTCTAAGAAGCCCAATACAGAAAGCTTCAAAGACTTGCAATTTGGGCAGGTCAAGTCAAGACCAGAACTAGGAGAGCTCTGAGACAAAATGCAATAATCCAGTGGCTGAGAAAATTCACTAAACACCACAACTTCCCAAGAAAAGGGGGGTGTCTGCTCACAGCCATCATCCTGGTGGACAGGAAACACTCCTGCCCATCGCCAGCCCCATAGCCCAGAACTTCCCCAGACAACCCAGTGTGACGGAAGTGCTTCAAATAACAGGCACACACCACAAAACTGGGCGTGGACATTAGCCTTCCCTGCAACCTCAGCTGACTGTCCCAGAGTTGGGAAGGTAGAGCAGTGTGAATTAACAAAGCCCCATTCAGCCATCATTTCAGCAGACTGGGAGCCTCCCTACACAGCCCAGCAGCCCAGAACTGCCCTGGGGGGACGGCACTCACCTGTGACATAGCACAGTCATCCCTCAACAGAGGACCCGGGGTGCACGGTCTGGAAGAGGGGCCCACTTGCAAGTCTCAGGAGCCATACGCCAATACCAAGGACTTGTGGGTCAGTGGCAGAGACAAACTGTGGCAGGACTGAACTGAAGGATTAGACTATTGCAGCAGCTTTAAAACTCTAGGATCACCAGGGAGATTTGATTGTTAGAGCCACCCACCCCTCCCTGACTGCCCAGAAACACGCCCCATATACAGGGCAGGCAACACCAACTACACACGCAAGCTTGGTACACCAATTGGACCCCACAAGACTCACTCCCCCACTCACCAAAAAGGCTAAGCAGGGGAGAACTGGCTTGTGGAGAACAGGTGGCTTGTGGACGACACCTGCTGATTAGTTAGAGAAAGTGTACTCCACGAAGCTGTAGATCTGATAAATTAGAGATAAGGACTTCAATTGGTCTACAAATCCTAAAAGAACCCTATCAAGTTCAGCAAATGCCACGAGGCCAAAAACAACAGAAAATTATACAGCATATGAAAAAACCAGATGATATGGATAACCCAAGCCCAAGCACCCAAATCAAAAGATCCGAAGAGACACAGCACCTAGAGCAGCTACTCAAAGAACTAAAGATGAATAATGAGACCATAGTACGGGAGACAAAGGAAATCAAGAAGACCCTAGAAGAGCATAAAGAAGACATTGCAAGACTAAATAAAAAAATGGATGATCTTATGGAAATTAAAGAAACTGTTGACCAAATTAAAAAGATTCTGGACACTCATAGTACAAGACTAGAGGAAGTTGAACAACGAATCAGTGACCTCGAAGATGATAGAATGGAAAATGAAAGCATAAAAGAAAGAATGGGGAAAAATTGAAAAAATCGAAATGGACCTCAGGGATATGATAGATAATATGAAACGTCCAAATATAAGACTCATTGGTGTCCCACAAGGGGAAGAAAAGGGTAAAGGTCTAGGAAGAGTATTCAAAGAAATTGTTGGGGAAAACTTCCCAAATCTTCTAAACAACATAAATACACAAATCATAAATGCTCAGCGAACCCGAAATAGAATAAATCCAAATAAACCCACTCCGAGACATATACTGATCACACTGTCAAACACAGAAGAGAAGGAGCAAGTTCTGAAAGCAGCAAGAGAAAAGCAATTCACCAAACACAAAGGAAACAGCATAAGACTAAGTAGTGACTACTCAGCAGCCACCATGGAGGCAAGAAGGCAGTGGCACGATATATTTAAAATTCTGAGTGAGAAAAATTTCCAGCCAAGAATACTATATCCAGCAAAGCTCTCCTTCAAATTTGAGGGAGAGCTTAAATTTTTCACAGACAAACAAATGCTGAGAGAATTTGCTAACAAGAGACCTGCCCTACTGGAGATACTAAAGGGAGCCCTACAGACAGAGAAACAAAGAAAGGACAGAGAGACTTGGAGAAAGGTTCAGTACTAAAGAGATTCGGTATGGGTACAATAAAGGATATTAATAGACAGAGGGGAAAAATATGACAAACATAAACCAAAGGATAAGATGGCTGATTCAAGAAATGCCTTCACGGTTATAACGTTGAATGTAAATGGATTAAACTCCCCAATTAAAAGATATAGATTCGCAGAATGGATCAAAAAAAATGAACCATCAATATGTTGCATACAAGAGACTCATCTTAGACACAGGGACACAAAGAAACTGAAAGTGAAAGGATGGAAAAAAATATTTCATGCAAGCTACAGCGAAAAGAAAGCAGGTGTAGCAATATTAATCTCAGATAAAATAGACTTCAAATGCAGGGATGTTTTGAGAGACAAAGAAGGCCACTACATACTAATAAAAGGGGCAATTCAACAAGAAGAAATAACAATCGTAAATGTCTACGCACCCAATCAAGGTGCCACAAAATACATGAGAGAAACACTGGCAAAACTAAAGGAAGCAATTGATGTTTCCACAATAATTGTGGGAGACTTCAGCACATCACTTTCTCCTATAGATAGATCAACCAGACAGAAGACCAATAAGGAAATTGAAAACCTAAACAATCTGATAAATGAATTAGATTTAACAGATATATACAGGACATTACATCCCAAATCACCAGGATACACATACTTTTCTAGTGCTCATGGAACTTTCTCCAGAATAGATCATATGCTGGGACATAAAACAAGCCTCAATAAATTTCAAAAGATTGAAATTATTCAAAGCACATTCTCTGACCACAATGGAATACAATTAGAAGTCAATAACCATCAGAGACTTAGAAAATTCACAAATACCTGGAGGTTAAACAACACACTCCTAAACAATCAGTGGGTTAAAGAAGAAATAGCAAGAGAAATTGCTAAATATAGAGAGACGAATGAAAATGAGAACACAACATACCAAAACCTATGGGATGAAGCAAAAGCAGTGCTAAGGGGGAAATTTATAGCACTAAACGCATATATTAAAAAGGAAGAAAGAGCCAAAATCAAAGAACTAATGGATCAACTGAAGAAGCTAGAAAATGAACAGCAAACCAATCCTAAACCAAGTAGAAGAAAAGAAATAACAAGGATTAAAGCAGAAATAAATGACATAGAGAACAAAAAAACAATAGAGAGGATAAATATCACCAAAAGTTGGTTCTTTGAGGAGATCAACAAGATTGACAAGCCCCTAGCTAGACTGACAAAATCAAAAAGAGAGAAGACCCATATAAACAAAGTAATGAATGAAAAAGGTGACATAACTGCAGATCCTGAAGAAATTAAAAAAATTATAAGAGGATACTATGAACAACTGTATGGCAACAAACTGGATAATGTAGAGGAAATGGACAATTTCCTGGAAACATATGAACAACCTAGACTGACCAGAGAAGAAATAGAAGACCTCAACCAACCCATCACAAGCAAAGAGATCCAATCAGTCATCAAAAATCTTCCCACAAATAAATGCCCAGGGCCAGATGGCTTCGCAGGGGAATTCTGCCAAACTTTCCAGAAAGAACTGACACCAATCTTACTCAAACTCTTTCAAAACATTGAAGAAAATGGAACACTACCTAACTCATTTTATGAAGCTAACATCAATCTAATACCAAAACCAGGCAAAGATGCTACATAAAAGGAAAACTACCGGCCAATCTCCCTAATGAATATAGATGGAAAAATCCTCAACAAAATACTTGCAAATCGAATCCAAAGACACATTAAAAAAATCATACACCATGACCAAGTGGGGTTCATTCCAGGCATGCAAGGATGGTTCAACATAAGAAAAACAATCAATGTATTACAACACATTAACAAGTCAAAAGGGAAAAATCAATTGATCATCTCAATAGATGCTGAAAAAGCATTTGACAAAATCCAACATCCCTTTTTGATAAAAACACTTCAAAAGGTAGGAATTGAAGGAAACTTCCTCAACACGATAAAGAGCATATATGAAAAACCCACAGCCAGCATAGTACTCAAAGGTGAGAGACTGAAAGCCTTCCCTCTAAGATCAGGAACAAGACAAGGATGCCCGCTATCACCACTGTTATTCAACATTGTGCTGGAAGTGCTAGCCAGGGCAATCCGGCAAGACAAAGAAATAAAAGGCATCCAAATTGGAAAAGAAGAAGTAAAACTGTCATTGTTTGCAGATGATATGATCTTATATCTAGAAAACCCTGAGAAATCGATGATACAGCTACTAGAGCTAATAAACAAATTTAGCAAAGTAGCGGGATACAAGGTTAATGCACATAAGTCAGTAATGTTTCTATATGCTAGAAATGAACAAACTGAAGAGACACTCAAGAAAAAGATACCATTTTCAATAGCAACTAAAAAAATCAAGTACCTAGGAATAAACTTAACCAAAGATGTAAAAGACCTATACAAAGAAAACTACATAACTCTACTAAAAGAAATAGAAGGGGACCTTAAAAGATGGAAAAATATTCCATGTTCATGGATAGGAAGACTAAATGTCATTAAGATGTCAATTCTACCCAAACTCATCTACAGATTCAATGCAATCCCAATCAAAATTCCAACAACCTACTTTGCAGACTTGGAAAAGCTAGTTATCAAATTTATTTGGAAAGGGAAGATGCCTCGAATTGCTAAAGACACTCTAAAAAAGAAAAACGAAGTGGGAGGACTTAACACTCCCTGACTTTGAAGCTTATTATAAAGCCACAGTTGCCAAAACAGCATGGTACTGGCACAAAGATAGACATATAGATCAATGGAATCGAATTTAGAATTCAGAGATAGACCCTCAGATCTATGGCCGACTGATCTTTGATAAGGCCCCCAAAGTCACTGAACTGAGCCATAATGGTCTTTTCAACAAATGGGGCTGGGAGAGTTGGATATCCATATCCAAAAGAATGAAAGAGGACCCCTACCTCACCCCCTACACAAAAATTAACTCAAAATGGACCAAAGATCTCAATATAAAAGAAAGTACCATAAAACTCCTAGAAGATAATGTAGGAAAACATCTTCAAGACCTTGTATTAGGCGGCCACTTCCTAGACTTTACACCCAAAGCACAAGCAACAAAAGAGAAAATAGATAAATGGGAACTCCTCAAGCTTAGAAGTTTCTGCACCTCAAAGGAATTTCTCAAAAAGGTAAAGAGGCAGCCAACTCAATGGGAAAAAATTTTTGGAAACCATGTATCTGACAAAAGACTGATATCTTGCATATATAAAGAAATCCTACAACTCAATGACAATAGTACAGACAGCCCAATTATAAAATGGGCAAAAGATATGAAAAGACAGTTCTCTGAAGAGGAAATACAAATGGCCAAGAAACACATGAAAAAATGTTCAGCTTCACTAGCTATTAGAGAGATGCAAATTAAGACCACAATGAGATACCATCTAACACCGGTTAGAATGGCTGCCATTAAACAAACAGGAAACTACAAATGCTGGAGGGGATGTGGAGAAATTGGAACTCTTATTCATTGTTGGTGGGACTGTATAATGGTTCAGCCACTCTGGAAGTCAGTCTGGCAGTTCCTTAGAAAACTAGATATAGAGTTACCATTCGATCCAGCGATTGCACTTCTCGGTATATACCCGGAAGGTCAGAAAGCAGTGACACGAACAGATATCTGCACGCCAATGTTCATAGCAGCATTATTCACAATTGCCAAGAGATGGAAACAACCCAAATGTCCTTCAACAGATGAGTGGATAAATAAAATGTGGTATATACACACGATGGAATACTACGCGGCAGTAAGAAGGAACGATCTCATGAAACATATGACAACATGGATGAACCTTGAAGACATAATGCTGAGTGAAATAAGCCAGGCACAAAAAGAGAAATATTATATGCTACCACTAATGTGAACTTTGAAAAATGTAAAACAAATGGTTTATAATGTAGAATGTAGGGGAACTAGCAATAGAGAGCAATTAAGGAAGGGGGAACAATAATCCAAGAAGAACAGATAAGCTATTTAACGTTCTGGGGATGCCCAGGAATGACTATGGTCTGTAATTTCTGATGGATACAGTAGGAACAAGTTCACAGAAATGTTGCTATATTAGGTAACTTTCTTGGGGTAAAGTAGGAACATGTTGGAAGTTAAGCAGTTATCTTAGGTTAGTTGTCTTTTTCTTACTCCCTTGTTATGGTCTCTTTGAAATGTTCTTTTATTGTATGTTTGTTTTCTTTCTAACTTTTTTTTCATACAGTTGATTTAAAAAAGAAGGGAAAGTTAAAAAAAAAAAAAAAGAAAAAGAAAAACAAGGAAAAAAAAAAGATGTAGTGCCCCCTTGAGGAGCCTGTGGAGAATGCAGGGGTATTCGCCTACCCCACCTCCATGGTTGCTAACATGACCACAGACATAGGGGACTGGTGGTTTGATGGGTTGCGCCCTCTACCACAGGATTTGCCTTTGGGAAGACTGTTGCTGCAAAGGAGAGGCTAGGCCTCCCTATAATTGTGCCTAAGAGCCTCCTCCCGAATGCCTCTTTGTTGCTCAGATGTGGCCCTGTCTCTCTATCTAAGCCAACTTGAAAGGTGAAATCACTGCCCTCCCCCCTACGTGGGATCAGACACCCAGGGGAGTGACT
Source organism: Choloepus didactylus (assembly GCF_015220235.1). Classification (NCBI taxonomy): domain Eukaryota; kingdom Metazoa; phylum Chordata; class Mammalia; order Pilosa; family Megalonychidae; genus Choloepus; species Choloepus didactylus. The sequence continues at coordinate 138,667,195 of NC_051312.1, read as the reverse complement.
CTCCCTGGCAACGTGGAATATGACTCCCGGGGAGGAATGTAGACCCGGCATCGTGGGACGGAGAACATCTTCTTGACCAAAAGGGGGATGTGAAAGGAAATGAAATAAGCTTCAGTGGCAGAGAGATTCCAAAAGGAGCCGAGAGGTCACTCTGGTGGGCACTCTTACGCACACTTTAGACAACCCTTTTTAGGTTCTAAAGAATTGGGGTAGCTGGTGGTGGATACCTGAAACTATCAAACTACAACCCAGAACCCATGAATCTCGAGGACAGTTGTATAAAAATGTAGCTTATGAGGGGTGACAATGGGATTGGGAAAGCCATAAGGACCACACTCCACTTTGTCTAGTTTATGGATGGATGAGTAGAAAAATAGGGGAAGGAAACAGACAAAGGTACCCAGTGTTCTTTTTTACTTCAATTGCTCTTTTTCACTTTAATTATTATTCTTGTTATTTTTGTGTGTGTGCTAATGAAGGTGTCAGGGATTGATTTGGGTGATGAATGTACCACTATGTAATGGTACTGTAAACAATCGAAAGTACGATTTGTTTTGTATGACTGCGTGGTATGTGAATATATCTCAATAAAATGAAGATTAAAAAAAAAATGCTGTCAATTACCTTCCCACATTCTCTCTCTCATTAAAAAAAAAAAAAGGTTATTGCTACAGAAATAAGTAGTTGTAGGCTAAGGGACAGCAGCTGTTTAATTTTGGTTTTAATTTTAAATATTCTGTCATATTGCCATTAAAAACTTCAACTTGGAGTTAACTATATGTAAGGAGCTATTGATGTTAAAACAAATCATGAATATACAAGTATGTATATGTCTCTTAAATAAAATACAATGACCCGTTACTAAAAAAAAAAAAAAAAATGATCCACATGCACTTGAGAAGAATGTATATTTTGTTTTCATTGGGTACAGTGTTCTATATATGTCTGTTAAGTCTAGTTGGTTTAGTGTATCATTTAAGTCCTGTACTTCCTTACTTATCTTCTGACTAGATGTTCTATCCACTATTGAGAGTGGTGTGTTAAAATCTCCTACTATTAATGCAAAAACTGCCAATTTCTCCCTTCAAATCTATCAGAATTTGCTTCATATATTTTGGGACTCTGCTGTTAGGTACATATATATTTATAATTGTTGCATCTTCCTGTTGAATTATCCCCTTTATCAATACATAATGACCATCTTTGTTCTGTGTAACTGATTTTGGGTTAAAATCTGTTTTATCTGACACTAGTATAGCCACCTGTGCGAGTTTGAGACTGTTGTGTACCCCACGAAAGACTATGTTCTTTGGACCCACTCTAGTGGGTGCAGACTTACAGTAGGTGGGATCTTTTGATTAGTTGTTTCCGTGGAGATGTGACCCACACAATTGTGGGTGGGAACTTTTGATTACATTATTCCCATGAAGGTGTGATCTTCCCCATTCAAGGCGGGTCATACTTAGTTCACTGGCACCCTCTATGATAGGATAAAAGGCTAAGACATTTTGAAGAAAACTGAGAGAAAAACACTTAGAGAAAAAATGCCCAGAGACATTTTGGAGATAGCCAGACATTTGGAGATGCTAAGCTAATAGAAGCAGCCCAGAGTTTGCCCCAGAGAAGCTAAGTGAGAACTCATGGACATGTAAAGAGAAGGCCACTGGAATCAGAAGCTGAAAGCAATGCAACCTGGGAGCAAAGGACCAGCAGATACCAGCCACATGCCTTCTCAGCTAACAGATGTGTTCCAGACGCCATCAGTCTTTCTTCAGTGAAGGTATCTTCTTGTTGATGCCTTAGTTTGGATACTTTTATGGCCTTAGAACTATAAATTTGTAACCTAATAAACCCTAATAAACTTGTAAAAGCAAGCCATTTCTGGTATTTTGCATAACAGCAGCTTTAGCAAACCAGCTCTCTTTTGTTACCACTTACATGGTATATTTTTTCCATCCTTTCACTGTCAACTTACTTGTATCTTTAAGGTCTTCTGCAGACAGCCTGTAGTTGGGTCATGCTTTTTTTTTTTTTTTTTTTTTAAGCCATTCTGCCAATCTCTGGCTTTTGACTGGAGAGTTTAATCCATTTATATTTAAAGTCTTACTGATACTGCAGGACTTTTTTTCTGCTATTTCACTGTTTAGCCTTTGTAAAAGTCATTTACTTTTGGAAGTTATTTATATTTAACTTCCATTATATTTATTTGCTTTTTAGTGTTGTACCATATTGAGTGCCTTCTCATTTCTATCTGGATATATTTTTCATCTGTTTTCCTGTGGTTATCATGGGGTTAAAATTTAACATCTTAAATACGTAACAATCATATTTAGTTTGATACCAACTTAACTTCAGTAACATACACATATATTTTTCCTATGCCTTTTGATCTCCACCATTTTTTGGTACTTTACTACCACATCTTTGTATATTTTATGTCAAAAAACCTAGATAAAAAAAGTAACAACTTTTTATGTGTTTTCATTTTAGCCCCTGTAGAAAGTAAGAAGTGGAGTTACGTACCAAACCAAACAATACAATAATACTGGCATTTATAGTTACCCAAATGGTTACATTTACTGCAGGTCTTTATTTCTTTGTGCTGCTTTGAACCACTGTCTAGTGTCCTTTCCTTTCAGTCTGAAGAACTCCCTTTAGCATTGTTTATAGAGCACATCTAGTGGTGATGAACTCTCTCAGCTTTTGTTTATCTGAGAATATCTTAATTTCTCCCTCAGTTTTGAAAGACAGTCCAGCCAGATATAAAATTCTTGGCTAGCAGTTGTTTCCTTCAGCACTTTAACTATTTCAACCCACTGCCTTCTTGCATCCATGGTTTCTGATGAGAAATCAGCACCCAATCTAATTGGGACTCCCTTGTATGTAACACATTGCTTTTCTCTTGCAGCTTTCAGAACTCTTTCCTTGTCCTTTACATTTGATAGTGTAATCAATATGTGACAGGGTATAGTTTTCTTCATGGTTATCCTATTTGGTATTCCCTAAGCTCCTTTGATGTGCATATTTGTATCTTTTACTGAGTTTGGGAGGTTCTCTGTCATTATTCCCTTGAATATTCCTTCTGCCCCTTTCTCTCTTTCTTCTCCTTCTGGGATTCCCATAATGCATATATCAGTGCACTTGATAGTGTCCCATAGCTGTCTTTGGCTATTTTCCACTTTAATATTTTTTTTCTTCCTGTTCCTCAGCCTGATTCATTTCGAGTGTTTTGTCTTCAAGTTCACTGATTCTTTCTTCTACCAGCTCCAATCTGCTCTTGAAACCCTCCTGGGCATTTTTCATTTCACTTATTGTGGTCTTCAACTCCAGTAGTTCTGTTTGGGTTCTTCTTAAATTTTCTGTCTCTTTCCTTTAGACTCATATTATTCATTCATTGTTTTCATGATACTCTTTAGTTCTTTCTCTGTACTTTCTTTCATCTCCTTGAGCATTTTTAAGATCATTTTTTAAAGGTTTTGTTTGCTAAGTCCACATTCTCATCTTCTTCTTTGGTGTTTTCTATATTTTTACCCTCTTCCTTTGGGTGGGCCATCATTTCCTGTTTTTTTATCTTATACTCTTTTGTTGCACACTGTACATTTTAATATTTAAAAATGTTAACTCTGGAATTCACTCCCTGGGATGTCTCTTCTTGGTGTTGTAAAAAGCTGGTGATATGACAAAGATTGTCTTGAGCTTCAGCCCTCCTATCAAGGAAGATCTGCCTGAGGTGTATGCAGTGTGCAGGGTTTTCCCTGTCTTTCTGGGCCTTTTGCTTGTTAGTTGTTTCAGCATTCTTTTATTTACAGGAGTTTTATAGTACCCTCTGTTTCCTAGAAGACAGACCTCCCTCTCCTGGGTATCTGAAGCTGGCAAGCCTTTGTCCCAGACCGTCTACCACTATAGTTTTCTTATACTCCTTTCATTGTCTTATGCTGCTTTTGTCTAGAGGGAAAAAAAATGCCCTGAAGAGGGGATCAGGAAGGGCTCCAAAAGCTTCTCCATTGGCTCCCAAAGCTGAGCTTTCCTGGCCTGCCCAGCAAATGCAGCCCTACAGCTCACTGTCACCCACAGCCCTGAGGAAGCACAGTGTCTTTAAATCTCACTGCCTCTGCCCTGTCCAGAGCAGGTTAAAATAAATGCTGCCCTCAGAGCTGTGATCCAGCAATCTGAATTCACTAAAAAAAAGCCATAATCAGTGATCAGCTGCGTCCACCTCTGTTCTTGGGGAAGAGGATTTTTATGTCCCTTTCTGTTACCAGCAGCTAGACAGGGACTGGACCCCAAGGTGGCCCACTGCAAGAGTGGGGGATGGGCACCAGTAGCCACTGCACAGAGAGAGCATTTACTCTTCTTTACTGTAATTTATCAGCCTCTTCCTCCAGCTCTTCCTTGAATGCTGTATAGTGTTCTTCTGGCCTCTGGAGTTTCAAAATAGTTGTTTCAGACAGTTCCTGCCTGTTTAATAGCTGTTTTGGTGGAAAGACTGAGTTCTGGGGACCCCACTCAGCCATCTTCCCTGGAAGTTTCCCATTACTTCACCTTTCCGACCTTGATTTCTTTGTCTTGATTAGTTTACTGGAGTCCTCTAAAGGGAGCTTGCACAGAGACCAGAGAGAGAAAAATGCCCCAGGATATGCTAAGCCAGGACATTAGATGCTTGGAAGCTGACAGAGTTGCTTGCTGATGCTTTGAGATGTCAGCCCAGAGTTTGCTCCAGAGAAGCTAAGAGAGGATAAAATGCCCCAAGAGATGTTTGCTGATGCTTAGAGATTCTTGGAGATGCAGACAGAATGACATTTGGAGATGCTAACGTAAGAGAAACCTAAAGACATTGTGGAGAAAGCCATTTTGAAACCAGAACCCTGGAGCAAAGAATTAGCAGATGCCAGCCATGTGCCTTCCCAGCTAACAGAGGTTTTCCAGACACCATCAGCCATTCTTCAGCGAAGATATACTTGTGTTGATGCCATCATATGGACACTTTTGTGGTCTTCAGACTATAAATTTGTAACCAAATAAACCCCCTTTATAAAAGCCAATCCATTTCTGATATTTTGCATAATGGCAGCATTAGCAAACTGGAACACAACCCATTATAGGTTAAGGCACAATGACTTAAATTAATAGGTGCTCAGTAAATACTAGTTGAGTAAATGATGCTGGAGAAAGTATATGAATGAGTAAATAAATGATCATGAAAATAATGGAGTTTATTTTCCTAATTCCTTCTTGAATGGTAACATTTTCCATTGTCTGCAGTATGTTCCTATTAAGTCATCATTCCAGGTTTCTAACACTTATTAGTGAATTCATGAACAGCCTAGCTCATAGAAAATATCCAACTGTCAATAAAAGGGGGGGGGCATTTCTATCCTATTAGCAGGACAGTATTTCACAACTATAATGTTAAGCATTTCTCAATTTGCATTAATTATTCATCCATCTATATATAGATGTGCGATTCTTGCCCTTACAATCCATCTAGGAAAACAAGAGACAACTAGTTAAATGTCTAATAAGATAAGGCATCAGAGAGCAGGTCTCCATGAAGGCAGGGTCAAAGAAAACTTCAAGTAAGAAGTTATTGACCAAAACATTCCAAGCAAAGGGACAAAGGAATTTAAATCCATCATGACTTGAAGGTATATGATTATTTCAGGCATTGCCACGGAAATAATGCTTATTTGAAGTTTTCTGGATTTGATAACAGCCTTCTCTAGCCAAGAAGATATTATAAATAATTAAAATGTCAGTAGAACTACTTTTGTTTTTACATCAAATTAATACCTGTGGTTCTGTATTTTCCTTTCCAGTTTGTCCAAGTAAATCTGAGGAGCTGCTCAAAAACTATTCATTCTAGATCTGGTTAAGACTAGGGCAAATCAGGCCAGAGGGTAAAGGTTGAAACTGACCGTGTTAAAACTTCAACTTCCATGTGAGACCAAGGGAAGAGATGTTTATTTGGTGAAGGATCTATATTTTCTAAACAATATAACTTCTACAGTCAGTTTGTTCAAACATTACAATTACCTGGAATTTTGAATAGAAAGTGAGATATGGTAGGTCTGTACAGGTTGGATGAAATAGCAACACATCCCAAAGTAATCTGGGGGAAGAATAAAAATATATACACAGGGCCCCCCTGAGGAGCTAGGGGAGGATGCGGAGGTGTTGGATTTCCTCACCTGGATTGTTGCTGATGTTCTCACAAACACTGGGGACTGATGGCTTGACCTGCTGAGCCCTCTGTCTTGGGGCTGGCCCCTATTAAGTTGTTACTGCAAAGGAGAGGCTAAACTTGCTTATAATTGTGCCTAAGAGTCTCCCCCGAGTGCCTCTTTGTTGCTCAGATGTGGCCCTCTCTCTCTCTAACTAAGCCACCTTGGCAGGTGATCTCACTGCCCTCCCCGCAATGTGGGACCTGACTCCCAGGGGTGTAAATCTCCCTGGCAACACAGGATATGACTCCCAGGGATGAATTTGGACCCAGCATCATGGGATTGAGAACATCTTCTTGAACAAAAGGGGATGCAAAATGAAATGAAATAAAGCTTCAGTGGCTGAGAGATTTCAAATGGAATCGAGAGGTCACTTTGGTGGACATTCTTATGCACTATAGAGATAACACTTTTTAGGTTTTAATGTACTGGAATAGCTAGAAGTAAATACCTGAAACTACGAAACTCCAACCCAGTAGTCTGGACTCTTGAAGAGGATTGTATAACAATGTAGATTACAAGGGGTGACAGTGTGATTGTGAAAACTTTGTGGATCGCACTCCCTTCATCCAGTGTATGGATGGATGAGTAGAGAAATGGGGACAAAAACTAAATGAAAAATAGGGTGGGATGGAGGGGGATGATTTGGATGTTCTTTTTTACTTTTATTTTTTATTCTTATTCTGATTCTTTCTGATGTAAGGAAAACATACAGAAATGGATTGGGGTAATGAATGCATAACTATATGATGGTATTGTGAACAGTTGATTGCACACCATGGATGATTGCATGGTATGTGAATATATCTCAATAAAACTGAATTTAATAAAATCCATGGAAATGTACCACACAATCAGTGAACCCTAAGTTAAACCATGGACTATAGCTAATAGTAGTTATTAAAATGTGCTTTCATCAATTGTAACAAATGTACGAAACCTGTGCAAAGTGTTAACAATAGGGTGGTATATGGGAACTCTCTATTTCATGAATAATTTTTCTGTAAACCCACAACTTCTCTGATAAAAAACATGAAATAAAAGCCATAAAAAAAACACAACTATTCATAACAATGCAAATGTCATCAGGTCCCAAGCACCCTGGCATGAAGGTGAAGTTCTGCTCCCACAAGGGACACAAACTCTTCTGAGGCATCTCAGACAACAGGTTCTGACGTTGAGTGATCCAGTTCCACCTCTCCTTCTTTCTAATCATCTTAAGGTTTCCAGTTACCAACCTGAAGCTGGGAAGAGACTTAAAAAATCATTCCAGTTACGAAAATACTCCACAGTCTCTACTTCCTGCTGTCAGACCTGCAGTGCTTCTGAGTCCTCTCTCGGAAGCATTTCATATTTGGATCATACCAGAATGCTTTTTTTGGCAGCATAAGCCTCTTCCCAAACTTTGAAAAAACAAAACAAACCAAAAACAAAAACATTAATTCCACCAATTTTGGGCACATTAGAAGGCAACTTTGAAAGCCATGGTATGAGATCATTGTACGTTTCCCTCCTCCCTTTCTTTCTGCTAAGCACAAACAGGAATGGGACACTGACTACTGTGGTCATACTAAGTCAAGAATCATTAAGGAAAGAGGAGCTGTGAACGCTTATGGTGTTCTCTGTGTACCAGGCATGTGTCTAAGTACACATAGTAAACTCATTTAGTCTTTTCAACACCCCTATGAGGTAAGCACTATAACCACCAACTCATTTTATAGATGAGGAAACTGAGGCACAGAGAGGTTAAGTAAATTGCCCGAGTTCATACTCCTGGAAGTGGTGAAACCAGGATTTAATGTCAGGCAGTCTGGCTTCAGCATCAGTGCTCTAAAACTCCAGCCACTACTGCTCTTAGACCAAGTCAGGAGGAGCCCCAACTCTATGGCCTGTGCTCCAGAGGACCTTACTCTAGTTCCCCTCTGGCTGTGCCTCTTCCCACAGGAGGGGAGTCTGTGGGACACTCCAATCCTATGCCAGGTTCCCAATTCCAGTGTTCTCAGCCCAACAGCAATAAGCCTGCTTCCAGGGCCTGCCTGGGCCTCTTTCTTAGGTCCATCCCCCAAGGATGGTACAGATCCCCAAGGGTCTACACTTCTAGGACTGTGCTGGTTTGGATGTATTATATCCTCCAAAATGCCATTATCCTTGATGCAGTCGTGTGTGGGCAGGAAACGTATTGGTGTTGATTGGGTTAGAGACTTTTGATTGGATGTTTCTGTGGAGATGTTGAGGGCAAGATCTTTCACTGGATAATTTCCACAGAGGCATGGCCCCGCCCATTCAGCAAGAGCCTTGATTAGTTTACTGGAGCACTATATAAGTTCAGACAGAAGGAGCAAGCTTGCTAAAGCCAAGAGGGACACTTTGAAGATTGCACAGAAGCTGAGAGAGTAGGTGTAGATGAGAGACAGTTTGAGGATGGCCATTGAAAACAGACTCTTGCTCCAGAGAACCTAAGAGAGGAAAAATGCCCCAAGAGCAACTAAGAGTGACATTTTTGAGGAACTGCAGCCTAGAGAGGAATGTCCTGGGAGAAAGCCATTTTGAACCCAGAACTTTGGAGCAGACACCAGCCATGTGCCTTCCCAGCTAAGAGACGTTTTCTGGACACCATTGGCCATCCTCCAGTGAAGGTACTCGATTGCTGATGTGTTACCTTGGACACTTTATGGCCTTACGACTGTTACCTTTATAATCAAATAAACTCCCTTTTGTAAAAGCCAATCCATCTCTGGTGTTTTGCATTCTGGCAGCATTAGCAAACTGGAACAAGGACCAAGAGGGGGCCAAGGGGTGGCCATTGTGGAGAGTATGGAGATAGCCTGGATGTGTGGGATAAGGATCCACATACGGTGCACAGGGTCCTCAGAGTGTAGGTCAGAACCAGAAGTGGAAAGAGAAGGGAGAAGGCCACCAGCTGTGGGTCCGGGGCCAGGGGCTGGATCTTCCAGGCTACCATGTTCTGACTCAGAACCCCAAGGGGTCTGAGAATTTCAACTGGGCCTCCAGGTCATTATAATGGTCTATTTGTTAAGGTAAGAGGAGAGAACGTATTTTATTTAAAGTTTGTTGGCCTGTTTAGAACTTGGAGTATATGGTGGTAAGGGGGCCTCGATTTGTACTCTTGCCCCGGACTCACCGAGGTTGGAGGGAAGTGGGGGCTTCCCTGTGTTAATCTGTCCCTAAAGAGCCCCCACTATGTCTCAGGCTCTGCTACAAGCATTGCCCTCATAATAACCCTATGAGTCAGGAATCTCCATTTTACACATGACAATTAGGATCAGAAGCTGTACTATAGTGGGATTTTCTCATTTTCTCACCTCCCTCAACCTGCAAGAAGACTGACCTACAAAGAAACATAACTGTCTCTTTGAGACTCTAAAGTCTTTTAAAAACACCAAATAAGAAGAAATGTCGCCATATTTAAATGATTTTCAAGCAACCCCATAGCACTGTTTTCCTCTCCCGCCAAAACGAGCAGCAACCAGGGGAAATTTGAAGCCGCCCTGAAAGAAGGTCCTGAAGCAAGGATGGCAAAAAGTCCAATCTTCTCCAGTGGATCTAATTCTGGGGCTGCTGCCTGAACAATCAAGTGAGTCACCACATGTCCTGTGCTTTCTATGGGAGTGTTATTCACAAAATGATTTCATTTTAACCTCACATTATCCTTGTGATTGAGAAAGTACAGAAAAGGAAATGGATTCCAAGATTCTCAAGTGAAAATGTGAATCTGTCACCTGGGTTCCAGGTAAGTTTCTTATTCCCAAACCATCACCCTCATCTTAGACGAAAACCCTGGCCCACTACCAACCTTAAGGTGAGAGAGGTTTTGTTTTCTTTTGGGGGGGGGGGGCTTAAATTTCTTCCAGATACATTGAATTGAAAGGCTGCTGACCTTTTTCTCAGGTATCTATCAAAAAGACAGTTGCTAGGGTCCCCACCCATCACCACAGCAATGCTAAAAAAGACCACTGCCAGCGGTGCAGTAAAAATGAGAATGCAAATCCAGGATTTCCTTCCCACCAAGAAGAATAAGAGGTCAAGGAGATAACAACACTAGCAGTGCTATTCCATGGAGAACCAAACCACTGCCCGGGTACTAACTCCATTGTTTTCTCCTACCCATGACTGTCATCAGCCATCACAACCTTAAATAATGAGAGGTATGACTTCCCCTTCCAGTGACTATCAGTTTCTCCCCAGTGCCCCAGGCGTGGTCATTACGGAGATGGAGAGAGCGGGAGAAGCCAGAATTCAGTGCTCATGATGTTCCAGCTCTGATATAATTGCCTTTTTTTTTTAGATCCAAAGCTGTAAATGGAAAGAGGATAGGTGGGTGGTCCTTTCGCAGACCTATTATCAATATCCACTTGCTAAGGCTGGTCTGCTTTGTCCTCTTATTTAAAAATAGTAAGAGGAGGAGGAGAGTTGGGAGAGGGAAGGTGGACAAGGAATAGCTTGCCTTTTTTCTTTTTCCCTCTTTAAGCTTGAATTTGAGAATTTGCCTCTGGCTCTCTCTTTCCAACTAAGCAAAAAAAAAAAAAAAAAACACTTTAAAATGAAGCAAAAAGACAGCCCAATGACTTTAGTCAAATATTTTCAACTTGAAAACCATGCAGAAGGCTGTGAAGGGGTCTCGGATTAGATTATATTTGAAGCAAAAAATATTTTTGTTTTGTTTTGGGCAGTTTCTTTTGACAAGATTGGGCCAACGCTTCACCAAGATTGTCAAGACTGCTTCGCCTGACCCTTACCTGCCCCTACAGCACCCTTTTTTGTATCTTCATGCAACATGCATAATAACTTGATTAGTATCCCAGGTCAGGTTCCCCTGGAAACAGCATTTGATAAAAACAGCATTTGATAAAATGCTATTATTATCCAATATACAGTGTATATTCAAAATTTTCCAATTATTCCAATAATGTACTTTTATCTTATTCTTATTCTCTTCCCTTCCCTTCCCTTCATTTCTTTTCCCATCCTTCCTTCCATCTTTTCTTTTCTTTTCCCTTCCCTTTCCTTCTTTTTTTAAAAACCCAGAATCCAGTCTAGAATCACACATTGCACTTAGCGGTCATGTCTCTTTAGCATCCTTTAATCCAGAAAGTCCTTCAGCCTCTTTTTGTCTTTCAAATGTTGGTATCTTGGAAACAGACTCTGAGATGGAGATTTGAGTGCAGGAGGTTTATTGGGAGCGTTTCCAGAAACAAGACCTGTAAGGGAATGAGGGGAGCAGAACTGGACAGAGGGAGCCCCTGAACTGCAATGCAGTTGCAATAGAGGCACAAGGGGCTCTGGAGCTGGGACGGCCCTTTAGAGTTACCCTAAACCAAGAAGAGGAACTACTCAGGCTTGGGAAGTTCCAAATCAACTGGTCCTCAGACGTGAGCTGCCTCCAGTTGGGGGAGACGTAAACTTGGGCGAGAACGTTCCCTGCAGCCAAGGGCAATTCCCTGGTAAGGATGGAGGTGAGAGCCAGAAAGTGGGGGAATGGGTGCTTTGGATGTGAAGGGGGGTGGTCTGGATGGCACACCACGTTATCCTCTACAGTTAGGTACTTTTTCTCCTCCCCAGAAGAATATAGGGTTGATGAACGTAGGCATCTTGCATGTTTTGTCCTCCACTTGTATCCTCAATGCACACAGCATGGTACATAATAGGTGCTTAATATATAATCATTGAAGAGATACTGAATGAGTTAAAACTTTTTATTCTATATATTTCTTCATTGCTTTAAGCATGTAGGATTCATGTAACCCATTTTCACCCTATTCAAGCACATACCTCCTAAGAACTAAGGACAGTCTCCTATACAACCATATTAAAATTATCACTTAAAGAAATTTACTTTGATAAAATGCTATTATTATCCAATATATAGTGTATATTCAAAATTTTCCAATTATTCCAATAATGTACTTTTATCTTATCTTCTTCTCCTCCCTTCCCTTCCCTTCATTTCTTTTCCTATCCTTCCTTCCATCTTTTCTTTTCTTTTCCCTTCCCTTTCCTTCTTTTTTAAAAAACCCAGAATCCAGTCTAGAATCACACATTGCACTTAGCGGTCATGTCTCTTTAGCATCCTTTAATCTGGAAAGTCCTTCAGCCTCTTTTTTCTTTCAAATGTTGGTATCTTTGAAGAGCTCAGGCCAGCTATTTTGCACAATGTGGATTTGTCTAATCATTTCCTTATGATAGGTTCAGGTTAAATATTTTGCCAGGAATTACCGCGTGTACAACATTGTGTTCTTCTCGGGAATCACACTGGCAGACAAAATAGTGGTTTGTCCTTTTATTTGTGATGTTAAATTTGATAATTTGGTTAAGGCAGTGTCTGCCAGATTCCTCAATTTCAAAAGTACCTTTACTCTTTGTATTTAATAAAGTAATATATGATGTGAAATCTTGAGGCTGCATGACTATCCTGTTCCCCAAAACTCTCCCAATGATTTTAGCAGTCATTGATGATTCTTGCCTGAATCCACATTACTGTGGCGGTTGCCAAAATAATGTAACACTTTGGATATATAGATCTGACTGGTGAACAGTGTGGAATATCTGTGATTAGAAATTTTATATATTATAAAGTCATTAGAATGGTACTATGCCATAGACTACTTCATTTGAAGCCCAACTCTGGCCTGGAAATGCTTCATCAAATTGGGAGAGTTTTAGAATTAAGCAGAGAGTTAATTTCATTTTCATTGCTGTTTTGTCCTTCCTTTCCTTTCACATCCCTTTTCCTCCTTGCACACCCATATGCCTCATCCCTCTCCTTCAAGTTGGTCTTGGCACCCCCAGGGGCTGCTTCTTCCCCGTAGTAAAACCCACTGTCATAATTTTTAAGCTATAGAGTAATTAACATTCAGATATGAATGACTGCTAGGACATACCAGTTTCTATTCCTAGAACCAATTTGCATTTTAAGGAGAAATGAATTCAGAGAGCATTTATGAAGTGCCCTCCAACTTTTTTTTTATTGAATGAGCTGGAGATGAGAAATAGAAATCCATGTTTTTCAGAAGTCAAACCAGAATTAGGCTCCAGCCAAAATGGGATCAGTTATGCCCTGGATGCATATTGGGCTGCGTGGGGTGTGGGGGGATTTAAGGTGGCTCTCGCCTTCTGGTGTCCTTTCACCAACGAGGCCCTGGGGCAGCGAATGTGGAGAGGCTGAGAAGACATCCAGGACTGCTTGGGCCATTCATCACGTGACACAGATGAATAAGGCTCCAGTTAGCACGAGTGTGAGCGGAGGAGGTGGGGGTTCTCACCCCAATGCTTTTTCTAATTTCAGTAATTTTCTTCTGACTACTAAAGTAATTTTTGTAAAGTTTTCAAACAATAAATGAATGCTATATTCCCTTCCCCACTGAGTTATCAACTATTAATAACATGGAGATATGTTCATCCTGATTTTTTTTCTTAGACATTTTGTAATTAATTTTCTATCTATCTACATATATACATATATTTATATTCACACATTTAAAAAGATTTATATTACATACCCTTATATATTAACTATGGTTTTCATATATACTAGCTTGAACAGACATATAAACTGATACATGTAAGTAAATATGAAGGTAGTTGCCTTGTTAAATAAATATGTTTTACTTAATTGTATTTTAACTTAATTTTTGCCTTTTTAGTTAATTTTTTAATTTTTTTATTAACTATTTATAACTTAAAAAGTCAAATTGCTCTACAAGGTTTATAGAAAAACAGTAGCCCCCTTCCCTACTTCTCCCCACTTCTCATTTCCCACTCCCAAAAGACATTTGCTTTCAATTCTTTGAACTATGTTTCCATATTTTTAGGTAACTTGCTTACACTCTTGTTTCTGGATTTTCAGGTTTAGATATTTTCTAGTGACTTCCTACTATGAAAAATGAGCATCTGGTTCTCTTACACTCTCCCCACCCCCATACTCTCCAATGCACACACACATCCTTTCTTTTTGTTCTATAGTTAAACAAAATATACTTATAATCTTGCTTGGATTGTAATGTAACATTCCCATTGTAATGACTACATAATTATTATTCATCTAGCTGTGTGGGGTACTGTTATTTCATAACTTTTCTTGTACAGTTTTCTGTTTTGCTTGATCTTAATAGTACTCTTGTTTCAAACTACCTGTTACCAATTCATCCCCACACTCTCAGCCAGCAGTATAGCTCTCTTTTCATTATATTTATTTTCATTAGCTAGTGCAGCAATGTCCCGTTCCTCGTGGTCGCCTTCTGGTCTCTCCATCCTCCTGGTTGGAGGATGCAGCTGCTGCATGGCTGACAGAACGAAATCTCCTTTCACATAATCCTGGGGATTCCCTTCATCTCTCTCCTATGTTGTATTCCCCGTTTACAGGATTGACATCTGCCTTTCTCTCGGTTTACTCCCTTATTTTGATGGAGAACACCCTGCAGGAGGTTTCCAAGAGAAGTTGCATGTATTATAAATTTCTGGAGATCTTGCACATATGCAAATGTCTTTATTCAGCTTCTGTCCCCATGACATGCGTAACTGATCATTTTTCTGAAAATAAAATTACAGACTGGAGATCATTTTCCTTTGTGATTTTTAAGGCATTCCCCAATGTCATCTTACTTCCATTGTTTACTGTTGAGAATTCCAGTACCATTCTGATTTCTTATCCTTAATATGTGACCTGCTTTTTCCATTAAGACGCTTTTACAATGCTCACTCCATCCTCAGTGTTCTGAAATTTCACTCTACCCTGTCGTGGCGTGGGTGTTCTTTCATTGATTAGGCCTGAACAATCTCTGGGCCCTTTCAGTATGGAAACTCATGTCCAGTAATTCTGGAGAACTTTCTTAAAATATTCCTTTAATCAATTCTTTCCCTTTCTACAATGCCTGTTATTCAGATTTTGGACTTCTTAAACTAATTCTCTATTACTTCTCCCGTCTTTTCTTTCCTATTTTCCACTTTTGATTTGTTGTTATTGTTTTTCCAATCTCTGGGGCTTTTCATAATTTTATCTTCATCCTTTCTATTAAACTGTTCATTTCTGTTATCAGATTCTTAATTTTTCAATAGCTCTTCTACACATTTCCTTTTTTTAGTATTCTGGATGCATTTTTTTCTTATTCTTCAGTGGATAATAATTAGGTTTTTTTGTTGTTTTTTTTTTTTAATTTTCTTCTGCTCCTGAATTGTTTCTGTTTCTTCTAAGCTCTTCTTATTCTTCCTCTTCTTGTTTGTAGCAGCTAGCTATTGACTAAGGGGTTGACATTGAATAACAATTTCTTTTAGGGGCTGTGCCAGTTTGGATATATTATGTCCCCCAAAATGCTTCATAACAAGTCTTCCCAAAACTCAGTGGGATGCCATATTTCTCATTTGTGAGTCTTTATTCTGCAAGCCTGTCAGTTGACTCACATGGTTCTGTTCCTCATGTTTCTAACTCTTTCAAAACCACCCCGCTATCTGGGACATGTTCTCATGTTGATGGGAAAAGCTCAAGAGGGTAAGCCCTGACATGCAAGCACATTTCAATCTTCTGCTCATCTCACATCTACAAAGATCCCATTGGTCAAAGCAAATATCATGGCCAAATCCAATACATTGCAGTAGGGAAGTACATCTATCCACAGCGTAAGGGAGAAGAGGTAAATATTTGCTGATCAATAATCCAGACTTCCACATTACTCTTCCGTTTTCTTGTTCTGGTTTGTCTTCTATGTTAGAGGCTTTCCTAAAATATTTGATGGGCCTTAGGTTTCAGAACAGAGTGCCACCAGAGCAGGTTTTAATCCAACATGTTTTACCAGAAGTCTCGCAACTTATTTTTTTTTAATTAACCTATGTATCTAAGACATTTTTCCATAGAAGTGTGGAGGAAAACTCTTTTCATTTATTTTTATGATTATTGTACCATAACTCATTCAACTGATTCCCTATTTATGGGCATTTGGATTATTTCCAACCCTTCATTATTTAAACAGTGCTATAATGAACATCTTATAATACACATCTCTATGAACATTGCTGGGTATTTTTAAACAATAGATGCTAGAAGTGAATTGCTGGATGCACATTTTCAGTTTCATCATTTTCTGAAGTGGACACAGAGCAGCAGGAGTCTGAGCTGATGTCCCGGGAACACGTCCAGCCTGTTCTCACTGAAACCTGATGCTAGGAAACAGCAGCCTTTTCATTCATGATGCAGATGGAGCCCTTGGGTCATGTTTATAGCAGAGTATTGATCCCAAGACTGTGCTCAAAGCAGTCAGTGATGTATGGTTGAAGGCGAGCAGGGTCTTCACTGTGGAAGGTGAAAATCCTTTGTGGTGAGGAGAGAAACAATGGCATTGAAGAGGAACCAGCTGCACTTCCCTTTTTTGGAAGTTGGGCATGAATAAGACGTTCACATGACAATTCATGTCTGCTCTGCTCATCTTTGCAGACACCTCTGGACCTACTTTCTACACACTGAATAAATGGAAGAGAAGAGAGACAGTGCCAACTCCCAGAGCCCAGATGACATCATTAATGCACAGTTCTCAAGTCAGGTGACAACCCCTGGGGGCTGCCAATCTCCCCTCCTTCCCTGCCTGGGGACACAAACATCACATGCAGGTTGTCTGGTTCAGAACAATCCTTGTCTGACCCGTGGCCACCCCCTCTGTCTTCGGTGCAGTGTTGTGTTGATGCCTGATGCAACTACCATTAGGGAAGGAAAGTAGATGAAATTGAATGGTTTCAATCTGTGTTTCAAACAGTTGGGGCAGGAAAGAAGCTGAAAGTCCTGGCTAAAGAATTGACATTAAATAACAATTTCTTTTAGGGGCTGTGCTGGTTTGGATGTATTATGTCCCCCAAAACACCATGTTCTCTGATGCAATCTTGTGGGGGCAGATGTATTAGTATTGAATAGGTTGGAACCTACTGACTGTTTCCATGAAGATGTGACTCAATCAACTGTGGGCAGAGCTTTGATTGGATAATTTCCATGGAGGTATTACCCCACCCACTCAGGGTGGGTCTTAATTAAATCACTGGAGTCCTATAAAGGAGTTCACAGACAGGAGTTGAGAGCAGCTGAGAGTGACATTTTGGAGAGCAGCTGAGAGAGACATTTTGGAGTCGGCTGTTCAAAGCAGACTTTTGCTATCCCAGAGTTTGCTCCAGAGACGCTAAGAGAGATGAAGCCCAGAGTTTGCCCCGGGATATGCTAAGACAGGACCCCCAGGTGCTTAGAGAAAAACATCCTGGGAGAAAGAACCAAGAACACACAGGAGCTGAGAGAGGAGCTGGAACACAACCCAGGATCAAAAGACACCAGCCACGTGCCTTGCCAGCTAACAGAGGCTTTCCAGATGCCATCGGCCCTCCTTCAGTGAAGGTGCCCTATTGTTGATGCCTTAGTTTGGACACTTGATGGCCTTAAGACTGTAACTTTGTAACCAAATAAACCCCCTTTATAAAAGCCAATCCATTTCTGCTATTTTGTATAACTGCAGCATTAGCAAACTGGAACAGGGACATCATATTTATCCCACTCCCAGAGTCAATCACATATAATGCAAGATTAAAATGCAAGAACAAAACCAAAACACAGAAACACAACAGAAAATCCAGTACCTAATTTTTTTTCCCCCAATGTTGGTTTAATCCCACTTGGGTCTACTTAATGCCATTAAAGAGAGTTAGGGAGTTATGATTTTTCACTTATGCAATAAAAAAAAAAAAACAGAGGTACTAGATCTATAATATATCTACAAGAGAAAACACCCATGAGGAAAGGAATGAACATTTACAATGTGGCAGAGATTGTGCCAAGAACTTTCCATACTTTATCTCATTTGGATGCTCACAACCTCTTGTAGTGGGTGTTTTTATTACACCCCCCCTTCCATTTTATAGATAAGGAACCCAAAGTCACAGGCTAGAAAATCAAAGGATTTGAGCCTAACATTCTGCTGCCTGAGTCCATGTTGTTTACTATAATATCTACTTTCATTTCTTCAAACTACCTTCCTGTCTTTTCCTACATGCATGCGTATATTTCCAGTTACATTAAAGTGTACAAAGTAATTTGTGTTCTGCTCTCCCCATTCACCACTTATCATATCAAATGTTTCCATGTTTCTCCCTAGTCAGTATAATTATAGTTTGCATTTTAACAGGCTCATAATATTTCATTGAATCATCATAACATTACTAACTAAACCATTTCCTTCTGTTGGAGTTTATGTTTTCACTATTTTGGTTAGCATAGACAACACTGCACTGAACTTCTTGGGGTTTTCAGCATTGGCTTTAAAAATATATCTTTCCTTGATAAAATCCTAGGAGTGGGATTAACTTCTTTTGCCACATATTATTACTTTGCTTTCCAAAGTATCATACTAATTTACAGTACTACCAGGAGTGAATTAATGGACTAATTTCACTGTATTCTCACTAAAATTTGCCTAATGGAATACTTTCAGACAGGAACATCAAATAAATGGAGCACTGTTATGATTATCGTTGTAATGAAAATTATTACCAGAAATCAAATTGTCCTTTGCGCCTCTATCCTTCAGTTCTCTGTGGCTCCCTTTCCTCCTGCTTTAATATCCTCTTCTGAGGTCAAAAGTGATGAATTTGCTCTATTATAGGACACCGCAACACAGATACAAACCATAAAAGACAATCTATTACTTCCCAACTGCTGGCATTAAAATTGCTCCTTCTCCTATCTTCCCAATTTCTATCTCCACCTTAGTTTCCCAGGGTGCTAAGACAAATACCACAAAGGGGATGGCTTAAACAACGGGAATTTTTTCCTCATGGATTTGAGACCAGAAGCCCAAAATCAAGGTATAAACAAGGCAATGCTTTCTTCTGGAAGACTGTGGTGATCTGGGGCTGGCTGCTAGCAAACCTTGGGTTCCTTGGCTTTCCTGTCACCTGGTGAGGCACACGGTGGCATCCTCTCCCTTCTCTTCTGGGTTCTGTTTACTTCTGGCTTTTGGCTTCACCCCATGGCTTTCTCTTCATAAGGTGTCCAGTAAGAGGAGTAAGTCCCACCTTCAATCAGTTAGCCACACCATAACTAAAATAACACCTTTAAAAGGTCTTATTTACAATGGGCTCATACCCATGGAAATGTTGGTTATGGTTTAAGAACATGTTTTTTTCTGGGGTACATAACCCAATTGCCACATATCTCTCTCTCACTTAACAATGACAAAACACTTGGGAACATCTTGACTCCTACCTCAACAACCTCACATTAGTTACTATGACTTAAACAGTCTCCCTCTTAACGTTGACCCATCTTCTCCCCTCCCAATCCTTCTCTGTTGTTTCTGATCCTCAGAATCATTTGATTGTATGCAAGCTGCATCGCAGGACTCTTCTTATTCTAATCAGTCTGTGGCAGATTGCATCATGTACCCCAACACCAGGCATGTTCTTAATTTTAATATGAGTTCCTGTGGGTCTGAACCCATGTGTAAATAGGGTCTTTCAACATGTTAAGGTGAGTCAGGGCATGGCCTCATTTGTGACTAGACTCTTCAAAGATCCTATTTAAGGGTGGCCAAACTAAATCAGGGTGGGTCTTAATCCATTTTACGGGAGGCCTTATAAAGAGGGGAAATTCAGATGCGGACGTCAGAGAAAGCCACAAGAGGAGACCAAGGAGCATACCACATGACAGAGGACTGTCATCATTACCAACCCCAAGAGAAAGCACAGCCTTGCTGACATCCTGATTTTGGACTTCAGGCCTTCAAAACCATGAGACAATAATGCTTACTGTTTAAACCAACACACTGAACTGTATTTGTCAGAGCAGTTCTGGTACACTAAGACACATCCTACCCACAGCTTTCAGATTAACCTTCCTAAAGCACAGCCTCTGATCATGGCGCTGCTCTGCCTAAAAGCCTTCATCAGTTTCCAGCAGCCTTACAAATAACAGAGCTAGACGGATGTGAAGAAAACTCTCAGGCCACTCCCCCCACGGTGGGCAGGCTACAGCTCTGCGTCCTTTCCTTTTCTTTCCATCGAGAACCAAGAGGCTCTTGGGGAACTTGCCAGTCCTTTCTTTAATGGGGATGGGGGAAAGGGGAGCAGGGGTTGGGGGTCTGCTTCTGTTCAAGCTAGATTCCTCTTCTCTAGATAGGCCTTTCCAAGAGATTATTGGGCTGGAGATTTAGCCTGTCCCATTTGGGAGGCAGGCAGGGCTTTAGCTAAATTTCATCCAGAAGCCACGATCCTATACTGGAGACTATACCAGGTATCGGGAAAGCTGAAATGAATCAAACACAGTCCCTTCTCTAGAGGAGTTCATTTCTAGTCCCTCCTAATAAATTAGTATAACACAATGTGAGCATAAACATAAGTATGTGGGATCATGGACTCACCAGTGCCTCATTCACAGCACCAATCTGTGGTATCTTTTGCCTTCTGAGAAGTGTACCCTCCTCCTTCCAGTCTTGCTTTCCACCACTTTTCTCCACCCTATTCCCACCGGATGTCTCAACATTCCTTGAAACCTGGTCTTTCCAGGTCTAACTCAGTGTTTCAGCTGGACAGGAGTTTCCACTCAGAAACTCCCCAACTCTGCATTTATTTGGGTCCACTACTTCGAATCACTCTTTGGCTGGAGAAGCCTGTGAAAGTCTCTTACTCATCTTTGAATCTACCAATGAGTATTGCACACAGCCTTTCATGGCTTTTCTGCTTCGAATCTTGCCAGCTCTCTTCCCCTAATCTAGCTATCACACTACTGCGAGAACAATCCTTCTAAAATGTAGGCTGGGCCACATCCCTCCCACTGTTTCAGGATAAAGACCAACTCTGTAGGGTGTCTTCCCAGGTGCAGTAGGAGCTGGTCCCTGGCTACCCCTCCAGCTTCATCATTCTAGAGCTCCATCCCACTCACCGTGTGTCTCCAGCCCTCTGCTCCAGCCCTGTATCACCTCCCTACAGGTCCCTAAGCAGAGATGTCCCTGTGTGCATCTGTCCCAATGCCTAGCCTCCATCTGGGTACCCTGTCGTCCCTTGATCTTCCTGGCAGACTGCCATTTCACGGCTCAAGTCAAATGTCACCTCCTCTGGAAGTCTTCTGAGACCTTTACAGACAGAATAAGGCACTGGTGATTCCATGATCCCATGTACTTATGTTTATGCTCACACTGTGTTGTACTAATTTATTGGAATCTGTCTCCTCTAAGGAAGGGACTAGAAATGAACTCCTCTAGAGAACGGACTGTGTTTGATTCATTTTGGCTTTCCCAATACCTGGTATAGTCTCCAGTATAGGATCGTGGCTTCTGGACGACATTTAGCTAAAGCCCTGCCTGCCTCCCAAATGGGACAGGCTAAATCTCCAGCCCAATAATCTCTTGGAAGTGCCTATCTAGAGGAGAGGAATCTAGCTTGAACAGAAGCAGACCCCCAGCCCCTGCTCCTCTTTTTCCCCTGTCCCCATTAAAGAAACGACTGGCAAGTTCCCCCAGAGCCTCTTAGTTCTGGATGGAAACAAAGGAAAGGACACAGACGCTGTAGCCTGCCCACTGTGAGAAGAGTGGCCTGAGGGTTTTCTTCACATCTGTCTGTCTCTGGACTCAGGGAGAAAGGGACGAGCAGGTGGATGGGCAAAAAATTATGAAAACTGGAAGTTACTAGGTAAGTGTCTACTTTCAATGGGCCGGTTTTCAGTTTTGAAAACAAAGGTTTGGAGACCTGGAGAAAAGCAAATCAAGATTTACTCCCTGGATGTGATGGGGTGCCTGTGTTCCCCCAAAACATTTAGCCCTTTGTGCTCAAACAAAACCAAGGTTCTAAGAATAATTAAGAACAGAGTATGCTGGTTAATACGCTATTGTCTCTCAATTCCAACTCCCTATTTGAAGCTCTGCTTTGAAATGCTGGGCCTGGGGCTCCATAAAGCTCATTTCTCCTTTGCCAGCTGGCTCCCTTTTAGGTACTGCCAAGAGGGATACCAGGGGGAGGCTCTGGAAAGCACGAGGAGGAAGAAGGGAACTGTTCATTCTTGTTTGCGTGCTGTGCCTACCACTGTCATTACAACATTGGTTCTTCACCCCAGCAGAGCCACTGGTTCCAGTTTCCAGGTGTCTTTCATCCTCCCAGAACCAGGCTTGTTGTGTTCCCTCAGATACCCCAAAACCAGTCTGCAAGTGCTCAGAGGACTGGGCCCCAGCTCTGTGCGGCTCCTTCTCTGAGCTTCCAAGTTCTAATCGCCTCCATCTCTTCTGTTTGTTCCTCCAGCCTTAGTGCTGGTAGCTGCTTCCTGCCCTAACTATTCCTGTATTGCTTCATCCCTCCACCCCCTTTGCTAATTCAATCTTCCAATCCCTACGACCAATTTCCTATATTTAATTATCTCGATTAGAATAAGTGGTGTGACATACAATAAAATAATAAAATAAAACAACTGGTGTGGTTCCTGTTTTCCTGACACAAACCATGACTGATAAAGAGAAGAGCTGTTGGGAGGCTACGTCTGTCCCATTACCATTTTAGAGTCACCTCTGATCACATCAATTATAATAAGACTGATTACCGTTTACTCAATACCTGTGTATGTCATACACCATGTGATAAGCAATACGTTATGAAAGACTGAATGTACAAATGGAGAATGGTTCAGACCATATATTACAAAAGACTGCCTACCCACCACCTCTGCAGCAACCAGTCTGGGAAGCCAAACCACAGACACTGCAGCAATCAGCCAAGAATGATCAGGACGTGGTCACGGACTGCCAGCTTCCCTATTTGTGTTCCCCCCCTTCCAACTCCGGGCCAGAGACAGCCAAATCTGCTCCCCAAACCAATCAGGTAGGATGTCCCACTTCTCGTTAGCCTTCCTCCACCTTCCCACTGCCGACAGCCTCCCATCAAAGCATACCTGCAGCCTTTCCTTTCTCCACTGCCTGCCCTTTGAGTCGTCAAACCGAAGGGTGGTGGCTGAATCCGTTGCTCTGAATAAATAGCCTGTTTGTTCTCATTTGATTTCATGCTATAACCCAGCAAAGCAGACTTTATCATCTCCACTTTACCGATGAAGAAACTGAAGTTCAGCCAGGTCAAATAATTTCCCCCAAGTATAAAGCAATCAGTGACAGATTCAAGATTTAAAACCAGGTAAATCTGACTCCAAATCCTTCACTGGCCCTATTATACCTCTATCATGACCCTCTACACTTTGTGTTTATTGTCTTCTACTGTAATTATATCTTCCCTAACCAGACTGTGCTTTCCTCAAAGTTAGGAACTATGTTTAACTTACCGACTGTCACCTGGTCAATCCCAAATAAAGTGCTGATGAAATGCCTCTGATGAACTCTTCCCCGGGAAACACCTTGACAAGAAAATAAAGTCAGTTGAGTGGATGGTCTCAGGTAGTACTGAACTTTCTCTTTTTCTTCCTGGGCTGTAGTGTAGACTGTGGGCAAAATCCTGGGGAAACAGAGAAGGGGTCTCCACGAATGCAGGGCTGGAGCTTACAACCAGATACCGATGGGGCAGGGAATCTGAAAGAAGCAGGATTCCAAACATTCTTGGGTTCTGTCTACCCGCAGGAGGCCAAAAAACACAAAATTGGTCACTAAGTCACAAAATCAGTTATCTCAGTTGCTTAGAATTTTGCATTTATATGAAGCGGGTGGTTGCGTGCCCACCTCTGAAGTAGCTCTTACGGCGTCGTAAAAACCTGCTTGAGGACCCCTACAAGGCAGAGGCCAAAGGCTCTGCGCCCTGACGCCTTGCGACCACTAGGTGGCACCCGCGCTGAGCTAATGCTGGCTCTGGCCGCCACGCCCACCGCCCGGAGAGGCCCCCGCGTCCATCGACCGAGTCTGGTGATACTGGGGTGCAGCTGGAACTAGTGCTGTTCCCATAATCCCCTAGCGAGCCTTTTATGTGATTACGACTTTTATCATTAATTGCGTGTTTGTTCTGCACCAGAGGCCCGAATTCAGAGCCCGAGGACTGAAAACGGCCTCGTGTGTAGACTTAGCTAAGCCAGGTCCCCAACGCGTTGAGAAGTGACCTGAGCAACCCCCCAGCAGGATTCAAGTCAACGAAGCTTTGCGTTGATTAGCCTTGTTCTGCTACCCTGGGCTTTCAAATTACAGGTTTTCTCGGGGATTACAGTTTAATCACATCGTCGAACGAAAAATGATAATAATAAAAAAAGCACCAAGCAAACAAAAACGACAGCAGCATTTTACAGGCCGTTGCCGGCTGTTGCAGGAGGCCTGGTACAGGCAAAAGGGTGAATTTGGCAATGGAACCTGGGTTCAAATCGCAGCTTTTCCTCTTCCTAACTGCACATCTTTGGACAAATTCTTTAATCTCGCTTAGCCTCCATTTCTTTATCTACTGAAGTGTGCCAATAAGACATGGCTTCAGAGAATCGTGCAGCTTCTGTGAAATGCCGAGCACAGTAGGTGTGCAGCTAATGAAGACCCCTTCCCCTCTTCACCGAGAGTGGGGCTTTGCACAGATCATTCAAGTGGATACGCAGGCCTTTTGACTCCTGCAAGCCCTGCAGTTTATTTCTTTGAGGTCTTTCCTTATCCACCATTCCATTTTGGCTTACAGATTTTGAAACCCAACTACCTAAGGCAGAGAGCTGTGTGGGATGGAGCGTTTTTGTTTAAAATGCAGATTAAGGACACAGCCAGCCCTCGGCAGTCACGGTCTGTGCTAGCACCTCCCACGTGGCGCGCTTTCAGCTTTCAAAACCCGGCACTGTCTTCCTGCAGGCTCTGCTGAGGCGGAAGCGCATCGGCGAGTTTGCCAGCGCCCTCCCCGCGTTCGCCTTATTGTCCAGGAAATGTGGAGACTGCATTGCGGATTTGGACCCATTTCGGGTGGCCTAAACCCGAAGGCAGGGTTTTGAGGTATCTGAGGCCTCTCTCCAGGTCGGGAGGTCACAATGGAACAGCGCTTCTCACTCTCTCCTCCACTCCTCGCTGGAAAGCCAGGGGGGAGCCGGGCTGGGTCCAGGGAGCATGGAGCAAAGCGCCTGACCTGGATTCTTCCACTTTGGTCCAGACCCGGCTCTGTTCCTCACAGCTACCTGGCCTCTGAGGTGTAGTTTCTTCTAGGAAATGAAGCCAGCTGCCACGATGTGGTAACCACTCCCAAGACGACAGTGTCAGTGAAGCTGCCTGTAGATGGCCTGGTGCTACACAAAATGCTCGTTCCAGTTCTTACCGATTCACCCCGTGACCTCAGGCCAGTGCAGCCTCCTTGGGCCTCAGTTTCCATAAGACAGAAATGGGCCCTTTGTTCGCACGTCATAGAGTTTTTATGAGGACAAGCTGAGAGCATCCATGTGGGAAAGCTTTGGAAAATAACCCATATTATTTTCCAAGTAAAGTTTCTGTATGTTCATCTAACTTATAAATACATCTTACAAGAATGGCTGAATTCATTTTTTGCTGAATTTGGAGAGTGCTTGGGATAGCCTTAAAAAGTAGGCCATCAGATGAGTAGAAAAATGGGAACAAAAACTAAATGAAAAATAGGGTGGGATGGGGGCAATGATTTGAGTGTTCTTTTTTACCTTTTTTTATTATTATTCTGATTCTGATTCTTTCTGGTATAAGGAAAATGTTCACAAATAGATTGGGGTGATGAATGCATAACTATATGATGGTGCTGTGAACAGTTGATTGTCCACCATCGATGACTGTATGGTATGTGAATATATCTGAACAAAACCAAATTTAATTAAAAAAAAAAAAAAAGTAGGCCATGAGGCACAAATGAAATTCACTCAGAAAGCACTAGGGACACCTCAAAAAGAATGACAGTTGTCTTGCTGAGGAACAGAAACTGAAGTGCAATGAGAGGTCCTAGTAATTGCTGCACGAGGACACCACACACACTAAGACGTCAGGAAAAATCAGAGGTTTTAATATGAGCCTGACAGGAACAGGCAGCTATGAATGGCAAGTGTTGATCTGCAGTGGATTTATTATATTTTTGTCTTTGCTTTCTCATATTTTAAAAATAGATTTTATTGTTATTTTGAATTACAAAAACAATATATTTAAAAATAAACAAGTAGGAGAAAATAATACTCACTCTTAATCCCACTAACCCAGAGATAGCCACTGGTTATACTTTGGGCTATAAAATCTCCCAAACTTTGTATTTGTGTGTGTGTGTGTGTGTGTGTGTTGCATTTACTATGTATTTCCTCTATTTATTAGAAGGGGGGAGGGGAGTGTCGTACTGTGAATACTCTTTTAAAAAATTTTAATATTTTGTGAATGTCTCTAGGTTGTTAAATATTCTTCTACTTACAATGGATTTATTTTTCACCTGATGGTTAATAATTCCTTCTAGCAATCTGGAATCAGCCAGCTGAAAGATACAAGATCTAATACAGTTATAGACAAGATAAATAGCTTATAGGGATCTAGACCTGGAGATTGTTCAAAATTATGACACTCTTGTTAATGAAGTCATCCCCCTCCTCTGTTTGATTCGTGTTATAAGCCAGGATGAGGGTCGGGGGGTTGACGCGCTTTGGTTCAGTATGAAAAAGCAGGATTGAAATCAGCAGGCTGTGCCCAAGGGTTCTGCTGAGAATTTTCTACTATCACCAGCAACCAGCCCCTCCCCTTGTGTTCCCAAGCTCAGAGGGGACTTTGTGGGTCCCCTCTCCATGCTGTTACCCAAATGGGAAACCTGGGAGGCACTGTCTTCCTTACACCCCACTTCCTATCCATTACCAAGTGTGATGGAGTTTACCTCTTAAAGACATTTCTCAAATCCATTTTCTCCTCTGCAGCCCTTCCACTCAGAACGCAGGCCTGTGGGTAGACCTCCAGCTGGATGCAGGTTGGTTCAGGAAATTGGAGGACTGAGCTAGCAGATGGGACATCAGGGACTCTAGCTTGAAGGGGTTGAGGAAAGCAAGAACCACCAACATCCCTGTCTCTTTGCCTAATGTGTCTTGGTAAAGCGTGAGGCTACATGTAGTATTCTTGCTTAAGCCTTAGATTTTGTGCCAGTGAAAAGGGCCTGTTTTATTGAGAGCTATAGAAAATTTACTTTAGTATCCAGTTATATACCCAAGTTCTATCCTTTTATATCCAATCATACACCTAAACCCACCCCTGGACTTTTGGCCTGAGACCATCAAATAGGCAAGGGCCTGTTGGGTGAAGGGCAAGCACGGTGGGAGAAGATGGGGGAGGAGAAGCTGGAGCCCATGAGCTGCAGCCGTTGCCATGACGACCGCAGAGCCTCCTGCTCCACCTATCCGAAGTCTCCTAACTCTTGGAATGAAAGACAGTTAATTTAAGGGTCTAACCTAACATCTTTGCAATTACAGTGATTAATTGAGCAACTTGCTCAAATGAGACCTCAGAGGAGCTCAGGTCTGAGATATATTCTCGAAATATGCATTATGCCGTTAATATAAGTGAGAGGCTAGCAAGAGATTGGGGATGAGAGAACCTTCTGAAAGTAACAGAAGAGAAAAAGATACAACAAACAAAAGAGAGAAAGAGAGCAGGGTGCAGCCCATTTGACCAACACCCTACTCGATCCCGTCATGGGGACATTCATTTGTGCCTTCAATTGTTTCACAAACCATCTTTGAGTATCTACCACTAAGCTAGGCACTAGTTACACACAACCAAATAAAATAAGCTCTGTCCTTAAAGTATTCATGGTTTGGGGGGAGTAGACAAATATGGAAAGAGATTGAGAATCTAGATGGAAAGGACAGGAATCATTTATAATTAAATTCCCATTATGGGAACCAATACCAGTACTTGGTGCTTTTCCTATATGGTTTCTCTTTTCCTATGTGGTTATGGTTTCCCATAACAACCCAGCAAAATATTCATTCATGTCTTCATTCTATAGATGAAGTGACTGTGGTTAAGAGATTAAATTACTTGCCCAAGCAACGTGGTGATTAAGTGGCAAGCTAGGATTCAATCACGGGTCTTCATTTCCAAAACCCCATAGTCCCATCACTACACCATGTCACCCCCACGTATTAACAGTCCCTTGCAGCTTTAACCCCACACTGCCCAGAACGCTCTGTCCAACCCTTTGTCTTCATTTCCATCCTCGTGCTCCAGGCACCCCTCATGTACAGTTATCAGTTTACTTTTCCACAACCAGCAGCCCAGATTTGTTAGTTAGAAAGGGACCAGAGCCATTCTCCAAGTAAAGATGTTTTTTCTCCAGGAAGGCTTAGAATGAGGAAAGCTACCCAGGATGAGCACTATAACGTAAAGTATGAAGGCGGCTGAAAGATAAACCAGCCTTCTGATGGGCAAGCTCTCCATTCTGAAAGAAAGCACGTCTGCAAGCAGTCCCATGTTTGTGAAACCTGAGCTATTTACCATAAGCTAAAGAGAAGCTCTCTGCAAACACTGCGGCTCTTCTGCCCACATGAAATGAAGTCAAGAAACAGGTTGCAACTGAGAAAGTGGGAGCTGTGTTCTCATGGTGAAAGAGACTGTGTGATGATAACTCAGAACTTGGAAGACGGCAGAGCAGAGAGGAGAGTAAGTGTGAGCCAGGGAGAGACAGGGAGGAGGGAGCAAGAAGAGGGAGGGAGGGGAGGAGCGAGGGAGGGAGAGGAAGAATTAAAGGTAGGAAGGAAGGGAGGGAGGGAGGAGGAAGGAGAGAGAGAGAGGGAGGGAGGGATGGAAGGAAGGAAGGAAGGAAGGGAGGGAGGGAGGAAAGGAGGGAGGGAGGGAAAGAAGGCGAGGGTGGGATTGGGAAAGGAGGACGGATGAGGGTGGGGTGGAGAAGGAGGGACGGGGGAGGGAGGCAAGGGCAAAAGAGTATCATTTAAAACTGAAAGCAAGGGATAGAGTGGACTCCTTCTATTTTTCTTTATCATCGAACTTTCTGGAGAGGTTTGTAAGAAAGTAATGACACAGCCTCAGATTAATCTTCAGGTTAATTGTTCGGGGACAGTGGGATTCAATGTCCTTCTCAAAGAACTTACTAACATTACATAGGACCAAGTATTTCTGCTTTGATGTATTTCACTTTTAAGAAAGCACATGTTCTACTACTCTGTCCTGATCTTCCATTTCTTAAAATATTCCCTAAAAATCCTTATCTACCAAATAATGGAGTTTCTCTGGTGTCCCAAGGCAGACTTATTCCTAGACAAACCAAAAACTAAATCTTGCTCTCCCACGGGCGCTAAAGCAGGGGAAGGTCAATCTATGAGGCCGATGGAGTGTCCACTGTGGGCAGAACCTGCCCTGGGAGCCAGAGGAAGAGGTGGGGAAAGAGCAGACCCAGGCCCAGCCCTAAGGAGCTTCCAGTCCAACCAGGGAGCTCTGACACCCACAGTTAGGACCTTGGGCAGTGAAGTGGGTAGAGGGGCCCTTCACTGAGGCAGGGAGCACAAGGTTAATGAGTAGGTCTGTAGGAGGTAAGTAATGAGTTCCATTTTAGCAAAGTAGAGCTTAGGTGGTCACTAAACAAAGAAGTAGAGATGTCCAGTAGACCACCAGATCAGTAGGTCTGGAGCTCAAGAGAGAAATCCAGATGGAAACCCAAAGTCACGGGAATGAATGAAGTCGCAAGGGAAAACAAGGCGCCTAGAACACAGTTTATGTTAATTTGAATGAATGATTGAATATGTGAATAGAAGTGGTGAGGGTTAAAGCTACCATAATAGGGTAAGTTGGCACCAGATTGTAATAGTCCAGGAGCCAATGGGGCAGGGGGTTCCAGGGCCCCCTCACCATTCAGGTTATTTTTATGAACAATCTCTAGCTTGTCAAGGTCCTGCCCGGTATCCTGCTCGGAAGTGAACACCACAATCTACCTGCGGTGTGGCCAGCCCTCAGCAAAAGACAACCCTACCCTCTCTCATTCAAGCCACTATATTCCTATTAATGCAACTCAAAATCACATAATGTGGCTAACACATTATGCTGATGACTCATATTGGGTTATGATCCAATAAAACCTCCAAGTCTTTTATCCCACTCGCTGCTGCATCCCATTCTAATTTCTCATCTACAATTCTCACCTACAAGTCCCAGTTTCCCCTGAGTGCAGAGAAAGAAGCTCCCAGCACCATTTAAAGAGACACTGCAGAAAATGACTGGGAATGCCTCAGCATTTATTCTGCAGCAGGACTGACAACGTCAAAGTGAGGAATGAGAGGAAATGCGACCCACTGCCGCACAATTCCAGGTTTTAGCTTCTGCTGTCTCCGCCTCTCTCCATTTCTGTCTTTCTTTTTCTCTCTTTATGCCATACTCTCTGCCTCTTCTCTCTCTTCTCTCTCTCCTTCATACATGTGCTCAGGTGTGTGCATGCTCACACACGCTCACATACACACACGCTTGCACACACACACCCCACCTTGCCTGAGTGATTACAAATACAAATAAGACTATATACGGAGGTCAACCAAAGGAAACTCTGAGAATCAGCTAGCCATCAGTGTTTGCATTTCCATTTCAAAAGAAAAACTGGAAATTGAAAATTAAAAAGGACTGCTGCCAGATATCTAATGTCATGCCTTCACTGATCCCTTTGACTCAGCACCAAAGGGCTACTGTCACTATCAGGAGAAAATGGCTTCTAAAAATTGAAATGAGTCCTCACACTGGTTCCACAGATTAGAAACATTGTTTTTCAAAACCCAGGTTTCTTGGCATCGTGGGATTGAGAATGCCTTCTTGACCAAAAGGAGGGGGGGTGGGATGGAACACAATAAAATTTCAGTGCCTGAGAGACTTCAGTTAGAGTCAAGAGGTCATTCTGGAGGTTACTCTTAGATATTCCTTTAGTTTCTAGTGTATGAGAATAGCTAGAAGGAAATACCTGAAACTGTTGAACTATAATCCAGTAGCCTTGATTCTCGATGATGATTGTATAACTATATAGCTTTTATCGTGTGACTGTGTGATTATAAAAACCTTGTGAATAACACTCCCTGGATCCAGTGTACGGGCAGATGAGTAATAAAATAAAGACAAATATTTGTATAAATAATAGGGGGTGGGTCTAAGGGGCATGGGATATTTTGGGTATTCTTTTTTATTTTTTTAATTTTCATTATTTTTGTGGGGAGTAATGAAAATGTTCTAAAATGGATTGTGGTGATGAATGCACAATTGTATGATGATACTGTGAGCCACTGATTGTATACTTTGGATGGATTATATGGTGTGTGAATATATCTTAATAAAATTGCATTTAAAAAAACCCCAGGCTTATCCTGAACAAGTGACTTAAGTCAAAATAGTGTCTTACTTCTTGTCTTCTGTTATGAAAACAGAAAGATGCCAACAAAGTGAATTGTTTGGTTGATGAGATGTTTGCAGCTATTTGGTTCATTAAATGAACAAATCCAACGTTAAATCCACCAAAGAATTGTTTAGAGCACAAGTTCTTGCTTCAAAAAATAGTATTTGCTGCAAATAAATACTTTAAAGATTTTGCAATTTTAGTAAGACCCCTTCCAATGTAACAAATACAAAACCTTAAACAAGGTGGAAAGGCAAATATCTCTCATTTCTCTTTTCCTCACCAAATCCAGTTCAGCTGCAAGTCCCATGAGCTTTTCCTCCAAAGTAGGTGAAGTTCATCCACTTCCCACTCCACTTGCTTCCACCCACATATAAGCTATCATCACTTCTAAACTGAACTTTGATAATATCTTCACCTGTCTTCCTGCCCCACCTCTAGTCCCTCCTTATAGGCCATTTGCCAGAAAGCTGCCTGAACAACCTTTAATGATGTAATGAGATCATGTTACACCCATAAAACCCTTCGCTTGTTTCCTACTACATCCAGGATAAGAACCAAATGTACCTTGGCCTCGCTACTTCTCTGACCCCATATGCCCTCTCTGTTCTTCTGTCCTCTGGGCTGTGACTTCAATGGCCTTCATTTAGATCCTCAGGTGCTGTGAGCGTCTTCATTTGATAGGGCATTTGTGCTTCTGTCCCTTCTGCCAGAAAGTTCTTCCCCAGGTTAACATGTTGCTGGCTCCTTCTCCTTATTCAGTTCACAGATTAAATATTGCCAACTCACAGCAACTCTCCCTTATAGCCCCTCTAAAGTAACAACCTCCCCCATTGCCTTGCTTTTTTTATTTGAAGCAGCCACCAAAATCTAAAAGTATTTATTTGCTTTCATGTTTCTCTTCCCTTTTCATTTAAACTCCATGAAAGCAGAAACCCCATCCATTCTTTAAATCACTGAATCCCCAGAATTTGAAACAGCACCTGATACATAGTAAATGTTTGTTAAATGAATGAATGTATGCATGAGTGAAAAATATTTTAACTACAAGGCAGATCAAGGGTTAATAACCCTAAATGTTAGGCCTTTTATTAATCAGCAAGAAAAATGAGCAAGGCTAAGGAAGGCTGGGCTAGAGGCCTCCAGCCAAGTTCCAAGAAAACATATTTTCAGCCCATCAATAATACTTAGACACTGCCGTTTTCTTTCCCTACCACTGAAAATCAGGAAGGATGTGACGAAGCAAAAGGGAGAGGACATTTGATCCTGCAGATGGGACTGATGATGAAGAAGAGAATAAAAAAGAGGTTGAAAATGGAAATATTCTAGTCTGCTAAAGCTGATGAAATGCAGTATGCCAGAAATGGATAGGCTTTTAACAGTGGGGATTTATTAGCTTATAAATGTACAGTTCTGGGGTTGTGAAAATATCCAAATCAAGGCTTCAAGAGGATAATACTTTCTTCTTAAAGAAAAGCTGCTGGCAACCTAGGACTCCTCTTTCTCATGGGAAGGCACATGGTGGTGTCTGCTGGTCCTTCTCTCCCAAGTTTCATTGCTTTCAGCTTCTGGCTGCTTCTCTCTCAGCTTCTCTGGCTTCTCTCTGTATTCTGTGTTTTCTCTTTTTTAGCTTCTCTCTCTCTTTCATCCTCTTATGAAAGACTCCAGTGAGAGGATTAAGACCCACCCTGAATTAAGTGGGTCATATCTTGAGATCCTACTCACTCAAATATCCTACTTACAATGGGTCCTGGGTCCACACCCACAGGAATGGATTAATTTTAAGACCATGATCTTTTCTGGGGTACGTAACAACTTTGAGCCATCACATTCCACCTCCTGGACGCCCAAAAGACATGTTCTTTCCATATGCAAAATACATTCATTTCCATCACAATACCCTAAAAGCCTTTAAATCATTTCAGAAACAGCATTAAGTACAAAGTCTCATCAAAATCAGTACATGTGTGGTCTATCCTGGGGCACAGTTCCCCTCTGGGTAGCTTAGAATAAGTTTTTGGCTTCCAATATACAAAGGAGGGACAGTCACAGAGTGAACACCCTCATTGTCATAGGGAGAAATTAGGAAAAAAAAAAACAGGGGCCACTGGTTCCAAACAGTTCTGAAATCCTGCAGGGCAAACTACTAAATGTCAAGGTCTGAGAGTCATCTATAGAATGATGCCTTGTCCTCGGGGCTTGATAGAGTGGCAGCCCCATCCTTTCCAAGGGCTTGCACAGCGGCCCTGCTCTCTCCAAACGCTGGGGTGAGGGTTTCAACATCTCCAAGCACTGGGGAGATGACCATGCTCTCAGCTCCACCCTCATTAAGCATCAGGGTGGCAGCCAGACTCTCTGCAATCTCTGGGGCACAGGCTCAACCCCTCAGAAGAGTGTGTTGGTGGCCAGACTCTCCCCAATCCCTGGGGAATGTACTCAGTCTCTCTGAAGCCTGAGGTGACAGCATTCTTCCTAAACAACAGGGTAGCCAAGCTCTCCACAATCCCCCAGGTAACTGAGAGCCCTAGGTGGTAACACTCTTCCTAAACAACTGGGTGGAATGACAGCCCTCTGCAAGCTCCAGGGCATACTCACTCTTTCCACATGGGTGCGTCAGCTCTCTTTGCCCAAGAAGCTGTCTTCACTCCAGACTTTAGCTTCCATGGTTCTGCCTTTGAGGTCATTTTTCCTTCAATCTGTTCCTTTTCTGTCCCTTTTAGTCCAGGCTGGCAGTGGTTCCATTCATGCAGATCTCATAAAAAAAAAACTTGTCAGTTTCACATGCAGACAGTACACAGGGGTCCTAACCATCAGACAGTAGCACTTCCCATGAATCCTTTTTGGATAACCATATTTCCAATCCTGACTTGCACTGAAATGGCTGACTGGTTCTATGTTCAGTTAAACCTTCACATAGGGCACTATTATCTAGGGACTTGCTTTCCAGAAGCTGAGTTTTCCAAACCATAAATTTCTGGTTTCTTTGTACTGAGGAGTTCAGTTCTCAGCTTATCCCTTTCCTCTCACATTTTACTATAGGCTGCAAGGAGAAGCCAGGCTGCACCTTCCACATTTAATTTGGAAATCTCTTCAGCTAAATATCCAAGCTCATCACTTTCAAATTCTGCCTACCATCTGATATCAGGACTTGGTTTTGCCAAATTCTCTGCCACTTTAAAGCAAGGATCATTTTTCCTCTGGTTGGCAATGACACATTCATCATTTCCATCCAAGGCCTCACTGGAAGTACCTTTAGCATCCCTATTTCTACGAACAATCTCTTCAAAGTAATCCAGGCTTTTCTTTAACTCAAGCTCTCTACTGATATGTTCAACAGCCAGATTCGCATAATATTTAGGACACAGAGACAGAAAGGAAAGCACATATTGATTCATGGTCCCCGCCCTCAAGATGGCTTGTGGCCTAGTGGGAGAGAAAGGTAGGCCACTAGCTGTGCCCATAATTGTGAGGCAATTGTGTTGCAATGTAAGGAGCTGTGAGAAAAGACAGCCCAGGTTCAATGCGAGGGCAGAGGAGTGGTGTCTTGGTTTCCCAGCTGCTAAAACAAATACCATAAGATGGATTGGCTTAAACAACAGAAATTTATTGGCTCATGGTTTTGAGGCCAGGAGAAGTCCAAAACCGAGGCATCTGCAAGGCAATGCTTTCTCCCAGAAGACCATGGTGTTCCTGGGCTGGCTGGCAGCAATCCTTGGTCCTTGGCTTTTCTGTCACATGGTGTTTTAGTTTGCTAAAGTTGCCAAAATGCAATATACCAGAAATGGCCTGGCTTTTAACAATGGGGATTTATTAGCTTACAAGTTTACAGTTCTGAGTCTGTGAAAATGTCCAAATCAAGGCATCAATAGGACAATAGCCTTTTCCTGAAGAAAAGCTTCTGGTTCTCTGAGACTCCTCTGTCACATGGGAAGTCACATGGTGGTATCTGTTGGTCCTTCTCTCCCAAGTTTCGTTGCTTTCAGCTTCTGTATGCTTCTCTCTCAGCTTACCTGGTTTCTCTCTGCTTTCTGTGTTTTCTCTCTTTTAGTTTCTCTCTCTCTCTCTTTTATCCTGTTAGAAAGGACTCCAGTAAGAGGATTAAGACCCAAAGTGAGGTGGGTCGCATCCTAAGTTAAGATCCTACCTACAATGGGTCCACATCAACGGGAATGGATTAAATTTAAGAAGATGATCCTTTCTGGGGTCCATGCAGCTTCAAACCATCACAGGAGGAGGGTGAGAGATTTTAAACAGCCAAGATGTAGCAATCCAAAGGCTGAGGGTTGTCTCATTTTGTGATCACGACAGCCAGCCCCAATGTAGTAAGTCCAAGGGATAAATTGGTGTCTTTTGGTTTCTGTCCTTATTTCATCTCTCTTCCCCTCTGCTCTTCTCTCTGCTTTCTTGTTCCTGGAAGGAATGACTAGAACTGAGGTGAAACCAGGAAAGAGGAAAGGAGAGAGATAGGGAAACGCTGGGGGAAGAGTTATATGGAATGCTCACACAAAATAGCACTTGGTAAATTATAGGATTATGGGTATGATTTTTCGCTTTTCTACAATAAACATATTACCTGTGTAATTTTTAAGCTGTTTTTTTAAAAATCTCAAGCACAGAGTATGGCATATATACTTGCAGTTGTTCCAAATGTTATATATCCCCGGCATGAACACCTGATCCACACAGCTGCAATGGGATAATTCTGGTGAAAACATTTGCAACTGCCAACATCAGCATGGGGTTGGGGTCAATGAAAGCCAAACGGCGAAGAATCTCGGGGCGGGAGAAAAGAGAAAGAATAGCAAAGCAAGCTACAGACATTTCGCCAACTATCCAAAGGAAGCTTAACTAAGGAAGTTACAGGTACTGCAACTCTCAACAGGAGCCAATGAGGTGAGGTGCCCACAAGGGGGCAGAATCCAACCAATTGCGAGCTCTTGCCCAGGCTGTGGTACCTGAACAGAGCTATAAGGGAGACAAGACTGAGCTGTCTTGTCATTGATCCATTTGTGCATTTGTTTTGATATCATTTTGGTCCCAAAGTGCCTCCCAAATACTGAGAGGTCAGAACTGGATGCCTGTTTTTAGAATAGCTTCTCATTTGAGATTAACAGCTTTTAGTCTCAAATCTGATGGCCTCCCTGCAGATCACCCATAAAACTCCCTGCCCATCACCCACAAAAACAAAGTCCTGTTTAAGAGCCAAAGCAGGATGATGGTGAGATGGGTCTACATTAGAAAATTAACCGAATAGAGGGTGGCTTTCCTGTCCTAGCGACTTACTAGCCCTACACCCCATCCCCAAAGAAAGAAAGGGCCTTCAAAGACAAAGAAGCCCACCTAGAAGATGGAATTTTTGAGGCATGGATTCAGGCCTTTTCAATCCTCAGTTCTGGACAGACCACAGGAATCAAACTCATTTACTCCTAAATCCCTGGTCCCAAAGACTTAGCTTGGCAAGGTAAGAAACCTAATAATGTGACCAAATTCTGAAGATCAAATCTAAATAATGGACTTACTCTTCTAATTACACCTCGATGCTTTGTTTTGTTTAGTTGTATTTATGAATCATAAAGATTAACACCATACCACACCACCAGCAACATACACACACACACACACACACACACACACACACACACCTTTTCCCTGGTTGTAAATCCACAGACCTACCATGCTGACCTTAATTTAGAATCGATGGTCCTCAAACTTCAATTGCATCAAGATAAGCTGGAAGTCCTGTTAAAAACACAGATTTCTGGACACTGTCCTTTGAGTTTTTGATTTAGTCAGTGTTTTAGTTTTCTACTGCTGCCAGAATGCAAAACACCAGAAATGGATCGGCTTTTAAAAAGGGGATTTATTTGGTTACACAGTTACAGTCTTAAGGCCATAAAGTATCCATCAACAATCGGGTACCTTCACTGGAAGATGGCCAATGGCATCTGGAAAACATCTGTTAGCTGGGAAGTCACGTGGCTGGCTTCTGCGCCAAAGTTCTGGGTTCAGAATGGCTTTCTCCCAGGACATTCCCCTCTAGGCTGCAGTTCCTCAAAAATGTCACTCTTAGTTGCTCTTGGGGTGTTTGTCCTCTCTTAGCTTCTCCGGAGAAAGAGTCTGCTTTCAATGGCTGTGTTTAAACTGTCTCTCATCTTCAGCTACTCTCTCAGCTCCTGTGCATTCTTCAAAGTGTCCCTCTTGGCTGGAGCAAGCTTGCTCCTTCTGTCTGAGCTTATATAGTGCTCTAGTAAACTAATCAAGGCCCATGCTGAATGGGCAGGGCCACACCTCTACGGAAATTATATAATCAGAGTTATCACCTATGGTTGTGTGGGGCACATCTCCAAGGAAACAATCAAGGAATCACAATCCAATTGACGCTAATATGTCTGCCCACACAAGATTGCATCAAAGATAATGGCGTTTTGGGGGACATAATACATCCAAACTGGCACAGTCAGTGTGGCAGATAGAGTTATATATCCTAATGAAAGACCTGTTCCACAGGGTCCCGGTGGCTGTGAACCCATTATAAATAAGATGTTTGGAAGATGCTATTTTTAGTTATGGTGTGGCCCAAATGAATCAAGCTGGGCCTTAATCTGTATTACCCGAGGCCTCATAAAGAGAAACTGGAGAAGGCCACACAGGCGCCAGAAGCCAGAAGTCAGTGGGAACTGGGAAAACAGACACAAGGAGATAGAAATGGCCATGTGATGGGAGTCTGGGGTGCAAGCAAAAGAAACGCAAGGACTGCAGCCAGCCAGCACCCGAATGCTATCGACTCTAAGAGAGAGCGTGGGCCTGTCGAGATCTTCTGGCCTCAGAAACTGTGAGCCAATAAATTCCCATAGTTTAAGCCAACCCATCATGTGGTATTTATCATAGTAGAATGGCAAACAAAAGCACTCAGCTGGATTGGGGGCTTGAGAATTTTGCATTTCTAACTCCCCTGATGATATTCATGATGCTGGTTGGGGAGCCACACTTTGAGAACTACTATTGTACAGAGGGACTTGCCTCTATGCACGTTATCCTAAAGCACAAGGATGCTCAGAAACAAATATCCACCAAATAAGGGGGGAAAACTAACGTTTGAGGTTCCCATATGCTGGATAATTAATGTCCACGATCTCATTTTATTTACCCTTCATAAATTCCTGGAAAGTATGTATTATTATCATCATTTGGCAAAGGAAGAAACAAAGGCTCCAAGAGATTATTTGACCAAGGTCACCCAGCTAGTAAGTGTTAGATTCTGGAATGGATCCAGCCTTAAATTTCATGCTGAATATTTTAACTCCTATATGAAAAGCGGCTGAACTGAAATGAACAAAAAAGTGTAAAAATGTGCAGTTTTTAAACAAAAGTGAAACAAAAGCAAGCAGCATAGGAAAGCAGTACAGTCACAACTACTATCAGAGGCAGGTAGGAGGTTTCCCCAGTGCCCCATGAGATATGTAGCTATTGGAAGAGAAGAACAAGCCTAAGCTAAGAACTCAGCTGGTGTTTAAGATGAAGTAGCTACTAGAGATCATAACTATTGTGTAGAATAAAATGCTATACATTATTTAAGATAGAAAGTTGCTTCTATTTTTGGCATTCTGAGGAAAAGAGGTATTCGTATGAAATGGTGGCGGGGATGTTTGTTAGAAAGCTTTTTACAGATCAGAAATCCCCAAGCTGGAGGCTTTTCACAATGATGAATTAGAAAAGTGGAAAAGCAAAATGTGAC
Source organism: Choloepus didactylus (assembly GCF_015220235.1). Lineage (NCBI taxonomy): Eukaryota > Metazoa > Chordata > Mammalia > Pilosa > Megalonychidae > Choloepus > Choloepus didactylus. Next base: position 138,627,967 of record NC_051312.1, on the reverse strand, counting down.
CAAATGCCTAAATACCCGAGAAACTGATTAACACCCCCCACGGCTTTTAGGTCTCTGCCTCAAAATGGAAGTGTTTGCTTCCCCTTCTGTTTTATTAGACAAACAGTACATTCTGATTCTGAATTATCTGGCATGTGTGCGTGTGTTGGGATTTTTTTCTTTTCTACTCAAAGTAATGCAATGTCAGGGAATAGACCTTTTGTATAAATTAATTTTCATATCCAAAACAGATTGGTGATTGGTATATCTTGGATACCAGTTGAATGAATTTTCATTAATAGCAATAGTGTGAAAAAAAATCAAATTTCAACATATTAGATTATATGCAATTTAATTCAGCCTACATTTATCTAGTGCCCCCTCTGGGCCAATAAGACATTACCTTTAAGACACTTGCAATCTGATCAGAGTAGTAAAATAGATATACTACTCATTATGGTAACCATGATTCAAGCAGGGAGGAAGACAAGTATCAAGAATTGCTTCTTTCTTCAGAGTCCCTCTCACATGTCACTTTGTAGTGTCCCCCCCACCCTGCCCTTGCCTTGTTCTCTGCCAGGTGTCATGCAAACTCTTCCAACTCTCTTAATACCCTGGTATCCCTGACTCTGTTGACCCAAAACACTGCTACCAGGTTTGTCTTCCCAAATCAAATACATGCATGTTGCCTCAGCTCAAAGTCTTTCCATGGATATTGGTTGCCTGCAAAGTTTGAGTTACTCTGATGGTCAAAGTCCTGCATAATCCAGCTGCAAAACACCTCACCAATGTTCTCCTTTTCCACTCTTCCATGCAGACCCTTGACTCCAGTCAAATCAACACACACCCACTGTCCCCTGCAACACTTCAAACCTTCCCGCTTACCTAAGATAATCCACTAAGTGGACCCACGTTTGGTATTTGACATACGCTGGCTTGAGATATTATCTACTTTAATGTGTCTATCTTATGGCTTGTGGCAATACATTAGGAATAGGAACTGTGTACTATTTGTCTTCATATCTTCAGTACTCAGCGCAGGCCCAGTATACAGTGGGTCCTTGATAAATATTTACACCTAAAATCCAGCTAACTTTGACTAGGGCTTCAGGTAAAGATATCAAGTCTTGTTTGCAATAATCCATTTTTAAGTTCTAATAAGATAAACCTGAATGTTCAGAATCATATCAGGATTTTGGGAGTGACAAAAAAATAGTCAAGAGTTAAGACACTTGGGGACCCTGTAAGTGGGTATGTCTGCTGTTCTCTGATAAGATAATTTCCCCGGTCCTTTCAAAGTTAATGTTATGTGATCACACATTATGGCATTATATTTATTCCTTAGATTGAGAAGACTTGGCCTTCCACAAACGGGACCAAGCTAGGAATAATAGGAACTCCTTGGCAGTGGAATTATCTGCAACAGCTTTAACCAACCAGGTGTGAAAAGCCTTCTGACAACTCTGCTCGACTCTTCAGACTAATTAACAGTTTTTCAACACAGACCTCAACTCAAATCGTCCTCTTGATTATAAGGTTTATTTCTCCTAATTTTGCCTCTTGATCTGTCAAGCTGTTCAGGCCAACTGGTTACCTTTTTCCTGCCTTGAAGAAAGGAGAAATAAGATAATTACTTTCCTCTGATCTACAAACATGGTTTTGGTTATTGCTTATGGTTGATAACAATAAATTAAAACAGCAGAATGCATATGAATTTTTTAATGCTTCTCTCATCCTCTCCCTTAAGTCCTCACACCTTCACCGTACCAATATGACTACTAGTCATTCAGTTCCGTTCAGGAAAATTATTATATTTAATTAAGTGTTAATCTGAGAACAACAAAGTGCTGCAGGCAAAGTGCATGTCCCACTATCAAACACCTCCTAGCAACTGCCCTCAACAACAATTGCATCTAGATAAAGCATTATCTCTTTAAAAGCCAGAGAAAATGTAGCTGTTAATCAGTATTTCTGCCCAACTGATACCCAACTTGGCAAAATCAGGGAACCACTAACATGCCAGGTTTCTGGAATACAAAATAATCAAATGATTCAGGGCAGAGGAATTGCTCAGAATTACTGCCTACGGAGTGGGGTGTGTGGGTAGAAGGTGGGGGGGTGCTGATTTTCAATATCTTAGATTTGGTATTTCCAGTTTAGATTGCTTTAGATTTATATTTCAGTATTTTAGTATTTCAGGATTTTCTTATTTTAGACCTCTTTCTTTTACATAGTTCCCAAGTTCTTGGAGACAAAACGTCACACGCATGAGATAACAGTGACACCCATATAATGAGTGGAGCCTTAGACTTGGTCCTCTCCTGCCACCCACTACTTCCTGTGCCTCAGCATAAGTACTTTCCAAATTAAGAACTCCCAAAATCTACTAAAACACACCCATGCTGCCCCCTGCATCCCAGCTGACTGTGTAAAGCCCGAATCTTTAGCCAGACATCCAAGCCCTCCACCCGATGCCTGGAAAATAAGCCTCCCACCTTACCCATCACTCCCTTTACGACCCCATTAGCCCACTCTATCCCCTGCCCCACATACTAGTTTTGAACACTTCTGACAGTTCCTATAAAGCAAGCAAGCAAATATTGGTCACTTTCTATGGGTCAGATGCTACAGCAGACATTTTTGCACCTTATCCATCGAATCCTCATGACAATGCCTCGAGGCATTTTTTCAGATGAGGAATGAGATTCAGGAACTTGTAACAGTGTTGAATTATCTGTGGCTCTCAAGCTTCCAGTGTCCCCACTAGTGTCCCCCTGCTCTGGAGGTATCTTCCCTGCACCAGTTCACCTCTACAAACTCTATTCATGCTGAAGGCCCAGAACTAGCTCTGCCCCCATCCTAAGCCTTTCCCAGCTCTTTAGAGACATCTCCTCCTTGGAATTCTTAGCACTCACTACACACTTATGTCCTGGACAGAATGTCTTGAATTATTTATTTATTATTTAGATATTTCATATGTGTCTATATGATTTCTCTGCCTAGACTGAAAGCTCCTTAGAGTCAGGAATTGCCAGTGGTGTTTACTGAAGGCAATGCACAGAGCAGGTGCTGAATAATTATCTGTTAAGTTAGAGAACATGACACTGCCAGATGTGTCTAATACCATTCTTGCTACCGTCTGTCTCCTGCAATTGAACTAATTCAGGAAAACATCCAGCTAGCTCTAGAGAAAGCAGACACTTGCTCTACAAACAAATGTGTCTTTAGGAGAGGATAAAGGAAAAGAGTCAAGGCTTGGAGGTGTCTTGGAGGCTTGTATTACCCTTTGAGGGTGATTTTAAAGGACAAAAAGTAAGATCCATGGTTGTAATCAAATGCTAAATGGAGATTTGGGCAGGAGTAATGTGGCCAAACAATTGGTCAAGTCCTCTTAGGAAAGTGGCATGATAAGTGACTGTCTCTGAAAGCTTCAGCACTTAAATCTGTGCAGGATACCACTGGGGATACAAAGTGGTGTTAGGATCTGCTCAAAAAGGATCTACAACTTAATTGTCAAGAGAGGACATATACCTACAGAGACGAGCAGAAATCCCAAGAAATATGTGCTAGCTACTGAATGAACTGCATTGAGGGTAGGTGGAGCTCAAAGGAGGCAGAGACTCTTGGGAGTATCATGTTAGAACTGTTTCATGGAGAAGATGGAGCTAGGGTTGCACCTTGCAGTAAGGGCAGGACATGTATACAGAATGGGTAAAGGAAAGTCAATTCCAAGCAAATGAACTTTGAGCGGGTGGTGGAGACAAATTCCTGGGGATGAAATAATGGACTATATTTAAGGGTACAATTTTTTTAAACATGTTTTCATCAATTGCAACAAATGTTCCACACTGATGCAAGGTGTTATTAATAGGGTAGTATATGGGAAATCTGTATTTTATGTGTGATTTTTCTATAAACCTACAACTTGTATAATAATAATATAATAATAATAATAATAATAATAATAATAAACAGGTGAAAAATAAATCTATGGGTAGCCATGTGCATGATGTCCAATGCTAAGCTGCTTATGTTACGACCCGGTATAGCATTTACTTAATTACTTTGCCTTTACGACACTGCACTGAGGCAATAAAAAACAAATAAACACCACCACCAGCAACAAAAAAACATAAAACAAAAAATAACAGTCAAATCAAACAATTTGTGGACTACTAGTTTGTGCCATCCGAGAGGTAGGAATCAAGTGAAATGTGTCCAACTTAGAGCTAAGGATTGCAGAGGAAAGAAGCCAAATTTGAGACATGGCTCTTGCCCTCAAAAAGCTCAATGTCTACTTTGAAAGAAAGACTAACTCATACGGAAATGTTAAATATACTTTAAAAAACAATACAATTGGACTAAATTATATTCTTCTGACTGTATAATACAAAAGTCCTTTAGAGACCAAAAAAAGAGCGTGGACACAGGTGTTTAGTAGGGTAAGAGGTAAGGTGACAGTGAATTCCCTGAGGTGGGCCTCTAAGTGTAAATCCAACTTTAATTTAGGCCAGGCTTGCCCGGGGATCTACTTTCACTAACGACCTTCTAGCAGACACTGAGAATCTCCTGCAAATGTTTCAGAAGCGTTCAGTTCTAACCTGAAGCCTTTAATAAGGAGACAATTTCAAGGCCAAGCAAGAGTCATCTGATTTGGCAGCTTGGAACGTGGGAGAAGCTGGTGACGCCATTTTCCCACCGGATTCCATTTATGCTGAGATCCACTAAGTGAGAGACACCCGGCCAATTTGCAGGGTATTAAAAGTGGTAGATGCAGTCACACTGGGAGGGGCATTGCAACTCACAGAACTGAGTCAGTGTGTTATTCATGAGGCCTCTTCTAATTTTCTCTGGTTATAGAACCCACGTAACCAGCCTATGGCACAAGCAGCTGTTTGGTGCTGCCATTTAAAGGTCTGTCTGAAATCATATGTGTCTTATTTTAACAGCTCCCAAAATGTTATAACAACTCTGAATTCAGCTCTTGCACTTGTTAAAACTCCCTCCCACACAGCTCTCTTCATTACTCCTGTGATCTATAGAATTTGACAGCCTGGCCAACATCCATGACAAGTCAAGCAGGTAAGAATACGGCACTTAGGGGCTGCTCTGGGACCATGATGTCTCCTGGTGGCGAGGTGACTTTGTCAGCCACTTCCAGTGACCTCTGAAGAAGGGAATAATAATTGTCCTAGTTTGCTAATGCTGCCATTATGCAAAATACCAGAAATGGATTGGCTTTTATAAAGAGGGTTTATTTGGTTACAAGTTTACAGTCTAAAGGCCATGAAAATGTCCAAATTAAGGCATCAACACAAGTATTCTTTCACTGAAGGAAGGCCAATGGTGTCCGGAAAACCTCTGTTAGCTCAGAAGGCACATAGCTGGCTTCTGCTTGCTCCCAGGTTGAGTTTCAAAATGGTGTTCTCCAAAATGTCAGCATCAGCTTTCAATGGCCATTTTCAAAATGTCTCTCTAAGCTGCAGGTGCTCTGAGCCCCTTCTGTTTGAGCTTTATAAAAGGGCTCCGGTAAACTAATTAGGACCCATGCTGAATGGGTGGGACCACACCTCCATGGAAATAATCTAATCAAAGGTGTTACCTACAGTTGAGTGGGTCACATCTCCATGGAAACAACGTAATCCAAAGATTCCAACCTAATCAACACTAATATGTCTGCCCACACAAGATTGCATTAAAGAACATGGTGTTTTGGGGGACGTAATACATCCAAACCGGCACAATAATCTCTTTCAATAATCGAAGGGAATGCAGAGCCAGCGAAAGAAGCAAAACAAATTAACTGCTGCATAATTGGTAGGCCAGTGACACATGGTGTACTTGCACTGAATGAGGAGACAGAAGTACAGTAGTTGAGCAGATAAATAAGGGTTCCACACACAGATAACTTGCTGAGTGAATGAATTAATGAATGAAGTCACAGTTCTCTACAAACTAGGTGACAGACTGAAATGGTGAAAAAGGCATCAATAATTAAAGCTACCATTATTGAGGATTACTATGTGCCAGTCATTCCTCTAAGCATTTTTCCTATATATCTCATTTCACCTACACAAGCCTCTAGAATATGAACTATTATTATCCCCATTGTACAGAGAAATCAGAAAATTAATTAGCTTGCTCGGCTTGAGTGTGTAAGGAGAAAAGGCGGATCTAAACCCAGGCATTCAGACTCCCTAACTCAAACTCTTTACTGCTCTGTTCAACAGCCAGATTTGCATAACATTTAGGACACAGAGAGAGAAAGGAAAGCACATATTGATTCATGGTCCCCGCCCTCAAGATGGCTTGTGGCCTAGTGGGAGAGAAAGGTAGGCCACTAGCTGTGCCCATAATTGTGAGGCAATTGTGTTGCAATGTAAGGAGCTGTGAGAAAAGACAGCCCAGGTTCAATGCGAGGGCAGAGGAGTGGTGTCTTGGTTTCCCAGCTGCTAAAACAAATACCATAAGATGGATTGGCTTAAACAACAGAAATTTATTGGCTCATGGTTTTGAGGCCAGGAGAAGTCCAAAACCGAGGCATCTGCAAGGCAATGCTTTCTCCCAGAAGACTGCAGTGTTCCAGGGTTGGCTGGCAGCAATCCTGGTCCTTGGCTTTTCTGTCACATGGTGTTTTCGTTTGCTAAAGTTGCCGAAATGCAATATACCAGAAATGGCCTGGCTTTTAACAATGGGGATTTATTAGCTTACAAGTTTACAATTCTGAGTCTGTGAAAATGTCCAAATCAAGGCATCAGTAGGACAATACCTGCTTCCTGAAGAAAGTCTGCTGTTCACATGGGAAGGCACATGGCAGTGTCTCCTGGTCCTTCTCTCCCAGGATCATTGCTTTCAGCTTCTGGTTGCTCCGTCTGTGGCTTTCTTTCTGAGCTTTGGCATATTTCCCTCTTCTAGCTTCTGTCTCTCTTAGCTTCTGTCTGAGTCCTTCTCTCTCAGCTTCTTATAAAGGACTCCAGTAAGAGAATTAAGACCCATGTGAAGCATGCCTCAACTGAAACAACCTAATGAAAAGGTCCCACCCACAACAGGTCTCCACCTATGGGAATATATTAGCTTTAAGAACATGATCTCTTCTCAGGTACATACAGCTTCAAACCATCACATGTGGCAATGCACATGGCTTTCCCTTTTCTCCTCCAAATTCCATTGCCTTGCAACTTCTTCCTGTGCCTTTCTCTCTCTGTGTCTGAATTTCATTCTGCCTATGAAAGACTCCAGTAATCTGAATTAAAGCCCAACCGATTCATTTGGGCTACACCTTAACTGAAGTAACTTCTTCAAGAGGTCTTATTTACAATGGGTCTACACTCCCCAGAGTGCAGACCAAGACCAAGAACACGTCTAAATGGGGTACGTCATTCAATCCACCACAAGGGGTTAGACAAAGCTTCTTGGAGGAGGTAGTGCTTGACTGAATTGTAAAGAATAAGTGTAAATTCAGATTGGAAATAAAGGTATGGTAGATAGATTGCCAAAATGCCCACAATTCTTCCCTCCTCCCTGTATCCTTACTCCTTGCAATCAACTTTTCAGTTTTTCTCATCAAAAGGTAGAGTCTATTTTCCATGTCCTGAGTCTTGTAACTTGCTTTGGCCAATAGAATGTGATGAAAGTGATGTGCCAGTTTCAAGCCTAGTCCTCTCAAGGCCCTGTGTGCTACTATTCTCTCGCTTGAACCTTGCCACCTATATGTGAAAAGCCCAGGCTAGCCCCCTGGAGGATGACAGACCATATGGTCCAGCCACTCCTGTCACCCAGCCAAAGCCAACCAACCCTCAGACACAAGAGTGAATCCATACTAGCCCAACCAGCTCCTGGCTGATTGCAAGACCTGAGTGAGCTCAGCCAAAATCAGCCAACACTGGCCCAGTTTAGCAGAACTATCCAGTTGCTCTCTAGACTCAGGAGCAAAATAAATATTCATTGTTAAATGCTACTGAGGTTCTAAGAGAAATCAAACAAAATAAAGTTTCAGTGGCTGATAGATTGCAAATGGAGTCAAGAGGTCATTCTGGAGGTTATCCTTATGCATTATATAGCCATCCTCTTTTACTTTTTAGTGTATTGGAATAGCTAGAAGGAAATACTTGAAACTGTTGAACTGCAACCCAGTAGCCTTGATTCTTGAAGACGATTGTATAACTATATAGCTTAACACAGTGTGATTGTGTGATTGTGAAAATCTTGTGACTCACACTCCATTTATCCAGTATATGGACAGATGAGTAGAAAAATGGGGACAAAAATTAAATGAATAATAGGGGGGTTGGAGGGATAGGATGTTTTGGGTATTCTTTTTTACTTCCTTTTTTTGTTTTCTGGAATAATGAAAATGTTCAAAAATTGATTGTGGTGATGAATGCACAACTATATGATGGTACTGTGAACAACTGATTGTACACTGTGGATGACTGTATGGTATGTGAATATATCTCAATAAAATTGAACTTTAAAATCCACAAAAAATATTACTAAGTTTCTGTGGTTATTTTATTATGCAGCATTATTATTGTGATAGAGGTAGGCAGGATGTCTTCTCTAAGACTAAAATCAGGGTGGTACAAACTGCACTGCAATGCACTCCTACTAAACTTTGCTTGCTTTAGAAAAGAACTTTGAATTCTCTGATTGGTCCAGGACAGGGTTTCTCAACCTTGGTACTATTGACACTTATGCGGGAGGCCATTCTGGGCATCACAGGATGTTTGGCAGCACCCTGGCCTCTACTCATTAGATGCCAGTAGCACCTTCCCAACTTGAGAAAAACAAAAATGTCTCCAAACATTGCCAAACATCTTCTGAGGGGAAAAACTGCCCTTCATTTGAGAACCTCTGGTCTAGAAGCCAACGCCAAGAAGTTTAGTTACAAAATACCAAAAGCCTCTCTCCCAGCAAAAATCCAGGCAATCTTTTTCCATAAGATAGTTTCAGTGATGGGCCAAGATCAGGCCCTTTGTAAACAAGGGCTTTTTGGGGAATGTTTGGTATTGGAGTGGCCAGAGCCAGGAGGTGTTCAACCTGGAGGCTTCTGTGAGCCAATCCAGTCATGTGAAAGTTTGCTCGGGGCAGGGCAGGCGCTGGCTCAGCATGCTGTGTATTGCTGACAAAATAAATTCCAAGATAAAAGGGAAAATTACAAAGCAGGACAAGAGGCAGGAATTACAGGCCACCAAGGAGTCAGACTGCTTGGGTCCATGGATTTCTTCTAGTTTCCCTGTGAATTAAACTTTTCTTCCTTCATCATCTCTCATTTCTAGACTGCTATGGAAAAGAAGGATCCGTTGTCACATTCATACATACCTAGATATCCTACATGAGGGTTCCAATCACAACTCTATTTTAACAGTTTATTTCTTAATTGGTAGGTAAAAATGATGGTTAGTATTTCTCCTTTTACAAAGCTAAAGTTTAAGTCAACATCCATAGTCAGAACTGTACTTCCCAGGAGCTGAATTCTGCTTCGTAAGAGTGCCAGATCCCAGGGTCTTAGAGGAACTGGGCTTTTCTCAACACTTGACAACTTAATCATCAAATTCACTGGTTCCAGAAGCCAGGGAAGGCAATGGAGGGGAAGGCTATGCATTTGCTGACGTCCTAACTCCCCCACTGACCCACCCTTTCCCCCACGATAAACGTGTTTGAGGCTTGTCTCCTTTATGACCTTAAGCAAATTCCTTAACTTCTTCAGGCTTCAATTTTCCTCTGAAAATAAAAATAACCTTTTGTTTTTCCTGCTTTACACACAAAAAAACTGATAGATTCAACCACAAGAGATATGTTTCACAAATCTATGAACCTCCATTAAGAAAAAGAAGGGCAAATCAAAGTCAAATCTAGCTTGACTCTTAAATTCTCAGCTTCCCGCATGCAACTCTGTTTTCCTAATGCATTTTGCTTCCAGTGGAGCTGTGCCCAGTCAGACGTTTGGGGAGTGCTTCAGAAAAAGGTGAAGTCATAGATTTGTGGGGTCTCAGAGTTGAAAGCAAGCAGACTTTATGGCAGTGAACTATTAATTCACTCTCTCTGTAATTTGATGAACATTTTTCCTGCAGGGGTTTGTGGTGATGGTTCAGCTTTGTGAACACATATTGGGGTGGAGGAAAAAGAAGAGGGTTTGAGGGTTCAGATGAGGTTTCTCCTTAGGTTGTTTTGGGGCATCACATCAAGTCTAAATGTTAGAGACGACAACAGGTTCAACAAACATGAATCTTCTAGCAGAACAAGAAATGCAAAGATCATCTCTACTAGCCAACGACAGAGGATACTCCAGAACACATGGTCAGCAGTAGTCAATCATTCTCGGCAAGGCTAAGGGTGACAATCTCAATGTATACCCCGACCCTAAAGGTATACATTGGACAAGCAGGTCATTCTCAAGAGCAATTGGAATCCTACCAGGTCCCCATATATGGCAAAAGGCTATGAATGTTAAACGAGGAAAGAAGATGTAAAGCTTAGGACTTTGCCCTTACAATGCTCACAGTCAAAAGCCAGCTCCTTAGGAATTTGGACAGATATTTGCACACCAATGTTCATAGCAGCATTATTCACAATTGCCAAAAGATGGAAGCAACCCAAGTGTCCATCAACCAATGAATGGATAAATAAAATGTGGTATATATATATACAATGAAACATTATTGAGCTGTGGAAAAGGAATGAAGTCCTGATACATGCGACAACATGGATGAACCTTGAAGACATCATGTTGAGTCAAATAAGCCAGACACAAAAGGACAGATATTATATGCTCTCACTGATTTGAAACAATTAGAATAAGCAAATTCATAGAGTCATGACTCATATTCTTTGATGAAATCTTGTGGGGCAGACATAATAGTGGGGATTAAGTTGGAACATTGGATTAGATTGTTTGCATGGAGATGTGCCCCACCCGACTATAGATGATAACTGATGGGATATTTCCATGGAGGCATGGCCCCACCCATTCAGGGTGAGCCTTGATCAGTGGAGCCATATAAACATGCTGACTCAAAGAGAAGTAACACGGAGTGCAGCTGTGAGTGATGTTTTGAAGAGGAGCAAGCTTGCTAGAGAGGAGCGTCCTGGGAGAAAGCCATTTTGAAACCAGAACTTTGGAGCAGATGCCAGCCACGTGCCTTCCCAGCTAACAGAGGTTCTCTGGACGCCATTGGCCATCCTTCAGTGAAGGTACCCGATTACTGATGTGTTACCTTGGACACTTCATGGCCTTAAGACTGTAACTGTGTAGTGAAATAAACCCCCTTTTTGTAAAAGCCAATCCATCTCTGGTGTTTTGCATTCCGCAGCATTAGCAAACTAGAACATAGGGTTAGCCTCTGCCGGCCGGTCGGGAGGGCACATTTCTTCCTAATTCACATGGCAGTGCCCTGTGGGCTAGCAGCAGCTGGCATGATACATGCAATATCATATTTTCCCCCAATGGGGTAAGTAACATTACTGTCGTTTTAGAGGCGAGGGAACAGAAGCTTAAAGAGGTGACAAGATTTGGCCGAAACCTCCTGGCTAGAAAATGAGTCCCTCTGCCCAATCCCGAGATCCCGATGGTAACCGCTAGATGGCTAGCTGCTGCAGCTTTCCCAAGGACGGTCACAGGTTCACGCCCCATTTAGGGTGCGTCAAGGCCAGGTGCAATGGTGAGTGAGCCTGAGAAATTTAAGTCAGGGAAGCAACCTCAAGATAATCATCAAGAAGAAAACTGTGTAACTGCCTTCTGCTTGCAGATCTGAGCCAAGATCCTCAGGCAAGAAGCTTTCACAGGTGATAGGAGTTCACATGTTATCACTCTTATTTCCCCCAGAGAACTAGGAAAACAAAACTAGTGCAGTTTTTAAATGAAAATAAAGGGCTTTGGTTTCAGAAGATTTTATCTTAAAATTCTAAAGGAACTGTAGGGACAGAACAAAGCCCAGCTTCTTGATCCTAAGACGTGAAAGGGGTCAGGATTGCCCAGCCCTTCCCCCCAGACCCCTTGTAACCTTCTTCTCCATCCCCACAATTAGACATTCGTCGGCCTCAGCTGTTGCCATGGAGACAGCTTGGGTCACGTGGCTGCCACTTTACAATCTGCCTATGGAGCTGCTTGTAATTCTCACTCCGAGGCATAGTGACAGCTCGTTTAAAATCAATCAAACATTTATTAATAGAGAGGGAGCCAAGCAAGCAGCATAGTCTCCTGATTGAAATTCTCTGGTTTTTGTGGCAAGGGCAAGAGCCAAGGGGAAAATTACTCATACGTGGGGGAGTTGGAGGCGGGGGGCTATAGTGTGGGGGAAGGAGTCCAGGCTTTAGGGGTCCGACAGGTGGCGGTTGGACGCCTGGCTCTGCTGTTTTCTAATTGTGACCTCAGGTAGGTAATGAAACCCATCTGAGTCTGGATTTCTTTTAAGAGATGGTTGTAAGGCTTGAAGATAATGAAAGTAAAAACCCCAATCCCTAGGTAGGACTGCACGGCTAGTAAGCTATAAATGCCAGCATTGTAAAGAATGGGAAGTGGCGTGAGACAAAAGAATTTATGATTTAAGCCTGACTCCTAAAGATTTGAGATTGTTTAGCCTGGAGGTTAGTTTCAAGAAGAAAGTTTTCATACAGAGGCAAGGAACAAGGAGGAAACAGGGAAAGGTAGAATTGTAGAGAGCTATAAGGAGGAACTCATGAGGGTAACTTTGTGTTTTGTTTTGTTTTATTTTATTATTATTAATTTTGTTTTTTTATTTTATTTTAACCAGAAACGTAACTAAGAGAATGTCTTGCAGTATCCTCTCTGGTGTTCTTCTGGGGTGTGATCTCATCTCTGTATAATAGGTGGTTCTGCTGGTATATACCAAGCCCTTATTAAATAGTTGTTGAAAAAATGAATGGATTAATGAGAAGTAAACTTTTCAATGGACCCAATGATCCCATAAGAACCATTGGATTTTATGGAAAAAGGGAGAATCTGATGCTTATAACCAATTTCTTCTCTTTGTGTCCCAGTTTCTTAGCTCCTAAATGCATTAATGTTCTTTATGGCAAAGTCATGTGGAAGGAAAAGCAGCCACGTCCAGATGGGTCTGACATGGGTGACGATCCCCAGAAGTGAAAAAGCTCAGAGATTGATGAATGGGCCTCCTCCATCCAGAGTGAGCCAGTGGATTCTCATCCAACATTTTTTCATTTGAATTGTTTACAGCCAAAAAAGATTAAACCAACTTATTCTAGCATCTCGGACGTTCTCTCTGCCAGCCGAAGTGGCTGCTGAGTCCAGCGCTGGCTGCCTTGGCCAGTGGTGTGAGAGGAACTCACTCCCTCACTTTTTTTCTACCCTATTTTTTCTCTTCTACCCCTTCCTCTTTTTTTCTCCTTTTCCTCCCTCTTTGTTGCCCCTTGATTTCCCTTTCCCTCTCATCTTTCTTTGCACTCAGTGATCATTATTTGGCATCAGTGTTAACTCAGGGCTAAAGAGCTTGCTGCTTTTTTGGCTGAAATAAAGTTCCTTTGTCCCCCTGGGCCCCCAAAGATTCAGGCCGCAGGTCCACATTCAACATCTTACGTGACTCATCCATTTAAACTCCACAGCAGTGAAAGAGCTGTACAGTCTTAAGTGAATTTCCCTCCCCCTGAAAATCTATCCTAAATCATCTTGTTCTACTCTACCTTTACCCCAGATGATTCCAATCTCTCTCTTCCAAGACCTTTAGAAAGGACCAAGCATTACACAACACGCCAGCTATTTGCACCATATCTGTTTAGAACAATTGCAAGAAAGCCTGCTTCAAAGGTCGTCTCTGAAATTGGTACCCATCATGTCAAATTTGCCGGTTATTATGAGACAAGTGCCCTATTTCCATCAAGATACCAAATGCTGGAAGGGGTAGTGATATTCAGTATCTAGAAATAAAGAAAATACCCTTCTTTGCAGCTGTCTGCTTAGACAGAGTTGTGGCTACTAAAGACTCTTCCAAAACTTGCCAGATAGGAATATAACATCTTAGACTGCTCGCTACTTGGGTCGAACGCTCAACAGCTTCCTGTTTCCTGCAGGAGAAAGTCCAAATGCCCTGCCTGTCATTCTGCACCCTATAACACTGGTCCCAATTTACCTTCCTCTTGTCCCTCCACATTCCCTGCACCTTTCTGCCTTCATGCTTTCGCTGTCCCTCAGTTGTACTGCCCATCCCTTTACCCATCTCTACCTACCAAACTTGGGCACCCTCTACCTAGGCCCTCCTTAAATACCCCAACAATAAGTGATTGCACTTTTCTATCCTACAGCTCTCATGTAGTCCTTACCTTATACTACCCCATGTTACAGACAACAGCTACCACACCGGGAGCACCTGCTACGGGCTCTAGGGAACCCACAAAAATTGTTCTGACACCTCACAAAAATCTCATTTTACAGATCATATCGCAGAGTTCCTGCACAAGGCCACACAGCTGATGAATGATGGAGTTGGGAACTGAAACCAAGTGTATTGGACTTCAAGTTTTTTCCCATAATGTCAGGCTACCACATTCATTCATCCAAAAACATTTACATCTGCAGAGAAAGCACCGTGCATTATGCTGTAAGGAAGATGGATAAATATGCCAATGCTTAGGTAAAAACAAAGGCAGCAGGTATAGATTACTTTTTTTCAATGATGTCTCATCTATGAGACTGTAATCGTTTGCATTTTTTTTTTATTTGAGCAAATTTTTTTTAAGAAAATGTACTTGAGGATTTAAGTTTATGTGGAGAATTCTTGTGGTTTCCTCTTTGAAACCAGCTAATTCATAACTTCTTCTTCTGAAGCAAGGACATAATGCTAGACAGGGTAAACCATCTGCCCAGAGTCACGCAACAAAATAGTGGCAGTCAGAAGAGAGAGCAGATCTTGGACCCCGGGTGGGTTATTTTCCACCTCTCCACCCTGCAGGTAAAGACACAAGTCCCTTAACTGCTGTCATGCTTGGGCATTTTTATGTACTTTCTCTCCCTGAGTTAGTTGTCAGCATTTAATTCTGGATTGTGTCCAAGTTGTAGCCTTCAAGTCCCAAGTCAGCAGAAGCCTGTGAGTTGCAGTGAGAGACTTCAAATCTGACACTTGCCAGTTCCCATTGAGCTCCGGGTGGGAAATGTCCCTGGCCTTGTCCATTTTTAATGTCGCATTCAGTCTAGCGGAAGAGATCACCTCAAGGTAAAGTCATTTTAATGCCATTCAACCGAGGTGGATCACAGAACCACTCTTTCTCGCTGGCTCTGAACTTCCCTAGGGTGATGGGACAAAGCACAAAGGCCAGTTTTCCCTGCATCTCCTTCTCCCCACCCCAGGGTCATCAGACAAATTCCCATCACCACAAACCCCTTGACAGTGTTTCCTGGGGCTCAACCCACAAGGACCCTAGTCTTGAAATTCTAGTCCTGGTTCTGCTGACCAGTTGTGTGACCTTGAACCTAACCTCTCACGTCCTCTCATTGTCCTCCATTTCCTCATCTTTAAAGGGAGAATAATAATATCTACTTCACAGCTTGGTTTCTGAAGTAATCATGAAATCATGAAAGCACTTTGTAAACTGTAAATCACGATATAGGCATAAAGTGCCATGTACAATTAATAATATCATGTCAAGTTTGCTGGTTATGTGAGACAAATGCCTGATTTCCATCAAGATACCAAATGCTGAAAGGGGTAGTGATATCTAGTATCTAGAAATAAAGAAAATATCCTTCTTTGCAGCTGTCTGCTTAGCTATGTCTCACAGCACCCAGGAAACCTGTGATGATTCTTAATTCTCACAAAGAACAGAAAAAGAGGAAATTGTTGTCAGTCAATAAACACCACACATTCATTTATTGAAAGAACATTTGTTAATTGTATTAATCATTGTTATTCACCAGGTATCGCACTGAGCTAAGTGCTGGGGATACAGAGATGAATAACAACCTCTATGTGTAAACATTTAGACATGTCCGAAAGGAGATCCACCAAAATGTTCATTCTCCCTTCCTCTGTCCCTCTTGCCTACTTCCTTCCTCCTTTCCTTTCTATCTCCCTCCTTCCCTACCTCCATCCCTTCTTTCCTTTCCTCCTAGGTAAAATTAATGTCACAAAACGGTAAGTCCTGAGTCAAGGTAGCTCCTCTATTGTTAGTTCTGCGGCTCTGTGTTATCTGCTGTACCATCCTCAGTCAGGTGCCCTTACAAAGCCAGGTTTTGCCCAAAGACATGACACTGACCTTGACCCCAGAAGCAGCCTCGTCTTCCCAGAGATGACCCTTTGGTTCTTTGAAGGAACTTTTCCAGGTATATTGAAGAAGAATTCCCTTCACGTCTCATTTGTCTGAATTGAGTCACTTGTCCATCCTGAAGCACGGGTAGAGGCTTAGACCAGTGGTTCTCCAAGTGCACTCCGAGGACCCCTGAGATCCTATCGGGGGTCCGTGAGGTAAAAATTATTTTCATGTCTTTCACGTCATACTAACGTCTTTGCCTTTTTTATTCTCACAAAAGCATAAAGTACAAAAAGTTCATGGATATGAAACTACCACTTTCTGAGGCTAATTACAGTGTATAGAATATTTTATAGAATTTTTATTAATATATATATCAACATCTGGGAGGGCTTCCAAGAGGCCATAGTTGCCAAGAATTGGTAAGTTCAGGCTAAGGCAAACTCATCCACTGAAACTCCCCCCATGCCCAGGAAGCTGGGCTGATGGGGCAGAGCTCCCCAGAGGTTGTGTGATAAGTCGGGTACGGAGGGTAGAACTACCCTCCTCTGCTTCAGGATGCCCACCGTCCACACAGGAGCCTCCTGCTGAAGTGGTGCTCCTCTGTTTACCCCGATTTCTGAGTGTGTGTAGAGGGGCAGAAAGAGTAGTCCAGGACTGGGGATGGGGTAAAGTGAAGTGTGGGGCCTGGACCTTCCTGGAGGCACCCACACACTACCTGGGGAGACAGGGTTTACTCACTACGGGGAAATAGAGAAAACTCACTTGCTACATTGATGCAGATTGTATAGGCTAGGGGGTGTAGTAGGTTAATTACAAAGAACCCCTGAACTAAGTAAAGGTTTCCCAGATGCTCTCCTAGAATGATTTCCCGAAGTGAATGAGGGAAATGTTTGAATGAGGGGCTTATTTTTTGAACTCTGCTCAGTATTACAGCCACCCTGAGGTCCAACTTCATTTTTCTTTTCCTTTTTTTAATTTATAAAATAAAAATGTTTATTTATATTTATATATGTTCAGAGTCAGCATATGTTAAAAATTTAGCAAAATGAGTTATTAGCTTTTATCACTGAGTACTGTTATTTCTTTTTTTTAATGCATTTTTTATTGTGCAATTTTAACATATATACATAGCAGTGATAACTTTCAAAGTACAATTTAAAAGTAGTTAGAGCAAATTTCAAAGAATGTCATGGGTCACAGTTCCCCAACTTCAGCTATTTCCATTATTGTAAAATATAACATACATACAGAAAGGTGTTAACTTTCAATGTATAGCTCAACAAGCAGTTATATAGGTTATTTCAAAAATTGTTACGGGTTACAGTTCCACAGTTCCAGTTCCTTCCTTTTTATGAAATATAGGGCATATACCGAAAGGGGAAGACTTTCAAAGCACAACACAACGGGTAGCTGTACAGCAAATTTCAAAGGATGTTATAGCTTACAGCTCCATCATGTCATTTACCTCCTTCCAGCTATTCCAACACCCCAGCATCTAAAATATGTACATATTTACATACAGTTTCAGTATTCATAGACCTTTGTTAAATCTTATCTTGTTTGTTGCTACCCCTTCCTCTCACTTAATCTCTTCATCTTCAGGGGTGTCTAGGCAGTGAGCACTCAAATTTGTTCATATTGAAAGGGGGTGTTGACAGTATGGGGAAGGGGGCTGCACCTGATTCCAATTTCACTTTTCAAGCAACACTTTTCTTCTTTTTCTGTCCATCCCTCCTTTCCAGTTTTCCTTCTCCTTCAGTCACCTTTTCTGCCTCCTTCCTCTCTCTTTTCTGTTCATGTCTCTCTCCTGTTCCTGGTTTGCTTTCATCCATTCTCTGTAACAGTGAAATATAAAATTTCCATTAACAACAGGAGATTACTACTGAACGAAAAGACAATCCCCATCCCCTCAAGAAACAGCTTTAATCTCTGAATCTCTAGCTGCTCTCAACCCCACTACTTAGACAGGCATAATTCTACATAGCTGCTCTCATCAAGTCTACTTCAAGCAATTTCTGCTGAAGGCAGAAATTAGAGACTTAAGGGCGCATTCTCCCTGCTTTTAATGGTCCATCTCACTTGACCCAAAGTCAGCACTTCAATAACAGTGAACCACTTTCATTTGTAATAGGATATCAGTGAGCTCTGCAGAGAAAACAAGCCAAGAGATCACCTATAGAGTACAGTTTGCTGGGGGTGGGGAGCTAATGCATAAAGGGTGCAGGTTTCCTGTGTGGGGGATGGGGAAGTTTTAATGAAAGGAGGTGAGGGTAGTGCAACACTGAATGGTTTCCTTGGAAGGGGCTGAGATGCGAAAGTTTATGTTGCCACGGTTGAAAAAAAAAGAAAGAACAGCTAAAGAGATAATGACAATTAAACGCAAGATGTGATCCTGAATGGGGTCTAACAAGGGAGGAGGAAAAACTCAAAAGGACATTATTGGGATGTGTGAAAGTATTGGAATATAGACTGTAAGCTTTATATCAATGTGGTTACTTAAGTGAATATCCTTGGTTTTAAAAAATGTACATGGAAGAAATAAGCATTCAAGGAGCATGATGTATGCAACCTACACTCAAGTGTTCAGAAAATGGATTGATAAACAGATGGAGAGACTGACAAATAGATGGATCAATAGATAAAATGATATGACAAATGTTACAATTGGTGCATCTGCGTATCTGGGAGTGTAGAGGTATGTCGGAGTTCTCTGTATGGGGTTTGTATTATTTTTGTAACTGTTGTAAAGTTTGAAAGTATTTCAAAATTAAAGGTTAAAAAAAAAATCATCCACTTTCCAATAATCCAACGCCACAGGTATGAACTCCCTTAGGAATCCTCTATCCTCCCCACACAGAATCACATGCCAAATTCACAGAGGCCCCCAGCTAGATGGACTCTTGTCCTCTCTTCCTCCCTCCTTCAATAACATGCTAGAAAATCAGCCTGCCCATTTCAAGGCTTGGGCTGTTTTATACATCTATAAGCTAGCATTTTACTTAAGAGCCAAATTGAAAATCTGTAATCAGCAACCTGATTAGCTCAACTTTGATATTCCTTAGGGAAAAGTTTTCTGCTTAACCTACCAATACCACTTTCAAACAACAATGCAAACATCTAGGTTCAAGCATTACTCACAAAGTCAAAAGGTGAAAACAACTCAAATGTCCATCGCCAGAAAAAGGGATGAACAAAATGTGGTCTATCCATACCATGGAATATTATTCAGCCATAAAAAAGGAATGAAGTTTCTGATACATGCCTTAAAAGCATTATGCTCAGTGAAATAAGCCAGACACAAAAGGACAAATGTTGTATGATGCCACTTATGTGAAATATCTAAAACAAGAAAATTCATAGAGACAGAAAGTAGATTAGAAATTACCAGGGACTGGGGTGGGGGTGGGGAGTTATTGCTTAATGGGTAAAGAATTTCTGTTTTGGATGATAGAAAAGTTTTGGTGGGCAATGGAAGGTGGCGATGATAACAAAACAATGTACACGCCACTGAAGTGTACAGTAAAAACGGTTAAAAAGGCAAATTTTATATTATATATATGTTACCAAAATAAAAGGAAAATAAGGGAAAACAAACAGACAAACACAATTTCTGAGTGGGCCAGAAGGCACTTTCACTTGAATCTTGAATGAAGAGTCAGTTTGGAGTTGGTGTGTGTGTGTGTGTGTGTGTGTGCAGGACATGGGACTGGGGGGTCCTATCTGGAGGCTCAGCAGCTGCACTCTAGAATCATGGGGGTGGGGTGAGGGGGAACTTTTATAAATTTCTGATGCCCCAACCTGCATCCCAGACCCAGTAAATCAGACTCTCTAGTACTTTCTAAAACTCATGAATTGTTTTCAACATCCAGCCAAGTTTGAAAACCAGTATTCTAGGCCAGTGCTTCTCAAACATTGACATGTACCCGAATCAGTTGGGGATCCGGTTAAAATGAAGTTTCTGATTCAGAGAGTCTGGGGCAGAGCCCAGAAGTTGCCCAGCTAACCAGCAGATGCTACGGGGTGGTGACGTCACTTGGAACAGTCAGGGGCTGAAAGATTCCAGCAAGTGCAAACTAAAACTCCTCCCTTGTAATATAATCATCAAATCGTGTCATATTGACTCCTGCCACCATAACGGCCTAGTGGGGGAAGACCCTGTTTTAGTGTCCAGAGGCTGCAGAGAAGAATCCCTCCTTGCTTCTGATGACTCCAAGCATTTCTTGGCTTGTGGAAGTATCACACCTCTCTCCGCGCCGCCCCCCACCCTTGTCTGCACATGACCTTCTCCTAATCACCTTCTGCTTCACCCTTATAAGGAAACTTGTCATTGGATTGCAGGAGCACCTGGATAATCCTGGATAATGTCCTAAACTCAAAATCCTTAATTACATTCACAAAGACCCTTTTTCCAAATAAAGTAGCATTCACAGTTTGTGGGTATTAAGACATGGACATATCTTTCAACCCATGGCAGGCTCTATTCTTCAATGTTTGCCCAGTGAAACCTCATAAGTGACTCAGCTGAAAGCAGGGGACATTCTTGTTGTCACCCTTTCCCTGGGAACGCACTTCACCTTGACCAAGCAGTATGATGTGGTGGGAAATTCTGGGGCTTAAAGCCCTGGGTTCAAGCCCCATCTTTGGTGCTTGCTAGATGAAGCCTTACACTTAAGTTGCTTATTCTCTTTGAGCTTCAGTTCTTTCATCTATAAAATGGGTATGATCAAACTTACCTCACAGAGACCAAGAGAGGTAACTATGTGAAATCACCTGAAATATAAATAACATCTGATGAATAACACATTCCTTTTACCGATTAAAATAAAAGAGGACACAGAAAGAAAAGACATTACGATGAATATTTAAATGTCCCCTATATATTGTGGGTGGTATTTGTGTCCTGATGAATTTACTGTCTACATAGTTTCTTTGAACATAACTTTTCTACTTTGTGCTTCTGTGCTTTTGCAAAAGATTTTCTCTGCCTAGAAATGCTCTCTTGGGCAATGAAATTCTACTGATCCCTTGATGACAGTAGCCAACATTTTTTGATCCTTTACTATGAGCCAACCTCCACACTAAGCATTTAATGTGGATTTTCTCATTTAATTTTCACAATAACTCTGAGTACGGGGAAAGTAATTATCCCATTGTACAGAGGGGGAAATTGAGGCTTAGTCACATGTCAGAGTTACACCAGGAACTAACAGCAGAATGAGATTCCATTCCAAGCAGTCTGGCTCCCAACTTGACAGTCTGACACTGCACTCTGAATGCTCCCCCCGTACTGCTCCAATGCCACCTCATCTGTGAAAACTCCCCATCTACTGAGAAGCATTAGTTCTTCCTCTTTACTCCCAGAGCATCCCAAACATTCCTCTCTGGACTTATTTCTGTCAGGTCTCTCACTTGTTTGTCTCTGCCCTAGACGGTGAGCTCCTCAAAGGCAGGAAATATGTCCTTCTGATCTTTGTAAGCCCAACCCCCAGGTCAGGGTACTTGCTCTGTAGAAGTCTTTAGGCAGAAGGGATGGTCTGCGAAACCTACCCTATTACACAGGAAGGCTCCCAGAGAACAAGTTCACTGTGCATGTCTGTGTAACACCAATCAATATGCAACAACCACCAAGTCGGTCCACCTCTCCACGGAGTCAAAACTTGGAACTCTTTTTCCTAATTGCAACTTCTGTCACAATCACCCTTCCCTCCTTCATCAAGCCCATAATATGCATTTACTTTTGGCTTTGGTTTACTATAACTCTCATGGAGACGGTGTGCTCTTTTCTTTGTTATTTATATTTGTTCATTAGAGACTATGAATTTTAAGACAGAAGGGATTTTGTAATAATACTTGGCAGAGGACCTATACCTAGTAGATGCTTAAATGTTTCCATAATAAGTGAATAAATGCAATTCTTCTGGCACATTTTGCAGCCTAGCACCGCACACAATTCAGTACTCCGCCAAGATTAGTACATTCATTCATCAATTGAGTAACTGGGAATACAAAGATGAAACAGATATGAATTTAACCTTCAGAAAGCATGTCTACTTGGAGATATAAAGACTGTTCCGTTAATAAAGAATGTTCTATGACCATGTCCAGCGGAACAGATTAGGGAAGACTTCATGGAGACAAAAAGGACTTGCACTAGTCCTGAAGGATCAAGAAGATTTAGATATTTGGCAAAGCAGGAGACGGGGGATTTCCAGGTTGTGCAATGAACCTAAGCAAAAGCAGAAAACTGGGAAAGCCTGGCACGTGTATTTGGAACGGAGCAAAGTTCATCATGCCAGGGCATGGAGTGGGGAAAGAGGAAGGGTGAAGAGAGAAGATGGAAATGTCTGTGAATGCTGGGTGACGAAGTGATCCATACTGGCTCAAGCTCAGGATAGCAAGCCACTGGGAGAATTCCCTTAATTTGCATAGCTCATCAGCACCATCTCAGTTCCAACAGATGAAGGCCGCAGGGGACATCTGGCCCCAGGGCCCTTGCTGCTGTGCATTTTCTAACACCAGTCACCTTCCAGCAGACACTTTTTCCTTCTAGCAGGTTTCACTACTGGAAAACGTCAACCATGGTGTAATCATATTTGTAAGTGCCTTTTGCATGTCATCTGGTGCATACCAGGATTCCACTAATTAGCACGTTATTAGGAGCTGCCACAGCACCTCGGGAGGAAACCATCCCCCAGGTTCTCCCGCCCACCACCAATCTTTCCCATCACCCAGCTCATCACAAGACAGGACAGTAGCCAAGGGCTGTTTGAGCAGTACACAACAGATTGAAGGGAAACTGGTATCTTAGAGCTTGACCTCCTGAGTTGCAAATAGAGCCAGTATTCCAGATATGGGAAGAGGGTGCTGTGGGAGAGACGTAGCCACGTAGAGAAGCATCATTAATGCCATCAAAATCATCATTACTGTTGTAATGGCATGGTGCTGGTTACTGCACAAAAGAAACATTCTCTGCCAACTTGAGTAACTTACTTTACCTCTCTGAGCCTCGGTTTCCTCATCTGTAACATCAGAGTGTGGGGAACAGATGGGGCAAGGGCATTACTATCACTCACCTTCAAAGAATATTTGTGAGAATCTACAAGATGATGTATGTAAGAGACGTAAAAGGCCTAATGCAATGCCTGATATGTAAGGGGTGCTGGTTAATGGTAATGATTTATTTATTGTGAAAAATTAAAATGTATATATGTACATAAATATTGTATTGTGTATGTATATTTATATGTACATATATCTACGCATCTTCATACAGATACGTAGTGATTTTTCACAATATCCTGATAAGGTAGGGAGGGCAATTTCCCAAAGATGTTGATCCCATAGAATAGGACAGTTGGGGCATGGCCCAAGGGCACACAATTAATCAATGGCTTGGGTTAGAAACCAAGGCTCCCTTCTCCCAGTACCAAGCTGCCTACCGAAACTTCAAGCCTACCTTTGGCATAACTGTAAATGAGAATGGGGAAGTAAGCTGAGAGGATTCAACAACCCAAGAAGGCAGGGCCAAGGGACTGTCAACACTTCTTCGGGCTGCTATTTTCTAACTAAGTTCTTTTGCACCTTCTCCACAGATGCCACTTCATACACCATTAATCATGTTTCTCTTAAATTCTTGGTAGGATTCCTTCAAAAATGGGAGCTGAGGACAGAGTGACTGGGACTTCCTCAAAGCCACGACGGAGTTCTTTCTTTGTTGTTCTTAAATCAAAATCTGAAATTATCTTTTTATTTTCATTGATCATTTTCTTTCTTTCTTTTTTGTATAGTAACATATATATATATATATATATATATATATATATATCATAAAATTTCCCATTTTAAGTGTACAAATCATTGGTATTAATTATATTCACAAGCAGTACAACCATCACCACCTTCCATCATTGAAAATTTTTCATCACCCCAAACAGAAACTCCGTACATTTTAAGCAATAACTCCCCATTTCCCCCTTCCCCCAGCCCCTGGTAACCTCGAATCTACTCCCTGTCTCTATGAATTTGCAGGGCTTATGTCTTTTTAATCCTGGTCTCCCCAGCACCTAACACCTCAAGAGCTCTCATTACATATCCTTTTTTGGGGGGGAATGGGGGGGAAATTTTTTTAATTAGAGAAGTTGTACATTTCTAGAGAGCTCATACACAGAATACAGAGTTCCCATTTTTAACATTTTGCATTAGTGTGGTACTTTTATTACAGTTGGTGAGAGAATGTCATTATAATGTACTATTAGCTGTAGTCCACTGTTTACAATAAAATTTTTAAATTTTTGTTCTAGCAGCATATATATTACCTAAAATTTCCCCTTTCAACCACATTCAGATATATAATTGATTGGTGTTAATTACATTCACTACCATCACCACCATCCTTAACCAAAATTTTTCTATTACACCAAACAGAAATGCTGCACCAATTGAGTTAACTCCCCATTCCTTACCCCCACCCTGACCTCTGGTAAACTTTATTCTAGTTTCTGACTCTACGAATTTGCTTATTCTAATTATTTCCTATCAGTTAGATAATACAATATTTGTCATTTTGGATCTGGCTTATTTCCCTCAGCATAAAATCTTCAGGGTTCATCCAGGTTACTGCATATGTCAGGACTTCATTCTTTTTGCAAATGAACAATGTTCCATTTTGTGTATATACCACATTTTGTTTATCCATTCATCTGTTGATGGACATCTGGGTTGCTTCCATCTTTGGAAAATTATGAATAATGTCACTATGAACATTGGTGTGTAAACAACTGTTCAAGTCCCTGCTTTCGATTATTTTAGGTACATACCAGCTCACATGGTAATTCTACACTTAACCTTCTGAGGAACCACCAAACTGTTTCCCACAGTGGCTGCACCATATCCCATTCCCAGCAACAGTAAACAAGTGTTCCTGTTTCTCCACATCCTCTCCAAGACTTGTTATTTGTTGTTGTTTTTTAGATAGTAACCATTCTAGTGGGTATGAAATGGTATCTCATTGTGGTTTTGATTTGCCATTTCCCTACTAGCTATTGTTGTTGAGCATTTTTTCATGTGCTTTTTGGTCACCGGTTTATCTTCTTTGGAGAAAAGTTTACCCAAGTCTTTTGCCCATTTTTGAATTGGGTGGTTTGTCTTTTTGTTGCTGCTACGTATTCTTAGGTCTAACTGAGGGGCTTTTGTAAGTCAAGTAATGTTGTGGACTGAATTAGGTCCCCCAAAAAGATATGTTGAAGTCCTAATCCCCCGCCCCTCAGAATGTGACCTTATTTGGAAATTGGGTCATTACAGATGGAATGAGACAAATGAAAATGAGGTCATCCTGGAGTAGGGGTGAGCCCTCAATCCAATACAACTGCTGTTCTTATAAGAACGGGACATTTGGACACAGACAGGCAGAGAAGATGGCCAGGTGAGGATGGAGCCAGCTGTATCTACAAGCCAAGGAACCTCGGGGGTGACCAGAAGCCAGAGGAGAGGCAGGGAACAGATTGTACCTACAGACTTGAGAGAGCGGAGCCCTGTCAGCACCTTGATTTCTACCTCCACAACAGTAAAGCAATAAATTTCTTTCTTTTTTCTTTTTTTTTTTTTTTTTTGGTCACCTGTTTGTGTCAATTTGCACCATCCAGGAAGAGGAGCCAGGAAAGCAAAGAGGGCCCCAACCGAGGGCCCCAGCCGAGGGCGTTTCCGAGGGAAAAAAAAAAAAAAAAGTTAAGAACGGAGTGCGCATGCTCGAGGCCTGCAGCGAGCGAGCGCCCCCCTCCCCCACGCCCCTTGCATTTGTCTGTCTCTTTTCCTCTTTCATCTATTATTGTTTTGGTGTAAAAGGAAAGGTGTGACTTGGATGTCTGGAATCGCTGAGCTCAATAAACCTAGAGGAAGGGGAGAACTCTGGCTGCTGCTACAGGCGGAATGAACCAGGCGGGGAGCTGGCGTGTTTTTATTTGCAGCTATGGGCTGTTGAAATAAAGAGACCACCCTGCCGTGATCTTGTCTGCCATAACACTGTGACTCCAGAAACCATAAACTCCGTGTCCAGGAGCTAACAAGATGCAAGCTGAAGAGAAATCAGAGGACAGACTGAAGGGAGTTTAACCTGAACTTTTGAAGTTGGACTGCTTTTTGTTTGTTTGTTTTGTTTTGTTTTGTTGCCTTAGCTAGAATTTTAATAAAAATAGGCATGAGAGAGAAGTGTTGGACAAAAGCCTTCAGACACTGCCCCCCGCCCCCCTCCACCGTCGAACTTTCCTCCCAGATGCTGCAGTTCAAATCCCAAATTCTCAAACAACAATGAAAAATATATAGGTCAAACCACTCTTGTCTTCTGTCATGCTAATACTCACCAAAAGAAACTGGCAGAATGTCAACCCGAGAATTCCACCAAGTAACCCTGCCTCCTGCTGAGAAGAAGTCAAGAAATCAGAAACCCAAATTAAAGTGTTATCTTGCTGGCAAGAGAAGTGTGAAAAACTGCTGTGCCCTATTCTAGCAATGCCAATGAGCTCATGTACTTTCATTTTGAGGTGTTAAAGAGAGAGGGCATTCTGTATGAATATTTAGGTCAAATGCTAGGATTTCTTTTAACTCTTTAGAATTCTAGCCCAGTTCCAACAGCACTAAACTGAGGTCCTAAAACTGGCATCACAAACTTTTCCTGGAACCTTAACAGAGTAATTGCTGATATTGTTTAAAAAAAATTTTTTTTAAGCCTGGCTGATCTCAGACAGAGCTGCATTATTTCTTTCTGTCCCCCTGAAATGATCACTGCTGTGGAATGTCCTTGCATATTTAAAGGTTCACAGATCAGATGTGTCATTCCTCAATAAAGAGAAACACCTCCCAGGGTCTCCTACCTGAACGTGAAGGCTCAAGACGGAGTCTTGGAGGGTCAATGACACTAGGCAGAGGCTCTTCCCCACTCCCTCACGTACCCCACCCAGCTCCCCCACTGGTTAAATTTAGGCTGGATTCCTGGTTAAGCAAGGATTACCTTCCTTGCCTCACTCCCCAGAGAAGTTTTTCAGGTTTTAAGTCAAAGGGAAAGTCATGCCTTCTAACCCTTCTTACCCAGGCCCCTTTCAGCAGGCCACTGGGAAGTCCTTACCCAGTCACTTAAAGGCCCCAAGGATGAATCAGTCTGCCAAGAACTTACTACCCATCTCCTCTTCATCTTGGAAAGATTAAGGAGAGCTCTATCTCCTTTATTTTGACAGCAAAACAACAAACTGAGATGTAAAGCAACAAAAGAGTTTATTTGGGGTCTTAGAATTGCAATTTGCAGTGCACAGATTCAGGTAGCAACCTCAATCATATCCCGAGTTGGGCCTGTCAGGCAAGAGTTTTTAAAAGGAAAGAAAAAAAAGGAGAAGTTGGTTAGGGCAAGGGTCTTAGAGATTGGTTTCATTTTTTCAGAAAGGGAACGGTTTTGTTGGCTGCTTAGGTTTTGCTTATAGCAGCCAGTTTCGGGGTTTCAGGTATAGTGTAAGGGCCCTTCAGTATGCACAGATTTCCAACTCCATTTTAAGTCTCTTTGCCCAAGTTGCTCCATTTTTCTGTCAGGAGATCAACCCTCTCTGTTCCTCCACTAGCGTCTATTGTAGCTAAACCCGCAGAAGCCTCAAATCCCAAGGAGGCACATGAAGGGTCACTCAGCCACCAATGAGATCTCTTAGGTGCTTGATGTGAGGTGCTAGAGTTAACCGGAAAAGGAAATTCAGTAAGCTGCCTCATCCAAAATTATTTATAGAAATATGGAACTTTCATACATGCTAACAATAATCAGAAGTTATGATGAAAGAAAAGACAATAACAATTTTATAACAATAACAATAACAAAAGACAAACATACCTGGGAATAAACTTAAGAATCGTGCAAGATGAATAAAACCTTGAAGTGTTGAAACTTAACTAAATGGAAAACTTGACTAAATGGAAAGGCCAAATATAGCATTGCTAAGTCAGTTCTCGCTAACGTATCTATAAATTTAAAGCACTCTCAGTGAAATACCAAGATTTTTATTTAATCAATAAAGCTGTTTCTAGAGTTCACATAGAAAAATAAACATGCAGGGATAGCCTAGAAATGTTTTAAAAGTTTAAATGTTTTAAAATAATGAGGAACGTCCTAGACTTACCAGGTAATAAATATATTATAAAATTACATTAATATAAATTATGCAGTATTCACACATGAATAGTGTGCGGGTTTGAATGTATTATGTCCCCCAGAAAAAGCCATATTCTTTGATGCAATCTTGTGGGGCAGACATAATAGTGGGGATTAAGTTGGAGCGTTTGGATTAGGTTGTTTCCATGGAGATGCGCCCCACCCAACTGTAGATGATAACTGATGGGATATTTCCATGGAGGCGTGGCCCCACCCATTCAGGGTGGGCCTTGATCAGTGGAGCCATATAAATGGGCTGACTCAAAGAGAAGGAACTCAGTGCAGCTGTGAGTGACATTTTGAAGAGGAGCAAGCTTGCTAGAGAGGAACGTCCTGGGAGAAAGCCATTTTGAAACCAGAACTTTGGAGCAGACGCCAGCCACGTGCCTTCCCAGCTAACAGAGGTTTTCCGGACACCATTGGCCATCCTCCAGTGAAGGTACCTGATTACTGATGTGTTACCTTGGACACTTTATGGCCTTAAGACTGTAACTGTGTAGCCAAATAAACCCCCTTTTTGTAAAAGCCAATCCATCTCTGGTGTTTTGCATTCTGCAGCATTAGCAAACTAGAACAAATAGACATATCATAGAATAGAATAGAAAATAAGAAAAGTAGACACAAATATATATGGCAAATTAGTGTAAAATCAACCTAGTATCTCAAATGAACAGAGAAAGATTATTTAATAAATGGTTGGCTTAGGGACAATATGGAAGCCATTTGGGAGAAAAAAATAAGTTGGAATCGTACTTCATACCTGACACTGGAACAAACTCCAAATGAGTCAAAGATTTGTATATGAAATGTGAGGCCATAAATTTACCAAAAGGAATCAAGAAGAATTGTTTTATAATCTTAAGTATGGAGAAGACCTTTTAACTATGACACTAAATTGGAAACCACAGAAGAAAAGATTGAAGAATTCCACAACATCAGATAAAAAGTTCACATCATCAAAACCATCATAAACCCAATTTTTAAAATGGTAATTGTTCTGGTTTACTAATGCTGCCATTATGCAAAATACCAGAAATGGTTTGGCGTTTATAAAGGAGGTTTATTAGGTTACAGTTCTAAGGCTATGAAAGTGTCCAAATTAAGGCATCAACAAAAAGATACCTTCACTGAAGAATGGCCTATGGTGCCCAAAAACCTCTGTTAGCTGGGAAGGCATGTGGCTGGTGTCTGCTCCAGGGTTCTGGTTTCAAAATGTCTTTTTCCAAAATGTCTCTGGGCTGGTCTCTCTCAGCTTCTCCAGAGCAAACTCTGGGCTAGCATCTCCAAAGCAGTCAGCTCCCAAGCATCTCTCCAAAAGTCTCTCTCAGCTGCAGCACTGAGCTCCTTCTGTCTGTGAGCTCTTATAGGACTCCAGTGATTTAATTAAGACCCACACTGAATGGACGGGGTAACACCTCCACGGAAATATTCTGATCAAAGGTACTACCCACAGTCCAGTGAGTCACATCTCCATGGAAACATTCAATCAAGAGGTCACACCCTAACCAAAAAGATTAATCAATCTGCCCCCAAGAGATTGCATTTAAGAATTTTTTTTTCGGGGGGGCGGGGGGCGGGCAACATAACATACAAACCAGCACAGTGATGCAGGGAAAAACAATATTTGAAACATATCACGGACTAAAAAACCAATAGAAAAATTGGCAAAGGATATGAACAGACAGTCCCTCAAAAAGGAAATATAAATCATTCTCAAATATAAGAAAAAACATTCCATCTCATTATTAATAAAAGAAATGGAAATAAAAACTATGAGATAATACTTTTCTAGTATCAAATTTCAAAAATTCCTTAACACTTTAGGCTTCAGTGTTGGCAGGGCATTCTTATTACTGGCAGAATTGTGAATTGATAAAACCTATAGGGAGAGCAATTCCTCAAAAACACCAAAAATTATAAATGCATATGTCCTTTGACCAATCAATTTCACTTCTAGGAATTTATCCTACATATGAGTTCAAAAAGATATATGTACATGGTTATTCAATGCAGGATTGCTTGTTACATCAAAAGGTTGGAAACGACCTAAATGTCCATTAATAAGAGAATGGCTAAATAAATTATGGTAAATTCATTCAATGGAATAATAGATAGCCATAAACGACAACAAGGGAGTTCAGTACATGCTGAAATTGAATGATCTCCAGGATATATCATTAAGTGAAAAAACAAGTTGCAGATCGGTGTGTAGAGTATTCTACCATTTGTAGAAAACCTGAACGAAGAAAGAATATATGAACATATTCAGTAGTATATACCGAGAATAACCTGGGAAGTTATATAAGTTATCTTTGGGGGAGGAAAACTGGGTGTCTGGGACAGTGTTGGGGGGTAAATCTTCACAATATTCACTTTTGAAACTTTTGAATTTTGAACCAAGTGGATATGTTCTCTATTTAAAAATTCAGTAAATATAATTTACTGGTGGGGATAGGGAATAGGGAGGTAAGGATGGTGGTGATGATAGCACAACATTGTGAATGTAATTTACAGCACTGAAATATGTATCTGAAAGTGGCTAAAAGGGGAAGTGTTAGATTGTATATATGGTAACAGAATACAATTTTTAAAAAATCCATGGAACCGCACTACACAAACAGTGAACCCTAAGTTAAACCATGGACTATAGTTAATAGTACAACTATAAAAATGTGCTTTTATCAATTGTAACAAATGTACCACGTCAATGCAAGGTGTCAATATAGGGGGGTATATGGGAATTCTGTATTTCATGCTTGATTGTTCTGTAAACCTACAACTTCTGTAACAAAAAATTAAAAACAAAATTCAGTAAATATAATTTTTCAAAACTTTTTATTGTACTAATATATAGACAACTCCAAATTTCCCATTTTAACCACTTTAAAAGTATAATTCAGTGATATTGATTGCATACACAACATTGTGCTACCACCACCAACATCATTACTCAAGTAAGTGTAAGTTCAAAAGAATCTAAAGGATATGAAGAATGGCAAGCAAAAATCAACATATGTACCTAAAATGTGCAAGTATAAATGCATAAACAGAGCTCAGTGTGTGCTTTTGGAGCATAATATAATGGAAACAGCTTGGAACATGATGTTGTCAGAGTACAATTTTTGAAAAAGTTAAAAATGTGATTCTCATGCACATAGAATGAACACTTGTTAAAGATTTGATTTAACTTACTAACCCATGAGGAAATCAATAAGATGGGGAAGCTGATTCTCAGAGCTTTAAGGAACTAGGGATTATATAGCCCATAGGGAAACACATACCAAATAAGCTTTTTAAAGTTAGTGACAAATCTGGTTAATGTTCTTCAGGGCAATAAAACCCTGTTACCTTTTCTAACAGACAGAAATCATGCACATCTCATCACACTGGGACCCCCATGTACAAGTTAACATGTAACCGCACAGAGTCTGAGTCCTTAATTAATAATAAATGACAAAGTCAAACCTGTATATTCTAGAAACAGGGCTGGCTACATAATTTGCTTAGGCCAGTACAAATGAAAATACAGGGTCCCTTGTTCAAAAATCACTAAGAATTTCAGACAGTGACAGCAATGCACTAAACCCAATGCAGGGGTCCTTCTATGGGTGGGGTCTGGTATGGCTACAAGGTCTCATGCCCCCATAAAGCCCACCCTGCCTGGACAACTAAATAATCCTTAGGAGAGGTTTTAAACAGTGTCCCAGCAGTCATCCTCTTGCCTTATTCCAGGTTTGGGATAATTTTTCCTTACAGAGTCAAAAGAACCACTTCCTAGTTGTACCGTCTTGTACAAGTTACTTAACGTCAGGCTCAATTGTCTAGCCAGTCACTGAGAATTAAAAATAATCCTTGCCCTATGTACCTCATGGGGTTAATATGATTATTAGGATGTGCGTTTGAGAGTTTTGTACACTGTGAAGGCCTATACAAAACTGTACAAATATTTAGTCATTTTGGCATCCCCAGCCTGGCACTTCCTTCAGAATCTCTCTTGAGAGTCAGTTCTCTTAGTTTAATCAGGGAAAGCTTCATGGGAAAAACGACCTTGAACTGCATTATAAGGAGAGGAGGCGATGTGATGTGGTTGTCAGGACGCGGAAGGTTGTCCCAGACATAAGTGACGATTTGGACGAAGGCCCGGAGAAAGGAGAGGATGAGCCCATCCCGAAAGATAATAACACTGCCCGCCTCACAGGCTCACGGGAGATGAGAGCAGACAATTAAGGCGGGGGGGGGGGGGGCACACCTGCCCTTGGAACATCAGGGCAGCCTCGGTCAAAGTTACCCCAAATGCTCCCAATGGCAGAAGAAGGAAAATACCTCCCCAAAGATGCCACCGCAATCAGAATGCTTCTTAAAATCCTGTGTTTATAAGTTCATGCAAATTTACCTTCTGTTACATCATATGCCCAAGATTATCTTAATTTTAAAAATAATATCCCCCCTACCCCCCAAAAAAACTTTGGGTAAAAATGAATTCTATTACAACTCAAGTGTATATCAACAGATGAACGAATAAACACAGTGTGATGTATATATACAATGGAATATTAGTCATTAAAAAAGGAATCAAGTACTGACAAAAACCACAACCTGGATGAACCTTGAAAATGTTATGTTAAATAAAATAAGCCAGACACAAAAGGACAAATATTATGTGAGTCCACTTACATGAAATATCTAGAATAAGCAAATTCATAGAGACAGAAAGTAGAATAGAGGTTATCAGGAGTGGTGGGTGGGGGGAGGCTGGAATGGGGAGCTATTGTTTAACGGGTACAGAGTTTTAGTTGGGGGTGATGAAAAAGTTTTGGAAATGGATGGTGGTGATAGTAGCAGTACATTGTGAGTGCAATTAATGCCATCGAAGTGTACGCTTAAAAATGGTTAAAATAAAATTTATATATGTGTGTATATATATTATATATATGTAATTTGTATATATGTGTATACTATATATATGTGTGCATGTTACCATAATAAAATGTTGTTAAAAATTGAATTCCATCAAGACATCCCATATTTATTCCATGGTTCCCATAACTCAAGAGGCTTAAATATCCCAGTTTAAGATGCACTGTGATATTAGCATCTTAATATAATATTGTTCATGATATCTATATGATGAAGGCTGCTGCCCAGGAGATCCCTCTTGGCACTTTAGGGATCAGACCCCTTTGGATGGGATCCCAACTGCCTTGTACAGAAATTCCACTCTGTAGCCAGAGTTACTCCCAGACGTCTCTGCAGTTCTTTCTTTGCACATACACCTACCTATGTACCTTCAGTCAGATCCCTTCTTGACTCTTGGAGGACTAACTGGTTCCAGAAGATTTATGACCAGTTGAGTTTCTCCAGAATTCCTTCATCCCCCTTCTATTGCCCCTTTCGTTTTCTGCTCCATGATTGGGTATGGAAGTGAAATGGCAGAAGTGGGCAGGGCAGGGGTGCACTGTCTACTCAAAACAGGGAGAGTTTCATGAGATGGCAAGGAGCTTGGGGCCCAGGAGCAGTCAGGGTCTCCTAAATCGGTGACTTGTGAGACCCCCCAGGCTCCAAGCCTTCTGATTCTGATGGTGGGCCCTACCTACTATAGGAAGCCCCTTCAACCATTCACATGTTTCTGCTCTCCAGAGCTTTAACCCTTAGTGCAGAATAGTCATTTATGTATGATTAGAACCAGGCTGCTGAATGCAGGAAGTACTCTAATAATAAGCTCAGATTACAGCCTTTCTGATTCTAATCCATCCAGGGAAGAATTTTTTGTGTATTTCCCTTTGTCAGTGTCTGCATATTTTGCTCACAGATTTGATGACAATTTGAAGGAGCACCACTCATGGGTGCCTGTTTGTGTTTAAAAAATGAATTAGAGGGAAGCTGAAGATTCTTCTTGATCCTTTCTTCCCATTCTCAGAGTTTGTTTTTATGACCAACAAAGGGGCTGATGGATTGCAAAATAGAAGATCAAAAGAGCATGTAACATCTCTTTCCCCATGTGCTTCAAAATGATAGAGGATGGGAGGAAGTGTCAAGTAGAGATGAAATAGATTATCCTTGTGCGGATAATTGCTGAAATGGTGTGATGAGAACTATTCTTTCTACTTTTTTGAGGTTTGAAATTTCTGTAGGATTTTTTTTTTATTCCCTGCCCTCATGGAGTTTATATTCTCTTTTAAAAAGGAGGCAGTGTGTGAAAACCAGCACGCAGTAGGATGCATGGTAGTTGTGCATCTTTCACTCTGTCTGTCCTTTGGCTCTTTAGTCCATGACCCGAGCTTCACTATCACATCCCTGCAGATGGCTCTGAGTCAGGGGCTCTCACCCCCGTCTTTCTGCCAGGCTCTTGCCAGTCTGGCCCAGCTGCTCTATGCAGCAATCTTCTCCTCCCCTTGAAAAAAGAGAAAAGAAAAAGAAAAAAGAAAACCAGGACCTCTAGGTTCTCATCCATAGGATCAGCCTTGCAGTCAGCAACAAGGATCAATTCCAAGCAGAGGCGAGAGCCAATATTTCCCTCTAGACTATGGTTGTGAACTAGGATATGATGGAGAACTCAAAAATAGAGATTTCCAGGCCCAGAAACAGATGTAATGAATAAGACACCAAGGGCAGTGGAGACAAACATATGCAATTTTAAAAGCTCCCCTGGTGACCATGTGTATTGCCAGGTGTTCCTGGTTTGCTAATGCTGCCATTATGCAAAATACCAGAAACAGATAGGCTTTTATAAGGGGAGTTTATTTGGTTACAAATTTACAGTCTGAAGACCATGAAAATATCCAAATTAAGGCATAAACACAAGTATAACCTTCACCGAAGGAAGGCCAATGGCATCCGGAAAACCTCTGTTAGCTGGGAGGGCATGTGACTGGCATCTCCTGATCCCAGGTTGTGTTCCAGCTCCTCTCTCAGCTCCTGTGTGTTCTTCAAAATGCTGCTCTTGGGGTGTTTTGTCCTCTCTTAGCTTCTCTGGAGCAAAGTGTCAGCAAAAGTCTGCTGTCAACGGTCACCTCCAAAATGTCTCTCTGAGTTGCAGAACCAAGCTCCTTCTGTCTGAGCTCTTATAGGGCTCCAGTGATTTAATTAAGACCCATGCTGAATGGGCGGGGCCACAGCACCATGGACATAATCCAAACAGAGTTATCACCTACAGTTGGCTGAGTCACATCTCCATGGAAACAACCCAATCCAAAGGTTCCAACATAATCAAGACTAAATGCGTCTGACCCCACAAGATTGCATCAAAGAACATGGCATTTTGGGGGACATAATACATCCAAACCGGCACACCAGGGATGGGAACCACTGCAACAGGCAAGCACTTACTTCATGTTGCCGGGGTTGCCGGTCTGACCTGGACGAGTGTTCTGACTCAGAAAGTTTGGTTCACCTTGCTGCTTCACCTGGGAGCCCCCTCTTGTTCACTGTTTGCCCTGATGGTGTCTGGTACAGTGTCCTCTGAGCCACCGTGCTTGTTCATTAGTTTCACCGTCTTTTAACAGTCTTGTCCCTGTAGGCAGGTGTGGTTTTTGACTGCAGCCCCTGCTGGGCCACACTTTCTTGATGGGGGTAACTAATAATCCAAATTCAAGATAGAAAACTTGGTGTGTATCCCACCGTTATGTTCTGCAGGTCCCTGAAACTGAATATAAAGAAAGTCACTGGCTTCCCCAATCCCAACCAGCTCCCTCTCCTGGTTTTAGAGTTATAGTTCTTCCTGTCATCGTGCTTGCTATTAAAGTTATGATTGACCTCTCCCTATCCATCCTTATCCCATGCTTCTCTCTAATAAATCACCAAATCTCTTTACTCTCTGTCTTGGTCTGATAAGCTGCCTTGACAAATACCACACAATGGAGTGGCTTAAACAATTGGAATTAATTGGCTCATGGTTTTGAGGCTGGAAGAAGTCCAAAATCAAGATACCGGCAAGGCTTGCTTTCTCCTCAAAGACTAACATTTTGGTGCTGGCTGCCGGTGATCCTTGGGGTTCCTTGTTTTATATCTCTGCCTCCCTTCACATGGTGATGTCTTCTCCTTTCTTGCCTCTGTGACTTCCAGGTTCTCTTTACAAAGCCTCCAGTGATCCAGAGTAAGACTCACCTTCATTCAGTTAGGCTACACCTTAACTAAAAATAACGTCTTCAAAAGGTCATATTTACAATGGGTTCACACTACAGGGATAAGGATTAAGAAATTTGGGGTACATAATTCAATGTACCACACCCTCTGTGCCTGTTTGGATGTATTATGTCCCCCAAAGTGCCATGTTCTTTAATGCAGTCTTGTGGGGGCAAACGTATTAGTGTTGATCAGGTTGTAACCTTTTGACTGAGTGTTTCCATGGAGATGTGACTCACCCAACTGTGAGTGACACCTTTGATTAGGGTGTGACCTGTTGATTAGATTATTTCCATGGAGGTGTGGCCACCCCCATTCAGCTCAGGTCTTGATTAATTTACTGGAGTTCTTTTAAAACACTGGCCAGACCCAAACAATTGCTAGCTTAGTTCAGTGATGCTTGGAGTTGTGGATCCCTGACGTTGGCTGATGCTTTGGAGATACTAGCCCAGAGTTTGCCCCAAGAAGTGAAGCCCAGAGACATTCTGGAGAGCACCATTTTGAAATGCAACCTGGGAGCAAGCAAACACCAGCCACGTGCCTTCTGAGCTAACAGAGGCTTTCCGGATGCCAACGGCCTTTCTCCAGTGAAGGTATACTCATGTTTATGCCTTGGTTTGGACACTTTAATGGCTTTTAGAACTACAGATTTGTACCCAAATAAATCCCCTTTATAAAAGCCAATCCATTTCTGGTATTTTGCCTAATGGCAGCATTAGCAAACTGGAACACCCTCTATTCAAAAAATGCGTTCTTCATCTCTTCCTCCTAGGCACACAGCCTTTGTCCTGCTCTGGCCCTCTTTACCTCCCCCCTGGAATATTAAGGAGCCTTACAGGTGAACTTCCCATCTCTTGTTTTTTCCAAACCCTCCCTTCTTTCACTACTTACACTCCCACTCCTTCCATTAGCTGTTTACAGATAAATCCAACCAGTCTTCTCAATGAATATGTTGCTTTCCAGATCCTTAAAGTCCAAATTTTTTGTTCTTCAGTGATTTGGCCCAATCTAATCTATGGGGCTTCTATCTATTTGTGTTTCATATGTTCCCAAGGTGCATTAATACTCACTGATCCTCCAAAATCACTTCTATTCTCATCCTGAGAGCCTTGGCTTTTGCCTTTTCCTCCATCTAGACACTCCCCCCCCTTCTTAGTTATGTACTGAAATTTTACCCATCCTTCCAGACCCCAACTCAAAAGCCACCTTCTCCACAAAGTCTTCCCTGATTGCTCCAGCCAGATGGGACCTCATGCTTCTGGACCCCACAAGTCTACTGTTCTTATAACATTTCTCACACCGAGGTTATTTGATCCTATGATGTAGCTCCCTTACTAGACCATAAGTTTATTTAGGGTATGCTTCCTTGTCTTTATATCCTCCACTGTGTCTAGCCCAATGTTTCATATAAGGAAGCTGCTCAAAAGCTATTAATTGAATGTTGGCAGATGAAATAAATGAAGAAATTAATAATAGATTATATTGGGGTGAGGAAGGCTGATATTCAGTTGGTACTGCCTAACACAGCCACACTCATTATTAAATATTGAAATACTTCCATTCTGGTTGATAAGTTTAAGTAGTTGCTGCCCTGGTCCCCCAGTTGCCCCTGGCTGCTCCCCCTCTGAGAGCCCCTGGACCTCCCGCAAGATCCAGCAGCTAAAGCAAGGATGCTTGACCTGGCTGCAGGTCTCCAGAACTAGTTGATTCCACTGCAGTTATTTCAAATATCACCCACAGGGAGCAGTCACATCATAATCAGATGTGGTTAACAAAATTGACTTTTTGACAAGGTACTGTACTCAGTGGTGCATCAAAAGAGCTACAGACACGAAATGGTTCCTACACACTTTAGAGGAGGACATTCCAGTTGGCAGAAGACACATGGACATGTGTGTGTCAACTACAAAGGGCGGCAGTTGCTACTATCAGTAATAAAAATTATTTCTGGCATGAGACAAAACATTTTTACTAATCTAGCTTAATTTTCACAAAAACTCTTTGAAGCAGCTATTATTACCTTGCTTTACAAGTGAAGAAGGAAACTAAGGACCAGATAGAGTAAATTGCCCAGGTTCATATATCTAGAATACAAGCCACAGCCTTCTACACTAGTACACTACTTCACACTACTTCAATATCAGATGGCAGTGGCCCGGGAGCCATGACAGAAAGGGAGAAAGACGGTGGGGGGGGGTGCGGGGGGGAAGAGAGGAAAGAAAGAAAGAGGAAGGCAGACTCAGAGAGAGCGAGAGAGAAATGAAGGGAGGGAGGGGAGGGAAAAAGAACAAAAACTTACATGCAGTAAAAAGGATGCTTTGAGGCTTTTACAGGCCTTTTGGAAGCCTCACACCACATTATTAAGCATATTAAAATACACCCAATCCCATACTAACTTTTTTTTTAACTGTAAAAATATTGCAACTTTTTTTATAATTTTACTTTTGCTATCTGGCCAACCAACAATTTCTTGTTAATAGGTGCAACATACTCAGGATTTCTTGTGATGAGAAAAAAACTAGCCTTTTTTAAACCGTTTTCAAATATGTGAAAATCTTGTAACTAATAAATGTAACAATTAATGAATCTGACATAACATATCTTTTGCACAGTTAATGAGGAGCTTATTAATTTCAGTTTTGCAGGTTTTTTTTTTGTAAATATTGTGAAGTCATTTTTTCAGTCATCACCATTTTTCGTTCTCTCACATAGGCCCTAGAGATAAAAAGCCTTGATTGCAAGCGTTTGGCTAGGCCTGCAGAGCACAACTGATGTCTTAAAGGGATACTTCAAGTTACCATGGAAACACCATCAGCAACCCCCTCCCCAAGCCATCTTCACACGGGGCACAGGTGTTTGCTTCCACTGCTGAGTGAAGTTAATTCCATCTCCCAGTAGGCCTCTTCTGGAAACTTCCTCCCTGCTTTAGGTCTGACAGAGCTGAGCCCCTCCAGGCAGGGAGACTGTACAGCCAGAGACGGAGGCTGGGAGCTCCTTCCACCCCCATCCCTGGGTCTGGAGGGAGAGGCACAGAATAGTTACCAGCGAGCACTGTTTTCTCGGCCGACCTGAGCACATTCTGAGTCCAGGCTGCAGTCAAAGAGGACACTAAACAGTCCTCCTTTGCTTTTGGGGTTGCTATGACAGCCAGGAATCTGCAAACCAAAACGGACCTAGAGAAGAATTCCATCCTTGGCCCTAAAAGTTAGTGGTTCCAAATGGTTCTGCATTTGGTTCATGCCAGACTGAAAGATTTTTGACACCTGCCAGATGGAAAGATCTTGAAACTAGGGGTTTGGAAACATCCCCATAGAAAGGGTATTTTCAAGCTGGCATTAGAAGAAAGTTAGGTGGGAGAGAAGGAACTTCTTGGCAAGAAAAGTTGGAAAATATTACAGCAGATCCCAGAGAGAACCTTATCATCGTCTCTAAAAATCTTCTGTATTTTTTTAGTGTTCTGTGGTTTGCTAAACACATTCACGTACATCATCTAACTGGGTCCTCACATCTGCCCAGTGAAGTAGTCAAGTAGATGTTGTTAATCCCACCCAAAGTAAGGGAGATGAGGTTCTCTGAGAGCAAGATGAAACAGCTAGAAAGAGGCAGAACAGGGATTTGAACCTGGGCCTTCTGATTTGAGGTCTAGCACTTTCAATTCCAACCTGATGCTTTCCAAAAGATAAAATAGGTCCCATCTCACCTGGACAGTTGAGGAGCAGGTCTTGTTAAAAGAAAGCAATGTTGGGGGTGGATGATGTGATTTTCTTTTTAAAAAAACATGTGGCTGTCTGGGTGAGTTTATTCAGAGGAGTGAGAGAATGTGCTCCATGAAACCAGGTTCACTTCCACCTGAGGTGCCAGTAAGCCCAGCCAGGGACCTCACAGATGCTTTCCACGTGTCACCCTGGAAAGCATTTGAACACCTTGAGCAAATCTGTGACTCGCTCTGGGAAATGAGCTCAAAGTACAGGTCTTACTCATAGGAGTTTCATATATCGTCACCAAGAGCGACAATTCATTATATGGATGCATGTTAGATAAAGGTGTCTCTCTCTACATAATCAGAGGGTGTGTGTGTGTGTACGTGCAGGCAAGGGTGTGAATCCACCCTGCAGAAGGAGGAGGCAGAGAGTTTTAGGAAGAATTATATGGCCGAGGGATTTGGTGGGCTCTCTTCCCAAACAATTCTAGGCTCTTGGAAAGTCACTTCACGTCTGTGAGCTTCCTTCTTTATTCTTGGTCCACCCCTGCCCACTTCAGAGAGGGATGAGTTAGACTGTATCTTTAAAGGGCTTCAGAAGAAAGTGCTTTGTGAGTAGAAAATGTAATTATATCTTATCATGTCCAGAGTTACAATGATATGACCTGTCAAGAGCCGCTAAACTCCCCATAATGTGGTTCGGAATACTGGGGAAGCTGATGGGATGGGGAGTGGGAACCATGTCCAACTCCCACAGCCATGAGTGCCCAGGTCCTAGCTACCACAAATGACACCTCCCCTGGTGAGGCAGTCTCTGATCACTATGCCGGAAGAAATAGCTCCCTTCTTTTAACTTCTACAGCAGTTCCCCTGTGCCTTTCTTCGGCCAACAGCTATGTCTCATATCAGTGCTATGGTTATCTGAGAGCATATGACATGTCCCACTCTAAACTGGATACTCCTTAGAGGCAAAGCCAGGGCTGGTTTGCACAGAGTGTAAAGCAAATGTTTCCCAAAAGCTCCCTAGCACACGTCCCTTCTGCCTGATTCAGTCTAGACCTGTGTCACATAGCCTTGCTCAGGGCAAGGGAGAGCAGGAAAATGATATTTTGCTCTTTTAGCCTCTCTGGGGGAGGTGGGCAAGAGAGGGTGCTGGGAATGGGGTTGGCTGAGTGCTCAGGACCTGCCAGGCCTGTCTTTGGGCTTCAGGAAGCCAGAGGGGAAAAGACTGTCCTGAACCCTGAAACTGGTTCTGTGCACACTAAATGCTTTTTCATTGACTGATTCTTTACTCCAACTGAGAGACACAGGACTCAGACAAGAATGACCAACTCAAATTAGGTCAAGCAAATGCCTATAATGTCACGCTCCCAATAACTCTCATCTCACATTTATAAAGAACTTAACAGATTATAGCACACTAGTATTTCTATTTTCTTTAGATATATTTGGAGGGAATATAAAATGGTGCAGCCGCTGAGGAAAAACAGTTTGGTGGTTCTCTCAAACAGATACTGTTTCAACCATGTTCATAGCAGCATTATTCACAGAAGCCAAAAGGTAGAAATAACTCAGAACAAACGCTTATAAGAAATGTCTAGAAATAGCAAATTCTCAGAAATAGAAAGTAGATTAGAGATTACCAGGGATGAGGGTAGAGGAAAAGGCAGAGTGCTTACTTTTGAAAAAAAAGAAGTTAAACATAGAATTACCATATGACCCAGCAATTCCACTTCTAGGTGTATACCCAAAAGAATTGAAAACAAGTGTTGGAACAGATTCTTGTAGACAAGTGTTCATAGCAGCATTATCCACAGTTGCTGAAAGGTAGAACCACCTAAGTGTCCATTGGCAGATGAATGGATAAACAAAACGTGGTATATATCATAGGATAGAATATCATTTGGCTGTAAAAAAGGAATGACGTTCTGATCCATGCTACAATGTGGATGAACCTTGAAAACATTATGCTAAGCGAAAGAAGCCAGACACAAAAGGACAAATATAGTAAAATTTCACTTATATAAAATATCCAAAATAAGCAAAATCATAGAGACAGGAAGTGGATTAGTGGTTACAAGGGGCTGGGAGAAGGTGGGGAATGGGGAGTTATCTCTTAACAGTGCAGAGTTTCTGTGCGGGGTGATAAAAATGGTTTGGAAATGGTGGTGATGGTCGTACAGCATTGTGAATGTAATTAATGCTACTGAATTGTATACTTAAAAATGCTTTAAATGGGAAATTTTGCTATAAATATATATTGCCAGAATAATTAAAAAATAAATAAAAACCTTAGACTCAGAGAAGTTAATAATTTATTCAGGATAACTCAGCTAGTAAGTGCCAGTGGCAGGAATGACTAGCTCGTTGTCTCCCCATACCACTTTTCACACTCTCTCCCCACCCACACTCCCCAACAAAAACCTCCTGGGAATAGCACAGTCCCAAAGCCTGAAGGACAATGGCCCCTAGTCCCAAATTTGTGGTGCACAAGGATTAGGAAGGTGGGGGATGGTCCCCCCCCCCAGCCTGGCCACCAAAGACAAGTCTTGTCACAGCTGTTGACAGCTCCTAGCATCTCAGCCCAAGAAATATATGACTTCCCCCCAGGACATCAGGCTTCATGTGTGTCCTCCTCGGTTTTGTTCTGTGGTTGGGACTGAGCCTCATCCGTTACTAGAGAACCCCCCCCCCCCAGCTCTTCCCTGGACACTGTCACACTTGTTTCTGCCAGCAGACACCAAGGAGTCATATGTCCCCATTCCTGACTTTTCAGGAAGAGGCAGAACCACTCTGGGAGACAATCTTCCCCACTGCTGGAAAGACAAGGAGGCTGGTTGCTAGGCAACCTGACATCC
The DNA here is from genome assembly GCF_015220235.1 of Choloepus didactylus. NCBI lineage: Eukaryota > Metazoa > Chordata > Mammalia > Pilosa > Megalonychidae > Choloepus > Choloepus didactylus. The sequence goes on along the minus strand of NC_051312.1, from coordinate 138,584,910 downwards.
ACGCCTGGCTCTGCCTCCAATTTGAGTGTGACCCTGAGATAGCACATCCCCTGGCTGGGACTCAACTGACCGCATGGGGAAGTGAGACCAAAAGGAACTCTCAGCTTGATAGTGGAGACCGCAGCTGCACAGAGGCAGAAGTAATGCGGAGGTACAGACTGGAAAGTGGTTTATAAGTCTGAATGAATGAAAAGTACGTGAGGGATTGTGGTAGCTGAGACAGCAAGCTGTCCTTCCCCAGCTGGAAAGGTCTGAACTATTCTGTCTTCTGATTTTGAGATTTCTGTTCTCTGCCATGTGGTTATATTACATGTCAATAGATGGAAACATACTGCTGGATGCTCAGAAGACTCACCTGTGGAGTAGAGGTCTCTGGCTGCAGAATGAAGCCAGGTGTGAGTCTGATCACCCTTTTGGGAGACGTCCCTCAGGGGTCACAGCAGGCCAGCCTGGGACAGTGGCAGGAGCGCTGACCTAGGAGTCAGGTTAGGGTTCTTATAAATTCGGTGCCACCATGTTGCTCCTTCTTTCTGAGCCTGTGTGTTTTCTGATAAAATAAGTTCGAGTGCGTGCCCACGATATCCCTTTCAAGCTAGTGATTTGAAATTTAGTGCTCAGTCTTATTCCTGACCCATTTGGCTTCCTCATGACAGCCTGTCTTGGGGGTAATTCTGAATATTACTAACCAAAGAAAAACCTTCTGCTTTTACTCTCGACTCAGACATGGGGAACGATGCCAGGAAAGGAGAGGACGGAATAATTTTTGCTACTCCTTTTATTCTGTGCATTTCTAAGGATCTCACTTTCTTCTCTCTAGGCTTCACCCCTTAAAGGAAGGAGACGCTATCTGCTATCTTCTTGTCCTTTGAGAGGTGAATGGAAACCCTGTGGATCCAGTTACAGTGCATCCTTGAGTCGTGTCATGCATTGTTGCATTAATTACGGGGGAAGAGAAAAGGGAGCTAACTTCTGTTGAGCACCTATGTGCCCCGTGCTAGGTGCCTTCCTTATAGCTTCATGTAATCTTCTCAACCATATGAGAAATCGCATTTTATAGATAAGAACGATTAAGAAAGAAGCCCAAGTTAGGCCCAGTGAAAGGAGAGCAGCTGGAATTCAAAAGCAGCCTCCTTCCTTCCTCCAAAGCCTGAGCTGCCTCTCTGAAGGGGTTTCTTTTAGCAGGGATTGAAGCAAGCTGCAGGGAAGAGCTAGGAAACCCCAGATCCCTGCGTGCTAGCCGATCAAAGGAGGAGGGCGATCTGCAGAGCAAAGACTCCTACTCTAACTCCTTAGACTCAGCAGCTTTGTAAACCTTCACTGTTCTTCATCTTAGGTCTAGACTCTCCCACTTGCCCCCTCAAAGCCCCACTGGTGTCTCAGGACAGGCCTGTGCATCCTGGGTCCTGGCAGGCAGGGGGGCGCAGAGATCTTTCCTCCACTGACAAATATCCTACAGGAAACACCAGCCCCACCAAATCCCTGTGTCCTCAGCTGACCACAGATCTCAGAGCTGGGGACTGTCCCCTCATGAGGTGTGGAACTAAACAGGTTCCAGCTGCTCCTGCCCCGCCCCGAGGTCCTCTGGGCTGAGAACCCTTTTCTCTACCTTGGTGAGTAGAAATACTTATTCCTCGGCCTCTGTTGTCACACAGGGTTCCTCAGGAACAGCCTCGATAAAAGTTGGCCAGCCACGACCCTGAAAGCCAGCTGGGGTGTCTTACTGTCTGGTCATAAAAAGAAAGAACACACTGAAAAGAGCCAAGTTGAGAAGTATCCTTGAAGGACAGGAAAGCATATATCAAGATAACCTTTTTGGAAAAAAAAAAATGAGACAGGAACAGGCGCTTTTTACTGTGGGGAATGGAATCCTATGAACTCAGTTCTTGTTTTAGTTGAAACAAATATTTACGGTGAAGGAAGGCCCCTTCACCATCATCTTATCTCTTCCTCCTAACAGTGTTAGGAAAAGAGGAAAGTGAAGGGCAGTGAAGTCAAGTGTCCTCTTCAAAGCCCCAATAGCCCAATTTTCTGACCTCTAGCCCAGAGCTCTTTCTACTATCCCACACCTGCCTTTTCCCAAATAATCTCATGAGCATGTATCTTCATCATGAGAACTGGGCATAGGTAGATACTGAAACTCAATGGGATTCAAAGACGTGGTTCATGGCTCCCAGGTATCCTTATGAGATGGGACAGCACAGAGCTCCCTCTTCCCCCCTCCCCTCCCCTCCCTGTCAGGTGACATGACTTTTGCCCCAGGTATCTTCCCTGACAACTCCTAGACTAGGTATAAGGTCCTGTTGTAATCTTCATAGCTCTCTGCACTCTCTCTAGCATAGTATTTGTCACTTCACATTGTGAAAGCTTGTTTGTTATCCGTCTTCCTTAACTCACCATAATCTTCTGGAGGGCAAGGTCAACTTTGCTTTGTTCGCCATTGATTTCCCAGTGCGTGGCACAAAGTAAGTGCTTAACAAGGATTTGCTGAATTATAGATTGAAAGAAACAATAGAAGGAAGGAAGGATGGATGGATGGATGGATGGACGGATGGATGGATGGACAGATGGATAGATGGAAAATGGTTTATCATCCCCTCAAAGTTGCCATGTCTCAAATTAAATTCATCTTTCCCCTCCTAATACATTAACTAACTGATTTCCCTCCTTTATCAGTAGTTCTGTCAAAAGACAGTGAGGTACACCTCCATCAGCCCCACTCCGTCTTCTTCACTGCTCCTCCATCAGGGCCACTGCTCTCCAATTGCTGTGGACTGCAATGGAAGAGAAAATTGCTGTGCCCCTGTATCGGGCGCCCCCAAAACAGGAGTGTCATGGTAGGCATAGGGCTGAAGGACAGCAGCTATGGGGGTGGGGAGGCCCAGAGCAAAAGGGGTACCCTGACTCTGAGCATGGCATCGTTATCACCTGGCGTGACATGGAGAAGATCTGGCACCACCCTTCTACAATCAGCTGTGTGTAGCCCTGGAGAAGCACCCCATCCTCCTGGCCAAGGTGTCCTTGAACCCTCAGGCCAACAGGAGAAGATGACTCAGATCATGTTCAAGGCTTTCAACACCCCAGCCATGTTTGTGGCCATCCAGGCCATGCTGTCCCTGGCCATGATGTCTCTAGCGGCATCACTGATATTTTAATGGATTCTTGGGATGGGATCACCATGTCCATCTACGAAGGCTACACCCTGCGCCACAACATCTTGTGCCTGGACTTGATGGACTAACTCATGAAGGTCTTAACAGAAAGAGCCTACAGATTCACCACCATGGCCAAGTGGTAGAGCAGGAAATCCAGGTTAAGTAACCGATATTGCTCTGGGCTTCAAGTAGGAGATGATCCCACCAAATCATCTTCCTTCTTGGAGAAGAGCAACAAGCTCCCCAAGAGCCAGGTGGTCACCATTGGCAATCAGCAGTTCTAGTGTCCAGAGGTCCTCTTCCAGCTCTCCTAGTTATGGAATCCTACAGCAATCACGAGACTATCTTCAACTCCATCAGGAAGTGTGACATGGACATCTGGAAGAACCTGTACACCAACACGGAGCTGTCAGGTGGGACCACCATGTACCCTGGCATGGCCAACAGGATGCAGGAGATCACAGCGCTGGCACCCAGCACGATGAAAATTAAGATCATTGCCCCACCTGGAGTGTAAGTACTCCCTCTGGATCCATCCTGGCCACCCTCTCCACCTACTAGCAAATGTCAATCAGCAAGCAGGAATATAACAGGTCAGTCCCCTCCAGTGTGCACTGCAAATGCTTCTAAATGAGCTGCAAGCACATGGGTTTATTTGCCATATTGGTTAATTCAGAAGTGTAGATTTGTCCTGGCGAACGCATATACCTCATGGTAGCCTGAGAAAATCAGAGTAAGCCTTTAAAAAGAAATTTGTCTTTGAAGTCTGTATCTGATGTCAACACTGGATTGTAGAACTTGTTGCTGCTTTTGGCCTAAGATTCAAGTTACCTGTTCCCTTGGTATATATTTAATACCCTGTGCATATCTTCTATTTAAACCCTTAGTACCTGTGACTAAGGTGAGGTATAGAAGAGAAATCCATTGGCTTGGTGAGTCTGCTTGACCATTGGTCCCTTGATCTGTGAAGGGTATTGACAAAACAGCTGACTATTTCAGGATTTTTCTAGAGGCTGGAAAGAGCTCCTGAATCCGTTGTCATTTCTGTCTTGCTGGTCTGACGGGGTTGATTGAGCCTTAGGACCCACTTTGCTTTCTTACCAGATGTTTTCCTACCAGAACACCATGGGTTGTTACTTGACTGAATTAGAAAATGATTTGTATTTATGCCTGCAAACTTATTCATCCTTTTAATTTATGTAAGGTGTTTTTGGTATACAAGTCTTAGATCTTCGAGAGATGACAACAAATCTTGGTTTGCTACCTACGTGTGAGACTACTAGGCTCCAGCAACACATTGCTGTACAAGGAAAAATTAAGTGCTGTGGTAAATAGAAAGAAAAAGACAGTGAGGCATAATGGCTTTGAAATAAGACAGATCTGGCTTTAAATCCTGCCTCGATCACATACTAAACATGGGATGATACGCAATTCATCTAATCTCTTAGAACCTCGGTTTCCTCATTGTACTGTGATGTTGTGCTGCTTACAGATGATGTTTATAATCCCAGGGATATACTGGGAGGTCAACAAGTGGTAGCTGTTAATCTTATATATCAAGCTATTAGATTACTTATATCATCTGTGGTAACTCTTTTGCTTCCACTCCCTTTCCTACCCACCGCAACCACTGGTTACTTAACCCTGTCTAATCTTTCTTCCAAAGTCTTCTGTGTTTGTTTAGACCACCGTCCCCCATCTCCTCATTTATTGCAATAGGCTCTAACCATTTCTTCTGCTTCAAGTTTGTCTTCCAATGCATCATACACACCCAGTGGTGGCCCTTGAATTTCCATAGAGGAGCGGTTTAGGGGTGGCACTCTTTGGCTCCTCCAAGAGTGGGGATGATAGACTATCTGTTCTCCATATTAAAGCATGGGGATAGGGAGTGTCGATGGACATGAAGAGGGTGCTAAAGCCCTCCACCAGCGGCCTACCCTAAAATATGGTTCTCCTCAGGGTCCTGCTTGCTAAACATTTTCCAGTGAGTCTGGGGAGGCTGCAGAACAAGGGTCAGAATCCTTTGCTTCACCTTCAAGACTTTTCACAATTATGCTTGAAACACACTGTGCCAAGACATTTGTTAGGACATACATTTTTCACTTCATGCATTTCCTATCATTCAATGAACCCCTGAATCCACCAAAGCTATTCCTAACTCCTTGTCTTTGAACAGACATGATTCCCCCAGCCCCACCCCCATTAGAATGCGCTCCCAGCGTCCTCTCATCTAATGACATTCTCTTCTTCCCCCAAGGCCTGGCTCAGAAATCATTCTCTCAAGGAACCCTCCCAACCACCTCAGCCTGCAGTGCTCCCTGCTTCCTTGGAATTCCCAGTGTTTCTTATTGTCAGAATAATTTTTTCTGGCACTTAACTACATACCTTTCCTGAATTGTTATTGAAACATTTCACATGTTGATGTTTTCTCTCCCACTGGACTCAGAGCACCATTTAGGGAAAGGATGGCCGCCTGCCTCGGGCCCCTCCACGGTGTCCAGCCCAGGTGGTGTGGGTCATGGGGTAGCCAGGCAATGGATTGCTGACTTATGAGCCAGAAGCATCCTGCTCTCCCGGCCCACAGAGGCTCAACCACAGAAAAGAGGCTTCAGATTCAGCAGGCGTCATCCCTGAGAAACGTGTGTGCCAGATATCTATTGACTCCAAGACCCTGGATCTGGGAAAACTGAGTGTTTATGACCCAATCTCAGCCTGGTCTCATCATTTCCTGTGCTGGTGACTAATGACCTGGCGCTGAAGGCATCTTATTACCTTCGGCTTGAGCAATGCTGCTTTAAACACACATCTGCCTCCACCCACGCGCATGTATCTTCATGGGCACACCAGCCCTCAAGCCATATGCCGCAGTGGTGTCAGCAGGTTCATGAGAAAGGCCTCCAGCAGAGGTAGAGATGGAGTTTTAAAAACTTTTGCAAAAAGAGCTCCTCCAGAGAGAAATAAAAAGGATAAGACATGTTAAAAAAAAAAAAAAACAATTAAAGTTTGGGAAATCTGGGTGAAGGGTGTCCAGGAATTCTTTTGTAATATTTTTTGCAACTTTTCAGTAAATCTGAATTTATGACAATTTTTTTAAAAATTCAATGTGAAATTTAAAAAGGAAATAAATAAATAAAACACCCTCTTTATGAAGTTCCCCTCCCATCTTTCCCAGCCCTTAGGGAGAAGTAACACTTTCTTCTTCAACAATTATACTAAATTCTAGTTGTGAATATTTCTATTTCCTCTACTAGACAAGAATATAAAATATAGAATAGAAAATATTTTCCAGGGTCAAAGAGACCTAGCTTTAATATTTTGTAATCCCAGGAAAGATAACCTCACTAGATTACATTTCCTCATCTTTAAAATGGGATTTTAAAAAATGCTTCTCTTAGCATTGTCATCAGAATTAAATAAAATGATAAATATTAAAAATTAAAATGATTCCTGATCTACAGTTGCATATTAGTTATGCACTTTTAAAAATATCAATTACCAAGTTCTATTCATTTTGTGTCCTTAACATCTACAATAGCATCTAGTGGGAGTAGTTGCTTTAATAAATAGTTGTTGAATGAAAAGTGAGTGAGTGAGTAAATACCGATATTCTACTAAAGAAACTCTACTAAAGCAGCTGATCCCAAAGCCAGAAGAAAAAAACCATGCTTCCGCTTTGGAGTGACTTGGGAGAGTCCCATAACCTTTCTGGGCCTCTGCTTTGCTCATCTGTAAAATGGGGCTGGTTTTCATTACAACTGGGAAGGATTAGCTAATTCGAAAGTACTTACTGTACTGCTCCCTGGTTCAAAGACCCCTGGAGAGCGAATGGCCAAACGGGTCTTATGTGTGACCCAGCAGCCTGCCAGTGCTGGAGGTTAACCTCTTTTACAGCCACAGCAACCCCCCCACTCCCACCCTTTCTCCGAGCTCACGGCCCAGCTCCCCTTATGGGCGCGAAGGTGAGCGATTGCATCCTCCAGCTTCAGTAGGGCGGAGGGAGAGGCCACTGCTCCAGGGACACCCAGAGCTTTCTGAGAGCCCCAGGGCACACGTGCAGGGCGCCAGCTCCGGGCAGTTGAGACCTGAGCCCGACCCTCCCTGCCCTTTCCTTCTCTGGCTGAGCTGCAGGTCCCCAATGGCAGGCCCCGGAGCGGGCGCGGCGGGACCCGTGGGCTGCTCCGCACCTCCGAGCCGCGCCCTCCGCCCGCGTCCAGCCCTCCGCGGGCCTCCTTGGCGCCCGCCCTAGCACGGAGGGAATTCCGTTCCCTCTACCTTCTTTTCTTTCCGAAAAGGGGTGGTGCAGATTTTGGCGGGCGCCACGTGCAGAACGATTTGCACCAAGGCTGCTTAAAGGGCCCGGCTCGGACCCAGTTCCGGATCCCCAGGCGCTAGGATGATGGCTCCACTGAGTCCTGCCCAGATCGCCGGAGCAGCTGCTGCGCGTATGGACAGCGGAAAGAGAGAGAGCAAAGGCGAGGGGCGGAGGAAGGGCCAAAAGGAAGGCTAAGCCTGGCGTGGGACGTCCAAACCAGGAGAGGAACAACCAAACTAGTTGTTGGTCAACTGGCCCACTTCTCCACTTCACTGTCTAAATGGTTGAGCCTGGTGGTTTCATACGAACAAAGCCAGACAGGGAGGAGAGAAGAGAGGAGAAAAGAAGGGAAAGCAGCGAGGAGGTGAGAAAGGAGAGGCGAGAAGAATGTAAATAGGAAAGTAATGGAGAGAGAGGGTGGCAGAGAGAAGCAACGGATTCGTGAGGGAAATGCAAGCAGAGAGAGTTGTGTGAGCGATAGAAAAAGAGATGCAAGACAGACGTAGAGAGAAGGACAAAATGAGAACACAGCCAGCGGGGAAATGACAAGGCCTCAGCCACCTCTGGCCCTTGGCCGAATGTCACCGATTCTTTCCTACAGAGTCGTACACCGCCCCTGCAGGGAGGGCCCGAACCCCGCTCTCTGCCCTGCCTCCCCGCCCGGAGGAGAAGCAGCCCAGCCTGTGGGCCAACTCGCTTCTGGCGGCCGATCGCCCCCACTGCTAACCCCAAAAGCTGGAAGGAGGGAGGGAGCGAGGGAGGGAGGGAGCGAGGGAGGGGCTGCCGGTAGGAGGCAACCATGTGGTTCCAGCTCACTCTATTTTTTTTTTTTTTTTTCCCTCTCTCTTTCTTCACTCCTTATTTCTTCCAAACAGGGAAAAGTGTTCCACCAAGCGGGACCGCCTTGCCGTCTCTGCTTTTCCTCCCTGACCCTGGTCCCGGCTCGCTTCCGAGCGCGAGCTGGTAGGGCGAGCGCGGGAAGCCCCTGGGCGCAGAGCGGCGCGGGGGCCGGAGCGCGGGGTGCGGGGCACACGGGCGCGGGGTCGACTCCCGCGCCCGCACATGGCTGCAGCCACCCTGCGCGCGCCCCGAGGCACCGCGCCCAGCTCGCCGAAGGTCGGTGCGCTGCACCCGGCCGCCCCAGAGCCAGGAACGGCTGAGCGGGGAGGTGCCCGCGTCCTTGAATCGGGATGTCCCTTCTCTTCTTCTTGCTAGGTGAGTGCCTCGGGGAGGGCGGGAACTGGGATGGCCCCGGGCAAATGCAGTCCTCCGTCCGGGCGGAGACGCTCACTGGTTCCGAACCGTTGTCCCCGCGTCCCCTGGAGTGAGCCAGCGTCCTCTGTCCCCGCCTCGCGGAAACGCGGGAGCACATCTGGGCAGCGGAGGGCCGCTCAGTCGGCCACCGAAAACGTCTCAAACATCTGGGCCGAGGGAAGGGAGGGGGGAGTCTGCTGGTGGAGTTTAGCTGCGAACCGTTCGCTGTGCAGGGTCCTTTTTAGGGTGGTGTTTAGTTTCAGGAATATCTGGGAAAACTGGGAATTGGGGGAGGGACGGGAGGTTTATCCAGGAATTTTCGTGCCAGGTTCCTGAGGGTGGGGGGAGCTTTTTTGTTTCAAACAGGCCTGGGAGGCTCAGATTACAAACAGATGTGTTGAAGGGTAAGAGGAAGGGAATGGGGGAAGACACAGGGCTGGAGAGGGACTGGAGAGAGGGAAAAAGGGCAGAAGCCAAGGAAAACTGGGAAGGTGACTGGCGCACGCTGAAAACGGCACCGCGAAGGGAGAAAAAAGGGGAAATGAGAAAGGACTGGGAAGGAGAGAGAAAATAGGAGAACAGGAATAAGAAGCTTAAGAGCAAGGCGGGGGAAGATTGAGCAAAGGGAGTGAGGAAGACAGAAAAAAAAAAAAAAAAAAAGGAGTGGACAAGGAGGACAGAGAGAAACGGACCAAGAACCATTTTTTCATGTACAGGCTCTGGGACAAAGAGAACCCTCGGCGTCTCCCTTCCTGGGAACCACCCAGGCAGTCTCCTGAGGACTCAGAGGTCCCAAGGCACAGGCTGACCTGCCTGGCCTGGAAGCCGGCAGGTTTGCAAGAAAGGACACATCAGGGATGGGTGTGGGCAAGAGCCGACAGGAGGGAGTCTGATTACCTGAGGTGCCAGGGGCAGGAAAGGTGCTGACAAGCCCAGGCCTGGGAGGGGGGAGGCTGAACAACAGTCACTGACATGCGCTGGGGACACTGGGGTTCGGCCTGAAGACGGGACCAAAAATGAGCCAGAGCTAAGAAAATTAAAGAGCTGGGCAGGTATGGTAGCATGCGCCCCGCTCTGGGCTTCAGGACATCTGTGAACTAGCCTGGCTTTGCGCTGACTAGCTCGGTAACCTTGCACAACTCACTCACTACCAGTGCTTCAGTTCTTCTCTCTAAAAGAAGGAAACTAGCTGGTTTCTAAGTTCCCTTCTAGCTCTGCAAAGCCTAAATCATCAGCCCTTTCAGAGGGTCTGCTGTTCTGGAAGAACCACAAACAAAAGTGGGGAGGCACTCAGAAGTCACCCCAAATAGACGGCTGGAAGTCTCTGTTTCCTTTTAGTGAACCCTTACAAAACGACCTGGCCATATGCATGCCCACCTAGCCCACCCAGGGTGGAAGAATAAAAGAGGCAGACTTACCTAAACTATTGCTCAAATAGGGCAGGCGGGGGAGGCACTATTTTCTAAGTGCTTAGATATTGGCCAAGTTTTCAGTACTGCTCCTGTGCATGTGACATATCTGGATGGCACCTTTCTCCCTTTTCCTGGCCGCTTCCACTAAGCTGCTTTCACTCATCAGAGGTTGAGTAGACAAACTCCAGAGGCGCCTTATTTAAAACACTAACATTTATTATGTACTTATTACACTGAGCAGTTTTTATATACTATCTTGCTAACTCATTTATTCTTCACAGCCACCCTATTTACTACCCACTGTTATTATATCCATGGTATAGATGAAGAAATAAAGATGTAAAGAGGTCAGGTAACTTGCTCAGTGTCTCAGGCTGGTAATCAGCCAAGGTGGGATTTGAACAGATGTTGTCTGCCTCTAGAAAGCACTTGCTAGGCAGCCTTGCATCACTACAAAAGTGACACTTACAGGTCAGTCCAGTTCAGTCCTCTCCATCAAGTGTGCGATTTCAGCATGACCTTGCTCCTTAGGAAGGACCTGCAGAAGGGAGACACAGCTAACAGGTTTTGAGCACCTGCTCTATACCAGCACGGCATTAGGCACAGTTTACCATGGCAAGTGAAAAGCGGCTTTGGCCACATGGACAGTGGACATCAGCTGGTGTGCCAAGCCTTGACTGCTGGTGAAAGGCCATCCTTTTATGAGAAAGGAGGAACTGACCAAGATCAAAAGGTGCCATTGATTCGTTTGGCTTTTTTTTAATTGAGTGCCTAACATGTGATCGTTAAACAATCTGTTGGATTGATACTCTGCCTTTATCATAGAAGCTACCTCTTGTGATTTCTTTCTTGGTTCTGACTTTATGAAATTGTTACCAACTAAAGGTCATGTCGAAAAGAAAAAGCGAATGACAGACTTAGAATTCTGAACAACTGGATTTTCGTTATTCACACCTACCATTAAGTGCTTGACACATCTATGCCTTTGTCAGACCTACTTGGGCTCATGACATCCCAGCTCTGAGTTGATTAAAGGGTTCAAGTAAGAAGTCACAGGGGACATGAACTGGAGTCAGGACAAAGGACAAGACAGGAGCCCTGGCTTCAGACGGGCATGTGAGGGGAGCCACACTGAGGGAGCCCCCCACGTCTGACATCCCTGCATGGCTCAGCTGCCCATAGGAGAAGCAGCTCTGTGGGCTGCATGGAGCCCTATTTGCAAAGTGTATTTGAGCCATGGCATGCCTGCACACGCTTTAGCAAGGCCAGAATGAAAATCCTCAGAGTTGCCCAAATCCTAAAATCATCTGCAGGACACTTAAAGGGGCTGCTTCTGATCATGGCTGGCATGTTTTCTGTCCTCATTTTTCTTAGAGACTGCCCAATATCTCAGATGAGCCAGGTGGGCTGAGGGTTCGTAGTCTGAACAAGCATTGGCCAGTTGACTCCTTGCTTTCTGGGCTTGCCAGTGAGTCCAGTCAAATGTCCCGCCTCTCTGATGGGAATGAACAAGAAGTGTTCTGAGCCCTGTGGTGGAGAGAGGAAGGAGAACTCCCCCTGGACACTCCTCTATTCCCACCCCACCTCTGACCATCGCCCCTGCTTGTCAAGTTCTCATTTTTCTCTCCTGGAGTTCTGTTATAGCTGCCACACTGGCCTCCTGCCTCTAGACTTTTCCTCCACCCTATACACTGCTACCAGCATAACCTGGTAAGGCAGCTGGTCTAATGCAAAGAACTTGGGTTTGGGAATCTGGCAAGATCTCTGGGTTCTAATTCTGACTCCCCTTCTGGAAAATGAGGGGAATCTTGAATTCAGAATTTCTGTAATTCTACAATCCTCTTTCTTCCAAAGACCTTCACTAGTCCCATTGCTTAAAATATTAAGTATAAACACTTTGTTCTGATATTAAAGATTTTATACAATATCAGTCACATTCCCCTCACCCCCTATCCCTCCTCCTCACCCCTACCCCACAGCCAACTCTGCAGGGAACCTGGGTTACTTCCTGTGCTCTGAACATGCTCCATGCTATTGGATTCCATGCTTTTTTTTATGATATTCCTTCCATCAAAAATGCCCCCTCACTCTCCACCCCTGCAGATCGAAATCTAGTTCATTCTGCAAGTCTCAACTCAAATGCTTCTTCCTCCATACACCCTTCCATGATTTTGCCAACAGAAGATGCTCTTTCTTTCCTTCGTTTGAATCCCAGTAGTCCTCCTTTTATGCTACTTTGTATTATGGTGATCTGAATGCTTTTCTAATTCCCCCATTAGAGTGGAAACTCCATGAAGCCAGGGACTGCGTCTCAGTCGTCCACACCTCACTTTCAGGATTTTGCATAAACTGAAAACTTGTGAGCTATTTATTAAAGAGAATTGGACTTCTGAAACTTGCAGAACAGTTAAGGTCAAAAGAGGGGAAGATTTGGAGGATTATTACGAAATTGCAAAGAGCCCAGTTTTTAAGGTGCAAAGATATTTATTAAAAATTGTTTGTAATAGAAAAATTTGAAAGAACTTCAAAGACCGATATGAAGAGAAGGTTAAATGAACAATGGTGCATCTGTAAGATGGAATGCAGAACACCTATTCAGGATGGGATTTTTGAAGGAGAGTGCCTCATTCTTGATGTGGCAGCCTAGAGAAAGAGTAATAGAAAAAGGGGGTGTCTTCTGTCTCTGTCCCATTTAATTTGCTCAGCTTTGCAAAATCTTTTCTCTGAAGTAGAAGTACTTGCAATCTCGAGAGACTCCTGCTGGCTTGATGAAGTCAGCGGCTGTACTGGGAAAGCCCACGTGGCTCTAGGAGCTGAGGGCCACCTCCAGCCAACACCCAGCCAGAAGCAAGTCTCAGCCTGGAGGATTCTTCCCAATGGCAGCCAGTTGGGAAATGGAAGTCAATGATCCACAAGAGCCCAGTTTTAATTCAGCTCGTTTCTGTGATTCCTTTTCCATTAAAGTAAATAGGACCAGTCTTTTTTTTTTTTCCTAATTATACATAGAACATAAGGTGGACAAAGACTAGATAATATATCTGTTATACAGACTTACTTTGTTGTATCAAAAGCCTTCTTTGACACCTCTGCCAGGATATGAAAGGAGCTTGGCTGCCCAGAAAAGGAGTTTGAGGAAAGTGTGAGTGCATAACCATCGGTCTGTGATATAATGACAGGCCTAGTGGGATCCCCTGTGCTCCCCTCATCTTCCCACATTAATGCTGATGGTAATCACAGTGATAAATTCCCGGTAGGCTCCGGTCTTGTCTCCTCTGTATTTGTCTTGCGCTCAGCCGGGCAGTGTACATATGTGTGTATTTCATGATTGTACCTTGATGATGATGAACCAGACAGACATTCTTAAAAGGTAGAGTCGAAGATGGTCAGAACTGCCCCTTTTCAATATGACAAGTTAGGGGTGGTCACTGCCTAGACATCCCTGAAGATTGAGAGAGTGGATTTAAACTAAAGGAAGGGGGTAGCAACAGACAAGATGGAATTTAACAAAGGATGATGAATACTGAATCTCTATATAATTTTCTTTTTCTAGTTGCTAGGGTATTAGAATTGCTAGAAGGAAAGAATTGAAATGGTGGAACTGTAACCCATAGCATTCTTTCAAATTTGCTCTATAGCTACTTGTTAAATTGTAATTTGAAAGTTATCTCCTTTTTCTATATATGTTATATTTCACAATAAGGAAATAAACTGTGGAACTGTAACTCACAACATTCTTTGAAATTTGCTCTCTACTTATTAAATTGCACTTGGAAAGTTATCACTTCTATGTATATATGTTATATACCACAATAAAAAATATTATTTAAAAAAAAAAGATTGTCAGAACTGGAGAAAAGCTTAGAAACTATTTAAGTCAGCAGTGCTTAAAATTTTGAACCCCAGACCCTACCGAGATTCTAATGAAAACCATGAATCCACTTCCTAGGAAAAGACACATATACATCAAATGTTGCCTACAGTTTCTAAGGATTCTTTGACCTCCTGATACCCTTCCTTGGAATCCAAGTTAACCCTTGATCTAAACCCAGCCCTTCTTCTCATGAAGAAGAAAACTGAAGTCCAGAGAAATTGGGTTAAGGTACACTGCCAGTCTAGACCTAAAACCCTAATTCCATTGATCTATCCTATCACACATTCCTGAAAATAGAAAAAATGTCTCTCCCTCCTTTTCAGCTCATGTGGTTAAGCTCCAAAATCACAGTTGCTCTTCAGATGCCTCAGTTAAATGAGAGCTAAATGCTGAAGAATTGGCACTGGATTTTATGTTGAGAAATTGCTTGAAAAATAGGGCAGATGTCGTAACATTTCAGTGTAGCCATCGTAGCTGGAAATCCTGGAAACTTCTTCAGTGCCAGTGTATGCTGTCTGGCTTATTCAAGAAAAAGGAATTCGACTCCAGGTCCCGCACATGTGGGTGTGCGCCTACAGGGAACAGTGCTGGAAATCAAGAGCTCTAGCTCTTTCATTGTTTTGCTGGATTATCCTGGGCATCTCATAACCACTCTGGGCCTCAGTTTTGTCCTCTGTCCTCACTGATTTTTTTTTTAAATTCTGAGAATTTGCCTGCTGCTGTAGATGTGGTTGTGACTGGGGACACGTGGGGGTCACCATGATTATCTGTTTTTTTCAGGCACTCATGGCCTTTGGTAGCACACGATTATAAGGGATCCAAAGGAGTCCACTAACAATGTGAAGAGAGCAGTCACGATCTCTGTGCTGCAACTATGTTGTGGCACTGTTAGCCCGGGACCACCATCCAGGCCAGGGCCCCCTACCCAGGAAGTCTAATAACTGAAATACCCACCCAGAGTACCTCATCCTAAGCAGAGTTGCCCACAAAACAACCCAGGCATGGACACCCAGGATAAACTACAGTGTAAAACGTCTGTTGTGTGAAACTATTTGCAAATGTTAAGTATCTTCTCCCACTTTTTTTAAATGAAGGCATCATCTATGTGTAATAAAATGTGCACATTAAGTGTACAGCTTGATGAATCCCTTGCAGTCTGCATTTATATGGATCTGAACTTGTTGGATTTTGAAATGAGAACTGTGTATTATTAACCAGTTTGTAGTACTAACCTGACCTTGGTTAATCTGAGAAGGGATTGTATGGGTAGAACTAGTATGACAGATGGTTACTTGCTAACACCTGTATGGGGTTTAATAATTTACAAAGTACATTAGCATACCTTCTCTCCTCCTCAAACCACTCTTTGAGAGTAAATGTCATTATTACCCCTTTTACAGATGAATAAACTGAGGCTCAGAGAAGTAAAGTGAATTTCTCATGATTACCTTGTTAGTAAATAGCTGAGCCAGGACACCAACTCAGGATTTTGGATTGCCCTCCATTTACGAGACCGCACAGAATAGTTATTCTGAAATCCAGGCCTCTGTTTTGCCAAGGAAACGAGGGTCATGGTGAAGCAGAGCCTTCCTTTACAGGTGCCAAAAGATGAACCCCAGAGTGGAAAATTCTATTGGGAGATTTATCACCCATCCCCTCCCCCCATTCTGTTCACAAATGGTTAAGAAATAGTTTGTTTAGGTTAATGACTATTGTTTATAACCCAGTATTATTGTATACATCATGCACGGATTACCAGTTCCTTCTAATTAGTCAGAAGACTCTGGTATTGCTCAAGGTGTGCATTGTGGAGACCTCGCCTTATTTCAGGGAGAGGCACACGAGCCCCCCTTCTTAGCTCATGGCCCCAAGGAAATGTATGGGTAGGGCACAACTCGCCCTACATGTGGCTTTTGCAAGTTAAATTCCTGTTTTACTTGTTTCCCCAAAAAAGAATGCAGACTGTTCACAGACACAGAATTCTGGTTAGCTGAGCTGAACTGTCTGGGTTCTGGAGAAATAAAAGTTTATTGCCTTTGGCACTATATAGACCAAAATGGGGAAGAATGCTGAAATTGAAAAAAACCTTTATTTTGTTAGCAGCAGTGAGTCGGACCACTTGGTGTGTGGAGCCCCAGCCAAACTCTGGTGATGATAAGACTGAATGCTGCTTTGTTTCAGCAGAAGGCAGGACAGAAAGCGGTTTCTTCTGTGCCCATGCTGAGAAGAGAAAAGGAGCAACTGTCTTCAGGATGGCCTCCAGTTGGTGTGGAAGACCGGGAGGTTTTCCTGAAGAGGGGAAGCAGGGGGGATCTAGGGGGCTCGGGTCACAAAAGGTGACAGAGGAGAAGGATGAGGAGGAGGAGGAAGGCAGGGAAACAAATAGAGGATGAGAAGGCTAAGCTAGGACAGCTAACCTCCTGGTATTTACAGAGCAGCTTCTCGGAGCTTGTTTTCTTTCATGCACGGCAGCCGCATCTCACCGATCTCCCTTTTAGGATTTTCTGTGGTGCTCACATCCGTAGTACCACATTTCATACTTCATTCACTCACTGACTCACTCACAAAACAATTACTGAGCTCCTTCTGAGACTCCAGTAATACAAAAAAAGGCACCATCCATACCATGGAAAAACTCACAGCCCGGCAAGGCAGACATATTCATAAACAAGGAATTGCAGAGATATGAAAGGCTGAGGAAAGTACCAGGGTTTCTGGGAGTGCCAAGGAGGAAGCAACTTGATGTGCCGTCTTGTGGCATTAGGGTATTCCTTCTCGCGTAGGTCTTCACAGCCTGCATCTGGTGCTCCCCGATTTCTCCCAGCACTTGAACACCAGTGAAGTAGGTGCTAAATCAGTAGCTGGTGGGTTGATGGCTCACCCCCAAGATTGACGAAGCGGCATTTGTTCTTGGCATTCATCCTGATGCTTCGTGGAAGGATTCAGCCTCCCGATGTCCTTGCCTCTTGACAGTTATGGTCTCATTCTTCATCAGAACATGCCAGCTACACAGCTACCTCTATTTCCTCATCCCTTGTGGGATGTTAGAGAATAAATATATCAATGAGTTTGGATCACTTGATTAAGAATAGTGGTTTTAATCATCTTCCTTTACACAGGTTTTAATCATCTTCCTTTACACAGAAAGCAAATTGGATCAAGCCAAGAAGGAATTTTCAGTTCCAGAAGAAATCCATCATATTGAACAGAGAGTCTGCCCCTGACATATTCTTACTTCTTTTCAAGGAAAGAAAAAAAAAAAAAAAAGGAAAAAGCAAATCCCTGGGAGGGAAATTGCTTTGTGACTTCATCATTTAAATTTAGGCTTGGGTCTGTGGGGATCTTTCAGACTTGGAGCAAGAGGCCTTCTATCCCAGCCTCTGTCACTTCTCATTACTTCCAGTGACAGTTCCAATTATCTCCCATCACTCTTCAAGGGAAGGGTGAAGGAAGCCATGTAAGTCTTCCTTGCGGACCAGCAGTAGCCACCCCTGGAACAGCTGACCCTCTGGTGTCCTCAGACCCTGGCTTCGCCCCTTAATCATCATGTGATTTTGGGGACATCACTTCGCCTCCCTAACCTTCATTTTCTCATCTGTCATGGGGACGAATAACAATGCCACAGGTTTGCTGTGCAATTTGAATTGAGGTAATGCATAGGAAGAATTTTATTGACCTCCTTGGTACATGTTGACCAGTTAATAAAGGGCTGTAGTCATTACTGTGACCGTGTCTGTTGGGAGAGGGTCCCCCCATGGATATTTGGAGAGTCAGCATGAAGTCAGCTGAAACCAAGACATCAGGACTGGCCCTTGGGGCTTCGGCCACTGTTGCTTCTCCGTCTGGCAGACTGCTTCCCAGATGGCTTTCGGGGAGTCTCAACTGTCTGCACCTGCTCTGGGAGATTAGCCTTCTGAGCTATTTAGCCCTGAGCATGGAAGCCGCCTTTTCCCAGGCTCCCTAATGCCTGTGCCAACTTGCAGCCTGGGCAGATGACTGGTTGGCCATTTCTGCCTTCTGCATCAAGTGATCTTTTATTGAGTCCTATTTACTAGGTACTCAAGGACTCTCATGCAAGTAAGTTCTTGTATCCTCACAACAACCTGGGAGGCAGGTGCTATTATCCCTAGTTTACGGGTCAGAAACGTGCAGTTTCCCAGGTACAGCGTTCTGCCATTGGCTCTTCAGCTTGACTATAGCAAAACGGAAGATGTAAGCCACGATCTGTTTCGTCGCTGATCCAAGGAGGACAGGAATGAGTGACAACACGAAGGATGTATGCACAGCGACACCTAAACAGACAGAGCCCCTTGGGAACTGTGTTAGTTTGAAGCTGTTACATATCCCAGAAAAGGCCATGTTCTTTTAATCCATTCCTGTGGGTGTAGACCTGTTGTGGGTGGGACCTTCTGATTAGGTTATCTCAATTGAGATGTGACCCACCCCATTCAGGGTGAGTCTTGATCCTCTTGCTAGTCCTTTATAAGAGGATAAAACACACAGAGAAGCTAAGAGATGACATTAAGAGAAGCTCACAGAAAACAGTCCCAGAGAAGCTGAGAGAAAGTCACTGAAGCCAGAAGCTGGAAGCAACAAAACCCAGGAGAGACGGACCAGCAGATGTTACCATGTGCACTGTGACAGAGGAGCCCAAGTTCGCCAGAGGCAGTCTTCAGGGAAGGTATCATCCTGTTGATGCCTTAATTTGGACATTTTTTCATGGCCTAGCAACTGTAAATTGTAAGTCAGTAAATCCCATTGTGAAAGCCAACCCATTTCTGGTATATTGCATTTCGTCAGCTTTAACAAACCAAAACAGGGACCGAGATCTACCTGGGTCTTTGAGGGTTGGATCTAACCAGAAGATGCACCTTCCCACATTCTTCACCTTTCAGGCAGTCATTTGTCCTGGCCAAAATTAGACCCCAGTGAGCCCAACACCCAAATTCAAAATGTGTTGTATTATATTTCATTTTTAAATTTGGGAGGAAAGGAAAAACCTGAAGGTGAGAAGAAAATGGTCTGTTCTTTTCCACTGACCTGCACAATGAAGAGTGTGATTTTCCCCCCTGTTAAAGAGGGCTAAACTGAGTGTCCCAGATTTCTGAGGACCTAGAATTCCCCCTCAGAGTGACTTCTTGGGCCTGGAAGGCAGAGTCTCTGCTTCTAGCGGAGACTGGGTCTCCGTCTGCTTATCTCTGGAGAAGTTCCATCTCCCATCTGTACTCTGGCTAATCGCAGCCGCAGCAGGCTCCCTCCTTTCTCCCCACCAACCTCCCCTCCTCAATGCAGGAGAAGCTGGAAATGAGGCCACCTCTCCGCAGCCACCGTCTGTGCTCGGCTACCTCTCATGGCCCATTCCTGGAGCCCTGCAGCCTTCCAAGCCCTGAGGAACCCAGGTGATAAACCCGCCCAAGGCTGCTACCTTCACCTGACCTTCCCCTTGCTCATTCTCTCTCTGGATTCAGTATGGCCTGTTTCCAGATCTGACACTTAGTAAAGACAGAGAAACAGAGGGAGAGGGAGAGGGAGGAAAAGAACAAGTGCAAACTCGTGAAAGCTCATCTTTCGAATGTTGCCGCTTGCCCTTTTGGTCCCTCTCTCCCACCTCTACAAATTCTTACATCTTCCTCTTCCCCCAGTCTCAGCAAGGAGCCTCCAGGGGCTTTGCTCTGGTGCTAAAAGGTGGTGCTTTTCCCAGGTCAGCTAATTCAGGGACACCTCCTCCATGGCTCCAACTCCTGTCAAAATGAAACTTGAGGCCTGCTCTGGAGGCCTCAAACAGTTTTTGCATGCTCTGGAAATCTTGTTAAAATGTAGATTCTGGAAAAAAGAAATGTGGATTCTGACAGTAGGTTTGGGGTGGGGCCTGAGAATCTGCATTTTGAATAAGCAAACATATATGCAAAGACAGCAGCAGACTGTCCTCTTAGGGCCAGGGGACTTGGAGATGTGAAATAAAATCACAGAGGGCAAAGCATATAATAGGAACCATACTTGGCAAATAGTGGTCTCTCAATAGCTATTTATTGAAGGAATTATGAGGCTATTACGGAGGTATTCCAAACATACATGTTTTCCTGTTTGGTGCCTGGCTCCTTGTCAGAGAACCTGGCCCAGCTTTGCCAACAAACTGTCACTCATGAGCCAACCTGTCCTTCCCCATGGTGACACTTCGCTTAGGACATAAACTGAAGTAATTGAATCTGTGCTCCAGATAAGGAGGTGCTTGGCCAATTCCCATATGCCTTTTTAAAAAAATTTTTTTGTTGCAGTAATATACATACAACTCAGAATTTCCCATTTGAACCACTTTCAAGTGTACAATTCAGTGGTATTAACTGCATTCACAATATTGTGCTACCATCAACAACATCCATTTACCCAAACTTTTTCATCACCTCATACGAAAACTCTGTACCCATTAAACAGTAATTCTCCCTCCCCTCCTGATAACCTATAACCTACTATTTTTCTCTATGAAATTTGCTTATTCTAGGTATTTCATATAAGTGAGATCATACAATATTTGTTTGTTTTCTGGCTTATTTCACGCAACATGATGTCTTCAAGATTCATCCATGTTGTTACATGCATTAGAACCTCATTCTTTTTTTATAGCTGAATAATATTTCATTCTATGTTTAGACCACATTTTGTTTATCCATTCATCTGTCAATGGACACTTGGGTTGCTTATATCTTTTGGCTATCATGAACAATGCTGCTATAAACATTGATGTACAAATATCTGTTCAAGTCCAGCTTTCAATTCTTTTGGGTTTATACCAAGAAGTGGAATTGCTGCGTCATATGGTAATTCTATTTTTAACTTTTTGAGGAGCCTCTAAACTGGTTTCCATAGTGGCTGCGCCATTTTACATCCCCACCAGCAATGCACAAGTGTTCCGATTTCTCCATATCCTTGCCAACAGTTATTATATGTGAAGCGGTATCTCACTGTGGTTTTGATTTGCATTTCCCTGATAGCCAATGTTATTGAGCATCTTTTCATGTGCTTATTGGCCATTTGTATATCTTCTTTAGAGAAATGTCTATTCAAGTCCTTTATTCATTTTTAGATTGTGTTATTTGCCTTTTTGTCGTTGAGTTGTAGCAGTACTTTATATATTCAAGATATTAAACCCTTATCAGATATATGGTTAGCAATTATTTTCTCCTATTCTGTAGGTGTCTTTTTGCTTTCTTGATAGTATCCTTTGATGTACAAAAGTTTTTAATTTTGATGAAGTCTAATTTATTTTTCTTTTGTTGACCCTGCTGTTTGTGTCATACCTAAGAAATCACTACCAAGTCCAAGGTTATAAGGTTCCCCCTATGTTTTCTTCTAGGTATTGTATGGTTGCAGCTCTTATGTTTAGGTCTTTGATCCATTAGAGTTAATTTTTGTATATGGTGTGAGGTAGGGATCCAACTTCAATCTTTTGCAAGTGGATGTATCCAGCACCATTTGTTGAAGAGACTCCCAGATGCTTTAACAACTTCTCTAGGCCTTGACTTATCCTGTAGTAGTCTTGGATCAAAGAAAGTATTCAAGTCTTTTAAATGAGTGCAGTGTGTCATCTTTTAATCTCTTTGCTCTAAAACCCTGATGTGAGATGTTAAAATAACAGGCTCTAAGCAAGATATGAAAAGACATTTGTATTTCTGGGTTTGCAGAGAGGCCTCAAATGAAAAGCCTAGCCGACATTTGTCAACTTTCGCTCTCTTCCCAATCATATGCCCAGTAGGGAGCTCTGAAATAAGGGCAATGAGGGAGAGGGAGTGACAGGCAGGCCTGGAGGTGGATGTGTTCATTCAGTTAAATCTGTTTCAGACAAAGCTGATTCTGCTGTGACATTAATGCCATCCTGATATCAAGGAATCAAACTGTCACTCTTCTCATAATATAGAGAGATATTTCTGACCTGGGTTGGTTTTATAACAGTAATTGCTTCTGTGCATGTTGTTTTCCTGGGATCTCAAAGGACTTAGTTGTGGGTAGATCCTGTAAGAAGCTATGGATTTCAGTGATAGAGCAACTGCTGTGTGCTTGGTACTGGGGGTGGGGATGGAGCTGGATGTGATCCAAGACCATGTGAGCTTCACCCTGGTCAGGGCATCAGACTGACAGAGGAAAACAAAAGGGAGAAAGATGCAGACAGAATGTAGTTGAATGCCAAAATATTTGGTACAATGAGCAAAATGGGAGTTTTGGAATAGGACAGTTGTTAAGATGTAAGGTGTTTTACTTCAGCCAAAGGTGGAACATCTTAAGAGTATGGGTGATGTGAGGAGAGAAACTGTGCAATCCCTTGAGGGCACTGCATCAGGGGGTGGGTGAGGGGGCAGGAACCTGGAGACACAGAACCTGGGGATGGGAAGGGAGAGAAGGCAAAAAGGCTCAGGGGTGGGGTGAGGGTAGAGAGTTATGAAATAGGTGTTCAGTGTCTCTTGAGAAATAACTAACATTCATTATTTATGAACCAATTTGTGGATCTACCTCAGGTGAGGCTGAGAAGACCTTGGGCGACTCACCTTCTGGGGTTACTCTGCAGATTGGAGCTCTACAGTATTCCCTTGTGAGAGAACTGCAGACCCAGTTGCTAGTTGTTCTAAGTGCAGACAGTGTGAGCGCACTGCTCTTGATGATGAGGTTTGAATAAAAAATTCTATAGGTGGAATACATCCCAAAGTAATTTGGTCAGAGAATAAAAATGTATTTGCAAAGCCCCTCTGAGGGCCTGGTGGAAAGTGTGGAAATATTAAACTTCCCTACCTGGGGAATTACTGATATTCTCACAAGCATTGGGGACTACCAATTTAGAAGGCTGAGCCCTCGATCTTGGGGTTTGCCTTATGAAGCTTGTTATTTCAAAGGAGAGGCTGAGCCTACTTACAATTGTGCCTAAGAGTCTCCCTCTGAGTACCTCTTTGTTGCTCAGATGTGGCCCTCTCTCTCTAGCTAAGCCAACTCGACAGGTGAACTCACTGCCCTCCCCGCTACGTGGGACATGACTCCCAGGGATGAGCCTGGACCTGGCATTGTGGGATTGAGAACATCTTCTTGACCAAAAGGGGGAAGAGAAATGAAACAAAATAAAGTTTCAATGGCTGAGAGATTTCAAATAGAGTTGAGAGGTCACTCTGGAGGGTATTCTTATGCATTATATAGATATCCCTTTTTAGTTTTTGGTGTATTGGAATAGCTAGAAGGAAATACCTGAAACTGTTGAACTGCAACCCAGTAGCCTTGGTTTTTGAAGATGACTATATAACTATGTAGCTTACATAGCGTGATTGTGTGATTGTGAAAACCTTTGTGGCTCACACTCCCTTTATCCAGTGTATGGACAGATGAGTAGAAAAATGGGAGCAAAAAGTAAATGAATAGTAGGGGGGATGAGGGATAGGATGTTTTGGGTGTTCTTCTTTACTTGCATTTTTATTCTTGTTTTTGTTTATTTTTATTTTATTTATTTATTTATTTATTTTGAATAATGAAAATGTTGAAAAATTGATTTTGGTGATGAATGCACAACTATATGATGGTACTATGAACAACTGATTATAGACTGTGGATGATTGTAGGAGAAGTGAATATATCTCAATAAAACTGAATTGAAAAAAAAAACTCTATAGGTGAAACCAAGCCCTCTCATCTGCCTGCACACACACACCCAGCCTCACCTGCATGCCCCCTCCCACTCCCAGCCTCACCTGCTGCTACTCTGGCCCAGCTTCCAGTAATCGCCTTGCATTTGATATAGCCAGACCTCTTCCCATGCCTACAAGACCCAGGACAGTTTGACCCTGCCTTGCTTCCAACATCCTCACCCACCTCCCTTCCCACCTCTCTGAGCTTCTGGCCACTTACCCCTTCCTGCGCGTGAAGATGCCAACATTGTTTCTGCCCCAGGGTCTTTGCATTTGTTTTTCCCTCATCCTGGAACTCTCTCCAGATATTTGCAAGGCTGGCTCCTTGCCCTTCAGGTTTCAGGGCAAATATTGCCTTGGTGAGACCTTTCCTGAAACATCCCAATCTGCTCAGAACCTCCACCCAGTCACCGTCACATTACCTTCTTCTATTTTCTTCCTAACATTTATCTCAATCTGAAATATTCTTTTTCACCTCTGTTCATACTCTTGCCTGTGAGAGCTTGGACTTGGTCTATATTTGTTCACTTCTATATCCTTGAAGCTTAGAAGATGCTCAATAAATATATGATGAATAAACAAGTTCTTTTCGGTATGGCATGCATAGCAACAGAGAAATTTTAGAAATGAAAAAAGTCATTTCCTGAGCCTTATTTTGTACAAAGCTCTTTAAATACATTATGTCTTTTAGTCCTTGTGACACCCTACCAAGTAGGATCCCTATTCTACACATGAGGGCACTGAATGTTACAGAGGTTAAGTACTTGCTAAAGGTTACACACCTAGGAAACAATGAAGTCAGGATTTGAAGGCAGACAGCCTGACTGCAGACTTGGTGCCATAAATTAATATGCTATCCAAGTCAGCTAGGCCAGTGCTTCTCAGACATTCAGGTGCTTATGAATCACCTGGGGATCTTGTAAAAATGCTGACTGATTGAGCAGGTGGGGCCTGAGATTCTGCATTTCCAACAAGCTCCTAGACAATGCCAATGCTTCTGGAGCATGGGGAAAACCTCTCAGGAAGGAAAGGAGGAAACAAAGGAGGAAAGGAGGGAGGGAGGGAGTGTATTAGTCAAGGTTCTCTAGGGAAATAGCACCAATAAGAGATATCTGTAAATATTATGAGATTTTATAAAAGTATCTCATGCAACTGTGGGGATGCACAAGTCCAAATTCTACAGGACAGGCTGAAGCTGGCAACTCTGATGAAGGTTTTCAATGAATACCCCAGGAGAAACTGGCTGGCTGAAGTAGAGATGAAAGTTCTCTCTCCTGACTGCTGAAGTAATCACTTCTCCTTTTAAAGCCTTCAACTGATTGGATGAAATGTGTCTCATTGCTGAAGACACTCCCCTTAGTTGATTGTAGATGTAATCAGCCATAAATGCAATCAACTTACTGATGATTTTCCACAAAATGTCCTTACAGTAACAGGCCAGTGCTTGCTTGAGCAGAAAACTGGGCACCATTACCTGGTCGAGTTGACACATGAACCTAACCATCACCTGGAGGGAGGGAGGAAAGGAGAGAAACTGAGGCCCAGGGAGGTTAGGGGTAGCTTTCCAAAGATCGTATAGCTAGTTAATGGGAGAGCTGGAACTCCAGCCCATTGTCCTGGCTCCTAGCCCAGCAACTCCAAGGATTTTAAAGCATTACACATATTTTCAAAGATCATTTGCAGGAATGTACCCATTTAAATTAGAGATTGTGAAAGGGTTCCATGATACTTACCAGTCCCCTCCAGTGATCAAAGCCAGGATACTTGGTTGACATTGGGCCTTCCCATTATAGGGCAAGATAGCTCTTGTTTTGAAAGATGAGAGTGGACCTTCCAAAATTTCTAAACCTCCTCCTCACAAACACTCAACTGTCTAGGTGTGTAATCTCCAGTGTACTCACGAACACTCTGCCTCATGGGGAGGAAGTGTCTTTATCTCGGGTCTACCAAGTTCCATCTGCCTTCTATAGGGTTGGCCATTATACTCTTCATCATAACGAGCATCAGCTCATTTGTGCAGGCCATTAAATGTAAATGTGTCAAAAAACTTTTATTAGTCCGTCTGTTCCACCTTCCACCTGACAGAAATCCCCTTCTGGGAGATGGTCATCCATCCTTCATTTGCACAAACTATAGGAAGCTCAAAACTCACAAAGAGCCCAGTCTACTCTAGAGCAGCTCTTACTGTTTGGAAGGACTTTCTACTTGAACTGAAATCTCTCCCTTCCTGGAAATTTCTACCAAAGGAAGCTACAAAGGTGGGCAGGGCCAGGCTGCCTCTGAAGGCTCTAGGGAAGGCTCTGTTCCATGCCTCTCTCCTGCCTCTGGCAGTGGCCAGCATTCCTTGGTGTTCCTTGGCTTGTGGCAGAGAAACTCCAATCTCTGCCTCTGTTTCCACATGGCCATTCTCCATTCTCTCTCTCTCTCATTCTCTCACTGAGTCCAAATTTCCCTCTCCTTAAAAAGACCCCAGTCATATTGGATTAGGACCAACCCTAATCCAGTTTGGCCTCATTTTAACTAATCCCATTTTCAAAGACTGTATTTCTATATAAGGTCACATTCACGAGACAGGGAGTGAGGACTTGAACATGCCTTTTGGGGGGACACCATTCAACCCATAACAGCGTCTTTCAAAGCACATGCCACACATGAAATGTTAGTATATTATACCCAAAATGGTGATTCTCACTCGGATGCTATAGAGTCAAGGAGACGTACACACTGTCCCCCCAACATAGACTGTTTAATTCACAGCCACGATGAGACATGCAAGACAGGCTTGGCTTGAGGAAGGAAATCACAGAGTCTGCTGTCTTTAAGGAGGCTGTTTCTGAGGAGCTAGAGCTCCCTGTCTCCAGAAGTCATGTGCTAATAAGCCAGGAGAACATAAGCAGTTTTATTGGCTGCTTACCTTATTAAGCAGGAGGGAATAGTTCTGAGCTCGGAGATATCAGATCTCAGCAACTGGGGAACCTCTTGCTCAAATCTGCAGAGTGGTGGTGCCTGTGAGCCACTAGTCTAATTTTCCTTCCAGAGATATCTATCTCTTGTGAGCAAATGTGGAAAGGCCCAAGTGGTGAAGGTTTCTTAGGTCACTCGAAAAGTAATCCACTAATGGATTATACGAAATTTTATTTGAAGTGTAGACATACCTAGGTTAGTTGCTCTCAGATTTCTCTATTTCAGGGACCAGTAAAATTTCCAAAATAAATTGGGGAATGAGATCAGATGCCCACTTTTTAAATATTGCTGACTATAGGCATTAAACAAAAATATTTGCCATCATCCCACTATCAATAGTATTTCCAAAGAGAAAGGGCCTTTCAACAGCAACAACAAGAAGACAGCTGACAACTGTACATGGACGCCTCTGTCTATGGCCTTTAACATTATCAAACACTAGCTCTATGCCTGGCACTGTGCTAAGTATTTTACTAATATTATCCCATTTTACACACATGCACATTATTATATCATCCACGTGTCTCCTTTCTTCCTTGTGAAATGATGAAAATGTCTTCATGGGACCGGCAGCACCAGTTCCCACCCTAGTGGGAGGGGATCACTAGATGAGAGGACTGCGGGAGCTAATGTAACTCCCTAGGAGTGGAACGGTCTGAGAACCTTAAACTTTTCGCCTGATTTAGAGGCCAGGACATGGTCCTTCAGAGTAAGCTCTTCTATGCAGGATCCAGTGACAGACATCCTTCCCTGAGTTCTGTCCCCAGTAGCAACTGAGACTCCAAAGCTTGCAGCCTTTGCAATGCCCCAGATAAATTACAACCCAGTCAAAGCTCAAGAGCTTCCAGCTGCATTTTGGGGGCACAGAAGACCAAGGGAAAGAACCATTTTTGCAATATAGAGCCGTTTCTTTCCCCACTTCCCTGCCTGTATTTTCAAAAGCTTAACATCCCACTAGTATGTTTGACAATGAACACAAACCAGATGGCTTAAGCCAATGGAAAAAAACACTGGGTTGAGTAACAGGGTATGAATTAAGTAATAAACCTTAAACAACCAATTTTTTTTTAAAAGTCCTAAGTGCTTCTAGTTTCTAGATTAAAGGAAATTCATGGAGGCTAAGCCTTAAATAGAATATAGAGGACCTTCGGTCACTGCCTATAGACAGAAGATGGATGAGCAAGGAAGGTCATCAATTGCAAAAAGTCTTCCCCAGAGACCAAACATGTCTTCAAAGAGAGGCTGGAGGCAGCAAGTGAGAGTCTCTGTTATTTATTTTCTCAATGTTTAACAAAACAGGAGGATTCAATATCAGGCCCAAATGTGAAATGTGTTTTGGGAGCTGGTACTTTAGTATCCAGATGGTAAAGGAGCCACATTCAGGATAGAATGTGGTTTTGTCCAGTCTTGGCTTGTGTCGTCTCTTCCTGTTCACCATCTTGCTTCCCTGAATTGCAAAGAAGGAAACAATTGGAACTTCCTGTTATACATAATAGCCAACAAAAAAACTTTCAAATGATTTCCTATTCCCAGACAACTAGACGCAAGAGAGGGAATTAGGAGATGGTATGTTGTAGCAGAAAGAGCATTAAAGAAGTGAAGAAGAGCTTTACTCTGAAGGACAGTGTGCTGGTGTCCACATCAGGTGGAAAATCTAAGGTTCATAGACGTTTAGACTCAGGGCTAGAATTTAAAAAAATCTGGTTGGGGGCTGGAGAGCCATGGATAGTGCCATTATTTACCAGCTATGTGACCTTAGGCAAGTCACCTATCCCTGAGCCTCAGTCTCCTTACTTGCAAAATGAGGATTCTAATGCCCGTTTTACAGAGGATGAAGATAAGTTGCATAGAGGTTAACAAACTTGGCCAAAGTCACAGACTGATCTCTATCTTCTTGCAAGGCTGGTGCTCTTTTCCTAGACCGTGACTCTTGAAATGAGATCAGATCACTAAAAGTTTTTGTAGGGGGTCAGAACATGTAGGGTTATGATGCACAGACTCCCATCCAGCATGTCTACACAGCCATGTCAGCCAACATCTGCATGCGTCCCTGGATGCATGCACAGAAGACCATGCTTTACAAATACAAGCTGCACCATTGGCTGACTAGCGTAGAATGTTCTAGGAATAACAGGATAGAATCGGGGACTCTCCAGAAAATCTAGGCCTCGTGGTGGCTCCAGCCACAGGAAAGGCAGTCTCAGGGGGCAGTTGCCCATGGTCCGATGGATACCAGCACTGCCACTGGCCCTGGCTTTCTCCCCAGCCAGGGGTGACACGTGACTTACTCCTAGATGATCCTTGTCCTACCATCCTGTCCCAGGCATTTGCTATTCTTTATGGGGCTAAAGCAAACCATCTCTGCTCTTACTGATAATTATTCTGGGGAAGTCTAGGAAAAGACTTGAGGAAATGATAGATGAGAGTGAAGCTCCTGTTCTGTATCCAAATGTACATGATATTATATCTTGTGCACCCTAAATGGGTGTCATGCCATATGGTGAAGAAGAAATTATTGCAGGCTTTTCAGAGCAGTCACCCCCAGGAATGCTCATACATTGTTAGTGGGTGCAAACAACACAAACCTTTTCAAAGAAGCAGTTTGGAAGGCAGCTTTGGGAATTTTAAAAACATTCTCCATAATTCCACTGTTAGGAACCTATGCTAAGGACGTAATCAAGTATAATGTACAAAAATGTCTATTGTAGCAAATACACAGGCACAAACTAAATGTCCCCAAATAGGAAAGTGGCTAAGTAAATTATGATTCATGAATACATACGACTGAATATAGTGCTGCTATTAAAACAGATTACAAAGAATGTTTATAACTTGGATCAGTACTCATGATATACTGTTAAGTAATAAGAAAGCCACAGACTTTCTCTGTGTGTGTATAGTAAGATCTCTACTGTGTAAATATACAAATGCATAGAAAAAAAGCTGGAAGGAAATTTGAACCAAAAAGTTAAGAATAGTTACGGTAATTGTTATTTTCCTCATTAGTTTTGTCCTTATTTTCCATATTTTGTATAAGGATGTATAACTTTAATTTTTAAAATGCTACTTTAAAAACTGCTTAAACCTAAATGCCAGTAGTCCTTAAATGGTTTTGTCTTTTGCTTGAACTGGTGCACCAGCCTCCCAGCCCTTCCTCCTCCCGTTCCACCCCTGTCCCAGCCCTGCCCTGCACTGTCCCCTGGGTCGTCTTCCTGAGACAGTAAGCTGGCAGAATCCAACCTTTGGCTACCTGTTGTCTCTAGACTAGAAGATAGGATTCAGACTCCTTGGTAAAACTTGCTGTTCCCCACATAGGCCATAGGCTTTCAGAGCTTCTGGAATTCCTGCATGTTCTTCCTTTGGCTTAGAATGCCCTTTCCCACCTGGCAAATTCTTTTTTTTTTTTTTTTTTAATCTTCATTTTATTGAGATATATTCACATACCACGCAGTCATACAAAACAAATCGTACTTTCGATTGTTCACAGTACCATTACATAGTTGTACATTCATCACCTAAATCAATCCCTGACACCTTCATTAGCACACACACAAAAATAACAAGAATAATAATTAGAGTGAAAAAGAGCAATTGAAGTAAAAAAGAACACTGGGTACCTTTGTCTGTCTGTTTCCTTCCCCTATTTTTCTACTCATCCATCCATAAACTAGACAAAGTGGAGTGTGGTCCTTATGGCTTTCCCAATCCCATTGTCACCCCTCATAAGCTACATTTTTATACAACTGTCTTCGAGATTCATGGGTTCTGGGTTGTAGTTTGATAGTTTCAGGTATCCACCACCAGCTACCCCAATTCTTTAGAACCTAAAAAGGGTTGTCTAAAGTGTGCGTAAGAGTGCCCACCAGAGTGACCTCTCGGCTCCTTTTGGAATCTCTCTGCTACTGAAGCTTATTTCATTTCCTTTCACATCCCCCTTTTGGTCAAGAAGATGTTCTCCGTCCCACGATGCCAGGTCTACATTCCTCCCCGGGAGTCATATTCCACGTTGCCCACCTGGCAAATTCTTACTTGGCCTTTATGGCCGAGCTCGGAGGTCAGGCCCTCTGTGATCTCTTGCCCATCAGTCCCAAGCAGAGCTGGTTGCTGTTTGCTCTGCTCTCCAAATACTTTGCTCATAGCTCTGTTTTAGCAGATACTACATTTTGTTGGCATAACTATATTTTAATAACTTACGCTCTTTCCTTCTGGAAACCTCCCCACATCAGACTTACGATTGTGAGGATGATATTTGACATTCGTCTTGGTATTCCAAGTGCCTGGCACAGAGGATTTGCCCAGTGATGATAAAGAAACTGGGTGCCGGAGCTGGGGCACAGGAGGCAGCAGGGAGTACTAACACCAAGTAGACAAGTCTTTGTAGGACAACTGTGAACTAATCTTCATTCCTAAGCACAGCATGAAAAAGCAGGCTTCATATGCAGCAAGACAGATATCAGTTAGCCAAAAGGAGGGACTTCCACAGGTTATTAATCACTGGAGTTGGTAAATGATTGGGATAAAGGGTTGCCTTAAAAACAGGTATAAAAACTTCCCTATCTAGGAAAGGCTCGACACTGTCCTTGGAGACTGGAAGACGGACAAGTTGATCTTAGCCAGATCTAGGCTTCCACAGATTGTCCAAGGAAGCAGAGAGTGGGTGGTTCCACTTTCTCCCAGGGTGCACTGCGATTCTGCTATAGGCCTGGGCAGGTTTCCATCTCAGCTGCATTTCCCAACCCAGATCTGCAATTTGAACCTAAAGCCCTGCAGATAAAGAAGACTGTGTTATGAGTAGGCCCAATTGCTCACAACACCCAGCAGACCCTGGGCTCCAAAACACTCATTAGCATCTTAAGTTCACATAAATATATATGAGGCCCGTGGATTACCCCGGGAGTCCCGGAGGCCCCTTGCAGCCAAAGCCAAAGCTCTCCCCCTTTGCACCTCCTCCTGGACGTTGGAGCCCAGCTGCCTCCGGGGAGCCCCAGTGTGTGAGGAAGCTCCCCTGTTGGGCCTGGCGGCTCGTGTTCAGGGTGAAAAATAGGCACTTTATTGTTTGGGGATTAAGTTCTGTTCTGGTGACCCTTCATGTTCAGAGTCTCCAGAGACCAGAGATTTCCCCTCCACTGCCCCTCTCAGACCCCAGGATCCTGGGGACTTGTGGGCAAAGTGAAGCCACTGCGGGGATAGAGTAGAGCCCCTGGGAGAAGCCAGAGCTGTGTGCTGCCTAACTCGGTGTGTGTGTGTGTGTGTGTGTAGATGAGGAGATCCAGGGCTCTCTTTGTCCTTAAGGGACTCCCAATCTAATGGAGTATATAAAATCTAAAATCTAGAAGGAAAACCAAAAAAAAAATAGAAACCTGAGGCATAGCACAAACCTCGGAGAAATGTAAATGAGAGCATAATTAGTGGTACGTGGACTTTGTAAATTCCACAGAGCCAGGCAGGACAGGAAGGAAAGTGCTACTGGATCCAATCTCTGAGGGCTTCTTGGAGGAGGTGAGTTTTAACTAAGAAAAACAGTGGGAATGGGAGAGTACTGACTATATTGGGCAGGGACAGCTAGCTGCCAGCCACCCTACCCCCTTCCCAGGGGGGCCTGCAGGGCAGTTGAGGCAGCAGGGAGAAAAGCAGCTCCAAAGGTTCCTTGGTCTCCAAAACCAGCCCCGCCTCACAACGAACTCACTATTCCAACCACCCCAGTGGTCTCCAAGTCTGGAAGGAAAGAGGGACTTTCAGAGAAAAGCCATGAAATCAAGCCAGTTGAATGACCCCAGTGAGAGGGGAGGATCCTGACGGGGTGAGGTCTGTGGGCCCCGGGCCCAGCTCCAGAGGAGTGGGATGTCCAGCACTGCCCTGGCCAGTGTGTGACCCCCCCTCTGCCTTGTGCGCTGCAATGAAAGCACATGCATCACTTAGTGGACTGGGGTCGGGTGGGGTGGAAGTGGGGGGAGTGGAGGGAGTGGGAAGAAATTACGCTGGCAGATGTTCAACCCCTGACAGATTTTCCAGCTCAAATTCTTAGGAAAAGGTTTCTCCAATCTCACTTCCCTTGCTGAACTTGGCAGCTGATTGTCTCTCAGTAGGTTTC
This sequence comes from Choloepus didactylus, assembly GCF_015220235.1. Lineage (NCBI taxonomy): Eukaryota > Metazoa > Chordata > Mammalia > Pilosa > Megalonychidae > Choloepus > Choloepus didactylus. The sequence goes on along the minus strand of NC_051312.1, from coordinate 138,552,198 downwards.
AGATCAGGCTTTCTGCTTTCTGCAACATCTTCCATGCTAGCTTGTCCCCCAGCCTGATAAGGGGGACCGCACTCTCCTACTTTGCTTCTCCTGGAATGTGATGATTCCACATCTGCGTCAGCTTTCCCTCGGAAAGGGAGGAAGGCAGACCTCACCCAGGGAAGCTTCCCCTTCCCCTGAGACCTTCAACTCAAAGACAGGTTAGGTCAGAAGGATCCTTAGAGGTCATTTATTTCACCTCCTCATGCAAGCCCGGAATGAGGTGGGGACTTGTTCGGAGCAAGGGTTGTCAATCTTAGTCATCCACTTGCCAGGACACAACGGAGGCCATGGCACATCTTCCTGACTGATGGCTGTGAAACCTCGAATACATCACTGAACTTCTCTGAGACTCCATTTCCTCAGCTGCAAAAAAAAAGGGGGGGGGAGTGATAATAATAACATCTCCTCATAAAGTGGTCTAGAAGATTCTCGATGATAATAGCTATCATTTGTTACGCGCCCGGTGCTGACCCAAGAACCAAGTGCCGGGCCTGGCACATGGTATTGTTAGCTACGATTGTTAACAACTCAGACCCAAACGATCTGGCTTAGTCACGGGCATGCCTCACCTTGGGCAGCCTGCGTCTGAGATGACGAAACCCCTACAGCTCCTGGGTTCCCGGAAAGGCAGGAAGACCTAAAAGCAGGAAGGCAGTTCACGTTCAGGCTGAGCGATGACTTACTGACCTGCTCTCCTGCACCGGGGAAAGGTCACTGGCCTTCTAGTCCAAACACAGCCGGCTCGCATCTTGTGTAAACAAGGCCAGGGAGGCAGGCGGCCTGTGGTCAGGGAGGAAGAAACGAGGGCTGTTTGGGATTCCTTGCAGACTCTGGGCTATTGAAGCTGTCAGGCTGACACACAAGCTCTGTCAGGCTTGGAGCTCTTGGCGTTCCGGCCGCTTCCCCCTGATGACCATTTATAGTCAATCCCTCTGGAGAGCGTGTCATCCTGGCCTTGGGTGAAAGAGATGAGGTTGGAAGAGAGGCACCTGGATGCCGGGTGGGGGCGAGCAGTAACTACTAGAAACCTCTCCACATCCAAACACTGCAGATCTCCTAGAACTTGAGCTCAGCTGCGCCCCCTTCAGGCCTGCGAGGTACGAGCAGGTCGGTTGGTGGAGGTTGAGATGCAGGGAAAGATCATGGCCCCAGATCATGAATTTTTAGCGGAATTTTAATGTGGGAAAAGTCCCTATGGCTTTGTGGTAGGGAATTCAGTCCCTATTCCCTTGAATTGTTTTGATTTCCCCTTAAAATTTAATTCAAGACCCTTTTATGCATATTGGAAGCAGCACACTTTTAACAGAGCCTGGGAAAGGGAAGACCTATCAGGAAAGGTGGTGTGGCAGGGTGGCAGTCCAGCCTGGAGGTGGAACTATGGCAAGTTCTGCCCCATTCTTTGCATCACCTTGGTCCTCCGTGGTGTTCGCTTTGGGAAGAGGGCGCAAGATCGTATGAGTTCTAGGGAGAACTTGTGCCCTCTTAGTCCCTAGAATGACAAAAGATTAAGGAGAGGGTTTGGAAAGGGACCCTGGAGACTTGGTGTTGGATAAAAAGAAGTGTCCTCCAAGCCCGTTGGGTGAATTCCCAGCAAGTCAGGAGAGTGCAAATAATGATGCTGAAAGGAGGAAGGCTTTCTTGGCTGCTGAGACCAGTGTAGTCACCACGGACACCATGGACTCCAGGCACCTGCCAGCAGGGTTGCAGAAGAACGTTATTGTCCTTGTTAAGTATAAAAGGGATATGTGAGGTTGGGGAGGATGGGGTGTGGCTGGGGATGGACAAGGATTAATATTATTGTACTATATGCCAGATAGCTGAGACAGGGGCTTTAGACCCACCATTTTGCTGTTTAGTGTTCATAACCCAGAGAGATTAGTTTTATGCTTGTTTTAAAGAAAAGGAAACTAAGGGTCAGCAAAGGTCAAATAAAGGGCTCAAGGTTTCAGACCTAGCACGTGGTGGAGCTGGGGTCCAAACTTCTTTCTCTGCTGTCAGACTGCTTTGGGCAGCTACACTAAGGTCAACTATTTGTGCAGAGCACTTTCTCCTGAGGGATATGTGTATTCGGGAGGCCAGAAATTGCTATGGTCCAGAAGAAAGGAGCCTTCCATCAGGCTGGCATAACTGGGGAAGCTGTCTCTATTCTGAAGAGGTGTCTGTTTTTTTCATGAGGACAGCCTGCCCCAAGCCCAGTGTGGAACAATGCTGTCAAAATCTAATTGCCCCAGTTCTGTTTTCCAGAACTTTGCAGAGATTATGGCCTTCCTGTTATGACATTCTTTCTTCCGCAGCCAAATTAAAATATACTTGATTATGTTACAGCATTCTTTGGTTAGTTTCAATTCTGAGGATATATTCAGGTCACTTTTGTTTGCTTTAGGAGTTTATTTTCAAGTTTTAAAACCTTTGTGGTGCAAACTACAAATTTATGATTTCATCCACATTTATTGAGCACTTCCTATATGCCCGACACTGGGTACAATAGTGGAAACTAGAGAAGGAAGGCACTTGTCTCTTCCCATATGGGGCAGAATAGATAAACAAGTGCAATGCAAAAAAATCCAATAGTGGATCTCTCCAGTTTACAGATAGAATCTATACCCAGTGATTTGTTTAAGGGGCTCTATTTGACAATAATTTATAGTAAAGAGAGAAAAATCAAACAGAGATCCTCTGGCTCCCCATTTACCCCTCTAGCTGCTGGTCCCTAAACCCACAAGCTGGTCATTAGTTGGTCCTCTCAGCTTCAATAAAAATTTGTCCTGACCCTCCACCCAGCCCCGGATGATCCATTTCTCAAAACATCTGGCATTATCTTAGAATCTTCTCCCTCCCCTACTCCCTACATTCAGTAAATTGCCAAGTCCTGCAGTCCAGAGCTTCTTTAACTTTAATGCGCATACAAATCACCCAGGGTTCTGGGATTGGGGGTGAGGTTCTGCATTTCTAACAAGCTCCCAGGGGAATCCCCAGGATTCTGGTCCCAAGAACTCACTTTGAATAACTCCAAAGTCTCTCTTCCAAGTATCCTGCTTTTTCTCACTCCTGCCACTCCCCCCTCTGCCCCCACCCTCTGCCATCCCTCACTTCTCTAGGGTCTGGACAGAGGCTTTCGCTTCCTCAGTTGTCTCCTTGCCGATTTGGATATATTATGTCCCCAGAAAAGCCATATTCTTTAATGCAATCTTGTGGGGGCAGACTGATTAGTCTGTTGATTAGGATGATAACTCTGATTAAATTATTTCCATGGAGATGTAGACCCCTGCCTATTCAGGGTGGGTCTTGATTAGTTCACTGAAGTATATAAGGGAGAAGCTAAGTGCTGACACAGACCCAGATGCTGGCTGATGCTTAGAGACAAGAGGACATTTGGAGATGCTAAGCTAAGAGATGAAACCCAGAGAGGATAAGCAAGAACCCCCAGTGCTTAGAGAGAAACGCCCTGGGAGAACAAGCAAGGATGCACAGGAGCTGAGAGAGAGGAGCTAAGAGAAACCCAGAGACATTTTGGAGAAAGCCATTTTGAAATGCAACCCAGGAGCAAAGGACCAGCAGACGCCAGCCACGTGCCTTCCCAGCTGACAGAGGCGTGCCAGATGCCATCGGCTATTCTTCAGTGAAGGTATCCTCTTGTTGATGCCTTAGTTTGGACACTTTACAGTAAAACTGTAAATTTATAGCCAAATAAACCCCCTTTATAGAAGCCAATCCATTTCTGGTATTTTGCATAACGGCAGCATTAGCAAACCGGAACATCTTCCAACTTAGGGTATCCCCTTCCATGCTATCCTAAATCTTCTGTTAAATTAGTCTTCCAAAAACAACTTCCCTCATATCACTCTGCTGCTGAAACACCTTCTGTGGCTTCTCACTGCCTACCAAGCTAGCCTCAAATTTCTCTAGTCGAAGTAAAGAGCTTATAAGATCTAGCCCCAGTTTCTTCAGTGGGAATACTCACAATTCCCATTGATTTGCCCTATTGTTTACCTACAGTGAAGTACATGGTCCCACACTTCTACTTGGGGATTTTGTAGATACTCTTTCTTCCTGATGTGCCTTCCCTCTTCCAACTGTGGCCCTAGTCTCCACATCCCCCAACCCCCAAAGCCCCTCAATCCTTTGAGGCAAGGCTAAGTGCATTTTGCCTACCTTGCTTTCCCAGCTGGAAATTCTCTCTCCCGTCTCTAAACTGCCATAGCTCTGCATCCAAATATGGTTATTTATGTATACTTTTATCTTCCCTCATGGACTGTAAACTCCTTTGTCTCTCTGAGTAAACCCACAACACCTTTCTCAGTGTCTGGCTCCCAGCAAGCCCTCAATTAATTCATCCCAGGTGCCTGGAAAATCTAGTTCCCAGTTCCTTTTAATGGGTGGCTGTTCCATTTGCATTATTTATGGTTCTGTTTTAGATGTGTTTTAACATTGTAAACCACCTCAAATCCTTTTTTTGGACATTGGTAAGCTATAAATCATAAATAATCAGCTGCAGGAATAGACACTCAGGACATGTTTGTTAAATGAATGAATGGATGCTGTCTGCATGGCTGAGAGTAAAGAGCAAGTTGTTGCTTGCTCTTCCCCCTCCTTCCTGCCTCCAGCCCTTTTGCTTCTCTGACCTATCTGAATCCTGCTCAACTCTGAAGCTCAAGTGAACTCCTGCTCCTCTGGGAACCTCCCCCCAGCCCACTCCAGCCCACATGGAGCTGGTGTGTGGGTTTAATATGGCTCACAAAACTGTGGGCTCCTTCATGTCGGGGGCCACGCTCTGTTTACATCCTACATCTCTCAAGTTGCCAACACAATGGTTCCCGATCCTGGCTATGGGACTTTGTCAATATTCTGGGGCTCAACCCCCCACATCCCACCCCAGGCCCATGGAAACGGGGTTCTCAAACTTAAGCTCCATCAGAAGCACCTGTAGGGCTGGCTAAGATACAGATTGCTGGATCCACCCCCAGGAGCCTAGAATTTGCGTTTGTAAGGAGTTCCCCGGTGATGCTGATGCTGCTGGTGGGAAAACTACTCTTCGATGACCACTGTTCCAGGGAGGAGACCCAGCTATTCTGTATTTAAAGAAAGAAAGGGGAAAAAAATCTCATGCCAGCTAAGCATCACTAGATTAGTACATTGTAAGGGCTTAATAAATGTTGAATGTATTACATTATTTGCTCCATCTATCTTAGTTCTACCTTCCCAAATAGGTTATAAGTGACTTTTGTTAGATATTAAACTACTGCTCTTGTACATGCTGTTGGTCAGAGCACAGGGCTGGGCCTTGAGTGGACAATCGGTGACACCTTTTGACAAGTGAATGCTCTCCTGTTCCCTTTCAGTGTGACTGTCAGGGGAAAGCCAACTAAGTGTTTTAGTTTCCTAGACTGCTCAAGCAAATACCGTGCAATGGGTTGGCTTAAACAATGGGAATTTATTCACTCGTGGTTTTGAGGCTAGGGAAAAGTCCAAATTGAGCTGTCATTGAGGTGATGCTTTCTCCCTGAAGACTGGCATTCGGGGCTGCCCGCCGGTGATCCTTGGTCCTGGGCTCCTCTGTCACGTGGTGGCATCTGCTGGTCTCCCTCTTCTCTTCCAGGTTCCATTGACCTTCTGCTTCTTGCTCTTCCCTCTGGCTTTCTCTCTGTCTGAATTTCATTCTGCTTCTAGAGGACTCCAGTAATGGGATTAAGGCCCATCCTGACTGAGCTGGGCTACCTGTTAACTGATGTAAACTTACAATGGGTTCACACCACAGGTATGGATTAAGTTTAAGTTTTTCTGGGGTACATGAGTCCAAACCACCACACCAAGGAAACCTAATCCTGTCTGTTTCAATCAATAAATAAGAGGATGGCAAGTTTCTTGTTAACTTCTTTGAAGCATTCAAGCCTGAGATGTCCACAGGGGAGGAGATTTCCAAGCGAGACAATTGAAGCAGGACCCAGCCAGAATGTCTCTATCCTGAGGCCCCCCAATACTTCAGCATGACATCTGTTCCCAAAGTCCTTTGGTTGCATATCTGCTGTGTGCTCTGTTTTTCCCTTGAACTAAGCAGTTAGTGTTCACTTGAGGCAGGATTTAGGAAATGATTTAAAAGTGCAGCAAAGCCACTCAGCAAGAGATGCTTCTAAGTTCTGCCTTTCCTTAAATGTCATATTTCCTTCTCAGAAAAAAATTAAGTTGATGAGGGCAGAGCTGGATTACTTAAATAATTTCATGTCACCAAGGTCTCTTTTGTGGTTGTCCAGGCAGTTACTGGATTGCTGCAGAAGTAAAAGTATCCCCACCATTATTATCATTGGGCACGAGGTCTTAATGACAAACAAACATGGTAAAGGTAAAAAAATAATTGATAAATTCCTCATTTTTCCCTTCTGGGACTAGAAATTGAAAATAATTTTTAAAGCAACAATTAATTGACCGAGAGTGTTTGCAGTGATTATGGAAAGCCCCTTCCTCCTTCTAGACTAGGGTACCATATTCCCTCTGGAAGCTTCCCACACCTTACGCAGGCCCAGGTAGCTGCCCTACTGTGTGCCCCCCCCCCACCCCAGCATACCTCAGCTTCTCTCCACCATCACACTTACCTCACTGTTGTAATTGTCAGCTGACCATCCCCTATTCTGTTACTTTTGAGATAATTATCTCAACATCAAGGTAGTAGCAAAAAGCTAATATAAATCATAACCAATTACACAGATGCAATGCACCAATTTTAAGTATTTGTTGGCTCCGGTAAGCTACACATTCTGTTCAGATGTTACACACTGAGATGTTCCCCACACCTGGTCGGAGGATATCACTGGTTGCCTGCAAGCATCTGGGCCTGTCCTAGTTTGCCGGGGCTGCTGCAACGAAGTAGCACAGATAGTCGGTTTAACAGAAATGTATTCTCACAGTTCTAGAGGCCAGGAGTCCAAAGTCAAGGTGTCAGCAGGGTCCTGCTTCCTCATGAAGGAGAAGATCCATTCCAGGGCCCCCTCCTGGCTTCTGGCAGGCGGCAGGCAATCATGGCATTCCTTGGCTTCTGGTGGCTTAGCTCAACCTCCGCCTGTGTCACACGTCCATCCCTCTCTCTCTCTCTCTCTCTCAATCTCTCTCTCTCTCTCTCTCACTGCATCCAAATTTCCTCTGCTTGTAAGGACACCAGTCATTTTAAATTAGGGCCCTCCCTGATCCAGCCTGGCCTCATCTTAACTAATATCATCAAAGACCCTATTTACAAACAAATTCACATTCACAGGACTAGGGGTTAGGATTTAAAGATGTCATTTTTGGGGGACACAATTCAATCCGTAATAGGGCTCAAAGGAGACACCAGTTAGTCTTCTCATTGGGTCTCTTTTTCCCTCCCCCTTCCCATAATGTGCAATCTCATTCTGTTTTGCGGCCACCCAGCTCTGCCTTCACAGTGGCCTGCAGACTCGTGGGCTAATCTGGTAATCTGGTATGGGCACATTCTGGAAGGTTTGCAGGCTGATATTTATCTTCTCCCTGGAAGTAGCCTTTGAATAATTCCCAGGAGATACTGGTTTTTTTCTGGGCTTTCCTGACACTGTTTTAATCATTTTTTAATAACACACACAAACCCCTGAATTAAGCACACTCATTTTCATAATGTTTCTACATGTCTTTGGCCTTTCATACATTTTCCAAATGACTTTAGAGCCAGCCTTGCTGGAATTTAGAGCCACTACTTCGTGAATTTCTTAAGGGAACAACTGTCTTTCAGAGTTGAATCCCCAGTGCCTAACACAATGCTTGGCACATAAAGGGGGCTCAATAAGTTAGATATAAAATAGCAACAGTCATGGCTACTAGTCCCCGGGCCTTTCCTCTGTGCCACACACTGCTAAGCCCTTTGGTGATTATCTCAGTTAATCCACATAACCACCCTGTGAGCTAGGTTTTATTAGTGCTCCACTTTCTAGATGAAAATCACCTGGGTCTCAGAGGGCTTAAGTAACTTGCCCAAATTCATACAGCCAGTAAATGATAATGCTGATTTGGAATCCAACTCTTCCTAGTTCCAATACTGCATTTAACTCAGCACAAGGAAGCTAGTTCTAGTTGAAGGGATTGTAAATATTCAAGTAATCACACTGACTTTGTGATTTACTGCAAAACTAAGATAACATACCCAGCAGAATAACACATATGAGAAAATAGTGACCAGTTCCCTTTTATGGGGTATGTGGCGGGGGGGCTGAGGGGAGTGGGTGATGGGGTCCAGAGAGATTAAGAGGTCTCCCCATAGCTGCAAAGCTGTTCAGCTAAGGCAGCACTGTCGCTGAAGTCTGGAGTCTGATTTCTAGCTGCATAGACTGATACTCAAACCTCCTCAGTGCCTGAACTCTCTCTCCATCATTGTTCTTGCTCTTAAATCATCTTGTAAAGGAGAGAGGCATTTTAGCAAGGTTGCAGTGTTATATTATCTAGGTGTGCTGAGAGTGAACCAGCTACCTCAATCAAAGGGTTGCTCTCTCTGATGGATGAGACAGCAGGCTATAATTGGAAGGGCACTCGGTGGCTGAGAAACGATGTGTGACTTGCCTAAAATTCCCGAGTGGGTCAGTAGCTGTAGTTAGAGCCCAGTCCACTGCCCCTGCAGTCCATGGCACTTTCCCTTATACCCCTCCTCCCAGCTGACAGGGTTTCCTGGGGGTGGGGAAGGTGTTCTGTATCAGAGTTTTGGTGGAGGGCTGTAGGTCAGGTGGGGTGAGTGATACATGTCAAAGCCTACAAGACCAAACCTGAGGACTTTGTGCAGAAGGGACTGACTAGGTAGGAAGGATCAAGAAAAATCATTTAATAACTGGCTGTGGGGAGGTCAGTGGTGCCGTGCAGTGGTCTGTTCTAGAATCTCCCTTAGAAGAAGGTGATGGCTGCACACTTCCCTCCTGGTCTTGTAGGGCAGTAGAACACCTGCACCTAACATCCAAAGACCAGCTTATAGTCTCTGCTCCATCACTTACATGTGGGGAGGACTTAGGCAAGTAACATGACCTTTCTGGGGCTTCATTTATTCATTCATGAAAGAAAGAGGCTGTACTGGGTGATTTCTAAGATATTCTAGCTCTGACATTCTACGAGTCGCCTGAACTGGGATTATTTAAGGTTAGGCCTGCAGTCCCAAACTTACTCAGAATATTCCACCTTGCTGGGGCTAGTACACTGTGGCAGTCACCCCTTCAAGTTCCTCTGGACCTCAGTTTTGGAAAGCCAAACCAGCTGATAAATTGGATGCAAGAATTGAACCTCTGTGAATCTTCCGTTCTCCCAGGATTGAGTGTGTCACTCAGTGTTCCTGCTCCTAAAGCTGTCAGATATTCATTTGGCTATACACCTCAGTCATTCCGTAGAAATCTAAACCAGAAGAAAGGGTCCAAGTGGCAACATCCTTGGAGGTTTTCTCTGGAGCAGTGTGCCTACTGTGGGGATGCTTAGCAATTCCGGAGGGAAGGAAGCATTATTTGTGATGCTTTATCTGTGCTCCGTCTCAGATGAAGTCTCACAAATGATGCTTCCTTCCTCCAACTACACAAAATGCCTTATACTGCATTGGGATAAGTGGCCCTCTCCCTCGCTCACTCCTTGTATCAGTTATCTATTGCCACATAACAAATTATATCCCACCTCCAAAACAAAACAAAACAAAACAAAAAACATAGTGGCTTAAAATAATTTCTGTGGATCAGGAATTCAGAAGCAGCTTAGCTGGGTGGTTCTGGCTCAGGGTTTCTCATGACTTTGCAGTCAGGGTGTCAGCTGGGTCTGCAAGCAAATAAAGCTTGGCTGGGACTAAAGGACCTGCTTTCAAGATGGCATACTTACATGGTGCTGGTTGTTGGCAGGAGGGCTCAGTTCTTCACCATGTGGGCCACAGGTCAGCCTTACACCTTACATAGTACCTGGCTTCTCCCAGGAAGAGCAATTGAAGAGAGCAAAGTAGAAGCCATGAGGCATTTTATGACCTAGTGTGGAACATTAAACTCTGTCATTTCTGCAAAATCCTATTGGTTACACTGGTCAGTTTATTCACAGTTGGAGAGGACTACCCAAAGATGTGACTACCAGGAGGAAAGAGCCACTGGGGGCCAGCTAGGAGGCTGGCTACCACAACTCTGAATAAAAAGACACTTCGTGGTATCAGAAAAGAACATATGTTTTAGAGGCCAGCAGACTTGGAGCTGGAGTCAAACCCTTGTCAGATATGCAAATACTAGACCTCTCTGAGCCAGTTTCTTCTTTATCAGGAGGATAATAATCCTCCATAAGGATAATAATATGTTCTCCATAGGATAGCCGTCAGGATTAAACAAAAGAATGGATCTATTGTGTCACAAATAGGGATCGTCAAATAAATACTCTTTCCCTCCCTTCAGTCTTCTCTAGTCCCTTACCACCTTCCCATTCCCACATTCAACAGCTTGCCCAGGGTTCACGTATTTTCCTTGAACAAGACAAGAATTCTAGAATGTCAGTGATGCGTTAGAAGGGACTTATTTATCTTCTAGTTTAGCAGTCTCCAACTTTTAAACCACCAAGAACTCCTTCTGTTATGTTTCTCCCGATGAGCTCCATATTTTGAAATAATTTTGACCACCAAATGAATGACATTAATTTCATCAGACATACATAGCTTCTCATCAGAACTTCGGATCATTGGGAGGTCATCAGTGTTTCCACACTGAGTGCAATCATGTCAGTGAAAAGCAAAACAATTAATATATTACAGGCCTGGAAAGATGAGGGGATTTACTCAGGTTAGTTCATGATAGAAGTCGGGCTCAAACCTGGATCTCCAGACTGTAAAACAATGATCACTTGCTCATTCTAATTCATTGGATGTGATTTGCTATGCTATATTTCATTGTCTCTGATGTGATAAGGGATCTAAGGCCCCTTTCAGCCCAACATTATAAAATTCCAGTGTAGTATATCCACCTTCTCCAGGTCCCCAGAGCATGGATGGCACAAATGGACAAGCCCTCCAAACCCAGTGGGAAGCTTTTGGCTGCCCACAAACATCACAGAACAGGCCACTGCCTACGTGGGCCCCAGGGGGAGCTGCCCCCCAGTCAATGTGCCTATAGCTATTGCCTGAGCCCCACTAGGGCTACTGTAACAAAGACCAAGACTAGTTACTTAACAGAAAATTATTGCCTCATGGTTCTGGAGACTAGTAGTCCAAATCGAGGTGTTGTCAGGGCCCAACTCAATCCATAACGGCTATTTAGTGAAAGCTTAAAGATAGGCTAGTTTTGCGTCTTCCCAGGGTGTTGGCCCATCCTCCAATCACAAGCAGAAACCATATTCTCCTTGAGTAGTGGAAGTCAAGTCAGGAGAGGGTGCCAGGAAATCATCCTTGAACCCACTGGCATGGAAGAGAGGCCGAGCGGACGCGGTTCAGCACAGACTGTCTTGCCACACAGAAGGAGAACTGGGGAGCCTGAGGACTCCGTGTTCAGCCTGGGGTGAGCCAGCAACCCATGCCTCGGCCAGGTGGTTGGTATGACTGGTGACCAATCCCAGTGGTTTCTCTGGAAGGGAAAAGAAAAGAGTCAGAGAAGGAAAATCCTAAGAATTAAAGGGGCATTTCTCTAGTCTAGCCATGGAAAGAATGGTGCCTGTGAGCAAGTAAAATGAGCCCATTAGCTTAAAAGCTAGTATGTCATAAATGTCATGCTCTTTATGTGTGTGTGTGCTTGTGTTTTGTTTCCCTTTTAATTTATAGAAGAATGCCTTTCGAATGTCCCAGCCTGCCTCTGCTTTATTAAGGGCAGACTTCGTCGATAAATTGGCCAAACAGTCCTAGGGAAAAGGTCAATCTCTGGGCACAGATCGGGTCAGGGGAATAGGACTCAAAGTGAGGGAAGCTGACCAAGGAGAAATGGAAGTTCAAAGAAAATGATGAGATAAAATTTTTTGGTTGGACCTACCCCCTTTGGCAGAAAATAACTGAAGTTCTGATTTGCCCAAATCTTGGAGGCTGTTCTGTGCCTGGGGGAGAGGAGGGGAGTTCAGCGCTGGGGCAGCCTCGCAAGCTTGCATGTCAGTGCTCGCTGGAACACAAGCCTGGAAACCCTGGGAGCTCCATCAGCAGCATCCAGGGAGATGCTTTAATGTCAATTACAGTTAATGTCACTGCTCTGTGCAGCCAGATGCATTTCATGGCAGACGGCTTTGTTTCCTAGAGAAAACCTTTAGGAAAAAAGACCAAATGTCCTCAATGAGCTGCCTGTGAGGGCAGTTCATTTCAGCCCGGAGGCCAAAACCCTTTTTTTCAACATGCTTCCCCTTCAGGCAGAAGCATTTCTCACACTACCTCTGAGCCCAGGGTCCCTCAGGCACCCCTGAGTGTGGGCAGCAGAAGACACAGCCCCACACCTTAGGAATTTACAGTCTGGTTGGGATGTATGTGATATTTCAACATGGAAAAACACCTGGGGAAAGAAGGAGGCAAAGAGAAAAGATGACAAGGTAGTTGGCAAATATTTCCCAAGTTTGAACTTTGAAGGAAACCAAGAAGGATAAGATAAAGGTGGCTGCCCTAGAGGGGCACTCGGTTTGAAGAAGGAAACAGCTCACATCCATGTGTAAAGTTATGTAAATGTATCCACGTGGATGTGTCCACCTGCCAGGTATGTGGTCCTATGGGAGGAGGGAACTCAGGAGGCCAAGAAATTGCCGAGAGCAGGAGTGGTTGCAGAAGGCTTTGCCGAAGAGGTGGTAGCTGAGTTAGCCAGAAAGGCAAGTATGAGTTAGATGAGGGTTCAGGGAGGGAGTGGCGATGGAAACAGGGGTGTTCCAGGTGGAAGGAGCTGCCTGGAAAATGGTTCCGCTGGGGCTATAAGAGGACATGCCCAGAGGATGCTGGATAGAGCAGACTTGTGAGATGGGAACATTCACTTTGTGGAAGAGGAGGAGGAGCGGAGCTTAAGAAAGTAAGCGGAAACCGGAGTGTGGAGGGCCTGACTGTAGATAAACTTTCTCCCCAAAGAAGGATTTTAAACTGGGTAATGAAACAGTAGCACTGACAACATATGGGCAGAGTATCTTACAATTATTAAGATTTTTCGTGAACGTGCTCTCGTTTGCATCACCACAAATATTCAATGAAAACTTCAGGGCATCATTGTAACCATTCTATAAAAGAAACTGGAGTTGAGAGTTTAAATTGCTTAACCAGCAGATTTTAAATCTACGATCCCAACTGTGCTGTGGGCAAATTCATCCGACGGCCTCGTGAAGAATTTGGAGGGGGAAGAGGCAGGAGGCTGGGAGAGAGTAGAAATTAGAACAGGAATGAAGTGATAAGAGCCTGAATTAGAGGAATGATACTAGATCTACAAACATTTAAACAGACACAAGATGTTGACTTTGGAAAGTAAACATGCTAGAAATGAAGATGCTGTGAAATATGCAAAAATACCTCCTAGGAAAGGTAACACATTTGTTTCTCATCTCAGCAAGATAATTGATAAATTCTTTCCTGACTTTCGTAAGCAGGAACAGGGAGAACATATGTACAGCTATGTTCCCATACATCATTTCTTACAGCACCTAGTATATCATACAGCCATTATGTACTCAAATCTCTGTCTCCCCCACTAAACTACTTTATTCTTCATCGCATACCCAATACCTAGTGAAACGCTTCAGTACTTAGAAGCTCAATAAACCTCTATTGGATAAATGAAGAGTGAGCAAGTGGGAACAGCAACACAGTAGAGGGTAAAAGCATAAAAAACAGAGGTTAAGGATCTGGAGGCCAAGGGCCAGTGGCTTTACAGGCATCCCTAGGACAGCTCCACATGCAGCAGGTAAATCCAACTTAATAGCAATCTCCACACTTAAAGGATCCCTCAAGAGGAAGTAGCTACAACCACCAGGTAACTGCAGGCAGCCGCCTCTTGCTTTTGCTTTTTTTTTTTTTTTTAACTAAACCCAATTTAATCAGTTTTACTGAGGTGTAATTTACATAAAATAAAATTCCTCACTTTGTTAATAGCTTTATTGAGGTATAACTCACCATACAATGCATCCATTTAAAGTGTACAGTCAATGGTTTTTAGTATATTTGCTGAGCTGTGCAACCATCACCACAGTTCATTTTAGAATATTTTCATCACCCCCAAAAGGAACCCCACGTCCTTTAGCTATCACCTCCCTAAGCCCCCAGCCCTAAGCAGTGGCTGATCTACTTTTTGTCTCTATAGAGTTCCCTAATTGAGACACACACATGAATGGAGTCACAGTAGGTGGCCTTTTGTGACAAGCTTCTTTCACTTAGCATATTGTGTTCAGGGTCCATCCAGTGTATATCAGTGCTTCATTCCTTTTTATGACTAAATGATATTCCACTGTATGGACAGATCACATTTTGTTTCTCTATTGTCAGTTGATGGATTGCGTTGTTTGCATCTTTTGGCTATTGTGAATAATGGGGTGGCAGCCTTTTGCACATGTGGACTTTATTATACAGATTTGCTGCAGAAATGAGAAGGGTGGTCGGAAATAATTTATTCCAAAAGGTAGGTTTCTAATAGATGCTGATGGCGCTGGCTCATTCCTCTCCATGGCTTCATCCTGTTAATACTCCAGAGGTCCTTTCCCGTGAGCTCCTGTCCTTCCTGCTGCCCTATCCCCACTCATCTGTGCCTGGCACATAGCAGGGACATCAAAACACCTGATAAATGAACTAATCTGGCTGTAAAAGAAAGGCAGTGAAATAAGATGGGAAGATTCAAATGCACTGGGCTGACTTGGAATCACCCTGTGGTATACCTGTGATCAGGGGCTCCTAAATCAGTTTGCTTCAGTAGGTAGATATACTGAAAGGACTACAAAGAGGAGTTAAAAAACAAAAACAAAAACAAACAAACAAAAAACAGTGTCTGCCTTCCAGGAATCTATTCTCTCCTGATTAGTGTTGAATTTTTCATATGCCCTTTCTATCCTAAGCAAATCACATTCTTAGGTATGCTGCAAAAGTGCTAAGATTTCATGAAGCTAAACATCCCTCAAGGGATGAGGGTGGAGAGCTAAATAATGTCAGATCTCAAGGGGTCTTTTACCATGCAGAAGTATACTCTGAAGAAAAAAATGGCATTCTAGAAAAACAAGTTTGGAGACAAGTAATGAATGGATTGGAAAATGTAAAACTGAAGCAAAGAGTGCATTTTAGAGGGAACCCAGTGAGGACCCTGGGGGTCTGAACTATGGCAGGGCAGCCAGCATGGAGAAGGATCAAGGGCTGCATTCTGTTTCCTGTATAATCAAACATGTGCTGAAGCAAGGGGAGGTGGGCTAGATGTGGAGAGCGGTAGGTGAGATATCGGAGGCCCTGAATTGTTAGGAAGCAGATGTCTAATCATAAGAGGAGATGGGTGTAGAGTACATACCACAGGGTGAGACTCTGAAGAGCCCACACAGCCAAGATAAGTCAAAGGCGTTCAGGAGGAAGAATCTACAGGACCCAGGGCTGGCTGAATGTGAGGCAAAGGAAGAGAGAGGAATCAAGCCTGACTCTCTGCATCTGACTCAGGAGGCTAGTCAGTACAATCAGGAATGCGGAAGGAATAGAGCTCAGTTTGGGACCTTCTGAGTTTGAGGTGCCTGTGAGACATCCAAGGAGAGCTATTTTAGCTGGGTATAGCAGCCTCAGGGGAAGAGGTCTGTGTGGAAGGGAAAGAGTTGGAAGTTAAGGTATCAGCACATGGGTGTGTGGAAGCCTTGAGAGTGACAAGAACACCAGGGAGAGTGTGGAAGGAGGGAAGACAAGAGCCAAGGATGGAACCTTGGGCAGCACTAAATTCACGGGACACACCATGAGGAAGAAGAGCCAACCAAAGGGACCTGGAAGGAGGAAATTCTAGGGAAGGAGGTGCCACATAAACTAAAGCAAAAGTTTTAAGAATGAGGGCATGTTCACAGAGCTGACTTGTGGTCCTACTTTACCTGCTGACATGTCTAACTACCCACTATGACTGTGACCTGACAGCAGGGTTGTGTTTGAATCAGCTCAGTGCTCCTCAAATAGCAGGTATTTTCCATATGAATAATCAGTAAACAATAAGAGCCAACATTTATGGAGTGGGTATGTATGGCAAGCACTAAACACTTTTCATGACACTCGCTCTTCTTGAATCCTCAATGCCACCCTATTAGGTGCATGATCTTATTATCCCCATTTTACAGAGGAGGAAAGTGAGGCTGTGTTAGTTTCCTAGGGTTGCTGTAACAAAGTACCAGAAATGGTGGCTTAAAACAACAGGAGTTTATTTTGGGGGGCTAGAAGTCTAAACTCAGGATGTCACAAGGTCTCTTAAACCTATAGGGAAGTATCTGTTCCATGCCTCTTCTAACTTCTGGTGGCTTGCCAACAATCCATAGGATTCTCTCCTCTATCTCTCTCTGAACTGCCTGTGTTCAATGTCTTCTTCTTATAAGGACACCAGTTGTATTGGATTAGGGCTCAACCTAATCCAGTTTGGCCTCATCTTAACTAATAACATCTTCAAAGACCTTATTTCCAAATAATATCACATTCATGGGGAGTGAAATAAGCCAGACACAGAAGGACAACTATTGTAGGATCTCACTGATATGAACTAATTATAATAAGCAAACACAGAGTTAGAATCTAGAATATTGGTTACCAGGAGATAGAACGGGGGTAGAGAAAGGGGAGGTGATGCAGAATTTTTATTTAGATTGATTGTAAATGTTTGGAAATGGATAGAGGTGATGGTAGCACATTATTTGTGAGTGTAATTAGCAGCACTGAATTATGTTTGTGAATGTGGTTGAAAGGGGAACTTTGGGGTCATGTATGTTACTAGAAGGAAAATTAGAAGAGAAAACATGGGACTGTATAACACAGTGAAACCTGCTGTAGACGATGGACTGGAGTTGATACAAATATAAAAATATTATTTCATGAATTATAACAAATGTGCATCAGTATTACAAGGTGTTAATAATAGGGTGGCATCTGGGAAAAAATACACCTGATATAAACTATGGACTATAGTTAACAATAATATTTTCATTTTCTTTCATCAAATGTGACAAAAGTACCACACTAATGGAAAGTGTCAGCAATAGGGGGATATTTGGAACACTGTATTTTTTACCTGATTTTAACATAAACCTGCAACTCCTCTAATTTAAAAAATAAAAGTAACATTATGCTAAGTGAAAGAAATCAGACCCAAAGTACTACATATTGTAAGATTCCATCTATATAAAATATAAATGTAAATAAATCTATAGAGACAGAATGAGATTAGCAGTTATGTAGGTCTGGGGAAGGAAAGAGGGATTGAGAGGTGACTGCTAAGGGGTATGGTGATTTTCTTTTTGGAGTAATGAAAATGTTCTAAAATTGATTATGGGGATAAATGCACAACTCTGTGATTATACTAAAAGCCAATGATTGCACACTTTGGATGGATTGTATGGTATGTGAATACATCACAATAAAACAGCTCTTTTAAAAAAGGGAAGGGATTAGGCTAGAAAATCTCAAAAAAATGTATCACCTTCATGGGAGCAAGGGTTAGGACTTAAACATATTTTTTTAGGGGACACAGTTCAATCTACAACAGAGGCACAGAGAAGTCAAACAACATGCTCAAAGTCACACAGCTTTTAAGCAATGGAGCTTGATTTCAAGCCCCTGCAGTCTAACTCCAGTGCCCTGAATTTTAACCACGGCATGATTCTGTCCTCCAACAAAGAAAAGATAACAGCTGACTCATTCTCCCTCCTAGGGATATCTGGATTTTAACAGGAATAAAAAAATCCTTAAACATTTAGGAATGGATGTCTAACTGACAGAATTATAAGCCTCTCACATAAGTCACACAACCAGCCCTGCCCTGCCCCAGACCCTAACCAGGGTTGATGAGTGGGAGGAAACAAGGCAGCTGGGAGCTACCTACACTTGGCCAGGAACCATGTGTGCTGATGGCATGAGTTGTCTTCTCCTGGAAGGGCTGAGGAACAACGTGGGTTACGCAAAGTGATGCTTTAATGCAGTAGGTCCTCTTTTCCTAGTGCGCCCACAGGCTTACAGAGGTTGGGAGGTAGGCCGTCACTCTGCATTATATTTCACTCAGCACATTAAAACCATTATCACTGCCAAACCCACTGGCACTGTCCATTGCAAGCAGCTGAATGGGGCTTCTTCTAAGTTCAGTTTCCAGTGGCTCCGGGCTGGTTGGAGCCCTCAGCCTGGGCAGTAGCTCTTAACAAGTGAGTTACCATCAGTTGTCAAGAAAACAGATCAGAGCACCCTCAGAACTCATTCCTTTACTGCTACTCCAGAGCAACACTTTCCAATAGGGGAGACAGAAATAGAAATAGAATGCAAACCCACATGGAATTTAAAAGTTTCCAGTAGCCACATTAAAAGAAAAAAGCAGAGAGAAAATGATGAAATTAATCTTAATAGTATAATTTATGTATACTATTCCAACGTGTAATCAATACAAAACTATTAACAAGATATTTTACACGCTTTTAATCGTACTAAGTTTTTTAATTCCAGTGGGCGTGTTACACGCACAGACATCTCAGTTCCAATTAGCCCCATTTCCAGCCTTCAATTGCCACGCGTGGCTTAGCGGCAAGCACACGGGCAGCACAGCTCTAGAGCCATGTTGGGGAATCGGGGCTTGGGGGCAGTAGGGATGGTCAGGACCCCTGCTATACAATCAGGCAGCTGGGAGGGACGGGGTAGAAGGGATCCACCGGCTGGCACTGTGCTTTAGGGGACGAGATGTGCACACAGCAAATGACAATACAACATAATACAAGCCCCCCATACAAAATTATTAAAATAAATTAAGTAATAAAGTTTATAAGGCCAAGTGATGTTATATGGTAAAGAGTATAAGTGCCTTAGCAATTCACAGACGGAAGGCTCCTTGTGACCCAGAACCAGGTAAATGGAGCTAGGCTTAGAAAGAGACCTGGGTTTAGGATAGTGGCTCTCCACCAGGCGCTTTTGTTCCCCGGGAGACATTTGGCAGTCTGGAGACATTTTTACTAATGGACTGGATGTGACTGACATCAAGTGGGTAGAGGCCAGGGATGCTGCGGAACATCCTACAATGCACAGGACAGCCCCTGTCTTAGTTTGCCAGAGCTGCTGTGACAAATACCATACAAGGGGTAGGCTTAAACAACCAGTATTTATTGTCTCAGGGTTCTGAAGGCTAGGAATCCAAAACCAGGATGTCAGCAAGGCCGTGCTTTCTCCTGCGATCAGTTCTGGTGATGGCAGTCCTCTGTCCCAGGGCCATCTCTCTCCTGGTGTCTGTGCTTCTGGCTTCTCCTGACTTCCAGCTTCTACTGCCTGACTGCCTCCAAATTTCCTCTCTTTATAGGGATTAAGACACACCCTGATTCAGTTTGGCCACATTAACTAATAATAATATCTTCAAACGGTCCTCTTTACAAAGGGGTTTCATGCCCACTGGAAGCAGATGAAGATTTGCAGGTATCTTTTGGGTACATGATTCAATCCCCAAAAGCCCCTCCCCCAAAGATTTTATATGGCCCCCAAGTCAATAGTGCTGCGGTGCAGAAACCCCAGTTGAGAGATGACAGAAAGAGGACAGCCTTTTAACAAAGGGGGTGAGAGCATTGTAGGAAGCAGATGGCATAACAGGGACACCAGGCCACCACCTCCACTCTTCGTAATCTACAGGAAAGGCGCTGTCTGCCAATTAACCACAGCCCTTCTTCTGACACAGAGCAATGACAAATATAAGAATTCCGTTGCTAGAATCTTAAAATGTTACCACTGGAAGGATGCTTTAAAACCTTCTAGTCCAATGCCTTTGTATTACAGATGTGGAAGCTGAGCCATAAAGCGAGGGAATTGTCTAACTGTCCAATAATCTTTTGAACATTTTTCACACAAGGTGGTGCCTCCTGGGTTGAAAACTATTCTCTAGCTCACCGGTCCTGCAAAGTTTTTCTGTAAAGGGCCGGGTAGTAATTATTTTAGGTTCTCTGACAACCATGCAACTCTGCCATTGTGGCGTGAAAGTAGCCCCAGAACATACAAGTGCGTCTGGGTTCCAATAAAATTTACGTGTGGACCCTGAATTTGAATTTCATATCATTTTATGTTACAAAATATTATTCTTTTGATTTTGTCAACAATTTTAAAAGGTTAAAACTATTCAATCCCAGGCCATAGTTTGCTGACTCCTGCTATAGCTAATCACTCTATATTGCCTTTTTTCCTCCTTAAAATTATAAATCCCATTTGGGAATTGAAGGTAGATCTCTATTCTAGCATGAAGTGATTTTCATCACCTATTGAGAAGTGAAATAAATGACAAAGAATACATACAATAAAATCCCATTTTTGTTAAATACAAAAATGTAGAGCAACGTTTAGTATTTTTATATGTACAAAGACACATGGACTACATAAATCAGGGTTTGCCACACATGCTCATATAATTTCAGAGAGGAAGATTTAGAAGGATGTTCATTAAACTAAAGAAATTCCGGGAGTGGGGGTTTGGCGGGGGAGACAGGTCAAGGGAGGCTTTGAAGTGTTTCCGTTTTTTTATAATGAAAATATACGTATATATTTGCCCTGGTCGTTTTAATGTTTTGATGGGAAAAAAAAAAAAGTTAGAGTCAACGAATATGTTACAGTAGTTTGCAAAATCTGCCTCCCTCCCTCCCCCTTTAAACTCCCCCCCCATCCCGATCCCCCAAACCCATCCCTCCTAGCTGTCTTCTCTGATGGATTCAGGGGATCGCAGAAGAAAACCTGGGAAGGGCTCCAACTGCAGCTGCCCAACAAGCCCACGTGGGGTCCTTGGGGGTCCCCATTTTCTTTTGTGGTTTGGGGGGAGGGGGCCCCTTTCGTTAACATTTTGAAAGAAATTTACTGCTCCTTCTGCCGGTGGTCTAGGGCCCCTAGGGATTCTGACTTTGCAAACCAGAAGGAAAGGCCAAGAGCGGAGGCTGGTTCTCTCCGGGGTCTGGGTCGGGCTCTCCGAAACCGCCGGCACATGTGGTTTCAATCTGCGAGCCTGGCGCCTTCCGCCCGCGCAGACGCCGGGCAGCGGCCGCCGGGGGCGCCCCACCGGCTTCTTTGTTTGCGAGCTGCTGGGCCGGCCGGGGGCGGCCGCCTCCGGGAGACGGTTTTTTCCTGCCCGGCCTTCCTCTTTCTACAAAATTCCGGGAGTCACAGGGCAGCCCCGGCGACAGGCTGCATTACATGCTGGGGCTTCTCGGGGCGGCTCCCGTCTCCGGGGAGAACGCAACCCTGAGACCTCTTGGCCAGCCTGTTCCAAAGCAAACACTGAGCAGACGTCCCGAGCACAGCCTCTGGTGAAACTGTTTATTCTTAGGCGATGGCCGTCTCCCCTCTGGGACCTTGCGTGCTCCTCCCGCCTTTTCGCCTCCTCCTTCACTCCCTCTCCCCTTTCCTCCTCCCGGAAACGGCCTCCTCTGAATTTGATACCACTTTTTAAACTTTGTAAAGGGCCTGCAATGAAAAGTCAGCATTCCAGTGTGGAAGGTTAATTTGGCTTTCCAAAAGAGAAGGGCCGAGTGGAAACTTACATGGGCAGGGACGTGTGAGTTTTACTCACCCAGTTTGGAATAAGGGCAAACCCTGCCAGTCTGTGTCTGCAAACTTGCACATCTAAAGCCCAAGGCTGTTACAATCTGCCCGTAGGGAAGATTCTATTTATTTTTATGTTAAGTTATCAGGTAAAGTTGTACTTTGCACCTTCATTTCAGCAGGTGTTGCCTAAAAGTAATAATCTAGGTCCCAGCCATGAAATGTTACAGTGGAAATTCAAACCGAAAGGCAATCATCTTACTTCAGACACCCAAATAACTAGCTTTCTTCCCGGAAATATATATGACAGCCATCTCATTCATAAACATTTTCACTGTCAGTCCTTACCCTTGATCATATGTACATACAGATTATGGGATATATCAATCAGGGTTGCCATTTTCACAAAAATAATTTATTTTGAGAACATCAGCAAAAAGCTGCAAACACGTTTAGCAACTTTTTCAGGTATTCTGTTGTTCTTGAGGTGAAAAGCAGTTAATTTGTTGATTGCTGCTCTCGGATTGCAGGGGCTCTCTGTGAAATCCACCCCTCCCCTTTGCAATTCATCTCTCCCTGCCAACAGAGCCTTGATGCTAAAGTGCAAATCTGAACTACTTAAAAACTCCATTGCCTCCCCCGCCCCTTCAATACCTATGCATCAAGGATAAACGTGCATCTCCTTAGTATGTCCTGAAAACTTTTCCTAATCTGGCCCTATCCCACTTTTCCAGCCTCATTTCCAATGATTAGATACTCTACATTCTATACTGAAGCCCCTGGAAACTTCTCATCTTCTCCAGGTCGCGTCCCAAGTCTGGAATCCCTTCATGGGCAATTATAAACTCAAAGCACAGAGAAATAGGAAGAAGTTACTTAGGAAATAGCCTTCTCCTCCAGGACCCTCCAAAAAGCTATTTGACAGTTCCCCAAAGGAACATTCCTTTGCTGAGTGCCTTAATCTACTCAGCTGCTACCCACTGGCATTGTGAGCCCAGCGTAGATTTGACTGAGTCTGGAGGAAGATATAAATCATACCTTCCCACAATTTGCTCAAAGGTGGTATTTGGGCTGGCAGAGGACCTGACTCAGCACCTGGGTTCAGTTCTACTCCTTCCTTAAAGGTTTCTTACCTGTATGTGTCTGTCCTCCCCCCACCCCTAGGAATATTAGGTTCTTTCCACTTTTGTATTTCTTATAATAACTAAGGTATATTTCGTACCATGTGCTAAGTGCTCTAAAATGAGCTTTTTTCTGTTTAACCTTGAACAACCCTGTGAAGTAGGTGCTATTATTATGATTGTTTCACAGATATAAAACTAGGTTTAGAAAAGTTAAGGATCTTATTCAAGGCCACACAATTAAATGACAGTCAGGACTCTACTCTGACCACAAGCCTATTCAGTTAACCACACTCCACGCCATTTTTAAACCGAGTATTTTAAGAGTTCGGCGAGGGTTAGTTTGGGGCTTCCTTATTTTGTTGTTATTGTCATTTATTTTGTTTAGTTACATAAAATGCAACTGGAGTAGTTAAGAATTCCCTCTAAGACTCCAAATGTTCTTTTTCATAATTATTTTCTACCCTCTGTAGCTGCCAGGAAATATTTCATAATGGAACTGACTGGGCAAGTGAAATTACTCTACTCTTCCTATTTGAGGGAGGAGAACAAAGATCTAAAACTAAATCGGCCCAACTATTTTGGGGGAAGGAAAGATGAGCATTGAAATCCTATTTTTGAACTCCATCTGGGGAAGAAAAAGATGATGCCAGGTCTTACAGCACTTTTTATGCTGTGTGAACAGCGGGTACACATGGGCACTGTGATGGTGTTTAGAAGCAACAGTCAACGAAGTTTTAGATTGGTGAGCTGTATCTTGGCTCATGAACTACTTTTTTTTCCCAGCCATTTTCAACAGCTCAACCCTCATCATCCAAAAATACTTGTTCTACATTCTCCTTCGGGGAGCCTGATGCGATGCAGAACACAGCACTTCTTTCCGGAGAAGGTGGGCTTCTTTCCCTCCAGGTGGGAACGTGGCTTAGAGGATCGACTTGGATAAAAGGAAAGGGTAGCGAGTGCTGTCCTCCTTCCTGGCTCACTTAGACACTCTCCAGCCCATGCCCTTTCTTCTGAATTCACATTGCTTGGATGGTAGAGAATATTTCTTCCTTTTTAACTTTGCCGCTCTCCCCACAGGGCAGAACAAAACTCCTGGGCACTCCTGGCATCTCTCAGTGAATTCTGAGGTCCCCGTTGCTGTGAGTGAGGAAGGTGGGAACTGATCTTTGCTCACAAAAGGGCCAGTTGGAGGCCTCCCGAGGCACTTATATCCCCCCTTGGACTCCTCTGGACAGGCCCCGCAATTTCACATATCTCAGAGATGAGTATTATCCAGTATTCGCCATCCCCTCCCCTAATTTTCTTCGCTCCCGTTTTCCCTTTCGTATTTTTATTCTTCCTCTCCATCTTCTTTCCCATGAAAGGAGGAGTTTACTCAACCCCGCTTGACATGCTGTCTTCAGAGTGTGGGCAGGGTCCTTTATGGGGCTTAGTGGTTTTGAATTCTAAACAGAGCAGGGAGATGACATTCAATACTTGGCTCCCAAAGTTATATTTATTTTTCTAGTATTTTGGGTCTGGAGCTTCCAGGGAGGAAAAAAAGATGTGGATTTTGGTGAAGAGGAAGGGAAGGGTAGATTAGATATGGAAGTAACATATAATTTCTGGGAAAAAAAGGTGCCTCAGGAGTCAAGCCTTGATTTCTAGTCCCAGCTTCGCCATTAACTTGCATTAACGTTGCCCAGTTTATACAGTAAAGTGAGTAGATGAGAAATAGTACTTAATAATGGTTAGGAGGCTGGACACCAAATCAGACAAACTTGGGTTCAAATACTGGCTGTGCCATTTATTAGCTGTATTTCCTAAGGCAATTTATTTGATTCTCTAACCCTCAGTTTCATCATCTGTAAAATGGAAATAAAAATAGTACTACTTAAAGGGTTATTTTAAGGGTAAAATGAGATAATGTTCAGAGAGCTCTTAGCATATGAGAAGATCCACAAAGTTCTTTCAATCTCTACGTATTTTAGATTCAGTCTGAAAAAAAGTCATATTGGTTATATAACATTATATCTATAATGATTAAATTTTTAATTATTTTTCACCTTTTAACTTGTAGTTTATTTTGTTTTTGTCCTTTGAGACACTCCCTTTTCTTCCTGGTTTTCTGAGAATTTTTCTTATCATGAATGGGTTTTGAATTTGTTAAATCCTTTTTCTTCATCTGCTGAAATGATTATACTGCTTTTCTCCTTCGTTCTCTAAGTATGGGGAATTACACTGGTTGATTTTTGGGTGTTAAACCAACCTTGCATTCTGAGGATAAAACCCACTTCATCATGATATATTGTTCTTTGTATTTATTGCTTGATTTGATTTTATTAAGAATGAGTGCATCTGTGTTCATGAGGGATATTGGTCTGTGATTTTTCTTTTGTGTGCATGTGATATCTTTATCTGGTTTTGGAGATCTGTATAGTACTGATAAACTACATTGGGATGTGTTCCCCCCTCTATTTTCTGAAAGAGTCTGAGTAGAATTGATATCATTTCTTCATAAATGAAGCCATCTGGGCCTGGAGTTTTCTTTCTGGGAAGGTTTAGCTCTGGTTTTTAAAAGTGAAAGAGACTGCCTCTCTCAATTCTACCCCCTTCCCCTCCACACAACAAGTTTTATTTACCAACATGGAAAAGAGGTACAATAGTTTAAAAAAAAAAAAAAAGTTCAAAAGGGGTTTGAATGCTGTTAGATAAACCCAAACTGAGAGACCTTCGACAAAATAACTATCCAATAATCTTCAAAAGCCTCATAAAGGACAAGGAGAGATGGAGGAACTGTTCCAGACTGAAGGAGATTAAAGAGAAATGATGGCAAAATACATCATGCAATCCTGGAATGGAATCTGGCTCTCTAAGGACCTGATTGGAAATTTTGAATGGACTTTTGTGAATTAGATGATGATGTTGGATCACTATTAATTTCTTGATTTTGGAAGTTGTGCTGTGGTTATGTGGAAGAGGGTGCTTATACTTTGGAAATAGAAACTGAAATAATAGGAGGTAATGGGTCATCATTTCCAAGGACCCAGAAATGTTAATAATTGGAGAGTCTAGGCAAAGGGTTTATGGGAGCCCTGTGTGTTGTTTTTGCAACTTTTATGTACATTGAAATTATTTTAAAATAAAAATCTAAAAATATAGAAGGGGGGGTTGAATAAGTTAAGGAAATGTTAAAAAGGAAGAATTCTACTATCATCCAAACTATATCACTATGTGAGATATTATCAAAATACATCTAAAGATGGAATTACCTATACTTTACCTTTATGGCACTTACTGTGTTTTATAATTATTTTTCTTTTATTCCTATGAATCCTCCTCACTTGATTACAAGCTTCCATGAGGGAAGAGACTAATGCTGTTTTCCTTACTATTTATCTTCATAAACCTGGCTCATAATAGATAATCTGGTAAATAATTAATTAATGAATGGATGGATAAATGAATAAATTAATAAATGCTTTCAGATGAGCATCCCAGAGAATTAGCAGTAACTCTAGGCAGTGGTGAGAACACTAGAGGTTGTTAAGTAGGGCAGTGCTTTGCAAACTTTTCCACCAAAGACCTCTTAAAGGAAAAGCAATGTGTATGTGGGGACATAGCCCAAAACATCCTGCCACAGCATATTTCTTTCAAGTCTTGCTTGATCTTTAAAATGTTTATTAAAAATGCATAGGCATCTTGTATCCTATTCCATATGTATTTCTAAAATAGGGCATTGCTTTAATTTACTTACCATTTAGTAAAATGACCTTCCAAGATGAAACTGAATATATGATTTTCCTGTTATTCCATGTGGCCCTTCCTCCTGTCTGTGACCCTCAGAATATGAGTACACCTTTTTGAGAAGCACAAAATAAAGAGAATATCCATTGTATTCAGTGCTGTATCCCCAGCACCTCAAACTATGCTTGACACATAGCAGGTGCTCAGTGAGTATTTATTAAATAAATGAATGATTGACATAAAATGACATGACATAACATGATCAGAGATTCTAAAAAATGATATGAGTAGATGGCTATTAGATTACTGTAGAGGCACAATTCATGGGAGCAGGGATTTGACTTCCTTCGCCTCTGCTGCTATGGTCC
The DNA here is from genome assembly GCF_015220235.1 of Choloepus didactylus. Classification (NCBI taxonomy): domain Eukaryota; kingdom Metazoa; phylum Chordata; class Mammalia; order Pilosa; family Megalonychidae; genus Choloepus; species Choloepus didactylus. The sequence continues at coordinate 138,525,328 of NC_051312.1, read as the reverse complement.
TGTGCACCAAATGAAATATACCCAAGGCCATTTTCATCTCAGGTCACTCACCTGTGACACCAACACCCACCAAAAGAGCCTGGAGACTGAATATGGGTTGTGTGGGGGTAGAGGTGGGGGCAGAATTAGATTTCCACCGACATCTGTATTAATCTCAAAGAATAATCAGTCAGTCAGTTTACTGGGGAAAGTGCAGATAAAAAAGAAGCTGTGGTTAAACAAAAACAACAATAGAAAATTAGAGTTGTGCTCTAAGGGTCAGCTCAAATAGCATTTATCTAGAAGTGTCTCTTGCCCCATCTTAGTAGACAAATACCACACAATGGGTTGGCTTAAACAATGGATAGTTTATTGGTGTTCCAGTTTGCTAATGCTGCCAGAATGCAAAACACCAGAAATGGATTGGCTTTTATAAAAGGGGGTTTATTTGGTTATACATTTACAGTCTTAAGGCCATAAAGTGTCCTTCATCAAAGGGTACCTTCACTGGAGGATGGCCAATGGTGTCCAGAAAATCTCTGTTAGCTGGGAAGGCACGTGGCTGGCTTCTGCTCCAAAGTTCTGGTTTTAAAATGGCTTTCTCCCAGGATGTTTCTCTCTAGACTGCAGTTTCTCAAAAATGTCACTCCTAGTTGCTCTTGGGATGTTTGTCCTCTCTTAGCTTCTCCAGAGAAAGAATCTTCTTTCAATGGCCATCTTTAAACTGTATCTCATCTGCAGCTACTCTCTCAGCTTCTGTGCATTCTTCAAAGTGTCCCTCTTGGCTGTAGCAAGCTCGTTCTTTCTGTCTGAGCTTATATAGTGCTCCAGTGAACTAATTCAGACACACTCTGAATGGGTGGGGTCACACCTCCATGGAAACTATCCAATCAGAGTCATCACCTACAGTTGGGTGGGTAGCATCTCCATGGAAACACTCAAATAATTACAATCTAATCAACACTGATATGTCTGTCCACACAAGACTGCATCAAAGACAATGGCATTCTGGGGGACATGATATATTCAAACTGGCACAATTGGCGCACTGTTTCAGAGGCTTGAAGGCTTGCTTCCTCCTGGGTTGTTAATGTTCTGTCTGTCTGGCAATCCTTGGGTTCCTTGGCTTGCTGCCACATGGCAATGTCCTCTCCTTTCTTTTCTGGTTCTGTTGACCTCCAGCTTCCAGCTCCTTCTCAAGGCCTCCAGTAATAGGATTAAGACCCATCCTGATTCAGTTGTCTACACCTTAACTAAAAATAACATCTTCAAAAAGTCTTATTTATAATGTGTTCACACTCAGAAGAATGGGATCAAAATTAAGAACATGCTTTTTGGGAGGTATGTATTTCAACTTATCACCCCCTTTTCCAAAATCCCTCCCCTCAAATGAATTGTTCCCTCCTCTCTGCTCCTGCAGCCTTTCCTTGCAATCCAACCTTCAAAGGTCAAGTCACCCCCTCCGCACATACAACACTCTATCGTGCCTCTCTCTTTGCAGTTTCTCTCAACCTCTCACCCATCCTGCCTGCCAAAATGTTAATGTCCTTCAGACTGAAGTCTGATTTCCTTCACTGATTTTCATTATTCATCTGTTGCCATCTTTCCTGAGCTCCTGTGGCTTTAGAATTTATGCCAATTTTGTGCTGTCTTATGGCTGCTTTTCATTTGCCTTCCAACTATATTGGAAGTGCCATGAGGGCAGGAACTGTGTGCTAATCCTACTCTTGTATCTTCCAAAGAATCCCTGTACATTGCTGGAACATAAAATACACTCAAATTGTGAGTTGACCAGTTGACACAGAAACTTGCAGTCAAGGAAATCTTCCCATGTGTCCTGTACAGCTCCTTACAGGGCTCACCACCAATTTCTCACATGCAAGATCTTCAGATCTCTGCTAGAGATATGTCTGTAGAGTTCATGCCCCCAGAAAGGTCACAGCTGGAGGCCATTGCAATGGTCGATGTGATATGCCCAGAAAAGCTGATTCCACAACTAAAAACCATAGTGGCTTTTAAAGACCACAGAGAAAATGAAAGACTTAAACAAATATTTTTCCTAGGAAGGCTTCAGGCTCTGGTAGGGTTTCCAAGTTGCAAACACAGCAAAAGAAATGAGGGTGGAGAAAAGCATCTGCTAGGCAGAACAGGGCTTCATTTATATTGGGCAGGATGGCTTCATCTCTAGGATTTCTTTACATCTTTAATGTTTTCTGAAACCCTATGATTTATTTTTCCCCATCTGATACCAAAATAACTTAAGTACCATGTGCTTGGCAAAGAGAGAATGAAAGAACAAAAGAACAAAAGACTGAAAGAAAAAAAAGGAAAGAAGGAAGAGGAAGGAGATATATTTTTTAAAACGCGCCTGCACACTTTTCCTCTTTGGGTTTCAAAGGTCAAAATTAGCACTACGTCTGACAGTCTCTTCATTCCCAGTGAGATTTGCTTTCACATTCCTCTGTTACCTTTTTCTCAGGCAAGATTCTCTGCAAACAGACTCTTGCTGGGAAACAGAAGCTTTCTTTCTCCTTTTCTAGCCTGTAGAGCAAAGAGTGTTGGAACAGATGTGCTTCACAGAAAGAATGCAGCCACCCTGAATCCAATATTAGCATCCTGAGGACTAGGACAAGCAGTTCCATTTCCCAAAGGAATGTCCTGTCTGGCACAAGTTTACACAGCATTATCCCAAGCAGTATCACAGTTGAGGGGAACAACACTGCATAAGATCTGTTGAACGGGGAAATGGGGGGATTAAAAAAATCACAGATACAGTTTTTAGTTGTTCTTAAAAATAGAACTGAGAAAACGTCTATGGTATAGAAGACAATACACCCCACCCCCACCTCCCAAATTATTTTATTGGGGATTTTAGGTGATGTGATTACCTGGAGTCAAACCACAAGGTCTGAAGCAACCATCTGCACAGGTCCCCACATCTGACACCAATTGCAAGTTCAGGGGGTTCACAAAACCACTCTTAGGTTCAGCAATTCACTAGAAACACTCAAAGAACTCATTGCAAACAATTATACTCATGGTTATGGTTTATTACAGAGAAAGGATGCAAATTAGGACCAGCTAAAAGAAGACAAGAGTAGGGTGGAGTCAAGGAGAGGTCCAAACATTGACCTTCTGTGGAGTCACGGATGGTATCACCTCATTCCATCCACAATGTGGGACAATACACATGGAATATCGCCAGCCAGGGACACGCACCTGAGCCTTTGGTGTTCAGGTTTTTTATTAGGGCTTGGTCATGTACTGCCTGTGCTTCCCAGAGGTCAGGCTAACACCTTTAGTCTCTAGTTCTCCAGATGTGGCCTGTATTAGTTAGGGCCCTGTAGGGAAACAGAATCAACAAGAGATATCTATAAATATAAGATTTTATAAAAGCGTCTCATGCAATTGTGGTTGTGCCCAAATCCAAATTCTGTAGGGCAGGTAGCAAACTGGCAACTCCAATGAAGATGTTCAATGAACTCCTCAGCAACGAACTGGCAACTTTGATGAACATGTTTGATGAATTCCTCAGGAACGAACAGGCAACTTCAATGAACTCCTCAGGAAACACTTCGCTTGTCAGCTGAAGAAGAAGTGAAGGTCCTCTATCTGTCTCACTTATAAGTCTTCAACTGATTGGATTAAATCCAGCTCATTGCATTCTCTCATTGTGGAAGACATGCCCTTTGTTGATGTGATCAGTCATAGCTGCAGCCAATTGGCTGATGATTTAATAAACCAGCCTTCTGGTTTACTAACAAGCTACAAATGTCCTTGCAGTAACGGTTAGGCCAGTGCTTCCTTGATCAGACAGCTGGACACCATCACCTGGCCAAGATGACACATGAACCTAACTATAATATGGCCCAAAGCCCCCATCATAAGAGATATTGTTACACTGTCCAGTAAACAAAGCCCCCAGGCAAGCAAAGATATTTGTATCGGCAGGGCATTCCAGGGGTTTAGAGATCACTTTCCAGGAGCTGAGGGCCAAGGCCAGCCCTCTTTTTGGATGAGGTTAATTCTTCATTATACAGTGATAGATTGAACACAGGTGTTTTCTCCCCCAAATCCCACTAAATTGAAAGTAGAGGAATAAACTTGATGTATGCCCATCCACAAGGACAGGAGGATGGGGGAGAAATGAAGGTGAAAGAGAAAGGTTAAAAATGTTCGGAAGGTGCGAGAGAGATGGAGGAGAGGTAACTGACGTCCCCAAGCAAGGTGGCTGGAACCCCAGGGCTTGCAGTGGGCAAGCCCCATCCTAGCAAGACGGGAAGCTGCAGGTACAGCATAAGGAGGAGTTGTGGCATGGATCTTAAAGCAGGGGACCAGGTGAAAATCTGTTTTAAAAGAGCTGTTAGCTATCTGAGTTTCTTCTTCTGCACCTTCCAGAGAGAGGTGCCAAGTTTCTCCTGTTCCATCCCACAGGAGAAGGGAATTTTGGGAGAAACACTCAGAGATATCAGGCAAAGAGCAGGGTGAAGGCCAGATTGTAAACACAGATTCCCATAGTTATTATCTGTGGGCCTTTTCTCTGAAGCTGTTCTATTTACAGGGGACACCCCAGACCCCCTTACGCAGCCAGCTCTGAGAATATTAGCAGCCGTAACCCCACCTCCCACTGACAGGTGATTTAAGGATTCTTTCTAGGAGAAATAGAACAGTCTCAGATAAAAAGCCATTTGGGAATCCCATAATGAAAAAGCCTACAGAGAGACCTAGCATGTAAAAAGTCCTGTTCACTCAGTACTTCCTAACAGTGTTTTAGCATGTCTCTATCCAACATGAGACATTTGAGAAAAGTTAAGAGAAAAACAAATGGAAACATATAACACAAGGAACACTCTGATTAATATTCTCAGAGACAGAAGACACTGTATCTGTTAAACAAGAATAGGATGTTATATAAAAGAACAAGGATAGTAATAGTAACAACAGCAGCCACATTTATTGGGCATTTGTTACATGCCAGACATGTAGTAAAACCTGCTTAGTCCTTATAAAATGTATTAACCCTCATTGAATGCCCAAGAAGTGAATACAATTATTTTCCTCATTTTATAGATGAGAAAACTGAAGCACAGAGAGGATAAGGAATTCACCAAAAGTTATTCAACTAGAAAGGGATGTATTTGATGTTTGAACCCTGATTTAAGCCAGAACTTTATACTTCCTCCCAAGAGATTCCTTGAAAAAATCCTTGGAAATTATATACATGATAGCCTAAAATAAAAATTCACTGAAAGGACTGGAAGGTGAAGTTAAAGAAATCATCCACTTGGGAAAAAAAAAGATCACTGAGCAACATGAGATAAAAGATAAGAAAATTAGAGAATCAATCCAGGATGTCCAGCATCTGCAGATAGATGCACAAAGAGGAAGAAGAGAGAATGGGAGGAATCATTTCAAAAATAGTACAATAACATTTCCTGACACCTAATGAAATGAGTTTTCATATAAAAAGGCTTCCTAACCATAAATGAATGAAAAATAAGCCTATATGCCAAAGCCCAACATAGTAAAATTTTCAATTTCAGGGATAAAGCTAAAACCCTAAAGACTTCCAGAGAGAAAATGAGGTCACTTACAAAAGGTTGGAGTTGAGAGTGGCATCAGGCATCTCGAAGCTAGAAGTCAATGGAGTGAAAATTATGTCCAACTTAATATTCTATCCCCAGCCAAACCATAAAACAAATGTGAAGCGTCGAATTGGTAACAAAGGTTACAGCTAGGAGGGGAACTGGGGGCTGTTGTGAGGGACAGACTTACTTTTTTTCACTGTATACAATTCGTTTCGATGTTTACCATATGGTTATATTACATTATTCAAAAGAGGTGTTTTTTTTAAGCTCTTTGAGTGATGCTAATAATCAACTAGATTTGGAAGCCAGTATTTTAGACAATAAAGCACTTGGGTTATTTCTTGTTCTTCACTACTCCTCTACTACAAGAATGTAGTACATTAGGTCAGGCTGTCAAATGAATTTCCTGTCCCTTCTTTGGATGGGGAGGGAGGTCGGCCAGGTAGTTTTCAGCACTGATGAAGCTGCAAAGACCACCGAGAAGATAATCCCCTTGTAAAACAGACCCAAGTATCTTAGATCATTTGAATAAATACACGAGTGAATGAATGAATAAATGCATGTTGTGAAGCAGTCATTTTGAGTCATTTGGGTGTGGGTGAGTGACAGAGAGAAAGTAAAGTTAAGGGAAATTACTTGCTATTACGCATCCTTCCTTCCTGAGACTTGACATTTTCTGCAAAAATATACACTGGGTAAAGGAGCCAAAATGCAATGCTGGGTCTATTCTTGCCATCTTAATGTGAGAAGCTGATGTCTGGTTTAACTGATTTATCTGCATACCATCATTAAGTGGCATGTAGATCAAGGTCCAGATTATTAATTGCTATTTTCTGTCCCTTGGAGAAGGGAAGCTCTGGTATGGTCCTCCCCCTCCCCACCCCCTAGCATGATCTAAGCCTGATACTTTGCTATAGTTCTGCACAAGAAGTGTAAAGCTTATTGTAGTTCTAAGGAACTTATCTAGTACTCTAGTCATTTTTAAACCCATTTGAAAGAATCTGTGTTAAATGAATGGTATGATGAAGACGGTCAACTTTTTGTGAACATATTAGTAAGAATCTATTCCAAACACTGTCCTCAAATGATCATAGGTCATAACAGCAGTTTCTTTGAGGAAGACGACAACAATCTTTAATGTTGGATACAAGTGCCATCAGGGGAATTACTGCTTTTCACATTCTACCTGCCGTAATCTTTAAAGAGAGTTCATTTTCCCCTGAGATCAGGATGGAACAGCTTTTGTAAATATTTCCCTGTGGCATATGGAAGCTTTATGTATTGTAAGAAAGTGTATTACCAAAGTAGTATGGACAGCATTACACACGTATCGATAGGATAACTTACATTTGTAGAGCATAGGGGTTCTGAAGTCAGACTGTTAGAATTGATATTTTAGATCTACCCATTATTAGCTCTGAGACCTTAGCAGATTTGTTAGCCTCTCTGAGCCTTAGGTTTTGCTGTGTAAAATGAGGTAATAAAACCCTGCATGCCTCATAGGTTATTCTGACTACATCTATCTATCATCTATCTATGTATCTATGTATCTATGTATCTATCTATCTACAGAGTACAGTTACTTGCCTATGGTAATCACTCAAATGTTAGATACTACTATTATGAAGCATTTAATATTTTTCAGAGCTTTCAGAAAAACTAATGCTAAACTACAGTTCCCCTTAATTTTGCATAACCAAACTCAAATAAAATAAGTATGGGAAAGAATTGAGAAATCTGAAAAGTATTATACAAACATAAAAGTGGAGATATCAAACTTATTATTACATTTCTATAAAATGGAAAGAATGAGTGTCATAACCTACTCATGAGGGAAGTTTTGGTTACTAACAACTAGTGAATTGTTAAAGCATTTTTAAATTCTATAAGACAATGATTGTCAATGAGAGTGGGGAGGCTGAGGGAGTTAGTGTGTAATTTTTTTTTAACTTTAGAGTATGTGGTAGGTGGTTTCCAAGACTGCACTCAGTGGTTCCAGGCTCCTGATATTTCTTCTTGAATATGGGCTGGAATTATTGAATTGCTTCTAACAAATAGAATATGGCAGCAGTGATGAAAGGTGCCCTCTGAGATTTTAAAACCACTGTGGTTTCCATCTTGGGTGCTGTTCTAGTTTGCTAATGCTGCCGGAATGCAAAACACCAGAGATGGACTGGCTTTTGTAAAAGGGGGTTTATTTGGTTACACAGTTACAGTCTTAAGACCATAAAGTGTCCAAGGTTACACATCAGCAATCGGGTACCTTCGCTAGAGGATGGCCAGTGGTGTCTGGAAAACCTCTGTTAGCTGGGAAGGCATGTGGCTAGCGTCTGCTCTAAACTTCTGGTTTCAAAATGGCTTTCTCCCAGGATGTTCCTCTCTAGGTTGCAGTTCCTCAAAAATGTCACTCTTAGTTGCACTTGGGGTGTTTGTTGTGTCTTAGCTTCTCCGGAGCAAGAGTCTGCTTTCAATGGCCGTCTTCAAACTGTCTCTCATCTGCAGCTCCTGTGCTTTCTTCAAAGTGTCCCTCTTGGCTGTAGCTCCTTTTCAAAATGTCACTCACAGCTGCACAGAGTTCCCTCTGTTGGGCAATCTAATTAACACTGATAGGTCTGCCCACACAAGATTACATAAAAGATAATGGTGTTTGGGGGACACAATATATTCAAACTGGCACAGGTGCTTTCTTCTTCTCTGTCTCGGAACACTAGCCCTGGGGAAGGGCAGCTGCCATATGGTGAGGCAGTCCTGCGGAGGGGCCAGTGTGGTGAGGGATCGAGGTCTTCCAACAACCACATGAGTGGACTTGGAGGTGGCTCGCCCCTCAAGCCCCCAACCCCAGCTGAGCCTTAAGTTGACACCACAGTCCCAGACAACTGTTAGACTCCAGCTCATGAGAGAGCCTGAGTCAGAGCCAGCTGAACCGTGCCCAGATCCCTGACCACAGAAACTATGGGGTAATAAAATGTTTGTTGCCTCAGCTGCTAAGTTTTGGGGTAATTTGTTATTCAGCAACAGATAATTAACACCAATATAACATACATACAGAAAAATGCACATTCATAAGTGTACAGCTTGATGAATTTGGGGATTTACACAAAATGAACAAACTCAAGTAACAAACACTTTAATCAAGAAATCAAATGTAATCAGCACCTTAGACATCCTCCTCCTTCACCCAAGGGTAACTACTCTCTCAGCTTCTGAGATCACAGAGTAGTTTCTCCTGTTTCTGTATCCTATATAAATGGAAGCATATAGAATGTACTCTTTTGTGTCTCCCTCCTCTCCTCAGCATTTGGTTCATCATGTCTATCTACTGGGAGTCAGTGTAATATAATGTTAATGTAAGGGTCTTAGAGTTAAAATGTCTAGATTATTGGAAGCAATGAAGTTATTTCAGGATACTTGTTTTCCTATTCCTTTGTTTTATTTTGTCTGGAAATGTTTTTTCTATTTTTTGATATATAAAGTTAATAAAAAATATAAATACAATGACTAGATTAGAATTCTGGCTCTACACTTTCCCTACCATGTTCCTGGGCAAGCTAATCTCTCTGGGTCTCAGTGTTTTTGTCTGTAGAATGAGGATAATAATAGTACCTCGAAGGATTGTTTAGCAGATTAAAAATGGAAACGAATAGAAATCAAATAGCACAGTGCTTTCCACATATTAAGTGCTCAAAAATTGCTACCTATTATTAATAGATGTTTTTATATGGAGGTTTTAAAATATATTAGGTGTCAAACTTGTACTATCTATCATTTTCAATCATGTCGGAGGTGACTAATTTGTGAGTAGAAAATACAGCTCCCTCAATTCTTTTTTTTTTTTTTTTTTTTTTTTATGTTTCATGGCACTTCTGTCCTTTCCTAGAGAGTGGCTGAGAGGGGAGAGAGATGAAGTTTGACCAGTTAACTTCTCTTTTTCATTAGCTTTGATAGGAAGGTGGAGGGGCAAGGATAAAGTTAAAGGCCGAACTGAGCTTTTAACTTATGGGTAGAGATTTTAATTATCCACACAATCCCAGTTCTCCTTTGCCATGCATCCCTAAAAATTGGCTTTGCCTTGTCAGTGGTAAGCCGGTGTCCATTTTTAATCTCCCCCTCTTTGTTCAAATCTCCCTGCTGAAGGTTATAAAAGATTTAGATTTAGAAAGCGACTTGGCATTTGGAATGAGAGAGAGGCTATAAATAGACATGTCAATGAAATAGGTTAGCATCTGATCTAGTTCTCTGAGAGTCTCAGAATCAAAAGCACACATTCTTGGCTGATCTGTGTACTGGCACAGGTGTGCGTGGAGGGGTCTCTGGACAGGTGTGTGTGTGTGTGTGTGAATATGAACGCATGCATGAAATATGTCTTTGATATATAACAAAGGGCAGAATCTGGAGGGGCAGCCGCTGTACATCTGAACAGCAGAGTGGTCCCCGTGGACAAGATCAGTGTCCTTCCCCTGACAATCATTATTGGAGAAATCAGGATAGTCAGCCCCCAGGTTGTAAGATAGTTGGACATGCGGATTATGTGATACTACTGTCGTTCCTCCTTCCCACCACCAGTGTTAGAGAACTTGTCAGGACTAGGGGTCCATGGTGATGTTCCAACCTGCCAAACTCTGAGGTCAGCATGGCGACTGGTCTGCTAACCAGTCAGGTGGCCTTTCCCCATCTCTGGAGTGTCCTCACTTATCTTGTATCGCTGCTAAAATTCCACCTATTCATCATGGTCCAGGTTAAATACTTCCTTTTCTATGAAGCATCCCTGATCATCTTGATGTCCTCAGTCCTCGCCCTCTGAATTCTTATAGCACTTTTTGACCATCAGTAGCTATTTATCACACACTGCCTTGAAATAGGTTTGTTTGGGCCTTGTTTTATTTGTCTATTGGACTGTGATCTTTCACAGACAAAAGACGACGTCATTTTTTCTCCATATCCTAGGTGGCACCTAGTGAACCAATGTTGAACAAATGTACATTGCCAGTTACTCCCCTCTGGGTGCCAACTGTTTTGGCAAAGCTCCTGTTAGTTTGTAGCACACAGAATCTGAAGTATCAGAGATCAGATGTTTTTTTTTTTTTTTCAAGGAGTTGCTGTAGAAATTGGCACCCACAAATACCTTATGATATACGATAATAAAAATGTGATACCAAGATCTGTCAAGATCTTGGAAGAGAGTTTTGCAGTGATTTCAGATCTGTGATAATAAAAGAATATGAGCAATTTGATATATATTTCAAGTCTAGTTTTAAATATTAAATTGGTCTGAAGGTAAGATAATACCCCAGCTGACCTTATGCGAGCCTGCCCAAGTTGGAAATTCTAGATTACATATAGCCAGAGAAATTCAGGGTTTTGTAGCTCATTTGTGGGTCTAGAAAAAGACTAGACTTTAAGACTGAAATGACCTTAAGAATTCTTTTTTTCAATTCCTCAGCAACTCTAAACCATCTGGGACAGATTTTTGTTCCTTCTGTCTTTGCCTTTTCTTTTCAACTCCCTAGAGACAACACTTCACAACATCCAAGTAATTGATTTGTTGCATAATAAATTTGGCATTTAAAATCATTTTTTTCTGGTCTTAGGCTTTAGCAGGGACAGATGACACTTTTGAAGATGAACTAAACATCTGTTTCATTTGGAAAAAGTTAAAACAGTGATGTTAAGTTATTTGAAATGTGTCTGTTTTCCTATTTCTTGGATAAATATCCTCTCAAATGTCAGACCTGCTTTTCTAAGATTTCCACTGTTTCCATGGGACTTTGAAAATCAAATGCAGATGATTGGAAATGTAGCCGGTAACCACAATGGCAAAAGAAAAAAAGTTCTTATCAAACTTAAATCCAAGGTAGTTTAGCTTATAATTCTTTGTCAATTATAATTCTCTTACTAATAAAGTGAGAATTCTATTAGGGGCGAGGCACGGCTAATCCTCGCTAAGTAAATTCTGCCCCCTTGTGGAAGAAAACATCACCAGCTAGGAAAGAAATGCTGTAGCTGCCTGGACCGGTTCCTTTTAGTTCTTTTAAAAAGCCCTTCAACAATCGTTAAAAGTAGGATTGACAATGGAACAAAACTAGATAGACTCTTTGTATAACTGTGTAAAGGTTAACTGATGGGGAGTCGCGGCTGGGCAGCTTGCGGGCGGGCAGCAGCCTGAAGGGGCTCAGGAGCGGGCGGTGGGACCTGGTGCAGCAGACCTGGGCGTGAGGAGGCAACAGGCAGAAGGGACCCCGTTCTCCGCTGAGAGGGGTGTGGGGGTGGATCCGGCCTGGGTGGTCGAGGTCACCCCCGACGGGACCCCGACACCCTACTCTATCCCCTGCCAACCCGAGGCGGGCGCTCGGGGAGCTGCAGGGCTCCAAGGGGAGGGCAGGAGCTCCTCTGGAGCACCCCTGCCTGGTCCCCGAGTATTCACCGGTGCCCATTGTCAGCAGGTTATTCGTGCCCCGCCTCATCCAGGTTGGTGCTGATAGTTACACAAGCAACGGTTTGGTGACCTACTTTACCAACCCGTGAGGATTTCTTCCATTCTAGTACTGGATTCTTCCTCTTCCTCCATCCTTACCGAATGGAAACAGACTGTAATCCCATGGAGTTAAGCGGCCCATCAGGATTTGAGGAAGGGTCAGAGCTTAATGGTTTTGAAGGAACTGATAAGGAAGACTTGAGTCTGGAAGCTGAAGCAGTTGTAAATGATGTTCTCTTCGCTGTTCACATGTTTGTCTCAAAAGGCCTGCACTGTCCAGATGACATCAACATGGGAACCAAGGAAAGGAGCAGATATTGTCTGGAGCTCACTGAAGCAAGGCTTAGGGTGGTAGGTTATGATTCTGACCAGGTGGATAATCACTTACAGATTCCCCACCATGAAACAATCTACTCTTTTGGACATACTCAGCCCTCACCTAATGAGAGGCATTTGGAAACACATTCCTTCAAAGACTGGAAGCTTTGAAAACAGATGGACAGTCATAACTAAGCTATTTCCTTTCAGAGGGGGCTGCTATTGGTACAGAATGTTGATATAAACCTTGAAATTCTTGCATATGATCATAGTAGAAAACACATCTTTGGTTTTATGTCTTTAGCACTTCTTGCTTCAAGTTTAGGCTTGTGACTCAGAACAGTATTGACTTTTAGTTGTCTTTCTTGGTTTCTGATTCATAAAGGAAATTCTGAAGCCATTGCCATGACTCAATTATTAAAACATTCAAATTTCTCCTTATAGAATCTCCTGCATTTCAAAACCTAATCAGTATTTCATTCTGTTATTACAGGGCTTTGATGCTGCCAGCACTCTCTTTTACAAGGGGAATTCTAGATTAGCACAGTAATATAGGAATTATAACTATCTAACTTCAAACTTTGATTTAGCTTACTAAATCAGGGGTTTACTACTAGCTTGGACTGACTTTGTAGTAATTATTCTTCTACTAGCCTTACCAGAAACAAATCATCAACCAGTTTCCCCTGCACAAATTTTGAAATTTTCTGCTTCACTTAAACTATTTATACTACTAATATGGACTAAAAAAGATGGATTCGTTAGATATTACTTCACTAGTATTAAATGAAAAACAGGGACTGAAATAGTTCTGCATTCCTTATTTGCAATAGTCAGCCAGCTAAGCAGAGGAAAAACCATTAGCAAATGAATGTAATAATTATTCATTTCCAAGATAAGTAAATAAGGAAACAGGCTCCATTCTTTCCTTAACAGAAAGAATCTTCAATATGTGTAATTTAGAAAGACAATTCTGCTTTCCTGGAAAACAATATTTTGGCCTGTGTTGATTCTTACTCTGAATGTTTGTTTACATGATGTACAGTATATATTCAGACAGTACGTTTGCTTCAACATTTACTTTCTATAATGTAGTGCTTTGGTATTCCCACAGCACCCCTCCTTTCCCAACAAATGTACAGTTTTCTCTCTCAATGCTAAATCTACGATGTAATGTAAGTGCATTGTACCAGTTTGAAACCAAAGGATGAATGAAGCATTCAGAGACTTAATATTTGAAAAAGGGAAACCCTGTATTTCATATTTTATTACAGGTACTAATATTTATAATCTTGAACTGTTTACTGCTGCTACATGTTTTCAAGTACATGTTGAATAATAATTATTGGACAGCTGGTTTTTTTTTAAGAGTTGGCTAAAGCAGCAGCAGTAGTAGAAATGTTAAACTCAAATTCTGCATCTGGAGACACCGTCATAAATTTGTCATTTGCAAACTTTCTTAATATTATTTTGAAATAGGTATACTCTTTGGCTCTGAATATCATGTAGACCAGAGCAAATTAAAGTTGTTTGCATTACTATTCATTGTCAAACATCATTGGGATGCATTATGATTGAATAACCCATGTTCATTCTCAGCTTTTTTTTCAGATGCTTAATTATTTGGAAAATGAAGTCTAACTTCAGGTTGAACTTTCTCATGCTTAATCTCAGGCTAAATGTAAAGGATATTTGTAAAGTTTGAATAAAATCTGTTTACTCATTTTCAGTTAAAAAAAAAAGCTTATTGATAGTAACAAAATACAATGAAAGAAAATAGTATAAATTTGTATCTTATACTTTGCATCCCATTTCACTAGGACAGTGCCCTGAATATTCTAAACCCTCTAAATATTTCATTGAATACATAGTTAGAAGGACTTTAAATATTAAGTTCAATATCTGCATATAAAGATCTCTTTCACTGCCTGTGCTGTACTCCTACTTGAATGACTCTAGTAATGGAAAACTCACTAAGTTAGACAGCTCATTCTCCCATCAGCCAAGACTATCAACATATTAAGCCCAAATGGAATAAGTCTTTTGTAAGAAGTGTATCACATCATTTCAGAACTGGAAAGAGGTGCTGGAGATCTGGAAGTCTATCGTTTTATGGTTGCATTTATTATACCATTTGGACCTAATTCTGCCCTCCTGAACAATATCCAATAAACCCATTACTTCTTTTGTAGCCTTTTAAATGTTGGAAGATTGCTGTCATGCTGCCCCTTAGTCTTCCTTCCTCCTAACTATTCACCTCCAATTCTGTCAATGGTTCCTCATTTGATAGGTTTTTCAGCCCCATCTCCATTCTTGTTCCAACCATTTGGATGCCAACATTTTTGTCAATGCCTCTCTCCATTTGTAGCATCTAGAATGAAACACTGGTGCTCTAGATGGGCTTGTTTGGCTAGCATAAAGTACAGTGGAGCTGCTATACCCCAAGTTTGGGACACTGAACCTCACTGATTGTAGCCCCCTGGCAGACCCCTTCAGCTTTTGCAGCAGCCCCATCACACTAATGGTCAGTATTAATCATGGAATCTGCCTGTTCCTCCAGATCTTTCCGTCCCTGTCCTTGTATCTGGCTGCAACTCCTTGCGTTTGTCTCTATTAAACTTTTTCTTGCTTTTGGCTCCAGATTCCAGCTAGCAAGATAATTGTAAATCTTAGGTGTGTCCAATCAGATTAGCTTCACTATCTAGCTCTGTGCCACCAACATTGAGTAAGCCTGTGCTCTGTTTCCAGCCAGCCACTTTCAAGGTAAAGACAGTGACCTTCAGTGTGGGAAAGAGAATAGGATAAAAATCAGAGGTGTGCTCAAGTCCTCACAGTGCTGCCCTCAGCAGTGACACCTTGGGCAAGTTGATTCCATTCTCTGAAACACAGTTTTCTCTAAAACGGCGTTGATGACATTAGCTCACTTTGTAATCATAGGGCTCCAACGAGATCATGCATTTGAATGTGCTTAGTTTGATAGTTAAAAAATATGTAACGTATTACTAAGCATTAACTTCTGAAAGGTTTGAGGGGGAAGGAGAGACTGCTGTCCTCTTCCCACCACCATAGCTGATAGATGAAGAGATCAACAGGACTTTTTAACGGCAGATAAATACATGCAAGATATACTGAGGCCGTTTTTCACAAAGAGGAGAGGTGAGTTGATACTTTTTAATCAGCCTCTGTTTAATCTGAAAATAATCCAAGTGTCTTCCATCAGTACAAGGGTCTCCCTTTAGCTCTCTCCTTCTCCCCACCTCTAGCTCTGCTCCCTTCCTCTCTGCCCACTCCCCTCCTCCTTTTCTCTTTCCTCTTCTTCTCCTCCTCCCACTCCCCTCTTCCCAGTCTCCTCCCTGCTCCATCTCCTCCTCCTCCCTTTTATCTTTCCTTTTTCATCCTCACCTTCCTCTTTCCCCCCTCCTTCCCTCTTTATTCCCCCACCTCTCCTCTAAAAGCAAGAGGAAGCTCAGTGCTTCCTGAAGGCTCATAGCTCAGGCTGTCACCCTGATCCTTGTATCCGCACCATCCATTTTTGGGGCCCTAGGACAAATACCTTCTAGGGGGAAAAATAACAACGCTGGACCACATGGATTCCCAGATGTCTAAAATAACACCCATAACTTGCAAGCTTCATTCCTTCAGCTTTTAGGCTTTGTCTGAATAGCAGATACATGTTTGTATTTGAGAAGAGATTAAAACGTCTCAGTCATTTAGGGAATGAGGTTTTCTTTTCCTAAGTCTCTCATAAAGGCAGCTGGCTGGAGAGATTCTGAGGTTGGGCTGGGCCTGGGGTTGGGAAGACAAGACAGGTAACACAAAACGTCATTAGTTCATAGCCATCATCTCGGGGGCTGAGTCTCAGTGGGCGGGGGGAAACAGGTCTCTCATCTTGGTAAAGGAAGCTCTTTATCTTGAGGACAGCTGACAGGAAAGGACAGGGCCTGCCATGTGCTCACCTGGGAGGCTTTCCTGTCCCTCAACTCTGTAGGAAAAACATGCCCATCTTCCACAACTAGCTCAACCCTACTTACTCATCAGAGACTTCCTGAATCACTCGTCAGCAATGATCTTCCATACAATATTATTAATTTTCTTAGGCGTGAGAATGATGTTGGGATTATGCAGAGAACATCCTTATTTTTAGGAGAAGCATGCTAAAACATTCAGAGATAAAGGGTCATGCTTTCTGCAACTTACTTTCAACTAGTGCAGAAATAAGAAAGGGGGGGTAGGAAGATAAAGCAAATATGGGCCAATATTAACAAGTTTTTCCCTCAAGAAAAATGACTTCCAAACTCCTCACAATCCTGGTTCCCTGCCTCAGCATGTTTTCTAACTTTCCTTGTCTTTTAAAGTGCAGCATGTACAATTATTAATATTACCTACCATTTGTTGAGTATGTACTATATACCAAGTGCCTGTGCGAGGCACTTTACACATGTCATATATAATCCTTACAACCTTCAAGGTTTGTGTTTTTATTCTCATTTTAGAGAGATGGAAAAAAAAAAGCCTCAGAGATTACAGGTAATTAATTAGTCTTATGGCCAATATTTAAATCCAGATCTTTCTGACTCCAAAGCTCACGCTCTTTCCCTTGCATCATGTTCTCTTAACTTGCATGCAGTGTTCCAGAAATGGTCTGGAAGGTGCCAGCACATGCACTCACAACTATGGAATTATCTATATAAACTATAATATTTTAATATATATTTATTGGTCTAGATGTTAGGAGGCCTTTGGGTGAGATACTTCTCTCTAGGCCTCAGACTCTTGATCTGTACAATGAGAGGGATTGATTAGAACATTTCCAAAGTCCCTTTTCTTTTTCTGACTGACATTCGATGACTTACCTGAGGCTTTCTTGAAAATTCTATATAAAGCAAAACACAAGACAATTCTGTTCCCATTCAGGTAAGTGAACAGTTGGCTAGAGCAGGGCCATGAGGAGAGTTCAGTCACACACTGGAAGGAGGTGTCCCTACACCTCGACCACCCGTTTGGTGGGGGCTCTGCTGTATATTCAAGTGGACATGACATAGCTCCTACCCTGGCATTGATGGGACAATAACCTAAGTGGCTCTTTAACTTTGTTACTTGTGAACTGCATTTCCACACAGCCTGGCAAACAACTCAGTTCTAAACAAAAAGAACCCAACTGTTCACGGCTTCTGCACTGAGCACAGTGGCTTTACCTAGATCTCGGGCGCCCGGGTTTGTGGTTCCTCGGGGAGAGTACGCCTGCAGGCTTAGCTGTGGAATCAGGGTGACTTGGGCCCTGTGCAGGCATTTAGTAAGTATTTGAGAAGTAGAAGTCTCTGTGAGGGAATCAAGAGAGAAATGGATATTTTAAATGCAGAAAAAAAAAAGTTTCTATTAAAAATTACCTCTACCTCAGCTCCTTAAAGGCTCAGGAGAATCTTTAATAAAAAGTAAATGCCCTTTAGAGTGTAAAATCTGAAAGGAATCTTAATTGAATGTAGGCAGGAGTCATCTGAAGAAAAGCTTTCTCTTTAGTGGAGAAGAGCAGGGGGCATGGACTAACATTTTGGGGGGAGACCCTGTGTGCCATCACTGTGCTGTGTTTTAATCCCCATGTTGCAGAGAGGGTAATTCTCCCAAGTTCCCAAAGGTCCTTTAAGTGCCAGCGTTGTATGGGAGAACGCACAGCTACCATGAATGCATTCTGCATGTGCACATGGGGACAGCCATCCCCACTGCCACCATCCTGCACCTCTTCCCAGGGTCAAATGCCACAACAAAATCCCAGATGCCTAATGGGGACTATTCCCCTGCTTACTGTTCTGCCACTTTGTGACTTAAGCAATTCGATTTTCCAGACTACTGTTTCCTCATAAGATAAATATAATCTTTGAGGACTTTCTCAAGGAAGACAAATCCTTAAATGCCAAGAGAATACCAGTCGCTGGTGGTGGGGTGGCGCCTTTCCTCCTAGCTGCAGGCCGCAGACGTGCTCTGCAACCCCCACCAGCTCTGCCAAGCCTGAGAGTTGTACACAGAGCCCGGGCTGTCAGCTTAGGCTTTGGAACAGGGGAGGGGTTGATAGGCACGGAAGGCCCCTAGAAATCAACAGGACTCCCCATGGCCTCCTGTGAAGCTGGGGTTCAGGGGGGATGCAGTGTTCTGATGAGAGGTGCAGGCACTTAGACCCTGAAGCCCTCCGCCTCCATAAGCCATGTGTATTCACTGTGTGGCCCCCTCCCTGCAGTATTTAATTCTGGATACAGTATAAATAGAACTTGGCTCTCCTTCAACACACACCACCCACCGTTATTTTCCATTTCTTTTGGGACAGCAACCAAATCTGAGCCTTTGATTCCCTCTAGTGGCTTAAATCAGTAACTCTCCTAGCTGATTCTTTAATTTATTCAATGTGTAGTAAGTGCCTGTCTGCACCACATTGGTGCTGGGTTCTCTAGCTTTGCGTGGAGTATGAGGCTCTTTTTTCATTTTTTTAGCCTTATTGTGTCCAGCAGAAAGTTGTAACCGAGAAGTAAGAATTTCAGGACTGATATTGATTACTGAATCATTATATACATATTCCGTTTTATTTTCTAGTATATTAGACATAGGGAAATACCTTAAACCTGAAATGTAATCCAGCTGACTTGATCTCTGATAATGATTGTATAGCCTTTATCTTGTGCCCTTGAAATAATAAAAACCTTGTGAGTAACCTTCACTTGTACCCATTTATCCAGTTTTTCAACTTAAAAGTCCAATGATCACTAAAGACAGCCTCTAATGTTTATTAATGAAGTGTCTTGGGTCAGCCCAGAACTAACTCACCCCAAGTCCAAAGTTATCTTGATTACTCAAGCTGGACACCTGACAGGTGCAGTAGCTTAGACTTTAACCTACAACTCACCTATACCTCTTACAATACTAAAAACCACGCCCATCATCACATTAAGGCCGCCATTTTCTTACACACATTCTGTGACTGAGCATGTAATCAATCTGTGCATGCTCAATAATTAGATCACTTCTAATTACATAATCTGGGGCCATTGCATTCATTATCCTAAAATCTGCCCATCTTTTGATGCTCTAAAACTATCAGAATTATTGTAGTTCAGGGAGACAGATTTTGGACCGATAGGCCATCTGTTCTCCTGCTTTGCCCCTAGCAATAAAACTCGCTTTATAACCCTGGTGTCTCAAGAATCAGTCATTTGAGCACTGCCTTGGTTAGTTAACAGTGATCAGAGAAAGAAGCTGGAGATCTTTCTTTTAAGGAGATCTTTCTTTTAAGCTCAGTTTAGTACCGTGCAAACTGGTGAAAGTCTCAGCTGCTCTAGAGCTGCTTTATAGGGACTGAGGCAGAATGGTGAGAGACAGTTATTACCTGCCACTAAATGAGCTATGGGGCCTTGGGCCGACTCTCTTATCCCTGGGCCTTAGTTTGCTCACTGGCAAGTGAGAGCATAGGTTAGACTCTAATCAATTCAACAAAAATTTATTTATTGAACAGCTACAGTATGTGAACCTGAGCTAAGTGCTATGGGAATGAAACGATGGTGCTTAATCTCCAGGATCTTACAGGCTAATAGGAGACTCAGACATCCGAGAATCCACGTGTACAGCGCAGGGCAGGGCAGCAGCGCACACCGGTGAAAGCACGTGAGGCAGGTTTGGGGTCAGGTCCCTGCTCTCTCACTTCCTATCTGGATGGTCTTGGGCAAGTTGCTAACCTCCTCAAGCTACACCAGTAATTTGAATAAGAATCCTTTCTTCATAGAGTTATTATGAAAATTCAGTGAAAACCAAGTGCTCGCTGTACAGCTAAACCTTGGGAGGTGTCCTCTCAATGGTGGCCACTCTCATTAGAGTTTCAAGTTCTAAGCAGAAATAAAAGAAACCTTGAGAACATTGGTAAGACTACAAGGTGCTTATCCTGGTCCCGAAGGCCGCTTCTTAGGCACAGTGATTACTCTGGGCTCCTTTCTCTGCCACAGAGCTTGGGAATCCACCTGCTCCTCTTTTTGGGCGGATGTCTCCAGGGATTCAGCTCAAGCAGCCTTGCTGTGGAGTGGGACTGCCTCCCCAGCTCCCCTCTCCCGCATTTCACTTCCCTGAAGGCCAGAATGCAGGCCTTTTTCCTTCCCACAGATTTGCTACCATTTGACACAGGGAAATGAACAGGAGATGACAGGGGTGGCTTGTTTCTAACAGTTGCCACACCCACGGGGCTAAGCCCTTCTGAAATGATAGAATGAATTTTCTCCAGGAGAGGAGACTTTGCACAAGCCCTGGCACTTAGGGCTGGTCCAGTTTGTTTCGTTGTGAATGGCTAAAAGAAATCATTTTTCACACCGAGCTTCTTTATTACTGGTTAAGGAGATAAAGGAAGATCCAGAGCTAAAGCACACTGTGAATGCCAGGCAGATCCTTCCTAGAATCCATATCAGTTCATCAGTCATCAACACCCTAGATTTAATAATCAACACTGTCAAAGCCTTAGCTAGGTACTAAGAGAGAGACTAATAGGAAGGACAAGAGAAGACGGGCTTAGAGTCTGAAGTGGCTGACAGGATACCATACCTGGAAAAAAGATGAGAGTTAGAGGTAAAGAAAGCCAAAAGTAAGTTGAATTCCTATTAGCCAAAGGGTTATTGGCTGGAGGGACAGGACCCAAATGGAGTAACTCAGAATTTTGCTTTTGAAGAAAGTGCTGCTTCCTATTTGGAAACCATATGCTATTAAACTGTAGAGAACAGAAGATAGAAGACAGGGAGATGAGAGAATGTGTGTCCCTGAGAGAAAAGCAGGGACTCTCTGTGGGAGCCCACCTGCACCAGGAGGCATCTGTCTCCAAGAGGGTGCGTAGGAGCGACCCAGAAACCCAGCCTGTGACCTGGCACCTTCTGGGGACAATGCCCATCCCTTCCTTCCCTTCTCCCACATATAGTGTTTTGTGGCACGACTAACGAAATTCAGGGATCTGCCACAGTTTAGTCCATGGTGAGAGGATGGGTGGGCAGAACAGATGGGACAGGAACATTTCCAAGAGTTTTATTTGTGAGGCACAAGAGAAATGGGAAATGAATACATACAGCAAAGTCCAGGGTGTTGCAGCTTCCTCCATCCTGAAAGAGGGCAGGCACTGTTTGGGGGAGCTGTGTGAGCATCCGCAGTGGGCAGGGGATGCACACACAGGGCTGCCCGTTGGGGAGTTCTGCCTGGACATCCCATTGGCATTCTGAACTCAATAGACTTACACCCAAACTGCTAATCCAAATTTCTAATGCAGTCACTATCCTTCCAGTCACACAGGCTTGAAAACAATCTTTAATTTTGAATGCTCCTTCTTTCTCCCTCTTGGCCAGTCACCGTGTTCTATAGTTTTGACTTCCATACCGCCTCTCACATCCGTCCTGTCCTTTTTTTTTTAAATTCAATTTTATTGAGATATATTCACAAACCATACAATCATTCACAGTGTACAATCGATTGTTCACAGTACCATTATATAGTTGTGCATTCATCCATCACCAATTTTTGGACATTCTCATTACCACACACAAAAAAAGAGTAAGAATAAAAATTAAAGTAAAAAAAAGAACACCCAAAACATCCCATGTCTTTTATTCTTCACCACCTTTGCCACTATCCTGGGACAATATCTCTTACCTAGAAAAATTTAACAGCTTTTTCACAAATACTTGTCTCAGCATCTTCTCTTTCCTGAGCAGTCTACACATGGCTTCCAAACCTTTCTTCCTTAATCCAAGCAAGGCTTATATTTTGCCCATTGTAGCAGGGAAGGGCCTACCTTTTCAAACTTATGTTTTACTAGTTGCCCACATTTATTCTTTACATCAGTCAAGCTGAATATCCCCCTAAACCTTCCCACCTATGTTTTTGTTCACATATCTGCTTTGCCATCTCAACACCTTTCCTCAACCTCTATTTCAATCTACATGAATTCTATTTTCCAAAGCCTATCAAATACCACCTCCTTAATAATGATAAAAACAGCTGATTCAGAGTCGCTAAGTGCTAAACATTACATAGCTGATTTACATGCAGTATTTATACCATTTACAACATTTCCCTGAAATGAGCACTGTCCTTTGGGAACCCTCTGCTAATAGGGGATATGAAGATCAAAAGACAGAGTTGTTACTGACCTGAGTGATTTCAATGTTCATAAAACCTCAGTAATGCAGGAGAGACAGGTATCAGTCGGAGAATAACCCAGTGGGGTGAAGCAAGAGGTGATGAATTCAGCTAGTGGAGGATCTGGGCCTTCTGGTACCTCTGGTCTAGGATTTTTCTAACACCTTGCACTGTACTTTGCCTATGGGATCATCCAATAATCATTTGTTGTTAAATTTGCTCCCCGCCCACTGCCGTCTGGTTTCTGCATCACTCATTACAGGTTTCCTCTTTCAGTTTCCTACTATGTTGGAACCTTGGGGACTCACACTGAGATCAAGAGAGTGGCAGAGGAAAAGGTCACTTTGCCCTGTCACCATCAGTTGGGGCTCCCAGAAAAAGACACCCTGGATATCGAATGGCTGCTCACTGATAATGAAGGGAACCAAAAAGTGGTAAGTACACCCCTGGTAGAGTCAAGACTCCCTCTTTCCCTTCCCTGCCTCCTATATCGGCCCTTCCTCAGAGCAGTCTTCTGGTCTTTTTTGTTGGATCTGAAAGGGCTAGAATTGTTTTTTTCATCTGACTTATACTTTTAAGACTCTAGATACAAACTACAGAGAAGAAACAGTTTTGGGGTTGTGCGGATAAGAGATTCCATGTTCTTTGCGGAAGCAAGAACTATTAGAAAGCAATCAAGCATGTGCTTGAGGAGGGGCTCTGTACTATTAGTGTGTTTGCTTAAGAAGGGGACTGAGATGCAGTGGCTGCTTCCCCTAGTCTAGTGGGCCAGAATCCAAAACGTACTCTAGGAGGCCTGCTCCTCTTCAACCATTGCCGTCTGTCTACACTGAAGCTTTGCACAACAGCATGACCTGTGAGATTGTCGAATACAACAAACAACATATGATGCAGAGGAACAAACACGGGACATGAAGGAAAATGTTCAACATGTATGTAATTGGCCAGCCAAAGAATTAATGCTGGTTCAGGAGTTGGAAATTAAATGAGCTGGCCCTGGGTCTCCAGTACTCAGGTTGGGTAGGGCCACGACACTCCGTGGGTTTTTACATGCTTCGGGCACTGTGAACAGAACTGTAGTGTTCTGCCTCCTGAAGATCCACTGGGTTGTAATCTGGTTGTTGTAGAGACCCTTGCTTTCTTCACCATTTGGAATTTGGGTTTTATGGAGGAGGGGCAGGTGGAGGCAAGATTAGGGAGGAAGGCAGCAGGTTTTAGGCAGGGATTTACTAATCCCTAACACCACACTGTGCTTTCTTTGATCTCCCAACACTGTGAGGTAACTGTTATTAGCCTCATTTCACAGATGAGGAACCCCAGACCCAAACGAGTTGCTAATATCACTCAATGGTTTCCCACTCCGTGCTCTTTCCGCCATTCTCCAGTCACCTTTGGGAGGTAGCTTTCCTCACCTAGGTTTTCTAGTCTAATTTATTCTCGCCCCCTTTACTCATGGACTTTTTTAAATCTTTTTGTAAATAGCCTTATGATTTAAAAAAAAAAGTCTGTAACTGAGTGAAGTAAGCCAGTCACAAAAGGACAAATATAGTATGATTGCACTTATATGAAACACCTAAAATCTGCAAATCCATACAGACAGACAATAGATTACAGATTATCAGGGGTGGGGATCAGGGGGAGGTGGAAGGAGAGTGGAATGAGTAGTTAATGTTTAATGGGTACAAAGCTTTTGTTTGGGGTAATAGTTTTGGTAATGGATGGTGGTAATGGTAGCACAACATAATGAATGTGATTAATACCACTGAACTGTATACTTGAAAGTGGTTAAGATGAGAAACTTTATGTTGTATATATGTTACCACAATAAAAATTTTTTTAAAAAATCAGTCAATTGACAGAATTGAAATACAAATTGTAGATTAAATAAAAGTATGGTTAAATTTACTGGAGCTGTTAACTATACTGTGGTCGTGTAAGAAAATCCCTATTCTTTTAAGAAATATACTCTGAATTTAGAGATAAAGGGCCATGATTATAACACCCTCAAATGGGGTGGGGGGGGGAGGAGGGGGGATATAATAAAGTCAAAGGACTCCTGGGGAGAAATGTAGACCTGGCATCGTGGGACGGAGAACATCTTCTTGACCAAAAGGGGGATGTGAAAGGAAATGAAATAAGCTTCAGTAGCAGAGAGATTCCAAAAGGAGCCGAGAGGTCACTCTGGTGGGCACTCTTATGCACACTTTAGACAACCCTTTTTAGGTTCTAAAGAATTGGGGTAGCTGGTGGTGGATACCTGAAACTATCAAACTACAACCCAGAACCCATGAATCTCGAAGACAGTTGTATAAAAATGTAGCTTATGAGGGGTGACAATGGGATTGGGAAAGCCATAAGGACCACACTCCACTTTGTCTAGTTTATGGATGGATGAGTAGAAAAATAGGGGAAGGAAACAAACAGACAAAGGTACCCAGTGTTCTTTTTTACTTCAATTGCTCTTTTTCACTCTAATTATTATTCTTGTTATTTTTGTGTGTGTGCTAATGAAGGTGTCAGGGATTGATTTAGGTGATGAATGTACAACTATCTAATGGTACTGTGAACAATCGAAAGTACGATTTGTTTTGTATGACTGCATGGTATGTGAATATATCTCAATAAAATGAAGATTAAAAAAAAATAATGAAGTCAAAGGAAAAATGTTAACAATAAGTGAATCTGAGTAAAGAGTATATGGATATTCTCTGTACAACGTTTGCAACTTTTCCGTCAGCGTGAGATTATTCCAAATGGAAAGTTTAAATTCTAAAATGTCTGTACTTTAGGGAAGCTGACTTTAGATTTTACTTCTTTTTCAGAGCTTATCTTCTTTCCCTGATAAAAAAGGAAATGTTGTCATTTCCTCCCCTGTCTATACCACTGATTTCACAAGATGGTTTACGGTAGGAGAAGCTAGGTTGACACATAAAATCAATTTCAGGATCTCCATTGGAGTCTAACCTGCCTAAATAGCTGCCTCCATTGCCTTGTTATTTTGACGCTGCTTTATCCTTTGGTTTTTTTAGTGCATCATCCTAAGGCTCTTTGTGTTCTCTGTAGAGCAAGGTCACCTTAACCTGACCATGTTTATTACAACTTCTTGGTCAATCCTGGAAATGATACTCTCAGTTCTGAATGAAGTAAATAAGAACCTATGATCCGCTAATACAAATCCAAGAAGGACTCCACACATCTAAGTGTCACTCAAGTGTTTTCACTTAACTAACAGAAAAAGAGTTGCTTGTAGACAAGTGAACATAAGGGTTAGGAAGTTAATGTGTTAATATAGAAATTGTCACTGATAAGGGTTTAAACAGTCACAGTTCCCTATTTGTCTTCAGCTGATACTCTAAAGTAAGGTTTGCCATTTATTCAGTTATTCAGAACACAAGAATTTATTTAGCACTTGCTGTATGCCATGTAGAGTGCTAGGCACCAGGAATACAATAGTGAACAAGACATCACAGTCCCTGCCTTCTGGGAGCTCCCAGTGAAAAAGATATTCAATAAACAAGAAAACAAATAAATGTAAGTAGAGAGCATTAAATGTTAGCTACGTGCCAGGCACAATTCTAATTTTTTAGCACATATTAGCTCATTTATTTTAATCATCTTACTAAGACTATTAGTCCCATTTCAGAAATAAAGAATTGACGCCCTGTGCTTACACATGCACACATATAAACACAAATAAGCAACTTGCCTCAGGTCACTCATTTTGCATTTGAATTAGGCATTCTGACATCTGTGCCTGTATTCTTTTTCTTTCTTTCTTTCTTTCAGAAGTTGTGGGTTTACAGAACAAACAATCATGCATAAAATACAGGATTCCCTTATACCACCCCCACTACCAACACCTTGCATTGGTGTGGAACATTGGTTACAATTAGTGGTAGCACATTTTGACAACTGTGCTACCAGTTTAATTTAGGGTTCACTGTTTGCGTAATGCAGTTCCATAGTTTTTTAAAAATTTTTATGCTGTCACCATACATGCAACCTGTTTCAGTTTGCTAATGCTTCCATTATGCAAAATACCAGAAATGGATTGGCTTTTATAAAGGGGGTTTATTTGGTTACACAGTTACAGTCTTAAGGGTATAAAGTGTCCAAGGTAAGGCATGAACAATAGGGTACCTTCACTGGAGAAAGACTATTGGCACCCAGAAAACCTCTGTAAGATCGCAAGGCACGTGGCTGGCATCTGCTTGCTCCCAGGTTGTGTTTCAAAATGACGTTCTCCAAAATATCAGCTTTCAATGGCTGTCTTCATAATGTCTCTCTAAGCTGCTCTTCTAAATGTCACTCACAGCTGCTCTGAGTTCCTTCTGTTTGTTAGCTCATTTATATGGCTCCAGTGATTTAATTCAAACCCACCCTGAATGGGTGGGGTTCACATTTCCATGGAAACATTCAATCAAGAGGCTGCACCCTAATCAAAGGTGTCACTCACAGTTGGGGGGATCATATCTCCATGGAAACAGCCTAATCCAAAGATTCCAACCTAATTAACACTAATACGTCTGCCCCCACAAGATTGCATTAAAGAATATGGCTTTTTCTGTGGGACATAATATATTCAAACCAGCATACAACCTAACACTTTCCCTTTAACCACATTCAGATATATATTTCAGTACTGTTAATTATGTTCACAATGTTGTGCTACCATCACCACCATCCATTACCAAAACATTTCCATGATTCCAAATAGGAACCCTGTACATTTTAAACCTTAACTTCCCATTCCCTATTGCCACCCCTTCCCTTGGTAACCTATATTCTAGATTATGACTCTGAGTTTGCTTATTCTAATTGTTTCAATTCGGTGAGAGCATACAACATTTGTCCTTGCACTCTTCTTAACCACTAGAAATACGACCTTCATAAGTAACTTGAAATTGTACTATGGACTATGACGGAAATAAGGAAAATGTGGGGAGAAAATTAATCCAGACCAAACTAATTATGCAAAATCCATGATGCAGGAAACAGCTTGTTGGAGGCTGTAAAAAATCAAAAATCAATTCCATTAAATTTAGTAAGTAGCTGTTGGATTCCCACTATACACACACCCTATCCTCGAGTAGCTAGTTTAGGAAATTAATATGTAAAAACACAGTTTCAGAACTAAGAGACAAATATCATGACAGAGATAAGCACTTTAGATGAACACAAAGCCACTGGCCAAGAGTAGTTGGAGGACGGAAGAGGTCTTGAAAGAAGGCACAGCTGATTGGAGTCTCGATGGAAGGAATTACCCAGAAGGGAGATCGCAACAGCTTGGACACAAAGGCTGGAGAATTCTGGGAAATCATGAGTAGCTAGAATAGGAGGGCAAACAGGGAAGGTCTTCTATGCCATACTAGATGTGCTGGTTTGTATGAATTATGTCCCCCAGAAAAAGCCACGTTCTTTGATGCAATCTTTTGGGGGCAGTCATATTGGTGGGGATTAAGTTGGAACGTTTGAATTAGGTTGTTTCCACGGAAATGCGCCCCACCCAACTGTGGGTGATAACTCTGATTGGATAGTTTCCGTGGAGGTGTGGCCCCGCCCATTCAGCATGGGCCTTGATTAGTTTACTAGAGCACTATATAAGCTCAGACAGAAGGAACGGGCTTGATACAGCTAAGAGGGACACTTTGAAGAATACACAGGAGCTGAGAGGAGCTATGGCTTACAGAGACATTTTCAAAGGGCCTTTGAAAGCAGACTTTTGCTCCAGAGAAGCTAAGAGAAGCCCCAAGAGCAACTAAGTGTGACATTTTGGAGAGAAGCAGAAGACTAGAGAGGAATGTCCTGGGAGAAAGCTGTTTTGAAACCAGAACTCCAGAGCCGACACCAGCCACGTGCCTTCCCAGCTCACAGAGGTTTTCCGGACACCATTGGCCATCCTCCAGTGAAGGTACCCGATTGCTTCTGTGTTACCTTGGACAGTTTATGACCTTAAGACTGTAACTGTGTAACCAAATAAACCCCCTTTTATAAAAGCCAATCCATCTCTGATGTTTTGCATTCCGGCAACATTAGCAAACTAGAACACTAGAGCTTAGAATTTTTCCTGTAGTTCCTGAAGGATTTTAAGGGTGATAGGAGGAGAACCTAAGATGGCGGCTAGGTGAGACAGGACAAAAAAACACCTCTGTGAAAAATACTAGATAAAAACCAGAAAGTGACCCAGAACACCAGTTTCAGCGATGCACCATCTGGACAAGTTCTGCTAAATCCACAGGGATCGTGCACTTGGTGAAACCGGGAGTCTGCATTCTGAAATGAGTGAGTAAGCTGGCTGAAAGTCCTGTAGCCATGCTGTGGTGAGGGGAAACCTGGAGTTGGCGTTTGGAGATGGACTAGTACTTTTAAAAAAAAAACCCAGGAGCAGCTGCAGTTACGATGGTGAGAACCACGCAGTGAAGCACAGCAGGAGTGGCTGTGCCAACCTCTCAGTGTTTGGCATGGAGGATAGACTGCTGCTGATTCCCTCAGGGCCAGGGGGCCAGAGGGGAGAGCCAAAAGGAGAAAGAAACCATGCTGCTTGCAGCCGACTCCCCGGCAGGCTGGAGACACTCCTGCCTGGGGCCGTACCCACAGCCCAGAGCCGTGCCAGGAAACCCAGCGTGATGGGGAGTGTATCCCATAGCACCGCGCACATGCCACAATATCGGCCATGGACAGTGGCCTTGGGTGCATACACAGCTAGCTGTCCCAGAGCCGGGAAGGCGGAGCTGTGCGAAAAGGGGGGTGGTTGAGACGCCCCATTCAGTTATCTTTGCATCAGACTGGGAGTGCCCCTGGACTGCCTGGCGGCCCGGAGTTTCCCTTGAGGGATGGCGCACACTTGATGTAGCACAGCCTTCCCTCAGCAGAGGTCCTGGAAGATCACAGCTGAGAAAGGGGCCCATTTGGAAAACCCAGGGATGCCACGTCAATGCCGGCGACTTGTGGGTCAGCGGCAGAGAAAATCTGGGGCAAAATTGAAATGAAGGCTTAGACTCTTGCAACAGCCTTGACTCTCCGGGAACACTGGGGAGGTTTGAATATTAAAGCTGCCCTGCCTCCCTAGCCACCCAGACACACGCCCCACATTCAGGGCAGACAGCACCAAAAACACACCCAAACTGAGTTCACCAATTGAACCCCACAGGAATCATTTCCCCACACACTACAAAGACAAAGTTGAGGAGAACTGACTTGAGGGAAATAAGTGACTCGCAGACACCATCTGCTGGTTAGTTAGAGAAAGTGTACACCACCAAGTTGTAGTTCTGAAAAATTAGACTGATATTTTTTACAACTTGAAAGAACCCTATCAAGCAAAGCAAATTCCAAGAGGCCAAAGACAACAGAAAATCTTAAAGCATATGATAAAACCAGACGATATGGAGAACCCAATCCCAAACACCCAAATCAAAACATCAGAAGAGACACAGTACTTGGCGCAATTAATCAAAGGACTACAGTCAAAGAATGAGAGCATGGCACAGGATACAAAGGACATGAAGAAGAACATGGCACAGGATATAAAGGACATAAAGAAGACCCTAAAAGAGCATAAAGAAGAAATTTCAAGAGTAAATAAAAAAATAGAAGATCTCGTGGAAATAAAAGAAACTGTTGGCCAAATTAAAAAGACTCTGGATACTCATAATACAAGATTAGAGGAAGCTGAACAACGACTCAGTGTCCTAGGGGACCACAGAACAGAAAATGAAAGAACAAAAGAAAGAATGGAGAAAAAAATCGAAAAACTCGAAAAGGATCTCAGGGATATGATAGGTAAAATAAAAGGTCCAAATTTAAGACTCATTGGTGTCCCAGAAGGGGAAGAGAAGGGTAAAGGTCTAGAAAGAGTATTCAAAGAAATTGTTGGGGAAAACCTCCCAAACCTTCTATACAATATAAATATACAAAGCATAAATGCCCAGCGAACTCCAAATAGAATAAATCCAAATAAACCCACTCCAAGACATATTCTGATCAGATTGTCAAATACTGAAGAGAAGGAGTAAGTTCTGAAAGCAGCAAGAGAAAAGCAATTCACCACATACAAAGGAAACAACATAAGACTAAGTAGTGACTACTCAGTGGCCACCATGGAGGTGAGAAGGCAGTGGCATGACATATTTAAAATTCTGAGAGAGAAAAATTTCCAATCAAGAATACTTTATCCAGCAAAATTCTCCTTCAAATTTGAGGGAGAGCTTAAATTTTTCACAGACAAACAAATGCTGAGAGACTCTGCCAATAAAAGACCTGCCCTACTTCAGATACTAAATGGAGCCCTACCGACAGAGAAACAAAGAAAGGAGAGAGAGATGTAGAGAATTTTAACAGACATATATAGAACCTTACATCCCAAATCACCAGGACACACATTTTTCTCTAGTGATCATGGATCTTTCTCCAGAATGGACCATATGCTGGGACATAAAACAAGCCTCAATAAATTAAAACAACAACAACAACAAAAAAACAGTTGAATATATTCAAAGCACATTCTCTGACCACAATGGAATACAAATAAAAGTCAATAATTTTTTATTTGTAACTCCACTATTTACTTCCTACAGGATATAAAATACACAAACTCTACAAATCAGTGGTTTTGGACTCAATGTAAAATATGTAATTTTTGACAAGAACTATATAAAGGCGGGGGAATGAGGGAGTATAGGAACATAGTTTACGTGTCCTATTGAAGTTAAGTTGGTATCAAAGAAAAACAAGATTGTTATGGATTTAAGAGGTTAATTTTAAGCCCCACAGTAAACACAAAGAAATTATCAGAGAATATGACCATAGAGATGAAAAGTAGAGTATGGGTTACGAGAAGTAGGGGAAGGGGCAATGGGGAGTTAAGAAATGAGTGTAGGGTTGCTGTTTGAGGTGAAGGGAAATTTCTAGTAATGGATGGTGGGAAGGTGATAGCATTACAACATTCTAAATGTGATTAATCCCACTAATGAAAAGCTAGGGAGAGGGTGGAATGGGAAGAGTTAGGCTGTATATATGTTCCCACAATTGAAAAAGGAAAAAAAAAAGTATAAATAGACAGCAATTGAATGCCAAGGATGACCCTGGATGGGATCTGAGGTTGGAGGACAGAAGGCTCAAAGGGACACAGTTGAGACATAAGGAAAAAAAAAAAAAAAGGAAATATAGAATGTAAGCTTTGTATCAATGTTGAATTTCTTGAACAACTTAGCTGCACTTAATGGAATTGCATAAAAGAATGTTCTTGTTCATGGGAAGCGTATATGTGAATTATAGTGTTTGTTCAAGGATGTGTGCAGCTAGCTCTCATATGTTCAGAAGACAGAGCAATAGATGATGGATGATAGATGGGGAGGGAGGGAGGGAAAGAGAAATGGCGGTGTGACAGCATGTTAAAGTTGGTGGATCGGGGTATCAGGGGAGGGGGGTCAGGGTATGTGGGAGTTCTGTGTATGGGGTTTGCATTGTTTTTGCAACTGTTCCTATAACTTCGAATTTATTTCAAAATAAAATTTAAAGAAAAAGAGTGATAGGGACATATTTGAATTTTAGGGTGGTCACTCTGGCACTTTGTTAGAGCACCGATTGAAGGAGTACTCAAGAAGAAGATTGGCTGAACATTTTCAAGCTATACAGTAAGGGCCTGAACAACAGTCATCTCAGCAGTAGGGCTATCAAGACAGGGATAAGAAATACGTAGGCAGTAAAGTTGCCAGCACTTTATAATTATCAGAGTGTTGGGAATGAGGGTAAGGGTGGTTGAGGGAGAAAACATGGGAGGTGGGAAAGTTGGAATAGATGTGCTTAAAATAGACTTACAGTGACATAGGGTGACCCAGTTATTTGGCTTTGCATTTCAATCTGAGCAGAAATGTTTTGGTTCCTTTTGTGTAGGATGCTCAGAGCATGCAGGAAACATTTGGGGGTGGGAAGGCTGTGCTGGAAAACCGTCTCTGGAGTATTTGAATTTCAACCTTGACAGCATGGCCACTGGAACTCGGGAGCTTTCGTCCTGGTTCTAAGGATAGACTCACAGCTGGATTTCCAAAGAAAGAGTGACCACTGCCCCCAAGCTTAGCCAGGAACACATGCCAGAAACCTTCCTCTCTATTTTTCCAATGGAAAAATTAGGACAGAGATATTCCAATTCCCATACCAAGCCTCTTGTACCACCCCTTCACCCTATCGCCTTCTGTCTGGCTTCTGAGCAAGAAAAATCCTGATCTAAAGCATAGAGAGCAGGGCCTGCATCCATCTCCATTCAAAGGCAAGTATGATAAAGTGCAGCAAATGCCAGAAAATTGAGCTGATCCATCTGTTCCACACAAGGCCTAACAAACTGTCCTATGCTCACCCACTAAAAGTGGGTCCGGAACAGGCCCATTGGAATGTCTTAAAACAAACAGCCCCACAACAGCTGCAATTTGTATATTTAAGTCTTTGAATTTTTGCAAAAGTTTACGTTTCTGTTCATTGTTTTCCCACCACACCCCATGAATGGCTTAGTCTCAGTATTGCATTTCCTAGAAATAAAAACAACAACAACAACAAACAACAATACAAGCATCAAGGATTGAAAATATATCTGAAAAAACTGAGTCAAATTGCAAGGCTCTAACTGAGCCTCATCTGTGTCAGAAGCATGTGTGAGAAATCCTCATATTAAGTAATGGTTATTTAATTATATTCTAAGATTATTTGAAATTGGATAATCTCTGCTTTCAAAGATGTCAAATGTTCACCTATATGCTATCTCCTTTTTCTCTGTTAAATATTGGAACAGGATTTTAGGAAAAGGGGAGAAAAGCAGATGGGAGGCAGACCTACTTGAATTTGAATCCAGATAGATAAATTTCATATATAATATAGTAAGTACTATGGTAGACATATGCCCAAAGTGCTGAAGCTTGCAGGAAGGAGTCATTAATTTTACTCTGAGGAGCCAGTAACACTAAATGCAGAAGGTGGCCTTGAACTTGATCTTGAGACCTGGGTAGGAGTTGTTCAGGCAAAAATAAAAGGGGAGGCATTTGAGAAGGAGACGACTGCGTGACCAAACACAAAGACATATCAGAGGACATCAGGTTTGGGGGCAAGGCTATTCAGAGATATAAGGGCAGGGGCCAAAGATGAGGTGCAGCCTGGACTGC
The DNA here is from genome assembly GCF_015220235.1 of Choloepus didactylus. Classification (NCBI taxonomy): domain Eukaryota; kingdom Metazoa; phylum Chordata; class Mammalia; order Pilosa; family Megalonychidae; genus Choloepus; species Choloepus didactylus. The sequence continues at coordinate 138,491,678 of NC_051312.1, read as the reverse complement.
ACTGGCCTTAGGTGCCACATTTGGGGGACCACAGTGTGCACGGTGGAGGGAAACATAAAGAGGTTCTTAGCCAGGGGAGCTTTGCTATACAAATTTATATACTTATTAATATTGGGGATGAACAACTTCAGCCTAAAAATAAAATGATGGTGCTAACATTTATTGAGTGCTTACTATATTGTTCTCACAATAATCCCAGGAAGTAGCCTACCCCTGTTGTAGAACTGAGTACTCTAGAGTTTAAGTTTAGAAAGGTTAATTAACTGAGGCAGGAGCTCTAAGCAGAAGAGCTTCCATTAGAATGTAGACTGTTTGACTTCCCAACAATCTTTTGTTTTAACACAGACTAGAAAATATCAGTATATTGCATATATAGTTTCATGAAATTTAATGTTTCAGTTATATATCTGTATGGTATGTGTGTGCTGGGTGATGAAGAAAAATGTATTTTTTTTTTTTTTTTTTTTTTTTTTGTAGCTTAAAACCACAGAAATTTATTCTCTTGTAATTCTGGAGACGAGGAGTCCAAAATCAAGGTGTCAGCAGTGCCACACACCCCAGGTTCTAGGGAAGATTCCATTCCTTGCCTCTTCCAGCTTTTGGTTGCTGCCAGCATTCCCTGACTGGCGGTCACATCACATAAGCCTTCTCATCTGTCTTTCTTTCCTCCATGTGTTTCTTTTTTTTTGTTTTGTTTTTTTGTTTTTTTGTTTTTATTTATTTTTTTATCTTCATTTTATTGAGATATATTCACATACCAGGCAGTCATACAAAACAAATCGTACATTTGATTGTTCACAGTACCATTACATAGTTGTACATTCATCACCTAAATCAATCCCTGACATCTTCATTAGCACACACACAAAAATAACAAGAATAATAATTAAAGTGAAAAAGAGCAATTGAAGTAAAAAAGAACACTGGGTACCTTTGTCTGTTTGTTTCCTTCCCCTATTTTTCTACTCATCCGAAAAATGTATTTTATAATGTTGATGCATATCAAATGCAGGGTTCTCTGCCCGATGAGCATAACAGCCAATCTATGACTCTGGAATTTCAAAGAAAGAAAGAGTTTATTGCTACATGAAGCAAGGAGAACAGATGACCTAGAGGCCTAAAATCTGTCTCCCTGAACTGCAATAACTCTGGTAGTTTTATAATATCAAAAGATGGGCAGGTTTTAGGATAATGAGTATAATGACTCAAGATGATGAAGTCAGAGATCTAATTATTGAGCATGCACAGACTGATTACATGCTTAGTCATAGAATGTATGTAAGAAAATGGTGGCCTTACTATGATGATGAGTGTGATTTTTAGTATTATAATGAGGTATGGGTTAAAATTTGAGCTACTGCATATGTCAGGCAGGCTGATTTTGGTTAGATCCAGCTTTGTAGTAAGATAGTTTAGGAATTGGGTGGGTTAGTTCTGGGTTGACTTAACTTCCTTCATTAATTAACATTAGGGGATTATCTTTGTGATCCTAAGACTCTAAAGTTGTAAAACAGGAAAAGGGTTACAAGCAGGGCCGGATCATGGTTTTTAAATAACCACAAGATAAAGGTTATATAGTTAAACAATCATTATCAAAGATTAAGGCATCTATCTGGGTTACAGTTTCACTGGGTTTCAGAAATTTCAAGAACTTCCTTTTGGCTATTCTACAATACACTAGAAAGTAAGAAAAAAAAATGTATAATTATTAGTCATCCTAATTATTTGTTAATTCTTAATTTCTAGCAGTCCGAAGCAGCCAGTTGCTACTCTTAGGCACTCCGGAGTCAAACATACCTCCAGAGACAAAGGTACCTCCTTATGCTAGTCCAAGTACTAAAATGAACAAGAAAGTGATCCCACAGCCCCCACACCAAAATGCGTCACTGGAACCTCCAAATCACCAACCTCCCAAAGCCCACAAAACTCAAAAGTTCCTAAAAATTACCCAGCTTTTTACTAAGTCTTCTGGATTTAAAATCTCTTCCTTCTTCCTGGGAAGCATAAACCAACTTCCTCACAGGTAATATACATCTGGGAAAATATGGAGAAATCAAAAAGGAACAGAGCATTAATTGAATGATTATTAAGTGTTCCCAGATTATTTCCCTCATCTCCAGATGTCAGGCCCCTCCCCCTTTAGCTCTTGAGTGGAGATAAAGCTCTAAAGCTTCCAGTTTTTTTTCCTGTTGATTAGGCATTTCCCTCTCTCCCTTTGTCCCACTAGTTCTATGTCAGCTGACTTCTACATCAGCTCCTTCCACCTCCCTAGAAACCTTCCCTTCCTATGTAGTGCAACAGGATATGGGCCAACAATGCCATGCAAGCTTCTAAAACCAACAAGTAGCACATCTGGGAGAAGGGCTGGGATCTTAGCTCTTTCCAGACTGACTCTAAAGCCGAGGGCTTTGAGTGCTAGGAACCCTATGAAATTACTAGCCATATAATGTATGTATGTGCATTTTTCTGGAACAGAGTTCATAGGTTCTTACCTGATTGGGAGGAAAACAGAGAGCTGTAAAATGGGACCACAGTCTGGAACATAAGGTTGGTTACATTTAAAGAGATAAGAATAGGCTAGAAACCTGTCCCTGGCCCCTAAAAACTCCTCCCTGGATGCCCAGGCTCAATGGTAAAAAGCAGTGATTAATGAGTGATTCCCACCCTGCATACAGGAGCAGGCTGAAAGAACTAGCAAGATTAACCTGCCCTGCCCCATTTTAGAGTGCCCGCATAGAACGAAAGAATGGACTTACATCTGATATAAGAAAAAATTTTTATGCATTTTTAGGATTTCACAGGTTTATAGAATGATTCACATATTGGGCAGCATCACATACAGAATGTTATGCTGAGGGGGTGGAAGGGGAGTGCTCATTTGGGCAAATGTGGAAGCAAGTGAGGAAATGTTCCGATTTGCTGATGTTAAGTTTCCATTTTACATAGAGGGGTCTTACAAAGTGGGGAGCTGATATACATTGGTTAATATGGTATGTTTGTCCAATCTGATAAGGTATCCCTTCTGGACTGAAACTGGTTTATCAGCAAGTGTAGCTTATCTGCAGTTCTGTTGGGTGCATTCCATTTTCTCAGAAAGCTCCTGCAGGTCAATCACCATATAGAAAAAAAAGACCCTTCTGATACCAAACAAATTTGGAGTTTACTGCCCAATGCATGTAACAGCCAGTCATAACACAGGGGTCTCAAAGACAGAGTTTATTGCTGTGGATGAAGCAGGAGATCAGATGGCCTATCCATTGAAAAATTTGTCTCCCTGAGTCTAAGGAGTTCAGGGTTTTAATAGATTCAAAAAGGTGGGGCGGGGGATGGAATTGATACCATTACAATAGTAAGTATACACAGGGCTGAGACTAGACCATAATAACCGTAACAATAGTAAACAGACACAAGGTTGAGACTCCGCTAAAATAACCATTACAATAGTAACTGTAAACAAGGGTGAGGCTAGTTGAGTTTCAGGTATCAACTTCTGCCTATTCTACAATAAAGAAAGAAAAAACATCTATATAATGGTTCAGTAATCATAATCATTTGTTAATTCTTAATTTCTCAGTTATACTTCTAGGGACCCCTCTTGTCAATGCCCAATGCAGGTGACCATTTTATTTTACTTAACAAATCTAAGCAGTTTCATTGAAGAGACTTGCTTCCTTAATCTTGTCTTAAACTTTTCACTGTACCATGCTGCTCTTTTGAAATGCAAGGAGTTATCTTTGTGAAGCTTTAGAACAGTGCTTAGTGTACAATAAATGCCATGTTAAGTCTTGATAAATAAAGACAAAAATCCCTGACTGAATATATTGCACTCTGCGGATGGATTTTCATTTCTACATCTAATTCACCTTCATAAGCCGATGACAGTGCTTGACACAGAGTCGTCACTGATGGTCACTGAGGGAAGGGATAATGCCCTTTTGCACACATTGTCTCTTTTTTTTTTTTTTTTTAATCATCATTTTATTGAGATATATTCACATACCACGCAGTCATACAAAACAAATTGTACTTTCGATTGTTTACAGTACCATTACATAGTTGTACATTCATCACCTAAATCAATCCCTGACACCTTCATTAGCACACACACAAAAATAACAAGAATAATAATTAGAGTGAAAAAGAGCAATTGAAGTAAAAAAGAACACTGGGTACCTTTGTCTGTTTGTTTCCTTCCCCTACTTTTCTACACATCCATCCATAAACTAGACAAAGTGGAGTTTGGTCCTTATGGCATTCCCAATCCCACTGTCACCCCTCATAAGCTACATTTTTATACAACTGTCTTCGAGATTCATGGGTTCTGGGTTGTAGTTTCATAGTTTCAGGTATCCACCACCAGCTACCCCAATTCTTTAGAACCTAAAAAAGGTTGTCTAAAGTGTGTGTAAGAGTGCCCAGCAGAGTGATCTCTCGGCTCGTTTTGGAATCTCTCTGCCACTGAAGCTTATTTCATTTCCTTTCACATCCCCCTTTTGGTCAAGAAGATGTTCTCCATCCCACGATGCCGGGTCTACATTCCTCCCCGGGAGTCATATTCCACGTTGCCAGGGAGATTCACTTCCCTGGGTGTCTGATCCCACGTAGGGGGGAGGGCAGTGATTTCACCTTTCAAGTTGGCTTAGCCAGAGAGAGAGGGCCACATCTGAGCAACAAAGAGGCATTCAAGAGGAGACTCTTAGGCACAAATACAGGGAGGCCTAGCCTCTCCCCTGCAGCAACCGCCCTCCCAAGGGTAAAACCCATGGCAGAGGGCTCAACCCATCAAACCACCAGTCCCCTATGTCTGTGGTCATGTTAGCAACCATGGAGGTGGGGTACGCGAATACCCCTGCATTCTCCACAGGCTCCTCAAGGGGGCACTACATCTTTTTTTTTTTTTCCTTGTTTGTCTTTTTTCTTTTTTTTTTTTTTTTAACTTTCCCTTCTTTTTTAAATCAACTGTATGTAAAAAAAGTTAAAAAGAAAACAAACATACAATAAAAGAACATTTCAAAGAGACCATAACAAGGGAGTAAGAAAAAGACAACTAACCTAAGATAACTGCTTAACTTCCAACATGTTCCTACTTTACCCCAAGAAAGTTACATAATATAGCAACATTTCAGTGAACTTGTTCCTACTACATCCATCAGAAATTAACAGACCATAGTCATTTCTGGGCATCCCCAGAACGTTAAATAGCTTATCTGTTCTTCTTGGATTATTGTTCCCCCTTCCTTAATTGCTCTCTACTGCTAGTTCCCCTACATTCTACATTATAAACCATTTGTTTTACATTTTTCAAAGTTCACATTAGTGGTAGCATATAATATTTCTCTTTTTGTGCCTGGCTTATTTCGCTCAGCATTATGTCTTCAAGGTTCATCCATGTTGTCATATGTTTCACGAGATCGTTCCTTCTTACTGCCGCGTAGTATTCCATCGTGTGTATATACCACATTTTATTTATCCACTCATCTGTTGAAGGACATTTGGGTTGTTTCCATCTCTTGGCAATTGTGAATAATGCTGCTATGAACATTGGTGTGCAGATATCTGTTCGTGTCACTGCTTTCCGATCTTCCGGGTATATACCGAGAAGTGCAATCGCTGGATCGAATGGTAGCTCTATATCTAGTTTTCTAAGGAACTGCCAGACTGACTTCCAGAGGGCTGAACCATTATACAGTCCCACCAACAATGAATAAGAGTTCCAATTTCTCCACATCCCCTCCAGCATTTGTAGTTTCCTGTTTGTTTAATGGCAGCCATTCTAACCGGTGTTAGATGGTATCTCATTGTGGTCTTAATTTGCATCTCTCTAATAGCTAGTGAAGCTGAACATTTTTTCATGTGTTTCTTGGCCATTTGTATTTCCTCTTCAGAGAACTGTCTTTTCATATCTTTTGCCCATTTTATAATTGGGCTGTCTGTACTATTGTCATTGAGTTGTAGGATTTCTTTGTATATGCAAGATATCAGTCTTTTGTCAGATACATGGTTTCCAAAAATTTTTTCCCATTGAGTTGGCTGCCTCTTTACCTTTTTGAGAAATTCCTTTGAGGTGCAGAAACTTCTAAGCTTGAGGAGTTCCCATTTATCTATTTTCTCTTTTGTTGCTTGTGCTTTGGGTGTAAAGTCTAGGAAGTGGCCTCCTAATACAAGGTCTTGAAGATGTTTTCCTACATTATCTTCTAGGAGTTTAATGGTACTTTCTTTTTTTTTTTTTTTTTTTTTTTTTTTTTTTTTTTTTTTTTTTTTTTGAAAGGACACACTTTTAAAAACAGAGAATCAGAGGGGTCGGGGGCTGAAGTGCAGACAAGGCAGTACAGAGTTCAACCATCCAAGCCCTACCAGAGCAAGAAGATATTTTTATATTGCAGAGTAAGTTCCCCAACAGTCAGAATTTGTCCCTGAAGAAGGTTAAACCTTAAACACCTGCTTCAAAAAACCAAAACAAAATAACAGGAAAGCAAACAAAAAAAAAATTAAAAAAAAAAAAATTAAAAAAAAATAAAAGAAAAAAAAATAAAAGGAAAAAAAGTAGAAAACCAAAAGAACCTCTAAGCCTAAGGGCTTAAAAATTAGAGGCATAGCCTTTTCTCTATTTTCTATATTTATATGAAAATAATTCATGCTTCATGCTAAATACATTATTTACCTTACAAGAACTTTGTTATTTTTGAATAAAAAAAGTTTGTGTTTTTGTGATTTTTTTTTTTCTTTTTTCTTTTTCAAAGGAATCCATGCATTGTGGATCAGAAATTTCTGCTGGCTACACTGGCTGAATGTGGAAATCACTGATTTTCGCAAAGATGAATCCTGACTGACAATAATTGCAAACTCCATTTTGAGGGCAGTATAGGAGTTAGGAGTTGTTGTTTTTTTCTTTTTTTCTTTCTTTCTTTTTTTTTGCCATTTTTTTTTTTGTTGTTCATCAATGTGCCTTTCATCTTTTAAAAATACATAATGGTACTTTCTTTTATATTGAGATCTTTGGTCCATTTTGAGTTAATTTTTGTGTAGGGGGTGAGGTAGGGGTCCTCTTTCATTCTTTTGGATATGGATATCCAACTCTCCCAGCCCCATTTGTTGAAAAGACCATTATGGCTCAGTTCGGTGACTTTGGGGGCCTTATCAAAGATCAGTCGGCCATAGATCTGAGGGTCTATCTCTGAATTCTCAATTCGATTCCATTGATCTATATGTCTATCTTTGTGCCAGTACCATGCTGTTTTGGCAACTGTGGCTTTATAATAAGCTTCAAAGTCAGGGAGTGTAAGTCCTCCCACTTCGTTTTTCTTTTTTAGAGTGTCTTTAGCAATTCGAGGCATCTTCCCTTTCCAAATAAATTTGATAACTAGCTTTTCCAAGTCTGCAAAGTAGGTTGTTGGAATTTTGATTGGGATTGCATTGAATCTGTAGATGAGTTTGGGTAGAATTGACATCTTAATGACATTTAGCCTTCCTATCCATGAACATGGAATATTTTTCCATCTTTTAAGGTCCCCTTCTATTTCTTTTAGTAGAGTTATGTAGTTTTCTTTGTATAGGTCTTTTACATCTTTGGTTAAGTTTATTCCTAGGTACTTGATTTTTTTAGTTGCTATTGAAAATGGTATCTTTTTCTTGAGTGTCTCTTCAGTTTGTTCATTTCTAGCATATAGAAACATTACTGACTTATGTGCATTAATCTTGTATCCCGCTACTTTGCTAAATTTGTTTATTAGCTCTAGTAGGTGTATCGTTGATTTCTCAGGGTTTTCTAGATATAAGATCATATCATCTGCAAACAATGACAGTTTTACTTCTTCTTTTCCAATTTGGATGCCTTTTATTTCTTTGTCTTGCCGGATTGCCCTGGCTAGCACTTCCAGCACAATGTTGAATAACAGTGGTGACAGCGGGCATCCTTGTCTTGTTCCTGATCTTAGAGGGAAGGCTTTCAGTCTCTCACCATTGAGTACTATGCTAGCTGTGGGTTTTTCATATATGCTCTTTATCATGTTGAGGAAGTTTCCTTCAATTCCTACCTTTTGAAGTGTTTTTATCAAAAAGGGATGTTGGATTTTGTCAAATGCTTTTTCAGCATCTATTGAGATGATCAATTGATTTTTCCCTTTCGAGTTTTTAATGTGTTGTAATACATTGATTGATTTTCTTATGTTGAACCATCCTTGCATGCCTGGAATGAACCCCACTTGGTCATGGTGTATGATTTTTTTAATGTGTCTTTGGATTCGATTTGCAAGTATTTTGTTGAGGATTTTTGCATCTATATTCATTAGGGAGATTGGCCAGTAGTTTTCCTTTTTTGTAGCATCTTTGCCTGGTTTTCGTATTAGATTGATGTTAGCTTCATAAAATGAGTTAGGTAGTGTTCCATTTTTTTCAATGTTTTGAAAGAGTTTGAGTAAGATTGGTGTCAGTTCTTTCTGGAAAGTTTGGTAGAATTCCCCTGTGAAGCCATCTGGCCCTGGGCATTTATTTGTGGGAAGATTTTTGATGACTGATTGGATCTCTTTGCTTGTGATGGGTTGGTTGAGGTCTTCTATTTCTTCTCTGGTCAGTCTAGGTTGTTCATATGTTTCCAGGAAATTGTCCATTTCTTCTACATTATCCAGTTTGTTGCCATACAGTTGTTCATAATATCCTCTTATAATTTTTTTAATTTCTTCAGGATCTGCAGTTATGTCACCTTTTTCATTCATTATTTTGTTTATATGGGTCTTCTCTCTTTTTGATTTTGTCAGTCTAGCTAGGGGCTTGTCAATCTTGTTGATCTTCTCAAAGAACCAGCTTTTGGTGATATTTATCCTCTCTATTGTTTTTTTGTTCTCTCTGTCATTTATTTCTGCTTTAATCCTTGTTATTTCTTTTCTTGTACTTGGTTTAGGATTGGTTTGCTGTTCATTTTCTAGCTTCTTCAGTTGATCCATTAGTTCTTTGATTTTGGCTCTTTCTTCCTTTTTAATATATGTGTTTAGTGCTATAAATTTCCCCCTTAGCACTGCTTTTGCTGCGTCCCATAGGTTTTGGTATGTTGTGTTCTCATTTTCATTCGTCTCTATATATTTAGCAATTTCTCTTGCTATTTCTTCTTTAACCCACTGATTGTTTAGGAGTGTGTTGTTTAACCTCCAGGTATTTGTGAATTTTCTAAGTCTCTGATGGTTATTGACTTCTAATTGTATTCCATTGTGGTCAGAGAATGTGCTTTGAATAATTTCAATCTTTTTAAATTTATTGAGGCTTGTTTTATGTCCCAGCATATGATCTATTCTGGAGAAAGTTCTGTGAGCACTAGAAAAGTATGTGTATCCTGGTGATTTGGGATGTAATGTCCTGTAGATGTCTGTTAAATCTAATTCATTTATCAGATTGTTTAGGTTTTCAATTTCCTTATTGGTCTTCTGTCTGGTTGATCTATCTATAGGAGAGAGTGATGTGTTGAAGTCTCCCACAATTATTGTGGAAACATCAATTGCTTCCTTTAGTTTTGCCAATGTTTCTCTCATGTATTTTGTGGCACCTTGATTGGGTGCATAGACATTTACGATTGTTATTTCTTCTTGCTGAATTGCCCCTTTTATTAGTATGTAGTGGCCTTCTTTGTCTCTCAAAACATCCCTGCATTTGAAGTCTATTTTATCTGAGATTAATATTGCTACACCTGCTTTCTTTTGGCTGTAGCTTGCATGAAATATTTTTTTCCATCCTTTCACTTTCAGTTTCTTTGTGTCCCTGTGTCTAAGATGAGTCTCTTGTATGCAACATATTGATGGTTCATTTTTTTGGATCCATTCTGCGAATCTATATCTTTTAATTGGGGAGTTTAATCCATTTACATTCAACGTTAAAACCGTGAAGGCATTTCTTGAATCGGCCATCTTATCCTTTGGATTATGTTTGCCATATTTTTCCCTCTCTCTATTAATATCCTTTCTTGTACCCATACCGAATCTCTTTAGTACTGAACCTTTCTCCAAGTCTCTCTGTCCTGTCTTTGTTTCTCTGTCTGTAGGGCTCCCTTTAGTATCTCCAGTAGGGCAGGTCTCTTGTTAGCAAATTCTCTCAGCATTTGTTTGTCTGTGAAAAATTTAAGCTCTCCCTCAAATTTGAAGGAGAGCTTTGCTGGATAAAGTATTCTTGGCTGGAAATTCCTCTCACTCAGAATTTTAAATATATCCTGCCACTGCCTTCTCGCCTCCATGGTGGCTGCTGAGTAGTCACTACTTAGTCTTATGCTGTTTCCTTTGTATGTGGTGAATTGCTTTTCTCTTGCTGCTTTCAGAACTTGCTCCTTCTCTTCTATGTTTGACAGTGTGATCAGTATATGTCTCGGAGTGGGTTTTTTTGGATTTATTCTATTTGGAGTTCGCTGAGCATTTATGATTTGTGTATTTATGTTGTTTAGAAGATTTGGGAAGTTTTCCCCAACAATTTCTTTGAATAGTCTTCCTAGACCTTTACCCTTTTCTTCCCCTTCTGGGACACCAATGAGTCTTATATTTGGACGTTTCATATTATCTATCATATCCCTGAGGTCCATTTCGAGTTTTTCAATTTTTTTCCCCATTCTTTCTTTTATGCTTTCATTTTCCATTCTGTCATCTTCCAGGTCACCGATTCGTTGTTCAACTTCCTCTAGTCTTGTACTATGAGTGTCCAGAATCTTTTTAATTTGGTCAACAGTTTCTTTAATTTCCATAAGATCATCCATTTTTTTATTTAGTCTTGCAATGTCTTCTTTATGCTCTTCTAGGGTCTTCTTGATTTCCTTCATATCCCGTACTATGGTCTCATTGTTCATCTTTAGTTCTTTGAGTAGCTGCTCTAGGTGCTGTGTCTCTTCTGGTCTTTTGATTTGGGTGCTTGGGCTTGGGTTATCCATATCGTCTGGTTTTTTCATATGCTTTATAATTTTCTGTTGTTTTTGGCCTCGTGGCATTTGCTGAACTTGATAGGGTTCTTTTAGGGTTTGTAGACCTATTGAAGTCCTTATCTCTAATTTATCAGATCTACAGCTTCGTGGAGTACACTTTCTCTAACTAACCAGCAGGTGGCGTCCACGAGCCACCTGTTCTCCACAAGCCAGATCTCCCCTGCTTAGCCTTTTTGGTGAGTGGGGGAGTGAGTCTTGTGGGGCCCAATTGGTGTACCAAGCTTGCGTGTGTAGTTGGTGTTGCCTGCCCTGTATGTGGGGCGTGTTTCTGGGCAGTCGGGGAGGGGGGGTGGCCCTAACAATCAAATCTCCCTGATGATCCTAGAGTTTTAAAGCTGCTGCAATAGTCTAATCCTTCAGTTCAGTCCTGCCACAGTTTGTCTCTGCCACTGACCCACAAGTCTTTGGTATTGGCGTATGGCTCCTGAGACTTGCAAGTGGGCCCCTCTTCCAGGCTGTGCACCCCGGGTCCTCTGTTGACGGATGACTGTGCTATGTCACAGGTGAGTGCCGTCCCCCCAGGGCAGTTCTGGGCTGCTGGGCTGTGTAGGGAGGCTCCCAGTCTGCTCAAATGATGGCTGAATGGGGCTTTGTTAATTCACACTGCTCCACCTTCCCAGCTCTGGGACATTCAGCTGAGGTTGCAGGGAAGGCTAATGTCCATGCCCAGTTTTGTGATGTGTGCCTGTTATTTAAAGCACTTCCGTCACACTGGGTTGTCTGGGGCAGCTCTGGGCTATGGGGCTGGCGATGGGCAGGAGTGTTTCCTGTCCACCAGGATGGTGGCTGTGAGCGGACACCCCCCTTTTCTTGGGAAGTTGTGTTGTTTAGTGAATTTTCTCAGCCACTGGATTATTGCCTTTTGTCTCAGAGCTCTCTTAGTTCTGCTCTTGACTTGACGTGCCCAAATTGCAATTCTTTGAAGCTTTCTGTATTGAGCTTCTTAGAGTAATTGTTTTAGAAAAAGCAAAAAGGATTTAAAAAAAAAAAAAAAAAAACGGCCCTCCTCAGAGATCTAATGGGTTATTGAAATGCTAATAGACAAAGCAACCAGGGCCATTAAGGAAAGGTGCACAGGGCAGAGAGATCAGCTTTGCTTCAGGATTTGCATATGCGCCTCAAGGCCTGAGCTCCGCCCTTCCCCTTTCTGTGTTCACCAGAACTCCAAAAATCCTCTGCTTTTATTTTGGAGTTTTTCGTGTTGTTTTTTTTCTATGCCTGTCTCCTCTCTGCTGGGCTGGCTGCTCTCAGAGTCTCTGGTGTCTGGTCTCAGTCTATCTATGGTTGGAGTTTGAATCAGTAGAATGAGTTTTCGATAAGAGCAGCCACTGCAGTTCTCCCTTCTCCTTCCCGGAGCTGACAGCCCCTCCTCCCCCGGGACTGAGCCTGGCAGGGAGGGGCGCGGGTCCCCTGGCCGCAAAAACTTACAGATTTCGCTGATCTCAGCAGTTCCACGTTTTCATGAGTGTTGTATGAAGTATGCCCAAAGACATATTGCTCTGTGGTGTCCAGTCCACGCAGTTCCTGGGTTTTTACCTACTTTCCTGGAGGAGTAACTAAAACTTACAGCTCACCAGTCTGCCATCTTGCCCCGCCTCTCTCACATTGTCTCTTTTAAGTCTTACTATAGGCCTGTGAAATCGGGAGGGTGGGCATTGTTATCCTAATTTTCTTTTAAAACAAGAGGAAAGTTAGACCCTTATTCACCTCCAGAAAATATGGACTTCAAATCTTTCTGTCTCTAAAAGGTGAAGGCCCTTGTCCAAGACGGATTTCGAGCTAGGATTTGAACCCGATTTCCCTTCCCTGATTCCCCAACTCCCCACCCCCAACATGCAGCCTTCCCTCCTCCCTGTAACTTGCAGTTTCTGTTGAAAAGAATGCAGAAGTTCAAGACAAAATATCTAAGATTGAAGACTGAACTTTTGACTGAAAAAAAAAATGTATTTCCTCTACTTTTTAGATCATTTCTTAGCATGAAGATGGTGTTCAGTTGATTAACTCAGGCACATACTAGTTGTATAGGAGGGAGGAGAAAAGTGAGTTGAGTTTTCAAGCTGGAGTAGATATAAATCCTCTTTTGATATTGTAAGAGGGTAATTCTATCTCTTGAAGGCTACTCCCCTCCCCCAATCCCATCCCTTTACTTGGAATTATCCCTGCCTCAACTGGGATTCTGCTAGGGTCTTGGGTTTCAATTCACTAAGTTTCTACATTAGAATAGTACAAGAAGGGCTTCCAGAGGGGGGATTACTTCCTTCTGATTGGGATGGAGGTGAAGGGGTGGATGGGGGACAGTATATTTGAGCTGCTCTAGAAGGCCAAGGTGAATTCTTCAAAGAATTTTTACAGCAAATTATTAAGTATGACTAGGTTAGAGATTTACGAGAGGGAAGGGATGATAGGAAAGGGAGTTGTCCAGACCTAAGTCTGGGATGTGAGCAAATATAGGACTTGGATGTTAAGCTAAAGAGGTCAAAGATGATAGTCATTTATTCCACACTGAGCCTCCCCAGTGCCAGGACCTGTTGTAGGTGCTTGGGAAATATCAGTGAAGAAAACAGATAAAAAGCCCTGCCCTGGAGGAGCATATATTCTAGTGGTGAGAGAGATAAAATATGAGAAAATTATATGATACATTTGGTAGCATGAAGTACTATGAAAACAATAAAGCAAAGAAGGGAAATGGTAGGGCAGAGGTTCGGACTGCAATTTTAAATAAGGTGATCAAGGTAGACCTAATTGGAAGGCGACATTTGGGCAAAGACTGGAAGGAGGTGCACAAGTAGCCTTGGAGTTCCCTAGGAGGAAGAGAGTTCAGCAGAGGAAAGAGCCAATGCCCAGGCCCTAAGGTGGGAAGGTGCCTGGCATGTCTGAAAAACAGCAAAGGGGCCAGGTGGCTGGAGGGAATAAGCTAGAAGAATAATAGCTGAGGTCAGAATGGGGGGTGGCAGATCAGGTAGGGCCTTCCAGGCCACTAAAAGGCTATGACTTCTACTCTGACGGAAATGGAAAGCGATTAGAGGATTTTGAGCAGAGGAATGACATGTAAAAAAATTTTTTTAAGAACTTTTCATGCAATTTAGGAGCTCACAACTTTATTGCATGATTCATGAATGGGGCATATCCCATTCAGAAAGTTGAAGGGAGATCCACTTGGTGGTGGGAGGAGAAGCTCACATAGGGCAAATGTGGAAGCAAGTGAGGAAATGTTCTGACTGACTGAAATGAAGTCTCCAGTTTAGTTATGGGGGTCTTTCAAAGTGGGGAGCAGGTGGTTGCTTAGGAATGTGGAAGTTAGCTGGCAATAACTGATCAGCTGTATTTAAATTAGATTTTCTGGGCAAGCTGAGCATTCACAAGAAATAGAAACTAGCTTAGGTTTTTGGTTTTGTTGACATGGGGCTTAGTGTAGGCACCTCCATGTTGGGCCTATGAGATTTTATTTATCACATAAAATATGATTTATATTTGGACAACAGGCCACAGAAGGCCAAGACTGCAAAGAGGAAAACTAGTCAGGAGGCTATTGTAGTAAAGATCCAGGCAAGAGATGCTACTGCCTCCACGGTGGTAGCAGTGGAAGTGCTAAGAAGTGATCAGATTCTGAATGCATTTTGAAGACAGACCCAACTGGATTTCCCTATAAATTGGATTTGGGATATGAGAAAAACAGAAGTCAAGGTTCACTCCAGGTTTCTGGTCTGAGCATATGAAACAATGGAACTGCCATCCACCAAGAAGGGGGAGACCCACTAGGCAACTGCAGCATACTGCCACTCTCCCTTCTTCAAAACACAACTTTCCCACCAAGTCAGAGCCTGGGGAGCTCAAGGTAAGGGACAGCATTTGCCTTTTTGTAGGTCCTGGTTAGTTGAAAGTGTGTCTCCTACCCCTTTGGGAAAGCTGCATTTGTAGTCAGTGGGGAGCTCAGGATAAATCAATATAGGGATTAAAAAGAGAATGCCTTCCATGTGTTTGGAATTTCACATCCAATAAGAATATCCTCCCAACATGAATAAAGCTTCGAAGAAGAAGAAGACAGAGGAGGAAGGTGAGGAGGAGGAGGGGGAGGGGGAAGAGAAGGGGCAGGGCAGGTTTTGGGTCCCTGGGGATGGGAATTGGATGAATTTAGTTTTGGACGTACTACATTCACGATACCTGTTCAACACCCAAAGGAGACCTTGTGTGAGCAGTTTCATATGTATGAATCTCACACTCAGGAGAGGTTTGGACTGGAACTACACATTTGGGAATTGCACACACATGGGTGGTATCTAAAGCCATGAGACCAGATAAGATCACTGAGGTAAATATAGAGAACTAAGCAAACAGAAGGAAAATGAGGCTATCCAAATAGTTGATACCTAGACACAAAGGTGAAAACTCAGAGTAAAGCACCACCTACCTTCAGTCCTTTGTTCAAGAAACATTTATTAAAGACATACTTTGTGCTTGGCATTGTGCTAGAGATGAAAACAATAAAAGAAATGAATATTAGAAGTGATACCGATCAAAGTGTGGGTACTCAGCTTGATGTGCACAATGACCAATCCTGTGACACCAGGGTTGTTTTCAAAGGGAGAAAGAGCTTTTTTGTAAAGTGCAAAGCAAGGAGAACAGGAGGCTTATGGGTCTCAGATCTCTCTGAACTGCAGTAATTCTGAGGGCTTTTTAGTATTCAAAGACAGATTTAGGATAATAAGTATAATGACTCGAGATGACAAGGTTAGAAATAGTCTAATTATTGAGCATGTGCAGATGGATTGTATGTTTAGTTACAGAACGTATGTAAGAAAATGGCAGCCTTAACATGATGATGGGCATGATTTTTAGTATTATAACGAGGTATTTGTCACCTCCAGATTAAGGTTTAAACTACTGCACATGTCAGGCAGGCCAATTCTGGTTAGAACTAGCTTTGTCTAGTAAGAATTGGGGTGGGTTAGTTCCGGGCTGACTCAAGTTCCTTCATTAATAAACATTAAGGGGCAGCCAGAAATGTGCAAGGGAGGCTCCCCTGTGTTTGCAGGCCTTTTTTAGTGTCATACACTGTATCTGGCATGCACCCTCCAGTCCTCTTCTCTGCCTTTCTCCTCACTTATTCAGCCTACTCATGTTTCAAGGCCCAATTCAAACTCTGCCAACTTCTCTGGGACATTCTCCCTGATGCTACTTCAAGTTAATTGTTCCTTTTTCTGGGTTTATACTTCTCCCCTTGATAATCCCACTAGATTGTAAAATTATTTGGAGACAAGAAAAGGGTTTAACTCATCTGAAGAGCCTCCTCCTGACCTGAGGGGAAGCAGTCATTCTATAAATGCTGATGTTTGATGAGATGAAGAATAGGATTGCTGAGTGGCATGGAGGACAAAGCATTACCAAAAGGAGTGAGGTAGATGATGGACCAAGAGAATTCAGGGCAAGGTTGAAGAACCAGAGGTTGAGATGCTGGCTGTGCCAGTTTGAATATATTGTGTCCCCCAAACGCCATTCTCTTTGATGTAATCTTGTGTGGGCAGATGTTATCGGTGTTGATTAGATTGTAATTCTTTGAGAGTTTCTTTGGAATGTGCCCCACCCAGCTGTGGGTGATGACTCTGATTGGATAATTTCCATGGAGGTGTTGCTCTGCCCATTCGGTGTGGGTCTTACTTGATCAGTGGAGCCATATAAATGAACTGACAGGCAGAGGGAACTCAGTGCAGCTGTGAGTGATGTTTTGAAGAGGAGCTACAGCCAAGAAAGACACTTGAAGAAAGCACAGGAGCTGCAGATGAGAGACATTTTACAGACGGCCGTTGAAAGCAGACTCTTGCTCCAGAGAAGCTGAGAGAGGACAAATATCCCAAGTGCAACTAAGAGTGACATTTTTGAGGAACTGCAGCCTAGAAAGGAATGTCCTGGGAGAAAGCCATTTTGAAACCAGAACATCGAGCAGACGCCAGCCACGTGCCTTCCCAGCTAACAGTTTTTCCGGACACCATTGGCCATCCTCCAGTGAAGGTACCCGATTGTTGACGTGTTACCTTGGACCCTTAATGGCCTTAAGACTGTAACTCTGTAACCAAATAAACCCCCTTTATAAAAGCCAATCCATTTCTGGTGTTTTGCATTCCAGCAGCACTAGCAGACTAGAACACTGGCGGACAAAAGTTCAGTCAGAATCAAGATTATTTTTTCTGTTGGAGAAATCTAAACTTTGGTATCCCCACATGAAAAAACAAAAGACAGGAAGCTCGTGTATTTTATGGAGTGAAACGACATAATCTTTTCCCATTTAATTTATTCTTAGTAAATGTTTAACCAGTAACTTCTACTCCTTTTTAACTTCTCCAGTCCTTCCTCCCCATCTCTAAATTTTTTAAGAACAAAACAAATTTAATTTTTCATTTCACTTTTCTGGCTTCATTCCCAAACTTTTTGGAAGAGGAGTTAATGAGCAGTTAAATGAATGCAGGTGGGGGAAAGAAGCAGGAGCAAGTAACTGTTGTACAGGAACACTGAACTAGACAGGGCCCGAAGTCCTATGTTCAAATCCTGGTTCTGCCACCTGTCTGTGAAATGGGAATAACAACTACTTGGAAAAACTGAGGTGGGAAATAAAAGTTAGAGGGCACATAAAAAACACCTAGGACAAGTGTAGCATACCTTGAAAAGGTCACATGCAAGTGACAGAAAATGTAAAAAGACAAAAAGGTGTGTGGAGAAAAGTAAGTTTCCTCCCTACCCTTATTCTCCATCCTCTCAATACTACTTGTAGACAATTGTTGATAACATCTATTGTGATTCCTTCCAGAAATATTCTGCACTTGTATGCATGTACAGCCATACCCATGTAACTTCTTCTTTGGCCTCAGCTGTGTAACCTTGCAGAGGTAATTCAATTTTCAAATTCCTTACCTTTAAGATGGAGTGGTTCTGAGCCCTTAATGAAATAATTAGTGCTTTATAATTAAAGTGCTGCACAAATATGAGGCGGTGTTATTCTTAGAAGGAGAAGCAAGGCCTAGACAAACATATTGTACTTTTAATTTGTATTTAGAACAGAGGTCCCTTGGGCTTTTAGAATCAGTCACAGGCTTGACTCCTTTGTCCTCCCTTTCCTCGTCTGGCATCAGTAGGAGAGAGGAAGGCTGTGAGCCACACTGCTTGACCCTACCTCGGTCTGTCTCACAGGTGATCACTTACTCCAGCCGTCATGTCTACAACAACTTGACCGAGGAGCAGAGGGGCAGAGTGGCCTTTGCTTCCAATTTCCTGGCAGGAGATGCCTCCCTGCAGATTGAGCCTCTGAAGCCCAGTGATGAGGGCCGGTACACCTGCAAGGTGAAGAACTCAGGGCGCTACGTGTGGAGCCACGTCATCTTAAAAGTACTAGGTAAGGTAGGGTGCCAAGGCAATATCGCAGCCCTTCCTAAGGTCTCTGGGAGGGACAGCCAATCGCATTATGGTGGGACAAAACTTGATCAAAATTTTGCATGATGCATTCAGAGCTCACCTCATCCAGTTACTTGGGCAGAAGTGTGTATGTTCTACATTTCACTTGTAGTCAAAGAAGAAAAAAGCCTCATGATTGTTCGTAACAACCCATTAAAAAGTGTGAATATCCTCTAACGACTGGAGTATTCATTTCTTAGGGCTGCTATAACAAATTATCACAAACTGAATGGTTTAAGACAACAGAAATTTATTCTTTCAGAGTTCTTGAGCCTAGAAGTCTGAAATTGGGGTGTCGGCAGGGCTATTTGCCCTCTGATGCCTGCAGGGGAGAATCCTTCCTTGCCTTTTCTAGCTTCTGGTGGCTGCTGACAATTCTTGGCGTTCCTTGGCTTGCAGCTGCATCACTCCAGTCTCTGCCTCCTTTGTCACATGACATTCTCCCTGTTTATTTCTGGGTCCAAGTTTCCCCCTTCTTAGGCCCACCTAATCCAGCATGACCTCATCTTAACTTGATTACATCTGCAAAGACCCTACTTCCAAACAAGGTCACATTCACTGGTACCTGGGGTTAGGGCTTGAACATATTTTTCCGGGGGACACAATTCAATCCACGATAAATGGTATCTCCTTATATTTACATTAAATCTCCCAGAGAGGATACAAATCAATTTCTGTTTCGTGGGAAGCAAAAGCTAGTAAGTTCTACTTACTGTTTTCGAATTCATGAACATCTATCCCCATGTTTTGTATCAGCAAAATCATTCAACTTTCCTAAAGTTTCCAATTAAGTAACAGTGTCTCATCTTTGAGAAGTAGTAAGGGAGTCTCTCAGGCAGCCTGTAAAAATTATAACAGCACCACTAGCAGCAGCTGGAATTGGGTATCTGGGTATATAGGGCATGGAGGTGGGCATATTTCTGGGGATAAAGTAAAGCTAGGAAGCAAAAGGCTATTGAATCCTCACCCCACTTAACCATCAGGGGTGGCTGGTTGGAAAACTCAAAAGGATATATTTCTTTTATTGAATCTGGTTTGGGGTTATCTTTGAATCATTATACTTTTTCTTTTTTTGTCTTTTTTTCTTTTTCTTTTTTTGGTTAGTGAAACCATCCAAGCCCAAGTGTGAGATGGAGGGAGAGCTGACAGAGGGAAGTGACCTGACTTTGCAGTGTGAGTCATCCTCTGGCACAAAGCCCATTGTGTACTACTGGAAGCGAATCCGGGAAAAAGAAGGAGAGGATGAACATCTACCTCCCAAATCTAGGATCGGTAAGTCACCTTTCCACCAGTCTACTGAACCAACTGGATAGTGCTCTACCCATGAACTCAGATCTGGTTTTCTCAGCAACTCACTGTGTGACCTTGAATATATACTGCTGAACTTCTTTGAACCTCAATTTTTCCATCCAGAAACTGGGGCAGAGAATCTGTTTTTTCTTTCCTCAAATGGCACATAGAAGTGGTAAAAAGAGATTAGGAAGAAATGTAGTATATAAATATATATCTAATTATCCTTATTTAGTATTCCTAAAATGTTCATAATCTTTTTTTGTAACTTTCGAGGATACAAGGAAATTAAAAGAATTTTTTTCACCTTTCTTCCCATGTTCCTAAAAGGAATCTTTTTTTCTCATTTTATTCTTACCAAACCATATTTATTAGAGAATCTCAGGGTGATGATGTAATAAAGTAAGCAATAAATATACAGTCTGCCAGTAAGGGATTTACAGTCTTTCTTTCTGTTTGTGTAGACTATGACAACCCTGGACGAGTTCTGCTTCAGAATCTCACCACATCCTCCTCAGGACTCTACCAGTGCACAGCAGGCAATGAAGCTGGGAAGGAAAGCTGTGTGGTGCGAGTGACAGTCCAGTGTAAGTATCCAAGGGCAATGGTAGGAAGGAAGTTTTTGTTTTGTCTGTGCATTGTGGTTTAGTATAAGATGTTTTTGTTAGGGGTAAAGTCCAGTAGGATATGGCTATCACTAAAATAAATTTGGTAGTTGCAAGCACCATTCAACAACTGCATCTGACTCTATATTTATAAATGTGTGAACTTACCAGCCATGAAAAGATATTTACAATGTCCAGGAGGGGGACTAAATAAATGCCTGCCTTAAGAAGACAAAATCAAACCAAAAAACCACCCAGCTAGTTATATACTGTCTACCATTTTAGGAAAATAGGGAAGATTTCTCTCCTCTCCAGAGTGCTTGCGTGCATGCATGCACATGTACGTTATACTCAAAAATTCGATTTGTTTCAAGTTCCAGATGAGAGACAGCAGCAAGGTGATTAAGAGCATTAGCTTGGGAGCCAGACAACCACCTGGATTTCCACCTTAGCCCTACCATAACTGTGCAGCACCTTGGGCATATTACTTAACCGATCTCCATGCTTCTGTTTCCCCTTCTATAAAACAGCAATAATAATAGTAACCACTTCATAGAGTTGTTGTGAAGATTAACACATTTACTTATCATTGCTTAGGAACACAGAGGGTGTTCAATGATGTTTCTTGCTATTATTATTTTCAACTTGATAACTGTAGACTTTTAAACCAAAGTCTATGCCCTCACGCCACGCTAGTGGTGTTAGAATTTACTTAAGTGCAATAAATAGCATGCTTGACTCATAATCTAGGGATTGAATCTTGAAAAAAGACAACACATTTAAAAGACAAAAAATAGCGTGTGTTAGTTATCTATTGCTCTTTAACAATTTACCCCCAATTCGGGAATGGCTTAGCTGGGAGTTGTCACAAGGCTTCATAAGGAGCTGGAGGATCTGTTTCTAACACATGGCTGATGGCTGGAGGCCGCCGTTCCTTGCCACATGGACCTTTCCACAGGAATCCTGACATAGCAGCTGGCTTCCCATAAGTGAGTGACCTAATATAGAAAGCAGGAAGCTGTAGTGCCTTTTTATGACTACTCCTCAGATGCAACATACCATCATTTCTGCCATAGTCTATTCATTAGAAGTGAGTCACTAAACTTAGCCCACACCCAAAGGGAAGGGAATGAAACTCTACCCATTGAAAAGAGCAGTGGCAAATAATTTGTGCATATATTTTAAAAACCACCACAGGATGCAAAGTTTAATAATCAAACTATATAAAAATATATTAAAAATTCTTTCAAAAATCAGTGAGAAAATAGCTAAACTGAAATGGCCACAGAATGTTGTTGAAGTATCATTTTCAAACAGGTAAAAATCTTGACTCTCAGACAAATGAAAGATTTTATTTAATTTATTAATTAATGAGGGAACTAGGAAGATGTGAAAACTGGTCCAAAAAGCATTTGAGAAATTAGGTATCTAGAGACAATTTAACAAAGAAATGTTAAGATAAGGTTGCTAGGTTAGATACCAAACTACGAAGTCACAGACTGCAATCTCTGGGTTTACCTGTTCAACTGGACAACAATTACTGGACGTGTTGCCCCTACAGAGTTGTAAACTGCCCAGGCAATAAAAATGCAAAGCCTAGCACTGTACTGAAGGAACACCCAGCAACTCCTTTTGCCTATTTTCAAGCTTCTGATAATTTTTCTTACAAATTTAACAGGCAGTTAACAGAAAACAGAATACAAATGGTCAATAAGTGTAAACAAGAAGGCAAATAAAACACTGTTTTATTTTAATCTATCAGATTAACAAAGACTTAAGGTAATGCCCATTGCTAGAGAAGTTATGGGGTAACAGGGGCCTTTACATTTTCAGCTACAGTTTAAATTGGTAGCACAACCTGGCTTAATCTATCAAAGATTTCAATGTATATTTCTTTATGGGGGTAAATTTATTGATGTATACATAAAGAAATGTGCATGAATCTTAGGTGTACAACTTGATACATTTCAAAAGGGAATACACCTGTGTAATCGGCATCAAGATTAAGAATACCCAATGCCCTCTTACTACCTTCCCTCCACTCCTCCATTATCTAGAGATCTAACTTTAAAGATTTCCTGTTTGAGAACCTAAATAAGTAGCATCACATTCTGTTTGTGTCTAGCTTCTTTTACTACACTTTGTTTTTGAGATTCATCATTGTTGTTGCTGGTAGTCATAATTTGTTCATTTTCATTGCTGTGTAGTACTTTACTATATGAATACGTAACAGTTCATGATACATTTTACTTTAGATGCTAAAATTCATTTCTTTTTATCCAGCAATATTTCAGTGAATTTATCCTTTGGAGACATTCACACAAGTGTGCAAATACATACAGATGTTCACTTATACATCATTTTCAGTTATGCAAAACAGAAAGCAACCAAAGGTTTTATCAACAGACATTCCATCTAGATTATGACTGTGTGGTAGAGGAAGGACAGTAGGGAAAACAGTATTACCCACTGTAAGTGTTCAGGTAAAATAAACTTCAGCCCTTTGGGACCTAGGATAAAATCCTAAATGAGATCCAAAATCCAATTTCTTTAATAAGTGATTTGTTATATTAAGAGGTCATTTTGTTCTTCTAAAGCTAGGAGGACAACAATAAATGGCAAATTGTGTTGATTCTACTTCCAGAATATAGATCATGTCCATCTACCTTTTTCTATCTCCATTACATCCACCCTTGCCTAAGTCACCACCATCTCTAGCCTCCTCACTGGTGTGCCTTCTCAAATGTAATTTGTATCATGTTACTCTCCACTCCTCTTCCAAGAGAATCCTCGCCATGGCCTATAGGGCCTACAGTCCAACTCCCCTTGCTCACTGTGCTCCAGACCCACTCACATTCATCACACTTGCTATTCCTTCTACTTGTAATGTTCTGTCCCTAGACCATCACAAGATAGTATTTTATATTACTTGTATTTCAGTTCAAATGTTACCTCCTCGGAGTCCTGATCACCCAATCTTAAGGAGTATCTTTCCTTTTCCCTCAAAAGTATCACTCATCCACTTTTGCCTTCACAGAATTTATCCACTATCTGAAATTATCTTTATTTAGTTGTTTATTATCTGTTTTCCCCCTTTTGGAATGAAAACCCAATGAAAGCAAGAACTTTGTCTTCACCAATGCCTGGAACTGTCCCTAGCTCAGGGTATCCACTTAATATGAAAAGGTGTGTGAGTTGCTAATGTGCAAATTACATTTATCTTCACTTCTAAATTTCTAGAATCAAGTGGCTGATCTACATAGAGCCTAACATTATAGTTTATATTTCTTTTTATTTTACTGGTGGGAGAAAGGGGAAGTTAGAGGAAGCAGAGAAGTTGGCAGAGCCAGAGGACTGCCCAAAGTTTAGCCTATAAAGGTTGAGAAATCTTTGAATGCCATATAGTAACTCTCCCAGCCTAGTTCTATCATTGGAACCAACCCAGCCTTATTCACTAAAATCTGGGCCAAGTGCTGGTGAAATCTGTGATTCAGTAAGCCCAACTGCAAAAATATCAAGTGGATAGTCATGTACTAAAAGAGGGTAATGGGGTACCACACAGGAAGATAGATATAAAGACCTGGAAATACCCTGTCCTGGGCTTGGGTTTTTTGTTTTGTTTTTTTTATCTGTACATACTTTAATAGCTGTCTTTAAAATATATATATATATATATATATATAAAACCACAATACTATCATAGTTAAAACAATTTAACATAATTCCTAGGACCCATTTTTAATTTTTATTTTCCCCTCACTCCCATACCCAAGCAATCCCATTAGCTCTAATCCCCAAATTTATCTTAACTTCACACACTTCTTTCTTCTCCACTGCCACAACCTTCCTCTGCTGGGCTGGTTTTTTGAGCTCATATTATTTCCCAACTTATGTTTGGTTTTCCTTTGCTTTTGCTTCTGAGAAAACAGATGTACAAAGCATCGGCATGGTTGCAGGAGCAGTGACAGGCATGGTGGCTGGGGCCCTGCTGATTTTCCTCTTAGTGTGGCTGCTAATCCGAAGGAAAGACAAAGAGAGATATGAGGAAGAAGACAGACCTAATGAAATCCGGTAAACCTCCCTCCAAAACCCTACTTCTTTGAGGCTTCCTTTCTTGGGCCAGGTTCATAATGATCAGCAAACATATGAGTCAATGTCCCCAGTTTCCTCTTAAACTTGAATTTGTTAGAGGATTATTGTGATAGGTAGGGAGTTGCAGCCCAGGAATAGAAGGTCTGGTAAACCTTGATTTTATTGTGAAATCATCTATATTCAACAGAAATTTGAAGATCAACTCTTTGTTGCTTCACATTCACTTTCACTAACAAAGGGCATACAATAAAGAATGGGATAGCCTATGGGCCATGAAAGGGTTTAGGCAGACAAACTCCAAATCCAGGGCAGTGCTGTCTAGACCATCTCAATGGTGAACCCATATCCTCCCAGTATAATAGGGTTGACTCTGAGCTAACAAAACGCACATTTGCCTAAGCCAAGCATTAAGTCTCAAGAAATGGGGAAGTGCCTATTTCTGTAAATGGCCACCTTCCAGCAGTATTACTTGAAATTTACAGCCTGAGGAATTTATTGGGAAACATTGGAAGGGAGCAGCCATAATGGAAACTATCGTAGTCCCGCCAGTATTAAATTTGCTCTTTGCTATGTTTTCTCTTCAGAGAAGATGCTGAAGCCCCGAAAGCCCGCCTTGTGAAGCCTAGCTTCTCTTCCTCAGGGTCCCGGAGCTCACGCTCTGGTTCTTCCTCCACTCGCTCCACAGCAAATAGTGCCTCACGCAGCCAGCGGACACTGTCAACTGAAGCACCCCAGCCAGGGCTGACCACCACTGCATACAGCCCAGTGGGGCCAGAGGTGAGACGTTCTGAACCAAAGAAAGTCCACCACGCTACCCTGACCAAAGCAGAAGCCACACCCAGCACGATCTCCAGCCAGAGCAGAGCCTTCCAAACTGTTTGAATTAGAGTGAACCTGATTCCCACGCTTTCCTAGGAGTATGGGAATTAGGACTCTTCTAAGTCATCTGAGCTCAGTCACCAGCACACAAGCCCCTCCAACCAGATGAGAAGTCATTTAAATAGCAGTGAGGTTTGCATGGTAAGATTCAGATGAGCACTTTCCTTGTATGACACCAAACAAGCAAAAGGATGTAAGCTGATCATCTCCAAAGAGGCATCACATTGTGCCTTTAGACCAGGGGGAAAGCAAGGGTCCAAATCCATCTATCTGTTGACCAGGACCTATGGTGAGAAGGTTGGGGAAGGGAAAGTGAACACACTTAAAACTTCTATCAATGTTTCTGGAATGTTTTCTATAAATGCTTTGATTCACCATTGTCAAGAAGAAATGGGGGGTTGCTTGTAAATTTTCTATGCATTTCTGCAAACCTATTGGATTATTGTGACTATTCAGATTGTCAAGCAGAACCCACAGTCTTCTACTACACCTATCTGCACCATATACTAGGCTTACCACTTCTGAGAAACTTCCTAAAAGGAAACATGTCTCTTCTATTCTGACTTGACTTCATTTGCCATAAGGTTCGGATATTAATTTCAAGAGAAACTGAAACAGTGGGAGATAAAGAATAATGATTGAAGTTTCTCCTACTCTATCCACCACTCATCTTCCTATTTTTATTGAACTCTAAAAGAACTAAAAAAGGAGTCCAAAATACGTGACAAGGGACTTGAAAAACTTTCCATCCTAATGATGTTCAGAGGATCACTGATAAATATCAGAAATACCTACCAGAATAATTGTCAATTTTTTCTCAAACTGGATGTCTCTAAGGACTTCCTTGCTGGGTATCTCTAGAGGAAGAAAATATGCATTACATGTCTTTTAACAATGTCCTTAGAAAGAGGTCTTCTGGAGAAAAGGATTTTTAGGGATGCTCAAAGATCACCTGATGTAGCATCAGAGTCTCTTCTTTCTGACAAGATGTGAAACCAGAATTTCAAGCTAGATTGAACTAGAAAGGAAGATTAGACCAGTTTTCTCTTAATGTGTTAAGAGGTGATACAATGAAATTTAGTATTACATCATACTTGGAGCTTCCTCCATTTCCTTCATTGTAGGAGAAGGATGTAAATCTGGGACTTTTGATGATTCTAGGCCTTAAATTATCAAAAAGATCAAGGATTGGCAATGTTTCCTAATGGCACTGAGAGTGTATATTATAACCAATCCTTCCCGAGAGGTCGAAATTCAGTATTTTACCAGCCCCAGCCTTCAAAAAAGTTTAGCTCTGAACTGGAAGAAAAGGGAACTAACATTCAGGGAAGACATGGTGAGGTAACCAGTGGGTGGCAGGGGAGGGCTGGGCTGGCACTTGCTAACATTTCAGTTGTCGGCATCTTGGAAGGAATTAGCAGAAGTGATTCACTAGGATAGCTTTCTGAAATGCTGATGCATGGGGGAAGAAAGGTGTCAGAGAAACAGAAAGAAAGCAGCAGCCTCCAATACAATAATTTGCCTTTTAAATAATTTTGACTACTCTGCTACTTATGGCACAGATGCTGAACCTGAAATAGCCCTGAAGGATCAAAGCTCAATTGTCAACAGGTCACCATTGGTGGCGCAGAACATTTTTATTATGAAAAGGCAGCATGCTAATGGAGAGAAAGAGTAATTCTGAGTATGGTGATTGAAGCATTTTTTTTCCAAAACAGGAATCAGATGCTAATGGGAAAAGGCTGATCTGAGTTTCTGCTCCACCTCTTTGGTTTTCATTCCTACATTAATTCTCACAATAGTGCTACACATAGTACAAATGTATTTCTCAAGTTCTTTAAAATACAGGCTTGTGCTTTTGGGTGCAAATTTTAATCTGAGTTTTATGTTTCTCTCCCCAAAAATGTGGGAAATAAGAGACATTGAGGAAGTAACGTTAAGAAGTTCTACTATTAGTTTAATTTTAGAGGGTTGGAACATTGGGAAAGCTTCTCTTACTAACATTGCCTCATTGTAAGATATAAAACCCCTTACTCTAACTACATTTTTATTTCTCTGGTAGTATTGTATCCAGGCAACGTATTTCTTCTGCTACGTAATTCTGAGAAGTCTCATTCCTAGAGTACCTGAGCCAAGCCAAACAAGTGAACTATGGAGGCTGCAGCTGTATCACCACTAGCAATATGCTCTTATCATTACTTACTATCTTCGAATATGAGGCTTCCTGCCTATGTCTTTAAAAGCAGGAATCAGTACTCTCTGCACAAGAAGGTGGTTCAGGTTATTTAAAGATGTTAGTTATAAAAAGATTAAAATACCAGCTGAATATCCAGATTATTTTGGAAATCTGTTCACACTGGAAATCTATAACAAATTCACAAAACAGATTCCTACCTAAACTGAGAAATTCTAAGAAATTGAAGATTCTGAGAGATAAAGTGCTGTGGTCTTAGCAATGATAACGCACTTCTCTTCGAGTCAGGTGTTTGGGTTCAGATATGACAGACTCTGGGCTTAAGATAAAGCCGTTATTTGTTTCAAAACACATTCAATTAATGTTGTAAGTCAAATAAACTTGATCTTTAATATGAATCAAACCAAAAATAGATTAAAAAAATGGTAGAACAATCTTTGTAGGAAGAAGCAAATGGAATGATGTTATGATGTTGATGTTTAGAGAATAACCATTTCAATAAAATATATAAATGAAAAAATTTGTAAAGTTATGAAGTCAATGCCTTTGTTGTTACACTGTATAATGTAATTTCAGAATTGCTGCTGCAGACTAAACAATTTTGCTTCATTTCTGGTGTTAAGCTGTTTATATTTCAATTTTAACTTTAAGTTGTCTTGTAATTGGGACTGCATTTGAGCATCCCAAAAGCCAAATATTTATTCTAGATACATCTATATCAGCAATTAAAAAATAAATAAGTAAAGGTGATATGGTAGGAGAGGCTGAAGCTCATATAACTTGCACTGGAAATTGGTTTATCAGCTTGTTGCCAACAGAAGAACACAGACTGAATGTGATCTATTATTTATTGATTTAAACCAACAAATATGCCAAGTACTTTTTTTTGCACAAGGCAAGATGTTAAGTAGGTATAGGGGTACCAAGAGTCATAGAGTTCCTGCCCTTAAGATGTTTATCAAATTCACAAATATTTACTTAAGCAAGTGTTTTGTGCCAAGGTGATGGTAAGTAGCAACAGAGAAGTACACACTAAGGGGTTCAAATAAATCTGAAAAAAATTCACAGAAGTGTTATCATAATATATTAATAATAGTATTGACCTTTACTGAACCATTATCATGGGCCAGGCACTCTACTAAGTATTTTATTTAACTGACCTCAATTTTATTCTCACACCAATCCTATAAGATATTTATATTCTCATTTTACAAATGAAAAAACTAATGCTCTGAGATGTTAACTAGCACAGCCACGATTCACACCTAGCTACTATGTTTAGTAAATTCCACCAGAACAGCCAGATCCTGATTAATCACCATTCTAATTCCTGAACTCCCCAAATCTTCCTATGTTTTTTCCCTTCCCTTTGCTTTCTACTTTGCCTGAAAGCTTTTCAACACATCTGAACACATTCAGCTCACTCCCACAGTAAGTCCAAATTGTTTCCCTTCTGTATATTAGGATAAAATTTCCATCTTTATAATTGCCTGAGATGTTTTGATATGGTAAAGTAATGGTGGGCCTAGATTATGTAATACATATAATTTTTGCTGAATGTTAAGCATAGAATACCGCAAACACACCAAAGTTAAGAAGTTCAATTTATCAGGTCTTCTTATGAGGCAAAAAGTTCAGCTACATTGAGACTGCTAAAAAAACTAATAGAGTTGATTCTCCAAAGATGATAAGGGCACATCAGTTTATTAAAAATGCTGACAGCTCAAACACCTCAGGGACCCCATATTTAGAAGTAATTAAGTTTACAACTAGTTGAGGCTGACTTACTTCCTCCCTTTATTTATTTATTTTTATTTTTTTGTATCTCGTTTTCGTCACCAGTCCTGGATGGAAAAGTTGCAAAAAGAAAAGTCAATCAGTTTTGCTACTTATAGACAACTCTGATAAAGATTTCAATTAAAAGAGCCCAATTTATCGAGCCTCTCCTCTACACAGGGCAGGGGATGAACAAGACATCCAACAAGAAGAACTTAAAATTCATAAAGTAGAAGCAATATGGCCTTATAGTTAAGAGAACAAGATGTGGAATAATTTAGTTAAGATCTGATTTTGAAAAACTTGGGTTCATGTAGGATTCCTGAACAAACAACTCGATCTAGCTGAGCCTCAGCTTCCTTACCTGAAAACAGAGATAATACCCAAAATAGTTTTTAGAATATATGTTAAGCATTTAGCGCATCACCCTGCTTATAAGCGCTTAATAAAATAGCAATGGCAAGGACTCTTCTATCAGTAAAACACTGTATTAGGCTCTAAATACACACTAAAGCGTATACTCTGGTTAGGAAAGCAAGACATAACAGGGAAAAAGACTTGGGAATTATTTTTATGAATGCTGTCCTCCAACAGTAGTGATTTACATCTGGCTGCAGTTAGAAAGCCAAATTATTAATAAGAGCTTGAGTCATTCTGGTTTCAAATTTCCTTGACAAAATGTGGTAAATACTCAAGTCTTTGGGCAAGTGGGGCACACATTGCACCTTTTAGGCATGTCATGGGTCAAAGAAGGGTAGTTTGTAATATGCTAGGTTTTGAAGTAAGGATTTAGAAATGAATTCTTCTTTGATATTGAGTAATTTTTAAAAACGCATATTTAGTGACATCTCAGCACATAATTCCAATACAAATTATTCTATTAATCTCACATCTTTGATTTTTTGGAAATCAAAATCTTAAATCTTTTGGAAAGAAAAAA
Source organism: Choloepus didactylus (assembly GCF_015220235.1). Classification (NCBI taxonomy): domain Eukaryota; kingdom Metazoa; phylum Chordata; class Mammalia; order Pilosa; family Megalonychidae; genus Choloepus; species Choloepus didactylus. Next base: position 138,461,517 of record NC_051312.1, on the reverse strand, counting down.
AATCAAAGTGCTTTCTTCTCTTGATTAACTTGCCATTTGCATGAAGGCAACTCAAATCTATTTAGCAGTTTCTTCAATTAACCCTAATACTTGTTACAAAATCATAATTACCATTAAGTGATATATTAAAGCAATGAATCTACAAAACCTTAGTACATTCTTTCTTAGTCTGGCCTGGACTTCTTCCCACTCTCCCAGAACTTTGAAGGATTTGGTGGCTCTATCCAGAAACTATCCCCTGAAAGACTTTAGTTCTAAATACAATCGTTTCCTACCTGCACTCCCACTCTTCATCTCCCCCAAAATAAACTGGGTATGCCAGCCTGTTTCTCCTAATTTTATCTTCCTTATCAGACTGACTTTGAATGTTAAAGAATAGAACAGTGGTTATTTATATTTTATAGGCCTTGGAGATCTTTAAGAACCTGATCAAAACAAAACTTTGCACCCTCTGATATTCAAAGACTTAAGAATTCCAGAGAAAGGGGAAGGCACTGGACATGAGAACAGGCAAAAGATTAGGTATTTTACATGTTATTTCATTTAATCCTCACAAAAACCCTTAATCTATTATTTTACAGAAGAGAAACTGCAGAAAGTTCAAGGTCACCAAGCTAGTAAATGGCTTGAATTCCAATTCAGGTGTGATTCTAAACAAAGTCAGTGCTCCTTCCACTCCACTGTGCTGTTTGTGATAGACAAATAAAATAAGAATGAACACTTAACTACTGACCAAGGGACCCCAGAGACAGACCACAGTCTGAGAGAATTTAAGGACTATGAGAGACTTTAGAAGCCATACAATCCAATTTTCATTTTAATCTGATTTCATCTTCACACAAATGTTAATGTAGGAGATAGCAGAAAACACTGTCTGAAGAACACAGACTCTGTAGCCAAGCTGTCTCGAGTTGAATCCCAAATTCCACAGTCTGTGTGGGTTGGGTAAGTCATTTAAACTTTCTGGGCTTCAGCGTCCTCACTTACAAAATGGGGATCATCATAGTTGCTACCTTAGAGATTTGTGATGAGAATTAAATAAGGTAATATATGGAAAGTGCTTGGAACAGTGTTTGGTATGTGTTAGGCTCTCAAAAATGTTCATTACCCTTATTCACGAGACAGAAACTCCTTCATTGCAATCTCAGGCACCCAAACTTTAATCTTGGATCCTGAATAAATGTGCTGTTTAAAACCCTGTGTACTCAAAGGGGTGGAGACAGGACACACATCATATTCTTAGCTTTAACAAAATACATAAACTCTGAATCACTCCATTTAATAAGAACAGTCCAAGTTCTGGAACACATTTTAAGAGTTACTAGAAGTCATTGTTCTGCCTTCTTCAATTGGAAAGATTTTAAAAAGTAGAGCACTAGCAGTGGGATTCTCCAAACCACTACCACCACCGTTTCCAAGCCTTCAGGATTTAACACCAAGTTCTATTTTCCAGGGCCTCAATAGCTAAAATGCGTGTAGTTCAAGGATTAGTCCCAAAGCAGCAAAATGCAGGTGTAGTTGAGATATTGTACTTGATAAGCTTCAGGCTCTTGTGGGAGAAAAGAAGACCGCAGAAAGGAAGGAAATTGAGAGGAGCCTCCCACAGTCCACATTTTCACCTTTCTAAAGCTGGAGTAAAGTGGTTTCTAAAAAGGAAAATACACTGTAGTGTAATTAGCAAAAGGACCAGGAAGTCTGGAATCACAAGAGCTAGGTATGACTTTAGCTTAGCCAACTGTTTAACTTCCAGCAAATAATTTTTCTCCTGATGCAGGGATGAATACTATGTACCTCAGAGGATTGTGATTAGATAACAAATGCAAGTGCTTTGTACATTGCAAATTGTAAAGCATCACATAAAAATAACTCTCGGGAGGTGGGGAGAAGCTAAGTATATACTTTCATGGACTCCAAGCCGACATTCCCCCCAAAAGGCAAGTAACAAGAAAAGAAAATTCTTCCTTCATACCCAACCGAGTCTGTTTCTAGGCTTTCCTTCACTTTGACAAGGACAAGGTGTCCTCCCTCTTCTGACGGTCTCCTTCCTTCTGTCTGGAAACTAATTCCAGCCCTGCTACTGGAAGTTCCAGTAGGGTAACCTTAAACAACCTTTTCACCAGTCTGTGACACTAATCTGTTAAAGGAATTACTGCCCTGCCTGTTTGAAAGGACACACACTGGAAAGTGTTCAAGACACTAAGAAAGGCTCTTTGAATGACAAGGTCCCAAATGCCAGCCACCATGCACAATTTAGTTTTAGGCACCCATGTTTTATATACCAGCTCATTAATGTTTTCAAAGTGTCTCTGCATGTTCTCTCGTTTAGTAAAAGTCAAAAACAAGAAAGCTAACCTCGTGTTACTGAGAGAAAAAAGGGGGGGGGGGTTCAGAAAGTTTAAACCAAGGACACAACACGACTGGAAACTGGAATTTCTAACGTTTTTTAGTCGCACAGAAAAAGCTCTCTTTTATTTTACTTTTTTTCTTTTACAAATAACTGAAAAGTGTGGCGCTTGGGCGAGTGGGGGAGGGGATGGGCCAAGAAACCAAGCTCTGTTTTCAGAGGAAGGTGGGAGAGCAGGAGCCCCGGCTCGGAAAAGCAATTTCGCCGAGGGCCCAGCCACAGAATCCCACCCTGGGGTTTCTGAGAAATCGGGTTTTTCAAGCTTCTCCGTCCGAAGCTGCCGACCTCCAGCTGCCACAATGAAACTAGGTGCTGGGGCCTGTTCGGCTAACCCGTCCCACGCGGCGCAGACCTGCCCCACCTGGCGCAGAAGCGGAGGAGAGACCCCGCGGCGGCCCGGCGACCCCCTCCAACCCTGGTCTGGGAGCCCCTGGGCAAATTACCCTGGCTGTGTCCTAGGGCTGGAACCTGCAGTCCAGCCCCTCTGGGCAATCCCTAGCCCAAAGCCACGCCAGCGACGAAATGTGAGTACGCGCAACGCGGGAGCGCCGAAGGGACCATCTTCAATCCTGGGGTAACGGCAGGAAGAGAGAATGCGGGCTTGGGTGGGGGAGGGGCGCAACAACCTTCGAGGCCATTTTGTCCTCGCTCCACTTCCGTCTTCTCTCACTCGGCTCCCGGCGCCCGCGCCCCTCCCTTCAGGCCCTGCGCTCTGCCTCCCCTGCTTTCGCACGGGTCACGATCGCGGCTACTGCTGATATCATTGGTCACTTCCGAGTGTGCCCGCCCCTCCTTCTCCGCCTCCTTCCGGCCCCTCCCGTCACGTTCTGGGGGCGCCTGCGCAGACGGGGTGGCCAGCCCCCTCCCTCTCGCTTCCGTCTGGGGTGACTGAGGACTCCCGCGCGCGGGCTCTTTTTGGCCCCACCCTCCCTTTTCCCGGGGCGGTTCGGAGAGCGGGGGCGAGAATGAAAGTTCCAGAACGCTGCGGTGAGTGCGTCATCGCGAGGCGGGGTCGAATGGGGGCGGGTGTGGGCGAGGCCCGAAGGGTAGAGCCAGGATAGGCATTGGGGCTTGTAGAGGGGGCCGGGCGCCCATTGGTCGGGGCAGCCGTGATGGGCAGCGGGAGGGGCGGACGCCTTCTGGAAGGTTCTGAGACCGGGTATAAGAGACAGGGTGGCGGGCGGAAACCGGTCTCATTGAACGCGGCGCTATCCTTCGGGTACTGTGTTTTATTTTACGAGGCAGGCCAACGATAAGGTAAGTCGTTTCCTTTTAGTGATCTTTGGTAGTTGTTAAGTAAAGGAGCAGTCTGGGACTAAGTTGAGTGTATTCGTCGAGCGTTTAATTCTCAAAATATGCGGTAATGCTGCGGGGCAGGTTAATTCTCGGTGGGGGTGGCGGCGATTTCCGGCTGGAATCGGGGAAGGGCAAGTGCAGGCTAGAAAGGTCTCCCGGGCGGGCGCGCGGTGGGGAAGGCTGCCACGTCCGCCTCCCGGGTGCGCGAGGCCGTGGGCCCAGCTGTGCCATTATAAGTAGCCGCTTGTCGGCTTCCTCCGTAGTCTGCGCCCTCGTAACCTTTAGCACGAGTATGATAGAGGAGGCTTTCTGTACTATCAAGCAGAAGCCGCGTTCGCTCCCGTTCGCAAGGGTGCGGGGAGGGGCAGTAGGGCCTGGGCTGCTTGCGAGCTGAGGCCACGTGCTCGGCGGCGGCGCAGACCCCCAGGACACAGGATGCCATCAGCGCCGGGCGGGGCGCCACTGCCGTTTCCGCTGTGTGCTTGACTGCGGCATTTTTACGCTCTTTCAGAAGAGGGAAATGTTTGAAAGGTTAGAGAGTAGTGTTTCCTTTACCAGACTGAATAGGCCTTACGACCTGGTTTGAAAAGCTGTGAAAGTTGAAGGTGAGCGTGTCCAAGTGACTGGATGGTTTCAAAACCACCATTTTTCCTCCCAGCAACCATGTCTAAGGGACCTGCGGTTGGCATTGATCTTGGCACCACCTACTCGTGTGTGGGCGTTTTCCAGCATGGAAAAGTGGAGATAATTGCCAACGATCAGGGGAACCGAACAACTCCAAGCTATGTCGCCTTTACTGATACCGAACGTTTGATCGGTGATGCCGCAAAGAACCAAGTTGCAATGAATCCCACCAACACGGTTTTTGGTGAGTTATTTTAAACCGCGTTGTGTGAGTTCAGGGAGGGTTGGAAGTGCTGTAAGTAACTTGAAAATTGTCTTCTAGAAATGCCTTGATGTAATGAGGTAGCCATGAAAGTCTTTGAGGAATTCGGAAAAGTCTTATTTTAAAATTGTTAAATTACTGAGGCCTAATTTTTTTTTTCCTATTGCAGTTTGAGGTTTAAGAAAATTTTAATTTCGTTTGATGGCCCGTTGATAATGTACCAGCCAGATCCTTTTAATGTATGTGGGCTTGGGGTTTGACGTGTGTACCTGTTGGAATTGAATTTGAGTAATTGTTGAGGTTGGGTTTTTATTGGGGGGAGGGCTATAGGACAAAAAAATTCAAGGTAATGTAAGGCATTTGATTCGTTTCCCAGATGCCAAGCGTCTGATTGGACGTAGATTTGATGATGCCGTTGTTCAGTCTGATATGAAGCATTGGCCCTTCGTGGTGGTGAATGATGCGGGGAGGCCCAAGGTCCAAGTAGAATACAAGGGAGAGACCAAGAGTTTTTATCCAGAGGAGGTATCCTCTATGGTTCTGACGAAAATGAAGGAAATTGCAGAAGCCTACCTTGGGAAGGTGAGTGTGCAATACTTGAGGGGGCAGACCTAGCTGGAGGTGACAGTGGGAGGCACTGCTGGTTCCCTAGTCTGGCATATCCAGCTTTGGACTGACAGGGAATAGGGCCACAAGGAGGTTCACAGCCATGGAGTTGCAGGATCATTTCTGCTGGAACCATGCTGTATGTATGTCTTCACTAATTGCATATAAATTTATTTTTTCTTATTTGTAGACTGTTACCAATGCTGTTGTCACAGTACCAGCTTATTTCAATGACTCTCAACGTCAGGCCACCAAAGATGCTGGTACCATTGCTGGCCTCAACGTACTCAGAATCATCAATGAGCCAACTGCTGCTGCTATTGCTTATGGCTTAGATAAAAAGGTATGTAGTGCCTGTGATGCCAGTTTGAGTTACTTTAAAATTTGAGCTGTCAGCAACTTGGATGCAAGACTAATAAGTTTCATGTAATGGCAGGTTGGTGCTGAAAGAAATGTGCTGATCTTTGACTTAGGAGGTGGCACTTTCGATGTGTCAATCCTCACTATTGAAGATGGAATCTTTGAGGTCAAATCGACAGCTGGAGACACCCACTTAGGTGGAGAAGACTTTGACAACCGAATGGTGAACCATTTTATTGCTGAGTTCAAGCGCAAGCATAAGAAGGACATCAGTGAGAACAAGAGAGCTGTCCGCCGTCTCCGTACTGCTTGTGAACGAGCTAAGCGCACTCTCTCTTCCAGCACCCAGGCCAGTATTGAGATTGATTCTCTCTATGAAGGAATCGACTTCTATACCTCCATTACCCGTGCCCGGTTTGAAGAACTGAATGCTGACCTGTTCCGTGGCACTTTGGACCCTGTGGAGAAAGCCCTCAGGGATGCCAAGCTGGACAAGTCACAGATCCATGATATTGTCCTGGTGGGTGGTTCTACTCGTATCCCCAAGATTCAAAAACTCCTCCAGGACTTCTTCAATGGAAAAGAACTGAACAAAAGCATCAACCCTGATGAGGCTGTTGCTTATGGTGCAGGTAATGAAAACTACCTTGTAACTTTAACCAACTTGGTAGTCACTTTGAGACTCAAACCAATTCGCTGTGATGATTGATTCCTAGACATTCGTAGTTTCCACCGAAAGCTTGGCTAATGATGGGCCCAAACTTCCTTGGATGTCTGAGCGATCTTGGGTATGTTAATGAGATGAGTGATGTTCTGCATTTTTCTAATGCACGTTTCTTTTCTAGCTGTCCAGGCAGCCATCCTGTCTGGAGACAAATCTGAAAATGTTCAAGATTTGCTGCTCTTAGATGTCACTCCTCTTTCCCTTGGTATTGAAACTGCTGGTGGAGTCATGACTGTCCTCATTAAGCGCAATACCACAATTCCCACCAAGCAGACACAGACCTTCACTACCTACTCTGACAACCAGCCGGGTGTGCTCATTCAGGTATGTTTCTATTCTCTCACCTCACAAAACTGGGAAAGACTTAACCTCGCTGTGATGATGGATTCCAAACCATTCGTAGTTTCCACCAGAAGTCATCGAGACTTATGTTGGCAAATTTCCTTCCTTGGATGTCTGAGCGACCAGTAGTTCCTAATTTGAGCTTACTCAAGGCTGAAACTATCACAGAAACCTGAAATCTATGGTAATTTCTATTCTCCCAAGGTTTATGAAGGTGAGCGTGCTATGACCAAGGATAACAACCTGCTTGGCAAGTTTGAACTCACTGGGATACCTCCTGCCCCCCGTGGTGTTCCTCAGATCGAAGTCACTTTTGACATTGATGCCAATGGCATCCTCAACGTTTCTGCTGTGGATAAGAGCACAGGAAAAGAGAACAAGATCACCATCACTAATGACAAGGGTAAGCTTGGGCACAATAGAAAATAGGCTAGTGAGGCGTACATGGGTATAGGTTACAGTTAACTTTTGAGATTTTTCCTTACACAAGATACTTCACTTTCATAGGTCGTTTGAGCAAAGAAGACATTGAGCGCATGGTCCAGGAAGCTGAGAAGTACAAAGCTGAAGATGAGAAGCAGAGGGACAAGGTATCCTCCAAGAATTCACTTGAATCCTATGCATTTAACATGAAAGCAACAGTTGAAGATGAGAAACTTCAAGGCAAGATCAATGATGAGGACAAGCAGAAGATTCTTGACAAATGCAATGAAATCATCAACTGGCTGGATAAGAATCAGGTTTGTAATTTCTGGGATACATGTAACAGGAGGGATAGAGGTTGGGAGAGCTCTCAGCAGAGCCTGGGCTACACTGTTCAGATTTTCAAAGGGTCACAATGATGAATTGTCCAAACATTCGCAGTTTCCACCAGAATTCGATTTGTGTTGGCACTCTGGCTTCCTTCCTTGGATGTCTGAGTGGCCGAGATTTCACAAAATAGCCAAGACCTTGTTTTAACATGGCACTAATCTTAATCTTGGTAACATGGTTCTAATGGGGTTCTGTGCATACCTCCTAGGAAAGGTTTCAGATGTCTGAGAACATTTGTTAATCAAACATTTTTCTCCCCAGACTGCAGAAAAGGAAGAATTTGAGCATCAGCAGAAGGAGCTGGAGAAAGTCTGCAACCCCATCATTACTAAGCTGTACCAGAGTGCAGGAGGCATGCCGGGAGGGATGCCAGGAGGAATGCCTGGGGGCTTCCCTGGTGGTGGAGCACCTCCTTCTGGCGGTGCCTCTTCTGGACCCACTATTGAAGAGGTTGATTAAATCCATCAGCATACATACCTTAGCATTGTTCCACGGTAAAAAATTGAAGGACCCTAAATTTGTAGCACATTTCTGTGGCAGTTCAGCTGCTATTCAAAATTCCTGGGCATTCTCAATACTTGACTATGGAATATGTGCACAGGGAAAGGACATAACATTGCACTTTATATTAGCACTGTATTGTAAGTGGAAAATGCAATGTCTTAAATAAAGCTATTTAAAATTGGCATCATACAATTGTCTTGACTCCGTGTATAAAAGGGCAGCAGCAGGCAGCATTTGGTGTTTTGGGGTTGGAGTCCCTTCTGGCCTGAGTCACAGGACCAGTGAGAAGTGATCAAAAGTTATGGGTATGTAGATTTTGCATGAAGCACTTAAATTTAAGTGACTGCCTAAGAAAATACTAAAGGTTAAGCTGGGGGTGCTTTAGAACATGGCTTAGACACTGTCTTTACTCAGAGCTGCTCTTTTAGTTACAAGGGCTGAGCAGTCACAATCAGCTGTAAATTGGGATTAGTAAATAGCATCCTTGGTTAAGGGTTGAAGGGGGAAGGTAGTTATCTTTGACAACCAAAGGAAAATTAATACGGCATGCTTTCAAGTGAGCCCAGTGTATAATCCTAGGCAAAGGTTAAAGGGAAGTTCAATTTACCTTCAAAGATGTGATAGGGAGTGGTCTCCCTGGTGGGGTTTTCAAGTAGCAAATCAACAATCTGGGGCTGGCTAGTAACCAATTACAGAGCTAGTGGGGTGGTGTGGTGAGGATGTGTTGCATTCTGTACTGAATGAACACTAAATTAGGTCATTTAATCACTTGCAAACCAGACCCAGCTTAGACTTGGGTTTTCATTACAGTGGGCCGCTTTCACTTGAGAAGCGCAAAGGCCTATTTACCTGGGTGGTTATTTGCCAGCTTTATGGATGTCTTTCAATCAAGGTGAAATGAGCAGGTCATGTTGGGCTATGGGCTAAAGGTATTCTACCCTGGGGTCTGAATCTTAAGAAACAAATGTCCTACCTGAGACTAGGAAACTTTTTGAGTTGGAGGTGATTTCTAAATTTGGTTACCCAGCTTGGTGCGAGCCTGCCACCTGGTGGTCTCAATTGTGGCAGTGCAGTGTATTAGGTAAGGATCTCCACAGCACAGTAGCCGCCTCAGTGGCCTGGTAAGAATTAGATGAATGATTAGCAATTTTTACTGGTAACTCAAGGCAATTAACAGCACCAGCCTGGCGCTGTTCAGTGGGCACAGCCAAAAAGCCATCCCTGAAGGTAGTAATTTTTTTTCTTTTAACTCTGAAAAGTGTTTTACCTTGGAAAAGATAATTAGTACACTAGCTAAATTAATTGACTTTAGTTGTCAGTGTCTTAATGTTTGTGGTCTTTACGGAGATTGGAGCACAAGGCATGAACTTGGGAGGATAATGTAATGAGTGAAGAACAGTTAGCAAAGTCCCTACCCCGGTGGAAGGTCTTCAGTGGTAGCTATTCAAAATGGTTGAAAGTCATAGTTTGGATAAGAATGTCTTTGTCTTAACACAGATGGCAAAAACGACATTGCCGGACCTGGGCAATAATTGAGGTGGGAGTGGGGGGAGGTGATGGGCATCACCTACTTGCTAAGTTTTCCTTAATAGTTACTATTTAATGTGTGAATCAGAAATATTTCTTGTTTACAGTTGAGGACACTAGAGCTCAAAGGTTGAGTAATCTTAAAATTTCACAGCCAGAGAGGGGACCAAGACATTAAAATTCTGGTGCACTAGACTCAAACCTGAGTTTTTCCTCCTACATAAGAAAATTATGTAAATTACGAAGCACTAACTCCTCAACAATAGTGCATACAATATAGAACATTATTTCTAATTCGTGTTCACTGAGGAATTTTTTTATTTTAAATCAGAGTTTTGTAATTACTGCTCCTCAGCACATATATATTATGTGCTTAATAACTTTATCCCAATGTTAATCAGAAATTCCCTATTTGGGTTTACTGTCACTTTGGTTTCGCAGTACTTTGGGTATTTACGTTTATTTGCAAGTTGAAGTATGGGGAGTTGGGGATCCCAGTGACTCACAAGTTAACTGGTTTCTGATTTGCTTAACTTTGCTTTCAATTCTGTTCCTGCTGCAGGCTAAACCCAGATTGAGGGAATACATAGAAAAGCTAGTAGCAGGTGTTCAGCTGCATAAATGCTATAGTGTTAAGTTGGTGGCACGGGCAAGATGAATTGAGGACAATTGCAAAGTAACATTAGAAATGAAAGTTTTGTGATTATTACGGAGAACCCTGAAAAAAGGTAAGTTCTTTGCTTATTAGGGAAGCTTGGAGAAAGGCAGAAAAGGGATGAAATCGACCACTTCAATTTAGAGTTAGTGGATGGCTTCTGCTTTTCTTCATCTGACTCCCAGCTACTTTAATGGAAGAACGGCTGGATGGTCTGGCTATGCATTCATAAATCCCTAGTGTGAACAGAAAAAAAAAAAAAAAAATGGCAAAAGCAATTTCACTTTTGCATGAATTATTGCAAGGAAGCTGCTATTGTAAGAGAGAATGACATGCTCTACATAGCTGGTTCTCAAATTAGCACAGTGGATTGGGAAGGGAGAAAAAAATTCACTGTTCTCAAACCCCATGTCCAATTTTGAGTTAACATGCTGGTTTCTGCTGAACTTGGCAAGAACATGATTATGTGTGTTTTAAATGATTGTTTTAAAGTGTATTTTTATCAAAATAGTTCTCAAGTTTTTACTTAACAATAATTACTAAATTTTTAGGTTACCAAGGGAATGTAATCTTTGTCTTTAAAGCCATAGCAATTGAATTATTCCCTATAATGTCACAAATATTTATGTACTTAAAATGTAATATTAAAAAACAATAGAATGGTTGCAAACAGTCCCTCACTCAAACAGTATTTATTGAGTGCCTATAATGTTCCAGGCTTTGTGCTCTCATAGGAAAAGTGGTCTTTGGATTCTCTTAAGCCAGAGTAAAGTAATCAGTAGGAAATAAATAGGAAAGGTTGAGAATTTTCTGAGTCTGTATATTGATGGAAGGACATCTTTTTCCACTAGATGGCGGTAGCTATTTATAAAAATGACTACCAGCATAGCTGGGGAAGCTGCTGGAGCGTTTTTTTTTAAGGTCTGGGCTTTTTGTTTCACAACTGCCTAATTGGAAACAGCAAATACCCACGTTTACATTCCAGGCAAAACATTCCCAGCTGGGCAAGTGCCATGCTTGCAGGTATGGTTTGAGTAGACGTCTCAAGGTACTTGGAGGGGATACAGCCAGAACTTTGGAACGTAGAAGGTTAAAAAGATCTTAGTAGAAAGAACAAATGGCCTTTCCTGACCCACTCATATTAGTTTAAGTGCCCATGTTACTTCCGAGACTCTTGTCCCAGTCGTGTGAAAACACTTGAATTCTTCAGCAAACCTACCTGAGAATGCAGGCATATCCGTGCACTCCTATATTCCACGTGCCTGACACATTGTAAACACATAATAGTCACCAAACAGATGAATGGACAGAAAGGGGTGGAGCAGGCCCTGAAAAGGGTAGTGGTAAGGTGGCTTCCCTTTGAGCAGGGTCATGGTTGTAGCTCAAGTGGGGGGAGAGAGGCTGGCGGGTGAGCTCAGGTACCTGCAGGTCTCCACTAAGGTTGGATCTTGCAGAGTGGGAAGCCATTAAAGTTATGTGAGATGAGGAGGAAATGACTAAACCTGGAGCACCTCTGGCCAAAAGAAAGTTGGCAATAATAGAACTGCTGAAGTCTTTGAGAAGGCTGAAGGATCGCCTGATGTCTTTGGAGTGCCTCTGAGATCTGGAGTGAGTGGAGTGAGCAGAGGCAGGGCAGCTAGTCTTGGCAATATGAGAGGACAGTTGGACAGGGCCTGCCTGGAGCAAAGGAGCTCGTCCTGGGAAGCCAGGTCACAGCACAGAACTTTCCAAGAATGCAGCCAGCCCCAGAGACTTAGGAAGCTGTAAATCTTGTATTAGGCAGGGGGTTCTTAGGTATGACACAAAATCACAAGCAACAAAAAATTAGACATTGGATTTCATAGAAATGAAACGGTTTTCATTTTTTGGTGCCTGAAAAGATACCATCAAGAAAGTGAAAAACAGAATTGGAGAAAATATTTGCAAATCAAATATCTGATAATGAGCTCATATGAAGGACATATAAAGAACTCCTATGATTCAATAATAAAAAGGACAGATAACCCAATTTTTAAAATGAGTGTTTCTCCAAAGAAGATAAACAAATGGCCAATAAGCACATGAAAAGATGCTTGCATCATTAGCCATCAGCAAAATACAACTTAAAACCACAATGAGATACCACTTCATACCCATGAAGACAGCTATTATTTAAAGAAATGGGAAATAACAATTGTTGGGAAGGATGAGGAGAAATAGAAACCCTCGTTCATTGTTGGTTGGAATGTAAAATGGTGCATCTGTTGTGGGAAAGAGTTTGGTGTTGCTTCAGAAAGTTAAACGTAGAATTTACGATATGACCCAGTAATTCCAATCCTTTACATATGTATTCAAGCGACATGAAAATGTGTCCACACAGAAACTTGTATGTGAATGTTCAGAGCAGTATTATTCATTAATAACCAAAAAATGGCAATAACTCAAATGTCCACCAAATGGTAAATGGATAAATGCAATGTGGTATATCCATACAATGGAACATTATTCAGCCATAAAAAGGAATGAAGTACTGATCCATGCTACAATATGAATAAACCTTGAAAACATTACACTAAATGAAAGAAGCCAGTCACAAAAGATCACATATTGTATGATTTTATTTCTATGAAATATCCAGAATAGGCAAATCTTTTGAGACAGAAAAGTGGAGTGGTGGTTGCCTAGGGCTGGTGGAGGAGGGGGCATTGGGGAGGAAGGGAACCAAATGCTAATGGGTATAGGGATTTGTTTGGGGGTGATGAAAATGTTAAGTTGATTGTTGTGATGGTTGCACAATTTTGTGAGTATACCAAAAAAAAAAAAAAAAAATAGGTTGAATTGCGCACTTTCAATGGGTGGGTTGTGCAGTATGTGAATCTTATCTCAATAAATATCTCCGTAAAGCTGTTGATATTTTTTAAAGTAAGAAAAGAAAAGAAAAAGGCTCCAGAGCTGTCTTACCCCAAAGAGTGAGTGTGTGTATGTGCATGCACATGTGAGTATGCTAGTAATTGGGAAGATGGAGCAAGAAGGACAACAGAAATCTAAGAAGGAATTTAGTAACCCTGACCAGACTGTTGTTTTCTAGTCTTTGAACTTTGGTTTGAGGCCTTGTGAATTCTCAAACCAGGTGGATGTAGGTCCCACACCCACGGGTTGAAAAATAAGATTAGGCTGAAAAGAGTGCAGGCTGCAAGCAAGTAACCACCTTAAAGAACCATTGGAAAAACTCCCCAAAAGCCTTTACATTGTTTGTTTGTTGACTCAGTATTCTTCATGTTTCCATCTAAGAAAGACTTGCCTAGCCATGTACCAGGTATGTGGCCTTAAGCAAATTATTCTCTCTGAAGTTCAATGTCTTTACCTGTGATGTGGGGATGATAATACTCAATCCTCAGGTTTGCCTTGAGGATGAATAAACCAGTATATGTAGCACATCGAGCTCTATGCCTGACTCATAGCAGCGCTCAGTAAGCGTATTATTAATCACGTTCTCTCTTATCACTGTGAAGGCAGCATGCCCTCTCTAGCTCCTGCACAAAACCAGAAAGTAAGCTCCAGACCAAATCCAAATACCTGTTCTTTAGTGGGACCCACAATAAGGCCTTTTAATTACAGTCGCTCCCACCACAGGCCACCTGCTATGGACCACGTTTCCCGCCCTCTCTCCCTCCACCGGCTCATGGTCCCTCCAGATTCCCAAACAATGCCTAATTCTATTATTTCCAGTGATTTCCCCGTGGGCAGCAGTTTATTCCTGTCATCAAGTCTCTGATGAAATCTTTAGCTGTGAAATGTTTAGTCCAATCCCAACAAATCGTGGATAGTGTTAACATGTCACAAGCTGCCCGCGGCCTGCATTACATGGTAATTTAGAGGCGAGAGGAGTGATAATATAGGGCCAGGCTTCTTTTGTGAGCTCGCATTAATGCTGCAGCCTCTGATGTCAATTGACAGCCCATCGATTTGGGCTAATAGTGCACGGAGGGGGCCGAATTGGGGTGAGATAGGGAATAAAGGATATCGACGGCTGGTCACCAGGATCCAGGCAGCTTTTAATCTATTATTGCCCTCCTTTAATGCAACTTCAGTGTCAACTGCATTTACCTCCACCGGCTCTGCCTGCTGCGCCCAACTGGGAGGCCAGCAGGATGCCGCCCCCAGAGTGGCCCAGAGTTCCCTGTATTGATTCTTTGATGCTCTGGGGTGTGAATTATAATTATTTCATTAAGCCCTTTAATGGGTATCAACTATGAACCTTCCCAAGCCCAGGCTGGGGTGGCCAGGGCAAGGTCCACATCATTAGGCTGTGTTCATCTCGTTGCCACCAATTGTCCCACTCTCGACCCTCATTTTTTTCTTCCTATTATCGCGTCTGTGGTTTTAGCAGGAAGCTGGTCGATCTGCTCCCAGAGAGGAACTGGGAAGGGGAATTGGCTAATTTGGGGAGGTTCGAAGGGAGGCCACGGTTGAGCAGATGGCCGCATTGGCTATTCACACAAAGGGACCAGCTAATCACTCAGTTACAGCCACTGTGCCCAGTTCTACTCTGTGCTAAGAACCGATGCCAGGGGCACGGAGATGAAGCTCAAGATCTTGCAGCAACTTTCTCGTGTGGCTTTGAGTCCTGTCGTAGCTCAGGAATATTCCTCCCCATCAAGTAAGTCATTCGTCATTGGGCTAGGTGCTGTAGATACAAAGGAGTGCAAAGCACTGCCTCACGGAACTTAAACTCTAGTGAGAGCAAAGGGGATCCAGAAGTGAGTGTTGAGAATGCACAAAGTAAGGGGATTATGGGACCCCACGGAGGGGCACTTGACTCAGGATTGGCAGTCAAGGAGGGCTTCCTGGAGGAGCAGATGCCTAAGCTGAGCCTGAAGAATAGGTAGGCAGTAGCCAGATGAAAGCAAGGAAGGGCACACCAGTCAGAGGGAACAACATGTTTAGAAGGCCTGCAGGTGAAAGAGAGAAGGCACACAACATTTTTGGGGACTCGGGTGGTTGAGCAAGGCTAAGACTTTGTATGAAGTATGTCTTCTTACCACCTCCCATTGCTGATACGTCTCATCAAGATCTTTAGGAAAGTTCAAAAAGAACCTCAGGTTGTATTTCCCATCATTTCCTTTCTGTGAACGTGATGAGAGTAAACACCCTTGCTTGTTTCCAACCTTAGGAGTGAAATATTTAATATTCCACCAATAAGAATGCTTTAGCTTTAGGCTTTACAAAATACCTTGCAACAAATTTGAATTTTAGTATAATGCACATATTAAAGTGCATTTATTGAGAATGCCAACCTATCCATGACAAAACTGCCATCAGAGACCAGGATGAAGGAAGAGGATTCATGCAAGTGAACATAGGAACTCACTACTTTGAATTAGTTTTACAATGGTATCTTCTATAGCTCAGAGTTTTGCATGTGGTAATTACTTAATGAACATCTATTGGGTTGAATACAGTAAGGTGGATACATAAAGAGACAAATGGATTTAAAGGAAATGTCTGAAACTGAAGTAGTAAGAAGAATTGCAAGGTTTAGCCATCAGAGATAGTCAGGGTAGACTGGAGATAGGCAGAGCCAAAGGAGAATAAACTTCTCAGGATGGGATTTGTGGATCTGGAATCCTGGTATTCTATTCACTTTTCAAAAGCCAGTGGAAATATTCCCTATCTGGAACTTTCCTAGGCAAAGTCAATGACTCCCTCCCTTAGTGCTTCCAATACAATTGTCTCTTGAGTACAGCTCTCTTCAAACGTTTTAGAGATGTTTGTGTGACTGACTATCTCCTCCACTGGACCGTGAGATCCTCTAGGGCAGGGAGTATGTCTTTATTGTTTGCGGGACACTGTTATCGAGTTCCGACTTGGCGGGCCTGGGCCAGGGGAACTGATCAGCCCCTAGGAAAGGTAGTGGGGCACGGGTGGTAGCGCCCTCCACGGCCCCCCGGGCCTGAGAAAGTGGAGCCGAATGCAGGCCCCATTTCCTCACCCCAAAGCGTTGGGGAGGGCTTGCCGGAGAAACCCCCCCCCCCCCCCCCCCCCCCCCCGCCCCGTGCCTTACCCACACCCTCCACCCTCTTCGTTACCGGAGCAACTCCCGCCCCTTTTCAATCAACCTCCGCGCCCTCTCAGAACCAATCCAAGCCTTTAACCCCTACAGCTACCCCGCCCTCTAAACCGCCCGATATAAGCTTGTACTCTCCCCTAATAAACTTCTTGGCTTCTTCACCCTCAAAGAAACGTGTCCCGCCTGTTCCTTTTCGCCGCCCTCCACACCTTGCACGCCACCGCCGGGGACCGGGCCCAGTCCCCCGCCTCGCCCTTGCCTCCGGGAAAGAGCCCCCGCCACCGGTACCCTCCGAGCAATCCCGAGAGCCTAGGATTTAGCAACCGGCCGCCACCCCCCCCCCAGACGAATCAACTGCGACCGCAATTGTTTTCATGTATCCTGCTCTCCTAGGCCCTGCCTCTCTGGAAATCATGGAGCAGAGTCAGAGCTCTATATTAGTCAGAAACCTGTATTAGTGAGGGTTCTCCAGAGAAACAACCAACAGGATGTATGAGATTTATTTTAAGGAATTGGCTCATGTGATCATAGGGGCTGGCAAGTTTTAAATGTGTAGGGCAATCCAGCAGCCTAGGAATGCCAGTGAGAGTGAAGTGTAGAATCTGAAATCCATAGGGTAGACCAGCTGGCTGGAAACTCAAAGACGAGTAGATGGTATATGTAACCTTGAGGCAGAATTTCTTGTCTTCGGGAACCCTCAGTTCTTTACTCTTAAGACCTTGAACTGATTGGATGAGGACCACCATGTATCAAGAGTAATCTCCTTAAAGTCAACTGATTGTAGATGTTAACCACACCTATAAAATACTTTCACAGCCACATCTAGACTAGAGTTTGGCCAAACAACTGGACACCATAACCCAATCAAGTTGACACACAAAATTAACCATCCCAGTCCACCCCTTGTCAACTTGGCACCCATACACTTCTTCTTAAACCACACTTAATCTCTCACCCAATAAAGAAATAACAAAGACACTTCTGCCTAAGACGTTACAACTATCCTGCATGCAACCTAGGCCCTGCCTTTTTGGGAATGATCGAGCAGAATTAGAGCTCTGGTGTATTGCTACCATAAGTCCCCAACTGTGCAAATCTTAGCAAGTTCTCCCTGTGAAAATGCTTTTCTTTAAAATCATATAATTCCCTTCTAAGAACTTGGTGTGCAATAGCATTATGTCTAAAAAAAATCCATTATGTCTTAAAAAAACTTTGTTGCTAAAAAATGCTAACCATCACCTGAGCCTTCAGCAAGTCATAATCCTTTTGTGGTGGCAGGTCTTGTCTCAATGTTGATGGCTGTTGACTGATCAGAATGGTGGTTGCTTAAGGTTGGGGTGGCTGTGGGAATTTCTTAAAATAAGGCAATGAAGTTTGCTGCATCAGTTGACTCTCCCTTTCACGAAAGATTTCTCTGTAGTATGCTGTGCTGTTTGATAGCATTTTACCCACACTAGAATGTCTTTCAAAATTGGGAGTCAATTCCAGGGATGTAAATCTCCCTGGCAATGTGGATTGTGACTCCCAAGGATGGATGAGCCTGGACCCTGCATCGTGTGATTGAGAAAGCCTTCTGGACCAAAAGGGGGAAGAGAAATGAGACAAAATAAGGTTTCAGTGGCTCAGAGATTTCAAATGGAGTCAAGAGGTCATTCTGGAGGTAACTCTTATGCATTATATAGATATCCCTGTTTAGTTTTTAGTTTATCAGAATAGTTGTAAAGAAATATCTGAAACTGTTGAACTGCAATCCAGTATTCTTGATTCTTGAAGGCGAGTGTATAACTATATAGTTTATATGGTGTGACTGTGTGATTGTGAAAACCTACAGCTCACATTCCCTTTACCCAGCGTATGGATAAATGAGTAGAAAAATGGGGACAAAAAGTAAATGACTAAGATGGGGGAGAAGGGGTATGGGATGTTTTGAATGTTCTTTTCACTTTTATTTTTACTCTTATTTTTATTTTTTGAGTAATAAAAATGTACAAAAATTGATTGTGGTGATGAATGCATAAATATATGATGATACTGTGAACAATTGTTTTACACTTTGATTGTATGGTATGTGAATATATTACAATAAAAAGTGGTAAAAAAAATTGGGAGTCAATCCTCTCAAATCCTGCTTTATCAATTAAGTTTATGTAATATTCTAAATTCTTTGTTGTCATTTTAACAATGTTCACAGCATCTTTACCAGGAGTAAATTCCATCTCAGGAAACCACTTTCTTTGCTTATCCATAAGAAGCAACTCCTCATCCCTTAAAGTTTTATTATGAGATTGCAGCAATTCAGTAACTTCTTCAGGCTCCACTTCTAATTCTAGTTCTCCTGCTTTTTACACCACATGCACAATTACTTCCTTCGCTGAAATCTTGAAGCCCTCAAGGTCATTCATGAGGGTTGAAATCATCTTCTCCCAAACTCCTGTTAATGTTATTTTGACCTCCTCTCATGAATCACAAATATTCTTGATGGAGTCTAGAATGCTGAATTCTTTCCAGAAGGTTTTCAATTTACTTTGTCTAGACCCTTCAGAGGAATCACTATCTATGGCAGCTATAGCCTTATGAAATGTATTTCTTAAATAGTAAGACTTGAAGCTCTAAATGACTCCTCAATCCATGGGCTGCAGAATGGATGATGTATTAACAGGCATGGAAACAATATTCATCTCATTATTTATCTCCATCAACTCTTGGATGACCAGGTGCATTGTCAATGAGTGGTAATATTTTGAAAGGAATCTTTTTTTCCAAGAAGTAGTTCTCAACAGTGGGCTTAAAATATTCAGCAAACCATGTTGGTAAACAAATTCGCTGTCAACTAAGCTTTGTTATTCCATTTATAGAGCACAGGCTAAAATATAGATTTAGCATAATTCTTAAGGGCCCTAGGATTTTTGGAATAGAAAATGAGCGTTGGCTACCACTTGAAGTCACCAGCTGCACTAGCCCCTAACAAGAGATTCAGCCTTTCCTTTGACGCTTTCAAGCCAGGCATTGACTTCTCTTTAGCTATGAATGGCCTAGACAGCCTCTTCTTCCAATGGAAGGCTGTTTCGTCTACACTGAAAATTTGTTGTTTAGTTTTGCCACCTTCATCAATTATCTTAGCTGGGTCTCTTGGATAACATGCTGCAGCTTCTGATCAGCACTTGCTATTTCACCTTGTACTTTGGAGATGGCTTATTTCCTTAAATCGCATGAACCAACCTCTGTTAGCTTTAGACTTTTCTTCTGCAGCTTCTTCACCTCTCTCAGCCTTCAGAGAATTGAAGAGAGTGAGGGCCTTGCCCAGGATTAGGCTTCAGCTTAAGGGAATGTTGTAGCTGGTTTGATCTTCTATCCAGGCCACTAAAACGTTCTCCATATCAGCAATAAGGCCGTTTCACTTTCTTATCATTCATGTGTTCAATGGAATAAGCACTTCTAATTTCCTTCAAGAATTTTTCCTTTGCATTCATGACTTCACTAACTGTTTGGCACAAGAGGCCCAGCTTGCAGACTCTCTCAGCTTTCAACATGCCTTCCTTAATAAACTTAATCATTTCTAGCTTTTGATTTCAAGTGAGAAACGTGGAATTCTTCCTTTCATTTGAACACTTAGAGGCCATTTCAGGGCTATTAATTGGCCTAATTTCAATATTGCTGTGTCTTGGGGAATAGGGAGGCCTGAGGGGAGGGAGAGAGATGGGGAACAGTACCCCAAAACAATTGCAATACCTATTTGACCAATTTCTTATAGAATATTCTCTCCTTTGAAATTTCTAGTGTGGATTCCGGTTTCCTAACTGGACCTGGCATAATTACTATCAGAAAAGCTTTCATAACAACCAGTTAGACTGGTTAAAAAGTAAATGCATGACTTGGGAGGGTACAAAGCCTTCATCTCTAAGAGCATGGAATTGCAGAATTTGTAGGCCTGAGAGTATCCTGAGAAATCATTTATTGCACTCCATTCTTGTAAGGGAAAGAGGCTCAGCAGATACTGATCTGCACTACAGACTATACAACAAATTTGGTGGTGGAGTCAGGACTCGAATTCAGGTTTGGGGCTGCACGGTGCCCCAAGCGCAATTGACTAGGACTGTTGGGTTGGGCATTCGATCCAGCATATCCTCCTATTTCACACCTGCCATTTCACTGCTAATACAACACAGTGTTATTGCAGTTGCAGTGGAGGATGCCTCTGGGTTCTACCGAGCATACAAATTGAAATCCCAGGCTCCAGGAATGTTCAAGAAGAGGTTTATTGGACATGATTTGTGTTTGCTGCAGAGGCGATTCAAACATGGCAGGTGTGTGTGTGTGTGTGTGTGTGTGTGTGTGTGTGTGTGTGTGTAAGAGGAAGTTGCATTAGATTATTTCCAGCTTCCCTTCAGACACCCTCCAGCACCCAAGCCCCAACCACAAGCACATCTCTCCTCTCTGGGGGGAGGCGGTGTAGGATGTGCATTCATTTCCCCACCTTTTCATTTGCGGCAACCTGCCTCCAGTTGTTGGACAGCCACGGCTTAATTTGAACAACCGGGCTTTGGTTTCCCAAGGAAAGCAATCGGGGCCACCTCGGCCGTCCATCAGTATTGTCTTCAGTCCCCTGACAGCTGCTCACTCCAGGCTGGCTCAACCTGCACTGACCTCATCTTCTCACACGGAGCAGAGGAGGATTTGGAAAAAATTAGTTATATTAGTGACTCCCTGAAACACTCCATTGCCTTGTGATAGGACAAATATTTCAGCCATTAGGACCTCTCCATCTCTTATCATCTTAAATGCACTCACTTACATTCCAAATCACTACTTAATTTAAAAGCCTATTTGTTGAGATTGTCACAGGCCCAGGGACAAGGCAAGATAGACGCTCAGCTCTGGCTGGAACAGAATCATATTTGGAACTTTGATTGAATCTTTCTCCCCAAGACTTTATGCTCAGTCAGGTACAATCCTAACACTTAGGAAGCAACGGATACTTAAAGGGAAACCTACACTGTAGAGATTGCTATGCTGTGCTCTGGAAGTGGCAGTGTGGCCTTGTTGACTTTGGGCAAATCACATAATTGCTCAGTGTCCTTATGTCCCCTGACCCCCAGATACAGTGACTTAGTCAGCAAACATTTATTGAACCTTTACTGTATGCTTGGCTGTATAATAGATTCTGAATGTGCAAAGATGAATGCGCCACACCTCTGTGCTCAAAGCTGTTCTCAGCACGGTATTAAAAATAAACCTTCCTACTATTTGCCTATACTGTGCTAAATACCATACAACCTTATTTCATTTAATCCTCAGCATCATCCTGTGTTAGGAACTAGATTTTATTCCCATTTACTGCCAAGGAAACTAATGCTTGGGGAGCAATTTTAAAAGCATTCCCATCTGATATAGTTACTAAATGGCAGAGCCAGGATTTAAACTGTTGTCTATTTGACTCTTTAATTCTTTTTTTTTTTTTAAATCTTCATTTTATTGAGATATATTCACATACCACGCAGTCATACAAAACAAATCGTACATTCAGCTGTTCACAGTACCATTACATAGTTGTACATTCATCACCTAAATCAATCCCTGATACCTTCATTAGCACACACACAAAAATAACAAGAATAATAATCAAAGTGAAAAAGAGCAATTGAAGTAAAAAAGAACACTGGGTACCTTTGTCTGTTTGTTTGTTTGTTTCCTTCCCCTATTTTTCTACTCATCCATCCATAAACTAGACAAAGTGGAGTGTGGTCCTTATGGTTTTCCCAATCCCATTGTCACCCCTCATAAGCTACATTTTTATACAATTGTCTTCGAGATTCATGGGTTCTGGGTTGTAGTTTGATAGTTTCAGGTATCCACCACCAGCTACCCCAATTCTTTAGAACCTAAAAAGGGTTGTCTAAATTGTACGTAAGAGTGCCCACCAGAGTGACCTCTCAGCTCCTTTTGGAATCTCTCTGCCACTGAAGCTTATTTCATTTCCTTTCACATCCCCCTTTTGGTCAAGAAGATGTTCTCCATCCCACGATGCTGGTTCTACATTCCTCCCCAGGAGTCATATTCCACGTTGCCAGGGAGATTCACTCCCCTGGGTGTCTGATCCCACGTAGGGGGGAGGGCAGTGATTTCACCTTTCAAGTTGGCTTAGCTACAGAGAGAGAGGGCCACATCTGAGCAACAAAGAGGCATTCGGGAGGAGGCTCTTAGGCACAGTTATAGGGAGGCCTAGCCTCTCCTTTGCAGCAACCGTCTTCCCAAGGGTAAAACCTATGGTAGAGGGCTCAACCCATCAAACCACCAGTCCCCTATGTCTGTGGTCATGTTAGCAACCATCGAGGTGGGGTAGGCGAATACCCCTGCATTCTCCACAGGCTCCTCAAGGGGGCACTACATCTTTTTTTCCTTGTTTTTCTTTTTTTCTTTTTTTTTTTTTTTAACTTTTTTTTTCTTTTTTAAATCAACTGTATGAAAAAAAAATTAAAAACAAAAAACAAAAAACAAACATACAATAAAAGAACATTTCAAAGAGACCATAACAAGGGAGTAAGAAAAAGACAACTAACCTAAGATAACTGCTTTACTTCCAACATGTTCCTACTTTACCCCAAGAAAGTTACATAATATAGCAACATTTCTGTGAACTTGTTCCTACTATATCCATCAGAAATTAACAGACCATAGTCATTCCTGGGCATCCCCAGAACGTTAAATAGCATATCTGTTCTTCTTGGATTACTATTCCCCCTTCCTTAATTGCTCTCTATTGCTAGTTCCCCTACATTCTACATTAGAAACCATTTGTTTTACATTTTTCAAAGTTCACATTAGTGGTAGCATATAATATTTCTCTTTTTGTGCCTGGCTTATTTTACTCAGCATTATGTCTTCAAGGTTCATCCATGTTGTCATACGTTTCACGAGGTCGTTCCTTCTTAACTGCCGTGTAGTATTCCATCGTGTGTATATACCACATTTTATTTATCCACTCATCTGTTGAAGGACATTTGGGTTGTTTCCATCTCTTGGCAATTGTGAATAATGCTGCTATGAACATTGGCGTGCAGATATCTGTTCGTGTCACTGCTTTCCGATCTTCCGGGTATATACCGAGAAGTGCAATCGCTGGATCGAATGGTAACTCTATTTCTAGTTTTCTAAGGAACTGCCAGACTGACTTCCAGAGTGGCTGAACCATTCTACAGTCCCACCAACAATGAATAAGAGTTCCAATTTCTCCACATCCCCTCCAGCATTTGTAGTTTCCTGTTTGTTTAATGGCAGCCATTCTAACCGGTGTGAGATGATATCTCATTGTGGTCTTAATTTGCATCTCTCTAATAGCTAGTGAAGCTGAACATCTTTTCATGTGTTTCTTGGCCATTTGTATTTCCTTTTCAGAGAACTGTCTTTTCATATCTTTTGCCCATTTTATAATTGGGCTGTCTGTACTATTGTCATTGAGTTGTAGGATTTCTTTATATATGCAAGATACCAGTCTTTTGTCAGATACATGGTTTCCAAAAATATTTTCCCATTGAGTTGGCTGCCTCTTTACCTTTTTGAGAAATTCCTTTGAGGTGCAGAAACTTCTAAGCTTGAGGAGTTCCCATTTATCTATTTTCTCTTTTGTTGCTTGTGCTTTGGGTATAAAGTCTAGGAAGTGGCCGCCTAATACAAGGTCTTGAAGATGTTTTCCTACATTATCTTCTAGGAGTTTTATGGTACTTTCTTTTATATTGAGACCTTTCATCCATTTTGAGTTAATTTTTGTGTAGGGTGTGAGGTAGGGGTCCTCTTTCATTCTTTTGGATATGGATATCCAACTCTCCCAGCCCCAGTTGTTGAATAGACCATTATGACCCAGTTCAGTGACTTTGGGGGCCTTATCAAAGATCAGTCGGCCATAGATCTGAGGGTCTATCTCTGAATTCTCAATTCGATTCCATTGATCTATATGTCTATCTTTGTGCCAGTACCATGCTGTCTTGACAACTGTGGCTTTATAATAAGCTTCAAAGTCAGGGAGTGTAAGTCCTCCCACTTTGTTTTTCTTTTTTAGAGTGTCTTTAGCAATTCGAGGCATCTTCCCTTTCCAAATAAATTTGATAACTAGCTTTTCCAAGTCTGCAAAGTAGGTTGTTGGAATTTTGATTGGGATTGCATTGAATCTGAAGATGAGTTTGGGTAGAATTGACATCTTAATGACATTTAGCCTTCCTATCCATGAACATGGAATATTTTTCCATCTTTTAAGGTCCCCTTCTATTTCTTTTAGTAGAGTTACGTAGTTTTCTTTGTATAGGTCTTTTACATCTTTGGTTAAGTTTATTCCTAGGTACTTGATTTTTTTAGTTGCTATTGAAAATGGTATCTTTTTCTTGAGTGTCTCTTCAGTTTGTTCATTTCTAGCATATAGAAACATTACTGACTTATGTGCATTAATCTTGTATCCCGCTACTTTGCTAAATTTGTTTATTAGCTCTAGTAGCTGTATCGTCGATTTCTCAGGGTTTTCCAGATATAAGATCATATCATCTGCAAACGATGACAGTTTTACTTCTTCCTTTCCAATTTGGATGCCTTTTATTTCTTTGTCTTGCCGGATTGCCCTGGCTAGCACTTCCAGCACAATGTTGAATAACAGTGGTGACAGCGGGCATCCTTGTCTTGTTCCTGATCTTAGAGGGAAGGCTTTCAGTCTCTCACCATTGAGTACTATGCTGGCTGTGGGTTTTTCATATATGCTCTTAATCATATTGAGGAAGTTTCCTTCAATTCCTACCTTTTGAAGTGTTTTTATCAAAAACGGATGTTGGATTTTGTCTAATGCTTTTTCAGCATCTATTGAGATGATCATTTGATTTTTCCCTTTTGAATTTTTAATGCGTTGTAATACATTGATTGATTTTCTTATGTTCAACCATCCTTGCATGCCTGGAATGAACCCCACTTGGTCATGGTGTATGATTTTTTTAATGTGTCTTTGGATTTGATTTGCAAGTATTTTGTTGAGGATTTTTGCATCTATATTCATTAGGGAGATTGGCCGGTAGTTTTCCTTTTTTGTAGCATCTTTGCCTGGTTTTGGTATTAGATTGATGTTAGCTTCATAAAATGAGTTAGGTAGTGTTCCATTTTCTTCAATGTTTTGAAAGAGTTTGAGTAAGATTGGTGTCAGTTCTTTCTGGAAAGTTTGGTAGAATTCCCCTGTGAAGCCATCTGGCCCTGGGCATTTATTTGTGGGAAGATTTTTGATGACTGATTGGATCTCTTTGCTTGTGATGGGTTGATTGAGGTCTTCTGTTTCTTCTCTGGTCAGTCTAGGTTGTTCATATGTTTCCAGGAAATTGTCCATTTCCTCTACATTATCCAGTTTGTTGCCATACAGTTGTTCATAGTATCCTCTTATAATTTTTTTAATTTCTTCAGGATCTGCAGTTATGTCACCTTTTTCATTCATTATTTTGTTTATATGGGTCTTCTCTTTTTTTGATTTTGTCAGTCTAGCTAGGGGCTTGTCAATCTTGTTGATCTTCTCAAAGAACCAACTTTTGGTGATATTTATCCTCTCTATTGTTTTTTTTTTTGTTCTCTATGTCATTTATTTCTGCTTTAATCCTTGTTACTTCTTTTCTTCTACTTGGTTTAGGATTGGTTTGCTGTTCATTTTCTAGCTTCTTCAGTTGATCCATTAGTTCTTTGATTTTGGCTCTTTCTTCCTTTTTAATATATGCGTTTAGTGCTATAAATTTCCCCCTCAGCACTGCTTTTGCTGCATCCCATAGGTTTTGGTATGTTGTGTTCTAACTTTCATTTGTCTCTCTGTATTTAGCAATTTCTCTTGCTATTTCTTCTTTAACCCACTGATTGTTTAGGAGTGTGTTGTTTAACCTCCAGGTATTTGTGAATTTTCTAAGTCTCTGATGGTTATTGACTTCTAATTGTATTCCATTGTGGTCAGAGAATGTGCTTTGAATAATTTCAATCTTTTTAAATTTATTGAGCCTTGTTTTATGTCCCAGCATATGATCCATTCTGCAGAAAGTTCCGTGAGCACTAGAAAAGTATGTGTATCCTGGTGATTTGGGATGTAATGTTCTGTATATGTCTGTGAAATCTAATTCATTTATCAGATTGTTTAGGTTTTCAATTTCCTTATTGGTCTTCTGTCTGGTTGATCTATCTATAGGAGAGAGTGATGTGTTGAAGTCTCCCACAATTATTGTGGAAACATCAATTGCTTCCTTTACTTTTGCCAGTGTTTCTCTCATGTATTTTGTGGCACCTTGATTGGGTGCATAGACATTTATGACTGTTATTTCTTCTTGTTGAATTGCCCCTTTTATTAGTATGTAGTGGCCTTCTTTGTCTCTCAAAACATCCCTGCATTTAAAGTCTATTTTATCTGAGATTAATATTGCTACACCTGCTTTCTTTTGGCTGTAGCTTGCATGAAATATTTTTTTCCATCCTTTCACTTTCAATTTCTTTGTGTCCCTGGGTCTAAGATGAGTCTCTTGTATGCAACATATTGATGGTTCATTTTTTTTGATCCATTCTGCGAATCTATATCTTTTAATTGGGGAGTTTAATCCATTTACATTCAACGTTATAACCGTGAAGGCATTTCTTGAATCAGCCATCTTATCCTTGGTTTATGTTTGTCATATATATTTTTCCCCTCTCTCTATTAATATCCTTTATTGTACCCATACCGAATCTCTTTAGTACTGAACCTTTCTCCAAGTCTCTCTGTCCTTTCTTTGTTTCTCTGTCTGTAGGGCTCCCTTTAGTATCTCCAGTAGGGCAGGTCTCTTGTTAGCAAATTCTCTCAGCATTTGTTTGTCTGTGAAAAATTTAAGCTCTCCCTCAAATTTGAAGGAGAGCTTTGCTGGATAAAGTATTCTTGGCTGGAAATTTTTCTCACTCAGAATTTTAAATACATTGTGCCACTGCCTTCTTGCCTCCATGGTGGCTGCTGAGTAGTCACTACTTAGTCTTATGCTGTTTCATTTGTATGTGGTGAATTGCTTTTATCTTGCTGCTTTCAGAACTTGCTCCTTCTCTTCCGTGTTTGACAGTGTGATCACAATATGTCTCGGAGTGGGTTTATTTGGATTTATTCTATTTGGAGTTCGCCGAGCATTTATGATTTGTGTATTTATGCTGTTTAGAAGATTTGGGAAGTTTTCCCCAATAATTTCTTTGAATACTCTTCCTAGACCTTTACCCTTTTCTTCCCCTTCTGGAACACCAATGAGTCTTATATTCGGACGTTTTATATTATCTATCATATCCCTGAGGTCCGTTTCGATTTTTTCAATTTTTTTCCCCATTCTATCTTTTATGCTTTCATTTTCCATTCTGTCATCTTCCAGGTCACTGATTCGTTGTTCAACTTCCTCTAGTCTTGTACTATGAGTGTCCAGAATCTTTTTAATTTGGTCAACAGTTTCTTTAATTTCCATAAGATCATCCATTTTTTTATTTAGTCTTGCAATGTCTTCTTTATGCTCTTCTAGGGTCTTCTTGATATCCTTTGTATTCCGTACTATGGTCTCATTGTTCATCTTTAGTTTTTTGAGTAGCTGCTCTAGGTGCTGTGTCTCTTCTGGTCTTTTGATTTGGGTGCTTGGGCTTGGGTTATCCATATCATCTGGTTTTTTCATATGCTTTATAATTTTCTGTTGTTTTTGGCCTCTTGGCATTTGCTGAACTTGATAGGGTTCTTTTAGGATGTGTAGACCAATTGAAGTCCTTATCTCTAATTTATCAGATCTACAGCTTTGTGGAGTACACTTTCTCTAACTAACCAGCAGGTGGCGTCCACGAGCCACCTGTTCTCCACAAGCCAGTTCTCCCCTGCTTAGCCTTTGTGGTGAGTCGGGGAGTGAGTCTTGTGGGGTCCAATTAGTGTACCAAGCTTGCGTGTGTAGTTGGTGTTGCCCACCCTGTATATGGGGCGTGTTTCTGGGCAGTCAGGAAGGGGGGGTGGCTCTAACAATCAAATCTCCCTGGTGATACTGGAGTTTTAAAGCTGCTGCAATAGTCTAATCCTTCAGTTCAGTCCTGCCACAGTTTGTCTCTGCCACTGACCCACAAGTCCTTGGTATTGGCGTATGGCTCCTGAGACTTGTGAGTGGGTCCCTCTTGCAGGCTGTGTACCCCCTGGTCCTCTGTTGAGGGATGACTGTGCTATGTCACAGGTGAGTGCCATCCCCCCAGGGAGGTTCTGGGCTGCTGGGCTGTGTAGGGAGGCTCCCAGTCTGCTGCAATGATGGCTGAATGGGGCTTTGTTAATTCACACTGCTCCACCTTCCCAACTCTGGGACAATCAGCTGAGGTTGCAGGGAAGGCTAATGTCCACGCCCAGTTTTGTGGTGTGTGCCTGTTATTTGAAGCACTTCTGTCACACTGGGTTGTCTGGGGCAGCTCCGGGCTATGGGGCTGGCGATGGGCAGGAGTGTTTCCTGTCCACCAGGATGATGGCTGTGAGCGGACACCCCCCTTTTCTTGGGAAGTTGTGGTGTTTAGTGAAATTTCTCAGCCACTGGATTATTGCCTTTTGTCTCAGAGCTCTCTTAGTTCTGTTCTTGTCTTGACCTGCCCAAATTGCAAGTCTTTGAAGCTTTCTGTATTGGGCTTCTTAGAGTAATTGTTTTAGAAAAAGAAAAAAGGATTAAAAAAAAAAAAAAAGGGCCCTCCTCAGAGATCTAATGGGTTATTGAAATGCTAAGAGACAAAGCAATTAGGGCCATTAAGGAACGTTCCACAGGGCAGAGAGATCAGCTTTTCTTCGGGATTTGCATATGAGCCTGAGGGCCTGAGCTCTGCCCTTCCCCTTTCTATGTTCACCAGAACTCCAAAAATCCTCCGCTTTTATTTTGGAGATTTTCGTGCTGTTTTTTTCTATGTCTGTCTCCTTTCTGCTGTGCTGGCTGCTCTCAGATTCTCTGGTGTCTGGTCTCAGTCTATCTATGGTTGGAGTTTGGATCAGTAGAATGAGTTTCCGATAAGAGCTGCCACTGCAGTTCTCCCTTCTCCTTCCCGGAGCTGACAGCCCCTCCTCCCACGGGACTGAGCCTGGCAGGGAGGGGCGCGGGTCCCCTGGCCGCAAAAACTTACAGATTTCGCTGATCTCAGCAGTTCCACATTTTCATGAGTGTTGTATGAAGTATGCCCAAAGTCAGATTGCTCTGTGGTGTCCAGTCCACACAGTTCCTGGCTTTCTACCTACTTTCTTGGAGGAGTAACTAAAACATACAGCTCACCAGTCCGCCATCTTGCCCCACCCTCCTTTAATTCTTAATATCAAACACTGTGCAGTGCTGTCTCCTCAAATGAAATTTCCTTTAGCAGAATTTGTAAATTGAAAGTCCCCAGAACAGACCCCATTCAAAAGACATGTGTGCTGCATGGTCAAGTTATTGATATGATGTTGAACCCACAATAGGACAAAATCACTCTCAGTATAAAAGAGTTGAGAAGACTGATAGAATCATCCTGTTTGTCTTCACTGCCTAGCCAACATATACTAGATACCCTGTTATTTAGATTATTTTATACTTCCTGTTTTTGTTTTTGTCTTTTTTGTTCCCCTTGAGGTTTTGGTAAATTTTTTGAAAAGTTTTTCAGCTGCGTTAAAGGGGGAAAGAAGGAGGAGGAGGAGGAGGAGGAGGGGAAGAAGCAGAAGGAGGAGAAGGAGTCATCCTACCTGGTCTGGCATTTTGAAGGTTAAAAGCAGGAATAGCAAACTCCATCATGGAGGTGACAGGAGATATGATCTTGGGTGACACCTAGCAGTTCTTGGAGCAGTCATATTAAACGACAACTCACAATTTCCAAAACTCTGCTGCTGAGGGCCCTTGTAGCAGCTATCTATTGATGTTTAACAAACAACCCCAAAATGCAGTGACTTAAAACATTTTCTCATTTCTCATGATTGTGCAAGTTGGTTGGGCAGTTCTTCCTCTGGTCTTTTCTGGGCTCATTCAGGCAGCTACATTCACGTAGAGTATTGACTGGGAACTGAGCTCAGCTGGGAGGGTTGGGAGGGCTTTCTCTTTATGTGGTTTTTCATCACAGAGTCTAAACTGGGAGAGAGAGAAGTTAGGATCTTGCTCAGAGAGAGAGAGAAGTGTTCTCAGAGACAGAAAGAAGCCAAAACCTTGCTCAGAGAGAGAGAGAAGTGTTCTCAGAGACAGAAGTCAAGACCTCGCTCAGATGTTGCAGAACGTATCTTCCATGGCATTCTATTATTCAGAGCCTGTCTCCAGGCCAGCCCAGGTTCAAGGGGTAGAGAAACAGATTCTACTTCTTGATGGGAGAAGCTGCAAATAATTGTGGCTAGAGGATGGACTTTGGTGAATTAAAAATAGACACAAATTATTTGTGGCCTTACCCATTAAGAAGTGGAGTCTGTTTCCTTTGTGATGGCCTTGTGATGCCCTTTGCATGTGACAGAAGTGATGTGCAGCTTCCAAGATAGGCCTTGCAGCTTCCACTCTCGCCCTCTTGGAATGTTTCCCATTGCCATATGTATCGGTTTGTATATACTATGTCCCCCAGAAAAAGCCATGTTCTTTGATGCAGTCTTGTGGGGGCAGACATATTAGTGGGGATTACATTGGAACTTTGGATTAGACTGTTTCCATGGAAATGTGCCCCACCCAACTGTGTGTGATAACTCTGATTGGATAATTTCCATGGAGGTGTGGCCCTGTCCATTCACGCATGGGCCTTGATTAGTTTACTGGAGCACTTTGTAAGCTCAGACAGCAGGAGCAAGCTTGCTACAGCCAAGAGGGACACTTGGAAGAATGCACGGGAGCTGAGAGAGGAGCTTCAGCTTACAGAGACATTTTGGAGATGGCCTTTGAAAGCAGACTTTTGATCTGGAGAAGCTAAGAGAGGACAGATGCCCCAAGAGAACTAAAAGTGACATTTTTGAGGAGTTGAAGCCTAGGGAGGAACGTCCTGGGAGAAAGCCATTTTGAAACCAGAACTTGGAGCAGATGCCAGCACTTGCCTTCCCATCTAACAGAGGTTTTCCAGACGCCCTTGGCCATCCTCCAGTGAAGGTACCTGATTGTTGATGTGTTACCTTGGACACTTAATGGCCTTAAGATTGTAACTGTGTAACCAAATAAACCCGTTTATAAAAGCTAGTCCATCTCTGGTGTTTTGCATTCCTGCAGCATTAGCAAACTAGAAAACCATGTGAGGAAGTCCCATTTAGCCTCCTCGAGGATAAAAGGCTGTGTGGAGAGAGAGGCCCAGTCTTCCCAGCCTTGCCAGCTGGGCCCAGGCCCCAGTCTGTTTACCAGATGAACGCAATTCACGAGTGAGTTCAGAAGAGACCAACAGAAGATCCTTCCCTCAACCCACAGAATTGTGAGACATAATACATTGTTTTAAGCCACTGAGCTTTGTGGTCATTCGTTATGTTGCAATAGACAACCAAAACAGCCCCTAAACTGCCCTACTTTCTGCCTTCTCCATAGTGTGACTATTTAGCACTTCCTTTGATTCTGTGACTATCCCCTAAAGAGTCATCTTTTCCACTCAAGTCAGCCAAAGTCTATTTTGGTTGCCTGCAACTAATGCTTAGTATAAGACAACCCAAGCAAAGGGAGGAAACTCAAGATATTCTGGCCCATTTGTCCAGCACCCTCTACAGGTGGGTGCCCTTTTTCCAAAAAAAGAAAGGAAAGGAAAAAAAAAAACAAACCAAGAGCTAAGATTTATTGCATAATATCTATTTGTCAAGATCTTTAATTAATTTATTTTAAAAAGTTATTCTTTACATCTTTTTACAGTGAAAATCTTGGTTCCTGACATTAGTGTAACTATTTATTAGCATTATTCCACAACACATAACAATACATAAAATAGTTTAAGAATAATAAAACTAATATTATTACTAGCAATTACACTATTGAATGAATTTAAAGTTTCTTTGCAGCTTTATTTGTCTTTATTCCTTAAGGATATATATAGTCTATTACTGTGGTCTAAAGTCACTTGAGATAATTGTTTTCTCTGAATGTTTATGTCATCAACTTGAGTTATAGTTAATTTCATTCATTTTTTTATGGAATTATTTTTTAATTTAATATTTTTGAATATATGACATTTAAATGTTTCCAAAATAAAATTTCTATAAAGTATATTTAAAGAAACCTTGCTTCCAACTCTGTCCCTGCCAATTCTCTACTTTATTATTTATTTTTTCCAGTTTCTTTTTGCAAATGTAAGCAAATGCATATGTATATTTGCAATGTTTCCCTTTTACACAAGAGGTGGCATTCTATATACATATATATTTTGCATCTTGCCATTTCCTCCTAATATATCCTGGAGATTATTCCACATCAGCATTTACAGATCTTTTCTCATCGCTTTTTTTTTTACAGCTGCAGAGTATTCCATTGCATGGCTTATCATATCTTATTCAACTAGTTACTGATGGTCATTTGCATTGTTTCCAATCATTTGCAATTGCAAATAATACTGCAGAGATTAACCTTATGCATAAATCATTTTGTATTTTTGCTAGTGTATCTTTGGGACAGATTCCTACTAGTGGGATTTCTAAGTCAAAGGGTAAAAGTACATCATTTTTCTAGATAGTCACAAATTCCCTTCCAATGGGATGATGTCATTTTGAATACCCAACAACAATGAATGAGCGCCTGTTTCCCCACTGCTTCATCAATCGAACATATTCTCGGACTTTGGGATTTCCGCCAATCTGATAGATGAGAAGTAGTATCTCAATATAGTTTTATTTTGCATTGCTCTTATTATGAGTGGGGTAGAGCATCTTCTCATATGTCAGAGAGCCATTTTAATTTTTTCTGCTGCAAACTGCCTGCTCAAATCTTGTCCTGGCCATAAATAGATTGACTCCTTTAATCTAACAGCAACCCAACAAGGTCAAGGGTTGGTATCATTGTTCTTTAGTGTTACCGTGAAGAAACTGAATTAGAGAGGGTAAGTAACTTACCCAAGGTTCCATAGCTAATCTATGGCTGATGTCAGGGTGCTTGACTGTGTCAGGCCTGTGGATTTCTATGGCTATATTCCAAGGGCTCAAACTTGGAGCTCTTGGGTTTTGCTTTTTATAAAGAATCAGTGCATACATTCACGTCTCTGAGAGGACTCCATCAGGAGGCTGTGTCTTGAGTGCACCTGGGGGTGTGTGCTTGTATTGAGGAGGATGGTAACTGGCAGGTCACCTTGTAGCACCCAGCAACTGGGGTATTTTGAATCTCAACAGCAGAGGACAATGGTGAGAACTGCAACCTATTTAATTCGGTTAGAGAATCAGTGAGGTGCTTGATGAAGCCATTAACTGGGGTTGGTGTCTCCATTCTACTTATAAGACTCCAGGAGGGCAAATGCTGATGGAAATTTATTGATTTCTTTTTCTGCCTTTACCGAATGGGTCAAAAACATGGTATAACACTGCTGGTTCCAATTAAAATCACCTGTTAGCTTACAAAGGTTGGCCCTCTCCACCCTCCCCTTCCGCCCCCATTTAAAAAGGGTTTAAAAGATTTTCATTTAATTGATTTGCTGTAAAATGCCCTTTACAATTACCCAGATAAACTAGGCATCACCTGTGGAGTAAGAGCCAATTTGAGCTGTTTATCAAGACTTCGCCTCTGGCCACTTCTCACCCTGGGATCTTGAGTCTCTGTATTGATAGCTTGCATCTGTCAACATTGGATATTTTTAGTGGGCTGCAGAAAGCTTTTAGGGAGATGGGGTTGGTGGGGCTGAATCTCTGAGCAGGTGAAGAAAGAATGATGGGGTTTTTATTTGAAATGAGAATTGCCCTATTGTGCTGAAAACCAGTTCAGAAAATCAGCCCTGGACCCATATGCCTAAAAATAATCAGAGTCAGCCTCTTTAAAAACAGGCAGTGGGCCTCAAGGAAATGAGGATGTGGGCAATGGGTAAAACTGAGTAATGAAATTTGCCCAGTTTCTCTTGGTTTCGTTTTCAAACGGAGCTGGGTTTAATGTTGGAAAGAAGTTGGGAAGCCTCTGAAAATGCCCGTAAGGTGACGTTTGTGTTCTTTAAGCTGATGGAGGGTGGGAGTACTGGGAGTTGCAGAGAGTGGGAAACAAAGAAAGGACATTTGGACATTTACTCGAGGACATTAGAGAACCGTTTGTTGTATTGCTGAAGCCATACACTCAGTTATTGACTCATGGAACCAGTGTCAGTTCTGCCTGAGAAATTATGGATGAAAGTGGTGCCAGAAAATAAGAGGTAAATATGGAAAAGTAAATTCTAGAATATATAGACCAGTAATATTGAAATTGATCTTGGCAATAAATTGACCTAGAATAAATTATGAAAAAAAATGTTTTGTGAGACTTCAAAAGAAAACAATAGTTCATTATAATGAAGTATAATTTCCATTTTGAGTTTTATCAAATTAGTTGATCAGGGAAATGCTATAGATATATACCCCCCTATTATTGATACTTAGCAATGGTGTGGTACTTTTGTTGTAATTGATGGAAGAATATTATAATATTGCTGTTAACTATAGTCCATAATTTACATAGGTGTATTTTTCCCCATATACCACCATATTATTAATATCTTGTAATAGTGACATACATTTGTAATAGTTCGTGGAAGAACATTCTCATATTTGTACTATTAACCACCTTCCGTATCCACAATAGAGTTCACTGTTATACAGTCTCATGTTTCTTCTGTAGCTTTCCTTCTAGTGACATACACAACCCTAATCTTCCCCACTGAACCACAATCACACACATGATTCAGCACTGTTAATTACACCCACAATAATGTGCTACCATCAACTCTATCCATTTCCAAATATTTACAATCAACCTTATTCAAAATTCTGTACACATTAAGCATCAGTTCCCTATTCTCTACCCAAATTCTATCTTCTGGTAAGCTGTTTTCTAGATATTAACTCCATGAGTTTGCTCATTATATTTAGTTCATATTAGTGAGATCATATAATATTTCTCCTTTTGTGTCTGGCTTATTTCACTCAACATAATGTCCTCAAGTTTCATCCATGTTACTGCATGCATCAGGCTTTCATTTCCTCTTACAGCTAAGTAATATTCCTCTGCATGTATAGACCACATTTTGTCTATCCATTCATCAGTTGATGGACATTTGGGTTGTTTCCATGTTTTGGCAATTGCGATAAAGCTGCTAGGGAAATTGGTGTGAAAATGTCTGTTTGCGTCCTTGCTTTCAGTTCTTCTGGATATATACCTAATGGAGGGACGGACTACTGGATCATATGGCAGCTCTATACTTAGCTTCCCGAGGAACTGCCAAACTGTCATCCACAGCAGCTATACCATTTTACATTCCCACCAGCAGTGAATAAGTGTTCCTATTTCTCCACATCCTCTCCAACACTTGAAGTTTTCTGTTTGCTTAATAGTGGCCATTCTAGTATGTGTGAAATGATATCTCACTGTGGTTTTGATTTGCATTTCCCTAACAGCTAGTGATGTTGAGCATCTTTTCATGTGCTTTTTAGTCATTTGTATTTCCTCTTTGGAAAAATATCTGTTCAAGACTTTTGCCCATTTAAAAAATTTTTTTGTCTTTTTATTGTTGAGTTGTAGGATTCCTTTATATATTCTGGATATTAAACCCTTATTGGATATATGGTTTCCAAATATTTTCTCCCATTGAGTAGGTTGCCTTTTCACCTTTTTGACAAAGTCCTTTGAAGCACAAAAGTCTTCAGTTTTGTGGAGGTCCCATTTATCTATTTTTTCTTTCATTGCTTTTGCTTTGGGTGTAAGGTCTAAGAAATGACCACCTACCACAAGATCTTGAAGATGTTTCCCTACATTTTCTTCTAGGAATTCTATTTTCCTGGCTTTTTTGGTCTTTAATCCATTTTGAATTAATTTTTAATTCATTTGAGAATGAATTAATGAAATAAATTAATTTCATAATTAATTATGAAAAAATGTTTTGTGAGACTTTAAAAGAAGGCAGTAGTTTACTATAATGAAGTATAATTTCCATTTCATTCTTTCAGATACGGATATCTAGTTCTCCCAGCACTATTTGTTGAAGAGACTATTCTTTCCCACTTGATTTGGAAGCCTTGTCAGAAATCAGTTGGTCATAGATGTGAGAGTCTATTTCTGAACTCTCAATGCAGTTCCATTGATTGATATGTCTGTCCTTATGCCAGTTCCATGCTGTTTTGACCACTGTAGCTTTATAATATACTTTAAAGTCAGGAAGCACAAGTCCTCCAACTTCGTTGTTCTTTTTCAAGAGGTTTTTGGCTATTTGGGGCCCCTTACCCTCCCAAATAAATTTGATAATTGACTTTTCTATTTCTGCATAGTAGGCTATTGGAATTTTGATTTGGATTGCATTGAATCTGTAAATCATTTGGGTAGAATTGACATTGTAACGCTACTTAGTCTTCCAACCTGTGAACAAGGAATGTCCTTCCATTTATTTAGGTCTTCTTTGATTTCTTTTAGCAACATTTTGTCGTTTTCTGTGCATATGTCCTTTACATCCTTGGTTACATTCCTAGATTTCTGATTCTTTTAGTTACTATTGTAAATGGAATTTTTTCCCTTGATTTCCTTCTCAGATTGTTCATTACTAGTGTATAGAAATACTACTGATTTTTGCATGTTGATCTTAGATCCTGCCACTTTGCTGAACTCATTTTTTAGCTCTAATGGTTTTGATGTTGATTTTTCAGGACTTTCCATATATAGGATCCTGTCATCTTCCTTTCCAATTTGAATGCCTTTTAATTGTTTTTCTTGCATAGTTGCTCTGGCAAGAACTTCCAGAACAATGTTAAATAACAGTGGTGAGAGTGGCCAGACGTGGCCTCTTAGAGGGAAAAGCTTTCAGTTTTTCACCATTATGATGTTAGCTGTGGGTTTCTCATATATGCCCTTTATCATTTTGAGGAAGTTTCCTTCTATTTCTTTTTTTCTAAGTGTTTTTATCAAGAAAGGATACTCAGTTTTGTCAAATGCCCTTTCTGCAACAGTTGAGGTGATCATGTACCTTCGTTTTGTTAATGCGGTATATTATATTAATTGATTTCCTTGTGTTGAACCCCCCTTGCATACTTGGGATAAAACCCACTTGATCATGGTGTATAATTCTTTTAAGGTGCTGTTGGATTCGATCTGCAAATATTTTGTTGAGGATTTTGCATCCATATTCATAAGACAAATTGGTCTGTAATTTTATTTTCTTGTTGTATCTTTATCTAGTTTTGGTATTAGTGTGATGTTGGCCTCATAGAATGAGTAGTGTTCCCTCCTCTTTAATTTTTTGGAAGAGTTTGAGCAGGATTGGTATTAATTCTTCTTGGACTGTTTGGTAAAATTCACCTGTGAAGACATCTGATCTTGGGCTTTTCTTTTTTGGGAGGTTTTTAATATCTGATTCTATCTCTTTACTTGTAATTGGTCTGTTGTGGTCTTCTATTTCTTCTAGAGTGAGCGTAGGTTGTTCATGTGTTTCTAGGAATTTGTCCATTATATCTAAGTTGTCTAACTTATTAGCATATTGTTGTTGATAGTATCCTCCTAGAATCCTTTTTATTTCTGTGGGATCAGTAATAATGTCCCTCCTCTCATTTCTGATTTTATTTATTTGTCTCTTCTCTCTTTTTTTCTTGGTTAGTTTAGCTAAGTGTTTGTCAATTTTATTGATCTTCTCAAAGAACCAACTTTTGGTTTTGTTAATTCTCTTTATTGTTTTTTTATTCTCAGTTTCATTTATTTCATTTATTTCATTTATTTCTGCTCTAATTTTTGTAATTTCTTTCCTTGGGATTAGTTTGCTGTCGTTTTTTAGTTCCTCAAGGTGTGCAGTTAGGTCTTTGATTTTAGATCTTTCTTCTTTTTTAAAGTAAGCATTTAGGGCTATATATTTCCCTCTCAGCACTGGCTTCGCTGCATCCTGTAAGTTTTGATATTTTTGTTCTCGTTTTCATTTGTCTTAAGATATTTACTGATTTCCCTTGCAATTTCTTCTTTGACCCACTGTTTAAGAATATGTTGTTTAACTTCCATATATTTGTGAATTTTCCAGTTTTCCACATGTTATTGATTTCAGCTCCATTCCATTGTGGTCAGAGAAAGTGATTTGTACAATTTTAATCTTTTTAAATTTATTGAGACTTGTTTTGTTACCTAACATGTGGTCTTTCCTGGAGAATGATCCATGTGCACTTGAGAAGAATGTATATCCTGCTGTTTGGGGGTGCAATGTTCTATAAATGTCTGTTAGATCTAGCTCATTTATCATATTATTCAAGTTCATTGTTTCCTTATTGATCATCTGTTTAGATGCTCTATCTATTGATGAGAGTGTTTTATTGGAGTCCCCAACTATTATTGTAGAGACATCTATTTCTCCCTTCGATTTGCCCATGTTTGCTTCATATATTTTGGGCCACTATGGTTAGGTGCATAAATATTTATGACTTTTTTCTTCTTGGTAGATTGCCCCTTTTATTAAAATATAGTGTTCTTCTTTGTCTCTTATAACATTTTTGCATTTTAAAGTCTATTTTTCTGATATTAGCATAGCTACCCCAGCTCTTTCATGGTTATTATTTGCATGGAATGTCTTTCTCCAACCTCTCACTTTCAACCTATTTGTGTCTTTGGGTCTAAGGTGAGTGTCTTGTAAATAGCATATAGTTGGATCATGCTATTTTTTTTTTAATCCATTCTGTCAATCTGTGTCTTTTGATTGTGGAGTTTAATCCATTAACATTCAATGTTACTACTGTAAAGGCAGTATTCACTTCAGTCATTTGATCCTTTATTTTTTATATATCTTTTTTTGTCTCTTTTTTACTCTTCTAGTTACCCTTACTGATAATCTTCATTTCTTCCCTCTACTCCAAGCCACTGTCTCCTGTCTTATCCTTTTAGCCTGCAAAACTCTCCTTATTATTTCTCATAAGACAGGTCTCTTATTGATGAACTCTCTCAGTTTCTGCTTATCTGTGAATATTTTAAATGCTCCCTCATTTTTGAAGGACAGTTTTGCTAGGTAAAGAGTTTTGTGCTAGCAGTTTTTCTCTTTCAGTACCTTAAATATATCATACCACTGCCTTCTCGCCTCCATGGTTTCTGCTGAGAAATTGGCACTTAGTCTTATTGTAGAGCCCTGGGATGTGACGAATTGCTTTTCTATCATTGTCCTTCTAGCCTCTCCCTTTCTTATTTCTGATTCCTTTCGTCAACCATTAAAACCTGGTGCTTATTATTCACAATCTAGTTACTTATTTGCTCAACCCTAAATTACACACAGTTTCAAAACTGCTGACTTATAGCCCCATGGAAAACAAATATACTAAATAGAGTATAACATTTGCATACAGTTCTTTTTGTCTTTAGCTTTAGAATATATAGCTAAAATATTGTCCAAAGTTATTTAGGTTAATTCTATTTTCCCCACTTCCTTTGTTGTGGTTATATTTTTAATCTATAATAAAGTCAATACATGTTTTTAAAAGTGGACATCTGTAAAGCTATTTTGAAAAACATCATGTATTTGGAACTGTTTCTTTCTCCCTTCTGGACACCTGGAAGGTCTGGAGAAATATCCCCAGGCTAGATTCTCCGGAACCTGTAAGGAGATTAGAACCCTGAGCTCTTCTGGTCCTATTCTTCTCACTCATATCCTTTTATGTTCCTGTATCACCTGTTTCTTTAGTACTCTAGGAAGGAATTCTCATAAGTGTTTTAAAGGTCCTGAGCTTCGATCTAATCCACTTCCACTGAACTTCCAAACGCTTTGGCCCCAACCCGAATAAAACCTTTTAATATCTTCATTGCTGCCGAGTTTTCCATGCCAAATATCAGCCCCACCTGGATCAAGCTCCAGGACGTTTTCCTTTTCTCTTGTGCTGAAGGAGGCCACGAGGTGGCGCTTCAAGGTCTACTACCATTTTAAAAGGCCATTGTAAAAGGTGGCTTCTTGAATTGTTAGGTTGGCTTTAGTCATTCCTGAGAATGCGAGAGACATTCTAGTTGTTTTTTAAATTTAGTTAAGGAATTTCTTGCCTCAGATCAGCTCTAGGAAAAATAACAAAGGAAGAACTGTTTTGCCTCTGTCTTCTTCGCTTGGAAACCTTGGGCTCCTTCCCATTTCCTTTTATTAAAGCTTTTAATAAAAAACATGCAGGTTCACAGTACTGACAGCTGTACTGGGTTTACCTGCCAAGGGGGTCTTCCCCAAAACTGTACCTGCACTCCTTGGTCTGCCAGCCTTTCTGCAAAGGAAACCTCGACGGGAAGTCAGGAGACGCGTTCGTGTGGAAACTACACCACGAGATCTCAGTGCCTCCTTGCAGGGCCACGTCACTCTTTGGGGGCTTCAGTTTTCTCATCTGTAAAATGAAAGGATTGTGATACATCCCAGAGTGAAATGCACAGAGAGTAAAGGTGTATTTGCAGGACCCCTTGAGGAACTGGGGAGAAAAGTAGAAATGTTGGACTTCCCCACCTGGGTTACTAATGATTTTCTCGCAAACATTGAGGACTGTCAATTTGGTGGGCTGAGCCCTCGATCTGGGGTCTTTCCATTGTGAGGCTTGTTTGCTGCAAAGGAGAGGCTGAGCCCATTTATAATTGTGCCTAGGAGTACCTCCCAGAGAACCTCTTTGTTGCTCAGATGTGCTCCACCTAAGCCAACTCGGCAGTTGAACTCACTACCCTCCTCTCTACGTGGGACATGACTCCCAGGGGTGTGAATCCCCCTGGCAATGCGGGATATAACTCCTGGGGATGAGCCTGGACCCTGTACTGTGGGATTGAGAGGA
This sequence comes from Choloepus didactylus, assembly GCF_015220235.1. Taxonomy (NCBI): domain Eukaryota; kingdom Metazoa; phylum Chordata; class Mammalia; order Pilosa; family Megalonychidae; genus Choloepus; species Choloepus didactylus. The sequence continues at coordinate 138,420,498 of NC_051312.1, read as the reverse complement.
CCTTCTTGACCAAAAGGGGGAAGAGAGATGAAACAAAATAAGGTTCCAGTGGCTGAGAGAGATTTCAAATGGAGTCAAGAGGTCACTCTGGAGGATGTTCTTATTTGCTATATGGATATCACCTTTTAGTCTTTAATGTGTTGGAATGGCTGGAGGGAAATACCTGAAGCTGTTGAACTGCAACCCAGTGACCTTGATTCTTGAAGACAATTGTATAACTATATAGACTGCACAGTGTGACTATGTGACTGTGACAACCTTGTGGCTCGTATTCCCTTTGTCCAGTGTATGGACAGATGAGTGGAAAAATGGGGACAAAAATTAGATGAAGAAGAGGGAGGGATGGAGGGGATGGAAAGATTTAGGTGTTCTTTTTTGCTTTTATTTTTATTTTGGAGTGAGGAAAAGGTTCAAAAATTGATTCTGATGATGAATGCACAACTGTATGATGGTGCTATGAATGATTGTACACTGTGGATGACTGTAAGGTATGTGAATATATCTCAATTAAACTATTTAAAAAAAATAAATGAACAATGGGGGGAGTAGGGAAATGGGATGTTTTGGATGTTCTTTTTTATTTTAATCTTTATTTTATTTTTTGGAGTAATGAAAATGTTCAAAGTTTGATTTTGATGATGAAAGTACAACTAAATGATGATACTGTGAACAACTGATTGTACACTCTGAATGATTGTATGTTATGTGATTATGTGATTATCTCTCAATAAAATTGCATTAAAAAAATGAAGGGTTTGAACTTCATGTTCTCAAACAGGAATCCCTTGGAAGCCAGGTAGAAAATGCAAATCTATGAGGAGGCTGAAGAGGGACTTAAGACAACAGGAGAGTTATGTTTTGTAAACATTTTCAAAGCATTGAGAAGGCCAAACAAAATATTTCTGGGCATGAAATGTGTCCATAAAGCCACACACTTGTAATTCTTGGACTAGATACTAAGGTTTCTTCTGGGTCTGAGTTTCTGTGAATACTCTCTAATTTGTTCCTGCTGTCCTGTCCACTTGAAATGTTAGCTGCCACCACTGCTCTCTATCACCTCTAATCCTAATTTCTTCTTTCAAAACCCACCCAAAATGCCACCTACCCCAGGAAGTTTCCCTTGATTTGTCTCTCTTTAAGTTGGAAAAATTCTCTCCCTTCTCTGAATTCTCCTAGCACATTAATCGACTCCTTTTGTGACCCTTATTGTTTTCTCTACTGTATTATGTTATTTATGTGCTGGTTTTCGGTCTTCAGTCTTTCCCTACATAGATGTTTTGAGCTCATTGTCTAATTGAGTATGTTATCTCCACCATCTGGAAAGTCACCAACTATTTATTAAGTGCTTGCCCTGTGCGCTACACTCAGCACTGAGTAGTAGAGACACAATAAATATTTGCTGAGTTAATGGCATTTAGACCCATTGATTTTGGCCTTTTAAGACTCTAAGCAGAGAACTCATTTCCCATTTGAGCCTGCCTGGACTTCTGATCTACAGAATTGTCAAATAATAAATGGGGGCTGTTTCAAGCTTCTAAGTTTGTGATAATTTTTATGTGGCAATAAAAAATGAATTCAGATGTCCCAGCAGCTCTGTGGAGAGATCCATGTGAGAGGAACTGAGACTTCCTCCTCAAAGCCTGCACCACCTTGCGGCCGTGTGAGTGAGCCTCCTTGGAAGGGGACCTGCCAGCCCCAGTCAAGCTTTCAGATGACTGCAGCCCCAGCCAGTCTGAACTACAACCTCATGGGAGACCCTGAGCTAAAACCACCCAACCAAGCTGCTCCCGGATTCACAACTCACAGAAATCAAGAGAGATAATAAGTGATTGTCAATGTTGCAAGCCATTAAGTTTTAGGGTACGTTTTTTAAGTGCTGCAATAGATAACTAATACAGTTGTTCTCAGTAAATGTTTTCAAATTGATTGCCCACCCTAGGCAGTACAACCAAGCAAGGGAATCTTGGGCATTGTTGGTTTTTGGTATCCCAGAATTTAAACCATGTGGGCTGCTTCATATTCCCTAAGGCAGATCCTTTGGATCCTTTGCTCAACTCTCCTCCTACCTCCATCCCCTAGTCAAAATTCCTGTCTGGGGTTTTCAGGGTCTAGAGTTGTCTGAGTTGCTCCATTGAGCTTGCTTAAGAGAAAATTAAGTTTCCTTAGGAAGAAAAAACAATTTAAAAAATGGGAAGAACACATCTTAAAAATGAACTATGTTGGAATATTCACACTTCTCGATTTCAAAATGTACTACGAAGCTATGACTAAGTAATCAAAACAGTATGGTGTCTAAAGTTGTATGTAATGGTGCCTAAGAGTCTCCCCCTGAGTACCTCTTTGTTGCTCAGATGTGGCCCTCTCTCTCTCTAACTGAGCCATCTCGACAGGTGAACTTGCTGCCCTCCCCCCTACGTGGGACCCGACTCCCAGGGGTGTAAATCTCCCTGGCAATGCAGAATATGACTCCCGGGGATGAATGTGGACCCGGCATCATGGGACTGAGAGTATCTTCTTGACCAAAATGGGGATGCAAAATGAGACGAAATAGTTTCAGTGGCTGAGAGATTCCAAATGGAGTCGAGAGGTCACTCTGGTGGACATTCTTATGCACTATATAGATAACACCTCTTAGGCTTTAATGTATTGGAATAGCTAGAAGTAAATACCTGAAACTACCAAACTCCAACCCAGCAGTCTGGACTCCTGAAGACAATTATATAATAATGTAGATTACAAGGGGTGACAGTGTGATTGTGAAGACCTTGTGGATCACACCCCCTTTATCTAGTGTATGGATGAGTGGAGGAATGGGGATAAAAACTAAAGGACAAATGGGGTGGGATGGGGGGATGATTTGGGTGTTCTTTTCTCACTTTTATTTTTTATTCTTGTTCTGGTTCTTTCTAATGTAAGGAAAATGTTCAGAGATAGATTGTGGTGATGAATGCATAACTATGTTATCATACTGTGGACAGTGGATTGTGTATCATGGATGATTGTATGGTGTGTGAATGTATTTCAATAAAACTGAATTTAATAAAAAAAAAAAAAAGATGTAAAGGACAGAATAAAATGTTCCAGGCAAATTGGAAAAAAAAAAAAAAAAAGTATGGTACTGATAAATAATTTAACTTGTATGATCAGTTTGTTTGAACACCAAAGGGACATGGAGCTGTGAAAGGGAAGTAGGATTTGGTGAGTTTGTACAGGCTGGGGTGAAATCCCAACACATCCCAGAGTGATGTGGGCAGAGAGTGAAAGTGTATTTGCAGGGCCCCCTGAGGAACTGGGGAGAAATGCAGAGATATTGGACTTTCCCACCTGGGTTATTGCTGTTTTTCCTGCAAACATTGAGGACTGCCAATTTAGTGGGCCAAGCCCTCGATCTCGGGGCTTTCCCTTGTGAGGCTATTTGCTGCAAGGGAAAGGCTAGGCCTACTTATAATTGTGCCAGAGAGCCTCTTTGCTGCTTAGAAGTGCCACCCCCCCCCCCGCAAGACCACTTGGCAGGTGGCTTCATTACCCTCCCTCCTACGTGGGATGTGACTCCCAGGGGTGTAAATCCCCTTGGCAATGTGAGACATGACTCCTGAGAATGAGTTTGGACCCTGTACTATGGGATTTAGAGGATCTTCTTGACCAAAAGGGGGAAGAGAGATGAAACAAAACAAGGTTCCAATGGCTGAGAGATTCCAAATGGAGTTGAGAGGTCACTCTGGAGGGTACTCTTATACACTATATAGGTATTACCTTTTAGTTTTTGGTGTGTTGGAATAGCTAGAGAGAAATAACCTGAAGCTGTAGAACTGCAACCCAGTGACCTTGATTCTTGACGATGATTGTATATCTATGTAGCTTGCACAGTGTGACTGTGTGATTGTGAAAACCTTGTGGCTTGCACTCCCTTTTTCCAGTGTATGGACAGATGAGAGGAATAATGGGGACAAAAATTAGATGAAAAAGAGGGAGGGATGGAGGGGATGGAAAGATTTAGGTTTTCTTTTTTGCTTTTATTTTTATTTTGGAGTGAAGAAAAGTTCAAAAATTGATTCTGGTGATGAACGCACAACTGTATGATGGTGCTGTGAATAATTGATTGTACACTGTGGATAACTGTTGGGTGTGTGAATATATCTCAATGAAACTGTATTTAAAAAAAGTAAATGAGCAATGAGGGGAGGAGGGAATGGGATATTTTAGATGTTCTTTTTTATTTTAATTATTACTTTATTTTTTGGAGTAATGAAAACATTCAAAGAGTGATTGTGATTAATGCACAACTATATGATGATATAGTGAACAACTGATTGTACACTTTGAGGGATTGTATGTCATGTGAATATATCTCAATAAAATTGCATTTAATTTTTTAAAGAAAGCAAAAAAATTGTATTAAAAAAACAAAAAAACCAGTATGGTACTGACATAAGGACAGATAGATAGATCATATGGGATAGAACTGAGAGTTCAGAAACAAATGCTTCCATGTATGGCCAGCTGATTTTTGACAAGGGTGCCAAGTCCACTCAGTGGGGAAAGAATAGTCTCTTCATAAATGGCACTGGGAAATCTGTATATCCACATGCAAAAGAATGAAATTGGACCCTTACCTCACACCACGAACAAAAATTAACTTAAAGTGGATAACCCAAATATAAGAACCAAAACCATAAAACTCTTAGAAGAAATCATAGGGGACAATTTTAATGACCTTTTACTAGGAAGTGGATTCTTAGATATGACATCAAAAGCATGAGCAACAAAAGAAAAATAGGTAAATTGGACTTCATCAAAATTAAAAGCTTTTGTGCATCAAAAGACATTATCGAGAAAGTGAAAAGTCAACCTACAGAATGGGAGAAAATATTTGGAGAAATATTTAATACCCAGAATATATAAAGAACTCCTACAACTGAACAACTAAAATACAGACAATTCAATTTAAGAAGTGGGCTAAACCCTGAGTGCCTCTTTGTTGCTCAGCTGTGGCCCTCTCTCTCTCTCTAACTAAGCCACCTTGGCGGGTGATCTCACAGCTCTACCCCCTATGTGGGACCTGACTCCCAGGGGTGTAAATCTCCCTGGCAACACAGAATATGACTCCCGGGGATGAATCTGGACCCGGCATCATGGGATTGAGAACATCTTGACCAAAAAGGGGGATGCGAAATGAAACGAAATAAAGCTTCAGTGGCTGAGAGATTTCAAATAGAGTTGAGAGGTCACTCTGGTGGACCCTCTTGCACACTATATAGATAACACCTTTTAGGTTTTAATATATTGGAATAGCTAGAAGTAAATACCTGAAACTATCAAACTCCAACCCAGTAGTCTGGACTCCTGAAGACAGTAGTATAACAATGTAGCTTACAAGGGGTGACAGTGTGATTGTGAAAACCTTGTGGATTGCACTCCCCTTATCCAGAGTATGGATGGATGAGTAGAAAAATGGGGAAAAAAACTAAATGAAAAATAGTGCGGGATGGTGAGGGGGATGATTTGGGTGTTCTTTTTTACTTTTATTTTTTGTTCTTATTCTGATTCTTTCTGATGTAAGGAAAATGTTCAAAAATAGATTGGGGTGATGAATCCATAACTATATGATTGTACCGTGAACAGTTGATTGTATACCATGGATGACTGTATGGTATGTGAATATATCTCAATAAAACTGAATTTAATTTAAAAAAACAGAAGTGGGCTAAGGAATTAAATAGACATTTCTTCAAAGAACATATATAAATGACCAATAAGCATATGAAAAGATGTTCAACATCATTTGCCATTAAGAAAATGCAATTAAAAACTACAATGAGAAACCACCTCACAGCTACTAGGATAGCTGTTATTTATTTTTTTTTAAATGGAAAATAATGAGTGTTGCGAGGATGTAGAGAAATTGGAACACTTGTGCATTGCCGGTAGGAATGTAAAATGTGCAGCCACTGTGGAAAATAGTTTGGCAGTTTCTCAGAAAGTTAAACATAGAATTACTGTATGACCTGGTAATCCCATTTCTAGCACTATACCCAAAAGTATTGAAAACAGAGACTTGAACAGATGTTTGCACATTGATGTTCATAGCAGCATTATTCAAAATTTCCAAAAGGTGGAAGCAACCCAAATGTCCATCAATAGATGAAAGGATAAATGAAATGTGGTATATTCACACAAAAGAAATATTATTCAGCCATAAAAAGGAATAAGTTCTGATACATGCTACACATGAATGACTCTTGAAGACAATAAGTTGAATGAAATTAGCCAGACACAAAAGCACAGATATTGTATGATTCCACTTATGTGAAATAGCTAGATTATGTAAACACTTAGAGACAGAAGGTAGAGTACACATTACAGGGGTGGGTTGGGGGATGAGGAGAAAAGCATAATGGGTACAGAGTTTCTTTTTGGAGTGATGAAAACATTTTAGTAATGGATGGTGGTGATGGTAACAAAATAAGGTGAACGTAATTAATATCACTGAGTTATACATATAAAAGTAGTTCAAATGGGAACTTTTGCATTGTATACGTTACCACAAAAAAAATTTAAAAACAAAATGGAAAGAAACATATTTCACAAGAATATTGTTAATTGAGCAATAATGGTGTGAAAACAAAAAACTATAGTCATTAAATAGAAAGAAAAATCTCTATATCCACAAATGTGAAACAATGACTAAAACTTTAACAATAGCAGGTAACATATATTTTTAAAAAGAAAAAAGTTCAGAATAATGTGTACATTTAGCTAACACTCCATGTAACAAAAAATATATTTATAAACATAATACTGTCTAGGCATAGAATATCACTGGTAATAAAGATTGCCTTTTGGGAAAAGAACTGTATGGTTGGGGAAGGGGTGAGAGAGAGACCTGTCTTTATTGTATCTTTTTGTGCCTTTTGAGTCTGGAACTGCGTATATGTATTGTCTATGAACAATAAATCACTTCCTTGAAAAGACATAGTAGATGCTCACAACAGTTTCCAACTTCCTCTCCTCCTTTCTCTTAACACACACACAACTAGAACTCTTTGCACATACACCTTCTTTCTACAAGTGCACTTGAACATAAACATACAGCCGAATGTTCTCCCTCACAACTGACCACACCACCCAAGGACACACACAGAAGCAGCGATGCATCTGCTGCACCCACAGACATCACTATGAGTGTCCCCAACAAGCACAGGTCCTGCACATGTGTGTATGTGTGTTACGTATGAACATATGTATGTACGCATAGGTGCCTCCCTCACGTGCACCTGCTTCCTGTGTGCATATACCTGGGTGAATACCCCGAATTACAAGGCAAAACACATTAGAAGTATCCCATGCACAAGCTCCCAAGGGACCTAATTACAGGTGACTGTAGCTCTCTAATTAGGGGAGGACTCATTAGCTGTTAAACAAGGGAGGAGAATGTGGGCCTGAAATTAAAAGTCCTGAATGACAAGTGCAGCCTTCTCAAACAGTTGGGAGAGAGGGGCTTAATTGCCCTTTGATAAAACTGGGGTGGGGAAGACTGGGGGTGGGGGGGAGGCCTCAAAGCGGGGTAAACCCCCACCCCCGACCCCTCCAGTATCTGCCTGGATGTCATTTCCACCAACACACAGCCACTCTCCTTCCACTGCTGGCAGGAACTCGTTACTTGGACCCTGCTCTCTCCTGCCTCCACTCTGAGCTGACGTCTGTGCTCCCTCTGGAATCCGGGGTCCATGGTCCCCATCCCCCTCCCAGCCCCCCTGTTCACTACCTGGGTGACCTTAAGTGACTCATGTCAGCCAAGAGAACCTGATTCCTCAATTACAAAGTGGAACCACCAACAGCCATCCTACAGAGCTGGGAACACTGGTGCAGGGGTAAGTGGGAAAGCACTTTATGAACCTCAGGTTGCTGGACAATTATTAGCTGTAATTTTATCCAAGAACCGATTGAAGGCTCCTGGAGGTCAGGAATCATATCCTAGCCATCTTTGCTTTCAGATGCACACCACGTTCACTTAATAGGGAGGAATTAATGGGTCATTTTCACTGTGGGGTAAATGACAGACTGGGATGAAGAGGTTCTCTCTCTCCTGGAGTAAACAGATGGACAAAACCTTTGGCAATGGGATGATGCTGGGATGGCCATACCATTCATTCTAATATTTATTGAGCATGTACTGCATGGCAGGCACTATCCTAAACATTTACTTGTATTCACTTATCTGGCCCTTAACATTGACCTAAACATTATCAGCATCATCCCCATTTAAAGATGAGTCTTGGGTTAAGGGACTTAACTAAAGCTGCACTGCTAGTAACCAGGGGCATGGGACTTAAACCCAGGCAGCCTGGCTCCTCAGCCTATTCTTAAAGTGTGACAAATTTAGGCACTAGCCAGCAGGTGGCAAGAGACATTTGGAGTTTGGGGTCCTTTGGATGCCCTTGAAATCATAGTTATAGCTAACACTTCATGAGTACTTATAATATGATAGACATCAGGCTAAGACCTTTTACAGATGTTGTCTCCCTTAATTTTTCCAACAACTCTGTGAAATAGGTTATTATTATCCCTGCTTTACGGATGAAGAACTTGGAGTCCAGAGAGGTAAAATAAACTGCCCAAGATCACAGTAAAAGATGGATGTAGAATTAAAATTGGAACCTTGTTAGGCTGACTCTGAGACCACATCCTTAACCACATAATATTTTGCAGTTACTATGCCTAAACAGCCACCTCCTCTGTTCAAGCTTTAAGACTGGTTCTATGTGGTCCAGCTAATCTGGTTCTGACTGAAGAAGAGAGAAGTCAGGTGGAGAGAACTTCCATGGCCGGGTGGAGTGGGGAGTGAGCAGAGAGGAGACTGAGCTGGACACGATGGGTGAGGGAGAGAGGAGAAGGGAAAAGGAAGACAGTAACAGTTGGATTCAGTCCCTATTTACAGAGAATCTTCTAGAAGCAAGGTATTTTGCCAGATGCTTTGAGGTGCAAAGAATAACACAGACTCCTCTGCTCCCAAGATTTTGTGGCCCAGAGGGGGCACAAAACTAACCCTCCAGTGAGCTATGTATCTTCCATGGCACAGAGATGCAACTGAGCTTTGGAAAGTCCATGGGGAAATATGCCCATGGTGGATGGAATCGGAGAAAACATTGTGCAGAAGCAGGACTTTGGCTTGGCTCTTTATGTGAGGAGAGGATCCCAGTGGGTGGAAATAGCTGAGAAGGGTGTCCCAAGAGCTGTGGTTGTGATGCCTAAACTTTTCCTTTATGCAATGGCCTCACATTTGAAAGATTTTGCCTCTCAGAGTACATTTATTGAGTAATTTGGTTTCCTATTTATAATGAAAGACAATAAGACTATCATTTAAAGCTCCTCCTCCTCATGCATTAGCCCACATTTATTTAACAACCAACTATTAAGCACTTGTTAGCATACGGTACCTGCTAGCATTAAGCACTAGGAGCACAGTGATGGATAAGATACTGCCCCTCCTTCAAGGAACTTTCTGAGTTTTCCAGTTGAAAGCAAAGAAACTTGACATTTCTGTCTAGTACCATCTGAGGTAGGTAAATGTATGACAGTTATTAGACCTTTGGATATGTTAGAAAAGAAACACAGCTGCCATTTGTTGAGAGACAATCATGTGCCAGGCATGAACCAGGCACTTTACAGATGCGTGCTGATTTGTCTCCTGTCTCCCCGCCACTATCACTGGAAGGCAAGCTCCAGGCCTTGATCATTCCCGTATCACCAGTGCCCACAGAGTCGCCTGCCACGTAATAGGTGCTCAACAAATACCTGTAGGATCCACCAAATGAGTTATCTCTAAGCTCTCAAAACCCCTGCAAAGTAGGTGTGGTTATTTCCCTTTTACTGATGAGGAAGCCAAGACAGAGAGAGATTGAATAGCTTACCCAAGTTCTTGTAACTCTAAACAACAGGGAAGGACTTAAGTCCTAGATCTGTCTGACTTTGAAGGTGCCCCTCCCATGACACTCTCCCACTACAGGCCCCTACAGCCGGGACACTAGTTAGGATAACTCTGTGATAAGACATGAATACCAAAAAGTGTGTTGAGAAGGGGGAGTGGTTAGGAGACATGCATTCTGGGGGAGTGTGGGGATTGAGGTTGGGTGACGTTTTAGTGTGGAAGGTCCTGAATGCCAGACTGAAGACTGTGGATTTGGAAGCACCTGGTAATGCAAACTTTTGGCTTGGTTGCAACTGCGTCTTAGGAGTCTAGCAGCAATATAAGTGGTGGTTTGGAGTTAAGAAAGATGGCAGATGACCAGAATCATTAATTCATGAGTTGAGGGTGATGTAACCAGTGATTGAACACAGGTGGTAACAGTAGGAACAAAAGGGAGGGATGATAGAGTAGACTCCAATGACCCACATCAGGGAGCCAGGAGGAAGTTCCAGCAACAAGTGGGTGAGGTCTGTGGGGTTCCATCCCATTCCTAGTGTACTCTTGATGGGGTGGGTAGCCTCTGTTTTAGGATCACAGCTTTAAACCAATCATCTTATGCAGAGCCTGAGATCCTTCAGCAAAGATGTACTGAGCACTTCATATGATAATATGCTTACAGCATCCATATCACTATTTTTTGCACTTTGGGATTAGTTCAATAAAACACATTAAACACATACCATGTTTTTGAGATACAAGGAGGACAGAGGAGCAGGACACAGGCTTCCTAGTTCAACCTATAAGTGATGGGAAAGTTACTTCTTTGTCTTGCAATTTCTTCATCTGTAAAATGGGGATGATAATTGCCCCTATCTCACAGGTTGCCATGAGATTTGAATGACTTAACTTGGTAAAGCATGGAGAACAGCGTCTGGCAGGTAGGAGGCGATTTGTAAATGTTTGCTAACGTGACGATTTGTGTAAGATGCAGCCCTTCCCCTCAAGGACACAGTCCAGCACTATGTGGCAATAATAGACACAGGGGACAAAAGAGTTCTAAAGAAGGAGGGATTCCTGGAGACATCTTTTCTACAGTTCAGCCTGACCCCTCTCGCTGCCAGCCAAGCTCTTTTCACAGTCTCCAAGGCCAGTGTCTTATCCCCCATCCCTCCCCCAGCTCCTCTGAGAGAAAATGACCATCAGCCTATCAACCCTCCCCAAGTCTCTTTGACCCTTGTGCTTCCCAAGAGTGTGTAAGAACCAGAGCCCCCATGCAAACTGGGAGGTCACCTTCTCTTCCAGTTCTGTGGACATGCCAAGAACTAAGTATTTTCCTGGGACAAATGAGATTATTTTCCCTTAGGAGAGGAAAAATAAAAAAGACAATCCTCACCTCCCCCTGGACAGATAGTCATCTGCCTGATCACCTGCAAGGCAGATGAGCCCGAGCGATGCCCTCTTTCTAGTTCATTTAGGGGAGAAAAATTACCAGCAAGAAACCAATTAGCATCCTCTATGAGTAGGTCCCAAGCCTTCTGGAGCCAATTCTTTTACTCCATCCTCCGTGTACAAGCAGCATCTGCTTTAGGATCTTTGTCCTAATTGAGTCCAACCAGAGCTGTTATTATTTGTTACTCATAGGCCCAAGAGAGAAGAGGGGGGTGGGGCTCAGTCCCTTCTTTGTCTCCAGCCCAGAGGAAAGCAACCAAAAGAGAGGGTGGTGGGTCACAGGGGTCAGAGGTCAGCAATGGAGGACCTACTGAGACACTTGGGTTGTGGATTTACACACGATGAGAAATAATAGAAATGAATCTTCTCTGAGCACTTATTACGCACCAGGCACCATTCTGAATGCTTTATATGGATTATTAGATTTAATCATCATGACAACTAACAGCAAGTTGTTCTTACTTCCCATTTAAAAACAGTGAACATTGAGGAATTAAGACTTTGAGGACTTGCCCAAGGTCTCACAACTAGATAGAAGGTAAACCGGGATTGGGGCTTGAAAATTCCCACTACTGCCTCTGGCTCTCAACCACTGTGCTCCTTCTCAGTCAGCTGGTCCCTTTGCTGCACTCAGACAGCTAAGTCACCAGCTGCAACATCGGAGCAAAGCCTCAAGTTCAGCTGCTGCTGCTCCATCTTCGTGACCTCCATTTATCTGCTGGGAGAGTCTTGGCAAGCATCAGGAGACAGTGTGTTCCTTGAATGCAGAACTCTGTCCTGGCTGCAGTGGGGAGATACTGAGAAACAAGAAGCTGCCTTTGAGGAGCCCTGGTCTAATGGGGAAACAGGACATGCAAAAGATCCAGGTAAGCAAGATCCAGGTAATGTCTGTCATTAGGGGCAAACAGCCTGTAACCCACAGCCCAAACTCCCTAGAGAAGCATGCAAGGTCCATCACTTTGTGGCCTCTACTGACTTCCCCTAATTCAGGGTTCTTGCCCTGGGAGGAGACTGAGAAGAAGAAAATTCCTCTCCTGGGTCACAGCTTCGCATTTCAATCCTATTGGCAAAGGCTGATTCCCCATCAATGGAGTAAAACTGTTTGGGTTTAAAGCCAAATGGCCAGATTCTAGTCCTTCTATTTCTGAGAGCCCAGGGTTGCACATTCAAATGTCTTCGGGGCCAGGCCTGGCACGTATTGAGTATCATATAATAATAATTATTATTATTATTTCTATAGCACATGTTTCATAGTCATGGATGCCATGGACATGCAATAACAATCTAAGCTATGTACACAGTTTGACAGCGAGAAGGTAATCGAGAGCTGTATTGTGGAAATATCTCTAGCTTCCTTGGTTTCCTGCAGTTCACCTTTATATATCCATTTCTTATTTGTTGATTATATAATAACCATAATAGTTACTATTATCAGAGTAGTAATCATAATAGCTAACTTATATAGAAAGCTATCTGTGAGTCAGATATAGATATAATATAAAAGTTTATATTTAGGGCTGTTGTTATCACCATTTTACAGATAAGGACACTGAGGTTTAGAGATGTTAAATAATTTGCCAATTTTTAAAAAGCAATAAAAATGTGCTGCCTGGATGTAATATAATTCTGTACCAATCTATGAACCTTAAAGACAAGAATTCCTGGAGATAAGGTTTATTCTTTAAAAGGGAACTGTTTGTTTCCAGGTAATAACCATTTTGGCTAGGGAGACACCACTTAGAGCCAAAGGAAGCAGAGAGACATTGTGCCGGTTTGTATATATTATGTCCCCCAGAAAAATCCATGTTCTTTGATGCAATCTTGTGGGGCAGATGTATTAGTGTTGATTAGGTTGGAACCTATTGGTTCAGTGTTTCCATGGAGATGTGACTCAATCAACTTTGGGTGAGAACTTTCATTGGATTATTTCCATGGAAGTGTTGCCCCACCCATTCAGGGTGGGACTTTATTGGATCACTGGAGTACTTTACAAAGAGTCACTCAGGCCCAGACACAGCAGCAGCTGTGAGTAACATTTTGGAAAGCAACTGAGAGAGACATTTTGGAGACAGCCTTTGAAAGCAGGCTTATGCTAGCCCCTAGTTTGCTCCGGAGAAGCTAAGAGAGGACAAAATGCCCTAAGAGCAACATTTTGAAGAACACACAGGAGCTGAGAGAGGAACTGGAACATAACCTGGGATCAGCAGATGCCAGCCACATGCCTTCCCAGCTAATAGATGTTTTCCAGACACCATTGGCCTTCCTTCAGTGAAGGTATACTTGTTGACGCCATAGTTGGACCCTTCTATGGCCTTAAGACTGTAACTTTGAAACCAAATAAACCCCCTTTATAAAAGCCAGTCCATTTCTGGTGTTTTGCATAACAGCAGCATTAGCAAACAGGAAGAGATGTAGAGTTGAAAATGTTCATTTTAAACATGTGCATAGCATTTGACATTTCATTAGGTACTCTTAGCGGCTCCAGAGCCTTTTGAAAATGAGGCAGTGTATAACTAAATAAATATGACATCATATTGTTTTCCTTGAACAATTCTCACAAGGAAACCAAGGTAGGCATTCTGATCCCCTTTTTTCAGATGGGAAAACTGAAGCTCAGAGGGATTAGGTGACTTGTCTAAGGTCACACAGCTAAGTGCAGAGCCAGGATGCAAAGCTATGGTCTAGAATTTTATACCTAAGAGCCTTTCCCTGCACTGTGCCGGCTAGAAGATGAGGACCACAGGGGGAGGAATCAAGCCATTGTATTTACAGCACCATGCTAAATGCCAAGGAGGGCACAGAGAATAAAAGGGCTCCTGACTAGACACTCCTCATGCTTCAGGTGGAGAGGCAAAGCACATCCAGGGAAATGAGTTGACATACAAGAAACATCCCAAAGCAGTGAATTTGGAAATGAAAGGAAGTTGTTGTCAGAGGTCAATGGGAAAGTCAGATTCTATGCCTAAGGAAGGGATTTGTGTACAAAGGCTATGGAACATGCTGACTGAATAGAGGAAGCAAATGGGGGGAGAGGCTGCAGCCCTGCTCAGTCCCACACCCCCATCCGGCGCTGATGGCAACCCTCGTGTACAGAATCCTTCAATGCCACAAAACGCCTCTGCTTTTTTCTTTTCCCAAATTGTGTGTGTATTTCATTATGATTTTGATGGAAAGCTGGGGAATTTGTTCCCTGCAGCTCCTCTCTCCAGCATCGCCATTGCTTTAATCTTTTGAGCTGCCTAATTACCTAAACGCTTCTGGCCAGCAAGTGGAATGGGGGTGTCGGGGCTGGGGTCTCTCGCTTTCCTCCTCTTCCCCCAGCAGCGCCATCCCCACCTCAATTTGAAAGGCCCAGTGGCTTTCACTGGAGCGGAGCAGCTCCATTTCCCTCCAATATTAATAATTATGACATTAGAAGGGTGATCTGCTGCAATTCAGCTTTTCTATCTGCAGGCTGGTGGCTGCATATCAATGGCATGATTAGGCAAATGAAATCAGATTGGCACTGTTAGGAAATATTTACATGGCCAGAATGCATATGCTCCAATCTCATTGTTCCCATTATTAAGCCATTTTATAATCTCATAACATTTAGACTCACACTTTGCATTTCTAATTAATTTGAGGAGTGATTTCGCTGGGAATTAATTGCAACTTGCGCATTCTTATACACACAAACTCTCTGAGAAACAAACTCTGGTTGGCAATCATGCAATTCACTCCCAGGACGGATTCCAGGCAGACTTCTGCTCTCACCCATCCTTTTTCTGTCATCTGGGAAAAGTGGCTGGGGACATTGGTTTTTATTACAATCGGGCTACAAGTCACATGTAGGAATATTCTGAGTGCAACGATGCCTTTCGAAGACCTGAGCAGACTTCACAAGAAAGCAGTTTGATATAGGGTAATGGTTTTCAGCCTTTTGGATTTCATGGATCGATAACATAAAATAATTTCTAAAATAATAATAATAATGATAATAATAGATTTGGGATATCTAAATAGCTGTTATGTTGAGCTGTTACATCACCTTTATTTAAAATTACTCCAGTTATAGAGAGCGTGATAGATCTCTCACACTTCAGGGGTAGTTAGCTTTCAAAAGTCTCTAATCAGAAGTCCATACCCCTGAAGCGGCTGCTACAGGCACTTTAATGGCCTTTATCTCCTATTAACACTAGAGTTTTGTTCATGTGCAAAATTGGTGTTAGAAGTGATTTATTACTGGTAAAAGGAGTGTTGTTCAAGATAGTGGATTGGCTAGAAATATTGATCAGGCACATGTGTGATGAACAAGGAATGTGCTTTGAGCATGCCCAGGAGCCTAACCTTTGAGAACAGTGCCCTCACCCTAGAATTTTTTTTTTAATTCAATTTATTGAGATATATTCACATACCATGCAGTCATACAAAGCATACATTCAGTCATTCACAGTACAATTATATAGTTGTGCAATCATCACTAAAATTAATTTTTGATGATTTTCATTACCAGACACACAAAAATAATAAGAATAAAAATTAAAGTGAAAAAGAACAATTAAAGTAAAAAAAGAACACTGGATGCCTTTTTTTTTGTCCTTCCCCCATTTTTCTAGTCATCCATCCATGAACTAGATAAAGGGGAGTGTGGTCCATATGGCTTTCCCAATCACACTGTCACCCCTCATAAGCTACATTTTTATACAGTCGTCTTCAAGATTCATGGGTTCTGGGTTGTAGTTTGATAGTTTCAGGTATTTACTGCTGGCTACTCCAATTCACTAGAACCTAAAAAGGCTTATCTGTATTGTGCGTAAGAGTGCCCACTAGAGACCCAACTCCCAGGGGTGTAAATCTCCCTGGCAACACAGAGTATGACTCCCGGAGATGAATGTGGACCCGGCATCGTGGGACTGAGAGTATCTTCTTGACCAAAAGGGGGATGCAAAATGAGACAAAATAGTTTCAGTGGCTGAGAGATTCCAAATGGAGTCGAGAGGTCACTCTGGTGGACATTCTTATGCACTATATAGATAACACCTCTTAGGCTTTAATGTATTGGAATAGCTAGAAGTAAATACCTGAAACTACCAAACTCCAACCCAGCAGTCTGGACTCCTGAAGACAATTATATAAGAATGTAGATTACAAGGGGTGACAGTGTGATTGTGAAGACCTTGTGGGTCACACCCCCTTTATCTAGTGTATGGAAGAGTAGAAAAATGGGGATAAAAACTAAAGGACAAACAGGGTGGGATGGGGGGATGATTTGGGTGTTCTTTTTTCACTTTTATTTTTTATTCTTGTTCTGGTTCTTTCTGATGTAAGGAAAATGTTCAGAGATAGATTGTGGTAATGAACGCATAACTATGTTATCATACTGTGGACAGTGGATTGTATATCATGGATGATTGTATGGTGTGTGAATGTATTTCAATAAAACTGAATTTAATAAAAAAAAAAAAAAAAAAAAAAAAGAGTGCCCACTAGAGTGACCTCTCGGCTCCTTTTGGAATCTCTCTGCCACTGAAGCTTATTTCATTTCCTTCACATACCCCTTTTGGTCAAGAAGATGTTCTTCATCCCACGATGCCGGGTCCAGATTCCTCCCCGGGAGTCATATTCACGTTGCCAGAGAGATTTACTTCCCTGGGTGTCAAATCTCATGTAGAGGGGAGGGCAGTGATTTCATCTGCCAAGTTGGCTTTGCTGGAGAAAGAGCCTCGCCCTAGAATTTTGCCAAGTTATGTATTAGGAAGCTTGCAGAGGATCTGGTTGCCTGGCTTTGATTAAGAAGTGATCTGAATCTACCTTGAGTGAACCTTGCCTGTAAGATGCTTTGTTGGAGTGAGTGGTTCTCAATCAGGGATGATTTTTCCCCTTTCCACCTCAAGGGACATTTGGCCACGTCTGGAGACATTTTTGGTTGTCAAAACTGGAAGAGGGTGCTGATGGCATCTAGTGGATAGAGGCTAGGGATGCTGCTAAACATTCTAAAAGGCACAGGACAAAGAATTATCTGGCCAAAATGTCATAGTGCTGAGGTTGAGAAACCCTGGAAAAGGACAGTTTCAATTTCATTGAGCTCACAGTACTGGCTGTATGACTGTTTTTTGTACCTCATTGCTAATGCATGTGTACAGAATTTAGTCTGTGCCTCTCTCACTGTAATATACTACCCGGTATTGAAGTTGTTGGGGGAGAAATCTGGAGCCTTTTCCTATTGCAACTACTGGAGACTACCCATGCCTGTCATCAGAAAGAGCCTGATAATTGTGATGACCAGAGTGGCTTAGGTCAGTTTTAAATGATAGCTTAGATTCTCAGTTTTTATTTTGGCAACCTTAAATTTTGTTAATTACTGACTTTAAGAAAAAAACAACTATTGTCTACTATCACCATCACTTTGTAGCAGAATAAAGAGCTTTCAAAGATGATAAAAAGAACAGTCCTTTAAATGAAATACATTTAGCTTAAAACAACTCACTTATTGTTCTCAACTAATCCCATTAGAATTTCCTCTGTTTCCCCTCCAGCTGACTGGAGTGTGCCCGATTCAGAAATGAATTTTGCTCTTGCTGTCTTTAAAGGGATTCTTGGTTCCAGGTGCTCATCTCGAAAGGGGAGCATCTTTCCCAGAGAATATGGAGAAAATCTTCAGGTGGCCAGACCTCTGAGAAATTTTCAAAGTTCTTCCTTCACATTGTTGGAAAAACACAAGTTCTGCTATAATCAAAGGAAAAAAAAAAAGAGGATATAAATTGTACATGGAACTTTGTTCCAGAACCTGTGTGCTTTCATATACTGTTGTCTTATTTGAAGCCACCACAATCCTCTGAGGTAGCATTATTCACACTTTACAGGAGAGAAAACAGCTTTAGTGATTTGCTCAACACTGCATGGCTAGTATGTTGTTTTCCAATATCTGAACCCAGGTCTCTGCCCCAAAGACCTCAGAGGGGAATCATCTCCATCATGATTTGCTAAAAGGACTTGAACACATCCTTACTCAATGTCTGATGGATCATAGGATCAAATGGTCTTTAACGGATCATCTGGTCCAGAGATACCCAAACTTAGGCATTATAGATCATTAAACTTCTTGAAAAGTAATTATACACTTTGATTTTTACAAGGAAGAGTATTAAAACAAATCAAAACAAAACCCAACACTGCCACTTACTATCAATAACATCTTATAGACAAAAGGATATTTTAATACAATTTAGTAACTATTTATTGAGTGCCTATCATGCAGCAACCTTTCTTCTGGGTGTTGGTAAAAACAGCAGAGAACAAGATTAAAGTCCTTGTACTCTTGGAGCTTTTATTCCAATGATATAATCTCAGAAGGAAAGAGAGACTCTTAAGTGAAATACATTGAACTCTATGAAAGATTCATTACAGGGTCCTTATTGTCCTAATTTCATCTTAATTAATAAAAGCCTTGTCATGGGTCAGCTTGGTCCATTGATCAGCATTTAGGAACTTTGGATCTAGCTCACGTGTCTGTTCCCAGGGGCAAAGCACTGAAGTTATCTCAGATGGAAGGAAATCAGAACAAGACTCAGATGCATTCTGGATTCTCCTAGGAATCAGGGTTCATGGCTCAGATGGGAAGTGGAATATGGTATTTGCACCATGTGGTCATCTAAGACAGATCTCTGAGTGCAACTTCTAGCTCTTCAGGTCACCTGGTAAAGTGGCATCTTCCACATCAGCCTAACTTTGCCTGCTTTTTCTACACCCTCGTTGTCAAGTCTGGAAACCTCTCCAAAGCATCTCAAGTTCTCTTTCTTCTGTCTCGTCATTGTAGCTAATCAGCAACCCTGGGAGGTGGTCTTTCTTCCTTTCACATATAGGGCAAGTGCACTCCGGGAAGAGGTCACCTGGCAAGGCAGAAATGGATCTAAAGCCTAGGTCTTCTGCTTTTCATCCACGGATCTATTTGTTGGATTAGTGAAAGACCGACATCTCTGTAGAGAATAGAAAAGGCCAGAAGCTATTCTCCATGGCCTCTATAAGAGCAACCTTGATCTCCTCCCACCTTTCCCCCCAACCTCACCCAGCCTTGTTTGGATTCTGACTCTTTAAAACCACCCTTCCCACTTTGCCCAAAGCAGGTGCTTCCAAGAGTTCAGGGCAATAGGCTTGCATGAGTAGTATCTTTTAGTTACTGAGCTGTTCAGCAGGCTTGGAAGGGGGAAAAAAAGGATTGAAACACTGAAAAATTAGACCCGAGGGAGAGCACAAAGCAGAAGTAGGAGCAAAGTGGGAGAAGCAAGGATTCTGGTGGGAGTTTGAAAGTCATAGGCTGGAAGGCTGTTCTTTTAGCTCCTCTAGGCCACCAGGATCCTTGTCCTAGCTTGATGGTTGGGAAATAAATACCAGCGCCCCCTACTCTACATGAGTGTGGTTAGTTTTGATTTAGAGGAAGAAAATTCTGGTTGTCTGGGATCTTGAAAGAACATTATGCTTCTCCTTTGGCCTACAAGCAGGGTTGCATTTGCACCCTTCCTTGGGTAGGCATCATGCAATGCTCCTCTTTTTCTTGCCAAAGCTGTGCCAAAAAGGATGTGTGATATGTATTTAAATGCAGGCATATATTCTGCATTAGATTTTGCATGTATTACAGAGACCGGGATCAAAGGGCAGAGCCACGAAAATACCTGCTGCTATTGAGCTGAATCATTGGCTCATGGGATGATGGGACTGGAAAGGGGAAGGTTTAACTTTTCTCCTAAGTGAGGGTTTCTTCCAACCTCTTTTGAGGTTAAGTGAGGTTAAGGATTTACTTAACCCCAAACACCGGAGACCAGAGGTCCATGGCCATGTTGGATCACGCTGTTGATCTGAGGTTCCCTTGCCATGGCCCATCATGGAATGTTCCCAACCTCAGGCTATTTAACTGAAGCAAATGAAGTTTCCTGTGCTTGCTTTCTTTCTTTATTTTATATGCATATGTTTGTGTCTGCATATATATATATATATATGCACGTTTTTTCCCCCTCTTCTTCCTAATGGATAAAGTTGACAACAGAGTAGCTGAGCTCTTTTCAGCAGGCAGAAGCCTCCAGATGAATGAGGATGGCTGAATGAGAGGAGAAGCTCTCCATAATTTGTCTCAAACAATCACTTAATGGCTGCAGGAAATTTCTGTAAAATGGGTGAATAGCGTGGGTCCATTTTATCAGCCCCTCAATGAAGGAAAGCCTGCTGGCTTTTAAGATCCAGGCAGCCAACAAAAAGTGGTCTTTATCCTCACACACCAAATCTGTGCATCAGTAAAGTGCAGGCCCTGACAGGAATTTCAATTATTTAATCAAAAAGAAAATGAAAGAGGTCTTAAGTGTTGTGATTCGAAGACAGCCTTTTCATAGACCAATCTAGCGTGCGCTCACATTGAATATGAAGCAAAATGGGAAGGAAATTAAGGCAGCTTCGGCTTAAATCATGTGATTGCAAATAGTAAATTAGTGTCTCGATGTTTTCATTTAAGTGTTTAAGTGGAAGGTTTTATTCCTAATGTAGTGTAGTGACACAGAAGAAAACCCTCGGCGGGTTCCAGCGTCCCCATCTTCCCATCAGCGATGCATTTGCCCTGGGGAGGAAGAGAGAGGAAGAGGCCAACACGGAGAGGGAAGGGGAAGTAAAGCCTCAGTCCCGTTAAGGCGCTTTTGTTTCAAATTGCTACCGAAGTACGCTTTCACGGCAAACTCATTAATCTCAGGATGAGGAACGTCTGTGGAAAATGTACTAAGCAAAATGCATTTCATTTGGAAGGGAAATCAGGAGCTGCATTAGTCAGAGCATATAAATGGCAACATCGTCCATTCTGCTGTTGTTTTGCTTGCGGTAGACTCACTGAATTTGTTCTTAAGGGATAAAGGTTAGGGGAAAAAAATGGTCAACACTGAGCCAGAGAGAAAACATGCCCCGGGCTTTCAAAGGCTTCTGTCTGGTTTTGCTGGGGACGGTACTAGAGGCTGCTGTCGGGAAGGACAAGGTTGTCACTGCATCTCTAGGGAACTAATTGAGTTGGACTGGGTTGACCTCCGACTTGTGCAACAAGTACCTGGGGGTCTTCTCTTTGCAAATGTGCATCCCTTTGTGTTTGTAATTAGCTCGGATTATTCGGCTGGGAATTTACAGCGGTGCACAGCGGGAGGTCAGGATCTGGGTTCACTCCCTAGACCTGCAGTGAAAAGGCTTTTGATAGCAAATCTGAGGGCTAGATTCGACAGTGCCCCTACTGCAGCCCACAGCGGGAGGAGAGGAGTGAGGCTTTAACCTGGCAGCTGTCTTTACTTCCCTAGGGTTATGGACCCTGTGCAATTTAGACGTCCTCAAATCTGCCAATGCCCGCTTCATTCATCCAAGTTCTGCCTCCTCCTTCATGAAGCTTTCCTTGCCCACTTCAAGCTTTCTTCTCGAGACTCTTAAAGCTTTTGGACTATGTTGCTTTCTGGACCCCAAGAGTTCTGAGCTTATACTAACATGTACTATTGTCTAACTTTCTTTTTATGTTTGAATGGTATCTCTACCGCCTCTCTCTTCCTTTTTACTTTTTATTATAAAAAGTTTCAACAAATATTTCTTTATTCCAAAATAAAGAAACAGTGTAAGGATGTATCTGTCACCAAAATTTACCATTTATTAACCTTTTGCCATACTTATTTCATCTCTTTTGAGGTTTACTTGAATTAAATTCAGATGTCGTAACATTCACCCCAATTACTTCAAAACGCCTTTTTATAAAAAACAAAACCACAGTGCCATAGTCACATCTAACAAAATTAGCAATGGTGCCTTAATATCATTTAATATCAAGTCCTTATTCAAATTCCCCATTTCTCAAAAATGTCTTTCATCGTTGGTTTATTTAAAGCAGAATCCAATAAAGGTCCACACATAGCATTTGGTTACGCCCTTTAGGTCTCCAGAACAGTCCTCACTTTTTAAAAATTTTCCTCATGGCATTGCTTTGTTGAAGGAAATGGGGAATTGCCGCCCCGCAACCCACCCCCCCACCCCCCTGCCCCCAGGTGCCTGACCTGGTTTTGTCCACTTGCTTCCACGCAGTCTAACTTCACTTGTTCTAGCCTTCGTGGTTCTCTGTAACTTGAAGTTGGGTCTAAACCTGATTAGATCCCAGTTGGATGTTTTGACATGAATACTTGCTAGGTGATGATGTGTGCTTCATTTAGCCTCACATAATGTCCACTTGTGCCACCATGAGTGATGCTAAGATTGATTGCTGGGTTAAAGTGCTGACAGTCTGCTTCCTCCATATAAAGTGACATTTTCTTGTTTGTAAATAGCAAATCATCAGTAGGGTGAGACTCTGGCACTGTGCACATATCTAGTTTTCCCCACTTCACTTTTTCTGTACATGTTACATTTCCAGTTCAACCAAAATGAAATGAGGGCCAGGGATCCTGTGTTAGCTTTCTATCTTCTGCAGCACCTAGTAGTGCAGGATATGTAGTAACATTCAGTAAATATTGATTGAAGAGGTGCATGAATGAAAGGATGAGATTTTAGTTAATAAATTAAAAAAATTAACATAATGAAAATGCTGCAAACGTATCTGTGACTGATACATTTTTTAAACTTTATTTATCAAAAAATTAAAAAAAAAACAAAATAAAAAAACCACATTTCAAACTAAACAAAAGAATAAGAAAAACAATTAACCTAAAATAACTACATTGTGATACATTTTTAAAAAGGTCCAATACCTTTGGGAATCATGAAATGCTAACATTTCACTGGATGTGGAGAGACTTAGGTTTTTCAGAGTTAGCTTTGCCACTGATGTGCCGCTTGATTTTGGACAAATCACTTTCCTTCCCTGGAACCCATTTGTATGACAAGAATACAAAAAAGAAAAATCTCTAAGGTCTAACTAGCCATGGCATTCTAGGATTCTAAAAAACACAAAGAAATATGTACACCAGTTAGTTGGAGTCTGCAGATCTTGAATCAACTTGGATCTGTTTTATTCCCGTGCACCATAGATTTATTAGTTTAATAAGCTTAAAGGCTGTCATGGCAACCAACCTCCCCACAGCTTGTTATCTGATAACCAGTCATTCTAACTCCATGGCCACCCAGGATCTCTGTCCCATTCAATATGGAGTTGGAAAGATGACCAGGGATTGGTTAGACTTCATGCTATTTTACAAATAGTGGAAAACACTTGCTTCTTTCCCAAGTGAGATAAAGTGTTCCAGGCTGGATAATTTTAGTGGCTAGTCCACCTATATATTTACCTATTCATTCACTCACTCAATCAGGTAGTCAATAGTTATTGAGATCTTGACATGTGCTAGACATTATCCTAGATGCTTGGGATATAATCAGTCCTCTTTAACATAGAGTTTACAGTTTAGAAATGGAGACAAAAATTTAAACAGGTAGTTGCAATACAGTGAGAAAAATATAATGGTATCGGAAATGTGTAGTTTGGCTGGTAGCACAGAGGAAGACAATGACCCACCTGGAGGCATCAGTGAACACTTCCAAGAGGAAGGGAGGTTTTAGCTAAGAAGTTGATAGGAGTTAGCCAGTGTGGGTGTGAGAAATAGCTTGAGCAATTAATGTTTCTGGAAGAGAGGGCAGCATATATTAAGACCCAGAGATGAGAGAGAATATGGCATATTAAAGAGTTTAGCTGGGGAGCTACCAAAGGGTCTATCAGTCATGAATTAACATGATCAGATTTGCATTTTTGAATGATCACTTCAGCTGGTGGAGAAAGGATTGGAGGGAGAGGCAGAAGAGGAGCAGAGAGACTGTTAGCAGTCAAGATCATGCCATTATCATGAGGTTTGAAAACCTTAAAAGAAGAGACCATGTTGGGCTTTTATTTGTATCTTTTAAGCTACTACTCCATGGCTGACATCCATAGAAGGTGACTAATAAATATTTGTTGAATGAATGAGTGGTTGTTTGTTGACTCCATGGCTGAATGCATTTATTTCTGAAAATACCAATAATTCACTCTCTGGATTTTCCAGGACCTTTCTTCTGATCCCTCATGCACAGAGACTTGGGATAAAATTTATGAAAATATTATCATCCATGGTTACAGCTCTGCTCAGCAAGACTTCATGGAGCCCACTGCACCCTCACAGTCCTCAAAATTAAAAGCAATGTCTGCTGATCATTAAAAAGGTCCTAACCACACTTTCAAATCCTACTCGCAATCTCCCTCTAGTTATGCTAATTTCAGTATCCTGCAACTATACCTCATTCTTTTCCACCTATGAGCACCTGTACATGCTATTCTTCTTATATGGGATGGTTTTATTCTACCTGTCCAAATTCTACCAA
Organism: Choloepus didactylus; assembly: GCF_015220235.1. Taxonomy (NCBI): domain Eukaryota; kingdom Metazoa; phylum Chordata; class Mammalia; order Pilosa; family Megalonychidae; genus Choloepus; species Choloepus didactylus. Next base: position 138,395,822 of record NC_051312.1, on the reverse strand, counting down.
TTCTTGATAGTCCTGCCTGAGTCCCACATCTTGTATAACCCTTTACCCATTCAGTATATTTGATCATATAATCAAAATGTGGTTCTGTGAAAAGAACAGTCTTTGGACCTGTACGAGTCTGGATTTAATGCTGCTTCTGCCAGCTGTGTGGCTTTTAAGTCCCTTCTCTGAGCTTCAGTTTCTTGAGATGTGAAATAGTTACATTTTCTCTGAGGTAGGTGGTAGTATCCCCATGTCGCAGATAGAATGACTTAAGGCTCACAAGGGTTAAGTGACTTACCAAAAAAACAGTATTTTCCTTTGATTATTTGTATGAGAATCACCTGGGGCCTCTAAAATGCCACTGATAGTATAACCTAATGCCACCTCTATGAAGAACAGTTTGGCAAAGGCTACGAAAATTACAAATTTCATCAGAAGTTCATGTCCTAAGAATATATCCTAGGGATACATTTCTCCATGAACAAAATGATGTATGTGCATAACTACTTATTGCAGAATTCTCTGTGATAGCAAAAGATTGAAAATATCCCAAGTACCCTTATCATCATCAACAACAGGGAACTGGTTAAATAATTCATGGAATAATATCATATCATGCAGCCAAAAAAAAAAAAAAAGCTGTTAAACAAATAAACCAAGGTTCAAAAACAGAATAAATGGTATGCTCCCTTTGTGTAAAAAGAAGGGGAAAGGATGTATGTACATGTGAAGAATATATTTATATGTATATATTATACCTATATATTAATCTGTATATGCTTTAAATACCTCTGAAAGGATACACAGAAACAAATAACTAGTGATTACCTCCAAAGAGAGCATTGGGTAGCTCAAAGAGAGGGATGGAGGAAGACTTTTTCACTTCATAATCTTTTATAACTTTTGACTTTCAACTTATTTGAATTATTACCAGTAGAAAAATATTGATGTGAAGTTTAATTGGGAAAAAGAACATGGCCATTAAATGAAATAAAATATATCAGTGTAGTATTTAGCCTATGCCAAAGCCCAGGGAATGATATGTTTACTAATAAATACCAGGACAATAAAGTAATATGGACAGGAGTGGTTTCCTGGGGAGAAGGGGTTGGGTTGGATCTAGATTTGGATGGAGAGTATCTGTGTAGACGGAGAGGTGAGAGGGAAGATCCTTCCAGGAAGAGGACAGATGAAAGCAACTTTTAATAACTGTGTTTCGAGAGGTTATGATCCAAGAGTAGAAGGTGAAGGCTCTGTTTTAGTTCAATTTTGAAGCAGTTTCTCCAAATTCAGCCATCCATATTTCCTCCAAGAGACACCATCCTGATGAGCTTGCCATCTCCCAGACAATAGGGAGGGACTGGGCAACGGCACTATATTTTTCTTTTACTTGGATGCTGTCAAATAATAGTACAGTGAATCACAGAAGTATATTCATGTCAATTTTCAGAGAGCCCAATACTGTATATAGGAAAAATACTATAAATACAGTAGATAAAATTAAATTCTTGGCCTAAAAGTGGGAGCAAGATGCTTGTGAGAAAAAAGCCTCCAAATGCATACTATCTTTTTACAAGATATGTGTTCAATAAATATTTCAAATTTGAGCTGAATAAATCACAAGAGCTCTTGGATTCACTGTCTCCCAAAACTATTTCCTCTCCTATTTACAAAGACGTTTGAGCCCGCTTCACCTTAATGATGAAAATATTGTACTGATTAAGTAAAATACGTGGAGACGCTCTTGTTTTGTTTTTGTTTTGCGCATGTTCAGTTGCATGTAGTTTGTGTGTGTGTGTTTGAAGCAAGCATAAGGCTTATATTTTCCCTGCATTTCTTTGTTCCTTGCACTCTTTATCTTATCTCTCCAAAATACCTCACTCAGAACCTAGCAAAGGTTGAGTACATCTGTGCTGGTTTGATTGTATTATGCTCCCCCAAACACCATTATGTTTGATGTAATCTTGTGTGGGCAGACCTATCAGTGTTAATTAGATTGTAATTCTTTGAGTGTTTGCATGGAGATGCGCCCCACCCAACTGTGGGTGATGACTCTGATTGGATAATTTCCATGGAGGTGTGGCCCCGCCCATTCAGGGCGGGTCTGAATTAAATTACTGGAGTACTGTATAAGATTAGACAGAAGGAGCAAGCTGCTACAGCCAAGAGGGACACTTTGAAGAAAGCACAGGAGCTGCAGACGAGAGACATTTTGAAGACGGCCGTTGAAAGCAGACTCTTGCTCCGGAGAAGCTAAGAGAGGACAAATACCCCAAGTGCAACTAAGAGTGACATTTTTGAGGAACTGCAGCCTAAAGAGGAACGTCCTGGGAGACAGCCATTTTGAAACCAGAATTTTAGAGCAGATGCCAGCCATGTGCCTTCCCAGCTAATAGAGGTTTTCCGGACACCACTGGCCATCCTCCAGTGAAGGTACCTGATTGCTGATGTGTTACCTCAGACACTTTATGGCCTTAAGACTGTAACTCTGTAACCAAATAAACCCCCTTTTATAAAAGCCAGTCCTTCTCTGGTGTTTTGCATTCTGGCAGCATTAGCAAACTAGAACTTCCAATAAGTTTTCTTTGCCTGATTGGGTTTTCTCCAACAGAAGAAAACAGACTTAGTCCTGATCTTGAACTATTTTTCAATTTGCCATTTATGAACTCAGGCTGGGGAAAAGTGGGAACATATAAAGAACTGTATGATCATCCCACAGGAAGATGTTTAAAATCATCTTTAAGGTAGCTTCTAGAGCTAAATAGAAATTCGTCCCTCCTAAGCAGGAGAGCCCTCCCAAGGGCTTTCTGCCTCCTGCCCAATACATTTCCCTCAACCCGCCCCCAGCAAGAGACTCTTTCTGGGATTATTTAAGCCTACTTTTAAGAAGAAGTGTGATGTTGGATTCATTGATTACTTGTGTCCATGGTAGCCCTAGGGTTCTAGTATTGATCATTTGAACTTGCTTTTATGAGGGAGCCAGGCCACCAGCACCAGCAGCTCCAGCAGCAACAGCACCAGCGCCACCAGCACAAGTAATACCAGATATACCAGCAGCACCAGCAGCTCCAGAAGCACCAGCAGCTCCAGCAGATCCAGAAGCACCAGCAGCACCAGTAGCACCAGCAGTACCAGCAGCTCCAGTAGCACCAGTAGCACCACCAGTACTAGCACCAGGACCACCAGCACAAATAATACCAGATATGCCAGCAGCACAACCAGCAGCAGCAGTAGCAGTGCTACTTATTGAGTGCTGGCTGTGTGCCAAGCACTGAGAAAAATGCTTTGCACATGTTACCTTAATTATTCCTCAAAATTATCCTATGAGATAGATACTACTGTTATCCCCATTTTACAGATGTAAGCAATAGGGCTTAGATGGGGTGTGTTGGTTTGGCTATATTATGTCCCCCAGACAAAGCTGAGTTCTTTGATGCAATCTTGTGGGGGCATACGTATTAGTGTTGATTAGGATGGAAACTATTGATTGAGAGTTTCCATGGAGATGTGACTCAGTCAACTGTGGGCGAGAAGTTTCATTGGATAATTTCCATGGAGGTGTGGCCCTGCCCATTCAGGTTGGGTCTTTATTGGATCACTGGAGCACTTTATTTTTTTTTTTTTTTTTTTTTTTTTGGCTATTTTTTTTTTTTTTTAAATCATCATTTTATTGAGATATATTCACATACCACGCAGTCATACAAAACAAATTGTACTTTCGATTGTTTACAGTACCATTACATAGTTGTACATTCATCACCTAAATCAATCCCTGACACCTTCATTAGCACACACACAAAAATAACAAGAATAATAATTAGAGTGAAAAAGAGCAATTGAAGTAAAAAAGAACACTGGGTACCTTTGTCTGTCTGTTTCCCTCCCCTACTTTTCTACACATCCATCCATAAACTAGACAAAGTGGTGTTTGGTCCTTATGGCTTTCCCAATCCCATTGTCACCCCTCATAAGCTACATTTTTATACAACTGTCTTCGAGATTCATGGGTTCTGGGTTGTAGTTTGATAGTTTCAGGTATCCACCACCAGCTACCCCAATTCTTTAGAACCTAAAAAGGGTTGTCTAAAGTGTGCATAAGAGTGCCCACCAGAGTGACCTCTCGGCTCCTTTTGGAATCTCTCTGCCACTGAAGCTTATTTCATTTCCTTTCACATCCCCCTTTTGGTCAAGAAGATGTTCTCCGTCCCACGGTGCCAGGTCTACATTCCTCCCCGGGAGTCATATTCCACGTTGCCAGGGAGATTCACTTCCCTGGGTGTCTGATCCCACGTAGGGGGGAGGGCAGTGATTTCACCTTTCAAGTTGGCTTAGCCAGAGAGAGAGGGCCACATCTGAGCAACAAAGAGGCATTCAGGAGGAGACTCTTAGGCACAAATACAGGGAGGCCTAGCCTCTCCTTTGCAGCAACCGTCTTCCCAAGGGTAAAACTTATGGTAGAGGGCTCAACCCATCAAACCACCAGTCCCCTATGTCTGTGGTCATGTTAGCAACCATGGAGGTGGGGTAGGCGAATACCCCTGCATTCTCCACAGGCTCCTCAAGGGGGCACTACATCTTTTTTTTTTTCTTTTTCCCCTTGTTTGTCTTTTTTCTTTTTTTTTTTTTTTTTTTTTTTTTTTTAACTTTCCCTTCTTTTTTCAAATCACCTCTATGAAAAAAAAAGTTAAAAAGAAAACAAACATACAATAAAAGAGCATTTCAAAGAGACCATAGCAAGGGAGTAAGAAAAAGACAACTAACCTAAGATAACTGCTTAACTTCCAACATGTTCCTACTTTACCCCAAGAAAATTACATAATATAGCAACATTTCAGTGAACTTGTTCCTACTACAACCATCAGAAATTAACAGACCATAGTCATTTCTGGGCATCCCCAGAACGTTAAATAGCTTATCTGTTCTTCCTGGATTATTGTTCCCCCCTTCCTTAATTGCTCTCTACTGCTAGTTCCCCTACATTCTACATTATAAACCATTTGTTTTACATTTTTAAAAGTTCACATTAGTGGTAGCATATAATATTTCTCTTTTTGTGCCTGGCTTATTTCGCTCAGCATTATGTCTTCAAGGTTCATCCATGTTGTCATATGTTTCACCAGATCGTTCCTTCTTACTGCCGCGTAGTATTCCATCGTGTGTATATACCACATTTTATTTATCCACTCATCTGTTGAAGGACATTTGGGTTGTTTCCATCTCTTGGCAATTGTGAATAATGCTGCTATGAACATTGGCGTGCAGATAGCTGTTCGTGTCACTGCTTTCCGATCTTCCGGGTATATACCGAGGAGTGCAATCGCTGGATCGAATGGTAGCTCTATATCTAGTTTTCTAAGGAACTGCCAGACTGACTTCCAGAGTGGCTGAACCATTATACAGTCCCACCAACAATGAATAAGAGTTCCAATTTCTCCACATCCCCTCCAGCATTTGTAGTTTCCTGTTTGTTTAATGGCAGCCATTCTAACCGGTGTTAGATGGTATCTCATTGTGGTCTTAATTTGCATCTCTCTAATAGCTAGTGAAGCTGAACATTTTTTCATGTGTTTCTTGGTCATTTGTATTTCCTCTTCAGAGAACTGTCTTTTCATATCTTTTGCCCATTTTATAATTGGGCTGGCTGTACTATTGTCATTGAGTTGTAGGATTTCTTTGTATATGCAAGATATCAGTCTTTTGTCAGATACATGGTTTCCAAAAATTTTTTCCCATTGAGTTGGCTGCCTCTTTACCTTTTTGAGAAATTCCTTTGAGGTGCAGAAACTTCTAAGCTTGAGGAGTTCCCATTTATCTATTTTGTCTTTTGTTGCTTGTGCTTTGGGTGTAAAGTCTAGGAAGTGGCCTCCTAATACAAGGTCTTGAAGATGTTTTCCTACATTATCTTCTAGGAGTTTTATGGTACTTTCTTTTATATTGAGATCTTTGGTCCATTTTGAGTTAATTTTTGTGTAGGGGGTGAGGTAGGGGTCCTCTTTCATTCTTTTGGATATGGATATCCAACTCTCCCAGCCCCATTTGTTGAAAAGACCATTATGGCTCAGTTCGGTGACTTTGGGGGCCTTATCAAAGATCAGTCGGCCATAGATCTGAGGGTCTATCTCTGAATTCTCAATTCGATTCCATTGATCTATATGTCTATCTTTGTGCCAGTACCATGCTGTCTTGGCAACTGTGGCTTTATAATAAGCTTCAAAGTCAGGGAGTGTAAGTCCTCCCACTTCGTTTTTCTTTTTTAGAGTGTCTTTAGCAATTCGAGGCATCTTCCCTTTCCAAATAAATTTGATAACTAGCTTTTCCAAGTCTGCAAAGTAGGTTGTTGGAATTTTGATTGGGATTGCATTGAATCTGTAGATGAGTTTGGGTAGAATTGACATCTTAATGACATTTAGCCTTCCTATCCATGAACATGGAATATTTTTCCATCTTTTAAGGTCCCCTTCTATTTCTTTTAGTAGAGTTATGTAGTTTTCTTTGTATAGGTCTTTTACATCTTTGGTTAAGTTTATTCCTAGGTACTTGATTTTTTTAGTTGCTATTGAAAATGGTATCTTTTTCTTGAGTGTCTCTTCAGTTTGTTCATTTCTAGCATATAGAAACATTACTGACTTATGTGCATTAATCTTGTATCCCGCTACTTTGCTAAATTTGTTTATTAGCTCTAGTAGGTGTATCGTTGATTTCTCAGGGTTTTCTAGATATAAGATCATATCATCTGCAAACAATGACAGTTTTACTTCTTCTTTTCCAATTTGGATGCCTTTTATTTCTTTGTCTTGCCGGATTGCCCTGGCTAGCACTTCCAGCACAATGTTGAATAACAGTGGTGACAGCGGGCATCCTTGTCTTGTTCCTGATCTTAGAGGGAAGGCTTTCAGTCTCTCACCATTGAGTACTATGCTGGCTGTGGGTTTTTCATATATGCTCTTTATCATGTTGAGGAAGTTTCCTTCAATTCCTACCTTTTGAAGTGTTTTTATCAAAAAGGGATGTTGGATTTTGTCAAATGCTTTTTCAGCATCTATTGAGATGATCAATTGATTTTTCCCTTTCGAGTTTTTAATGTGTTGTAATACATTGATTGTTTTTCTGATGTTGAACCATCCTTGCATGCCTGGAATGAACCCCACTTGGTCATGGTGTATGATTTTTTAATGTGTCTTTGGATTCGATTTGCAAGTATTTTGTTGAGGATTTTTGCATCTATATTCATTAGGGAGATTGGCCGGTAGTTTTCCTTTTTTGTAGCATCTTTGCCTGGTTTTGGTATTAGATTGATGTTAGCTTCATAAAATGAGTTAGGTAGTGTTCCATTTTTTTCAATGTTTTGAAAGAGTTTGAGTAAGATTGGTGTCAGTTCTTTCTGGAAAGTTTGGTAGAATTCCCCTGTGAAGCCATCTGGCCCTGGGCATTTATTTGTGGGAAGATTTTTGATGACTGATTGGATCTCTTTGCTTGTGATGGGTTGGTTGAGGTCTTCTATTTCTTCTCTGGTCAGTCTAGGTTGTTCATATGTTTCCAGGAAATTGTCCATTTCTTCTACATTATCCAGTTTGTTGCCATACAGTTGTTCATAATATCCTCTTATAATTTTTTTAATTTCTTCAGGATCTGCAGTTATGTCACCTTTTTCATTCATTATTTTGTTTATATGGGTCTTCTCTCTTTTGATTTTGTCAGTCTAGCTAGGGGCTTGTCAATCTTGTTGATCTTCTCAAAGAACCAACTTTTGGTGATATTTATCCTTTCTATTGTTTTTTTGTTCTCTATGTCATTTATTTCTGCTTTAATCCTTGTTATTTCTTTTCTTCTACTTGGTTTAGGATTGGTTTGCTGTTCATTTTCTAGCTTCTTCAGTTGATCCATTAGTTCTTTGATTTTGGCTCTTTCTTCCTTTTTAATATATGCGTTTAGTGCTATAAATTTCCCCCTTAGCACTGCTTTTGCTGCATCCCATAGGTTTTGGTATGTTGTGTTCTCATTTTCATTCGTCTCTATATATTTAGCAATTTCTCTTGCTATTTCTTCTTTAACCAACTGATTGTTTAGGAGTGTGTTGTTTAACCTCCAGGTATTTGTGAATTTTCTAAGTCTCTGATGGTTATTGACTTCTAATTGTATTCCATTGTGGTCAGAGAATGTGCTTTGAATGATTTCAATCTTTTTAAATTTATTGAGGCTTGTTTTATGTCCCAGCATATGATCTATTCTGGAGAAAGTTCCGTGAGCACTAGAAAAGTATGTGTATCCTGGTGATTTGGGATGTAATGTCCTGTAGATGTCTGTTAAATCTAATTCATTTATCAGAGTGTTTAGGTTTTCAATTTCCTTATTGGTCTTCTGTCTGGTTGATCTATCTATAGGAGAGAGTGATGTGTTGAAGTCTCCCACAATTATTGTGGAAACATCAATTGCTTCCTTTAGTTTTGCCAATGTTTCTCTCATGTATTTTGTGGCACCTTGATTGGGTGCATAGACATTTACGATTGTTATTTCTTCTTGCTGAATTGCCCCTTTTATTAGTATGTAGTGGCCTTCTTTGTCTCTCAAAACATCCCTGCATTTGAAGTCTATTTTATCTGAGATTAATATTGCTACACCTGCTTTCTTTTGGCTGTAGCTTGCATGAAATATTTTTTTCCATCCTTTCACTTTCAATTTCTTTGTGTCCCTGTGTCTAAGATGAGTCTCTTGTATGCAACATATTGATGGTTCATTTTTTTTGATCCATTCTGCGAATCTATATCTTTTAATTGGGGAGTTTAATCCATTTACATTCAACGTTAAAACCGTGAAGGCATGTCTTGAATCGGCCATCTTATCCTTTGGATTATGTTTGCCATATTTTTCCCTCTCTCTATTAATATCCTTTATTGTACCCATACCGAATCTCTTTAGTACTGAACCTTTCTCCAAGTCTCTCTGTCCTGTCTTTGTTTCTCTGTCTGTAGGGCTCCCTTTAGTATCTCCAGTAGGGCAGGTCTCTTGTTAGCAAATTCTCTCAGCATTTCTTTGTCTGTGAAAAATTTAAGCTCTCCCTCAAATTTGAAGGAGAGCTTTGCTGGATAAAGTATTCTTGGCTGGAAATTCCTCTCTCTCAGAATTTTAAATATATCGTGCCATTGCCTTCTCGCCTCCATGGTGGCTGCTGAGTAGTCACTACTTAGTCTTATGCTGTTTCCTTTGTATGTGGTGAATTGCTTTTCTCTTGCTGCTTTCAGAACTTGCTCCTTCTCTTCTATGTTTGACAGTGTGATCAGTATATGTCTCGGAGTGGGTTTTTTTGGATTTATTCTATTTGGAGTTCGCTGAGCATTTATGATTTGTGTATTTATGTTGTTTAGAAGATTTGGGAAGTTTTCCCCAACAATTTCTTTGAATACTCTTCCTAGACCTTTACCCTTTTCTTCCCCTTCTGGGACACCAATGAGTCTTATATTCGGACGCTTCATATTATCTATCATATCCCTGAGGTCCATTTCGAGTTTTTCAATTTTTTTCCCCATTCTTTCTTTTATGCTTTCATTTTCCATTCTGTCATCTTCCAGGTCACTGATTCGTTGTTCAACTTCCTCTAGTCTTGTACTATGAGTGTCCAGAATCTTTTTAATTTGGTCAACAGTTTCTTTAATTTCCATAAGATCATCCATTTTTTTATTTAGTCTTGCAATGTCTTCTTTATGCTCTTCTAGGGTCTTCTTGATTTCCTTCATATCCCGTACTAGGGTCTCATTGTTCATCTTTAGTTCTTTGAGTAGCTGCTCTAGGTGTGTCTCTTCTGGTCTTTTGATTTGGGTGCTTGGGCTTGGGTTATCCATATCGTCTGGTTTTTTCATATGCTTTATAATTTTCTGTTGTTTTTGGCCTCGTGGCATTTGCTGTCCTTGATAGGGTTCTTTTAGGGTTTGTAGACCAGTTGAAGTCCTTATCTCTAATTTATCAGATCTACAGCTTCGTGGAGTACACTTTCTCTAACTAACCAGCAGGTGGCGTCCACGAGCCACCTGTTCTCCACAAGCCAGATCTCCCCTGCTTAGCCTTTTTGGTGAGTGGGGGAGTGAGTCTTGTGGGGCCCAATTGGTGTCCCAAGCTTGCGTGTGTAGTTGGTGTTGCCTGCCCTGTATGTGGGGCGTGTTTCTGGGCAGTCGGGGAGGGGGGGTGGCCCTAACAATCAAATCTCCCTGATGATCCTAGAGTTTTAAAGCTACTGCAATAGTCTAATCCTTCAGTTCAGTCCTGCCACAGTTTGTCTCTGCCACTGACCCACAAGTCTTTGGTATTGGCGTATGGCTCCTGAGACTTGCAAGTGGGCCCCTCTTCCAGGCTGTGCACCCCGGGTCCTCTGTTGAGGGATGACTGTGCTATGTCACAGGTGAGTGCCGTCCCCCCAGGGCAGTTCTGGGCTGCTGGGCTGTGTTGGGAGGCTCCCAGTCTGCTCAAATGATGGCTGAATGGGGCTCTGTTAATTCACACTGCTCCCCCTTCCCAGCTCTGGGACATTCAGCTGAGGTTGCAGGGAAGGCTAATGTCCACGCCCAGTTTTGTGGTGTGTGCCTGTTATTTGAAGCACTTCCGTCACACTGGGTTGTCTGGGGCAGCTCTGGGCTATGGGGCTGGCGATGGGCAGGAGTGTTTCCTGTCCACCAGGATGGTGGCTGTGAGCGGACACCCCCCTTTTCTTGGGAAGTTGTGTTGTTTAGTGAATTTTCTCAGCCACTGGATTATTGCCTTTTGTCTCCGAGCTCTCTTAGTTCTGCTCTTGACTTGACGTGCCCAAATTTCAATTCTTTGAAGCTTTCTGTATTGAGCTTCTTAGAGTAATTGTTTTAGAAAAAGCAAAAAGGATTTAAAAAAAAAAAAAAAAAAAAAAACGGCCCTCCTCAGAGATCTAATGGGTTATTGAAATGCTAATAGACAAAGCAACCAGGGCCATTAAGGAAAGGTGCCCTGGGCAGAGAGATCAGCCTTGCTTCGGGATTTGCATATGCGCCTCAAGGCCTGATCTCCGCCCTTCCCCTTTCTGTGTTCACCAGAACTCCAAAAATCCTCTGCTTTTACTTTGGAGCTTCTCGTGTTGTTTTCCTTCTATGCCCGTCTCCTCTCTGCTGGGCTGGCTGCTCTCAGAGTCTCTGGTGTCTGGCCTCAGTCTATCTATGGTTGGAGTTTGAATCAGTAGAATGAGTTTCCGATGAGAGCAGCCACTGCAATTCTCCCTTCTCCTTCCTGGAGCTGACAGCCCCTCCTCCCCCGGGACTGAGCCTGGCAGGGAGGGGCGCGGGTCCCCTGGCCGCAAAAACTTACAGATTTCGCTGATCTCAGCAGTTCCACGTTTTCATGAGTGTTGTATGAAGTATGCCCAAAGACAGATTGCTCTGTGGTGTCCAGTCCACGCAGTTCCTGGCTTTTTACCTACTTTCCTGGAGGAGTAACTAAAACATACAGCTCACCAGTCTGCCATCTTGCCCCGCCTCCCCTGGAGCACTTTAAAAAGAGCCACACAGGCCCAGATGGAACTGCAACTTACAGAGACATTTTGAAGATGGCCATTGAAAGCAGAGTTTTGCTGACGCTTTGGAGGTAGTAGTCCAGAGTTTGCCCCAAGAAACTGATACAGAGACATTTTGGAGAATGCCGTTTTGAAACACAACCTGGGAGCAAGCAGACGCCAGCTGTGTGCCTTCCCAACTAACAGAGGTTTTCCGGGTGCCAATGGCCTTTCTCCAGTGAAGGTACCTGATTGTTGATGCCTTACCTTGGACACTTTATGGCCTTAAGACTGTAATGTGTAACCAAATAAACCTCCTTTATAAAAGCCAATCTGTCTCTGGTGTTTTGCAAATGGCAGCATTAGCAAAGCAGAACAGGGGATTAGCATAATTTCCAAGGTCATACAGCTTGTATGTGAAGGAGCCAGATCTTTGTCTGTCTGACTCCAAGCCTTGTTCTATTTACCATGGGGTTATGTACTGTCCTCATCTTCTTGAAGTGATCATATATGCATGTGCATATTTTAGGTTCTAACTATTGCAGATCACATTATGAATTTATAAACCCTCCAATGAGCACTGGGGAGCCTGGCCTCTTAAATCAATGGCTGTAGTTTCAAGTTCCATCCCAGATGAAGGATATACAGAGTTCATTCTTGTTTTATATGTTTCTTTATCAAAAACAATGTGGTGGAGTGAGCAAAGGGTGAACTCAGGTCAGATAAACCTGAACTCAAACCGTGTGATCTTGTATTCCTGACTCTAAGTGACCCTCCGTTTCCTTCCTGTAAAAAGGAAGAGATGTGAAGGTCAACTGAGAGGGCAGAGCAAAATATATGATGCATGATATAAATGCAAGGAATCCACCTCATTATCAATAGTACCAGCATTGTAATCATCAAGAAACATTGCTCGAAGACCTTTCTTTAGGTGATTAAATAGAAATTAGCCCTAATTTCTGGATGGAAGTGAAATGTGCAATCAACTTTTTGAAATCACATATAATTTATATAAAAGTAAAGAGTTGTAGAAGCTTTGTTAAGGAATAAAAGTTTAAAGTAACTTATAGGCTAATCTCAATTAAACACAACTATGTACTAATTTAGGTCAGGTAACTAAGGGAAAAGAGCTAAAATAAAAATAAAAATAACAATGTAGTGACTTTTGATTTGGATCTTATGTTGAAATAAGATAAGTCTTTTTCACTCTTTTGAATTTTTGAAATTTTAATATTATTTATTTTTGAATAAATATATTCATATGATTGTCATTCAAAAGGTACAAAAGGATCTAAAGGGAAAAACCTCTTCCTCAGCAAATCCCCAGCACCTCAGTCCCTAGAGGTTATCAGTATTTTGAGTTTCTTATGTATCTGTCCAGAAGTATGCATGGCAATATAATAAAATTTGTATAGTTTCTCCTCCTCCCTTCAAAATAAATGTTAACCTTCTGCATGATGCTCTTGTCACTTAATATATCTTGGCATTCCTTTAATTCTGCATTTGTATAATTTAGTCATGTACAAATAAAACCTGTTGGATAAATTCCAGTGTGCTTTTTGATGGAAATGATATAATTATTCTCCATAGAGGTTGTACTAACTTACATTCTTTATATCAGTTAGATATTTTGATTTTTTAAATCTGATAAATGAAAGATATAATCTCAGTAGTTCAAGTTTCATTTATTATTAGTGGGGTGGAACATCTTTTTAAATGTTTAAAAGCCACTTATATTTCCTTTTTGTGAACTGTTTCTATCCTCTTCTCATTTATTAATCATACTTAATCTTTTTTCTTGTTGATTTATAGAAACTTTTTACATATTCTAGATAAATTACCCCTGTGTCTGATATGAGTTGTAAATACTTTCTCCCAAAATGTTGCTTGTCTTCTTAATTTGCTTATGATAATTTTTCCATGCAGGATTTTAAAAAAATTTAATATAGTTAAATTTATCAATCTTTTCTCTTATGGCTTTTAAGTTTTTACATTATGCACAGAATGACTTTTCCAATTTTAAGTTTATTTAATAAAATTTCTCCAATATTTTTCTTTGTATTTCCTTTTAAGTTTATCTACCATCTTGAACCTTCTGTGGTTCTTTTTTTTTTTTTTTTTTTTTCCCACAAACTTGATTGCAATATAAGTGAGAATTAGAAGAATTTAAAAAAACTTTTAGCTTCATGAACAGTAGTTTCAAACAAAATATAATAATCCAGCATTTTAACAGAAATATAGCAATACTTAGCTTCATGTGCAAGTCTTTGGGAGATGCTTACAAGTACATTTCTTTACCTCATTTTATAGTAGGAAAGGACTTTACAAGCTAACACCAGAAATTTATAACATATAATGGTGGCAAATAGTACTTCTTTATTTTCAAAGCTATGCATAATAATTTATATTATTATTTGAAGTAAATCATGTCAATAGATGTTACAAGTGGAATCTGGTAATAGAATTTGGATGGTTTACAATGGAAGCAAAGGCATTTTGTTAATTTATTGATTCTTAAATATATTTGGCTACTCTTTTAAGATCTGATGGGGAAAATGTTGGAATCCTAATAAGATAGTGATTTAAAGATCACTCTCATTCCACTGTATACCTTTTGGGGAATTAAGAAATGGCATATGATCTCTCGCTTTCAAACCTTTAATTTCCTGCTCTAGGTCCTTCTTTCTATTACTGCATGAAGCATGTTTTGAATTGGAATGCCAAAGGCAGCGTAGAAAACTTCAAGAGATAAATCAAACGAAAGCTTTTGAATCTATAGGCTGACCTAGTCCTGAATGGGCAAGTTGGATGAATCTAGTGCTCTTATATCGGGAGCACTGCGATTTGAATATCCCACTGTCGAATGAAGGAACCGGGCCGGGGGCCTGCAAGTGCCGGGGGTGGGGAGGACTGACGGCCTGCTGTTACCTGGGAACCACTGGCTTAGGAATGCTGCTTCCTCCTACCGTAGAAGATACCAGAATTGAATCTCGAGAGGCGGCTGCACACCTCAGGGCCGGAAGTAGGATGGTCCAGGCCAGGGCCCCTAGGGGAAGGTGTGGACTGGGGTCTGGGTGAGAGTGTTCCCCGCTGTTCTGCTCAGCAGCTGGGTCACTGTAGGGAAACTTTCCTGCTTTGGCGGCCTTGCGATTTCCCTGAGGTTCTGGGCCATAGCTCCTAGAGGTACGCCAGGCCCGGATGGGATCAGGAATTATGACTTTCGAGGACAGGACCCATCTGCACAGCCAGCGCACTCGGGCGCTGGGCTCAGGCCTGCTGCATGGCAAGTCTCTGCCGTGCTTATCTGAGCGCCCTGGGAGAAGGGCTCTCCATCAAGGATAAGGGTGACGACTGATGAATCTATGTCTCCGCCTCCACTTCCGATGCCCTCCTCCTCCCTCTGCTCCCCCAGAGACCTCATATGGTCTGGACCACCGAGCTTTGTTTCCCAGCTACGTTGAAGGGAAAGGGGAAGGAAAACGCCGGTCCTGCCCGTAGCGGTCCTGTTGTCTTCCTCGTCTCTCACTTTTTGGGTTCCTACAGGGGCTTAGGCAAAGGTGGAGTAGTTGGATTCCCTTAGAGAAACGCCTTCAGGTTTCCCTTGGCAGCGCTCGGCTTTCGGGCCGGCGAGTCCCCCGCGTGAGCAGAACTGGAAAAAGGGGAGCGCGACGAACCGTGCCCCACTGGGCTCGCAGGCGGAGAGACGGATCTGGGGAGGCAGCCTTTGTTTTGGGAGAAAGCAGGGCCCAGAATCCAGGGGATCTGCAACAAGGAGGACCTTAAGGGCTAAAGAGACGGTTCCCCCCACCCCCCTTCCTTCCTCCCAGCCCGCGGACACTGTCTGGGGATATGTAAGGCTAAGTGCTGAGAGAGGGTTTACAGTGACTTGGCTCAAAGGTACCTGTCACCCAAAGTCGTTTATACTGTCCTGGCTCCCAAAGGGTTATTCAATATAATCTTTCTGGTCCTGCCTCTGGGGCAGAAGTTAGTTCCCAGGCCATCGCTAAGCTCACTTCCCTCTTCGAAGGCTGGGTCCAAATCTGTGCACTGTTCTGTAGGATGAAGGTAGGGAGTGCGGAGGCACCGGCAGACTCTTTACTGAGGCCAGTATCTGGTTGCACCTCCACTTCACCCTCAATAACCACTCAGCCTTTAGGGTATTAGGAGACAAGAGGGCTTGAAATCCGCTGGCCAGATACCCTAAGCACACATGAGGAGAGAGGTGGGAGTTCATAATGCTAAGCTAAGGTACGGGAAGTCAGTCTTGGCACCTAGTCCCCAGTCAGCTCCATCTCTACCTAGCCTTGCTGGAGATAACTGGTCCAAGGCAAAACAGACCAACACCTGGAAAGTCAACCACCTCCCTCTGCCTGGCTGCCTGCTCTCCTGTGTTCAGTTCTTATCATTATAAGTTTAAGAAAAAGTCACGCTTCAGACTCCAGCACAGAGTGTTCTGACTTCATTTAGACACCTACTTACCAAGATCTTATTTTAAAGTCCCCCCCTTCCTCCCACTCTCCTCATCTATTTACCATTTATCAATTCATTCTTATGGAATATGAAGCTCTCACTTCTTAGAGCACTGTAGTTTGGGGTCTAATTGATTCTGTTAATTAATTTGTTCTACCTGCTAGATCAGATGGAAATCCTACCCCTGCGCCCAAGGATTAGCACTTGGCTTTCTAACACCTCCTCTAATTATCTAATAGCATGGGTTGTGAGGACTCAGTCTCTATTAAAACACTTTTGCTATGAGCAGTAGTGATTGGAATTGTAATGATGACTAGATTTCAACAAATTAGAGCTTAAAAATTGGGAGATGGAAGAGAAGTGGCTTCTTTTAATTTCCCCGAGTTTAACATCAATAATTAGAGCAATTTTCAGAGATGCGAGCCGAAATTACCCCTGCTGTGCTGTATATGATCACCTTAATTTTAGCAAATTGACTCCAGGGAAATAAATGTGACAGATTAGAAAAAGAAAAACTGAAAAAATAAAAGATTGTGAGGGAAGGAAATGAAAGGCAAGAGGCTGGGAAAGGGTATGGAAGACAAAAACTTAGTACAATTATTTTGGAGGCTTGGGTTGAAAGGGGGATAATATAGGAGAACTAGCAAACTGTGAGTGTAGCAAAGGAGGAAGTAATGGAAATTTGAGGGGAGGTGGAGGGTGGCACAAGAGGTGATTCTGCACATATTTACACAGATCAGATTACTTGATGAATGCAGATATAACTCTCCACTACCTACACCATGTAACTGAGATGAAGAATGTCATCATCATCATCATCATCAGAATATTATTTATTTATTTACCGCAGTAATCCAGTCATCCCTCAACATCAACTGAAGCTGGGTCAGGTAGATATGTCTCTCTTTTTCCTCACTTGTGCCCTTCTCCCTCTATCAATTCTCTAAACTCTTAAAACCCAGGCCCAAATGCCTCAATAAGCGCCTCATCCCTGTTGCTTTGAGACCCTTCTAATGTCTTCTGCTTTTCTAAAGAGGAGTTTGTTGAACGACAGAGACTTTTTTCCTTTTAGCTTTCTTAAAAACATCAGGTAGCAAAGCAGCTTCTGCAGTGGCCGGGCTGAAGTTGCGGTGGAGAAACGTGCGAACACCGACCCCGCCTGCTAGGCTCTCGCCCAGCCAGGCCCGGAGTATTCAGCACCACGGATAGCTCCCCGCCCCGCCCCGAGTCCGCCGTACCCTCCCCTCTGCCGCTGGCAGCCTTGCCATTGGCTCTCCTGGCTCCCCTCTCCAAGCTGCCAATTCTACACAGAGAGCCAACCCACCCAAGAGCTCGTCCTCTCGCCTCTCCAGAGCCTGGGGCAGCGCAGGCCTGTGTGAGAGCAGCGGGTATCCGAGCCTCGGAGAGTGTCGGCTCTCGACTAGGCTTGCCGAGAAGCTGCCTGCTTTCCACACTTCGTCCCCGGCCCTCGCCCTGTGGCAGGCGCTTGGCTCAAGATGAATCTCAACTTCACTTCGCCTCTGCACGCACCGTCTTCTCAGAGGCCCACATCCTTCTTCATCGAGGACATCCTGCTGCACAAGCCCAAGCCGCTGAGGGAGGTGGCCCCCGATCATTTCGCCAGTTCTCTGGCCTCCCGGGTGCCTCTGCTAGACTATGGCTACCCCCTCATGCCCACACCCACCCTCCTGGCTCCTCACCCTCATCACCCTCTGCACAAGGGAGACCACCATCACCCTTATTTCCTCACCACCTCGGGTAAGTAACAGGGTCCTCTCGGGATGCAGGAGATCGCAGATCTATAGCAGACCTTAATAAATCTAGAATGGAGCCTAGGAAAGGCCAAAGCAGGCCTGGCCTGGCTCAGCGGCCTCCTTCTCTAAGTGGCAGTAAAAGGGTGGGGATAGGGCTGGGAGCAGGAGGAGCTCCCTTAAAGAATGCCAGCCCAAAGGGATAGTCGCTGCCACTTCGCACTTTTCATGACGGAGGAGATGGGCCTGGCCGAGAGGCCGGGGGTGTGAATGGTTCTGACGATATTCTTGGTGGGCAGTGCTTAGCTCCTTCAAAGTGTCCTCTCTTGTGGCTACCCCGGCCACTGTTGTCCATCTCTCAATCCCTGTTCTCCATCTCTCCCCGCTCAGAGAGAGACCCTGACCATCCCTGCCCGGTGGAAAGTAACTTAACTTTCCAGTCCACAAGTTCAAGACGCTCCCGCCTGGCCGGCTCTCTCCTTCCAGGCTCTGAGCAGTAGACGATCCTGCGGGATCTTAGAAGTGATCGGGGGTTTGGGATATTATGTGGATGGAAGATTTGGGTTGGTTCGAATAAGGGAGAAGGAGTAAAGAAAAAGAGGCAGGAGAGCCGGAGCACCTGTTTATTCTCTAGCATTTAACACACAATCTCGGGCTGGGCTGCCCTCGTCATTCCCAATCGCAGGCGTCGCTGCAGCCTGGCGCCAAAGTATTTTGACTTCCACCGCCCGGAAAGAACCCTGGCCACAAAAGTCCGGTTCCGACAGGGAAGTGGGAAGAAATATCAAGATTTTTTTTCTGTCGCCGAAAGCCCATATCCAAGATTTCTTCTGCGGCATTGTCATTCCTTCCAGAATAGAATAACTCGTTGAGTCCAGCCAGATGCGGAGCTCAGAGCCGGGGAAACCGACACTCGTCTGGGCAGGGGCTGCGGAGAGACATGAAGCGAGTTTGTAAAACGTGGGCGCTGGAATCTAGTACAAAAGTTAAAAGTGTTTGTGAAACGGTAAAATTCAGACTTTGGGGCAATTATAAAGCCTGCGTGGAGGTCCGCACCTGGGTCTTTGCTGCACCACGCGCCCGCGACACTCTCGGCTGCACGCGTGTTCCCGCCAAAGAGCAGTGACCCAAGCCGGCGGTGTCCGAAACTGCTTGTTTTGGTTTCTTCCCGGGATGGACCAATGTAAGTGCCTGTCGCAGCTTCTGCCGGCTCCATGCAGCTCAAGCGCAGAGCAGAGCCTGAGGCTGTCCAGGAAAGACCAGAGAAAGCCCCGACGGGGTCAGGGAGGTTGCGCCTTCTTCACTGGGCTTTGAGTCGAAGGGAAGGAATGAGAGAAAGGATAGAGACAAGATTAGAGAGCGGTTGTCTTCAGCGCGACCCGGAAACTGAGAAGGGAACGTGCCAAGCGGGAATTGCCCCTTGCTCCGCAGCCGCTCTGGGCAGGGAATTTTGCTCTAGCTCCTTTGGCTGCAGGCGGGAAAATAGGGGCGATTAGGCAAAGAGAAAGGTGTTTGGTTTCGTTTTTCGGGGTGGGAGATAAGGTCACACCCACTCTTTTACTAGCCCCACAACAGCGCTGAGTGTTTTCGGGCGTCTGCGGCAAGGGGGGTGGGGGTGGGGGCAGCTCCGGGACCATCCGATGTTGGCCAGGAAACTTCCCAACCGGCAATAGAGGCTCGGTGCTGGCAGAAGTTAAGGAATTCTTTTAAGTCTCTCCAAGAAGACATTTTTAAAGCCTCTAGATCTATTTTCTAATTTTCTTTTCCGTTTTATTTACTGTTTGTATTTTTAGATGGCCTTTCAGTTGAAGATCACCAAGCGCTGTGCTTGCGGCCTATTTTTCTTCTCTGCCCTGGGATTCCTGCAGAGAAGGAGTTTGGGAGCAAGGAGGGGATAGGCAGACGGAGACGCTTGTGGTGAAGTGGGGATTGGAGGGAGCACCCTGGAGATCGGGCTTAGGTCCACATGACCTCTCTTCTCTCGGCAGGGGTGCCTGTCCCGGCGCTGTTCCCGCACCCCCCGCACGCCGAGCTGCCGGGGAAGCACTGCCGCCGTCGCAAAGCTCGCACGGTTTTCTCTGACTCGCAGCTCTCCGGCTTGGAGAAGAGGTTCGAGATCCAGCGCTACCTGTCCACACCGGAGCGGGTGGAGCTGGCCACCGCCCTCAGCCTGTCCGAGACGCAGGTGGGCGGGAGAAGAGGGAGGCCCCATGTCTGCCTCCTCTCCTCTCCCCTGAACTCCCAACACATCCCGGATCCACGGAGGAGTTCTTCGAGTGCAAAAGACTCCACTCCCCCTTATCCTAGGCTTCTCCTAAGATCCTTTAGTGAAAGTACCGATCCCTGACAGCAGGTCAGACTTAGCGAAACAAAATCTCTCCAATGGGGCTGTGGGCATGAAGGAAGTACTCTTCCGGTGCCTCTGATTATCACCCCAGGTTTGAGAACTATTGCTCTGGGACATCATTTCTGTGCCTCTTCTCGATCAGGGTTTTATGCCATATAAGACTTATTTGATAAAACGTTAGACAATTTTTTTTTGTCCTGAGAGACGCTCAGACCAGGAGAATATTTTTTCCTTCCTATTTTAATCAGTTTATTTCACAGCCACTTGTCTTCATATCCACTCCCCCTATGGTTTAAGCCCCCTCCCTATTGCCCTGTCCTGAGTGGAAAGCACTGTTTCATCTTCCTCCAGATGCTATTCACCACAACTGCAAAACTCCTACCCACTCTCTCTGTCTCTCATATCATCTGTACTTGCTGTGAAGTCATTAGCCCCGCCAGGCTCGGAGCTGATTTTCTCCGTGATGAGAAACAGCAGATTCGATTTTCATAATCCTGTCTGTAAGTCATGTTAGACCAAATATGTCCCAACAGAGGAACACGAGTTGAGCGTGAAAGGAGACTCATCTGCACGGCGCTTACTATTAGTAATTATAATTAATAACTATTAATAATTATACATAATAGCCACACCATTTAATCTTTATCATTATGTCTGGACAACTACTCCTGGGAACCTTACCACGTTTGATTCTTATTCAGCCCCAGACGATAACTTCTGAGCAGCTCACATATGACAACTCAAGGATGAGGAGGTCACAGCCTTTGGATAATTTGACCACGTACTGCGTTCCATTTTCCTAAACCCTGACAATCGTTCAGAGTTTAGCTCAGTAACCACGGGTCCAAATGAATGACGTGGTTTTACTTTTTCCTCCCCCAAATTAGGTGAAGACGTGGTTCCAGAACCGGCGGATGAAGCATAAAAAGCAGCTGAGGAAAAGCCAAGACGAGGCCAAAGCTCCGGACGGACCCGAGAGCCCCGAGAGCAGCCCCCACGACCCAGAGGCCGTCCCCGCCGAGGCTCGGCCGGGCCTGCCCGCCGGCCCCTTTGTGCTGATCGAGCCCGAGGACGAGGTGGACATTGGGGACGAAGGGGAACTCGGCTCAGGGCCGCACGTGCTCTGAGCCGCCAGATCGCCGAGGGGAGCGGCGCGGGAGGAGATCGCGGACCCGGGCGCGGTTAGGTTGGGGACCGCAAGACCTGGGCTCTGGTGCCGGGGCGGGCCTGGGAAGTCGGCTCCTGGAAGACAAACAAAACCCACCCGTCAACCTTCCGACCCCTGCGGAGCCAGCGCGGCGCTCTACTCGGCCTCTCGCCCTCCCTTCCCGCCCATCCTGTCCCTGCTGGGGGGAGTGCGCGCCCGGGTTCGCTCATTCCCGCACCGGGCTCCCGCAGTTGGGCTCCGCGCTCACCTATCTGGGTGCGGGACGTTTCTCTCCGCCGCTATCCCAGAACCCATGGGCCCTCACCCCTCAGGCCCCTGCTCCCAGCTCGGTTATTCGGCTTCTGCGGCCTCTCCCCGGCGACCCCTTGCCCTTCCTCGCCGGACTGATGTGCTGCAGGTAAGGGGCAGGGTGTCTGGGGCTGTCCGATCGTCGCGGATCCAGGACGAAGCCACCACCCGATCCTTAAAAACTTTTAGTCCCGGGACAGACCTGCTCGGTTCTCTTCACTAACCTCGCGCTAGCCTACTCCCCAGCCCCAGCTCCAGCTCACCTCTGCGTTAACTCTAAGGCGACTCCCTCATTCTCCGGGCGGTGCTTCCATCTTCCAACCCTGCTCCCCTCAAGCGCTCATGGTTCTGCACCCCGGCACCTTTATCTGCGCGTGTGCCCTCCCTCCGCCCCCGGCGCCGGCGCCCTTTATCCAGTTCTTTCTCTCCCCTCAAAACTGAGCGGCTCCCCGAGGGCGGCGGGACGATCCACGAGCAATTTCTGCTTCCAGATCTCATTGCTCACTCGTCCCGCAACTCTTCAGTTTTCCACGGGCTACTTAATGATATTTTAAAAATGAGTGTTCCTCGGGTTGTATACGGAAATGCGCATTTCTGGTTGCATTTTAGGGAATGGGGAGTTTTTGCAAGATAAAGTCTGAAGACTACTCATCTCCTTCCACGCGTGCACCTGTTTGGGGACTATTGAGGTGGATCGGATGTCTCATGGGCCCTGCGCGTTACTCTCTTCCTTTCCCTGGGGACTTCTATTCTCTTCCAGAGTTTGCAGTCTCTTTAGGTAATAAAGGGCTCGCCAGGCAAAATTGGGAATGAGCACGAGTTTCCGGGAATGCTTTGTTACCGAGTCCTCCTCCGCGCGCGCCCGGTCGCCTCCGCGCCAGGCAGTTTCCTGCTCCCTGGAGGAATGAACACGGCTGATGACTTTTCGTTAACGGATCCAGTCTCCTCCACCCCGATGTTTCTCCTTTTAATCGGTTGATAAAAGGTCTTGAGTTCCACGTACGTGGAAAACGACACCGCAAATGGTACTTTGTGTCTTGGAAATGCCGAAGGAACAGAGATCTCTTGGTATTTGGGGTTTGAAATTAGGCTAAGGAATGGGTGCCGACACCACGTACCCAGTACACTTATCAAACATAGCACATGTGCCACAGGCACGCTGAGCCTCTGACTTTCCTTGTGCTTCTGGTGCCTTTAGGTAAGTGAGCCCAGGAAATGAGTGTGGCAATGTGACCCTTGCGTTCTAATGAATATTGATAATTATAAAGACCACTGCGTCTTTGGGTTACACAGGATCTTTTAGTTTTTTATTTCTCTAATAAGGGGTTGAATCCTAAAGCTTCTTCTGGATCTATGAATCTATGAATGAGTCTATGAATGCAGCAGTAGTTAATTTTTTACATTAACTTAGGTAAAGTGCCAGCGTGGGGCCTTTACCCAGCCCATATCATTTAGGAGTCAAACATGTTGCTTTAAAAACATAAGCATTGCATAGCCTTTTAGATTTTCCGCAGTGCTCTGTAATCAGTCCACAATCTTGTGTAGCATGGAGGACAAGGGTTAAAAATAATCTCTTTCATAAAGGAGGAAATTGAAGCTCAGCAAGACTGAAGAATTTACCAAGAAGTTGGGACTAACTAACATAAAAAGCAGGATAAAAAAAAATCTCTCTTCTGACTACTTATCCATTTCTTTTCCCAATATACTCTGTTTCCTTCTGGTAGCAATGCTTTAGTTTGGCATTTTGCCTGTATCACTTTGTAAAAACACCTTTTATTTATTTGGAGTGTATAGATTTAGGGATAAAAAAGCACATCTAGGCTCGTATTTCTCTTCTCCCTCCCTGTTCAGATAATGGCAGTACTGATTTTAAGGCAGGAGTTTATGGCAAACGCTTTGCAATAAGACAGAAATCTTGGTTGCGGGGAGAAAGTGATTTGTGAATGAGAATGTTCCTGGTAACCTGGAAGGGAAAGTAGATAGTTTTACAAAAGATCATGACCATGGAGCCAAGGGAGTCAGAGAAAGATCAGCTATTAAAGGATTTGGGAAGAATCTTTGAAGTGAGTAGAAACAGTGTGTATCTGAAGAAATTCTTTTGGTGTTTAAGTCACATGGTGAACACAAACCCTAAAACTCAATGGCATTTTTCTCTCTCTCGTCTCCTGTCTTTCTTTGCAACAAGATTTCAGGGCTTTTTCTGGGCCTAAGAGGAACAGGGTAGGTGCATTGTATGAGCTTTTTCTTGAAAAAGCAGGTAAATAGGAAACACTGTTAGCATATGTGCAGCTCTGTCTGATTGGAGGCTTCTAGCATGAGTCCTGGAACCCAGGGAATGGCCATATCTTTGATTTGGGAGCAGTAAACATGGGAAGATGTTTATTCCCCTTCCACCCCCTCCCACCCCCCACCCCCCACCCCCCATATTGCTGTCTTCCCTTTGTGCTGCTCCTGGCTGTATTAGGAGGGAAGGAAAGGGCTCGGAACTGCTGCACCTGCCACACTGACTATGACGCTGTTTTCTCATCAGACAGTATTTCCTAAAATTGGTGGCAAACAATTCAATAGCGAAGTTCTCCTAGTTTTCCTTTTTTACACAGGGGGTTAGTGATGATGGTAGGAGATAGACACAATTTATTCTCAATTTAATGTAACATGATAGCACTTTTTGTTTTTAGCCTTCACTTCTGATCAAAGCCTCCATAGGATGGAAAGTTATTTTGTCTGAATTACCCAGGCTTTTGCCTCAACTCAGTTTCACTTGGTGGTGAAGATCTGACAAGACCATGTTCATTATGGTATATTAAAGACAGACATACACAGGTCGGATTCTGAAGGGCC
Organism: Choloepus didactylus; assembly: GCF_015220235.1. NCBI lineage: Eukaryota > Metazoa > Chordata > Mammalia > Pilosa > Megalonychidae > Choloepus > Choloepus didactylus. The sequence goes on along the minus strand of NC_051312.1, from coordinate 138,371,472 downwards.
AGAAAACATCTTAAAAATATCCAAGGTGGGTAAGTCATCCCACATGGAAACAAATGTAATAAATAATTTGATCTGTATTTGTTCTGATGGACTTTTTTTCACAGCACCCCAGAGAGGGACTTTTGATTATATTTCTGCTCACCTAACATAAGAATGCGAGAAAGGGACAACATACCATCAAGCCCAGTATTGGCTGACAGTGGCACTAAGCAATGATTAATGGGAATCTATGACACCTCTTCAAAAGATAGAGCACTGGCTCTTGTCCATGTAGGTGAGAACTAGAAATAGAGAGATGTGAAGCACAGGGGAAGTAGAATGCTTTCTGGTGCTAAGAGAATTGTGCAATAAACATATTTAGTTGATACCATCACTCCCTTGTCTTAATGAATTGGGCTCAATATATGTGCAAAAATAATGAGTTAATTGGAATATTTTATAATACATTTATGTTATATTATTGGCTTCATATTTTCAGAGGATGTTGACAAATGAAAATTCATCCAGTGTGCAGGAACTGGAAGAGTAAAGGGTGTAGAGGACAATGAAAAAAGAGTGTGAGCTTTTTAGCTTGGAGAAGCAAAGCTTTGGGGGGAGGGGCTGGCGGGAGGGGGTTAGCTATGGTAGTTGTATTTGAATGGTTATAGGGCTACTACATGTCAAGGGCTACATCTATTCTGCTACACTAAAGAGGGCAAGATCAGAACCAATGGCTGGTTTCATGGAAGCAATTTTAGCACAACATTAAAAACTATTAATTTGTTTATTCACCAAACACTATAGGCCGGAGACTGTACTGCTCTCCATCAGTAGAACAGGCCAAGTCTACGAAACAGAAAGCATCTTTCACTGGAAGTGTTTAAGCAGAAAATGGGAGGCTACATATAAGGGATGTTCTAATACAGATTTCTCAGTTAGTGGGAGGTCGGGCTGAATATCCTTTATGCTTTCTTCTAACCCTTAAGATCCTCATATTCTATCTTCTTTTTGGAGGAAAGGGACTGTGAGTTCTGGTTTATTAGAATAATTTGTCATCTTACTAAGAATAGGATTTCAGCTCATATACCCTAATTTAAATAAATATATCCATAACAATTGCAAGAATTAAGAGAAACAATAAAGTGGAAAAGAGGATATCCTTTTATTCACTAAAGAAACCCAGAATACCTTACTCTAAAAAGTAAACAAAAACATGTGATGTTCCACCGAGCTAAGGTATTGTCAGTGTTAGAAGAGACAATTGATGAAATCTACATCCTTCACATTATAAGTGAAGAAATTAAGATCCAGGTATAACGGGTGTCTTGCCAATGTCACATAGACAGTGATAGAATTTATACGAGAACTAAAAATTGGCAATCACTTTGCAAATTTGAATGATTTTATATTACAGCTAATCTATTGTCATTGTCATTAACTCTTGCATTGTCATTGTAGCAGGTGGAGGAGAGCATTTTGTATAGCAATTTTAGGTGTAAAATTAAAAAAATTGTAGTAGGAAACAATCTGGTAAAATTCTAGAACAAATCTATGAGAAGACTTCTGATTAAAAACAATCTGAAACTTGAATGGGCTTTCCTGGGGGGTACTGAGTTCCTTAAACCTGGTTTTCTTCAAGCCAGTGTTGATTAACCACTTGCTGAGATGTTTTAGATGAGGTTCATACATCCAATAGGATAAATTAGATGATCTCTAAATTACTATAGATCTCTACATTTCTCCATTCTAGAAATTTCTCTATTCTAAAAATCCTTTATATTACAGATGAGGCAACTGAGTCAGAGAGATTCACTTGTCCAATATCATACAGCCTATTAGTTTGGTGAGCTCCAGAATTAATACATTCAGAAGTCAGAGACAATTCCAATAAATATTTAGGAATGGGATGAAAATTTGAGGTGGTTCTCATGTTTTCTCTCCAGTCTGATTCTCTCCATAGTATTTTCTGGTTGTCAACTACTCCCCACCCCCTGACACACATACATTTCTTTTCAATTTTATGTCCTCTTTCCCTCTGAGAATTCCTAGTGTGTACAGCAGATAACCATTCCTCCATGATTTGTTTTACATTTGCGTGTTAATTTTGGGAATTACAATAATTTTGTGAGCCTGCTCTTATTTTGCTCTTTCTAGGATTGGGGAGCTACAAGTTGGTTTGGCAACCTAGCCCAATCTTTGTTTGGCTAATTCTCTTATTTGGCATCTGAAAAAGGAGGAGGATACCTTATAAATCAGTTCAGAATGATAACAGGATGTGAGATAAGAGAGAGAACCTACTGAGATTTTGAATGAAAAGTGCCAGAGAATGATAATGAATTACAATGTAGATCTGAAGATATCATTGATAATGTTCTCAACTTCAGCCTTCATAGGAGAAGAACTGTCATAACATGGGTAATCAAAAGGTGACCATTAGTCTTGTGCCCTATCATCAAGGAGGTTATTATGTCTCTTCCCAAGAAATTTTATCTTTTGTAATTTCATTTTATTTTCTCTGTCATTTTCCTTCAATGATATGGGCCAAGAGAGGACTTGTGAACTCTGCATATGATAGGAGCTGGAGGGTTTCACTGAGGATGTTTCATTTAGAACACTCTTTTCCCCGCACTTATTTATCCCACCCCCGTCCTGCTCCAGAGTTTCTGCTATTCTGTTTGGAGCAGACACAGTGCAATGCAGGGAGGGAAGTTAGAATTGAAATTCCCGAGAACCCTCTTAAGTGACAAAGAATTGATGTGATCCCAGTATGGAATCTACCAGGGGAAAGACAGGATTGAAGCTTCCATCTGAAGCATTTCAGAGAAATTTTAGTTAAAAAATAATGATACACTCTATGAATATATCTCTGCTTCAAGAATAAGTTAAAGAGTTGTTTAAAAATATTAACTAATAGAATCCTTGGGGATTATTTGAACATTTCTAATATCCATTCTCTTCCTAGCCTCTATGGCAAAAGATAATGGAGTAATTGTGTATATTTGCTTATACAGGTACACATTGTTGTAGCCAGAAGTCTAAGAATGGCCAAATAGTCTTTATTCTTCTGTAATGCTTGACTTGCAATAGAAAGTTGTGGAAAGCCATGGGAATGAGGATAGAAGAGTCATTCTTTATCCTGACTTTAAAAAGGGAATAGTTATGAGTTAAAAGCTAAAAATATATATTTTATGCTTTCTCTGCTCCTTTCTCATCTGTTGTTTTATTCCTACCTCAATTCCTAAGTTCTCCAATTTGAATTTTAAAGACTTGGGTTTTCACCTCCACACAGACATTGTTTAAGAGTCAAATAGTTCCACAAGGATTATGACAAAAAAGAGCATTCCCCTGCCTTCCCTCTCCACCCTGCCCCCTCCGCCCCCTTTCCATTTTCTTCACTGTAGTCAACCACTTCCCATTTCTCGATGATTATTTTGGTAGTTACCTCAGTGTTTCTAAATGATTTCATTGAATTGCTGCTCTTTGGGTGTTTCTATTTTAGGAATTATCTAGTAACTTCACACTACAAAAGATGAAGATTTAGCTCCTTTTGTCCCTTGCTCCCACCACATGTGTGCACCTACTTCCTGTCCCTCCCAACATTTTGATTTTGGTTAGATAATTATTATGAGATGATATATGATAAACTTTTAGCTGAGGTTAGCAATTCTCAGCTAAGCCAAGTAATCTGTTATGGTTATTTTTCTTTTCCTGCAAGGTCTTTTTGTTTTCCTTGAAGTTAATACTTATTTTATTATTCTTAATTTTAATGTACTTATCATTAATTTAACCCCAAACTCTTCAGCATTTTTGTTTACTCCCCTCCCAAGATATGCAGGTATTCTTAACATTTCATTTTCCTGAAGAAATCTCTCCCAGAGTCTTCTGTTCTGCTTCCACTCTGGCTTCTATGTCTGTGTACCTCCCTTCCCCATCATCCTGTGAGGCCCTTTTTCTGTACTCTTGTTTCCCATATCTTCCTCTTTCTTGGATTACTCTCTCGTTTTTGGTGGAGCTGTAGCTTCTTGAGAATAGGTATGTGAGAGGCAAATGTTTTGAGAGTATTCTTATCTAAAAAATATCTTTATTCTAACCACACACTTCATTAGTATTTTGGCTAAGTATAGGATTCTAAGTTGGAAATAATTTTTGAACCATTTTCAGTAATTTGAAGGCATTGCTCCATTGTTTTTTAGCTTCCAGTTGGTATCGTGAAGTTCTAAAGCAATTTCAATTCTTGATTCTTTGTGAGACCTTTACTCATTTATTGTCCTTTTCGGAAATTTGTAGGATATCCTCTTTGAAACCAATGTACTAGAATTTACAATTATGTGCCTTGGTGTAGGTCTGTTTCACTATGTTCTGGATGCTCAATTGTTTCATTCAGTCTGAAAACCCATTTCTTTCAGTTATGTGGAATTTTCTTGATTCTTTTGATGACTTATATCCCTCTTTTTCTGTTTCTTCTTTATGGAACTCCTATTATTTGGATTTTGTACCTCCTGGACTTACCCTCTAAATTTCTACCTTCTATTTTTTGGTTTTTTTAATCTCTTCTTTTTTGCTCTACTTTCTTGGAAAGTCCCTCAGTGTTATTGTCCAGTTGTCTTTTGAGTTTTTTATTTCTGCTATTGTAATGGTATAAAGAAAAAATAGTTGGTGCCTCTTCATCTTGCCTGGCTTAGTCACAAGTTTCCTTTTTGAGGTATTATTACTACAACAGATAACAAGGCTGACTGCATTACCAAGGCACAGAATAGCCTTTCCTAGCTCACATTAAGTGATACAGAACCAGTGGCTTGGGATCCACTAGGTTGAGAACATTGGAAGTTAAAGTTAATCCTTCAGAGTCTTTGTTCATGGAAGGTCCTGAAGAGTTCTCTAGGATGTTCTTAGAAATTCAGAGGTGGAGGAGATCATGTTATTTCACTTTCCTTGGTCTCAGATGAATTTAAAATCCAGCTCCTAATTCACTGAGTGGCAAAACAGAGAGCAAGACAGAAATACAGACATGCAAATACACACACACACACACACACACACACACACACAGAGACCCCTAAAGAGGATGATGCAGACAGGACAGGGAGAGTTGGAAGGTGACCAATTAAGACATTAAGTGTTTGGTGACACATGGGTGCATCTGCATTTTGCCTGGATAACAAGGCCATCAGCTCATTTTCAGAGGGCTGCTGCCTTCTTCAGCTCAATCCTCAGATCAAAGCCAAACTGTCTGCTTGCATTTTCCAATCAGAATGGGGATGCTAATTAATGCTCCTTAATGTGTGATGGTAAGAGACTCCTTCAATTAACTGAATTCTATGGCCAGCAAAATAAAAGGTATACAAAGAGGCACAGGCTGGAAGAGCTGAAATTCTCATTAAATCAAAAGGTCCCGTGCATCTGAGGCTAAACACTAACTATGGGGATCATCAAAGGAGGTTTAATGGGTTAAATTGAAAATATAATCTAATTAAAATATTAGACATGGCTAAATAGTTCTTTGATATTCATCTAAAGGATTCATTAAAAATAGGTGCTTGAGGTTTGTATCATAGGAGATTATCAATTTTAAGTAGAGACAACAAATTTAGGGACCTCATCAGCCCTGCTTCAAAGTGTCACCATTGTGTGAAAGAAGGGGAAATTGGAAGAGACATCACTGCCAGGTGATTGGAGTGGAGATACCAGGCAGGGCCAAAACAGACTTCATTTGATAGTTGTCTGGTTGGAAAAAAGAAAGTGTTTTAAGATTAACTTTGGAAATACATTTGCTCCAGAGAAAAGAGTATTTTGGGAGCCCAAATTACTTAGCATGGAGAGCTATATTGGTCTTATTCACTGACTGTTCATTCAGCTACTTCTTTTTTCCTATGTAGACAGCTTCCTCATGGATAACTGGTTATACTTTCTGGGTTTTAAATTTCTACCCATTATTTTTCCCATGGTCAAACTTGCACCATAAGAATATCTGCTATTTAAATATCTCTTGCAAGACCATGGGATCCTAGAGTCAGAGGGTACCCTGAGAAGCCAATTCAACAGCCCCAGTAGGAGGGCCGGTCTCTATTAGCTGCCAATTCAGTAAAGGAAATTTATAAAATCTTAGAAATTTCCAGGGCTTTGCTACATACATTTGCCTGAAATGCTTATTTCATGGTAATGTTCTCAACCTATTAAAGCTATTTCATAGTGGAAGTCCATTTATTCAGCTTATTGAAAATTAATTACTCACATTGCCCAGGTTTGCAATGGGAAAATGAAAAGGCAATGGAGAGGCAGCAAGGGAGATAAAGCCTGCCCACCAAACTTTTTTTCCTCTCTTCATGCTATCCAAAGAGCCCCTATGTGGGGGCATAGAAAGAGCTGAAAAATCTATTCATTTTGCATCTTACTGTGTCTTGCAAATTGATGTTTTCATAATGTTTTGGGAAGGCCCCAATTTTCCAGTTATTTCCCCGAGCCAAAATTAAGCAACCAAACAGAATGGGAGTGTTTCAGACTGGGGAGAAATTTAGGGAGTTAAGAAAAAACGGAAAAGTCTGCTATTCAAAACCTTTTGTTTTCCATTGTTCAGATGTTTGCTTAGCAAATCGGGATGTTTTATGTTTTGTCAGTCCCTTAGAGAGAAAGATGTGTGGTTTTGCTTAATGAAGCCAAAGAGACTAGAAACAAATACTATACTTAGTCTGGGGGCAGTGGGGTGAGGGGACAACTGTGAATATCAGATTTTTAGCTACTCTGAGACCCTACTTGAGCATATTTTGAAAGTGGAATAAATATCGAAATATAATTTTATTAGAATACACACTTTTCCTTTACTTTGCTTTATAAAACAGTCAATATTTTTTTTTTTGTCCAATAACACAGACAACTCCTTATAAGCAAGGATACAGGGGGAGTGAGATACTAGGATAAACAAAATCCACATTAATTTGAAAATTTCACTTGTGCTATGGTTTTAAGACCTTTCTTCACTGGGAAAATAACTAAAGAGGCAAATGGAGTATATAAGTATCTTTTTGTCTCTCTCTTTTTACCCATTAGGATTAGAAGTTATGAAGACACAGTTAGCATTAGGGAGAAGTCTTATAGTCAGCCTATGAATGGTTGAGAGTTGGATGAAATATGTGCTATTAAGACTTACTCTAACAGGAAGAATCAATCCTAAAAAAGCACATTTAGGAGAGCAAACCTGATTTTTCCTTAAGCACTTTACATTTTCAAATGTGACTTCTAATATGATGGTATTACCTATGTTTTGAAACACATCTTGGGAAGGAATTAGTTAAACTTGCCCTGATTTCTGCAGACCATCACCCAAATTTGTTCAATTCATTTTCTGCTATTTTTCAATAAGTAATTAAGAAAGAATGCCCCCTGCGTTTATCTAGTCTGCTATTGTAAGCTATTTACTCTCAACTCAAAGTTCTCAATTAGCTCCAGTGTTGTTATAATTACTGGATGTGTTTTCAAACAACTCCCAGCTAATAACTGTGGGATGAAGAGCCATTTTCTTACTATGGACTAGACTGTGCACACCCATGCTTGCTGTGATGTTTTGACAATGATTCATTAACCAATAATAAGGCCCCAATTGGAATCATTAGGCATCAGTGCCTTTGCTAGGCTTACCTTTTATTTTCTTCCTCAATATTGTCTTTTCTTGACTTGGTTTCTGGATAACTCTCAAGAGACTCCTTACTGTACAAAACAATATCATGAAGACAGCTGTCATTAAATTCATCTACTTATAAAAAAAGCTCCCTCCAGGAGGATGGCCATATTAGAAACTTGAGATGGAAATACATGGTAAAGAGGAGGCTATAATAAGCAAGAACACATGCTTTAAAGGTCCTTTATTTGCACCAGCTCATAGAGATTAGGCATTCTGTCTTTCAATGCTATAGACAACATCTGGTCAAATATAGGCCCTTCATCATTTTATCACTCAAGTTTGAAGTTCCTTGCTTTACAATAGGCAGATTGTTTTTTTCTTGAGTATCTGAGAAAGAAATGCCTTAAAATTGTTCACTAACCAAATTGGGTATATGAAAGATCAATATTGTTGTCATTAGTACAATTTACTTTTAAAGGAAGAGCAAAAAGTGTTTTTTATATACTATTTTTGCAGAATATCTACTCTGTTTTCATATCATGGTAGTTTAGCAACATTCTGCTGGATCTTACTATTGTGAGATGATGTGGAGGCCAAATGAAAGTCCATTCTGATCTATTCTGTGTTTTGAACCCTAAATTTTCAGCACGTGTTTTTATTTCTTCAGCCAAAGTCATTTTAGATGACACTAGACACTGTTTTCTGTGTATAAAGAACTTTGATGACCTGATGTCTTCTGCACTGAATGGTAAACACTTGCATTAGGAGTAAGAATGCTGTGAAATGTCATTTGACATCAACCAAATCATTTAACTTGCTTCACCTAAGTTGTGTGTGTTTTCCACAGTATGTGCGAAAGTGCTTGAAGGGTTTAGCAATCTTTAGGCTAACAAAGAAATAGTTATAGAAAGTTTTAAAAAATGTCCTGAAAAAATGAAATAGTGGGTCTCTTTTATTGGCCAATGTCTATATTTGAGTTACTTTATACATCTATTACAACTTTATTCATGTATAAAATTCTCTTTGGGGTAATGAAATCACCAGATTCTATATGTTAAAAACATTGTAAGTTATAGAGCAATGAATATTTCTGATTGAATTTGATGATCAAAGTTCATGTCCAGAATTGGAGTTTCTTGTTTTTTTTTTTTTAAATAAATTCAGTTTTATTGAGATATAGTCACATACCATACAATCATCCATGGTATACAATCAACTGTTCACAGTACCATCATATAGTTGTGCATTCATCTCTCCAATCTATTTTTGAACATTTTCCTTGTACCAGAAAAAGTGAAAATAAGAATAAAAAAATAAAAGTAAAAAAGAACACCTAAATCATCCCCCCCCATCCCACCCTGTGTTTCACTTAGTTTTTGTCCCCATTTTTCTGCTCATCCATCCATACACTGGATAAAGGGAGTGCAATCCACAAGGTTTTCACAATCACACTGTCACCCCTTGTAATCTACACTGTTATACAATCGTTCTTCAAGAGTCAAGGCTACTGGGTTGGAGTTAGATAGTTTCAGGTATTTACTTCTAGCTATTCCAATACACTGAAACCTAAAAAGTGTTATCTATATAGTGTGTAAGAATGTCCACCAGAGTGATCTCCAGACTCCATTTGAAATCTCTCAGCCACTGAAACTTTATTTCGTTTCATTTCACATCCCCCTTTTGGTCAAGAAGATGTTCTCAATCCCATGATGCCGGGTCCAGATTCATCCCCGGGAGTCATATCTTGCGTTTCTAGGGAGATTTACACCCCTGGGAATCAGGTCCCACATAGGTCAGAAGGCAGTGAGATCACTGCCAAGGTGGCTTAGTTAGAGAGAGAGAGGCCACATCTGAGCAACAAAGAGGCACTCAGGGGGAGACTCTTAGGAACAATTATAAGCAGGTTTAGCCTCTCTTTGCAGTAACAGGCTTCATAAAGTTAAGCCCCAAGACAGAGGGATCAGCATACCAAGCCGTCAGTCCCCAATGTTTGTGAGAACATCAGCAACAATCCAGGTGAGGAAGCCCAACACTTCCACATTTCCCCCCAGCTCTTCAGGGGTTCCTGCATATATATTTTTATTCTCCACCCAAATTACTTTGGGATGTTTCGCTATTTCACTCTGAACTATACAAACCCATCTTATCTCACTTCCTCAGAATTGGAGTTTATTGACAACTACAAATGCTCTTTGCCCCACACAGAGGAACAAGAACAACTTTTTTTACACACAAACAAGTAGTCAGACAGAATTGTCCATGATGTTGAAAGATTGGGAGTTTAAGGCCTGGCTTTTCTCTCACTAGTATCAGTCAGACTGACTGACCTAAGAGTCATTTGTCCTTTCTTGACCTGTTTCCTCCTCTGAAAATTTGGCAATTGAACAAAATAATCTCTTTACAAGCTCTAAATTCTTATAGGATTTGCTAGTAGGAATACTCTTTCCCTTTAAATATGAAAATAGGGAAATATTTCTAACTGCATTATTTTTTCTTCTAGAGTAACTTTAAATTTAAGGCTATTTAGGAAAAATAATGATTCTTCATTCCATCTCATGTTTCTTGAACTGTCTTCACCATTTACCCTGAAGGTTCCTCTTCTTTTATACATACATTGTAGAACAGTTAGGGCTGTGACGTTCTTGAACTAACTCCAAATACCATTGAAACAGGATTTGCCAGTTTTCTATTTCTCTTCAGATATTTGTTATCTTTTCAGGCTCTCAATTCCAATTACGAATTAATTCAGTTTTAAGAGAAAGCCATGTATAGGCAGATTTTACACTAAATCATGGTATATATGTAAAATGTATATAAGATAGAAGTAAATCTCCAAAGCTAGTCACCTTTATAGATAAACAGACTTGTCCCAAATTGGTATTAAAATTATCCATTTCTAGACACATCCACCTAAGAATACAGTGCCCATTTAATACAGGAAGTATGTAAAAAATGAAATCCTCCTGTAATTATTTTAAGACCTGGTAATTTTATAAGGTTCATTCTGTTTCAAAAGTTGAAAAAGTAAAAATGTGTCTTAGTATTTACATTCAGTAGCAAACCATAGAATGCTTTTATCTTAGCTAATATATATATATATATATATATATATATATATTTTAATGTGAAGGCACACATTTAACAATATTTTAGAATATTTGTGATGGCAGGATGCCCAGCAAATTTATCCACCTAGATTAAGTAGCTTTGATAAAGTCTATCTCTCCAGAGGTGACTGAATTGGATATTTCTATATTTGTTAGAGGATTTCTAATCAGTGTCTTGATGCCCTGTTAGAACAACGCTGGGATTTGTTCTACTTGAACAGACACATCTAAGGGTACCCTCATTTTCTTCAAGTTTGTATATAAACCCTAAGTTTAGAGATTTTGATAAGGTTTTTGAAACATTATTCCAGAATTTACTGATGATTTAGTCCAATCTGAGTACATTTTAGTAGAAGCAGAAGTGTTCATACTTTTAGTTTCTTATTGGGAAGATAAAAGAGAAACACTAGTAGATAAACTCATTTCTGGGTAACTTCATGGTTTTCGCTATGCTAAGGAAGAGAAGAGAGAGCTTAAGAAATCAAAAGATCCAGTATAAAACCAAAAGGCTTTATTCTCTAGTTCTTATTCAGCCCAAATTTTAAAATTTGGAAATAAATAATTTTTAAAAACATTTCTTCCTAGAAAGTAAAATATGGCACCATATCATAGGGCCCCATATTTTAAGTCCTGCAAGAAAAGCAAACATGGACTGCAGGTGATGATAACAAGAGGTTGCCACTTGATGCTGCCACTCGAAGTGGACAGGTTGGTTGGGGCTCCTTTTACTCCACTGTCACTCGGTCTCTTACCCATATACCATCTATACAATGTGAAGGACTCTGAAAGCAGCCACAGCCTGTTTTTCCCTTTCATGTCTGCTCTGCAGAATTTCCAGCAGTGGGATTTCAGGTAAATTTTCTTCTTTTCCAGCACAGACTGGATTTTTTTTCCCTTTTGTTGCTTGATCAGTCCTATTTGACAATTTGGGTTTGGGGATGGTCTTAGCATATTCCAAAGCCTAAAACATAAAGATAAAATTTTATTTGAAAACAGGAAGTGAGACTGGGATTCCTTAAATTAAGTCTAGTCTTAGGAAAATCTAATTTATAATATAAATGGAGCCTATTACTACAGTAACTTCCCTAAGATACAGATGTAAATAGACATCAAATGGAAAATGCAAATGATGCAATATAACATACAATTCAAACAAAATAAATTAGCTGCAAAACAATATGCTGTGAAAAAGGAAAGAGTAGAGGAATGATACATACAATTATGTCCTTGGGATGTTTTCTTCAAGGGTTTGAAAATAGATTGTTTAATGTGTGTGATCTTATTCAGTTTCTGACAGTCTGAGTAAAACCAAACTTCCATTAAAGAGACAGTAACAGAGCTTTCCATCTAAAGAGGATTTGTTACAGCTTGAGACCAAAGACATTGCTGTAGCTGATATAAAACTGAGCTCCCACTACATCAACTATATTCTTGTTTCCAGGTTTTTAGTAATCTAGAAGGTATTAGAGGACAAAAATGATTTTTTTTTCTTTTCTTTAGAATGTCTATAGGAATTGAAATGCTGACTAAAGGCAGTCTTTTGTGTGTGTGTGTGTGTGTGAGAGTGTGTGATGTCAGCACTGAAAGGCATTACAGTGGAAATGAGATCACTAAATCGGACTTCAAAATCTGCCACTATATCAGTTTTTTATTTTAATAAGGGTTTCTTGTTAGCTGAAATGGGAATGGATAGTATATTTAGATCCTGGAAGGGGGGAAAAGCTCTAAAACAGAAAAACACATGACTTCTCAGTGCTTGTACATGACTTTGATAGGAAAGTCTTCTAATTATAGAGGTTTTTTTTTTTTGTTTTTTTTTTGTTTTTGTTTTTTTTTGCCTTGACTCTCTTCATGAACAATAATGGGTCGGAGAAAAAGAAAAAAAATGGCACCATGGAAACTCAATTGAGTGGACTGAGGTCTTCAAGGTCTGAGGGAAAAAGGCAATAAATAGAAAATATGACAGTCCGTGAAAGAGAACATGAAGTCCAAATTCCTAAAAGCACCAAGGATCACTTGTCCCTCACGCAGAGGGCCCATTTCCTCACTGGGATGAGACAGACCAACAGAGGCAGGGGCCTGCCCTGCAAAGCCCTGCATCGCCATAATACATATTTCACTGGCATCATGCATTATGGTTGGATGACATCTGAGAGGGGGGACATTCTGTATTTTATGAAGTCATTTTTCCTGATAGAGGAACCTATGTATTATAATCCTCAAGGAAAAATGTAAGGGACTGAGCTTGAAGAAACAGTCAAGAACTTTTCTTTGACACGGACCTTTCAATAGCAAGAACACACTAATTTCCTCAAAACATTTAATGGCAGATAATGGAATCATGTTAATCAGGTTTAAATTTAATCAGATTTATCAGGATTGTTAGTTTCTTTTTTAAAAAATCACTTCATATTTTAATGTTTATGTGCCACAGACTTAAAATACTATACTTGGAAGAAAACATGTGGTGGGCTAAAAACAATGAATTTCAGGAAAAAAAAATGGCTAGCATCACGCGTGTGTCACGATTACATGAATATCTCTGAGCAATGGGCAGCTGCAGGAATGTCAGCAGCTAAAACATCTCCCGTGATCAAAAAAACTGCGGTGAATTTATTTTTTGTTGTGAAGTAACAGACGTTGCCTTGTGATTTAATTCTGACTGGAAAAGTAAAGGTCTTTTCGAGAATTCCTTACCTTCTGCCGAGGGACGGCGGATTTAGTCTCAGTTTTTGCTGTTTGTGGTTTTGACAGACTGGTTAGTGCCTTCATGTTGTACTCCTTAACTTGTTGTGCATATTCCTTTTGCTGTATTAATTTTTGCATCTGTTCAGAGAAACGAAGTTACTTATGATGAATCATGGGTCCTGCTAGAGCTCTCTGCCCTCGGTGTAAAGTGACACTAGTTTTGGTGAGCTAGGCATATCAGATCACCAGCACGGAAAACAAGGTGTTCCCTCATGTAAGATGTTGGCAGTGAAACGCTTGAGATAATGTTTCTTCTTTCTAGAAAGAATCTTCCTCTGAGGAGGGACAGCACTGCAGAAGCACAGCCTGGTGTCCCCTTAATAGTGGCGAAATCACATTCAGTCCCTTCTTGGCTGCATTTACCCAATTTACTTTCATTTTTGCCTCCAACTTTGAACTATCCTCTCTTTTTATGCCTTGAGTGCAACTGCAGTTAAAAATGCATTAAACAAAGCTCTCCTTTCACTGGAGGAAAGAGAATAAAGTGGATGTGCTTTTCAGGGGTTGGGAAACTCATAACCTAAATGTCTTCTCTGTAGCCACTCTTCAAAATTATCAAGATAATTCGATCTGGAAAGACCAACAACCACATAATATACCCATTTCTTTTCATGTACACATCTGTTCAAGCCTTCAAAACTAACTAAAAGATGGATACATAAAACAACACTGGTTAAGTATTTTTATGTAACAGAATAAAGAGTGTCTGGGTCTTAGTTTCAGAAGGATCTCTATTCAGAGCGAGGCATTTGAATTAGGACTTGGTTGGGGCAGGGGGCATCTTTATAGAGTTTTGCTAAAGGCAGCTGGGCTGAGTCCAAGTCTGAAAATACCTTACGTCCAACACACTCACTTTGTCTTTGATGGACTCAAAGTCAGGTCCAAGGCCTCCAAGCTTCACGTCTCTTTTCTGATAACCTTTCAGCTTGGAACTCTAAAAATGCAATCACAGAGACAGTTTCTTTTAAGAATGTGTTTGTCTCCCCATGTTGTGACAGCTTCATGGGAAAGGGAAGAAGGGACATTAAGAATGGGACTGTGTGGACCAGTAGTAGTTGGAGTGTGGTGTATGACCTGAAAACTCTTCCAGCAATGGTAGCTGCTGGTAACAGACTCTGGATTTGTAGCTGGTTACCTAATATGTTCTAACTTTTCTACTTCTGCAATAAAATACAAATTGAACTGTGGAAAATCAGAAATAAAAATTTTCAAGCTAGGAAATTTCTCTGTTGTTATTAATGTGTGTGTGTGTGTGTGTGTGTGTGTGTGTGTGTGTGTTTTGCCTGCCTTTTTTTCTTTTTTTTTAATTGCAGAAGTTGTGGGTCTACAGAACAATCATGCAGAAAATAGTTCCCATATGCCTCCCACAGTTTTCCCTTTTAGTAACACTTTGCATTAGTGCGGTACCCTTTATAACAATTGATGAAAGAATATTATTATAATTGTACTAACTACAGTCTATATCTTATATTAGGGCTCACTGTTTCTGTTATACATTCCTATTTTTAATTTTTATTCTAGTAACATACATACAACCTAAAGTTTCCCCTTTTAATCACATTCAAATATATAATTCAGTGCTGTTAATTATATTCACAATGTTGTGCTACCACCACCATCCATTACCAAAACTCTTCCATTATCCCAAACAGAAATTCTTTACGCATTAAGTATAAACTCTCCATTCCCTACCGCTACCCCAGCCCCTGGTAACCTGTATTCTGGTTTCTGACTCTATGAATTTGCTTATTCTAATTATTTCAAATCAGTGAGGTCATATAGTATTTGTCCTTTTGTTTCTGGCTTATTTCACTCAACATGATGTCTTCAAGGTTCATCCATGTTGTTGAATGTATCAGAGTGTCATTCCTTTTCTCAGCTGAATAATATTCCATTGTATGTACATGCCACATTTGTTTATCCATTCATCTGTTGATGGAGACTTGAGTTGCTTTCCTCTTTTGGCAATCATGAATAATGCTGCTATGAACATTGGTGTGCAAATATCTGTTTGAGCCCCAGCTTTCAATACATTTGGGTATTTACCTAGAAGTGTGACTGCCAGCTCACATGGTAATTCTATATACTTAACTTTCTGAAGAATCACCAAACTGTTTTCCACAGTGCATGCAATGTTTTACATTCCCACCAACAGTGAAAGAGTGTTCTATTTCTTCATAATCCTAATACTTTTTATTTTCTGTTCTTTTTTTCTTTTTAACAGTAGCTTTCTACTGGGTGCGAAATGGTATCTTGTAGTAGTGATCTGCATTTCCCTGCAATGTCTATTTCAGTCTTTTGCCCATTGTTTGTTTGTTTTGTCATTGTCCTGTAGGAGTTTTTTTAAATATATCTTGGATATTAAACCCTTATCAGACATATGGTTTCCAAATATTTTCTTCCATTCAGTAGGTTGTCTTTTTACATTCATGATGAAGTCCTTTGATGCAAAAAAGTTTTAAATTTTGATGAAGTCCCACTTACCTATTTTTTTTCTTTCATTGCTTATACTTTCGGCGTAAAGTCTAAGAAACCACTGCTTAACACATGGCCCTGAAGATGCTTCCCTATGCTTTCTTCTAGCTTCTATGCTGTCCTCTATGCTTTTATAGCCTTGGTTGTTATATTTAGGCCTTTGATCTTTTTTGAGCTAATTTTTGTATATGGTGTGATGTAGGGGTCCACCTTCATTCTTTTGCCTATGGCTATTCAGTTTTCACAGCATTATTTGTGGAAGTGAATATTCTTTCCCTACTGAGTGGACTTGACACCTTTGTCAAAAATCAATTGATCATATCGGTCCCTGGAGCTTCGGGTCTCTGTGTGGCACCTGGGACTTGGAGTCAGAATTCAGCAGCTGTGAGTGTTGGCATTGCCCCATGCAGCAACTAATAAAGAAGCTGAAGAGGAGATAAGACTTTGATTGGAGATATGAATGTAATGGACTTGGTTGAGACTGGAGTAGATCAGACTAAAAGGTAGAAGATATTAACTGTATTTTAAAACTTAGGCTTCTGTGTGGGACCAAAGGAAGAGATGTTTATTTGGTACAAAATCTGAATTTATATACAATTTAACTTGTATGGTCAGTGTACTCAAACACCATAATTACATGGAACCTTGAATAGGGAGTCAGATCTGGTTGATTTGTAAAGGGTAGCGTAAAACCCCAAGATATCCCAGAGCAATTTGGGAAGAGAATAAAAACTATTTGCGAAGCACCCTTGAGGGACTGGGGGAAAATGTGGAAATATTTAACTTCCCCAGGTGGGGAATTCCTGATATTCTCGCAAGCACTGGGAACTACCAGTTTAGGCTGAGCCCTTGATACTGGGGCTTGCCCTTATGAAGCTTGTTACTGCAATGGAGAGCCTAAGCCTACTTACAATTGTGCCTGGGACTTGGAGTCAGAATTCAGCAACTTAAGTGTTGGCATTGTCCCATGCAGCAACCCAGAGAACCTCTTTTGTTGCTCAGATGTGGCCTCTCTCTCTAAGCCAACTTGGCAAGTAAACTCACTGCCCTCCCCACTATATGGTACTTGACTCCCAGGGGTGTAAATATTCCTGGCAATGTGGGACATGACTCCAGGGGATGAGCCTGGACCTGGCAGCACAGGACTGAGAAAGCCTTCTGGACCAAAAGGGCAGAAGAGAAAAGAAACAAAATACAGTTTCAGAGGCTGAGAGATTTCAGATGGAGTTGAGAGGTCACTCTGGAGGTAACTTTTATGTGTTATACAGCTATTCCTTTTTTAGTTTTTAGTTGATCAAAATAGCTGGAAGGAAATAGCTGAAACTGTTGAACTGCAATCCATTATCCTTGATTCTTGAAGATGACTGTATAACTATATAGTTTATATGGTGTGACTGTGTGAT
This sequence comes from Choloepus didactylus, assembly GCF_015220235.1. Classification (NCBI taxonomy): domain Eukaryota; kingdom Metazoa; phylum Chordata; class Mammalia; order Pilosa; family Megalonychidae; genus Choloepus; species Choloepus didactylus. Next base: position 138,354,145 of record NC_051312.1, on the reverse strand, counting down.
TATGAAAACTTGTGGCTCACACCCCCTTTATCCAGTGTATGGACAAATAAGTAGAAAAATGGGGACAAAAGTAAATGAATAATAGGGGGGGAAGAACGGTATGGGATGTTTTGGGTGTTCTTTTTTACTTTTACTTTTATTTTTATTCTTATTTTTATTTTTTGGAGTAATGAAAATGTTCGAAAATTGATTGTCGTGATGAATGCACAACTATATGATGATACTGTGAACAACTGTTGAACATTTTGGATGACTGTATGGTATGTGAATATATCTCAATAAAATTGCATTTAAAAAAATCAATTGATCATAGAGTGAGGGTTTATTTCTGAACTCTAAATTTGATTCCATTGGTCTGTATGTCTGTCCTTGTCAGTGGCACACTGTTTTGATTTATGGTAGTTTTGTCATAAGTTTGAAAATTGGGACAAGTGAGTCCTCCAACTTTGTTCTTCTTTTTCAAGATGGGTTTGGCTGTTTGGGGGCCATTTCCCTTCCATGTTAATTTGATGATTGGCTTTTCCATTTCTGCAAAGAAGGCTGTTGGAATTTTGATTGCGATTACATTGAATTTGTCAATTACTTTGGGGAGAATGACATCTTAACAATATTTAGTCTTCCAATCCATGAACATGGAATGTCCTTCCATTTATTTGGGTCTTCTTTGGTTTCTTCTCAATATTTTGTAGTTTTCCATGTATAAGGGCTTTGCATCCTTTGTTAAATTTATTCCTGATATTAGATTCTATTAGTTGCTATTGGTAAATGGATTTTTTCTTGCTTTCCTCTTCAGACTTTCATTACTAGTGTACAGAAACACTATTGATTTTTGCATGTTGACCTACCTTGCCACTTTGCTTAATTCATTTATCAACTCTAGTAGCTCTGTTGTGGATTTTCCAGGATTTTCTGTGTGTAGGATCATGTCATCTGCAAATAGGAAAGTTTTACTCTTCCTTTTCATTTTGGATGCCTTTTATTTCTCCTTCTTGCCTAATTTCTCTGGTTAGAACTTCCAGTACATGTTGAATAGCAGTGGTGACAGTGGGCATCCTTGTCTTGTTCCTAATCTTAGAGGGAAGGTTTACAGTCTTTCACCATTGAATACAACGTTAACCGTGGATTTTTCATATATGCCCTTTATCATGTTGAAGAAACTTCTTTCTATTTCTAGTTCTCTGAGTGCTTTTATCAAGAAAGAATGCTATTTTTTTTGTCAAATGGCTTTTCTGCATCAATTGAGATGATCATGTGTTTTTTTTCCTTCATTCTATTAATGTGGTGTATTGCATTAATCGATTTTCTTATGTTGAACCACCACTGCATTCCTGGGATAAAGCTCACTTGATCATGGTCTGTAATTCTTTTAATGTGCTGTTGGATTCAGTTTGCTAGTATTTTCTTGAGGATTTTTGCATCTAAATTCATAAGGGATATTGGTCTACAATTTTCTTTTCTTATAGTATCTCTATCTGGCTTTGGTTGTAGGGTGATGTTGACCTCATAGAATGAGTTAGGGATTGTTCCCTCCTTTTCAATTTTTTGGAAGACTTTGTGCAGGATTGGTGTTAATTCTTCTTGAACTTTTTGGTAAAATTCTCCAGTGAAGCCAACTGGCCTTGGCTTTTTCTTTGGTGGGAGGTTTTTGATTTCTGATTGTATTAGTTAGGGTTCTCTAGGGAAACAGAATCAACAAGAGATATCTATAAATATATCTATAAATATAAGATTTATAGAAGTGTCTCATGCAAATGTGGTTATGCACAAGTCCAAATTCCATAGGGCAGGCAGCAAACAAGCAACTCCAATGAAGATGTTCAATGAACTCCTCAGGCAGTGAACTGGCAACTTCGATGAACATGTTCGATGAACTCCTCAGAAAACCAACTGGCAACTTTGATGAACTCCTCAGGAAATGCTTTGCTGGTTAGCCAAAGAAGAAGAGAAGGTCCTCTATCTCTCTTGCTTAAAAGTCTTCAACTGATTGGATTAAATCCAGCTGATTGCATTCTCTCACTGTAGAAGACACGCCCTTTGTTGACGTAATCAGTCACAGATGCAGCCAATCAACTGATTTAACAAACTAGCCTTCTGGTTTATTAACCAGCCATAAATGTCCTTGCAGTAATGGTTAGGCCTGTGCTTGCTTGACCAGACACTTGCATACCATCACCTGGCCAAGTTGACACATGACCCTAACCATCACACTGATTCAATCTCTTTATTTGTAATTGGTCTGTTGAGGATTTTCTATTTCTTCTAGAGTCAGTGCAGGTAGTTTGTGTGTTTCTAGGAATTTGTCCTCTCACTTTTCATCTACGTTATCTAATTTGTTGGCATAGAGTTCTCATAATTCTTTTGATTTCTGTGGGGTTGGTAGTAATATCCTTCCTTTCATTTCTAATTTTAGTTATTTTTTTCTTTTCTCCATTTTCCTTTGTCAATCTAGCTAAAGGTTTGTTGATTTTATGGACCTTTTCAAAGAACCAATTTTGGGTGTTGTTGATTTTCTCTATTGTGTTTTTAGTCTCTATTTCACTTATCTCTACTCTGATCTTTATTATTTTTTTCCTTCTTCTTGTTTTGGATTTAGTTTCCTCTTCCTTTTTTCTAGATCCTCCAGTTGTGATGTCAGGTCTCTGATTTGACATATTTCTTTTTTAAAAAATGTAAGCATTTAGAACTAAAACCCTTCCTCTAAGCACTGTCTTTGCTGCATCTCACAATTTTTGGTTTGTTGTGTTTCATTTTCATTCACCTCAAGACATTTCCTAATTCCCCTTGTGATTTCTTCTTTGACTTATTGGTTGTTTAAGAGTATGTTGTTTCATTTCCACATATATGTGATCACGTCTTCCAGTTCTCTGTTACTGATTTCTAGCTTCATTCCATTGTGGTCATAGAAGTTACATTGTATCATTTCATTATTTTTAAATTTATTGTGACTTCATTTGTGACCTGGAGAACGATCCATGTGCACTAGAGAATATGTATTCTGCTACTGTTGGGGGAAGTGTTCTATATATGTTTGTTAGGTCTGTTTGGTTTGTAGTACCATTCAAGTTTTCTTTTTTTTTTAATTGATCTTCTGTCTAGATGTTTGATCCATTATTGGAATTGGTATATTTAAGTCTCTACTATTAATGTAGAGCCATCTATTTATCCCTTTAAATCTGTTAATATTCACTTCATCTATTTTGGGGCTCTGCTGTTATGTGCATACATATTTATAAATGTTATCTTCTTTTTGAATTCACCCCTTTATCAGTACATAGTGACCTTCTTTGCCCCTTATAACATTACTTTTAATGCATTTGCATTTAGAAACTATAAGAAATAAAAATTGGAAAACCAAAAAATACAATAATACTGGCATTTATAATTACCCATATGGTTACCTTTAACAAAAGACTTTATTTCTTTATGCCACTTCAATCTACTGTCTAGTGTCCCTTCCTTTCAGTCAGAACAACTGCCTTTAGCATTGTTTGTAGGGCAGATCTAGTAGTGATGAACTTCCTTAGCTTTTGTATATTTGGGAATGTCACAATCTCTCCCTGATTTTGGAATGGTTTCACCCAATATAAAATTCTTGGTTGGCAACTGTTTTCTTTCAACACTTTAAATGTTTCAACACAGTGCCTTCTTGTCTCCATGGTTTTTGATGAGACTGGTAGTTAATCTTATTGTATACAACATTTTTTGCTTTTCCTTTGCAGCTTTCAGAAATCTCTCCTTGTCCTTTGCATTTGCCAGTTTGACTACTATGTATCTGGGCATGGTTCTCTTTGTGTGTATCCTACTTGGGGTTCATCAGGTTTCTTGAATGTATATATTAATGTCTTTCATTAAATTTGGGAAGTTTTCTGCCATTATTTCTTACACAATTTCTTCTGTCCCTTTCTCTCTTTTCCTTCTGGGATTGCCCTAATGTGCATATTGGTATGTATGATGGTGTATCATAGTCTCTTACATTCTGTTTACTTTTTAAAAATGCTTTTTTTCTTTCTGCTCTTCAACCTGAATCATTTCAATTTTCCTGCCTGTATGTTCACTAATTCTTTCTTCTGTCATATCCTATCTGCATTTGAAAGCCTCTAGGGAATTTTTCATTTCAGTTATTGTGGTCTTCAACTCCCACATTTCTGTTTGGTTCTTTTTTAAAATTTCTATCTCCTTATTGCAATTCTCACATTGTTTTCCTGATATCCTTTTCATTGTTTTCCTAATATCCTTTAGTTCTTTCTCCATGTTTTCCTTTATCCCCTTGAGCATATTGAGGATCATTCTTTGAAGTCTTTGGTATGTTCAAAGCCATCTTTGTTGATAGTTTCTGGATTTTTATCTTGCTCCTTTTGTTGGGCCATCATTTCCTGTTTTGTCTTGCAAACTTTTGTTGCACACGGTACATTTTATTTTTTTTTATTTTATTTTTTTTTAAATCATCATTTTATTGAGATATATTCACATACCACGCAGTCATACAAAACAAATTGTACTTTCGATTGTTTACAGTACCATTACATAGTTGTACATTCATCACCTAAATCAATCCCTGACACCTTCATTAGCACACACACAAAAATAACAAGAATAATAATTAGAGTGAAAAAGAGCAATTGAAGTAAAAAAGAACACTGGGTACCTTTGTCTGTCTGTTTCCCTCCCCTACTTTTCTACACATCCATCCATAAACTAGACAAAGTGGTGTTTGGTCCTTATGGCTTTCCCAATCCCATTGTCACCCCTCATAAGCTACATTTTTATACAACTGTCTTCGAGATTCATGGGTTCTGGGTTGTAGTTTGATAGTTTCAGGTATCCACCACCAGCTACCCCAATTCTTTAGAACCTAAAAAGGGTTGTCTAAAGTGTGCATAAGAGTGCCCACCAGAGTGACCTCTCGGCTCCTTTTGGAATCTCTCTGCCACTGAAGCTTATTTCATTTCCTTTCACATCCCCCTTTTGGTCAAGAAGATGTTCTTCGTCCCACGGTGCCAGGTCTACATTCCTCCCTGGGAGTCATATTCCACGTTGCCAGGGAGATTCACTTCCCTGGGTGTCTGATCCCACGTAGGGGGGAGGGCAGTGATTTCACCTTTCAAGTTGGCTTAGCCAGAGAGAGAGGGCCACATCTGAGCAACAAAGAGGCATTCAGGAGGAGACTCTTAGGCACAAATACAGGGAGGCCTAGCCTCTCCTTTGCAGCAACCGTCTTCCCAAGGGTAAAACTTATGGTAGAGGGCTCAACCCATCAAACCACCAGTCCCCTATGTCTGTGGTCATGTTAGCAACCATGGAGGTGGGGTAGGCGAATACCCCTGCATTCTCCACAGGCTCCTCAAGGGGGCACTACATCTTTTTTTTTTTTTTTTCCCCTTGTTTGTGTTTTTTGTTTTTTTTTTTTTTTTTTTTTTTTTTAACTTTCCCTTCTTTTTTCAAATCACCGCACACGGTACATTTTAATATTTTAAAGTGTTACCTATGGATTTAGTCCCTGAGTTGTCTTTTCCTTAAATTTGTATTCAGCTACTGATATGACAGATTTCCTTCAGTGCCAGGAGCTAACAAAAACAAACTGACTTCTGGGGAAGATGGAAGAGTAGGGAGCTCCAGAACCCAGACCCTGCACCAAAAACAACTATTAAACACACAGGAACAGTCTGAAACAACTATTTTGAAACTCCAGAGGGCAGAAGAACATTGTACAGCACTCAGGAAGAGTGGGAGAAAGAGGCTGATAAATTACAGTAAAGAAGTGTAAATCACTCTCTCTGTGCAGTGGCTACTGGTGCCCATCCCCCACTCTCATAGCAGGCTGCTGTGAGGTCCAGTCCCTGGTTAGCTGCTGCTAATAGAAAAGGACATAAAAATCCTCTTCCCAAGACAGGAGTGTGCACAGCTGATCACTGATCAAGGCTTTTGAGTAGCAAATTCAGATTGCTGGGTCCTGGCTCTGAGGGCAGCTATTGTTTCAATCTACCCTGGACAAAGGCAGTGGCAGACGTTGTTTTAACCCTCCCCAGACAGGGGCTGAGGTGGTGGAGACTTAAAGATGCAGGGCTTCCTCAGGGCTGAGGGAGAAAGTTAGCTGAAGGGCTGCATTTTCTGAACAGGCCAGGAAAGCTCAGCTACAGGGGAACTGTCAGAGAATTTTTGGCACCCTTCCTGACCCCCTCCACAGAGTACTTCGGAGCTAGTCTGCACCCCCTTTGTGAGTCCCTGGTCCTGTTTTGGCTGGGAAAGACTGAATTGGTAAGTCTTCACTGGAGTGACCCTCCTCCCAGAATTTGCCCTCCAGGCAAAAGCAGCTAGAGACAATGAAAGGAGTGTAAAAACGATAGAGGCAGACAGTGTGGGACAATGGCCTGCTGGAGAGGGAAGAAGAGAGGAAAACCAAACTCCTATAAACAGGGGAACTCCAAAACAACCAACAAGGACAAGACAGAGGCCCAGTAAGACAGGTAAAAGTCCTGCACAGTGCATTTGTTTTGGGTAGACTTTCCTGATAGGAGGGCTGAAAAGAAAATCTTTGTCTAATCACCAGCTGGTTACAACACCAGGAAACAGACATTCCAGAGAGTAAATCCCAGAGTTAACATTTTAAAATATTAAAGTGTACAGTACGAAAAAAAAAAAAAGTACAAGAAACAGGAAATGATGACCCATCCAAAGGAAGAAGATAGAGGATATAGCTACAGAAAATACCGATGAAGAAATAAAATATGTGAACATATTGAACAAAGCCTTGAAAAAAGTGATCTTAAGAATGCCTAAGGAGATAAAGGAAAGTACAGAGAAAGAACTACAGGATATTAGGAAAACAATGAAAGAACAATAAGAGAGTGTAAGTAAAGAGATAGGAATTTTAAAAAGGAACAAAACAGAACCACTACTGGAGTTAAGACCACAATAACTGAAATGAAATATGTCCAGGAGTGTTTCAAGAGCAGAATGGAGTTGGCAGAAGAAAGAATCAGTAAACCTGAAGACAAAACACTTGAAATAGTCAGGTTGAGGAACAGAAAGAAAAAAACAGAAAGAAAAAAGAAACATTAAAAGTGAAAATAGCCTAAGACAGCTATGGGACACCATCCAGCACAACAATATACACATTATGGGAGGCTCAGAAAGAGAGAAAGGGTCAGAAGGAACAGTCAAAGAAATAATGATGGAGAACTTTCCAAACTTCGCAAAGTCATGAATATGTAAATCCAAGAAGCTCAGAGAATACCAAACATAATTAACATGGAGAAAAACATATACTGATTACACTATCAAATGCAAAAGACAAGGAGAGAGCTCTGAAAACTGAAAGAAAAAAGCAATATATTAAGTACAAGGGAATCCCAATAAAATTGAGTGATGATTTCGCATCAGAAACTATGAAAGCAAGAAGACAGTAGGTTGAAATACTTCAAGTGCTGAAGGAAAACAACTGCAAACCAATTTTAAATCCGATGAGACTCTTTCAAAAATGAGGTAGAGATGAAGACATTCTCAGATAAACAAAAGCTGTGGGAATTCATCACCACTAGACCTGCCCTACAACAGTGCTAAAGGGAGGTCTTCCTTCTGAAAGGAAAGGACACTAGACAGTGGTTCAAAGCAGCATAAAGAAATAAAGACCTGCAATAAAGGCAGTTATTTAGGTAATTATAAGTTCCAGTATTATTGTATTATATTTTTGTTATGTAACCCTACTTCTTACTTTCTACAGGTGCTAAAAAGCAAGTGCATAAAAAGTAAAGATAAATCCAGGTTTTTGGACATACAATGTGCAAAGATATAAGTGGTAACCAGAACAAAAAAAATGGTAGGGGGACAGAAGGATAGAGGAAAAGTATACGTGCATGCTATTGAAGTTAAGTTGATATTAAACCAAATATAATTGTTTTATATTTAGGATACTAAATTTTAACTCAATGGCAACTGTTCTGGTTTGCTAATGTTGCTGTTATGCAAAATACCAGAAATGGATTGTCTTTTATAAAGGCGATTTATTAGGTTACAGATTTACAGTTCTAAGGCCATAAAAGTGTCCAAACTAAGGCATTAACAAGATGATACCTTCACTGAAGATCGGCTGATGGTGTCTGTGCTGGTTTGGATGTATAATGTCCCCCAAAACGCCATGTTCTTTGATGTAATCTTGTGGGGGCAAATGTATTTAGTGTTGATTAGGTTGGAACCTTTGATTGTTTCCATGGAGATGTGATTAGTAACACCTTTAGGGTGTGACCTGTGATGGGATTGTTTCCATGGAGGTGTGGCCCTGCCCATTCAGCTTGGGTCTTGATTTAATTATTGGAGCCCTATAAAAGCTCAGAAACAGAAGGACTTCAGAGAAGCTGCAGCTGAGAGGCATTCTGAAGACAGCTGTTGAAAGCTGAGGCTGACATTTTGGAGAACATCATTTTGAAACGCAATCTGGGAGCAAGCAGATGCCAGCCATGTGCCTTCCCAGCTAACAGAGGTTTTCTGGATGCGAAGGTACCCTATTGTTGATGCCTTACCTAGGACACTTTATGGCCTTAAGACTAAAATTTTGTAACCAAATAACCCCCCTTTATAAAAGCCAATCCACTTCTGGTGCTTTGCAAAATGGCAGCATTAACAAACCGGAACAATGTCGGAACACCTCTGTCAGCTGGGAAGGCACATGGCTGGCGTCTGCTGGTCCTTTGCTCCTGGGTTGTGTTTCAAAATGGCTTTCTCCAAAATGTCTCTGGGCATCTGTCACAGCTTCTCCCAGCTCTCTGCTTGGTTCTCCTGAGGCAAACTCTGGGCTTCATCTCTTAGCTTAGTATCTCCAAGTATCTCCAAGTGTCAGCAAGCATCTGGGTCTGTGTCAACTCTTAGCTTCTCTCTTAAATACTCCAATGAAGTAATCAAGACCCACCCTGAACAGGCAGGACCACACCTCCACGTAAATAATCTAACAAAAAGTATTACCCACAGCTGGGTAAGTCACATCTCCCTGGAAAACACTCAGTCAAAAGTTTCCATCCTAACCAAAAGACTAATAAATCTGCCTTTACAAGATTGCATGAAAGAACATGGGTTTCTTTAGGGGATATAATATATTCAAACTGGCACAGTAACCACGAGGAAAACAGATGAAAAATATATCCAGATAGAAATGAGAAGGCACTTAATACAGTATAATACAAGAAAGCAAACACATATAAAAGTAGGCTTTAATGGATGTAAGGGATAAAAAAGGTTTAAAACTTAGAAAGGCTAAATAGCAGAATGGCAGCAGAAAGACCTGTATTTTCAGTAGTGTCTTTAAATGTAAATGGATTAAACCCTCCAGTCAAAAGGCAGAGATTGAGAGAATGGATAGAAAAGCATGACCCAACTATATGCTGTCTGCACGAGACTCACCTTAAAGTCAAAGATACAAGGAAGTTGACAGTGAAAGAATGGAAAAAAAATATACCATGCAAGTAGCAAACAAAAGAGCTGTGGTGGCTATACTAATATCAGATAAAATAGACATTAAGTAAAAAACAGTTACAAGCAACAAATATGGTTGTTACATACTGATAAAGAGGACAATTCAACAGGAAGATATAAATGCATATATATTATAAATATATATGCACCTAACAGCAGAGCCCCCAAATACATAAAGCAAATACTGACAGATTTGAAGGGTTCTACATTACTAGATGGTTCTACATTAATATAGGAGACTTTAACACACCACTCTCAAAAATGGATAGAACATCTAGTCAAAAGATCAAGAAAGAAGTACAGGACTTGAATGACACACTTAACCAACAAACCTAACAGACATAAATAGATCGCTGCACCCGACAAAAACAGAATACACATTCTTCTTGAGTGCACTTGGATCGTTCTCCAGTATAGACCATATGTTGGGTCACAAAGCAAGTCTCAATAAGTTCAAAAATACTGAAATCATACAATGTATATTCTCCAACCACAACAGAATGAAACTAGAAATCAATAACAGAGAAAAGGAAATTTCGCAAATATGTGGAAATTAAACAACATACTCTTAAAAAACCACAGGTTAGGAGGAAATCAGAAGCAAAATTAGGAAATATCTTTAAGGAAATGAAAATGAAAATACAACATAACTTACAGGGTGCAGCAAAGGTAGTGCTGGGGGAAATTTTATAGCTCTAAATTAAAAAGGAATACAGACTTCAAATCAGAGACCTAACCTCAAAACTGGAAGAACTAGAAAAAGAAATGCAAACTAAACCGAAAGCAAGCAGAAGGAAGCAAATAACAAAGATTAGGGTGGAGATAAATGAAACAGAAAACAAAACAAACAAACAGAAGAACATTAGAGAATCATCAAAACCAAAAGTTGGTTCTTTGAAAAGATAAAAAAAATCAACAACTTTTAGCTAGACTGACAAAGCAAAAAAGAGAGAGAATAACAAAAATCAGAAATAAAAAGGGGACATTACTAGTGACCCTGCTGAAATAAAAAGGACTGTAAGTGGATACTGTAAACAACTGTATGCCAATAAATTAGATAACCTAGATGAAATGGACAAATATTTAGAAACACGTCAACAACCTTTATTGAGTCTAGAAGAAACAGAAGAGCTCAACAGACCAATTACAAATAAAGAGACTGAATCAGTTACCAAAAACCTCCCAACAAAGAAAGCCCAGGACCAGAAGGCTTCACAGGGAACTTCTCCCAAACATTCCAAGAAGACTTAACTCCAATTCTGCTCAAACCGTTCCAAAAAATTGAACAGGAGGGAAGATTCCCTAACTCATTCTATGGGGCCAACATCACCCTCATATCAAAGTCAGATAAAGATAACACAAGAAAAGAGAAAACTACAGACCAATAGCTCTTATGAAAATAGATGCATAAATCCTGAATAAAATACTAGGAAACTGAATCCAAAAGCATATCAAAAGAATTATATACTATGATCAAAGGGGATTTATCCCTGATATGCAAGGTTGGTTCAACATAAGAAAATCAATTAATGCAATACCTCACATTAACAGAATGAAGGAAAAAAAACACATGATCATCTCAATCGATACAGAAAAGGCAGTTGATAAATTATAGCACCCATTCTTGATAAAAACACTTAGAACTCCAGGAATAGAAGGAAACTTCCTCAATGTGATAAAGGGCATATATGAAAACCCCACAGCTAATATCCTACTGAATACTGAAAGAGTGAAAGCTTTCTCTCTAAGATGAGGAGCAAGACAAGGAGGCCCACTGTCATCACTGTTATTCAACATTGTGCTAGAAGTTCTAGCCAGAGCAATAAGGCATGAAAAAGAAAGAAATGCATCGAAATTGGAAACAAAGAAGTAAAACTTTCCCTATTTGAAGATGATATGATCTTACATGCATAAAATCCTGAAAAATTCACAACAAAGTTCCTAGAGATAATAAAGGAAGTCAGCAAAGTTGTAAGGTACAAGATCAACACCCCAAAACCAGTAGTGTTTCTATACACAAGCAATGATCAATTGGTACAAGAAATCAAGAAAAAAAATTCATTCACAATAGCAACCAAAAGAATCAAATAACAAGAAATTAAATCTAACCAAGGATGTAAAGAAAACCTGTAAACAGAAAACTACAGAACATTGTTAAAAGAAATTAAAGAACATCTAAATAAATGGAAGGACATTCTGTGTTCATGGATTGGAATACTAAATATCATTAAGATGTCAATACTACCCAAAGCAATTTGTAGATTCAATGCAATCCCAATCAAAATTCAACATTCTTTGCAGAAATGGAAAAGCCAATCATCAAATTTATATGGAAGGGTAAGGGACCTAGAATAGCTAAAGCCATCTTGTAAAAAGAAGAATGAAGTTTTAGGACTCACACTTCCTACTCCTAAAATTTATTACAGGTCTGAACAGCTGGGGAGTGTCAGTGCGCTACGTGCCTGTGACCATGCCCGCGGGCATCCCCTAGTCCACCTACCTGAAAATGTTCGCTGCCAGCCTCCTGACCATGTGTGCAGGGGCCGAAGTGGTGCACGGATACTACCAGCTTGACCTGACAATACCTGAAATTCCACCAAAACATGGAGAACTCAGAATGGAGCTTTTGGGACTAAAAGAGAGACAACGTGAACCTCAAATTTCTCATCAGTAGAAACCTCAAAATACAACTATACTAAGAATTCTGTTAATAATATTGTAAATCTTCAATATGTATTTTTGTTTAACTTATTGAAAGTCACACTACCTGTCCTTAAGCACCTAACACAATGTTAACTGAAGGATGAGGTGCTCAGTAGATATTAATGGATACAATGAGATTTAATTATTTTGCTAATATTTCTTAAAAATTGCCAAAGCTTATATCACCAGCTTCCTAAATGTGGCTTGGAAGATAGTCTTGACTATTATGTGAGATGGAGTATTACAAGGTCTTGTGCCATTACAACTCTGGTTTATTTCTCTGAGTAAGCTTTGAATATAATGGTGAATGGAAATTATAAATTAACCATAATAAAAATGACATTGACAATGAAACAAAATTTATTACAAAGCTACAGTAATCAAAACAGCATGGTACTGGCACAAGGACAGACATATAGAAAAATGGATTTTTGACAAGGTGGCAAAGAGTACTTAATTGGGAAAAAATACTCTTCCACAAATGGTGCTGGATCTCCATTTGCAAAAAAAAAAAAAAAAAAAAAAAATGAAGAAGGACCCTATCTCATACCATATAGAAAATTCAAAATGGATCAAAGACCTAAATATAAGCCAGAACTGTCAAACTCCTAGAACAAAATGTAGGGAAGCATCTTCAGAACCTTGTATTAGACAATGGTTTCTTAGATTTTTCACCCAAAGCACAAGCAATGAAATAAAAAAATAGATAAATGAGACCTTTTCAAAATAAAAAAAATTTGTTCCTCAAAGGACTTTATCATGAAAGTAAAAAAGACAACCTACACAATGGGAGAAAATATTTGGAAATTACATATCTGATAAAGGATTAATATCCAGTAATATAAAGAAATTCTTCAATTCAACAACAAAAAGACAACGTAATTAAAAAATGGGCAAACAACTTGAACAGATATCTCTCCAAAGAAGATATAAAAATGTCCAGAAAGCACATGAAAAGATGCTCAACATCATTAATCATCAGGGAAATGCAAATCAAAACCACGAAATATAATTTCAGACCCATTAGAATGACTGCTATTAAAAAAATGGAAAATAACAATTGTTGGAGAGGGTGTGAAGAAATAGGAACACTCATTCATTGTTGGTGGCAATGAAAAATGGTGTGGCCACTGTGGAAGACCATTTGGCAGTTCCTTAGAAAGCTAAGGAACCATATGACCTGGCAATCCCACTACTAAATACATACCCAAAATAATTGAAAGCAGGGACTCAAGATATTTGCACACTGATATTCAAAGCATCATTATTCACAGCTGCCAAAAGAAGGAAGCAACCCAAATGTCCATCAACTGATCAATGAATAAATAAAATGTGGTATATACATACAATGGGATATTATTCAGCAGTAAAAAGGAATGCAGTCCTGATACAAGCAACAATATGGATGAATCTTGAAGATATCACATTGAGTGAAATAAGCCAGACACAAAAGGATAAATATTGTATGAGCTCACTGATTTGAAATATTTAGAATAAGCACATGCATAGAGTCAGAATCTAGAATACAGGTTCCCAGGGGATGGGGTAGAAATAGGGAATAGGAAATTAAAGCTTAAAATGCACAGGGTTCCTATTGGAATGATGGAAATGTTTTGGTAATTGGTGGTGGTGATGGTAGCAAAGCATTGTGAATGCAACTCACAGCATTGAAATATATATCTGAATATGATTTAAAGGGGAAATGTTAGATTGTATATATGGTAACAGAATAACATTTTTAAAAAAAATCCAAGGAACTACACTACACAGTGAACCCTAAGTTCAACCATGGACTTTAATTAATATACAATTATAAAAATGTGCTATCATTAATTCCATACCAATGCAAGGTGTTGGTGGTGGGGTGGAATATGGGAATTCTGTATTTTATGCATGATTGTTCTGTAAACCCACAACTTCTCTAATAAAGGAAAAACAAAGAAACAAAAAACAAAAAAGAAAAACCAACCAATCAACAGAAAAAAAAAAAAAGCTCAAACTGTTACAATCTTTGTAAATTGGCTCTGTATTGGCTAGTGCCCTCCTTCAGAGTTTAGCCCTCTATCAAGAAGATCAGCCCAAGGCAAAATTGAGGTACAGGTCCTCTCCATCTTTTCTGAGAGTGCATCTTGACCTGGGCTTGTGCTTACTGGTGGATTTAGGGATTCCCTCATTTACAGGAATTTGAATGTCCCTTTATTCCTTATGAAATAGATTTTCTCCCCCTCCAGGGTGTTCTAGTGTATGATTTAAAGCAGTTAATCCTTTGCCCCAGACCATTTTGACTTAATTGTTTCTTACACAGTACTTCTTTATCTGTCTGCAAGCTGCTTCTCCCTGCAGGGCAAGCTCTGGGAGGGTGAGCCCCAGATGAGTCTTCTGGTTCAGTCTTTCAGGCTGTCCTCTTAGCAGGTAGCACAGACATACAGCCACTTGAATATGTGTATAGGGGTTACTCTGCTCCCTCCAGAACAGGGCCAGGGACCCACAATGGGAACACAGGCTGGCTCCCCACTATGCCAGGGAAGGGGTGCTCGAGGGACCAAAAAAGGCTCCTCGAGCTTCTCCTACCATTTTTAAAGCTGCAATTTCTTGATTCATCACTTGCCCAGTTACAGCAACAGTTTAACTGTTTTCTGGAGTTTTGAGGAAGATGACTTTGCCAGTTTGGGCTGGTTGTTCAAAGATTCTGTCATGGAATGGCACCCTTGAGCAGGCCACCGTCTTTGTTGACCATTATTAATGTTTTTAACACATTATACCACTTGACTGCTGCTGTTACTATTATGTCCAGTCTTGTACAGTTCTCTAATCCAAAGTATTTCCCTGGAAGAAGCCATCTAAATGAATCAGGTAAGCACATTATTCAGAGACAGTGTACCCTGTATCAACCTGTCATAGCATTGCCCATTAGTGACACTACAGAATAGAAGAAGGTAGCAACTTTAAAAATTTTACTGTTGATTCTTGGAGAAAAAAATAATTTTAAAGGAGAAACAACTATTTATAATTCATTTATAATATTCAAAAGAAAGCAATCCTTTAAGGGTCTTGGGTGTACCCACTGAGAAACTCTCTCTGCTTAGTGTAATTTTGGGTATTTTGATAGGCACAACAATTTTCTATGACAGCTCTTCTTAGTATTACACATTTAAAGGGACATAGCCACATTGTTAGACAATTTAATTATTAATTGTTAATAATCACTAATAATTCTTATGATGATGCTTGAGCATAATAATAAGCAGCAAAAATATGAATGCTATCTTAATAGATTAAGAATTGCATCAAATGCTCTTGAGGGGGGAAAACCAAATTCTTTTTTCTTTCAGTTGGTGAATTAATTTGGTTTCCTTCCTTGGGAAGGGTAGGAAAGACAACACCAAAGAGATGGTTTGGGTGCCAGTAATTATCTTAGGGCACATCTTTGTTGTTGCTTAGAATGGAGAAAGAATAGCCATATTGAAGATATTGTACTGAGCATGATACTACTTGTTTATAAATTAATGAAAAGACATAATATTTTCACAAATTTTGAAAGCTCCTTTTAATTATTATTTTGTCCTAAGAATATAACGTATCTAATATGCCCTATTCTAAGATGTAATTTGGCAGATGTACTCTGGGCACTTAAAAAAATGAATGTTTCATCATATTAGATACAATTACTGCATAATTTCCCGCCCTTAAAAATGAATTTATGTACACACATTGTATCAACCATTATAGGAATGTGTTCTACTCACAGTGGTCTATTGACTGGCTACACAGAGGTCATCACCAAATCAGCCTCTCCATTCCCAACTCATAGTGTAGAGGCTTGAAAGTGAAATACTCTTTTCCTTAGATTCCCTAGCACTGAGCTTTGGCTCACAAGGTAAAAGTGCAAGTTTGCTGGGGTAGAAAATGTTTCTTGGAAAGCTTTTAATTGGGCTGTTATAGCCCCTCCCCTTTCCTTTTTCTTGTCTCAATTGCGGATGTGATGGCAGGAGCTGTAGCAGCAATCTTGCATCCAGGAGGAAAACAAAAGAATAAAAGAATCACACAAACCATTGGTTCTGATGTTTTGAGCTGTGATGTTTTGAACTGTGCCAGCAGCCACCTACTTGTGGATTAATTGTATGCTAGAAGAATGAATCCTTATTCTTGAAGCCAGTATAAATGGTAATTTGGTTACTTGTAGCATTATTTCAAACATCTCAGTTCTATAATATCATTATTAGAAAGGGTCAAAATCATGTACCATAGGGACACCACTTCTACACTGCTAAGATTACAAGTTCTGTAAGTAAATAGAATTTGCCCAGTTAGAATGTTAAACATTTATAGTCAAACTCTTTTAGTGCCTCTAATTCTAAAAGGAAAAGAAGCCTTTGGACTAAAATAATTAAAAAATCAGTAACATTAAAGTATGTATCAGAGAAACATTGTTAATTGAGGGGTGTTTCAAAATCATAAGTCTTCTTTAAGAAAACAGTCATCCAGCTCTTAATCTATTTGCTCCTACTTATACAAAATTGTCCATTTGCTACAAATTATTTTGTAATTTTTACCAAGTATTTTTGTATTACCCTGTATTTCCTAGGCACTGTTTTTCAAAAATGTGATTTTTATGCACAACATTCTATTGTCTAGTTATAGTTGAATTAAAACTATTCCTCTAAATGTTGAACATTTAAGACATCCTAAGGATGAGCTCTCTTTGTGGGCTACTCTGAATATTTCTTTGAAATAAATTTATAGAATTTATTGAGACAAAATGGTGAACACATTAAAGGCCATCAATTAACACTGCCATTAGCGTGTAGAAGGATGCTCTTTTTGTCTAAACCATAATTACACTGGGTATTATAACATTTTAAAACCTTTGCTAATTTTTAGTAGGTGAACGAATGTAATTATCTTATATTCTGCAATGGCAAATTTGTGCTTTCTCTCACATATGCCTTCCGTACCATTGTTTTGCAATCACTGAATTACTATGTCTTTGCCAAAGTGAACCGGTAATGGAAAAGAAGGAAAGAAACCTGCTCATATCCAAGTCATAAATCCAATTTGTCCAAAACTGAGAAGAAAGAAGTGATCAGTGCCCAGATATCACATCCTTAGCGTGAAGCAGCTTAACTTTTAATTATCCCACTAACTCACAAAAGCCACATTGCGAAGCATGAATAATTGCTCATTGCTCTCTAGTCATAGTTCTCACTATCACCTTGAATAAATGTCTTGGCTACCAAGGAAAAACAGAACTGTATGATGTATTGACAGAAAGGGAAAGAGTGGGTCCCTAGGGGCCACCTCCACATGCTGTTGACCCCTTTACAGAACAGAATGAGCTGCTTACAGCTCCTAATGGAGTGTGTTGAGTGACTGGCAAATCCTGAACTTGCTTAGGCATGGCTCAAATTATCTTGATTGGTTCTCCGTGCTGCAATTTTGTTTGATCTCTGTTTCTCCATCAAAAGTCTTTTTTTTTTTTTAATAGCTTTACTGAGATAATAATTCCAGTACCATAAAATTCACCCATCTGAAGTGTACAATTCTATGGTTTTTGGCATACTCACTGAGGTGTGTAAACATTACCACAATCTAACTTTAGGACATTTTCATCACCTCAAAAAGAAACCCCATATCCATTAGCAGCCACCCTTCATTTTCCTTCCTCCTCCCAGCTCTAGGCAACCACTAATCCACTTTCCGTCTCTTCAGAAATCTTCTATAGTAAAATAATCCCAACTTACTTTGATTTACCCTCCTTGGCTGTCACAAGATCAAAAGGTCACATATAGCACAATGCCCCCCCCAAAAAAAAAAAAAATTAAATGAACAGTGATGGCCCATTAAGTCTCCAAATACAGGGGGAACAAACTGGAAAATACAGACATGTTCTCAAATCCCTGCCAGGATTTGCTGCTGGAGTCTTTGCATAAGATAAGCAGGGGACATGGAGTGACCCTGCTCCCATCCATTGCTGAGACCAGACCCGCCCCTAACTGGTGTTCGTAGTTGTTCACTTAGCAGAGGATGGTGTAGGGCTAATTAATCACAATCCTTCTAAAGCCAGAGGAGTGATTTTTATTGTAAACTTGGGACTAAGTGTGCCTGAATGGAAAGGACATTGACTGTTCTGTGAGGACTTGTTTCCACTCCAAGGAGCTGTGTCCTGCCGCGAGGGACACTGTAGGATTATTCTCTGGAACATTCCTCAGATGCGTAGGTGTGAGAAAGTTACTGAAAAACAGGACAAGAAAACAATGCCTCCAATACTAGGTAACAGCAAGCGGAGGAAATTTGCTCTGTGGTTGCTAAACTTAATCCCAATAAACCTCTTCTTGGAAGCAGTCAAGCAGCAATACCCAGATTGCCTGGGACAACAAACACGTGAGTTAATTACTTCAGTCTGCTGTCAGTGACCTCCTTAAGCGGTTATTTTGTTATGAGTTGTGACAGATATTCTCATCCGGCCCATTGTCCCTTGCGCTATGTTAATCTATTGCTGTCTGACGTTTGGATTTAAGGGCATGGACAATGGCTTATATTCACACATCAGTCACAACAGAGCTGCCAGGAGAAGAGGAATGGTGCCTGGGCCTATTAACTTTACAAATCCTCCAACTTGTAACGTGATTTAGTTGGCTTCTCTTGGAAACCATGAGATTGGATGTGACTAATAAAATGGGCATGACCTGTGTAACGATTCCCTCCGTCTGGGGCCCCAGCTACCTGCTGGCCTATACAAATAGCTCAGTTCTAAATCACTTTAGCTTCTGCAATGGCTTAAAGGACAAAGAGTGCTTCTGTGTATTTGTCAGGGGTGGGTTGAAGGTGTTGGGCTGAGAAAACGGATCCAAAGGGAGGGATTTTCCGAGTCAGAAAGAGGGATTGGGAGGCAGGAACCACAAGTTCTCCTTCGTCGTTTTCCCTCCTCTCCCATGTACTTAGATTTCTGTGCTATACCCTGGAACCAGGGTCCTTCCCTCTACCTTTCCTCAGTAAAACACAATTTCAGAAGGATTTTACTAACAGGAGGAGGAAGGCAAAGGGAAGTAGCATTTATTTGCTGTCTGTTCTTTCCTAAGGCCTAATCTAAGGTTTTCCTATATTTCATTTAACTATCACACCAAATGTACCAAAAAAAAAAAAAAAAAGGAACAATTCTGATCATGCACTGAGGAAATAGGGGCTCAGGTGAATTAGTAAGCTTGCCCAAGTCCCAGAGATATTATGAAAACTAGGGAATTACTGAGTCCATGACTTCCACTAAAGCCTGCTTACTAAAAATTCAGTCTAAAAGCTTACATTTTCAGCAACAATCCATGGTTGGCAAGACCCGCTAACCCAGAAGGTTCCCTGCTGAGGTAGTGTGTTTGAGCTATTTTTAGGCCCTGGAAACCCATAAGCTCCAGAGTGAACAGGCGGTTGAGAATATGTTGGCTCCAAAATTCTGAATACATTTCCCCACAGACACAGTATGTATGGTGGTTGGCTTCCCTGTCTACTCTATGAAATCTATTTTGTTCTGAAGTATTTGAAAGAGGACTAACAGTACCTCAGAACCTCCCTGCCATGGAATGAAACTCCTGTGGAAGAAGTCACCTGAGACTCCAGAAACACATTTTCCCTTATTTCCAGAGGAACTAGGAGTTCTCCCACCCCCGAGCCACTTGCTGTGGTTTCCACAGCCCGGATAGTGATTGGGGACCCCAGAGGATGGAGGGCTGAGGAAGTGGGGTCAGAGTGAGGAGTTCTGAGAGCTCTGGGGTGGGGGTGTGTGGAAGAACTGGGGCAAGGATTCCAGGTTGTGAGTGAGCTTGGGGCGCCCAGAAAAGGGAGGGGGGACTCCCAGGTGGGGAGCTATGGAGTGTGGCTTGGGGGCTCTGTACCCCTCACCCTCTCAGGTCATGCCCCAGCCCCAAGCTGATCCTCTTTTCCTTTTCTCTAACACGATCCACTGTCTACTCCAGTCCAGCCTCCCCTCCTCTTCAAGACCACCCCTTTTCTTTTTCTCTGAGCCTCATGGGAGCAGTCCACTGACTTCTTAATCCCCCCTAACTTCTTGGAACATCTTGCATCTGCCCTGTACACTGTAGCCAGAGTGGGCTCTCTAAAATACAAACCTGAGCAGGTTTAAAATTCTTCAGTGGTCTAAAGACTAAAGTTCTTCTCCTTAGAATGATAAGCAAGGTCCCCTAAGGCCTGGCCCCTAACGGCCTCTCTACCTCCGCTGCACAGCACTCCACACCTTGCTGTTCAGTTACGGCCACGCTGACAGGTCAGGCTGTCTCAAGCTTCAGGACATTTGCTCTTGCTGGTCCCTGTCTGAAAAGCCCTTTCAGTCTTTCTTCTGCTCACTCTCAAGGGTTCTTTACACTCAGTTCAGAGTTCATCTCCTGAATGAATCCCCAGGCTGAGTTACATTACATGCCCTCCTTCGTGCTTTTCTACCCTGCCCGTGCAATCCTCTTTTTACTTTCCTTTTTTCTTTAGCTTGTGACATTGTATTGAGGCCATTTAATCCATAATCATCTCCTGGGGAAGGATCATGGCTCATTCATTGTTGCATCCCAGCACCTACCACAGTTTCCTAGTGGGAATTCAACAAATACAGGCTGAATTGAACCAAGGAAGGATCTGCTTAGTTTCGTAGCGCTGCCTGATAGCAGATGTCCTTCTGGACTCAGGCGCTCATTTCCCCAGCTATGGGGTTTGCAAGTGGCTCACGGTTCCTCCCCAAGAACTGTCCTCAGCCAAATGGAGTTGGTTTGCCGAAGTTTACAACCCCTCCCTGGGAGGCAGCTGGTATCTCATGGCTGGACAAACAAAAGCCTGGGTCCCTTGCCTTCCTAGGGCCATCTCAACTGCAGAACCCACATCTGACTGGCTAAGCCTTCTCTTGCAACTGCATCACAGTTCACCTTTTCTCCTCCGCCCAGTCCTGCCTCTCTCCCTCCCTTATGACGGCTGTTCCGGAGGGCACTTCTCAATAAACCTGCACACAAATCTCCTTTTCAGAGTATGTTCCTGGGGAACCCACCTGATCACAGGTCTACTGTTTCCAGTCGGGTCTTCACCTGCTGCACTGTAAAACACAATGCAGTTTCTAGCTTTCTCCTTACTATTTGACACAAGACACAACTGATCTTTCCCAAGGGGGTTTTATTGGTGTAACAGTGGAGAAATGCACAGGACATAATAAAGCTCCTTCCTATGCTCCTTCATCTCTTCCCTCAAAACCTTCTTGCTTAGAAGGTGAAGCCTGTTGGTTAATGACAAAAGGGAATACATACAATATGTGAGACACTGTTCATTTAATCTTTTTTTTTTTTTTTACTGTCCTCATCTTTTTTTTTTTTTAATTGAGATTGTTCAGATACCATACAATTATCCAAAGATCCAAAGTGTACAATCACTTGCCCCTGGGTACCCTCATACAGCTGTGCATCCATCACACTTAATTTTTGTTCAATTTTTAGAAACTTTTCTTTACTCCAGACAAGAAATAAAGTGAAAGATGAAAAAAGAAAAAAAAGAAAAGGAAACTCTAATCCTCCCCTATCCCTAACCAACCCCCCTCAATTGTTGACTCCTAGTATTGATATAGTACATTTGTTACTGTTTATGAAAAAATGTTGAAATACTACTAACTGTAGTATATAGTTTGTAATAGGTATATAGTTCTTCCCTATATGCCCCTCTATTATTAACTTCTAATTGTATTGTCATACATTTGTTCTGGTTCATGAAAGCGATTTCTAGTATTTGTACAGTTGATCATGGACATTGCCCACCATAGGATTCAGTTTTATACTTTCCCATCTTTTGACCTCCAATTTTCCTTCTGGTGACATATATGACTCTGAGCTTCCCCTTTCCACCTCATTCACACACCATTTGGTGCTATTAGTTATTCTCACATCTTGCTACCAACACCCCTGTTCATTTCCAAACATTTAAGTTCATCCTAATTGAACATTCTGCTCATACTAAGCAACCACTCCCCATTCTTAAGCCTCCTCCTATATCTTGGTACCTTATGTTTCATGTCTATGAGTTTACATATTATAATTAGTTCCTATCAGTGAGACCCTGCAATAATTGTCCTTATGTGTCTGGCTTATTTCACTCAGTATATTGCCCTCGAGGTTTTGTCATCAACCCATTTTTTTTTTTAATATGGTTTTGTTCACTCACCATACATTCCATCCCAAGTAAATAATCGATGGTTTTCTGCCTGGTCATACATTTATGTGTTCACCACCTTCACAATCTATATAAGAGCATCTACATTTCTTCCACAAGGCAGGAGGGAGAGTCAAAGAAGGTAGAGAGGCAAAAGAAAGAGGGAAAAAAAATGACAGCTAGGAAGCAGCAAAAGGAAAAATAACCTTGAATCGAAGTAGAATAAAGAATCAGACAATACCACCAATGTCAAGTGTCTAACATGCCTCCCCTATCCCCCCCTCTTATCTGCATTCACCTTGGTATATCACCTTTGTTACATTAAAGGAAGCATAATTCAATGATTCTATTAGTTACAGTCTCTAGTTTATGCTGATTGCATCCCTCCCCAATGCCTCCCCATTTTTAACACCTTGCAAGGTTGACATTTGCTTGTTCTCCCTCGTAAAAGAACATATTTGTACATTTTATCACAATTGTTGAATACTCTAGATTTCACCAAGTTACACAGTCCCAGTCGTTATCTTTCCTCCTTTCTTGTGGTGTCTCACATGCTCCCCATCTTCCTCTCTCAACCGTACTCATAGTTACCTTTGTTCAGTGTACTTACATTGTTGTGCTACCATCTCCAAAAATTGTGTTCCAAACCACACACTCCTGTCTTCTATCACCCTGTAGTGCTCCCTTTAGTATTTCCTGTAGGGCAGGTGTCTTGTTCACAAAGTCTCTCATTGTCTGTTTGTCAGAAAATATTTTGAGCTCTCCCTCATGTTTGAAGGACAGCTTTGCTGGATACAGGATTCTTGGTTGGCAGTTTTTCTCCTTCAGTATCTTAAATATATCACACCACTTCCTTCTGGCCTCCATGGTTTCTGCTGAGAGATCCGCACATAGTCTTATTAAGCTTCCTTTGTATGTAATGGATCGCTTTTCTCTTGCTGCTTTCAGGATTGTCTCTTTGTCTTTGACATTTGATAATCTGATTATTAGTGTCTTGGCGTAGGTCTATTCATATCTCTTCTGTTTTGAGTACGCTGCGCTTCTTGGATCTGTAATTTTATGTCTTTCATAAGAGATGGGAAATTTTCATTAATTATTTCCTCTATTATTGCTTCTGCCCCCTTTCCCTTCTCTTCTCCTTCCGGGACACCAATGATACATACATTATTGTACTTTGTTTCATCCTTGAGTTCCCGGAGACGTTGCTCATATTTTTTCATTTTTTTCTCCATCTGCTCCTTTGCATGTAGGCTTTCAGGTGTTTTGTTCTCCAGTTTCTGAGTGTTTTCTTCTGCCTCTTGAGATCTGCTGTTGTATGTTTCCATTGTGTCTTTCATCTCTTGTGTTGTGCCTTTCATTTCCATAGATTCTACTAGTTGTTTTTTTGAACTTTTGATTTCTGCCGTATACATGCCCAGTGCTTCCTTTACAGCCTCTATCTCTTTTGCAATATCTTCTCGAAACTTTTTGGATTGATTTAGCATTAGTTGTTTAAATTCCTGTATCTCAGTTGAAGTGTACGTTTGTTCCTTTGACTGGGCCATAACTTTGTTTTTCTTAGTGTAGGTTGTAATTTTCTGTTGTCTAGGCATGGTTTCCTTGGTTATCCAAATCAGGTTTTCCCAGACCAGAACAGGCTCAGGTCCCAGAGGGAAGAAATATTCAGCATCTGGTTTCCCTGCGGGTGTGTCTTAGAAAATTGCTCCACCCTTTGATGCCTCGGGTCACTGTGCTTTTCTGCCCAGCAGGTGATGCCTGTTAGCCTATAATTCTTGACTGGTGTGAGGAGGTATGGCCTTGTTCCCCCAGGCTCTGGGGTCTGGTTCTGAATGGAAAGGGCCCCACCCCTTTCCTCCTAGAGACAACAGACCCCCAGGTGGAGGTCATTAGCATTTCAATGGTCTTGCTCTCTGCTTGTTGTGTCTCCACCCTTCCCAGAGTCACAGCCCTGGAAACTGAAAATGACTGGGGCTTTCTCCACTGAGCCGAAAAAGAAACAGATAGTCCCCTTCAGACCCAGTCCAAGGCGACCCTCCGGCTCTCCCAGGTCAGTCGTCACCCAAAGGCTCTGTCTGTTTTTTGGGGATGCGTACCTGTAGTGAGCAGTTCACACTCGCTACTTAAAACCCCAGTTGGAGCTCAGCTGAGCTGTATTCGCTTGCTGGGAGAGAGCTTCTCTCTGGCACCACGAGGCTTTGCAGCTCGGGCTATGGGGGAGGGGGTCCCACGACTTGGATCCGCAGGTTTTACTTACAGATTTTATGCTGTGTTCTCGGGCATTCCTCCCAATTCAGGTTGGTGTATGATGAGTGGATGGTCTCGTTTGTCCCCCCACAGTTAATCTGGATTATTTACTAGTTGTTTCTGGTTTTTTGTAGTTGTTCCAGGGGGACTACTTAGCTTCCACTCCTCTCTATGCCGCCATCTTGCCCGAGTCCCTCATTTAATCTTTACAACAAGCTGAAGAATCAGACATCTTGTTCCCATTTTACGCATGGTAACAATGAGCTCCAGTGAGATGAAGTGTTCCTGAATTCTTATTTTGTTCCCTTCCTGCTCTCCACTGCCCCTCACAGTGCAATGGCAGCTTCACAGTGGTGCCAATTTCCTTATTTACCTGGGTAGATGTTATGTTACTCACCTGTGCAGGTAAGTTCAGTGAGTGGTAATGTGTAGGTTTGGATAATTTGGTTAACAGGGTTAATCTGACCAAAGATCCAGGTTTTTCCAGGATAGTTTCATGTCATTTTGTTTTATTCAGCCAAGACACATTCATTAAAGGCATAAATGAATGTGAACGACTTCTTAACCCTTCACTATGTTTCTCAAGTCAACTTCCAAATTAGGGAAGAAAATCTGTGCTTGAAAAAGTTCAAAGATAGAAGCTGACCAGAGGGTGGACAACAGGGCCATGCTGGGAACGACAAGTACACCCAGCCAAGCAAGGATGTCCGTGTGTTTCCCAGGACCAGAGAAAGATCCAGGGAAAGGAACAAGCATTCGTTCCTCATAAAGGACTTGGATCCTGACTGTGAGAAGCACTTGAGGTCAGGGAGACCCCTGAAGATGAAATTTGTTTGGGATGGCCCATGGAAGCCAGAAGCTGAAGGGCACTTGGTGGCCACCAGTCAAGGGAGGCACCACTTGCATTAGAGAAATCCAAACAGGATATCCCCATGGGGAATCCATGAACGTGCTCACTGGCCATCCAACACAAAAAGGGCCCCAGTACGTGGCTGTGGCTGCATTAGCCATGCGGAACCGCCCTCTTCCTCTAAGACTCCCTGTGCACAGAGCCTGATCAGAAGCAGCAGCTAACACTCATGCGAGGAGGAAAAGAAAGGAAAGGAGAAGAAACCCCCCGTTCTTCTCCTTCCCACCATGGCTTCTGGGCTTGGGTTAGGATATAATTGAATGAGATAGTAAAGATGTGAAATTTGGCTGGGCTTTATAAAACCTGAGAGTAAACAGGACAGCTTTGGGATATAGTTAGATATCAGTTGCCCCCAAAAAATGGAGTCCAGCTACTTTAATAAATTGGTTACATTTGTGCCCCTCCTTGTGCAAGGGGAGTTCTGGGATCTGTGGTGGAATATGGAAGTGTGAGCATAGGCTTTAGAGCCAGACCCAGATAAGTATTCTTCGCAACCCTGCACTTGGTAGCTGTGTGACCCTGAAAATACGCATCTCTCTCTGCACCTGTTTCCTATCTGCATAAAGGGAGTAATAATCATCTCAACCTAACTAGTTGCTGTAAGAGTAAAATTGATAGTATATGAAAGCCAGCTTTGTAAACTGCAGTGTAAAACTCATAATAAGTTTTATATAGGATGTTCATGGTAACATTATTATATGAGTGGGAAAACTGGAAACAACCAATGTTCAAAAACAGGAGAAAGATTAAACAAATGATAGCATATCTATAAAAAAAAAAAGAAGACCTTCCATTTTAGCCCTCTCCCCACTGCCAATGCAGTTTTACTTATTTAACCATAGAGACCCTATGGGAAAAGATTTAAGTGCATAAAGGCACTAGTAATGGCAGATCTTATTACAGACAAAGTACTCAGTAAGCTTAGCCAACATTTCAGAGGAACGCTGAGTCCCTGGCTATCCTGGGTATTTTACTGCAGAAGATGAGGTAAGATTAGGGCCAAGAAGAGGGAAGAGGGGGAGAGGGAGTAGGGGTGAGAACAGTGGGGGAACGCAGTAGCAGCAGAGGCTTTCACGCACTTAGCCCTGCTTTCTCTTCTTTTCAGATGTAATAATGTACTCAGGGAGGGCCGTCTGGAACAGGGCTTGGGGGAAAGTGTGGGGGCCAAAGGAGGACTCCTGTTTCCCTGCAAATGCGTACCCTTCCCTGAGATGAAGTGGAAAGGAGGTGGAAATGGGCATCTGTTGTGGCAACAATTTCCTGGAAGATGGTGGGGGTGGGGTGGGATGGGGGGAGCAATCCAAGGAGCAGCCGGGGCTAGGTGAAGACCCCAGGCCACATGGCTGGGTGGCAGCTCAGGAGCAACCACCCCTGCTCCAGGGCTATAAGTAAAGAGGTATGAAAATCAAGGTCCATCAGTGCTATCAAGATTAAAACGTTATTTGGTAAAATGCTGCCTTTATTACCTGAGTGCCGCTTCTTTTCCTGTGCTTTTTTCCTTTTTCCAGTTGAGACAGATAGCCTTCAGAATTGCTACGGCTGATTTTCATGTTTCTTTGGCGACCCTCCGAGCTGAGTTGGGACACACTCTCTACCCTTGACAAGATAGGAGGCAATGTGACACTGGCTAGGGCCCTGTCATGGGGCTGCACCTCAGTGAGCTGCATTAAGGCGTCCTGGTGCTGCTCCATTATCTTCGTGAGCTGTGTATCTGGAGAAGCTCGAACAGGTTGGCTGTCAGAGGAAGAATTGAATTTCCTTGATGGAAAAAAAAGGAAAAGCACAAACCTGATAATAAAGCCTAGATACATAAGACCTCCAGAATAAAAAGTCTTCATGAGCCATTAATTTGATGTATTTACCACTCCCCAAATCAAATTAATGACCGTTAGCTTAATCTTTTCATGAGTACGTTAGTTTCTTATCTTAAAATCCTCCTCCTTTTACTGTCAGATGTCTACTTTTATTTGGAACTTTCATTTAGAGGATTCAGAATAAAAGAAATAGTATTTTCGAATGTCAAAGGCCTTCCCACTATAAAATACCTAGAGATGTTCAATTGAATTAAACAAACATACTTTTAAATACATAGTTGAATTTGTAAGAGATGCAGTGAATCTCCAAGGACCAAAACCAAAAAAAGGGCCTACAACAAAAACAGAAATTGGATAAGCTGAAACTGTGGCTTTTTTGGTGGGGATCTTGCATCTTGGTAATTTACAGGCTTGAGTTTTAACATTTAACAATAGGACAGGATATGTGCAAACTTGGCCAATGTGAGGCAGGGAATTATAACTGGGACTCCTGCTCAAAGACCAAAACTCTTGAAGGGCTGTAAAAGTAAAAAGGTGGATTAGTTAAAAACCCAGCCGCCAGCCTTGGAAAACAACAATGGGGACCTGTACATCTTGCTCTGAGCTCTGAACAGGAAAAAACGACCCTGTGAATTTCTACTGGACATTTGTGTTCAAATTGACATAACCCACATAATCATGGAAATCTAACACCAAGATATTAATACAAAAATGGTGCCGGGTCACCCCTTTTCAAACATGAAGAAGTTAGAATGGTCATTGCCCAAATATTCCCGAAGATTGAGAGAATGATCAAATGAAAGGGAGGAGTTGTAACAGAGAGTTAGGATTCAATAATGATTATGACTACTGAAGCATTATATAGATATTTCTTTTTAGTTTCTAGTGTATTAGAACAGTCAGAAGGTAATACCTGAAATTGTGTAACTGTAACCCATACTATATTTTGAAATTTGCTCTGTAACTACTTGTCAAACTGTACTTTGAAATTTATCACTTTTTTGCAAATATGTTATATTTCACAATAAAAAATGTTAAAAAAAGAAATGGTCCTGGGTGAGTGACCCCTTGGTGGTGTATGGCAGAAGCAAATATAAAATGTCTCTGGAGGGATACCCTCCCAGTCATGTCTTACCCGGGGGATTAGGTTTCCTAGCCATGGAACCAAGCTTGCCAAGGTGGCTAAGCATAAGTTCATAATCAAAATTACAAAACATGAAGAAATAATCTACCAAGAGGGAGAGTCAGCAGACAGAGACAGACATACAATAACAGTAGCAGACTTTCAAAAAGTTCAGATAATATAATATTAGATAGAATTCATAAAGTATGCTTAAAATGATTAAAGATATCATAGAAGAAATGAAAACCCTGAGAAATATATACTGAAAAAATATACTTTGGGAAAAAAACAAGATTTGAATTAGAACTAAATAGAACAGCTAGACACGAAAAATACTATTGTTGAAATTTAAAACTTAAGGGATATATTAAAATGCATTTTGGAGACAGCTGAAGAAAGAGATATTGCACTGGAAAACAGATCTGAGGAAATTTCTCAGAAAGAAGTTCAGAGAGAAAAAAGATGGAAAATAAGAAAGTTATAAAGAACAAGTCTAGCATAAGAGAATCTATTGTACATCACGAAATCAAGAATAAGAGAATCCAATATACATTTCTTAGGTGTTCCTGAAAGAGCAAATAGAGCCAATTTTGGAGACACAATATCCAAAGGGACAATGGATGAAAATATTCCAGAATTGATGAAAGAGAAGAATCCTCAAATTTCGGAATCACAGAAGACTTCAAAGCAGGATTAAAAATTCCTTATGTAGATATATCATAGGGAAACTGCAGAATATGAAAAAACAGAAACTTTAAAACCATTTAGACTCTCTTCCCCTCTGGTGGCTTGAGGATCACCTGCCATCATGAATGACACAATAACCATCCGGACCAGGAAATTCATGACCAACCGACTACTTCAACGGAAACAAATGGTCATCGATGTTCTTCACCCTGAGAAGCCAACAGTACCTAAGACAGAAATTTGGGAAAAACTAGCCAAAATGTACAAGACTACACCAGATGTCGTCTTTGTATTTGGATTCAGAACCCATTTTGGTGGTGGCAAGACAACTGGCTCTGGCATGATTTATGACTCTTTGGATTATGCAAAGAAAAATGAACCCAAACACAGACTTGCAAGACATAGTCTGTATGAGAAGAAAAGACCTCCAGAAAACAGTGAAAGGAATGCAAGAATAGAATGAAGGAAGTCAGGGGGACTGCAAAGGCCAATGTTGGTGCTGGCAAAAAAAAGGAGTGAAGATTCTTCAATGACTTGTTCTGTGATTGCGCAGATTTTTCATCAGAGGATTAACAAAATTATAAAAACTTTGAAAAAAAAAATGAGTGACAAAAGACAAATTAAAAACAAAAGAGATGACATTTATAGTGACAAAGACTTTTCGAAGCAGCACAGAAGTCATAAAAAGGAAAACCAATGTTTTGAAGAGTTGAATTATTTACCTCAACTATAATTTAAGTAACAGAGTAAAATAAATGCATTTTCAGATAAATTTATGAGTAATATACCCTTGCTAAAAGAACACCTAAAGATTGTACTTCAGGAAGAAAGAGTATGATAGAAGAAAGAAGGTAAGGCAAAGACATTAATAAACAATTGGGTACATCTAAAAATTCATTGACTTTATACTACAATAATAAAAGCAATGACTAAATTTGGAGGTGTAAGGTGGAACTAAAATGCTGGACAAAATAATATGTAGGACAGGGAGGGTGACTGGATTAAACCAATTTAATGATTTTGAACACGATCTACATGAAAGTAGAAATATTAATGTAATTCTGGAGTAGTTGTGTGTAAGTTTAAAAAAAGATATAAAGAGAATATATATTTCCAAGCCAGTAGAGGGAAAAAGTAAAAAAGTAAATGCCACCAGTTTGATCAAAGATATAAAAGAAATAAGGAAACATAGAAAAAGCTGGGTGACTAGGAAGGACAAATTAAGGTGGTAGAAATAAATCCAAAGGTATGAGTACTACAATAAATGTAATCCGTTTAAACTCACTGGTTAAAAATGAGTTCAAGAATGCACAGAAAAACAAAATCCAGTGGTACAGGTTTCCTATTTGGAACGATGGAAATGTTTTGGTAATGGATGGTAGTGATGGAAGCACGGCATTATGAATCCAATTGACAGCACTGAAATATATATTTGAATGTGATTAAAAGGGGAAATCTTAGATTGTATATATGGTAACGGAATAAAAATCAAAAAGAGATAGATCTAAAGCATAAAGAAACAGAAAAGTTTAAAGACAATGGGAAGAAAAAATATACTAAACCAATACCAATCAAAAGAAAGCTGGTGTGGCTATATTAAATTAGATGACAGAGTTAAAACCAAGAAGCATTATTAGGGATAGAAATATTCATTACATTATGATTAAAAGAAGAATTCACTAGCAAGATGTATCAATTCTCAATTCATTGCATCTAATAACATAATTTTAAAAAACATAAAACAAAAATTGAGAGAATTGTGAGACAAACTGAGTATTCTCAAACATGAAGTGTTAATTCATCAGTTTCAGTAACTGATACATCGAACAGACAAGCAGATTGTAAGAGATTTGAATGACGTGTTTATAACAAGCTTACTCTAATGGAAATATATAGAATGTTGCACCCAACAACTGCAGAGTACATACTGTTTTCAACCAAATGAGGAACATTTGGAAAACATGACCAAAAATTAGGCTACATATTTATGAAAAAAGAGATCAAGTAACAGACATCACATACACTATCATTATAGTATAATGTAATTTTATTAGAAATATAACAATATCTAAAATAACCTTATATGTTTTGAAATTTATAAACATATTCCAAGTAACTGATGAGTCAGAGAGGAAATCATAAAGGAAATTAGAAAACATTTAGAACTAAATAATAATGAAAATACTACACTTTAAAACTTATGGGATGCACAAAAGTGTACTTTGAGGGAAATTTATAACTTTATATTTGAAAAGAAGAAAGACAAAAATAATGAGCTAAGCATTTAAATCAAGAAGTTAGGAGGGAGAAACCCCAAAGAATAAGCCCAAAGAATGTAAAGGAAGGAAATAAATAAAAAAGCAGATATCGATGATGTAGAAAACAAAAATAAAATACAGAGAAGCAAGATAGTCAAAAGTTATATTTGAAAAGACAAATAAAATAGACAACCCTTTGGCAAGACTGATGAAGGAAAAGAGAGTGAGGGAGCATAGATGACCATTAATGGGTACTTCTGGGTTAGGATAGCAGAATAGATTCCCACCTTGAAAGGAAATTTCTATTCCTGTCATGGTCTATACCAAACAGAAAGCGCACACACTAACCTGCAGCAAAGCCTCCTGCAAACAGCTGGTCACCACATGACATTTTACATATTAAAAAAACAAAATGAAATTTAAAAGGCTGAGAGAAAAAGCAAATTCTAACTATGAAAATGAAGAGAAACAAATGGACCTTACTGTATGTCAAAGGGCCATTTCTACCTAGAGAAAAGAAATAATTCGAATAAGTAACTTTGGTGAGAATTCTCTGATTGTAAACCCTTAGGGGGACAATAGAGGGAAAAGAGAACTGCAAAGAAAACTTGAACTTGACTTAGAATGACTATTTTGGTTTTGGTTTTGGTTTTGGTATGGTAATTCTCAAAATATTACATGTGTACTGTAGGACAGAGCAAATGAATAAATATTTGATGTTTTTGGGAATCAGGGTTTTCACTGTGTGGGAAAAGGAGTTACAATTATGGGTGAGGAAGAACCCTGTGATGTAAGCTTTGAGGTACCTGTGAGAACCCATGTCTACATAGACAGGTGTAGGTAAAGCAATAGGAACAGGGATAGGTATAGATATAGGAATAGGAATGTGTATAGAAATAGGTATAGGTAAAGTAATAGGAATAAGTATAGCTATAGCTATAGGAATAGGTGTAGGTGTAGGTGTAGGCATAGGAATAGGAATAGGTATAGATACAGGTAAAGCAACAGGAATAGGTATAGGAATAGCAATAGGTATAGGAATAGGTATAGATATAGGTAAAGCAATAGGAATAGGTTTAGGAATAGCAATAGGTATAGGTATAGGAATAGGTATAGATATAAGTAAAGCAACAGGAGTAGGTATAGGTATAGGAATAGGTGTAGGTGTAGGCATAGGAATAGGTATAGGTATTTTCCTAGCTCTGACTGCTAACAGGATCTAAAAACAATGAGACACCAGTGGCAATGATCACACTTAGGTCCCAAATATTGGTTTCTAAATTCTTCTTTCCACTAAAAAGAAACAGGGCTCCTCGGAGAAATGGCTGCTTCCACAAGTATTCGGGGGAAGTTCAAGGTGGGCCCGGAACATATTGCTATGCCAGTAAGCCAGGAAGTGCTCAAAGACAAAACGGGTTATGTCAAAAGGACACAGGAGCAGGGGCTCCCACTGGCCAAATTCAAGACAATTAGAGCAATATAGTATAGTGATGGTAACAGACTTGAACATGTTTTTTAAAAAAGAGACCCATGAATCAACAGTGATACTAAGAGAGAAAGAGAGTAGGAGAGAAAAGAGGAAAGAAGAAAAGCTCTTATTTCAATAGAATGCCACCTAATGAATGTAGAAGAATTGACAGAACTGTAAAATCACCATTTTGCAAACCCTGATGTAATGAATGATTTAGGTAAGGATTATCAGTAGATGCTAAAACCACTGCAAAAAAGTTGTTGAGAAACAGGATGTTTACACTGTCTCAAAGATTAATTATTAATTACAAAAGGAAAACGTGCCCTTAAAAAGGAGATGTCATAGTCACTACTGTACCCAAGAGTCTGACTTAGAATCTCCAGCATTATGACAATCTGACATGTGTCTCCCGATATGAATGATGTAAGAAAAAATCACACCAAATTACCTAAGTGTATTCTTGCCAAAAATGTTTAAACTAAGTATCGTTATGAGAAAACAATCAGGTAGAATCATATCACAGGGCATTCTACAAGAAAACTGGCCTGAACTTCAAAAAAAAAAAGGCATTGCCATGGAAAATAATGAAAAGTAGAAGTTGGAGAGACTTGTCTTAGATTAAAAGAAACAAAAGAGAAAAACAAAAGCAAATGCAATGCATGAATCTCAGTTAGATCCCAGATCAGAGAAAAACAAACCATCTAAAAAAGACATTTTTTTGGACAACTGAAAAAACTGAAATATCTACTGGTATCAGTTGATATTACTGAAGTAATGTTAAATTCCTCAGGTGTGAAATATTATTGCCATATAGTCCTTATTCTTAAAGGGTGCAAGGTGAAATATTTAAGGATGAAGTATCATTGTATCTGAACTTAATTTCAACTGGTTCAGCACCATTATGGTGACTGATGAAGTAGCTAAAAATCTACCCACAAGCAACAACCAAAACAAAACAAAAAACACATATGACCTAAATAATTTTAAAGGAAAATTCTATCAAATCTTCAAGTAACAGATAATTCCAATTATATATGATGTATCCCAGAGGATGTAAAAAGAGGGAATATTCCCCCAACTCATTTTCTAAGGCTGGTGTAATCTTGATAACATGTCCAAGCGAGGCCAGTGGTAGATAGGAATATTATAGTTCAATCTCACATATGCATGTGAACATAAAATCCTAAACAAAGTACTCAATTATATCAAGCAAATCAGGACAAGGAGCCTGCTATCTACCACTATCTCTTCTAGGAAGCTAACACTGAATCTTATTAAATGCATGCTCCACACCACCAAGTCTTGCACTTAAATGCCCTCCAATCAATCCATATATGTAAAATTGTTCCCCTGCCTTGAAAGTGTGCCCCCTTGAAGGTGCCCATGCAGCCTATTTCTTTTGTATCTTTTATAGCATTTTGGCACTATATTCAGTACATATCAGATGTGTAATAAACACATTTGATTGAATGACCTCAAGAAATATTCCCTGAAATGATTCTTGAAATAATTTTTTTTCCAGATTATAGAAGTAACATTCCTACACTGTTGGCAACTTGAAAAGTTCATAAAATAGAATAAAGAAATTAAAGATAAACCCAATTTCTCTTGCCAGATAAAATCCATGATTGACATTTTGGTGTACATTTCAACACAGAAGAGCTCATACCCCTCATGTATAATTTTGCCCCTACTCTTTTCTTTTTATAAAGCATTTATTTCCTCATGCTATAATTTTTAATGGTTACATGAAATCATTATCTAAACATCTATTATTGTTGGATTTTTAGGTCATTTCTGTAAATGATGATGTATAAACTTAATTTTATTTACAGACACTAATGCTGATACTTTTTGGTGCATAATTTTTGTCTTTTTAGAAATCATTTTCTTAGGCTATGCATCAAAGTGTTGGAGATAATTTGTTTCCTCTAAACATTACTTGCAGCCCTCAAAATACACTGATTTTTTTTTTTTTTTTTTTTTTTAACTGGGCCCCTCTGTCCTTCTGGCCGCCTGTCAACTTCTAGTTTAACTAGAGACAAGGGAGAGGAAAAGCAATCCATCAAATGTGGACTATTAGGTAGCAGAGGCAAGGAAATTAAGCGAACTTTCCTCTCCTCCGACCACCCCCAAGCCCGACTCTCCCCATTCCCCCTCTCCTTGTTCCCCAGTAGCCCCTCATTTCTCTTCTAGAAAACCACTTGTGCTAGCCCTTCAAGGAAAGGGAATTCTTACCATAATATTTCTAAGTTCCTATATTTTGTCTCTGTGTAATTCTGTATGGGTTGCGTCTTACTTGCAGTTGATCCAGTCACATTTATGTCATAAGGCGACTGAGAGCCTCTCAGGCCCTGAGTCCCTTGTCTCTTAGAAAGTTCATTACGATAGTTCAAGTCCATATTAGAAAGAGCGTTGACATGTAGCTGCGGATATGAAAATCTTTTCTCCTCTTGCTCTGTGTGTCCTCTTTCTTTATTAACATTCGTCAATGAGTGGTATCCAGTAGAGTTTTTATAGAATTCCTGGTCAAAAGCCTGTTTTGGTGGAGCAAATTTATTGGAATTTACTTTGGGATTCTGGCTCCTAAGTGCACTTGAGTCTTGAGAATCATTGTTTGGAGCTTTCATAATCACGGCTGATTCCTGCTTTATTGAACGGTCAATGGGTTGACTGTGGTTTTGTGGCTGTCTGGGGATGTGGCTCTGGGGACCTTCGCTGACAACCAGCTTTTCAGTAGCTAAAGATTTCAGGCCATTCTGGCGTCTATGCTGTCTTCGGAGCTTGTGCTTGGCCGGCCTGCGGGAAGGGTGCTGGCCATCGGCTGTATCAGAAGATGGACCTCTGGGCACGTTGCTTGATTTCACATTTTCATATTGAGACCAGTATTCCTGGTAATTCTAAAAAGATGGTTTTGGTTAATGTAAAATTAGACAGCTTGACACATTTTACAAATTTTAAATGAGTGTTTCTCATACTGGGGGTTGAGACATCTAGGTAGGTGACCAGGGGGTTAAAAAGAGATAAGGAAAGAGGAGGGCTCTTTCCTAATTTCAGACAATTAGTGGGTAATTGAGTAGTTCTTCCTTGCAACTTAAGTTTACAAGCCTAGATAGAAATAAGAGAGTTTAGAATGTGCATTATATTAAGGGCAAGCAGTTGACATAAAACTTGCAATGTGTTAACCAAATTGGGGGGGGGGCTTTATCTTTAATGAAGCATTCAAAGAAAGTGAAAATCTACATCAAAATATGTAAGTTTACTTTAACTGGAATGAATATTTTTTTCAAAAGTCAATTAGAAAGAACATCAATGATTTGTTTTACCAACCAAGTACAAGTTGAGTATGAAACACAATACAATTCAGATTATCAGATCTTCGTACTTATATAGGTCAGAAACTAGAAATGGCCTCTTCACCAGAAGAAACAAATTAGATTTTATTCAGAGGATTATAAAAGAGTCTGTGCGGTGATAGGAAGTCTGTGAAACAAGGGTTGTTTTGCCTCTGTTCCTTAATATAGCCTGTACTTAGGCAATCAAACATCTGGGGGGAAATATTTCAATTTCAGAACAGTCTTTATGCTTTTCAAAGTCTTGTAACAACAAAATGTACTCCTGGCATAATAGATACACTATGTAACTATACTGTGCTATAGTCATTTAGAAATATTTTGCAAGGAATAAAGCACTCATTACTTTGTGAAAAACTAGCTGCATTAAGAGGCCTTTGGAAAGAATGATTAAATGCTTATTGAAAACAGTAAGATGCCCATAAGCATCAGTGTGTTATATAACTGCAATATGTTTCTCCCTTTTTGAATACACATTAAAAATCTGTACAGCCCGTATCCATGCAATGTTAATTGGAAAAATGCAACAGGTTGCCTGGATCATTCAAGGAAAATCTTGAAGTGAAGAAATCATGGCTTTGGTCAAGTTGTTTGTTTTAGCTTGCTATGAAAAATGATAAGATGATTGCAATAAGAGTTTTTTATTTCACTTTTCTGATATAATTGGTAAGACCTGTCCTATGCCTTGTATAATATTAAATGGTATTCCATTTCTAATGAAACCTTATTTTTATAAGGCTGAGACTGTTATATTTTAATCAGTAATATTATAGAATATCATTTCTTTGTTCAGATTTTTAAGTTAGAATGCCTTCTACTTTGGAATATAGAGTAAGCTCTGCTTAGAATGTATGCTTTCTGGAGAAATGGCCAGGTGCTGATTAGCTCCTGTAAACTTTAAAATTTTACCTGTAGTGCTTCAAAAATAGAGCAATTTCCTTATCTGTCTGGCAATTAAGAAAAAATTCTTCCTTCCATGCAGTATATTGAGTGGCATGGAGGAAATGTGGGTAAGGTATAAGAAGGCTCTGCAAATACAGAGCCCCAATAGCATACTTGCTTGTAGTGAATCCAGATGAAAACTCTCATTCTACAATCTGCTAGGTGTGTGCATGAAACACGGCAGCTCTTTACATGACTGTTATCACTGTTCATGAGGTCAATGACATACCCCTTTGCTATGATCTACAGATACTGATCAATACTGATAATGCCATTCTTTTCCATCTTTGTCCAGCCTTTTAATTATTCAGCCCTTTCCTGACAAGAGAAAAAAGTGATGAGGTACTTCTTTTCTGCTCCCACCTGAGTGTATTTCCCCAGTTCTCGTTCCTCGTTTCCACCAAAAGAGAGCAAGCAAGAGAGCGAGAGAGAAAACCAGCAGAAATTTATTTTCTAGGGTACGAGCTGAAATCTTGGGTTACCACCACTTGATTTTAATCATGTTATTATTACCTTTTGCTGCCAACAGTTCAGATTACAATAGTACTCTCCAGAGGATGCTTTGTCAACAAGGCCAAGGACTCATCATTTTATGAAACTTCAATTGTCTCAAGTGTTATAAATCCGCTATTCACACCAAATATAAGTGCCAGAGATGGCATTTCAGTCCCCAGAAAGGAAGACCTTTGTGGACTTGATGGGATTTCTCTCACCTTCCAAGCAGCCTACTTGAGATCTGTGGCTCACTGAAGATTTATTACCCTACAATTGAGGCATCAGGTGTCACTCTTTAGGTGGCAAGACCTGTGCTCCCTGAAGTTAATACACAAAGCCATTCTCAGGCTATTTAATCTCCATCAGCCCTGAAATCCTCTATTTCATCCCGCTCTCACTGGGGTTCTTTTGTTGCCAATACTGGCAATCAGTACATACAACGTGCACTCAGAGTAACTGCTTAATGGCATTTGGTTTCTGACTCACATACCAAGCAGGGTCCTTTGGCTGGAGCTTTAGCCTTGAGGGATCCTGATGCTTAAGGCTGGGACGATAATTTCTCAGTAAGACCCATCCTTGGTTATTAAAGTTTGATCACACTGTGCCCCCAGTCCTGTGAAAGATGGCATTCGGCTGTTTCTCTCTTACTGCTCTCCTGTTTACATGGCATAAGCAGAGGGGAGAAAGCATGCTCTCATCTAAACCCAAACATTTTACCTGCTTTAAGACAAAAGCCACTCTTGCTCTTAGTTACCCTGACGCACACCCCACCCCCCAGCCCCAAGTTTGAGAGTTGTGCCGTGAAGTTTGTCTTGTGCTTGGTTTTACTTTTGTGTTTATTGATTAAACGATGTGAGTACCTAGAGCATGGGTAATAAATTCCATCTGATAATATTAAGAAAATTTAGAGCACACTAGTTAACCAACTTATTTGGTGTCCGTAAAGAAGGACTCTGTGTTCAGGTGAATAAAAGTAGCATTGGTCTGTCGATAGTGTTGGAGGTAAAATCAAATTGATAGCTCTTTGGAAAGGTTGGGAAGCTTCCTTAGGATGTGCTTAAAAGGACTTTGACATTGATGAGCGAAAGGTCCTATACAGGGGCGATCATATCTTTTCCTTGCCTGGAAAGTCCAGAATTATTTTATTGTGGCAAGAAAGGAAGGGTCCTATTTCTTCCTCTGAAGCCTGACTTAATTGGGGAAGTTTCTATTTTTCCTATGGGCAACATACTTCGGGGCTGAGAAGGATCCCTCTTCTGCTTGTGAAGCAAAAGTCAGACCCTTAACTAAGTAGAGAGGACAGTTCTGGGTGCTCAGCTGAAATGGGTACACAGTGATTCAGATGGTGAGACCTACACAGAAACGTTAAGCGAAGACGGATGGCTTAGCTTGAAGTAAAGATCTTAGGCATGTATAAAAGACTCTTAAAATCAATTCTCAAATACATAGGCTTAAATTGTCTCATGACAATTTTGTCCTATCAGCTTTGCAGGGACTTTGCTGGCAAGTGCATCTTCTCTTTCCTTGCCCTAGCTCCATCTTCCCAGTATATAAATGTGTTTAGGTCTCTTCTATTAAAAAAATCAAAAGAAAAGAAAGAAACTCTCACTTGATCCTATACTGTGGTGAAGCCCTATCTCTTAATTCATAGCCAAGTGTCTTCCAACTGTAGGTTGCCCTCGTCTCCATTTCCCAGCCTTCCATTCTGGCCAATACCCCCCAGGGCATTTATTCCCACCATTCTGCTGAAACCGCTCTGCTCAGGCACAGTATTTCTAATACTCTAAAAGGCTCTTCTAATAAGCTCTTTCTAAGTCCTATGGGCACTTTTTTCTTTAAATTTTTATCTTAAAATTATTTCATGTTAACAGAAAAACTGAAGCAGTACAGAGAACTCCCAAATATCCTTACCAAGATTCAACCATTTTTAACATTTTGCTGCATTTTCTTCATCATTCTCTCTCTCTCTCTATAGACAGATAGATAGATCTACTCATATATATGTATATGAATAGAATTTATATTATTGTTGTTTGTAATATTCATTATTTCATTTTTTTCTGAACCATTCCAGAGTAAGGTGCATATACCAAACTCCCTTTCCAGGGCTGTTTTTAATTGCCTTCTCTTCAGTATTCAGCTTTGTTGATTAATTCTTCTTTTTTGAAATTTTCATGTTTCTGATACCATGACACTACTTTATCCTGCCTCTCTGGCAATTCTTTCTCAGCTTCCTTCCTTCCTACTTCCCACCTCCACCAACCCTTAAAATCTACCATTTTCTACAGAATGCTCTGGACTCTCTTCTCTTCTCTGAGTCCCCATAATTCCTGGGTCATCTAAGCAATTCCTAACAGCTTCAATCCACCAGTGGATGCTTAGGATGCAAAGTTACATAGCTAACTCAGATGGTTCTCCTGAGTTCTATGCCCAGATGTCCTCCCTCCCCACAGGCACCTCCAAACTCAGTATTGGGCCCGTCCCTACCCCCCACATCCCCCGGTCAGCCCCAGGCCCAGAAACCCACCTTTTCTTCATCAGACACCTAGAAACCAATTCTCCTTCTCCCTCTCTCCCCATTACCTTCGTATGCAAGCAATTGCTAAGTCTTCCACTTCTTAAATATCTTTAGACAAGAGATGGGGGTCTGGTTCTGTCCAGACCCACAAGAAGCTCAAGCCTGTTGGTGGAGTAAGACACCCCCACCACGCGAAAGCGTTGACTATTGGTAGGTGGAGCAGATGACAACCACAGAGTGAGAGGCACTGCCACTCTAGTTCTCTCATCATCTCTTGTAAAAACCACAGCAAACGTCCCCTTCCTGGTTTCCTTGTCTCTGGTCTTATTCTCTTCCAGGCTATCTTTGGACCATGGCCAGAGTGATCCTTCTACATGCAAGCCTGATTATATCACTGATCTGCTCCAAATTCACCAATGGCTTCCTACTAACCACAGACCAAAACTTAAGTTCTTTTGATGGATATGAAAAGCCTTTCACAATCTGGCTGTTTCCTAATCTGTCCAGCCCCATCACAGCATTCCCCCC
Organism: Choloepus didactylus; assembly: GCF_015220235.1. Lineage (NCBI taxonomy): Eukaryota > Metazoa > Chordata > Mammalia > Pilosa > Megalonychidae > Choloepus > Choloepus didactylus. The sequence goes on along the minus strand of NC_051312.1, from coordinate 138,313,458 downwards.
TCCTACTTCCTCCTTTTGTTACTGAACTACATGTCATTCACTGGATGGACACAGATACCATTCCCTCTCACACTTTCATCCCTGTGCTCCAGTCATCTGCTCTGCAGATTTTGATTCATCCTTCTAGGGTCAGCTCAAATGCTATCTTTTTGGGGGAGGCTCTCCCTGTCTATTTTAGGGCAGAACTAGGTGCATTTAATACCACCACATTTAATACCTACTTCCATATTATTGCATTATTATGATTACATAATTGTATTTCCTCAAAGAGAGGGATCTTTTTTAAAAAAACTTTTCTCAAATTTTATTTATATTTTTGAATAATTTTTTTCTTTTCAATATGTCTTTTGGGACCAGGCACCTAATCCCCAGTGCTGGAATACAGTTGTTCCTCAATAAATATTTGATATGTGAGTTATTTTGATTTCCCATGAAGATATTCCATATTAAAGTTATTAGAGTAGGTTTACCGAGGGCCATATAGATTCTTTGAAAGTCATCCTTCACGGAAAAATTTTGTAAATGAGTCCCATTTTCACTTGGAGATGCACTAAGTGACCTTTGAAGGGTTCTTTAATCAGCCAGGAAATATTCACTGAGTATCACCTTTGTGCACAGCATCATGCTAGGAAAGAGAAAAAAACAATCCTAACCTTCAGGGAGATTATAGTGTAGAAGGTAGGACATGGCAAAATGATAAGCCCTGAAGGTATGGTCCAGACAAAGACACATTAGGAGCTGAGAGAGGGGGAAGAAAGGAGGGGTGGGTGAGGTTGTAGAAACTTCCTGGAGGAGGTAGGCATTGAAGGGGACCAGTAAGGATGCACTGAATTTGGGTGGCTGAAGAGGAGTGTTTTGTGTGCCGAGTGCCTGGGGGTGTCTAGGGTACAGTTAACAAGTCCTTTCTGAATAAAGAAAGGGGCACATCCGTTGGGTCACTCTGTGTGGCTGTCTTTTTAGGTCTAACAATCTTCAGATACTCTGCTCCTCTTTGCTTTCATTCACGAGTTGGCTATCAACAAATTAATTCTACTACCCACAGAGAAGAAAAGACACTCTTTTGCTTTCTTCTGATTGTATTCCACAAAATTTTCTTTATTGGCTCCATCTAGGGCCAGACCATGAATCAGGCTCTATGATTTTACCTTGATTATTTTGTAATTGGCTGACAATCCTATGATGTTCCGTAGTGACAACTGTGAAAGCTCTAGGTTGTAATCATCTTCCCTGCTTCAAATGTGTGTTCTATATTAATTTAAATAACTAGAATAAAGGGTCACAGAACCACAGCATTGGTGAGATAGACCTAGAAGTTCAGGTAAGCAAACCCTTCATGGAAGAAGGAATTTAAGAAGCTGAGACTTGCCGGAAGTCACACATCAAGTCACTGGCAAGTGGAGGCCCAGAAGTGTGTGTCTTCTGACCTAGTTATTATCCAAAGTGCATGACAAGCCCTAAGATGTTTCCTTTGTCTTCTTGATCCCCTGGCCAAGCTCCCTGGGCTCTCCTTTCAGACCTGCAGGTGGGTCCTGTCCTCTGTAGCCCACTGCCAAGGAGGCAGTTCCATCCTCACCCTCTCCACTTTTGGGGGCGGCCTTCCTGCCATCAGCTTTCGGGAAGCTCTTGGTTTGTTGCTAGAAGAGCTCCCTGGAGGCTACTGGGGAGGAGGACAAATGATTTGAGCTGTTGCTCTTTTCCAACATCTCTGAAGCTGGAATGAGCTTTGTTATACTTTTTATCACTGTACAGAGTTTTAACTGATGGTGTCAGCTGGGTGATTTCAAAGGGCTCATCCCTTCTTAAGCAGCAATAAAACCTCGTCATAGAGTGACTGCTCCACCTAACTGCATACACTGGTTCAAGAAGAAATCAGCTGCTAGTGCTCTTTCTGTTTCTTCTAGAAAAACAGTAAGTGGGGACAGGTTCCCCAAAATCTCCCCTGAAATTGCATTATGCTTTCAAAGTGGTAAACCCGTGGCTGAAATGGATGTTAGCCTGCTAAATTACTGGTTGGTAGCTTTCTCATTCTGCAAATGAAGGTTCAGTGCCTGAACATTTTCAGGGAGAGTGCCACCCATCACCTAGGGATACAGTGTAACAGCCAAGTCCAAAAGGAAACAGATTTGGTTGCAGCACTGAATTAAGCAGTATTTTGGAACTGTGATTTTCCCTAGGTTTTCTCCATGGCTTCCTTCTGTGAGGAGTCTTAACTCTATATCATTTAAAGAGTGATATGATGATTGTCCTCTAGGAAAGAGAAACTTTGGAGAAACACGTAGGGTGGGCTGGTTGACCAAGCAATAGCCCATCAGGGCAGGAGCTAGTCAGACTGACAGGAAAGTAGGCAACTATTCTCGGGCAAAAGAACAAACCCTTAGGTGATAAGAAATCAGTCACTAACACTATATTCAGCAGCATCCCCTGAAACAAACTTAAAATTCAATCTAGCAGGCAACCTTTAGCTGTTGGGCTCTTTGATGCCATTTGTCTTCACGATCGATGGCCGCATTTTCAATCTCTTTGGCATTCTGAATGGGCGTCTTGTCAGTTACTCTGATGGGGGAGGAGATCTAAGAGGGTAAAACATATAGAGCATGTTAACTGGATTCGTTTTAGTCTTAGAGCCATGGGGCTCAAGTCTCTAGAAAGACATCCTGCAGGGCTAGGTTTTAGTTTCAGCTAATTTCAAGTATTCATCTTTTCAGTCCTGGGGGACCTGGATTGTTCTTAAGGAAATGGGAATGAACAGTGTTTTCTCTTGCAGGCATAGAGTGAGAACTGTTTCTTTGAAGTCAAACTATTACTTACTTTAAATGTCCAATACATACTCAGGGGGCCCAATTTCCGAACAGTTATCAGAAACTGGATGCTGTCAAGAGAAACATGATAAAATAACACTATACTCCAAGATGATGATAACATAGCTGCAGCAAAAACAATATTTAACATATGGTGCCTGCATATAGTGTGCCTCTTGACATGTAATAGCTCAGTTAATCCTCACAACAACCCTAGGAGGTAGGTACTATTATTATCCCTTTTTGCAATTGAGAAAACTGCCCCAAATCAACAGTAAGTAGAGAAGCCAGGAAGTCTGATTCTAGAGCCTACATATTCAATGGTTTTGCTAAATGAACTCAACTTTAATTAGAAATATCCTTATCCTCCACTTGTAAAATTTGTCATTTTGGTATTCAGTGAATTTGAATTATGTAGATCAGTGGTTCTCAATTTTAGTTACATGTTAGAATAACCCAGGAAGTGTTTAAAAAATACTACTGCTCTGACCCCACCCTGGACCAGTTAAATCAGAAGCCATGGGGTGGTCCAGATGTCATTATCAGTATATTTTAAAAGCTCCCCTGGTGGATCTAATCTGCAGGTTTGGGACCCATTGATGGAGCAGCTACGTGGGTTTGGGCCTCCAAATCATTCAATTGCCTTTCACTGCCTTGATTTCCACTGTTTATAATCAAGAAATTAGATGGTCTCTGTGCTGTGTGGAATTCTAGCCATCAGGTTGCATTTTGGAAAGCAAACTTCAAGTTCTAGGATTCTAATGTTAGAACCCTCTGGCACTTCTATACCATCCCGGTTTGCTACCGGTTTGCTAGTCTCAGTATTTAACGATCTATGGGTAGAGGGAAAGAAAAGGAATAAGGTGGCTTGCGAATATTCCCTTTTCATGGGACTCCTGGTCCTTTCCACCATCCCATGAAATAAAATTTTAAGTTTTGTAATCCCTATTTCATGGATGATAAACATATCAGTGACACATTACCCAGGATGGGCTCCTCGGGCACTTCCTGGTCTATCACTTGTAAAGGCTAAGGCCTTTCCTTTCTAAACTTAAGTCATTAATTAAAAAATTTAGATTCAGGACTTTACATTTGTTTTGTGAAATTTCCTCTGGTGGGCTGTGCAGTGTGAGTAGCAGCAAGCTGTCCAGTGGAAAGAATATAACACAGTTGTGTTTAAATTCCACTTCTGTGGCTTACTTTTGCTTTGTACTTACGTAGCCTAGTATTCGATAAAGACAGAAGTGTCTGTTAAATATCAATAATTAAAAATTAAACAACAAAGATGGCCTCACCTTTACCAGGCGATGTGGCTTCCATGACATAAAACAGACATTTTGTTTCTTTCATTTCAGGTGTAAAAATCTTATCTCTATCTGAATGCCTGACTATGAGAATTATCGTTATTATTTATATAAAAGTAAGACAAACAAATGGTGTGGAAGTTTAAATACTTAAAAGTTGGTCTGAAAAGCGGAGATGGCGGCCTCGGTAGCTGTGGGATCCCCGGCCGGAGGCGGGGGATTCGGCGGGGACTCCGGTGATCTAATCAATACCCACCCTGAATGGGCAGGGTCCACATCTCCATGGAAATGATGTAATCAAAGGTCTCACCCACAGTTGAGTGAGTCACATCTCCATGGAAAACATTCAGTCAAAAGGTTCCACCCAGCAAGATTGGATTAAAAGATCATGGCTCTTCTGGGGTCCATAAGTTTCAAACTGGCACAGTTACTACTCCAGGAAAGTAGGTAGAAAGCCAGGAACTGCGTGGACTGGACACCACAGAGCAATCTGACTTTGGGCATACTTCATACAACACTCATGAAAATGTGGAACTGCTGAGATCAGCGAAATCTGTAAGTTTTTGCGGCCAGGGGACCCGCGCCCCTCCCTGCCAGGCTCAGTCCCGTGGGAGGAGGGGCTGTCAGCTCCGGGAAGGAGAAGGGAGAACTGCAGTTGCAGCCCTTATCGGAAACTCATTCTACTGATCCAAACTCCAACCACAGATAGACGGAGACCAGACACCAGAGAATCTGAGAGCAGCCAGCCCAGCAGAGAGGAGACAGACATAGAAAAAAAACAGCACGAAAAACTCCAAAATAAAAGTGGAGGATTTTTGGAGTTCTGGTGAACATAGAAAGGGGAAGGGCAGAGCTCAGGCCCTCAGGCTCATATGCAAATCCCGAAGAAAAGCTGATCTCTCTGCCCTGTGGACCTTCCCTTAATGGCCCTAATTGCTTTGTCTCTTAGCATTTCAATAACCCATTAGATCTGTGAGGAGGGCCCTTTTTTTTTCTTTTTTCTTTTTAATCCTTTTTTCTTTTTCTAAAACAATTACTCTAAGAAGCCCAATACAGAAAGCTTCAAAGACTTGCAATTTGGGCAGGTCAAGACAAGAGCAGAACTAAGAGAGCTCTGAGACAAAAGGCAATAATCCAGTGGCTGAGAAATTTCACTAAACACCACAACTTCCCAAGAAAAGGGGGGTGTCCGCTCACAGCCATCATCCTGGTGGACAGGAAACACTCCTGCCCATCGCCAGCCCCATAGCCCAGAGCTGCCCCACACAACCCAGTGTGACAGAAGTACTTCAAATAACAGGCACACTCCACAAAACTGGGTGTGGACATTAGCCTTCCCTGCAACCTCAGCTGATTGTCCCAGAGTTGGGAAGGTGGAGCAGTGTGAATTAACAAAGCCCCATTCAGCCATCATTGCAGCAGACTGGGAGCCTCCCTACACAGCCCAGCAGCCCGGAACCGCCCTGGCGGGACGGCACTCACCTGTGACATAGCACAGTCATCCCTCAACAGAGGACCAGGGGGTGCATGACCTGGAAGAGGGACTCACTTGCAAGTCTCAGGAGCCATACGCCAATACCAAGGACTTGTGGGTCAGTGGTAGAGACAAACTGTGGCAGGACTGAACTGAAGGATTAGACTATTGCAGCAGCTTTAAAACTCCAGGATCACCAGGGAGATTTGATTGTTAGAGCCACCCCCACTCCCTGACTGCCCAGTAACACGCCCCATATACAGGGTGGGCAACACCAACTACACACGCAAGCTTGGTACACCAATTGGACCCCACAAGACTCACTCCCCCACTCACCACAAAGGCAAAGCAGGGGAGAACTGGCTTGTGGAGAACAGGTGGCTCGTGGATGCCACCTGCTGGTTAGTTAGAGAAAGTGTACTTTACGAAGCTGTAGATCTGATAAATTAGAGATAAGGACTTCAATTGGTCTACACATCCTAAAAGAACCCTATCAAGTTCAGCAAATGCCAAGGGGCCAAAAACAACAGAAAATTATAAAGCATATGAAAAAACCAGACGATATGGATAACCCAAGCCCAAGCACCCAAATCAAAAGACCAGAAGAGACACAGCACCTAGAGCAGCTACTCAAAGAACTAAAGATGAACAATGAGACCATAGTACAGAATACAAAGGATATCAAGAAGACCCTAGAAGAGCATAAAGAAGACATTGCAAGACTAAATAAAAAAATAGATGATCTTATGGAAATTAAAGAAACTGTTGACCAAATTAAAAAGATTCTGGACACTCATAGGACAAGACTAGCGGAAGTTGAACAACGAATCAGTGACCTGGAAGATGACAGAATGGAAAATGAAAGCATAAAAGAAAGAATGGGAAAAAAAATTGAAAAAATTGAAACGGACCTCAGGGATATGATAGATAATATAAAACGTCCGAATATAAGACTCATTGGTGTTCCAGAAGGGGAAGAAAAGGGTAAAGGTCTAGGAAGAGTATTCAAAGAAATTGTTGGGGAAAACTTCCCAAATCTTCTAAACAACATAAATACACAAATCATAAATGCTCAGCGAACTCCAAATAGAATAAATCCAAATAAACCCACTCCGAGACATATTCTGATCACACTGTCAAACACGGAAGAGAAGGAGCAAGTTCTGAAAGCAGCAAGAGAAAAGCAATTCACCACATACAAAGAAACAGCATAAGACTAAGTAGTGACTACTCAGCAGCCACCATGGAGGCAAGAAGGCAGTGGCACGATATATTTAAAATTCTGACTGAGAAAAATTTCCAGCCAAGAATACTTTATCCAGCAAAGCTCTCCTTCAAATGTGAGGGAGAGCTTAAATTTTTCACAGACAAACAAATGCTGAGAGAATTTGCTAACAAGAGACCTGCCCTACTGGAGATGCTGAAGGGAGCCCTACAGACAGAGAAACAAAGACAGGACAGAGAGACTTGGAGAAAGCTTCAGTCCTAAAGAGATTCGGTATGGGTACAATAAAGGATATTAATAGAGAGAGGGGAAAAATATATATGACAAACATAAACCAAAGGATAAGATGGCTGATTCAAGAAATGCCCTCACGGTTATAACATTGAATGTAAATGGATTAAACTCCCCAATTAAAAGATATAGATTCGCAGAATGGATCAAAAAAAATGAACCATCAATATGTTGCATACAAGAGACTCATCTTAGACACAGGGACACAAAGAAATTGAAAGTAAAAGGATGGAAAAAAATATTTCATGCAAGCTACAGCCAAAAGAAAGCAGGTGTAGCAATATTAATCTCAGATAAAATAGACTTTAAATGCAGGGACGTTTTGAGAGACAAAGAAGGCCACTACATACTAATAAAAGGGGCAATTCAACAAGAAGAAATAACAATCGTAAATGTCTATGCACTCAATCAAGGTGCCACAAAATACATGAGAGAAACACTGGCAAAACTAAAGGAAGCAATTGATGTTTCCACAATAATTGTGGGAGACTTCAACACATCACTCTCTCCTATAGATAGATCAACCAGACAGAGGACCAATAAGGAAATTGAAAACCTAAACAATCTGATAAATGAATTAGATTTAACAGACATATACAGGACATTACATCCCAAATCACCAGGATACACATACTTTTCTAGTGCTCACGGAACTTCCTCCAGAATAGATCATATGCTGGGACATAAAACAAGCCTCAGTAAATTTAAAAAGATTGAAATTATTCAAAGCACATTCTCTGACCACAATGGAATACAATTAGAAGTCAATAACCATCAGAGACTTAGAAAATTCACAAATACCTGGAGGTTAAACAACACACTCCTAAACAATCAGTGGGTTAAAGAAGAAATAGCAAGAGAAATTGCTAAATATATAGAGATGAATGAAAATGAGAATACAACATACCAAAACCTATGGGATGCAGCAAAAGCAGTGCTGAGGGGGAAATTTATAGCACTAAACGCATATATTAAAAAGGAAGAAAGAGCCAAAATCAAAGAACTAATGGATCAACTGAAGAAGCTAGAAAATGAACAGCAAACCAATCCTAAACCAAGTACAAGAAAAGAAATAACAAGGATTAAAGCAGAAATAAATGACATAGAGAACAAAAAAACAATAGAGAGGATAAATATCACCAAAAGTTGGTTCTTCGAGAAGATCAACAAGATTGACAAGCCCCTAGCTAGACTGACAAAATCAAAAAGAGAGAAGACCCATATAAACAAAATAATGAATGAAAAAGGTGACATAACTGCAGATCCTGAAGAAATTAAAAAAATTATAAGAGGATACTATGAACAACTGTATGGCAACAAACTGGATAATGTAGAAGAAATGGACAATTTCCTGGAAACATATGAACAACCTAGACTGACCAGAGAAGAAACAGAAGACCTCAACCAACCCATCACAAGCAAAGAGATCCAATCAGTCATCACAAATCTTCCCACAAATAAATGCCCAGGGCCAGATGGCTTCACAGGGGAATTCTACCAAACTTTCCAGAAAGAACTGACACCAATCTTACTCAAACTCTTTCAAAACATTGAAGAAAATGGAACACTACCTAACTCATTTTATGAAGCTAACATCAATCTAATATCCAAACCAGGCAAAGATGCTACAAGAAAGGAAAACTACCGGCTAATCTCCCTAATGAATATAGATGCAAAAATCCTCAACAAAATACTTGCAAATCGAATCCAAAGACACATTAAAAAAATCATACACCATGACCAAGTGCAGTTCATTCCAGGCATGCAAGGATGGTTCAACATAAGAAAATCAATCAATGTATTACAACACATTAAAATTTCAAAAGGGAAAAATCAAATGATCATCTCAATAGATGCTGAAAAAGCATTTGACAAAATCCAACATCCGTTTTTTTTATTTATTTATTTAGTTTTTTTACTTTATAATCTCTAAAAAGGACCAACATAAGTTTTTGATAAAAACACTTCAAAAGGTAGGAATTGAAGGAAACTTCCTCAATATGATAAAAAGCATATATGAAAAACCCACAGCCAGCATAGTACTCAATGGTGAGAGACTGAAAGCCTTCCCTCTAAGATCAGGAACAAGACAAGGATGCCTACTGTCACCACTGTTATTCAACATTGTGCTGGAAGTGCCAGCCAGGGCAATCCGGCAAGACAAAGAAATAAAAGGCATCCAAATTGGAAAAGAAGAAGTAAAACTGTCATTGTTTGCAGATGATATGATCTTATATCTGGAAAACCCTGAGAAATCGACGATACAGCTACTAGAGCTAATAAACAAATTTAGCAAAGTAGCGGGATACAAGATGAACGCACATAAGTCAGTAATGTTTCTATATGCTAGAAATGAACAAACTGAAGAGACACTCAAGAAAAAGATACCATTTTCAATAGCAACCAAAAAAGTCAAGTACCTAGGAATAAACTTAACCAAAGATGTAAAAGACCTATACAAAGAAAACTACATAACTCTACTAAAAGAAATAGAAGGGGACCTTAAAAGATGGAAAAATATTCCATGTTCATGGATAGGAAGGCTAAATGTCATTAAGATGTCAATTCTACCCAAACTCATCTACAGATTCAATGCAATCCCAATCAAAATTCCAACAACCTACTTTGCAGACTTGGAAAAGCTAGTTATCAAATTTATTTGGAAAGGGAAGATGCCTCGAATTGCTAAAGACACTCTAAAAAAGAAAAACGAAGTGGGAGGACTTACACTCCCTGACTTTGAAGCTTATTATAAAGCCACAGTTGCCAAAACAGCATGGTACTGGCACAAAGATAGACATATAGATCAATGGAATCGAATTGAGAATTCAGAGATAGACCCTCAGATCTATGGCCGACTGATCTTTGATAAGGCCCCCAAAGTCACCGAACTGAGTCATAATGGTCTATTCAACAAATGGGGCTGGGAGAGTTGGATATCCATATCCAAAAGAAAGAAAGAAAGGACCCCTACCTCACACCCTACACAAAAATTAACTCAAAATGGATGAAAGATCTCAATATAAAAGAAAGTACCATAAAACTCCTAGAAGATAATGTAGGAAAACATCTTCAAGATCTTGTATTAGGTGGCCACTCCCTAGACTTTACACCCAAAGCACGAGCAACAAAAGAGAAAATAGATAAATGGGAAGTCCTCAAGCTTAGAAGTTTCTGCACCTCAAAGGAATTTCTCAGAAAGGTAAAGAGGCAGCCAACTCAATGGGAAAAAATTTTTGGAAACCATGTATCTGACAAAAGACTGATATCTTGCATATATAAAGAAATCCTACAACTCAATGACAATAGTACAGACAGCCCAATTATAAAATGGGCAAAAGATATGAAAAGACAGTTCTCTGAAGAGGAAATACAAATGGCCAAGAAACACATGAAAAAATGTTCAGCTTCACTAGCTATTAGAGAGATGCAAATTAAGACCACAATGAGATACCATCTAACACCAATTAGAATGGCTGCCATTAAACAAACAGGAAACTACAAATGCTGGAGGGGATGTGGAGAAATTGGAACTCTTATTCATTGTTGGTGGGACTGTATAATGGTTCAGCCACTCTGGAAGTCAGTCTGGCAGTTCCTTAGAAAACTAGAAATAGAGTTACCATTCGATCCAGCGATTGCACTTCTAGGTATATACCCAGAAGATCTGAAAGCAGTGACACGAACAGATATCTGCACGCCAATGTTCATAGCAGCGTTATTCACAATTGCCAAGAGATGGAAACAACCCAAATGTCCTTCAACAGATGAGTGGATAAATAAAATGTGGTATATACACACGATGGAATACTACATGGCAGTAAGAAGGAACGACCTCGTGAAACATATGACAAGATGGATGAACCTTGAAGACATAATGCTGAGCGAAATAAGCCAGGCACAAAAAGAGAAATATTATATGCTACCACTAATGTGAACTTTGAAAAATGTAAAACGAATGGTTTATAATGTAGAATGCAGGGGAACTAGCAATAGAGAGCAATTAAGGAAGGGGGAACAGTAATCCAAGAAGAACAGATATGCTATTTAACGTTCTGGGGAAGCCCAGGAATGACTATGGTCTGTTGATTTCTGACGGATATAGTAGGAGCAAGTTCACAGAAATGTTGCTATATTATGTAACTTTCTTGGGGTAAGGTAGGAACAGGTTGGAAGTAAAGCAGTTATCTTAGGTTAGTTGTCTTTTTCTTACTCCCTTGTTATGGTCTCTTTGAATGTTCTTTTATTGCATGTTTTTCTTTTTTGTTTTGTTTTTTTTTTTAATTTTTTTTTCCATAGAGTTGATTTAAAAAGGAAAAAAGGGTAAAAAAAAAAAAAAAAAGGAAAAAAATATGTAGTGCCCCCCTTGAGGAGCCTGTGGAGAATGCAGGGGTATTGGCCTACCGCACCTCAATGGTTGCTAACATGACCACAGACATAGGGAACTGGTGGTTTGATGGGTTGAGCCCTCTACTGTAGGTTTTACCCTTAGGAAGACGGTTGCTGCAAAGGAGAGGCTAGGCCTCACTATAATTGTGCCTAAGAGCCTCCTCCTGAATGCCTCTTTGTTGCTCAGATGTGGCCCTCTCTCTCTGGCTAAGCCAACTTGAAAGGTGAAATCACTGCCCTCCCCACTACGTGGGATCAGACACCCAGGGGAGTGAATCTCCCTGGCAACGTGGAATATGACTCCCGGGGAGGAATGTAGACCTGGCATCGTGGGATGGAGAACATCTTCTTGACCAAAAGGGGGATGTGAAAGGAAATGAAACAAGCTTCAGTAGCAGAGAGATTCCAAAAGGAGCCGAGAGGTCACTCTGGTGGGCACTCTTACGCACACTTTAGACAACCCTTTTTAGGTTCTAAAGAATTGGGGTAGCTGGTGGTGGATACCTGAAACTATCAAACTACAACCCAGAACCCATGAATCTCGAAGACAGTTGTATAAAAATGTAGCTTATGAGGGGTGACAATGGGATTGGGAAAGCCATAAGGACCACACTCCACTTTGTCTAGTTTATGGATGGATGAGTAGAAAAATAGGGGAAGGAAACAAACAAACAGACAAAGGTACCCAGTGTTCTTTTTTACTTCAGTTGCTCTTTTTCACTGTAATTATTATTCTTATTATTTTTGTGTGTGTGCTAATGAAGGTGTCAGGGATTGATTTAGGTGATGAATGTACAACTATGTAATGGTACTGTGAACAATCGTATGTACGATTTGTTTTGTATGACTGCATGGTATGTGAATATATCTCAATAAAATGAAGATTAAAAAAAAAGATAAAAAAAAAGTTGGTCTGAAAATGGGGAAATAATGAAAACAAAACATTTTTGTGGTTGAAGTTTTACTTCTGGTACAAGGAACAAATTGTACAAATTGATCAAGAAATTTTGCTGATTACAAAAGAAAGTAATCGACAGGTTTTGAATGATTATGCACTGTGCAAATGGAAAACTACGGCACAGTTTCACTGGTGTCAAAATGAAAAGTTTAGAGCTATATATGATGTGGCTCAAGGGCAAGGACCACGTCTCACGTTTCCATCCTCTGGTTTCTCACACAGTGCTGGTTCAAGAAACACTAGGTGACTATAAAAGTATCATCATTATTTGCAAAGGCTTCAATCCCGTATTACTGTGACATCAAAAAGAAACGCAACCCAAATCCAGAGGCAATAGCCTCTTCAAGAACATCAACTAGATGTGTCCCCTTTGCTCATAAAGTTGGCACCCCTTTTCAACATGAACAGGTTAGGGTGGTCACTGCCTAGACATCCCTGAAGATAAGATGGAATTTAACAAAGGATTATGAATACTGAATTTTTATATAATTTTCTTTTTCTTAGTTGCTAGGGTATTAGAATAGCTAGAAGGAAAGAACAGAAATGGTGGAACTATAACCCATAGTGTGCCAGTTTGGATATAATATGCCCCCCAGAAAAAGCCATGTTCTTTAATGAAATCTTGTGGAGGCAGATGTATTAGTGTTTATTAGGTTGGAATCCTTGGATTGAGTGTTTTCATGGAGATGTGACCCACCCAACTGTAGGTGATAACTCTGTATAATGTTTCCATGGAGATTTGGGCCTGCCCATTCAGGGTGGGTCTTGTTTGTTTTACTGGAATACTTTAAAAAGAGCTACACAGGCCCAAACACTCAGAGCTGCAGCTGAGAGGCACATTTTGAAGATGGCCGTTGAAGGTTAATGCTGACATTTTGGAGAACACTATTTTGAAATGCAACCTGGGAACAAGCAGATGCCAGCCACATGCCTTCCCAGGTAACAGAGATTTTCCAGATGTCAATGGCCTTTCTCCAGTGAAGGTACCCTACTGTTGATGCCTTACCTTGGACACTTTATGGCCTTAAGACTGTAACTTTGTAACCAAATAACCCCCCTTTATAAAAGCCAATCCATTTCTGGTGTTTTGCATTCCGGCAGCATTAGCAAACCGGAACACATAGCATCCTTTGAAGTTTGTTCTACAGCTACTTGTTAAACGGTAATTTGGAAGCTATGCTTTTTTGTATATATGTGGTATTTGACAATAAGGAAATAACTGGAACCATGGTACTAGAATTCATAATAACTTTGGAAATTTCCTATAATATCTACTTGTTAAATCATACTTTGAAAGATACTACCTTTTTGTATATATGTTATATTTCATAACAAGGAAATAACTGAAACTATAGAATTGTAACCTATAATATTTGCAATTTGCTCTCTAACTACTTGTTAAATTGCACTTGGAGAGTTGTCACTTTTATGTATATGTTATATTCTACAATAAAAAAGAAACGCAACTCATTTGAAAGAAACATCAACTCATCCTGGAGGAGAAATGCAGGGTCAAGAGAGTAAACATCTAAGGAGGCTGCCTGAGCCAGGGGGAAATAATCCTTCAAACCTCAAAGGGGCAGCGGCTCTGGCGAGCTGTCCCTGGAGCCTAGGTTGGGGCCAGTGGGATGTCTGATTCTCTGACTTTTGTAAAAGTTTAAGGAAGTAAAGGGGACTTGACTTAGTTAATTCAGTATTTCACTGGTGACATTAATTGTTTGATTGACAAGGATGGACTCTCATAGAACTCTGGAAAAAAGTTCATAAGTTAGAAATACACTGTCCCATGTTTCCTTTCCCAAGAAAGCAGGACACATGCTGCTTCCATCCACAGGCTGTCTTGGCAGAACGTGGCGGCTGAATCACCCCAGGGAGAGCCTCTGGGCAAGTAAAGCATACTTCTACATTATCTCTTTGAAAGTGGAAAGGGACACAACCTCTGCCAGCTTTCTTTTTCTTTTCCTTTTTTTTTTTTGTGAACCATTCTATTAATACCAATCAAATCGAGAAAATGATCAAATGAAATTGCATTTTGAGCATCATAAGCTGTGTAATGTCTATTCTGTTAAATTGGGGCCTATAATTGCTTGTCTACTGAAAAGATACAACAAAGACTGCAATCATGGCATGTCATTATCCCACACTAGAAAACCGGCCTTTGCAGGGAGGACTTCAAAGGCTTGTGGTTCTCGAATTGCATTTGGCTGCTATTGTTGAAGCGCAGGCAATCTTGATTAGGTGTTTACGTGGAGGTAAGGCACAGAGAGGAGAGTCTGAGTGCCTGGGTCTAGAGCCATTAAAAAATTGTACATTATGTTCCTTGCTTTGAAGTGAGGGTTTGTAGGTAGGAAAGCAACTCAGATTGAGTACAGCTGAGCTAGATTGGGCTGCTCCTTCTCTCTCAAAGAAACTCATCAGGGTCTTAAGAGATTCAGGCAGCAACGGACACAAAAGTTGATGCTTTACCAAAAGCTTCTCTGTGAATCAGTGTATCAGCAAAGACACACATTGAAACATGTTTAAAGAGCATATTACCTGTAAGTTCTGCAATCGCTGGAGGTGTGGCCTCTTCTTTTCTTTATATTCTGCCTTTACTCCTAACCTTAGATTTAGGTGTTTCGGGAGGTCCTGTATTAATTTACTAGTTTCTTTGTTATTGTCCTTCCTTGAGGATATTGACAACTAGCACATATCCAAAGTAAACAGGCCAGAGTGTCTGGGTTTTTCATGTAGTGTTTGATGACCATCATTCCAACATATCTTTCTTTAATGCCTCTCTTCCAGGCAGAATCACTGGATTCAGCCAGCATTTCTTTGTTAACTTGACTAATGGGTGATCTGAAGCATTTACTTCTCTGTCTTTTCTAATACCTGTTACTCTGCATTGGTTTAAGTCCGCTGACATCAGCGCTGCCGCCGCCCGTGTTCAAACATGACCAGCAATACAAATGGCCTCCCACCGTCGGGCTGCGGCACTGACACTCAGCACGGATATCTTAATTATCTGGGTTTGCCTTAATAATCCCAATACTTAGAGACGAAACACACGAAGTGTCTTGGCTCTGTGATTGGCTTCTTTCCTCGCTTCCTACAGAACACCTCCATTAACATTTGGCACCGATGAGCTTAGTAAGAATTTGATGGCCATGAAACCTCTGGGTGTATTATTTTACATTCCTTTTCATTAGAAGGTACTTGAGCTTTTAAAAGCTCCCCCAAATAATCATGTCAGTTACCTACTCCAAAACCCTTCAGCACTTTTCCACTGTCCTAATCTCGAAGGCCCTGTATGCCTGGGCTCTGGTCTGCTTTTTCAGCCTTGACTCCTCTCCACACAGCGGGCTTTTTCAGTTCTGCTGATGGGCCTAACGTGCCACTATGTCTGGGCCCACACACTGCCACTTTGCCTGGAAATGCCCCCTCCCCTTGCTTCATCTGACCAGCACCACTCACTCTGCTGGCCCTGGTTGAATACAGTTCCCTCCAGGTCTCCTGCCCTGACTCCCAGAGCAGCTTCCAACAGAGGCACCTGAGCAAACTGCCTTAGCACTTTGTACTTTACCTTCTGTAACAAGAGTCCCCCGATGATTCTGTTTATTTCCTCTCAAGTCCCAGGAAGGCAGGTAAAAGGGGCCTCTGGGCAGGGCTGCTGTGTTCGATGGCTCCAGGGACACTGTTCATATGGGCAGTGTGGTGACTCAGAGGGTACCTGGCCTACAGGTGCTTGATTTATATTACTGAATGAAAAGATCAACCTGTGGTCTTCACTGAGCTTCACAGTTTCCACTATTCGTGAGAACACACACACATGTATAATATACACACACACACGTATATACACATATGTATACACACATCCATATATATACTTGTGTATATATATCTACACGCACACAAATATATCCACAGGTGTATATATGTGTGTATATATACACACACACAGGTACATATAGACACACAAGAATATATGTATACACATATACACACATGCATATACACACTTGTATATATATACACACACATGTACATATACACACACAGGAATATATGTATACACATATACACACATGCATATACACACGTGTATATATACACATATGTAGACACATACATATAAATACACACATACATATATACTCTCTACGTATTTGTCTGGTTAGTTATGTGGTTTATATCAAAGCCAGGTTGCTGCCTGTCAAAACAATAAGGCAGCACCAGGACCTCATTCCCAGGCCTCTCCCCTGGCCCACAGAGCCCCAGGCCCACTGGCCCTCCAGCCCTGGACTTTTGCGTTCACTGTTCCCAAGTATTTGCCTGGCTGCTCTCTTACCTCCTTCATGTCCTTCTCGGGACACCTTGCCTCACGTCCCTTTTAAAATTGTCATTGCCCCTTACCCAGGCTCTCCCTAGGCCTCTCCTCTGCTTTATTACTCTCCAAAGCACTACCACCTACTGATGCACTATTTAGTGTATCTATTTTGTTTATTGTCCATCTCCTCCTAATAGAAAGTAAGCCCCACAAGGGCTGGGATTTTTGTTGGTTTTGTTCAACTGATGTATCCCAAGCACCTAGGACAATGCCTGACACACAATATGCTCTTAACAAACACATACTGAAAGATGAAGTGATTCACCATTTTCAAAAAAATGAAAGAAGTTTTTACAAGAATACCGCAGGTAACCTATATGAAGACTGTTTATCCAGCAACCTAAACTCTCCATAGCACAACTAAGAATATGTAAGTGGCTTCTAGATGGTCTCAGGAGAGAGAAGAAATCATTTGTTGCAAAGCTTAAATATGGTACTCAAATTACTCCACTGCTAAAATCCTTCAATGATTCTATATTAATAAAAGGAAAGGCCCAACTCTTTAGCACAGTGGTTCTAAAACTTGAGCATGCATCAGAATCACTTGGAAGGCTTGTTAAAACATCATTTGCTGGGCCCACCCCAAAGCTTCTGAGTTAGTAAGTCTCGGATGGGGCCCAAGAATTTGAATTTCTAACAAGCTCTAGGTGATGCTGCAGCTGAGAACCGCTGCTTTAAAATGACACACAGCAATTAAAGAGACAATGACAATGAAATGCAATACGTGACCTGGAATGGATCTAATAATGGAGGACAAAAGGTCTAAAAGAACATTATTGAGACACGTGAAAAAAATTTGTATTTAGACTGAAAGCTTTATGTCAATATTAATGTTTGTGAACTTGATGCCTGTACTTAAGGTGGCTATGTAAGTGAATAGTCTTGTTCTTAGGAAATGTACACAGAAGTATTATATGTTCAAGGAGCAAGATGTATACCACCTGCTCTCAAATGTTTAGAAAACTGATAAATAACTAGATAGATCAATAAAAAGACAGATTGACAGATAAGTAGATAGAATGACACAGCAAACGTGGCAAAATGTTAAAATTGTTGGATCTGGTATCTTGGGAGTGGTGGTTTGGAGTTCTCTGTATGGGCTTTCTATTATTTTTGCAACTGTCCTGTAAGTTTGAAATTATTTCAAAATAAAAAGTTTAAGAAGAAAAGTGACACACATGGAAGACACCTGACAACTTCTCTAGCTTCAAAATCCACACACTCATCCTCATATCTAGTCACATACAGCAGCATCCAACTTCTACTTAACTAACTCACTTGGGTTAAGAGATACATTCCATTCCTTCTTTAAGATATCCTAACTACTGCCCACAGCTGCATGCTTATGGCTAGTAGGCTACCTCTAGGACACTCCAGCACTTTTATTTCTATTAGTTGAGTTGCATGTTTACTAAGAATCTTTTACATTTGCTCCCATGCCTGTTTATTCCTATTGTACTTATTAAAATTATGAAATTTATTTAAAGAATAGATAATCTGGAGAAACATAAGTGTGACTAGAAAAAGAGGTGTTATTTTCATGAAAACTATGTTAAATGATTTAGAATGACTCAGTAAGAGGAAATGGCAAAATAATGTGTGGGAGAAAAGCACTGCAAAAGATTAGGGAAAACATTCATAAAAATCGAGAAGGATTATGTTCTTAGATTGTTTCTAAAGGCCTTTTAAGTTCTCACTTTTTGCTTTCAAGTAATCCAAATTAGAAACCAAGATGCTCTTGAGCTGAAGCCAGAAAGACAGCGGGAAACTCCAATGGAATCTAACAACAGAAAAAGCCTTGGCCCCACAGTAAATGATTGGTGAATTAATGCCCGTTTATATGTCTTAAGCGGAAATCAAATATTTAAGGTACATAGTTATAATTTTTTAAAATCTAGGCTTTAACCTACCGATTGGATTAACTGAACCTACTAGAAACCTACCAGTTCCTATGAGCACGAGGATCCTACCGTCCGACTGGTCTACTTAAACATGGTCCTCTCACACCTTTATCCCACGCTATGTACTCCCTTTGCAATACCTTTCCTGTCCACCTCCACCTGTTAACTTTGACTTCTTTTTAAAGAATCAGTTCAATGATTGCCTCTTCTGTGAAGCCTTTTCTGATTCCCCTGGACAGACTTAGGTACTTTTTCTTTGAGGTTCTTTGGGACCTTAGGTGTTTATACACCTGTTTCCCACTGGGCAATTGGCTTCTCAAGAGCAGAGACACTAACAGCAGCATAAGATGAGCACACGCTCATAGCATTCGGATAATTTAATAAACAGGCAAAGAATCATTAGCATTTCCAGAGCTTCTGACTCTCCTACAGAACAATGCTGTAGCCGATGTTTATCCATATGCTCTATGTATGACAGTTCAGAATTATTAGGTCCACTAAATGCATTTTAGAAGGCTATCCTTAAACATAATAAATTATGTTGAATTTCTGGTTTTCAAAAGGGTATGCTTTAGTTACATGGAAAGTTTTCTTTTCATGGATCCCTCCTCAATAATGTTGAGTAAATGAAGTGCTACTCTATAGATCATACAAATTGGTTGTTAAGCAACTAAATGCTGAATCATGCACACAAGAAAGATACCTTAAGAAATGTCTTGTGTTGAAAAAAATCATGCAGTTCAGTTTAAATTATGCTGTCATAAGTAAGTGCTCTTGTGGTTGCGCAGGGCAAAATTTAAAAATCTATCAGTCGATCAATGAACACTTACTTACTGAATGCCTACTCTGAAAAAGAATAATTTTTACAAGTATACCAGGAGAGGTGGGACTCAAAAAGTTACCACCAAACTGGAAGAATTCTATGAAAGAGAATTCCATGTTTCAAACAAAATATAATTAGAAAGAGTATCATAATAAAAATGAACGCAAAGCTTAATTTTATAGACATCAAAAAGGTTCACTGAACTCAAAATCACTTAGATATTAATCTTATCAGGTAAGGGACTATAAAATTCAAAACAAAAGTTTGATAATAAATACAGGTTACATTTATATTGCGCCATATTAAAACCTTTCACATACAGTGCATCATTTGATCAGCTCAATAATCCTGTGTCTGTAGTGGAAGGCAAACATTTGTAACCTCACTTTAAAGAGGAAAACTAAGGCTCAGCAACTGTGTGTGTGTGTGTGTGATTTACCAAAGGTAATAAATGGATCAAATAATAATGGGGACTTCAAATTCCAGGTGTTGAATTTAATTCCACAAGCTTGTGTTGGTTTTTTCTTTTTTTTTTTTTTTTACTTTATAAACAATGAAATTCTCAACCAAAGAAAAAAGTCTTTAAGCATTACAATCCTCCACCCAATATTTATATTGCTTGCTATATAGGCTCTGAGATTTCAGGGATAAACAGACCTCCGTCTGCACTGAGCTCACAGCCACGAACAGGTACAGAGACTGCTGAAGCGCAGTGCAGTGTTATGGGTTGTATTGTAGATGCTGAGGTACGAGGTGGGAGTGGGATGGAGAAAGTCTTCATAGAGACAGAAGCATTGGAGCTGAACATCAAAAGGAGGCTACGGTTTTCCCAAGCCAATGAAACAGGGAAGGGTGACTCATCAGGGTGAACACAGTCAGTATTCGGGGCACTGTCAGTTTCCAGAGTATGGCTGGAACATGGGATGCAAATCAGGGTGTGATAAAGGATGAGGCTAAAGAAAAGGGCAGGCAAGGGACCAGGTCATGAAAGGGACCTTGTGCACCATACTGAGAGTTTAAATTTTATCTCGAAGGCACAGGGAGCCACATTAAGCAGCATATTGATATGGTCAGATTTACATCTAAGAAAAACCACTATGGAGGCAGTGGGGAGGTTAGAATTGCAGAAGGAAAGTGTTGAAAAAGAAGTGATGTGAAATTGTACTTCAAAACCAAAGTATCCAATATATAATGCAAAGTTATTTGTAAGTGCCTTATCACCAGCGATAAATACTTGACACAGTATCTGAGACCAAAGGCAATTGTTGAAGAAATAACTGCCCACGTGTTGGATACAAGACTGTAAGGACCTGACAGTCCACTGGGCAGTGTTTGACTGCTTGGAGATCTTAAGGAGTCCGCACGTCAGGTGGGTGGTATACCTAAGTAGACCTCCTTTGTAGACAATCTTTGGTGAATCACACCATAAACCGGGCTCCTAGGGCATACAGATGTGATCCACTTGACCACACTTTCTCCTTTTTGTACCTGAAGTCATAGCCCTTTCATTCTGGGGCATCGTTGCCTGGAAAAAAAGCCCTGTTGAGAAGGGCTTATTCCCTGGGTGGATTCATTTCCTTTCTCATGGTTTAAAGGATGCTGAGTGGTAACAATAGCTTCCCATTACTGAGCGTCTACCACTTGTCATGAGCTTTAAATAAATTCCAGTAGCCCTCCCAGGCAGAAACTGTCCCCATATAATAGATGAGGAAGATAAGGTATAAAGAGGCACTTGCTCAAGTGAGTGCTGGTACGTTGAAAAGACACGATTTTCTGACTCATAAACCAGTGTTTTGTTTTGCTTTGCCCCCCCCATATTGTGCTCCCCCATGCAAGAAATTTGCCACTAAGCCTGAGGCAACTAACACTTCCCCCCCAAATCTTGCAGTTTCCTCTTTCTCATAATCTCAATTAGAATGAGAGACCTTCAGAGAGACTTTCCCCAGCACCTAGCTAACCACCCCACTTACACTCCCCCCCAACAACTTCATTGAATAAAGTTTATTCGGCCTCCCCTACGTTTATCAGTACCTGAAATTATGTTGTTGCCTGCTTCTTGTCTGTCACATGCCTGGAATGGAAGCTCCTTGAAGACAGGGTCTCAGCCTGTCTTCTTTCTTGTCACACCACTGGCACTGAGAAGAGGATTTATAGCACACAGTTGGTGCTCAATAAATACGTGTTGGCTGACTGGCCTACTGTCTTAGTGACAGCCATAAAGGTATTATCCAAATGGACAGCGGGTTTTATTTTGGGCTTTATATTGTTTTGAAGACTATAGGTGATTGAATAATCTTTCTATATTCATGTTTGCAAAAATCTGTAATTTCTTTCCAAGAAATCACCAGGAAAGAGCGGAATAAGATATACAAAGCATTTGTAACTCGTTTCTGAACTCAAGCTAAATGTTAACTCCATCCATCATCAAAGTCACCTTAGAAACAAAAGATACAAAGGTAGTTCATTTTTTTAAGCACCATTTCCTTCAATGGTAGATCATAAACCAACTCAAACTCTAATGAGTTTCAGAGATACAGACCATTTTGACTATTGAGCAAATGAGGAATATAGGTAAGCACTCTGAATATTTACCAGCAAATTTATCTGCTGACTGTGATACTCAGGTGCCCTCTAGTGTATGCTGGTTTTTACATCAGTCCTCCCTTCCCACATCATGTGACTAAGAGCCTACCATGTATTCAAAGGTGATTTTTCTAGTGTAGTTTAACATAATATCAACAGATCTCTGAATAATGGCAAAACAGACTGTGGAGAAATTGAATATAAAATTTACCAGCAAAAAATGCAAAATTGATGATCTCTGAGCAACATGGGTGGGGGTGAGGGGAGAGTTGGAAGGGCTACTAAAACATGCTGCATGTCATAAATGCTTCTCCCTTTTTTTTTTCTTTTCTGCTAGCTTTCAATTTCATTTTTACAAAAGTAATACATAGATGTGGCTCAAAAAGAAAAGATATGAAAAGGTATAAGTAAAAAGTTATGCTCCCCTCTGCTTCTGCCCCCCCCCCCCCCCCACAATTACCAGCTACGTATCCTTCCATGGCTCTTTAGGAACACTGAATGAATATGAATATGAAAAATGTTTTTAATCCTCCCTGCTCTTTTACACTGAATACACTGTTTACACTTTGAATTTTTCGCTTCATAGTAAGACCTGGTAAGTTGTCCATAACAGTTCATAGAGAACATTTTCATTTTTAAAAAATGCTGCACTGCACTCTATTGCACCATAATTTATTTCACTGCTCCTCAAATGATAGATAACTGCATGGTTTCCAGTCTTTTTGTTATTACAAATAAGGCTTAAATGAAAAAGCTTATATTGATAACTGCACACGTATAACAGGAATAAATTCCTAGGAGTGGAATGTATTGGGTCAAATAAAAATAACAGTCGTAACACTTATATAGTGCCTGCTATGTGCCAGGTACTGAACTAAGCCCTCTGTATATACTAATCCATTTGTTTAATCTTCTTAATGACCCTATGTGGAGGTGCTATTATTATCCTCATTTTACAATTGAGGAAACTGAGGCACAGAGAGGTTAAATAACTTGCCCAAGGTCAGACAGCCGGCATGCCAATATTCAAACCCAACCAAACTGGCTCCAGTCTATACTCTTTACCATTATGCTTTACTTGCCAAGAAGTGTATGTATTCATATTGCTCAATAAGTATATGTATTTGTATTTTTATAGATACTAACAAATTGTCCCCCGTATGGGTTTTACCAATTTATTCTCTCACCAGCTTGATTGTACTTCCCCCCCACAGGTGCATCAAACTTTTGGATATTCGATGGTCTAATTATAGGGGAAAATGGAATCCCAATATATGAACTTACATATTACATATCTAAGAAGCATATAAGTAAACTTTTCTGTGAATTGTCTATTCATATATTTTGTGCATTTTTCTAGTGGGCTTGGTCTTTTTATTATTGATTTCTAGGAGCTCTTTAACAGGGATATTAGTGTTCTGTCTGTGATATGAAGTAGAAATAATCTGCCTAGTTTGCTCTTTGTATTTTCACTTTGCTTATGTTTTTTTTCCTTGCAGATGTTTTTGAAATGTATAAGTCAAATTTGTAAGTCATTTATAGATTCTGGATTTTGAATCATTTCAAAGTTATAAGAGAACTCTCCTATTTTTTCTCATATTTTTATGGCTTAATTAAAAAATTAAATATCTGACCCATTTGGAATTTATTTTATTGTATGATATCAAGTATATATCCAACTTTATCTTCTCAGATGGCTACCCAGTTATTTTATTGAACAGCCTGTCATTTCCTGACTTATTTAGATGGTACTTTTATCAAGTCATAGTATCACATCATATAGTCACATGTGTCATTTATTCTATTTCTGGACTTTCTATTCTGTCCCATTTTTCTGTCTATGCAATAAATATTACCCCAGTATTTAACTGTTGAGGCTTTATACTAAACTATATTATCTAGTAGGGCTAGATCCTCCAATTACTCTTGATTTCCCAAGCTTTCTTTATTACTTTTACCTATTTTTCATATGAGCTTAATTAATAGTCGATTTTTCAGCTTCTGTTAAGAAAAAAAAGCTATTGACATTTTTATTGGGATACCGTAGACGTCTTAGACTTACTTTCAAACCTTCTAAAATACTACACACTACTTAGGACCCTGTCTGATTCAGCTGGGCATTGGGGTTTGCAACAAAATGGTGTTTTGAAAAGCTATGTTTCCCTGGTTGTGTCACGGCAATTGACGCTTATTCATTCAGTCAACTAGAGATGTCACTTAACCTGTTTTCCTAGCTGTAAGACATTTGTTATCCCTTTCAAGGAAATTATAAGGGAAAACCAAATATTCAAATATGAAAACCTTCCAGATGGATGCTTAATCCAAAGTGACAACTTCCAAACCTGCCACCCCCCACCTTCTCACCCCTCACCCCAAATAACCCCAAATCACTGAATAACCCTGCAAACCATTGAAAACATCAGTGCTCTATGGAAACTGACATATGGACTTTGGGCATTTAGGTTTTTGACAAAACCTTTATGTTCTTTACTTTAGCTCCTTGCAACTCAAAATGTGATCAGCAGCAGTGGCATCACCTGGGAGCTTGTTAGCACTGTGGAATCTTGGATCCCATGCTGATCTAAATCAGAACCTGCCCTTTAACAAGATCCCAAGAGTTCATAAGCACCTTAAAGTTTGAGAAGCAAGAGATCAGTGGTTCTTCAAGTGTGGACCTGAGAGCACAAGCAGCAGTTAGAGAAACCTTGTAGAAAATTCAAATTCTCAGGCCCCACCCACTGAATCAGAAATTCTTGGGATCAGGTCCAGCAACCTGTCGAACAAAACCCTCAAGATGATTCTGATGAACATCACGTTTGAAAGCCACTGCTCTAGCGGCTCTCAACCTTGACTAGCGGCTCTCAACCTTGACTCAACATTAGACTCACCTGGGAAACTTTGGCAACTCCCAGGCTTGGAGTGGCTCCCTAGAAGGATTAAATCAAATTTTGGGCCAAGGAAACAGGTTTTTAAAAATTCTCCAGGTGATTCTGATCTGAAGCCCAGGCTGAAAACCACTGCCCTAGTCTAGAACAGTGGTTAGCAAACCAGGCTAGCCATCAGAATCACCTGGAAGAGCTTTAAAAAATTACTGATGTTCAGGATCTCACCTGGAGATTTAATTGGTCTGGGTGGGGCCCAAAAATACATTTTATTATTAGCTTCCCAGGTGATTCTGATATCCATCTAGGATTTCTAACCACTGTTCTAGAACTCTTTTACCCTAAATAAATGTCGTCTTACTAAAGAGAATAAAGTTTGGAGGTGATGGAAGAGACACATTTTTCATTTCCCATATATTTACTGAGCCCTTGCAGTGTGTCAGGCTAGTTATTGTACATATTAAAAATAAATGCAGACCACAGTTCCTGCTCATATGAGAGCACATAATCTGTATTGGCAAAAAGACCTGCACACATTTCACATATGAAATGATTCAGAAGGAGCACATCGTTCTACGCTACCAATTAATAGCCACCAAAACAGTTACACATATGTCACTGATAGGTCAAACTAATTTTTAAGGGTACCCTTTTTTTAAGAATTTGTGGACTCATTCCACTTATACTACAAAGAGGGGCAGCATATAGGGTATAGAATGGAAGCACTGTTTTACTTGACCAGTTGGCTACAGGGGCCACCACCATTCCAAAGGAAGTGATACCCAGACACTTTATACAAAGCAAATTCCAGGGCAGTGGTTCAGATTTTTAAGTAGCCTCTACGTACCTGTTCTAGGTGAGTTTCCCCCCTTTTTTTATTGTGAAGTTGCAGATAAGAGTCGGCTTTAGGAGTGGGTAATCCCAAAGTCAGCTTGTTTTTTTCCACAAAATATCGTTTGGACTTCCTTCGCCGAGGGCCCCGTGATCCCGGCAGGAAAACCTCGTGTGAACTTGAACTTTTCAAGTACTGAGAGAGGTTGCTGGACTTCTCCTCAGCATCACTGTCGCTCAGCCCTGAAAACGGCTTGCTATGAAGGGTGCCACGCTCATAGCTTGGGCTTAAAAACTCACTACCGAGTAAGGAGGCTGCACTCGCTGGGCTCGTTTTCTGGCTGCCTTTTCCACCCGACAGTTCCGGTGAGGCCTCCTTGGAAGGGTAGAGTGGCTTCAAAGTCAAATTTTCTGTAGAGCTGTCTACAGACTCCGGCGACGCGTCCACAGTCAACAACTGCCCTTTCTCTTTCTTAGTCTTCCAGTTTGGGTCATACCGGAGGTGGGAGTATTTGTCCTCTACTGGTTGTTGGCTGCCCAAAGCAGAAAAGAAATGCCGAGTCCTTAATCAGAATACATTCACTCATATTCAGTTTGGTCATTTTATTTGAAATCAATCTCCATCTTTCTCCTATAATCTTCCTTTTGCTATTTATGCATTAAAGACAAACCCCAGGCTTAAATTAGGCCTGCAGGCCAAACATAACGGCAATGGAGGTCTTATTTATCCACGGTCATTGAAATATGGAATAAAAATGTGTGTGGGGTGGGTGGAGGTTGGGGGTTAACTTCTAAATGCCACAAAACATTTCAAAAATTTTTTCTTTATTAAATCTGTGAATCACTGTGGTTCAAGAACTTCTGTTACTTATATATACCAACAGTGATGATGTATTTCAGCTGGTGAAGATAAAATGTCTCACTTTGGCTGGTAATATACTTTGGCTATTTATATAGGAAGTGAAATATGGATAGGTGAGATTATTGCCCAAGCAACATGTGCCACAGTCTAATCCTTTTGGGTAGAAAGTAATGTTCTATCCCGTCTTAATACTTACACAGGTTCACCTTTCTTTTCAGTGATCTTAATTTCCACTTCGTTTGGTCTTTGAAGATTTTATGAAATGTAATACAGAAATATGCCTGAGGCTTAGAATCAGAACGTGGCTCAAAGTCTGTTAGATCATACTCTTTTGGTTGTCAGGTCTACGTCCACAAAGCCCAGAAAAGCCAGCTCACAGTAAGTCTTAAGACAGCCCTATTAGAATAAAAGGTTAAGCATGTGGCTCTGCCTAAGGAAGTGAACTAGTCCATAATCAGTGCATCTGCTCCAAAATAAAGTCCTCCCTTTCCCCCATGACAATTCAATTTGCAAAGCACCCCCTAGTCTTAGCCAAAAAAGAAAAGAAAATGCTGGTAATATGGCATATTTAATAGCTTCTTTGATCTTCAAAAGCTAAATGGGAGAGATTTTCCTTCCATGAGCACAGTAGATGCAATCCTCTAATCAAAAAGAAAATGTAAATCACCTAGGCTTTTTATGCTATTTGATATTCCCGTTTACAGAGGACATAATTTTATGCTGGGTAAACAAACTAATGCTCCCCCTAATACTAATTTACTCTTTTTAAGGTGTACCTAGATTTCTTTGATTTGATGTAAAGCAAAACCTAAAGCAAAAAGCCAAAACTCCAATTCTTGCTAAATTGTCATTCTGAATGTTTTAGTTTGCATTTTAAGATGGGAAACTTCCTGAAACAGACTGCTCCCTTTTTTTTCCACCAAGGGAAGGGAAACAGTACTATCCTCCAAGAAAATGCCTGACTGGAGATGGTGCACAATTGTCAGGAAATCAGATGTCAAACGGGGTGCCACCCCACTCCCCGAGCAATGTGGTGTGCCCCGAGGAGAAGGCCACGACGTCCTGTCTTGGGAACCCACAGCATTCCTGGGCCCCACCTGGCACAGAGCTCTACAGAATCAGGAACCTTGAACATGGGAAGTGTGTGGCCCTGCAGGGCACAATCTGGACTTGGAATGGAACAGATCTGGGCTTGAGTTCTGGGTCTGTCACGACCTGGGCCCGATTCTCTCATCCGTGAATCAGGATAAATTACACTTGTTCTGTTTATTTCTCACAACTGCTTACGGATCAAACAGAGACAGTGTATCTTAAAATGTTCTGTATTTGTGCTTGTTTATCTTTTCACTAGGGTAATCTTGTCTCCTCACTGGGCAGCAGGGCCTTCAAGTTCTCCTTCCTTCCCTGTACCCTGCTCTAGCACCTTGCACTGTGCTAGGGACGTACTTGTCAATAAATGTTTCTTGAATAAATAATCAAGCCTTCAAAAATACTCTAGTCAACACAAGGAAAGTATCAGCTAGTTATTTTACAAAACCCAAATTAGGGAAAAAGAAAAAAAACAACCTCAGGACTGTAAAGAACAGTGAAAACATACACTATACAGTATAATCATATTCTCTCATCAATTGTAAGGAAGATACCACATTAATGCAAAAAGTTAAAAATGGGTGGATACATGGGCCCTTCATAGTTTGTTCATGATGTTTCTGTAAATCTACATCTTTAATAAAAGTAAATAAATAATGATAAAAAGAAATAAGCAACAGTCGTCAATTAGACTCTACATGTATAGAAGCTTCATGAGTTGGACCAAATTAGTGAATGATTTTAGGGCTAACCTTTCCTGAGTTAAATGTCAGGTTCAACTCGGGTTGTTCAGGTGTGGGAAGAAAAGACTAAGGAATACCTCAATCATTATCTTCAAGTACATACATATAAAATAAAGGTGCTGTTTCCAAGATATATGGAAAAGAAAAAAAAATTAACTTTTCTCATGGAACAGCCCAGAGGTGGACTCGCAGCCCCGTGGAGGGCAGAGACGAGGAAACAAGCAATTTACAATCCGGAATGATGAGCGCTGCGGTACCGAGTACGGTGCCATGGGGAGGAACAGGAGGGACATCCGATCCCACCCTGGGAGGTCGGGGAAAGCTTTCTGGAGAAAGCGATGGCTTAGCTGAGACCTGAGGCTGAGAAGGGCAGGAGTCTCAGGCAGCCAGGGGGAACCCCGTAAAAAGGAAGGGAGATTTTGATGCAACCATTGTATGTGAGCATCTTGGGCTGTGCTGTAGGAGAACATTGTTAAATAATCCAATGGAAACACATCTTCTTGTAATATTTCAATATAGACCTGATAATGAATTCTCTTAGAGGCAATATACTTATTGCACTCTTGCCTTGTGTCTCATTTTAAACTAAGCATTACGGGAATGCAGAATTTGTAAACTCTACCAATATCTATGGAGGCCTGTTGCCATTTTCTTCTTTTATGAAGATTTTTGTCCCCAAGAAAGGCAGGAATACATTTCTCCCCCCTGACTGAGTTGTTGTCATGCATTCTTGGTTATCATAATACTTGTGGCTTTGGGGCTTTGAACTGGTAAATATTGATAAAAAAGCATGATATATTCTGTGTGATCTCAGCTGCATAAAAAAGTATGCTCAGTTGTGTGTATACACATAAAGGACTTAGAAGGATACATCAAACTGTGAACTGCTTGATTCTCGATGCCTTTTGTGTTCTTTGCTTCTTGTGCTTTTCAGTTTTCTATATTGCACAATTAACTTATAAGTTTGAAAAAGAAATGTTATTTAAAAAAAAAAAAAGGAAGGGGGGTGAGAGAGAATGTGGTGCTTTCAAGGTGCACTTTCCAAATGGATAAGATGGGGGTGGGAGGAGCTCTGGATGAAGCTGAGGTCAGATCTCGAAGGCCTTTGTAAACTACGTGAATGAGCTTGGGCTTAACTAAATCAGCTTGAGAGCTGAGACTTAATTTAGCAAGAAGAATTAGACAATAAAGGTATTATTGATGAGTTTTTGGCAGGTACTGTTTACAGAGGCCATAAATTCTTTTTTTTTTTGGAAAGTTTTATAACAGTCCTCTATTTGGCACTGTTTGGAGCAGGGACTAGAGCCTTTCAAAGGTGACATTTCACATTGGTGAGCACTGTTCTGCCAGAGTGGCGCCTCTGAGACTATAACACATAGTCCTGCAGGCTGAGCTAGTGAAACCTGATAACCATCTTCAGTTTTGTCTTTAGAACAACCCTCATAGGAAGATCCTAATAGGATCCCCATTTAGTAGATGAGAGACAGAGGCTTAAAGAGTTTAAGCAACTTGCCCAAGGCCACGCACCTACCAAGTGATGGGGCCAGATACGGACCCTGAAGGTATGTCTCTGGAGACTGGCTCCCCTCCCCTGTGTTGCACTGTATCATGCAGCGATTCCCACAGGTGGTATAGGAAGCAAATGGTGTTGCAGTGTCTGCCTTACATGAGTGACTGAGCAAGTCAGTCAATTGGCCAGTCAACAAATATTTATTGAGTACTTCTCTATATTCAGGCAGAATACTAAGCATTGAAGAATTAACAGGGAAGCAAACTGGAGCTGTTCAGTCCTGATGGAGCTTACCCTTTACTTACCCTCTACTGAGAAAGACAAATCTGATGCACCAACTCTAAATAATTAACTGAAGTAGATGTGTATAAACTGCTGCAAAGAAATACAGCATATTATGCATATTTTAAATAAGAGGATACAGCCTTGTTTATCACTGAAAATATGATAACATCTTATTTCCAGACTCAACTGCTAGATGATATCTCAAAGTTGGTTCTGGTTCTGCTGTTCTATGGGCCGATAAACTCACAAAAGAATTAATAACTGAGTAATGCCCACTATTTTTCAAATAGATAGGGTTCAATGATTGATGGAAATGGATTCCCTGACTTCCATCACTGAAGTTATACTCAAGTCCAGTGAAAAACTAGTGACACTCAGACTGGTCATCATATTTAGCCAGCATCAGCTAATAATGACATAAAGTTTCCAGCCACAACCGTAGACCTTCCTCAGTTGTAGTAGTGCTCTGCTTCTCTGAAGAACGGCATGTAGTATTTTGAGCAAGTTAGAGCAGAGTGCCAAAGATAAGGTCCTAGAATGAAGGTGGCAGCACTCAATTTACTGACTGTATGAGTGTGGACAAATTATTTAACTTCTGTGCCTTAACCTCCTCATCAGTAAAATGAGGATAATAACAGTATCTACCTCATAGTGTTGTTGAGAAAGAGTCAGTGAATTAGTATATGTAAATTGCTTAGACTTATGTGCCTGGCACAGAATAAGGATTCAAGAAGTGCTACTAAAAAAGTGCTCCTCAATGAGCTCAGTCGCTGGTCATTGCTTATTGCGTGTTACATTCAGTAGCCATGACATCAAATTGTTGTTGTGTATTGCGCTTCCTACTGATGGATCTCAAGGGATTCTTCTCTCCCCGGGGCTTAAGTTATCTCCGGGGCATAAAGTTGTCTTGCGATGCACTAAGTGGTACTCTAGCGGCCTGAAAGAATTAACATCCAACTTTAATTTTTTTTTTTTTTTTTTTTTTTTACCATGAAGAGACTTAGTCACTATGGAGAATCTGTTTGAACTGTAGTTCAGGAAATGTGATGAAGAAATACCGGTGCTTTCACATGATGAAATATCTTAACAACTGCTGAAAAAGGAGGAGAAAGATAAAACAGGGAGAATTAAACTATTTTAGACCTTTGGAAAAAGACTGAATGTGTAGCCTCACCAAATTTCTGTTCTTAAATGGCAGCAGAAGCAACATCACACACTGCAGAAAAAAACTGATGCTTTAAGCAGAACCTAGAAAATAGGGAGTTTTGAAACGAACCAGACAAAATGAACTGCTTTGGCTGAGAAAAATGCCTTTGAACAAATCGTTTGAAGAGAAACTCTAAGAATGTATATATTCAAGGTTAGAATCTGAAAGTGTGGCTCTTCACCAGAGCTTTAATTACACAGGACCATTTACCACAGTCCCGTTCTCCCCTTTCTAGATGGAAACCATACGTTGAAACAAATAGGTGGTTAGCTTTTGCAAAATCAGGAGCAGGGAAAGCTGGAATACTTCACAGAAACAAATCTAATGGTTGAAATAGAACATGATACTAAAGAACCCCATTGTACTGAGCTCAGTGTGCCAAGGAGCTCAATTGTGTTTTGTGGTCCAGGTCACCACATTGGATCACAATGAGTGTGAAGTGCCCCTTGCTCAGCAATCATCTGTACACAAAACACGCACCTCTTTTCCTTCCCGTTTCAGAGGAAGGTTACACAGACAATGAGCACACAACTCTTTTGTGATTGTTCAGACAACAGATGCCGAGTCCCCTCTTCAGATGCCCAGGTTAGAAATGGATGCAGAGAGGAAGGGGTGGGGGTGTGTGGGGGTCTCATACACATATGCCATGATATTTGCAGGCTTTAATGGACCGTTTTTGAGTGCTTACTGTGATAACTTCAAACAAAATAAAATTAAATCTCCATCTGATGAAGAGCCTCATATTCAGTATAGTATTCAATCAAAAAATTACTAAAATTAGAGCATGTTTCTAGTACAATTAACATCCTTTGCACTCACAATAAAATATTCAATAACTGGCCATTTTGCCTGTTGAGGAGGTGAATAAAAGCATTGCTATTAATCATTTAGCTGTTATTTATTTGCCACTTTATTTTAAGCAGGCAGTTAAATTGAAACTGCACATGTTATTACTGATTTAGGTTTAATTTAATCCTTTTAAACAGAACAATTATTCCCAATTTCTATGCCATTAAATCTTTTATGCATATGAACAGCAAATTCAATTTTTGCTTAAGTGTAAAGTTTTTAAAGCTTCTTTAAGGAACTATAAAACTGGCAATTGTTTCCAGGGATTTTTGAATTCTATATGCATCTTAATCTTCTTATCAATAGCTTTTAAGTAAATAAAATGAAATAAATCCAAAAGATTAAAAAATCACTTTTGCAAGTATGAAAAAAAATGGTTCTACAAATAAGCTGAAATGATTCATGGATGTTATTCACAACCCAGAAAATTTCATTCAATGCAGGCATTCATTTTGCTAAAAAACAAATCAACATTTAAATAGAAAAAGGTGGTTTAACAAACAGAAGGCCAACAGAAAAGCACACTGAAGTGAAGGGACTGGATTGTGTCTAGTAAATTTTCTTTCCAGCAATTACATAATTTGGGTAATTCAACCAGAGCCCCTTCTTTTTCTCCAACAACAGATTTGTGGATGCAAAACAACCAGATATTTGCCTCGAGTTCTTATTAGTAGCAGTCCTGATTCAAGGACAATCCGCGAGTTAAATGAAAATAAATTATCCAAAGAGGGCATGTTAGTAATTGCCATGTAACATTCTAGTACCTCACTTCCATTAAGAATATACCATGTGAAACAAAGGCTGGATCTTCACAAGGGAAATGCTGTGTTTAGAAAAATAATTCCTCCCATTTGGTGTGACTTTACAATGCTAATGCCAGATGTTTTCTACGGAAGGCTTGGAGGTTCCTTTCACACTCCATAAATAATGGTGAGGAGGCAGAGACCCAGATTTATAAAATTTCCAGGTGTTTTTATACTTTCTTTCGATAGAGTCCCTCATTTTTAAATGCCAGATAATAACAGCATCGGAAATGCAACACAGCTGTGATGTCACGGGAAAAGCAACGGGAGAAATTAAAGTCTACATTTCCAAACTTGTAAGGGCATGGACATGAATGAATCATGAATTAAACTATCAATGTATTAAACTAGTAACTTGGTTACAATCTTCTAAACTCTCTTGACAAAAATCACAGGATTGTAGGTGATACAAATATAAATTGTATTTGGCAGGGTTTCCTACTCACTATGTATTTACTTATCTTAACACAATAATGCACCCCGGTTATGAAAGAAGCTAGAAAGGAACAAGTGGTCGTCTCCAGGGGTAACAAAACCCAGGAGTCACTGTGGCTTCAGCGTTTCTGGAGGGGACTCGGCCTCTAATAGACAGAATTCATGCCCACACACATCCTTTACTTGCTCGCATGACTGCTCATCTGTTCCGATGGCACCATGCCTGCTCAGTGCGGTGTGTCAGGGTTTTACCGAAGCCTAGGTTGTGAGTAAATGAACAAATGTAAAACAGAAGTGACTAATACATGTGACAAAAAGGTCACTTCTCTGATAGAACTGTTCCCAGGTGATCAGAAATAATAACAGAAATGCTAGTAGCTATCGCCAAAATAACTGTGGGAAACTCCTAGAACAAGAAACGGAATGGAATGTGTTTGAAGAAGTTGGTCAACCAGTGGCCTTAAATTGAAACGGTGTCCAGTAAAGACCAGAGAAATCAACATCTATGACTGTTACCAGAAACCAAAAGAAATGGAAGTCGACTCCTGGAAATTCCCAGGAAGTTTTTAGTCATCCTAGGATATTAGAACTAGCCTCAACTGGCTTTTTTCTCTCTCTCAACCAGTGCAAATAAATAATTAAATAAACAAACAAATAAATAAATAAAATCTTATACAACACCTGTGAGAGACAATTTACAAAACATTTTGGAAATTTTGGCAAAAATGAAAATCCCAAGTTGGTCATTACTGAGTCTATCTTTACCCACTATCTGTTTTGGTTGTTGGTACAGTTCCTTGAGACACACAAGTCATCATTTAATGCTTCACTCAGTTTTTGCAGCATTAATCAGAAATATCAGGTATAAAAGCATTCAAGAGAAAAAATTATGCACCACTCTAGCATGATAAAAATACACAAAATTATAAGTTACAATTCTGAATATTCAGTGTAATTAACAATTCCTCATTGCATGTATTTTCCTCCCTTTAATTATGGCACAAGACGGTTTATTAGGCAGAATATGGGGGTTTTTTTGGAAGTTATGGTTTCCAGGTGAGGAGACCTCAAGTATTCCCATGAACGAAAACATTTCTGTTTCCCAGGAGAGATGCTGAAAAATATGCTATTCTTGGGCAGCAGGCATGCTAAAATTTGGGTAGCAGGCTACAAGACCCTGCTGCCCACAGTAAAATATAATTTATACCTGTTTCTTCTGAGTACACAGAACCCTGTAAAATTTTTAATTACTTTAACACAATCTATAATTTCATGTGGATATTTGTCTTGGCTGCATTTCAGTCCAGCTTGAAATTGTTATTTTTAATTTTTATTAGATAGTAAAATCAAATCCTGTATCAGATTAGTCCTTGATCAGTAATAGACAGACTTATAATTAGAAGCCCAGACTTTGAAGGTAGTCAAAAATTTGGTTCAATTCCTGGGCTCCATCACTTAATAACTGTGCTCTTAAACAGATCTCTGAGCCTTGCTTCCTTATCTGCAAAATGGGGGCAGTAATACATATTTAAGAGGCTCTTGGAGGGATAAATGCAATCATATCATAAAGCAAATAATTCTACAAATGGTAGCTAATTATATTTAAGTATTCCTGTAAACAAGACCTTATTAAATACATACACCATGTACTGTAGTGCTGTGCTCTGATTTTTTTTTTTTTTTAATATAGGCTTTCAGAAGGCTCCAAGACTGAAGAGGGTATTTCTAATGCTCTAGGGATTACAATTGATCTCTTTCTTTGTGAGCACCGAGTGTCATAAGGCTAGTTCTGGAGTGGGTTTAAGGATTATCACATGAAGATACTCTTTCTACACTTGATTCATTCACTACGGTCAATGCTGCTCCGATTTCCATTAAGTAAAAGGTTTTCTCTAATCCATATACATTGAACTATGGCTTGACTATGGTGAGATACAAGAGTAATTGCTTTGAGGATGTTCTAGTAACATCAAAACACAAAGGTAAGGCTCAAGAGATTTGTCAGGTAGCTTTTAAAATTGTTGCTTATAAAAGCAAGAAGAAAGAGATTTTCCTTGGCTTTAAGGCAGGGCTTTGACTAATTTTTTTTTGAACTACAATTCCCAGAATGCTGTCTACCTTACAGAAATGAAAGCCTACTTGTATGTCATATAGAGAATCGGAGAGCAATTTATTTGTCTATTTCACGGCTCATAAACTCTTCACTTAAGACAAGCAAGAATACACCTAGGAAAGGCTTCCAAGACTAAAGCAAGGCAGAGAAGAAAGCCAATACTAAACACTAACCGAATGTTTGAGCCAGTAGCTGGCTAAATCCTTCAGTTCTGTTTTCCTTTGCTACAGGAGACCTGGCCCTCCCAATGTTCAATGTGTGAAGCACTGAACAGCCAAACAATTACTAGGGCTATAACCTATCCTAACTCTGGGAATATAGTCTACTATTAAAATTTTCCAAGGCAAATCAATCTAAGTAAAAGGAAAATAGCGTTATTTAAGAGCCTCTGAATCAGAACTCAGGAATCTATCCATACTTTTGATTTTTGTAAGCATTACTCTTTATTTTCAAATATATTGAATGGTATTAAATTGTCCTTGGCTAAAATGCAAGGCTTAAAGTCAACTCTGAGAGCAAAAGTCAACATTGGGGAAAATAAGGTTACTTAATGCCTTGGTTTCTTCATCTTAAAAATACAGACAAGAATACCTATCTATCACAAATGATCTTCTTCTCCAGTGCTCCCATTTCTGTAAAGAAAACTACTACCATTTATTACCAGGAAGACTACAAATTCCTTAGATGAGAGCTAGTCCAAAAACATGGTTTAGAGCTTAGAATCAGACTGCCAGAGTTTTCTATTCCACCACTCACTAATGTAATAAATGGAAATAATATAATGCCTCCATGCCTCATTTTGCCACTTTTAAAATGGGATCATTACAGTATTCTGCTCAGGGTTGCAATGAGGATTAAATAAGATAATACACACAAAGTATTTAGTACAGTGATGGGCTCATGATAAGCACTCTGAATGTTAGCTACTGTTATTAGAACACTTACAGTAATCTTTGGCTTTTCTTGTTTCTTTAATCCTCATATGTTG
Organism: Choloepus didactylus; assembly: GCF_015220235.1. Classification (NCBI taxonomy): domain Eukaryota; kingdom Metazoa; phylum Chordata; class Mammalia; order Pilosa; family Megalonychidae; genus Choloepus; species Choloepus didactylus. Next base: position 138,276,746 of record NC_051312.1, on the reverse strand, counting down.
TCTGTCACTAAATCCTGTCAATTATTTTATTTTATATATATAATCTTGGCAAACAAGTGAGTCATGTACACACACACAGACTAAATATACAAGTGGACAATACCGGACCATATCTTACAATAAAACTCTGACCCACAACCTCTGCAGCAAGCAGTTTAGGAAGGCAAACCACAACCTCTGCAACAATCAGCTCCAAATGGTCAGAACTTGGACGGTAACTGTCAGCTTCCTTAATTTTTGCCCCCAGTTACAATTTATGACCAACCACAGAAAGCCAATCTGCTCCCCAAACCAATTATGCAGGATGCCCCCCTTCTCGTCAGCCGTCCTCCACCTTCCCACTGCCAACAGCCTCCCATCAGAGCATACCTCTCCACTCAGAGCTTCCCCTGCCTGCCCTTTGAATCACTATTAAACAAACAGGGGGTGGCTGTCTCCCTTGCTATAGCTAGCTCTGAATAAATGGTCTCTGTCTGTTCTCATTTGAGTCATCATCATTCATTTGTTTGTTTTCAATTAAAGCATCATAAAATACTGGAACCATCTCGAATGTCCAGCCACGGGTGACTGGGTAAATACAATATGTACCTCCCTATACTGGAATACTATGTAGCAGGAAGTAAATCAAGAAATGAAGATACAGAACGATCTCCAAGATACTCAAAATATTTTGGTAAATGAAAAACAAAACAAAAACAAAAACAAAAACAAAACTAATGCCCAAAGAGTATGTCTAAATTGATCTCCTTTGGCCAACTAATACGTAAAAAGATGCTCAAACTTACAAGTAATCAGGGAAAGTAACTTAAATCCATAACAAGACAGCATTTCATAACCTATCAGAGTGGCAAAGTTTAAAAGCCCAAGTGATTACAAGAACTAGGATGCCGCATGCACTGTGGGTAAAGCTGAAGCTGTTCATTCTCCCTTGAATCAGCCACTCCACTCCAGGGCACATATACCCTAAAGAAACTCTCGCATATATCCAAATAAAGACAATTTGTAAGGATGTGCACACAGCGTTGTTTAAAATAATGAATACCTGGAAACAACCTAAATACTCATTAACAGGGAAATGGATAAATTATATCTTCATACAATGGAACTTATGCAATAGTTTAAAATGAATGAACCACAACTGCGTTTTAATTTAAAAACATAATGGTAAAATGCCAAAGTCACAAAGTTAACTAAACAAAACAGGGCACAATATAACATAAGATGACATAACATAGCATAATATAATATATACTTATATGTATCCACTAATTATAGATTACCTATGAAGGAAACAAATAAAAGCATGGGTAAGACGGCTACACACCCATGCAAGAGTCAGTATTGGTTACTTTGAGGGTTTGAGAAGGGGTATGAGGAAACTTTTAACTATATCTGTAATATTTTATTTCTTTAAAAATATATCTGAGACAAATATGGCAATAGAGTTATTTTGTATTTTTCTCTTTACTTCTCCATTAGAATTTTTTCATAATTTAAAGAATCTCCATTGTAACAAAACCACAATCTCCCCGTCACAGCACTATGACCTTAGACAAATTACTCTGGCTCTCTTGGCCTCATTTCCCTTAACTGTAAAATGGGAAGAGCATTTTATGGATAAGAAGAAGCACCTTCTCTTTAAAATGTAATCCTATTTTTATGGCTGCTACTGTCACAGTTATAGTTAAGACCACCCTGTTGTCTCTTTGCCAGAGCATGCTTACCCTTAAATTCAAAATGCCCAGCTTGCAGAACAACCTTCTTTAACCCTGAGGTTTCTTCTCACCAAGTCCAATCAGATACACTGTCCCTCTGAGGCCTTCCAGTGCCTCTCCCAACCCCCGCACTATGACTGCACCTGGTTAAGGCACTTACCACTTTTACTGTACGTTGACATCTGCTTATGAGTTTGATTCAACTCAATATTCCCAGTGAAAGAAAGAAAGACGGAAAGAAGAAAGAAAGACAAAGACTCAGGTCTGCACTCGAGGCCTGGGCTCTAATTCGGGCTCCCCAACAACTCCTCATATCCCTGGGGACAGTGATTTGATTTCAGTAGGACTCAATGCCATTATCTGTGATGTAGGGTGGTTGGACTTAAGGTCCTGTAAATTCATCACCCCATACTGACTGCTGGGTTTTCAAAGCTCCTATATTCAGGGGTCTCCCCTGTCTACTTTCCCTACACTCAACAAATCCTCTGTGATCAAGCTGGGCTCCGCTGAAGGCATTACAAACACGCCATCCTAATCCTCGACTTTTATCCAAATCTTATCTTGTCTTCAAAACCCTGCTCAAGTTCTGGGCCTTCCAATAAGCCTTCCTTAATATATTTGACCTTTAATTACAACACAAAAACAGAAACAACTAACACTTAAAGAGTCGGTTGCTGTTATAAGCACATTACATATGTTATCCTATTTTAGCCTCACAATCACCCTGAGTGGTAACTATTATTATAATCTTCACTTTAATGATGTGGAAACTGAGGCACAAAGAGTAAGTGGACTTGGCCAAGGTCACACATCTGGCAAATGGCAGAACCAGTGTCTGAGCCCAGGCGTTCTCATTCAAATTCTGTGTTCTTAATCACCACACCAAAAACTGCTTTCTGTTAAATAGCATTTAACTCCTATACACTATCATAGCATGTAGTAATATTGCATTGTTTTATATTCACTTATGTTTTTCTTGTACCTCATAGCATAAAGTTAACCCACATAAATATGGATTCTTAGATTACACCTTTATATAATCATGCAAGGTTCCAGGAGGTAGCTCTGAAGAAATGGGTCAGGTGGGATTCTACCCCCAATGATTTGTATACACTTTCCTGATTTGCATAGCAACCCTGTGAGATAGGCAGGGCTGGATTGTTTGACAGAGGAGAAAAAGTGAGTCACGGAAGAGTTAAGTGACTTTCTTCAAATTACACCCTAAACAGCAGCACTTGGACCCAACCATGACCATTTGCCTCTGAGTTGCAAACTTTCTGTCCCAGGCTTTCTGGGATTTCTCCAGGGTGAGGTCCCAAAAACAGAATTGCTAAGGATATGGACAGGAAATAAGAAGCATAGGAAATGCAACTCTCTTAATAGCTACCCTTTGTCTTTTGCATATTTTTTGATTAAAAAAAATGAATGTGGCAAAAAGCATGGCACCACGCTGTCCTTAGCAGCTTGGAGATTTGTGTCACTCACATTCCAAGGTGCTCAGTAGGACAGCCTGCCCTTACTCTCACTTGGGACATCCTAGGAATTATTTAAGCATACATTTGAGAAATTTGTTTCCTTGCCCAAGCCGATTCCTTACCTGTTCCGCCCATCATTGCCCTGGGTACGGAGGTCTTCTCTGCTGCCCATCTGAGCTGCTTTCCTGCTTGCCTCCTCTTCTGTCTCACTCAGGCTTCCCTGTCCCGGACTTTCCTCCTCTAAGCTGTCAGTATCCATGTCGTTGTCCTGGATTCCGTCAAGGTGGGACTGGGACTTGATCTCTTGAGTTAGGCTCTCCGAATCAGATTCCAAAGAGTCTTTTGAAATTAGACGTAAATCATCTTTCTTGAAAGGTGGGTCTATGGACTGGACATTTAAATTGGTGTGATGGACAGGAGACTGAATAGAGAACTTGGGAATTACTTTACTGTTACTCATGTTGAAAAACAGAAAAAATTAACAAGGGATTCTCTTGTGGATTGGAGGAGCTGGCTGAATATTTAAAGTTGTGGTCCACAAAAGCATTACCTAAAAGAAATTATGTTTATGTTACTCTGTGTCTACTGATGCCTTATAATGCCAATGTTAATCAACAATTTAAATGAATAAGAGAACCTTGTTATAATATCTGCATGCTTTTGTACACACCCTTTTGTGCATATGAGGAAGGGTTATTTGAAAACCTATTGTGTTCTTCTCCCTACAGAAATACACATCCTGGTGTAGGGCTCATAAACAACCTGAATAATCAAATGCAGTTTTATTGAGGGAATCAAAAATGGCTGCTTGGAAGCAGATTCCTATTTCTAGTTTCCAAGGGCCTGTTACAGACAAGCCTGGACAAAGCCAAAAGATTAATTATGGACAGTACTTTGATGGTCCCATTTCCAATCCCCGGGGCCACACTATACTTTTGCCATGTTCCATAGCATTCGTGGATACAGTAAAACAGGTTCATGGCCTACCTTCTGGAAGCAAAGCAGGGAGAGAGGAGAGGAGAGTGAGTTCCCTAGCCAGAACTGTAAACAGGAAAGCTGTTTTGTTCCTAAACCCACTTTGGCTGGCTACATGGTTTGGAAAAGACTTTGATATTCAGGTTTCTTTTGGATAAGAAAGTATAATTTAGGTGAACCTTATATGGAGATTAACTTCAGCTCGGTATAAAAGAGACTAACACTGATTAAAATTGTCCAATGAAAGATCTGGTGGCCTTGCAAGTCCTACTGAATGGTTTAAAGCAGAGGCTGAATGTCTGCCACCCTGAAAGGGATGCTGTCTGGGGAAGGTGGGGTGGGTGGTAGATTGGCTGGAATAACACATAGGGTCTCTCCCAACTTACTTAGGAGTGTGATTCCCAGTGAGTCCTTGCTGCCTCAAAGGACTGTTATGCAGGCCCATGAGACAGTTTATAGGAAGGGTGCTTTGAGTTCACATATGATTGAAAGGGGATGATGTTTTTGGATTGTGCTTCCTTTCATCTAAACATAACGTTTCTATTTTGACCTGTCTTCTATCTCACTGCCTTTATGCCATTTTTTTTTTTCTATAGGTCAGACAGCAGAAACCTTTTCCATTTGTGATTACTGTAAAATCTGTTTTTACAGCTTGCTCCTGTTCTTTTGGCAAGTCCTGATTTAATTCAATGACACTACCTTATTCCTACTCCTAGGATTGCTTATAAGGTTTAATGTTGACCTTGTTACTAACGTTTCCAAGGAATGTCATCAACTCCTTGGAGGAAAGTGCCTTAACAAACATAACAGACAAAAGGTAACATTCATATTTAAATACACAGGAAGTGATTTTTCTTTTAAATTCAAATACTGACATACCGTTATCTAATTTTACAGACTAATTTGCTGTATCCTCTTATTTTAAAAATATATATTATGTTCTATAGTATTATTTTAATACCAATAAGCTAATTAAATGCTGATTTTTAGGGTGTTTTTAAAAAGCAACAGATCCATCAAGCACTGGCTACACATTTTAACTGAGACAGTTTGCATAAATACTGGGTTTACTTCAAGGGTTAAGGTCACTGTATTTGAGATCTTAAAGAACAGGCTTAAAATAGTCAATATAGATCAATTTAGAATTGCTCTATTCCTCTTCTTTTCTTAAGGGCGGGAGTCCAGGGTTTCTTGGAGTTAATAAATAATTTTATAAAAAGAGAATGTTGTTGATGTTTACAAGTGAATGAACTTTGGGAGAGCATGAAGAGAGCAAAAGTCCTTCTGTGGAGGTCTGCTCTCACAAAGGCATGGTATTAAAGAAGGAAAAGCTGACAGCTTGAATAACTTAGAAAGTGGGCCTTTTAAGTATAATGAATGCCTCTGTGTGGTACAGGGCACTGAAAAAAATTGTGCCACTGAGATTTCTGTCCCAAAGAGGCTGACAAATCTTCTAAGTAAACATGAAAGACAGACCGGGTTATATGCTATGGTAACTAGGGACTAAGAAAAGACCACCTCGCTGGGGACCCTCCATGCCCTTGGGTCTCCCCGTCCACCAGTCCCGGGGGAAATGAATTTCCTTCTGTAGGTGAAAAACAACTCCGCTTGCGCATCACCAATGTGGATGGTTGAGCAAAAGCTGCCCCGTTTGGAAGAGGCCGGAAGCTGCCCATAGGGGGCACTCCGTTGTTTTCTCCTTGGGCCTGTTTCTGGGAGACCAGACCGGGCATCAGTGGTTGCTTTTAAGGTCCAGGAAGTGTCGAGTATGGCGGGGTTGGGGCCCTGGACCGACACTGACTAACCGCGGCGCAGGGCTGCTCAGTGAGTCCGGGCTCCGCAGCCTTCCACCTCCCGCACCTCGCCCCTGGCCCCTCGGTCCCCGCCGCGTCCCAAACGCCCTCACGTGCAGCCGCCTTGAAGTTCTCCCGGTCCCGCTCAGTGACCTCCGGACGTTTCCTCCTGAACCCTCCCCAGGCCCAGCCCTTCCCGTCTCCCTCCCCGGGCGCGCCGCCCACCCCCGTGCCGGGAGGCAACCGCCCTGTCACCTGCCCGCCGCTCCTCGGCGACCGAGACCACCGCAGCCCCGCATCCTCCGCGCCGCCGCCGCCCGCCGAGGACCGCGCGCCCCGCCCGCCCGCGTCGCCCCAGCGCTGCCCTGGAGACCGCGGCCAACAGAGCGCGCCCCCGCGCGGCGCGCCTTGTCGCGGGCTCGCGGGCGCGCAGGAGGGAAGGGCGGCGAGGCCCGAGGGGTCGTCCTCGAGAAAGGGCCCGCGAGGGTTGGGGCCGCTGCGTCTGGACCGCGGCCCCCGCCCAGGCGGTGGGGATGGAAATGGTTGTGATCATGGCGTCGGCGGCAGAGCCCCTGAGGACTCAGGGAGCTCTCGGGGAGGCCGCTGTCAGCCTGACTTTGGAAAGTTGTACCATTGGAAAGCAAAGGAAAGACAGGGCACCGAGGGGGAGGAAGTATTTGCAACAACAACAACAATATTGCTAGGATATGGATAGTATTCCTACGAATCAAGAAAAAGAATCCAGTTGAAGATTGGGTAAAGACTCGGACAGGTATTTCAGCAACGAAATCCAAATGGCCAATAAACATTTTCTGTTTATGGAAAGGATACTTAATTCATTAATAATCAGAAGCGGTCAAATTAAAACCACAGTGGATGCCACACTGTTCTGCTTACCAAATGAACATACATTAAAAAGCCTGACAGTGCCAAGTGTTGGAGACATGTAATTCAAAGAGCCTCATATATCACAGTTGGCAGTATCAGTTGGCGCCACCGCTTTGCAAAATCCTTTGGCATTAGCTAGTAGAGTAGAAGATGGGGGTACCTTATGAACTAGCAATTTTACTTTCAGGTATTTACCCTAAAGAAGTGTGTACTTACACACACTTAAACTGGAAATAACTGAAATGCCCTCCAACAATAGAATGGTTAAATTGTAGTATTCCATACACTGGTACACAATAGAGTAGTGAAAATGAATGAATTACAGCTACATGTAATAACATGGAGGCATTTTAAAAACATAACATTGAGGGGAAAAAGCCAAGTAGAAAAATGCATATACCATATGATTTTTTGTATACAAAAATTAAAACATAAAATTAAACTGCACTGTATTTATGGGTGCATCCTTAGTAGAGAAGACCATGACAAAAAGCAAAGTAGCAATTGCGCTAAAGATTAGGCTTGTGGTCTATTCTGGCAGGCAAGGTGGGGGATGTATGTTGGAGGGGTACTTTTGAGATTGTATATCCTGATCTTAATGGTGATTACATTTGATGTTCATTTAATAACAATTCATTAAACTATACATTTATATATGTATAGTATATGTTTCACTATAAAAAAAGTTTTCCCAGAAAAGTAAAAATAAGTGTTGGGAATTATTTTCACCTTAAAATAATATTAAAACCACAAGTGGATTTATGTCCCGGCCCGCGGGACGATCAACGGAGGCTCCGAGTCCTGCGAGGGAGGAATGGTATGGGACAAGAGACACGAAGAAGGACAGCAAGACAGGTTTCTGAACAAGCTGCAAAATTTTATTGAAGAGGCAGGGTATATATACTCTAAGGGTGGAGGGAGTGGCTAGTAAGGACGGGTGGCGATCTAGGATTGGCTGCTGCTGTTGCTAGGGTGGAAGGCAAACATAGGGGGATTGGCGGTTGCTGTTGCTGGGGGTCTGGGATTGGTGGTAGCTGTTGCTGGGGTGGATGGCCAATGGGCGGCTACTGTTTAGGCGCCAACTAGCTACTGCTTGGGCGGGAACTACTGTTACTTCCTTGAAGAAGGCTAATTATAGTTTAGGCTGTTCTTGCATCAGCCCTGGCAGCCATGTTGCATGTTACAGGTATCGCTGAAGGTGAATATTATATATGCTACCTGTAAGAAAGGAATAAGTTTCGTTTTCACATAGAGACAGCATGGAATAAGGGAAATGGAGGCAAAACCAGTTTAAACAAGCCCCAGACAAAGAGAAGAGAGAATCTGCCTGATGTAAAGAGACATGAGGTAGTATCAGAGGCGGGAACTCACAGCAAAAAAATAAAAATTTGGGGGGGGGCATTGGCTAATCAGTTCAAAATCTCAATAATGAGCTAGTTGGCTCTCTGGGATTGGCTGTACAAATTAAAATCTCAAAAGATGAATTAGTTAGTGTTCTCGGATAGGCTGTAACCTCTGTAGTACCCAGTCAATGGAGAAACAGGGGAGGGACTTGCGAATTAGGAGTAGGAGATTTAAACATCGACATTCTCTTCCTCTGGCGCGCCAGCCTTCCGCGTGTTTGGCTGGACGCCCCATCTTGCAAGATCGTAAATAAATTCTTTTCTCCTCCAGAACCGAGAGAGCGTTTATTCCCTTACAGGTACCACTTTATTTCCGACACTACCTTAATTGTCCCCAACAGATTTAAATAACTTTTCAAACACACAAGAATGCTTCCTTGTCAGTTGCCACATTAGTGATAGGAAATTGAGAATTAGAAAATGTCTTTCTACCCATTTTAACATTTTTTATTCTGCTTTTTATTAGAGTTACTGTAGCGGGTTAAGTAGTGTCCTCCCCAAATTCATGTCCACCTGGAATCTCAGAATGTGACCTTACTTGGGAATAGGGTCTTCTCAGATACAATTAAAGGATCTTGCAATGAGGTCATCATGGATTTAGGATGGCCACCAGAAGCAGAAGGGACCAGGAAGGATCCCGTCACCCAGTTTGTGGTCATTTCATTTGGTGGCACCAGGAAACTAATACAGTGATTTGTGTATTTTTCCCTCCCTTTAAGATTTTTTACTTTTTTGACAGCGGGACCTTTTCTATGAGTGCACGATCAGACTGCAATTTTTGTTGAAGGAATGAAAGCGCAGTAGCCAAAAACATTGGTGGTGTTCTGTCCTGCCTATTATACAAGCTACCATTAGAACAACTACAAACATGCCTGTGAACCCTAAGCACAAGGATTTACTCCTCACAGCAGCTTCCAGTGCACATTACAGAACCAGTTCTTTCTGGTCCATGCCTTCTCACCTACCCTGGTCAGTGGAAATTGATACCAAGTGTCTTCAGAATCTTCAAGCACTTTTTGCATTACCCAGGAACAATTTCAGACTACTTTTTTGATAGTTAATGGTCCGTATATGCTTCAGGAATCTGTCAGTCCTGCCGCTACTTGCAGGGATTTGTCACATGCAGAACTGGGAATGGCCTTCGCTTGATTTTCCTCCTTCTTCCTCTTCAATAGCTGTCTTGATTATTCTTATTTGGAGTTACTAAAGACTGGAATCATGACTAAAACATGGGTGACAGTCATGTCCAGAAACCATGCCAGTTATTTCAACAGGAATAATTTAACATGAAGATTTATTAACTGAAAACTCAAAAAAGAACATAGGATCACTGCTGGAAGCAGCTACCACCCCCAGGGCTGGGGGATTCCTGAACAGTTAGAAGCTTGCAGGAGGGGCTCACAGAGCTGGGATTCCTGCCTCTGAGGAGGAGCTCCCAGCTGGCAGGGACTGGTGTCTTTGAAAAGGTGTAATGACACGGGTTCTGGGAGTATTGGGAAAACTGGAATTAGCTGCTGCCACGGAAACAAACCGATGCTGCTGGGGTGAAAACACACCGGGCGATGCCGAGAGGAAGAGGAGGCAAACAGAAAGTAGCAGTCTCCTTTCCCTTCTCCAGCCTGGCAGGTTCCCTCCAGTGCCCCCTGTTGGCAGAACCTAACAAGGAGCCAGCTGGCAAAGGAGAAAGGAGGGTTTGCAGGGCTGGTCCGCGCCTAACAAAGCAGAGTATAGCGTGTGTTGAAAGCTGAGAGATGATGCTTCAATAAGCTGCACAGGAATACTCTGATCAGAATTCTTAGGGATCATAGAGTGCCTACAAACAAAAAGCTATAAAGTGCATTGTTTATCTCTGCTGTTCTGGTAATGATGATGATTTGCATATAAATAACCCTTCACAGAGTTGCAAAGTGCTTTTGTATATGTTATCTATTCAGAATTCAGCTGTCAACCTGAGCCTCTAGTAACCAAAACACAAAGAAGAATGAGAAAAACACATCAAAATGCAATCAAAATACACAGGTTAGTAATTCTGAACTGATGTTGCTCCTTCCCCAGCCCTATGCCACCCACCCCTTCAACTCTCTGCTCCCTATTCCACTCTTCAGTATCACTACTTGTGTTCTGCTTGCAAAGCCCCTTCCCGTATCTGGTTTCCCCTCGTGGTCTGATTATCTCCTACTCAGTCTACAAGAACTTGCTTAGCATCATCAACCCCAGGAAGAACTTTTGGACAGTCCCCCAATGCTGTTCTCATGGCTCTTGGAATAGGGTGGCTCTCAAACTGGGGTAGCTTTGCTCCCAGAGGACATTTGGTAATGTCAGGAGGCATTGTTTATTGTGATGAGTTGGGGGAGGGCTACTGGCATCTAGTGGATGCACAGGAGAGCCCCCACAGCAAAAAAACCTATCTGGTGCAAAACGTCAATAGCAGCCAAGGTGAAGATGATGGCCTTTGGTTTGTGGTCCCGTTTCAAGTGTCTGCTTCTATTTTTATACATATGCACGTACAACATTGCATTGTAATTACCTGTTTATGTTTCTGTCACCTCCTTACTATCCTGTAAGCTCCCAGACAGCAAGGACTAGCCTTATGATGGCACTTAACAGATATTCAATAAATGCTGAAAAAGGTTGCAGGACCCTTACACTTGAGCACTGGAGGGAAGGTAGATAAGAGTAGCTCATCAGGTCCTTAGAAAGAGGGGATGCTTTTATTTGACATATGACTTGGATGATCAGATAATTTATTCTCAAAACCCAGAAGACTTTCAATAATAATAATAATAATAATAATAATAATAATAATAAAGGATATTAATAATTACACCAGAACAATAAGTATGAACTGAAATTTTCCTAGGTAACGAGGACATGTGGTCACCCTATGTTATGACTCTAACAAGATCAGTTGTCTGGGTCTTTTAAACATACATTAAATTAGAGCAGCAAATTAGGAATGGTCAGGGGAGGGCACTCTGAGGGCAAGAGAAGGGACAGTACCAGCAAGTAAAAAGACAGAACTATCACAAAAAGAACAGGGGTTCAAAAAACAAAGTAAACCTGGGGTCATTCGTTGTAGGGAACAAGCAACCTTATTATATTTTGAAACCTCTTTAAGAATCACAGTATTACAGCAAGCACAAAGGTTTGTCTTCCTCATGATTGATTTTCAAAACCTCAAATCTAGGGTAGTTTAATAAGTACCGACCAGAATGGTAAAAATCATGGAATATATTTGAGAAAGATTTTTATCCAAAAGATTTTTAAAGTTTAAAATTTTTGAGGGTCAAACCCTAAACTGTCCAAAAAAAATTTATTTATTCAGAGTGACTCAGCCTTGAGAATTTTAGAGGACTGAAGCTATAATAAGTATATGTCTATACAGACAACCCAATTCAACAGAGAGAAATACAAGTTACTCTAGCACCATTCTGGAAGAACAAGCCAAGTGCTGCGGGAGTGCAGAGGGGGAGACAGGAATTCCATCTGGCTATGATCTGATTGGTTTTAGAGAACAGAGGTTCCTGAAGCCTGGCTCTTAGGAGGACAAATTAATAAGTTATCAGTGGTGCCCCCCTCCTCCTTGGTTTCTTTCTTAAAAATAATTTTAAAAATTTTATTATGGTATTTTAAAAACATATGCAACAGTAGAGAGAATAGCAAAATGAGATCTTATGTACCTCTCACCCAGCTTCAGCAAAGATCGACTTCAACATACCTCATTCCGCCCCACCCCTTAAAATCCCAAATAATCAAATATTCTCATCTCTAAATACTTAAAGATATAGCTCTAAGGTACTTTTTAAATAACCACAATACAAGTATCACATCTAAAACAAAATTAACAATGACTCCTCTATCATTTAATACTCTGGTCAGACATGTCTTTTTACAGTGAGGTTTGAATCAGGATTCAAACAAGTTCTACACTGTGGTTATTTTATCAGTTTCTTCATTGAGGTATAATTCACATAACATGCAATTCACACTTTAAAGTACACAATTCAGTGGTTTTTAGTATATTCACAAAGTTGTGCAATCATTGTCACTCTCTAATTCCAGAACATTTTCATCACCCCCAAAAGAAACCTCATACCCATTCACAGTCACTCCCCATTCCTTCAGCCCTTGGCATCCACAAGTCTACTTTCTGTCCCTTTGGATTTGCCTATTATGGACATTTTGTATAAACAGAATCATACTATATGTGTCTTTTATGTCTGGCTTCTTTCACTTAGCATCATATGTACAAGGTTCATCCATATTGTAACATGTATCAGAACATTATTTCCTTTCTATTGTCAAATAATACTCCATTGTGTGAATATACTATGTTATATTTATCCATTCATCAGTTGCTGGACATTTGGGTTGTTTCTACCTTTTGGCTATTATAAATATGCTGCTGTGAACATCTGTGAACAAGTTTTTGTGTGGACACGTGTTTTCACTTCTCTTGGTTACATACCCAGGAGTGAAATTGCTGGAGCATGTGGTAACTCTATGTTTAACTTTTGAGGAATTTCCACACTGTTTTCCAAAGTGACTGAACCATTTAGCATTCTCACTAGAAATGTATGAGGGTTCCAATTTCTCCATATCCTTTCTAAAACTTGTTATTGTCCTTCCTTTTGTTTATGCTATCTTAATACATTTTCCTAAGGACTAATGATATTGTGCAACTTTTCATGTGTTTCTTGGCCATTTGTATTGCACAGTGAGTTTAATAATGTATTTCTTCTCTCTGTCTCCCCCCACCCTCGACTTTCTAACCATTTATTTGTTGGAAAAAATGGGTTACATTTGTCCTATAGAATTGTCCACATCATTTTCTGGATTTGCTTGATTGCATTCCCTTGGGGTTCTTCAATTTCTAATTTGATCCTTTTTATTTTTTGTAAACTAACTAAATAGTGAAATCCAGTGGCTTGATCAATTTCAGATTAGATTTTTGACAATAATGCTTCATTGACAAATGATGGTATTAACTTCCTGTCGTATTACATGAGCAGGCATGTGTGATCTGGCTGTCCAAATTTCAGTGATGTTGACATGTTTAGAGAGCATCTCCTCACTTTAAAGAATATATTTATATAGATATTTTTTATGTCTATCTCCTCCAAAGGGGGATAAATTAATCCAGGAAGTTAGTCTAATACAACTGAGGCTTACTAGTCTCCCTAAAACCACATTGGAAGTCACAGAATTTAGTATTTTTCTAACGGGAACCCACGTTTTGTTCCACAAATCACACCTTAATCCAAAGATTAAAACTGCAAGATGCTGTTTCTTGGAGTTGCAAAAGACCTGGCACAATCGTTTTCTCATCTTAAATGTCAGTGCAGGGTGTTCCCACGAAGATAGACCTCCCTTGAATTAGGTGACATATCTTTTTTAAAAAAATAAACAGTGGGGCATTTGGGGAGACTATAAGAAATTTTTGCTACCTTAGTTGTGATTTGCTTCTATCTAAAAATAAGACATAGAGCAGAAAAGCTCAGGGGGAAAAACTTAACATATTCCAACAGGTCTAGAGTAATCATCAGTGATGACAAATTTGCACATGAATGTACTACAGGAAGGAAGAGGGTTTCTTTCTTAGAAGGTGCAGCATTGTAAAAATAGCAATACATTTCATCCAGATCAAAACCATGAGTTCACCCAGGGGAAGTAATAGGAGATTATGTTATTGGTTAGATTAGTTGACTCATTAATGATCAGCAGTCAAACCATCTTGCTCTGCATCTGTGGGCGCCTCACTTTTTTGTTTGACACCCAGTCTGTAGGGTCATACAATTTTTCTCTGTTACTTTTCACTCAATGAGAGAGGTTATGAAAATTTTGGTTGGGTTTTCTGAGTCATTTGGGAGAAAGTAATATAAATATCCTTTTAACTTAGCTCTCCAGAAGTAAGACAAGAAAAGATTGTTAAGTAGAGGTTTCCCATGTGCTCTTTACCTCCATCTTGCGGTGAGCAATTAGTGAGCATAAAATGGCATCTCAGAGATTTAAGTTAGAAGTAAGGAAAGAAGCAGGCTCCTGTTTTGTTCTCTCTGGATGTCAGCAGACAGAAGTTCTAATCCCATCTGTCTCACTAATAGGTTGTGTGGTGTTTGATGACTGATTAAACCTCTCTGGGCCTCAGTTCCCTCAACCCTAGATCATCTCTCAAATTGTGTTTCTTAGAACGCTGATGGTCCGTAAAATAATTGTTTCATCATTTGAACGGTGCTGAACGTAATTGAAAACACAACTCACCTGGCTTAAATAACAGGGCTTTTAATTTCACTTAATAAGCTGTTCTGAAATATCCAGCAGCGTAAACACAGTCACCCAGGATCCAGGTTTGCTCTGTCTCTTTCTATGCCATCCTCACCTCATTAGCTCAGATCCCTCACGGGTCTGGGGGGCTGTGGCAGCTGCAGGCATCCCTTGCAGTCATGACAACTTGTTTGGGGGAAGGAGACGTTTTCATTTTCTCTTCTAATCATTAAGTTAATCTTCCACTCATGTCCTGTTGGCCAGCATCGTTTTGGGTGCCTTGCCTACCTGGTGCACCGAAATTACACCAGCCATGACTTGCCTCTTTGGCTGGGGATGAAGCCCACCTCCCCTGCAGCACGTGACTGCACAGTGCGGGGAGGACACTAGAACAAAATCATGGTTCTGCGAGAAAGGAGGGAGAAATTGGCGAATGACTGAATGAGTAACCATCATGAATTGCTATCTATGATTAACTATGTTTGAGCAGCGCTGGGTTAAAAAAGATAAATCATTTCCTTTATGGGATGACTTTTCAGAGCCTTTACTCTGCTAATGTGCATTATCTCTATGAGGGAGACAAAGTATTCAATATTTTGCAAATTTATTTGACACCCAGAAAACTTTGTTTTCTCACAGAACACCTATTGGCATTTCTAGGACACTAACATTTCTCAAAACATATTTTAAGGAAATGCTTGGGGTGAACTCTAAGAATTCTTCTGGTTAAAATATTCTATGATTTGCTATAAAACTAGGTTCAGGTTTGTTGGGATGCAAGAAAACTATAAATATAGCTACGGTCGGGGTCTCTGCAGGGAAACAGATGATGTGCTCGAATTGGGCAGTTTGAGGAGATTTGATAACTGGACTAGTTACAAAGCTGTAGGGAACCACAAAAGATGGTGCATGATTCCTCTCTGCCAGCTGAGATGAGAGAAGCAAGCAGAGTTCAGCCCTGCAGACTGGTGAGAGGACTGCCTGACAGGAGCTGTGACCTACAGGTGGGGGACAGTCAGTCCCTGGGAACCTTGCACACACATCGTCCTCTGCTCACCCGCAGGTGCTGCACATTCCCCAACCAGAAGCCAGAGGGCAAGGAGTCCATTGATGCACCCAAAGAGTCCATCTCCCAGGGTACCCCCCCCCACCAGATGGAAAGGGTGGACAGTGCGGAGGGGCAAAGGAAAGGTATCCAGCAGCTGACCCAGCATCTCAGATCATCTTAAATGTCCCCCTGGATTCATGGGCATATAGCAGTAAAATGGTAACAGGCATTGGAGCCAGACAGACCCAGATTAAAACTGGGCTCTAGGCTTATACCCCTAGCTGGTTTTGTAATCTTGGCAGTGTCCTAGGCCATCTTGTGGATTTCAGAGCATCTCTTGTGTGTCAGATGTGCAATATAACACCTACCTTGCAAGATTGCTATGATGATTAAATTATATTACATCTGGAAAGTGTCTGGCGCTCTGCAAATATTGTTTTTCTTTTTTCTCTCTTCCCTCTGCTATTTGCCAAATATCAACCGAGAAACTGCCATGGCTTAGGCACTGTGCTGGTTTGGATTTACTCTGTCCCCCATAAAACCCATATTCCTTAATGCAATCTTGTGGGGACAGACTGAGACTGATTAGTCTGTTCATTAGGGTAGAACCATGATTAAATTATTTCCATGGAGGGAGGTGTGGACCCTGCCGATTCAGGGAGGTGCTTGATTGGTTCACTGGAGTATTTAAGAGAGCCAGGAGCCAATACGGGCACTGGCACGTGGAGATGTTTGGCGATGTGGACAGAAGAACATTTGGAGATGCTCAGCTAAGAGATGAAGTCCAGAGTTTGCCCCAGAGAAGTAGAAAGAGGACCCCCAGCACTTTGAGAAAAATAGTCTGGGAGAACAAGCAAGGATGCATAGGAGCTGAGAGAGAGCAGCTGAGAGAGACATTTTGCAGAAAGGCATTTTGAAACACAACCCAGAGCAAAGGACTGGCAGACACCAGCCGCATGTCTTCCCAGCTGACAGAGGTGTTCTGGTGCCATCGGCCGTTCTTCAGTGACAGTATCCTCTTGTTGATGCCTTAGTTTGGACACTTTATGGCCTTAGAACTGTAAATTCATAACCTAATAAACCCCCTTTATAAAAGCCAATCCATTTCTGGTATTTTGCATAATGGCAGCTCTAGCAAACCGAACAGGCACTGTGTAAGTTGGCTGTTCTTTGTCCACAGAATGTTTTTGGCTGGTGTGTTAGGATATCATTTGACACCAGGTGGAGCAAGACAACACATAAGGTCCTTCTGCCTCCAGGATTTCATTTAATATGATTGGACTAAAAATAGAAACAGTAACAAAAACAACAAAAAATGACTCTGGAGGTGCCCTGATGGATGATTGCTGTCAGATGGATTTCAGAGGGTACTGGGAAAATCTTCCTTAGGGATTAAGTTTAGAACAAATATCCACTTATGTCTGAAGGCTATTTTAAATATTATTTCACAGAATGGAGATACATCTCTGATTCTTTTTTTCTTTTTCTTTTTTAACCAAATCATTGAATGGTCGCTTTAAAGGAAATATTTCTAATTCAGCTATATTTTGGAAACTTTTGGTTTGTGCTACATCAGTGTTCCCCAACCTTTTGGAATCAGTTAGGGAGTTCTTTTTGTTTGTTTGTTTGTTTTTAAACGTAGATTCTAAAGCTCCACCTGAGATTGTTACTGGACAAAAGTGGGTTCTCTGCCTGATGTGATGGCTGCAAATCCATGACACTGGGGTTTCAAAGAGAGAAAGAGTTTATTGCTAGGCGCGAAGCAGGAGAGCAGGTGGCCTATTGGCCTAAAAATCTGTCACCCTGAACTGCAGTAATCCTGATAGTTTTAAACTATCAAAAGATGGGCAGGTTTTAGGATAATGAGCACAATGACTCTAGATGATGTAATTAGAGATGATCTAATTATTGAGCATGCACAGATTGATTACATGCTTAGTCAGAACGTATGTAAGCCTTAACATGATGGTGCACACGATTTTTAGTATCATAATGAAGTATAGGTCACATATAGGTTAAAGTTTAAGCTACTGCATCTGGTAGGCAGGGCAATTTTGGTTAATCCAACTTCCTTTATCAAGATAGCTTTGGAATTGGGGTGGGTTAGTTCTTGGCTGACTCAAGGCCCTTCATTTATAAACATTAGGGGCTGTCTTTAGTGATCATAAGACTATAAAGTTGAAAAACTGGATAAAATGGGTACAAGTGAGGGTCAGTCACAAGGTTTTTACAATCACAAGGGAGAAGACAAAGGCTATACAATCACTATCAGAGATCAAGTCACCTGGACTGCAATTCAGAGATTTCAAGTATTTCCCTCTATCTACTCTAATGTAACAGAAAGTAAAAAAAGATTATAGATATAATGATTCAGTAACCATAGTCATCCCCTGAATCCTAACTCCTCGGTTACAAGATCTGCTGAGACCAATCTCTGAGGACAAGCCTCCTGTCTCATGAAATCCTCTCCAGCGATGCTAATGACTGGTGACGTCTGCTTACCTCTGCTTTGTCCAGCACTGTAACATTGGCACATTATTTTGGCCACTTGAGTAAAGAAACTGGAGCCATGGAAGCAGTTACACAGAATATTGTTTGTGAGGAATAACTTGCAAAGATAGACTCATAGTAGCACTAAACAGTAGCAAGATTTAATCAACAACAAGCACGGGCTCTAAAGTGAAAGCGTTCTTCTCTCTGGATTGTTTTCCGCTTATGAATGGCTTGGTGAATGATTTCTGTCTCTCAGCTGCTGCAAAACTCTAAATGACGTAAATGATGTGGCTAATCTTGAAGCCTTTACACTTTAAAATTCTCTTAGAAATCAGCACATCTGGCTCCTTCCCCTTATTCTCTTAGTTCCTTCACAGACACACGGACACACAGACACACAGACACACACACACACACAGACACACACACACACACACACCCGCTTCCTGAACAATTCAGTCCTAAAACATCAAACAAACCCAAGCATCAGATGAACCCATACTGGGGCACAGTTTGCAAAATAACTGGCCTGTGATCTTCAAAATGTCAAGGTCATAAAATTAAAGGAAAGATTGAGAAACTCTTCCAAACTGAACAAGACTAAAATGAAATGTTCTCAACCTGATCATTTGGGACAATTGGAGAAATCTGAGTCGAGTCTGAGGACTGTGTTAGTAGAAATATAGTAATGCTAATTTCTTGATCTCAATGGTTGTATTGCAGTTAGAGAGCAAGGCCTTCTTGTTTGTATGAAATGCACATTAAAATATCTGTAGGGTGGTGGGGAATCATGTCAGCTTACTCTCAAATGGTCCAGGGGAAACGTGCTCTGTAGTATGTTTCCAGCTTTCTGTAATTTTTTGATTGTTTAAAAATATATTCTCAAAAACAAAAAAATCAGGGCAGCTGAATCTGGCCCTAGTAACAAATGACATACTTATAATGTGTGAGTGTGTATGGGGGGTGGGAGGGGTGGTGGTGAGGATGGGAGAGATGGTTATTATTTTTATACCTCTTAAAAAATTTTTATTAACATAGTAACTAAAATTTTTGGTAAGATATATACAACCTAAAATTTCCCGTTTTAACCACATTAATTCAGTGGTGTTAATTACATTCACAATGTGTGCTACCATCACCATCATCCACTGGTGGAGGTGTCATTTTAGAATTGGTTTATTCAGAACCAAGCAATGAGATATGCGAAGAAGACATGTCATAAGGCAGCAAAGTGAAAGCAGGAAGTGAAACTTGGAATACAACCACTAGAAAAATGAATATATATGTTCTGCTCTTTATTAAATAAAGTTATCCTTTTAAAAAGTACTCATTGCATCAAGAATCAGTACATTAACCTCATTATTTTCTTTTATACAAGTTTTTGCAGTAGAGTGTCCCAGTCAAAACTTTTATTGGGTTGGCTGATGTGATTTGGCAAAAAAACCTAGTCTTTGGGCCCACCTGGAACCCACTTCTTGGAGCTTGGGAGAGTCACACCCAAAGGATTCATTGTCCTGATGTGGCAGGAACTGGTTACATCTTCTTCAAGTCCATCTTGAAAGTAACCTCCTTGGAGTCACAGACCTTCTTTACATCTTTTTCATCCTAATGTCCTTTATTTGGAGACCAGAAGGAAAGATTAAAGTGTTTTGTTTTTTTTTAAAATGTAGTTCCACTAGAGTCCAGCATCTCAAAAACCCTGTCCCTTTCGTGGTAAGACGTTAACTGGTCACACTGACCCTGATCCACAAGGCTTAGTAGAAGCCTCCCGCTCTGAAGTAGTACCAGGCATAATAGGGTATTGTTATTATCTAACTGTGAAGCCTTATGTCCATGGTTTGGTCCTCTTTTGCTACATCAGAGGACACCGTCCTGCATTGCACTCAGAGCATATTCTTCATGTTGCGGTAATTATGCTCCTTCCCACAGGCTGCTCCATTGAGTTGCTGACGTGGCTGCCCCGAAATCGTATTTTCCCTTGTGTGGAGCTCTACACAGTACTCTCTGGTATATGAGTGAGCTCTCCGTTCGATTTTGAATTTTGTGCATTTCCTTTCCTCTTTGTTTTTGCTTCCATGTACAACCGAGTGATGTAGTTCATGCAGCTCTTAGGATGGGAGGCTGAAAGAAAAACATGTTGAAGATGAATATTTGTTTTGAGAAAAATTGCACCTACTTCTTTGGAACACTTTCATTGGGCATCCTATTTTTAGGTCAAATTTGAAATTGAATATAAAATTCACAGATGTATATAAATTGCCTGAATGCATTGTTAAATTCTAATTTTGGAAAAGTCTGGCTACATAAATAATATACCGATAAACCCAAAATAAAATATACAGGTCTTTCTACAGTAAATAGCCTATGTGTTACTGAAAAAAAAATTGCCTTCAGCAAAATTACCTAATAAAAATAACACGGCTTATGGGGAAAACAAAATTGGGGCAGATCCCTCAAACCCTATGCAACTCTATACACACAGGCTGGGGATGGCCCCAGGGAATATATTTTAAATGTGCAAAAGCAACAGGGTGGAAATGCTGGACTGAGGGGCTGAGGCAAAGCGGGCATAAGTGGAGGTCTGAGCCCAGGAGAAAGTACAACCTCCTAGAAAGCATGACAAGTCTCTGGGGATGGGTCTTTTGGGAGCAGGAGCTCTGAGTGCAGGTGTTCATTTTTAATTTTCTCAAACTTGGATTTCCAGGGCTTCTGAATGTTCAGGGACTGAGCTGAGGGCTTTTTCCTTTCCTGCTAAAGGTTATAATTCTATACCCTTTTGGTTTCCCTTGCCTAGGGAAAATGACATATGAAGCAACCCAACTTACACATTATACCAATATCATTCTATTTGCCAATTGAGTTTGCAGTGATTGATGTTATGGAAACACATGTTGCAACACAACAGACTTTATATGACTTATATACAAAAATTTTCCCTTCCCTGTTTTCACACAGTCAGTGGTTCCTGCTAGTACATCTATTCTTTCTTTCCATTTCACACTCTACTAGGTCAAACAAAGAAGGGTAGAGGGAGTGTAAAAGACAAGTGTCCTGGTTTCCTACAAAAACCTCCATCCTACCGAAAGGAAGCATTTGTAAAGCTCACACATTTATTGCAACTCTTGGCAGGTGGAATTAACTAATATGTACACAGGAAATGAAATAGAAGGTATAATGTTGTTGCTTTACTACAGTTCTAACTTCTGCCTGCTGGATTTTTGTCAAAAACACACACATGCACAATCTCCTTCCAATTTGGATTCTTTTCATTTTTCTTACATATTTTGTTGGAGGAATTGCAATGAAGTCATCCAAAAGGCCTGAAACATTTCTGCTTGAATTAGTTAAGCATTGTATTCATTCATTCAATACAGATTTGTCAAACACTTAATTTGGTCCAGGCCCTGTGCTAGGATCTGGGGATACAGATAGAGTTCAATGCAATTACTCACCACTGGAAGGAGCATTGTGGTAACTAAATGAAAAACACCAAAAATTGCAATCTAGTGTGGGAAGTGCTTTACTGGTAAAGGTGAATATGACATGCTCTGGAGGGGCACCAAGTCCAGTGATCTGTCCTATTTGCGACAGTGGAGGGGGCAGGATAGCTTCCCAAAGAGGCCTAACTTTAGCTACATGAACTTTTTGTTTTTTTAAGGTGCACTTCCATATGTTCTGCAACATGACATAGGAGATTGACTTTCTAGTCTTAAAAATCAAACATTGATCTTTACTCACTAGCTTAAAGGCAAGAAATTAATAAACTTCATTTTTTTCATATCATAGTTTCCATAATATACTTACTTTGGCAATTTTTCTCTTGGGATGATGTTTCTTCATTATTTGACCTGGATCTGTAACTTTCCAGTGTGTGTTCTGAAATTTCATTTTCTGCAAGAAAAGAAAATTAAGTCACTAATTTCTGGTTCCACAGACATCATCTCTATGTAGAAGTAGATGTTTAGATAAGATGACACCTCCATTTTGCACAAAAGTAGACTTATCACTCACCCTCCTGTACCCCTTGTCCTCATTATTTCAACAAATAGTTTAAAAAACTTTATTATGATTCCTGCAGATACTGTGGTAGACAGTATAAGAGTTGTGGATGGTAAAAATGATAGCACATTAGAATGAAGTATTGTCTTTTGGGCAAGCACAATTCAATTAGTCCTTCAAGAACTGTGAGGGTGAAGTATTAGTGAGAGATTTTAAAAGAATACTCTGATATTTGCTTCTGTGCATGTACAGTTGAAAAGTTACCATCCCTAGGTCTATTAATGTTGAAGACGTTAATCCATCTGAATATCTGGAGAGGCTGGGATCAAACTAGGACAAGGGGTGCTTTTAAGGGAGTCAGAACTATTTCAAGATGTTAATATTTGCCTTGGAACAAAACGAGTTCTCCGTCACTGGAGGTGTTCAAGCCACATGTGGCTAGATCAATACCGTACAATAGAATTATAATATGAACCAGATGTGTAATTTTAAATTTTCTAGTAGCCACATTAAAAAAGTAAAAAGAAGCAAGTAAAATTAGTTTAAGGGCATATTTTATTTAGCTTGGGAGATCGAAAATATTATTAGAAATATTACTTTCTTTGTGTGGGTGTACTGAGTCTTTAAAATTCAGTTTGCTTTCTATACTTAAGGCACATTTAATATGGACTAGCCACATTTCAAGTGCTCCATTGCCATATTGCAACTATTACTACTGTACTGGACAGCACCATGCTAGATAATCACTCAGTTAAAGAAGGGACGTAATCCTGGTACATGCTAATGGAATGAATTGAGTAGATGGTTAGTCTGGAAAACTCCTATGGTGTTTCCCAGCTCGGCTAAGTGTTGAGTCTATGTATTTTAATAGATGTCTTCCATGCTAGCTAAATCACATTTTGTTAGTTTATTTCCAAAAGCTTTTAATCAGAAGGTGTAGGGAAAAATGATTAATATACCATGGTTGAGTTAGGCTGGGTGTGTTCTTACAAAGTAGCTTGGGGGCAAAAACAGTCTGTTATATTCAACCTTTGTTCATCCCTGTAATATAAACTCCTAGAGAGCTGGAATGGGGTCTGCCTTGTTGGCAGATGTGTCCCAAGTGCACACAGTCTCAACGAACGTTTATTGAATGAATGAATGTATCTTTTTGTAAACAGAAGCTTCTCTAATTTAATGCCAATTTCCAGAGCTACTCTGGTTTCTCTTGGATATGCACTCTTTGACTACAATCCTTGGAGAGTCACATCCCGATTTACTGGAAAGCAAACAATTGCTTATTTGAGTGACAGTGTTTATCAAATATATCGTGCAGCATCTAATGGAAAAGCTTTGCTTGACGGCATTTCCCTTTTCTCTGGACAGTTATTTTAGCATTAGGTAGCCTCCATCAGGTTCTTTGCCCGCTCACCTTTTTTCCATATCACGTGGGCTTTCCGCAGCTTCATTATGAAGAGCTGTACGATGACGAAGAGTATGAAAATGAGGAAGGACACAAGAATGAGCAGCAGGATGCCGCTTTTCCTCCTTGTCAATCCCATAGGCTCAGGATTTGCCTCTATAAGGAAAATGGAATAATTTTAGATAGTTTTGGTTTCGCTCACTGAGGAATATAAACCATACTTCCAAAATGTGGTATAGGCTGATGGACAGGTCAGATGAAGAGGTAGAGCTTTATCCCGAGGGTAAAGAGAGACTCATATTATTTATTCTCTGAAAACAAGCAAACAGACATACCAACAAACAAAGCAATCCTGCAGGATGATTTGAAGAAGATTGTTAAGTTACATAAATACTGAACTAGGTATTTTTCTTTTCGATGGGAAACGTGAGAAAATGGACTTAAATTATAGTCAGGGATTCAAATTAGTTATAAAGAATGATTTCTTGGCAAAGTGTAGTTAAATATTAAGACAGATTTTTAAGAAGCTTGGGGAATTATCCAAATAAAATGAAAATATATTTCATTTGGGTAACTTGGTTAGGTTGAATGTGGTCCTACACGATGGGCTCTCAGAGGTTGCTCTGAACCCGCAACGCGGATCTATGGGTTGCAGTTTTTCTAAATGTCCTGGTCCTCTCATCTCAGCCAACAAGCAACAAAGGAGTGCCAGCTGTGTGTGGAACACCATGCTCGGAGCTGCGTAAGACGCAATCCCTATGCTTTAAAGGGGAGCTCTGTATATGGAAACAAATAAATTAATAAAAACAAACAAAAATACGACATGTTGTGCTGAATGCTAGAGCCATATGGGTAGGTTCTATAACAATGAACTCAGGGATAAAGAGGCAGAAATGGAATCCAAGGGCAGAGTTGGTCAAGAAAGTTTTCAGTGAAGATAATGACTCTGAAGGAGGGTTCAGGAGAGGAGGGTTGAGGTCTCTCCTTCCTTCAGGGGCAGTTAGGATAAATGAGGTCAGGATAATAAAAATGGGATGATGTTTTCAGAGAAAAATGTGTATCCCTGTAAAGACTGTTTAGTGACAAGACTGTACAGGTACGTGGTGGAGTGCACCTTCAGGAGGGCTTGGAGCTCGAGGCTGTTTTGGACTGTGGGAAACCATCAAGGTTTTCTGAACTCAAGTAAGAGGAGAGCAAAGGAGTGATTTGACAGGAGGGTGCTAAAACTGAACCAGAAAGAGAGAAACTGAAGTTAACAATACTTCATGCAGGAGAGGAAGAGGGGCTGGATCAGTGAAAATGTTAAAAATGACCTGAAGGAGAAGACTCAAAAGTCCTTGGTGACTAACTGACTGGAGAGCAAGGAGTAAAGGTGTTGGACCTGTGTGGTGCTTTAGACAAGCTGATTTTGTGGGAGAAGCTGCTGTTTGGTTTTTAGCGATGTTGAGTTTGAGGAGTTGGCAGATTATTCAGCTAGGGGTATGCAGAAAATGGAATGAGACAGACTAATGTTCATGAGAATATTCTAGAAATACAGGTTAGAAATCTTCTGCCTAGAGGCAACAGGAACTATCTTGAGAGAAGAGATAAACTCTTTAAGAGGTAAGGAAAAGACAGAGGATGAAGTAAACTCAGAAGTCGTTCACATTTCAGAAGCAGGAGGAAGTGGTGTTAGCTAACGGAACAGAGAAAGAAGGAACGGTGAGCAAGAAGCGAACCGGACCAGGAGGTTATGTCAAGGGAGCAGAGAGGCAGCTAAGTCAAGAAGGGACAAGAGAGTGATTAACCAATCATGTCATACAGGACAGAAAGGTCAGGAAAAATGAGGACTGAAAAGGTCATTGGATTTATTGATTAAGAGGTTAAAATGTCAAGTGTTTATTCTAAATGCAGTGGGTGGCACTTACCAGCGATCAAGTCGGGGTCTTGAACAGTTTGTTCTTCTTCTTTTTCAATCTCTGTTACACTGGAGTTTTCCATTATTGTGACTGAAGTGAAAGAAAGTAAGACATGATGTATACATAAATTTGGGAAACCAAATAAAATAATCCACCTTAAAAAAAACATGGTCATTTTTGAGCTAATGATTTGTTAGCAAGAATAGTTGCAAATGGCCAGACTCATGTTGCCTTTTCATTTTTTGTTAATTTAAGGTAAACGTTTATTGGACACTTCTCTGTGCCAGGCCTTACACTGAGCACACATGGTACATATTGTCTTTTTTCCCACCACAGCTCTGAAAAATGGAGGTTTAGAGCATTTAAGTAAGTTGCCCAAAGCCCTGCAGCAATAAGTGGCAGGACCAATATTAAAACTCAGTTTTATTTCTAACATCAGAATCCAAAATTTAAGCCATTACTATACTTCCTTTCTGAATCAGGCCTATTAGGGAGAAGGTCTTTAGGATACTTCAGGAAAGAATGGAGCACTGAGGAATGGTATCTCCAGCTTTATGGATAGAAAACCTGGAATGTGAAATGCAGAAGGCAATGATCTGTATGTTAAAAAATAGGAACAGGTGCCGTTCAAACCTATGCTTGCTTCCCCCATAGAAGAGGGACGTTCTATGATGTTTTTGCTAGGCTAGAGAGATTTTAATAATAAAAGATTTCTTTTTTTCTGTTTGTGATGCTTATTTTCTCTGTTTTCTGTTTTTCCCCCCTCTACTGGTGCTTGCTTATTAGCCCGTTGCACAACGCCACCATGTGGCTTCCAAGGGGAATGAAACCACTCGATTTACTGAAGATGAATATTTTTAACAGTCATAAAATCATAGAAATTGAAGGCTGAGAGGAACTTTAGAAACCATATTTTTTCAAATCTTATGTTAGCTATGAAAAAATCAGAGCAGGATATTGAATTGTTTCGCAGTGGTGTAAGCCTATTTAAAGACAACTAGATTCTAAACACATAAAAAATTGGATTATTAAAGCAGGCAATGTCCCTGTTCCACCTCATGATATTTTCAGTTTCCATCGCTATTCAAACAACTGTATGGCACACACCGTATTTATCAGTATTCAAAGACCCCAAATATTTACTTTTAAATATTATTCAGGACACTCGTTTTTAAAAATGTGATCTGCTTCTCAGAACTATGTCCATCATACTGATATAAAAGCATTGATTCCAGCAAATGAAATTGTAATAGGGACACTATGAAACAGAAAGAGATCATTTAGGAATTTATGCCTTTCTGGATGAGACTATCTTGCTCTAAGCAGCATAACAAATCCATTCATTCATTTGGTATTTTCTGAGCACCTGCTATTGCTAGATAGCATGACAGGCAAAATACAAAGATAAATCAAATATATGGTCTAAAAAACTGGAATTGTAATCCAGGATTTCTAAATTCTTCTTCATTCAGAGTTTAATCTTGTCACCAAAAATAATCTGAGTTCTCGACAACCAACTTCAATCAAACTTTGTGTCTTCAAAGGTGATTGATTTTGTTACTCAGTGACAAATAGTGCCAAATCTCCAGATCCTGCTTCTTTGCCCTCCATTAATACCAAGTCTTGACTTTGTGTAAACAAATGAGGCTCCCCACAAATGATTTCAATCTTGCCCTTCACTGTAGAAGCAAGTCCAATGACAATCCATTTATAGCATTAAACCTCCAAGGTGTTGAGTTACTCTGAAACCATCACACTAAGTTAGCATTCCTGATGTGATTCTGTTTCAGAACACCACAAAGCTGGAGCCATTTAGAGGAGATTCTGTATGGTCTTTAATAAAAATAAAAATAAAAAATGCTTTTAAGGTAGATTTGGAAAAATAAGGAGGCATGCCTTTAAAAGAAGTTTTGATGATTTAGACACTTACCAGTACTATTGGGCAGCTGAGGGTTTTGAGAGGACGGAGAGCTTTTCTCCAGAGCATCTGAAGCTGTCTCTTGATCAGTAACTATGAAAGGAGAAAAACAAAATTCTGAAACTACAGAAAGCAGTTTTACCCACATTGTGCTTAGTAAAATATATTTGAAAATACATTTGGCTGCTACCTGTCTGTGCAAGTTTTGCAGAAACCTCAGAACCATGTGTTCTGTGGATCTTGCTGTGGTTTTTGAATCCGTATCCTGCTGATTGTCCATCTGCTAACCTGCCTGGACCTCTGCATAGTGGTGCATTTGGCAGTGGGCAAAGGGTATTTGCTATTTCTGTCTATCTGCATCCATTCACCTCTACCACCCATCCCTCCCTCCCCCACCCATCCATCCATCCCTCCCTCCCTCCCTCCCTCCCTCCATCCATCCATCCATGCATCCATCTATCCATTTGTCATCCATCCATATATCAATTGTCTATCTACCTACCCATCCACATCTCTGTCAATTAGTTAGATGGGCTTTGGAGTCAGTCTCAGGCTGGGCTGAATCCCAGTGTTGCTACTTGTTTGCTGCTGAGTGACTTGAGAAAAGATACTTAATCTTTCTAAACCTTGTTTTTTTAATTATCTGTAAAATGGAGATACTAATAGCATTTACCTCTTGGGAGATTTTCTTGTGAAAGTTAATCAGTTAATTCATAAAACATGTTTAGTACAATACCTGGCTATTTATTAAGCACAGTGCTTACTAAATGTTAGTTATTGTATAATATTAAAAATTGCCTAGGATTGTTTCCAGAGTTTCAGTTTAGTATAGATTTCCCTGAACAGGCTTGTATCCAGGGAGCATGTAAAAACTGTGCCAGTTATAATTTACAAATATTGATACTGACCTATGACAAACAGATGATGTCTTTATGAAATTTGTGAGTGCATCTCAGCATTTATTTAATCAAATAATCTTCTGTGCTTTTGAGAATTTATTTTATTAATCAAACATTAAAAATGTTTGGTAAATATAAAAATGCCTGAATTGTGTGTTAGAACTCTGAGAAATGGAAGAAGAATCACCAAGGAAACATTAGAGAAATAGTATTTTAGATCATAAGCCTAAAATGAGCTCTGTCTACAAAAATGCCAGACAATCTTGAGGAAAGAGAAGAATGGCTGGCAATGAAAAGAGGAAAAAGCTTGAAAGCTAGTCCAATAGAAGTACTGGAAGTAAACTGCAAGAAGAGTGTAACATGGGAAATATTGGGGCAAATAGCATGAAATTGATCAGTAGTGATTAAGATCTCCTAGCATAGTGTATAGTAAGTGGACTCAGCTAATTGTATATCACTGTACAAAAGTTTTATGTACATATGTATGCATATTTGAAATTAGGGTTTGTACTTTGATTTATCCTCTCAGTAGACAAGCTGCTAACTAGATGCAAACAGACTGAATGTCGTTTTATCAGGTGGACACTAGTGCATTATGATTTATCGCCCTAGTCAGCCAGAATGTTACAGATCTGTGCTGTCAAAAACGGCTGCCATAATTAAAATTAAATAGTAGTGAAAATTTAGTTCCTATAAAAAGACAGACAGGAAAAGGCCATGAGATGATGGAGGCAGAGATCAGAGTAAGATTGGTGATGATATTAATGAATGTGATTTTGATATTTAAATATGTCAACATTTGAAAGATCTGTGTAACTTAGTAGATAGATATTTTCTAGATGACCAATGCATGATGTTACAAAATTATGCCTGGGTAAGAGATCCATTCAAAATGCAAAAGAGTTCAGTGGATATTAATATAACAGAATATGAATAGTTCATCGATACATTGCAACTAACCTTTAAAAAAACCACCTCTTGTTCAGTTTTGTAGCATCCAAGAATATCCACAATAATTGGAATAAGTTATTAAAATACTCTTTCCTTTTTCAACTATATGTTTGTGTGAGGCTGAAATGTTGTTATACCTATTTCAAGCAAAACAACATATTGCAAGTATCAGAAAGTCAAAACCTCTCATTTAGAATATTAAAGAAATGGAATAAATAATTTTGATGCATCTAATCTATTCCTGTTGTTCTTTTCTCTCTCACTGAGCATCTCACCATCAGCTTTTCATCTCTTTTTACTCAGCACCCTCCTAGACAAGGTGCTTGCATGGGCCTCATTTTCCCTAAGTCCTACCTTGTAGGAAGTGTGATGTTGGAAGGGGACAGAATCCTTGCTTCTCAACGTGTTATAAATCACCCTCAGTTAGCAAACGTTTTAACTCGTTGTCTGAATGCAATCTTTTTAATATCTGATGTCAATGTAGTAATTGCCAAAAGAAAAAAGTAAGAAACAAATGGAAGCTATCAACAGCTGATACTAGAGTTCCTCTTTAATACTTATAGGAAATCTGGCAGTAGGTGCTAAATAATCTATAGTTAGGTCATGAATAAAAGTCAAGTCTATTGTTATTATTAGAAACATTTATAGCTATGGTTTTGAGTCACATATGACTATTGGTGCAAAGGAAGAGAAACTGCAATTTCCCCCCCAAATTTTTGTAGATGGCTTTAACAATTGCTGAAAAGTAAAACTGTGTATATTTTCAATATGTTGGTTCTCTCATTTAAGAGTCTCAGTGTCTTTGGGCATTGTTCAGACAGAGTCTCATTTTACGTTTGATAATCATCCCACGCTCCCACATGCCCTCAGCTTGCACTCCACTGATGGGGGTGGGAATGAATCATAGAGACATAGGAATATTTGAGTAAGATTACAGTACAGCCCATTGCACCCCATCCTGTGGGTCCTTGAGTCTTCCAATGTGCCGTCCTCAGTGACTACTCACTCAGTGACTACTCACGGTGTGATGAGAAAGTGGCCTGTGGAAAGCATGTGGCCGTGAGAGGGGGCAGGTTAGCTACAACCACAGCCCCCACAGAGCAGCCCACCAACTTTCCAATAGTGAGGTTCTCGTAACCAACCTTACCCGTCACGAATGCCTTTGATGATCAGTTATTTTGCTTGATAAATGAGCTTTTTCAATAAATGAATCCTCATCCAACAATTTCCTCCTTCGCTAATGTGATTCCTTGGGCTTTAGGGATTTCTTTTATACTAAGTACCTTATAAAACAATGAAACTCAGAGTCTTACGAATTTCGGAGTGCTCACACATGGCTCATGAGTGGTACTACATCTTACAGGAGATGGCTTGGCTCAAAGGTTTTACAGAGTTTTAAAACTACCTTTTGGACTTTTGGTGAAGAAACCATAGAACAAAGGTTTTGAAAATGAGGCAACTCCTCTTCACACTTAACATTTAATGTTTTAAATGGGGTTATGCTCAGAATATTAATGTGTTTAAATTAAAATCTTTAAAACAGTCATGTTTACATCTAAAGAGTAACCATGTCTTAATGTAACTGCATGAGTGTTTTATATTAGTTTTAAATGATATCGATAAGTTTAGATTTATTTCAGGTAGTGTTATCTTCTGGGTCAAATACAAAGATCAGTTTGCTTTGTCTGATCTCGCCAAATACACGACTGCAACAAAATGATTTAAGGTGAAGTTATGCTAGATGTCATTATCAAGAAGCAAGCCTGACACTGCATGCGTATGGTGCTCTCCTAGGCTTTTTGCACAACTGGGCTTCTTCTGAACTTTGTAACAGTTACAACCCTGTGGTCCAGCAGGAGCAATTTCAATCATTAAAGGAATTTTCTATTAAGGAGAGCTTCATGGGCAGTAATCTCATTCTGAAGGACTTGGCTCATACCTTTAAATTTTGAAAGTGTAAAAATTAAGATCTAAATGATTAAAGACAACCATTAGTTCTTCTTACCCAAATCTTCAAATCGGAAGGGTGCAATCAATTTTCCTCCTTGCAGGCCTTTATGTCGGATAATGCAATCTGCTGTTGAGTTTTTGCCATAGGTGTGGAATCTGAGTGTACTGGTCGTATTACATTTCTTTCCATCAGCTTCAAATTCATGATGGGTTTTACCTATGCAGCAAATTAAAAAATAGTATATGAGGTTGCGGCTGTTTAACACTAGTGCTTGGGTCTGGTTCTCTCGACTTCCTGACAAGCACATTAGACTTTTAGCCCCAGCCAGCTGCCTAGTACCTATGTTTGGCTCTGGGCCAAAGAGGGACACAGGTGAAGCAGAGTGGATGGGTCTCCACAAACCCTTCCCTACTGGAAAAAAAATCCAGATTTTATAGTGGTTATGCAAGACGAACAGCCTGATGTTTTTATAAAATGGAAAGACCCAAGAACTTATTCAGGTTTCATGAAAATAGGCAGATTACAGGAGACGTTTTTTAATGAAGTAGACTTGGCACTGGAATGACAGTCAGATTAGGGTTTCATGTTTTTCTATATAGAATTCCATTTGGCCCTCAGTTTTCTCAACTGTAAAAATTTCCTTTCAGTTCTGTGATTATATAATCTACGATCAACAGATACTGAATGTACTGTTTGTTGAAATGTAAGCAAGCTATAAGTAATGCCCAAACATCACAATTAATTAGTTATCCTGCTTCAATATAAAGAGTCAAAGTTTAGATTCTTTGTTACCATCATATTTTTATTGGTCATATGACACAGTCACAGTCCTACACCATATGAGTATAATGTATGAGTACTACACTACATGAGTAAGAATGTATCTGTTCCAGAACATGTGTGTTCCAACTACATGTACTATGTTAAATGCATTTTCAATCTGATGCCTGCTAAAAAGTTTATGTTCAGGGGGTAATAGCTATATTGTACCGTTTATTTTAGGAAATTTTGCCAAATTTTAAGAAGCCATAACAAACATTCCAGTGTAGCTTTCTGCCTTGTTTTCAGCAAGAACATTTTCATGGTTTGTTATTGGCCTTTCAAGATTAAGGCATACTATTGATGGGTTATAAGGATAATTTGCCTGGAAAAGAACTGACGGATTGTTGAATGGTGTCTTCTGGCATCTCCTGCCACCAGAGGGTGCCAGCACATTTAGAAATTCCTTGGAAATTTAAGCAGGAAAGAAAACAAACAGGGAGACACCTACCATAGATCTCGACGCCGTTCCCCAGAAGCCAGGTTATCTGCGGCGGGGGCTTGCTTCTCATGGTGAAGCATTTAAGTACAACGTGTTCCTCTTCATCTTGAGTCCTGATAACTGAAGCTTCCAGGGTTGGTTTGGAAGGAATTGCTAGAAGAAAAAGGATGTTTCTGTGCTTAACAAGCTGGTCTACACGTCTCAGCAAAGCACGGAGCCTAATCTCTGTATGGATCGATGTAGGATGTGGCCTAATTTATGGGCATGTTTTTTTACTTGGCCTTCCCAAGAATATACAGCCATGTTAAAGGGCTTTTATATGCTTGCAAACTACTTTGGCTGAAGTGCCATGAAGTGTATGGATAGACCCCGAAGTCCCATACAGACTATGTTAAAACAGCAATTCTTAAATTTGGTGTCTGACGATATTTGATTAGTGGACCACCAGGCAGGGATGAGGTGAGGATTGGACAGCTGAATTCTAGTCTAGTCTCTGGCACCAATAGTTGAAGGACATAGGGTCAGTCCTCTACCCACTTGGGATATCAGTTTCCTTGTCTGTGACATGAAGGAGTTGCTTTATGAACGTGAAGGCTCTTTCCACTCTAAACTGAGTCTATTGCTCATCTCAGTGTAAGTTACTTCTGTCCCTTCCTCCTAACATTAAAGATGCATTTCTCTTAAAAAGGGCCCACTGGCCATTGTTCCTCCTACTCCTACCTTGGTAACACTTTCTAGTTAGAATTGCTTCTTCCTCTTTCCCAGTCGTCTTCACCCTTTGATCCAGAACTGCACTGTTTCATTTATTTGCTTATCCCCCCAGCCATTCTGAAGGCATTTATTAGCTCCAGCTGTGAGCTAGATGAGTTACATGTTGGCAATACAAAGACTGAAGAGATTAGCTCCTTGGCGGTCTGGAGGTGGTCTCAGCCCTTCAATTGTTAATTAAAAGAGCAAGTGTAAAGGGCAATATAGAGGTGTGCATGGGGTGCTCTGAGAGCCCGGAAGGCCACACCACAGTCTGAGCCAGGGTGATGTGGGGGTGGACAGCAAGATGCAGAGTCACCTTGTTCTCAGTCCCCCCAGGGGCCACTCCTTCCCAGCGACTTGCCCACCATGCCCTCACCTTATGGCTGGCATATGCTGAAATCATTCAGCAAGAGAAGACCAAGAAATCCACTCATGTAATATGTGTGATTGTGTTATTTAGAGATTAATGAAAAACAATGTTTTTAATTGATCTGTTCTGCCACCAAAACAAAACAAAACAAAACAAAAAAACCCAAAAGAAGTAATGATAGTGAAATGTATACTGGACACAACTCACAGCTGATCAATTGCCAAATCTAACACGTCCCAGACTAGAGCAGCAAGGCTGTCACTTCCCACCTGCACCCCCCAACAGAAGACAGGAACTCACGTGGGCAGAGGCTATGAGCAAATTGCACAGCACAGTTATATCTGAATTCATTCTCTCTTGGCACATGCTGTCATGGGGCTCTACTTTATCTACATACATGTCTTGCCTTCCTAAACTGGTGTGAAAAAAAAACAAAACAAAACTCCTTACAGCCAGAAATTGTCCCTAATTCATCTCAGATTACCTAGAACATAGCACAGTGTCTAGCACATAATTGCAGCACTTTGAATATTAATTCTCTTTTTGTTTAGGGGCCTTAAGATAAAGCTTAGGACCAAAGACAAATTTCACAAGTTCACAGTTCTATCTGGAGCCTGTCCCAGGCATGCCACTGAAAATTCTTTTATTTTCTTTCAAGATGGCAGAGGTGGCCCAGGAGACCCTTGCCATAAGTAGCACTATTTAATGAAAAATATTAAGTTTAAAGATGGTATCAGTGTTCATGAGTATACCGTTCTGTATTGGGTTAACTTGCTTACTGGCACTAACCTAGCACAGTCACTTTCACTTCCTTTGTTCTCACAGAGTTGCTGTAATGTAAACACTTGTACACGCCTTCATCTTGCAGAGTTATGTTCAGCACGCTGATGGAGAGCCGACTGGGGGAGTGATGAAGAAGCTGGTATTTGGTATTTTTTAAAGCTGTGCAAGAGGGAAAAAGAACTGTTATGAGGAAAGGAATCAGATGAATACAGACTTATCATTCGCAGGAATCGCTTTTGATTTTCACACTTTAAAGGAACACATGTCATGCCTTTGATTTAGCTGTCTTCAAAATTCTACTGTTAGCAGCTGGATGCCTCTGTAGCTTGAAGTTAGTTTAGGAGATGAAATATTTTGATTCTGGGCTCTGTGAAATAAACACATTGCTTTATCTGTGCTTGTCGGAAAATAAGAACAAACACTAGGCAGGTTAAGGGTTCAGGTAAGAGGGAGGATTTTAACTAATTATTTTTTATATTATGAAAAATGCTCTGCTATGATTTACTTTTTTAAAATTGGATTCATGTGAAGTTGCCTTGTCGCAATGAATACAAAGAATATAAGATAAATGGACTGATGTTCACTTCTCCACCTGGGTGCTTTTTATTTTGAATTTCTAAAACCTCATTATTATTTGAAGCTTCCCAAAGATTATGACTTAATCCTTCCAGTGTTTAGCCCATGGCAAAGAGGAAAACCTTGGAGATTTCCGGCTGACAGCAAATGTTTCTCTTGGGTTGTCGATTGAGCTGGGGCTTCCACTTCAAGTCAACAATCCTTGAGCAAATCAGAGGCTCCTGAAATCAGTGTTTTTATTTGTTTTTGGTTTTTATTGTTATGATTTATAATATATACAAGTCTGAAACAGTCAAACCTTGAATGACTATCCAAGAAAGGTTGTCTCTCATCTGGAGTGTGTCGTGGGACACTGAGGTTACGTGACGTTCTCAACCTCAGCACTGTGGACATTTTGAACAGATAGTTCTTCACTGTGTGTAGGCCTGTCCTGTGCACCGTAGGATGTTTGGCAGCATCCTTGACCTCTTTTCACTAGATGCCAGAAGCATCTCTCGCCTGCCCCGAGTCGTAACAACCCAAAATATCTCCAGACATTGCCAAGTATCCCCTGGGAGCAAAATCACCCTCTGTTGAGAATCATTAAGCTAGTTCTAGACAGAAATCTGAGAATATCCACTTTCCCCCAATTCACCAAAACCAAAATCAAAACCAAACAACAAAAAGCATTATTTAAAAGAATGCTCTCTACTTAAAGGTTTTCTTTCAGAACTCTTATTAAACTATTTAGTATCTGCTGACTCTACTGAAATCTAGTATTTAGTAGTAACTGATTTAACTCGAAATACTATATTTGATTATTTTACATTGAACAGATCAATGTTTAATAATGTTTTCAAAGAATAGCAAATTGTTTTAGAGGCTCTGCTTTGTAAACAAGAATAGAATATACTGTTTTAGAGACTTGCCCTGGTATTTGGGGTTTAGGAATATTCAATGGAAATGTAAAACGGCCTCATGGTAAAGGTGAGGGTCTATTAGAATCCCCCCCCCGAGGTCAAAGGGATGAACTAAATAGCTTTTTTAAGCAACCCTCCATCTCAGGCATCCAGAATTCATCGAGTGTGTATTTGTGAAGAGAAGTGCTGCATCCTTGCAGAAGTAATGCATCATGTCAATTTCGATTGGTTAGTCAATGTGAATTTATGTTAAGACCATCAGGAGAAGAAGAAATACCAGGAGGGGAGCTTTGAGATGTGACTTTGGATTGCTTGGGTGGCAAACTAAGTGGCTGGCTCCAGATGTGGGTGCAGAGAAGGGGCCCCCCAAGTGAGCCTTCCCCCTGTCATGGTGCAGTCAGTCAGTTTCCAGGGCACAGAGAGTCAAAAAGTGAACATGGGGGTGGGGTGGGAGCCCAGAAATGCTCTTTGTTATTCGAGCCCCCTTCACAAACCACTCTGGTGGGGTTTCCATTTCAGACTTCCTGTCA
Source organism: Choloepus didactylus (assembly GCF_015220235.1). Lineage (NCBI taxonomy): Eukaryota > Metazoa > Chordata > Mammalia > Pilosa > Megalonychidae > Choloepus > Choloepus didactylus. The sequence continues at coordinate 138,240,508 of NC_051312.1, read as the reverse complement.
GAAAAAGCAGCCCTGTGCGAAAGCACAGGCTCCAGAGGTGTGACTCGGTAACCATGGGGGGCCGGGCCCACCCTTGGGGTGACTCACGCACTTTTTCTTTCCCAGCATCAACCTGTCTGTCTGGAAAATCCCTCAGCTTGAGGTCTGGTGGTGTTTTCCTTTCACTTACCAGGATGCTCATTGAAAAAAATGGTGAACCCTGAGGGGGCTAACCACTGCAGAGACGGGGTCTCCTCCTGAGAGGTGGCACAGTTCAGAGTGAGCGTGCGGCCTTCCTCCACCGCGATGGAGCCTGCGGGGCTGGTCAGGAAGGCGTCTGCAGAGGGAGAGGAGGGGGACAGTCAGACCAGCCTGTGCGGAGCCCCTCCAGCCCCGGGGGAGGGATTTCATCTCAACACAACCTTGTTCCTTCATCTGATCATTCACAACACATTTCTTATATAAACCAAAACACCAAGTAAATGCCAAGAACGTGAAGAGAGGAGAGAGCACTGTGTTTAGGAGCAGTAAAGACGCTTCATGAAGGAGGGGACGTTCGAACTAGATCTAAATGAAGAGGTAGGTTTTTTTTTTTTTAAATTCTTTTATTATGGTAACATATCTATAACATAAGAGTGGCCATTTTAACCATTCTTAAGTGTACAATTCAATGGTTATAGCTACATTCACAATGTTGAGCTTCTTTCACCACCATTCATTACCACAACTTTTTCATCAGGAACTCGGTACCCACGAAGCAATAACTCCTCATTCCCGCCTCCCCCCGCCCAGCCCTTGGTAACCCCTAATCTATTTTCCGTCCCTATGAATTTGTTTATTCCAGATATTTCATAACAATGGAATCATACACTATTTGTCCTTTTGTGTCTGCTTATTTACCTAGTATAATGTTTTCAAGGTTCATCCATGTTGTAGCATGGATCAGAACTTCATCCCTTTTTTTGGCCGAATGATATTCCACCGTGTGTGTGTGTGTGTGTGTGTGTGTGTGTGTGTACCACATTTTGTTTATCCATTCATCTGTCCATGGACACTTGGGTTGCTTCCACCTTCTGTGAATTGTGAACAATGCTGTTATGAATATTAGTATACAAATATCTGTTGAGTTCCTGCTTTCACTTCCTTGGGGTTTGTACCTAGGAGGGGAATTGCCGAGCTGTATGGCAATTCTATGTTTAACTTTCTGAGGAACCACCAAGCTGTTTTCCAAGAGTCCAGGTTTTGCTAGGAAGAAAGCAAAAAGTTTAACAATATGTCTTGGGCTCTTACTCTGCCATATATGCCAGGAATTGTGCCAGGCCATATTAACTACCTTGAATTTAATTTTCAGAATAACCCTATAAAGGAAGAATTATTTTGCTCATTTTACAGATAAGGGACTAGAGGCTCAAAGTCACATTGTTACGGAATGAGGGTCTGGACCCAGGTATGGGAGATTCAGAATCCACAGTCTTGTAAGTAGGGTGGCCCCAGGAAACTATGAGACCCCTGGCTTTGGCTTTTGGCTGTACAGGCCTATGTGTCTTGCAGTATTATCATGTAGACCCATGTTTGTTATAGAGACAGGAAATTATCATGGAAAGGAAGAATAGCCCCAGTGAGAAGCCACAGACCCACTTTGCTGAGGCTTTGCTTCAGTTGTAGTGCTCAAAAGAATTTTATTCTAGGTCCTTTACCTCCCTTTTTAGGGTACATCTCCTAAGGAAAAATTCCCTGTGATCCTCTCATTGCCATTGAAAAATAAGCTGGGACTCATCTTTTTACTTTTCTTTAACCTAAGGTTTGAGTCGAACTTTCACCATTTTTGTCAGAGGGACGGGGTGGGGAGTCTTCTTTGCTCACCACTTCCTCCTCTTTGGGCTGCAATGCATCTCTATACTCATTCACCCTTAGTCTTTCCTGTATAGCCACAGAGTGCCATGCACCTTCTTCCTAGTTCTCCTTGCCTGAGCTTCAGAGTTCCAATCTGCAAACTAGCCCTACGTAGTCCTACGGATTCTGGATGCACAGAGGTTGACACTGAATGTTCTCCTGGGAGGACACCACTTACTAAGGGTAGGTTATGCTCAGAGTGGGTTACCAATTCCTGGGCTTGGTCATCGCCATGACTGGATTCATCCATCCATCAATGGCCATGTGTTATGAGACTGGTAGTTGAGCCGGCGACTACAGATGGTGACTGGTTTACATATGGAAATGGAATCAATGACCTTCATCTCCACCTCCACCTCCAATCTCACGAACTCATTGCCCTACCGGTGAAATGCTTTATGCCAAAGCATGTGACCACCCTCAAGCAAATGGGCAGGCAGCGCATAAAAACACAGAGCACATAAAACCAGTGCAGTTCTTAGGGTTTCTTGGTCTTTCCCATGATTCTGGGAGTTGCAGCTGTGATCTCCATTTCTACTCTAGTTCATCATGGTAGTACGGAAGAAAGAATAATATACTTGTTCTTTTTCTTGCCTTACTAGCCCAATCACAGCACATAATAAATTTTAAAAATTCCAGAACAGAGCAAGTCTTTCCCGCAGGGACATCAAACTTGACATATCCAGTTGGAACTCATCAGCTTCACTGCCCCCAATTATACCTAACCCAGACATACCACCTGTTCCAGTCCAGTGTTTCTTTATATTAATTATAAAGTACAAAGCCACTATTTACCAGATATATGGGAGGCACTCTGGCCTCCTTTCTGTCCAGAATATCTCTTTAATATCATCTTTTTTCATCACTGCCATGGCTTTAATTGAGAGCCCCATCTTCTCTTTCCTGGCAATAGCTTCCTTCCAGGCTCTCCTCCCTCTAAATGATCATTCCCACTGCTTCTAGGATTACATTTTACAAGCGTATGTTTGATCGTGTCCCTCCCTTCATTAAAATGTTTGCCATCGTTCTCCTTGCCTTTGGGGATCAAGGTCAAAGCTGTAGCTTGCTTGACTCCTGCACATTCCTTCAGTGTCATCTGCTGGCACTCTCTCCCAAACACTCCACGCAAATGGCCTCTTGCTGTTTTGCAAAAGTGCCAGGCTCAAAAAGACACTACGCCTTTGTCTCTGCTCTTCTCTTGGACCTTGATCACCTTTCTCATCCTTCAATGAGGCATTGAAAGGTGTTTTATTACGACACCTTTGTCACGCCTTGCTGACCAGTCTTTGGCCTTTCTCACCCCACAGTGACCTACCCTCACCTATAGATTCCCAAAGGCTTTGAATATACTTCTATTACAGCACTTTGTGTATATTACTTTAAAATTTGTTGGTTACCAGGGTGTCTCTGTGGATATATTACAAATTATTCATGGAAAACTTATTTGCTGTGTATTCAATTTATATTCCTAGGGCCCAGTGCAGAGTAAGATTTTAAGTATTAATTGACTTAATGGGAAAAAAGGGAATAAACACATATATTCAGGAATATATATTTAGTAGGGTGCTAACTTGTTATAGTAAATAAGCAAGACCAGAGCTAAGTTAGAAGAAAGAGAGACACGATGAATTAATTCTCCAACCAGAGTCCTATTTACATAATTATTACATGCTATTAAGGAAAAAAGTACTTCAATTCAGAACATTACAAAAAGGCATTACTATGATTTTTGTATAGAATCAATATAAAAAATGACAAGTGTGAAAATTTGTCAAAATCAAATTATTTCCAGCACAGCTTTAAAGAGGCTCTTGTTTTAAACAAGAAACATGTGACTTTTTCCTGTTGAAAGCAATTCCTGTCTTCTACTCTCCACTAAAGAACCAGAATAGAGGGTTCAAAATTGGTGGAGGTGACATTTTCATCATCCACAATGTAGACAAATAGGATGAATTTGGAAAAATTATCCATCCTAGGGAGCTATTTATTCCAATCATAGCCTTGAAAAGAGGGCAGGCTCCCAGATTACTTTTTTTGTCTATAAATTTTTGGCAGCCACGGGAGTTGTACAGCAGAAGAAGGTATAGCATTCTTCCCTTGATTCAATTTTCTATAAAATAGCTGACAACATACAGCTTTGTTGACATTGATGATCTGCTACATGCTGCCTCTTTGCTGACGAGAAAGCAACATGGTCAGGCCTCACCAGGACCAGTCAGCGTGGGCATTCGGTACTCAAATGCCACTGAGCCAACCTAGATGAGTTCTGGGTGGTCCTTTGGATGCATTTTCAAATTGGGGTCTTTCAATAGTGAATCTTCCAAATTGTATAAGTCAGTAGCTTTCAGGTTGGTCCACATTAAAAAACAAATTTTTTATCACAAACCACACACATACACACACACGCACACACACACGCACACATACACACAAACAGTTAATTAAACATTTCATGAGATAATACTGACTTTTAATATGTACTCTGCAGGCTGATATTTATGTTGCCGTTTACCAACTGTGTAAATCTGGGGGGACTATCTAACTTCTTTTAACCACAAATTTCTCATCTGCTGCCAATCGGGGGTATTAATACTTCCCTTTGTATTTTTCTAGGATTAAATGCAATCAGCATAATGTGCCCACCACTGTTGCTGGCACAAAAAATATATTTGTTTCCTCTCTTTAGAAATAGTATTTGAATACTTTATATTGTAGATGATTTGTCTTAGTAATAGTACTTCTTCAAACAAGATATTTGCTGTTTTTATTCAAAAACAATTCATTTTATTGAGACATTTAAGTTAAGGGTTTCTAAACTTTGGAATAATTGAAAGCATTCCAATTTTAACTGTCTAAATGTACTCTTTCTGAATGTATTAGTTATTCTGTAAACCACACACTGAAGAAACCTAATATTATTCATTACCAGAATTTAATCCTTATTAAGTGCCTCAGGGTATTGGGACCAAAAAAGAAAGCATTAATCGGAGTGATTAAAATAGGAAATTGAAGTCCTATGTAAAAAAGGAAATCCAGTTTTTTTAAATGGATTCTTCATATGCAGTTCTACAGTGAACTCAGATTTAGAAGAACCATGTGTTGTAGGAAACAGGGCATTATGTGAAATAGAATTACAGATTCAATATTTGGAAACAAATAAATAAGCAAGCAAGCAAGCAGTGGGTCTCGGAGTGTCTTTCTTTGCATGAATTCCATATAAGTTGCAATAAGACACTCAGGGAGATTGGTTGGAAGAGGAGGGGTCTTTTCCTCCCCCACCCCACTCCTTTTTGGGTGAGACTAATTTAACCCCTGCCTAAACAGTAACTGTGTCTTTCTTTAATTTTAGAATTAACCATCAAAAATAAATAGAAAATTATAATGAAACCGAAAGCATAACTGATCTCTAAAATGAAGCACGAAGTTTTCATTGGGTTCAATATTATCTCTGAATAAATTAATAGTTGTATAGCGCTTCACTATTTTCAAAGTGCTTTCATATACCTTACAAATTTGATTTTATAACAATCCAGTGACTTTGGTAGATCAAACATGGTTATCCTCTTGATTTCAAGACGCAGAAATGGAGTTTCAGGGAAAGTAAATTTTTCAGCGCAGGCTAAGATGGTTAGGAAGTGTTTTAAAATCCAAAACAGATGTTCCTTCAACTGGTATCCCCATAAAAGAGCCTCGTCAGCTTGTTACATTTTGCCGTAACATAAATCCCACAGAGCCACAAACTACAGAGATTCTTTCTCTGCACTTGAGCAGTTGAACAGGGGATCCAGTAACGCCCCACAGATGTGGGATTTTGGCATGGCTGGGGAAGTGTCAGCAAATTTATCTGGTTCGTCTTTCATAGCTGAATGCAGCTGACTGATTGATAGCAAGATTCGGCAAAACATTGGGGTGGCTGAGCAACAAAGAAAGCAACAAAGAACATTAACTGTAAGTCCTTACCTTGTACTGGGACCCAAGCCAGCAAGCTGAAAACTGTCCACCACATCGTGTAAGCGCTGCTGTGACACTTTGTCAACTTCCTCTAGATTCTGAAATAAATGGAGCCGAGTGGTTTCTTTTGAAGGGGGAGAGGTAGTAGCTCTGTGATCTCAACTGTATCAACTCCTCCACCTGCTCTGGAAGCCCCCAAAAACACCTCCTCTTGGAACTTTTGGGGGACCACAAAAGTTCGATTGTGGAGAGGTGTGAGTGATGTGATGGTGACAAAAATCATTCTACCACACGTGGGTAGGACTGGTAAAGTCAGCCAGTTGCAAGGCTTTTTGGGGGGGAGGGAGAATGGGAAAGAAATTAAAATGTGCTTGTACAATGTCATCCTTATTTTTATTTTTCTAGTTTATTAGATACTTATAAAGAGATAATTTTCATTCAACCCTTGTGACTGTTTTATATTTCAAATCCTGGCAAGAATTTCTCATGATAACAAAGGACAGAATTTATTCATTCACATATTTACACATTTAAAAGCTGTATATGTCCATCTGTCTGACCATCCATTGATACTTCCATCTCTCCTTCTGTTCATCTATCTTTCCATCTGTCCAGCCATCTAGTATGCACTGCTCTAAGATTTGCTGAGATGTGAAAAAAATAACTTGTTTTCTAGGAGATTATGATCTAGTGGAGGGGACAATATGCAAATGAACGATTATGTTACTATGATGTTGAGTTCTCGTGATTCTGACAAATTGAGATAGATAGAATTTCTGTCATTAGCCCAGGGCACAATTGTAAAAGAAACAATATTTTTTGGTTCTAATTGAAATTAGTGTTCATATTCTGTAAATATGTTGACAGTTTTGGTAGGGAAATTTTTATCCCTCAAAAACATCTTTCAAATATCTTACCTGCTTTAACAGGCAGAAAGAGAATGGAAAGAGAAAAGGAGAGAAACAGAGGTTTCTTGTAGAGTTTCATAGGCTATTACCTAATGTTTCTCAAATTGTGTAATGATATGAATGTCTTGGCCTCCAGCTAAAAATTACAGGTTGATTAAAAACCCCAGGTTTGATTAAATCAGAATTTCAGTGGAATGTGAGTTTAATCAGCTCTCCAGGTATCATAAGGCAAGTTTGGGCAACACTGATAGTGAAAGTGCCAGGGAAAAGAAATGAAGAGATGTGGGATCTAGCGCAGATTCCTCTACCAATTGGTGGTGTGGCTAGGGTCATAGAAGGTTCTTCATAAATGCTGGCTAAATACATTGACTTGACTTGCTTGTGTATTGCATTGTACCAATTTTAAGAATTGAGAATTACGAGTTTGCCTAAGGTGACGTGGTGAATCTGTGGCAGACCTGAGAATACAACCCCAAAATTTGAGTCTTCGGTCTGATGGTTTTTTTCTGTGAATTTTTGTCATGCCCAAGAACTTTCCTCCAGGGACTTACAGTTTTTACATTTAAGGCTCCATGGGTGTCTAAGCATTTGATTTTTCTGCTAATGTGCATCCTTGCTTTAGGGAGAGGCTTTACTTTTGCACCCTACCTCCTTTTCTCCCCTTGAGAAGGTACATATGATGTGTCTCTTTGGGCCTCTCATGGAAGAGATGAATTGCTAGTTAATAATCCCTCCCATCCCCAACTGCAAGAATGCTATTCTTCATGGAATTTTCCAATGCTTCCGTCCAAGGCATAGGAGGAGAGGGCTTGTTTCCAATAGTGTTGTATGTGCTTGTCTGGACATAGATGTTCGTGGATTTGCCAGATCCTTGAGCTTATTTTTTAATGCAATTTTATTGAGATATACTCAAACATCATTTAATCCATCCAAAGTATACAATCAGTGGCTCACAGTATCATCATGTAGTTGTGCATTCATCGCCACGATCAATTTTCAAACATTTTCATTACTCCAAAATGAAGAAAAAATATTTAAAAAAATGAAATAAAAAAGAACACCAAACCATCCCATATCCCTTACCACCCCCCCATATTATTTACATATTTTTGTCATTATATTATTGCTCCTCTGCCCATATACTGGTTAAAGGGAATGTTAGTCACCAGGTTTTCAGTATCACAGGGTCACACGATAAAATCTATGTAGTTATACAATTATCATCAAGAATCAGGTCTACTCGATTACAATTCAACACATGCAAGCATTTCATTCTAGCTATTCTAATGCACTAGAAACTAAAAGAGAATATCTATATAATTTAGCTTATTTTTTTTTAACTTGACTGTATGAAGATGTTGAAAATCACTTTTACCAGAAACAAAAGTAAAATTGTCATTATGAGACTTTTCACTTTAAGCCAGTGGGAAAAAACTGGTTCAGTTTTGGATTAAATTCAAGTAGAGGCTTGGAGAAGTGCCACCTTGCTTCTCTCTTTTCCAAATGTGGTTTTCTGTAATTTTCTCTGTTTGGAAAAAATGTACAGAAACATGGGCAAAAGAAAAGGAACAAATACAGGATTCAGGTGACTAGACAAAGCAATTCTCTGAGGTTGAAAACTAAATTTACAGAGTATTCTGTCCCAAATCTATTGATTTAAAGAGGTTTCAGTGCAATACCTGTGGGTCAAGTGACCTTTCCTTTGAGGATGGATTCATATGAAACTCACCAGGATTCTCACTCTCTTCTCAACTGTAGACAGGTAGATTTTCTCTCTTTCCTTTCCATTGTCTCCCCAGTACACAAATCTGATTATGCTATTCATCTGTTCAAAATCCTTCACTGGTTACATTTTGCCTCTTAGTTCAAACTCTTTGGCAAATCACTCAAGGCCATTCATACTTCGGCCTCAATTGGCCTTTTCAGTCCTCTGTATTAGTTTCTCAGTTGCTAATCAAATACCATACTGCAGGTTGGCTTAAACAATGGGAATTGATTAGTTCACCCTTTCAAGGCTAGGAGAAGTCCAAATTCAAGGTGTTAGCAAGGGGATGCTTTCTCCCCGATGACTGTAGTATTCTGGGGCTAGCTGCTGGTGATCCGTAGTCCTTGGATTTTCCGTCACATGGCAATGAAGGTGGTGGGTGTCTTCTCCTTTCTCTTCGGGGTTCCTTTGACTTCCAGCTTCTAGTGGCTCCTGTGGCTTCTCTCTCTGCATCCTTTTCTATAAAACCTCCAGTAATAGGATTAAGACCATCCTGATCCAGTTGGTCTACACCTTAATTGAAGTAACCTCATCGAAAGGCCCTATTTACAATCGGTTCACACCCACAGGGAATAACTCAGATTAAGAACATGTTTTTCTGGGGACCACAACTCCAAGCCACCACATATACCCCATTCTTCCAAATATACCCATAGAAATTGCTTGTATTTTTCAAACCTACAGTCTATTTTCATACCTGTGTTGTTCTCCTTGCCCAAAATGGCCCTCTCTTCCAGGCAAGATTCTATTCATCGCACAGGGCCCGGGTAAAATGTGGCACTTCTCAGAAAGGCAGTAGTCACTAGTGATTAAGAAAATGGACTCTGGCTCAAAGCCTCAGTCGCCTCACCTGTGAAATGGGTGTGATGACAGCATCCACACCTATGGTGGTTGTGAGAATTAAGGGAGCTGATGCTCTTAGGGCCTGCCACATAGAAAGCACTACATAAGAGTTAGTTGTTACTGTCCTCTACATGCCCAGAAAACAATCAAATCTCCACTTTTCTTTGCTCCCATCATTGTTTCTTTCTCTTTGTCACACCAATTATACTCTGATTTGTATTGTATTTTGTTGAATATGCACTTATCTCGCTTGCTAGATTCTGAGCTCCCTGAAAGCAGAGTAATCACCTTAGTATTCCCTAGGAATGACACAGACCCTTTATAGTATATTCGTTTTATAAAGAGTATAACTGACATGTAATGAACCGCACATATTTAACATATGTACAGTTTGATAAATTTGACATATGCATACACCTGTGAAATCATCATCACAATCAACATAGTATCATATCCATCACCCCTAAAAGTTTCCTCCTGCCCCGTTAAGTCCTCTCTCCCCTCCTACATTCCTTTTCTCCCCAGGGAATGGTGATCTGCTTTCTGTCACTCTAGACTGGTTTGCATTTTCTAGAGTTTTATATATAGGGGATGATACAGTAGGTACTTCTTGGTCTGCCTTCTTTCACTCAGTATAATTATTTTGAGATTCATCCATGAGGTAGCATGTGTCAAAAGTTCATTTCTTTGGATTGCTAAGTAGTATTTCATCATATCAACATGCCACAGTTTGCTTATCCATCCACCTCTAGATGGACTTTGGGTGGTTTTCCAGTATGGTTGTTAAAAATTGTTTGTTAAATTGAATTAGTTGTAGGGGATCTTTAAGTGAAGGGGGACTTTATTTGCTTCCCACATTTATTGCTTTGGGTGATAATCTCTTAATTCAGAGAAAAAGTGTAAAATAAGGAGGAGTAGTTGAATCAAAGAGTGGCATTTAGTTGGCACCCAGGGTGTGCACTTTGACAAGGGTTTGGTTCTCATCCAACGCCAAACCCACCTCCAAGGGGCAGCCATGAGGGGTTTAAAAGTCTTGTCCCTTGCCTCAAGGGGGAACTCCACAGGATCAAGACCAACTGAGGCCTCTGTGGTGACCACATCCAGTTCAGCTTCTCTCTTGGCCCAATTTCACTTCCGTCACAATTGTCATTGCCAAGAGCACTCTTCTATAAACGTCTCGCACACAAATCCCAGTCTCCCATGGAAGCTGACCCACGACAGCACTCAATGTAAGTTGTCAAATGAGTGAGCAAGTTGAAGAGTGAATGAATTCTCTGTTTGAGATGCAAAGCAAATGCTGCTTGTTTTGCTCCGAAGTCCTAAAAAGATATTTGATCCATACCCATGGGTTTGGAAGTCGACTGGTCACAGACCCTGACAAGTGTCACAATAGTCCACTGTACTCAAAGATCAAACTGCCCCCAGTGGAAATGCAGCAAGGCTGGCCTGCGAGTGACGTGCATCTGTGGTTTGCACCGTCTGTCCCACTCTCTCTCACCATCTCCCCTTTGGTATGCAGCCCACGGGGTGTTCTACAGGGGAAGGCAGCAGATTGTGGGTGCTAGGCAGGGTGGAGGGAAAGGATGAGGTGGGAGAGCAGTGACTAGCGAGTGACCTTCCGCCTACTTTGTGACTGGACTGACCTGCATGTGGGGAACCTCATAACTGAACAGCTGGCTTGTCATTTTGACCCCCACTTCATGAAGTCCTCATCATATTATGTCTCACTACTAATAGGAAGTCACATTTGATAGGGGTGGTGGGGAGGGGGCAGATTTTAGAGAAAAACAAACAAACATGCTCTCTATTCTCCATCAGCACCCTGATCAACCTGAGTTTTAAGGGTCAGAAAAGATAGGGGATTTCTTCCTGCGTAAAAGCCACCGGGGTTTTTGTTAGAATTAGAAGAAGGGCTAAAACTTTCTTCTTGTGCTGTGGCTGCTGTGAAGACTCTTTCCCAAGGCCAGGGCAAAAAGTGGTGCCTCTGCAGAGCTCACGTAGCTAGCTCGCAACCAGGGGTGGGATTCTTTGAGCACTTTTGTAAATTCATGCAGTGTGACCGTGGAGTTTCTAAGCCAGAGCAGCAGCCTTTGAAATTAGTTCTTGATTCAGAAATTAGTTCTTGTGGAGCAGCAAAGCTTAGAGGAGTGAGTGCGGAGGTGGGCTTGGATCTGTCTCTAGCAGCTGTGTAGCACCAAGCAGATTGCATGGCTTTGTGGCAAAGATATGATCTGTAAGAGGGTAAGAGCTACAACATAAGGTAACTGGGAGATTTGAATCTCAATTGATGCCGCATGTGCCCAGCATGGTGGGACATGAAAGATTCATCTGCATTAACCTGCAGATTTCAGGTGGCTATGTCTCCTCCACACTGAAACCACGGTAGGTGTGTGGAGAAAATGGAAGGGGCAGCTGGATTTCTGTTCTTAATGCCTCTGTCTGGAAATCCTACCATTATGAATCTTGGTTTTCATGGGGTGGGGGCAGAGACTGTTTAATGTAACATAATCGAATGGGATCCTTCTGAAAAGAGAACCCAAGCCAGAGCTGGTTTCAGAAGGAAACTGTGGTTTGGGGAATGAATACGCAACAGAGCAGCCAGGCCAGCTTCAGATCCCAGCTCGAGGATCTCAGCCAGGACAGGTTACTTCCCTTCAGTGTCCTCATCTGCAAAACCAGCAGACCGCGTGAGAGCAAGTGCTTTTCAAACAGTGTCTGAGACCTGAGTGATCCCCTAGGTGCCCCAGGGTCTGTGACACTTTGATTAAAATTTCTTCTAAAAAATATTTTAAAGCATTAGTCCAGGCTCTGGAACCAGGCTGACATGGTCTGAATCTCGGCTCTCATACTTAGGAGCCATGTGACTTTGGGCAAGTTACCAGATCTTTCTAAGACTCAGTCTTCTCTTTTGTAAATTGGCAACAAGAATGGTGTCTGCTGAATAGGGCTGTTGAGAAGAGTAAATAAAGTTTACACGTGTAAAGTACTTAGGAAAGCACCTGACAGTAAGCGCTCAATAAATGCTGGCTGTTATTCTGCTATCCCTGGTCACTGCCGATTTATTAATTTTACCGTGAGGTAAATGAGTTTTTGTGTCATACTCACTGGACTTGGAATAAAGCCCAACTGCCTTTCCATGGTATATAATAGAGGGTGGCAAGCTTTTTCCATAAAGGGCCCTATCACCTCTGTCCTGGCTACTCAAATCTGCCCTGTAGGGTGAAAGCCACCATAGTCAATATGCCGTGAATGTGCCTGACTGTGTTCCAATAAAGCTTTCTTTATAGATACTAGAATTTTAATTTCAGATAATTTTCATGCAGCACAAAATAGTCTTCCTTTGATTTTTTTTATTAAATTCAGTTTTATTGAAATACATTCACACACCATACAATCATCCATGATATACAATCCACTGTCCACAGTATGATAACATAGTTATGCGTTCATCACCACAATCTATCTCTGAACATTTTCCTTACATCAGAAAGAACCGGAACAAGAATAAAAAATAAAAGTGAAAAAAGAACACCCAAATCATCCCCCCATCCCACCCCATTTGTCCTTTAGTTTTTATCCCCATTTCCTCCACTCATCTATACACTAGATAAAGGGGGTGTGATCCACAAGGTCTTCACAATCACACTGTCACCCCTTGTAATCTACATTATTATATAATTGTCTTCAGGAGTCCAGACTGCTGGGTTGGAGTTTGGTAGTTTCGGGTATTTACTTCTAGCTATTCCAATACATTAAAACCTAACAGGTGTTATCTATATAGTGCATAAGAATGTCCACCAGAGTGACCTCTCGACTCCATTTGGAATCTCTCAGCCACTGAAACTATTTCGTCTCATTTTGCATCCCCCTTTTGGTCAAGAAGATACTCTCAGTCCCACGATGCTGGGTCCACATTCATCCCCGGGAGTCATACTCTGCATTGCCAGGGAGATTTACACCCCTGGGAGTCGGGTCCCACGTAGCGGGGAGGGCAGCGAGTTCACCTGTCGAGATGGCTCAGTTAGAGAGAGAGAGGGCCACATCTGAGCAACAAAGAGGTACTCAGGGGGAGACTCTTAGGCACCATTACATACAACTTTAGACTCTCCTTTGTGGTAATGAACTTCATAAGGGCAAGTCCCATGCTCGAGGGCTCAGCACATCAAACTGCCAGTCCCAGTGTTCCTTTGATTTTTTATCAAATATTTAAAAATGTAAAAACCATTTCCAGCTTGAAAGCTATACAAAAAACAGGCTGTGGGCTGGAATTGGCTTGTGGGAACCTCTAGTCTATGAGATCCCCAGGTCTTTGGGTTTACTTACCTCCCAGGCCTCATCTCCCTGCACTTTCTGCCATGTCTCCTAAGCTTTAGCTCCCTGACTCCTGTGCTAACCTATCTAGTTACTTCCCACTTGGAGGTTTCTACACTTGTTCCCTCTTCCTGGAACCCTCCTGTGCCGGTTTGGACGTATTCTGTTCCCCCAAACGCCATGTACTTTAATGCAGTCTTGTGGGGGCAGATGTATTAGTGTTGATTAGGTTGGAATCCTTTGATTGAGTGTTTCCATGGAGATGTGACTCAATCAACTGTGTGTGAAATGTTTGATTGGATTATTTCCATGGAGATATGGGCCCCACCCATTCCAGGTGGGTCTTGATTTAATCACTGGAGTCCTCTAAAAGAGCTCACAAACAGAAGGACCTCAGAGCTGCTCAGAGAGACATTTTGGAGACAGCCACTGAAAGCAGACTTTTGCTGACACTTTGGGGATGCTACCCCAGTGTTTGCTCTGGAGAAGCTAAGAGAGGACAGAACTTCCCAAGAGCAATGTTTTGAAGAAAGCACAGGAGCTGAGAGAGGAGCTGGAATGCAACCTGGGATCAGCAGATGCCATCCACGTGCCTTCCTGGCTAACAGAGGTTTTCTGGACGCCATTGGCCTTCCTTTGGTGAAGGTATACTTGTGTTGATGCCTTAACATGGACATTTTCATGCCCTTCAGACTATAAATTTGCAACCAAATAAACTTTATGAAAGCCAATCCATTTCTGATATTTTGCAAGACAGCAGGATTAGCAAACTGGAACACCTTCTTACTTAGCTCTTCACACAGTTAGCTCCTACCCAGCTCTCAAGAGTTAATTTTAATTGTCACCTGTTTGGAGAGACCATTCCTGACCCCTCCATCTAAAGTAGTATCCCCCCCAAGTTCTTCTCTATCATATCACCTAGTTTATTTCCTAAAAAAATTCATCAGAATCCATAATATCCCTGTTTATTTATGCACTCATTGTCTGTCCCCCACACTATTTGCCACTGTAGCCCCAGCCTGCCACCCTGCTGGGAACAGAGCTTGGCATTCAATAAATATTGTAGAATGGTGAATGATATGCAACCTCAGTATGTCAGCTTCCTTCATACAACTGGTTAACAAGCCCCACTCTCCTTCCTTGTAAGGTTGCTAGGAGGATCAATTGAGAAAGAGTATTTTAAATTATAAAGCATTATCCAAAGGGAAGGTGGTAACTCATCAAGCCAGCATCTTAAGCAAACCACAGATTTCAGCCAACACACTCACTTCTACTGTCCTCCTCTTACTACAGAAGCTGACTCATGGAGACAATAGTAAAGTAATAATACTGGCATGAAAGAGGCCATTTTTATTTCTTGTCTCCAATACAACCCATAGCTAAGAGGAATGGCTGGGGGTGAGATTTTATATTGGCCTTAACAAAAGCTATTATTTACTTAATGTGTAGTGTTAGGTATTTTATATTCATGGTTTCATTTGATTCTTACAAGCATGTTGCACAAGTCATTCTTATGCCCATTTTCGGGCAAAATGTGTTTAAGAGATCTGCCCAAGACCCTACAGCTGGTAAGCAACTGAGCAGGGATCACAACCCAGCTCCATCTAACCCCAGAACCAGGGCTTCTCCCCTGGTACAACGTGAGGTTCTTTGTCCAGCAACATACACATCCTGGACTGCCCCAGTGGCACCCTCGAAGGATGCAGCTTGAACTTTGTGCCAATTTGAATGTATTATGTCCCCCAAAACATCATTATCTTTGATGCAATCTTGTGGGGGAAGACGTTTTTAGTGTTGATTAAATTGAACCCTTGATTGAGTGTTTCCATGGAGATGCGACCCACCCAACTGTAGGTGATAACTCTGATGAGATAATTTCCATGGAGGTGTGGCCCTGCCCATTCAGCATGGGCCTTGATTAGTTTACTAGAGCACTATGTAAGATCAGACAGAAGGAGCGAGCTTGCTACAGCCAAGAGGGACACTTTGAAGAATGCACAGGAGCTGAGAGAGGAGCTGCAGCTTACAGAGACATTTTAGAGATGGCCTTTGAAAGCAGACTTGTGCACCAGAGAAGCTAAGAGAGGACAAATGCCCCAAGAACAACATTTTGGGGAATGCCATTTTGAAACCACCTGGGAGCAAGTGGACGCCAGCCATGTGACTTCCAAGCTAACAGAGGTTTTCTGGATGCCACTGGCCATCCTCCAGTGAAGGTGCCCGATTGTTGATGCATTACCTTGGACACTTTATGGCCTTAAGACTATAACTTTGTAACCAATAAACCCCCTTTATAACAGCCAATCCATTTCTGGAATTTTGCATTCTGGCAGCACTAGCAAACGGGAACAAACTTCTACACAACACAGCCCAGCAAGCTGAATGAACCACAGCATCTTTCCATGGTCAGGGGCAAGTCTTCTGGGCTTCACACGTTTATTTCTGGCAAAAAGACGTGTTCTGTTTCTGCAGGAGGAGGACTGTTTTTTGGTCCTCAAACAACTTTCCCCCAAATGACATTTTGCTGATTTAAGCTTAAATGAATCCAAATACACTGATTCATTTTCTCTGCATGTGCAGGCAGCTTTTTAAAACACACACATACACACACACATACATTATAAAAGGGCAAAATGAGTTTGGGAATCTGTCAAGCAGAGAGCAGCTGAGAACCAGCCACAAGGCTAAACATAGCTTGGTCTTTTGTCAGATATGAGCATTAGCGATTATGTTTCCTCAGGAAGTAAACCCTGCCAGGGCACTAGCTGCTTGTGTCAATGAAAATCTGTATTCGCGTCCTGGGCATAAATTTGCATCTCATACTTATTTTAAGATCGATTAGCTCAACATATAATTATTTCAAAAGTGGGATCTGTGCCTTTTAGTGGCACAGAGCCTTATCTGAGCTGGATTGGCTCTCTTCCTTCCCCAGATTCTTACTCTAGGGAGTGTTGCTGGTGCACCTGCTCCAGGTGGATAGTGGTGAGGGATGAAGGCTCGCACTGGAGTGCTGGAAGGATTTTGGAGCTTGAGTTTTCATTTGTGAATGGGTTTTTGCCTCTTCAGCCTTGTTTTGACTCAAAGGCTGAGAGGGATGCGTGACTATAGGGGAACAGAGACACATATTTTTGCAGGAACATCCTCCCACATCCATCAGAAGCAAATGCCCTTCCGCCCTCTGAGCAGAGAATCACACCTTCAATGGATATTTACTAAATAATAGTGACCACGGCAACACCTGAAAACATGATAGGAATGGAGACCACTCAGAACTTAACATACAAGATTGCTCTGGGTCGACTGAGGACACAGTGTCTCTTTATTGAATCATCTATGAACCACTTCAACGGAGAGGCTCGTTGGATGGAATAAATGAATTAAAATGGCGTCTTAGCAGCTTGTATCTAGAGGGGAGAGCCCTCAGCCAGGAAAGCACTAATGCCATAGGCAGTTTACAAGGTATTTGGCAATACAGTTATGTGCGGTTTTCTTGTTTTATAATTACAAACCTTTTTCTTCAAATAAATATATCTGAATCACATAGAAAAAAGATGATATAATACCTTTATAAACGAGAAAGAAACCAATATATCTTGCAAAACACTAGGTTTAAAACTGTCTATGTATAATCCAAACGCTTTGGGCTAGTGTTCCCATATAGAGTGGCAAGCAAAGAAAACCAATACATTTTTCCTATTATACACATACAGCCTGAATAGAGCCCATGAATATTTGAACAGCTGAAAAATTCAGGTTTTTTTGGGTAAGTAATGGTAGCTAAGTGGTACCGTGTCAAATATTTGTAAGAACTGATTGCATATCAAGTTTGACTACTCCTCACTATAATTTTAAACCTACATACACTGAACATAATATTATGTGTATTTAAAAATCAAGTTACTGCCTCTGCATTTAGAGGCAATCTGTTCACACACACCCCCACCCCCTTGAATTTTCATTATAGATAGTCATTTTCTTAGGGAAATTCAGTATGTTTATGTATTAAAGAGAAGCAAGTCCAATTTTGATCCCATGTTTAAATCTGAAAAGCATCAAGCATCACCTAACAAAATATTCCCCCACACCTTTGTAAAGTCAACATCAACCTAAACAGATGTGAGTTGCTCTTTCCCCCACACTCCTCTGCCTGTCCTATCCCTTCCTGCACAGCAGCCAGTTAGATTAGCTCTTCTTTTTTTCTCACACGTGTGCCTGGACTACAATTTAAATGCAAATGACCCTGCTCTTCATTATCTGAGAAGTTAGAGCAGACCCCATACAGTTGTGATTGTGCCGAGGCCTGTGAAAATTAAACGGAGGTTCATCTGTATTCTAACACACGCATTACTTGGAGGAAATTCAAAAGAGCAATTCATCACTACTTTGAAATTACACACTCGAGCTGTAGAGTGCCTAGGTTACAGAGGAATGCCTTCCTGTTTACCAAACAGGGAAGTCTTTCTAGAAGGCAGCGAGATAGGAACTTTCCTGACTATAGCTGTTCAGTTAGTTCTCAGTGACACTAGGGTAAATGAAATTAAAGGCTTCATGTTAATACAAATACAGTTAGTTGAATGGAAAAGACATTCATGGTGATGCTGTAAGCACAATTGGATGACAAACCACGTGCCTTCCGTATACCAGTAACACAAAATTGTCCACATCGGCTTAAAATGCTAGAAAGCTATCAACAATGATTTACCAAACCAACATCACTATAGAAGATTTTTTTTTATTTTATTTTTTCAAAATCATCTTTCAAATATAAGGTTACTTTAAAATAATTCTTTGGTTAAAGTATCATTAAAATAAAAAGTAGAAACTCCCCCAAGCCTTTCACTACAGGGTGAAAAATACCCACCTCTTTCAGCCATCAGATGGCTATTTAATCAGCCATTCAGATTCCGTGAATCTAAATGTAATGGAAAACACTGTATTCTGAACTCCATACTGGGGTGAAGCAATAAGCTCCCAGCTACTGATGCAGTGATGGTGAAGAAAGCCTGGGAAAATGAAATCCCCAACTTGTGCATTAGAATGTGCCAATTATTCTGGTCCACAGAGGAATAGATGTGGCGTTTTAAAATCTCGGGAAACAAAGTCGTATCTATGAATAATACTGGGGCATTAGGGGATTGATGTGGCATGGTTATACAAGCAGGAAATTGTATCACACTGTCAATCCCAGATTAAATCTTTGCATTAATTTCATTTCATCTGGTTTATTTCAGATAACTTTCTACATTAAAAATAATTCCTTCTTACAAGAAATGCTTTAGTTCTTATCTGGTTTTTTGTTTCTTCCTCCTTCCCTGCCCCCTCCCTCCCTCCTCTCCTTCCTTCCTTCCCTTTATGCCCAACCCACCCATTTATTCTTAATAAACATCCACAGATCAAGAAGAACTACTTGAGATTGTAATCAACCTGGAATTTTCGGATGAATATGAAATCAGGAAATACAGTCGTCTGTTTCTTTTATTACATATAGATTCAAAGGATTCCCAAAGAATTCCTCAGTTGGAGTCTACGTTTAGTTTCCTAAATAGCTAAGTGTCAAATGAGAATCTGATGTGAATTCAAATCATTCAGGTATGTTGATAAACAATTTGGACAAGCCAGAGGAGTAAACTCTTTCTTGTACATCAGGATTTTCCACCTAAATTATTCAGAAAATCATTTCAGATATCTGCTTCCTTTTGTTTGTGCAGTCCATAGCCTAAGGCTGTGTCTATATCAGACTGTGGATAATGGATTGTAGCTCAGCCAAACTGACTTATCATCATAGGACTGAGAAAACCGCGAGGGAAACTGACTTATCATCATAGGACTGAGAAAACCGCGAGGGATGCGAGGATCACCTATTCTGGAATGTTTTATGCAAATATAGACCTGCTGCAAACACACTGCCATAGTTTTCAAGGGAATCTGATGTGAGGGATTCAAGCATTATTCCGAGCATTCAAAGCATATGAAATTAGGTGTGGGTAATTTCTAATAAACATTGTAGATCTGTATAAATGGTGAATTTACTTTGTTACAAATACCGTAAGAGTGAATGGTTGTGACATTACATTACCTGGGATGTAACTTTTCTCATAAAACCTTTAATGGGAGTGTCTGCCCCCACCTCCCAGACACCTTAACATTAAAATATTTATGTCAATGTTAAAATATTTGGTTATTTCTATGCCAAGAAGTTGATCACTGTTTGGGCAATGCCAGAAGAAATAAAAAAAATTAATGACATTTCCCCAAGTTATTTTAAAGAGCAGAACTACGATTCTTTCGCTGATTAAGAGGCATAGCTGTCATCCTTTTGCTTCCTCCTTCCGGGGGCCATCAGATTCCAGTTTCAAATAGCAGCATCGACCTATTTTTATACACCATATGTTTTATGCATCTGGGTCTTGAAACTTACTCAAATGCCACAACGTGTATAGGGTTGTTTCACACTAACTAATCTTCCCTTGAAATGGCTGGGATTTCACTTGGCACACAGATGCTATGGAGGGACCTACTCCATACAAAGCCATTGTGTACAAATTTGCAGCAGTCACCGGTAAACTAATCACACGATTAAATAAACATGGATAACTGATGCTTTTGGTTTGATTGTCATTTATTTTTCTTTTAAATAAACTCCCTCTAAACTCAGGAAGCACGTATGATGAGAAACCACATGATGCGGCACTCCTAACTTTCCTTAAGTAGCCCTACCTACATATTTTAAATTGCCATAGACAAAAAACGATGACGACAGCACAGGTAGGCAGTGCGGTCGTGCCTGTCATCATTTAAAGTAGTTCCCTGACTTCAGTCTGTGGCTGTCCTGTGTGTTTGACGTGGACTGTGAAGGTACAACAGCCTGACTCTTGGTGTGTAAAGATGCACATATTGCACAGAAAGAACTGCTTTCCTGACCCGAATAATGTATCTAGCCCCATCCCTTCAAATGTTGACATCCCTAACTAATTAAGACAGTCTAGGCTTTTGGCACAAAGACAAGCAAACCATGGTGATTTGGACATGCTGCCTGCCACTCATTAGGCTGCAAAATGGACAGTTCCAAATCACTTTATATTTTGCAAATTCTTTGCGCCTATAATTGAAAACCTCACACATTTATCTTATCTTCCTCCTGAGTATCCAAAAGTGCTTTGGAGAGCAATTCTTCATCTCCCCATTTCTCAGATAGAAGCAAGGGAGAAAGGTGGTGGCAAGAAGGACCAGACACTCTAAAGGAAATGTGGCGGAAACAGGGTGAATATTTAAAGTCCTCAGGCAGGGGTCTTGAGCCAGCAACACCGGTGTATGGGTAAGAGGGAGGGTAGAATTTGATATGTAATCTAAGAATAACTCTCTGCATGGGCGTATGTTCTAGTAACTTTGAAAGGATTCCTCAGAAAGTGGGGTGAGAAAGAAAACCCCTTCCCCCAAATGGCAGCTCAGTGTCCCACGGCTGGAATAGGGCATCCTCTTTCCTTTTGCAGCCTTCCTTAAAAGAGGACTGGAAGCTCCCTTGGGAAGAGCGAGGCTCCTTATCCATCCATTGCCAGGAGGGAGAAAACATCCTCTGCTGCAGGAGGTGCCCCGATTTAAGAAGAAAATTCTCCAAAGCCTAGTTAGCTACACAAGAGTCCAGAGAAAATGCATTTTATCCCTGAATCATGTCTTTCTTTCATTCACACGGTCTCATCATACGAACTTTAAGCATGAAAGGAAATATGCTAAATTATTCTGAGCTGTCTGCTTAGAATGTGGCGTGGATTTTTCCACTATTACTAAGCACACAAAAAAAGACACGTCTGCAACTGGCTTTCCAAAGGCCTTTTCTTCTCCACCACGTGTGTGGTTTATTCTTGTAGCAAGGTCTCTCTCCAGTTGAAGCCTCCAGTTGGGCCATGGGTGAGAGGAAGGATGGGTGGATCTGTCAGCTGCCATATTCCAGTTTCTCCTAGCTCTTCACAGGAACAAAACCCCAAGTATGGGATCTGAGGCCAAGGGAGTAAAGAGAGGGAAAATAGAGGAGAGAAGTTAAATGCTTGAACTTTTACCCAGATCTAGAGACATACAGGTGGCCTTAGAGAGTAACACCAAGGAACAAATAGGGGGCTTTGTGAAAATGCCTCCTGGCCAAAAACCAGTAAAGAAAATGAAATTGATGAAACTGATAAATGAAAAGGATAAGTATTTACACTGCAAGAGGATTCATCAGAGGATCTATTCAATGGGAAGCTCCCCTCATGCAATTCAATAACTGCTTACAGATTCCTTCTTAACAGGTTGGATGAAACGTGGACAATAACATAGAAAGCTAAGGTTCCAGGAGTTAATTCTTAATTACCATTCAAGTTAAAAATGCAGTTTAAACATTTTTGAAATTGTACTTGGACAAAAAAATAAACTGATTCTCTCTTGCTTAGTTATCCTTTTTTGCATGTGTATCTGCTAACATGCAAAGTGGAAGCCGAGCCTTCCTAATGTCCATAGTGGTGGCATTTCAGAACTAACGTTTTTCAATGTGTGTGCTTTGTGAGGTCCCAGGGCTGCATTCATAAGCAACACAAAAATCTCTGCCCTCAAGAAGCTTTCAGACTATTGGGAAGGACAGGTGCATAAACAAGTCTGAAGAAAATGAGAAAAGAATTGCAGTTGGGTTTGAACCAGGTTTTCTGGGGGCAGAGGCAGGAAGATGCTAACTGGGCCTTGGGGGAGTGTGTGGGAGGACAGCTGACCGGAAAACCTCTTCCACAGGCATGGGAAAGAGTAATCCAGATGCATCAGTCTTGTGGGTTTTCTGTCTCATTGCCTTATTCCTGGGTTTGCCTTCCGGTCCAATCGTTTTAAATCACTGCTTCCTTTGTCCTGTCTGCGGAGCTCTCTGATGCTACGCTTTGGCCCACTCACTCCTTTTGATCCAACCCAGACTTGCTCAGGGAAATTCAGACAATTTGCCTATAATCCTCAGCTACTTCCTAAATTTTATCTCTTAGATGCTAGAACTGGCTCTAACACATCTTTTCCTCTTACGTGTGGCCTAATAAACTGCCTTGCTCGGAGTATCACTCAACAGATCGCTTGAATGAATCAATAAATTGACTTTTCCCAGCTCAGCTCAAACACAGGCTTTCAAGAAGTGTCCCATCAGCCAGACACTGAACCGTTATAAAATCACCAGGCACCACAACCCCTTAAATGCAAGTAGGAATTACCTTTCGGACCATTTGTACAAAGTCCTTGGAGTTCTGAGGTGACAGTCCCTGAAGCTGGCATGTACATGCTTCCAGGGAAGATGCATGGGCCACAATCAGGATGTTATTTCCTGGGTGAAAAAGCAAGGACTGTGAAAACAGTTTCTAGAAAGAAATATGTAAATTTTGTAAATAGTGGAAGCAAGTGTTCCAGGAAGAAACAAACGTGTTCAAGAAGGAGACGGTTTGGCCAAGCAACTATTTTGAAAATGCTTTGTGTTGTTAAGGCAGCCTAATATCATTAAAAACAAAAATAAATACTGTTCATCTTACAATAATTAGAGATTCGTGGGAGGTTGCAAAAAAAGAAAGAAAATTCTTCTACAGGGAGGTCCTGTGCACCCTTCTTTGCCCAGCCTCTCCCAATGGTGACATCCTGCATAACTATGGAACCCTGTCCAAAGCTGGAAATGGACATTGGTCCACTCCATAGAGCTCATTCAGATCTCACCAGTTTTGCAAACACTCCTTTGTGTGTATGCGGGTATATAATTTGATGCAATTCTATTACACGTGTAGCTCTGTGTAACCACCAGCACAATCAAGACACAGAACTGCCATCTCCACAGGGTTCCCTTGGGCTACTCTTTCTAATACAGTTTGAAATATTGTATAGAATTGTGAGCATTTGAGATTTTCTGGTTGATACAACCTGTTGTGTATCTCGATGGTAGGGAGCATGGGAGATGAAATCAGTGGCTTATGCATGAGTGACAGCAGGAAGGGGAATCATTCAACGTTTTGGTAGATATAATTCCAGTGCTTTGTTCCAATAATACAATGATTTTAACTAAAAAATAAGTTAATGTGCATTCTCTTGTGTAATCTGCCTTTTCCATTTAAAAGTCTATAATGAACCATCCTACATGTCATTTCATATTTGAGTTCAATGTTTAGAAAATTCAATAGCACAAATATTTGAGCCCCATAGAACATTGTTCTTGCATGATGGTGGTGGTGAAGATCTGTGTGTTTGTGCTGGTGGTTCTGTATGTTGGTGGCCATGTTCCTGTATCAAAGGATAGGCAAAGCAGTGTTATGCCAGAGAACTTCTGGAAACTGTAATTAAGAAATGCCTCCCCTCCATATCGTGCAAGATAAATAATTGTAATGCAGAATTCCAAGTTATTTAATATCACGTCATAACTAAATCTGGTATATTTCCATGAAAGTATCTGCCATTTTATGTACTCAAGGAGTATTAAAAATTTAACATGAGAGTATCTACAAGACAGTCTGAAAATATTTTTCTTTCCTTCTAAGTGATTCTGCCAAAGCAAGCTGAAACACCTTGAACAGCCTGTTAACAATGGAGAAATTATTACATATTCAAATATGGAGTCCAAAATAAGACCACCTACCTTTACTTTTACATTCACTTATTATTTCTTTTGTTACTTGGAAACTTCTACTGATGTAAGTGTCATAGGATTCTGAAACCACTAATTTGCTGACTGGAATGTGAGGTCTGTAATGAAAAAAAAAACAAAGATTAAAAAAAAAAAAATTTCGATCCTGAGACAAAGTAATTGATATTATCCTAAGCCTTTATTTCAAGACCTTTCTAAAGTTCCCGTGTTTCTTTGTATCCATTTCCCTAGAAAGGAGGGAGGTGGAGGGAAAAATATTTCCATTACACAGACGTGGGGTTGAAATGTACAGATTTAAGGGCTGTGGGGGCAGTCTTTTCACCCATAGGGTCTCATGCAAGCAGATGGAACCCTTTTACCGACCAGGAGTTATTATCAAGCCCAGCTCACACAGCTTAGATTCGTCTTAGGTGACATTGCTAACAGGAGGCAAAGCAGAGAATAGATGTCTTTAGCTATTTAGATTTCCAGAGATTTCCCAAGCCTCTGTTCGGCAGCCTCTCATGTGACAGGCTGTAAGGATGTCTGCATAGAAGCAGATGTTATGCCCACTGGATCTATGAAATTATGATCCTTCTCCAATCTTTTCCTTTTCTTTCTTGCTTCTTTTGAATGCAGACAGTACACCTGACACTCCGAGAAGCCCAGGGGACATCATAAAGATGACGAAAACACAATTTCTGTGCTTGAGGAGTTCTCGGTGTACGTGTGTGGGTGGGAATGGGGATAAGCTACCACGTAAACCATAATCATGACACGATGTACAAAGGCTTAAGGAGGATGCATGAAGCAGTGTCTTCCAGTCCTGCTGACCCTGAACGTCTTGACCCCCTCATCACCTCTGCCCACTGGCCCTGCCTCTGCCTGCTTCCGACGCACTTTACTATTTAGAATTTGTTTGGTTTCTAGTCTGTGAAATGTTCATCTTGGTTTTGAGTACAGCAATGTCATTTAAATGCTGTCTTTTCATATTTTGCCTTTCATTGCTAGGTATTTAGTACATGGTAGAGGTGCTGATCGGTTCTCAAAAGCATGACCTCAATGGCGTCTTGGTCAGAATACATGACTATTATTATTATTACTACAACAACAACAGCAACCACCACTACTACTGCTACTACTAAAGACAGTTACTGTGGGGTTCCCAGGTGTCGGCCTCTGTGCAAAGCGCTCTACTTGGATTTTTTTTTCCATGTCATCCTCACAGCCACCTTTTTCTGAAGCCTGATTTTATGGATGACAAAACAGGTGCAGGGAGGTTCTGGGCGCCTGGCCTACAACCCCCAAGTCAGTAACATTCAGAGTCCGAATTTGAATCTGTCTGAGATCGTTGCCTTTGTGGCTTCTGCTGGTGTCTCCTCAAGGCTACCCTTCCCCGCACTTGGGCTTACTGCCCAGAGTGGAAGGCTGTCGCTCTATTTAAAGGAAATGTGCCTTTGCCTAAGTAACAGTCTCTCAGAAAGCAAGTTTCTCCTAGGAAACAACCTTTGGAATCTCACAGCATCCTGGGGTGTAGGTAATGACCCGAATTTCCTCTTTTGGGGCTGTATCTTGTTGTTCTGGAGCAAACTCTCTCCCTCCCTCTTCTTTCCCATTCCTGCCTCCCCCCTCCCCCCCCAACCCCAGTTCCATTACCACTTAACAGCACCTGGTCTCCACACAGACTGGCAAAAGGCCACTTAGTATAATAGCCCAGGGAGTCATTTTAGGATGAGACCTCGTGGTAATGTGTGGGATTTGTATAAGCAAAGAGCAGAGTAGCTGCTGAGATCCAGTTCCTCCTGGCTCATTCTTGTCCATGGCTTCCTTGATTTGACTCCATGAATGGCCCAGTGTCTGAACCAGTCCTGATGGGAATGGGACACAGTCAAAGCTTCCTCACCCCCATCAGCAGGATGTGTCACGCTTCCAGCCCAGCTGAAGGCCCTTGTATCGTTCTTGGAGTCAGGTGAGCTTCCAGCCACCAGCTAGACCTGCAACCTAGCATCCTGGGTTCTCAAGTGGCATCCCTGGTACAGCATCCTCCTGGACATGGTCCAGGCTGTAGGGCATGCCTCTGCGTTGAGCCCCATGCCAAAGTTAGACTTGTTGCCTTGCCTAGCACTCCAGATCCGTGCCCTCCCCGTTGCCCAACCACCCCGTCAGGGCCCTGTTTTGAAGGTCCTTCCAATTGGTGTGCATTTCATGTTTGCCTTTCTTCTGTCTACTGCTTTCTACTCCCAGCCCCTAGGTGGGTTCTGCTGCTTGTGGGTGAGGCTTGGATATCAATCACCAGCCTGGTAGTTACCCTAACTCGCTCCCAACCCCATGCCTCTGTAGCCCTGTTGCTCTGTTGCAAGGGGACTCTTTGAGCAGAGCTTGCCTGCCCCTGTCCTTGCCCCTATGCCCGTCAACATGTTTCTCAATCATTTGGGCATCACTTGCTTGTTTCCAAAGGCCTGTTCATCTGGTGTAATTAATTCCCGAGGGAATTTAACTCTAGGGGCTGTGTCTCACACATGCTGTAATGTTCGCTCTCACAATTGATTTATAGAATTAAAGGCTGAATCTCTCTCCCCACCCAGCACATGAGATGGTTGAATTGAATTTTGATTTGATGAAGAGGAAAAGAAAATCTGCAATCAGGAGCATGTCCCTTTGTCCTTCTGTTTGTACCACTGATGGGGGTGGGAGGAGGGTGTCTGTGTGCAGGGTGTATGCGTGTGTGCTAAAGGGGTGCATCTGCCTGTGCATTTAACAGCACAGATAGAATAATTCTGGAGACTGCCATACATCAGCTAGAGTGAACTTAAGGGGGAAGATGAAGACACAGTTGGCCCAAGCTGGCCTGGGAGGGGTGGCCATGACTGAAGAAAGTCCTTTCACCCAAGCTAGCAGCAACTCACCCTCTTTCCAAGCCAGACAGATGAATGCTCTTGGCAGGAAACAACAAATTCTTGCTGTTTCCCTCCAAAGAACAGAGGAACAGTAGAACAAAATGTGGAGGGTATTAGTAGGGGATATGATTAATTGATGTATTGATTTGATTTGATTTTCAAGACATGCTAATTCCTTAAAGCAAGAGGAAGTACTAGACTTTAGCTAATGTGGTTATGTGAGGTCTTATTTGCAGAGAAGAAAAATGAGCACGGAAAAAAGACATTCTTTTCTACCTTGGCCAGACACTCAAAGCACTTCGTTTATTTGGGTGGGTATTTGAAGTGAAAGTCAAGAGATGTCACAAGGGGGAAAGTTCTGCTCATATTGATCACTGGCTCCAAATTCTGCCCTGATAATTATGAATATAATTGCCCTTTATAGTGGTTGTGTATATTTGTCCTACTTCAAAGGCATTTTACCAATTCCTGGGTGTATATTCATAGTTAATCTAACCATATTATTAATTATGGGCTGATTCTTAATTGTATACATGTAGATAATTCACCTGTGGGCAATCAACAGAGAAGATAGTCTGGCTAATAGAAAAAGCAAAAGAATAGGGATTAGAAGATTATAAAAAAAAAACAGCGTTCGACACACAGAAAATGCTCAATAAAGGTTAGTTATTATTATTGTCACTCTCCCATATAAAAGTAGCTTGCCTACATCCTGGGGTTGTGGCTATAAGGAAATGAAGATAAGAAAGAGAATAAAGAATGCTTTGAAAAATTAAAAGTAGCTGTCTAAGGCAAGACGTTCTCATCCCCCTTATCTTCCAACAAATTTTGGGATTGCATTATCATTAGCTGGTGCGTGTTCCTGGAATGCAAAGTGGCTTTATTATTACATGGAAATGGATATAATCAAGTCAGGAAAATTCAATAGGGGAAAATATAATCCATTTATCCACAAATGCTAGATCCAAGGAAATGCTGGCTGTCCTCCAGTTTTGGTTTCTCAAAGCACTGGTTTCCACCAAAATAGGCAGCTGCCTGAGGGATAGTCTGACCCTTCCTCTCAATTAGCCTGGGCCTTGTGCCAGTGCAGGAGGCCCTTCCACACTGGACCCAGGGAAGGAGCAGTCTCACAGGGTTACCTGTAGGTTGTATCCACACTCAGGCTGGCTGCAGCCAACTCTGACGGAGGGATCCAGGCAGGCAACGTGTTCCCAGCAACCCATTTTGTCCACTCGAATAAGCCAGGCTCCACACGGATCTTCAAGAGATTTTCTTGTTGTAAACCTAAGAGGTAAAACAAACAAACAAAAAAAAGATGAATCTGAAGGAAATTCTACTGTGCTTTCAGTGGAGAAATAAATCATATGCCAAATTGTTGCCAAAAGTCTGATAAATCTGCTATTCTGTTTCCTACCAGATAATAGCCACAGCTAAAGGAATGTGGATGTGTGTGGGTTTGGGATGAGATTTTTAATCTTTGAGTGCGTTACAAACACATGAATTTACAGCTCCAGCCACACCACTAGGATGTACACTAATTAAGGGGAAAAAAAACACAAGTTGTTAACCATATAATTTATTCAATTCTATGATTATCATAATTCCTCTTTCTATATTATGTTCCATGACTGTCTAAGAAACTTCAGAAACCCACTTTGCACCCACTACTCTACGACAACTTATATTGTATTTTACCAGTATAGAATCTACTAATTTTCCCTACCAGAAAATCCAATATTGAATCTATACAAGTGCTACTGCACAAGTCCTGTGTTTCATTAAACTGTAACTACTCTCAGAGTAGGAATTTTTCCTGTTTCATTCTTTATGTTGCATTTAGCCCAATTTTTCTGTGCAAATTTAATACATAAAAATGCTTTATGGTAGTGAGGAGATTTATTTAAACTTAAAGAATCAAGACTCAAATATGGCTTAAATATATTTGTTGGCTAGTCTATTTCTGGCTCATTAGTTTCTTTGGTAAAAGTAAACAGTACAACTCCGCTTCTCCCAGTTTCCCCTCCAGTGAAATGAGAATGGAGATCTCTGTAACTCAAATTTCCGCAGACTGTAGGGTGAAAGCTGAGTATCTTTATACTAATGGTGTTTTTCAAGTCTTTCCAATTAACTAAAGAAACAAAGACGGTTAAGGTTTGCAGACACCTAGGAGCATTGTCACTGCAAACAAGAGGCAAACAGCAGAGTCGGAAAAAACTATTTAGCTGTTTAAGTGGGAAAAAACAAAAAATATGTAAGCTAACTGTCACCAGATACAACAACAACTTATCCAAGACAGTTTTAAATTTTCAAGAAAAAAATAGTATGTGTACCACTACTCCCTTTTATCTGCCAGCATATGATGTTGGGACTTCACAAAGATGTCTTCTGAAAAGCATCATTGCTGAAGAATTCCAGATTCAAAGCTGTTCTCCCATGACTCTGGCATAACTTAGGTAGAGGGCTGCCTAGAGACAGAGGGATGGACAGGTTGACCTTTATCAAGAGCTGAGCATCTTACCTTTCAGGATGTTGTGTGCAGTCTGAACGCAGCGCAGCGATGGGGAGCAGTAGACGTGATCAATAAGGGTGTTACTCTCTAATAAGGCCTCACCTACAGAGAAAACCCAAAGAAGGATGAATCTGAGGAGTTACCCAGCCTCAGTGCAGACTCAGCATGGGAGGAGGTTCCAGGCAGAACCTGCAAAGCTCCTTCCCAGACGGGGTTTCACACGGGGTGGGTGGTTTCATCTAGTTTCCCACAAATCCCCTGATCAGTTTTCATGAAACAGGCCAAGCAACAGGCCCTTCTTGTCTCTGTCTTTCCTTCTCTCTGGTGCTAACAAGCAATCAAATGTCCATCTACATGGGACTTAGCAGCAGGATAATGTCCTGACTTCAGCTTTGTGGTAAGGTGAGTGGGTTTAGCTTGTGTTAATTTTATTCTTGTGTTAATTTTATTCTGGGCTAAACAAAAATCTTCAGCTCATCATGTTCTTAGATACCAGAGGTAACTCCCTAAGTCTGTTACTTTAACACTTTTCTCGTGGAATTCACGTCCCTTCTTACTGGATAAAGTCCAAACACCTTAATATGGTGGACAGGTCTTCTGTGAACTTGTCTTTAATGATCTTTCCAATCTTGTCTCCAGCCCTGCCTCACAGTTCATGCTCTAGATGCAGGAAAGACTCTTTCCCCCCAGGCTCTTTATGCTATTTCTCACTTCTATGACTTGGTTTCTGTTGCCCTTCCCACCGAGGATACCATCCCTCCCTCCTGTTCCTTCTTTGCTCAGCCGTCTTCTACTTCAGTCTCAGTTGACCTCTCTTCTATGACTTTATTCTTCTCCCATAATACCCTGTACATGGCTCTATTATTGAGTATACTGTATTGTATGATACTTATCCATTTATTTATTTGTCTCCCTGAAGGTGGAATGCTTCTCCAACACCTAGCACAGTACCTTGCACAAAATAAGTCTTGATCGGTAAAGATTTGTTAAATGACTGAAAGGGACAAGACTGCTGTCTCTGCATGGCAGGTATGGAATAGGTCTATTTAGAATGGAGAAGCTTCAAAGTGTCAATTGGCCTCTATAAATTCAGCAATTCCATGGTCTCTCTCCTCACCCATCCTTGCCCTCTTCTTATGGCTGTGTCAGCAGATGCTGCTGTCTCGAACCAGAAGGCTGACCAGCCTGCTACCCCACTGATGTAAACCAAGTCTGACGTTTCCCAGCCCTGGATCAGAAACTCTTCAGTAGGGTTGATATTTTATTCTCTTTGGTAAACCATCCCAGTGCCAAGCACAGTGTCCCAAACTCAGTAGTTTTGTAACAAATCTCTTTCAAATTGGGGAATATATGACTTATAGAAAAATTATAGAAACCCTAAGAAGTGTTCTGGCATCCCTGCTGGAACCACGCTTTTGAAGAAGTAGCCAGGAAAGACTGTGCAATCACTCCAGGACATTTACCCACGAGCCTTGCTTGCATACACCCAAACACAGTGATTGGGGCATCTTTCTCGTAATCCCGGAAGCCCCCGCTCCGCTGAGGTAAGCTATGAGGCATGTTCAGGTTGGTGCGTATGTAGCGACCTGGAAAAAAAGGTTAGACAAAAGCTACATGAGTTTCTCATTTTCTTAGGACTCCTCTTGCCTCTTGGCCAAGGAGACTAAATTGGGCTCTCTGGGGCTTATGGAAAATATCAAGGCTGACACTTTTCTTGGGTAGAGTGATTTGGAATCCACTCTTTCATTCTGCTGACAAAAGTGACAAAAGATAGTTTTAAGAGGAGGCAACAACCAGATACTCTAAAGCAGGAGGCGTTCTCGGATAGCAAGATGCCACTCCAAGGAAAACAGAACCAAAATGGAGCCAAGGTGATTTAATGGCGCAGACGCCAGCCATGCAATCGGGACACGTGTCTCTGCATCTGACTTGGCCATATGACCGTGTGCAAGATATCTACCTTCTTTGGACCCTGGTGTCTCAGTTTATAAATTGGGGATGAGAAAGCTTGTTTGGTCCTTCCCTAATACTCAAGACAGTCAGTAAGGATTTATGTTGTGATAGATTACAAGCATTTTGTATAGTACACTGAACCATGCATGACTCTATCTAGAAAAATGCAGTTTGACTGTGTCCCCTAGGAGCCACGATCACTATACCAATGCTGAGCAGGCCAAACAACAACTCACCTTTGGCATCAAAGCACTGGGATAGCCAGTACTTCCCAAATACCACATCCATCCTCTCACCATGCCGACAGACAAAGAGGCGTCGCTTTTGAGGGCCAGGCTGGCTGTTGACTCTCAGAGGCTGCAGAGAGACAAAATCCATTAATGGGGAAACACATGGCAAAGCAGACATACCCTGGAGCCAGGAGCCAGGTGCCAGGGGAGTGGAGGTCTAGCAAAAGTTCTGCCAGTGTGTGACTTGGATAAGCCCTTTAACTACCTGGGATTTAGGTTGGCCTTTCTGTAAAATGGGGATAGTAAGACTCACCCCATAGACCTCACAAGTTATTTTGAGGCTCATATGAGATGATGACTGTAGGTGTTTTGCAAAAGACATTGGGCTACTTTTTAGGTTCTAAAGAATTGGGGTAGCTGGTGGTGGATACCTGGAACTATCAAACTACAACCCAGAACCCATGAATCTCGAAGACAGTTGTATAAAAATGTAGCTTATGAGGGGTGACAATGGGATTGGGAAAGCCATAAGGACCAAACTCCACTTTGTCTAGTTTATGGATGGATGTGTAGAAAAGTAGGGGAAGGAAACAAACAGACAAAGGTTCCCAGTGTTCTTTTTTACTTCAATTGCTCTTTTTCACTCTAATTATTATTCTTGTTATTTTTGTGTGTGTGCTAATGAAGGTATCAGGGATTGATTTAGGTGATGAATGTACAACTATGTAATGGTACTGTAAACAATCGAAAGTACGATTTGTTTTGTATGTCTGCATGGTATGTGAATATATCTCAATAAAATGATGATTAAAAAAAAAAAGACATTGGGCTAAAGGGAAGAGATGTTTGTTTGGTGTAGGATCTATATTTTCTAAATATAACTTCTACAGTCAGTTTGTTCAAACACCACAATTACATGGAAAATTGAATAGGAAGTGAGATATGGTAGGTCTCTACAGGTTAGAGTGAAATAGCAACACATCCCAAAGTAATTTGGGTGGAGAATAAAAATATATATTCAGAGCCCCCTGAGGAGCTGGGGGAAAATCCGGAGGTATTGGACTTCCTCACTGGATCACTGCTGATGTTCTCACAAATATGGGGGACTGGTGGTTTGGTATGCTGAGCCCTCTGTCTTGGGGCTTGCCCCTAGGAAGCTTGTTACTGCAAAGGAGAGGCTAAACCTGCTTGTAATTGTGCCTAAGGATCTCCCCCTGAGTGCCTCTTTGTTGCTCAGATGTGGCCCTCTCTATCTAGCTAAGCCAATTTGGCAGGTGAAATCACTGTCCTCCCCACTACGTGGGACCTGACTCCCAGAGATGTAAATCTCCCTGGCAAGGTAGGATATGACTCCCGGGGAAGAATCTGGACTCGGCATTGTGGAATAGAGAACATCTTCTTGACCAAAAGGGGGATGCAAAATGAAACAAAATTAAGTTTCAGTGGCTGAGAGATTTCAAATGGATTCGAGAGGTCACTCTGGTGGGCATTGTTATGCACTATATAGATAACACATTTTAGGTTTTAATGTATTGAAATAGCTAGAAGTAAATAGTTGAAACTACCAAACTCCAACCCAGTAGCTTTGACTCTTGAAGACAATTGTATGACAATGTAGCTTACAAGGGGTGACAGTGTGATTGTGAAAACCTTGGGGATCACACTCCCTTTATCCAGTGTATGGATGGATAAGTAGAAAAGTGGGGACAAAAACTAAATGAAAAATAGGGTGGGATGGGGAGGGGGATGGTTTGGATGTTCTTTTTTATTTTTATTTTTTATTCTTATTCTGATTCTTTCTGGTATAAGGAAAATGTTCAAAAATAGATTGGGGTGATGAATGTACAACTATATGATGGTACTGTGAACAGCTGATTGTACATCATGGATAACTGTATGGTATGTGAATATATCTCAATGAAACTGAATTTAAAAAAAAAGATGTTGGGCTATAAAATGTTGTCATTGTTGTTGCTGACGTTTGGCTAGTAGGAAGACCATTTGGCTGATCGGTGGAACATGGAGGCCTCTAGTTACCACTCAGAGGTAACACTAGCCATTAGTTTAGACATAGCTTTCTAGTGGTACAGCTTCCTTCCCAAAAGGGATGTTTCATCACCTTCTTCAGGGAGCAAGGACTTTGGTTGACTAGAGTCCTCATGGTCTCTTCCAACAATGAGGTCCTGTGTTGCCTATTCTAATCCCAGCTTGGGCACAGATGTCTGAACTTCTACACAGTGACGTGCCCAGAAATGGCTCGGGGAGGGCAGTTGCTACTTCTGGGTGCTAAAATAGGCAAGTCTCATCACAAGCATGTCCCAGATGGCCTCGGTTTCTATAACTGCTGTGTGGATCCTTACTATTCTTTCTATATTCCTTCCTTCTGATAGAGCCAACTCTCCCCAGTTTCCTTGGTGCTAGCAGGAGCATGTTGGCCAGCACTTTACACTTGCTTCCAGTTGCCCTGACAAGGTTAGTGTGTACTGGCAACAGGGTCTTTCTCATCTCTTCTTCTGTTATTCCTCATTCAAACCCTGGGCTCCAGCCCAAGTGGTCTACCCTCTTGATCCTCAACACACTTGACTTTCAACTTGCCTTTGGCTATGCTGTTCACCAATGACTCCACCCACTCCTCCCATCTCCAACCTTCCTTGGAAAAGCTGACTTCTACCTAGCACTCACTATATGCCAGGAACTGTGCAAAACACCTTCCTCTTCTTATTTCCTATAATCTTCACAACAACCTATGAAATACATACAACTGTGAGTGTTAATTCTACATTACAAATGAAATGTCCTCCTCTCCCTGTGGAACTGCCTTCCTCACAAATGCCAGGGGTCATCGCCAGAATCACTCATCTGACCCTGCCTAGCCTTGAATTTTTTTTTTTTTTAATTTAAATTACTTTTATTTGGTCTCAAGAATACAGATTGGCTCTGCAACAGGATTACTTAGTTGCAGATTTTCAAAAAGCTGTCTAGACCTCTAAAAGCAAGCACCCAAAAACCCATAACCCATATTAGTCTCAGTTATGTTGATTTTTTTTAATGTGTACAATTCAGTGATTTTTAGTATATTTACAGAGTTGTTTCACCAGTATCACCTTCTATTTTTAGAACATTTCCATCAAAATAAACCTCCAGCTCATCAGTAGTCTCTCTTCATCAGCTCCTGGCAATCACTGATTTACTTTCTGTCTCTCTATATTTGTCTTTTCCTGATGTTTCTTATAAATGGAATTAGACAAGTGGTCTTTTGTGACTGGTTCCTTTTACTTAGCTTAATGATTTTGAGGTTTATCTATGTTGTAGCATGTATCATTACTTAGTACTTCATTTCTTTTTATTGCCGAATAGTATTACATATATTGATTTCTAAAAAAATTATTCTGGTAACATACATATAATTTCCCATTTTAATTACTTTTTGTGTGTACAGTTCAGTGTTATTAATTATATTTACAATATTGTGCTATCATCACCACCATCCATTAGCAAAACTTCATATCTTGATTTTTGTTTTTATTTTGCATTACATCTTAAAAATTTTTGTTATATTTTCTCATGAGACAGAAGAGTGGCAGTTCACTTAAGAATGAAATCAAATGTGTCTATTCATTCCATAAATATCTGATAGCCTTGTGAATTTAGCCTTGAATTTTTGTCTCTCTCTTATATTCCTGTGTCCTATCTTCCCGAGAGTTCGGGAACCTTTGGGGGCAGGAGGGGCAATGCTGCTATTTCAATAGGAGTCAGGGAATCCTGATTAGCGTTGCGAGTGTGACCCTAACATTCAGTCTCACCTGCATGGGCTGGCAGATGATGGTGAGGGGAGTCGTCTCCCCTAGTCCCTGGTCCTCATACTGCCGCCTCTCCAAGATGCCATCACCAAACGTGAGAGAGTTGGAAGACGATGTATTTAAGATCGAATGAGAACTGCAGAGGAAGATAAAGAAGATGGTAACTGCTTTGGCCAGGAGTCATCAGCGCATCATCCTTTGGCTCACCAGGAGTGTGGGAATTAGCAGGAAGTGGCAGCAGAACGGCTGGGAAATCTGGGCAGGGGGCTCCACGTTCCTTGGGAGGAACATCTTGTTTTGTGCTGAAGCCTTGCATTAATAAATCAGTGGACAGATTTCTGCACTTACTTACAGATGCATTCACCCCTCTGGGCAGGGATGGTGCCCAATGACTTGGTGGCTTGTTACAAAGCCACAGGCAAAGTTGGAACCAAAGGCAAATCAAAGGGGATAATGAGGTATCAATTATGTACCATTGTTTTCAGCTATTTTTCCGGATTGAAAAGAAGTAAACAATTCCTATTGCCTTTAATCTTTTCCATGGTAATCTTCCTCTGAATTTAAGAATGAGAGGCAGGAATTTTACTGTCTCCACCGTGCCTGGGACTCCCTGAAGGCTGTTATCCCCCATGCTTCCATCTTCAGTCTCAGAACTCTATCCCCACCTCAATAACGCTTCCAACAAGATGATGCCTCTGGAATCATTTCGGAAGAGGCCATTCTCAGCAGATGTGCAGAGCTGTGAGCCAAGAACACTCATTTCTGAGTATAACACTGTAACTTCAGAAGCCCAAAAGAGGTCTTGCTGAAAGGCCTGCAGGCAAATCATGCCAGTTTTAAATTATTTTAAACAGTAAGGCCTCCAAAAAGCTTTATCTAATAAATATGGCTATTTAAATTTGGTTGTTAGGCGAATCCAAAGAACATCTCCTTCTGCAACTCAGGGCCACGCCAAAGGGAGTATTTAGATTTTAGATTTCTCGCTTCTTCACTATGAAGGGTACCCATACATCCCAGTTTGCCCAGTGTAGTCCTGGTTTGGGCCTGTTGACCCAGCAATCTGTCCAGTTTAGCACCTGTTCAGGATTATTTAACAAAGTGTAATTACGAGAATTTTATTTTTGAAAAGAACTAATTTTATATTCACCAATTTAATAAAGCCAGTCGACCTTATCATAAATCATTGGCTTTATTATAAGACCATACAAAAATGATTTTAATAATTTTAGCACCTTTTTTACTCTCAACAGTCTCCCATTTTCAACTGTAAATGACAGACTTGCCCTACTTACAAGCAAAAATCTCAGAAGCCTCATGCCCTAAAAAAGTGATTTCAGCCCTTGTGCACATCACAATCCCCAGGGAGCTTTAAAGAATACAAAAGCCCAGGCCCCACCCCCCCAGATCGTGATTTAGTAGGCCTGGGGTGGGACCCAGGAATCTAGAGTTTGGCAAAGTTGCTTTAATGTCTGACGGGGAGCCAGGTGAGACTTGTATGCAAAAACTGGAGTAACAGTGTGCAGCCTGAGGAAACCTTGTGTTCTACCTAGTAGATCAGTCTAACAGACCAGCCGCAGTCCCTGATTTTAAACAGAGACCCTCCCTACCATCACACAGTTAAAGAAAATTCAGTTTTACCATCTGCTTCTTCAAATCTTCAGGGCCCAAGGTGTCTGGATATATGGAATTGCCCGACATTCTGCTTGCACATGTCTCTTAATTCCTTTACTTGATTACAATTGTGAAGACACATAGAGAATCCCTTTTCTCCCTCCTTCGGTTCATTTGGCAAAGAGAATGTCAGCCTCCTTTCATTCTTAACTGTCACTGTAATCAAAGGGACTGATTCACTCTGAGACCGTTTGGGGCTGTTGCTTCCAATAAGGCAATAGTCAGATGCTTTATATTGAGAATAATGCAGGGAAGGAGCTGAGCCTGGCGTCCCAGGCACTGGGGCACGGTGGCACCTCCCTAGGGCACACCAGGCTTGTGGGTAAGCCCACAAGGACTGGGCCAACCCAGCCCACTCCAGGGGACACAGTGGGGCTCCACCAGCTGACAAGTATCTAGGGATACAGAACCAGGTAAGACATTCCAAGAAGGATGGTGAGAAAATATTTCCTCTGGAGGAACTTAGAGGACTGAGAAGCCCAGGGTAAGAAGGAGGATTAGGGGTCCTTTACCCCAAGCCTCTAGTGTTCCCCAAATCCCCTCTGCAGCTCCCCATCCAGTCAGCCAGGTCCTGGGGAACATCCTCCCGTGGTTCTGCCTCCTGGTGTCTTTCTTTGGTCAGGGACAAGAGAAGATCTGGGCCTTCTCAGTAAGCTGGACTCTGCCTCCCTGAGAGATTTCTACCTCGGGAGTTAAACAAGAAAGCCCAGTTGTTCCACTATAGGACTGCTTTTGTGGAAGAAGCATTCAATTGGAAGAGCATCGTATGGAAAGCCTGGAAAACAAGAGCTAGGAAAAAGGAATAATCATAATGCTAATGGTTACTCTATGTGTAGTGCTGTTATATACCTGGCACTGAGTGTTGGGGATTGAATCATGTCCCCAGCAAAGACATGTTCAAGCCTTAACTCCTGGTCCTGTGGGTGTGAACTCATTTGTAAACGGGATCTCTGAAGATCCTACTAAGATGAAGTCAAACAGAATCAGGGCGGGCTTTAACCTGGCATGGCAGAAGTCTTTACAAGCAGAGAAAAATTTGGACACAGAAACCGCACAGCCAAGGAGGAGAGAGAATGAGACAGAGCTCCACGTGACGGAGGCACAGATAGATTGCCAGCAAGCCACCATTAGAATGTGATGTATTTCAAAGAAGGCAAGGCCTACAGATACCTTAATTTTGGACTTCTAGACTCCAAACTGTGAGTATTTCTGGTGCTTGAGCCACCCAGCTTGTGGCATGTGTCATACCAGCCCTGGCAAACTAAGACACAGACCCGTGTAAAGCTCAGCACTCATCTCAGTCTTCAAAACACTCCTATGAAGTCAGTGTGACTATTATCTCCATTTTTTAGATGAGCAAACTGAGGCTCAGAAAGGTTAGGTAACTAAGCTAAGGTCACACAGCTAGTAAGGGAGAGAGTTAGGATTCGAATCCCAGACTGTTGGACATCGAGGCCCAAATTCCCAATTCCTACTTCCTAATGCCTCCTGAAATGTACTGGTATTAGTCTGTCCCCACCCTCACCACGGTTGCCCATGGCAGCAGAGAGTTTCACTTCAGACATGTTTCCTAGGGAAATAACATCATGAATCATTTCTCAAAACAACAAGGAGGTGACACACAGACCTCCCTGTGATCCGCCAGCTGAAGTCAGTGAGGATCACTTGTGCTTCCACCTGAGCTAGAATTTAGGCAAGAATAGGTTTAGATGGGGTGATCTTAAAAGGCTGAACAAGGCCCTTTACTCTTCTCCCACATCTAGTCCTACTTTCAAGAAACAGATGTGGGGACTGTGCTTCATCAGACAATCTTTTAGCTCCCAGCTTATTAATGTATATTTTGCTTTCCCTGTTTCTACAGGGATAAAATGATGGCTTTGGAAACTCATCGTGAAACATTCCTGAAAAAGCAAATGGTTGGGGAACATGAGACAGAGTTGACCTTCCAACTTGTGCCACAAAATGCTGGATGTTCATGAGCTGGGGGATGGGATGGAGAGAAGGGGATGGATTGTTGGGTAGGTGGTTATTAAGAATGTTCTTTACCATCTTTGGAGTTAACAGTTTGTCTGCTTATTGTTAACCAGGGGAGGGGAACTTCCTTTTATTCCCCCCCTCCATGCAAAAGACTCATTGAAGTCAGCCCTCTCTGCTTCTCTTTTGTGGCTATAATTACAATGCTAGCCACCAAGCAGCTGGTGCTCAGGGCTTCCGGCTCACAGCCACGTTGGCACATGGCAAGAACAAGAGGGAGGAAAAACAAACCAGCATGTTCGCCCTGGCTAGATGCCCACGTGCACCAGGGAAGTGCTGGCTTTGAGCTTCTCGGATTGAGAAAGAGAAGGTGCCTTTTGTTCTTATTTTATCCATCAGGACAAAGCTGGCCATTCAACACAAGCTACCGAGAATGGGACTAACTAGTATGGGCTGGGGGCAAGACAGTAGTGAGGGCCTAGGTGGAAAGTTATCTTCCTAATGAAGGCTGGGGTGACATGCCCTATTTAGGTTTTGAAAACTGCCCATTGCCATAGACACAGTCTGTCTCCTAGGTATTCGTGTGGCAAGTCTGGGGACTTGCTCAGGGTCACCTAGCAAGCCAGGGGTACAGTTAGGTCTTCTAACCCTTGAAAATCCTTTCACTACCTATCTGGTTAGCATCACGGGAATTTACCCAGCTGCTCTAGGGAGCCAGACCATCTCGAGCAATAACCCAAGACAAGGTGGACAGAAGCCCTAAACGATGAAGAATTAGCCCTAGAATGATGACATACTTCAGCCTGAAGAGATGGTTTAGTCTATGATCAGGAACTCAGGCAGACAGTTACCGCAAAGGGTGCAGGCAGAGAGAAGCAGAGCAATCCCTCTCTCATCTTCCCCATGCCTCAAGTCAGCCTGCGTCTTGGAATTCTGGAACCACTAGAGCCTTCTTCCCCACAGGCTCCATTTCCTACTGCTGCTGTCTCATGCGTCCAGGATCAAGTTCATATCCCTGCACCTCCTGCATGTCTGCCGTAGCAGCAGGTGAAGGTCTTTGAGTCTGCTTACCCATGGAATATCCAGGTGCTGCATTCGTCAGCCTTGGTGATGTAATTCTCAGGCAGGAGTCCAGAACAGCCGGTGGTTAAGGATGTGCCGTAGATCCAGCCCTCGCTGGTGCTGGTCTGCTCCATGGGAGACATGAAGATGAAGTCCCCAGGGACCAGCTCCAGCTCGTCGTCGTTCTGTGGGGTGTAGGGGTAGATGACCTGTAATGTCTGAAAAAGGAAGAGAAGGATGGGTGAGACCCAGGGAGATCCAGCCTGTTCTTCCACGTGCTGCCAAAGTGGGACCATGTGTTCCGCATTAACGATGCACACATCCAGATGTTGACATTTACAGGAGCCCATGGGGTCTTCAAGCTCTAAGAAGACTTGGATTCAGATCAGAAAGCATTTCTTCTCTCTTCAGGGCATTGTGGGTGTGTGGCTGGTGCTACTGGATGGTTCCAGACTTTCCTTCAGGCACGTCTTCGCTTCCCATCAGAATTCAGATATGGTTTTTAGAAATTCATCTGAAAGCCCATTTGCCCTCCAGGAAACTGCTGTACAAATGGATTTGGACCTAGCTTCCCCTGCTCCATCTGCTGGGGTAGGCACCATAGCAGATACTTGAAACCCAGCTCATGGAAAGTGGGTCTTCCATCTGGGGGTTACAGGTGGGGTAGATGGAGGGACTCTCCCACAGGAAGGGCTTGGGAATGAAGGATCCCCCCTTCTATATTACTCAGCTGCTTAAACAAGACTTGGTCCCTGCCTGCCAGGAGCTGTCTTTAAACCTAGAGTTTTAACGAAGACCCCGAAAGACAAATGTCTTTCACAGACATCAGTGCGTGCATGGGTATGGAACCAGCTTTCATCAGAAAACAGCTGGAGACCACATCTCCCTTCTTCGGGCTCTGAAAAAGCACCCAGGGCCAACCCACAGACCATGCTGCCTGGCTGATTCATTCCATTTTATACCTACCTTTCCTGCTATACGTAACTACCATCGGCATAGGTGTGAAGGTAC
Organism: Choloepus didactylus; assembly: GCF_015220235.1. Classification (NCBI taxonomy): domain Eukaryota; kingdom Metazoa; phylum Chordata; class Mammalia; order Pilosa; family Megalonychidae; genus Choloepus; species Choloepus didactylus. The sequence continues at coordinate 138,199,151 of NC_051312.1, read as the reverse complement.
TTTAGCAAACATTTATTTTACCCATTAAAAAAATCAACAGCAGGAGGCAACAGTGGTAAGAAAAATATTTCCTCTCTTATTTAACCTGAGACTCTGAGATGAAGAATGCTTTAAGAGGTTTCTTAAGGTCCCAAAGTCAACTTCTGTTTCCAACCTTCAGATTTTTTAACTTTACTTGGCCTCAGTTTTCTCATTTGTAGAATAACACCTGGATAATAAAAGTTAAAGGGGATGATCTTTAAAAACTCCTTAGTGTTTGCAGATGATATGATCTTATATCTAGAAAACCCTGAGAAATCAACGATACACCTACTAGAGCTAATAAACAAATTTAGCAAAGTAGCGGGATACAAGATTAATGCACATAAGTCAGTAATGTTTCTATATGCTAGAAATGAACAAACTGAAGAGACACTCAAGAAAAAGATACCATTTTCAATAGCAACTAAAAAAATCAAGTACCTAGGAATAAACTTAACCAAAGATGTAAAAGACCTATACAAAGAAAACTACATAACTCTACTAAAAGAAATAGAAGGGGACCTTAAAAGATGGAAAAATATTCCATGTTCATGGATAGGAAGGCTAAATGTCATTAAGATGTCAATTCTACCCAAACTCATCTACAGATTCAATGCAATCCCAATCAAAATTCCAACAACCTACTTTGCAGACTTGGAAAAGCTAGTTATCAAATTTATTTGGAAAGGGAAGATGCCTCGAATTGCTAAAGACACTCTAAAAAAGAAAAACGAAGTGGGAGGACTTACACTCCCTGACTTTGAAGCTTATTATAAAGCCACAGTTGCCAAAACAGCATGGTACTGGCACAAAGATAGACATATAGATCAATGGAATCGAATTGAGAATTCAGAGATAGACCCTCAGATCTATGGCCGACTGATCTTTGATAAGGCCCCCAAAGTCACCGAACTGAGCCATAATGGTCTTTTCAACAACTGGGGCTGGGAGAGTTGGATATCCATATCCAAAAGAATGAAAGAGGACCCCTACCTCACCCCCTACACAAAAATTAACTCAAAATGGACCAAAGATCTCAATATAAAAGAAAGTACCATAAAACTCCTAGAAGATAATGTAGGAAAACATCTTCAAGACCTTGTATTAGGAGGCCACTTCCTAGACTTTACACCCAAAGCACAAGCAACAAAAGAGAAAATAGATAAATGGGAACTCCTCAAGCTTAGAAGTTTCTGCACCTCAAAGGAATTTCTCAAAAAGGTAAAGAGGCAGCCAACTCAATGGGAAAAAATTTTTGGAAACCATGTATCTGACAAAAGACTGATATCTTGCATATACAAAGAAATCCTACAACTCAATGACAATAGTACAGACAGCCCAATTATAAAATGGGCAAAAGATATGAAAAGACAGTTCTCTGAAGAGGAAATACAAATGGCCAAGAAACACATGAAAAAATGTTCAGCTTCACTAGCTATTAGAGAGATGCAAATTAAGACCACAATGAGATACCATCTAACACCGGTTAGAATGGCTGCCATTAAACAAACAGGAAACTACAAATGCTGGAGGGGATGTGGAGAAATTGGAACTCTTATTCATTGTTGGTGGGACTGTATAATGGTTCAGCCACTCTGGAAGTCAGTCTGGCAGTTCCTTAGAAAACTAGATATAGAGCTACCATTCGATCCAGCGATTGCACTTCTTGGAATATACCCGGAAGATCGGAAAGCAGTGACACGAACAGATATCTGCACGCCAATGTTCATAGCAGCATTATTCACAATTGCCAAGAGATGGAAACAACCCAAATGTCCTTCAACAGATGAGTGGATAAATAAAATGTGGCATATACACACGATGGAATACTACGCGGCAGTAAGAAGGAACGATCTGGTGAAACATATGACAACATGGATGAACCTTGAAGACATAATGCTGAGCGAAATAAGCCAGGCACAAAAAGAGAAATATTATATGCTACCACTAATGTGAACTTTGAAAAATGTAAAACAAATGGTTTATAATGTAGAATGTAGGGGAACTAGCAGTAGAGAGCAATTAAGGAAGGGGGAACAATAATCCAAGAAGAACAGATAAGCTATTTAACGTTCTGGGGATGCCCAGAAATGACTATGGTCTGTTAATTTCTGATGGATGTAGTAGGAACAAGTTCACTGAAATGTTGCTATATTACGTAACTTTCTTGGGGTAAAGTAGGAACATGTTGGAAGTTAAGCAGTTATCTTAGGTTAGTTGTCTTTTTCTTACTCCCTTGTTATGGTCTCTTTGAAATGTTCTTTTATTGTATGTTTGTTTTCTTTTTAACTTTTTTTTCATACAGTTGATTTAAAAAAGAAGGGAAAGTTAAAAAAAAAAAAAAAAAAGAAAAAAGACAAACAAGGGAAAAAAAAAAAAGATGTAGTGCCCCCTTGAGGAGCCTGTGGAGAATGCAGGGGTATTCGCCTACCCCACCTCCATGGTTGCTAACATGACCACAGACATAGGGGACTGGTGGTTTGATGGGTTGAGCCCTCTACCATAAGTTTTACCCTTGGGAAGACGGTTGCTGCAAAGGAGAGGCTAGGCCTCCCTGTATTTGTGCCTAAGAGTCTCCTCCTGAATGCCTCTTTGTTGCTCAGATGTGGCCCTCTCTCTCTGGCTAAGCCAACTTGAAAGGTGAAATCACTGCCCTCCCCCCTACGTGGGATCAGACACCCTGGGAAGTGAATCTCCCTGGCAACGTGGAATATGACTCCCGGGGAGGAATGTAGACCCGGCATCGTGGGATGGAGAACATCTTCTTGACCAAAAGGGGGATGTGAAAGGAAATGAAATAAGCTTCAGTGGCAGAGAGATTCCAAAATGAGCCGAGAGATCACTCTGGTGGGCACTCTTACGCACACTTTAGACAACCTTTTTTAGGTTCTAAAGAATTGGGGTAGCTGGTGGTGGATACCTGAAACTATTAAACTACAACCCAGAACCCATGAATCTCGAAGACAGTTGTATAAAAATGTAGCTTATGAGGGGTGACAATGGGATTGGGAATGCCATAAGGACCAAACTCCACTTTGTCTAGTTTATGGATGGATGTGTAGAAAAGTAGGGGAAGGAAACAAACAGACAAAGGCACCCAGTGTTCTTTTTTACTTCAATTGCTCTTTTTCACTCTAATTATTATTCTTGTTATTTTTGTGTGTGTGCTAATGAAGGTGTCAGGGATTGATTTAGGTGATGAATGTACAACTATGTAATGGTACTGTAAACAATCGAAAGTACAATTTGTTTTGTATGACTGCGTGGTATGTGAATATATCTCAATAAAATGATGATTTAAAAAAAAAAAAAAAAAAAAAAAAAAAAATCCTTAGGAGAGAGACCTGTACACTGGTGGTGGTGGTGGTGGTGGGGAATCCTAGAAATTTCTACCAAAGCATGCTGCCTGATCTCCAGGGTCATATCCTTCGCTGCTGACCTTGACCCCTGCAACCTGAGCTGGGTAGGTCTGTGAGCAAATCAGCTTGCTGATGTCAAAGTGACACACCAGAACATGTTATAAAGAAAGATTTTCCTTCTGGGTATCGCTAATGAGAGGAATAAGTAAAAATGTGATTTCCCAGAGGTTGGAAGTGACAGTCCATAGGATTCATTTGCACTACTGGATTTCTGGTTTTCCTTTGGTTTAGGGCAAATTCTCTATTTCTTCTCTCTAGCATCTTTTAGTTCTACGTCTTGCTTGCCAATGGCTTCCCCAATCCTTTTCCTGTCTCTCTGCCACATACACATACTCACACAACTTTTCCAAACTTAACCAGGAAGGTTTTCTTCTGGGTTGCTAAAACACCTTAAAGAAAACAATTATTCACAAGGGCTCTCTTAAATATCAAAGTTGAGTATGTGATGATCCACCAAAAGGAACATTCTTTTTCCTGGGACAGGGTGGAGAGAGGCACCGAGCCATGGGGAAGCAAGTCTAAGCTTGTGTTCCTTAGATACTCAAGCAAAGCATGGTTTTGGATAATAGTGCCTTTGGCCCAATGGAGTCCTTCTTTTGAGAAGTTCTAAGCTACTTCAGAGAAGAACTCATTCCTTCAATCACCCAGAAGCCCTATTCCGTTTCTACAATGTCTCCAGAGAAATCAAGGCACAGCAAAGTTTGGAAACAATATGTCCTGGGCATACAGTAGTTGGACAATAAGTCACTTTGACTTATTGAATGAACAATAAAAGAATTAAGGTATTGCAGCAAATCTAAAATTTTAACTGGTACCCATGCCCATCACCCTTTCCCACTCACCAAAGAACATGCAAAATCATGTGCGAGATACCAGGACACATGCCTAGTTTTGTACTCTATTATACATATTCTTATGTTTTATGTTTAGCATCTATTGTAAGACTTCTTGAGTCTATCTCAGGTGTGTTTTTCCTTGCTTACAACACTGGGAGTAAACTCAAAGTTTGTTGACTGACTTCTTGTGAAGGGCAGGTGCACCTCCAGGTGACTGCAGGAACTGACCCTCATGGATTTCAAGCCCTTTTTACTCTTAATGACGATAGTAGGCTCAGCAATGTTTTTGTTGCACCTAGTCTGTGCTGGCTGTTGTGTTAGGGCCGTTCCATGAATCATCTTATTTAGTCCTCACCGCAGTCCAGCAAAATATTATATATATTTCACAGATGAGAAAACTAAGGATTGGAGAGTTGTACAAGAAGTAAAAGTGAATCTAATAACTGTTAAAGTGATTGAGCCAGGATTTGAAGCCAGGTGTGCTCGACTCCAAAATTCATGCTTCCTGCGGAACTCTGCCCCACCTGGATTTCTGTGGGTTGGCACAGAAAGCTGGCATGGCCCAGTGCAATCACTAATGTAGAAGAGCCTCCAGGAAACACATTTGCAAGGCCAAATCAAGGAAGTGGTCCAAACAACATAGGGATGAGACCTGGGAATTTCTCTTAGCATTACCCTGCTATGTTGAGTATTCCTGGCAAAACCGCTTCCTTCTCTGGACCACTGTTACCTCCCTGGAATAATCAATCCAACCTGCCTCCTGGGGATGGGGTAAGGAAGAAGGAAGGCAAGAAGAGGTTTGCAGATGGCGGGCTCAAGTAATGCCAAGTGACTTTGGAGGGAGAGGTCTGTTCTAAAAGGGCCGTGGAGAGCTTTATCGGAAGGAACAGTAATAAATGAGCTTTTACAAATAAGAGATAAAAGAGGCCAACTTATTTTTAGAATATAATTCATGTGGGCGTTTGCTACCTCTTTCCCTCCGTGCCAATTGAACAGAATGTGGGTCACGCAGAAAAGCAATTACCCTCTGTATTAACTGGAGGGCAGTGTTGATTAGAGGATATTCTTTGTAAAATTCCACTGCCACCTTTCTTCCCTTAGAAAGGTGACCTCTCAGAGCCCATCTGTATGCAACCATTGACATTTTTTTTTTCTTTCTTTTTTGTCCTCAAGGAGAGCAAATAGCTTTCTAATCGGCTATACCCCTTGTCATCTTCAGGGCTCATCCTAAGCAATTTCAACGGATGTCAGAATTCTTAAATAAGATTAGCCCAGTTGGAATATTTTGTCTTGGCAGAAACTTGCACTAAATGATCTGAAAGGAGGACATAACCTTCCCATCAGTGGCTACAGGGGTGGGTTGCCCATTTCTGATGCTCACAGGACCCCAGGTCTAGCCCTTTGATTCATGGGTCAACACATTACAACCCTTCCAAGACAATGAGGAGCTGGCCTGGTCTGGACCTGTCACTCTACCACCCTGAGTTTCTAATGTATTCATATTAAAAGAAAGTCTAGAGAGGCAGAACTTAAGACGGCAGCTAGGTGAGACAGGGCAAAAAAACATCTCTGTGAAAAATACTAGATAAAAGCTAGAAAGTGACCCAGAACACCAGTTCCAGCGATGCACCAGCCGGACGGACCGTGCGTTTGGTGAAACCGGGAGTCTGTGTTCTGAAACGAGTGAGTGAGTCGGCTGAAAGTCTGGCAGCCGCGCTTGTGGAGAAACTGTGGGTTGGCATTTGGAGACGGACTAGTTCTTTAAAAAAAAAAACAAAAAAAAAAAAACCCAGCAGTGGCTGCAGTTACAACGGTGAGAACCATGCAGTGAAGCATGGCAGGAGCGGGCTGAACCAACGTCTCGGGGCCAGGGGGGCAGAGGGGAGCCAAAAGGAGAAAGAAACCACACCGCTTGCAGCCATCACCCCGGCGGGCTGGGGATGCTTCTGCCCGGGGCTGGAGTTATAGCCCAGAGCCGTGCCGAGGGTCCCAGTGTGACGGGGAGTGTTTCCCGCAGCACAGCACACATGCCACAATATTGGCCGTGGACAGTGGCCTTTAGGGCACCCATAGCTAATTGTCCCGGAGCTGGGAGGGCGGAGCTGTGTGAAAGGGGGAAATTAACACGCCCCATTCAGCCATCTTTACAGCAGGCTGGGAGTGCCCCTGCACGGCCCGGCGGCCCAGGGCTTCCCTGGAGGCCAGCGCGCACTTGTGATGTGGCACAGCCTTCCCTCAGCAGAGGTCCTGGAAGAGCATGGCTGACAAGGGGGACCCGCTCGGAAATCCAGGGACCCTACGCCAATACCAAGGACTTGTGGGTCAATGACAGAGACAACCTGTGACAAGACAGAAATGGAGGCTTAGACTCTTGCAACAGCCTTAAATCTCCAGGAACACCTGGGAGGTTTGATTATTAAAGCTGCCCTGTCTCCCTAACCAACCAGACACACGCCCCACATTCAGGGCGGACAGCATCAACACACACCCAAACTTAGTGCACCTATTGAACCCCACAAGAATCAGATCCCCATACACCACAAAGACAAAGTTGGGGAAAACTGACTTGAGGGGAATAGGTGACTCGCGGATGCCATCTGCTGGTTAATTAGAGAAAGTGTACTCCACCAAGTTGTAGATCTGATGAATTAGAGATCAGTATTTTTTATATCCTGAAAGAACCCTGTCAAGTAAAGCAAATGCCAAGAGGCCAGAAACAACAGAAAATCTTAAAGCATATGATAAAACCAGACGATATGGAGAACCCAAACCCAAACACCCAAATCAAAAGATCGGAAGAGATACAGTACTTGGCGCAATTAATCAAAGAACTAAAGTCAAACAACGAGAACATGGCACAGGATATAAAGGACATAAAGAAGACCCTAGAAGAGCATAAAGAAGAAATTGCAAGAGTAAGTAAAAAAATAGAAGATCTTATGGAAATAAAAGAAACTGTTGGCCAAATTAAAAAGACTCTGGATACTCAAAATACAAGATTAGAGGAAGTTGAACAATGACTCAGCATCCTCGAGGACCACAGAATGGAAAATGAAAGAACAAAAGAAAGAATGGGGAAAAAAATCGAAAAAACTGAAATGGATCTCAAGGATGTGATAGATAAAATAAAACGTCCAAATTTAAGACTCATTGGGGTCCCAGAAGGGGAAGAGAAGGGTAAAGGTCTAGAAAGAGTATTCAAAGAAATTGTTGGGGAAAAATTCCCAAGCCTTCTACGCAATATAAATACACAAAGCATAAATGCCCAGCAAACTCCAAATAGAATAAATCCAAATAAACCCACTCCGAGACATATTCTGATCAGACTGCCAAATACTGAGGAGAAGGAGCAAGTTCTGAAAGCAGCAAGAGAAAAGCTATTCAGCACATACAAAAGAAACAACATAGGACTAAGTAGTGACTACTCAGCGGCCACCATGGAGGCAAGAAGGCAGTGGCATGACATTTAAAATTCTGAGAGAGAAAAATTTCCAACCAAGAATATTTTATCCAGCAAAGCTCTCCTTCAAATTTGAGGGAGAGCTTAAATTTTTCACAGACAAACAAATGCTGAGAGATTTTGCCAATAAAAGACCTGCCCTACTTCAGATACTAAAGGAGCCCTACTGACAGAGAAACAAAGAAAGGAGAAAGAGATATAAACAGATACATATGGAACCTTACATCCCAAATTAACAGGACACTCATTTTTCTCTAGTGATCACAGATCTTTCTCCAGAAGGGACCATATGCTGGGACATAAAACAAGCCTCAATAAATAAAAAAAAAAATTGAATTTATTCAAAGCACATTCTCTGACCACAATGGAATACAAATAGAAGTCAATAACCATCAGAGACTTAGAAAATTCACAAACAACTGGAGGGTAAAAATGAGGGGGAGATGAAAACATTCCTGGATAATCAAAAGCTGAGGGACTTCATCACCAGTAGATCAGTCCTGTAAGAAATGCTAAAGGGAACTGAGCAGGCTGAAAGTAAGGGACACTAAACAATTGACTGAAACCACATGAAGAAATAAAGATTTCCAGTAAAGACCACATGGTAAATATAAATACCAATACTACTGTATTTTTGATTTGTAACTCTACCATTTACTTCCTACAGGATCTAAAATACATAAACTGTAATGATAAATCAGTGGTTTTGGACTCAATGTAAAATATGTAATTTTTGACAAGAACTACATAAAGCTGGGGGAATGGAGGAGTATAGGAACATAGTTTATGTGTCCTATTGAAGTTAAGTTGGTATCAAAGAAAAACAAGATTATTATAGATTTAAGAGGTTAAATTTAAGCCCCATGGTAAACCCAAAGAAAGTATCAGAGAATATGACCATAGAGATGAAAAGTAGAGTATGGGTTATGAGAAGTAGGGGAAGGGGCAATGGGGAGTTAAGAAATGAGTGTAGGGTTGCTGTTTGGGGTGAAGGGAAATTTCTAGTAATGGATGGTGGGAAGGTGATAGCATTGCAACATTCTAAATGTGTTTAATCCCACTAATAGAATGCTAGGGAGGGGTTGGAATGGGAAGATTTAGGCTGTATATATGTTTCCACAATTGAAAAAAAAAACAGTCTAAATAGATAATGACAATTAAATGCAAGGATCATCCTGGATGGGATCTGAGAATGGAGGAGAGGAGGCTCAAAGGGACACAGTTGGGACATAAGGAAAAAAAAAAAGGAAATATAGAATGTAAGCTTTGTATCAATGTTGAACTTCTTGAACTTCTTAGCTGCACTTAATGGGATTGCATAAAAGAATGTTCTTGTTCAAGGGAAATGTGTATGTGAATTACAGTGTTTGTTTAAGGATGTGTGCAGCTTGCTGTCATATGTTCAGAAGACAGAGCAATAGATGATGGATGATAGATAGGGAGGGAGGGAGGGAAAGAAAGAAATGGTGGTGTGACAGGATGTTAAAGTTGGTGGATAGGGGTATGGGGGGAGGGGGGTCGGGGTATGCTGGAGTTCTGTGTATGGGGTTTGTATTGTTTTTGCAACTGTTTCTGTAAGTGTGAATTTATTTCAAAATAAATTTTAAAAAAAAGTCTAGAAAAGATTTTTAAAAGGCTCTACAAACTAACAAAACAAACAGTTCTTATGCTATTGAAAAACTGAGACAAACGGAAGAATTATTTAATAAATATCGTTTCCTTAGAAGACGAACTTTTCATCTAGCTATGTGGTCTCTTTTAGATGGGGTCCCTGCCTTCACTGGTCCAAATATCTGGGCTTGGGCTTCATTCAGCTCTGGTCTTGATTTGCCATTTAGCTCTGGACCAGCTACTTAACTCTCTTTGCTTCTCAGCGTCAGCTTCTCTTTCAGGAAAGAAGGGACAACATTACTCTTCAGAGATGGGACAGCCTAGTGCTGGAAAGCAATGCTGATTCCCTTGAAAGACGGCTGCTTTTTCCAACCGCACTGGAATTCCATTTTCCCATACATGCCTCCCACTCTCACAAGGTTTGGTTTCTGTTTTCTTTTCCTGTTTGTCTGTCCTCTCTCCCCAGCTGAACTCGAGAGTTTCTTGAGGACAGAACCACATTTTAAAAATCTGAGTATGTTCTATTGAACCTTGTGTGCAAGGCTACTCAACAAATATCTGTCCATTAAGCATCTGCAGGTCTTTTATATTTATGGAAAGTCAGGATGATGTCTTCTATCTATTAGTACCATGAATTTATATAATATTTAAAATGGTTGCATTTAACATGCCTTTCCATCTCTCCTCCCATTTCATTTCTATCTCACTTCAGTAAAGTAGGCAGGGCAGACAGAACCAGGGGGGGATGTTACACAGATGAGCCATTTGAGATCTAGAGAGGAGGGATTTGAGCTCATAGCCTCCCAGGGAGTCAGACGGAGCCTGGGCAAAGCCTGGGTGCTTCATGGCTTTCCTTGGGTGCCATCTACCTGAAGCCAGTGCTCCTGGCTCTGATTGGAAGGGCTCAGTCTACACCCTGGTAGAGTCAGGGGCCACAGTGAGACCTCACCTCATGGTTAGCAAACCGGATATCCCGAGAAAATATGGTAGCCACCCAGTCGCATCCTAATTTGACATCGATATTCTGGGCTAGTTTCTCTAGGGTGGGGAGATGGTTGGCTTGGAAGTGGTAAGCCAGGGTCACATGCAGCTGCTTCTTATGAGGTTCCACGTGTACTTCTGGAAAAAAGGAAGAGAAAGGTTTGTCATTAAAATGTAATCACAGCAGTGGTGGAGATTTAAGAGCAACATAGAAAGGTGTCTTCATAAATTCTGCTTCCCAAACCACAAAGCAGGAAGTCCCTCAGTCAGACAAAATCTGACTTCACAGCAGCAGATTATAAGGGGGCAGCAGATCCTGAAGCAGTCCACAGTTTGACAGATATGGAGCCACATGTTTGAGCTTTTCTTAAATGAGGAAACTGAAACAATTTACGCAGAACTACAGAGCAAGTTTTGTAACTGATTCTCAAAGCTGTACTGCCTTCTTTTGGAAATCAAGCCTCTTCACTTCTAGGTGGGTTTGATGGAAAAATGAGGGAAAAGATGTAATGTTTTCAAAGTTTAAAGCGGGTTTCTCAACAGCAGCACTATTGACATTTTAGATCGGACAATTGTTTGTTGGGGTGGGCTGCCCTGTGCATTGTGGGGTGTTCTGCAGCAACTTTGGCTTCTGTTAACTAAATGCCATTAGAACTGCCCAAGTAATGACAACCAAAATGTCTCCAGACATTGCCAATGCCCCCTGGGCTGGGGGCAGGAGTGGGGGTGGGGAAAGGATGCAAAATCATCCTTGGTGGAGGATCACTGGTTTAAAATACGTAGATTGTTATTCTAAGATACCCCAAACAAACCAACCAAACAAGCCAATCTACCTGTGTGAGAGAATGGCTTTCATTTCTCTTTCATACTCCTTTACATGGGAAAGAATTGTCTATTGTCTAAGCTGGAGCATTGAAGAAGAGGCAACTAGAAGGAATTTAGAGAATTAGAGAAATTCAGGGGCTTGCCCAAGTCACAAAGAGAACCAGTGGCTGAGATAGAACTAGAAGTTGAGGCTTTGGTTCATGCTGTATCTCCAGTGCTTAGCACACTATAGGGTATATTTGTTGTCAGTGAATGAATGTATATGAATGACTCTTGTTTGGGGTATCTTAGAATAGTAATCTACACCTAGAATGGAGGATGGCACCCAATCTACTTGCTGAAGGAATCTGGGTCTGCTATAAACTCAAAAACAACAAAGTGTAAATTCTAGGGCAAACACATGTCCACCTGCTTTCCATGTTTAGGTTACAAGGAGCTATTTAAGCTAAGGTTTTTGGGAGCCGGGCCAGCTTCACTGGGCAGGGACACCCAGTTCTCCAAGTCACCAGCAGGGGGCTGTGCAGGGGCAGAGAAAGGAAGTCTGCCAAGTTCTTAGAGAGTGACAGCAGATTCTTGGAGTGGAACTGGCTTTGCCTCTTTCTGCAAAGAAAGCCAAGGCCCTGATGCCTCTCACTCAATATATGTGCTTGAAGCACCTGTCTTGGTCCTCGCTGGGACCCACTTGACTCCTTTGTGAAGGATTTGAATTTTGTGGCTACATTAGTTTGGGTTCTTGTGGGAATTTAATGTTCTGATGTCATTGTGCATTTCCATCTTGAACCTGAAGGAGTAAGCAGGACAGTAGTTTAATATTTTAAAAGGGAGCAGAGAGGTTTGGGGTACTGCAGCGAATGGCTGTCATGCTTCGTCATGCTCTGCTCATCCCTGAAGGAGCTCATCCCCTCCCTCCACAATAATTTCCTACCCCTTTTCCCTCCCAGCTCTTTGCATGACTAGGACTCAGGGCTGGCCTGGCACCTGTGACTTCTCACCGGTTTTGGACGCAGCCTCCGCAGCAAAGTCAGCGGCAAACTTCTTGAGGACCTCGGCGCTCTCCTCCTTCACGAAGAGACCAATGAAGTTGGAGGAGGTGTAGAGCTCCAGGGGCAGCGGGGCGCAGAACTTACATTTCCAGCGACTGACGGTGGCCTGCAGGACTTCCCCCAGGGCATCCACCTTGCTGTCCTCACACTGGTGGAGGCAAAAATAAGCAGCTTCATTCAGAGAGATGGGGGAGAGATGCATTGGCTGCTCCTTGACACTCAGCCTTGTTGCCCCAGACGCTTGATGCAATTACCTAACCCTTACTTCTCTCTGTGAGGAGGTAGAGAAACTGAAGACTCCCAAATATCTGCAAATCCATTACCCAACTGGTAAATTAAACTAAGGGAATGGACGACCTCTTCCCTCCCTCCCTGCTCTGCTCTAACCTCTCTCTGTACCCAACCAGAATCCACTGGGACGGGTCTAGCAGAAAGTAAGAATGGAAGCAGATGACGGGAGAGTGACAGCATTCCAAGAGAAATCTGTGTGTGTTTTCTACTGTTTTGCATCATCTATGCCTTTTTTATTTCTCTTAGATGATCAAAAGTTGACTCTACTTCTGCCCCCGTGATCATTGGGAAGAATGAGGCTCAGAGAGCTTGTGACATCATCCTCCTACCCTCGTCGGAGTAGTGGAAGAAAGAATGAGTGTCTCTAAAAGTCTGAATGTTTTTGAGAAAGATCCTGGGATGACTAAGAGGAAATGATGATCACTAATTTTCAGAGTGAATGTTACAAGAGAAAGTATTGGGTACGTACTTTAAACTTAAAAAAAAAAAGAAAGAATCTTGATAAAACAGCATATTAAAAAAAATGATCATCTTATGCTACCATTCTACCTTGCCTTGAACATACCTGGATCAACCAACTCTTCTCCATCTCCACATTGGACTAAAACAGATGAAATGTATTTACATTATAGTGAGGGGGAATTAACTTAGCCATTAAATAAACTTGCTGGCAGCTAGGAATATGAACTAGGTAACTATGGCAGGTATGAGGTATCTTTGCCTCTCCAGAAAGATCTGGGGGAAAAAAAGTCTGTGGACAGTATCCGCAAGGCTGAAGTAAGCATTCCTTGCCTACAGACCATAATTCTTGTTCCCAGCTCTCTTTTAGTTTGTTCTCTTCCCTTGTCAGAAGAGTGGAAAGGGTATTCCATGGACAAAGGTGATGCTAGATCAGTGAGTCCATTCTGGCTACCAGACCAATGTGTCACGCATAGTGAGTCACTCGTGTCCCTGGGGACTTCGGAAGCATGTGCTCATCACAAGTGCTACCCCAACCTGGGCTCCTGTGCTTCTGGGGTCTCAGCAGATATGAAGGAAGAGGATCTAGCTGTTCCCTGGAAGGTCCATCCAACTCTAGGAATCTATTTCAACCGTCTTTCTGCAAAGCTCCTGACTTGTACTCCAGGTCCCAAGGGGCTGGCTCCTTGGGGCGATGGGGAACTGCAGCTCACCATGAAGAACTGGCAGAGGGTGATGTGGGGGAAGATGTTGTGAGCCTTGTTCTTCCCGCAGATCTGCTTCGACTGCTGCCAAAAGTCGGAAAGCTTCTGTGCTAAGGGGCCAGTGGGGCGGAGGTAGAGGACGTACTCCCGGGGCAGGGGATCGTCCAGGAAGGGGTCCCCGACATGGGAGAATAACCTGAAAGAGAGAAGGGAGGGAAGGGAAGGGAGAGGGTAAGAGACAGAGCCACCTTCCCCGGGGACCACATCCTGGACAAGGAGCAGGGTTTCCATTTGTGCTTTAAAAATCTATCCCGGGAAGCTCACACTTCATAATCAACTCTCAGATGCCTCAGGTTCTCCTCTTCTGTCTGTCACCCCACAAGCTCCCCCATCAAAAAAAAAAAAAAAAAAAAAAAAAAAATCCACCTCTCCAGGAAGCTTTCTCGGATAAACTACACATTCTCTCCCAATGCATCAGCACAATTCCAGCCCGTCCTGTCCCTGCAGTTCAGTCTATGATTAAACCCATATGCCTCCAAAGATAAGGGAAGCTTCAGGAGGTCACCTTCAGGGATCTGCCCTCAGGAATGATATCCTGGAAACTGTCCAGCATTGGCAGACCTAAAGTGTATCTTTAAGTGGCTGGGTGGGGGGCAGACGCTATTAAAAGGGCTCTATCGTTGAAATACTTAGGAGCCCTTTAAACAGCTCCAAGGAGAAGGACACCCAGAGGCCAGGATAGGGGGAGGGAATTGACTCAATAAATGGGCTTGTCACACCCCTTTTGGCTCATCTACATCCCCCCCCCCCACCCCGCCCCGAACAGTCCATTAGAGAAAGACTGCACATCCCAGCTCATCCACACATACTCAGAGTTAATTATATGCTATTTTCTCAATTTATTTATTTATTTCATACCAACCAGTCACATGCTGCCTGAACACTTCTTCCTCCTGTGGATGCCAAAGCTTTTTGTCTGGAAGGAGAAATCAAATTTCTATTGTTAGTATTTTTAGCCTCCTATCAGCTTTTCTCTCTGTAGTGGCAAGAAATGAGTGTGTGTGTGTGTGTGTGTGTGTGTGTGTGTGTGTGTTGCGGTGGGGCATCAAAGCCTGTGTTCCACTCACTCCTCACTGGTGGGGGTCCCAGATACCCTCAGCAGGATTTTTCCCCCAAGGGTCATATAAAGGCGTATGGAAGTTAGGACTTGCAATTAGTTTACATGTAATTAGCATTGAATTTGCATGCTTCCCCACAACCATGCAGTCTATTTTCAGCAGTTTCCACATTAGAGTTTTAATTTTGCTTCCCCAAAGGTTGTCATGTCTTGGTGGTTCCTCCTTCCTTTTCACTCACTCACTCCTACAGGTTCCCTACAGAGAGTCCTCTTGTTTGCATCCCCTCAGCAGCCACCATAGGTTACATGTGGTGCTGATGGATTAAAATATGGAACTAAATGCTCACAAGCTCCACTGGATTTAGTTCAGTGGCTTTTTTCTTTCTTTCTTCTTAAACCTGCCCTGTCCCCCTCCTTCTTGTCCTCCCAGCCACCATCATCACCACCACCACCACCAGCCCTGGGCTGGATCCATGATTGCCAGTGATCTTATAGACACCTTTGGGCACAAGTAGCGCTAGTAAAGGCTGGTGAAGGCCAGAGAGGGAAGCTGTCACTCCCACTGCTGGAGAAACAACCCAAAGCCCCACGAATGGCGGGTCAGTAACTGCAGGGCTCTTAGAGCAGCCAGGCCCTTGTGCACAAGGCATAAGCATGGAGTTCCTCAGAAATGGAAATCTCAGACAGGTCTCTAGCACCAGCTGGTCCTGGGTTCACATCTGGCTTGGTTATTCACCCACCCATCCATCCATTCAACATGCTTATGTTTATTCAGTCAATGTTTATTGACTTCTACTCTTCTGCCAGCACTGTGCTAGAGGTCCCTGCCCTCATAGAGTTTTCAGTCTAGTGGGCATGAACAAATTAATGATACAAATCATTGTTTAATTGCATTTGTGGTAAGTGCAACAAAGGGAAAGCACAGGGATCCCTACGGACTTTGGACAGGCAGACCTGACCAGGCCTGAGGGGGTCATTTCATTTACGAAGTGACCTTTAAAGTAAGATCTGAAGAACATGGAGACTTCTGGGCTGGAGAGGGGGTGGGGGTGTGTGCCGGTTTGAATGTATTATGTCCCCCAAAACACCTTATCTTTGATGTAATCTTGTGTGGGCAGATTTATCAGTGTTGATTAGACTGTAATTCTTTGAGTGTTTCCATGGAGATGCGACCCACCCAACTGTAGGTGATAACTCTGATTAGATAATTTCCATGGAGGTGTGGCCCTGCCCATTCAGTGTGGGCCTTGATTAGTTTACTGGAGCACTACATAAACTCAGAAAGAAGGAGTGAGCTTGCTAAAGCCAAGAGGGACACTTTGAAGAAAGCTCAGGAGCTGAGAGAGGAGCTGCAGCTTACAGAGACATTTTGGAGACGGCCTTTGAAAGCAGACTTTTGCTTCGGAGAAGCTAAGAGAAGACAAACACCCCAAGAGCAGCTAAGAGTGGTATTTTTGAGGAGCTGAAGCCTGGGAGAAAGCCATTTTGAGACCAGAACTTAGAGCAGATGCCAGCCACGTGCCTTCCTAGCTAACAGAGGTTTTCCGGACGCCATTTGCCATCCTCCGGTGAAGGTACCTGATTGCTGATGTGTTACCTTGGACACTTTATGGCCTTAAGGCTGTAACTGTGTAACCAAATAAACCCCCTTTTATAAAATACAATCCATTTCTGGTGTTTTGCATTCCGGCAGCATTAGCAAACTAGAACAGGGCGTGTGTGGTGCGTTGCAGTGGAAGGCACATATTCCACCTACTTTATAGTGAGGTGTAAGCGTAAATGAGCGGAGGCATACAAGGGGCCTTGGGTGGAGCCTGACCCAGCAGAGTGATCAGTAAACCATGCCGCCCTGCCTCTACATGGTGCCCATCCAGGGGCCTCGGGAGGGAGTCGACGTGGGAGGGATTCCTAGTTAAACAGACGCTCTTTCCAAACATCATTTCCCCGCCTGGCCTCTGATCCCACCTCCTCCTTCCTTTTCCTAGCCCTCTGTGGACCAATTAGATTGACGGATGCTGCAAGAAATCCCAGCGTGTCAGGTTGGAAGGGATCCCAGAGATCACCTGAGAGCCCAACGTCTTCATTTTACACAAGAGAAAACTGAGACGGGAGGAAGTGAAGGAACTCGCTCAAAGCGGCCAGGCTGGGCTGTTGCCTGAGTTAGGGCCAGACTCCAAGGCTGGGCTTCTGACTCTCTTCTCTCCTTCCTTTGCTCCCATGAAAATCTGGGCGCAAATACCAAATGATATTGATACGGAAACTTACACAGCTAAGTGGAGCAGCATTATAAAAGACAAGCCAGCTTAGGGTAAGAAGAAGTTACGGGGAAGCCAGGCAGACCCCCCAGATACCCTCGGAACAGAAGGTGGTGCAGAAGTCTAACAAAAGGCTAGAAACAGACCCACACGCACCCATTCCCACACCTTGCTGCCGAGTTGTCAGCTCTGTTGCTTTGCTTTATGGTTTACAAGACAATCAGAGGCCACACATCTTGATTTTTGTCAGAGCTGGATGTCAAGTACCCACAAAAGAGCACAAATCATAATCTTTTTAGAGGTTAGACTCTCTGGGGGATTAAATTCACCAAGGAAGGACCCATTGTTTGAAAAACAATTGGGAAAAGGAAGACTCATTTGTGGTACAGAAATATGCTATTTATATAAAGGATCCAATTCCTTTCTTTCTACCCCCTTCCCCCACTGAAATATGTACTACTGAAATTTAATTTATTTCTCTCGAGGCTCTATCGCTATCCTCTGAAAAGGAAAAATCTAATTAAGTATGGTCTCTGTAACTCAAAAGACAAGCTTTAGAGAGGGTCTAAAGAGGGGAAAATACTGAGAAAAATAATTAAAGGTTTGGGTGATAAGAGCTACGATGAAAGATTAAGGAAATCCAAATTCTTCTTTCTGAAGAAGACACGTCTGAGAGGATCACAGTTGTTGGAGTGTTGTCATTTACCAAGCACCTCTCTAGTGAGCCCAAATAAAACAAGCTTCAGCTATGGCATAAAGAGTTCAAGTCTGCTACCAGAAAGAACTTCCTGGGAGTAATGAACTTTAAAGATTTTTTTTTTTTTAAGTTTCTAGAAAGTAGTTGCAGTTTCTTCTTATTCTGTTTGAAACAAGACTGTTCTTACCTACCTGAAATAGAGGTGTGGGGTTTGCAAGCAGAAGGTCAGAGTAGGAGTGCACCCCAATTCTCCCTGGGGTCATGAGCCTTGGGCAAAGCCCTGCCTTCCCTTCACTCATGGCCAGGCTGATGACGATTCGGGTTGAGTTTGTTCCCAGAACTCTGCCCACAGAACAGACTGCACATGGGCAGCTGCAGAACAAGTCTCTCCCTCTCCACGCTGCTAAAGCAAGACCGTTGCCATAGATTGCCACCTCCCTGGTCCATCCAACAGGGCCAAAGCCAAGGGTGAACCCTAAACCCCAAACTGAGCCTCAACATCTGCTCCCCACGGAATGACTCGGAGGTTGGCAGAGGGTTTTCTTAGAGACTGCTTGGGGCCTTGAGCAGATAGTGGAGGAGTATCTCTTTAAAATTAAAAAGCCATTGGATTCTACCAATTAGGTATTTAAACTGGATTTTCTTTGTTAGAATCTGTGGGACACGTGACCTGTTGATGTTCTGTAATGCGTGAACATAAATTGGACTTCTGATCCAGATCCTAGCTTTTCCCATCATGCCTAGGATTCATTCTTAGCATAATCTGAAAAAATAATGGTGCAAACTCTTATGCCTGCTAATGAAAGGGGAAGATCAGTAAAAATAATGTCAAACAATAGCTAATCAAAAAACCATGCAAGCAGCTGTGAGGAAATTAGCCACCTGGGGAGCAACCAGCACCCACTGATGCCTGGCTTTGTTCAGGGCGGGGATCACTCCCACTGTCTGTCCTGGGCTGCTGGCTCCGTTGATTTTGGGGCTCGGAGCCACAACTTACCCGATCTTCAGGGCTGCAGAGATGCCCTCATACCTTTGAGGGACGCTTAGAGAGGAAAATCCCTGTCCCCTTGATTTGGCTGAGACAAAGCAGCGTTTCTCTTGCTCGACTACAATTCCTTGTCACTTTCTGTTTGCAAGCAATGCCTTTCTTTTGGGCCACCCATTGGGTTCCTATTTCCTATCTAGGGAATGCTTTCAGCCCCAACTCACTCAATACTAAAGCTGATAAATGCTCAGGACACCCCTGGCTCAGGTGGACAGGTTAGTCTAGGCTCCCCAGGTTCTCCAGGGTGATTCATTTCTCACGCGCCTTCAGAAGAGAGTTCTTTGTATATTTTGTTGCTACGTGACAAAACTCAAGTATATGACACATGCAGTAAAAAACAATAGGCTATCTATACACTATGGAATTGGAAATACAGCCCCTCAAAATAGTAAGAACTTGATTCAATGAAATAGAAACCTAATTTTTTGAGCTTTCCAATAACATGAGTTTGTACCAAGCTTAGCTTTAGACTGCTGGTAGACACACATGGCCTCAGGAATGCCATCTGCTCCTTGCATTGGCTCTCTGTGACCAAGGACCTGATTTTGAAGGAAAAAGAGAAGGTATGGAGTCAAGTGCATAATCTTCAAGTAGATGAAACTCCCTATGTAATTGGTATTAAATTGTATCTGTCCTTCATGTAGCAAAGATGATCTCAAATTGTGTACACAGTAAATGCTAATTATAAGATATTTAAAAATGTTCTCAACCTCCTGGATTCCAGTTGTTTAATTTTCCATCCTTAACATTTTGGAGTCAATTAAAAAAAACGACCTAATTACTCAGACATCTCATTCTCTTCCCTTAAAATCAGTTTAACATTTTTCACTAGGCTGGGGGATGGGCAAACAGGTTGAACCATACTCGTATTTTTCCTGGTTGGGTAGTCCAGCCATCCAAATTACTGCTGCCTCTGAAAAGAAAAGAATTAATTGAAGGATTTTTTTTTTTAAAGTATGCTTTAAAAGGATGTTTTTTGAAAAAAACAGATGTCGATTGGTAATGTGGTTTTAGATGATCAAATATCCAAGGCTTTGCTTGTGCTTCATGCAAAGTTGCCTGCTCAGTGCTGAACTGAGCTTGTTCAGGGGATGACCTGGGGCAGCTCAGTGGCCTGCCTGGGGCTGACAGCCAGGGTGAGAACAGAGGGCAAGCAGTTCTCTCCCCATGGCCATCGACTTGTTTCTGGGAGTAGGAAAAAAAATAAGGAGAAGGAAGCCAGTGACAATGGAAGTTCTTCTTTGTACCAGGTGCTTCACAGACATTAAGCCCACTGTCAGACCTATAAAGCTGGCATTGTTAGGGGCTTCACTGGCTCTGGCTGCTGCACCACCTCTCATTCCAGGGGCTGCTTCTGTGAAAGAAGTATAGTGAGTGGTTGTCAATCTGAGCTGTGTCAAAGGCTCTTTTATTTATTTATTAGTTTAACACATGTCCACATGTCAATATTTGGATTTTGATACTATCGAGGTCAGCCTCATAGATACGGAGTTTCTGCTGCTTCTCCACACACCAGCCCTCTTAACTGGAGATTCCCCGGTTGGTGGGAATGGAGGAGGTTAGGGGGTCAGCCAAGGATGTCATGTCCGTGTCTGGTCACCAGATGGAGCCATAAAGTGTGGTCCACTTCCCCGTTTCTTGTATTTTCTCTGTGAAGGAATTGTGGGAGCCCTGGGCCCAGGGCCTTCCCCAAGTGCCTTGAAGACTGCACACAGCAGTTTGCTTGGCCTAGGACAGTTAATGTTTGACCTACTCCCCTTGTAAAATCAGGCCTTGGGTGCTAAATATTATCTATAACTACCTCCTCCCTGAGACTCCCTGAGATACTGTTGTCTACAAGATAATCTATAATCCTCCTCTCCTCCCTGTTGACTACCATCAATCCCTGGGGAGGTTGCAAGACCTCCCCACCCCATCTTATGCTCTCATACCCACTGGAATGTCAAGCCCATGTATAACCAGCTTATTCAGCCCCCTTAAAGTGCAGAATATTTTCACGTTGAGCTCTGAACCCGCCATTCAGAACAGCTCCTGAATCCATTCAGAGAAGCTCCTGAATTAGGGCAACGTGACTTGACTTCCCACCCTGTAGGTAAGCCCCATAATAAAAGCTCATGTCTCAGAATGTGTCTGGTGCTTTCTTTAGTCCTTTGGCTCCAAAAGCCCTCTTGGGCCTTGACAGGAATGAAGCAGCAAGACTGTAGGCAGCCTGGGATTTGTGGTAGTAAGAATCTCTCCCTGGAGGGATGCATGAAAATTACCCACTATAACAAACTACTCAAAGGGCTCCCAGCCTAGCAGCCCTATTACAGGTCATCCTGTGTTACAGAAGAGGAAACTGTGACTCCAGGTAATGCAAGTCAATGGTCACCTATTAAGAACCTAAGATCCACATATATGAATACACAGAGAGAATAAAGACATAGCCCTTGTTCCAAAGGAATTCAGGAGGTGAAGGCTGCATGTCCTAAGCCAGGTGCTCCTGACTCCAGAGTCCGGTCGTTGCCCCACATCTCCTGGCCTCCATGGTAGAGTGGCCCTCATGTTTCACTAGAGCCACACCTTGCTGCTTCTCCTCCTCCATCCAAACTGCCCAGTGAGCTCTGACCTCACTTCTGCTTGTCCACCAGGCTTTCCAAGGTTGGTGCCCACAGATGCTACAGCACATGCACGCTCAGCATTTTGCCTCCCAGCAACCCACCTTAGTGTGTTGGATCTCAAAGCTCAGCTACTCAGGCAGTGTCTACTTGGGGCCAAAGGGAGAGGAAGGTCTACTTTCTTTTGCAGCGCATGAACACCAGTCTGGCACTCAAGATTTATAAAATTCTTGGCCCTGTTGTGCTGTGTGATTTGGAGAAAGCCACTTTGCTTCTCTGTTGTCAAGTTTTTACTTCCCCATAGCTAACCAATAGCATCTCCTTGATATATGAGGTCAGAGCAGAAGGACCTCAGGGCTTTCTATTAAGTAATAAAGATGTGGGGTGGGGATGAGTTTAATTTCTTAATTTATCGTAAAACAACTGCTTAAGAGGCATCTATTAAGTAATAAAGCTGTGGGATGGGGGGGTGAGTATAATCTCTTAATTTGTTTTAAAACAATTACCACTGATGATTACTAGTCGCCTGGGCTCCTCCATGCCAATAATTAAGTCTGACCCTGAACTATTAACAGAAGGATTGCCGTGGGGATGGGGGGTGGGGTGGGGTGGATTCCTGGGCTGGCGGCAGGGCGACTGAACTGGGAGCAAGACTAAGCACAGAGGTAGATAAAATAAGCCCATGCCCAGCCTCAATAAAGATGCGCTAGGCTGTATCCTATTTTACATCACCTCTGCCTCTGCTCCTAATTGAAGCTGCTTGTAGAGCCATGGCAGAATCAGATAGGCAGTCTTTGCAGCTCAGTGCAGGGCCAGCACTTCCCACAGGGCACCAGCCCCCCAGGGGGTAAGACAGAAGTCTTTCTACCTCAGAGAGGAAGTGACGTCCAGAGGAGTAACAGGCAATGGCATCCGAGTGAGGTTGCCGCATATGGGGCTGCGTGAAGTGAGGGCGAAGCCGTGGAAGCCAGAGCTACAGCCCAGGAGCATCCTGGGTATAAGATGGAGGGCTTGAAAATATGTGAGCCCCTCGTTGTGAGGGCTTCCAAATGACTCTTACCTTGGAGATAGAGTCTAAACAAGGAAACTAAAGTGACTCGAAGGGCTGGGAGTGAGTGATCCATAGCAGGCCGTGGTTGCCAAGGTGGTTAATTAATGATTAAACCAATTCTAATCTGCTAAATGTTCTCTTCCTTTAGGGGAGAGGGCAGACTTTCTCTATGAAAAAGTCTCCTCTTCTGAAGAGCTAGCTGAGTCCTGGAATCTAGGGGTGTGGGCAGGCAGCCTGACCAGCTTTCTTCTTGCCTGCCTTCCTCCAAATGACTTGCATGGACTGGGGTCCCAAGACAAAGCAAGAACCCCACAATCACTCACCAAGTGTGGAAGCATGCAAGTCTGGTGCCCTGGCTGAGGGCTGCCAGGCTCTGTCTTCTCCAGAAACCCAGGGAGAAGTGGCGACAAGCCTCTTGTTCAGGGAGTGACAATGGAGATCTGCTCCCAGACTCCTGGGTGCCTTCCAAGTGGAAATGGGGCTCCTTGGCAGCAGCGGCAGTTGGGGATTATGCCAGTTTGAAACTACTATGGACCCCAGAAGAGCCATGATCTTTAAACCCAATCTTGTTGGGTGGAATCT
Organism: Choloepus didactylus; assembly: GCF_015220235.1. NCBI lineage: Eukaryota > Metazoa > Chordata > Mammalia > Pilosa > Megalonychidae > Choloepus > Choloepus didactylus. The sequence goes on along the minus strand of NC_051312.1, from coordinate 138,176,157 downwards.
TTTGATTGACTGTTTCCATGGAGATGTGACTCACCCAACTGTGGGTGACACCTCTGATTAAATTATTTCCATGGAAGTGTGGACCCTGCCCATTCAGGGTGGGTCTTGATTAGTTCAGTGGAGTACTTAAGAGAAGCTAAGAGCCAACACAGAGACTGACGCTTGGAGACACGTGGAGATGAAGGCAGAAGAATGTTTGGAGATGCTAAGCTAAGAGATGAAGTCCTGAGTTTGCCCTAGAGAAGCTAAGAGAAGACCCCCCAGATGCTTAGAGAGAAATGCCCTGGGAGAAAGCAGCAAGGATGCACAGGAGCTGAGAGAGAGGAGCAAAGACAGAAGCCCAGAGACATTTTGGAGAAAGCTATTTTGAAACACAACCCAATTGACAGATGTGTTCCAGATGCCATTGACCTTTCTTCAGTGAAGGCATCCTCTTGTTGATGCCTTAGTTTGGGACACTTTTACAGCCTTAGGACTGTAAATTTGTAAACAAATAACCCCCCCTTTATAAAAGCCAGACCATTTCTGGTACTTTGTATAATGGCAGCATTAGCAAACCAGAACAGGGATATTGAGAATTTCTGGGTCTGTTCATCTTAAAGCCTGTGCCCCTTGCATATATCTCACCTACACTGGCAGAGGTCTTCCCTCTTATCCTTCAAAAAATGTTTGCAAAACCAAACCTATTCTCTGAAGCATAAAGTCTGGAAATGAAAAATTCTTTTATGACTGAAAAAAAAGAGCTAATCCTAAAAAGGAGACATTCCCTCTATCTTATTTCCTTTTCTATGTGTCAGAATAGGCATGCTTGTCAGGCTCTTCCCAAATACCCATCCCTCTTGGATTCTGCCTTTCTCCTTTGTTGAAGGTTTGTTCTGTTCCACCCCTATTTGTAATCAGCATGCTTCCTCGTTCTCTCCTGTTGGGTTAGGTCTGTTCCAGGGAAGGACTGTCCCCCATGCACAGAGCCTCCCATCCGGGGCAGCTGGGTATGAGGATGGCGTATGGAACACAGAGCAGTCATGCCCCCGGGCACTCCAGTGCCAGGGGAAGGGACGTGTTTACAGAAGCGGCCAGCTTACTTTCCCGAATTCACATCCTGCAGCTCCTCACATCTATCATGGCCCATGAGTCTAGATGTCACTCTCTGATATGGTCACTGTCTCAGCTAGTAGTGTCCAGTAAGATCTACACAGATTCAGTCCCAACTTTAATTGATAGTCAGAGGCCAAACGAGTGTGTGGGAAGTATTTGAGGAGCAGCTAGGATCCAATCAGGCCAAGGAGGGTCAGAGGTAGTTTTCTTTTTTTCCAGCCAAGCCCTCCTGGCTACAATAAAATTGGGGACTGGCCAAATACCAAAGCCATGCTGGGTTCTGGCCAGAGCTAGAACCTGGGCACTGAATTTCAGGTGCCCTCTGAAGGAAGTTATTTCCCAATTTGGTGCTGTAGGTTTTTCATTCAATGAGAAGATGATGCTTGGGTCCATAGGGAGATTGAGCAAGAAAGATGTGACATCTGTCAAGTGTCTTGAGATCCTTAGAAACAATGAGAAGTGACAGTGATTCCTCAGCTGGAAAGGACCCTGAGACTGTCCTGTCCATTCCTCCATGTGGCTGGACAGCACTGTACTTACAGCATTCTGGACCTTTGAAGGAATCATTCCCATTTTTACAGACCTTAAGAGAAAGGGATTCAACAAGGTCCCCTGGCCCCTGAGGGCCCTTGACCTCAGAAAATTCCTCTATGTATCCAAACTCCTTCCATCTGTGCCCAAACTCATGCCCCTTTTTTTTCTGTACCTGGTAGCACTGATTGTTCTTTCCTGTATGATAAAATAATCTATTATCGGTTTCATGCAAGGAATCCCAGTCCCTTTTTTTTGTCACCAAGGCCAGTAAAACAGGCTGGCAAAGCACCTGGCGGTTCAGTTGAACAACCGCATCTTGGAAGCCACTGCCCCCCCCCCCCCCGCCGTAGACTCCTTTCCATGAGGGGGAGAGAGGGCGGAGGAGAAGCTTGTCAATAAACATAGACCATAATGGCTCTTCCTATTTCCTTCAGAGGAAATGAGCCAAATGGAGAAAGATATATTGATCATAAAGACCCAACTTCAGAATCAGTCCCCTGACAGCAAAACCTCTCAGTTAGCTGGGGTTAATGGCCCAGGGCTTTCGATGACTGTGGTCTGTTGTGCCAAGATGTGCATCCAGCGATCAATGAGATAGCAAGCCTGCTGGGGACGCTCTCACCAAGGCCAGCTAAAGGGAGGGAAAATGCTCTGGGCTCTTTTATAAAGCTAATCAGAGAGGGAAAAGAAAAATTACTGAGCTATTTGGGGGCTTAAGAAGACCTTCCAGCTGAAGAACTCAGACCCACAGTGACACCCCTCTTTCTCTCCTGCTATCAACAAGACCATACTTTCCAAGCCATAAAAAAAGCCTAAGAAGCAGCTCTCCTTGGGGGGTGGTTAAAGGGAAAATGCTGCTTCAGTCTCCTGATGGTTTTATGTTGCTGGGCCCAGCAGCCCATATGGGGATGTCTTGTTTGTTCTTGCTAAGAAGGGGCTAGACCCCTGGCCTCTGCTGGAGGGAGGTGGCAGTTGGTAATTGGGAAACCAGCCATTAGACCATGAGGGGGGCAATATAATAAAACATGTTTCTATTTGCCTCTGTTATAAGTCTGGCTAGGAGCTAGACAATACCTTTCCTCTCCTCAAGCTCAGTGAGTGTTTGCACAGACTCACAAGTGGGTGTGTTCACAGTATTAAAAAAGCACATTCTTAGGAGCCAAACTCTCACTAGCAGTGGGGCTGTGGACAAGCTAATTATCCTAAGAGCCAGTTTTCCAATCTCTTAACATAGGGATAATAATCCTTCCTTTGCAGGGCAGAATGAGGATTAATTAATATCGGAAAATGCATTTGAAGAGCTCATCACAGTGGCTGCTATATACCAGCTACTTAACAAGAGTAATATTTGCACACCCACCTCTGCAGCTTATCTAAGCAGCCTTTGCAATATTCCTAAAATAAATGTCTGTAAGCATTAGGCTAACAGAAATATTTCAAGACTGGGCACCAGAAGCCCCAGATACCATCTCCCTGCTTTCTCTCCTGCTGGGTTAGGTCTGTTCCTACAACTAGGTGGGTAGGTCTTGAGAAAAATGAAGGGTTTGGGTAGAGAGAAGAGCTTTCCAGATAAAGGAAAGACCAGGAGGTGGCAACAAGCCACTGAGGGCTGAATATTGCAGGGACATCTACTGGACAGCTGTCAGGGGAAAGAAGGACAGAGAAGCCTGGTAGGGGAGTTTAGATTAGATAAGGAGGGAAGTGGGGAGACACTGGGGTGGGGAAAGCCACATTTTCCACTGCTCTAGTAATCTAGGCTGACTTTGGGTGGAGGGGGTGGTGAGTTTCCGCTCAGTGAAGTTATCCAAGGAGAGGTTCGAGAGCTCGGGATGGAAGGTCTCCAGTCATCAGACCCTGGAGAGAGGCTGGCCCAGGTCACCCTCTCTGTGGGGCCTTTGTTTCCCGCTTTGCAGAGGTGACCATCACACCCTGCCCAAACTACCTCCCTCGGGAATGGGATTAGAGTTTCAGAAGTTCCATCCATTGCACAAGTTGAACTATTATTATTCCCCAAGAAAGAGAGGATCAGAAGCTGCCTCTGTTTTGCCCAAGCAAGCCAGGGGCACAATTATCCCATGAGCAGATCAAACAAGAGCCTGGCAGTGGGGAAAACACTTAGCACTGCCCATAATAGGTGTTCAGTAAGGATGGCCATTATTTATGGCTTTTATGATTAACTCCTCTCCAGGATGTTGCCATTCCTGTGTGCTTTCATACAAGTTTCCTCTGGGAGAGACCTAAGAATGGAATGTGGGTTAGTCCTCTGTCTAGCGGCTTGGTTGAATGTCATATTCAAGGCAGCATCTCTGACTCTATCAGTCAAGGAGATGCCGTCTCTAGGTTCCGGGTTTTGCAGAAAGCCACGGTCATCAGGCATCCCTGGAAGAGCACTATCTTTTTGTGCAGAGTCTCTGCATCCCTGCAGATGAAAGTCTAGCTGGTTTGGGGGCAAAGGTGTCCACTGGATGAAAGAGGTTGTGTCCCTGTGGGAGGCTGGAGGGAGGGTAGGAGGTTAATGTCAGCTACACTGAGCCCCAAGACGCCTTTCAGGGCTGACAGCCCAATGGGGAAGAGTTCTGTGGTGTCAAAGCCGGAAAAAAGTTCTGAGGGAAGATACAGAAAACAGAGAAGGCAGTGGCTGTCCTCAGGGAGGGAGAGAACGTGCCTATGCCGAAGGATGGAGTTCGTTCACACAAACAGCAGGTAGCACCAGCCCTGTTGTGTAATTCCTCTCGTGGGTCCTTGAAACAGCTTTGCAAGGTAGGTAGAACATGCTGTTATTTTTATTTCACACATGAGGAAAAGGAGCCAGTTAAAAGAGAGAGGTTAAAAGACTTGCTCAGAGTCACACCCTAGCGTAGGGCAGAGGTGTGAGCAGAACCCTGTTCTGTTCTTTCGACCAGAGCCCTTCCTCCGAGGGAGATAAGATTGGCTCTCAGGCATCCAGAGAGCAGGAAGGTTCTGGTGAGGTTCATCTCTCCTGCAACAACTGGAAATTAGGATTTAAAACAGAGAGCGGGAACAGCCCCCTACCCCCACACTATCAAAGTAAAAAAAGGGTCTGGGAGAAACGGATAAAACGAGGAGTCATTTCGGGTTGCAGATGACAACAGATACTAATTTTTTTCTCCTCCTATCTCTACCTCCTGCCTCTCTAAGCCACTAGAGTCAGCTAAAAATACTTAAACATGGATGATTTTAACCCAAAGCTACATATGAGGCTCTGACTGACAGCCTTCATGGGTCAAAGAAAAGTATAAGGACCAGTTAGGGCCACCGTCACCATTCTGTGACTCCTCCCAATACGTAATTTAGTAGCCAACAGTTACTAAGTCTTTCCTAGGAGGCAGGTAAACATTTTTAAGCATAAATGATCTCAGTCAATCCTCACTCAACCCTTTGGGGTAGGTGCCATTATTTTCCTTATTGAAGAGGTGAGGAAAGTGAGGCTGAGAGAAGTTGTATAACTTGTCCCAGGTCACACAGCTAAAAAGAGGATCTGGCCCTCGGGTAGCTCCTTAGTCACTGGCCCCATGTCTGCCTGAGAGTTAGGAGGGAGGGGAGCATGTTGGATGTCATATCAGCTGTGACCACTTTTCTGGGTTATGCTAAGGTGAAGTGGACTGCCCAAGGGATGGCTGTCCCTGGGAACTTTCTAGAAAACATGACTGCACTGCTTTCACAATCAGTGAATGTTTGTCCATTTGTTTGTTTATTCATTCATTCATTCATTCATTCAATTAGCATTCCTTCAACAAGAATGTATTATATTAAACCAATCTCTGTTATCAGGCACTGTGAATATAGAGACAGGAAAATATGACCACTGCCCTTGAGGGAAGTCATTATATTACCAATTCAATTGAACAGATAGATATTGGAAAGAGAAGGAAGTAATATTAATAAGTCTTGGATTTGGGGCATTAATTGCACAGTAGCTAGTGTGTGTTGCACAATTTACAGGTATCAGTTTAGTTAATCCTATACCAATCTGCTGGGGTGGGTATTACTGCCTCCATTTTATACTCGATGAAACACCAGTGTGGAAAGATGAAGAACATTGTTCAAACCAACAGCAGTCAGTTGACAGACCTAGGATCAAACCCAGGTCTGATTTTCAAACCCCTGTTCTAGTGAGCACACCACCCCGTCACCCTGACAGAGGTCAGTTTCAATAAAATGTGTGTGGGTAAATAGAAATAAGTCCTGGATTTGGGGCATTAAGCTGAGGGTTTCCCACCAGGGGGAGGGGTTACTATTGTGAGACCCTGGGAAGACTTCAGGGGGAGAATGTAAGGTGGGAGAACACCACTGCGGAGAAACCATCTATTCTCATTTCAGTCCCGCCAACTGGAACTCTTCCAAACCAAACCATAGGTCAGATTCTACCAGAGCAAATACTGTCATGGTCAAAACTCCTGCACAGGCAAATCCTCTCTGCTGGCCACCTGTTTCAAGAGATAGGTGTGGACACCAAATTCCAAGTTAGCAGAAGGACTGGGCAGTCTTAGAGTTCACAATATGATGAGTATAGTTACATCATAGTTATATATGGGATAAGATGAGGCAAAAAGTTAAGTATTGTAGAGATTAAGAGCAAAGTAAATTAACTAGTTTAGACACTCATTGCCATCTGGGTTCAGCATAAAGCGTTTTATACTATTTTTGAGGATCTTTGCCTCCAAAGATCACTCTTGTCTACCTCTTCCGCTTCACCCTCAAACATTCTGCTCCTTGGCTCCTTATACCCTTGAAATACTACCCCTTTGTTTCCTACACAGATACACCATCTTGTCTCACACTTGAAACTTTTCTTCTGTTTGTTCCTTTGTTTGAGAGGCCAATCCTACCTGGCTAGTTACCTACTTATCCTTTAACACACCACTTAGATTTTACCTCCTCCAGGAAGTTGCCCCTGACAGAGCATATTCCACATGATAGTCAAATGATCTATCTTCCCACATAGACCGTGAGCTACTTGAAGCAGGGACCATTTCTTATTCTCTTGGAAGCAAATCCTTCCCCACTTGAGCCTCCAGATGGGAACACAGCCAACCAGACACTTTGCAGCCTCATGAGATCACGAGCAAGGAACCCAGCTAGACCACATCTGGACTCCTGACCCAAGGCCACTGTGAGATAATAAATGTGTGTCATTTTAAGCCTCTAAGTTTATGGTGACTTGTTACTCAGCAATAGATGCTGAATATATCCAGCTTTTCAGGAAAGGGGGAGATAGGCAGGAAAGTAACATGTATTGAACATCTGTTGGTATGAGCTTATATAACCAACCTCAGCTTTAAAAGACCCAATTCCAGACCAATTGAAACTAGCTGTCCTGACTCCATCAGGAATAGCATCCCCATCTCATTTCTGTCATCAAGCAAACTTCGTTGCGGCCACTCTAGGACAGGTGTCAGAGGTTGGTGACTTAAGGGAGGCAAGTAGAGTGAAGTGGAAAGGACATAGGTTTTGGGATCGGACAGAGTGGGGTTGGAATCCACAGCTATGCTGCTAAACCATAATACTTCAGATAAATGACTTACCCTCTCTAAACCTTGGTCCTCGCATGTGTAAACTAAGGATGATTATATCAGTTTGCTATGATTGCGTGAAATAATACAAAGAAGCAGCTAGCTCAGGGCCTAGCACAAGGTCTGCTTCCACTGGTTTCCCCTTCTGGCCCTGCAGTTGCCCTCCCCAACTTTCCCTGACTCTAAGGTTAATCTGCTTTGGGATTCTCCAGGACAGACTCCTTCAGTAAAACAATTCTTGGCTGATATTTTGGAGATTTACGCTGCAGCTGAAATCCCAGGAAATTCTACTCAGTCTGTTCCAACACTGCTAAGCTGCTAAGAAAGGTCAGGCTCAATTTCCTGAAATGATTTACCACTTCCCCTTTTATAGGGCACTTTATATGTTATAAATGGGACTTTACCAAATACCCAGGAAGTGAGAGAGGTCCAAAACTCTTTCTGGCAGCAATTTGCCTGCTGGGCTGACTACACTCCTCTAAGCTAAGCCCCCATCCCAGGCCACATCCTTTCTTTCCCTCTGTGCCTCAGCAACCAGAGGTCAGGGAATCAGGCACATGAACTTGGACGTGTAGTAAACACACTCAAAGTCCTTTTCAGATCTGGGGCCCCAAAGAAATCTCACCAAAACAAGAGGCAGAGCTTTTGAATAAGTTCTTCTCTTCCCACTGGGCTTCTGAGAGCTTACAGACAATTGTATACCTGGTGAGCCCTCCTCCCTCAGTGCCTTAGGAGGAAATGAAATAGGGGCAGGAAGGCAATGATTTACTTTGAATTATGGATGAATAAATTATAGCCCCATTTGTCTATTATCACACAGTCTGGAATATCTAGGTTTACCAGATGTCTGCTAATGCCCACTACTGCACCAGATGCTTCTGAATGGGAAAGCATGTGTGTGCACACATGTGCACACACTCATGAGCAAGTAGACAAAGATATTTAGAGTATGATTTTAGGATCTGATAATAATATATGTTTTAAGATCTGATATTCAGGATATGATGCTCACAGAATTTCAGGCCTTAGAGATCAAGTTCACTTAATCCAATTCTCTTGTGTACAGATGAGGAAATAAAATCTGCAGAGGTAAAGAGAGTTAACAAGGACAGGAAGGAAGCCAGGTTTCCTAATTCCCCAAACTGTGCTCTTTGCACATTACAAGGCTGCTTCTCTGTCTTTTTTGGCTTAGGATGTGCTGCTAGGTTTCCATTTGTGCTAGAGCCACTTCTCGGGCTCCTGCCTGGGTAGTAAGTAAGTGTTCATTTGCTGAGAGGCCTTGGGATGGGTTCCTACGGGAGCAGCAGGAGATGATTCTGCAGCTTGCCCTTTGCCGCCCACTTGGCCATGGCCGTGGCGGACAGATGGGCTGTTCCTCCTTCCGGGCTCGGCCCTCCCGCCCCAGGCCTAGCTTCCTTCTTTGACTTCCTTCCACACTGGTGGGCCCCAGGCCCTTCCACAGCCCTCCCCACTGGGGCCCTACAGGCTTTCGTAGCAGCTAGGACCATGGGGGTTGTGGAAGAACGGGAGTCTGTATGTGTCCCACCTGCCCCCTCCCCTGGAATTTGGGAACTAGGTACTGGAAATTAAAGAGGAGGAGTGGAAACCAGGCAGGGAAAGAAAGAAGCTATTTGGAATGACTGTGTGTTTGGCATTGGGCTCAGCATCTTTGTTCCCATAACAATATCTTATTTATCCTCAGAGCAAAACTTTGAGGTCATTTTTTTTTTTTTTTTGAGATTTTTTTTTTCTAATTAGAGAAGTTGTAGGTTTACAGAAAAATCATGCTTGAAATTCAGAGTTCTCATATATCCCCCTATTTTCAATGCCTTGCAATATTGTAGTGCCTTTGTTACAGTTGACGAAAGAACACTATTATAATTGTACTATTAACTAGAGTCCATGGTTTACATTAGGATTCACTGTTTGTGTTCTACAGAACTATGTTTGTTTTTTTTTTAATTTTATTCCAGTAACATATATACAACCTAAAATTTCCCCTTTAACCTCATTTAAATATGTAATTCAGTGCTGTTAATTCCGTTCACAATGTTGTGCTGTCATCACCACCATCCACTACCCGAACTTTCCCATAACCCCAAACAGAAACTCTGTACACTTTATGCATTTACATCTCATTCCCTACCTGAGGTGAGCTGTAAAGATGAGGAAACTGAGGCTCAGAGAGGCAGGAGTTATCGGGCATAAGCTTACAAATGTGCAAGCTTAAGAACCGACTCTCATCACTGGCTCTAATTATTTACCTATAGTCCTACACTTCTGGAGCACGGAGGGGAACTGACTCAGCTCCAGAAAACTCTGCAGGGGTCTCAAGGCCAAAATCTCCTTGAGAATTTGTGCAGTTCATTCTTACTGCCACATTCCAATCCCACCCGACTGCAGTCTGCCTGGAGTCCTGTGCAGCCCACACCTGGGAGTGCTTAGGCCTAAATGTCAGGCTTGATTCCTTCCATCCTTCCGTCTTCATTAATTGACCCTCTTCCTTAACCAGCTCATGCATGGCCCAGGAACACCTGTATCCAGTGCAATCCGCTGGATGGGGTGAGGGGCGCCGCAATGTTTGAGTCCAAAATGATTCTGTAATTAGCTCCATCCCCAGGAAACAGATAATCAGAGCAACCAGTGAATGAGAAAATGAAGGCAGATTATAATTAATTACCTATGTTTATAGCAGGTTTGTCTGTAGCCATGAGATTTACAATAATGTTTTTAGTTTTTTTTTTCTTTTTTTTTCTAACCCTAAATCCAGGCTTAGAATTACAGGATGTTGAACCTCTGTTGACAGAATCTAGGTTGACTGTTGTCCCCAGTTCAGAGGAGGCTCCCTAAATGAGTCACTTCCCCTTGCCAGGCATCCTCCTGGCTGATAAAGCTGCCCTCTTGGGATGGGAGGCAGAGATCACCAGCTCGGGCTAACCCCTTGGGTTTTATTTGGAAAAGAGGGCATGCCTTTCTTTGCAGACCAACTTTCACTAAGATGGGAAGGCTTTTCTGAAGCTGGCTGGGCAAAACCACAGCCAAGTCCTCTATCCCTCTAGCTCCCCCCAACTAATAACCTGATGCTCACTTTCAAAAAAGAAGTATGCAATTTCAGGCCCCTTCAACAGAAGACTACAGGTCAAATGACCAACTGCTCTCTGGTCTATCAGAGTCTTGTTTATGGACAAAGCAGGAAATTGAGAAGCCGAGAGAGGGGAGAGGAGCTGCACACACCCTGTACTTACATATTAAACAGAATTCACAGTAATATGCAGTTTGAGGAGGATGGTGGGTATTAAGCTCATTAAATATGCTTAAGAGCTCTGGGGCTTAAAGCCCAGGCCCAGATATCCACAGGTGACCTGTCCAAGGGGGGATTCTCTTCTCCTTGCACCCACCAGGGGGAGAAAGTTGGGCTGCTTCCTTAACCTAGTAGACCCCAATGAGTGGATAAAACAGAGGTGCCAGGGGTGGGCTGGGTGGGCTAGGGGGGCTGATCATGAAGAGTGGCATATGAAGGAGGGAAGAGTAATGGGGACTCCACAGTGGGAAAAGACACTAGACGCCAAAACAGGAGTCAGCCTTACAATACCCCATGCAATGCGAGGCCGCCATGTCAAACTCCAGCCCTCCTAGAGAGACAGCCTCAAGCCTCAACCAAGGCTTTCATGCCATCTGACCCCTCTTGCCCTTCCTCCAGATACAATCCCAGTGGGGTTACCCTAATTACAGTTCTGAGTTCTGTAGCAGTGAGTGAAGAGAATGATTCTTTAGGAAAACGAGGTGCCATTTTAGCATCTCAGAAAGACCATCTCTTTGAGAAGAAGATTGAAGATGAAAAGGCAGCAATAACCCACAAAGGCATCCTTCATTACCCCAGGGGAAAGAATGATCCCCCCTGTAGCTGGTCTTTCTTAGCAACTGAGGATGACATTTGGAGTTCCCCTAACTATTGTCTGAAAAACCATTCCATTAGAGCTGCACTGTCCAACAGGGTAGCTCCTAGCCACATGCTAAGTAAAACTTAAAATTCAGTTCCTCAATGCCCTGGCCACATTTCACAAGTGGTGGGTGGCTACCAGGTTGGACAACACAGATGTGGAACATTTTCATCATCACAGAATGTTTGATTAGACAGCACAGCCCTAGAATGCAGGCTCTGCAAGGGCAGTGACTTTTCCTCATTCAATTCTGGACCTCAGGTTCCTGGAGAAGTGTGTGGTACCTAAGTGGCACTTAATTTGTTGAGTGCATTTGTTAAACTCATGGACAGGAAGGTTAGCTAGGGCACAGAATACTGAAGTATCAGGGCAGCCATGCTAGGAACTCAAAATTGGACAGCAGATTCCTTCCACTAACTTCAGGTGTCTCCTAGTGTTCATTCTCCAAGACGATTTTGAGCCTTCGTTGGGTACTTCCCTAGGCTAAGAGGAATATGAAAAACAACCACAGGAAAAGGGAGTTGAATGTGTTGGAAGAAACAGAGGATTTGGAAGGAGAAGACCCAGGTTCTAGTTCAAGTTCGAATCAGAAGGGCAAGGGGGGCTGAGTCAATTATTTCCTTTGACTCTCAGGCTCCTCTGCTATAAAATGGAAGTAATAATACTATCCTCAAGGGTTTCTTGGATGAATCAAATGAGGTAATATAACAGAAACCACTTTGGAAACTATGAAGAATGGGATGAATGTTTGTGTTATTGACTTTGCCCTCATAATGCTTTTGAGTCTCACTGTCTTAGGCCTTGAGAATAGCGTGCTGCCTCCTTCAGCTGCTCCCCCTACCTTGGGGTCATTACTTCATGCCATCATGCACACTTCCAAGGAAGTAATTCTGCTAAGATACCACTATTATTCCATCTCTCTGCTCCAAAGACTCAAATGGCTTCTCACTGCCTGCAACATCAAGACCACACTTCTTCTTGTATTTGATACTATCATATGCCCTCATTGCTTAAGAAACTCCTATCTCATGATTATTAGAGAGGACCTTTCCAGTCATCAACTGGTCTGTAGCCTCCCTATGCTTACCTCCCCATGGGGGTGGGTGAGAAGCCTTATTCCTCTTATGATGTACCCCGGGCCCATACAGGGAGGGCATCTTCCTTCTTCCATCTCTCCAAATTGCACCTGCTCCCTCAAGTTCACCCGGCCTGTAAGACCACCCCTAATAACTCCAGCCCCCAATGACCTGGTCACTCAGGGCCCATCTTGTCTTGTGCTTTATCACCTTTTTACCCAAATGGGCTTGTTCTCTGATGTTTCATGCATCTTTTCTCCTCAACAACCCTGGTCAACCTTCAAAAAGAGTGACTGTTCTCGGACAGTGCTTGTCACCTTAGGGGCACGGGAATACTTGTTGATAGGGATGGGGACAGAGTGGTTGACGAAGGGCCTGAAGAACTAGGCTTAGATGGTGCCCGATGGGGAGGGCAATAAGGCAAGCCAAGATGAAATGAGGTTTGAAATGATGGTGTTGCCAGCTTTGCACAGGTAATCTATGTTTTTCCTTCAAAGAATTCCATGTTATAGAAAAAAATTTTCAAATATTTTCTGTTTATTAAGTGATAATTCATTTTGCAATTTTGTTATACATTAGATTGATATTATTCTAACTCAACCAAAGGAATGTATCATTTTAGTTAGTTGGGGTCTTACTTTAGAAATCTGACTCTTCTTAGTTGCAGCAATTGGTCTCACCCACTATACTTCTAGAGGCTTCTCTCCCTGTAGGAGGCTGATGGGTCTAGGATGAGGTGTAGCAATGATGGATGTGGTTTGCACATCCAAGCAGCCACTGTGTGTGTGAGGCACAGGCCACTACAACAGTCTGGCTGGGCATAAACAGAGTGCCAATCGAAACACCTAATTATAGGGTGGGCTGGAGCCAGGAGGTGGGCTTGATTGTTGGCCCTGAAGCCAGCAGACAGCCAGACTGCCAGCATCTCCTGGAGCAGCCACAATGCAGACCAGTCTCGGACTGGAAGGAGCCTCCATAAGCATTCTCCCAAAGAACATCTAGATGCTGCCAGGTAGGCTATGGGGGAGGATGCTCTTTTGTGCAAGAGAATTGGGATTTCACTTCTTTGGGACCAAGCTGACTCATCTATTGAAAGGAAATAGTATCTAATTCATAGGATTATTGTGAGATAAAGACTACCATGCGTAACAAAAGCTCTTTGCTTGTAGTTAAGTACTGCCAATAGATTATGCAGATACCATTATTTTCAAAAAGTGGAAGGCAGGGAAGTGTTGTGAACAGCAGTGGCCTAAAACTGGGGGACATAAGAGAGTGCTTCCTTCCTGTCTGCAGGTGTTTATCCCCCACTCCAGACACTGAAATACTGGTGAATTCATTCACCTTCACCTTTACCAATCCACTGAATGTGCTTAATATCCTTCTCTCTGTGATAATGGTAATAACATGAGTTTCTGTGATATCTTTCCTGCTAGGATCTTGAAGCATGTGTCATACAATTGTCTATTCCTCCAGCTTCCTTAAGAAGTTGGCAAGAGGGTGTAAGCATTTGCCTCTTAAATGTGGTGAATGAGGGCTGGTATTTTCAGATGACTTGTCCCCCAGCTCACCTAGAAAGGACAGAAGTAGAGCTTTGACCAGGACCTTAAAGCCCAAGCATCAGGGCCATCTTCCTGAAGCCCAGTAGGTTAGCTTTCAAAGCCCTGTAGAAAGCGGACACTCTGGAAATGGAGAGAACGGAGAGTAACAAACACCAGGTGGAATTCAGGTGGTGTCTGGGTTCTAGGCTTCTCCCCAACCATTCTCCTAGGCTCCTTTGGGGAGAATGCCCCTTCTGGTTCTCTAAATGATAAGAGGATGGGTGGAATTTGGCCCTCTCACCTCACGGAGGGTGATGCAATTAGTCAAGTGCCCTTAGTACACTTAGTACTGGCAGAGTGGAGTTCTCTGGAGCTTTGAGGGTTTAGGTAAAAAGCATAACAACAAAGCTCTGGGGGCGTAATGGAGAGTATATTGTACCTGTGAATGTAGACTATGCCTTGTCCTGCCAACCAGCTGGAGCAATGTGCCAGTGGTAAAGAGGTAAGGCTGGGATCCTGCCAATCAATCCCAGCTCAGCAATGGGCATTCAGCTCTGGCAAGCCTGTTCCGTTGGCAGCCCAGGCATCTGCTGACTATGGGACAGGAGTTCCACTACTAAACACATTGAATTTGGGGTCAGAGGATCTGGCTTTGGGCCTTGGCTCTGCTGTCTAGTAACTGGGGTTTAGGGGAGGCCTCTTTGGGATAATAATGATTAGTTCATAAAGTTATGAGTTAAGAGACTGTGGGGTGGAGTGGTTAAACCCAGGCACTAGAGAATCAGACAGATCTGTATTTTAATCCAGTTCCACTGTGCACCAGTTGTGGGACTCTTGGGCCATTTGCTAACTATAGATTTCTCATCTGACCATAGAAAGTGGTGATAATCCTTAGAGCGTTGCTTGGAGTTTACATCCAGCACGGGGCCTGGTATACAGTGGGCACTGGGCAAACCTTCTGTTAATAGCACAGATGTATGATGTAAAACACAATGCCATTGCAAATAATTGTGATAATTTTCTAGGGTTTGGGTAAGTTTGGCCAAAATGTGCAAGGCTTTGCATCTAGTACATACATAATAATTATCTGCTACACATAATTATGGCATCCTTGAAAGCAGTTTCACCCTGGAATTCAGCTCAGAGATTAGCATCATTTGCAGTAACTGCATTCCAGGCTGCCAACCCCACAAATTAGACACCAGCTCAAGGCACCATGCATGATTCAGCTGTATCTCCGGGGAGGGTTTCAGGTGACAGTGAAAGCCACAAGGGATCCGACCTGAGCAGTTTCGATGTGTCAGCAGAAAGCTCTTCTTCCTCTCATAGTGATAAAACATTCCACCATGTGTGATGTGGGGTGTGTCCTGCATGAAGACCCCTGGGGACTGGGACAACACACAGCTGTCCAGGGTTGGCTCTGGCAGCAAAGGCTTTCTCCGTGTACGTGAAGCTCTCCCCTTCCCTTCTTCCCTTCCTATTTCCTTTCCTTGCTGCAAGCCAAGGGGCAAATCATTATTTAGCACTACTGTGTGCAGAGTGACTTGGGAAATATAACACGGTTCAGAGCTGCTAGGAGCTGAGAATTTAATCTCACATCACAGCGATCCCTAGTTTAACCCTCACAAGGCTTTTATGTCTTGTTCTGAGTTCCAAGACTAGAGAGAGAAGACAAAAATGTTAAGAAATGCTTCATGACAATAAGTTGCATAACCTTAAATTATTTAGTCCAGTGAACAGAAGGCAAAACTGAGATTAAATGACGCTTAACAGGCCATTCTCCATTTTCACTGAGGTAAGAGCAAGGAGAGCTAGGCTGCTTCATGGGGGTCCATGGATTCACAGACCCAGGGGGCAGCTGGGAGGAAACCAGACTGGCTGTATGTTGATATTATCAGAGCCATATGATGGTACAGGGGGGTTCATTATACTCTTCTCTTTATTTTGGGGAGCATTTGGGGGCACCTGCTATTCAGCTCCAGCCTACTGCTGGCTTGCAGGATGAGAGCTCAGAGTTGCCCACACTGTTTTGGGAAATGGATGAATTTCATCATTTTTGAACCACTCACCTCATGAGGTAGCTCCACCTTCTCTTATTAGCCACAAATGAATTTCTTCAAGCATGAGGGAGGTATTTTTTGCTCTCATTTTGCAGGATCAGGGACTAAGTGCCCAAATCCCCTTTTCTCAATTAATGATATCATACCTGATGGCTAACACAAATTAAGTGCTTACTATGTGTCACCCCTTGTACTAAGCATGTTACCTCTCAAGTAGGTCATTGTCATGCCACCTAAACCTTACAACAATCAGCTCATTGTTATCATTTTTGTCAGACAGATGAAGAAATGGAGGCCTCGAATCACTAAGTAGCTTGCCCAAAGAAATACAAGGATTTTAAGTTGGTGAGTCAGGATTTGAACCCAATCACTCTCAATTCCAGCTCTATAAAGCTAAAATTCTTTGGCATACTTCCTTTTATTATTTGTTCTTTCCAGATTGAGTAGCTCTAATCTTTTCAAGTTTTACATAAAGAAACCGTTCTAACCCCCAATCACTTCAGTACCTGTGCCAATTTGAACGTATTATGTCCCCCAAAATGCTATTATCTTTGATGCAATCTAGTGTGGGCAGACATATTAGTGTTGATTAGATTGTAATTCTTTGATTGAGTGTTTCCATGGAGATGCGACCCACCCAACTGTAGGTGATAACTCAGATTAGATTATTTCCATGGAGGTGTGGCCCCGCCCATTCAGCATGGGCCTTGATTAGTTTACTAGAGCACTATATAAGCTCAGACAGAAGGAGTGAGCTAGCCACAGCTAAGAGGGACACTTTGAAGAACACACAGGAGCTGAGAGAGGAGCTGCAGCTTACACAGACATTTTGGAGATGGCCTTTGAAAGCAGACTTTTGCTCCAGAGAAGCTAAGAGAGGACAAATGCCCCAAGAGCAACTGAGAGTGACATTTTTGAGGAGCTGCAGCCTAGAAAGGAATGCCCTGGGAGAAAACCATTTTGAAACCAGAACTCCGGAGCAGATGGCAGCCACGTGCCTTCTCAGCTAACAGAGGTTTTCCGGACACCATTGGCCATCCTCCAGCGAAGGTACCTGATTGTTGATGTGTTACTTGGACACTTTATGGCCTTAAGACTGTAACTGTGTAACCAAATAAGCCCCCTTTTATAAAAGCCAATCCATTTCTGGTATTTTGTGAAAAGACAGCATTAAGCAAACTGGTACAGTACACTTCTCTGGAACTTCTCCAGCCTTGGTTTTTCTCTCTTAATGCGCGGGAAGCCAAACCACCCACCATCACTCTGGGTGCTGACCCTATCATTTACAGCAAACTTAAAAACATAACCTGGCTGGAGCAGGTCAGCCAATTTTCTAAGGTCCCACAGAGCCACTGCTCAGCTCAGGGTCTGTGACTTCTGGAGCACCTTCCTCCCCTCTATCTGTGTGCCAATTTTGACATAGTTTCCACAGGGTGTCCTGAATGTAGAGCAAAAGAATTACATTTCTCAAATCTCATTGTCGATGTCATCTGGCCAATTCCACTCCCTGAATCATCCTAGGTCCATTCCATTCATTCTCTTCTCAACACATAAGCTCTTGCTTGGATGATTTCAGAGGCTGACTTGACTGCTACTTTCACCCTCCATTCTAGACCCTAATTCCCGACCATCCTCCACTGAGACCAGAATAGTCTTCTTGAAATACTAACCTGGCTCAGACCACTGTCTTGTTTCAAACCTTCTGAGGGTCCCCAAATCCCTGGCCCAGCCTGAGCTGGCTCCCATCAGCCTTGCTGCTTCTGCTCTTTCCTTCCTCATAGCCTCTGCTTCAGCTATAGAAGCCTCTGCTGTTCCTAACATACGCTGATGCCTGATCTCTTGAAATTTTGCTCACTTTGCTTTTCCTACTGGTATTGTCCACAACTCCTCTTTTCTGTCTAATGAACTTAAGGGATGACTTTAAGACTAAGCCAAGGCATCACCTCCTCAGTGCAATCCTTCCAGAATTTCCAGACTGAACTGCAAACCACCCCTCATGGCCCCTTTCACCCTTTAAGATCTATATCCCACATTAGACTGTAAGCTCCTTGGAGATAAGGATCCACAGCTGTTTAATTTTGTGCCTTCAGAACTTAGCACACAATAAATGCCCTGAAATGTTCATTAAATAATTAATTAAGGAATGAACGAAGGCATGATCCTCTCCGGCTGTGATCCTCACCCCAGCATGGCAGCTGTCCTCTGAGATCTCACAGCACTTCATAATATTCCTCTATTAGCACTTGTCAGACTGGTCTCTATTTCTTTCTATGTTGATTTCCTCCAGTACACAGAGAACATTCTTCTGTTAGACTTTGAGATCTTCAAGGGCAGGGGGTACAGTCCTGAGCACAAAGCCCAGCACATAGTAGGCACTTCATTCATCAATTGAATAAAGTGACTTCCCAGTCCCCCACCCCCACCTCCTCTTTCTTGCCGACATTAATCACCCAGAGGCACCACATTATACCTCCGATAACTTCTGCTTAAAGACACTATCTTGAGTTGCTCACACTGAAACCACCTCCCACTTCTCTAGCAACTCACATCTTAGGAGATCCTCCCATGGTCTATCCATACTGGCGTGACATTTCACTACGGGAAGAGCTCTGTGTCACCCACAGATGTGCAAATATCACTCTGAACTTCCTTTTCCAGATCATTTGTAAAAATGTGAAAGAAGCCCAGACTCAGCATCAGCCACTGTTGAAACTTCTTCCTGTGCATGATCTCTGGGCCTTTGTCCACATCCCTCATCTGGGCTGCCATCTCTTTAGTGTGTATTATCACCTAGGATGGGAAAAGGGGCATCCACCTAACCACCCATCTGCCCACCCATCCATCCATTCATGCTGAACATCTAAGAGGGACCAGGCTTTGTGCCAGAATCTGGGAAATTCTGTGCTAGACAAGACATGGTCCCTGCCTCAAGGAACTCTGACTTGAGCCAGAAGATAAACATGGAGCAAATGACCACAGCACCTGGTGCTACACATGCTCACCTGGTCATATAAATTGTGCAAGTGGATTGCCACAAGGCAGAGGTTAAGTCTGCCCTCAGGGAGGGCAGGACTTGAGCTAGGCCTTGAGGGATGAGTGGAATTTTACCATCCAGACAAGGTAGAAGGAGCAGCAGGTATAAGGGGGTAGGGGTGGGGGAGCAGTGAAGATGCAAGTAGCTTTGAATCAGTCCACAATGGGCCAGGAACGGGGCACAGCAAGAGAGAGAAATCTTCCCCATTTATATTTTCTCCCTGGAAGAAAATTTTCTTTTCAAAAAACTGTGGGTCAATAATATTATCCTTGCAAATGACAGAAGGCCAGAAAAAACCAAAGCCTCATCGAGAAGGCTCAGGAGAGAGCCTTGAAAGGAAAGTAAAAACCATTTCTTTAGCCAACATTATCAGAACCTGGCATATTTATGTATTTATTCATTTGTTATTGTCTCCCCCAGAAGATTGTAAGTTACCCAATACCAGAGACATTGCAATGATCTGTGTTGAATCCCAAGAGCCTTGAACACTCCTTGGTGCATAATAAGCATCCAATAAATACTTGCTTAATGAATTCACTAGTCCCTTCTACCTTCCAGACTGTGCTAAGTAGGGGGGATAAAGAAGTGCACTAGACACAGTCCCTACCCTTTGACCTAGGAGGGCTGAGAGTCTGTCTGTTACGTGATCTAGTCCCTCAGGAAGTCACTTTGGACTGGAAAGGAATTAATTCTGTTTTAAAGCTTGGAGATAAAAAAAAAAAAAAATCTACAAGCAGAGAGATGAGTTTTTCAGAGGCCTTGGCAATCTTTCCCTAGATGCCTGCAGATAACAAATTTTACAGCGTTTCTCCCTCTTGCCACTCAGGCAGACAAGTTCACTGGGAGGGCAATGGTGCCTCAGCAACCTGCCTGGTACACTCAGGCACACACACACACACACACACATACAATCGTACACTCAGGCAAACATACTCTCAGTCACACACACATAATCACACACACAGCCACACATGCTTGAACACACTTATAACACAGGCTCATGTGCTCTACGACACACATTCAAACCCAGTCACAGACACTCATAACATATATCTGCAGCCACAGCACACTCTCACACACCCATGGCACATGCTTCCACTCACAATCACACTAACACAGTCATACCTACATATACACATGCTAACACACTTATGAATACACACAGAGCTTATGTGCTCACACTCACACACGCACAGTAACACACACAAAACATTCTCACGGGCATACACACCCACTTACACAGTATTAAGTTTGCACACATTCATACCACACACACACACACACACACACACACACACACACACAGAGCTTGAGCCGTTAAAGGGGTAGCACTCACATTTTCCATCTATTGGTGGTTTCAAAACAGGAAGCCTGAGTGGGGAGAGGTGGTGTTGGTGAAGCAAGAGCAGCTGTAAAAGGGGCCCAGGTGCATGGGCTGGGTTCAAAATGGACATATTGCTGGTATCTAAATCTCCTTGGCAGGCAGAAAGCCGGGTGGCATGAGGGCCCAACGTGGCCAAGGGCTACCGGGTGTCAGTCCTGGCTGGGAGACGCTGTGGCAGCTCATCTGCTGACTGTTCAGCTGGTCCTGTCAGGGAAGATGCAGCCACCCAGATCATGGCACCTCTTTCTAAGGCCAGGGATTCTGTGAGGGACAAGGGGACCCTACACCTTCCTGTCTGCCTAGAGGGAGGTCCTCTCCTTTGGAAACCACCTCTTCCAGGAGTCTTCCAGGACTTACTCTTGCAAGCTGCATATCTCACCCCTTAGATCTGCTTGCTGCTGACTCGGTCTTGTCTCTTTGTGATGGATATAATCTGTTTTGTGCCTTGCCCATATCCTCACTCCAAAATGGAATAGAGCAGGGACTTGTTTTGTAATATGTATATCCATGCAGCACTTTATATTTTACAAAGCTTTTCAAGTACAGCCTCTCCCTCAATCCTCAAGACAGCTGATGAGGTTGTTAAAATTATACCCATTTTACTGATGAGGGAGTTGAGAGCAAGAAGACGAAGTTACATGTTCTGGGGCTCATTGCTAGAAGCAGACCTTCTGATCCCAACTCTCCATTTTCAAGACTGTCACATCTCATATCTCCTACTATGGCACTGAACACAGGGTGTTGCTAAGGTGGCCAAGGAGTCAGAACAGCCAGGGCAAAAACTGGCTGAAAGAAGGGAGTGGAAAGGAGAGAAGTGGCTCAGGAATAAAGCACAGCCACAGGCTGGGGCACCGAGGCCCAGCACGGCCATGGGAGCACTCATTTCACCCCATCTCTCACCTGCGTACACGCACAGGCACACCACACCACACCACACCACAGACACGTACGCACTCACCACACCACACCAAACCCAACACATGCATACATACACACACGTGCACACACACTACAGACACACACACCACACATACACACACCACTCTACAACACACACACCTCATTCCACAGACACATATGCACCACCCCACAGACACAGTCACACATACACACCACACCACTTTACAGGCACACACATACCACTCCACAGACACACACATAACACCCCAAGGACACACATACATACACACCACTCTACTGACACATACCCCACCCCACAAACACACATGCACACATCATACCAGACACATGTGTACATACACACATGCACACACAACACTACAGAACACATACCACACACATACACACCACTCTACAGACACACACACCACACCAGACACACATGCATGCACCACACCATCCCACAGACACAAAGACACATATGCACACACTACACAATTCTATAGGCACACACACACCACTCCAGAGACAAACACACCACACCACTAAACAGACACACACATTCCTCCCCACACACACGCACACAAACCACACTATTCCACACCACACATACGAGATACACATGCATATACACTCATCCATGCACACACACCACACTATGTACACATACACCACACCAAGACACACACTCACAGACCACGTGAATACACTCTAGCTGGCTTGGCTAGAGTTCAAAGGTGGACTCAGTCCATTTATGTACTTCAATTGTCTGAGACAGTTGGGACTGATTTCCACAAGCTACAGTGAGTGACTGAGGGGAAGTCACAGTGAGAGGCTTCCAGAGTTGAATGCCATTTCTGGAACTTGGCTTTCCCTCTCTCTGAGGGACTTGACCAAAACATTTTCCCTCAGCAGTGACCTTGCCAAGAAAATTGGCCTCAGAGCTCTGAGGCTGAGAAGGACACATGCATGGCCCTTCGGCTGTGTTCCTGGACAGGAGAGAGGGGTGTCAGCAGGCCACTGCACCCCCCAAACCAGCCTAAAAGAATCATCTCTAGTGACATCACACTCAAGGCTGGAAGGAGACAAGAAGGGACAAAGAAATGAGACCAGACCGATTTTTCCGTCAGGCTAGCAATTCCTCTGTTGAACCACGACCTCCTTTTCAGGTCCCCCTTTCCTTTAGGTCTCACATGGTTGACAGCTGGGATCTATAAACCGGGACACCAGTGGTCACAGGAAAAAGATGGGATAGACTCAGGGAAGCTGTGGAATTTCCTTTCCTGGAGAGCTTCAGGACCAAAATGAAAGACTCCCTTGCTTGGGATAATTCCTCGCTCTTCTCCTTGGCTTGTTTGGCTTCTCCTGTCTGGAACACAGTCGGAATCTCACTCTCTCTTTCCCCAGGTCCTACCCTTTTCTTTCAAAGCATCCTACCCCTCCGCCCCCTGCCCTCTGCAGGCTTTCATGCTCCCTGCGTCAGAGGCTCTACAGTGGAGTCTGGCTGGCTGAGAAGCCAGAAGGAAGCCGCCTGGGGGAAGCAGATGCCTGAGAGGACCTTGGACCTTGGACCTTGGAGTATTTTTTGCAATGGTAATATTTTTGCTGAGGGGTGAAGAGGGGGTTCTCAGGGTCCTACTCCTCCAAAACAGATGGGGGAGGCCGAGCTTCAGCTCGGGCACAAGAGGCCCAGGTTCCAGAAGAGATCTGGCAAAAGGGGAGAGAGACGTCCCAGGGGAGGGCAGCTCCTGGGTTTGGGTGAAACATCAAGTCATTGATCCAGGCTGGTTCTGTTGACCAGGAAAAGGGCCCAGGAAACAGAACCCGAGGGAGGAAGGACTCCAGAAGAGGCTCGGCAGCAGCCTGGCGCCCCTGGGGCCTGGGGATCGTGAGGGCCTTCCAGGAGGGGAGGGAGCAGCTGGGCTTCTTGCTCCTCCCAACAAACCATCACTGGTCCTCATAATCCAAATAGGTCAGTGTTCCTACCAGGAGACCGGCAAAGACTGTACATTTGGAGTGTTTGATTACTTAGGAGGTGCCTATGGAGTGGGAAGAGAAAAAACCACTATGTGAATGGATTTAGACCTTTTAGAGTCAGGAGCTCCAAAAGAAGCAAATTTGATCTCTAGTTATGCTCATCGGCTGAACGCTGATGTGAACCTAAATATTCGTTTACTGTTAAACAACCAACACCACAGTGTGCTATTTTTGTCATCGATTTATACATTTTTAAAAATTTTGTTCATTTGGGTTTTCTTTTTGCTTTTGAAGTACCTCATAAATACCTATATTTATCCTAAGATCAAACAGATAATTCTTAAAATTACTGTTGAAAACAAACAAACCAGAACATGAAAATGTTCTATAAACAGAAAGTAAATTGTACAGAGATTTTATTCCATGTAAGTTCCTACAGAAAACTGAATCCAATCACAACTTTAGTCATTAAACTAACTGGGAGATTAAAGCCAATCTGATTGCCTTAATTTTTTAACAAGAAATAAATTTCATCATTTTTAAGGTGAGAAGAGCTGATAACTTGGAAATATTTTTGCATTCAGGGGTATACTTTGATGATGGAAAATCTACTTATAGCTTTCAGGATGCATTTTCAGGTAAGCAGGAAACAAAACTCTCTAAGAACAATTTATTTTTAAATTAGATTACTCATCCGAATCCCCTCATTACGTTTACACAATTATCTCCTACAACAGCGCCTCTCTGCTAGAAAGCCTACTGCTAAAACATGTTTCTAAATAATGGGTTCTACTTCCCTATGAAAGGAATACAATTAAATTTTTATAAAAAATAAACCTGTAAAGATATTTCTACAACAACCTCCATCTTGGTGTCTGACACTTGAAAGTCGGTCCCACCTACTTTTCTACTTCAGCCTGACCCTCAGCAGACGTGCTCGTGCCACGGCCAGAAGAATGTTTGTGTGTAGTGGTGGTTCAGGGGCAAGGACTACAGAGCCAGACGATCTGTGTTCAAATCATAGCTTTGCCACTGTGTGATCGTGGGCAAGCTACTTAACCTCTCTCAGCATCAGTTACTTCCTGTGTAAAATGGGAATAATCAGAGTACTTATCCAGTTGTTTCGTGAATCAAATGAAATAAAACACAAAGCACTTAACACCAGGCATAATACTAAGCTCCCAGCAAACAGCTTCGAGCATCCTAATCCTGGGGCAATAAAGGGGTCACCATTTTCAAAGCCAGCCACCCCCTTTTCTTCACCTGGTGAAATCCAGCCCTCACTTGGAGACATGGCTCAAATGCCAGCTTTGCTGAAGCGTTTTCTTGCCGCCCCATAACCCCACCTGACTTTAAAGCTGGTGGTAGCTCTTTCCCTCCTCTATTCAACTTAGCCACAATCTGCTGAAATGCTGTCATTAGGTCTCGCTTTCCCACAAACTATGGGGAGCATCCAGCGAGCAGAACTGAAAACTGTTAGTCTTTGCACCGCAGATGCCAGGCACCAAGGAGACACTCGATAAATATTTATGGAATGAATAAAACAAAATGGAATCAAATGGCATCTGCATGGGTGCCAGGATGTATGGAGCATATGGCTTTAGAGAAATATGATCCACATTACATCTTTTCCAGAAACCAGTTATTTCTGGGTGGAAAGGAATTGAACCAAATCAGATGTTGTGGAAGACAGAATAAAAGGAGAACATTGGAGGAGAAGTTAGGCGAACGGCTTCAGAGTTTTTCCATCTGTCCAGGTAGGATGTGTCATCAGTCCTGTTAGGTAAGCAGCTTAAAAGCTTAATGGAAAAGTGACACTCTTGAGCTAGAAACCTTTGTCAACGCAATTTAGTGCACGGCAAGTAACAAGTCAATTGGACAAACCAGGGAGGGAGCAGAAATGACAATTTAGCCCTACTCTTGGAAGGAAACTTTTCGGCAGACGACATTGTTGTTTTCTGGAAGCAAAGTTTTTTGGAAGCACAGTTATGTCTCTTGAAAATCAGGAGTGAGCAAGACATTGAGGTATCTACCAAGAGGGGTGTGTGTGTGTGTGTGTGTGTGTGTGTGTGTGTGTGTGTGTGTGTGACATGTTTGCTGGATGTCAAGCACCATTCTAGGTATCTGGCATAAATACAATCCATATTACATCTTGAAAAGGTGGCACTCCAAACAGCCCCAGAGATAAACATTATTATCATTATTATCCCCATTTTGTTGATGGGGAAACTGAGTCTTGAAGTGGTTAAGTGACCTTGCTGAGGTCAAATACTCACAAGTGGCTTTTTGTTCCATATCAACATTCCTTCACCAGCAACCAGTGAGGATGGCTCTTATTTTAATCTTTCTCTCCTCTATCCATCCTTCTCTCTACCAAGAGAGTAATTTCCCTAGAACAAGCCAAGTTAAACTCGCCACTCCTTTAAAACTGTCAATGGCACCCTAACATTTAAAGAATAAAAACTGAAGTAATCAAATGCACTAATGTAACGTTCTTGACAGTCTACCTTTCAAATATCCTACACATTTGTTCTCTTGGCTCCCCCTATGTCATCTCTATGCTAAGCCCCTCTTACTGCTCACCTTGACTATTGGAATAGTTTCCTGATAGATCCCTTGCTTCCAGATTGACCTTCCCCATTTATTCGCCAAAAATGCAATAATCCCACGATTGTTTTGCTTAAAATCTCACTTTTACCCCTGCTATAAAGTTCCAGACTGCACATGGCAAACAAGCCTTCTATAATTTATCTAGTCCCTCTCTGCCTGGTTTTAGGCCATGTCCCCTTCTTCATATGCTCAAGCCACATTAGATTTCTTTCAATTTCTTGAACATGCTGCATTTTCTCACAACTGAGAAATTGAACATGCAGTTCTCTCTTCTGGAACACTCTTTTCTCCTTGACCCATGTACCTCTGCTCAACTTTCATGTCTCAGATTAAATCTTCTGGGTTGCCTTCCCTGACCTGTTAGACTAATCTTCCAGTTACATATTCTCATGATGGCTGCATTTCTTTCCCAGTAGTCATTCTGCTTGTAATTAATTACTTATTTACTGTTTGTCTTTCTCCTTACAGTATGGATTTGTTGGGCTGTTATTCCCAGTGGCAAGTGAAGTTCCAGGCATGTGATAGATGCTTAATAAAAATGAACAGCCCAGCTCCAACACCACTTCCTATGTGCAATTCTGCTGACTTCTCCCGGGGTGCTCTCTGAGCTCTCATAGCCCTTTTGTTTTTATTCTGCCTTGGTTAGCACTGAGTTTTTTAATTCATCTGTCTCCTCCATAAGCCTGTGAGCTTCTTGAGGAAAAAGACCTGGATTCCTTAATTCTTCAGGCCTTGTTTTCTAGCATGGTGCTCAAGGACATTAAAGAATAAAGAGCTAATAGTCCAAGCTTCGCACATCATGAGCCTCAGACCTAAGATCCCGGAATTTGGAATGAAGTTGTATCCTGAATGGACTTGAGGAATGAGTTACCCATTTCAAAAAGGAGATGAAGGAACACCAAGAAGGAAAGGGAGCTGTGTGTTGGCAGGACACTAGAAGTTAGGAACCATTCTTGACTTCTCCATCTTCCTCACCCCCATTTCTCTGTCAAGTACCAAAGCATCCTAAATGTACCAAAGCATCCTCACTTCCTTTGCTCCACCTGCACCTCCACTGTCTTGCGCCACGGTATCTTCATCTCTTACCTGGAGAGTCTGGTCTCATTTCCTCCAGTCTTGCTCCCCTCTTATACACTATCTACATTGCTATCAGAGTTATTATTCTAGGACTTGGATTTAATCATATCACCTCTGCTTATATCTTCTGTAGAATAAAATCATTTTCATGTGGCATCCAAGGTGTTCTGCAATGGGGCCCACATGTACCTTTCTAGGCTCACTCTTACCATTTCCCTCCCACACCCCATGCCTCTCAACAACCCTGGCCTCACCCATCCTGAATACATTGCTTCCTTCCTTGCCTTTGCAGAGCTGGGCCTCTGCTGGGAGCATTTCCCCACTTCCACACAGAGATGTCTTCTACTTGCTTTTCTATACCCAGATCAAATGTTTTTCTGTGCAATATAGTGCAATTAGTTGTTCCACTCCTACATCTGTTTGGGCATTTGTCAAGCTGTGCTTCCCTTTACAGAGCCCAAAGAAGACAGGGAGATGTCCTTTGCTTCTCTGAATTTCTGACATGGACCATCTATTAGATGCTCAATAAATGTTGAATAAATAAAGGAATGAATTCTAGGTCTGAGTCAGGGTGCTGGAACAGGTCTTCCTACCTGCATAGCTTTTTGTTTTTCCCCTTGACTGAGGATTGTGAATTTAGCCTTTCTTTATGTAAAGTTGTTCTTGTTAGAAAAGAGTTATATTACACTTAACTTTCTGTTACCCACATGTTGATGGATTAGTCACTGGAAATTTTGTTGCCCAGCTACTACATGTGTAAGACTTGCAAATGAAGAAGTTTAGCATGTTAGAAAAAAAAGATCATGAGAACATTTCAAGGGCAAATAAGCAAAAGGGGAAAATATGCTATTGGGTGTTGTCCATGTGATTGCTCTAATGTCATTTTGCTGTTAATTTATGCAGTTCCCCTTCTCTACTCAACCCCATAAGTGCAGATAATTGAAGGTTGTCAAAACATTTGAAATAACTGTGAAATCGTGTATACAATGAATAAGAAGTGTAGAAAAAGTACTGGCCTCCCAAAAGGGGAAAAGTTCACTCCTGAATGGCTTAAGAAATGACAAAATGAATTCTATATAAAGCTTGATAGGAAACAGGAAGTTAAAAAAAAAAAAAAAAAAAAAAACTGTGATAAGGAATCACCATAAAGAGAAATGCTGACCCAGAAAAGACGGATCTGAAAATGCAGAGGGAAACTTTTTGACACAGATGCAGGATCATTTCACTGAGAAGGTTTTTGTTTTTTTTAAGCTAAGGCTAAAAAAGTGAGACTTGAACTGATAATTCTGCAAGACAAGCATGTCTGATGACAGGGGGAGATGATTATCCACTCTACTGGAATTGCTTTAATCGCAGCTTCTTGATGAAAGCCGCATCTTAAAATACTCATCTAGTGATGAGGAGTTATTTCAAGATGTGAATCAAGGCGGTGGCTGAAGTGAGGCCTGCCTGTGAAGCACACCACGCACTCGGGATGTTGAATTGAGACGGATGAACAGTGTGCTGACAACTGTCCTCGCTGGTTTCCGGCCAGCCTGTCCCTGCCCCCGTGGCACACTAGAAGCCATCAGTGGCTAGTAAAATAAGTGAAGATGGTTCAAGCAAAAAGGTGGGGCCAGAGCACAGTGGAACAGCCTTCAAGCCCCTTCTTTTCCCCATGGAAATCTCCATGGGCCCAAGCAGAGCCCTTTCCTTGGGCTCAGCCTTACCCAGTTCTTTTCAGGGCTATTTCTCTTCAGTGTCCTCAAGGTCCTGGGTTGACCAGCAGGCCTACAGCCCTCTTTCTGTGCTCATGAAAACCACAAGCTTTTGAAGTGCAGATCTTGAGAGATGAGAAATTAAAATTCAACTGCCCAGTTCAGCTGTCCCTTCTCTTATGCATCATTCAAGATCCAAGTCAAGTGTCACCGTCTATAAGAAGCCTCATCCAACTCTTCCAGGCATAGACACTACTTCTTCTGAACACATGTATTTTTGTGCACACCTCTATTTAACCACATATTCCTATCATTATTTATAATAATTTGTTTACACACCTGTGAGTGCCTTTAAAGCAAGGACTGCATTGTGATCAGTCTTGCGTTCCCTAAACCTAAGACATGGCACCTCAATAAAGGTTTCTGGAATGAATGCATGAATGAATGCAGCGTTGAATGAATGAGGATTGTGGGAAGTAGATTTCATCTGCTGACACCCATTACGAGACAAGAACCAAACATGTTGAATGGTAAGAACTGTCTATGTGAAACTTGGATTTGAGCCCAGCTTTGGTGCAAGGTGCCCGAACCACATAAACAAGTGAACCGGATGGTTAGGATTTGTTTCTAGTGACTTATCATTGACATACTTGTTGATGTTAAGAATCCCTTTTCCAAAATCATCTCATCCCAGTCACTGCCAGACATCTCTCCCTGAAGCATTTATTAACTAGGCGCTAGGGAGCTCCAGAAATAATGGAGCTTGAAGAAAGCACTTTGCAATCATGCTGATTTGGATTAAAATTTAATTGGGGGTTTAGTGAGTGGGAAGCTACTAAGGTTGGTGTTCTAGACCAAAAGGGGAACATTTTATCTGTTGTGTGTGAAGGTACTTCTTTTTTTTTTTTCTTTTTTTTTTTTTACTCTGCTCCTACCTTCCTCTTGTCCAAAGTCTTCTTTTATTTCCTATTTAGCACAAGAGCTTTTGGTCTTAAAAAGAGAAGGCGGCCAGTTACGTAACCAGTATAGGTGGGAGACATTTGCTTTGATATCCCAAAAGGCCTTCAAAACCTTTCTCTTTGATGTTATGTAGACATAGTGACAGGTGTACTATAAGGAATTTCAATACAACTAATTGAGAGAGATGGAAACATTCCATTGGAAGGAGGAAGCGAAGGCAGAATTCTGGCATTCTTTGAAAAGGATGAGCCACTTTGGGAAAACATAATTCTATTTAAAAAATAGCTCGATCCTTTGGGTCTTATGGCTAATACCAACTGAATGGAGTCTAGAACACTGTCCAGCTCCTTTCCAGGGAAGCCTTTTATGTTAAAGTTGTTGGCAAACACAAGTGACCTTCACTTTGAAGGCTATTTAAAATCAGCTTGTTAGCTTAGGTAATTGAGGCTTGTTGGGAATGGGAAAAGATGTGGTGGAAAGACAAACAATGATTTCACCTACATTGTAAACACAGGAAATGAGTGGTGCTACAATTAAGACTTCATAAGTTGTAGTTTACAAGTTGCAGGAACTATCGTAGGAGGACACAAACCTTCTGTAAGGAGACTTGAAGTAGCTGATAGCAAAATTCCTTAGGCTCAATTAGGAAATAGATACCTAAAATGTGCAGGAGCTGAGAAAAATATGAATGGAGGCCCACATACCAAATGTCTAAATGTTTAAAGTCATAAATCAAACTAACAAAGTGGTAAATAAAATATATCCTATCCTCCTACCTTGACCAACATACCTCCCTAATGACTTGGTTAGGATTGTCAGACTTTGGCACTCAGCTGGGGAAGAGCCAGCAGTCCCTGACCCCTACATGTGGTCTGCTCCCATTTGCTTTATGCCCCACCTCTGGCTCCTTCTGGTACCAGGAGGGGCCTCACAAGCCTGTGTAGGGAACCCCCAGGAGCATGTCCGAGCTCTGTTCATACCCCCATAAACAGTGGCTCCTTGATTACTCTCGGGAGTAGGGCATCTGTTACCAGGAGGCTGGGCATGGAGAAGAGACCCATGTAGCAGGCTCTGATCATGTGGGTCCCTAGTATGCAGAGTGTTGTTGGGGAGGATTGGAGGGATGCAGGCTCCAGGTGGCAGGTCTCCTGGGAACTAAGGACTCCTCACTCTGTCCTGAGGTGCAGGGCCATAGGAAGACCAGAATGGGGCCCTCTAGAGCTCAGAGATCCTCTGGTCTAGTCTAAGGGCAGGGCTGGGTACAATAACCTCACACATGAGTAAGAGAGCAAAGCTGTGAAATGAACTATTAATAGATAGTGAAATCCCTATATTGTAAGGCTGTGGGTGACCGCAGATCCTTCTGCAGAAACATCAGGGGGTAGAAGTCCTGATGTTTCATTGTCAGGGCAGCATTTGTAGGAGGGACAGACATGGGCAGAGGGTGAATAAGGATTCAAATATTTGTATTACAGTGTGTTGAAGAGATAAGCTGTGTTGTGTGGCCATGTGCAGAGCTGGAAATAGTTGTGTAAGCACAGTGAGAGGGTTTGGCTTAGGATGGGTCCCTCTGGGAAATCTGAGGAAGGAGGCATGAAACAGAGATGGACTGGCTATGAGAATGGTGTTGAGTTCACGAGGCTGCAGAGGAGGTGGCTTCAATGCACATGACAAGGATGAGATTCGAGACACTGGGTGACATCATTCTGGCACTTGAATATATGTGCACACATAGAACGTTCTAGTCCTTCCATGTAGCCTCTAAGATAATCAGAAACTCAAATCAATAACTTTGAGGCCTCAGCAGTATCCTCCCCATCTAGTCTGTAATTGCAATGCAAGTCTCCAATCCAGACGGGATGGGGGTTAGGGGGAAGAGATCCAGGTCCTTCTTTTTTTTTTTTTTTAACTTTTTATTTTAGAATTTTCCAGACATATATGACAGTAGAGAGAATGATATAACAAACCTGCTTGCATCCATCATCCAGCTTCAAGAATTACAATTATCAATGTTTTGTCAAATTGTTCCATCTGTTCCCCAACTTTTTTTGGGGCAATGTATTAAGGCAAATCCCAAAAATTATATCATCTCACCCAAAAACACTTAAGAAGATTTCTTTTTTCCTCAGAGTATTTTAGAACAACCTAGACATCAGCATGCATCTCTAACTGATAAAGACTGATTTTTCTTTAACATAATCACTGTGGTATTATCCTATCTAACATTTACAATCATTCCTTAACATCATCGAATACCAAATCCACATTCGTTTCACCCTGATTGTCTGAAAATGTCTTTTTAGAGTTAGTTTGAATCAGGATGGAACAAGGTCCTGCCCTTAGTTTAGCAAGATGGAAATTTCTTCTATGGGGTTTAAATGCCTGAACTTCACAGACATCTGATCTGAAACAAGAAAAATTTGGCACTTCAAATTCTGAGCTGAGCAGAGCCACAGTTCCAAAGTGGCAAGCCTTTGGCTTCTGGGAGTTCTGGCCTCTCCCGGTGGGAGCCGCAGGCAGCTGGGCCCTGCTGCCTTTGAGTAGCTCGCTCTGCAGTCCAAGTCCGAGAACCACTGCCCGGAGCATCCAAGAACTCACGGGATTCAGGTCACCAAGCAGCAGCAGACGCGAAACGAAAGCAGTCTCCTGTCCTTTCTGACACCGCCTCAACTTTTCAGGATTTGATCTTTCTAGTGAAAGGCCAAAAGCAAGCCGCATGGGGTGCTAGAGAGAGCCAACAGCAGGGACTGCCAGACTGAGTTCTCTCTCTGCCTCTGTCTGGGTGGCCTTGAGTAAGTCTCTCTCCAATCTGAGCTCTGGTTTCTTCACCTCTGAAATTGAGATGGAAGGACTCAGCAAACCCTAAGATCCTCCAGCTCTATCTAACTTTGTAAGGTCAAAAGTTACAAGTGACAGCCGCATTCTGGCAGTCAGTGTGGTGTTGGGAGTTCACAGAGGGGCTCTCCTCCTCGACTGAACACTCTTTGTGGGGGGGCATTGCCAGGTTCTAGCACAGTGCACACAGTAGGCACTCAATAAATGCTGGTTGAGTGAAGTTCCGATGCACCAACCAATTGCTAGCCTCCTCCATGGGCCAGTACTGTGCTGGGCTGGGGGATCATAGATACAAGCTCCCTGGAGAAACTAACATCTAAATAGGGAGCTGTTCAATGGAGAAGGAAAGTTCTCAATTATCACAGATGTGGTTATGGGACTTAACAGTCCAGACCAAAGATATAGACATTCAGTTGGACCTTGAGGCTGATCTTTTTGTTTGTTTGTATTGGTGACATTCGGACCCAGTGCCTAAAGCTATCCAGTTATAACTTGCTGTCCACTGGCTTCAGCAAATCTGGCTTTTCTCTTTGAACACTTTCATTTAAGGCAGCCATCCATTTGCAGGGTTGAAGATCTCCATTAGTTTACCATGCCACATTAGGAACTTCAGAATTTCATTCCTATCCACCAAATCACATGCAGAAAATAAATCTCATCCAGTCACAAAGTTTTTCCAGTCCCATCTTCTCTGAACACGAGAGTGAACTGACTTTGAAGTTACTGCTTAAAATATGTCCAATCTATGGCTGTATTTATTCAGCATTTATTCCAAGGCCACTTCCCCCACCCCACTGGGTTTTCTGTAGGTCTCAACGTACCCCGGATCCTGGTTCAGGGCTCCTACCACCTTTTCCGGAGACCTTGCTTTGGGCTTATTCTGATCACAGCCAACCTGGACAAAGACCCAACAACTTTCTCTCCCCTCAACCAGGCTCCTAGTTACACTCCAATCTGACTTTCCAATGTACTCTTTAAAATTTCTGCGTTGTATTTGTTTGAATGCCTCCATTATTTTTCCCACTAGATTACCATTTCCCTGGGGCAGGGCCTGATGGGAGTCTCACTTTATGCAAAGAGCCCAGGCTTTGGAGTTGAGTGAATCTGGATTCAAACCCTGGCTTTGGTGTTTACTAGCTGTGGGACTGTCGACAAAAGACTTAACCTTTGTGGGTTGCCATTTTCTCAACCCACAAAATGGAGATAATTATATTCACCTCTGAGGAACACATGAGAAAAAAAATGAGATTCCTACTTTCTAGTTTTGCACATCATCAAAACCCAGTGAATAGGTAGGGTAGTGCTTGGAGGAACTCAGATACAAGGTTGGTGTCCCCAATCTGTGGTTTTCCTGCTCCTCAAGTCGAACCTTGGGCATCAGCTATATTAATTCCAGAATCCTTCACTAGCTCCAAAAGGAAGATCATAGAAAGTGGTCCAGATAAAAGAAGGGACAGAAAGCTATCTAGACTGATTTACAAAGGGGAGTTTCTCCTAAACAGTATCCAAAGCCCTCTCCAGGGTCAGTTGTCCCTAGGAAAGGCCCACAGTGATGACACAGTCTACTGAATGTTCCATAAGTGAACCCAATAGATTCCTGCACCCCCGGGCAGATCCACTTAGGACAATTGTATATTTACACTTCAACTTGGACTTGAAGTACAGGGACGGAGAGGGTCACCATTGTGGTGGATTTTCTCTAGGTGAGGACTGTGAGTTTTGGTTGTGTTCCTGCTTGGCTGTGTGG
The DNA here is from genome assembly GCF_015220235.1 of Choloepus didactylus. NCBI lineage: Eukaryota > Metazoa > Chordata > Mammalia > Pilosa > Megalonychidae > Choloepus > Choloepus didactylus. The sequence goes on along the minus strand of NC_051312.1, from coordinate 138,142,158 downwards.
GAGGATGTAGTGACTGTTCAAAATCCCTTTGGGTCTTTGGGTGGGACAAGGATTTATTAAACTCCCAAAGCTGGCAGGGTTTTGAATCTCGGCCCAGAATTCAGCTCCCCATTTCTAAACCCACACCCAAGGGAAAATGGCCTTAGGCTCTACCTAAGAACAAAGATGAACATATTGCCTCAAGTAAAGACTTCCAGGAAGCTTCCCAGTAAAACAAAACCAAACCCCTTTCAAAACATTAACTGCATTCTGTGTTTTCTGGACAATAGCATCACTGTCTTTTTCTCTCCTGGCAAACATCTTGGAGGCCACCACTAGCTTACCGAGCGTAATGGTTCACTCCCTACGTTGGGGCGGACGTCCCTGAAGAAACTGCAGAAGATGTCATTAAAGTGTAATTTTAGAACCGAAAGGATCTTGAAGATCACCTAGTCTAGCCCCCTCCCCCATTTCACAGACAACTTCCTTCCTCTGAGCCTCTCCAACACCTCCAGAAAATGCAGGAAATTCTCCCCAGTCAGCGAAGATAGGAAGATACGATGTCTTTATGACCAGGGGGAGTTTGCAGTGGCTGCTAATTAGAGCCAGCACCCGCTCACTGCTGGGCTGTGATGAGGAGTCTTAAAGCTTCTGTGTGGCTCAGCACATGCAGTGCAAAGAATAAAGAACTTCGCAACAGAATCCGCGAGAAGCACTTGCAGCCCCCATGTGAGCAGGCAGGGGTCTCTAAGCAGGATGCAATTTAAAATCAGACACACATGGCCCAGGGAGAAACAGGGCTTGCCAATTAAGGCCCAGAAGTTTTGAGAGGAAAAGCTGGAGGGGAGAAAAAAACCCAACAACTTGTTAACAATTAGCAGTCTAAATTCTTTTTAAAAATAGTTCCTGGGGCCAGTGCATGAGGAGGGAAATGTTTCATGGGGAAATCATCAAAGCAGCACTATTGTGTGAATCCCTTTTTCCAGAAAGCTCAAAGCGGCTTGTGAATGTGAAATTACTTATGACTTTCCCACCTGGGAGACAGGGTAGGCAGATCTGTCCCTATTTTACAGACAGGAAGACAAAGTCACAACAAAGCTTCTGCTCTCGCTTATTTCATTCTAGAAGGAACAGCTGGATTGATCAGAAATCCCTTAATGATGAGAGCAATTTTTAAAAAATCTTATCAATGTACTGCCTGAGGAAGAGATGGTATGTATTCAAAAATGCCCACCTTTATATAAGAAAGGGGGTACAATAAAAATCTATATTCATATTTGCAATTGTTTGCATAAAGAAATGCTGGGAGAAGCTAACAAGAGCGGTGTCTGGTGTCAGGAATGGGCCCAGGGTTGGAAGCAAGATTTGGCGACGTATAACTTTTTCTATCACTTTGCTTTTTTGAACCATGAGAATGCTCCCTCTTAAAAAATAAAAGTAGATATCAATATATTCTATACAAAAACAAAATAAACAATGTTCCCATACTTTTTCTTCCAAGTAGGCAACATTTTGGGGGGATGGAGTACAGTACACTGCTCCTCAATTATCTAAGATGAGGTACAGAGAGGGAGGTTGCTATCCCCACGGAGCCAACAGAACAACTGAGGGGTCCGGAACTTAAAGGGTCTTACCCAAGGTCACCCTGAATGTCATGGGCTGGACCAAATTCTCCTTATCCTTGCCTACTGGCCACACCTAGAGCTTGTGCCCCGCTGACGCAGTGAGTGACCCATACTCACATTTCACGAGGGTGAGTGACTCAACTCCTTGGTTTCGTTGGTTTCCTTTCAATTGTTCTAAGTTCTTTACAGCAACCAGAGTGAACATATTAAGGTACAAACTTGAGCAGGTTGTTCACCCACCCCGATGCCTCCCTAGAGCCCTTCCTTTGGGTGAAGCCCGAATCCCTAGGCATTTCTGGTTGTTACAATGACCCTTCCTGGTCTCTTTGGCCTTCTCTTTCCTTTGCATGTGTTGTAGTCTCCGCTTCACATCATTCGATTTTTTTTCATGCCTTTATGGTCTGGCATGTGCTGTTGTCTCCACTTGGAATGCCCTTCCCCTTCTCTCCATTCGACAAATGGATCACGTGCTACCAGCTCCTCCAGCCCAGCCCCAGCCCCTCCACATGGACACAGCCAGCCTCTTGTCCTGCTCCCAGTACACTCTGAACGTTGCTCCATTGCATGATGTCCCCCTTGACACTGCAGCTTCCCTTTGCATTGATTTGTTCCTGTGTCTGTCTCCCAGTAAACTGTGAACTCCTATGAGGTGGGATCTGTGGCTACTCTCCTTGATACCACAATGGTGGGCACAGAACTTGATGTTTGCCAAACAGTACCAAGAGCCAGCACTTGTGTGGCACATTCTGCGTACCTGCCTTTGTTCTCAGCACTCCAGGCAGAATAACCATCTAATTCTCATGACAACCTAAGGAAGTAGGTTTGAGTATTATCACCATTTTACAGAGGAGGAAACTGAGGCAGATATATTACAAAGTTAGTACGTGGCAGAGCCAGGTTTTGACTCCAGGTAGTTGGTCTCCAGAGCCCATACTTTTAACCACTATGTAATAATGCCTATAAATAACTGAATGAGTGAAATAACTAGAAAGCAAATGCCCTTTCCTACAGCAAGGGTCTCCACGGTTCCAGCTCCGGAAATCCCACATGGGGGATAGGGGCTGAGGAGGGCACCCTCCAAAGTCAACACAAACACTTCAACCAATGGTACAGGATAGGCTAGAACAAAAGAGCCAGGCTCTCTAGATACTTTTGCACACCGACATCTCCTCATCCAGAAGCAACAGAAAAATCCACTCAAAGTTTCCCATTCCCTCTCCTGAAGGCCACCCTGCATCTTTCCTATTACCATGAAACTTGAGATTTCGGGGTTTCTTCATGACACTTTAGCTCCAGAACACCATGCACATGGAAAGAAGAAGGGGTTTACCACTAACTCTCCACACAAGCGGCCAGTGGCACCTCCTCTACCCTCTTCAGAACCTTTCTTGGAACTGGGCAGGAAAATCCCCCTGGGCAGGAAGGCAGAACTGCAGTCCCTGCCCTTGCTCCCTTGCTCGAGTGGCGATGATGGCGTTTCTTTCACGATGCACCAAGCTTAGTCGAGATTGTCATCTGATCACCCAGGTAAATGAAATGGAAGGATGACCCCAAACGATCCTGTATTTCCACTGTCATCTCCAAACCTGCTCAGAGCTTCTCTCAGGGAAAAAGAGTTGGACTGGCTCCTCCGCTGGTGAGCAGAGAATCAGGAGAAACCAACATGCCCAGGGGAGCTGAGAGAAGGGAGGACAAGCCTGCTAGGGAGCCTGCAGCGGAAAGAGGATTGGGTTTGGAGACAAAGGACCTGATTTGGAGGCTTGGCCTTGTCACTCACTAAATTAGAGACTTAGGATAAGTTATTTACCATATTTGAGCCACATCTACAAAATAGGGTAGTAACAGCTTCCTTATGTGTTGTGAGGAACAGATGAAAATATTATATACAAAAGGGCTTTGTGAACTAAACGGTGGTTTCCAGGCCTGGTTAATTGCCAGAAGCACCAGGGAATTTTTTTGTTTTTTGTTTTTAAATTACAGATCTCCAGGTCCTTCTCAAACCTACTGAATCAGAATCACCCCAGAAAGGGTGCAGGAATCGGTATTTTCAAAAGCTTCTGGGTGCTTCTGAAATATAGTCACAATCTGAAAGCACTGAACAAAGGGGGGCAGTACTAGAATTCTGTGGTGAAGGAAATACCAGAAATGAGTATTATGTTTAAAGGGAACTCCCTAGAGCTGCCTGATTTACAAGTGGGGAGTTTCTAAGAGATGTGACTTCTCTATGGATGTCCAGAAAAGAAGCCCAATTTTCTCTGCAAAGTTGGAGTTAAAAGTTGGAGTCTCCATGGATGTAGAGATGGTTCCCTCTGCTATCGACCCATTATCCTAGGGAAAGAACAATCCCAAATGCAGACAAACAAATTTCCCTCTCTCTCAGAACCCAGCAGAAGTGGGAGAGCCAGAAGCAGGATGCCGTAAGTTAGACATGGATTCCCGCAGCACAAGGCAATCATCAAGTGTTTGAGATGGGGATGTGAGCTTCTGGAGGGCAGGGAGAACCACACGGACACCTATCAACCTCCAAAAGAGGCGACTTGCAGAAGTAAAAATTCCACAAGGCCAGGCAGTAAGGGAGACGAGAAAGCCCGAAACCCGGAGCCAGCTGCACCTTCAACCAAACCAAGGACAGACTTAAGCAAGTCACTATCCTTGCTGGACCCCTGTTTTCATCTGTAAAATGTCGATACAACTGACCTACTTTAGGAAGCTTCATGACAGTCAAACGAAATAACAGATGTGAAGGGCTGTAGGGTCTTCTGGAAGGCCAGGCAAATACAACGCAAAGTTTCTATTCTTCATAAGAATCATGACTAATGAATTGTACAATGAATATGAGCATCCTCCAAAGAATTAAAAGTCTGGGGAACTGGCTCATTCAATAAAAAGTATCTTCTATGAATATCATTCTTTGATTCCCCAGGGGAAAAATAAGCCTCCCTTCCCTAAGAGACATCCCCAAAGAAGGGAGGAGCTCATTTCTAAATTTCTTTCAACAACAGATGAAGAAATCCTAGGGTGAAGTGAACTGAGATTTGCTGACAATCTACAAAGTCAAAGAGGTCATGTTAGGTGACTTAGAAAAAGAAGATTAAAACTGAGGCAACTCACTGGGGGTAAAAAGGAAAGAGATCCTGGAAGGCTTTTGGAAACCACTAAGTAACAAATGTAGCTCCCACCTCCCACCCACGCACCACTGGAAATAACTTTAAATAATGCATCTGAGAATGTCTGCAGAACAGGCAATCTGGATTAAGGACTTTTAAAGGGTGTTCCAACAAGACTCCTTTTAGGGAAACCATCTTGAAAATGAACTGCCAGTCAAGTTTACCCTAACCAATATCCTTAGACAAGCTTTGAGCTAGAGCTGAAATCCTGACATGACACATACATTATGTGGAAAAGTGATTTAATGACAAAAAAGTTCTGGTGGCCGTTCCAGACACCATGCCCCCACTCCTATTCTCTGTCAGGATGTGGAAGATTTGCTTACTCTAAGCTGAGCAGAATCCCATAAAGTGCTTGGCTTGTCATTCGGAATCTGCTGTAGAAGCAGTCTATTAGTCATTCATTCTTTCAACAAGTATTAACTGAACACCTATCAGGTGCCAGGCATTGTTCTAGCCTTGGGGATACAGCAGTGAGCAAAATACATGCACAATCTTTGCCCTCATACAATTTATATTCTAGGGGAGAGCATAGACAATAAATAATACATGTGTCAGACAGTAAGTGCTTTGGAAAAGAATAAAGCAGGGAAAGTTGCGAGGGAGTTCTTACTTTGTTTAGGGCAGTCAGGTAAGGTAATGAATGAATGATTCAGGGAAGGAGGGAGAGTGTTTTTAGCAGAGGGGCCAACAAGTACACAAGGCCTGAGACAGGAGCATGTTTAGGGTATTCAAAGAGCAGTAGGTAGACCGTGTGGCTTCAGTTGAATGAGCAAGCGGGAGAGCAGTCATATGGAGAAATAATTCAGGGAGGTAGGAAGGGGACACACCATGTGGGACCCTGAAGGCGTTAATTTTTACTTCCAGAGTAACAGGGAAACCATTGGTGCATTTTGAGCAGTGGAGTGACATGACTTCTTCTTAAAAAAGGGATCTCTGGTTATTGTGCTGAGAGTAGACTGGAGGAGAGCAAACATAAAAACAGGGAGACCAGTTTGTAGATGATGGCAATAATCCGGGCAAGAGGTGAATGAAGGGATTCAGATCCGCAGCGGGAGCAGTGAAGCCAAGGGATTTGCAGATGGATTGGATGGGAGAAGGCAGTGACTCCAAGGTATCTGGTTTGCACAGCTGGAGGAACAGAGTTCCCATACCCGGGGATGGGAAGACTCTGTGGGAGGAGCTATGCCTGAGATGCCTAGTTGACATCCAAGAGGGGTATTCTGAGCATGGAGTCCTGGAATGAAGGAGCAAGGACGTGGCTAGGAGTCTTCAGCATAGGGATGATATTTGGAACCAAGACTGTGGAAGAGGCAACCATGAGAGTGAGTGACTCAGAGAAAAGAAGAGGGCCATGGCTTCAGTTCGGGGCCCTCCAACTTTTAGAGGTGAGGAGATGAGGAACCAAAGGGGTCTGAGAGGAAGCAGCCAAGAAGGTAGGAGGAGAACCAACAGAGAAGAGACCCCTGGAAGCCGAGTGGAATTTCAGGGAAGCTTTAAGGACGGAGGGATCATCGTGTCACATGCCACTGATGGGCATAATGAGGGCGGAGAATCAACCACTGGATACGGCAATGGTGACCGTGACAGTTTTTTTTGGGAGGTGGGACAAAGCGAGAGTTAGAGGATAAGCGGTGGATGGAAGTGGGAATCAGCCAGTGCAGACAATTCTTTGAGAAGTTTTGTTGTTACAGAATGTTTTAATGCTTTAGGTTTTACAGAAGAGAAACAGCTAAAATGATTTCTCAAACACTACCTTTGACCGAGACTCCTTGACTTATGTGATGGGATGGGGGCATAGTTCTGACAAGCTAATTGTGCAAACTGCAGGTTTTTACCTCTCCTGGATTTATTTTAAGGAGGAAGAAGAGGAAAGACAAGCAGAGAGAAGAGAAAGATGGGAGTAAAGGAGAACGTAATACTTTTAAAGAAGCGCAGGTCATTTTAAGATTCCTACACTGTTTCTTTGTCATCATGGACATTAATAAAATAACTCCCAAATTCCTACACACTCCAGAAAGCTCCCCAGGCGCATGTAGCACAGACATAGAATTTGGGGCCTGCGATTCATATTACTGAACATCTAAAACAATCCCTTGATAAGGAAATTGAAGATCAGAGAAGAGAATTGACTTCTTGGCTCTCCCAATTATTAGCCGTATCATCTTGGGCAAGTTACTTTTAACTTCTTGCTGCTTTAGTTAATCCATCTGTCAAATGGGGAAGTGCAATAATACCCACCACCTTGGGCTGGAATGGAGGTTGAAAATAATCATTACACGTGAGATTCTTAGAACAGTGCCTGGTACTGGAAATGCTCAAAACGTATCTCTTATTTTGATTGCTCAAGTCACTCAAAGAGTTTGCCTCAGATTGGAGGAGAAACAGGATGGTTCTACCTTATCCCTCCCTCCACAAAACACACACGCTCCATGACTTAGTTTTTAATCTCTGCCCCTCCCTTATCCCTTTATTTGGGTCAAACAAAAATATTTTTTTTTCTTCCATAAAACTACTACTGATATAAAAAGTGCTATGATGAAGGGACTGCTGGGCTCTGTGTTATTTGCTTTCACCCGTCGTACTTAACCCGGGCCCAATTCTACGGGGCATGTTCACTATTCCATTGTACAGATCCGGAAGCCGGCGTGCAGACACTCAATAACTTTTGCCAGGTCTTAAGGCTGGAGGTGGCAGAGCTGGGGTTCAAACCCAAGTCTGTTGGACTCTGCGGCCTTGCTCTTTCCACAACTCCATCCCGCACTAAAGGTTGATGCCTATTCTAATGCCATAGAGGGATGCCGGGAACCTAAGTTTTTAGAACTTTCTGTTGGGTCGTTTGGGGTAAAGAAAAGCAGCTCTATCTGAATTGCTCGTTCAATGCTAGACTAGGTATGTATGCAAACACTTTCTTGGAGGTGTTAAAAATTCACTTCTGGTTGAATTAGTTCCCACTAAGAGAGTGCCGGCCTGGTGTGATGGGGGCTGGTAGGGGAAGGGTGGGGCTGGTGCGGCTGGTGGTTGACCAGGCCCCCTGTGGGTTCTCAGAGTCACTGAACCGCCACCAACAGTCACAGCAGTTCCTGGAGAACGAAGAGAAGCTGGGGGCAGCCAGAGGCACCTGCAGTGACATCATGGGGTGCAGTAGTGGAAAATATGCTTGTCTCCAAGGGGCTCTCTCTCCCCCTTCGCTCAAAGCAGGGTACTAGAGGCTAATTATAGCCACCATCTCCCCCACCCCCACTGAGGGCAAGTGCCTTTTACAAGTGCATTTGCTGTCCGTAGTGTTTCTCCTTCTATTGATCTGTAGCACAGCCACGCCTAATGCATGCGGTGGAGGCAGCAGGATCCAGGAGGCCTGGGTGCAGGCGAGGAAGCCAGGAGAGCCGGGCTGTATGTAGCCCACTCCTCTCCGAGGCCAGGGCACCTCTTCTACCATCATCCCCACCCATCCAGGTCATCTCAGTCATGGTGTCTAATGAGCAGCATGGCCAGGGTTCAAAGCCAGCATTGCCAGGAAACCTCAAGTACTGCTATAGGTCCAGTATGTTCTGATGTGATCGGTTATCTTGTGGGCCCATAAGTACGATCACTTCCCTAGACGTAGAGAGAGGGGAGCTGGCATGCGCATTATCAGTCATCGCAGGATGTAGCAGTTCTTGGGATAGACGAGGAGGATTTGGACGGTTGGCCTTAGATGAGAGAGGAAGACAGTCTCTCTCTCTCTCTCTCTCTCTCTCTCTCTCTGGGTCTTGCTCTCTTATGCCAAGACTCCAGGGGTCTGATTGTACTTGATTTTTCTGGGACCCAGGGAATGGGAAGGTAGGGTGGATGGGGTCTCTACCACACGGAGGCAGCCAGGCCCAGGCTGGGAGGTAGCCTTGAGGGAAACCCATGAGAATGGACTGGTCCTGAGCAGTCTTGAGCATGATCTGTTAGTCAAGTCTTGTCCTACTTGTTACACTCTGGCCTCCACTGTGCTATGGAGAATTTAGGCATGAATCTTTGTCAATACTTGGTGGTGGTGGGGCAGATATTAAAAAAAGGGAGGGAGGCCATAATTGACACAACTCCCTCTGTGACCTATAAATTACAAGATCCATATAGCCATGTCTAAAGTCTTCCACTGGAAGAAAAAGAGTAGATTTTTTCCTCTTTTCCCTCTGGCAAACCTTTCTGGAGCTCCCCTCTCGAGCGTGGTGGAGGCCCAAGATTTGGAAAAACTGGACTTGACTCCACAGACTAAAATTATGTAGGTGGCAATATGGTAGCTGCATTATGTTCCCACAGGTAGAGACGGTACATGCCTGCAAGCCAACCTCCTTATCAAACAGCCAGGACTGAAGGTGCCAAGCAAGGCTTCCCAGGCAAACCGGCCTCAGAAGATGAAAGGACATCCTGATGCCCCCAAGCCTCAGAGTGGACAGAGATTCTCTAGTGAGAAGTCACAGCACCTACCCATGCCCCTAAGGGTCCCCTTCCTCTTGGGGTTCTCACCAATCAACCCCCACTTGCTGCCATCACCAGGTGGCTACAGAGGGGCAGTGTTACCTCATCAGAATACTCTGTCTCAAACCTTCTCACTCCAAATCCTCAGTCCACAGTCCACGTTGTCTCTAAATCCAATGCAGAAAGATAAGTGCTAGAATGGAAAAAAGAGGAACAGGGAGCGTTTGGAGCTCTTCCATTCCTGGAAAATGTTCAAAAGAGAGGAAAATGTAATTTTGACAAAAATTTAAGGGGTTGAACTCCATGACCCCCTGTACTCTTTGGGGAGAGGGGTGCTGCCTCTATCAGCAAATGGTCCCAAAGGCAGGGGGCCATGGTGGAGGCTAAAGCCTTTCTCTTTGGTGTTTGCAGAACCTGGCAATGGCTGGGAGGCCATATGTTGTGTTCTGAGACTTGAGTATAAACTTCTGCTGGATGTTTGGATTTGGTTTTTTAATTATTCCTTGTTTTGAGAGGGAGAGAGAAAGGGGGTTTATGTCTACGTGGGGGGAAGGGAGTTACGGAGAAACAGATGGGTGGGGAGAGTAGAAAGAGGAGAAGCACAGCAGTCGTTCTCAGGAATTTACTGATCTGTATTTTTCCAGCAAGTTCTGCCATGTCTCTTCTGGACATAATCGTTAAATGGGCCTGAAAGCCAATGTCTCAGATGAGGCTACCCCAGTGGCAGAAGGCCTATCGATTCAGAATCTTTCTGGATGATCTCCGCGGAAGCACAATAAAGCAGCACGTGCACGATCTCATTCCCAATAATCAAGGACAGCTGCATTACAATGGCTTTGCAGGAGATGGCCACCTCCTGATGGCAGCGAAGCAAAACGCATCCAGACCAGGGAGTCACACCTCCAACTGCAAATCCATAATAACAAGAAATAACATTTTTTGGGTGTTATTTATGTGCCAAGCACTATATAAGCATTTAACATTGATCTCATCTAATCCTCAAAACAACTCTATGACATATGGACTATTATTGTGCCCACTTTACAGATGAGCAAAAGAGAGCCTAAATAATTTTGTACAAGGTTATGCAGATAGTAAGTGGTAGGCTTGGGTTCAAATCCAAGTTTGCCTGACACCTCTGCTCTTATCCACATCCTACCTGGCCTTCCCCGATCATCAGCTGACTTTGAGCAGCCAACATTGACTGCTTCCCTGTGAGCAAGGATGGGACGGAGGGAACACATGTGTAAAGTGTTCAGGCTTAATTCCCACAACCTTTGATATCCCCAGTTTTACAGGTGAGGAAAATGAGAGTCACAAATTGTTAAATACTTTGCTCAAAGTCACACAACTAATAAGCAGCACAGCCAGGATTCAGAACCAGCACTGAGTTTAGTCTCACACCCTCTCCATTTTGTCATGCTGCCTCTGGACCAAATTCCTGGAGGAAGGGATCTGCCTTTCAATTGCTTTAGATTCCAAAGGAAAGATGGAAAGGGAAGCTCAAGATTTTCTTTTAAATGTTCCATAACTTTGTTTAGCTGGGGTTCTAAAGAAAGCTCCAACCTAACAATTTCAGGGAGGCAGATTAAGAGTTCATATGAAGAACTTCCAAATAATAGGATGTGTCCAAAGATAGAAGGGACTGCCTTGTAAGGTTCCTTACAAGGCAACAAGTACAGTCTTGACAAACATTTGGTGGCAATACTATAGAGGGAGTTTGTAGGGGATGGCTGTTTTGTTGACTGTCCAGTGTCTGCCACTCTTCTTATTTAGGGGGGCATTCCCATACGGGTGAAAGGAGAGCCTCACCTCCCACTAAGGAAGCTGATGGGACAGATAACACCCATGCATATGACTGAGACTTAGTCAATCAACTGCACCCATTTGGACTTGGACTCAAGGAATTTGCCAGAAGTGTAAGGGTGGTGACAAGGGTCCAGTAGCAGTGCCCTTGGTTCCTGCCTGTTCAGAGCCTGGTTATCCGGGCTCCAGGTCAGTTCTGTGAGATATTTAAGACCTTTTTCTGCTTAAGTTAGCCAGAGTTGGTTTCTGCCATGAGATAGAAGAACCAATGGAAGGCTGGACTAGATCAGAGGACACCAAGCTGGCTGCATAACAGAATCTCTGGTGAAGCTCTGCAAAAATAGATGTCCAGGTGTCTGGCTTCCCAAGACTTACTGCATCAGTCAGAGGTACACCCTGAACATCTATATTTTTACAAACTTCCCAGATGCTTCTGACATGTAGCCAGATTGGGGAGCCACTGGAATAAATAAGCTCTAAAATCCCCCAAATAAAATTCTGTCGTTCTGTGAAAAACTGTTACCGAGAATTTGGAAACGGCTCTTAGAAAAATGCAAGATTGCTATAATTTATTTATATTTACTAACAAGAAATGTATCTCCTTGGATAAGTAACATATACTCCCACAGAGACTAAAGCTATGGCAGTCCTTGCATTTCTACAGGCTATTGCTTTCCAGCAGCTTCCACTGGAAATCTATGGATCGATTACCAAAGCTGTATAACCTTGTGTCTTCCTCAAGCAGGAGAGAGCAATGTTTTCCTGCTCATTCATGACTCTTTATTTCCCAAAGCAAGGCCTCTCTTCATTTTGTCGTGTTGCTTTTAGGATCCACCATGTATCTTCTGTGTGCCCAAGGAAAGTCACGTCTCCATTCTAAGACTCTGTCTCCGTGTCTGAAAATGAGGCACCCGAATACCAAGCTACTCTGTTTAGTCTCAAGGAATAAGAAAGAGAAATAAAGCCTGAGAGGTTGGCGCACGACAATCTCCAGGTTCTGGTTAGGAAGGCATTTTTAGAGAAAGGAGATGAAAATCCAGTCACCTTTCTGGGGCTAAGCTCGGAAGCCTGCATTCCTATCCCATAATTGTTCATTAATCCTGGAGCAAACTCCCCTTTTCTACTGGAAACTTAAGTACTTTTGCGAAGCTGCACTTGGAGCTTTATATGTTTCACGAGTTTTTTTTTTTTTTTCTTTTAGCACCACGAGTAGGAAGGTACCTGCAAAATCCATTTACTTCTCCCCTTGCCTCCCAGAACTTAGTGTCCTAGTCTGGATTATCTGGGCACTTTCCCAGGTAGGAAATTCCAGAGCCTCCCTTAGGAGCCCACCTGGTGCTCAACCAAACTTGAGAAAGTAAGAGAAATGGAGCTGAAGGCCAACTGGACCCTGGCTGTGCAAAACCATGACAAGGGGCCGGGATGGAAGGAGACATAAAGCCCCAGGGTCTATCTGGGCCACTAAGGACGCCCCTCTTGCATGATCCCTCTCCCTGGAGAAGGCCTCCAAGATGACGTGGGCTCGGATCCTCCAAGGGGGGCTCCTTCCGAAAGGGAACTGACCTCCCACTTCCTCACCCTCGGGCTTCATATCAGCCGCTCTCCTCCTGGTGACTTTGAGGACAGTTTGGCCATCTGGTTTCTGTACAATCTGCATCCGTAGAGTGCACATAAATTTATCTTCCAGTTCCTTCAAAATGTACACAGCTGAATTCTACTGCTGACTTTGGCACTTGCTCTTGGTATCTGAGAACAGATTCAATTAAAAAGGAAATAACAGATGCTGCAAATCACTCCCTCATTTTGAGAGGTTATTTTTTTTTTTCTTTCTTTCCAAATGCCCTGAATTACTTGATGATGAACAGCAATGCAGCAAAGGAAAAAAAAAAAAAAGCTGGCATGACATCTCCCAACTTGGCTTCAAACCAAGGGGAAACTGTGGGTTCTTCATCTTAGGTGGTCTTTCTGCCCAGGCACATCCCTTTGTCTGGTCTGGGTATTATTGTGCAGAGAAGTTGGCAGGAGGTAGAGGAATGGACCAAATGAACCCTGGGGTTCCTTTTAGCCTTAAGATACTTTGCTTTTTCCTCTCTTGTCCTCACGGGATCCTTGGGAAGGGTGTGTTAGGTGGGGGGCAGGATTAGCACTCTCATTTTAGAGATGGAAGAATGAAGATTCAAGGAGAGCAGGTGATTTGCCCAAACTTAAGCAGCAGGAAGTTAGTTCTGTCAGGAAAACTTAGTTCTTTCCCCCAGGGACCCCCGTGCCCATCGAGAAGAATGAGGCCATGAGGGGACAAGGCCTGGCTGAAATGCCCAGAGAAGCCTGTTCGCGTTGCTGGTATCTTCTCCGCAAGGCACTTGAAGGGTTGCTCATGCCCGGCCTTCCCCATCTACTACGCAGACCTGCTCACCAACCCTACATCCTGGGCCTGTGCTCGGCTCGGCCCTGCCTGAGGCTTGGAAGCTTAGCAAGGACCAGGGGCAACCATCGTGTCCGGGATGACTTGTGATGAGACCCATGTGGCTGGAGAGGGAGGGAATGAAAGAGGAAGGGAGCAGATGGATTTTTGCATGGGGTTTAATTGCCTCTCCCCCTTTACTCTAAGCAGTAAAAGGATTAAGAATTCCAGGGCTTGGGCAAAGGATTAGACCCCCACCATGCCACCAAAGAAAAAAAATATATATATATATCTGTTGAGGGATTCTTGGAGCCTGGAACTGCAAGGCTGAGAAGGCTCCTTCCAGAGATTTTAAAGAGAAAGGATGTGGCTCCCTTTTGGAGAATTGGTTAAGGGGGTGCCACCTGGATACAGAGGCACAGACCAAATCAGTAGTGCTCATGAATCGTGCTTCCAACAGCCCTCAAGAAACAGGGCTCCCATACTTCCTAACTGCATCGCTTTAGTGGTGAACGTATTCTCCAAAACAAAAGTCAAAATCAAAATTTTGTCTATAGCCTGTCAATGAAATGGATGATTTGAAAATTAAGACTGACCAAGAATCCAGGATGTAAGCCTGGCTGTTCCTATAGACTCTCTATGGCCTGCCACCCAAATCCTCCACAGCTTACACTTGGGCTTCCTCTCCCCAGGGCATGAGAGAGCAAAAGCTCTAAGGAAGTGGGGTGGAGCATGGGCTTTCTGTGTTCCCTTTGCCCACCAATTCTATGCCCCCAGTCTCCCCAGAGGCCCTCCATGGGCAGCCTCCACCCTCACTGCCTCTTCTGCTTTGGAACCTTTATTCTCCCATTTTCAGCTGCATCCATCGGCTTCCATTTAACTGTAGATCAAGATCATATGTCCTAGGAGCAAAGGTTGAGGGCACTGCAACCAGAAGGGCTGGATTTGCCTTCTGGCTTCCCCATGTTTCAGATGCGGGACATCAGGCCTGGTACTCAGGTCTCTGAGCCTCTTCCTGGAAAAATGGGAGGAGATTGTACCTGCCTCACAAAGTGGTCGTGAGGCTGACTGAGCTATCATATGCAAAGAGCACGGTGCTTGGCATGTTATAAGCCTGTACAGTCATAGTGGCCTGGGCATCCCCCCAGCTGCCAGCACACTCTTGGATTTGCCCTTTCTCCTCCTGAATGCTTTTCCTTAAATGACACCTTCCTATTTCCTCTAACTTTACTTCTGTGCAGCTCATCTTCCTCTCACTGTAGGCATCTGGAAGGTCAGGCCATGTCTGTTCATTAGTCTGTATCCTAAATCCATGAGAATGCTCTTTCAATCCCAGATGAATGAATGAATGAATGAATGAACAAACACATCAACCCAAAATGGCTTTGAGCTCTAGCTTTTGAGCCCTCCTGATAATCTCTTCCAGGTCTCCAGGAGAAAAAGCTAGGAGGGAACTCAAGTTCCCTGTTTGCAAAAGCCTTGGGCTAGATAATTTCACTGAGGATGTCAGGAATGCTTGATGATTTGAAACATTTCTGCTGATCATGGGCCCACATCCGGAAAGAGTTAACCAGCAGCTGCTGGATTTATTTTCATTCTCTTTAATAAGGGAATCAAAGCAGCAGAACACACATACACTGCATTTCTAATCTCCCCCAACACCCACACATGTTCCTTTTCCCCTTCTGAGTTACTAAAGTCAAAGCTTATTTCTCAGGCAATCCACTTGGCTGGCGTCTATTGGGGCCGACCTGTAAGTGAAGAAATCCCAGCTCTCCCCTATAACCTCCCCTCCTGAAATCTCATCACTACCAACTTCTTCCTGTGGAATAGAGATCAGTGTTGATTTCTCTCTGCAGCCTCCTTCACAAAATAGACCAAAAAAGGGGGGGAGGTGATGGTGAAGGGAGGGTGATAAGTTTCAACTTTGATTAACATAGACTGAAAGAATTTCTTGCAATTCAGTTGGCTGGGTCTCGGGGAGTAATGAAGATGCTCCTTGCATTGAGGGCAGGTGATGGGAGATGACCACGTGCCACACATTTTCTCCTTTCATTCTCCCAGTAATTGTGACAGAGGGATTATTAGACATTCTGTGGATGAGAAAAATTGAAGCCCAGAATGGGGGCTTGTCCCACATCCCTTAGCTCCTTGAAGATGGGAGTCAGGACTCAAAACAATATCAAACCTGGAGATGTCCAATTCCAAAACCTATATGGGCCTTTTGAGAGCTACAAGCGAATGCTACTGTCTATTTGGTGATACAATCTGTAGAATGAATGGACAAAATCTTTGTAGAATGAATGAACAAACATTTTAAAAGTAAAGTTCAAAAGGATTAGATGACACTTCCTGGAGATTAGTCACGTACCTCACCCTTGGTTTCCCTCTCTCCTGCCAGCTCCTCTACAGAATGTCGAAGATGGTTAGAACCTTTGGGATAATCACTCTCAGTCCCTTTCCTTTACAGACAGGAGCTGACTCTCCAAAGACTGAGTGACTTAGGACAGAGTCAGAGCTGGAGCTCAGCTTTTTAGACTCCTGGTCCGGTGCTAGAATGGGCCTGAATCTGCTGGATTATTATTAGGTCAGGAGAAGTGAGGGCCAAAGAGGAAATCCATCATAGTATTTGTTCCAGTTTGCTAATGCTGCCGTTTGTAAAACACCAGATATGGATTGGCTTTTATAAAGGGGGTTTAGCTGGTTACAAAGTTACAGTCTTAAGGCCATAAAGTGTCCAAGGTAAGGCATCATCAAAGGGTACCTTCAATGGAGAAAGGCCATTGGCATCTGGAAAACCTGTTAGCTGGGAAGGCATGTGGCTGGTGTCCATTTGCTCCCAGTTTGTGTTTCAAAATGGCGTTCTCCGAAGTGTTGCTCTTGGGGCATTTTGACCTCTCTTCACTGCAGCTGCTCTTCAAAATGTCACTCTCAGGTGCTCTGCATCTGGGCCTGTGTGGCTCTTTTTAAAGTACTCTAGTGATCCAATAAAGACCCACTCTGAAAGGGTGGGGCAACACCTCCATAGCAATAATCCAATGAAAGGTTTCTCCCATAGGTGGTTGAGTCACATCTCCATGGAAACACTTAATCAATAGGTTCCAACCTAATCAACGCTAATATGTCTGCCCCCACAAGATTGCATCAAAGAACATGGCTTTTTCTGGGGGACGTAATATATACAAACTGGAACAGTACTCATAAATCATAAGGGTTATTATACCCGTGATCAGCTATTTATTTCTACTGAGGGAGACAGAGGATACAATATATTTAACTGCAACTTGACATTTAGGGTACTTTTTTATTCATTCACTCAACAGATATATATCAGGCATTGTGCTTAGTAATGAAAAAAAAAAAGACAAAAGGATAAGTTGTCAGCAATCTCACACTTTGGTGAGAGACTCATTCAAATTATCTTTTATCTTGGCAAGGGCTGTAATAAAGTATGGGCCAGGTAGGTGGCAAATCAGGTGTCCTGCGAGGGTGTCTGGAAAGCTCCACTGAGGAGAGATGAAGGAGGAGGGCATCAGGCAGAGAAGAGACAGGCTGGAAAAAAAGGTTACAACTCCCCCATTGGGGGCAGGAGGAGAACATTGGAAACGTCTACAGAGTGGGGTTG
The DNA here is from genome assembly GCF_015220235.1 of Choloepus didactylus. Taxonomy (NCBI): domain Eukaryota; kingdom Metazoa; phylum Chordata; class Mammalia; order Pilosa; family Megalonychidae; genus Choloepus; species Choloepus didactylus. The sequence continues at coordinate 138,125,106 of NC_051312.1, read as the reverse complement.
TAGACTCTTCTCTTAAGACAGAGTATCATCTGCCTGGCAGTTTAAAAGAGGAAGGTAGTTAGATCAGTTATTTGGATGTTAAGGACCAGCCATTTGGATTTTAAGCACCAGATATTTGGATTTTTAAGGGACAACACATTTTGAAATCAGTAGGTAGTGAGGTAGGTATGGATCATACAGATATGCTGAGTTTTAATTTTCTCAGTTAATACTCAGTCTAAAATCCCCACTGCCAATTCGCACCATCAGTTCATAAAAGAAAGGATGTTTCAATGCTAAAAGTGTAGAAAGGTACAGTCTCAGAATAAAAGGCTCTTCCTCCCACGGAAGATCACCTGGCAACTTTTCACCACTATTCTTTTTACTTTACTAATTTCACTGTGGACTAATGACAACGTTGACAGAACGTTGACTTCTTAAATGAAGAATACAGCCCTTCAGTCCTTCTAGTGCCCTATTAAACAATGCTGAGACAAACTGTTTTCTTTTACCTGGATTGTTGGGATCTTCTTTTTGGAATAAATGAGATAATCTACAGGTATGTGCAGCTGGAATTCTCCATCTTATGTTCCCTTTTCAGAATATGAACCAAGCTGTAAGAGTTATTATTTTCCTGTACATATACAGTATGTGACTTCTTGGTACTCCTTCTAGCTAAGGATTTCTATATCTATCCATCTACATAGTTCCTCTGAAAGCCTTATACTCCTCTTTAGATTTCAACATCAAGAGAGCAACACGCCTAAGACTCATTATTCTGAAGGCTATTCCCAATCTTAAAGCACATCCCCCCCCGCCTTATACACACACACACACTCGGTTAAAAGGATAACTCCCTAAGGGAATCTCGTATCCCAGGTACCCAGAGTGAAATGCAAAATGTACACTCACTAGCTTAGCAACACGAGTTGTTGGCAACAAAGCTGCTTCTCCAGATCTTTATGGGAGGAAGTTTCCCACAGCTGGCCAGATGTGCAAACAAGACCTTCAAGTGCTCAGACTGTAGAAGCCACCAAAAGAGTGTGGCTGGGGAGAGGGTTCTCAAGTTTATTTTTTTTTCCAGCCTCTTTGGAAGGAAATAGATTCTCCCAAACAACCACACTTTCTTAAGTTCCAGGCCCTATATCTGCATCTGGAGGTGATGTTATGAGCTAGAGCTTTGGCAATTAAGGAGTGCCAATGAACATGTTTTATTCCATAGGGATAGCCACTAAGGCTTTAGGGGGTCTGAGGTCTAGACCTACTGAACCAATAAACGTGTGTGCCAGTGCCTCAGTGTGACTCGAGGAGACTGATGCCAACCTAGGGGTCCCAGGATTCAAGGCTGGACAACCGCTTTCCTCACACACACACACACAAAATATATCAGCCTCTGAGGATTCAGTTAGGCAGAGTGAGGCTGCTACAAAGCCTCAAGTGATATGGAAAAGATACAGGCAGTGAACATGGAAAAGAAGACTCTATTTACACTCATTTTCTTCCTTCCTTCAAGTCCTCGCAGCCTCCCTATTTAATGCCATGAGGCAGTTGGCGGTGGGGACAGACACCCCCATGGGTTGGCGATTCAAGGACCCCTTGAAGGGTTGCCCCTAGGAAAGTTCACACTGCCCCTGGGCCACTCAAGCACCTCAGGATAGTGGCCCCATGAGAAACAATCTTCCTTCACTGGGACAGGGAGGCAGGCCTTGCTTCTACAGTTTTTATGAGGAACGGCCAGGGCGGCTAGAGAGAAGGAAGCCTCTGGCCCTCAGGCAGTAGTAGATTGTGGGCTCCTGGATTGACGTCAGTGGTGGAAAGGAGTTGAGGTTGAGCCCGCTGCAGCCTCAAAGCTGCTTCCGTCTGGGACTTGTGAGTCTGGCTGGCAGTAAGGATGCAGATTGTGTCTGCAGGAGCGGTTTCCTCTCAGAGCAGGGCCTGGGGGCTGGGATCTGGCCCAAACCTATGATTATGGCCAGGCTCGCACCTGTCCCTTTCAAAGAGGAAATAACCAGGCTGGGAGATCAAAACAAATCCTTGTTTAACCATAGTTCTTTAATATGGGTTCCCTTCTTTTCCCTTCTTCCTAACCCCCAAATAAAGAAAACATAGAGGGTTACCTATTTCCACCCATTGCCACCTCTATAAATGTAGCCCTTAAAGAAATCCTAAAGGCAGTTTTCTAGTAAAAAAAAAAAAATTAAAACAATTGTTTCCAGAGACATATTTCCATGATCTCTTGGATGAAAGCAGCCTCTTTGCTATCACGCTGGCCTTGGAAGCAGGAATTCTTGTTATATTTGCTGCAACTGAAGCCCCACCAGTCGCCAGAGCTCAGGTACCCCTGAAAACTATTCTCACACCTAGTTAGCCTGGGTGACCCTTCACAAAGGCAATCTTCCACCAAGGGTGAAGAGTAGAAGATTCTTTCGGAGCTGAACACTGTGAACTTGTTCCAGCCGCCTTCTCAGAGGAAGACACCAGGAGGTTGTGATTCAGATGCTCCACACTTTGTTGAATGAAACCGTTGAACCGGCAGGTTTCAGGTGCCCAGAGCCAGGGACCCAGCCCCTACATGAAAGGTCAACCAGCTCTGGTTCCTCTGAGTTTCCCACACAGCCCATGAAGCACTTGTTGCTGTTGGCAAAACTTTGCTTTGGACTTTATGGGACCTGTAAGCTACAGCGCCTTGAACAAGTCAGGCTGGTTTCTGAGTTCGAGTCATTTCTGAGGCCATGATGGTTGGCATGTAGGGGACAGTGGCCCTTGAGTCAAGAAATGCTGTTGTCCACCAAGACATGGAGGAAAAACCATTCCAAGGCCAACAGGGTACATTCCAAGAGACCAAAGGTTTAGAGTCCATTTATTTCCCGGGGCCCTAGACTTTGCCAACCTCTCCTCTGCCTGAGAAAAATGTGCTTTTCCACCAACCACTAAACCTATCCCCTGTAACCTGTCCCCTTTCTTTTAGAACTGCTATCGGGAATTTTCTACATCCTTGCCCTCCCAAAATGAGGGGCTCAAAAGTACAATAAGACAGTGCTTGTTGATATTTATTCCAGAAACTTTGTGTTAAACCCTTGAGTCTCAGATGACCCCATCTATTCTCAATGTCTAAATTTTTATTCAGCCATGATCTAAACTTCTTTTTAAAATCAATAAATTGCCCAAGTTTCTAAACCTAATTTAAGACTGTCAGTCAAGCAGGTTCTCCCATATTTTTAAAGGAGATTCACATCCTTTGACTGATTTTTGTTTTGTAAATTAAAGAGAAAAAGAATTTTCAAAGAAGTGTGTGGGTGACCCTGCAATGTCTGCATGAGCCCAATTCAACAGACGTGGACTAAGAACCTGCTATGGGCAAAGCTCGGGGGAAAGAGGGAAGAAGGGGACATTCCCCAAGATGAACCAGACCCCAGTGCCCAACTTCAGGCAATGTGTGATTTATTTAAAGAAAAAATGAATAAATGAACAAATGAATGAAGAATGAATGCAAAATCAGGTTTCCTAGTAAGTTTTACAGCAATTCCATTCCTTCATCAATGTGGCCCAAAGAAAAGTGAGGAGAATGTACATTTTTCCTGAGTTAAAATTTGAAAGTTCTTTGTATTTAATGCTTTATCTCTTCCCCCAAATCCCAAACTTATTTTTGGTTTCTAGAATCCCTTATAGGTTGGGGTTTCTCTGATGTCTCGAATCTAACCTTGAACGGCAAAGAGTCTTCTTGTCTTTTGGGGATAGGGTCCTATATTCTATGTTGTGTGATGATATTCTCTCCCCTCCTTTGAGTACTTTCAACTGATCTTTATTTTAGACACTTATGCCTCTCTCTTGGCTGATGTCATTAATATATTGGGTGAAATGTTTCCTTATACGTAATTCTGTTGGACCTGGATTCATTACTATAGCAAATAACTCCATTTCCAAGGACCAAATGCCACTTTTCCTTATGGGGTGTTCCCTGACCATCCCTCTTTGTTGAGCATCCAATATGGTATTTGCAAGCCATGTGTTAGGATTGAGGGAGACATAAAGTAGTGAAAGACACAACTTCTGCCCTCCAGGAGGCTGTGGTCTCCTTTGGGAGTCAAGATTCAAATGTGGGAAATAGTTAAACGGCAGTCAAGGCCTCAAGAGGGAGGAAGTCAGATATGCCCTAGGAGAGCAGGAGAGTGAGCTAGGTCACTGTGAGCAGAAGTTGCCAGGAGATGTTTCGAGATGGACGCAGGGACATCTCAAGGGGAAAGTCAAGAAGAAAGCATTGGTCCTATCTTCAGCCCTTATTTCCCATCTACCCTGAGCACCCTTAGTTGTTAGTGAGAAGCCATGGGCTGGGCAAGTGGAAGCGATGATAGTGCATGCCAATGACTCAAGAGCACCGTGTGATGTTAAGCACACCTCTGTGTCACCTTATAGCTCAAGGCCTTGAGATGAGTGTCAGAAGGAATCACAAGCTCATTTCAAAAAGCCCACAGATGTCAGAAAGTGTGAGTATTTACCCAAAGAGAAGCATGAAAAGGCTCCCATCTGGTTGGTGACCAGCAGAACTTGCCACTGCAAGTCCCTTGTTCTTGTTAATAAGGGTTCATTCTACTATTTCCATGCTATGTAATTTCTCCCACTGCCTGTTTAACTGGAACATTTAATTTTTCGCATTTTGTGCTAATTACCCTGGTGGACTTTGGGTTACAGTGCACCATAAAAAGATCCAATTAAAACATTTCTCACCATCTTTTTTGTTTCTTTGTACAGTAATCCAGAAATCAATGATTTTCTTAGGCCTTCCCAGGAAACAACTTGATTGGTTAAGGTCCTTGAACAAAGACACAAAGAAATTCAAAGCAGATGGAGCAAAATCATACAACCGTGCAAATTAGCACAGGCCCGTGGGCTTGACAGGATCAGGAATGTTGGGAGCTGGGAAGTTTCAATAGAAAATAGAAAATACAACCCATGGCACTGATGTTTCCTCTGTGATAAGACATGGTGATTCTGGTTGAACGTGGAGGAGAACATCTTCTAGGATTCTGAGCCCATATAAACTCCAAGTCCTGAATCCTCCAGAAATGTGTCTGGGGCAGTTTACTGTTTACCCAGGTGAAGCTTTTCCTCACCTTTCAGACATAGATACTCATTCCCTCAAAAGTACATCCCAAACTGTTAACATTGAGACCAGAAGTGAATTAGGTGAGTGAATAAAGACACATGGAAATTTAAGTTAAAGAAGTAAAATGATAAAAATTCAAGGTGTTTAGAAAAAAATGTTAACTTTATCCACTAAACTATAATGCTTGACAAAAAATTCTAAGCTTGGGGGATGATTTAAAAAAATGCACCCACTGTATATAACTCTGGTCAGCGTGAAAAACAATGAGGAGACAAAGCTCTCAATATAAAACCACGTTCCGTTCAGCACTGGGGACTTTGCATTAGTTTATAGCCTTGAGGAGTTAGACCTCGAACCGAACCAAGTCTGTGAAAAATGACTTCTGGAGCTCTACCAAATCCCCAGGGACTGACGTCTTCCTCACTCAAATGACAGGGATGCTTAAAGTAGGTGATAGCTCTGGCAGCTTCTCCTGACCTCCCAGCATCACAGCACACTGGGCCTCCTGTAGCGTCCACACCTGCTTTTTCTCACCACGCACCTGCCCAACAGGTGAATAAAGCAGAGCCCCATGACTGCTCCTGACAGGGGGACCACTGACAACACCCCCTCTTGATCCATTGCTGGCATGTGGGTACCGTTTTCAAGTCCTCGATCGGTCTCCAAAATGAAATAATAACACTTACACAGCACTTAATGAAACACAAAATTACTTAAAATCTGTCATCTGATGTGTTTCCTACAGTGATTCTGGAAGGTAGACATTATCACCTACAAATACTTCACCAAAGAAGAGACCACTCAGAGGGGTAGAAGGAAATGCTAAGAACAAAGAGAGGATTCTGGATTCAGCAAGGAAGTTGCTAGGCTGGGATCCAGACCCAGTTCTGTGATTGCACGTGCCATCCTCTTTCAAAATGTGCATTCTTAGAAATCAGGGACCATAGTCCCTGCTCCATCTCTCCCTGAGAAGTTGAAGGCAGGGACTCTGTTATATCTGATGCAGGGCAACATGGAGACAAAGCCAGGCTCCAATCCACTTGCCTATTAGGAAACCTTGAGCAAATTACCTACCCTCTGGGAGCCCCTCAGTCTTCTCTGTAAACTGGGACTAACACTTAGCTCAGAGTATTTCGTGGGGATTAATTGAAAAAAATCTATGCATAGTAGGCCACTAATAGATACTAGTTCCTTCCCAGGCCAGCTGCTCCACCTCCCCTTCCCTGTCAGGCACCAGGAGATCTGAAGCTTAATTCTAGCAGATTGAGATAAACATCAGTGGCAGCTCTGAAGCAAATAGAAGAAATTTCCAAAGGGATGGTGAGGGGTGGGTGTCAGGGAAGCAGAGGGTGGATACATTGGGGTTGGTGGAGCAGTTTTAGGTTCTGGCCTTTGTGGCACCACAGTGAGCCTTCAAACATGGTGACCTGGAGCTCCCAGGCCTAGTTCCTCATCTTCACAGCTGGTAGCTACTTAACTTTTGCCCTGGGCTTTCACATGCTGTGGGTGCCGTGTTTGCTACTTTATACCATTTATCTTCTTTCTCTAACCTCAGGCCTTCCTATTTTTCTGTAGTCTCTTTCCTCAGAAGCTATTCTGCCCTCGATTGTTGCAAGATAGAGAGAAATGGTAAAAATCAAATGGCCAAATGGAGTTACTTGTGAGCAACTTTTGTCAGAGCCTAGATGAGAGATATGGAAGATTCTGGAAGGCAGGAGACCATTCAGAGGTAGAACTCAAGGGCTGATGTGAATTGCAACAAAAAAAATTCTCATGACTACAGGGGCCTGGATGGGGAAGAGAGGTCACCTGTACTCACTGACAACTGTTCATCTGATGGGAAAGAGGAGAATCCCAGCTCTAAGAGATGAGGTCTGCCAGGTATAGTGAGAAGAACCCTGGGATTATACCGAGGACACCCAGCTCTGCTCTGGTCTCTTTGATAAAACGTGGGGGTTGGCTTGGGCTGGTGCTAGAATCAGACAAACTTAGGTTCAAATTCAGGCCCCACCACTTACTTGCTATGCAAATTTGGGCAGGGTTGTTTACATCGTCAAGCTCCAGCATGCTCATGTCAGATGGGGATGAGAAAATCTGTTCCCAAGGCTGTTGGAAACTGTTCAATGAGGAGGGGTATATATATTTATATATATTATATACATTATTATATATATTATATATATTATATACAAAGACCCCCTTGCACAGCAACAGGTATACAAAACTTCCAACACAGCAGCTACTTGCTCAATACTAGTCTCTTTTCTTAATTCTATCCACAAGATGCTGTAATCCTACAAATCTATGATGCAATCCAATGACTTAATCCCCAATTATCTTATATGGCTACCCTGCCCTCCCTAAGCCTCAACTCTCCAACCATTCTGACACAGAGTGGACTAGCACTGCTATTAGTTTCAACAGTAAGAATTTTTAAAGCACATGCAAAGTGCCAAGTTCTATGCTAAGAGCTGAGGACCTCAATAACAAATAACAAATAACAAATAACAGGACGCACTTAATTTTGGTGCTCAAAGGGCTCACAGTCCAAGCCGGTCTCCTCTACCTTCCAAGATGCTATACGCTGAAGCAGCAAAAGGAAATTCAACTTGGACCAGAAAACTGAAACAAGTGTGACACAGGATGGGGGAGAAAAAAGGACTCAAAGCTTGGAAGCAGTGGACCTGGGTTTGGATTCTGGCTCCTTCATCACTAGCCATAAAATATGTGACTTTGGTCAAAATTTCCTTAGTATTTCTGAGCCTCCATTTTTCCAACTATAATAGGCGAATAATCATATACGTAAAAGTCCTCTGTGAATGGGAAAGTGCAATTGAAATGTCCGTGGCTACCATTTCTGGTGATTGATATGAAAATTGCCCAATTATTCATGTTTGAAAATGCAGTTTAAACATTTGAGAGCTCTCTAGGCCTCTTAGCAGTCAGACAAAACTTCAAACTTCCCCAAATCCTAATCTTTAAAATCAAATGTCTATTATGTGGATTGTTGCTGTAGCCCCAAAAGAGCTGAGCTGGTTCTCTTTCGCTATCAACAATCTCCCCAGGTGACCCAATGGAGTCACCAGCTCGTTGTGGCCTGATCTTTACTTGGAAAACAATACAATAAACCACCCTCTTATTTTAACAGCGAGCTTAGGGCAGGGCAGGAGGAACCCCCACCCACGCTTGCCCTGAACAGAAAGTGCGCTGCCACCGATGTGAAAACAAGATAAGGAGAAACGTCAGTCAACAGAGTTGGGTCTTCCCTCCAGCCGGCCTGCGCTCAGTGTTTCTGCCCAGATGGGAGCCCAGATACCACACAGCCACCTGCAGTGCTGCCCTGATGTGGCCATGGCCCACGGAAGGCTGGGCAGCAGCTCAGACACATGTGAAGCTCACTCGTTCTAGTCTTTAGCTGTCTTTTATTTAAAATGTACATTTAGTGACCTCATGCCTTGTAGAAATCACCATTGAGGTTGAAATTCTGCCTGAGTAGAGCTGAGGAATTAAAAACCACTTGGTCTTTGGGCTCAATGTGTCCATCTGTAACTTCCCAGCAACTCCATACTAAGTGTGGCTCTACATGGTGTATTTGAAAACTTCACTTTAAACCCTGGTTGGCCTGGCTGGGGTGTAGGAACTAGAGAACTGATGCAAAAGTGCTGAAAGGCAGGTCTTTGTTGTGTCTTTCCTCTGCATCACCAGACCTCCAGGGAAAGAGGTAGAGTATAAATGAGGGTGCAAACAAAGTATGCAAAGCTCTAAGATGATTGAAATGCATACACACATGTGAAGATTGGAAAAAAAAAAAGTAGCAAGAAAAAAAACCACCAAGTCTCTGGTAGAGCTACATGCCCTCCTGCCTGTTCCCACAGTACTTGTATATGACTTACCCTGTGGTAGGGCAATGCTTTATTTCTGGGCCACTCTAATGCAGTAGACCATGAGTTTCTCGTTTTAATTTCCACAAAATCTAGGGAGTGCCTGGCCTATGGTGAGTAATCAGCAAATATACGCTGAAGAAAGGAACGAATGTCTAGTAGGAAAAGATTTTTCTATTCACCTTTCTCCTCTTATCACTCCCCAAAGTACCTGGAGTTGAGGTCAGTAAAAACCTAAAAATATCACACTATTGCTGACATTCACTGGGTGCTTCCTATCTGCCAGGTATTTATGGGCCTGATTTCCTTTAACGATCATGAGAACCTTGCAAGATAGGTGCTTCTACCCATGCCAATTGGCAGGTGAGGAAATCTGGGCTTGGCGAGATTCAGTAACCTGCCCAAAGTGACAGATCCCGTGAGGTGGCAGAGCCAGGACTTGGCTCCACAGAAGACACCAATGCACATGTTTTTGGTGTCCAGTCTGGCCTGGTCTGGGGCCTCATCAGAAGCAGAGTCCTGGGCATGCTGGCCATGAGCTTACCCAAAGGAAGCAACGATTTTGCCTTTTGGGGACATTAAGTCACCAAGCAGAGCCCTGCCCAAAGCACAAGAGTCTGCCACAGAATGGCTGTCACGGCCTCTTGCTTGAGCCGAGAGGACTGGCAAAAATCACCAGCTCCAGACCCACCCAGCAGAAGGCAAATCAAGGCAGTCTCTTCATTCATTCCAGGAGTGTCTTGTTCATTTGTAAAATACCCATAGTTTGACATTTTGGGATTTTCCTGCCAGTGGTGGGTGGATGTAGTGATAACAGATGAACTGGTGTCTTTGAATGCTGAATTAAAGCATCTTTTTAAAAAAAGATTTTAACCCTTTAATTGACTGAGATCCTGCAGCATGCCAGAGGGAGGAAAACTGTTGACGTGGTTTTTATAATTCATTCTCTGCACGAGGCAAGGGGTCACAGCTGCTCTTTCTTTACTCACAGCCTGTGTTGAAAGCATTTGAGGTAACAAAGGCCAGTTTCCTCTAGTTTGCACCCAGGGAAACGAGAGAAAAGCAGCTTGGCTGCAGAAGTTTGTCCAGGAAACAGTGACTTTATCCTACAGAAACCAGCTTCAAATATTTTTTTATGAAATTTAGGAGGGGAGAAAAGAAATAAAAGGCACTTTATAAAAGTTCCTTCCTGCTTCCTGACGATGTTAACAGAATTCTCTGCAGGAAAGGTCCCACACAGGCATAAGGCAGAACCCACCGCCATGTGGTTTCGTTTTACGAGCGAGGAAACTCTCAGGAGAAAAGCTCCGTTTTGGAGAGGGAGGTAAACATATCTGGACAACAACTTCATCAGACCCTCTAACCCTTGTCTCCTTTTCATTTGCTGGAAATGCGCATGATCCGGGGGAAAAAACCCTGGACCGGGGAGTTATCCGGAAGACCCAGGGTTTAATTCTGGCTTTGCCCTTCTTTGTTTTATGATTTGGGGCAAATCATTTAAATGCTCTGGGCTTCAGCCTTTCATGGAGTAAGTGAGGGGATAAGGTCCAGTTATCACCAAGCTTCCTTTTGAAAAGCTCTGAAATTCTATGGTATTTGATAGTATGTTATAGAGAACAATTTGACATGTCTGACCCACTCTTCTGGAGTCACCCCCTAGGGTTACTTGTCTCCCAGTAGCAGGGATGGTTTCATGGAGCCCAGCAAGCTGCTCTCAGCCACCAATCCTTACTGCCAGGGCACGGAGATGTGAAATATGGGGGCGAGGATGAGTTTCGGTGGTGGGAGCTACACATGGCTCTCACTGGTTCTTGCGGGCATGTGTTTAAACTTTGGCAGCTGCTGGGCCATGGGATATGTCACTGGATCAGGAGCCCAGAATGATCTTGGCCGAGGAGGCTCGAGATAGTGGCAGCCTGACTTCCATGGCCACATCTGTGGGTTGGTGCGGCTTAAGCAATGGCCGAGCTGATATGACGCACTGGCTTCCTGTTTTAGCTGACAGGCTTTCCACTGATCATCAGTTAGGCTAATGGGATTAAACCACATACCCCTCAAAAACCTTGAGAACGGAATTCTACTTTTTGGCATTTAACTCAAGAAAATAATCAGAAGTAAAGTAAGCTAATAATAATTGCTGCCATTTTGGAGCACTAACTATGTGCAAAGCACTGTGCTAAATACTTTACATGCCTTATTAAATATAAGTCTCATAACGGTGCTTTGAAATAGGCATTATTAGCTCTGTTTTACAAAAGAAGAAACAAAGTCTTTTTACTCTCACACTGCTATCCAGGGCAAAATTTTCTGTGTAAAGAATATTCATCTCAACAAATTGACCCCGATTCCCAAAGGTAGAGAACTGAGTGGCATATTCCTATAATGGCATACTAGAAATGCATGCAAAATCATGTTAGGAGAATAATTAGCCACATTAAAAAGTGTCCATAAATTGCTAAGTAAGAATCTCGACTTAATTTAACTTCTATATAATTTATGTTTAATTATCTACAACCTATATCATATGGTATTTGTTTGCTTTTATTTTTAGATTTCCATACTTTCTAAAATATGCATGATAAGCACATATTACTTTTGAAGTGTGGAGTTATTTAAAGGTGCATCATAGATAACCAACATCCCACTCCCATCCCTTTTGTTATTTGGATTCTGAAGGGGTCACACTGATGGATTTAGATTCTGTCAACTGACTTCTGCCCAGTCAGGACCAAGCATCCCCTCAACTGCTCCCTTATTCCTGAGGCATGTGGCAGATGAATGAGGGGATGTATACAGTTTAAGGCAGACGACCCACCCTTCTCTCTCTGACACTGACCCCCCCCCCCCCACCAACCGCCATGCCAGTTGGCCCAGACCCCTGGCTCTAAAGCAGTCAGGCAGAAAACCCAAAATGAAACTACCTAAGAAAATAAACACAGCAAAATTCATGAGGACTCCATCTCTGCTCTATTATTGGTATTTGCATGTAGTGGTAATAGTAATTTAAATGAAGCATTTGCGGTAGGGTGGGGAAAAGAAACAATACAGAGCTGGTTTCATGCCCCGGCAAATTCTCTCAGTGTGGCGACACAGAGAGCACCGGGAAGGAGATGGCCATGGAGAAGTGGCAAGACTACGAGGTGTCGGGGAGAGGCATAGGCTTTGGCTTCAGTCAGAAATGGGTGAGAATCCTCATTTCCTTTACAAACCAAGAGACCCTGGGCAAGTCCTCAACTTTCTCATCTGTAAAATGGGTCTAACACAAGAGGCTGTTAAAAAGAATAAAGATAGGAAACACCTGGTGTAATAGGGGCACACAGTAGGTTCTTACTGCTCTTTTACTGGCCTCTCCTGACCTGTTTTTCCCCCAATGCAACACATCTGTTCTCCAGCTTCCCTGAGTTCTAATATCTTCCCCCTTGCAGGAGAATAACATAAAACCTGTGTGAAGCCCAGTGTTGTGAGATCACCTCAAATGTGGGTTTGAATCAAAATGTTGAGCCATTTAATCAGTCACCATTATCTAATGAGAATTAGGCAGGATCTCAAAGAAATGGCAAGTTGCCCAACTGACACCAAAAGATGCCCCGGCCTTATTAAATTTATTAGCTGCTCCTAAAATGTCTAAAGCCTTAAGTAACAACCATTTGTGTTGTTCAGGATAAACTTTCAGCTTTTCATTTCTATGGTGCCTCATCTCACTGGAGGTATCAGAAAATAGCAATAGCTTTATTTTACTTGGGGAAAAACAGGACTCGGAGAGGCTGGTTGATTTGCCTGAGATCAGTTGGCATGGTGGGAGCGGAGGAGAGGGAAGAAGGGGATTTAAGGGAAAGGAGAAAAGTCAAAGTCAAGACCCCCTTTATTTTATCCTCCTGAACATCATGGCCAAGAGTCTTACCCTCCCTGCACAAATCCAGCCCCCAGATATGTTTTATAGTTGTTTTCTTAACATTTAAGACCATCTCCCAGCACCATTTCAAACTTCCCTATAAATCTCCCACTCCCAGTCAACGTTATCCTCATGTCCCAGCAAGGAGAAATGGGTGCTACCAACTCAAGGCCCTGCGGTCAAGCAGGGGCCAGTGCTTCCTGGTGTGAGCTTTTGCTGCTTTCATACCAGGATATGTGGTGACTGGTGTGCTCATGTATGTTTCCTCCATGAGCATCTATCTCTTACTTGCTATGACTCAGCTCAGTGGAGAAAGTCTGCTTCTCCTGAATTCACAACGTAGCTTTGTACACCTGCAACTGCTCTAATAAAAACCAAAACAAACAAAAAAACAACTTCGGTTTTGTCTGGCAGACTTTCTGCTGGACACTCAAGCAGCCCTGATTACTGGGTTTCTCGAGGGACCCCAGACCCCTTAAGGCTGCAGTGGGGGTCAGTCTCCCCCAGTGGGCTTTCCCTGTGGCCTGGAAGGAAAACTGCACCTTTTTGGTTCTTGATTTCCCATGGTCCCTTCTCGCTGCACCTCTAGCACCTGTGAATAACTCCACATGGCACTTTCACAATTTACCATTATTCTTGACTTATTGGTTTGCTCCCCCTAGCCTGTCCCTCAGAGGATATGCATCCCCAGAAAAGGCCTATGCCTGATTTGACTTTGAATTTCCAACACCTAGAATCACAGAAGACACAAAGTAGGTATTCAATAAGCATTTAATTCAATAGACCTCTTCTTATTTGTCAGTCTGTAGTTATAGCCAACTTAGTAGCTGGGTTCAATGTGAATACAGACCCCGGGGCATACCTTGCAAGTTGGTTTTACAAAGCACATGCCCCATCTCAGTTTACTCTTTGGTGACTTTCCAATTTCCCCTACCAAGACTTTTGCTGTATCTGGTATTGTACCAAGTGGTCAAGTTGAAATTTTGATCCAAATGAAATCTACATTAAAAATTGATAGTTTCCTCTGGATCCACCTACCAGTTTATATGAAATACAAGAAATAGATGTTAGATAACATCCCGGAGCTGCCATCAGCATAATCCAGATTTTGGGCAATCACAGACAAATGACCTGGTTTCTTCAACAAAAAAGCTACAAAGAAAAAATAAGAGATGGATGGGGTGGGGAGGGTTGCTACACTCTCAAGACACAGCCCCCAGCCACAAGTAGGGACCTTATTTGGAGCTGGTTTCCCTAAAAAATTATTTTAAAAAATATTTAAGGCCATTGTGGACATATGAACACTGACTGGATGCTTGATGTTAAGTAATTATTATTTTTCAGGTGTGATAATGATCCTGTGGTTATATTTTAAAAGGGTTGTAATCTTTTAGACATACATACTGAAATATTTATAGATGAAATGATACAACATCTAGGATTTGATTCAAAATATTCTGGAGGAGGGTGAGGAAGTGGGTGGTATAGAAGAAATAAGACGGGGCACAAATTGCTTGCTACATTCATTCCATTATACTATTCTTTCTACTCTTCTATAAGTCTGAAAGTTTCCATTAAACACTTTTTAAGCCAGCAGTTCATTAAGTTCCCAAACACTATGGAATGGATTCCATGGAGCAAGCTCCACACAATACAGTGTGGGCTTGGGGCAGGCACCTCGGAGGGGTGGGGGCAGGCTTGGATCTGGGTTCTTCTTCCGTGGCTGCCAGAAGACAGCGAGAGGAGAGCTGATTACCTGACTCATGTTTTTCTCACAGAAACTCCGGGTGAGCTAGAGGTCTCTGTCTCAGGCCCCAGGAGCCAAAGGAAGGGGAAAGAAGCTCCGGAAAGACAGACTGGAAAGAGTATGGGGCTTGGGGTCAGAAGTTTTGGGTTTTCCCTTCTTGCCCACAAATGGAACAAGAGAACTTCTCTGGGCCTCACCGTTCTCTTCTATCAAATGGGAATGCGGCTGTTCATTCCAAATTGCTGCTGGGAGGGTAAGATGGACTCCCGTGTGGGAAAGCAAGAGGCAGTGTGTCGGACTCAGGCCTGGCTGGTGGCTCTGTGGTACCATCTGCACAGCCAAATGCTAAAGAGATGAAAGCTATTATTATTAATTATGTAAGAGAAAGTCATTCGTTGAAAGCCTCAAAGTGAATCAGCAGGATCCCACTCAAGAGGCAAGTGCTCCCCCCGCTGCCTTCCCCACTGAGCTCTGAGCTGCCCCAGTGGCTCTGGGTGGGCCGATGATTCACAACCGGCCCTTTCTTTGACAGGGCAGGGAATGCAGAGGAGGAGCTGGGCCGATCTTGTCCTGGCAGCTGGGCCACCCCTGGTGGTGGCAATGAGTCAGCCTTAAGGTGGCCACGCTCAGCACATGAGGCTTCCCATCCCAGACAGCACCATGGGTGCCCCGGCCAGGCCATGAGTGTGTGATGGCAACGAATGATGCCCCTGTCTGTGTCCCAATCCCCTCCTAACCATACAGGCTTCTCCCACCCTCCAAACAGAGGCACATATTCTCCCCAACCCTGCAGGGTTCAAGTGAGCGAGGGATGCATATGTGCGTGTGTGTCTGTGTCTGTGTGCATGCATGTGTGTGTACGTGTGTGTGTGTGTGTGCAGAAGGGTACATATTGAAGCTACCCCTATTGCCACAGCGGGACAGTGCACTACCCCAGTGCCACCATAACAGAAGAACAAGGAACAGCCCCCTCCAAAGACGTATGAGCTGAGCTCTCACTTCCCAGGGCCTAGCTTCATGTATAGGTGGGCTTAGCCAAGCTCCCCAGGGAACTTCCCAGCATATGTGATTTCAGAGTTGATTATTCACAGTTTGGCTCATCCTGGACCTATATTCTATATCATGTCGTTGTCTTTCTGTATCTGAAGACAAAGCAGGAGAGGTAACAGGAGACAGCAACTCCCTTTCCTTTGCAAGTGACTCTATTTCCATTTGACAGCAAAGTGGGGCTGCAGAAAGAAAAAAGGGCCAGAGGTGGAGATATATACTTACGGAGGATGTGGAGTTTTTGTTTATTTGTTTGCTTGCTTGCTTTTCATCTGCAGTGACTTGGGTCTTGACGATAAGAAGAATCACTTAGGCTTCCCTCAATTTTGGATAAGAAAACAAATGGAACCCTTGGTACATTCTGTTATGCTCTAAAAAGTCTTATACTCTGAACAACACATTAATTATTATGAGCAAGCAATGTTTAAATAGAAACAAATAAGTAAAGCTGAACAAGTTCTAGCCAAATTTCACTTATTATGGCAGAACACTTAATTTAACGTTTGGTTCTTATTTTGCTTCATAAAAAAAAGAGCTTTAATTTCTTACTTTAAGTGTTGCAAAGCCTTGGGTCTTAGTCTGCATAATACATTTTTTTTCCAGGACAAACTGCTTATGGCATTGGAGCTTCAACGAAGCAGGTTTGACATTAAAAAGCCCTTAACCATTTGTGTTTTATGAGAAAGACAGAATTAATTGCCTTCTAAGTGTTCCTTTTTCTCCTTCAGTCACAGAGAGAAAAAAAAAATAGGGGTCTAATTCTCCTTTCAAACAGTAATACATGGAGTAGACAAGGAATACTTGCTGGGCAGCAGGGGGGCCTGGGATTGAGTCCTGACTAGGAACTAGCTGTGTTACTTTGAGCAAGTTACTTCCCCACTCTTAGTCTCCATTTCCTCCTCTGAAAAATGAGAGCTTGGTTTGGATGTCATTTCCAGCTCATCTGATTTTCACAGCAACTCTCTGAAGCACATAGGGTAGGAGTTGTTATTTCAAAGCTAAGGATTGGAATCCTATGGATTAGGGGTCAGCTATAGCCCATGGCCAAATCCTCCATCCTGCTGTCTGCTTTTGTATGCTCTGCAAGTTGAGAATGCTTTTCGCATTTTTAAATGGGTAGGAAAAAAAATCAAACGAAGAACAATATTTTGTGGCATGTTGAAAATTATACAAAATTCAAATTTCGATACCCACAAATAAACTTTATCAGAACCCAGACACCGCATTTGTTTACATATCATCCACAAGGGCAGAGTTGAGTAGTTGCTACAGAGACCAGATAGTCCTAAACTATTAGCTCTCTTGTTTTTTACAGACAAGGTTTGCTGACCCTTGCTATAGATCAATGTGTCTCTAACTTTAGTGCAGGTACAAATCACCTGGGGATCTTATTAAACTGCAGATGCTAATTCAGTAGGTCTGGGGTGGAGCTGAGACTCTGCATTTCTAACAGCCTCCTGGGTTGGCAATTGCTGTATCGGGCAAATCTGGTGGTCATGAATTTGCTCAACATCCTTCAGTGCCTCTCCATAGCCTTAGTGTGATATGGTTCCCACCAGTCTCTCCAGCTCCACTGCTCACCATGCAGCTTCCCTGTGATGCATCTCATGCACAAGCACTGAAGCACAGTTGTGTGCACACACATGCACTCAGCTCTGAAATGCCTTGAGCTTTCTCACCCGCCTTGCTCATGCACACACTGACCTCTTTCTCCTCCTCGTCCACACCTCCACCCTTAACACATCCAATTACCCAACTTCTTGTCCATCAAGACCCAGCTCAAGTGGCTCCCCCTTTGCAAGGAGCCTTCCCAGGTTCCCCGAGGCTGGGCTAAGTGGCCCTTTAGTGAAGTCCCTTAGTGCTGTCTTTACAGCCTGACTTCCATGACAGACCCTGATGTCCCTAAAGGCAAACGTTGTCTTGTTTATTCCCACAGACCAGGCCCAGTTGTTGGCACATCTTCAGGGGCTGTTGTGGGATGAAGGGTGCCCCCCAGAGGATAAGTCGAAGTCAAAATCCCCCATATATTCGGAAATAGAATCTTGGCAAATGTAACCAGGACAAGGGCATGTTGGATTAGGGTGGGCCCTAAACTGGTGACTTTGTAAGAGAAAGGGGATGGGGATTTGACCACAGAGACACGGAGGAGGTCCACAGGGGGAAGAAGATGAGGCGGTGGCAGAGGCAGGGATGGCAGAGATGCAGCTACAAGCCAAGAAACACCAGGATTGCCCGTAAACTGCTGGAAGCCAGGGAGAGGCAGAGAAGGTTGCTTCCTTTCCTTGAGCCTTCGGCGGGAGCATGGCCCTGTTGCTATGTTGATTTTAGACTTCTGGCCTCTGAACTGTGAGAACATACATTTCCGTTGTTTTATGCCTCTCAGTGTGTGCTCCTGTGTCATCGGAGCCCCAGGAGACTAAGACAAGGAATAAGACATGTTATTTGGAACGGGACAAATGAATTGCCTGGGATCGCCCAGCAAATCAAGTGAAAGCTGCGACTAGTGCCCCTACTTTCGGACCCCGGGTTGGTGGTTTGTTTCCCCTAAGCCATGCCTGAGAAATTGATCCTCTGTCCTGATGGAGGAATTAGCTCTAGAGCATTTCAAACCGAGGCAAGTTCCTCCTGTGCTTTGAAACTCTTAAGAGTGTTTGGAAATAGCAGCCCCTCCCCATGCCGCCGGCCACTTTGCAGAGCACAGGGAACTCGGGGGCCCAGGGCTCAGGTCCTGAAGACACAGCCTTAGTTCTCCCTGTGACAGGTTGTGGGAGCTGATGGCAGCAACGCCGCAGGAGCTCCCCACCCCACCCCCATCAGGGAGCGACTCCATGGAGGGTCTATAGGCCGTCAGTGGGAAGGCCTGGGAAAGAGATCCGGCCTCCACCACCTCTCCCCAGGCCTGCAGGCATTTCCCTTCTCATTTCTTGTGGCTTCTATTTCCTTATTGGTTACCTGGACCTAGAGGAATGTGGGTCAGCCAGACAGATGGAGGCTGAGTGCAGCCACACGGAAAGAAGGCCCCAGAGCACAATCCCCTTTGTCGGCCCAGCGAGTTGAGAGGGCTGGGGCCAGGTGGAGTGGGGCGGTGTGTGGAGGAACCACAACCTCCTCTCAAATACTCCCCACCCCTGCTCAAGACGGCGCCCTCTACCCCCTACCTGGCCTCAAATGCCCACCACACTATTCCCGAGGCCTCATTAGTGACTTTAAATCATAGGTATGATCTCCAGGTTATTGATGGCCTTCTTTCACAGTGTAAGTTTATCAGTTTCAATTTACTCCAATGAAACTGTATTAAGCTCAGGAGAGCAGGGATGAGTCTGGTTTTGCTTGCTCTTGCCTCCCTAGCACTGATCACAGGGTAGATGAACAGTAAATGTTTGCTGAAGGAATGAATGGATGAAATGGGTCCCTGCCTGGAAGTAGGCACCATGCAAAGTTCTAGGGAAATATAAAAGACCAAGACGCTATCACTCCAAGGAGTCTTAGTCTAGTGGGGCGACAGATGCAAACCAATGGTGATAATGCAACATGGGAAGTGCTCCAACTGAGGTACGGTATGGGGTACATACAATGTGCCGGGGAACATACACACACAGTCATACACTCACACTGACATACACTCTTACACCCTCATGAACTTACACACACACTCACACACCCCACATGCATGCACACCCACACTCACACACACACACACACACACAAAGTCTACTTTGAGATGGGGGTGGAGAGAGGTTGGGGAGATGAGGAAAGGTTAACATAATTTGAGGAATATTCTCAAAGGAGAGTATTTTTAAAAAGGATGTATAAGTTTGCATCGAGGAGAAAGATGCACCCAGGAAGAATGCATTCACTGATTCATTAACAAATTTGAGCAAGGCCCAGAGGTGTTGAAGATTCGGGACTTGAGTAATCAAAGATAGCTAAGCCTGGGGGTGGGAGGGAAAGGTGGGAAAGAAGGGGCTAGAAATGCAAGCAGCAACCCAGAGTGTGACGATTTGGGGATTAACAATGATCCCTGCAAACACAAGGAAGGGAGCCACAGGGAAGGAGATAAGACATTTCAATAGTGGAAGAAGGTGGGTATCTTGACACTTTAAAATGAAATCCTCAAAGGGCTGTAAGGGTGAGGCGGAAAGGCAAAAAGCTCTAAAGCTGGGTACAGCAGTATAGTCATAAGCTTAGATAAAGTCTTTATTTTATTTCTGTCTTGCTTTCCTCATTTGTAAAATGGGAATATGACCTATGAATCCCCTCAGTACTAAGAAAATAGTAAATAACCTATAGCAGGTTCAGGAATGAAAGAGCTCATCTTTAGCTGTCTCTAATTAAGAAGTCCCCAACATTCGGAGTTCCAAGATGTTCCTTTGAAAATTGGAGCGAAAATGGCTCTCGTTCCAGCATGTACTCCCTTGTTTTGTGATTATCCACCGCTCATGTCACTATCCCCTTCCTAATCTCAGGATTCCCCGGGGCGGGGAGTGCATCCTGTTTATCTCCGAAGCCCGTGAATCTCCTCCATGCTTGGCTCAGGGGAGACGGAGGTGCTCCTTAACATTGGAGAATGAAATTGCACAGATGGGCATGGCGGGCGTAAACAGGACAGATTAGCAGCTGAGCTAGTTCGAGTACTTTGGCCTCACAGTCGATCGATTTCTTAAGCCAACACGGTCACCGACCAAACAGAAAAGAGACTCAGATCTCATCTAGGGACATGCAAACTGCTCTCCAAATCCCCACCCAATGGGAACCACCTCCAAGCACCGAGCATCCCGTCACCTCCCCCCTTCTCAGAAGCAGCATCCACACTTTGCATCGAGAAGCAGACACAGCACTTCAAACAACTCTTAAAACACTTCCCTGCAATGTGGTCTATAAACACAGGAAACAGCAGCTGGCTGGTTTGCCTGTAACATTTATTTGCCAGTCAGGGTGCTAGAGCTCTGTGTGTGTCTTTAAAGCTGTGATCCAGGAGCGAAAATAAACCAGTAAAGCAGAAATGGAGGCACCCTGACTACAGGTCTAATGAAAGGCCCTTGGGGTCAGGAAAACCAGGATCAGCAGCCCAGCCCTGCCACTTACTAGCCGTGTGTGTTAAATGACCCTTTGGAGTCTCCATTTCCTCATTTGTAAAATGGGTTTATTAATATCAACTGCATTGTGAAGACTAAATGAGAGAGTGTTTGTGCAGTACTGCGGCTAATGACTGATACACTGAAGATGATTAAAAAAATGGTACTTACCTCCAACACCTTTGAGGACCTAGTCTGAATTCATGACAGTATCCAGAGCTTTAGAAGACTAAGGACCCCCAGGGAGAGTTATTTACTTGACCCTGTGCGATTCCTTGGCACCCTTTACATCTCTCTGTCTCGGGGCATCTAGCAGATTGCGACATAATTATTTGTTTTCTTCTCTGTCTTCTCTACCAGACTGGGAGCACCAAGACGTGGAAGGCATTATTTATACACATTTGTTTCTTTAAATCCTTGAACAGTACAGGCCCAATAAATGCATGTGGAAAAAGCAAAAACCCCATTACCAGGAATTAACGGAACGGGGGTGGGGGGAAGAGGCATGCAGAAACCTGGATGTACAGTTCTAGAAAGACACTCCACTATTTTGGCAGGAGTCCAGCACTGAGCTGAGAAACGCTGAGGAAATGTGAGAGTACTTCCTCCTTTATCACACTCTTCTCTTTCTTTTAAAGAAGAAAACGCTCTCGGTAGAAAGAGCAATTCCAGGGCAAACAGGACTAAACAGGGAAACAGCCTTGGACTTGTTAGCAAAAAGTGTTGCAATATCCAGTTTCTCCATTTCAGAAATTGCAGTGACAACAGCGAGAGATTTCGGTCCTTCTGGAATTACCTACTATTAAACAGTTACAAGCAGACCTACGGTTCTTTCTCAGTGAGGGAAATTTCAGCCTCCTCCCTCCATTACAAACCCTCAGCTCCTGCAGCCCCTTTCTCTCCAGCGTCACTGTTGTGTTTCCTTCCTCCTTAGCTTGGTGCCTCTGCCCTGGATTGGTTACCCTGGGCTTGCTTGCCATCTCCCCTCACCTCTGCCCGTCGCTGCCTCTCCAAGCTTCTACCCACTCTCCTGTCCTGAAATGCTGGTCATGACTCAGTCTCATATGCCCAGAGCCTACCTGGGGTCTTGCACACGTCGGGGAGTACTGGGCCTGGCAAGCAAATGCTCAAGGCCCACCTCTTCTGACATGCATGCTCGATGCCATCAGCTCGTCACCACACATTCCTTCAGCCCCTGGGTATGGATAGTCCACTCTCAACTAACCCTGATGGGGCCACTGGGAAGATGATGCTCAGAGACTCCCAGAGACTTGGCGCCAAGGCACTTTCATGGTGGCACACGGGGAGAGAAAGTCCACACATTCTTGCCATGGGGCGACCGCCACAGCCCTTCTGACATCTGGCTGGTCAGGGCCTCGGGGGAGCCCATGAGGTAACTTTGAGGTCTCTCTATCCAAACTCTCATGACTCTGTGACTGCCCAGTTTTACTATGAAATAGCTTTCACAGCTATTTCACAAGCTATTTCACAAGCCTCACTTAAAAATATATAAATATATATTTTTTAAATATATATATAAATTTTTAAATATATATATATATTTTTTTTAAATGGAGAACTCTGCTTTACTGTCAGAACTGTGGAGAGTGTCACACCCATAAAAGCTTGTCTCCAGAAAGCCGGCCTCAGGTGCCATATCCCTTCCTGCAGACCACAGATCCCCGGCTGTCCAGTCCCAGCCCTTGAAGATGTCACATCGGTTCCCCACTCCAACCCAGAACTCTTGGGTCCTTCCAGGGAGGCCAATAAGGAAGCTCGGCTGCACTCAGCCATAAGCAGAAAGAGAAAAAACCCTGCCCGGGAGGTAGGGCATTACCATAGTTGGGCTACTGGTATCCAAAAATTATTTCTCCTGGTGAACTGAAATACATACTGCCCACCCTGCCTCAACGTAGATTTGAAGTCCATAAAAAAAGTGGTCCCCTTTGCACATGACAGCCTTCCAGATACTAGAGGGGAGATAACCTTCCTCCCTTCCTCTCTATCTTATCTCTGTATTTCCATGTCATCTGCTTGAGGGGCTCCCTGTGGTCAGGAACCCCGTCTACCTCTTAGACAGTGTCTACACCACCCAGGTGGCTAGTACAAAGTCATCGCTCACTGTATTTTTGTCAAATCAATTGAATCCTCTTTCGGCCCTGCCTCAACAACTTCCCTTTCCCTTCAAGTCTCCTCCAGAAAACTAAATATTTAGTCTCAGATCAACTCAGAAAAGAAGTGGCTAGTTCCCCTGACTGCATAAGATGGAAAGGAGAAATTTAAAGAAGAAGAAGAAGAAACTACACATGATGAGATGTACCCCCATCCCCCATCCTCCACACTCTTCAGAGCCAGCTGCCTAGCAAACAGCCAGCCCTCTGTTTCCTCAGGGATCCCTGAGTGTTGTCCCATCTGGACGCCTATACAAGTCATGAGGCAGGCCGTTTTGCTAAAGCATTTTTACTGGTGTCCAGTACCCTCCTCCCCCGCCCCCACCGGGCCATCTCCCCCTCCACTGGTCGGCAGGGCGGTGGTCATGGCCCTTCCAAGACAACTGCACTTGCCAGCCTCCCTGCCCAGACTTGATGGATGAAGTGACACCCAGAGATCTGTGGGGCCTGAAGCAGCCAGACAGAAGGGGGTACGGGTGTCTGTTCAGCCTTGCCTTTGTGAGCATGTGATTTGACATTTGGAGGAAGATAAGAACTTCAGATGTTTTCCTCAATCCTGAAGCACAAGTTGCTCTAGGCCTGAGGCCTGAGGTGTCCAGGACGCTCATATTGATTGATCAGTTGATTTTCAAGATCTCCCACAGGGCTCCCTGCCATTATCAACCACACTGCAGAACAGGCCCCAGAGTCACTGATTCGTCTTGATAAGTGGAGCAGGAGCGCTGTGTACTTGTGGGGACAGGCAGAGTTTGCACTGAAGAAGAAAGCCATTCCACATTCCTGCCCTCTCCCCAGAATGCCTATCTCTTCAACAGAATGCTATTTAAATTGTCCCTAGGACTCAGATCTAAAAGATGTTGGAGAGGGAACTTAGAAACATTCTCTTGCCGTAGACTTAGAATGGCTTATTAACTTATACACAGAGTCCCCTTCTGCACCCTACCCAACGGAGATTCCAAAGCCTGTCATCTTAACCACCATATCTGCCATTTACAGGGTACTTCAGACTCAGGCTGTGAACTAGGCATTTTATATGTACCGTCTCATCTAATGACTTGAGGTAGGTATCAAGACATCATTTAAAGATGAGGCTTAGAGGGGTTTAGTAACTTGCCCAAAGTGGAGTAGGGATTTGAACATGTGTCAGTTTGACCACAAACTCTAGCACTAGGCAAACTATGGTGCACTTTGGCCTCAGAACCCCTCATTGAGGCCAGAGGAATAGAAGCAGGTTTCCTATTTGTGTAGTGGAGGTTTGATTTGCAGCAGCAGGTGGAGGCTGGGGTGGATGATTGACAGGGACTTGTTGTTCTATAGCTGCCGAGTACAACCCCTGGGCCTGTCTTCTCAGAGGTGGAACTGAGAAGAGTAGTGCACACATGCACACACACACACACATATACACACACATACTCATACACTCTGTCTCTTTCTTTTTCTCACACACAGGCTTCCAGAAAGGGTAATAACATCACTGTGACTCCAGACCACACCACTATGCAGCCAACCACACTGTAGCAATTAGCTGGAGCCCAGTAACAGACCAAACCAATGGGTAAGTCACGTTGCCCTTTTGACCCAGCTCTGCGTAATCTAGGGACATCACCCAATTTACTTGGACCTCAAGTTTCCTTCCTTCTTTTATTTATCAGAGTTTTACCAAATATCAGCTCTAGTCAATAGCTTGTGGGTACTGGTAAAGAGCTCTGATTCTGAAGTCATACAGTCTGGGGTTGGCATCCTAGTTCTACCACTTACTGGCTGAGTGATCTTGGGCAAGTTCAAATCTCTGTGCCTCAGTTTTCTCTTCTGTAAAATGGGGATAATGATAGGTCCTACCTCATAGGGTTGTTGTGAGGATGAAACACAGTAATACACATGGAAACTGCTTAAAATATCGCCAGTGCTTGGGTTGGGAATGGTGAGGGTAGTACAACCACATGTGAAGAGAAAACAATGGGAAAGGCAAATGAGGAGAGCCCGGTGGGCCTCTAATCTGGGAGAAATGTCATGAACTAAGAAGAAACGCAGACCAAGAGCTTGTTAGATCAATCCACCCCACCCCCCACCCCGGCCCCCATAAGACATTCACCTCCCACTTCCCAGCACCTGTTAATACGTCACCTTACATGGCAAAAGGGACTTTGCAGATGTGATTAAGCCACAGATCCTGTGCTGGGGAGATGAAATCATAAGGATCCTTATCAGGGAAACAGTGAGGCAGAGAGGAGATGAGCCAATGGAAGCAGAGGTTGAAACGATACACTTTGATGTCGGAAGAAGGGGCTGTTAGCCAGGGGTTGGATGCAGGGGCCCTGAAGAAGAAGGTGGAAGGAGTGAGGAAATGGATAATTCCTTAGAGCTTCCAGAAGGAATGCAATTCTCCTAACACCTTGAATGTAGCCCTTAGGACTTATGTTGGATTTCTGACCTCCAAACTCTAAGAGAATAGTTTGTGTTGTTTTAAACATATGAATTTGTAGTAATTTGTTACAGCAGCAACAGGAAACTAATACACATGCCGCCATAACAAAGTACTACAAACGAAGTAGCTTTAACAACAAAAATGTATTGTCTCACAGTTCTGTAGGCTAGACATGTCAGGGCCTTGCTCCCTCTGAAACCTCTAAGGGAGAGTCCTTCCTTGCCTCTTCTGGCTTCTGCTATTTTTTGTCATCCTTGCTGCTCCTAAGCTTGTAGATGCATCGCTCCAATCTCTACCTCCACCATCACCACATGACCCCCTCCCTGTGCCAGTCCTTCCCTTCTCATAAAGACACTAGTCATATTGGATTAGGACCTATCTCTAATCCAAATTGACTCCCTCTTAACAAATCACATCTTCAAAGATCCTGTTTCCAAATAGGTCAAATTCATATTGGGGGGTTAGAAATTAAACAGATCTTTTGGAGGGACATAAGCAAAACCATAACACATGCCTCTGGCCACATCTGCTCTATTTCCCAAACCTCTTGTATTCTGTAAAAGGCACTTGCTAACTCTCTCTGACTCATGACCCTACTTCCCAAAAGAGGTGAAGTGAAAATGTACGCTTCCAGAAAGAAGTGCTTGCTTTGGTAGAACTGGCTTCTCAAATGGCTGCTCCTGACCTGGACACAATTAGTCTCCCTGGAAACAATGGAGCTTGGTTAGGAAGGAGGAACAGAGCAGCCCTTCAAGCACCACTCAAGACTACAGTCCACAGACTTACAATACGAGCCTCAAAGGGCCAGGATCCAACCATTGATAACAAATGATAGTTTCACTTTACATGTGCATGGCTTTTGGTGGTTTCTCTTGCTTTTACATATAGCACCTCATTTTGATTCATCCAACCTATAGAAATAATTTCCTCAAAACCATATCCTCGGGAAGGGATGGATCCAGGATTTCCATCCAGTCTTTTGTCTCTGAATCTAATTTTCACTCCCCTTTACCAGAATACAACTTATTCTTACTTTTACTGGTGGGTGATTGAGACAACTTTGGGTTGTCTCCAACATCTACTCTACTCCTGGTGTGACACTACCCATCCCATCCATCCCATCCTCCTCAGACTAACCATTGTGATGGGCCTATGGGCCAGTTAGCTTCATCTCCTTTAGGCTGAGATGCAGACAAATGGCAGGCAGCAGGAGGGGAGCAAAAGAAAAGACAAAGAGCCCAAAGAGCCAATATGAAAGAGACCATCCAGACATTTCTCCAGAAAACAGAGCCCAGGCCTTGTGAGAAATCTATTTCTCAGAGGTGAGCCTGACTCAGTGAAGTAGCCTGATGTGGAAAAAGGAAACTGTGGCCTGGATCGGGAGTCAGGAGGCCTAAGCTCTAGTTCTAGCACAGACTAGCTGTTAGATCTGGAAAGTCACTTCATTTGTTAGTCTCATTTTTCTTATATGGAAAAAGTGAGTTGGACTCGATAAACTCTACTAGCAATCCCAGCTATACATTCCTGAGATTCTTTCTCTGGAGGTTTCTTCCAAGCAGGAATTGTGTATTTCAACAGGGATACCCCAGGCCAGGAATCTTTTATGAGATTCTTCACTCTGAAGCAAAACCTGTCTTCTGTCATACATAACTCTAACCCAGGAGCAGACGGTTTCTATTATACAATTAATATTGGGAGTAGTCTGGAACATCAGTTAATAACTATTTCTTGAGCACCTGTTCTGCTCGTTTGGTCCTCTTAGCCCTGTGAAGTAGGTATCATCTACAGTTGTGTTTGGGACATTGTTCATCTTCACACCCTTTGGCAACTCACAAAGAACCATCACTCATTAACTGACCTAAATTTAAAACAACATGTTCTATATTTACATTTTCAGTGTCTACCAACTCTTAGAAATTCAAGTCCCACAAACATATGGCCCACTGTGTAAATGACAACTTTCCTTTTTTGGCATAAACGTATTTTCTCCAACCTTGAATCAGCTACCCCCAGTTCAAGGTCTTCTGCTTAGTTCCTCCCTCATCTGGTTATCATGCACATCTGAAGCATCCAATAAACTCATCATCACCAAACCTCCCCACTCCTGTCCCTGCTGAAGGTGAGCTCAGATAGACCCAAGTGTGCAGAGCAATTTACACTGCACTGCAATGGCTTAGAAGACTTCCCTCAGGCAAACAGAAGTTACTCCAGCCTCAGCCTCCAGCCACCCATGAATCTTGATTTCTTATAAACACAACACAGATCCTTAGCATTCCTTGATGAGCTATTTCTGGTGGGACATGTAGTGTTGGCAGGTGCTTACTGATGAGAAGAAACGATAGAAAATGAGCTTAGTGCATGGCAGACTGAGATCTCGGCATTCTGAGACCATAAAGACGAGGGTTTTCAGTGTTTTATCCACAGCACTTAGTACACAGTAAGCAATCAGGAAAGACTTGTTGAATAAAGAAATGAATGAAGAGTCTAGCAAGAATAATCAGGTGACCTTGGCATGGTTTTCAGTGAGGACAGGTAAGTGCAAATGTGAGATGGTTGGGGGTTGGTACTGAGGTAGGGTTGGGAAGGCAGGTAAAATCAACAGGTAGAACTTAGCACTGGGGATTTCTAAAGGGCAGACGATTCTTACATCAGAGAGTCTAGGTAATCTCAGTCAATCTCAGGTAATCTTGCTCATTTTAGAAATGCAAAGGGCAAGTAACATTTTGTTGGCCTGAAGTCTTTTCATAAAACTCTCTTCTTTCCTAATTTTCTCCAGGACACCTCTGGTTTGTTTCTTTTCCTGCCTCTCCAACTATTCTTCATCAGCCTCCTTCCCCTACCAGCTCATTCCCTGGGATTCTGTCTTTGGTGTTGACTTTTTTCCCCCAACTCTTTACATTCTTCTTCATTCATTACATCAACTCTCATGACTTACTATCACCAATTCCCAAATCTCTATTCCCAGTTCCAGCTTCTTCCTGGAGCTCCAGATCTTTATTTCCAACTGCATCTTTATCTACGTACTCCCTAGCACCTAAAATGTGTCTCAAATCAAACTTGTCACCTCGTTCTCTACATCTGCCTATCTCCTGTATCTCCCATCTTGCTTAGTAACTTACCCACCTTTCTAGTAACTCAAGTGGGAAATTTTGAGTTACCCCTTTGCTCCCCTATTCTTCAGGTCCCACAGATCACCTCCCATCCCTCCTCCTGTGCCCACCCCACCTCCCAACCCCTAGTCCCGGGGGCCTTACGCTTTGAATTTCATGCTGTTCCCTCTGACTGGAATGTCCTTCCCTCTTCTAGGCCTAGAAAATCTCTATTAATTGTTTAAGGTCTAGCTTAATTGCCACTTCCTCTGTTTTCTCCAACATTCTTGGGTTGCAATAATCACTGCTTTTTCTGTGGTCCCAGAGAGTTTTTATCAAAGCTTTATAATGGCACAACTTGTATTATTCTATCCTGATTATGGTTTATCTGTCTTTCGCTCCCGAGAAAGGTTGAGCTCCTGGAGGAAAAAGCCAATCTTCACATACCTGACAAGTTTGTGGCATCTAATGGGCACTCAGTAAGTGCTTTATGGAAGAATGAATGAAATAATGTAAAACTTACAGTTAGGTCCAACCATGCATCAGCTGCTCTTTTGAGCAACCCCAAGTTTGCTTTTCTTTATAAGCAAAACAGTAATATAGCACCTAAGGTATTATTTAGTTGGGGTGGGGGTTGGTGAGATAGAAGGTGGGGAGGGGGGTGGAATGAGCAGAATGGTTCAAGAAACCCAAGTTTAAATTAAAATCAGCCTCTGTCTTACACTTGTGTTGTAGTATTGAACAAGTCACTTGAATGCTCTACTGGCCTTCCCAAATCCCCACCTCTCAAACTGAAGATTGTTGCTCCCATCTTATTTGCACTTTAAATTTAACTCAGCTCTCCCTGTCTGGTTATATTACCCTCCTCACCCTCTCACACAGACACCCCGTGTATCACATTGTATTGTAATTTTCTGTCTTCCACAACAGATTGTCAGTTTCCTGAGGCCAGATAGTACATCTAATTATCTTTGCCCTCCAAGCTCCTATTATAATAGTCTAGAATAGTCATCCATAAACACTTGGTGAAGTATCTACACAGTAAAAAAAAAAAAAAAAAAAAAAAAATTGACATTGCATAGGGAACTTGTCATGGAGATAAGATCAACACAATATTGTCTTTTCTCGTCTCGTTCTTGAAGGATTCCAATTGTCAAGATATGTTATAAGAGGTTCCAAAGAGAAGATATCATTGTAGGTGGAAGGGGCTGAGAACCTTGGGCAAATAGCTTTGTACCCTTGTAGGTAAAATGGGGATATCCTCTCTGCCTTGCTTATTACTTCACAGGGTGAGGCTTAACACAAGTCCAAAGAGAATAGACAAGAAAAGAAGA
This sequence comes from Choloepus didactylus, assembly GCF_015220235.1. Lineage (NCBI taxonomy): Eukaryota > Metazoa > Chordata > Mammalia > Pilosa > Megalonychidae > Choloepus > Choloepus didactylus. Next base: position 138,095,362 of record NC_051312.1, on the reverse strand, counting down.
GAAAAGTGGAAAGGAGAGGGCAGGGGAGAGGTGAGATGGGGAGAAGAAAAAGAAACAGAAGGGAGGGAAGGGAAGGGCCAAATGTATTATGGCTGAACTACAGCCGATTCCTGCTGTTCATGGAAGTTACATTCTATAATGTTTCCTTGAACACCGAATTAGTGAATACTGAACCACTGCTCCTATGGGAAATACAGGGTTAGGTTCCTGCGAGCCTCTGTTCATGACATTTTTGTCAACGAATCAATATGCAGCCTTGTTTTAGATTAGTTTCTGTTTAAAGACACCTTTGTAAATCCATGTTGTTGAGTCATTGGCATAGAACTCATACCAACAGCCCTATAACCCAAGCATGGATGAGCGTGTCTAACACATGAAATTTCTCTGGAAAGCACATCACAGCCTTTTTGCACAAAGGAACACTAGACCACACTTCACTATGCTTGGGGGTTATTATAAACAGCAAAACCACCAAGAAAAGCACAAAAATGCAAAAACTGTGGCACTAAACACCCTGCAAAAATTATACTTGTTTACAGTATGAGTGCCAAAACAAGAAGAAGGCAGAGCATCTTGTGCCGTCTCAGCAACTCAAATTTTTCACCGCTCTGCATGTGTTCACAATGACTAGGAAAGCGCTGCAAGCACTGATTTTGGGGTTACAAATAAATTTGAACAAGTGGGCAAATTTGCAAACATGCAATCCACATGAATAATGAAGAGCGACCAGTTCTCCAGGATGGGTAAGACCTGATTAGGCAAAAAGAGGAGAAAGGAAGGCAGGCCGTTCAAAGACAGGTTGGTTAAGAAACGAGACAACAGATGCCACTGGTTCAGAACTGCAGCCACCTCATGCAGCTCTGCGTATGTTGGTGTGTGGTTAAACTGACAGTACACAAAAGTGGCCACGGAGACAGATTTCTTTCAGACTTTCTGAGTACTTCCTACCCCAGATAAAGGAATAAACATTTCGGGAACAAATGTGCTCAGTGAATAGTTTTGAATGGGGCATAGTCACCACGGAAGTAGGATGCTAAACAATCCCACTACCTGATTCACAAAGCCTGAAAGAAACCTGAAACAGTGGGCTGCCTCTGGCCATCTGTGCTGTCAGCTTCCCAGTGGCATTTTCCGGGCTGCGGTGAGCTGCTGGAGTGGTTTTTCCTTCAGCTTCCCACTCTGTGTGGCAACACTCTGGTCCCAGTGGAGTTCATTGCCACGGCGGCTTTATGTCCAAGAATGTTTATCCTTCCACTGGGGCAACAGAACTCAATGGGAAGTGTTACACCAACAATTGGTAACTCCGCCGAAGGGAAGAGAGGCCTTTAATTAAAAAGGTGCCCAGGAGAAATGTCAAAAATATTAACACATGGTATGTGACTATATCTCAATAAGATTGCATTAAAAAAAAAGTTGACATAATAAAAAAAAAAAAAAAAAATGCCCAGCAGCAATTTATTTCTCCCAGATGCTGGGCTCAAGGCACCAATCTCCTTTTTCACACCACTAGTACTCTGGTTGTATTATGCAGGAAAGCACATTATGTACCAATTTGAAAATTATACTAATGCACACTAGTTAAATGACTCTCCCACTGTTGTAATTGCCTCATTTCTTTTTTTCTTTCCCTTTATTTACTTTCTAGAATATCAACAGTCATGAAAAGTTTTCTTTAAAGGAAGAAGAGAATTTGACAATAAAGCACTGAAAAACAACAAAAAACCCATAAAGCAAAACAACAACAACAACAACAACAAAGCAAAAAAAAACACAAAAAGTCAGAAAGACCAAAAGCTCTGGAACAGAAAAGCATACATGAAGCAGTGAAAACAACCTGGTGTTGCTCCCCAAACACTTGTGCTTGTCACCCCCAAGCCACCAGAACTGCAAAGGACCATAAAGGTGGTTGATATCAATCCTTTTTACAACTGGGGACACTGAGGCCCAGGAAGGAAGAGGATTTGTGTGCGTTCAAACAGCCAGTAAGTGACAGCAGAGTGAGAGCCCAAAGCCAGGGGCCTGACAAAAAGGTAAGCCTGGTTGCTTTCATTGTGGTGCTATCAGTGGATTACCTACCAGAGGTCGGCTACCTGTACAGCTTTATCTACCTGGGCCTTGAAAAGGCACACCTGCTACTCAGAGGGTCTGGAGTGGATCTGCAGCCAGCTAGAGAGAGAGACTGGCTTCAGAGTGCCAGGTGGTGAAACGTGACATTTGTCCTTTCCTCCCAAGGACTGCACAGAATCGAGTAGGATGCTGGGCATCCTGTAACAGTTCAGGCAAACTCTGGATGTTCATTTGAGGTCACTTCATGATAGGTCTCATCCTCCGAAATAGTAGGTGGCAAAGAGCATGACTGCAAATCTCTAGGAAAACAGGGATGATGGCAAGATGGAACGACGCTCAGCAAGAAGGGGGACCACCTCTCACCTCCCCTGACCCCTTGGCAGAGGGCCCAGAGGACTCAGGCCATGGTTACCTCCATCCTCTGGGGAAAAGAGGAAAAGCAGAGATACTCCATAAGGGCTCTATGGCCTCTGGGAGAATCCTCCAATCGAGCAGATGAGGGCTTTCAGTCCTGGTGAGGACTGTAGCATTGTGTGCCCCCGGCCCCGTGTCCTGTCTGGGGCTCTGCCCATCACAGTGCAGAGAGCACCTGTTCTTTTTTTTAATTAGATTCAGTTTTATTGAAATACATTCACATACCATACAACTATCCACGGTGCGTAATCAACCGTTCACAGCACCACCATACGGCTATGCATTCATCACCCCAATCCATCCCCGAATACCTTCCCCACATCAGAAAGAATTCAGAATCAGAACCAAAAATAAAAGTAAAAAAAGAACACCCAAATCACCCTCCATCCCACCCTATTTTCCACCTAGTTTCTGTCCCCATTCCTCTACCCATCCATCCACACACTAGACAAAGGGAGTGTGATCCACAAGGCTCCCACAACCACACCGTTACCCCCTGCAAGCCACATTGCTATACAATCGTCCCCAAGAGTCGAGGCCACTGGGTTGGAGTTTGATAGTTTCAGGAATTTACTTCTGGCCACTCCAACACACCAAAACCTAAAAAGTGCTATCTATATAGTGCATAAGAATGTTTACCAGTGACCAGAGAGCACCCGTTCCTGAGTGCACTTTTTGTTTCTTTCTCTCCAGGCTTGAGTCTGATTGCATTTGAAATGAATTAGAATTACCATCGGGTAATCCTTCAAATTTCCAGCCTCAGGTATTTATTATAGTCAGCAGCTTGGGAGGCACTGGCTCTGCCCTGGGCCTGCCTCCACTCGGACCTGGCACCCTTTAGGACAGAGAGAGAGGGCACCAGGGGGCAGAATGAGGTGCTGACCAGGAGGCATCAGTGGGACTGTACCCCTCATTCACTCCTTTATGCCCATGGTAGAGTGAGGACTGGGAAAAAGAACCAGATTTGGCCTGCTTGCTTGAGAAGTGAAAAGAGCAAGCTGGGCAGAATAATATCACCACTGAGCAGCAGGAATACCTAACTCACTTTTACTGAAAGCCAGGCGCTCCCCAGCCCTTTGCATGGATCAGCAGCATAATACCCTCCCCTGCCCCCCAACAGCCCATCGAGATTAAGTACTGTTATTATCAGCATTTTACAGGCAGGAAAACTGAGGCTTAGGAAGGTGCAGCAACTTGCTCAAGGTCACCCAACATGTAAGGGGCAGAGCTGAGATTCAAACTCAGGCTGACCAAACAGAATGCCTTCTCCATAACAAGGGCAGGAGGAAGAGAGAGAAATAAAGATTGGGTCTCTTTAGTTCCCACAGCTGAAGCAGAGGGAAGCTGTCTCCCTCCCCACACTCCATGCCTGCTGGGATGGTTGTGGCCCTGCCAGCAGGAGCAAAGCTTGCAGAAGACATGATTTCCTAGGTTTGTTGCCTCTCTGAAAAGCAAAGCTTTTAGCTCTGAGAAGTACTGTCCACTCAGTGACAGGCAGCTGGAAAATGAGGCAGCCCAGGGTGGGGGACAGGGTGGTGAAAGAAACCACAGGACAGAGGCATCAGGCAGAGCTGGCGATCCATCCCTGCTCCTCACACTCTGGGGACCCGCTGGGCAAGGCATGGATCTTCTGAGCCTCAGTTTCCTCCTAAAATGATTGGTGCCTGAGAACTGATAGTGATTACGTATGGGAATCCGCTTTGAAATCTTGAAGGTGGTCAAAAAATCTAAGCTATTAGTAGAAATATGAGTTTTCAGAGACGCTGTGTGTAAAGGTTTATAATTAAGCTACTAGCACATGCAAATGTATCAAGGTCTAGTCAGCAATAAAAAGGGATGAAGTACGGATACATGTAGCAGCATGGATGAATGAATCGCAAAACCAGTGTGCTAGATGAAGGAAGCCAGATGCTAGAGTCTGTCCGGTATGACTCCATTGATATGCAATTCTAGAAAATGGAAACTAATCTAGAATGACAGAAAGCAGATTGGTGGTTGCCTAGAGTTTGGGGTGGAGGAGGGACTGACTGCAAAAGGCTACAAGGAAACTTTTAGGGCTGACGATGGGCCGTATCTTGGAGTGGTGATTCAATGGGTATATTCAGCTGTCAACCCTCATCAAACTTTGAATAGGCTTAGTTATTGTACCTAATTTATACCTCAGTAAAGTGAAAAAGAAAGCTCCTTGTGGAGCAGGGCCTCTGTGTGGACTGAGAAGTTCACTAGATTTGCCATTTGTAGCTTAGGCTTATGTGTGGCAACACTGACCCTTTCTGTGGGGCTGTGGGCAAGCCTCTGAACTCCTCTGAGCTTTAAGTCTCCTCACCTATTATATAAAATGGCTTTTATCCCCTGCTTTACCTCACCGGACTGCTGTGTTGATCAAGGAGGATGTTTGGCGTATGTGAGAGCAATTCGCAAACTGCCAAAATAATATCCAAGTGTCAAGGAGACTTGTGTGGGCTCAGGGTCACGGTGGTAGTTAGAGACTGCCTGGCCCTGCCTCCCTGAAAGACCCCTTCAGCTCCAAGTGGGGTCTATTTTGTCTTCTTTCTATCCAAGATCCTGCGGAAGCAGCTCTAGCCTCCACCCCAGAGTCAGTTACATTCCAGAGATTCTGGGCTTGATTAAATGCTTTCAGGGGATCCAATGTCAACCCACAGGTAAGCTGGAGAAAGCCAGAGAAACCAGATACTTGCAAGATGCTTCTCAACTCCTAGTGCCGCCAGCTTCAAGCTGCTTTATCTTTGGGCAGTGAGGCAGAGTTAAAGCAGCTTCTGTCCAGAACAAAGTCAAAAGGGGCTTATTCCAGCTCTTTCCTTCTGCCACTGTCCTGTTCTTTAGGTGTTGTTTCAAATTTTTCTGGTAGCAAAAAAGGACAATCCAATAGTATGTGTAAATTCCCACTGGAAACCTCAACCACCATCTCAACTTCCTTCCTTTTCTTCCAATACAACACAAGAACCTAATAATACCTTGGATTCAAATTATATTTTTAAATGTTTCAAAATCCTTTCAAAAGCCCTGCAAGGAACACAGGATAGGTATTAATATGCAACAAAGGTGATGAGGAGATTGAGGAAAAGGGGTTAAAAAGAATACCTAGAAGCTTCAATTGCCTGTTAGAAGCTGGACAAACCTGGGGCTCTTGACCCTGCCACAGTGTCCTTTTCACAAGATTATTATCTCTCAGTTATTATTAAACAATCAAACATTTCCTGTAAACAAGGAAAGTTCTAGCCACAGGCGGCCTCAAAAAATAAAAAAATAAAAAAGGTCAGGGTCATGTCAATAGGGGCTCCTCAACTTCAAATGATTCAGTGACTTGCTCACAGACAGACAGTGACCCCAAGCTACAGAACAGAAAAGAACTTCTCCAGATATCACAGAGGTCAGTTGGGGATGTTAGTGCTTTGAAGTCAAGGAGGGTCATGCAAAACAGCCACTCTTCTTCCATGCTATGCTCCAGTCATCTCCTGGCCCCTGAGCCATCCCCTCCCCAAAGGCTTTTGCCCAGCACACTTCCTTTAGGTTCACACCAACCTCAGTCCAATCTCAATGAAGGTGGACCTTTATTTTCAGAACTTGTGGAAAAGGGAAGGGCTCCCAGGCAGAGAAACAAAAAGGAAGGGATGGGCCATTTTGACCCCTTGAAAATCTCCTTCCTGATGTGTACCTAATACTTGCACACGCATGCACCATGAAAACTTTCGCTTCTCAATCTTTCTCCACGCAGTAGGCTCATCTACAGCAGTATCTAAGTTGGACCAAAGTTCATGCTGCGGGGATGGAAAAAGCAAGCACAGCTCCAGGGGATGGAAAAAGCAAGCACAGCTCCAGGGGAGTAATGAGCTAGAGAGAACACCCTGAGGTCACCCTGCTTCTGTCTGCTCCTCTCCTTTTAGCTCTGTCAAGCACTTAACAAGCATGCATCATTATTCCCTGGGAAGAGCTAGGGGGGCTGGAAGGGCACCTGGCTCATTCTGGCCTGAGAGCGATTTGCTGGCCCACCAGAGCCCAACTGGGTGCCCCTTCTTGCTGCTGCCCAACAGCAGACCCAGTTACCACCCAGAAGGGGAAAACCAGAGCTGTCAGCCATGGCTACCTCCCTTCTCTCAGAACAGGCCGCTTTTGAGACATCCAGCTCATCTCCTCTTGAGGCAGGGCCTCCAAGTCTTCCTGATTCCCGAAGACCGTCACTTCTCTCTCCTGCCTTGAATTTTCATCAAGCTCCTCCCTCCAGACTTCAGACTCAGGAGAGAGGCTTCTCATAAACAAAGCCTAATACCTTTGCTCTCGTTTTTTTTTCTCAATGCTCCCAAGTGACGTTTAAGGCCTGGACTCTACAATGTGAGATGGCCCTGTGAAGAGGTACCACTGCTTCCTGACCTGAGTTATGTTATGGAGGGGAAGGCTGGTGGCGTCAGCCGTGCTGGGTTGAGGTGGAAGGAATGAAGCCTGGGCAGGGAGTTTTGACCTAGACTTGGTGACCTCCAGCCCCGCTTCGAGGCAGAGAATTTAAGAAACACAGAGCAGCAAACCCAACTTCCCAGCCTGCTTCATCGTGACCTACTCTGTTGTGTCTTCAGGAAAGAGAAGCAGGGTTAGTGATCATAAAAGTCGCTGCGGTAGGCTGAGTAATAGTCCTCCAAAAGACAGATATCCATGCCCTAATTTGTGGAACCTGTGAATATTACCTTATATGGCAAAAAGGATTTTGCAGATGTGATTAAATGAAGGATTTCAAGATGAGGAGATTATCCTGGATTATCCAGGTGGGCCCTAAATGCAATTACCTAGAGCCTGATAGAGGGACACAGAGGTAGACTGCAGAGAGATAGAAGCAGCAGAGATTAGAGTGATGCAGCCACCAACCAAGGAATTGCAGCAGCTGGCGGTGGCAAGGAACAGATTCTCTGTTAAAGTCTCTGGATGGAGCACAGCTCTGCTGACACCATAATTTCAGACCAACAATGCCGATTTTGGACTTCTGGCTTCTAAGAACCATGAGAGGCTAAATTTCTGTTGTTTTAAACTACCCAGTTTATGGTCATTTATTCAGCAGCCACAGGAAACTAACGCAGTAGCTCAGACTTAATAATTGCCCACTATGTGCCAGCCACTTTTCTGAGTATTTTATGTGCATTAACTCATTTATGTCCTGGCTCTGGGACCTGAACTGTGCAGACATGCTGCCTGGGTTTGAACTGCATCTTCACTACTTAGGGTTATGACCTTGAACAAGTTAGGAAACTTCTCTAACCATCAGATTGCCAATACATAAAGTGAGCTTACAGTATCTTCCTCATTGGGCCTCATTGGAGGATCAAATGGATAATACAGGTAAAGTGTTTAGAATGGTATATAGTAAGTATACAACAAAAGCCAGCTATTATGAGATTTCAGAGGGGGAGCCCGCCAAAATTAGACCATCATACTAACCTATCAGGACATATACAAGGCCTTCTGAACCCAGCACAGGAATTGAGATGTCCCTTTAAAGCTGGCTTAATTGCAAGCACGACAGTTTAAGCTTTAACTCTTTCCTTAATTAAGCAATTTAGGTCCTTAACATTGGCTTCGGCCTCGAATTCTGCAGCATCCCCCAGCACACTTCTGGAAAACTATGCACATCAGATCATTCACACAAAGGACCTAACTTGCAGCATCCACACCCGACACCCTCTGCAGAGCCCATCACACCTTTTCCCTGTAACTCTGTCACTGGCAATATGAGCCCCTGTACTTAGAAGTGAATGGAAGGCAGAAACCATCAGTCTGTTTTGTGGCCTTCCAAGGCCACTCCAATCTATCTCAGCAGGCTGGAGAGAATGATAAATTCAGGGGTCTGCTTTCATTAAGAGAGCAGAAAGAAAGAGAGTAAATTAGGTTTGTCAAGGGCAGGGGAAGGGAGACCTAGCATTATCACCTGAAAAAAAAAAAAAAAAAAAAAGAGGAAGATAAAAGAAAGAGCTTTCATTAACTTGGTCCTTCCTGATAAAGTTTGCCCAACTCTCCCATTCCAGTGATATAATTCAAAGTGACAAAGAAGAAGAGCCCCACAGGATCCCAGGCCTCCATGTCCCCACTTAAGTAGTTGCAGGGGCAGATTATCTGGGGGAGATTAGCCTGGCCTCAGGGCCTTGGGTTCAGGGTTCTGGCCCCACACCCTGGAGTTGACCACCTTAAGAAAACACCTGCTGCCGCTACCCTGTGCCTGACAGCAGGCCTCTTCCTAGCAGGCAGCAGGAACAGCCACCTGCGCCAGTGCCTACCGCTGCCCTTCCCTATCTACCTTCCAAAGGAGATAGGACAGCTCTCCCTCCTTACTCTCAGGCACCCACAGATTTCTGCGCTGCCGTCACCAGTGACGAGAACCCTGGTCCCCTGGAGGAATCGCTTTTCCCCATTCCATTCTCCCTATCAATGAACACGCAGCAACACCCACGCTCCCGCTCCTCCTACTCGGGAGGGAAACCGAAGCGGCGAGCGACATCCGGAGCTGGAAGCCACTGCAGTGGGGGCGCCGACCTCCCTGCCCCGCCATCCCTCGCCCTTTCCCAGCTACTCCAGCTTGCAGGACCGAGAGGGTGCCGGAGTCCTCTATCGGGCCCCGCCTCCCCGTGGGACTCGGCGGCGGAGACTCACTCCGGGAGCGCGCAGGGGAGCGCATTACTCCCTTCCCGCGGGGACCCGGCGCTGGGCACCGCACTCGGGGCTCGAACCCGCTGCCCTCGCCCCCCGCCCCCCCAGCACCAAAGGCAGTCTCCCGGCCGGCGCTCCTTGCCCGGCGGCGTGTTCCCCAGGACCCCCAGCTCCGGGGGGGATGAGCCCCGGGCTGCCTCCGCGCGCGTCCTGCACCCCGCGGGTCGTGGGCAGCGGGCAGCGCGCGGCGGGCGGGGCGTGAGCGCGGGAGGAGAACCGGAGGGAGCGCTGAGGGCTGCGAGCCCGGACACTCACGCGCGGGCTCGGGGGAACCCCATGGAGAGCAGCACGTCCAGCGCCGATCCATGCTTGATGGTGCCCGGGCGCTGCTGGCGGTTCCTCCGGGGGGTGACTTTGCTGTACAGCTCCTCTCGCGCGGCCATGCCGAGGGGACCGGGGCTGCCGTACTGAGCCATGGCTCAGCGGCCGCCCATGCCGGGAAGGCGCCGGAGCCCGATGATCCGGGAGGCAGGAGCGGAGCCGGGCTGAGCCCGCCGAGGGGGCTGGGGCACCGGGAGCCCGGCGGGAGGCGGCTCGGAGCTTCCCCGGTGCCGAGGCTCTGACGCTTCCTGGTGGGGCCGCCCGAGCCTCAGGCGCCGTCGCGCTGCCTCCGCGGGACCTGCCGGCGGCTCCTCCGGCCCCCGCGGCCCCCAGCGCTGCGCCCGCAGTGGCTCTGTCTCCTCCGCCCCCCTGCCTTCTCCTCTCCTAGCAGTCCGGGAATTTGCAATGAGTAATTTTTGAATGGATCAAAAAGGAAAAGGAACCCTGGTGGGCTGGCCCTGCCTCGCCTGTGCCGCGGCCCCGCCCCTCTCTTAAAGGGGCAGCGCTGCTGCTAGGCGGAGGACCCAGGCGGCCAGGCTGCCAGTGGGCGGCGGTTCCCGAGAGCCGCCCCCAGCGCCCCAGTCCTCTTCTTGGCCTATCAACCCAGCTGAGCCTCAGAACACTAGATCGACCCATTTCAAGTGTCGTGTGGTTCTAGGTGGGGCTAATAATGGAAATCGGGCGAAAGAACGATGACATTAATGGATCAGAAGGCCAAGACATAAGGCTCAGATAAAAGGTTTTTGCTTCTGAAAGACCCTGCCAAACCCAGAGGGTTGTCAAGGCCATTGGCGGCCAAGCAACTAGACTGAAGACATACCGTACCCTCCAACGGCTGTGGTCAGTGACTTTGGATAGCGAATTCAGCGGAAGGAATGGGGCCTAATGTTCACAGAGCTGGCAGGATCTGGGAGGGGAGAGGGGAGAAGGGAGGGGCGAGGGCGGAAAGGAGAAGAAGAAGAGGGGGAGATAAAAGGACGAAGGGGGATGAAAGAGAGGAAGTGGGAGGAGGGTGGAGGGAGAAGGGGGATAGGAGAGAAGAAGGACTAAGAAGGAACAGAGAAAGGACACTTTCTAATTATGAGAGCTGTTCAAAATGGAATGGAATGATTTTCATGTGGTAGTGAGTTCCCTGTCAAAAAAAAGGATTCAAGGAAAGACTAGATGACCACTCCTCAGTAATGATGAAGAAATGAGTTGCATCAAAGGTTGGAAAAACTACTCCCACCTCAAAGAATTCACTCCCCAAACCCCATACCGTGAACTTGGCTGGGGAATATTCAAGTTCTTTCATCAGGAGGCAGTCTTTGTGTTCAGCCAAGGACAGGGCACCGCTGGGTGTAAAGAAAAAGGCATGGGGCTAGTTGCATCTCTTTTGGTAGTAATAATAATAATAAAATCTAATATTTGTTAGGCCCCTGTATACACCAGTCATTCGTAAACCCAGAAAGTATTACACAAATAATAACTCAAATTTATTGAGCACATAATAAGCATAATAACTGAATTAATGGTTAAATTTCTACAACAACACTATGGGGTGTTTACTCTTACTATCCCAGTTTTATAGATGAGAAAACTCAGCTCACAGAAGTTCTGGAAGCCAGTAAATGCAGAGCCAAAAGTTTAACCCACTGGGGTGCCTTTGACAAGCTCACCACTCTCCAGCCCCATTCTGTTATCTGTGTGGATTATGATAAACTAATATGATGGCTTCCACACAGGAGGTTCTCCAAAAATGTCCCTTCCCTTTCCCTGCACGGAGTGTGGGGGAGGGATGGTGACCAGCACTTGAGTTGCTTTTTGATGCCTGTCATAAGGCATCTAAAGGTTTCACCAGGGGAAATGACACAGCTTATGACTTAGCCCAGAATTCATTTTATAAAGAATATCCAGTGCTGTTTGGAAGTAGGGAGATAAGGACTATTGGGCTAAGCAACAGTGTGTTTAGTTCTGCTTCCTGCTGGGTGAGGGATTAGGGGAATTTCCTACTAGTGGGAGCTTCTTCCAGAGCAAAGGGCATGTTCTGGAGACTTGGCAGAGTGCTTTTCTAGGACACGGAGGAAAGGAACGGAACTGAGCCCAGAAAACCATACCCCGTAGACTGGTGTCTTGGGGAAGTGTTCGGTAAAAGACTTTGGACCTTACCCAACGTCCTGAATTTCTTCCAAATGCCTAGACCAAGAGAGAGTCAAACGATGAGGATCCTAGTCAAGAAGAGAACAATGTCCACGGCAGTGCTTCGTAAACCAGAAAGTATTACACAAGTAATAACTCAAATTTATTGAGCATGTACTAAATGGTGGTGCAGTTTTTAGCTTCTTACACAATATGTAACTCATTCGATCCCTCAACAAGGCTATGAAATAGGTGCTACCATATTAGTGGTCATTTCACAAATGAAGATGCTGAAGCAGAGAGAGGTCACCTATCTTGCCCAAGGTCACATGGCTAGTAAGTAGCAAAGCCAGGATTTGAACTTTTAACATTTGACCAGATAATCACTTGCCGCCATTGATATGATGAAGAGACCTTGACCGTTTAGATGGCTGATAATGATAAGCTTTTTACTCCTCCAGACACAAAATTGGTGGATCTCCCTCCCTTTCTCCAAACAGATTGAATTAATTTGTCTCTCTCTCTGCCTCCAGGCAAACTGTGAGATAGAGGAAATGATGGATATAAAAATAGCTTTAGGTAGCCTGGAGAAAGCACTATGGGAAAGCAAGAACCTTAGATACAAACCATTTGGTCTGGGGCACTTGTACAGAAATTCCAGCTTGGCTTCCTCGTCCTTCTTCAGCTTGATGCCAGCAGTACTTGTTTTATTTAGGACTCTGTCATTTGTTCTGCAGAGAAGGGGAGGCCAGCAATTAGGATTCATTGTGCTTTAATTGTGTTGACTTTGAAAAGCTAGAGGCAGCTTTATAACTGTCTGTAACTGCAAAAGGAGAAGAAGCGTGACAATTCATCTAACAGCATATCTTACATTTGCAGGGAGGGGGTGGGGCAGAACTGGGTCCTTGCACGGAGATGGGGCTGACACCTCAGCTTCAACCTGCTGGCTCAGAAGGGAAGGCAAGTGGTCAAGTCCCCCTGCAGCAACTGGTCATGTCACAACCACCCTGGACCACAAAGTTCTTTTAGTTCATGTGAATAAGGTTATAATCGCCCTGCCCCGGCCACAGCCACTCTCTTGGTGTGGGGGCCCTTTGGAAATGGATGTAGGGTGCTCTAGATGGGCCTGGTTAGCTGCACTCACAATTTCTGAAGCTGCCCTATGTCGTTTCCTTCTCCTTTTCTATCTCCTTGAGAAAAGGTCAAGTGACTGCATTAAGAACAGGCAGTAAATTCTGCACGATGTCTGCAGTCCCAAGGGCTGGGATATTGCCTAGGCAAAGGAAGGCAGTTTAGAACCTCTGGGAATGCCTTTAGCCCTTAGACTTCAAGGGGATTCTTCCTGGCCAGATGATTTTGAAACCATGTGCTAAGGAAAGAAAGGAAGGAGCTTGGAATGGTTCCGGAACCCTAGGTGTTGGTTCTGACTTGAATTGCTCTCCACCTTTCTCTGGTCTTTAGTTTCCTCACCTGTCAGTGAGAGGGTGGGTTTAGGCTATGGAACCCTACGACTTTGCCAAGGGACCCTCAAGGGCTCTTTAGAAACAAGAGTGGGATTGAGGTCACCCAACTGAAGGTTGAATGGGTGAAGCATGAACCCTTGTTCCTTCTTCCTAGAGCAGGTACATTGTATAGTTTTAATTCTTGGAGGTTTTATGTAAGATTTTCTGTGGGAAGAGGGTTAGGAGCATCAAAACATTTTGTGAAACACTAAACTAAGTGATCTTTAATGCCCAGTTAGATCTGAGAGGCCATGCATAATTCAATAAAAGGAAAGGAAAGGGGAATGGCATGGGATTGGCAAGAAGGGGGAGATGATGCTCACGTTGCTGGGAAGAGAGGGACAGGTGAGAGATGGGTTAGGGAGAGAAGAGAGGGGCCCAGGCAGGTGGAGGGTTAGGATGAAAATGGATTTAAAAGGTCATTTCAGTCATACCTGTCTCCAGGCAGACCTGAGGCCTTGGAGGTCTCATTGTCTTCAGTTTCTCCCTAGGACTCTGCACGGTGTGGGAGGCATAGAAAGCCTGTGGTCGCCTTTGCTTTGTTGTTGATTGATGATGGAACCTGTGAAGCCAAGTCACGGAGGGAAAAAGGCCAAGACTGAAAAAGAGTTTGGAACACTGCTCCAAACCAAGAGAAAGTTTATATTTTTTCTCATATAATTGAAAAAGTTGCAAAAGGAAGAGAGGGACTGGGGGAGTCTATTTTCATTGCTTTTTTAATTTTGCCCATCTCTGAACAAAAGCCCAGCCTTTTGGAATTCCTCTCAGGGGAAGCTGCATTGTCCACTACCACCTGCCCCCCATCCCCATAAAGGCCTCATCCCCTATGTAATGGCCTCAGGGTGCATGTCCCTGTTTGGCCACATAACAATAGACATGTTGTGAAATAAACAGTACATGCTTTAAAAAAAAGTGTTTTTTTTTTAATCCTCTTCTCACACAACTTCCTTTTCATGTACAAAAGGAAATGCACAGATGGCATCAGGGGAAAATTAATTTCTAAAAATTAGAATAAAATTGAGTAGCTACGAAAACCTAGGTACAAGGAAAAAAGCCCCTTGATTTAAAAGAGTGGAAATAAGACTCATTGGCCATGATACTTGAAAAATAATTTTACCATTTAAAAATTTAGAAGACTCAGGGGTTGCAAGAGCTAATCTTAAAAATATACATTTTTAAAATGTAAGTTTACTCTAAAATACTCTTAACATGCATCTTAATGAATCTTTGTGGGACTCTGTACATTGTTGTTAAATATAATTTTTCAATTCATATATAATACATGGCATAAACATGAGTAACTTATGACCTACACAAACACAAGCTGGGAAAATCCCTTTATACCAAGCCATTCATATTCAGGCACTTTGGCCACTGGTATTCTGGTATTTCTTCCATTTTTTTTTCCTGGAAATTGGAAAAATTAAAATGCCACTTTTCATCTCCCCCACCTGCCCCATCCTTTACCTAAGCCACCCTAGAAAGTGCTTAGCTGCCCTTTCTGACAAGGCCCATACGGGGTTGGGTTATAGGTTTGGGAAAGAAAGCAAAATAATAATCTTGGGTTCCTCATCTTTAAAGTGGAAACAATCCTGATGTCATAGGGTTTTTGTGATAATTAAATGAGTCACGAATGTAAAAGTGCCAAGCCAAGTGCCCCGTGCTTGCTCAGGGCCTAGTGAAATGGTTTTGCCCCGTGTGTCACTCAGGCATTCACCTTACCATTCTCATGACATTTGTGTCCTTCTTTGCTTGAAGGAGACCTCATCTCTGAGTGTAACCGCCATCTGTGGTCCTAAAATGGCTCAATTTTAGTTATTTAGTTAGTTATTTAATCAGTTTATTTTTTATTAAAGCAGTTGTAGGTTTACAAAAAAAAAATCATGCAGCTATTACAGAATTCCCCTAAAACTCCCATCACGCAGTATTTCCTATTGTTAACATTTTACATTAGTATTGTACTTTTGTTAGAATGAATGAAACAATCTAAAGAAAATTATATTAACTGTAGTCCACAGTTTACACTAGGGTTTACTCTTTGTGTTGTACAGGTCCATGGGTGTTTGTTTTTTTTTTTTTAATTCATATTCTGATAATACATATACAACCTAAAATTTTCCGTTCTATCCACTTTCAGATATCCACTTTCAATTTAGTGGTGGTAACTGCACTCACAATGTTGTGCTACCATCACTCTATCCACTACAAAAATTGTTCTATCACCCCAAACAGACACTGTATAACCATTAAGCATTAGCTCCCATTCCCCACCCCCAGCTGGCCCCTGGTAACCTGAATTCTAGTTCCCAACTTTATGAATTTGCATGTTCTGATTATTTCATACCAGTAATATCACACAGTATTTGGCCATTTGTGTCTGGCTTATTTTACTCACCATGATGTCTTTGGGGTTCATCCATGTTGTCACATGCATTAGAACTTCATTCTTTTTTATGGCTGAATAATACTTCACTGTATATGCCACATTTTGTTTATCCATCCTTCTATTAATGGACACGGGTTGCTCCCACCTTTCAGCAATTGTGAATAACGCTGCTTTGAACATTGGTATACAAATATCTGATCAAGTCCCTGCTTTCAATTCTTTTGGTATATACCTAGATATGGGATGGCCAGGGCATATGGTAATTTTATGCCTTACTTTCTGTGAAAACACTAAACTGTTTTCCACGGTAACTGTGCCATTTTTCATTCACACCGATGTTACAAGAGCACAATGTACAAGAGTTCCTATTTTGCCATATCCGCTCCAACACTTGTTATTTTCCATTTTTGAGATAGTAACAATTCTAGTGGGTGTGAAGTTACATCTCATTGTGGTTTTGATTTGCATTTCCTTAATGTCTAATGATGTTGATCAACTTTTCATGTGCTTATTTTGCCATTTGTATATCTTCTTTGGAGAAATGTCTATTCAAGTCTTTTGCCCATTTATAAATTGGATTGTCTTTGTTGTTGAGTTGTAGGATTTCTTTATGTATTCTGGATGTTAAACCTTTATCAGATACATGTTTTCCAAATGTTTTCTCCCATTCTATAGGTTGTTTTTTTTTTTTTTTTAATTTCTTGTTAAAGTCCTTCGAAGCACAAATGCTTTTAATTTTTATGAAGCCCATTTATTTATTTTTCCTCTTATAGCTTGTGCTTTTGGTGTAAAGTCTAAGAAACCATTGCCTAACACAAGGTCCTAAAGATGTTTCCCTGTGTTTTATTCTGAGAATTTTATAGTTTGGGTTCTTATACTTAGATCTTGTATTCACGTTGAGTTAATTTTTGTATATGGTGTGAGGTAGGGGTACATCTTTATTGTTTTGCATATGGACTTCCATTTTTCCCAGACCCATTTGTTGAAGAGACTTCTTTCCTCATTGAAAGGACTTGGCATCTGTGTCAAATATTATCTGGCTATACATGAAATAATTTATTTCTGGACTCTCAATTCTATTTCATTGGTCTAAATGTCTGTCTTTGTGTCAGTGTCACACAGTTTTAATTACTGTAACTTTGTAATAAGTTTTAAAATCAGGAAGTGTGAGTCCTCCAACTTTGTTCCTCTTCTTCAAGATATTTTTGGCTATTCGAGGACCCTTACCCTTTGTTCTAGTTTGCTAATGCTGCCAGAATGCAAAACACCAGAAACGGATTGGCTTTTATAAAAGGGGATTTATTTGGTTACACAGTTACAATCTTAAGGCCATAAAGTGTCCAAGGTAATGCATCAACAATCGGGTACTTTCACTGAAGGATGGCCAATGGCATTCGGAAAACCTCTGTTAGCTGGGAAGGCACATGGCTGGCGTCTGTTCCAAAGTTCTGGTTTCAAAATGGCTTTCTCCCAGGATGTTCCTTTTTAGGCCACAGTTCCTCAAAAATGTCACTCTTAGTTGCTCTTGGGGTATTTTTCCTCTCTTAGCTTCTCCGGAGCAGAAGTCTACTTTCAACAGCCATCTTCAAACTGTCTCTCATCTGCAGCTCCTCCTGTCTCAGCTCCTGTGAGTACTTCAAAGTTTCCTTCTTGGCTGTAGCTCCTCTTCAAAGTGTCACTCACAGCTGCACTGAGTTCGTTCTGTTTGTCAGCTCATTTATATGGCTCAGTGACTCAATTTAGACCCACCCTGAATGGGTGGGGCAACACATCCATGGAAATTATCCAATCAGAGTCATCACCCACAGTTGGATGGGGTGCATCTCCATGGAAACACTCAAAGAATTACAATCTAATTAACACTGATTGGTCTACCCACACAAGATTATATCAAAGATAATGGTGTTTGGGGGAACATAATACATTCAAACTGGCACACTCTTCTATATGAATTTGATGACTGGTTTTTCCATTTCTGTGGGATTTTGGTTGGGATTACATTGAATCTGTAAATTGCTTTGGGTAGAACTGACATCTTAACTATATTTATTCTTCCAATCCATGAACATAGAATGTATTTCAACTTATTTAGGCCTTCTTTAACTTCTTTTAGCAATGTTTTGTAGTTTCTGTGTACAAATCCTTACATCCTTGGTTAAATTTATTTCTAGTCATGCATAGTTTAGTTGCTATCATAAATGGAATTTTTTCTTGATTTTCTCTTCAGATTATTCATCACTGGTATGTAGAAACACCACTAATTTTTGTGTATTGATCTTGTACTCCATCACTTTGCTGAATTCATTGATTAGCTTTAGTAGATTTATTGTTGATTTTTCAGGATTTTCTTCTATATAGGATCATGTCATTTACAATTAGGGAATTTTTCCCTCTTTTTTTCTAATTTGGATGCCTTTCTTTTCCCTTTCCTACTTGCTCTGGCTAGCACTGCTAGTATAATGTTGACTAACATTGGTGACAGTGGGCATCCATGCATTGTTCCTGATCTTAGGGGGAAAACTTTCAGTCTTTCACCATTAAGTATGATGTTAGCTGTGGGTATTTCATATATGCCCTTTATCACATTAAGGATGCTTCCTTCTATTCCTAGTTTTCTAAGTGTTTTTTTCAAGAAGGGGTACTAGGTTTTGCCAAATGCAAAACCATCTCCGTGCCAACTTGAGATGATATGTGTTTTTTTCCCTTTGTTCTATTAATGTGGTCTATTACATTAATTGATTTTCTCATATTGAGCCACCCTTGCAATCCTGGTATAAATCCTACTTGATCACAGTGCATAATTCTTTTAATTTGCTGTTCAATTTGATTTGCTAGTATTTTGTTGAGGACTTCTGTATCTATATCCATAAGGGATATTGGTTTGTAATTTTCTTTTCTTACAATATCTTTATCTGGCTTTGGTATTAGAGTGATGCTAGCCTAACAGAATGAGGTAAAAAGTTTTCCCTCCTCAATTTTTTTTTTTTTCAATCAAAAGGAGTTTTATTGTCTGGCCGTGCATGGGCGGGCTGAAGCCTAAGAAAATGGTGACAGCCCCAAGCCAAGGGAACAGTAGGGTTTATAAAGGATGGTTGGCAGGAAGTTCTTTGCCCAGGGATGGGGAGCTGGCAGGTCTAGTTATGGCAGTTTCTTGGTGGCTCCTTTTGCGAAAGGGGGTAGTTGGCAAGGTTGCATTGGCTGGTTTGAAAGCCAGGGGAGAGGGGGGGACTTGAAAGAGGGAAAGTTTAAGTTTTAACATTCAGGATTTCTAAGAGTGGGGACGGTGGCTTATTGCAGGTCTCCAGGGTTCCTAGGGTGGGGTGAGGGGTGGTGGCTCTATGGCAAAATTCCTAAGGGTGGGGGTTGGTTAGGGTGAGGGCCCAGGACCTAAACGTAACATTCCAGACTTTTTCTTTTCTTTTTCTAGGGATGTTGAAGGACACAGGTCTGTTCTTCGGTATCTGCTTCAGGCTGGTGGGGGGCGTAGAGTTGTCCCTACAGTCCGTTGTGGGATAGTGGCTGGTAAGGATGTTTTCATTGGAGGAGTAGCCTGGTTTGTCACTGCTGGAACAGTTCTGCGAATAAACCTGGTTAGAAGTTGCAAGAAACAAGGTCCCAGATGAAAATGAATGCAGAGGAGATGAGAAGTAGGATTGGAGAGAGCTAAGCTAGAATGTGGTGTTAGCTGCATTTTCTTTAACTCATTTTATGTTTATATCGTCTTTTAAAGTTCAATTATTAATCAAAGTACAGGTTTCTTTTCCCAATTTGGCAAGGGAGAGGTGGAGTAAAGTCTCAAGCTCGGGATTTTTATTTGCTCCCACTATGGGACGGGTTTTAGAGGAGGGAGGGCTGGAGTGAGAGGTTAAGACAGAAAAGGTGGTTCCCATATTAATTAAAAAATTAACAGTCTTACCTGCCACATCAAGAGACACCCAGAGCGTGACGATCTTGACATTCTTTGGTGAAATCCAGGGAGCCATTTGTCCCGGGCCCTACTCAATTTTTTTGGAAGAGTTTGAGCAGTATTGGTGTTAATTCTTCTTGGAATGTTTGCTAAAATTCACTAGTGTAGCATTCTGGTCCTGGGCTTTTCTTTGTTGGGAAAGCCAATAAATATTACTGATTCAATCACTTCACATGTTATTGAGATCTACTATTTCTTCTTGAGTCAGTGTAGGTAGTCTGTGTGTTTCTAGGAATTTGTTCATTTAATCTATGTTGTCTGTTGGTATACAGTTGTTCATAGTATCCTCTTGTAATCCTTTTTATTTTTGTGGGGTTGGTAGCAATGTCCCTCCTTTCATTTTTTAGTTATTTGCATGCTCTCTCTTTTTTTCATTGTCAGTCTAGGTAAAGGTTTGTTGATTTTATTGATCTTTTCAAAGAACCAGCTTTTGGTTTCATTGATTTTCTCTGTTTTTTTCCCTCTATCTCATTTATCTCCATTCTAATCCTTGTTATTTGTTTCCTTACGCTCACTTTGGGTTTCATTTGCTCTTCTTTTTCTATTTCCTCCAGTTTTGAGGTTAGTTCTCTGATATGAAATCTTTCTTCTTTTTAAATGTAAGCATTTAGAGCTATAAATTTCCTTCTCAGCACTGCCTTTGCTGCATCCCTTATTTTCCTTTTCATATAGTTTTACTAAATCTATAAGTAATCCTAAAAAGTAAACTTAAATTTAAAAAAAAGGTTTTTAAGTTCATAAAATGAGTAGAATGCTGTTTGCAACCTTTTAGGATTTAATTTTTTTATGCTTAATATTATATGGCTAAGATGTATCCATAATGTTGAATGTTGGGGTAGCTTATTGGTTTGTTTGCTCTATAATATTCCACCCTCCTGTCAATGCATATTTGGACTATTTCCAAGTTTTCACTCTCATGACAATGCCGCTATGAAAATTCTTTCCATATCTCCTATTACACATGTGCAAGGATACTCTTGCATACATCCCCAATAGCCATATGACCTTGAACAAATTCATTCATTCATTCAAAAATTATTCACTGAACACCCATTATGTGCTGAGAACACAGAAATAAACAAGATAAATTCCCTGTGCTCATGGAGCTTACATTCTAGAGGGAAGGGACAGTGGTAAATGAGCAAAATATAAATGGCATAAAATGATGAGTGAGATGGAGAAAAGAAAACACAGTGATGTGCTAAAGGGTGACTGAGGGTGGGGGGCTACTTTAGCAAAGATGCGTGCAGGTGACATTGGAGTGACAATCTGAATGATAAGAAAGAAGGCAGCCTGAAGATGTCTAGGGAGAGAATTTTAGACAAGGGCACAGTAGATGCAAAGGCTCTAAGGCAGGAATGTTCAAAGGAAGAAAAAGGAGGCCGGTGATGCTGAAGTGTATTGTGTGAAGGGATAATTAAGAAAGGCAGTGTGTGCGAGAGCCCTTTATTAATTTTTCAGGACTATCTGGAGCCAGTTGTTTAACTGTCAATAGGTTGAAATCACCTGGGAGTATTTACACCATGGAAATTGGCAAACATTTTCTCAGGACAACTTCCTTCCTGCCTTGAAAGTTGGGGAGGTAGGGAAACATACTGTGGTAGTTTGGAGCTACATGTACCGCAGGAAAACATGTTCTTAAACTTAATCCATTCCTGTGGGCATGAACCATTGTAAATAGGACCTTTTGATGAGGAGACTATTGCATTAAAGTGTGGCCCACCTCAATCAGGATGGGTTTTAATCCTATTACTGGAGACCTTTATAAGCAGAATGAAATTCAAACGGAGAGAGAGAGAGAGAGGAAGCCACAGAGGGGCCAGAAGCTGGACATCATTAGAATACAGAAGAAAGGGAGAGGCCAAGAGAGTCTGCCATGTGCATTGCCAGGACCAAGGATCATGGGCAGCAGCCAGCCCCAGAATGCCAGTCTTCAGGGAGAAAGCATCGCCTTGATGATGCCTTGATTTGGACTTTTTCCTAACCTTAAAACTAGGAACCATTAAATTTCCATTGTTTCAGCCAGCCCATTGCATAATATTTGCTTGAGCAGCCCAGGACACTAAAACCTATACCACTGAACAGATGTTGTTAAAAAGGAAGACAGAGCTACTTAACATATTTTTTTTAATTTTTTTTTTATCTTCATTTTATTGAGATATATTCACATACCACGCAGTCATACAAAACAAATCGTACATTTGATTGTTCACAGTACCATTACATAGTTGTACATTCATCACCTAAATCAATCCCTGACACCTTCATTAGCACACACACAAAAATAATAAGAATAATAATTAAAGTGAAAAAGAGCAATTGAAGTAAAAAAGAACACTGGGTACCTTTGTCTGTTTGTTTGTTTGTTTCCTTCCCCTATTTTTCTACTCATCCATCCATAAACTAGACAAAGTGGAGTGTGGTCCTTATGGTTTTCCCAATCCCATTGTCACTCCTCATAAGCTACATTTTTATACAATTGTCTTCGAGATTCATGGGTTCTGGGTTGTAGTTTGATAGTTTCAGGTATCCACCACCAGCTACCCCAATTCTTTAGAACCTAAAAAGGGTTGTCTAAATTGTGCGTAAGAGTGCCCACCAGAGTGACCTCTCGGCTCCTTTTGGAATCTCTCTGCCACTGAAGCTTATTTCATTTCCTTTCACATCCCCCTTTTGGTCAAGAAGATGTTCTCCGTCCCACGATGCCGGGTCTACATTCCTCCCCGGGAGTCATATTCCATGTTGCCAGGGAGATTCACTCCCCTGGGTGTCTGATCCCACGTATGGGGGAGGGCAGTGATTTTACCTTTCAAGTTGGCTTAGCTAGAGAGACAGGGCCACATCTGAGCAACAAAGAGGCATTCGGGAGGAGGCTCTTAGGCACAATTATAGGCAGGCCTAGCCTCTCCTTTGCAGCAACCGTCTTCCCAAGGGTAAAACCTATGGTAGAGGGCTCAACCCATCAAACCACCAGTTCCCTATGTCTGTGGTAATGTTAGCAACCATTGAGGTGGGGTAGGCCAATACCCCTGCATTCTCCACAGGCTCCTCAACTTAACATCTTAAAACTTAATTTCAAAGGGTTGCTGTGAGAATTAAATGAATTTGTGCGCATAAAGCATGGTGCCCATGGTGAGTGCCCAGTGATCAAAGAGTGCTTACCTGCTCCTGCCATTGTTCAGACTCCTTCCCCAGCTCTCCTACCCTCCAAAATTTGATCATGATTATCCTTGGAGGAAAAAGAACAGACATGCATTGAGTGGTCACTATAAGCTGGATCTGCAATATGTTGTTATTTCGTACCTTCAACAGTGCTATCGGGCAGGAATCTATGTGAGCAATTTGCTGATTGCTTACTTACTGAAGTCCAGAGAGGTTGTGCAACTTACCCAAGGTCACACAGCTGCTAAGCTATGGAACTGGCATTGAAAACTAAGAAATCTGAATCCAAGTTCAGGGCACATCATAATTTACTATCAATTAAAATATTTTGATAGGCAACTCAGTTCAGTGGATAATTTGAATGTGCTGTGAAATGAATCAACATGATTGAACCCACAGATCAAGACAGTTTGGTGAAGATGTGTGTGTGAAAGGTGGTGTTGCAACAAATTTGCATTGCAGTAATCTTTACGAATAGCCAAGCTTCAAGTTATCCAGGTGACCAACAAGTAAGTTACAAATAAAAACTAAAACCCCCCTACCCTCCCTCCTTCTTTCAGTAGGGATACCTAATATAGTGGGCATTGGATTAAATTATGGGGGGGGGGCTTCAAAGAGTGCAAAGTCTTGCAGGGAGACTGGAATCACTAGACTATCATGAACAGGATGGCTGAAAGAAGAGAGATTTGCCCATGTTGCCACAGAAGCAGAGTGGTGGGAGGGAGGATGGCTGGGAAAGCTTCCCCAGAGAAGGTGGGACCTGAGCTGGACCTTGGAGATGATTAGATGAGGAATGGGATAACACCTGGAATGGAGACCACCAGTGCTGGCCCACATCCTCCAGGGATACTGAACCCACCTCTGGGCGACCAGACCACTACCTGAAAATAAAAGCAAAATCAATAAAGCAAGGAACAAATCACCCTCTTTCCTGCTCCTCTCCCTCTTTCTTCCCAGAGACTCCTGGGCAATACAGATGCTTGATCTGTGGAGGATTCTGGTTGCATTACTTTCCTGTGACTATTATAAAAAATTACCAAAAACAATAGAAATTTATTCTCTGAGAGTTCTGGAGGCCAGAAGTCCAAAATCAGAGTCACTGAGTTGAAATCGAGGTGTTGCAGGTTGGGCTTTCTCTGGAGGCTCTAAGGAAGATGCCATTCCTTGCCTCTTCCAGCTTCTGGTGGCTGCTGCTGTTACTTGGCTTGTGCCACATCTCTCCAGTCTTCAAATCCCTCTCTGCTCTAGTTTCACATTGCCTTCTCCTGTGTGTCTGTCTGTGTGTTATCTCCTTTTGTGTCTCTATTGTAAGGACACTTGGGATTACAGGTGAGAGTCCAGGATAACCTCTCCATCTGAAGATCCTAAACTTAATCACATCTGCAAGGAGCCATTCTTCCTTAAAAGAAAACATTTACAGGTTCCAGGGATTAGGCCTGATCTGTGGGTGGCCATATTTAGCCTACTACATTGGTCTAGGTCAGAGCTGTTAATACTGAAGTTGGCTTGACTTCAAGGTTTAGGAGAAGTTGTTCCATCTTCAAAACTTGGGTTTAGAGGAGGATAGAGGATGTGGGGAGGGGCAGGGATGAGTAAAAGTAGATCATACTTTACTAACCCTTCTGGAAAAGGCAACTTTCCTCAATTTATGCTGTTCCTTGTGCCTGGAACCCTTCCTTTCTCTGCCCATAGTCCACGGATATCTTGTCCATAGTCCACGGATATCTATAAGCCCCCTTGACTTCTGTGCTCCGTGTTCCCTCTTTATTATATCACCAAGCACAGTGTAAGGCATTTCATTTACTCAAACACTTACCTCCCAAGTAGGATATGAGCTCCATGGGAGCCAACTGTGCCTTACTCATAGCTGTGCCCTTAGTAGATGCTTAATAAATGTTGAATTGAAGTGATTTGCATTCTTGCTGAGATGAGAGGTCCCTGATGGAATAAGTGCAATTGCATTTCATCTCTTCCCTGGTTTGGAGACAGAGGCCAAGAGATCCTCTCTCCCACCCTAAAGTCCCACCCAGCCTGGACTGGCTGAGAGCCCATCAGAACTTTTACTTTCCCTCTCTCAATTTCCTTGGTGATTAGACATATCTTTATTCCCTAGCTCATGTCTCTGGTGTACAAAGTGCTGTGAGCAACCCCAACGTGAGTCTGCTTGAGAGCTTGGTCTAAGGGGTACTCACTGGAGGTGAAACATCTATGACTGGAAGCTTCTGGGGGTCAGAGAAGGAAAAGGAGGCAGACAAAATGATCCTCCTTGAACTGGCTGGTAGGAACCAGGAAGAGAGGTGATGTTTTAGCACATCTCCAGTGTTCAATGGGAAGTGCGATTTGGGAAACACATGACAGGAGACTCTGTTCTTTGTTTATTGGCTCTGACCTTAACATTAGTCATTGCCCTCCCACCAGACTAAGTGTGGGTGCTCATGGGGCTGACTGCTGCCTGAGCAGGACAGAACCTCCAGGCCACTCCCAGGAGCCTCCTATGGCTAGCTCTCTGCTCATTAGTTAGCAGTTCCTCTAAAGGAAAGCCAAGAAGCTATATTAAAAGCTGAGGACTTGGTTTGCTCTTGGACTTCAGTTATCCATGCTCCTTCTGCTCACCTAAAATGTTACCATCTAGTTCATATTTAGTAACACTGTGTATACAGCTCTTTAAAATTTTCAAAGCACTTTTAGGCATAATAACTTAGTTACTTATTATCCCCTAAGGTGAAAAAACAATATGAGGGAGTTATTTTTCTTAGGGTAAAAAAAAACAAACAAATATTGAGACTCAGAAAAATTGTGTGACTTGCCCGAGAGAATAGAATGACAAAGGAAGGTAAATCAATGTTTAACATAGATTTTCAGACAACAAATTCATTCTATTAATGTTCTTTTATCTTCCTTGGAATGGGTTCAAACATGTCTTATGACTTGATATTCTTATGAGGGAGGGTAAGTTCCTTAAAGCAGCTTAGACAAATCCAAGTCAAGACCGAGACCACCCCTCAGTCTCAGAAATGCATCTAAACAGAGGTTCTCTCAGGACAAAGCCTCATGCTCAACTATCCTTTGGAGTCATGTTGTGTTACTGTCAACTCTCGTAATGTGTGTCCCACAATGTATCCTGGGTATGGATAGCAGAGGCCTAGACATTTATTGATTTAAAATTACATTTAAGAATTACAGTTGAGAGTTCACCTGGCATTCTAGAACTTGAACTCTAAATACTATTTCCTACTAAAGGGAGCCAAGGCTCTATGGGGAAAGTCTAATTCCAGGCCTGAGGCAAGGAATGCACATGGCTAGCCTGGAAAATCTTGTTGCACCAGAAAGTAGAGATTTGCTCCTAGATTAATGGGATTATTGCAAAAGGACACAGGAGACAGCTTGAAGGAGTTCCCTCTGCCAAATCCAATTTGAACATTCCCCTCCCCCAAATGATATTGGATTATAAAAGGCTGAATGAAAAAAATCCGTGAGTTGATAGCGAAACTCAAAAAGAGAGAGGGAAAAAAGGGGAGATAAGACAAAACTGTTCTTTACCAGAAAATGCCAATAAATAAGCATAGAAATGGTAGAATGAGAAAATCATCATTTTGAGGTCCTCAGTGTCATGGCAGATTCAGTTAAAACCACTAATAGATGTTAAAATCATTGAGTAAAAGGGTTGTTTGAGAATAGGACATTCACATTGTTCCAAAGAATCACCCCACAGATTATTTATTAATTATAAAGGGAAAAAGATGCCTTTACAATGAAGAGATCTGTTGTCACCGTCTTCACCAAGAGGTCAAGCTTGGCTTTGCCAGTTATGGGGTGGCCTGACCTTATATATTGTCCAATATGAGATGCAGTGTGAGGTACACATTGTGGCCAGTATGTTGAATGCTATTACTGAACTAATGTCAATTTTCTTAGATGTGATAATGGTGTTGCAATTATGTAGAAGAATGTTCTTGTCTTTGGGAGATGCAAGCTGAAGTTTCTAAGGGTGAAATGTCAGGTATGATTTAGCTAAAGGGAAGTATGTGTATAAATATAAAGAGTGTAAAATAAACTGGGCAAGGCAAGAGCTTGTCAATCTTTGAATCTAGGTGAGTAGGTGTATGGGTATTCATGGTATTATTCACTCAACTTTTCTGCAGTTAAGCCTTTCAAATTACAAAGAACCTTGGGTTTCCCTCCAGTGGAGCTGACATATTGGCCGGAAAGATGACAAACTTGAGCCAGGGGACGATGGTCTGTGACTGTACAGCAGAGCTAGCATGGCAAGAGATCAAATCGGAAACCCAGGTATTATTACTACAAAAGAGTCCCTAGCACAGGCATTAAGAGCCCTCAGATCCCAGAGATCTTCAAGCTGCTTGGCTTCCAATTCACGGAACTTTCCTTTCCACACCCCCTTACAGGCTTCTCATAAATTCACAGACCCAGTGAGTAATCAGTAGCTCCAAGTGTCAGCATGGCTATGGCTGGCCTTTGAAATCTAAGTGAAGTGGTTCTTCTTCAGGACACTAACCGTCAAAAAACGTTTCTCTGTAAACAAGGTCTCTTGAGATCCCTTCCAGAGAGAGAAGTGCTTTTCCTGAAATGGGCTTGCCTCGATTCCACATTAGCCTTGTCACAACCCCTCTGATTAAAGTGAATGCTTTCAAACTTTTCTCTGGAGAAAAGGATGCCCTAGATATTTGTCACTCTATTTCTGGTCCCCTTGGCTTTCAGGAATGCTGCCATCCTACCTCCTGCTACTACCACACACCCTTCCTCCAAGCCAGTCCATGTCGCCATTTGGAAAGTGGGTAGTGGTGAAATTGCCAACAAGAGTTTCTCTGAGCATATCTGGAAAAAGTTCCAGGAAGCTGGGTGATACCTAATCTGAGCAATGTTATAAAGCTGCACTAGTGTTGTGGCTTGCTCTATCTGCTGGTCTGTTTTGAAGATAATCGCCTATTCACTTGTTCAGGATGAGTAACAATCCATGAAGAATGAATAACAAATTGCTGATTTCATTTCCCATGAATGCCTTCAGTGCAGAGCTCTGACTGGTAGACAGAAGCATTCCACAAACGTTTTGAGCAAACACAGTGTGGTTAGGAAAAGTAGGTAATTTCCCAGGATGTCCTGCCATATTGGAAGCACTGTTCATTTAGATGTTTGCATTCTAGTATGTTTATTTGCAATATCAATCTTGTCCCTTATTTTATAATCACCTCTCATATGTGGACTAGTAAATCATGATAACAAGGGATAATGGAAGGAGGCTAAAGTTTGTTTATCACCAACTGCACACCAAGTAGTTTCTATGAATTGTTTCCTTTATTCTTTGTAACACCCCTATAAAGAAGATTTTGTTTTCTTCATTTTACATATAAGAAAAACAAGACTCAGAGTTGAGACTTGCCCAAAACACAGTGGTAGTAAGGACTAGAAGTTAAAATCCAGGCTCTTTCCACCATACTATCTCCAGCAAATTGCTTGACAGGTGATGGCCAGCTTGCTCAAACCATTTGTTGATTTTCTTTTACCCCCAAATACACACCTGGACTATTTAACCCCATGACCATGCAGTGTGTGCTCTTGATGAAATGATCTTTGGTTAAATCTGTTGGGGAGAACAAGAAGATGCATTCCCTGCCAGATATTAATGAGACCCACACTGCTGTTTGCCTCCATTAGTCTGAAAAATCAACTTGAATCGATCCATTATTACACCCATATATTGTATCACGTCTTTCAGTAATTCTCAATTCTTCTGAACTTGGTACATAGTAGGATGACTTTCTTACAATTTTCTTAAGAGATGTACAAATTATATGTTAATTCTGAAAAGCAAAAGAAAAATAAATACCTCTGTTTTGAAAAATAACCATATTACTCAGCATTTTCAGGAGGCTTTTGACACTGCATTTAAAAGTGTTGCAGTCAGATTTCTAAACTCTTCAGCTTGGAGGAACTCTGCTACCACTCTTTCAAGCTGGAAAGTTACTTAAACTCTGTAAACTCCAGATAGAGATAAAAGTGCTACTAACCTCATAAGGCTGTTGGGATTATTTTATTAAATAATGGAGGCAAAATGCAGCACAGAGCTTAGCACATTGAATAGCTCATGAACTTAAACGACAACAAATAAGATGATGTCAAGGAACAGTAGTGATAAGTGAGGAGAAGACAATAAAGCAGGTTAATGGTTGAGAGTGAAGGTGAAGGGGGCGCTCTAGCTGGGGTGGACACGGCATGGAGGAGATGTTTAAACCCAGACCTGAATGTTCGGCAGCAGGAAATGGTGACGGTGTTAGGCTTAGATGGAAAAACCAGATTGCAAGGTCCAGCTCTGCTGCGTCTGAGCTAGTTCACCTTAGGCCAGTCTGGATTTCATGCTCCTGGCATGCAAAAAGTAAAAAAAAAAAAAAAAAAAAAAAGGTTACTCAAAGGGATCTGAAGAATACAATGAGGCAGTCAGTCATATATACATAGAATGCATTGTAGAATATAAAATCCTACAGAGTGGGCTATCACATCACTATGTTTATACTGATAATTAACTATTCCATATATTTATTCACTCACTCATCCATAGATTCCGTTATTTGCTCATTCATTCCGCTTAAAGCCGGAAACTGGGTAGGCACTGAAACAGCTCTCATTTATAGGATGCGTTACAACGCTTTCTTTAATTCTCTACAAAAGTCCTGGGATGTATGAAGTATTGTCATTTTACAGAGGAGTAAATCAGGAAGCAGTCACTTTTCATGATTTGCCTAAAATTATCGTGCTTCCCTTCTAGGCTACTGCCTGTCTCCACAGCCAGGTGAGATTACCCTGAAGGTCAGGAGATAAATTACAGGGACTTGCACTGGGGCATTCGTTGACTTCTCTTTCATTCACTTAGCCTCTCCTTACTGCTCACAGGGCAAAAATGAAGAGAAGACGGACAGGGCCAGGTCGGCTTTCTTCCCTGAGAAGTATCTGGAGGGAAACAGGCTGTGCAAGGCCCCCGGGGGAGGTGTGTGGCCATCTACAAATGACCATGCCCACATTTTCTGAACCCAGCATCAGATCACATGACCTGACAACAAGACACAATATTTAAAGCTTGCCTGTTCCTAGCAGGCATATAGTTGCCATAGAGAGGAGTCACCCTTTACAATAGATTTGATTCTCGAGGACTAGCGGACTTCCGGTAAGGTGGAATTGGTGACTTCCGGTAAGGTGGACTTGCTGACTTCCGGTGATCTGGGCTGGCTGACTTCCGGTAATCCAGGGATTAGAATGGGAGGGAGGAGAGAAAGGGGAACAGAACATGTAGGAGTCAAAACAGAGGTCAGGCACATCCACCTCCAAATTCCTGAGTTTTCTTGCTCTTACTCATTAAAACCTGAGGAGGATAGCTCTTAGCCTATTACTAATCTCCCTGGGGTAGCAACCGCAAAATGAGATCTGGAGCTGGCTTTGCAGGAATGATCTGTAAGGAATGAAAATATGTACATTTCTTGAAAGCCCTGGCAACTTCAAATCTCCTGGGTCCATCAGTGGGGACAGAGGCCAGTTCAGGAAGCCTCTAGCAGGTTGTTCCTTGCGTTAGTCTGGAGGGGTTTAAAAGCCTTGGTTATTCAGAGGGCAGGGGTGTAGCAGAGGTGTGGGGCAAGGAAGAGTGAGAGAGGGGAGAAGAGAAGAAAGGAGGGCAAGAGGCCTTCTTCAACTGCTTCCTTTTGTTGCGGTGGCTTTTGCCCTTTGGGGTCTGTGGCAGGATGTGAAGCAGGAAGTTTTTTGTGGTCAACAGAAGAACTGCAGCTGTTTGGGGGGGATGGCTTGGGGAGATGGATACCCAGGAGATAGACAGGAGAGGACAGGAGGAGGGAGAGAAAGAGCTAAGGGGTGACAGGATAAATAAGATGACCTTCCCGTTCCATCAGGCCAGTTTCCTAGTTTGCAAGCCCAGAGGTTTCAGATCAGTGCTCAAGGAGTGGTGTCCTGGGACAATCACTGGGCTTGGTCATGAGACCTGTGTTTCACTTTCGGTTCTACCGCTTTCCTGTAACATGACCTTGGGCAAGTCACTTAACCTCCGAATCTTCGCCTGTAAAATGGAGACAGTGCTACTTAGAAAATAAAGTTGCTGGAGAAGATGAATAAAATGCCTTGCAAACTGCAGCACACACATGTGTATGCTATTCTTGGGTTTTCCTAGAAGTGATGTGGAGGCATGAGGGTTGGTGGGAGAGGAGTCAAGAGGGCAGTGTCCAGTAAGCCCACGTGGACCCTGTCTCCTGCAGCCCATTGTGTTTTTCAGTCAGTTCCCACTTTGCTGCTGGTGTCCACCAATGCAGCCAGTTTGCAGCATGGCTCCCACTCCCCACCATCCCCTATTGTTGCAAGACTGCACCTGCCACTCTCCAGTCTCCTTATTTGCTTTCTTAAGTGAGGCTAAATGGCAGGTGTGGGGAAGGAGGGAAAGGACAGTGGAAGGAAGGAAGGGACAGAGGAAAGATTGGTTGTAGCCTCTACTCTGCTCACCCTAAATACTTCCATGTGCCCCATAAAGACCTCAATTTTCCACTCATGTTAATCTAACCTGCTTTACAACTTCTGTTCTTTTCTGGTGGCGTGCAATCAGATTGCCTTAACTTGGTGGTGACACCACTGTAAGCATAGATTCAAACACTCAACATACCTTTCCTGGAGGTGTTATCTGATCCTGAATTGTCCCAGGGCCCCTAGTTCTTCTTTCCCTTCAACTCCGCTCTTCTCAACTCAGTTCCTCTTGAGTGATATAAACAGAGGAAAGAGAAAAGGAAGAGATAATGCCTACATCAAGAGCTTTTGGGTGTCTGCTGCAGTTTACAGAGTGGCTGCAGATCCATCACCATCTGAACTTCCCAGGAATGCTCTCACCATTTCAGAGGTGAGAGACTACGGTTCAGGGGACTTAAAAGATTGGCCCACAGGCATGCAGCTTGTAAGTGCCAGGTCTGAGGCTTGTCCCCAGGGATTCTGACTCCAAATCTCGATCTTTTCTCTATGTCTGTCTCAGAATAGAAGGGATGAGTGTGTGTAGGGGAGGAGGTGATTTTCCGAGGAAATCTGCACTTTAACAGAAGAACTGGAATGAGAATTACCCATGAGGCATTGGGAAATTCCCAGTTGTGGGATTCAGGAACCAAATGAAGATGGGGGTTTGGTGGCACGTTAAATGATGGTAGTAGAGAAAGGAAAGGGTTAGATTATGTTAGGCCTTCTAAACGCTGTCAGGGAGTTTGAACCGTGCCCTTAAGGATAAGAGAAACCATGGAAGAGTTTTAAGCTTAAACAGAGGCAGACAAGGAATTGAGGAGAGTGTGTGTGAGTGTGTGTGAAAGAGAGCTGAGAGAGCGAGAAAGCCAGAGGGCAAGAGAGAACCAGCCTCTGTGAGCTTTGCTCAATCAATAAACATTTATCGAAAGCAGCTACCCAAAGCTCTATGCCACATCTGGTAGGGAGGTGACAGAGAAGAATAGCCAAAGCTTTTCCTTAAGAAGCCCACAGTCTAGGAAGAAGGAGAAGATAAAAATGAAAATAAAATAAAGTCAGGCAGAATATGAAAACTTGTAATAAGGATATACTCCAATGTTAGTTGACTTCATGAAGGGGAATAACCCAATTCAGTTGGAGAATCAGAAAAGATCTCATGAGGAAGAGGTTGTTTAAGGCTGAATGTTGAAGAAAAAGAAGGATTTCCATTAGCAGTGATGTTGAGGGCAAGGAGGGGAAGGACTAGGTGGAATGAAGGGCAGGGGGGAGGGGGAAAGCCAGGGAAAAGTCAGTAGCCCCCTGGGACCAGTTCCTCACAGGATGGGGGAGGGTGATGGTGAGAGAGCAGCCTGGAAGCTTGAAGCTAGAGTACCAAGCAACCCAAGTGCCAGGCTAAGGAATTTGTACTTAACTCAGTGAGCAATGGGGAGTGCCAAGGGTTTTTAAGGTCAGAAGAGTCATGATAAGAACTTGAAGACTAATTTGGTAGTGGTATATAGCAGTGTCACTCAGCCTGAGGTTTGCAGATGTATTCTCAGTGGTCTGGGAATTCTATAGGAATTTTTAAATTACTTATTTTTACCTTAATGAGACTCTCAAAACCATAAAATATTCTGGAGTATCTGGACGACCATTATATAACAGAGTTCTGCTGCTTAAGTTCAAAGTCTATTCCTTCATGCAAAAAATATTTCTTGAGCACCTACTGCCTGCCATGCATTTTTCTGAGTGCTGGGCTTGTGGCAGTAGACAAAACAGGCCACAGTGCACTCCTCAAATTTGAACACAATCTGGATATTTATCAATATTAAGAAATTACTGTTATTTTAAAAGGCATAACAATGGTATTGTGGTTATGTTTTTAAAAGAGCACTGAAATAGTTATGCATGAATTGACATGGTATCTGGGATTTCCTTCAAAATAGTCCAGTGGGGAAGGGGGGAAGGGAAGGGGGTGAGGATATAGGTGGTACGAGATTGTCCAGGGGTTGATAAATCTAACCAGGTAAAGGGTACCAAGAGGTTCATTATGCATTTCTCATCACTTTTGTGTGCAATATACGTACAAAATTTTTCAAAATAAAAACTTTTTAGAAAGCCCTGTCCTTGAGGAGTTTACTTTCCAGTGTTTGAATTTGTGCTTATGGTGGTATCAACACGAAGTTAAGGCAATCTGATGGCATGGCACCAGAAGAGAGCAGGTTAAATAAAAATGAGTGAGAAATTTGAGGCTTTATGTGGCACATGGAAGTATAGAT
The DNA here is from genome assembly GCF_015220235.1 of Choloepus didactylus. NCBI lineage: Eukaryota > Metazoa > Chordata > Mammalia > Pilosa > Megalonychidae > Choloepus > Choloepus didactylus. Next base: position 138,061,957 of record NC_051312.1, on the reverse strand, counting down.
GTACCAAAGAACCAGTTTGATACATCGAACATATTGGGAGTGGACGTCTCCTGAGTAACATGTCTTCGTGCATATTAACTTGCAACTGTTCATTAGCAAGTGAATATGCAGTGAAGCATTAACATAGTTTATGTCATTTTGGCATTAAGTGGTGTGCTATTTAAAATAATTCAGTGACAGTTTTAAAAGTATTCATTGTTAAAAAAAAAACAATGTGACAGTAACTAAAAAAAAAATGGCCCATCACACTCAAAATCAAAAGAATTAAGTAATAGCCAGTTAAGCACAAACTGTGCAAATTCACCTTTCTAATACTACTCATTTAAGTAGACAACATGCTGTCACTTTAAACTGATGTATTTCAATTTTATTAGTTTTGCATGTATATTTAATTTAATGTAAAATGTTTTGGTTTCATAGTAGTATAAGAACTAGGAGTAGAAGACATTCAGAACTAATTTTATGTTTATAGTATTTAATGATATCATATTAAAAATGAATTACATTGATACAACAGGGTCATGTGATTTATTTCTTCTTTTAAATCTGATCCTTGCATTTCTCAAGGAAAACACAGGTGTAAAGTACACACTGTGGGGGATACAGAGAGACTGACTACAATGTTGCAAAAAAACCCAGGTGAGAAATTGAATAAGATGTCGGTAATGTATTGAAAAGGGAAAGATATTCTGGAGGCAAATCTACGCCCTTCAGAGGATTCAGGAATGACTTAGAGATAGGAGGTGAATGAGAGGACTAAGAAATTGGTAATGCCATTCTCAGAACTTGTATACTGAAGAAGAGAAACTTGGTTGGGAGCAGGAGAAGAAAGAGGTTTGCGAAATTAATTTTGGACATGTTGCATTTGAGAAGCCAGCATGGCAGCAAGCTGGAAATCTGAAAGTGGAACTTGGAAGATGTGAATTGTTCTATTCAGAACCAGAAGACACACTACCTTCAGGACCCATGGGGGCTCTGCACTCAACACAGCCTGGACTGGGCTGAGGATGAAAACCACACAGAGAACCCAAATTCTGGTTCTCCAGGACCAGAGATTCACTCAGTTAGCCTGATCCAAGTCCCCAGCTGGAAGGCACAACCCAGCCAGCAAGACCACGGGAGGGGTGGGTAAAGTGCCCTGAGGCCTCCGCCTTGCCCTGCTCCAAGTTAGGTGTGACTTCCAGCTACCAGTTTCCTGAGTTATGACTTGGAGTCCATTGTCTTTGTCTCCTGTTCTTGGTTCAGATTACAAATGGTAAACAACCAACCAAAAAAAAAAAAAAAAAAAAAAGTTCCTGGTTTGGAAATCTGAGACCATCTGTTTCTCATTCAATTTCCCCTATCTTCTCTGGATTTCTTTTATTCTCTCCCACTCTTCACTCTCCACCCCTAAGAACTTAGAGCTCAGCTGGGAGCATAATGACCTTATTTGCTTACCTTTGCTTTAATGACAATGCTAGTTTCCTTAGTGGGATTAAACTGGAGAATTCCCACTTCCTCTTCAAAATCAGTGCCTTGGATTGTTTACTTAAATTTTTTTTCCATTAAAATGAAGTCTATTTAATCTAAATAATAAATAAGTACGTGTAAATGAGGAAATAAAAAATAATAAAGTCAGGTCTGATGAAGTCAAATGTAGTTTTGCTGAAGGTGATGCACTAACTCCATCTTAATGTCTTATTAATGGACTCATTCAAATGTAACTAAAGGACAATGGTTGCTTTTTAAATCAGATACAAATAAAAATGAAACAATGAATTGGCGACATTGGGGGCAGCAATTGTACTTCCAGGATTGCTTCTCTCCTTGGATTTAGGAGTGGGTAGGCGCCCTCCAGAAGCTATCTCTATTTTCCTAGCCTGATAGCACAGGTCCCTCTTGTGTTGGTTGTTAACATCGTCTTGCTTCTGTTCTTAGAACTGTGAGAACATGATTCTGGAATTCAGTTTTTCAATTCCGCTTATTACAATGAACGTCTGTTGGGGATTGAATCATGCCCCACTCCACCCTCACCCCCCCCAAAAAAAAGAAAAAAAAAAAAAAAAAACACATGTTCAAGTGCTAACCCCCAATCCTGTGGGTGTGAACTCATTGGTAAATGGGAGCTTCCAAGATCCTGTTAAGATGAAACCAAACTGAATCAGGGTGGGACTTAACCCAATATGACTGGAGTTGTTATAACAGAGGAAAATTGGACATGGTGAATGAGCACCATTTGGACAGGAGTTAGGTAGGGAGAGCAGGAGACAGATCACCACCACCAGAAAATTACCAACTTCAGAGGAAGCGTGGCCTGCCAAGACCTTGATTTGGATTTCTAGCTTCCAAGGCTCTGAGAAAATCAGTTCCTGTTGTTTAAGCCACACAGTCTGTGGCATTTATCATAGCAGCCCTGGCAAACTAAGACAATATCCTCGTCCTTCCTTATCACTGCTGTTATTATCTCCATCAACACCTAGTGTGAGCACAGTGAGGCATAGTGGAAAAACAGGGCAGGAAATTCAAAACCATTGGCTTTGGATCCAGACAGACCTGAATATGAATTATTTCTTCCCCACTATGTTACCTTGGGCAAGTTACTTGCACCTCTGCAGGTCAGTTTCTGCATTGATTGACTGGGGGGGGGGGTGATAATGATACAGATTAATATAAGGAGTAACCAGGATAATGGATATTAAGTGTCTGATGTAGAGGTTCAAAAAATATTAATTATTTTCCCATCCATTTCCACTTTCTCTAAAGAAGACAAATTCTTTCAAAGGAAGAATAAAGATGTAATTGAGGCAATTTGTATATGCTGTGAATTTATCACGAGGTTGAGTTATCTTTAAGCTACTTATATAATAAAAAGGGCAACAAATAAAAAAAAAATTAGTCAATGATATTGTTTTGGCTCATCATTGTGCCTGGTAGAGGGCGCTTTGTTCACTTGCGGTCTTCCCAACTTCCTATCTTGACTCTCTCTACTTGGGAAGGCTGAGGGACTTAGGATTTCTTCTTGTTGCTCAAGTCTGGCAAGTGCCTGCTTCTTTGGTCCAATAACCTGCTACTTGTATCAATTCCTCAAACTAAAAAGCAAATGTATTTTATTGAGATTAGTCGGAAGAGTTATGTATACAAAGTATTCCTCAAAAGTATTACTACTTATGCGTAATTATGCTTTCATTCAAAAGATGGGATTTTTCCTTCCTCTGAATTCATGTAGAGCTTATAGCTCAAAAAATCATTTAGCCCCTAGTGTACATCATCATATTGTTTTATACTACTTGGTTTGATAGATGCATCTTCAGGATCCTTGGGGCTGTCGCAATTCCTCTTTGAATTTTTACCGACAAGCATAGGCTTTGTCATACAGTCAGCTTTAATAAATATTTATTGAATTAAATTGAATTGTATATCTTGTCTGCCTAAGGATACTGGAAATATTTCAAGGACAAGCATTTTGTTGTCTGTTTATACCTCTCTTCCCTCTCCTCCTACCCACCCCCTCCATGATGCTCAAGAGATGATCAATACATGTTTGATATTATTCTCAGTAAGCAATATAAAAGAACCCCCTAGAATTCCAGTGGTGCAAAGAACCTTCCCAAGCATCCAGTGCAGGCCTGAATTCCTGGAATGAGAGCCCCACCAGGAGGTCATTGTCCCCTTGCAGGAGCAACTCTATCACGGGGAATCCGCCACTCACCAAGGCAGCCACTTTGGACAGAAATTATTCCTTATGTCGAGCTACAGTTTGCCGCCTCTCACTCCCATCTTTTTTTTTTTTTTGTTAATTTCTTTTTTTTTATTAAATTCAGTTTTATTGAAATACATTCACACACCATACAATCATCCATGATATATAATCCACTGTCCACAGTATGATAACATAGTTATGTGTTCATCACCACAATCTGTCTCTGAACATTTTCCTTACATCAGAAAGAACCAGAACAAGAATAAAAAATAAAAGTGAAAAAAAACACCCAAATCATCCCCCCATCCCACCCCATTTGTCCTTTAGTTTTTATCCCCATTCCTCCACTCATCCATACACTAGATAAAGGGGGTGTGATCCACAAGGTCTTCACAATCACACTGTCACCCCTTGTAATCTACATTATTATATAATTGTCTTCAGGAGTCCAGACTGCTGGGTTGGAGTTTGGTAGTTTCAGGTATTTACTTCTAGCTATTCCAATACATTAAGGCCTAAGAGGTGTTATCTATATAGTGCATAAGAATGTCCACCAGAGTGACCTCTCGACTCCATTTGGAATCTCTCAGCCACTGAAACTATTTCGTCTCATTTTGCATCCCCCTTTTGGTCAAGAAGATACTCTCAGTCCCACGATGCCGGGTCCACATTCATCCCCGGGTCACTCCCATCTTTTGATCTAAAATCTCTCCATTGGGGGTATACTAAACACTTTTGAACCCACTTTCCACATGACAGCCCATCACTGATTCAAAGATAGCTCTTGAATCTGTTTTTCTCCTTGATCAAAACGTGACTTCATCCTATGACATAATTTTTTTATTCATTTTATTGAGATATATTCACATACCACGCAGTCATACAAAACAAATCGTACGTTTGATTGTTCACAGTACCATTACATAGTTGTACATTCATTACCAAAATCAATCCCCGACACCCTCATTACCACCCACACAAAAATAACCAGAATAATAATTAAAGTGAAAAAGAGCAACTAAAGTAAAAAAGAACACTGGGCACCCTTGTCTGTTTGTTTGTTTGTTTCCTTCCCCCACCTTTCCACTCATCCATCCACAAACTAGACAAATGGGAGTGTGATCCCTATGGCCCCCCCAATCCCACTGTCCCCTCTCATAAGCCACATTTTTATACAATTGTCTTCAAGATTCATGGGTTCTGGGTTGTAGTTTGATAGTTTCAGGTATCTACCACCAGCTACCCCAATTCTTTAGAACCTAAAAAGGGTTATCTATATTGTGCATAAGAGTGCCCACCAGAGTGACCTCTCGGCTCCTTTTGGAATCTCTCTGCCACTGAAGCTTATTTCATTTCCTTTCACGTCCCCCTTTTGGTCAACAAGATGTTCTCCATCCCACAATGTCGGGTCTACATTCCTCCCCGGGAGTCATATTCCACGTTGCCAGGGAGATTCACTACCCTGGGTGCATCCTATGACATAATTTTAATCTCTTTGTCATCCAGGTCTCACACACTGAATTTTCACTGAAGTCGTCACTTGGAAATGTTATAATTATTATTTTTATTAATTGAGAACTTACTCTGCGCCAAGCATTGTGATGGCTTGCTTATGTATGTTGTCCCTTTTACTTCTCACCAACTTGTGAGATAGGACTTATTCCACAGATGTGCAAACTGAGGCTTAGCAAGGATGAGAAACTTGTCTAAGCAGTAAATGGCAGAGCTGGGACTGGAATCCAGAAAAGTCTAATCCCAAGTCCATGTCCTTATCTACTCTACTGTATTGCATCCCTAAATAAAGGGGATCAAGCTGCTCAAATTCGAGTTTATTTTATCATGTCAACTGAACTCTCTTTGCCAATCTTCCCCAAATTCCATTTCCTTTCTCATTTTTGTGGTTAAAGAAATTTACTTGCCTTCTAATGTTGATTAAAGTTTTTCCCCTTTAAACATCATCTTGCGTCTTCTGGTATGAGGCCATTTCTGCTATGTTCTTTAAACAAGAAGAAATCTGTTTTGGGGATTATGTGGTGACATGCCTAATTTCTCAAAGTCACTTCCAGACACGGTACCTGTTACAGTCATTACCACATGGTATTCCAAGCTGAAACATGACTATACACAAACTATCAGGCCATTGTGTCCATAGAGCATGCATTTAAGATGGGTTGGGCTGATGTTCCAGTTACCCTGGCAACATGGAACATAAAGTGTGTTTGCAGAAATAATCTCCTTAGACTCAAGTGAAAATCCCGTTTTTTACAATAGCCGCTGCTCCCCCCCACCCCCCACCAAATCTAAGCTTTTGGTAAGAACTTAGTGAAAACTAAGTTCTCTTACACTGATTGCAACCACTTAGCTTGAAGTTTCAGAAATAAATCCAGTTCCAAATTCTTATTCTCCTGGCCTCATAAAACACTCATAGTCCATGTGGTCTGATTTATGACTGGGGACTGTGTTCACCATTCCTTGATGGGCTGAAGACAACTGAGGTGCACTGAGAGAATAACAGAAGGAAATAGGACCTGAGGTTCCTCCACTCCGCAGCTGTCCCACTGATCCATGGACTAATCCTAAGAGTATCTGCACCCCAGACCCATTTTGAAGCCTCAGGCAATGAGGCTTTAATGGACCTAAATTAAACTATTAACATTAGGAGAAATATTAGTTATAGGGGAAAACAAAATATTTTTTTGTTGGAGCATGGAGTTTAGTTTCCAGAACAAAAATATTCTCAGGCACACAGAGGCAAGTTGTGTTACTTATTTTAAAAAAAGAAAAGAAAACGTTTCCATTTTGCTGGTGAACTATTTGTTGTCCATAAACATTTTGGTTCTATACTTTGAAGTATCTACTTTCAATTTTCTAGAAAGGGTCACCCAAAAGCGATGTGGCAGTGGCTTTACACTGGTGAATTTGTCACGATTTGCCTTTAGATTTCCAGATCTGAGACAAACCGATCTCCAGAAATTTATGTGGGAAGTTGATTCTGCTCTGAGATTTAGTGTTCTCATTATATTCCAGGTGTTCTGTTAAATTCACAGGTGTTGTGGAGACTCAACTTTTCTATCTGCTTTATAAAGAGAGTGTGCCGGTTTGAATGCATTTTGTCCCCCAAACACCATTATCTTTGATGTAGTCTTGTGGGACAGACTTTTGGTGCTGATTAGATTTGCTTGGAATGTGCCCCATCCAGCTGTGGGTGGTGACTCTGGTGGGATATTCCCATGGAGGCGTGGCCCTGCCCATTCAGGGTGGGCCTTGATCTGGGGAGCCATATAAACGTGCTGACTCAAAGAGACTGGACGGAGTGCAGCTGTGAGTGACATTTTGAAGAGGAGCAAGCTTGCTAGAGAGGAATGTCCTGGGAGAAAGCCATTTTGAAACCAGAACTTTGGAGCAGACGCCAGCCACATGCCTTCCCAGCTGACAGAGGTTTTCCGGACACCATTGGCCATCCTCCAGTGAAGGTACCCGATTACTGATGTGTTACCTTGGACACTTTATGGCCTTAAGACTGTAACTGTGTAGCCAAATAAACCCCCTTTTTATAAAAGCCAATCCATCTCTGGTGTTTTGCATTCCGCAGCATTAGCAAACTAGAACAGAGAGCCTGAAAGGTGGGGATTTACCATTTCCTCTACCTAGGGTTCTAATTTATAGTTTTCCTTTCCTTGGCTTCCGGGATTCCACACTCCCTTGGCTTCCATCCACCTCCCAGGACAGTCTCCTCCATGGTCACCCCTCCATGGCTGACCTAATTCTTCATGCCCCAGGGCTCCATCTGGGTTCCCTCCAGGCTTCCTTCTCTTCTCTGCCTATGCTGTCTCCCTAGGTGATTTCTGTGTGTTTCATGGCTTTAAATATTATTTCTCCTTTTGTGTCTCCCATATATATTTCACCAATTCGGGCTTCTTTCTGGATCTCCAGGCTCCCACATCCAATGCCTACGTCACCTCTCCAATGGATGTCTTCTGGGCACCACAGACTTCATAGGTCCATAACAGAATTCTTAAATTTCCCCATCTAAACCTGGTTCTCTTCTAGGTCTCCCCATCTCTCTACCATTTACTGGATGCCCAGGCCAAGATTTCTTAGGATTCTTGATTTCATTATTTTCCCACTTTCCACACCCAATCCATTGGCAAGAGTGGTCATTGCTCTCTTCCAAATACTTCCCAAATTCAGTGACTTCTTATAACTTCACCCACTTTCAACCCTTTTACTATACTGTAGGCCACAATCATCTCTCACCTGAACAACTGCAAAAGCCTCTTAGCAAGACTCTCTGTTTCCATTCTTACTCCCCACCATTTGATTTTCTAAACAACCACCACAAGGATCAGGTGACATCACTTCCCTGATCACAAGCTGCAAAAGGTTTCCCATCACCCTGAGAATAAAATTAAATTCTTATCATGGCCCTACAGTCTTCCCAACCTCATCTTGTGGCTCTTCCCCCTGCCTTTTATACTTAACGCTCCTCAAAGTTCCAGCCTTGAAACTTCACACTTGTTCACTCTGCCAGAATACTCTTTCCTCAGATCTTGGCACAGTAGAGTCCTTCTCTTCAGGACTTAGCTCTAATATTGCTTCCTCACAGAGATCGTCTTGATCTAAAAGTAGTCTTCCTAGAACCCCTCCCCCATCCACGGTGCAGAGTATCTCCCTGCTCTGTTTATCTCTATCTTAAATTATGTTATTTGTTCGTGGTCCTTCTCTCTCACTGGAAGGTAAGCTTCGTGGGGACAAGGGTGTTGTGTATCCTGTTTATTCCATATCCCTAACACCCACAACTGAATGAAGACTCTGTGTAGGGAGGGGAGAATATTACAAAAGTAGTTACGGGCCCAAGAAATTTAGGAAGTAAGAAGGTGTCTGAAAGGTTAAGGTGTCTGTCAGTTCCTTGGCAGAAGGGCAAAGTCCAGCCATGGTGGTTGTATTAGTTAGGGTTCTCCAGGGAAACAGAACCAACAAGAGATATCTGTAAATATAAGATTTTATAAAAGTGTCTCACACAACTGCAGGGATACACGAGTACAAATTCTGTAGGGAAGGCAGCGAACTGGCAACTGTGTTGAAGGTGTTCGATGAACTCCTCAGGAAATGCTTCGCTGGCTAGCCAAAGAAGAAGTAAAGGTCCTCTATCTGTCTCGCTTAAAAGCCTTCAACTGATTGGATTAAATCCAGCTGATTAAACTCTCTCATTGCAGAGGACACACCCTTTGTTGATGTAATCAGTCACAGGTGCAGCCTATTGACTGATGATTTAATAAATCAGCCTCCTGGTTTATTAACCAGCCACAAATGTCCTTGCAGTAATGGTTAGGCCAGTGTTTCCTTGACCAGACACCTGGACAACAACACCTGGCCAAGCTGACACATGAACCTACCGTCACAGTGGCCAAATGCTGGGGAGAAAACAGAATTGTGGTTAAAGAGGCAAAGACCAAACCAAACCAAACCAAACCAAAGCAATGCCAAAACTATAGATGTGATAACAAGTGTTATGACCAAATGGTGCTGTGGGAAAATGAGACTTAAAGTCTGAATTTGGAACCACTGAGAATGGAACATACAGTGGGTTGGAGGTTCAGGAAAGAGATTGTGAACAAAGGCAGGGCTAGCAGAGGCTCTTGTTTTTAGGACAGAGGTGATGGCTCAGAGCCAGACCTGGTAATCTTAAGGTACTGGGCAAATCCATATTGAAATGGGGGAAGCAGAATTTTTTATTGTTATTTTTGATCTGTTTTTATGCTGCAGACTTTCATTTGCTTTTTTCCCCCTCCAGAGCTATTCTGAAATACCTACTCAAACAATTAATGTTTCCAACCCAGCTGATTCATCTGGCAGGAACAGTAAGCACGTGTTCCAAAGTACAGGCAGACCTCGAGACCTCTCTACTGGAAAGTGATGCTTACTAAGTTTATCCTTGAGTTTGCCACCTCATAAACACTGAGAGGTGGCAAGATTTTCTCTTTCTTGTTTTTATTTTTCCTTTTTAGTAGTGACATCTTTGACCTTTATCTAGTATTCTAGGTGACATGTGTCTCAATGTTTCAAGTTTGACAGAGAATTTAGAGTGTAGGAACACAGCAGGGAGAAGGAAAGGGATTTTATAATTCATCAGGATATCAAATGAGGACCAGAATCATATATTTTAAGTCAGAAAAATATTGACCTAAGTATTTACAGGGTTCCCTCAGGCAAGCAGAAAGGCTCTGAGTGAGATGGAATAGAGATTGTTTATAGGGGTTAAACTTACCCAGCAGGGAATGAGCTATGGCAGGCTGTTGCCTTTCTTTCTGGGGTGGGCTCAAGGTCACTGAAGGTCACAGGCAGAAGAGGAACCGGGGATAGGAAGCAGGGGAGAGGGAAAACTAACAGGAACTTGCAAGAATGAGCTGGAGCCCATAAGGATAATTGGGTCCTACCCACAAGGACAAACCAGAACCCACACCCGTCTCCCACTATGTCTAATCCCTATAATGGGGGAAGAAGCCAGTGCCCTTCACCTTGGAATTACAGTCATGCTTGGCCTAGGACTCAAAGAAGCTGAAGGAAGAGATCCAGTGAGAGCCAGAGGAATGGAGGCCAGTTACTGCCCCATGTCCAAGAGAGCAACGGTGCATACAAACTGCTGTCTTCTGAGCTACACTAACCTTCTTTGTGCAATCACTGCTGCTTCATTGCCACCTTCCAAATTTCATGCAGATTTCCCTTGAGGCCAACCCCTATCCAGAATTACATAGGGGAAGGGATTCTGGGAAGCGTATTTCTAGCTTAGCTAGGTTGACACAAAACAAAACCACCACAGTGTCATAAGACCTACTTAGAGATGATTATGTCAACATGTTAAATTCCAGGTGCTTCTGATGCTCTCTAATTAATTGTTTCAAAAAGCCTGGAGAAAATACACTGCCCTTCTCTTTTGCTGTGGGAGAATGTTGGCATCAGGAAATCTGGCAGCATCTGATTCTTCATTGTCTGACTAGGTTTATACCAATCTGAGTTTATACTGTACAAAGGAATGAAAGGTGAAAGATTCAGCCTCATCCAGCAAGTCTCAAGGCCCTGATGCCTGGCATTGGATTTGAATCTCTCTTTCTACCCCCATGTCCCAATGGTTGGGAAATGTCACCTCAAGAAGGCCTGAGGATTTTGGTAATTTCTTTTCACTGTTCTGGGCTGAGAGTGAGGCTCTCAGTACATGTTGAGTGTCTCAAATTCTGAGAAATAGTGAACTGGTCGTAGTGGTGGGGAGTGGGATGCAAAAACAACATTTTGATAAAGCCTCCTTCCCCTGGAGCTCCCCAAGAAGCAAGCTGGATTTCAGATTGCCTGTCTGCCCCGGGGAGGAGTGCTCTAATGGGACCAGTTGGGTCACCCAACATTGATAATTCTCATGATTTCTCAGCTTTGACCCTTTATTATCTTCTGCTACTGGGATCCAGCCCAGACTAAGAGTTCCTGGGGCTGACTGCCCAAATCCACGTGGTGGCTCATGCCCCCACGCCACACCTGTCTTGACAGCTGCTTCTCTGCCTTCCCCCTTCTTGTTAGCAGCCTCCCCAGAAGGAAGCTGAAAGAGGAGACAGAAACTCAAGTCTGGGCAGTCCTTTGATTCGGAGCTCCGGTCAGATTCCTGGGGATTGGAGAATGACAGCTTTGGCTTGGATTGCCTGTGGAATTTGATTGTTTTTGATAGTGTCCTTGTTTTACAAAGTGAGAGGTTTGTAAGATTGTTCTATCAGGAGGGTGTCTACCCCCTGACCTAGATCTCCCTTTCCATTTATTTATTCTTTGAGTTATTCCTTCAATAAACATTTAAGGCATTGGGAATAAAAATAAATATGAATACAACATGCTTCCTGCCCTTGGGGAGTCAAGTGGATGGGAAAGCATAAGCACATATTTCAGTTATTGTAAACTTGTTGAAGGGACATGATAAAATGATCACAGGATATTATATATAATATATAACCCTGTTAGAAATTAAGATGGGTTACTGAAGTCTAGGGAGATGTTCTAGTTTGCTAATGCTGCAGGAATGCAAAACACCAGAAATGGATCAGCTTTTATAAAAGGGGATTTATTTCATTACACAGTTACAGCCTTAAGGCCATAAAATGTCCAAGGTAACACATCAACAATCGGGTACCTTCAATGGAGGATGGCCAATGGTGTCCGGAAAACCTCTGTTAGCTGGGAAGGCACATGGCTGGCATCTGCTCCAGAGTTCTGGTTTCAAAACGGCTTTCTCCCAAGGACGTTCCTCTCTAGGCTTCAGCTTCTTTCCAAAATGTCACTTCTCAGTTGCTCTTGGGGCATTTGTTCTCTCTTAGCTTCTCTGGAGCAAAAGTCTGCTTTCAAAGGCTGTCTCCAAAATGTCTCTGTAAACTGCAGTTCCTCTTTCAGCTCCTGTGCATTCTTCAAAGTGTCCCTCTTGGCTGTAGCAAGCTCCCTCCTTCTGTCTGAGCTTATATAGTGCTCCAATAAACTCATCAAGGCACATGCTGAATGGGTGGGGCCACACCTCCATGGAAATTATCCAATCAGAGTTATCACCCATAGTTGGGTGGGGCGCATCTCCATGGAAACACTCAAAGAATTACAATTTAATCAACACTGGTATGTCTGCCCACACAAGATTACATCAAAGATAATGGCATTTGGGGGACATAATACATTCAAACCATCACAGGAGATTAGGAGAGGCTTCTTGGAGGGGGTAATATTTGAGCTTGGCCTACCTTTGTGCTATTACTGGCATTTGGTTAAGGGCAGGTAGGAAAGGGTATGTTCGGTTACCTGTTGCTTTGTGATAAACCACCCCACAACTCTGTGGATGAAAACAACAACTATTTATTTGCTCCTTATTCTGCATTACAGGCAGGGCCTGGCAGTGACTGCTCATCTCTGTTCCTTGTGGTGTTGAGTCTGAAAGATCTGAGATAGGATCCCTCGCATGGCTGAAACAGCAGAGGGCCAGCTGGGCCGCTCTCCCTCTCACCATCCAAGTCTCCTCTCTCTCCAGATGGCCTCTTTTTCCAGGAGGGTGGTTGGACTTCTTTGCATGGTGGCTGTCTTCCAAGAGGACGAAAGTGGAAGTTACCAGGCTTCAGAAGGTACAGCATCACCTCCCGCCCCTCTACTTGGTCACAGTAAGTCATGAGGCCAGCCTGGATTCAAGGGTGGGCAATGTGTTCCACCTCTTAAAAGGGGGAGTGCCCTGTGCCCTCAGGGGTGCCAGGAAATGATGGTGGCCACTTTTGCAGACAGTCTACAATAGGATAAGCAAATGTGACTAAGACCCACTTTCTTTCCTAAAGGAGTTTATAGTCTTTCTTATCACCAGTGGATGAGATAGAATAATTTGAACAGGGTATAATAAACTTCTGAGTCTCATAGCTGCACCCTTGGGGAGTGGCACGTAGGCTCGATCCCTAGAGGGTTCTGTGTCCAGCTGTTGGTTTGGGATGAGTTCTGGTTACCTGGTAACAGAATCTTTCCTCTAGAATGCTTTGCCTGCCTCCCTTGCAGAGTAAGGGACGACAAAAAGAACAGAGAGCTGAGAGTTCATTGTGTTTACAGAACAAGCTATATGAACGGCGCCATGCCAGTTTTAATAAATGCTTGCTTAGTAATTTCCCAAATGTGTTCAGTTGGAGGCTTATTTCCGTTTCAATCTGTTAGCAAGGTTGTAGGGAGCAGCTCATCTTCACCTTCTTTAAACTTCCTTGATGGCTGTTGTTTTCCAGTCCAAAAGAACCTAGGGGTTGTGTGTGCTGAATTGGCCTACTCAGTTTACAAGTAGCTCCTCCTTTCCACACCTTGAGCCACAACCTCCATTTGCCTTCCCCCCCGTCTGCTGTAGGTGGGGTTTCGTCTCTTAAACCAGATTTCACCTTTGTACAAAAGTGACCCCTAGTGGTCTGCCCTGGGACCTGCATTCCTGGGGCTGGCTCAGACTCGAGCAGTCAGCCCTGGATTCCCGTTCCTGGAGAAGCGAGCGTCTCCTTTCCTGCACACGATGTTACCAGTCTGTCGGAGGCACAAATGAAAAAGAACAGTCTGTTTGCCAAAGGGATGTCTCTATGCAAAAACATATAGCTCAACACAACTGCTTCACTGAGAGGAAAATCCCAGCATCTGCCAGCCCGCAAATACTCCTCACAGCTTTTCCCTGTATGCCCTCCTCTTCCCATAGCAGCCCTATGGCTATTCTGATCATAGTTAAAAGATTATTCTGGAAAACAAGAAGAGCACTGACCCTCAACAGCCATCTGATCCATGAGCAGATTTGTCCTTGAGCAGGAGATGAGAAGAACTATTGGCCCCAGGAAGAGTTGACAGCCACAGGGTGAAAGTTTAACAATGTTTACCTTTTTAAAGAGTTTTAATCCAGGACTTTAAATGGAAGACATATGTTTTAAGTATAAAACCAGACAAATTAGTGCCCAATGGTATTGGAAACTATTTAGATTCAATCCATGGCAAATATTATTGCATACCTATTATATTCTAAAGACTGTGCTAGATGATGTAGGGAAGTTACAGATACTTTAATTTGGGCCTGATTTTTCATTTTGGTCCCTGACTGGGTCTAAAAAAGCAAATACTGGTGTTTCATTGGGGTTTTCTTATGAATTCGGTGCCATGGTTTTTCTGTTATTGCACCCCTGTTTAGAACTGGTTGATGTGGGTGGGATTTTAGAGACCACTTTGAAAGACACTGCCCCAATATCCACTAAGGAAAACCCTACCACATTCCAGAGGAGGAGGCCTCACTCCCCATTTCCTTCCTTAGCCCTGGAATCTCCTTGGCACTCTGGGTATCAGCCAGACAGCAGCAATGCTTGAGTTGGCCTAATAGTGCCTGTTCTGGGGAGAGGGCGGGTGTGGGTGCTACGGCTGACAATGAATCTTTCCACTAATGAGAACTGTTATGACTGAGCCCTTTACTGGTTGACCTGTTAAATAAGTACACTTCTCAAGAAAAACCTTATGTTTCTCCTAGAGACAATACCATATAAACTCACACCTGGGAAAGAACATTTCCCCTATTATCAAGGCTTTGTGTCTGTCCTTAAACTATTGTTCTGTTGTAATGCTAACAGACACTTAGATTATTTCTACTTCAACTGAGGGTCCCGGCAGCATCACAGAAGGATGACATTAGCTTTTTAAAATTTTTTTATTGGGGTAACATATATACAACATAAAACTTCCCATTTTAAACTAGTATACAATTCAGTAGTATCAATTACATTCACAATTTTGAGCTATCATCACCACCATCCATTATCAAAACTTTTCCATCCCCCCAAACAGAATCTCTGCACCCAATAAGCATTAACTACCCCCCTCCCCACCCCCAGTATCCCTCCCCTGGTAACCTGAAGTCTACTTTCTGTCTCTATGAAATTGCATATTCTTGTTATTTCATATAAGTTAAATCATGCCATATCTGTCCTAGGGGTCTGGCTTATTTCACTAAACTTGATGTCTCCATGTTGTAGCAAGTATCAGAACTTCATTCCTTTTTATGACTAAATAATATTCCATTTTGTGTATATACCACATTTTGTTTATCCATTCATCTGTGGATGGATATGGGTTGCTTCCATCTTTTGACAATTGTGAATGATTCTGCTATGAACATTAGTGTGCAAATATCTCTTCAAGTCTCTGCTTTCAATTCTTTTGGGTATGTATCTAGAAGTTGAATTGCCAGATCATATGGTAATTCTATGTTTAACTTTTTAAGGAACCACCAAACTGTTTTCCACAGCAGCTGCACCATTTTAAATTTGCACCAACAATGTATGCGGGTTCTTATTATGCCACATCCTTTCCAACACTTGTTATTTTCTGTTTGTTTTTTTTTAATAATAGCAATTCTAGTGGGTGTGAAGTTGTATCTCATTATGGTTTTGCATTGCATTTCCCTAATAGCTAATGATGTTGAGTGTCTTTTCATGTGCTTATTGGCCCTTTGTACATATTCTTAGGTGAAATGTCTATTCATGTCTTTTGCTCATTTTTTAATGGTGTTGTCTTTTTGTTGTTGAGTTGTAGCATTTCTTTATATATTCTGGATATTACGCTCTTATTAGATATATGATTTCCAATTTTTTTTTCCCATTCTGTAGTTTGTCATTTCACTTTCTCAATAATGTCTTTTGATGCACAAAAGTTTTAAATCTTGATGAAGTCCAGTTTATCTATTTTTCCTTTTGTTGCTCATGCTTTTGGTGTAATATCCAAGACTCCATTGCCTAATATGAGGTCTTGAAGACACTAGCTCTTGTTGGTTCTCTTTGCCTATTTCTCAGGGACTGGTCCTTAACAAGTCCATTGCTTGAGGGAAGCTGGTGGATACTCCTTACTGGGTCCCCCAGGAGGAGTGTCACTCACAGCTCAACTCTCTCTAGCCTGTGGGAGTTAGCACTCCCTGTGGTCAAGAAGGGCTGAAGAAACACAGAGGACCTTGATTAAAAGACTGTCTCTTTCTCCACCTTCCATGAAAGGACTACTAGGCAAAGGAGGGGTTCTTGGAAGAGATTAAGATTTTGCTGAATAGAAGGAATAGAGACCCAGGTGAGAAATCTGCACTTGTCCTGGGATTCCAACATGTGGGGGACAGGCTGGGAAGGGCTGGGTGCCATGGGGTCTTATTTGCATGAGGTACTGAGGAGCCTCCTGAGAATGAACGTACCCTGGGGGAGAAGGGTGGTGGGCAGACAAGAGAACCATTAACTCTGCCAGGTCAGACAAGAGGGTGTATCACTCTTACTGTCCTCACCCTACCCCATGGATTCTATATCCTGGGACAGGAGGGAAGAGGAAGACGGAGTGCAGAGGAAGGAAAACAGAAAGAACAGTCTTTTTAAAACACTGAAAATACTTGGAGCATAAGTGTCTTAGAGCCCTTGCAAAAGAGAGTAACAAGAGAGAAAAGGGATTTTCTTGGTTTTGCATGGCACCGCCAAGTCCTTTTTCAAGATCTTCTTCCAAATGCCAAAGCAGTTGTTCCCTTGCCTCAATGTATCTCTTAAAACTACCAGTGAACCTGAGATCCCTTTTATTTGCCTTTAAAATGAGACACAGAGGGAAGGATAGCCTTTCCTTTTCTCTATCCTTCATTCTTCTCTCATGGACTCTCTCCAGGCCCTTCCGTTTGCAGCTTAGTTTTTGTTCTTGTGAACTGCCGTCAGCAGGCAGCTTGTAGACCTTCTACTACAGGGAGCAGCTGAACTGAGCCAGGGCTTCCACTGCTGCCCTTTGAAACCCCATCACCAGGTTTGTGCTGGGGACCGTGTCTCACCAATGAATGCGAGTGGCAGGGACACTAAGGCAGATCCACTTCCAGAAGACCTGGGATTCTTTTGTCTTCTGATTCTGGCTCAAGAGCCCCAATCGTTGTGCTGAATCTTCCCTGAATTGCAAGAAGTGTCTAGGGTACTTCCATTTGAATGTCTTTCCTCTTCTTTCTCAAATCGTGGTTTGATAGTGTTCCTGGTTCCCTCCCTATTTTCCCAAAAAAAAAAAAAAAAAGTCTATGCAAGTTTAATCTCATCTTGGTGTCTGCTTCTTGGAAGATCTGGACAAACACAATTCTGTTCCACCTGCACTTAGGATCATTAGCTCATGATCAGCTGTTTTTCTGAGAGTAGACCTGGATCCTTTGTTTTTTCTCTCTCTGGACTCAAGGCCACTGAGAAGAATCAAGTGTCATGGGGAGAGGACAAATTCTCCTCCAACTTGTAGCTCTTGTGGGTGTGTTGAGATAATAATTTTTTTTTCTCCAGAAATGTTCTCTTCCCCCATACCAAGCAGAAACACAGGCCTTCCATGTGCATTTGCCGGAAGACAGGTAGGCATTATAGCAATCACTGTTATCAACTGAAAACAAAAGTTTCTTTCCTATTCTTGGCCCCTGTCAGCCTTGTGGGTTCTTGTGCAACTGATGGGGAAGATAGGACCCACTATAACACCTGGGATCGAATTTCCTGCGAGCCTCACAAGATGGAAGTTCAGAGTCAGGTTTGATTTGATTTTTTCCCTCATACAGTGTTTTCAATATATTATTCACATGCCACAGTTCAGTGATTTTTAGTATATTCTCGAAGTTGTTCAGCCATTAACACTAATTTCAGAGTATTTTCTTTTCTCCAAAAAGAAATGGAATACCCATTAGCAGTCACTCCCCATTCCTTCTGCCTACTACCACCCCCTACCTGGCAACTACGTGTCTACTTTTCTGTAGCTTTTCCTATGAAATCTACTGTTTCTATAGGCTTGCCTATTCTGGACATTTCATGTTAATGGAATTAAGCAGTTTGTGGCCTTTTGTGTCTGGCTTCTTTCACTTAGCATAATGTTTTCAAGGTTCATCCATGTTGTAGTATGCGTCAGTACTTCATCCTTTTTTATGGCTGGATTATATTCCAGTACAGAAATACTACACCTTGTTTATCCATGTATCAATTGATGGATGTTTGGGTTGTTTCTCAGTTTTTTAACTTCTATGCATAATGATGCTATGGTCATCTGTGTACAAATTTTTGCATGCATGTGTGTTGTCAATTCTCTTGAGTGGAATTGCTGGGTCATATGGTAACTTTATATTTGATTATATGAGGAACTGCCAAACTATTTTCCAAAGTGGCTGCGCCATTTTACATTCCCACCAACAATGTATGAGGGTTACAATTTCTCCACACCCTCACTGACACTTGTTAATGTCCAGCTTTTTAAAATATTATTATTATGGCCATTCTAATGGGTATGAAGTGGTATCTTATAATGGTTTTGATTTGCATTTCTCTAAAAACTAGTGATACAGAACTTCTTTTCATGTGTATTTTGGCCAGTTGTATGTCTTCTTTGGAGAAATGTCTATTCAAAATTTTTGCCCATTTAAAAAATTGGTATATTTGTCTTTTTATTGTTTATCTGCAAGAGGACATTCTGGATATTAGTCTTAACTTGAATTTGAAAAGGTAAGGAAATCTAACATTTTTTTGCACATTTGAGAATGTGAATTAAGAGTCACCCCTATTGCACTGACTTCTATTCCCATAGCACCCTTTCTGTAACCCACTTTATAATTATCCCATGTTGGTTTTTCTACTTAGACTATAAGCTATAGGAAGGCAGGGCCTATGTTTTCCATTTTATCACCATTTTCTCAGACCCTTGAACATAATAGGCACTCAATGAATGTTAATTGACATGAATGAAAAAAAGTATTAATGATTGATTTATTGAATGAATGACTGTGCTTAATCTCCCTCTCACTGCTAGTATGTAACCTTCAGTAGATGGAAGCTCTACTTTCCTCTCCCTTTGTTACGTGTCCTCTGGGAAGGTGGGTTCTCTGCAGCCCTGCCTTCTGCTCATCCAACAGCAGTGCCAATACCCCTGCCCTGCTCTCAGAACCTGTGAGGCTCAGCCTGACACACTTGCAGGGCTCTCCCTGGGGCTGGGCCGCTGGGCTATGTTTTGAAGTCAGCTGATGCCTTTGTCCCAGGCTGTGTGATCCGCATTCCCCTATGCTTCTCCTGATTCTCCCCATCCTCCTAAATTCATCTCCTCCAGGGGACCTCTCAAAGCCAGTCCATCCTATAGGACTCTGTCCAGATGCTTAGCAACTCAGCACCTTACTGCATGTTTGGGGACCGTATAGACACACCTGGGAATTCTACCCCTCCCTACAGCTCGATTCTGCACCCCTTTGCTGAGGAATTGGCCCAGTCCTCATTTGCAACTTCGCTGTGATCTGCAGCAGGGTGGAAAGAGTTGGTCCAGAAGAACTTCTTCGCTTCCAGTGTTCAATGTGTCTCCTTTGC
This sequence comes from Choloepus didactylus, assembly GCF_015220235.1. Lineage (NCBI taxonomy): Eukaryota > Metazoa > Chordata > Mammalia > Pilosa > Megalonychidae > Choloepus > Choloepus didactylus. The sequence continues at coordinate 138,042,418 of NC_051312.1, read as the reverse complement.
CACCACTAGGAAAGGATGAAGCTTTTTCCGTTTTGACCACCAATTCATACTTAGGTCCTCACATTATCACGATGCTTTACTCGTCCAACATTGACTTCTCACATTCGCAAGCATTTATAGCACAGTTGTGCACCCAGGAGGCAGCAGGGTAAATAAAATAAGTTTCTGAAGATCCAGTAAAACAGATTTCCCAAAGCTTGATTCCTTGACGTTCTGCTTTAGCAGAGAATGCAACCACCTCAGGGCCTTTCGAGTCCAACTTTTTTTTTCTTGTATCCTAAGTTATTTGGTTGACTTGGTTTGTTGGTGCCCTTCAATGGGAGATTGACAGAGGGGATGGGAGAAGAATGGTGCCTTCAGTGACATTCTCAGAAATCAGCAGAGACAGAAAAAACATGCTAAAATCCCCAACAGTAATAGGGGTTATCTTGTCTAGGGGAAAACACTTCTAATATAACCCTAAGTTGTGAAGAGAAGTTAAATAGTTGCTTATTCAGTTAAGAAAACAGGAACGTATGTAACACGTTTTAGAAAGATTTCCACCTAATTAATTTAAAAATGAATAAAGGTTATATGGATAGAATGCCATAACCCTGTGTCCAGGCTCAGGGAAGGTCTGTGATTTAAAAAAAAAACACTGCAACAACCAAAGAAACTTTAAAGTAGAGTTTTTTACTCACATCTCTTATGCACAAGATGGTGGATATATAGATTGCAGCAAAATTTCTTTTAATTGCCCCCCACCCCAATTTTTTCTCAAAACAAGTGTTCTCACCTCTTTCTTATTCTATCCTCAGTTTTGGCTCCTACCAGATTCTCCCTGTTTTCTTCCTGTCTACTTTATCTACTTTATCCTGATTCTGTATTACAAAGCCTAATGGTTTGGTTAGGTGTCATCCTTCTAGAAGGAAAAGAATGCTGCTGAACTGAGCCAAAATCTTTAGCAGGAAACGTTCATGAGTTTATATATTTTGCTCCACCACAAGGGGATAAACTTCATTTATCTGTTTTTTGCTTCATAGTTTATTGAGTGTAATTTTAAAGTAGTATTATTCTCTCTTTTATTTTTTTGAGGCTTTAATTACACTTACTGTAAAAACCATGTTGAGATTGTTCTATTATTTACATTTATTAAGATTGATTTTCTCGGCTCTTTATTTTTAATGCTAATTTTCTTCTTGTGCTTTGAAAATCAGAAAACAATTGGAAGCTGAATTCACTTTCCATCAAGTGTAAATAATAGAACAATCTTAGAATGATTTGAAAATGCAGGTTTCTGAATGAGGGTTTCTCCCACCTTGTACAGTCAACTCTTCCCTTATTGCAGTTTTGTGATTGTCTCCACTTGCTCCCCTAGAACTTCTCATTTAGAATCAGGCCTTATACTGACAGCTTGGGGCTCCTTCCCATGGTGATAACGGAAAATCATCCTAGGCCTAGGTTCTGCCTCTACCTCTCTCCTCTTTTTCCTTGGACCATAGGTACCTTTTACATAAGCCATAACCCCAGGTAGTGGGCACAGATTTTCAGCTTCTTTTTCCTGCCAGTGAGCCTGCGGGTCCCCTATTTCCAGAGCAGGAGCCAGAAGGCCTGCAGCTCCAGCCCCTACTTTTGGTAATGTATCTGGCCTTGCACATGGTAGTACTTGGTAAATATTTGTTGAATGAGTAAAGAAAATTTTAATCTTGTTTCTAATTGCAGCTATGTCCTTCAGGATTTCCCAGTGATTAGTGTTTCATTGCAGTTTGGAAAACAAAAGGGTATTTAAAGGTGAACTCACAGTCCCATCTTTTTTTTTTTTTTTTTAATTGTGATATATACATACATACATATAGATATATAGATATATACACATACTATAATTTTGCCATTTTAGTCATTTTTAAATGTCCAATTCAGGTGGCATTAGTGACGCTTACAATTTTGTGCTGCTATTGCCACTTTTCATCACTAAAACTTTTTCATCACCCCTACCAGAAACTATACCCATTAAGCAATAACTCCCCACTCTTCCCTCTTCCCAGTCTCTGGAAACCTCTAGCCTACTTTCTGTCTCTAAGAATTTGCTTATTTTAGATAATTCATGTAAGTGGAATCATAAAAAAAATATTAGTCATTTTGTGTCTGGCTTGTTTCATTCATCGTGAGGTCTTTCAAGCTTCATCCATGTGGTTGCATGTATCAGAACTTCATTCCTTTTTACGACTGAATAGCACTGTATTGTTTGTATAGACCACATTTTGTTTATCCACTCATCTGTTGATGGATACCTGTCTTGTTTCCACCTTTTGACTATTATGAATAATGCTGCTATGAACATTTTGTATCACATGCTATCTTGACACAGGTTGAACTTCAGTTATCTTGAACTCCACTCAAGGGCAATAGCTTATCTTTACTAATACTGTACAAGTTAAGTGTTATCACACTTATAGAAGGGGGAAGAGGTTATGAACTTAACATAGTAGACTAGGGCACAGAGACTCAGGAAAGGAAAAGTTCCCATGACTCATTCGTCATATTGAAATTCACAAAACCATAAGATCATAGGAGTTGGAAAGGAACATAAATCATCTAGGACAACCTCTATGACATATCTGATGGATGGTCGTCTGGCTGTTTGAATACTTATAGAGATGGGGAGCTCATTACCTTGCAAGTTAACTCATAAATATTAGGAACAGAAAATTCTTTTGGTTGGGCCAAAAAAAACATGCCTTGGAAATTTCTGCCCATTGGCCTGCAAACAAATCCATTTCTATACGACACTGAGTGTGTTCCCTGGAATTTTCTCTGTTTCAACTGAAATACTCCCAGGTTTTCTGGCAGCACTGAGTAGTGAGTCACACCAGGGTCTTTGTCATTAAACAGGTCCAGAGGCAATGATTTATTTAGCTCAGGGTCAGCAGTCTTTTCCCGTAAAGGGCCAGAGAGCAAATATTTTAGGCTTTGTGGGCCACACAGCCTCTATCGCAACTACTCAATTCTGCCATTGCAGTGTGAAAGCAGTCACAGACAACACACGTAAATACATGCCTGTGTTCCAGTAAAACTTTACTTACAAAAACTGGCAGGGGCCTGGATTTGGGCTGTAGTTTGCAGGGCCCTGATTTATTCAGCTCTCACGTGGTTTCTATACGCTCATCGGTTTGGTTGACGCTCTCTCCACACTCCCTCGTGCTTCCATATCCCTCTTAAAATGTGGCCTCCAGATTTGAAGACTACACTCCAGGTAAGGACAAACAACACACAGTCCAATAGGCTTCCTGCCTCCGCTAAGGACACTGATATTGGAGGATAGTATCGTGCAGTTAGTGGCTTAAAGCACAGACTATTGAAAGACAGAAAATACCAGCTCTGTCACATACTAGCTGTGTGACCTTGAGCAATTATTCATCTTGCCCTCAGCCTTGGCTTCTGCATTTGCAAAACCAAGATTCTCATACCTTCCCTGCAGAATTGCTTTGAAGATTAGGGATAATGTATGCAATGTTCTTAGCACAGTGCCAGGCACTTAGAAAGCAACTATAAATATTAGTCTTTATAAATGATGCAGACATGTGGTTAATTTTTATTGTGACTGAGTTTTCTGAGCTCAAACTGAAGTAAGAAGAAGGAAAATTCCACTCTATTTAAAATTAGGTTATGCTAGTCGGCATCAGCCGTATTCATTCTGCTCTCACTCCACGCTCCGAGCTTCCACCTGTTACCCAATTAACACCCTATTATGCTGAACACCTGCCCGGAAGCCATTAGCAGGATCCTTTCCAGAACTGTCATTGCCACCTCACTAACCAGAAGCACAGGGTCCACCGCCAGTTCTCACAGGTGCATGCCTGCAGGAAGTCTCTAGGGTTTGCTGAGCTTTCCCTGGGATGAGAAATTAAATGTGGTAATTAATGCAAATGTCTTTGCAGAAGCTTCTCTCCTGGGTCCTGATCAGAAGAAATGATCTTCACATTTCTCCAACTTTGAAAATATAACATTGTATGTGTGTGGGAGGGGGTGGAGGTGAGGAGCAGTAGCTCATTGGGTAACGGAGAGTGACAAGGAAGGGGGGAAGTGAGAAACAGGGATGACAACAGAAGGACAGAGGGAGGATCCAGCTCCCTAATCTGTACTAAGCAGGGAGAGGAAAAGTTCAATGCTAACAGCCTTTGGAGTCCCACCTCTTTCCTTCTCAAGTTTATTTATTTATTTTTTCAATTCTTTTCCATTAATCTTTATTTCTTTACTTGTGACAGTACCACACAGTTTTGATTGCTGTAAACTGGAAATAAAATTTGAAATCAGGAAATGTGAGTCTTCCAACTTCGTTCTTCTTTTGCAAGACAGTTTTCAGTATTTGGGACCTTTGCCTTCTCATATGAATTTGACAACTAGCTTTCCCATTTATGCAAGGAAGATTTTTGGAATTTTATTGTGATTGCAATAAATTTATAAATGGCTTGGGGGTGGTACTGGCATCTTAACAATTTTAGGTTTTCCAACCCATGAACATGAAATGTCTTTCCATTTATTTAGGTCTTTAAATCCTTTCAGCAATGTTTTGTAGTTGTCTTGCACAAGTCCTTACATCCTTGGTTAAATTTATTCCTCAATATTTTATTCTTTTAGTTGCTACTGTAAATGGATTTGTATGATTCATTTCCTGTTTGGATTGTTCATTGATGGAAAATTAAAACACCCTGATCTTTCTGTGTTGATTTAACCCACTGATTAGTTCAAGTAGCTTCCTTCCATTTGTCTTGCTCTTGATCCTAGAGGGAAAGCTTTCAGTATTTTACCATTTAGAAGAGTATCTGTGGGTTTTTCATATATGTGCTTTATCATCTTGAAGAACTTTCCTTCTTACTAGCGTTCTAAATATTTTCATCATGAAGTTGTGCTGGATTTTGTCCAATGCCTTTTCTGCATTAATTTGGATTATGTGGTTTTCTTCCCCTCATTATATTAATGTTGTGTATTCATTTTCTTATATTGAACCAATCTTGCATACAACGGATTAATCAAACCTGATCATGGTGTATAGTTGTTTCAACATCCTATTAGACTCAGTTTCCTAGTATTTTGTTGCTGATTTTTGTATTATATATTTAAGAGATATTGGTCCATAGTTCTCTTATCTTGTGGTATCTTTATCTGGCTGTGGGATGATAGGGATATTGGAGGTGCTGCCCCACCCATTCAGGGTGGGTCTTAATTGCATCACTGGAGTACTTCAAAAAGAGCCACACAGGCCCAGATGCAGAACATCTGTGAGTGACATCTTGGAGAACAACTTAGAGAGACAGTTTGAAGACTGCCATTGAAAGCAGACTTTTGCTGCAGAGATGCTAAGAGAGGACAAACACCCCAAGAGCAACATTTTGGAGAATGCACAGGAACTGAGAGAGGAACTGGAACTCAACCTGGGATCAGCAGATGCCAGCCACATGCCTCCCAGCTTACAGAGGGTTTCCTGGATGCCATTGGCCTTTCTTCGATAAGGTATATTGTTGATGCGATAGCTTGGACACTTTTATGGCCTTCAGACTGTAATTTTTAACAAAATAAGCCCCCTTTAAAAAAACCAATTCATTTCTGCTTTTTTGCATAATGGGCAGCATTAGCAAATCGGAACAGATGATATTGACAGTGTTTTAATACCTCAACTTCTGTAATTCACCATCCAAGGCTCATCACCTGTAGTTTACCACCTGCACTGGTATCTGTGGTGAGTGTTGCCAGTGCACTCCTGCCCACCCTCTCCCCAGTGGTGAAGGGGTGCGTGGGCTCATGTGGGCCCGGTGAATGGCAGTGTCGCTTCTGGGGACCTTCGCGCCCCAGGCAGGCTGAGGAGCTGCTCTGGCCAGTTGAGAGACGTCCGAGGAAACGTGAACTCACTTACCAGAGCTATGTGCACTGTCAGTTATTTTGTGTTTTGTGTGCCTGCCAGAATGCTGCTCCCTTTGCAGTCTCATGCGATCTGGACCTCCTTCTCAAATTTAAACTGAAGAAAGTGAGTGCTGGCAATTTTACCACTCCTCCTGTGCTGGTTTGGATGTATTATGACCCCCCAAATGCCATGTTCTTTGATACAGTCTTGTGGGAGCAGATGTATTAGTGTTGATTAGGTTGGAATCTTTGGATTAGTCTGTTTCCATGGAGATGTGACCCACCCAACTGTGGGTAATACCTTTGATTAGATTATTTCCATAGAGGTGAGGCCCCGCCCATTCAGCATGGGTCTTAATTAAATCACTGGAGCCCTATAAAAGAGTTCACAAACGGAAAGAACTCAGAGTAGCTGCAGCTTAGAGAGACACTTTGGAGAACACCATTTTGAAATGCAACCTAGGAACAAGCAGATGCCAGCCATGTGCCTTCCCAGCTACCAGAGGTTTTCCAGATGCCATCGGTGTTCTTCAATAAAGGCACACTACTGTTGATGCCTTTGTTTGAACATTTGCATGGCCATAAAACTGTAACTTTGTAAGCAAATAAATACCCTTTATAAAAGCCAATCCAATGGAATACAATTAGAAGTCAATAACCATCAGAGACTTAGAAAATTCACAAATACCTGGAGGTTAAACAACACACTCCTAAACAATCAGTGGGTTAACGAAGAAATAGCAAGAGAAATTGCTAAATATATAGAGACGAATGAAAATGAGAACACAACATACCAAAACCTACGGGATGCAGCAAAAGCAGTGCTAAGGGGGAAATTTATAGCACTAAACGCATATATTAAAAAGGAAGAAAGAGCCAAAATCAAAGTACTAATGGATCAACTGAAGAAGTTAGAAAATGAACAGCAAACCAATCCTAAACCAAGTACAAGAAAAGAAATAACAAGGATTAAAGCAGAAATAAATGACATAGAGAACAAAAAAACAATAGAGAGGATAAATATCACCAAAAGTTGGTTCTTTGAGAAGATCAACAAGATTGACAAGCCCCTAGCTAGACTGACAAAATCAAAAAGAGAGAAGACCCATATAAACAAAATAATGAATGAAAAAGGTGACATAACTGCAGATCCTGAAGAAATTAAAAAAATTATAAGAGGATATTATGAACAACTGTATGGCAACAAACTGGATAATGTAGAAGAAATGGACAATTTCCTGGAAACATATGAACAACCTAGACTGACCAGAGAAGAAATAGAAGACCTCAACCAACCCATCACAAGCAAAGAGATCCAATCAGACATCAAAAATCTTCCCACAAATAAATGCCCAGGGCCAGATGGCTTCACAGGGGAATTCTACCAAACTTTCCAGAAAGAACTGACACCAATCTTACTCAAACTCTTTCAAAACATTGAAGAAAATGGAACACTACCTAACTCATTTTATGAAGCTAACATCAATCTAATACCAAAACCAGGCAAAGATGCTACCAAAAAGGAGAACTACCGGCCAATCTCCCTAATGAATATAGATGCAAAAGTCCTCAACAAAATACTTGCAAATCGAATCCAAAGACACATTAAAAAAATCATACATCATGACCAAGTGGGGTTCATTCCAGGCATGCAAGGATGGTTCAACATAAGAAAATCAATCAATGTATTACAACACATTAACAAGTCAAAAGGGAAAAATCAATTGATCATCTCAATAGATGCTGAAAAAGCATTTGACAAATTCCAACATCCGTTTTTGATAAAAACACTTCAAAAGGTAGGAATTGAAGGAAACTTCCTCAACATGATAAAGAGCATATATGAAAAACCCACAGCCAGCATAGTACTCAATGGTGAGAGACTGAAAGCCTTCCCTCTAAGATCAGGAACAAGACAAGGATGCCCGCTGTCACCACTGTTAATCAACATTGTGCTGGAAGTGCTAGCCAGGGCAATCCGGCAAGACAAAGAAATAAAAGGCATCCAAATTGGAAAAGAAGAAGTAAAACTGTCATTGTTTGCAGATGATTTGATCTTATATCTAGAAAACCCTGAGAAATCGATGATACAGCTACTAGAGCTAATAAACAAATTTAGCAAAGTAGCGGGATACAAGATTAATGCACAAAAGTCAGTAATGTTTCTATATGCTAGAAATGAACAAACTGAAGAGACACTCAAGAAAAAGATACCATTTTCAATAGCAACTAAAAAGTCAAGTACCTAGGAATAAACTTAACCAAAGATGTAAAAGACCTATACAAAGAAAACTACATAACTCTACTAAAAGAAATAGAAGGGGACCTTAAAAGATGGAAAAATATTCCATGTTCATGGATAGGAAGGCTAAATGTCATTAAGATGTCAATTCTACCCAAACTCATCTACAGATTCAATGCAATCCCAATCAAAATTCCAACAACCTACTTTGCAGACTTGGAAAAGCTAGTTATCAAATTTATTTGGAAAGGGAAGATGCCTCGAATTGCTAAAGACACTCTAAAAAAGAAAAACGAAGTGGGAGGACTTACACTCCCTGACTTTGAAGCTTATTATAAAGCCACAGTTGCCAAAACAGCATGGTACTGGTATAAAGATAGACATATAGATCAATGGAATCGAATTGAGAATTCAGAGATAGACCCTCAGATCTATGGCCGACTGATCTTTGATAAGGCCCCCAAAGTCACTGAACTGAGTCATAATGGTCTTTTCAACAAATGGGGCTGGGAGAGTTGGATATCCATATCCAAAAGAATGAAAGAGGACCCCTACCTCACCCCCTACACAAAAATTAACTCAAAATGGACAAAAGATCTCAATATAAAAGAAAGTACCATAAAACTCCTAGAAGATAATGTAGGAAGACATCTTCAAGACCTTGTATTAGGTGGCCACTTCCTAGACTTTACACCCAAAGCACAAGCAACAAAAGAAAAAATAGATAAATGGGAACTCCTCAAGCTTAGAAGTTTCTGCACCTCAAAGGAATTTCTCAAAAAGGTAAAGAGGCAGCCAACTCAATGGGAAAAAATTTTTGGAAACCATGTATCTGACAAAAGACTGATATTTTGCATACATAAAGAAATCCTACAACTCAATGACAGTAGTACAGACAGCCCAATTATAAAATGGGCAAAAGATATGAAAAGACAGTTCTCTGAAGAGGAAATACAAATGGCCAAGAAACACATGAAAAAATGTTCAGCTTCACTAGCTATTAGAGAGATGCAAATTAAGACCACAATGAGATACCATCTAACACCGGTTAGAATGGCTGCCATTAAACAAACAGGAAACTACAAATGCTGGAGGGGATGTGGAGAAATTGGAACTCTTATTCATTGTTGGTGGGACTGTATAATGGTTCAGCCACTCTGGAAGTCAGTCTGGCAGTTCCTTAGAAAACTAGAGATAGAGCTACCATTCGATCCAGCGATTGCACTTCTCGGGATATACCCGGAAGATCGGAAAGCAGTGACACGAACAGATATCTGCACGCCAATGTTCATAGCAGCATTATTCACAATTGCCAAGAGATGGAAACAACCCAAATGTCCATCAACAGATGAGTGGATAAATAAAATGTGGTATATACACACAATGGAATACTACGCGGCAGTAAGAAGGAACGATCTGGTGAAACATATGACAACATGGATGAACCTTGAAGACATAATGCTGAGCGAAATAAGCCAGGCACAAAAAGAGAAATATTATATGCTACCACTAATGTGAACTTTGAAAAATGTAAAACAAATGGTTTATAATGTAGAATGTAGGGGAACTAGCAGTAGAGAGCAATTAAGGAAGGGGGAACAATAATCCAAGAAGAACAGATAAGCTATTTAACGTTCTGGGGATGCCCAGAAATGACTATGGTCTGTTAATTTCTGATGGATGTAGTAGGAACAAGTTCACTGAAATGTTGCTATAGTATGTAACTTTCTTGGGGTAAAGTAGGAACATGTTGGAAGTTAAGCAGTTATCTTAGGTTAGTTGTCTTGTTCTTACTCCCTTGCTATGGTCTCTTTGAAATGTTCTTTTATTGTATGTTTGTTTTCTTTTTAACTTTTTTTTTCATACAGTTGATTTGAAAAAAGAAGGGAAAGTTAAAAAAAAAAAAAGAAAAACAAGGAAAAAAAGATGTAGTGCCCCCTTGAGGATCCTGTGGAGAATGCAGGGGTATTCGCCTACCCCACCTCAATGGTTGCTAACATGACCACAGATATAGGGGACTGGTGGTTTGATGGGTTGAGCCCTCTACCACAGGTTTTACCCTTGGGAAGACGGTTGCTGTAAAGGAGAGGCTAGGCCTCCCTATGGTTGTGCCTAAGAGCCTCCTCCCGAATGCCTCTTTGTTGCTCAGATGTGGCCCTCTCTCTCTGGCTAAGCCAACTTGAAAGGTGAAATCACTGCCCTCCCCACTACGTGGGATCAGACACCCAGGGGAGTGAATCTCCCTGGCAACATGGAATATGACTCCCGGGGAGGAATGTAGACCTGGCATCGTGGGACGGAGAACATCTTCTTGACCAAACGGGGGATGTGAAAGGAAATGAAATAAGCTTCAGTGGCAGAGAGATTCCAAAAGGAGCCGAGAGGTCACTCTGGTGGGCACTCTTACGCACACTTTAGACAACCCTTTTTAGGTTCTAAAGAATTGGGGTAGCTGGTGGTGGATACCTGAAACTATCAAACTACAACCCAGAACCCATGAATCTCGAAGACAGTTGTATAAAAATGTAGCTTATGAGGGGTGATAATGGGATTGGGAAAGCCATAAGGACCACACTCTACTTTGTCTAGTTTAGGGATGGATGAGTAGAAAAATAGGGGAAGGAAACAAACAGACAAAGGTACCCAGTGTTCTTTTTTACTTCAATTGCTCTTTTTCACTCTAATTATTATTCTTGTTATTTTTGTGTGTGTGCTAATGAAGGTGTCAGGGATTGATTTAGGTGATGAATGTACAGCTATGTAATGGTACTGTAAACAATCGAGAGTACGATTTGTTTTGTATGACTGCGTGGTATGTGAATATATCTCAATAAAATGAAGATTAAAAAAATAAATAAATAAAAGCCAATCCACTTCTGGTATTTTACATAATGGCAGCATTAGCAAACTGGGACACCTCCCTTAAAGCGAAGTAACAGGCTGCCTGGGTACACCCAAGTTGCATAGTGGTCAATGCTATAGAGTTGTCATAATTTTTTTTGTTGATTCACATATGTGTAGACTTGACATCCAAGATCCGGCAGGAGGCTTGCCCTCATCCCCCCACTTACTAGCACACTAGTCAAAGTGGGGTAAACAGGAAGTTGCATTTATAAAATTATTGTGCCCATGGAACCTCAAGGATGGAGGGCAGCTTAGAGCAGGGCTTCTCAAGCTGCAGTGTGTGAATGTTGCCCCTGGGGCCCTTATCAAAGTGCATTTCTGATTCTGCATTTTAGCAAACTCCCAGGCAATGCCTGTGCTTGGGCAGCAAGGCTACAGACCAACTCCCCTCTGAGGCAGTGGGAAGGACCAGTGCTTTCAACACAGTGTCTGGCTTCCATATCAGTAGCTGTTTTTGGCTGAGTAATAAAGTGTTAGGGGTTCATAAAGGTCAGCAGCAGTGGGCCCAGGGCTTACGTGTGCAGTGTGCACTGAGTCTGCTCACTGAGTCCTGAGTCCGACTCTGAACCTTCCAGTGTGGGCTATAGCCATTGACCTTGGCCACCTGCTGATATTTTAGCTTGTCTTATCCTGGTAAGCCCATTTCAGCCTGGAAGGGCATATATGATAAACCTGAGCCCCCTAATGAAGCAGCAGATAAGACTGCTAATGCTATGAATTGAAAACAAATAGGAAATGAAGTTGGAAGTCTAGAGTTGAGTCTGCAGAGGCTCTGATGTTTATGAGCTGCTAGGCTTTCCGGGAATCATTTAACCTTCCTGGGCCTCAATTTTATCTTCTGTAAAATAGGCTAAAATACTATTTCTGCCTACATCAAAAGGCTGACAGATGAAGAAAACAATCCCCCAAACTGTAAAGGAAGTTAATACATGTGAAAGTGTTCTACAAGTGATATTATTTTGAGGCAAAATACATACACATGTCGTATCTGCAGATTAAAACTGAAGAAAAAGGCATCCACATGTTGCTTTGTGTAAATCAGAGATGAGTATCAGGGTCTAGGTGTCTTGTACAGGTCTAAAGATTTATGTGAGTAGAGACTGTGCTTTTTTTTATCCAACAAGGACTGTAGTCTGAAATATGATGTCTTTATGGGGACAATGGGACAGAATAGTCAAAATCTTAAATGTCTTGGAAAATCTGAACTTTTGATTGCTCTATAATCATGCCACCTCTCTCTTTGCATGTAGGTTTTCATGTCATCAAATGAGGCACACAATTCCCACAACTTGAGGGCCCAATCCAAGAAGCTTATTCAGTGAAGGTTATGGAACTCTGGGGAGCCTCAAATTTCCGAATCTGCCTGGCTCTGTAGCTGGTTGCCAGGCTGTGCTGTGAGTCAGATCACAGAAACCTCGCATCTGAGAGCTGGAAGTGTCCTCTTTTTCCAGATGAGGAGATGGCATGGCTGGCTAGACCACCTGCTGGTTAGTAGAGAGCCAGGGCTGGGATTCAGGTGTCCTGACCAGGACACCTGCCTTCTTCACCAAGCTGTCATTCACCATTTAGGGATTTAGAAAAATTCAGCTTTTCACTTTGGGTAGCTGGCTGTGCTTAAAAACAAATGACCTTGGCTGGCTTTGAAACTAGGGACCACCCAATCACTCATGCCAGTGCATCGCTTTCCAGTGAAAAGCTTGTGGCATCATCATGTCTCTGAGCTGTGCGATCGAGATGCTGTTGATTGATATAAGACTTCCTCTGTGGAGAGAGGCTGAGGACAAAGGCTATATAGAAGGCATGATGGTTTTCTTGTTTATAGGCAGAGTTTCAGGAAAATGCACTTATTACTATAAGTACTAGCTGCAGTGATGAGTTGTTGACAAAATTTTATGAATAATAATAACGTTATGGATTACGATTTTAACCTTCCTATGAATATTCACAGGACACTTGAGTTCTTCTAGTTCTGGGTCTACCATAAATTGATGTATGACCCTGGAACAATGATGTCACCTCCCTGGGCTTTAGGTTTCTCAGTTGTCGAGTGTAGATTCCACTGCCACCTCACAGAAGAGGAACCGTTGAAGGGGAAGACAGATTTTTGACTAGAGTCAACGTCTCCTGTATGGATAATAAATTGACTTTAAGATTGTATTTGACAGGAAAATATAATCTTGAGTTAAGCTCTTTTATTGCTTTTTTTCTTTTGCTGATAGCTCAGAGTACTTTCTAGCCTTGACTTAGTCCTACTTGTTTTTTTATTCCTCCAGAATGACAGTCTGAATTTGGGTCTGGCAAAAGCACCTGTTTCTGAAGGGACTGGCCTGGTTGCGAATCTTAAAAGCAGACCACATTTTCCCCAGATCCCTCAGCTTCTCCATCTGGACAGAAGGCCCTGTTTGGTGTGGGCAATGATGCCTCATGACCCGACAGTTCAGGGGTCCCCAAAGTTTGCTGCACATTAGGATCACCTGGGGAGCTTTTAGAAACTCTGATGTCCAGGCAGCACCCCATCCCAAGGAGATCAGAATGTCTGGGGTGGGAGCCGGATATCAGTTGTTCTAAAGATCCCAGGTGATTTCAAGGTGCAGCAAATTTACAATCTACCAAGATGGGAGACAGATCCCGTGTATGTAAAGCAAAGCAGAAGAGTATCCTTGACCTTGCCTTCTGCTTCCCTGTTGACTGATTTTATTGAGGATGATGAAGAAGTTGGAGAAATCAGACTGAGGAAGAGGGTTGGTGTTAGGAAAGGTATAAAGGAGGAGGGGAGGTGGAGAGGAAAAAGAAGAAGGGAAAAAGGAAAGGGAGAGCTCCAGAGGGGATTCCTGCAAGCATGTGCTTTCACTTTCTGAGTTAAAGGACTTAGGGTGGCAGAAAAGGTGGTAGGAGGGATGCGGGGGAGCCCAGCATCACTTAGAAATAGGATGGAATATAGGAGTGAAGAGGTAAAAACATCAGGCAATTAGCTGCTGCATTGTAGGGATCTCCTGGAGATATTTCTGTGCTGGGGATTCATTCTTTGAAATGAATTAAGATAAGGAGATCCTTTCTGAAATGTTGCTCAAGTTCCTCAACTGGAATTGATATACCAGGTGTAACTTATCCAGGCGTTTTCAGCCAAATACAATTTAAGCATTCAATCGCTTGACTGCATCATCCCTTAGGCATTTGTTTTGCCCAAGCCTGCGAGTGGAGGCCCATATAACCCAAAGCTCTTCTGTTGGAAGCTTAGGGAGAAGGCTATTAGGTGCTCTGGGGAGAATATCTGAGGTTGCACAGGCCTTCTTCATGAATAGTTCATGAATGGAAGGCATGGGAGTAAGTAGTGTAGGCTTTGAAGCCAGGCAGGCAAACCCCACGTCTGGGTTAATGGCTGTCCCATAGCCCCCGAGGCAATCAGTGCTTCCCCAGGTGGTGCTCAGCGCACTGCATTGTAAGTGTTTACTCCTCTGTGTCCTCCACTGGACTGCCAGCTCTGCGAGGGTGGAGGTCGCTGATCTTAGCCCTCCCTGACTCCCCAGTACCTAGCCCGTGCCTGACATACCAGAGTGGCTCAATACATGCCTACTGAATGAATGAATATTGGTTCTCTAGGTTAGAGCTGAGCAAATTTGGCTGAGTTACTCACACTCTCTGAGCTCCAGGTTTCTTTATCTGAAAAATGAGGAAAATAATGCATGCCTCATAGGGGTGTAGCAAGCATTAGAAACACTTGATGTGATGTGATGGTGTCATTAGAGTGTCTGGCCCAGATTGGTGCTCAGTATATGTGCTGGTTTGAAACTGTTATGGACCCCAGAAGAGCCATGATTTTTTTTTTTAAATCAATTTTATTGAGATATATTCACGTACTGTACAATAATCCATTGTGTACAATCTATTGTTCACATCATCATTACATAGTTGTGCATTTATCACTATAATCAATTTTTGAACATTTTCATTACTGCACACAAAAAAGAATAAGAATAAAAGTTAAAGTAAAAAAGAACACCCAAAACATCCCATACCCCCCATCCTTCTCTATTATTCATTTACTTTTTGTCCTCATTTTTCTATTCATCTATATCCATACACTGTATAAAGGGAGTGTGAGCCACAAATTTTCACAATCAAACCATCACACAGTGTAAGCTATATAGTTTTACCATCATCTTCAAGAATAAAGGCTACACAGTTGCAGTTCAACAGTTTTGGATATTTCCTTCTAGCTATTCCAATACTAAAAATTAAAAAGGGATGTCTATAAAACACATAAGAATAACCTCCAGAATGACCTCTCGACTCTATTTGAGATCTCTCAGCCGCTGAAACTTTATTTTGTTTCCTTTCTCTTCCCCCTTTTGGTCTAAGAAGAGCCATGATCTTCTAATACAATGTTATTATTGGGTGGAAACTTTTGACTGAGTGTTTCCATGGAGACATGACTCACCCAACTGTGGGTGAGATCTTTGATTAAATTATTTCCATTGAGGTGTGGACCCTGCCCATTCAGGGTGGATCTTGGTTCATTCACTGGAGTACTTAAGAGAGCTCAAGAGCTGACACAGATGCCGATGCTTAGAGATACTGAGAGAAGCAGACAGAAGGACGCTTGGAGATGATAAGCTAAGAGATGAAACCCAGAGTGTGCCCCGGAGAACCTAAGAGAGGACCCCTGGACTCTTAGAGAGAAATGCCCTGGGAGAACGAGCAAGGATGCACAAAAGCTGAGAGAGAGAAGCAAAGAGAGACAGGAGCTCAGAGACATTCTGGAGAAAGCCATTTTGAAACCAGAACCTGGGAGCAAAGGACCAGCAGACATCAGCCACATGCCTTACCAGCTGACAGAGATGTTCTGGAAGCCATCGGCTTTTCTTCAGTGAAGGTATCCTTTTGTTGATATCTTAGTTTGGACACTTTTATGGTCTTAGAACTATAAATCTGTAACCTAATAAATCCCCTTTATAAAAGTTAATCCATTTCTGGTATTTTGCGTAATGGCAGCTTTAGCAAACCGGAACATTTATATGATCATTGAAAGCATTTATTTTCCCACAGGTAGGCATGGAATTCACCCCAACCCATTCCCTGCAACCCTGCAGTGGTTAACTTTACAATTTCCCATTAACTCTACTTGAGCTTAACTTTGAAATATTTTTCCTTTAAAACAAATCATAGTGAACCCACTTTGTGGGTATAATTTTTCATGTGTAATTGTGAGTTCCCCAAACATAAAAACATGGTACAGAAGGTCATTGTTCTAGTCACGTTCTTTATGGGTTCATACTGTTTATGTGTTTACATCCTTTATGTGATAATACACATACTAATACCTCTCCTCTGAAAGAAGAGAATTAGAAAAGCTTTCTCTGTCAGCTGCAGGGCTGCATCAGACTGAGCTGCAGACAAACTAACACACTATTTACCCTCCTGGCAGGGCAACAACTCCCGACCTCCTCTATTCTGGGGCTCTGGCTGGCAACAGGACCTGAGGTTGTCAGCTAAACCTTCTAACCATGCTCTCTCATGCTTATTATCTGGCCATGAAGATCAGTTTCCTGATTGTTTTTAGGGCTTGGTTTAATCTCGTATTTTTTATCAGGAAGTTCGCAATCCACAGCAGACATCTTTGGGGTTCTTCTTTCATCTTAACCACTGCAAGGAGGAACCTTTCTTTCTCTGTCCTGGAGTCCATGCCAGAAGGTCTGAGTTCCACCTCTGACTTTGCACAAGGGATTTCTTTCCCTCCCACGGATCACAATTGAGCCCGCTGTGAAATGAGGAGGTTGGACTGGAATGATTAGTTTTCAAATTGCACTCCCCAGGATGAAGGAATTCTCTAGAAGTCTCAATGACCTTTATGGAGAGAAGGTAGAAGCTCTGTGAGATGAGCTTTAGTTCCCACCTTCATTTCATCAGGTGAAGCAGCCCCCCTTCCTCTGCTCAACATATTAAGATTGTAGCTGCTCTTCCACCCTTTTTCCCTCTCTTCCTCCTTTCCTCTGTCCCCCTCTTTTCCTTCCCTCCTTCCTTCCCTCCCTCCCTCCTTTCCTTCCTTCCTTCCTTCCCTCCCTCTCTCATTCATTCATTCCTCCCTCCATCCCTTCCTTCCTTCCTTCCCTTCTTTTTCCTTCATTAGGAGTTTTATAACTAAACAAAGTTTGAGAAACTTTTGGTTCTGATTAACCCTTATTTAGTGATGAGGAATATTAATAATCACACAAGACCTGAACTTTCATAAAAAAGCATCCTGGTAATTCAGAAAAGCATAAACTTTCACACCTGCCTTCAGGCCCCATTTGCTGCTGACCTCCTCAAGGAAGAATGATGTGGATGGCTAGACATTTGCACTATAAACTTTCTATTGTTCTCTTTGCGCTTTTCCTTTTCCCATATATTACTTTTCTCCCTCCAATGTTACCTTTTCCAAAAGAACCAGCTTTGCCTTTATTAACATATTTGAACTTGCTTTTATTTAAAAAAAAACAAAAACAAAAACAAAAAACAACTCAACTTGTTGGTGGCCCTATAAATCTTGGAATAACAAAGAGAAAGAGAAGACCCCTGGCTGGACGAAAGGGCATTAGGAGCCTCTGTTTCTGTCTCATTCTCATGGGGGCTTGTGTTAGTGTCTGCCAAGACTTGGGACATCACCTCTGTTTAGTCCCAATCATAATTTGATTATTTTAATCACAATGAGATGAAAATTTCAGGACATGAAAATGTAGCACCAAGAAACCCTCTATATTATATGCCCTCTTTCCAACGGTGGGATGTCTTTGATCATTCAAATGGTTCAGGTCTCAGAATAGATTTAATTTACTTGGTCGTTGAAGGAGGATGACAGAGGAGATGACTGCCATCTGCAGCCATGTCTCTGCCGTTACAACCAGGTATTCCCAGTGAAGGAAAGACATGTTCTGACCCCTT
Source organism: Choloepus didactylus (assembly GCF_015220235.1). Classification (NCBI taxonomy): domain Eukaryota; kingdom Metazoa; phylum Chordata; class Mammalia; order Pilosa; family Megalonychidae; genus Choloepus; species Choloepus didactylus. The sequence continues at coordinate 138,024,477 of NC_051312.1, read as the reverse complement.
TTGTTGCTTTACTCAGTGCAGAAATTGTAGGCTAATTGTGTTACTCAATCAAAAATCCCTTACAAAATTTAGAACAGGCTTTATAGGGATATCCCATCCCAACTTCCTTTTTTAAAATCTCATTTGGACACCGAGAGGCTTTACCTCCCTATTCTTTAATAAAAACTTCAGAAAACAATTAAGTATAATTTCTGGAAAAAGATAGGCCTTTTCACAGGAAATTTGCAAATATAATATGTTCTTTGTTGCCATCAACAGCTTCTCTTCTGAGAAGGCCCACACAGATCCTTCCAGTTCCTCTCTTAAGAACAATAGACGATTGTCAGACTCTGTTAATCTTGTCTGACTCTCATGAATATGAACCGACATGTGATAATATCAGTAGGTCTTACAGCTTCCCCCCAATGGGTCTTCTACAGTGATAAAGGGCACCTATTACAGAGGGCATTGGGGAAGTTAATGTAAAATCTTTTGAAAATCTTTCTATGTGATTTAGGCTTAAGCTGAAATTGTTCCATGGTGTGTTATACCAACAAAATCTAAATCCTTTGACTAAATGATATTGATCTTTTAATTCATCCCTGGGATCCCCAAAGAGTCATAGCTACCAAAACTTTGGAGATGAGTTCTGGTAGCCAAAATGATGGTGATATCTGTGAAACATCCCATCAAAAACTGTCTATAAGGATCTAGAGGATCTGATTCAGGGTCTCTAACAAGTTCTTATGCTATTAGTTTTATTATTATTTTTAAATGCAATTTTATTGAGATATATTCACATTCCATACAATCATCCAAAGTGTACAATCAGTTGGTCACAGTATCATATATAGCTGTGCATTCATCACCACAATCAATTTTTTGAATCTTTTCATTACTTCAAGAAATAAAAATGAAAATAAGAATAAAAATAAAAGTAAAAAAGAACATCTAAAACATCTCATACTCCTTTCCCCCCTATAATTAATTTCTTGTTGTCCCCCTTTTTTCTATGCACATGTCCTTATACTGGATAAAGGGAGTGTGAGCCGCAAGGTTTTCACAATCACACACACACAGTCACATCATATAAGCTATATAGTTACACACTCTTCTTCAAGAATCAAGGATACTGGATTACAGTTCAATAGTTTCAAGTATTTCTTTCTAGCTATTCTAAAACACTAATAACTGAAAAGGTATATCTATATAATGCATAAGAATAACCTCCAGAATGACTTCTCAACTCCATTTGAAATCACTCACCCACTGAAACTTCATTTTGTTTCATTTTGGTTCCCCCTTTTGGTCAAGAAAATTTTCTCAATACCATGATGCTGGGTCCAGGCTCATCCTCAGGAGTCATGTCCCACATTGCCAGGGAGATTTATACCCCTGGGAGTCACATCCCACATATGGGGGAGGGCAGTGAGTTTACCTGCAGCTTTGGCTTAGAGAGAGGGTCACATATGAGCAACAAAAGAGGTTCTCTGGGGGAGACTCTTGGGCACAATTTTAAGTAGGCTTAGCCTCTCCTTTGCAGTAACAAACTTCATAAGGGCAAGCCCCAAAATTGAGGGCCTGGCCTATTACAATGGTAGTCCCCAATGCTTGAGAGAATATCAGGAATTCCCCAGGTGGTGAAGTTTAATATTGCCAATTTTTCCCAGCCCCCTGAAGGGGGCTCTGCAAATCTTTATTTTCTTTATTTTCTGTCCAGATTACTCTGGGATGTATTGGGTCTCCCTGTTAACCTGTACAAATCAACCAGATCTGCCCCCTATTCAAGGGTTCATGTAGTTATGGTGTTTGAATAAACTGACCATACAAATTAAATTATATAGTTTGCTACAGAAAATATAGATTTTCCACCAAATAACCATCTCTTCCTTTGGTATAACATAGAAGTTAAAGTTTTAAAACACAGGCAATATCATCCTTTTCCCTTTAGTCTCGTTTACTTTAGTCCTAACCAAGTCCATTTTGTTCATATCTCTAATTAAATTCTGATCTTTTTTTCACCTTCTTTAACATTTGCTGTATGGGGTAATGCTCACATTGATAGCTGCTGAACTCTGGCTCTGAGTATCAGGTGTCACATAAATACCAGAAGTTCCAGGGACTGACCAGTTATGCACAAACAGCTCAGCATCTCAGAATTTAGAGATAACCATTACAACTCATGAATAGATGTGACTGCTGTAAGAGCTTACAATCTAGGAACCTTTACCACAAGACTTCCCCTGATAACCTATGCTCTCAGCCTCAATTCTCAGAATTTGCACATTATAGTCAGTCCATATTAGTAAGGCATTATGTTTTTGTTTTTAATTCTGGATTATTTCACTCAGCATACTGTCCTCAAGGTCCATTCACTAGGTGCATACTTCACAGCTTCATTGCTCCTTGCTGCCGCTCAATATTCTATTGCATATAGACACCATAATAGTTCACCATTCCGTTTATAGGCCAAAGTACCCTTAGGTCACCTCCATCCATTGTGAATTGTGAATAGTGCTACCATAAACACCAGTGTGCAATGTCCATTCAGTCCCTGCTCTCAGTTCTTCCAAGTATATATCCAGTATCGGGGTTGCAGGACCATACGGCAACCCCATAGTTAGCTTCCTGTGGAACCACCACACTGCCTTCCAGATGGGCTGCACCGTTCTACTTCCCCACCAACAGTGAATAGGTGCATCCCTCTCTCCACGTTTTCTCCAGCACTTGTATCCCTCTGTTTATTTTTTAAACAGTTTTATTCACACACCATACAATCCATTCTAAGTAAACAGACAATGATTTCTGGTATAGTCACATTGTTATGCATTCACCACCACAATCTATATGAGGATATTTCCATTTCTTCTGCAAAGAAAGAGGAAAAGGAGAAAAAAATGAAGAATAAAAATATAAAAGATAGGAGAAAAATAAAAATAAACTAAAATACAATGAAAAGGTCAGACAAGAACACCACCACCAATAATCTCATATCACTCCCTTGTAACCTCCTCTTACAGACATTTAACTTTGATATATTGTCTTTGCTACAATTAATGGAAGCATCTTACAATGTTACCATTAATTATAGACTCTAGTTTGCATCAGTTGTATTTTTTTTCCAGGTATCATCCAATTTTCAACACCTTGCAATGCTGACATTCATTTGTCCTCCCTCTTTTAAAAACATTCTTATATTTTTACATTTAATTACCATCACTGACCACTCTAGGTTTCACTAAGTTATACAATCCCAGTCTTTATCTTCTATCTTTCCTTCTGGTGTCATACATGCCCTTAGCCTCCCTCTTTCTACCATACTCACATTCATCTTTGTTCAGAGTACTTAAAATATTGTGTTACCATCACACAGTTTTGCGCTATCCATTTCTGGATCTACACAATCAACCTGTTGACCCTTATGCATTCCTTGAGCATCAAATGCCCAATTTCTAACCTCTTTCTATCTTCTGATAACCTATATTCTCAACTTTAGCTCTGAAATTTCACTCACCAATGTTAGTTCATATTAGTGAGTCCATAGAGTATCTGTCCTTTTATTTTGGGCTAATTTCACACAATGTAACATCTACTGTCTACCATTGTGACTTTTGGAATTTCTATGTCATATCTTATTTTATTTTATTTTCCCTCACTCTCTCTTTTTACTCACTGATAATCTTATTTCTATTCTCTTCTCCAAACCTCTCTCTCCTGTCTTCTATCTGCCTTTAGTGTTCCCTTTAGTATTTCTTGTAGAGCAGGTATCTTGTTCACAAATCCTCTGTGTCTGTTTGAAAATATTTTAAACTCTCCCCAATTTTTAATACATTTCTTTTTGTGAAATTTAACATATACAGAACAGCGATAACTCTCAAAGTACAATTTAACAAGTAGTTAGCAAATTTCAAAGAATGTTACGGACAGTTCCACAATTTCAGTTATTTCCTTATTGTGATGTATAACATATATATAAAGGTGATATCTTCCAAAGTATGATTTAACAAATCATTATAAAGGAAATTTCAAAGAATGTTATGGGTTACATTTCCACAGTTTCATTATTTCCTTATTGTGAGACATAAGGTAAATACAGAAAGGTGATAAATTTCAAAGAACAATTTAATGAGTAGCTATAGAACAAATCTCAATGAATGTTATGGGTTACAGATCCACCATTTCAGTTATTTCCTTCTAGCTATTCTAATACTCTAGCATCTAATATATATATATATAAAGATACAATATTTGCAATCCTTTTTTAAATCCTATGTTGTCTGTTGCTACCCCTTCCTCTTGTTTAATCATTTTCTCTATCTTCAGGGGTGTCTAGGCAGTGACCACCCTAACTTGTCAACATTATGGGGAAGGGGGCTGCATCAGGTTGATGCTCTTAAAGAGGCTATTGTCTCTGGGTTTTAGGACTTGACTGGCATAGGAACATTCTGGTTGATTCAACTTTCTGAAAAATATACTTCGTGAGTGAAACTTCTATGGAGTCTCAGATAGGGACCTAGGTATTTTGCGATTACGGTTGGTTAGGGCTTAGCATACCGTCCCACTGCTTTCTTTTTAATGCATTTTTTTATTGTGAACTTTAACATGTATACATAACAGTGATAACTTTCAAAGTACGATTTAACAAGTAGTTAGAGAGAAAATTTCAAAGAATATCATGGGTCACAGTTCCACAGCTTCAGCTATTTCCATTATTGTAAAATATAACATGCACACAAAAAGGTGTTAACTTTCAATGTACAGCTCAACAAGCAGTTACATAAGTAATTTACAAAAATTGTTACAGTTACAGTTCCACAGTTTCATTCTTTCCTTATTATGCAATATAGGGTATATACGGAAAGCACAATTCAATGCACAATTCAATGAAAAGCCATAGAGCAAATTGCAAAGGATGTTATAGGTTACAGCTCCACCATGTCATTTAACTCCTCCCAGCTATTCCAGCCCCCCAGCATCTAAATATATATGTGTGTGTGTGTATATATATATATTTATTTATTTATTTATTTATATGAAGTTTCAGTATTCATAGACCTTTGTTAAATCTTACCTTGTTTGTTGATACTCCTTCCTTTCACTTAATCTCTTTCTCCATCTTCAGGGGTGTCTAGGCAGTGAGCACCCTAACTTGTTCATATTGAATGGGGGTGTCGACAGTATGGGGAAGGGGGCTGCATCTGATTGCTGTTCTTGAAGAGGCTGTTGCCTCTGGGTTTTAGGACCTGTCTGGCATAGGAACACTCTGGTGGATTTAAGTTTCTGAGAGATAAAACTTAACGAGTGAATATTTTATAGAATCTCAGGTAGGGGACCGAGGTATTTTGGGACTACTTTTGGTAAAGACATGGCCTACTGTGACCATTAGGGATGTCTAGCTGGAGCTTGCATAAGAGAAACCTCCAGGACAGCCTCTTGACTCTATTCATTTCCCTCATTTTTGAGGACAGTTTTGCCAGATATAGAATTCTTAGTTGGCAGTTTTTCTCTTTCAATATATTAAATTTATCACGTCACCGCCTTCTTGCCTCTGTGGTTTCTACTGAGATATCTGCATAGTCTTATCAAGCTTCCTTTGTATGTGATGGGTCACTTTTCTCTTGCTGCTTTCAGGATTCAATTTGTCTTTAACATTTGATAATCTGATTATTAAGTGTCTTGGACCTAGGTCATAGAATGTGATCAATAATTTTTATTAGCTGTGCTGTATTAGTTTCTTAGGGCTCCTGTAATGAATTACCACAAGTTGGGTGGGTTAAAACAACCAAAGTTTATTCTCTCATGGTTCTGAAGTCTAGAAGTCCAAAATCAAAGCATGGCAGGCCATACTCCCTCTGAAGACTATTGAGGAGAATCCTTCCTTGCCAACTCTAGCTTCTGATGGTTGCCTGTGCTCCTCGGCACCCCTTGATTTGTAAATAAATCTTGTCACATGGTCTTCTTCCCTGTGTGTCTCTATGTCTAAATTTCTCTCCTCATAAGGACACCAGCCATTGAATTAAGACTTACGCTAATCCAATAGGCCTCATCTTAATTTGATTACATCTGCAAATTTCCAAATAAGGTCATAGTCACAGGTTCTATGGGTAGAACCTGAATATATCTTTTTGGAGGGACAGAATTCAAACCACAATATGTACCAATTGCAGTGAAATTATTCTGGTCAATACCTCCTTGTCAGGATATTCATGAAGTATACTTGTCAGGAATGATTGGACAATGTCTGCCTTGGTTCTGATTAAGGTCTTCCCTTTTCCTGCAGAGAGTCATTGTATGATTATCTTCGACGCTCCAACACTACCCATCTGCTTTTACCACCTCCCATAGATGTACCGTGCCAGTTTGAATATATTATGTCCCCCCAAATGCCATTATCTTTGATGTAATCTTTTGTGGGCAGACATATCAGTGTTGATTAGATTGTACTTCTTTGAGTGTTTCCATGGAGGTGTGGCTCTGCCCATTCAACATGGGCCTTGGTGAGTTTATTGGAGCACTATATAAACTCAGACAGAAGGAGCGAGCTTGTCACAGCCAGAAGGGACACTTTGAAGAATGCACGGAAGCTGAGAGAGTAGCTGCAGATGAGAGACAGTTTGAAGACAAATGTTGAAAGCAGACTATTGCTCTGGAGAAGCTAAGAGAGGACAAACACCCGAAGAGAAACTAAGAGTGACATTTTTGAGGAACTGCAGCCTAGAGAGGAACGTCCTTGGGAGAAAGCCATTTTGAAACCAGAACTTTGGAGCAGATGCCAGCCACATGCCTTCCCAGCTAACAGAGGTTTTCCGGACGCCATTGGCCATCCTCCAGTGAAGGTACCCGATTGCTGATGTGTTACCTTGGACACTTTATGGCCTTAAGACCGTAACTGTGTAACCAAAAACCCCCTTTATAAAAGCCAATCCATTTCTAGTGTTTTGCATTCTGGCAGCATTAGCAAGCTAGAACACAACCCAATTGCAAAGATCTCTTGGTTCCTATCCCGTAATTGCTTCAAGTTCACCCTGGATTTGCATTTCCCAGCTGTTTCTGTTTTTCTGACTGGATACTCTGTTTAGATGCAAAGTCTCGGTCTTATCTTTTTAATGTTGATGTCCTCTGACGTCAAGTGAGAGAGTTTTTAGAATATTTGAATTTTGGCAGGGAAAGAACAACTTCCTAGCTGAGCTGTATCTGAGAGATTTTCATCCTTACCTATAAACCCTTTACCCTACAATTGCTTGCTATGCCTCCTTTAGAATATCTGTCCTGCTGCAGCAGACGGGCTTAAAAATTTTTATTTCTGCCTCATTACTGTTTTGTGGTTTAAGTATTTCATGAGTACACACATTCTGAGTACACAAGACTTTGAATTGTCCCTTTAGGAGTAACAGTAGATTGCTACTGCTCCTTCCATACCTTCTGCTGCAGACCCTATTATTTGCCTACTCAATATTATTCACCCCTTCTCCCTGCTAATAAATTCCACTTCTGTTCAAGGCAGGAATGTGCCCAGCCCCAGATGAGAGTCTCACTTTTCCAACCTCTACTGCAGATTTTAGTGATTCTGCTACATAGTTCTGGGCAATAAAATATAAGTGGAATTCTTCCTTGGAAGGTGTTTGTTTGTTTTGTGATAAGGACATCCTTGGCTAGCTGGATCACTCTGATAATTGTCTTCTTCTTGACTTGAAAATTTCTATTATGCCGGAACTGGTGCATCCATCCTGCAACCCAGAGTCATCAAGCATGAGAGAAAGAGCAAGGATGACACAGACTGACTGTGACACCATCAAGCCCCTGAACTAGTGCTAGCAGCTGCCACCTCCAGATTTCTTGTTATGTCAGAAAAATAAGCCTCTATTTATTTAAACTATTAAAAGTTGAGGTTTTTGTTATTTGTAAGTGAATGATTCCTTCTTAATACCCTTATCCTCTGCTCCCCATAAAAACTTACTAATCGTAAAGTTGGATGCAAAAGAAATAATTTTTATTGAATTATATTTCTTAGACTAGCATTATATTGTGAATTATTAAAAGGTGCTCCATAAAAAAGGGTTTGATAGTCAAGTAAATTCAAGGAACACTGAGATAAACAATTAATGGGTTTTCTTTACAGCAGATCTTCAGACTTCTTTTTTTAAATGTCAGTTTTCTTTGTGACTCTATAAAAGGGGTGTATAGTTTACACCATTTCCCAAGTTTATTTAACCTTGGAACCTATATTAGTTATCTATTGCTGTGTAACAAATTATCCCCAAACTTAGCAGCTGAAAACAATAAATGTTTATTACCTCACAAGTTCTGTGGGTCAGGATCTGAGAGCAGCTTAGTCAGGTGGTTCTGGTTTGAGTTCTGCCATGAGGCTGCAGGTAAGGTGTTTGCCATGGCTACAGGCATTTAAACACTCCATTTGGGAGTACCAGTCCCTAAAATTACTCATATAACCATTGAGAAGCTACAAGGAGTTTAGCCCACTCTACAGTTAGAGGGACCTGTTGGTCCTCATGAGACTTCCCTCCCTTTTGATACCAACTGCAAAATTCTGGGGGTTTCCCAAACCAAGCTTGGGTTTGAGAAATCATAGAAGGACTCACAGAACTCACCGTAAACTGTTATACTTTATTACAGGGAAGGGATACAAATTTGCACCAGCCAAAGGAAGTCCGGTTGAGATTCAGAGGTGGATAGGACTTCCTCCTATCCCAGGGAAGTCATGGATGGCATTAACTCCTTCCAGCCACAGCGTGGGACAAAATGCACAGAGTATAGCCAGCCAGGGAAGCTCATCCGAGCCTTTGGTGTCAGAGTTTTTACTGGGGCCTGGCCATGTGGCTGAACTTTTGTTTCCAGTCTCTCTGGAGATTGGTCTCAACCTGTAGTTTCCAGTTCCTCTGGAGGTTGGAACTGTTACCTATGGCCAAAAGCCCAATCATGAATCACATTGTTAGACTGCCTTGTGCCCAAAGCCCCCAGGCAAACAGAGATTCTCTTATCATACTTGGCAGGACATTCCAGGGGCCTAGAGCTTACTTCCCAGTAGCTGAGAGCAACGGCCAGACCTCTCCTGGGGGAAGGTTAATTATTCATTGCACCCAGGCCTTGGAAGATCTGCTTCCAAGCTCACTCTTAGAGTTGTTGGCTGGAAGCCTCTGTTCCTTGCCACGTGGGCCTCTCCATGGGCAGCTGCTTCTCTCAGTGTGAGGGACAGAGAGAGAGTCCAAGACAGAAGACATAGTGTTTTAATAATCTCATCTTGGAAGTGACATCCCATCTAACATATTCTCTTCATTAGTATGAATCAATAAATGTAGCTCACACTCAAGGAGAGGGGATTACACAGGATGTGATCTCCAGGAATTGGGTACCACTGGGGCAATTTAGAGGCTGCCTGCCACAAAACACTATTCTTTTTTTATAGGATGCCCAATAGCATTTCAGAGATAACACTGTTCTGTAGCTCATAGCTTCAGAAATAATGAAGCAGGAACAAACTAGGCACCACCAGAGGGACAATAACTTTTGGCTCATTCCCTCTCCTAGGCAAATAAGCTAGCCAGAATGACTCTCTGGAAATGGTGGGCAACAGAAGAAAGGGATGACTATGCTCGAGCTACTCTCATGGTATAGTTGGAGGGGCTGAATGCAGATGACACAAGAGGAGAATATTTATTGAAAATATTCACCAAGTGCCCAGCTAGCTGCCTAGCATTTGCTGGGTGCTGAAGTTCTCAAGGATACATCAATGCATCTGTAACTAAGCCTCAACAGGCTGAGATGTGCAATAAGACAGGTGAGACCACACAGAGAAGTCACCTAGGTACAGTGGTTTATGAATATAAGTGTTATGGGGTGGGGGGAGGATGTATGTTAATGGGCATGAACAAGATTTCAGGAAGAGGCATTATTCAGACACCCTGGGGTAGGAGGTGATTTGTGTGCAGTAAAGAGAGCTTACCAACCTGGCTGAAGCCTGGAGTCTGTAGGAGAGAAGAATGGAGGCCATGCTGGGGCTGTCAGAGGGGCTTGAAAGCCAAGTGCAATCAATATTCTAAGCAAAGGGAAGTCTTTGCAGGAGCTTGGGTGGAAACTCATGCTCTAGGAACCGGCTCAAAGTAAGGTAGTGGGCCTGATCTCCCCAAGCATCACAGTGGAGGGCATCTCTTTTGACTCCCCAGAATAATCGTAGATCACCTGAGCTACCTGTCCTAGACCAACTCTAAGCCTAATTATCCACCCCCCTCCCCCAGATTCCTGCTCCAGAGAAGCAGCCTCATATGAGTCTTCCAGCACCTTCTTTGGTTATTTATAGCCATATTTCTAAGTAATGTGTGTATACAGTTATTTCTTAATGTATCAAGTTGCATAGTATTAACTGATGTTCCTAAACGTTTAATAGAATTCCTCAGTCAGGCTCTTAGGTCTAGCTAGTGCTTATACATTTTTTAAAAACTCAAAACCTTCAATGGTAATTGTTCTAGTTTGCTAATGCTGCAGAATGCAAAACACCAGAGATGGATTGGCTTTTATAAAACAGGGGTTTATTTGGCTACACAGTTACAGTCTTAAGGCCATAAAGTGTCCGAGGTAACACATCAGTAATCGGGTACCTTCACTGGAGGATGGCCAATGGCGTCTGGAAAACCTCTGTTAGCTGGGAAGGCACATGGCTGGTGTCTGCTCCAAAGTTCTGGTTTCAAAATGGCTTTCTCCCAGGACATTCCTCTCTAGCAAGCTTGCTCCTCTTCAAAACATCACTCACAGCTGCACTGAGTTCCTTCTCTTTGAGTCAGCTCATTTATATGGCTCCACTGATCAAAGCCCACCCTGAATGGGTGGGGCCACGCCTCCCTGGGAATATCTCATCAGAGTCATCACCCACAGCTGGGTGGGGCAAATTGCAAGCAAATCTAATCAGCACCAAAACGTCTGCCCCATAAGACTACATCAAAGAATACGGCTTTTTCTGGGGGACATAATACATTCAAATCAGCACAGTAATTGATCTGTTCAATTTTCCATTTTTTATGAGGCCAATTTTGAGAACTGCTATTTTCCTAGAAAGTCAACCATTTCATTCATGTTTCCAAATTTATTTGCATAATTTTGAGCAAAGTAGTCTTTATAATGCTTCCAATTTCCTCTAACAGGATCAACATTTTTCTCCAATAATAATTCTTATTTTGTATATTTGTTGCTCATACATTAAAAAAAAAGTCCAGTTAGCTAAGTGTAATTTTTGTTGTTGTAGTTGCTTTTCAATGAACCACATTTTATTTATCAATTTCATAATTTTTTCACTTTTGAGATCATTAATTTCTGCTTTTATTTTTATCAATAATTCCTTCTGTTTCTATACAACTTTTTACTATGAGTTTTAAATGTTTTGGAATTTAGTTTTGATTTCCTCTTCAACCCAGGAGTTAAGGATAGGATCTTCCCCTTACCCATTAGTGTTTCTATCTGCTATTTGTTTCACCATTTCTTTTTCTCTGTATTTCTTGTGGTGCATTTAATAGAGTCTACACTGTTTTTTCTTCTTTTTTGAATGTTATTCATCTTTGAATGAGATGAGTTCTTCCTAGAACAGCTGTTTACAAGATGAACAGTCCTGTACTCCAAAGGGTTTTCCTTATAACACATGTTGGCTCTGAGTGGGGTTTTCAGTCTTCAGGTTTCTATAACCAACAGAGCTTCATCTCTGCTTATGGAGGGGCACCCTCTACCTTCCACAGGTGTCTTTAGGTTTTCTTTTGTTCAAAATGATATCTGCATTATGTTTCTCTGCCTCTTAGTTACCTCTGGGTGATTTCTAAGAAGAGAAGAGGGAAATGCATCTTTACTCTAGACCATTTTAAAACCAGATGTCCTGATTTTCACCTTTTTGAAAATTGGACATCTGGCTTAGTGCTTTAGTGATTCCATTGAAGTAGTGACTCTTCTTTTTGTGCTGAGCATGGGGCCTCATGGTAGGGCAATTCAAGGATAATTAAAACAAAGTATTTTTCTTCTAGAGGCCACCAGAAGTCTAGGGCAGAAGGCTGACGGGTATTATAATGGAGGTATAGGTCAATACTGCCAAAGTTAAAAGGAGGGAGACGAATCGGCTGCCTGGGAGAGAGAAGCTGTCGTGGAAGATGTGGCTTTTGAGCTTGGCCTCTAAGGGTCAGCACAAACTTTGCACGACTTGGTGGGGAAATCAAGGAAATTGTGAAAGCCAGTAATTCTCAACCTGAATGCATATCACGTGGCATTAAGCAACTACCAAGAGTTCTGGTTCTGGGTAAGATGGAGTAAAAGCACATTTTGCCCTGTCTCTCCTACTGAAAGTATCTAAAAAACCTGTACAGAATGCATGAAGCAGCTGTTTGAGGACACTAAGAAGTCAATAGTGCTTATATATTGCCAGGTGAATTGGGGATTGTATTAGTTAGGGTTCTTTAGGGAAACAGAACCAACAGGAAATGTCTGTAAATATGAGATTTTATAGAAGTGTCTCATGCAATTGTGGGGATGCATGAGTTCAAATCCCATAGGGCAGGCAGTGAGCTGGAAAATCCGATGACGGTCTTCAATGAACTCCCCAGGAGAGTCTGGCTGGCTGAAGAAATGAAAGTTCTCTTTCTCCTCCCTTAAAAATCTTCAACTGATTGGATTAAATCCAGCTGATTGAATTCTTTCACTGTGGAAGACACGCCCTTTGTTGATGTGATCAGCCACAGATGCAGTCAATCGACTGATGATTTAATAAACCAGCCTTCTAGTTTATTAACCAGCCACAAATGTCCTTGTAGTAACGGTTAGGCCAGTGCTTGTTTGACAAGACACCTGGACACCATCACCTGGCCAAGTTGACACATGAACCTAACCATCATGGGGATGAAGCCCAGAATTTGAAGTACTACTGAATCAGCAATGAGTTTAACAATTTTTTTTACTCCAGTGTCCCCCCACCTGAACTCAAAGCAGCCCAAAACCTAGAAGTGGGCACTGAAGCACAACCAGAGACGGCTCCAGGAGAAACTTCCTAGTTTTGTCTCAAGGAACAGGCAACAGAACTCTTAACATCCAGAGTGCAGAAATCCCCACTCTACTTTTTACCCCTTATCTCCATTCTTGAACGTGCCAGTGCTCTATTTCTTGAACGTGCCAGTGCTTGAGAAACCTTGTTGCAGTAGCAACAGGAACTTTCAGTAGCCAAAACTCTGAGGAAGGAGAAACTTCCTCTCTGATCGGTGGAGCCATGGTCACAAAAGGGTAACGCAAACCCTCATTTTTTTTCTCTCTTTGTCCTCTGCTGCTTTTCTCTAGGTGTGAGCACCACCCAGAAGTATACAGCACAGTGGGATAATGAAAACTCCAGCTTTCTGGACAGAGGACTGAAAAGGGAAGCCCTAGAGAACCAGAAAGTGCTGGGGAAATCATGGAAAGGAAGGAGCTCAGGAAAGTAACTCCACTTTTTAGAAGCACCTCTGACCCGTGCATGCATATTTCTGATCCTCATTGGTATACCAAAGACTTTGAGAATTGAACTAACAGATAGAAAATTGCCCAGGCCCCAAAGTAGTTCCAGGGTGTCATACATGTGGGAAGGATCTACATGGTGCTGAAGGTTTTGTGAATATTAATGACATTGAAACCATAGCCCACAAAGGCAAGTTGGAAGTTGCAACCTGAACTGAACCAGGTTAATTGCCTACCAAAACAAAGTCAACATTTTCCATTGGATTTAAATAAGACCCAGAGTCTCATAACATAATATCCAAATGTTCAGCATAATATCCAAAATTATCCAGCATGTGAAGAACCAGGAAAATTTCAACTCCCAAGGGAAAAGATAAACAATAGATGGAAATGCTGAGATGATACTGATGTCAGAATTATCTGACAAAGACTTTAAAGCAGCTACTATACAAATGCTCCAATATGCAATCATGAATGCTCAAAAATGAAAAAAAAATAGAAACTCTTAGCAGAGAGATAGAAGACATAAAAAGGAACAAAATATACATTTTAGTACTGAAAAATACACTAATTGAATTTAAAAAAATACTAGATGGGCTCAATACCAGAATGGAGATGACAAAGGAAAGTATCAGTAAACTTGAAAAATAGGTCAGTAAAAATTATACAATATGGACAACACAGAGTAAAAAGATTGAAGAAAAGAAAAAGAATGAACAGAGCTTTATGGACCCGTGGGACAATAACAGTCTGATATTGATGTCATTGATGTCTCAGAGGGAGAAGAAGAATAGTTCAGTGTAGAAAAATATGTTTGAAGAAATAATGGCTGAAAACTCCCCAAATCTGGGTGAAAGACATAAATCTACGGATTCAAGAAGTTCAGTGAACCCCAAACAGGGTGAATCCAAAGAAATCCATGTGCAGACACATTATGAGCAAACTCCCGAAAACTAAAGACAATGAACAAATCTTGAAAGCAGCTAGAGAAAAATGACACATTATCTACAGATAAACAGTGATTAAAATAACTGCAGATTTCTCCTCAAAACCCATGGGGGACAGATGGAAAGGGCACAACATTTCTTAAGTGCTGATAGAAAAGACCTGTAAACCCAGAGTTCTATACCCAGAAAAAATATTTCTCAGGAATGAAGATGAAGTAAAGGCATCTTCAGACAAAAACAACATGAGAAAATTCATCACCAGCAAACCCATGCAAAAAGAGTTGCAAACAGAAGTTCTTTAGACAGAAGGAAAATAATACCAGAAAGACACCTGGATGTCAAGAATTGAAGGAAGAGGAGTAGAAATGGTGAATATCTGGGTAAGTATAATAGATTCTTCTTCTTCTCTTGAGTGCTTTAAAATATGTTTGATGTTGAAAAACAAAAATTATAACATTTTCTAATGGGGTTTCAATGTACAATATATGAAATACAGAAAACAATTACAACATAAAGTGGTGTGTGAAAAGGGGTATGGTGCCAGGGTTTCTACAGTCCATTTGAAGTGGGAACGACCCTGTTAAGAAAATGCTAAATCTAAGTTACAGACTGGGAGAAAATATTGTAAATCATATATCTGACAAAAGACTTGTATCCAGAATTTGTAAGGAACCCTCACAATTCTGCAATAAGACAACAAGCAACTAAATTTGAAAACCGGGCATAAACTTGAATAGACATTCCACTGATGAGGACATATGGATGGCAAATAAACCCATGAAAAGATGTTTGGTGCCATTAGTCATTAAGGAAATGCAAATTAGAACCTCAATGAGATAACTTTACACACATATTAGAATAGCTGAAATAAATATATCGACAATACCAAGGACCAACAAGGATGCAGAACCATTGGAACTCTCATACATTGCTGAAAGGAATGCAAAATGGTACAATGACTCTGGAAAATAGTTTGGAAGTTTCGCATAAAGTTAAACATACACTTGCCAAATGACCCACCATTTTCACTCTTGGGTATTTACCCTAGAGAAATGAAAACTTATGTTCATGCAAAACCTGTATCCAAATATTTTTAAAACTTTATTTTTAACAGTCAAACAGCAGAAGCCACCAAATGTCCTTCAGCAGGTTAATGGATACACAAATCATTGTTCATGTATAAAATGGGATACTACTCAGCAATAAAAAGGAATGAACTACTGATATACACAACAGCCAGGATGAATCTCAGAGCTTTTGGATTTTATAAAGCTCCATAGAGCAGTGGGGATGGAAAGGAAAGGCCCAGAGGTGAGAGATAATGCCTTGTAAGTCTGAATGTGTTCTCTGATAATACTCATTTCCCCTCACTTCCTGAGAGGGCTTCTTTCTTCCCAGCTGCTACCCAATTTTCTCATTGTCTGGCACAATAAACTTACTAGATCCAGAAGCTGAATATTTAACCATATAATTTCCTCCTGTCTTCTTCTGTTATCAGTCATCATTTGCACACTTTTAACTTAGGACAGGGGTCTGTTTACCTCCTGCTTGTATTTATGTAGTGTGCCCTGTCTTCTATGCATGGATTTGAACACTCCACAGCTGTATGCCTTTGCTCATGCTATTTTCTGTCTTCTAGAAGATGTATTCTCCTTTCCTTATGCAATAACTTCATGCTTAATTATTTTGAATGTAGAGACTGGACCCATTCCCCAAACACTTCTAAGCAATGAAGCCTGGAAAATATGAATGAGACCTTTGTACCACCTCGGTGACAATCAGGAAGAGGATAAGAAAGGGGAGAATTGTGCACGTCCTTATGGGTTCAAAAGTGGAAACTGGGAAGGAGCTAAGAAGAACAGGCAGGAATAGAATTCCAGAGACAGCATGGAAGACTGGACTCCTTTGCATTGTTTGGACAACATGGGATTTGAAGCAGGTGAGTTCTGTGGACCATCCCACTTCTAACATTTGGTGGTTCTACAATGCTGACAGAAGATAATGTAACTCTGGGAGGGAGATGCTTTGAGTCATTTACACATTATTGTAAATTAATTCAATGAACTTGCTTTCTTAGAAACTGACATAGTCTGACTGAAGAAAAATGAGTCTTGATGAGAATGCAAGAATAAAGCATGCAATTTGGAAGCATGGGGGTACTTTTTAAGGAAAGGTCAGATGGAGGTCAGAGCCCTACAAGAGGGTGTGATGGAGTTCTCTTATCTTCATTTTAGAGTTGAGAATCGATACGTTACCCAGCAAACAAGGGAGGCACTCTGAATTTGAATGCAGGAGTGTAAAATTCCCAAGTTTAGATGAAAAGTGCTCTGGAAGTGAAACAAAGGTGCAGGCGGGAAGGAGAGGATGGAGTGCATGGACTAGAAAATTTGATTAGGTCAAGTTGAGGACACTTCTTTTCTAAATTTATTATTTTAGTTTATTGTGGTATGTATAAATGTGTATAAAATTTTCAATTTTAACCATTTTAAGTGTACAATTCAGCAGCATGAATTACATTCACAATGTCGTATCGTACCACCACCACCATCCATTACCAAAACAGTTTCATCACTCCAAACAAAAACTCCCTACCTGTGAAGCAATTAGCTGCACACTTCCCCTCCCCTCAGGCCCTGGTAGCCACTAATCTACTTTCTGTCTGTATGAATTTGCTTCTTCTAGGCATTTCTTATAAGTGGAATCATATAGTATTTGTCCTTTTGTGTCTGGCCTCTTTCACTCAGCATGTTTTCAAGGTTCGTGCACTTTGTACTTTGTATCAGAACTTCATTTCTTTTGTAGCTGAATAATAGTCCATTATGTGTATATACCTGCTTTGGTTTGCTAAAACTGCCAAATGCAAAATACCAGAATTGAATTGGCTTTTACAATGGGGGTTTGTTAGTTCACAAATTTACAGTTCTATGGCCATGAAAATGTCCAAATTAAGGCATCCAGAGAAAGATATCCTGACTCTGAGGAAAGGCCGATGGCATCCGGGTTCCTGTCAAATGGGAAGGCACATGGTGACGTCTGTTGGCCCTTCTCTCCAAAATGTCTCTGGGCTTCTGGGTCTCTTAGCATCTCTCAGCTCTCTTCAAAATGTCTCTGCCTTTCATCCTCTCACTGAGGATGCCAGTAAACTAATTAAGATCCACCTTGAATGGGGGGGGGGTCACATCTCCATGGGAGTCATCTAATCAAAAGATCCCACCCACAATTAATCTGCACCCTCAAGACTGGATTAAAAGAACATGGCTTTTGTGGGGTACATAATAGATTCAATATCAAATTCTGTTTATCCAGTCATCTGCGGACAGACACTTGGGTTGTTTCCACCTTTTGGCTATTGTGAATAATGCTGCAATGAGCACTGGTGTACAAGTATCTGTTTCAGTCCCTGTTTTAAGTTTTTTTGGGTATACACCTAGGAGTGGAATTGCCGGGTCATATGGTAATTTTATGTTTAACTTTTTCGAGGAACCGCCAAACTGTTTTCCACAGAAGCGGCACCATTTTCCATTCCCACTAGCAATCCATGAGGGTCTCAATTTCTCCACATCCTCTGAAACACTTGTTTTTTTTTTCCATTTTGAGGACACTTTTGCACCCAAGTCATCGCTTCCTAGTTTCTGTGCTCCTGGGCCAGCACCCAGGATGAGGCAGTGATGGCTTCGGCAGGATGGTCTCAGAAGTCGGGGGACTTTCTATGCAGCCGTCAGTTCTCAGCAAGGCAAAGCATTTGAGGGAGGGTAACAGAAGATTTATTCAGCTTTTCTGAAATGAGGGATTTTAGAGAGTTTGACTGAACAGCTGGAACTGGCAAGTCCAAACAAGTGAGTCACACCAAGTGTCCTGCATTTGTACAATTCTGCGGTTCCTGAGTAATATCTCTGCATATACTGGCCATTTAGTTCCCGGTGCGTCAGGTACTGACGGGGAGAGAATAGTTCTGTTAACCTAAAGTCCTCAGAGACATGGCTTCAGCTGCAGACAGAATCATATATAGAAAGGTCTTATTTGCATAAATCTAGAAAGCAACAGTTTCTTTCTACCACTGGGCGGCAGTCTGGTGTTCCTCTTTGTTTCTCTGAAGGGGCAATATTTTCCCGTCCTAAGGAAACAAATTCCTCCGGACTCGTTTTCTCTCCACCATGCCCCCTTCTGAGCTTCAGCTGTGTGTGTGTGTGTGTGTGTGTGTGTGTGTGTGTGTGTGTGTGTGTGTGTGTGTGTGTGTGTGTGTGTGTGTGTGTGTGTGTGTGTTTAGGTCTTTGTTTTATTAACAAAGATTTGTAATGAATTAAAAAAACGGAGAATGCAAGCTTAACAAAGATTTGTAATGAATTAAAAAAACGGAGAATGCAAGCTTAACAAAGATTTGTAATGAATTAAAAAAACGGAGAATGCAAGCTTAAACACAACACCGTCGGGGAAATCCGTTTTTAGGCTGAGATGTAAAATACTTCGACTCAACATATTCCTAGATACTTTTTGAGGGACGAGCTGGCGATTTTTGCCCAAGGGCAGGCAGGCGGAGGGAGCGGAAGAGGGGGCTGCTCCGCCACCTGGTGGACAGAATGGCACCTGCCGTTTGTAAACTGGATGCAGGGGTTCGCAGATTTGTAGATTTTATGAATTGTAAAACAAGACAAAAGTAAAAACAATCAAGCAAGTAAACAAAACATAAAAAGACTGACTAAATATATAAAGCCAATATGCTTGCCAAATTTTTATTTCACGAAGTAATATTTAAAAACTGGCATCTACATTCAGTATCATCTTAAAATAACTCTCAAACAAGGACAATAACTCTCAAAGAGAAAGTGTTATCTGAGAAAAGAGGACAGCCCATTTAACTGGATATTTAGCTTAATGGAAATATCATTACATTCTTCTTATTTTTATAATTTTGTTACAAAATTCCATGGTATGGTACTGCTTTAAGGATTGATAGTTAAGAATCACTGGCCTTAAATCCTTCATATAATTAATTTAAGTCATTTATAACTATCTGGGGACTGTGAAATATTTCGACATAGGGACTTAGAGATGTACCACCATATTTAAAAATGTCTTTAGTGGCTATTCTCAACCAAATATTTTCTTTTAAAAAATTTGTCATTATTTCACTGTTTCTGAGTCTTGAAAATTCCTGTGGACTTCTCATAGTTTTCCCATCTTTTCATGGCTGAGGCGTTAGGCTTCCTTCTAGTATCATCACAGTAATTACCTGGTGGTTACATGTTATCTCTAAATTTTGATTGTAAAAATCATGCTTGAACACCTACCATGTCGTTATATGTGTACTTACTTTGTGAAGTGCATATGTACTATTATGCATTATGCACATTACAACACATATGCAAAATAGAAAAATTTCACAGTTTAAGTTTGGTGGAATGAGTTATTACTCCAACTTAGACATGCTCATTTTATTCGGCATTCCTGTGGCTGCAAACCCGCTGTAAATAGGATCTCTCACAGATGTTAATTTTAGTTAAGGTGTGGTACAACTGAATGAGGATGGGCCTTAATCCAGATTGCTGGAGGCCTTTACGATTGGAAGAAATTCAGACAACCTGAATTTCCCTGAACGGGGAGGAGCCAGGAGCTGGGAGCCTGAAGGCAACAGACCTGGATGAGAAAAGAGATCATCTCCATGTAACTGGAGGCCAAGGATCAGTCATGTGCCTGTTTGAATATACTATGTCCCCACCAAAGCCATATTCTTTAATGCAATCTTGTGGGGGCAGATTGATTAATCTTTTGATTAGGGTGTGACCTCTTGATGGAGTGTTTCCATGGAGATTTGGCCCCACCCATTCAGGGTGGGTCTTGATTGGTTTACTGGAGTCTTTTAAAAAGAGCTAACACAGACCCAGATGTTACTGACACTTAGAGATGCTTAGAGATGCTTGGAGTTGTGGACAGAAAGACGTTTGGAGATGCTAAGTTTAGGATGCACAGGAGCAGAGAGAGGACAAAACACCCCAAGAGCAGCTGACAGAGACATTTTGAAAGCAGATGCTTGGAGACGTTTGGAGATACTAGCCCAGAGTTTGCTCCAGAGGAGCTAAGAGAGACGAGCCCAGAGACATTTGGGAGAACACCATTTTGAAACACAACATGGAAGCAAAGGACCAGCAGACGCCAGCCATGTGCCTTCGCAGCTGACAGAGGTGTTCCAGATGCCATAGGCCTTTCTTCAGTGAAGTTATCCCCTTGTTGATGCCTTAATTTGGACACTTTTATGGCCTTAGAACTTTAAATTTGTACCCAAATAAATTCCCTTTATGAAAGCCAATCCATTTCTGGTATTTTGCATTCCTGCAGCATAAGCAAACTGGAACAAGTTAGCACTAGAATGTTACAAACTTTGGGGAGAAAGTATCGCCTTGCTGTTGCCTCGAGTTTGGACTTCTAGCCTCAAAACCATAAACCGTGAGCCAATAAACTGCCATTGTTTACGCCAACCCATTGTGTTCATCACAGTAGCCTATTGATCTAAGACATTAGGCATGTAATCTCTTTGCATCTTAGTTTCCTCATTTGTAAAATGGGGAATAATAACAGTATCTAACTAATGCAATAATATTTAGCTTTGGGGAAGCTAAATATTATTTGGATGTTAATTCTTCCAAAATTAACATACAGTCACAATCCCAAGGCAATTCTTTTGCACTTCTGTTCACCTAGGAGACGAAGCAGAAGAAAATATTTAAGGAAAATTTGA
The DNA here is from genome assembly GCF_015220235.1 of Choloepus didactylus. Taxonomy (NCBI): domain Eukaryota; kingdom Metazoa; phylum Chordata; class Mammalia; order Pilosa; family Megalonychidae; genus Choloepus; species Choloepus didactylus. The sequence continues at coordinate 138,003,354 of NC_051312.1, read as the reverse complement.
AAAGTGGTGCAAAAAGGGGAATTTCCTAGCAGATAGTGAAACATCTAATGCTATAACACTTAAAATAGTGTGCCACTGGGGCCAAAATAGAAAAATGCATAGAATAGAGAGAGATCAGAGACGGGAAAGATCCTAGTAATTAGTGTGTTTTAATGGCAGCTCTTCAGATCAATGTGGAATGAATATAACAGTCAATAAATTGTGCTAGGACAATTGGTAAAAATGAATTCTTTGTTTCACGACGCTCCACAATATTAACTCCATGCTTGTTAAAAAGTTAAAAGTTTAAAAAAAAGACAAAAGAATTAGGACAAAATCTAAGTAAATATTGATCTGGTAAAAGATAAGACCCTTCGAAGCATAAAAATAAAGGGAAAGCCATAAAAGCTAACACTAATAGAATTGATTTCACAAAATTAAATATTTATCAATGTCAAAAAATTAACACCAAAAAAGTCAAATGACAAACTGAGAAACATATTCATGATGTGTATTGGAAATAATTTAAAAACAATTGTAGCAATAAAGATTGGCAAGGTTATAGTATAGATCAGAGATCTGCAAACTTTTTCTGCAAAGAGCCAGCTGGTGAATGTTTAGGCTTTGCAGGCCGTATCTTCTCTGTCGTGGCCACTCAGCTATGCCACTGTAGTGGGAAAACAGCCATAGACAAAACATAAACAAATGAGTGTGGCTGTGTTCCAATAACACTTCATTTATAGACAGTGAAATTTGAATTTCGTGTAATTCTCATGTCTCATGAAATGTTTTCCTTCTTTCGATTTTTTTCCAGCCATTTAAAAATGTAAAAGCCATTCTTAGCTTGCATTGCAGGCCACTGTTGGCCAACAGCTAGTGAAGATACACATTCTGAAAGGGGCTTCAGGACGCTTTCATGTTTTAGAGGTTGACGAATTGCATTTGGTCTACTACTAGGACTTGCCAGAAAATAATCTGGGGATTTGAGACAAAGAGCGTACTGATATTCAGCAGAGAATGCGCTGTCCCCAAGTGTTTTTTGGGTCTGGTACCCCCGGGTGAGCTGGATGCATGTGGTTGTGGCACAGGCTCGGGGTCTAAGAGTCTGCCCTAGAGCTGGAGAACCGAGATGGATGCAAGAGTTGTGAGGAGGGTGGAAGTGAGTGTATGGAAGGTCCAGAATGAAAGGAAACAGAGAGGCTCTGACCTGTGCAACTGAAACAGGGACAAGAGGAGTTGCTATTGGGAAGAAGTGACCAGCTCTGTTGTGACCACCATTGGAGGGAGCAGAAAAACACTCAGGTGACTATTTCCAAGGGAGAGCTGGAGCAAGGCAGGGGTATGGATTTGGGAGATATCTGAGGCATAGCTGGCAGAACCCAGAACTTGGGACAATGCCCAGGATTGGAACAAGAAGAGGAAGAGGACTAGCTATTGATCTGGTTCACAATGCTCAGGCCCTGGATCCACTGGGCATTGTACAGGGTGCAAGTCTCACAGGAATAGTATGAGAATCAAATGAGATCACATTCGATGAAGTGTTTCAACACCTTGGGCTCCTATTACTGAGACCAAAGAGTTAAGAGATGTAAGAGGAGAAGCTGGAGAAGGATACAGGAAAGAGAATTTCAAGGCTACATGCCTGAGTGTAGACTGGCAGGCTGTGGCTCCTAGTTATGCTGTGGGGGGTCCTCATGGGAGGTGATATTTGGGGTCTAGTAACTGCAGAAACTAATCATTATGGTGATTTTTAAAATTTGTTAATTAAAAGGTTTTCTTGTTCTTATTCTGAAATGTTAATTTGGATCAATTAGAGCCTCCATGATAATTTGGTTTCCTGGGAGATGCCAGGATTGACAGAGAATTCCCAGGCTCCTGCCTCTGCTCAGCCGGGACCTCATTTGCCTTAACCACGGTCTATCCCACCTGCCTCCTACACCCACAGACCTAGGTGGATGGTTAAGCAGCCTGCTGGGAGCCCTAAGAACCTCCTCTCAATCTGACCAGATCCTTTTCAAGACAGCTCCCACTTCTTAGAGTTCTGAGATTCAGAGTCAGAGGCGTCCAATTCATTCTTACACCATTTTGATGTGGGGTCATGGGTTTTGTTTGATAATGTTATTCAACTCTTCTGTTTCCTGAAAGATTTTCTTTCTATCTGTTCTATGAATTACTCTGATAAGCATATTGAAATCTCCAATGACAATTGCTTATTAGTCTATTTCTCATTTTAATTCTATCAACTTTTGCTTCATGAATTTTCAGATTCTGTTGTTAGATGCTTATACACTAAAAAATTTTAATCCTCTGGTTCTAGTGGTCATTATGAAATGTCCCTCTTTATCCCAAGTAATATTCTTTATCTTAAAGTCTATTTTGTTTGATGTTAATATAGCCACTCCTCTCTTATACTTACTGGTTGCATAGTATACCTTTTTCTATATTTTTGCTCTCAACTTATTTGTGTTATGGAGTTTAAAGCACATCTTTTGTAGACAGCATGTAATAGGATAATAGCATTTTGCTTTTTCTTTTTATCCTGTCAGATAATCTGCATTATGATTGAAGCATTTAGCCCATTAATATTTAATGTAATTGTTGCTATGGTTAAATTTAGGTCTGTTCTATTTGTTTTCTATTTATCTCATTACTTTTTTGTTTCCATTTTGCCATAACAAATATTTTTAGTTATGCCATTTTATTCATCTACTGACTTTTTAGCTATATTTCTATTAACTTCTGTTAACAACTTGCATTAGTGTGGTCCATCTGTTACAATTCATGAAAGAACATTTTTATAGTTGTTTTAATAACTATAGTCTACCATATATAATAGGGTTCACTGTGTAGTATAGTAGTGTTTCTTTAAAAACATTTAATTCTAGTAACATATATACAATCTAAAACTTGCCCTTTTAACCACCTTCAAATATATAATTCAGTGCTGTTAATTACATGACAATGTTGTGCTACCATCACCACTATTCATTACCAGAATTTGTCTATCAACCCAAATAGAAACTGTACAAATTAAGCATTAACTCCTCATTCCTTATGCCCACCTCTGGCTGTGGTAACCAGTATTTTAGTTTCTGACTCTATGAGTTTGGCTTATTCTAATATTTCTTAATGTTGAGTTCATAGAATATTTGTCCTTTTGTGACTGGCTTCGTTCATTCAGCATGGTGTCTTCAAGGGTCATCCATGTTGTCACATGTATCAGAACCTCAATCCTTTTTTTTTTCGGTTGGATAATATTCCATTGTATATATGTATATACCACATTTTGTTTATCCATTATCAGTTGATGGACACTTGGGTTGCATCCATCTTTTGGCAATTTTAAATAATTCCTCTATGAATATCAGTGTGCAAATATCTGTTCTAGTCTCTGCTTTCAAGTTTTTGGGTGTATGCCTATAAATGGGATTGCTGGGTCTTATGGTAATTCTATATTTAACTTTCTGAGGAACTGTTAAATTGCCTTACACTGTGGCTGCCCATTTTACATTTCTACCAACAATGAATGAGTGTTCCTATTTCTCCACATACTTTCCAACACTTGTAATTTTCTGTTTTTTAATAGTAGCCATTCTAGTGAGTGTGAAATGTAACTCATTGTGGTTTTATTTGCATTTCTGTAACAGCTAAAGATATTGTGCCAGTTTGGATGGTATTATGTCCCCCAAAACGCCATTATTTTTGATGCAATCCTGTGGGAGCAGATGTATTGATGTTGATTAGGTTGGAAGCTTGTGATTGAGTGTTTCCATGGAGATGTGACTCACCCAACTGTGTTTTACACCTTTGATTAGGGTGTGACCTCTTGATTGAATGTTTCCATGGAGGTGTGGCTCCACACATTCAGCATGGATCATTATTGGATCACTGGAGTTCTTTAAAAAGAGCCACACAGGCCCAGATGCTGCTGCAGCCTAGAGAGGAATGTCCTGGGAGAAAGCCATTTTGAAACCAGAACTCTGGAGCAGATGCCAGCCACATGCCTTCCCAGCTAACAGAGGTTTTCCAGACACCATTGGCCATCCTCCAGTGAAGGTACCCGATTGTTGATGCCTTAACTTGGACACGTTATGGCCTTAAGACTATAACTGTGTAACCAAATAAACCCCCTTTATAAAAGCCAATCCATTTCTAGTGTTTTATGTAATGGCAGCATTACAAACCGGAGCAGATGTTGAGCATCTTTTCATGAGCTTTTTGGCCATTTGTATATTCTCTTTGGAGAAATGTCTATTCAAGTCTTTTGCCTATTTTTAAATTGAATTGTTTGTTTTTTTCTTGTTGAGTTGTAGGATTTCTTTATATAATCTGGATATTAAACCTTTATCTGATATGTGATTTCCATATATTTTCTCCCATTGAGTAGGTTGTCTTTAATTTCATGTTTCATGATGAAGTCCTTTGATGCACAAAAGTTTTTAACTTTGATCCAGTCCCATTTATCTGTTTTTCCTTTGTTGCTTGTGCTTTTGATGTAAAGTGTAATAAAACATTGCCTAACATATGGCCCTGAAGATGCTTCCCTATGTTTTATTCTAGGATTTTTATAGTTCTGATCCCTATATATTGGCCTTTGATCCATTTTGAGTTGATTTTTGTATATGGGGTGAGGTAGGGGTCCACCTTCATTCTTTTGCATATGGATATCCAGTTTTCTCAGCATCATTTGTTGACGGGACTATTCTTTCCCAATTGAGGGGACTTTGTACCCTTGACAAAAATCAGTTGGCCATAAACATGAGAGTTGATTTCTGAACTCTCAAGTTGATTCCATTGGTCTATATGTCTGTCCTTGTGCCAGTACAGGGCTGTTTTAATTACTGTGGCTTTTATTTTTTTTTTTAATCATCATTTTATTGAGATATATTCACATACCACGCAGTCATACAAAACAAATCGTACTTTCGATTGTTTACAGTACCATTACATAGTTGTACATTCATCACCTAAATCAATCCCTGACACCTTCATTAGGACACACACAAAAATAACAAGAATAATAATTAGAGTGAAAAAGAGCAATTGAAGTAAAAAAGAACACTGGGTACCTTTGTCTGTTTGTTTCCTTCCCCTATTTTTCTACTCATCCATCCATAAACTAGACAAAGTGGAGTATGGTCCTTATGGCTTTCCCAATCCCATTGACACCCCTCATAAGCTACATTTTTTTTTTTTTTTTTTTTTTTTTTTTGACATGTTTACTTTGTGTGGCTTTATTTTTTTTTTTTTTTTTAAATCATCATTTTATTGAGATATATTCACATACCACGCAGTCATACAAAACAAATTGTACTTTCGATTGTTTACAGTACCATTACATAGTTGTACATTCATCACCTAAATCAATCCCTGACACCTTCATTAGCACACACACAAAAATAACAAGAATAATAATTAGAGTGAAAAAGAGCAATTGAAGTAAAAAAGAACACTGGGTACCTTTGTCTGTCTGTTTCCCTCCCCTACTTTTCTACACATCCATCCATAAACTAGACAAAGTGGTGTTTGGTCCTTATGGCTTTCCCAATCCCATTGTCACCCCTCATAAGCTACATTTTTATACAACTGTCTTCGAGATTCATGGGTTCTGGGTTGTAGTTTAATAGTTTCAGGTATCCACCACCAGCTACCCCAATTCTTTAGAACCTAAAAAGGGTTGTCTAAAGTGTGCGTAAGAGTGCCCACCAGAGTGACCTCTCGGCTCGTTTTGGAATCTCTCTGCCACTGTAGCTTATTTCATTTCCTTTCACATCCCCCTTTTGGTCAAGAAGATGTTCTCTGTCCCACAATGCCGGGTCTACATTCCTCCCCGGGAGTCATATTCCACGTTGCCAGGGAGATTCACTCCCCTGGGTGTCTGATCCCACGTAGGGGGGAGGGCAGTGATTTCACCTTTCAAGTTGGCTTAGCCAGAGAGAGAGGGCCACATCTGAGCAACAAAGAGGCATTCTGGAGGAGACTCTTAGGCACAAATATAGGGAGGCCTAGCCTCTCCTTTGCAGCAACCGTCTTCCCAAGGGTAAAACTTATGGTAGAGGGCTCAACCCATCAAACCACCAGTCCCCTATGTCTGTGGTCATGTTAGCAACCATGGAGGTGGGGTAGGCGAATACCCCTGCATTCTCCACAGGCTCCTCAAGGGGGCACTACATCATTTTTTTTTCCTTGTTTTTCTTTCTTTCTTTTTTTTTTTTTTTAACTTTCCCTTCTTTTTTAAATCAACTGTATGAAAAAAAAAGTTAAAAAGAAAACAAACATACAATAAAAGAACATTTCAAAGAGACCATAACAAGGGAGTAAGAAAAAGACAACTAACCTAAGATAACTGCTTAACTTCCAACATGTTCCTACTTTACCCCAAGAAAGTTACATAATATAGCAACCTTTCTGTGAACTTGTTCCTACTATATCCATCAGAAATTAACAGACCATAGTCATTTCTGGGCATCCCCAGAACGTTAAATAGCTTATCTGTTCTTCTTGGAATATTGTTCCCCCTTCCTTAATTGCTCTCTACTGCTAGTTCCCCTACATTCTACATTATAAACCATTTGTTTTACATATTTCAAAGTTCACATTATTGGTAGAATATAATATTTCCCTTTTTGTGCCTGGCTTATTTCACTCAGCATTATGTCTTCAAGGTTCATCCATGTTGTCATATGTTTCACGAGATCGTTCCTTCTTACTGCCGCGTAGTATTCCATCGTGTGTATATACCACATTTTATTTATCCACTCATCTGTTGAAGGACATTTGGGTTGTTTCCATCTCTTGGCAATTGTGAATAATGCTGCTATGAACACTGGCGTGCAGATATCTGTTCGTGTCACTGCTTTCCGATCTTCCGGGTATATACTGAGACGTGCATTAATCTTCTATCCCGCTACTTTGCTAAATTAGTTTATTAGCTCTAGTAGCTGTATCGTCGATTTCTCAGGGGTTTCCAGATATAAGATCATATCATCTGCAAACAATGAGAGTTTTACTTCTTCTTTTCCAATTTGGATGCCTTTTATTTCTTTGTCTTGCCGGATTGCCCTGGCTAGCACTTCCAGCACAATGTTGAATAACAGTGGTGACAGCGGGCATCCTTGTCTTGTTCCTGATCTTAGAGGGAAGGCTTTCAGTCTCTCACCATTGAGTACTATGCTGGCTGTGGGTTTTTCATATACGCTCTTTATCATGTTGAGGAAGTTTCCTTCAATTCCTACCTTTTGAAGTGTTTTTATCAAAAAGGGATGTTGGATTTTGTCAAATGCTTTTTCAGCATCTATTGAGATGATCAATTGATTTTTCCCTTTTGACTTGTTAATGTGTTGTAATACATTGATTGATTTTCTTATGTTGAACCATCCTTGCATGCCTGGAATGAACCCCACGTGGTCATGGTGTATGATTTTTTTAATGTGTCTTTGGATTCGAATTGCAAGTATTTTGTTGAGGATTTTTGCATCTATATTCATTAGGGATATTGGCCGGTAGTTTTCCTTTTTTGTAGCATCTTTGCCTGGTTTTGGTATTAGATTGATGTTAGCTTCATAAAATGAGTTAGGTAGTGTTCCATTTTCTTCAATGTTTTGAAAGAGTTTGAGTAAGATTGGTGTCAGTTCTTTCTGGAAAGTTTGGTAGAATTCCCCTGTGAAGCCATCTGGCCCTGGGCATTTATTTGTGGGAAGATTTTTGATGACTGATTGGATCTCTTTGCTTGTGATGGGTTGGTTGAGGTCTTCTATTTCTTCTCTGGTCAGTCTAGGTTGTTCATATGTTTCCAGGAAATTGTCCATTTCTTCTACATTGTCCAGTTTGTTGCCATACAGTTGTTCATAATATCCTCTTATAATTTTTTTAATTTCTTCAGGCTCTGCAGTTATGTCACCTTTTTCATTCATTATTTTGTTTATATGGGTCTTCTCTCTTTTTGATTTTGTCAGTCTAGCTAGGGGCTTGTCAATCTTGTTGATCTTCTCAAAGAACCAACTTTTGGTGATATTTATCCTCTCTATTGTTTTTTTGTTCTCTATGTCATTTATTTCTGCTTTAATCCTTGTTATTTCTTTTCTTCTACTTGGTTTAGGATTGGTTTGCTGTTCATTTTCTAGCTTCTTCAGTTGATCCATTAGTTCTTTGATTTTGGCTCTTTCTTCCTTTTTAATATATGCGTTTAGTGCTATAAATTTCCCCCTTAGCACTGCTTTTGCTGCATCCCATAGGTCTTGGTATGTTGTGTTCTCATTTTCATTCGTTTCTATATATTTAGCAATTTCTCTTGCTATTTCTTCTTTAACCCACTGATTGTTTAGGAGTGTGTTGTTTAACCTCCAGGTATTTGTGAATTTTCTAAGTCTCTTAGGGTTATTGACTTCCAATTGTATTCCATTGTGGTCAGAGAATGTGCTTTGAATAATTTCAATCTTTTTAAATTTATTGAGGCTTGTTTTATGTCCCAGCATATGATCTATTCTGGAGAAAGTTCCGTGAGCACTAGAAAAGTATGTGTATCCTGGTGATTTGGGATGTAATGTCCTGTATATGTCTGTTAAATCTAATTCATTTATCAGATTGTTTAGGTTTTCAGTTTCCTTAGTGGTCTTCTGTTTGGTTGATCTATCTATAGGAGAGAGTGATGTGTTGAAGTCTCCCACAATTATTGTGGAAACATCAATTGCTTACTTTAGTTTTGTCAGTGTTACTCTCATGTATTTTGTGGCACCTTGATTGGGTGCATAGACATTTACGTTTGTTATTTCTTCTTGCTGAATTGCCCCTTTTATTAGTATGTAGTGGCCTTCTTTGTCTCTCAAAACATCCCTGCATTTGAAGTCTATTTTATCTGAGATTAATATTGCTACACCTGCTTTCTTTTGGCTGTAGCTTGCATGAAATATTTTTTTCCGTCCTTTCACTTTCAGTTTCTTTGTGTCCCTGTGTCTAAGATGAGTCTCTTGTATGCAGCATATTGATGGTTCATTTTTTTTGATCCATTCTGCAAATCTATATCTTTTAATTGGGGAGTTTAATCCATTTACATTCAACGTTATAACCGTGAAGGCATTTCTTGAATCAGCCATCTTATCCTTTGGTTTATGTTTGCCATATTTTTCCCCTCTCTCTATTAATATCCTTTATTGTACCCATACCGAACCTCTTTAGTAATGAACCTTTCTCCAAGTCTCTCTGTCCTGTCTTTGTTTCTCTGTCTGTAGGGCTCCCTTTAGTATCTCCAGTAGGGCAGGTCTCTTGTTAGCAAATTCTCTCAGCATTTGTTTGTCTGTGAAAAATTTAAGCTCTCCCTCAAATTTGAAGGAGAGCTTTGCTGGATAAAGTATTCTTGGCTGGAAATTTTTCTCACTCAGAATTTTAAATATATCGTGCCACTGCCTTCTCGCCTCCATGGTGGCTGCTGAGTAGTCACTACTTAGTCTTATGCTGTTTCCTTTGTATGTGGTGAATTGCTTTTCTCTTGCTGCTTTCAGAACTTGCTCCTTCTCTTCTGTGTTTGACAGTGTGATCAGTATATGTCTCGGAGTGGGTTTATTTGGATTTATTCTATTTGGAGTTCGCTGAGCATTTATGATTTGTGTATTTATGTTGTTTAGAAGATTTGGGAAGTTTTCCCCAACAATTTCTTTGAATACTCTTCCTAGACCTTTACCCTTTTCTTCCCCTTCTGGGACACCAATGAGTCTTATATTTGGACGTTTCATATTATCTATCATATCCCTGAGGTCCATTTCGATTTTTTCAATTTTTTTCCCCATTCTTTCTTTTATGCTTTCATTTTCCATTCTGTCATCTTCCAGGTCACTGATTCGTTGTTCAACTTCCTCTAGTCTTGTACTATGAGTGTCCAGAATCTTTTTAATTTGGTCAACAGTTTCTTTAATTTCCATAAGATCATCCATTTTTTTATTTAGTCTTGCAATGTCTTCTTTATGCTCTTCTAGAGTCTTCTTGATTTCCTTCATATCCCGTACTATGGTCTCATTGTTCATCTTTAGTTCTTTGAGTAGCTGCTCTAGGTGCTGTGTCTCTTCTGGTCTTTTGATTTGGGTGCTTGGGCTTGGGTTATCCATATCGTCTGGTTTTTTCATATGCTTTATAATTTTCTGTTGTTTTTGGCCTCGTGGCATTTACTGAACTTGGTAGGGTTCTTTTAGTGTTTGTAGACCTATTGAAGTCCTTATCTCTAATTTATCAGATCTACAGCTTCGTGGAGTACACTTTCTCTAACTAACCAGCAGGTGGCGTCCACGAGCCACCTGTTCTCCACAAGCCAGATCTCCCCTGCTTAGCCTTTTTGGTGAGTGGGGGAGTGAGTCTTGTGGGGCCCAATTGGTGTACCAAGTTTGCGTGTGTAGTTGGTGTTGCCTGCCCTGTATGTGGGGCGTGTTTCTGGGCAGTCGGGGAGGGGGGGGTGGCCCTAACAATCAAATCTCCCTGGTGATCCTAGAGTTTTAAAGCTGCTGCAATAGTCTAATCCTTCAGTTCAGTCCTGCCACAGTTTGTCTCTGCCAGTGACCCACACGTCCTTGGTATTGGCGTATGCCTCCTGAGACTTGCAAGTGGGCCCCTCTTCCCGGTTGTGCACCCCGGGTCCTCTGTTGAGGGATGACTGTGCTATGTCACAGGTGAGTGCCGTCCCCCCAGGGCAGTTCTGGGCTGCTGGGCTGTGTAGGGAGGCTCCCAGTCTGCTCAAATGATGGCTGAATGGGGCTTTGTTAATTCACACTGCTCTACCTTCCCAACTCTGGGACAATCAGCTGAGGTTGCAGGGAAGGCTAATGTCCACGCCCAGTTTTGTGGTGTGTGCCTGTTATTTGAAGCACTTCCGTCACACTGGGTTGTCTGGGGCAGCTCTGGGCTATGGGGCTGGCGATGGGCAGGAGTGTTTCCTGTCCACCAGGATGGTGGCTGTGAGCGGACACCCCCCTTTTCTTGGGAAGTTGTGTTGTTTAGTGAATTTTCTCAGCCACTGGATTATTGCCTTTTGTCTCAGAGCTCTCTTAGTTCTCCTCTTGACTTGACGTGCCCAAATTGAAAGTCTCTGAAGCTTTCTGTATTGGGCTTCTTAGAGTAATTGTTTTAGAAAAAGAAAAAAGGATTAAAAAAAAAAAAAAAAAAAGGGCCCTCCTCAGAGATCTAATGGGTTATTGAAATGCTAAGAGACAAAGCAACCAGGGCCATTAAGGAAAGGTCCACAGGACAGAGAGATTGGCTTTTCTTCGGGATTTGCATATGCGCCTTAGGGCCTGAGCTCCGCCCTTCCCCTTTCTGTGTTCACCAGAACTCCAAAAATCCTCTGCTTTTATTTTGGAGTTTTTCGTGTTGTTTTTTTTTCTATGCCTGTCTCCTCTCTGCTGGGCTGGCTGCTCTCAGATTCTCTGGTGTCTGGTCTCAGTCTATCTATGGTTGGAGTCTGGATCAGTAGAATGAGTTTCCGATAAGAGCAGCCACTGCAGTTCTCCCTTCTCCTTCCCGGAGCTGACAGCCCCTCCTCCCACGGGACTGAGCCTGGCAGGGAGGGGCGCGGGTCCCCTGGCTGCAAAAACTTACAGATTTCGCTGATCTCAGCAGTTCGACATTTTCATGAGTGTTGTATGAAGTATGCCCAAAGACAGATTGCTCTGTGGTGTCCAGTCCACGCAGTTCCTGGCTTTCTACCTACTTTCCTGGAGGAGTAACTAAAACATACAGCTCACCAGTCTGCCATCTTGCCCCGCCTCCTCTACTGTGGCTTTTTAATAAGTTTTAAAATCAGGAAGTATGAGTCCTCAAACTTTGTTCTTTTTTAAGATAGCTTTGGCTATTCAGGTCCCTTACCCTTTCATACAAATTTGGTGATTGGCTTTTCCATTTTCACAAAGAAGGCTGTTAGAATTTTCATTGGGATTGAATTGAATCTGTAAATCACTTTGGGTAGAATTGATAATAATTTTTAGTCTTCCAATCCATGAACATGGAATGTCCTTCCATATTATTAAGACCTTTGATTTCTTTTAGCAATGTTTTGTAGTTTTCTGTATACAAGTCCTGTATATCCTTGCTTGAATTATTCTTAGACATTTGTTTCCCTGAGATGATATTGTAAATGGAATTTTTTCTTCATTTATTCTTCTGAGTGTTCATTACTAGTGTATGGAAACACTACTGATTTTTGGATGTTGGTCTTGTACACTGCCACTTTTCTGAATTTGTTTATTAGCTTTAGTAGTTTTGTTGTGGATTTTAGGATTTTCTCTGTATAGGATCATGTCATCTGCAAGTAGGGAAAGTTTCACTTCTTTCTAATTTGGATACCTTTTATTTCTCTCTCTTGCCTAATTGCTCTAGCTAGAACTTCCAGTACAATGTTGAATAATGGTGGTGACAGTGGGTCTTTGTAAGTCTTACATCTTTTTTGATCCTCAGTTCTTACATTAATGCCTACTTCCATCTTTGTTTTTGTATTGTACCATTTTGAGTCCCTTCTCAATTTTTTATGAATAAACTTTTTCATGTATTTTCTTGGTGATTTAACATCCTAAATATATAACAGCCATATCTGATTTCATGACAACTTATCTTCAGTGGCATACTCCTACACTGTTCATCTACTCCTCTGTACCCGCACCTTTTTTGTACTCTTTACAAATTATGTCTTCATACATGGTATGTCCAAATCATTTATTTATCATTACTTTTTAATTTCCATTTTAACACCTTGTTCTAGTTTGCTAATGCTGCCAGAATGCAAAACACCAGATATGGATGGGCTTTTATAAAGGGGGTTTATTTGGTTACACATTTACAGTCTTAAGGCCATAAAGTGTCCATCAACATAGAGTTGTTGGTACAAAGAGTACCTTCACTGGAGAATGGTCAATGGTGTCCAGAAAACCTCTGTTAGGTGGGAAGGCATGTGGCTGGCATCTACTCCAAAGTTTTGGTTTCAAAATGGCTTTCTCCCAGGATGTTCCTCTCTAGGCTGCAGTTCCTCAAAAATGTCACTTTTGGTTGCACTTGGGGTATTTGTCCTCCCTTAGCTTCTCCAGAGCAAGAGTCTACTTTCAACCATTGTCTTTAAACTGTCTCTCATCTAGAGCTCCTGTGCTTTCTTCAAAGTGTCCCACTTGGCTGTAGCAAGCTCGCTCCTTCTGTCTGTGCTAATATAGTGCTCTAGTAAACTAATCAAGGCCCATGCTGAATGGACAGGGCCACACCTCCATGGAAATTATCTAATCAGTTATCACCTACAGTTGGCTGTGTCACAGCTCCATGGAAACACTCAAAGAATTCCAATCTAATCAACACTAAAATGTCTGCCCCACAAGATTGCATCAAAGAATATGGCTTTTTCTGGGGGACATAATACGTTCAAACTGGCACACACCTATAAAAAGTAAGAAGTAGAATTAAACACCAAAAAAAAATACAATATAGTATTACTGGCATTTATAATTACTCATACAGTTACCTTTACCAGAAAACTTGATTTCTTTGTTCTGCTTTGACCTACTGTCCTTTCCTTTCAGTCTGAAGAACTCTCTTTAGCATTCATTCATCTAGTGGTAATGAACTCCCTCAGCTTTTTTTTTCCCCTGGGAATGTCTTAAATTCTTCCTCATTTTTGAAAAAAATTCTTGCAGGATATAAAATTGTTGGTTGGCAGCTATTTTCTTTCAGCACTGTAAATATTTTATACCACTGTCTTCTTGTCTCCATGGTTTATAATAAGAAATTGGAATTTAATCTTATTGGGATTCCATTGTACATAATCTGCTGCTTTTCTCTTGCAGCTTTCAGAACTCTCTCCTTGTCTTTGGCATTGGACAATATGATTACTATGTGTCTGGCATGATTGAGTTTATCCTGATTGGGGTTCGTGGGCTCCTTGAATGTGCGTAGTCATGTCTTTCATTAAATGTGAGAAGTTTTCTGCCATTAAAAAAAAGTATTCCTCGTGCCACCTTCTCTCTCTCTTCTCCTTGGATTCCCATAATGTGTATATTGGTATGCTTGATGGTGTTCCAGAGGCCTCTTAGGCTCTGTTCTTTCTTCTTTATTGGTTTATCATTCTGTTTCTCAGCCTGAATCATTTCAGTTGTCTTTCCTTGGAGATCGTTGATTCTCTCTTCTTCCACCTCCATTGTGCTGTTGAAACTGTCCAGGAAATTTTTCATTTCAGTAATTGTGTTCTTCAACTCCAGTATTTCTCTGGAGAAATTCCCATATAGTTCATTCATTGTTTTCCTCATATCCTTTAGTTCTTTCTCTGTGTTTTCCTTAAGCATACTGAGTATCACTTATTTTTTCTTTTTTTATGCAATTTTATTGAGATATATTCACACACCATACAATCCATCCAAAGTTTATAATCAGTGGCTCACAGTAACATCACATAGTTGTGCATTCATCACCACAATAAATTTTAGAACACTTTTGTTACTCCAAAAGAAAAAAAAAAAGAAAACCCAAAATACTCCGTACCCTTTATACCCATGTCATTGATCCCTAGCGTTGGTGTGGTACCTTTGTTACCATTGATGAAAGAATATTAAGATATTACCGTTAACTATAATCCATAGTTTGCAATAGGTGCATTTTCCCCATACACCACTCTATTATTAACTCCTTGTAATAGTTCATACATTTATCCTAGTTCATGGAGGAAATTTTTTTGTATTTGTACTATTAATGACAGTCATCATCCACCACAAGATTTACTGAGTTATACTGACCCATGTTTTAACCTCTGGCTGACATATATGACTCTAAATTTCCCCTGCCAACCACTCTCACACACAGTAAGCACTGTTAATTATACTCACAGTAATGTGGTACCATCACCTCTATCCATTTCCACTCATTTAAATTCAATCTTGTTAAAAATTCTGCACGCCTTAAGCAACTGCTCCCCTTCTCTAGCCTCATTCTATCTCCTGGTAACCTATATTCTAGACTCCTATGTCTTTGAGTTTACATAGTATAATTAGTTCATATTAGTGACATCATCCAATATTTGTCTTTTTGTGTTTTTTTTCACTCAACATAATGTCCTCAAGGTCCGTCCATGTTGTTGTACGCTTTAGGACTTCATTCCTTCTTACTGCCGAATAATATTCCATCATATATGTGTACCACATTTTGTTTAAGAAGATCACTTTTTTTAAAGTCTCTGTCCGAAAAATCCAAAGTCCGGTACTCCTTGTTGATGGTTTCTGGATTTTTATGATGTTCCTTTGGATGGGTTATCATTGCTTGTTTCTTTGTTTGTCTTGTAATCTTTTGTTGCACACTGTACATTTAAATGTTTTAAAGTGTTATCTCTGTGATTTAGTCCCTGAGCTGTCTGTTCCTTAAGATTGTGTCCAGCTAGTGATATGACAGAGATTTTCTTGAATGCCAGGAACTAATCAAAACAAACAAATCAGGGCAAATAGCACCTTTCACTGTGTTTGCAAATTGGCTCTGCTTTGGCTGGTGGTCTCCTTCAGATGGTCTCCTTCAGAGCTTAGCCCTCCTATCACGAAGATCAGCCTGAGGAAATGGGAAGCACAGGGTTTTCTCTGTCTTAACTGAGCCTGTGTGGAGCCTGGGTTTGTACTTGCTTGTACTTGTCTTTGGTCTTAGGTATTCTCCCATTTACAGTTTATAGGAGTTCAAGGGAACGTCCCCTCTTTTCCCTTTGAAATAGACCTCCTCCCCTTCCTGCCTACCACAGCTCTGCAGGGAGAGCGCTAGGTGAGCCCCCTCATGCCCAGGAAGTTACTCTTGTTTTCATTCACCACAAACTGTGGAATCATCAAGGGGTAAACGTTGTCTTCCAGGATCCCAGCTGTCTCTGTCACTCTGCTCCACCCCTACCCCCAAACCTGCCTTCTGGGAAATACATGCTCCTCCAGGTAAATACTTCTTGGTGTAAATTATTTAAAGCCCTGCCTGGCTGAGGGAGGTTTATGTTTTTACTCATTTTTCCAATTACTGAATGAAAGACTATCTCCTCAGTCAAAAGAATTATCAGTAAAAGCAAATAAATGAGCATATATTGCCATGGGTGAAAAAAAAAAAACTTAATGTAGTTAGTCCTTTGCCCCAGGCTGCTTCAACTTAATTATTTCTCACATTGTCCCAGCTGTCCTCAAGCCACTTCTCTGCCATCAGAACAAACTCTGAGAAGGTGAGCCTGAGGCATATTCCCAGGCTCAGTCTCTCAGACATCCGCCACGTAGCTTGGCATGGGCATACCTGCACCCCAGTACGCACACAGGGGCCACTCTGCTCCCTCTGGAAAAGGGCCAGGGACCCACAATGGGAGCACAAGCTGGCTCCACCCTGTGATGTGGAGGGGCGCAGGGAGGGCCAGGAAAAAAAAAAAGCTTCTTCTATGGCTTTTGAAACTGTATTTTCTTAATTCAGCACTTTTCCATTTAATGCAGCATTTTAACCATTTTGGGTAGTTTTGAGGATGGTTACTATTTTTAAGACTCCTCTGTTGCCTTTGCCTGAGGGTGGTTAGAGCAATGGCCTTCCTCTAAGCTGACCCCTGGTAACTGATCAAAAGTAGAGATCTGGGATTAGACCACACACCCTTGGAGTTTGGAGGGATAGGTTTGTGTGTCTCATCCTGGCACCAACAAGCTGTGCCAAGAGCCGGAGCTCCAGTCCCCAAAGCTGCTTACTGTAAGGCTGGGGGAAGGGGGATAGTAGCTGCTAGGGAGGGTGAAACCCACAGGTATTTACTGCAGTTTACCAGCCTTTTTCTTCCACTCTTCCCTTGATGCTGCCCAGTGTTCCACTGGACTCCAGAGTCTCAAACTAGTTGATTTAGAGAGTTCCTACCATTTCCATAGTTGTTTTGGTGGACGGACTGATTCCTGGGACTTCCTACTCCACCATCTCCCCACAATCCTTGCCGGATGTGAATTTTTGATTGATAGATGTTTTCATCAGCACTTTAAATATGTCTTTCCGTTGTCTTACGTGAAAAATCAGCTATTAATCACATATTGTTCTCCTGTTCATGATGTGCAATTTTCTCTTGCTGCTTTCAAGATTTTGTCTTTGTATTTGGCTTCAGCGGTTCTACTATGTTTTGTTGAGTTGTGAATCTTTTTCTATTTATTGTACTTGGGTTTTGTTGAGCTTTTTGGAACTGTCAGTTAATGTTTTTCACCAAATTTGGTAAGTTTTAGGCCATTAGATCTTTAAACATGTTTTCTTTCTCCTTCTTGCTCTCCTTTCCTTCTCGGAATCCAATTATGCAAATACAGGAATTCTTTATATTGTCTTACAGATCTCAAAGCCTCTCATCATTTTTCTTTAATCATTTTTCTCTGTGCTTTGGGTTGGATAACTTATATCTGTCTTCAAGTTACTGATTCTTCTACCATCTCAGATGTGCTCTTGAGCCTACTTACTGAATTTTTCATTTCAATCATTGTAGTTCTCAACTCTAGAAATTGCATTTGGTTTTTTAAAGATAGTTTTTAATTCCCTGTTGATATTCTTATTTATTCACTCTGTTTTAGCAAATTTTCCTTTACTTCTTTGAATGTGTACTTTTGTAATTCTTTGACCATATTTATAAGAGTTGTTTTAAGTCTTTGTCTCCTAAGTCTACTATTTGTGCCTACATTGGGTCAGTTTCTTTTTTTTTTTTCGGAATTGAATTCATATATACATATTTAAATTTTTTTAAAATTCAGTTTTATTGAGATATATTCACATGCCATACAGTCATCCATGGTGTACAATCAGTTGTTCACAGTACCATCATATAGTTGTGCATTCATCACCACAATCAATTTTTGAAGATTTTCATTACCACACACAAAAAAAGATGAGTCGGTTTCTTTTGACTATATATTTTTTCATAAGTGTGGGTCATACTCTCCTGTTCATTGCGTATCTAGAATTTTTTGTTGTTGTTGTTGAAAACTGTAGTGAGTTGGATTCTGTTTTGTTTTTCTGAAGGTTTCTTTTTGTTTGTTTTTTTCAAGTTAAGCACTTAGTAACAATTAATTTGCCTGGACTCAAAACTGAAAAATCTCCCTCCTCTGTGATATGCAGCTACTGATGTCTCTGCCCATTTTTTTTTTCCACCCTGGCTTCCTGGTTGTTTCCCCTGCCCCTGCACAATGCTGCAGACAGCAAATGATTTGAGCAGAGATTATCTCAGGACAGCAAAGCTTCTGCTCACAGCCACCCAAACTGTTTGTGGTTTGAGGAATGCATTCAAAGGCACAGTATATTTTATAAGTCTCACTCACAATGTTTGCTGATTCTCTGGTGTTTCCTGCACACACATGTCGTTTCGCAGTCAGCCTGAGATGTGTGGAGTGCTTATTATCTCAGCCCTCCTATGGTTCTCTCACTTCCAAAACCTCTTTCATATTTCTGTCTACTCTGACACACATTCCTGTCAAAGTGCTCCACTTCCAGCCAGTAAAACTGTGGGTTTATATCATCCAAGCTGGGGGGATTGGAGTACCTCTTGGCAGTAGGGCCATGAATGTTTCCTTCTTACCAGATGCAGTAGAGAAACTTTGTGAGTCAGTACTTAAGTTGCTGCCTGCCTTTTGATGTTTTCCAGTGGCCTGAAATGGATTTTATAATTTTGTTTAGTTTTATTTTCTAGTCTTGGTTTCTGCTGGGGGGAAATCCCCCAACTTCCTCACACCACCATTACTGGAAGTATAGTGTCTGTGGGTGCAAGCTTTAAAATTGTTTAAGAAATACTGTATGACCAGTGTGATTGATGGTACATGAGGCAACAGTGTGTGGAAAAATACAGATACCAACATCTCTGAGGCAAAGAGTAATTCTGACTAGTTGTACTCTGAATGGGAAGATGCTTAAAAAATATCTTAAGTGATTTATTTTGTAGATATTTTCTTAGTTTTTTTGTTTGCACATGAGTGATATATGAAAAAAAATCTATGTTATGCCTAAGTGCATCTGAAATTTGTTTTTTAGGATAAAACCCAGGAATGGTATATAGGAAACATGAACATTTAACAATGTATTTGGCTATATATTAAGATAGGCTTGAATTTAAGCAACTTGCCCAAATGCATTGGATTTCCATATCTTGTCATGCAATTACTTTTACTTCTCTACCACCTGAATGCTTTTGCAGCCATACATCTATATAGGAAATACTTATCCTGTGTGTTCTATATGGTTGACACTGCAACATGCTGGTGATCCAGAGATGCCCCGGGCACAGTCTTTCTTTCTCTGGAGAGCTTATGGATAGTGACTAAAGCAGTGAACCAGTTTCTATAAAATGAATGAGCTCAATACCAGTGTTCACATAGGGCTCTGGGCCCACGGAGCAGGTGGTTCCTAACTTTTCCTGAGTCAAGGGAGGTGGAGAATGGGAGGGCATTCCCAGTAGAGGAAGAGTGTGTGCAGAGGCACAAGGGTGTACATTAGTATGGCACATTCAGGAAAGGGAAGCTACGGGGCATGGCTGAATTGTAGTGTGTAAGTGTGTGTTTGCACACCTGCATGTGTGTGTGTCCATCCCCACATGACAACTGGACCAAAAAAAGCTGAAAGTTATTTGAAATCAGTATTTGAAGGGCCGTAGGATGATGAGGGCCTTAGGAACTTCTCGGGGTTTTGAACAAATTTGTTTAACATTTGTCATTTATATGTAGCAACCTGATTTAGAGTATGGGTTTTGAGGGAACTGTTGATTGGGTTGAGGAAGAAGAGAGAGGAATTCTTTGGTAAAGATATTTGACTTGGAAATGGGGCAAGATATTGTACTATGCGGTAAAAAAAAAAAGTATGTATATGACATGGATTATATATATATTTATATATGTGTATATCTATGTGACATGGATTTTAGAAATGGGTTAAGATCTATACTGTGTGGTGCTCTTGTATGTATGAGATACATGCATGGGTTGTAGATATAAAAAGGGTAGGGCAAGGGAGTCCTCTGTTGTTTGTCACTTCACCACTCTTCCCTATTCACATGATCTATAGATAATGAGATAGTCACAGTAGCCTGGGCACATCCCTAAGCTGACTGGCCACTGGGTAGAGAGTGCAAAGACTGATATATTGAAATGCTGGAAGCACAGATTTACCTCTAGGCTTAAATTACCTCTGGATAAACTAAACTATTATAGTGATGAGGGATGTTAGTATACAGACTCAGGTGTGCAAATATCAAATTTCATTTCCTTTAAATCCAATTGCATCTACTCAAATTCCACAATCAACTTTCTGGCAGGAAATTAAAACAAATTCATTATTGGATGAATGGAACTATTGGAGTTCCTCTGCCCAAAAGCATACAAAGGTTCAAGGGTCACCCAGTTCTAAGGCATCGGGGAGGCTTTCTGGTCAATAGTTGTGTTCTAGTTTGCTAATGCTGCCTGAATGCAAAACACCAGAAATGGATTGGCTTTTATAAAAGGGGGTTATTTGGTTACACAGTTACAGTCTTAAGGCCATAAAGTGTCCAAGGTAATGCATCAACAGTTGGGTACCTTCACTGGAGGATGGCTAATGGCATCTGGAAAACCTCTGTTAGCTGGGAAGGCACGTGGCTGGTGTCTGCTCTGGAGTTCTGGTTTCAAAATGGCTTTCTCTCAGGACATTCCTCCCTAGGCTTCAGCTCCTCAAAAATGTCACTCTTAGTTTCTCTTGGGGCGTTTGTCCTCTCTTAGCTTCTCTGGAGCAAAAGTCTGCTTTCAAAGGCATCTCCAAAATGTCTTTGTAAGCTGAAGCTCCTCTCTCAGCTCCTGTGTGTTCTTCAAAGTGTCCCTCTTGGCTGTAGCAAGCTCACTCCTTCTGTCTGAGCTTATATAGTTCTCTAGTAAACTATTCAAGGCTCATGCTGAATGGGCAGGGCCACGCCTCCATGGAAATTATCCAGAGTTATCACCTACAGTTGGGTGGGTCGCATCTCTATGGAAACACTCAATCAAAGAATTACAATCTAATCAACACTAATACATCTGTCCACACAAGATTGCATCAAAGATAATGGCATGTGGGGGGACATAATACATTCAAACTGGCACAGGTCAGGTTGCCAGCTAGTCTGCTTTCTATCTGTGGCCCAATCCCCATGATTTTTTCCCTTTGGGACATTGTTCTGCTGCCTCCCATCAAAAGAACCTCCCTGCTTGGGATCCAGCCTCTCTAGGTATACCACAGTGTTATGGAAGCACATAACAGGGACATTCAACAGAGATTTGGAGAGTCCCTCTAAGAAAGTGGAGAGTGGAGAGTCTCTACTTTCTTATGTCTATCCTGGTTAGGAAGAGTGAATGAGTAGTCACATGAATGATATGATCTGGTTTTTGTTTTTGGAAGACTGAAGGGATAGTGAAGCAGATGAAATTCTGGGAATGGGGTGACCATAATATGGTGTGTGATATCTTATCAAGGGTTTCCCATACACTACCTCATCAAATCCCTACAAAACCAGTGACTAGTGTTACTATCTCTGCCCTGAAGGTGAGGCTCAGAGAAATGCAGATGTTCACATGGATGCAGGTGGGAGGTAGAGGAACCTGCTTCCATTCCAGCACTTTTAAACTTGATCTTAGCCAAAAGGCCTAGAAGCAATATCATGCCAGCATTTTTGACACATAGAACTGTATTAGTCAGGGTTCTCTGGGAAACAACCAACCAGAAATATCTGTAAAAATGAGATTTAATAAAAGTGTCTAATGCAACCATGGGGATGCATGAGTCCAAGTGTCGTAGGGCAGGCCACGAGCTGGCAACTCCAATGAAGGTTCTCGATGAACTCCCCAGGAGAGGCTGGCTGGCTGAAGAAGTAAAGTTCTCTCTTCTCCCTTAAAAGTCTTCAACTGATTGGATTAAATCCAACTAATTGGATTCTCTTAATGCAAAAGATACTCCCTTAGTTGATTGTAGATGTAATCAGCAACAGATGCAATCAACTGACTGATGATTGAATAAACCAGCCTTCTGGTTTATTAACCAGCCACAAAATGTCCTTGCAGTAATGGTTAGGCCAGTGCTTGCTTGAGCAGACAACTGAGCACCATCACCTGGCCAAGTCGACACATGAACCTAACCATCACAGAGCTCTTCATGGAGGGTGCTCAGTAAACATATATTGAAGGAATGGATCGTGTCACCAACCTCTGGGCCAAGTGCTGGCTGCTTCTGATAAATAGGATACATAAAGTACATTAAGTTTTCCTTTTGAAGATGTTAGCCAAAGGGGTGGTGGTTCTGTATGTAAATTGATATGAGAAAAAGAGGAGGATCATGGCTCTCATTATGTGGTGGTTGTAGGGAACTCTTAGAAGTACCAGAGAGTATTATAATCACCCCACTGGATTAAGCAAATGAGCCCAGTGTCTTTGTTCCACATGTGAACCAAGCAGATGTTGATCATATTTTTCAAATTGAAAATTAGAGGCCACAGTCTGATATTGCTTTTGCTTCCTTCTGAATTTTATATTAATTTAAATAAACATCATCATAAAACT
Source organism: Choloepus didactylus (assembly GCF_015220235.1). Taxonomy (NCBI): domain Eukaryota; kingdom Metazoa; phylum Chordata; class Mammalia; order Pilosa; family Megalonychidae; genus Choloepus; species Choloepus didactylus. The sequence continues at coordinate 137,980,876 of NC_051312.1, read as the reverse complement.
GTAAAGCAGAAATCATGGCTAACAAAAGTCTTCATTGAATTAAATGTAATGCAATTTCATGGTGTGCTGTTTTGAATCTGTTATTGTGCCCCAGAAGGGACCATGTTCTTTTAATCCATTCCTGTAAAAACAGACCTATTATGGGTAGGATCTTTCGATTAGGCTATTTCAATTGAGATGTGACCCAGCCTATTCAAGGTGCTTCTTAATGCTTCACTGAAGTCCTTTATGAGAGGATAAAAGGCAATGTAAAGCAGGAGAGCATAGAGAGAAATGCCCAGAGACATTTGGAGACAGCCATTGAAACCAGAACCCTGGAGAGAAGGACCAGCAGAACTCACTGGGTGCCTTCCCATGTAATAGAGGAACCCCGGATGCCAGCAGCCTTTCCTCAGAGAAGGTATCTTCCTCTTGATTTCTTAATCTGGACATTTTCATGGCCTTTGAACTGTAAATTTGTAACCAAATAAATCCCCATTGAAAACGCCAACCCATTTCTGGAATATTGCATTCTGGCAGCTTTAGCAAAACAAAACACATAGGATTTGTCCTGAAAAAAAAAAATCCATAAAATATATCACGTGTTTTTTTCCTACTGAAAACTTCTTGGTGACTACCTATAAAAGAGTACCTTAGTGTGTGAACATGTGCATTTTTAGGCAAATGTGGGGGGAGGAAGTAGCTATGCAGTTAGGTAAAAAAAAAATACTTCCTTACTCTACCCCAAATGCAAAGCTCCCCAAACCCAACAAGTTATTTATGTCAAGAAGAGTAGTCTTTTGAAAAGTATTCTTTGTTTTAGCTATTCCTGCTATTTCCAAAATATGTCAAGAAGTCTTATGCCTCTGAGCCTTTGCTCACGCTGCTCCATCTTTCTGGAATGCCTTTCTCATTGTTCTTTGCTTGATGAACTCTTTTCACACATACTATTGTTTAAATGTCTATTGCTGCATCAGTGAAGGCTTCCCTGATCTGGTGCCTAATTCTCATCTTCACCTGCCCTGGTCAGAATGAATCACTCCTTCATTTGAGTTCTTGGCCTACTTATATACTTGCTTTCTCATCTGCTTCTTTGAGAACTTCTGGAGGGCCACAAGTTTGGAGTAAGAACTCCAGTTTTGGAAACCTTAGGATCTGGGTTTGAGACCTGAGTCCAGCGCTCATGAAATATTTGATATTGGGTAAATTACTTAATCTCACTGATCTCAGGTTGCCTCATCTATGAGATTGAGCTAATGATGGTGCTATTCCATGCAGGAAAGTCTGATATCTGTAGCACTGGAAGTCAAGGCAGGAGCAGAAAGTTCATGGGTGTTCTGGTTTGCTAATGCTACCATTATGCAAAACACCAGAAATGGGTTGGCTTTTATAAAGGGGGTTTATTTGGTTACAAAGTTACAGTCTTAAGGCCATGAAGTGTCCAAGGTAAAGCATCAATAGGGTACCTTCACTGAAGGATGGCCATTAGCGTCTGAAAACCCTCTGTTAGCTGGGAAGGCATGTGGCTGGCGTCTCCTTGCTTCCAGGTTGCATTTCAAAATGACATTCTCCAAAGTGTTGCTCTTGGGGTGTTTTGTCCTCTCTTAGCTGTAGCTCCTCTTCAAAGTGTCACTCTCAGTTGCTCTGAGGTCCTTCTGTCTGTCAATTCAGTGATCCAATTAACACCCACCCCGAATGGGCAGGGTAACACCTCCATGGAAATCATCCAATCAAATGTTTCACTCATAGTTGATTGATTCACATCTCCATGGAAACACTGAACCAATAGGTTCCAACCTAATCAGCAGTAATATGTCTGCCCCCACAAACTAGCACAGTGGGCATGCTGGATTCATGGCACAGGCTGAAGCTCTTGTCTACAGGCAGCCAGGAAGAGAAGATAATAAGCAGGATGAAATTCCACAGGCACCCAAGCTACAGTCCATAGGTGGAATTTCTTTAACCTCTTTGGTGGATGTCTCAGCCCACCAAAGCTTTTAAGGACTTTGAACTGATTGAGTCAGGCCCACCCAGATTATCCAGGATAATATCTCTTACTGAGAGTCAACTGATGAGGAGCATTAATTTCATCTGCAAAACACCTTTATGACAACAGTTAGAATGATATTTGATTAAATAATGGAACTGTAGCCTAGCCAAGTTGACACATCAAAAAAGCCATCGGATGTTATTACTACCATTACTGTATTATTATCCCAGCCTAACACATTGTTTGGGATTTAGAAAGTGCTTGGTAGATACTTGAATGAGAGATTTATCATTTATTTTTTAAGCAAGGAATTGATAATGTGGAGTGAATATGGGTATATTTATAAGGGAAAGAACAAAGGGGCACAAGAAGATAATGCATAAAACATTCCCCCATACAAATTGCATTCTAACTAAATATTGGAATTGTATTATATTGTGTGCTTATAATAATTACCAACTCTCTGGATAGTGATACATTTTTAAAAAAGAATTATTACTGTTTAACCCGAATCTTAGTGATACATTTTAGTTATTCTTGTGAAAACAATGATAGGACTGGGTGCTTTAAAGTGTATGAGAATTTATTCTTAGTCTGTATTGAATTAATTTATCAATATCATCATTGCATGGGGGTGGAGGTGGGTTGGTGGTGCATACAAAATACCAAGATGAGGAGTGATGGTTGGAAAGTCATCCTGAAAGAAGTTGAGGAATAGTAAGGCTCAATTGCATATATTTATGTCTGTGAGTTATGGAGCCATAAAAACTAAAGAATCAAGATGGGGAAAATGGAGAACATTGCATAGGAATGAAGAGACATAAATGAATGCTAGCTCATTAAAATCAGTGGGGCTTATTGCAAACAACCCAGACTATGGAATCAGAAACCTTGGGTTTGAGTTTTGGCTTTGTTACTTACCAGCTGTTAATTTCCACAGGCTGCAGGTCTTCAGCTGTAAGATTCAGATACAAAATCTTCCCCTTCCTACCTCCCACGTGATTAGAGCTGCTAGGGATAATATATTTTGAAACATTAAAAATTTTCAGAACACTACAGAATAAAATTAGACTTTATTTTTGTTTTTAAAATAATGGGCTGGAAAAAGTGTCAACCAGCATCCTTCTGGGCTTCTTTTTTTAAGTGCGCAGGAAACCTAAATCCAAATGTAGAAACTAAATAGAACTAGGAAATTAAATCTGTTTCAGAAATAGCCACACTGTATCACAAAGTCATATCAGTGATACTATGGCAAAGCCCCTTGTAACTACTATCTTTCTCTATAAATGCATACAATTTCTCACATATTTTTCTCCTTCCTTCTAGAGCAGTGATTCTCCAAGTGTGGCCCCTGGACTAAACATCAGTATTACCTGGGAACTTGTTAGAAATGCAACATTTTGGACCCAGACTTACCGTATTAGAAACTTGTTGGGTGAGGCCCAGCAATTTTTGCTTTAACAAGCCCTCAAGGTGATTCTGCTGCACAGTAAAATTTGAGAACCATTGTTCTAGAGAAATCTTAAATCGTGATATGGAGTGCTAAACAAATGCAATTTTGATTACTTAAATTAAAGCTTAATGTACTGATTAACTTCTAAATGCCAACCATGGGGTTTGGTACCTTTCATTTAGTTTTCTGACATGTGAATTATTATCCTCCTTTTAAAGATGAAGAAATCGAAGGTCAGAAAAGTGAGCAATTTCAAGTCCAGGGCACTGTCTGCTATACTAAGATTTGTAAAAGATAGAGAATGTTCAATGAACAAATGCCATGCCCATGGCATTTAAAAATAGCATATTTGTTGCTGTTGTTGTTTCCATTTGAAGCAAAATGTATGCACTGTTTTGAAGTCTGTTGGTTGGTTGAGGTGTTTTTCACTGACTGCATAATAAGCTGACTGGCACATTTAATTAGCAAAACCTGTCCTGTGAAAGGTGAAAATACGATTAAATACAAGTTGACAAGTTAAAGCACTTGAACAATGGAGGCATGGATTGGAAATGCAAATGTATGAAATACATCAGCATTCTCAAGATGGTTCTTTAGGACCTAGAAACTCAGAGTGTTATCTGGGGACCACCTGCATAAAATCATCTGGGAAATCATTAGAAATGCAGAATTTCAGGCCCCACCGCAGATCTCCTGAATCAGAATCTATGTTTTAAGAAGAAATCTGGGTGATTCACATGCATATTAAAGTTTGAGAAGCTCTGCTTTAAATAGTAGTTTCCTGAGAAATAATACTAGGTTTTCTGTAGATAGAGGGTACCATTGTCAGACAAGTTTGCGAACAGCTTTATTACACAAAGTTAAACAGGGGTCCTATCCTGTATTGCATAGGAAGACCTAGGAGGAATAGTGGTTCTCAAATTTAAGTTCACTCTCAGGTCTAAGACAATGATTCTATAACCTATCGGATAAATATCCCCAGAAACATACCCTCTTCTCCAGTCCCTCTCCCCTCTTTTGTTTTTCCTGATAGACACTGCAATGTAATTATACATAGTAATTCCATAAAGGCACTGGATATAGCACCAAACAGAGATTTTCCCATTTATCTTACAAAGGAGGTCATCAAACTGCCATTTTACAGGTATATGAATGGAGGCACAGAGATGTTAATTAACTTGCTTAAGATCACACAGCCCATTCTGGCAGGACCTGGGATTCAAATTTAGGCAGTCTGGCAGTGGAGTGTGTGTTCTTAAGCCTTTCCAATCTGTGTGATTCCAGTCTGTAGCAATGTGACAATCTGTGAAGGAAAGCAAACATCAACAACAGGAAAGATTTAAAAGATTGAAAAGCATCCTGATTTTTATTTAGTGTAAAAACCATATTTTAAAAATGGTATTTAATTTTGAATAGTTAGTGCACCCACATGATTCAAGAGTTAAGATATAGAAAGAAGTATTTGGTGCAAAATCTTTCTGCCACCTCTATCCCCCAGCCATGAAGTTACCTTTTCTGGAGGCAAACCATTTTATCAGCCTCTCTTGTGTCTTAAGCAAATGCCTATAAGGAGTATATATTTATATATATTCCCTCCTACTTTTTTTTAGGGAAATGTCAGTGGACTATAATATATGGTCTGCACGTGGGTATATGTGTGTGTTTCTTTAACAGCACATCTTCAAACACATTCCATATCAATACACAAAGCGTTTCCACATTTTTCTTTTATGGATGCTTCATATTCTTTTGGATATGCATGCCATAAGTTAACCAGTTCTCTATTACTGGACTGGCTGTTGGCAATATTTTGCTATTTCAAATTCCACTGTACATAAATAATCTTGTATTTTTGTCATTTTGTATGTTCACAAGTAGATCTGCAGAATAAATTATGCTCATTAGAGATTATATACAATTCTTTTTTTCTGGGGGTTAGAACTATGTTTAGGTATTTCAGCTTTCTATTGCTATTCTTTCATTCCATCTTCTAATATTTGTGTGTCTGAGTGCTGTTGATTTCTATATTCTAATCATACACTCAACCATATTTCTGAATTTTCTTATGTTTGTTATAGTTTTTCAGTTGATTGTTTTGGGGTTTATAGGTATATATCATACTATCTGCAAATACTAATAATAGTATTCCTCCTATCCAATATTTATACTTCTCCTTTGTGTCTTTTTCTCAATTTGTGTTGGTCAGAAACTCTAAAAACAGGGGTCAGCAACTACAGCCCACAGTCCAAATCTAGCCTTCTGCCTGTTTTTGCAAATCAGTTTTATTGGCTCACAACCACACTCATTTGTTAACATATTATCCATGGCTTTTGTGCTGCAGTTGAGTAGTTGTGACAGAAACCATATTGCCTGCAAATCTTAAACATTTACTATCCAGTCTTTTACAGAAAAAGTTGGCCCATCTCTGCTCTAGAACAATGTCAAATAAATCATAAAAGATTTTGGGCACCCTTATTTTATTTCTGCCTTTGAGGGGAATGCTTCTGGTGCCTTTCCATTAAGTGTGATGCTTTGGTGTTCTTTAAAGCATAGTTGCAATTTTTTGAAATTCCTCCTGTTAAGAGGTGGAGTCTCTGTCTCCTCCCCTTGAACTCGATAGGCCTTTGCGACCACTTGAAGGAATAACCAGACCACAAAATTGTTGCTTCATGACTTTTCCAGCAAGGCAAGAAAAGGCTATGTCTGTTTCTTTCTATTGGGTCACTAGCTACCCCGAGGTCTCTACCTGGAGATGACACACACACACACACACACACACACAGAAATGGCTGAAGAGCCCCACCTGCTCCAGCCCCATCTGATGGAAACCACATGACAGAACCCCTCAGTGCCCCCAGCAACCCCCCCCCCCCACCATCAGAGCTGCCCAGCCAAGCCCAGGCTATGCCCAGATTTGGGAGAATATGTAGAAAAAAGATTCTTATAAGCCACTGCATCTGACTGGTTTGTTACACAGTGCTAGGTAACCAGAATACTGGCTTTTTAGTAAAATTGGATCTACCTTTATCAAGCAAAAAAAGAGTGCAACTATTCTTATTGAATTTTAAATTATAAAATGAATACTGTATTTTAATTAATGGCATTTCAGCAACTTTGAAGATGATTGTATGATTTTTCTCTTTAGAGATACAATGCTGATAAATTATATTAATGGATTTTTAATATTGAACTATCCATGAATTCCTGAAATAAAATTCACTTGCTGCTGTGTCCTGTTGGATAATATTTCATTTAGGATTGTTTGTATTGATATTCACAAGTGAAATTATAGTGTAGTTTCCTTAGTTTTATGCTATTTCTGAATGGTTTTGATTGCAGCATGGGTGGATGTAGGTTTTAAGAAGCCCAAAGCTTATGTAATTTTAGGGGCAGGCTAAGAAAAAAGAAGAGAAAATTATGAATATAAATTGTGGTTCAGCGTCTTGGAAGGGGCCCTTACTAGTGAGGGACTCTGACATTTTAGTTTCTTTAGCTTTATGTTATGTCTGTTTTTAGGTGTCAGTGTTATTCTTACTTTATAAAAAAATTTGGAAGTGCTTCTTATTTTTCTTTAGACTGGAGCAGTATAAAAAATATTTGACATAACAAAAAGAAAACAAAGTCACTTAATATCATCATCCAACAAAAATAGTTTTCATTTTTCTATGGCCTATTCTAGCCCTTGTCTTTATAGAGACATTGTTACATAGTTCATTCATTCATTCACTCATTCATTTATCAATGATTCACTGAATACCTACTATCTAACATTCATTGAACCGTGTACCATGGACTTCGTTATAAAGACAGAATGCTGACTTCACAGGGTAGAGATAGTGATAGAGTGACATACAAACATTTACAATGCATTGCGCTACCTTAGAGGAGAGTAGGGGACATCATGGAGATACATGGGAGTGGCCCCTAACTCAGACTGGGGGAGATGGATGGGGTGGGGAGATATTCAAAGTTAAATCAAGGTCAAGGAACACTTCTTTATTTTGCTTGTTCCACTTAGGCTAAAAATCTTAATGAACTCTGCTGACATTCTAGTGACACTCAAAGGACCTTCCAGAAGAGTCAGTTGGTTAACTGGTGGGAATCCAAAGGAGCTAAGAGTTCAGACACAGGTGGTCAGAAAACAGACAACACTTCTGCTCAATGTTATGGGCAAGAACCCTGGGATCCAAGCCAGAAAGCAGAGCCTGAAACAGAGAGAGCTCTAGGCAGTGAAGGCTGTGGGGGGTAACAGCCAAGTGTGGAGGCCAGGTCTTTCAACTAAGGTTTGCTTCTTTCTTTACAATTTTAATGGCTGATATTTTCTGTTTTAAGCAAAAGGTTCACTAGGGACTGGAATGGGGGATAATTTCACTTGGCCAAAATAGTCAGTTGGGAGAGGTTTCTTGGGACTCTCTGACTGAGGTCGTGGGAGTGTGGTGGGGGGTCCTTCATTGAATAGGTGGGTTTCCCAGGGCTTGTCTCTTCCAGGGTTTTTGGGTACCTGGTATCAGATCCTCCCAGTTACTTTCCTGGTTCTGGGATTTCCTCAACCCCAGCACTACACACCCTGAGGCAGGGAGAGCTGACTCAATGGGAAGCTGTGTTATGGGGCAGAAGATTCCGAGTCAGGAGCCCTGCACTCGCATCCCTGTAATGCCACTTAGGTGGCAGTTTCCGCATCTGCAATATTAAACATGATCCTCCGGGAGATTGCGAGGATCAGATGATCGTACATGAGCGTAAGTGTTTATTCTTAGAGATGAGACAACTGTGGCCTGATGGGTCTGAAGTGTTCTGGAAGTGATGTTTAGCTTATAGGGACACATTGGATTCTACCAGCTGCCCCAAGTAAAGCAGCCTTAGGCTTTATCTTTACCTTAGGCTCAAAAACACTTAGGAAATGGACTCAAATGCAGAGGAACAGGGATGGAGTCCTTCTCTCCAGGCCTTGGACCAAGAACATGCTTTGGAATTTAGCAGGTGTTCGTAGCAACCCGCCAATAGGATGGCTTCCTCCCAGGGGAGTTCGGGAAGCTACAGAGATTATGTGCATGGCAGTTCCTAGGAAGTGAACAAGAACCAGGCAATGACATGGGTGTAGATGGGCTCGTGTGGAGGCAGAGTTAGTCAACAGCCTGGCCAAATAAAATGTCCAATGGTGGTCTAGAAATTTCATTTCCACTTCCCCCCAGGTTGGTCTCAGGAAGCCAAGTGTTTGGTTTGCCACATTATTACACATGACTGGCATAAAGATGATCAGAACTATAACCCCTCATAGCCGCAAGGCACTTTAAAGTTAAAAAACATGTAGGTATTGTGCCCTAGGGGGTAGATGAGACCCAATTGAATAAAGGATGCTATGAGGTTTGTCTGAGAAAAGAAAGAACCACATGTCAGGCACTGCACCAGGTCCTTCGAATGGACATGTTGGGTTATTGCATCCTCCCAGTAACTCCAAGAGAGAGGAATTTCATCATGGTTTGACAGTCTAGAAAGTAAAATTGCAGAGAGACTAAGTCAGCCAAATAGAGTCACACAGCTGTCTCAAGCAAGTGGCAGATCAGTGATTTGAATGCAGGTCAATCTTCTGATTCAAAGTCTCAGGTTATTTCCACCTTCCTCCTTTAAAGAAAAAAAAAGGAACTCTGTCTTCCCTCCAATTGTTTCCAAATGGAAGCATATGTTTGGGCTGGTTGTTGAGTCTGAAATAAATAGCTCCTTTTAGACGGTTCAGACAGCCAAATGCTTTCAATATGTTCCCAAGGTCGTGATTGGGTCTGAATAGAAGCCAGATGTCTTGGATTCCAGAGCTATTTCCTTGTTACGTGTCCCCTCCCCAGCCTTCGGCCATTAAGTGGAGGAAGGTAAGGTGAGACTGGGCCGATTCTGCTTTGCACAAACTTCTCTTTGGAAGAAGGAGGTGAGCAGTTGAGGTTGAAGTTGGGCTGGAACAGGCAGGCTGTGGGGTTGGAGTGGGATGTGGACTGGAATAAAAATAGCCAGAAAGAATGTGCAACTGCTCATCCCAGGCCTGTAGAACCCCTTTGCTGCCTGACCTTTCTGTGCCCCTTCACAGTTGACAGCTCAGGCTAGGCTTCCCGCTAGGAGAAGTACCCCGCAGTTAGTCTGTTGATCACTAAAACAGAACCATCCTAACACTTGTCAGCTCTGCTTCCTCCATGCACTCTGGCAGATTTTTTTCCCCTTCAATTTCTTGTTTTATTACTGTTTGTCAGGCTGGGGAGCCTTTGAAGTTCTTTACAGATCTGACTTTTATCAGAGCATGTAGGAGTCGGGGGGTGGGAAATGGGATGGATGCAAACCATCAAAATATTCTATTCTGCACCCAGCCGACTCACCCCTCTCTGTCTTTGTCTGAAAAGGTTTTTTGACATGGTGTTTCTATACGTGGCCTGCCTTCCAGATGACAGAGTGACATCTATTGTCGTAATATAGGGAGGAAATTATGATTACTTAATGATAGCATGTCGCAGCTCATCGCGTCTTTATTTTCCTTTTAAATACTTGCTGTCACAGCAACACACAATTGGCCTTCAATGCTGGGGCTGTAACTGGGACCTCATGTGGTAAAAGGATGATTTATTGGTAAAGCTGGGGGAAAGTAAGGGGAAACCCCAAAATATTTCTGCATGCCTGGGTTGACTCTGCTCCCCCACCTTGTTGTGAAGCAGAGGGCTGGTAACAGTGCCCGCCTGCACCCTGTACACTGGCCTTGAAAGCACAAAGGCCAGTTTAGCGTGTCAAATGCACCTTCAGTTTCCCACATTCTGATGATCTTTCCTTGTCTGGTTTATTTGTAGACTCCGGAGGGAGGGGCATCTTTTTGCAGTCGTCTCGTTCACCTCTCCACCACCACTGGAGTTAGCTTTCTGACAACAGCAGCAACAGAAACCATTTCAATCCCATTTAATAATCTATTGTTGATTCCCTTTTGTTCAAACAATGAAGTACAAAATAAATACCCAGTCCAACATGCAACCTCTTTCCCAATCTGGTCCATGTTTACTGATACCCATCTCTCAACTGCCTCATACCCTTTGTTCCAGCCTTGTACTCTTTTGTTTCCCTAAAAAAATAGTTTTAATCATGGGGCATTCCAAATACATAAAAAGTACAGAAAATACATAGACACTTGCATGCCCATCTTAGAGCAATGTGGGTAAATCCCTCCAAATAATGTTAGTGTAAAAAAGAAAGTCAAATAACAGTATTTACAGTAAAATATTATCCAGGCAAATTTTTAAAGCACCTAAGCTTATGCTGTCTCCAGCTTGCAAGTTTCTACTCTTCTTTAACACCTAGTTGAAATATAAATCCCCTTTCAGGTTCCTGACTTGCCCATTGGAGTATTTCATTCTCTTCTGTACCTCACAGCCTCACATTTATACAGGTTGTGTTACTATGCTCCCCATGTCATAGTTTCCATTTTCCTCGTGGTCCCCCCAAAACACTAAACTGTGAGCTTCTTAAGGACAGTGACTGGCTCATATTCTTCTTTGCACACTAGGGACATACACTTATGGTAATAGTCTTATTGGAAGTACAGTGAACCTAAAGTATCATTGTATGACGCCTAAGTATGATCTAGCAATAGGCACAATAAAGAACAATTTAAAGTTGGGTTACCAGTCTTAATAGCAGCAGCTGCCTTTACAGTTTATAAAAGAGCTTTTTAACGTGTTGATTCCATTTTTCTTCATAATAACTCTTTAAAGCATGTAGGGCAGGTATTATTTCCATTAAATGAAAGAAGAAACTATGATTCAGAGAGGTTAAAAGACTTGTTCACTTGGTGACACAGCTGGTGAGTGATGGAGCTGGCTCACTGGCTTTAGATGTAATATTCTTTTATTATTATTTTTTAAATTGGAGCAACTTTGCAAATTAATGGTTCCTTCCTTCCCTCTCTTCCTTCTTTCTACCCTCCTCCCTCTTTCTGTTCATTCATTCATTCATTCATTCATCCATGTAATAAATATTAATTGAGCACCATTTATGTAGCGTCTTAGCCTCTGGGGATAAAATAACAAGCAAAAGTAGTTCTAGTCATGACTCCTTGGGATGTAAATCTCCCTGACAACGCAGGACATGACTCCTGGGATGAGATTGGACCCGGCATTGTGGGATTGAGAAAATCTTCTTGACCAAAAGGGGAAAGCAAAATAAAACAAAATGAAGTTTCATTGGCTGAGAGATTTCAAATGTAGTTGAGAGGTCATTCTGGAGAGTGTTCTTATGTGCTATATTGATATCTCTTTGCAGTTTTTAGTGTATTGGAATAGCTAGAAGGAAATTCCTGAAACAGTCGAACTGCAATCCAGTGGACTTGATTCTTGAAGATAATTGTATTACTGTGTGACTGTGTGATTGTGAAAACCTTGTGGCTCACACTCCCTTTATCCAGTTATGGACAGATGAGTAGAAAAATGGGGACAAAACTTAACTGAAAAATAGGGTGGGATGAGGAGATGGTATGTTTCAGGTGTTCTTTTTTACTTTTATTTTTATTTATTTTTTTTATTTTTGGAGTAGTGAAAATTCAAAAATTGACTTGTGATGAAGTACAACTATACTATGGTACTGTGAACGATTGATTGTACACTGTGGATAATTATATGGTATGTGAATATATCTCAATAAACTGAATTTAAAGAAAAAGTAGTCCTAGTGTCTACTTCATTTGGAGAACTTGAAATACTTCTGAACAATACACAGCACGCAGGCTGATAAATGTTTGGTAACTCCTTGTAAGACTGTGTTTTGCTAGAATGGTGATCATAAGATGAAATACTTCCCGGTGCTTTGACAGAGTTCTGAGCACTTTGAGATTTTTCTGAAGCTAATTGGAAGGGGTGGGGGGCGCGATTAATTCACTTTGTTTAGCTCTTAAGAGCTCTTCCCTCTATAGTGAATTGCTTAACGGTAGAGGCTTTGATGCTGGCAGGTACTTCTAGTAGAGTATGACTGCAGTTGCCCTCTCTTGCAACCTGCACAGTTGTGTGGGCTGAAACCAATTAGACCTAAATTAATTAGCAAGAAAATGATGGGCCCACTTGCTGAGCCATTCACAATAGCATTTGAAGAAAGAGGACCCTGTTTGAAGGATGCTGTGTGTTTCCGCTCAATCCTAATGATTGAAGAATTTCCAAATATGGAAGTAAATTCAAGCCATTGCTGGATTAAGTGGTCCATTTCTTTTAACCCAAGAAAGTCCTCATTTATTCAAAAGCAAGGTAGGAAACTCTAAAGAACTCCTTACGGGTCCTGGGAAATTCGATAAGCTTTGGGATGCATTTAGAAGATATATGGAATCATCATATAATTTGACCTTCTAAGGACCAAAGCAGCTGAGGAAAGTGATGGCTGAAAAAAGAAAAAAAAAAAAAAAGGCTGAAAAATGGATACAAGGATACATATCATAAAGTACTCTGTGAGCTGTAAGTTAAGCAGGCTTTCTTCTGAAGGGCAAACTCAGTTCTGCCTGTTTTTAGTTTCTTTTGTCTCCTTTGCTGGCACTTTTTCCTCCTCCCACTCCTTAAACGAGAGTGTTCCTGGAGCTCTGACTTCAAGTAATATCACCTCCTGGGCCAGCTCATCTAGTCCCCTGATGTTAACTGCCACCTTTGCGTTGATGGCTTCCGAGCCTACGCCACTACCCAGACTGCTTTCCTGAGTGCCATCTGCCCACAGCTCCTGTTTCCCTGGCAATCCCACCAACACCTCAAGCAATGATTTCCAGGGCCTAACTCCCTCCGCCATCTCCTGATCAGCCAGCTGGTCACCCAAGCCAGAAACCAGGGAGTCATTCTTCACCTCTTCCTCTCATTCATGCCTCCCATCCAGGGTATTGAGTTCTGTTCATTTTATATCCTAAGTAGTTCTCAACTCCATCTTTGTATATTTCTTTCCAACCCCACTCCTCATATTTAGATCAGGCTCGTGCTCCTCTGCCTTCTGGCTTATTCTTCTGGTCAACTTTGATGGCTCCTGGTCCTTTGCTATGCCTGAAATATTAATTCTTCCCAGGCTTTTGTTACCAGGATCCTTCACTTTGAACACCAAACTGTACCAGAGTGACCTTATCTATTTCAAGGTGTCAGTTATCATTTCTGTGCTGATGACTCCCAAATGGATATTTCCAGTTGTAAACTCTTTCCTGAGCTTTAGATCCATATTTCTAGGGGCCGGGAGGCATCAACATGTTGAGACAACTCAAACTCAGTGTGTCCATAAAGAAGTTTACTATCTTCCTCCCTAAACCTGCTCTCCTGCTGTGAACTGCATCCCTGTCTATTCAGAAACCCAAGCAACATCACTGACTCCTTACTCTTCTTTACTTTCTTCATATCCTCTTTATCCTTATTTCCAAGTACAGTGATTTCAAATTTTAAAACTCTCAAGTCTGTCCCCTTTCCTCATTTTCATTGCTACCATCTTAGTAGAGGGTACTGTCTTCTCTTCTCCGATTTACTGTAAAAGCCTCTTATATAGAGCTCTTACATATTATCTTACAACCTTCTGACTTCTATTCCACATGGCCAGATTGATCTTTTTAAAGTGCTAATTGGATAATATCGTTCTCAAATTTAAAATGTTCATAGTTCTCCAAAGGTTTGAGGATGAAGTCTAAGATCCTTACCTTAACTTTACAAGGCCCTTCAAGTTCTGGCCTTCCAAGAATCTGACCTCGTTTCTTGCTGCTTCACTATTAGAACTCCATGATGTGGATATGCTGAACTTCTTACTTTTTCAAATGGGCAGTGTTTCCACTTGCCTCTGGTTGCAGATACTGTTAATGCCCATTTATCTTTCAGATCTTAATTTAGCTGGCACTTCACGGTATATCAGGAAGTCTTCATGGCACTCTTCATTATGAAATGAAAATGCCTGTTTACTTGCCTATCTTCCTCATTAGACTGGAAGTTCCTTGAGTACAGGGACTATGTCTTATTCATTGTTGTATCTCCAGACCCCTAGGCAAAGAAGAAAGATGCTCCATAGATAGTTGATGATTTGGAATTTGAATAATGTGCTCCTCTGTGTTCTTCTGCCTTTAACCATAACCTTCTCTAACTTGTCCTCCATGATGCTCCAGGATGATCTTTCTGAAATACAAAGGCAACAACACCGTTCTCCTTAAATTTTTCAACAACTCCCCACTGCTACTCAATAGAATGTGGGCTATGCTCATCACAAGCACCTTTTCTTTTTGCCACATGATATCCGTTCACTCTACTTCTGCTCAAAGTGTGAACTCATTTCTCTTCAGTCTCAGTCTCTGGGACTGCAGTGAGGCTGGCTCCAGCTTGGCCTTCAGGGTGGAACATGTCGTCCAAATCTAAGTCAACCAGAACATCACATTCTCTTGGTCACAGGGGGTAGTTTGGCATGGACATGTTAGCCCATAAGGGGCAATGAGAGTTTTGCTGGGACATTTGGGACAGTGACCTTTCTCAGATCTTGCTACCATGTGACATCCAGGACTGCGGCCATCACAATGTAAAGTAGAGCCTAGATTTGGAAAGAAACCAAGGTCTGAATACTTTATTTGATTCTTGAGCCAGTAATACCTGAAGCCACCCTACCCTATGATTTTAGCTTGTGAACCAATACATTTTCTTGCTTGCTTAAGCCAGATGGTCCATTATTTCATTTATGTATTTATTAATTAATCAAACATTCACTGAGCTCCTCCATTGTCCCACACTCTATTGCTGATGTTAGGGATAGAGCAATAAACAAGGTAGACAAAATCTCTGTCCTCATGGAAGGATCAAAAGTGACGTCATTGATACACACCTTACAAACAAACATCATAGCTTCCATAATCTATCTTACGCTTATTTCTCTACCCAAAGCTAAATTCTGAAATATGCACATTCCTTATCATCACCTAGTAAGTTTCCATCTTTGAAATTATCAACTATAAAATACTCTTCTCTAACCTTCTATCCTTTTACCTCTTGGAACTTCCATTTTCCTTCTTCTTTGCCCTATCAACATCTCTAATCTTTGACCTGCTTATTTTATTCACTTGTTACCATCCTGGCTCTACTTTTCCCCTAAAAACCAACCTAGTCCTTTTAAGGCACCACTTTGGTCACTCTTTTGGGTAACTCATCTTCTAGATACCAGCTTTCCTCTGTCATACCCTCAAAAATTCCCAGTGCAGTATCAATATGACTGTCCACCATCTATAACCCTATATCTGTTCCTCAGAGTGATGGGGGGAAGAATGCATAACCACAAAGATCAGTGCTACTATAAATTAATGATCTCTAAACCCTACTGGGTCTTCTGTGGTGCCTGGAATCTTTCTACATATTCTTAGTCATCAAGTTCTTGCAGTCCTTTCAGCTGCTATTTCACTCCTCCACCTTTTCCCAGAAAAAAATCTACATGATCGCTTGAACTCTAACTCTTGCCTTTTACTTGACTAAGAAAGGAATTCATTAATTATTTAATAAATGCATTGTTAGGGTTGAATTGTGTTCTCCCCAAAAGCTATGTTGAAGTTCTGATCCCCAGTACCTTAGAATCTGGCTTTATTTGGAAATAAGGTCATTGCAGAAGGTGTCCTTGTAAGAGGAGATGAGACACAGACAGGCACAAAGGAGAGGACCATATGAAGATGGAGGAGGCAAAGATTGGAGTGTTGGATCTGTGAGCCAAGGAATTCCAGGGATTGCCGGCAAAATACCAGGAGCTGGAAGAAGCAAGGAAGGATTTGCTACAGGTTTCAGAGGAAGAAAGGCCCTTCTGACAATTTGATTTCAGACTTCTAGCCTCTAAAACTGTCAGAGAATACATTTCGGTTGTTTTAAGCCGAAGCAGTACTTTGGTACAGCAGCCCTAGGAAACTAAGACGTATACTGAGAACTTGCTACGTAATAGATATTACGTTCTGTTAGATGTGCTGGATGTTAGAGTCACAGTGATGAGTTGAGTAGACAAGTGATTTCACGTGTGGTGAGCATTATACAAGAGAAGGAGGTGACAGAGCAGGACATAAATTATTTGGAGGGATGTCAGAGAGGTCTTTCCTGAGGAAGTGACATGTAATGACAAAGGAAACATTCCAGGCAATGGGAGCAGCATATGAGAAGGCCCTAAGGTCGGGAATTGGTGTAAAGTGCAGTACGACTAGAACATAGAGTTCAAGGGGAAAGTAAAGCTGGAGGTAAAGTAAAGCTGGAGAAGACCATACCTTCTGTTCTCGTTTGCTAATGCTGCCGGAATGGAAAACACCAGAGACGGATTGGCGTTTATAAAAGGGGTTTTATTTGGTTACACAGTTACAGTCTTAAGGCCATAAAGGATCCAAGGTAAGTCATCAGCAATCAGGTACCATCACTGGAGGATGGCCAATGGTGTCCAGAAAACCTCTGTTAGCTGGGAAGGCAAGCGGCTGTTGTCTGCTCCAAAGTTCTGGTTTCAAAATGGCTTTCTCCCAGGATGTTCCTCTCTAGGCTGCAGTTCCTCAAAAATGTCACTCTTAGTTGCACTTGGGGTATTTGTCCTCTCTTAGCTTCTCTGGAGCAAGAGTCTGCTTTCAATGGTCATCTTCAAACTGTCTCTCATCTGCAGCCCCTGAGCTTTCTTCATAGTGTCCCTCTTGGCTGTAGCAGCTTGCTCCTTCTGTCTGATCTTATATAGTGCTCCAGTAATTTAATTCAGACCTGCCCTGAATGGGCAGGCCAATCCCCCCATGGAAATTATCCAATCAGAGTCATCACCCACAGTTGGGTGGGGCGCATCTCCATGGAAACACTCAAAGAATTACAGTCTAATTAACACTGATAGGTCTGCCCATACAAGATTACATCAAAGATAATGGCATTTGGGGGGCACAACACATCCAAACTGGCACACCTTCCTTCCTTCATTTATTACAATGCTCATCCAAATATCTATGGAGAGACCACAATGTGTCAGGCACTATTCTTGGTGCTGGGGGTTTGGTAGTTATGGAGGATGTTGTCCTATTCCTTTTACCTCCCATTTCCGTAGATTCTGGCCCAACTTCCATTTGCTTGCCCTTGACTTTCTTTGGCTGATGGCTTTCTCTGACTGCTGGAGCGGCTCTGTCTACATGTAAGGTAGGCCAGAACTGCTGGGAAACTAAAGCCCTTTACCCAGCCCTCGGCATTCCTCACTTGGAGACTGACAGAAGTGGGTGGATAGAGACCCCAGCACCCTTGCCCTTGGGCAGGATATCTCTGGGGTGTGTGCTCTACACTGGCTGACCAAGGTTCCCAGTGGGGTTACATCCACTTGTCTGCATTGGTAACTAGTTTAAACACTGTCTTTACTGGCTTCCGGTATCACTTCTCCACTCCCTTACCCATGTCTCCTTGAATCACTTCCCAAATAAACTTGCATTACAGTCCTTGGCTCGGCATCTCTTTGGGGAAAATCTAAATAAAGACAGTGCTGAACAAGAATATCTGAGGTCACTGCCTTCATCAAGCTTAAACTCTACAGAGGCAGTATAGACAATGGGAATAAAAATAAACATGATATTTTCAGCTGGGATTTATGAGATGAATAAAGTGATACAATGGAAGGTGACTGGGATGGCAGGGGTAGGGATGAAGGAAGATGGGCTACATAGATCGGGTGTTCAGGGCAGACTAGGTTTGTGAAGATCTGTGGGTTTTTCCTGCCTCACTTCTCACCAGCAAGGTGGTGTCATGCCAATTCTTCCCTGAAGCTGCTGTCCTCTCTTTGCCCCCAGTGATACTTCCAACCTTCTGATGATTCTCCCCCAATTCCCTCCATGAACTTCTCTTCATTCACCCCAAATTCTAAATGTCAGGATTTCCCACAGTCCATGCTTGTTTTTCTTTTCAGTCTTCCTCTGATGGCTTCAGCCACAGCTCATGGTGATGATTTCTAAATTTGTATCTATTGTGGGCCTCTTTCTGGAATTCTTGGTCTAGGTGTCCAACTATTTACTGAATATCTCTTCCTAGATGTTTCACAGACACCCTCAACTCAAAATATCCAAAGCCTAACTTATAATCATTTCTTCCCCCAAACTTATCTCTGTCTTAAATTTCTTAGACTAGAGGATAGCATCACCCACATCCAATTAGTTAGCAGCAATTTTTCGTTCCTTCATAACTTCTGTCCCCTCATCTTCATTTTCATGGTTGACTGATTTTCAGGACATCACAAGAAGCCCTTACCCAGGCAACTATAACAGGCTTTAAACAAACCTCTAGTTCTATCCTCCTCCAAATCCATCCTCTACATGGCAGCCCAAATAATAACTCTAAAATTCAAATTTCTTATGTCACTGTTATGCTTAAAATTATTCACTGGCTCCCACTAACTTTAGATAAAGTTTGAACTCCTTAACATCACATTCAGGATGTTGCAAGATTTGCTCTTGTCTCCCTTCCCAGTTTCATCTTCAGTGACTTTTCTTTCATATGCTGCTCCTTTTTACACTTTGATGTTTGACTTATTCCTGAGCATCCTGTAAGACTCAGCCCAAGCATCACTACTTTTAGCAAATATTTTTTGATGATCTGAAACAGGAAGAGATTCTTCCCCTCTTCTCCCTGCATGGGATTATCTATGTATCTGTATATCTGTAGTACATTGTCATAGCTGTTTGCCTTTGTTCCTTGTGTATGTTCTTGGCCTATTTCGTTCACTAACTTCTGAGCTCCCTAAAAGCAGGTAATGGGCTATTTATGTCTGTATCAGTGCCCAATCCCTGTAGATGTTCAGTCACCCTTTGTTAAATGAATTAATAGTGTAGTTACTCCATGAGTACAGCTGGGATGACATATGACCCATCCTTGAATATTTTCCCCAAATCACACTAAGAAAAATTCTCATGAACAAAGAGATACAAATTGTTTGTAAAGATCGCTGGCCCCTGTTCCTTAAACCAGCTAGACCTTTGCCTGTTTCCTGTGACAGAGTGCTTCAAGAACAAGGATGCCTCTGCATTAACCAACCCCTGCCCTGCATTTGCTGTACTTTGTCACAGAGGGAGCTGAGATTCAATCTTTGAATTCCTGTTACTTTGGTTTCATTTATGTGCTTACAGTCTTAGACAACAGGATGGAGAGGATGAGCTGTTCGGTAATCCTTAGTTTTGTTGTTTGAGAAATATGCTTTTGTTCTGCCTATCTCTGCCCTCAAACCAATCCAGGAAGCAACCCATGAAAAAACAAATTGGAAAAAAAGAAGCAGATTTGAGAAATTTCCATTAAACCCCCTGTTTATTAATTTTAGATCCATGATGGTCAGGTTCACTATAATACAAAGCATGGCCTTTCTCTGCAGTCAGTACTGTGGGTCAGAAGAAGGCTTTGTATGATGACAATGATGACTATATTCATCCTTTATTGAATGCTTATTATGTCCAAAGTACAGAAACAAGCACTTTGCATCCATTATATTATTTAAGCCATACAACGACCCTATGAAGGATTAGAATGTGGAAACATCTGGAGCCAAGAGAAGGCATGGTGAATTTAGGAAACTGATGGTAGGCTGTTTTGCTTCAGCACTGAGATTGCAGAAGTGGGTGAGGGAAATGGGGGTAATGGGTGAACCTGGGTCGTTAAGCAGAGGCTATACCTTTATGGACTTTGTACTCTGTGTCTGTGAGTCTGGGCTTTATCCCAAGAGTATGGAGTCTTACTGGTGAGTGATCTTATTAGGTGTATGCTTTCTAAAGATAACTCTGACTGCAGAATGGAGAATGGACTCACTATATCATCTTTATATAGCAAAAGGGACTTTGCAGGTGTGATTAAGGTTAAGGACCCTGAGATGGGGAGATTATCCTGGAGTATCAAGGAGGACCAAATCTAATCACATAGGTCCTTAAAAGTGGAGAAACTTTCCTGGCTATGGTCAGAGGGAGATGTGGTGATGGAAGACGTGTCAGAGATGTTGCATCGCTGGCTTTGAGGATGGAGGAGGTTGAGCCTTGAGTCAGGGAATGTGGAAAGCCTCTAGAAACTGGAAAAGGGAAGGAAATGGATTCTCCTGTAGAGCCTCCAGAAGGAACCACAGCCCTGCGGACACCTTGATTTTAGCCCAGTGAGACTTTCGTTGGACTTCTAACCTACAGACCTGCAAGATAATTAATTTGTGTTATTTTAAGCCTACTATTTTGTGGTAATTTGTTACAGCAGCCAAAGAAAATTAATACACATGTAGAAGGCTCAGCCGAGGGCTAAATATAGCAGACATTCAATATGGTGAAGTTTCTCTTGTCACATAAAATGTATTGGATCTGGTAACTGATTAGATGTTGGGGTGAAAAGAAGAGTTAAGAGTCAAGAAGAACATTTAGGATCCTGAACTGAGGGACTGGGTAGATGCGGTTGCTGTGGTTTAGGTTGGGAAAAGTTGAGTCTTAGGAATGTCTGTAAAAGGATGGACAAACCTGGGCAGATAGAGGACCTTCTAGTACTCCTGCCTAACCCTTAGGTGTCTGGGAGAACTTCATAATCAATTTCCCCAATCCCAGGTGTGGTGGTTTAGAGATATGCACTCCAGAAAAACATGTTCTTAAACTATTCCTGTGGCTGTGAACTCTTGTAAATAGGACCTTTTGATGAGGCTATTTCAGTTAAGGTGTGGCCCAGCTGAATCAGGATCGTTCTTAATCCTATTACTGAAGGCTTTGGAGGGAGGTTACAGACAAAAAAAAAAAAAAAAGCCAGAGGGAGCATTCCGAAACAGAAAGTCAAGAGAGGTCAGGAGAGAGGCTGCCATGCACATTGCCATGTGACAGAAAAGCCAGGGACCAAGGATCACTGTCAGCCAGCCCAGAATGCCACAGTCTTCTGAGAGAAAGCATTGCCTTGCTGATGCCTTGGTTTTGGATTTCTCTTAGCTCAAAACTGTGAGCCAATAAATTCCCATTATTTGAGCCATGCTATGGCCTGGTGTTTGCTTTGGCAGCCAGGAAACTAAAACACCAGGGTTACTTGTTTATTCTTTAATTTGATCAATATTTATTGCATGCTGATTGTGTTTTAGGCATTGTGCTAGTTGAGGAAGATGGCTGGTTGCCCTCAAGGAGCTTATTTTCTAATGGGACAAATAGATAAGGAAATGGACAGATATACTATGCTTATCATGAAAGAGGGAGGTAGCTTGCTATGGGGAGCTGGGTGAAGATTCATAGGATCCTGTTCATTGTGTTGGTTGCCTTCCCCAAGGGAAGTCCTGTTATATGGGTTGTGGTCCTTCATTTGTGTGCAAGAAGTCTCTGGGATATTTAAAAAGATATATATATATACACACACACACACATATATATATATATATACGCACACACACACCTGCTTGACACTGTCTCCATGTCTCTCATTAATTAGTCTCCTTTCCTGTATGTCAAGGTCAGCTATCTTCCCCTATTCATGATAAAATGGCTATAAGGGACACCTACTGACTGCAACAAGACATCCCATCTATATTTATAACCCAGAGGTTGAGGGACAGGTGCACTAGTCTGTCATCTCCAGGATGCTCAGGACGTATACCTGAACCATGAGTGGAGCCCAGGGACCCCTAGGGGCAGGCCCCACAGAGTCTCAGAACCATGGCCTTTAGTGCAGCTTCTATCAGACCCTCTACCTTGCCATCAGGGCCCCCCAGCCCTTCAAGCAACCCGCACCCAGCAAGATGCTGTTCACCAGGGTAAGGCTGGACTTCTCCCTGCCTCCGCCCAGTTGTCTCCTGTTCTGAGACCTGGACATTTGATCCAATTCACAACTACACTTCAAGCAATTGCCCTTCTCATGACTTGGAGTCTCCCCTCTTGATCTGCCTGTTTACCCACTCACTGACTTCGCCTTGGCCTCTCGGACTAGACTTGGCCGACAGCCACAGTGTCTCTGAGTCCCACCACCAGCAGACTTCTGATTTTGGTCTCTGTTTGCTTGCTCTATATGCTGTGGCTAGTTTGTATGTCAGTTTATTCTCCCTAAATGTTGTTTCATTTAAGAACGTTCTATGAATCGTCATTCCCATAGTGAGCATTTTGAACCCCTGATCCTGTCTACCGATCCCAGTCTGCTTCTATCCCTTTATTCCTCTTCTGTACAACACAGACCCCAAGCTCCAGCTAATGTGGACTGCTCCCTGACCCCCAAATATTCCAGCTTCTGTGTAAACTCCTTAATGCCCCAACTATGCTTCCTCCCCTCCTTTCCTTTTCACATTCTCCCATCTGCTTGGCTGATGCCTCCTCATCCTTCAAGACCCAGCCAAAGTCTCTCCTTCTTGGGGCAGGGTCTCTGCCCTGTTCACGGGCTGAAGTAATGACCCCCGTTTTTAAGCCCATGGTATAACTTGCACACGGCTGTTTATCATGCTCTATGGCGATTGTTTCCCTATGTGTTCCCCAGCAGTCCATAAGTTTTCTGAGACCAGAATCTCTGCCTCTTCCATCTGCTTATCCCAAACATCCAGCACAATGATTGGCATTACAGTCAGTGTTGTATTAGTGTTTCTTGAATACATAAATGAATCAGGAAATGCTCCACTTGCTGTATGAATGAATGTTTTGAAAGCATAATTAGTTCTGCAGTGGCTGGGGGAGATGATGAGGGCTTCAACAAGAAGGCAATTTTTGATATGAAACATTCAAGAAGGAGGAATTTTCCAGAGACAGAAGGGAAGAAGGTCATGTAAGTAGAGGAGACGGTGCAGGCCATTTGGTGACTAGGAACAAGTCTGGTGTATCTCAAGTCACGAGGTTGTAAAGGAAATGACAGATAGTCTTGTTCTCATCATAGAGGAGCCCAGGTGCTGTCCTAAGGAGATCAGATCTGGTCCTGTGGGCGATGCAGGGGCCATTGGCCAGTTAAGGTTTGTAAGTGGCAGAGTGACATGGTTAGATTTGATTAGGCCGTAACGCTAGGGTTGATTCTTTGCCTTTCCCCCCTTTTTAAAATGCTGTGCATGGGTTTTCTGGAAAGTGGTTCCAAGAAGTTGTCATCCTGTATGCTAAGCCGCCAGAGGGGTGGACTTGCCCCGGAGAGATGTTGCTGGGAGTTTTTTCCTCCTGGCTCAACCTGAGGCCTGCCTGCCACTGGAGGTCACTGTTGCACCGCAGATGTTTATGCAAAGCCCTGGGAAGCCCTTCCCAAGTCTAGTTTCTCCAGAGGGTGAATCCAACACCCCCAGAGCCGGTTGAAAGTCCCCTCATGCAGACAGCTTTCTGCCCCCTCGAGGACTGGCCTGGTGACCTGAAAAACGTGGGTGAGAAAGAGCTGCCTCTGAGCAAGTGGGAAGGATGAGGCGAGGGAGAGGCTGGAAGGCCTGGTGCCGTGAGGGCTTAGGCAGGCGTGTAATCAGATACAGGGAATTTCTTGTGGTCTGGATTTCATTATCCCGTGTCTGGTCTGGGAGAGGCTGGGCGCCCTTGTGGGTCAAGGGGACTTTCCCCCTGCTGCTTTCTGGTTTGAATCTGGTTGAGGTTAGGGAAGGTTATTACCATCCTATGTAACCATAGGGTTCAAGGGATATGAAATGAGTTGGGCATCTCAGACTCCATCCTAGGGGAAGTTCTGGAGAGTGGAAGGAGCTCTCCCCTTCTTGCTGGGCCCTGCTGACAGAGCTGGCAGGTAGAGGAGGGGAATGAAAACTGAGGGCTGGCCCTTTAACACACCTACCCACCAGTGGCTGGTGCCCAGGCCCAGGCTCCAATTGAGGCATCCAAAAGAACCATGGAGAAGGGAAGGGAATGGACACTCCTAGTGAGAAGCTCTGCATATCAGGACTTTAGTATATGTCTTCTCACTCAGTGCTCATGATAAACATACGCTGGGTAGGTATTATTTTGCCCATTCATTATTTGAAGAAATTGAGATTTAGAGCTGACATTTGAACCCAGGTCTCTGGAAATACAAACCATTTTTTTGTGGGCACCTTCTGGGAATTTATCTGAGACTGAAATCTTGGCTTGAATCAAGTAGGAGAATGGACTATGCAGCTTTGATGATAATTTACTTCAACGGTGACTGAGAGCGAGTTCTGGTGGGAGCTGAGTAACTTTCTAATAAGGCATAACCTGTTTGTAACTTTCCATGGACCCAAGGTACTTATAGACACATTAATTTGATCCTTATGACAAACATATGAAAGAAGAAACTTATTCCCATTGTTATAGATGAAGAACCTGAGAGTTTAAGGATTTGATTAACTAGTTAATGGCAGAGGTGGGATTCAAACTCAGGTCTTCTTACTCTGAGTGCAGTACTCTTCCCGTGACTGTGATCTGGGAAAGCCTTGGCTGATGGAAAGATATTACACCATAGCCTGGTTAGCAATGGAAGGCACATCTCAGATCATGCAACACAGCATTTTATTTTAGGGATAAGGGCATCTCAACACAGAAAGTTTAAGTTCCTTGCTCAAGTTCATACATCTCTGGTGGAATAATGTAGACCTTGCAAGTTAGGGTTCCCAGATTTAACAAATAAAATTAGAGAACTCCCAGGATTGCATGGGATAAGTTTATACCAAAAAGTTAGTCATTGTTTATCTGAAATTCAGATTTAACTGGGTGTCCTATATTTCATCCGGCAAACCTCTCCAAAGTCCAAAGAGAGAATACTAAGCTCACTCTACTTTTGGGAATCTTTGATGTTTGGAAATGCAAACGTTTTGAAGAGAGCTCCCTGAACACTCTAAAAGAGTAGAAAGACTCTCTACTTTTTTATCCTGGCTTTGCCCTGGGCTCAGTTTGCCCCACCAATCACCCAAAGGATTTACTTTTCAGGGTGTCCTAAGAAAAAACAATTGCGAAGCAATTTGAAAATACAAAGGGCTTTATGACAAGTATGAAAGTTAACAAGCCCAGTTAATCATATTAACTACTCACGGGAAACCAAATCATGGAAAGAAATCCCCAAGAGCACTGAGCAGAATGCCCTTCCCGTGCACACCTGTAATCAAGATGCAAAAGAAGGCAGCCAGTTCCCTTTGGAAATAATTATGTCATGAAATCAACCCTGCCTTATGGTCCCAGGCTAATTGCTGGATTTATTCTTCCTACTCAATTTATTCATAGATATTTGGACATTCCTCACTGATATTCTTTGTTATTTTACAATAACAAACAGCGACAAATGATAAAAATGAGAATTTGATATCACTAAGAGTAAGAGTAATGCTTTTAGAAATAGCATTAAGGATTTAAACATAAAGGGAGTTTCATGCTTCTGGATCTATTTTATGTATCAATGTAGGTCCAGGGCTTGCAATGATAAAGCTCTGTATCTATGTGGAGGCCTGTGATCATTCTGGGAAAAAACAAATCGTTATTTCTTAAAGTCACAAACATGGTAATAGAAGGGATAATGACGCTTGGCGATTTGAGTTTTTTTTTGGTTTCCATGTTGGAGCCGTATTTCCCACCTTTTAAAACCTTTCCCATTCACTCGCCATTTGTGTTTCCGTTTCATTAAGTCTCATCACTCATTGTTTTAACACACATTTCTTGAATACTGACTGTGATGTGTGCATTGTGCTAAGAGCTGGGGAGAGAGATGAAAGCTCCAGTCCTGCTCTCAACAGGCTCACAAGCTAGAGGTGGAACAAGGACCTGCAAATAAGGAAAAATTACTTAGTTTTAAGTTGAGCAGAGTAAATGTGAGAGGGTAGAGGAGAAGAGAATTAGTTCTTCCTGGAGAAGGTAGGGAAGTGAGTGGAACATCTATTTACAAGCAGGGCTCATTGGAAGATCTAATATTTTTGGTGAATCACAAGAAGTTATGATGGAGGTGCAGGAAAAGGAGACTGGGTAGTTGGAATTCAACTCAGAAAGGTTTTTGAACACCAAGTGAAGGAATTTGGATTTAATGGGAAATCTTTGGAAGACTTTAGCAGGAGTATGACATGAATAGATTGATTTTAGAGGAAAAGAACTGTGAGAGAGGGGTCTAGGATAAAAGAATGTGGGAAAAGGATGGAAGCAGACAGATCAGTTAGGGGGTGCTGCAGCCATATATCAGGAAAGGGGTGATTTGGAACTTGCGAGAAGATTAGGTCAGGGGGGTGGAAAGAAGAAGGATAGATTCCCTTTGATTATATTACATTTTTCTTCTTTTAGACCTCCTCACCTTCAAGTACTGCAAAACTCAAAGTGGTTGTTGAACAGAATGAGAGGTAAGTATGCTCAAGTTAGGGGAAGCAGTGTCAGGACTGGGAAAGGTCCATGGGGAGCTCACCAGGAGTGGAATTATGAGAATATTTCTGGAAATGTTTTTCCAGTTCCAGCTTTTAGACTGTTTTTACTAATGACTCAAAGATAGAAACGTTGGTCAAATTTGTAGATGATGGACAGTTGAAAGGAAGAGACAATATCCTCAATGCCAAAATCAGATTCCAAATAGGTATCTAAAATATTCAGAGATTAACTAAACCTACTAAGATGAAATTTATTAGTGATTAAAGTAAATTTCTGCAACTGGATGCAAAAGTTAATGCGCAATTACAGAATGGGAGAAATCATAGTTTGTACACACAAGGGTTTTTTTATTGAAAGTCTAATTATGAATCATTGGTATACTGTCCCTCCCCTCAGAATTAGTGGCTTTTTAGATTGTTTAAATAGATGTGTGGCATTAGGGCGTGCTGGTTTGGGTGTATTATGTCCCCCAAAATGCCATTATCTTTGTTGCAGTCTTGTGTGGGCAGGAAACTATTGGTGTTGATTGGGTTGGAGACTTTTGATTGGATGTTTCCGTGGAGATGTCATCACTCAACTGTGGGTGAGATCTTTCTTTGGATAATTTCCATGGAGATGTGGCCCCACCCATTCAGCGTGGGCCTTGACTAGTTTATTAGAGCACTGTATAAGCTCAGACAGAAGGAGCAAGCTTACTACAGCCAAGAGGGACACTTTGAAGAATGCACAGAAGCTGACAGAGTAGCTGCAGATGAGAGACAATTTGAAGATGGCCGTTGAAAGCAGACTCTTGCTCTGGAGAAGCTGAGAGAGGACAAATGCCCCAAAAGCAACTAAGAGTGACATATTGAAGAGGAGCTGCGGCCTAGAGAGGAACGTCCTGGGAGAAAGCCATTTTGAAACCAGAACTTGGAGCAGACACCAGCCACGTGCCTTCCCAGCTAACAGAGGTTTTCTGGGCACCATCGGCCATCCTCCAGTGAAGGTACCTGACTGTTGATGCATTACCTTGGACATTTTATGGCCTTAAGACTGTAACTGTGTAATCAAATAAACCTCCTTTATAAAAGCCAATTCATTTCTGGTATTTTGCATTCCGGCAGCATTAGTGGTAACACTAGCTTCTGTAAAAAATAGACCCCATAAACTAAGTGGCTTAACGTAATTGAAACTTAATGCTTGCTCACTTAACTGTCCAAGTCAGATATTCCTTGTCCTGTGTGTGCCGTTTTCCTCCATGTGGGGATTCAGATTCCTTCCATCTGGTGGCTCAGAGATCCCTTCAGCTTTTTTGGCCTCACTGTCATTTGCCTATAACTTGAAGAAGAAGAAAGGGAGACTGGAGAAAGGATGTGTGCTTCATAAAACCTTTGAAGTATCACACATCACTTTCCCTCACATTACCTTACCTGGATGGGCAGCTGGTTTTTAGGGACAAATCTATCTTAAGGAAGTAGGAACACATATGTTTGTGATCTGTAACCATCTCTACTCCTTATGGCATCCGGAATGGAGATGACAAGAATTTTATTTTTGCTCATGAGTTAGTATCAGTTGAGAGCATCACATTTTAGGAGGGAAACGGGCAAAGTGAAACATATTTGGAAGCTATTGAGTAGAAGATAGAATAGACCATTTTGTGAATGCTTTTTGTCCAGAAAAGGGAAGACACTGGAGGAATGCAATGACTATATTCAGCTATTGGAAATCACCTTAAATGTTGCGTTCCCCAGGGTTTTCTTGTTTCAGGTGGTAAACTGTGCATGGTTGATCTTAAATGCTCTTAAACTCATAATTATTCACTTAGATGTTGGGTTTATGTCTCTAATTCCAATCTTCCTCTGAACTCCAGATTTGTGTCCAGTTACTAATCATTCTTCTTAACTGCTTTTAAAAAAAGTTACAAGTCCAATAAAGCCAACTTTAACCCATACTAACATCTCCAACTTGGTAACCCTAAATTGTCAGTGCCACAGCTGCCCAATCATTCAAACCAGAAGCCAGTGAATCATCTTTGAGCTGCCACCTCTACTTTACCCTCTTATTTAGTCATCTAGTCCTGTCTTATGTCTTAAGGAAATACATCCCCATTACCACAGGTTTAATTCAAATTTTCATCATCTTTTCACCTGGATTGCTGAAATAGCTTCTTAAATGGTCTTGCCCCTTCTACTTTTATTCCTCCACTTTGCCACCAGAGTGAACTGATAAAAAAGGTAAATCTGATCTTACTATATTCTTGTATAAGCCATTTCAGAGGTTTTAGGTATGATGCACAAGGCTCTTTATTTGATTCTTGCCTAAGGCTCTAACCCCTTTGCCTACCACTCCTTCCTCATATCATTCTACTCATAGTTTTTTAAATGGACCATGCTATTTCTCATCTCTGTACCTTTGCTTAAAGTTTTTCCTTTAGGGAATTACTTCTTTCACTAACTTCTATTTGTGCATGAAAGCTTTCTTAAGGCTTACACTAACTCCCCAAATTGGGTTAAGTACTCCTTTTCTATAAATCTGAACATGTTGAGTATACTAGCACACTTCTCTTTCCCCATTGCCAGTGTCTCTAAAGCAGGAACCATGTCTAATTAATTAATATTGAATTAGTTATTTCAATATCCAGTACTCAGCATAATGCCTGGCACACATTCAATAAGTATTTGTTGACTTGAGTTGTCCTGTTATCTCAAAATGTAAAACCACAAAGCTATAAGAAAGTAGATTTTGGCTTCCATCAGGTTGTAATGCTTGGAAATGGACAGGTAGACTTGGAAAGTAGTAGGTTTCCTCTCATTGGTGGCATCCACATGGAGGTCAAAGTACTCACTTGATAGTAAACTATTGGAGAGATTTAAACAGCCAATGGAAGGTTGGACTTGATGTTGTATAACGCCCCGATAAACTCTAACATTCCATAATTCTATGATTTGCATTTGATGTGTTTACAATACAAATGTATTTTTTATTTTTTTGTATTTTTTTTGTTGTAGAATATAACATATATACATAAAAGTGATAACTTTTCAAGTGCAATTTAATAGGTAGAGAGCAAATTTCAAAGAATATTATAGGTTACAATTCCACAGTTTCAGTTATTTCCTTATGAAATATAACATATATACAAAAAGATAATATTTTTCAAAGTATGATTTAACAAGTAGATATAAAGGAAATTTCCAAAGCTATTATGAGTTATAGTACCATAGTTTCAGTTATTTCCTTATTGTGACATATAACATATATACAAAAATCTATAGCTTTTAAATTACAATTTAACAAGTAGCTATAGAACAAATTTTGAAGGATGCTATGTGTTACAGTTCTACCATTTCAGTTCTTTTAACTATTCTAATACCCTAGCAATTAAGAAAAGAAAAATTATATAAAGATTCAGTATTCATAATCCTTTGTTAGATTCCATCTTATCTGTTGCTACCCCTTCCTCTAGTTTAATCACTTTCCCAGTCTTCAGGGATGTCTAGGCAGTGACCACCCTAACCTGTTCATGCTGAAAAGGGGTGTCAACTTTATGAGCAAAGGGGACACGTCTGGTTGATGTTCTTGAAGAGGCTATTGCCTCTGGGTTTTGGGGCTTAGCAGGCATAGGAGCTCTCTGAAGGATTCAAGTTGCTGACGAATAAAGTTAGTGAGTGAAACCTTCATAGAGTCTCAGATAGGGATCTGGGTATTCTTCAAGGTTTTTGGGACTACTTTGACTTGGGCCTATCATATTGTGGTCATTTGACTTATCTAGGTGAAGCTTGCATAGGAGTAACCTCCAGGACGGATGCTTGACTCTATTTGAACTCTCTGAGCCACTAAAACCCTATTGCGTTGCCTTTCTTTCCCCACTTTTGGTCAAAAAGGCATTCTCAATCTCTTGATAAAACAAGTGTATTTTAATCTTCCAAAGTATGTTATGGGACATAATCAAGTCTTGAGAAGTATTTAAAGAGGAAACAGACATAAAGATCTGTCAGTAGAATACTTGGTCCGAGTAAAATGATCTATATTCCAATGAGATTTTGAAAAATAGAAACATTTTTAAGTCAAACTTCTCTACCTCTTTTAAAAAAGTATTAGAATAGTTGGGTCAAACATAAGGGTTAAAATCCATGGTTAAGAAGGTTTAATGAACAATTATCATTCTGTTCTGTTGCCTTCTGCACCTCAGATATCTATGCAGTTAGTTTCCCAGAGAGGATTTAACAGGCAAGAAAATGACTAATTGTTTGAGATTCCATGCATATGATCCTTTGAGAGCGCTGAACTACTGTGTTGATTCTTGCACCTATTTAAAATAATTGGACCATTAATATCAGGACCCCCAGTTGCACATCCTTTGGTGTAGCTTTTCTGGGGGCAAAGTTCAGAAAAGAGATTGAGCGTTAGGCACATAAAGTGAAAGCTTTATTTCCACAGGAGAGAGATCTCTCTGCTTTATGTTGCAGGGCAACCTTGGCCTTCAGAAACTGCAGCTCAAGGGAAAATGTGAATTTTCATTTTTTGGCCTTTAACCTTCCAGAAAACTTTATTCTCTTAATACAAGGAGGCTTGCTTTCCTATCAATCTTTAAGAAAGGTTATGCCAGTGCTTCTCACAATGGGATGGAACATGCGCTTTTATACCTCCTTTGCAAGGAAAACAATGTTTGAGTTTTTTCATGTGTAGGTTCTTTGAGGGGAGGCGTAATGCCTATTGTTTAAGAAAGAGTGTGGTATAGTGGAAACAGCATTGGATTTGGAGGTAGGTACCTGCATTTTAACTCCAGGCTCTGGAATTGGTGTTTAGGGGCTCTGTTCAAACCCACAAAATGAAGTCATTGAACAAAATCACCTCTAAGCTCCCTACTACTCTATTGTTCTCTGTGTTCTTAGATTCCAGATGTTATTTCCTAGTGCCCAATATAGTGCTTGCTCATTGGTTTGACCAACTTAAATCAAGAAAATTGCATAGTGCTGGTGTTTTAAGTTCAAATCCATGATCCTCAACTACATCTTGCACAGGGGCACCCCTCAGGAACAATGTTGTCGTTGGCCCTGGATTCCCTTTCATGTACACAACCTGGAACCCCAATACAAGGGCCACTCATTAATGATTGTGGAATGTAAGCATAGGATTCTGTTCATAGTGATTACCTCAAATACTTCCCCTCTTCTGCCAGTACCTTCCTACTCCAGTGTATCCTACAAACTACTGCAAATTTAATCTTCCTACTGATTTCCTTTTATTCACCTGTTCAAAAATGCACATGAGCTCTTCATTGCTTATGGACTGAAATCCATATTCCTGTATGTGCTATCCAAGGCTCTGTATTAGGGCTCCAATCTGCCTTTCCAAATTTGTCATAGTACACACCTAATGCATAAACATTTGTTTCAAGTAGGCTGATGGATTTGCTGGGGCTCTGAGGAGGCAAGATGGGGTGCTTTCCTACCTGTGTGCCTTTTTCATACCATTCCTCTCCTCATACACCCATTTTTTCCATTCTTTTCTGCAATAGGAATTCTTTCCATATTTTACATTCAGCTCAAGTGCATTCATTATTCCGTCCTTCCCCGATGTCTACAGCCCACCATGATAGCTCTCAGTTCCTTTGTAGACACTATAACTAATTCACCATCAACATTTATCCTGGCTGTGTTTTGGCTAATTATACATTTGGTGCTTAGGATGAACTGCTTATTGGTGACAGGGTGTGTGTTTCTTGTTATCCCACCTAGATGAAACCCTTTTTGACAGCAAAGACATTCTTACATATGCATCCTCATTGCTCTCAGGTTTGTATTCCTATATTATCTTGTTCAAACCACCAGTAAGGTATTGATTGTATAATTTAATTGTTATTTATGTTTCTGCCTTACAGGTAAGCTATGAGTTTCTTGATTAAAAAAAAGATTGTCACTGCTTCCCTTGGCCAGATCCTGTGCCTGGCTTGTGGTAGAGACTCAGTAAACATTTGTTGAGAGAATGAATGCAGTCAGATCCGACTTTGCCAGAAACAGCTGACTTTGTAAGAAGTTGATAAATTGAACTGCTTTATGATCAGTCTAAAACATGGAAGCTGATTGCCTCTGAAAATGGGATGCATCTTCCCTTTGTTTCTTGGCATTTTTCCTGTTAGGAGTGGGACTTGACAAGATTAAATAGGACTCAATCTTGTATCCATAAATGACACCAAGCCTGAAATGATGCTGAGGTTGGAAATGATTTTGCTCACTTGAATTTTACTCGAGAGGTTATGTTTTCCTTCTGGGAAGAGAAATGTTAATGAAAAAATCACCTCCCGACTGCAAGTCAGAAGTAACAGGAATCTGGCCAGAAATATGATCTTATGAAAACTCTCCAAGCAAAGCTTCTTATACCCATGTCCACGCCTTTAGCTTGTCATTCTGAGGTTTGCCTTCCTCTGGTTTACAGAAATCAGGGTGGAGAGAGGCGCCAGGGTAACAAGCCAAATAGGTCTATTATGGGATGTCATGCTCACTGGGCATGAGTGCTCTCTCCTAGGACATTTATAGTTTTTATTACTCAGCCCAACTTTAATAACACATGGACAAGCCTGCGGCAATTTGTTAAGGATCTGAGAGTTTTTTGTTACGAATGCCTGTAGTATGGAATTAGTGAGTCTCAGGACAGGACTGGATTGGAAAGATGATCTCATCAAGGGGCCCTGCTCTCTACTGAAGAAGAGCTGCTTTCAATATTGCTGACGTTTTAAATGGTCATGGTTGTGGGGGCCATTTCTAAGGATAAGTTGGCAGATGGTGACTGTTAAATTGTAAGTTAGGATATGGGCATGAATGGCCAGTGCTAGCTCCACCTTCTCCCATGGAGCATTGGAGAGGTGGGACAGGGAAGGAGCGACTGGCCATCGTAATCTATGGATAGGGGAATGTGATGGCAACCAACGGTACAAACAAACCAAGAAATTTTCCAATATCTTCTAGATCAGCGTGTCTCAAACTTTAATGTTCACCAGATCACTTGGAGATCTTGATAAGACACAGATTCTGATTCAGGAAGTCTGGGGGAAGTCCAGATACTCTATTTCTAACAAGCTTCCAGGTAATGTTGATGGCACTGCTCCATGCACCACAGTATGGGTAGCAAGTTTCTAGAGTCTGCCATACGATCAGTCTATTGGGAACTGAGCCCCACGTTAACCAATTAGAGAAGAAACAGACTCTTATCTGATAATGATGGGAAGATTACTGCGTGACAGATGATCAAAATCTCAAAGGTTCTTAAAGATCGTTCAATTAATTGGTTTCCAAATTATTTTGTTTTTATGGCTTTCTGTTTTTGAATTCCTTTTTTTTTTCCAACAAAATTCTATGTAGAATCTCAATATATAAAACAGAAAAAAGCTTTGATGCATTGATTAAATCTGAAACAGGGTATTTGGAGCCCACTCATCCTCCCATTTCTCCCCTCAAAGACTTTAAGTCACCTCCTTAGGGACCTGGAACTCTGAGTAATGCTGTTTGAAAACTACTAGCCTTATTCAATGCATAAGCCACTAATGAGATGGAACCCAAATCCAGGTATCTTGATTGCTAGTCTGGTGTTCTTTTCAGTATGCCAAGATGTTATAATTTATTTATTATCTTGGTTTTGACAATAATTGTCACCGATATGGGCTATATCTCTGGCTATCTGGACTCTGGTCAACCTCTGTCACTACACCTGGTCCTTGCTACATCCCTTGCACCCACAATTAGCTATGTGGAGTTGGAAAGTCACTTAACCTTCCTGGGTCTCATCTTTCTGATCTGTAAAATGAAGACAATCATAAATTTCTCCAAATATATCATCCACATAGATTGTCCAGAGTCTTATGGGAGCTCAATAAACATTGGTTGAATGTAAATTAAATGAGAGCAGAGATGGTGTCTCTCTTGTCCACCATTGTCATTTCCACAAATGCCTCGCTGATGCCTGTCATGAGCAGATATGAATTAAATATTTGTCAGGTAAATGAAGAATGATAATAGTATAGGAGAAAAGCATTTTTAAACTTTCAGGTGTTATGAAAATTTAAAGGAGCCTTAGGATTATCATCCTAATCAAATAAGCTCTAAATTATTTGTGGTGCTCTACTGGGTTCGATAAAAGAGAGCCTTGCAGTCTGTCTCTTACATTTGGTTATTTATAACAGCTATGGGAACATATAGGATTTACCAAGGGCTGAACATGGACCTAATCCGTTATAACATGATTAGAAAGGAAGATTTTTGTGTACTGTATGGCTGTGGGAAATGTAGTTTAGATTAAGGAACAAAAGTAAGGATATTTTGGGTGGAAAGAGAAGAAATAATTTTATTTTCAAACTAGGCACGGCAAAGATTTCGTTAACTTTCTTCTGAGAAACTGGAGAAGGCATCAGGAAAGAAATGGAATTCTGATAATTTGGCTTTTTCTAACTCATTTGGTAACAGGTTAATGAATTTTTCAGTGTGGAAGTCAAACTATCATCTGACCTGCTTCTAGCCAAAGGCCAAGAATGGAAAACCATTGTACTTTATGTAAGGAAATGCACAGCAGACAAGTGCACGCGCTGGTCTTTTTCATTTTACTGGAGAGGAAGACATCTGGTACCGAATGTGCAGAAGAATTGGCTGGGGCTGGACTATGAAATGAGACTCTGCAGCAAACATGTGCACTTTAAACAATTGCACCAGGATTAATTTATCTTCTTTTCTTATTTGCAAAGCCTTGAGTGAGAAGGTCTGCTGGTTCTGTTGGAGAAGAGAGACTTCCTGCGACATGATGTAATTTTTGCAAAGGGGAAACACATGTTGAGTCCTGCTGTAAAAAACAATATTTAGGTGCTGATAGCCAGATCTGTCAGTCACCTGACAGGCAGGACGCAGGGAACGTTGAGGTGGTGCTACCCAGGAGCCTTTGAGCGTGGAGTTTGGGGGAGGGAGGGAAGAAAAAGTCTCTGTAGCTTTTAAAATAGAAATACCTCATTAAGTTTATGAGAGCCTGGAAGGAATGCTTTTCTGTTTTCAGTTATAACCATCTTCCTCCTCAGAGTACATATCACATATGCACTTCTTTTTCACCCCAGAGACAGAAGGTACTTCTGGTGTTTGTATAAACAAAAAAGTCTCTGAAAATCCACGTTTTAAAATTCTGCAAAATAAGTGATGGTTTTCCTCGGTGGTTACATTCTTGATGAACTTCTTATAATATTTTGTAGCAATCACACAAAGTATAGCATAGGTTATTCATTGGTATAAAGGCTTGAAAGAGACTCTAGGGTTTACCCTCCCTGAACACTTAAAAAAATTAGATATTGATCCATGAGTGCTGGGGAGTGGGAAGTCGGGGTTTGACTAGGAAGTGGGAGATTGGCTAAGGTGATTTATCTATCTTATCTGTATCTGTCTATCAGTCATATAAAATAGACACTATGATAAATACAATGGTGAAAGTAACTCGGTCTCTTCTTTAAATAGCTACCATTCTAGTACATGAGATGATAAAAATATCATAATGCAAAACGTAATACCTTGCTACTCAAGAGTGGGATCCTCTTAGATCAATAACATTGACAGAACCTGGGAGCTTGTAGAAATGTAGCTCTCAGGCTCCACTCCAGGCAATTCATATGCACACCGAGGTTGAGAAGCATTGGTAAAGCAATATATTATGGGAGCATAAAAGAGAGAGAAGTTACTTCTGGAAGGATGACCCTGGAAGATTTCAAGAACAGGGGGCTAGGAGTGTGTGTAAAGGCTTGGAAGTGAAAAAACACCTGATGGGTTGGAAAGCAGAGAATGATTCTGGTCAAATGCATTATGGGGAAAACTGGGAGAGTAAATTGAAAGATGCTTTAGGACTAAACTACCATATTAGGAGTTTGGGTTCTTATAGTACTGTAGTCTAGCTATAAAAAGTGTGATTGCTTCATGTTTAAATACCACTACTAACAGTAAGAATAGTAGTAATAATAGTAATACTAACAATAGCAATACTATTATAGTATAATATACTTACTGTTAGTATATAAGTTCTGAACATAAACAATACTATTATACATATATACAAAGCGTATAAGCTTAACATATAATACTTATATACATTTACTTAATATGTAAGTATTATATACTAAGCTTATATACTGTATATAAGCTTACATTTACTTAATACTTAATAATACTTAATAATACTTGATACTTATAAGCTTAAAATACAATACTTACATAAAGAGTATGTAACATACTCTGAACATAAACAATGCTATTATAGTATGATATACTTTATGTTCAAAACTTTTCAAAAGACAGTACTTTGTTAAGTCCTTATAGCTACTGTGTATATTAGGGGGTTTTCCTATGCCCATTGAGAGGCAGAATAGTGAAGAGGTTAAGAAAGGCTTTTATTTCAGCATTTTGAAGGTGTTCTGATTTGCTAATGCTGCCGATTGCAAGATACCAGAAAATGAATTGGCTTTTATAAAGGGGGTTTATTTGGTTACAAAGTTACATTCTTAAGGCCATAAAGTGTCCAAAGTAAGGCCATACTTCACTGAAGGATGGGCGATGGTGTCCGAAAACCTCTGTTAGCTGGGAAGGCACGTGGCTGGCATCTGCTTGCTCCTAGGTTGCGTTTCAAAATGGCTTTCTCCAAAATGTCAGTGTCAGCTTCAAACAGCTGTCTTCAAAATGTGTCTTTCAGCTGCAGCTCTAAAATGTCACTCACGGCTGCTCTGTTAAAGGCTCCAGTGATTTAATTAAGACCCACCCTGAATGGGTGGGGTAATATCTCCATGGAAACTATCCAATCACAAATCCTGCCCACAGTTGATTGAGTCATATCTCCATGGAAACACTCAATCAATAGGTTCCAAGCCAATCATCACTAATACGTCTGCCCCCACAAAATTGCATCAAAGATAGTGGCGTTTTGGGGGACATAATACATCCAAACTGGTACAGAGGGTATAGTTCTATTGTCTTCTGACTTGCATTATTTCTGGAAAGAATTATGTGGAATTAGGTTTTTTCCCCCTTAGGTAATGTATGTGTCTTTTTTTCTCTGTCTGTTTATAAAATTTTCTGTTTGTCACTCACTAGTTTTTAGCAATTTGATTGTGATATGGCTTGATGTTTGGAAAAAATTCAGCCACTATGCCTTAAATTTTCTCCTGTCCTCCTCTTCTTCTTGGACTTTAATTACACGTATGTTAGACCACTTGAAGTTCTCCCACAGATCATTGAGGCTCTGCTCATTTTATTTCCAGTTCATTGCCTCTCTCATGCTTCAATTTGGATAATTTCTACTTATTACTGATATATCTTCAAGTTTTCTGATCTTTTCTTCTGTAGTGTCTAAACTGCTGTTGAGTCCATCCAGTGAAACATTAATTTTAGATATTGTAGTTTTTATTTGTAGAAGATTGATTTGTTACTTTTTTTCCACATCTTTCATTCCTTTCCACATTTTGGTTATGTTTGTTTTTAAATGCAATTTTATTGAGATATATTCACACACCACATAATCCATCCAAAGTATATAATCAGTGGCTCAGAGAATCATCATATAGTTGTGTATTCATTGCCACAATCAACTTTAGAACATTTTCATTACTCCAAAATAGAGAAAAACATAAAAATAAAAACAAAAAAGAACACACAAAACATCTCATATCCCTTATCCCCCTCTATTATTTATATATTTTTTGTCTTTATTTTATTACTCTTCTGCCCATACACTGGATAAAGGGAGTGTCAGTCACAAGGTTTTCACAATCACACAGTCCCACAATAAAACCTATATAGTTATACAATCATCATCAAGAATCAAGGCTACTGCATTACAGGTCAACAGATTCAGGTATTACCTTCTAGCTATTCCAGTACACTAGAAACTAAAAATGAATACCTATAAAATTCATAAGAATAACCTCCAGATTGACCTCTCAACTCTATTTGAGTTCTCTCAGCCACTGAAACTTTCTTTTGTTTCATTTCTTTTCTCCCTTTTGGTCAAGAAGGCTTTCTCAATCCCATGATGCCAGGGCCAGGCTCATCCCTGGGAGTCCTGTCCCACATTTCCAGGTAGACTCCATCCTTGGGCATCATATCCTGTGTAGGGGGGAGGGTAGTGAGTTTATTTCCAGAGTTGGCTGAGAGGGAGAGAGCCCACATCTGAGCAATCAGAGGTTCTCTAGGGGTGACCCTTAGGCAAAATTATAAGTAGGCTCAGCTTCTCCTTTGCAGGAATAAGTTTTATAAGGGCAAGCTCCAAGATTGAAGGTTTGATTTATTAAATTGTGAGTCCCTAATGCTTGCGAGAATATCAGGAATTCCCCAGGAAATAAGGTGGGGAAGTCTAATATTTCCACATTTTCCCCCAGTCCCTCAAGGGGACTCCTCGAATACTTTTTTATTTTCTGCCCAAAATACTCTGGAATGTACCGGGGTATTACATTAACCCGTACAGAATAACAAGATCTCATTCCCTCTTTTAGGTTCCATGTATGGTTATGTTTTCTTTTAAACAAAAAACACTTCTTATTAACAAACTGTTGTCTGTTGACCGAATACAGCCCATGGCTGTTTCGTATGGCCTGAGACCTGAGAATGATTTTTACATTATTAAAGGATTGCAAAACAACACAAAACAAAACAAAACAAAAAAATAAAAATATGTGACAGAGGCCATGTGTGGTCTGCAAAACCTACTATTTACTATCTGGTCCTTTCCAGAGAAAACTTACCAATTCTTACTTTAAATTGTTGAGCTTATATACAATAGCTGTTTTAAAACCCTTGCCTACTAATTCTGTTGTGTCTGTCATTTCTGGATCTTTTTATAGGATTGATATTTTTCTGCTTGTTTGCTGCTTCTTCACAAGTCTAGTAATTTTTTATTGGATGCCAGATACAATGAATGTTATGTTGAGTGTTTGCATTTTGTTATTTTCCTTTAAAAATGTTGAGGTGTGTTTTTGCCTACTGTAAGTTATTTATAGATCAGCTTGATGCTTTTGAGGTTTCACTTTGGTGCTAGTTTAGCCCTATAACAAGGCATGACTTCTCTGGGGTCTTTGCTCAATGCCCTGCATATTCAAAAAGGTCTCTCCATTCTGGTTGATAGGGACTCAAAATCTCCTAGGCCTGTGTGAACTCTGGGAATTTCTTAGCTGATAGCTTCTTGGACATTTGTTGATATTTGTCCTGCCTTGTGGCGTTTCACCCTATACATGTGCAGATCAGTGTTCAGCCAAAGAATTGAGGGAACCCCTATGTAGATTTTTGGAACTCTTTCTTTGCATACGTCCTTCCTTTCCCATACTCTGCTTCACAAGTTCCATATTTCTCAGTGTCTTTGAACTCTTATGTTTGACTTTGCAACTCAGTAAAAACCTGGGCCTGTGCTGGGGTTCCGTTCCCTGTGCAGCAGTTTAGATGTTGCCTCCCGGGAGAAAGATAGGGCAACACAGGGCTCACTGGCTCTTTTCCTTCTCTCATGGATCACAGTCCCATGCTGCCTGTAGTCCAATGTCTGAAAATAGTTGTTTTATGTACTTTGTCTCATTTCCTAGTCATCTACAGTGAAAGGGTAAGTCCTGTGGCAGTTACTCCTTCACGGATGGATGCCAAGAGCATGGTGTTTGAGTCAGACGAGCATGTTTCCCTGGTTCTGACTCTGCATTTACTGGCTCTGGACCTTAAGCTAGTCATTAATCTCCATGAGCATCAGTTTCCTCATCTGTAGAATATGGATAATAATAGGACT
The DNA here is from genome assembly GCF_015220235.1 of Choloepus didactylus. NCBI lineage: Eukaryota > Metazoa > Chordata > Mammalia > Pilosa > Megalonychidae > Choloepus > Choloepus didactylus. Next base: position 137,940,499 of record NC_051312.1, on the reverse strand, counting down.
TTTTGTGATGATTAGATTGAGACAGCACAGGTCAAACACCTGGAAAACAGTAAATGCTTAACACATGACAGTTATTTATTTTTTTTTTATCATCATTTTATTGAGATATATTCACATACCACGCAGTCATACAAAACAAATCGTACTTTCGATTGTTTACAGTACCATTACATAGTTGTACATTCATCACCTAAATCAATCCCTGACACCTTCATTAGCACACACACAAAAATAACAAGAATAATAATTAGAGTGAAAAAGAGCAATTGAAGTAAAAAAGAACACTGGGTACCTTTGTCTGTTTGTTTCCTTCCCCTATTTTTCTACTCATCCATCCATAAACTAGACAAAGTGGAGTGTGGTCCTTATGGCTTTCCCAATCCCATTGTCACCCCTCATAAGCTAATGACAGTTATTTTTAACATCTCACTTTTGGGGGGCTCAGGGACATGAAGCAACTTTTCCAGTATCACACAGCTAGTAAGCAGTAAGGTTGGTCTCCCTCCCAGGAACTCTGATCCCAAAGGGCCTGTTTTATGTCAGCACTGACCATGGCTGGGTCCACCTAGAAATGGTTGAACCACAGATCCCGGAGAGTCAAAGGGTCCAAGAAAGTGCCACATTTATTTACAGAATGAAAGCGTTGTAACCACCGTTTGATCTGAATGGAAGCTCAGAGGGACACAAGCTCAGACCACTTGCTAGAAGCAGACAACTGCACACTGGTGAGGCATGTGCTAACATTTAGAACAAGTGGATTTCTTCCTTATTGAGCATTAGGCTGTGGTGTAGTCTTCTACTAAGTGGTTCAATCTGTATGGTCCTAACTGTTCTACTTCCCACCCTCTACTGCAGGGTAGGGCACTGCAGAACTGGCAGTGTTTCAGTCAGACCAACTCTACCCTTTTGCAGCTGCCTGGCATTCCCACTTGCTGTTGTGAAATACCATTTAGTGCCTTGAAAGGGCAGTCAGGCCTTGTAAAGGGCATCTGGGTAAACAGGTAGCCAGCATGTTGAGGGCTCAGTGGTCTCAGACCATGGGTGCCAAAGGGGACGTCAGACTTGGGATTTGGTTGTCCTATGGTTGAAACTATGGAGATAGGTCTGACAAATTGCAGGTGCAGAGAGCATGGATTTTGGTACAAGATCAATTTGTATTCTGATCCCAGCTCTGTCACTTATTAGCTGGATGACGCTGGGCAGATTTTGTAACCTCTTTCAGCCTCAACCTCCAATCTGTGAAATGATGAAAATATGGATTTTGTAAGATGAGATGAGATGATGTATGTAAAGCACTTATCATATAGTAAAGGTTGAGCAAAATCATAGTACCCCTTTCCCTCAAATAATAAGACAGAGCCTACTGCTGAAGTCCAACACCTCCTCATAAATCTTGCTGTATTTCCCCAAGATTCCTGCATAGTCAGGAGCCTAGAGCTTGCACTAATCTTGCTCCTATTATAGACACAATTCTGGACAGGGTTCAGTCCAGAAAACGGAAACCACATCAGTTTTTAAAACAGTGAATTTAACATTTGGAATGTATGAAACAGGTATTGGAAGAATGAAAAGGCAACAAAGCAAGAGCAGGATAACACAGATGAGACTGTGGGCATCAGCCACTGCACCCCGCCCCCCCAAGATTGTTTCCCTAGGGGAGGACAAAGAGATGAGTTCGAGGCGTTAGAATCCAGAGGCTTAGAAGAACAAGCCTGTGGAGCTGGGACCAAGACTGCAGAGGACGATGTTCTGCTCTTGCTGGTGGTGACTTTGGAGCTCAGGGTAGGGCACCGCAGAACTGGCTTTCAGCCATCTGAAGAAGGAGGGTGTTCTGCTGAGCTGGTGCTGGTATTGGCAATGTTGGTTCTGGGTGTATGAAAAATACTGGAAACTGGATCAATTGTTACTGGAACTAACCACCACTGCTGAGATGAAGAATTTTTGCTCGGATAACACTTACGGAAACAGCAAGTAAACGGGAAGGAAAAAAGCCCCCCTTCCCCCCTCCAACCTCACAGTCTATTGGCAGAGCCTAACAAGGATTCCCCTGACAAGGGAGAAATGAGGTTTTTTTGAGTCCTGGCCCCAGCATCACATAGCAGACTTTAGAAGGGTAGGTTTGGAGCTGAGAGATAGCTTAAAAACCAGCACAACGCATCTTGCACACGAGTCCTGACCTTTTCCTTATCTCCTTGGCTCCTGACTCCCAGATTCATTTCCTGTTTACAAGCCCGCCTTCATGCTAGAACTTGATATTAGGTCCCATTTAGTAGTTCCAATCTTTGGGCTTCCCTCCTTGATTATGATTTGTATTAGTCTAGACTCTCTTAGGTCAAGTATCAAGAGCCGAACTTGACTTAGCTTAAATAAAAAGGGGACTATGTTGGATGACATAAATGAGAAGTGCAGGGTGCAGCTGAGCTCAATCAAAGCCAGGATGCTACATGCTGAACTTCCTCTTCCATCCCTGGGCTGGTTCTCTAGACATTTTGACCAATGCTCTCCTATTATTGGCAGACTTCATCACATAGATGGGGCTTGACAGGGCGTATGTAGCTCTGGGCTCAACAGCCTCACCCCTGAGTAGAAAGGAAAGGATTTTCTCACTCCTAGTTCCAAGTGAACAATTCTAAGGATTTCTGATTGTCCAGCTCTGGTGGATCCTCTTCTTGGAATTAGATCTTGTGTGTATGGCTTAGCTTAAGTCTTAGGTCCACCCTTGTGAATTGGTGGGACCAGAAGAAATGATTAAGAGTATTGGGAAAACAAAATCAATAGTTGTCAACTATAATTTTCATTTGTGATTTAATTATAGACAAGAACTCCCTCGCTAGCCATGTAGAAAAATGACAGTTAATTTTGTGCACAGATAGGTCAGTTCCGGGCATTATCTTGGTTGTATTGTCATATCTGCAGACACCACGTAGTTAGGGTTCAAGATGGCATTGTTATGGAGTTCCTATGAATCCTGTCATTGGGTTGTTGGGGTACTCAATAAATAATATCCCCACTTTTTAAAAACCTTCGATCTGAACCAAATGGGATGGGCATAGGAGCCACGTAGGTAGAAAGTGAAACATCAGCTTTATTATTGATAAACTGTTGGAGAGTGTGGCTTAGGTGAATGACAACTGAGGATTAGGCAGACCGAACACCCAGGCCCAGGCAGCTTTGGATAACTGTAGACCCCTCCCCTACAGGACAGACTCCTTACTGTTAGACTTGGCTCAGGTCTAGAGAGCACATGTTCTCTGCCAGTGACTGATCCCCAAAAGAGAGACAGGCTGAGTTATGCCGGCCCTACCCCTGCCCCCACACCTACCAGTGAGAGAGAATCCCTGCTCCCATCTGTGACAATGGAAGACATGTAACAGTGGTCTCCTTAAATCTCAGGTATACTGCCATACTTAAAAGGTGGGCCAGGAGAACAGAGGTAAGGAAACATATCCTCAGGTTTATGAGGGGAGAATCAGTATAGCAACACATACATATGAAGCCAGTGATAAGTGCAAGGTATAATGGGAAATTTCAAAAGAAATATGGAATATGCAGGCATAACCCTTAATGGGCTAATCATATAAATGGGGAGACAAGATTAACACAACTTATTTTTTTATTTCTTGAGAAATCAGTTTCCCAAACTGTCCCATTCCTCTCAATCCTTAGTTCTCTCTCCCTCTCTCCTCCCTCCTTCCCTCTTCCCGTCTTCCTTCCTTTTCTCTCTTGCCTTTTATTTGACTGAATAAATGAAGGCCACCCAGCTTTCTTGTCTCTCCCCTGACATTAAGCTGTCTCCGATACCACCCCACCTCCTCAACTGATGTTACCTCCATATTATCTTACTGCAATTACTGTTCCTTCTGCTTGGGAGACTCTTTGCCCAGATATCTGTCAATTTACTCCTTACCCACTTATAGAAGCTAAAGAAGACATTCCAGGGGCTCCAAAGGTATTAATTAATTAATCCAAAGCCTTCTGAGCAAGGCTTTTCCTGACTGCTCTACTTTTTTTTTTTAATTCATTTTATTAAGATATAGTCACATACCACGCAGTCATACAAAACAAATCGTACATTAGATTGTTCACAGTACCATTACATAGCTGTGCATTTATCCCCAAAATCAATCCCTGACACCTTCATTACCACAGACACACAAATAATAAGAATAATAATTAAACTGAAAAAGGGCAATTAAAATAAAAAAGAACACTGGGTGCCTTTGTTTGTTTGTTTGTTTGTTTTCCTTCCCCCATTTTTCTACTCATCCATCCATAAACTAGACAAAGGGGAGTGTGGTCCTTATGGCTTTCCCAATCACATTGTCACCCCTCATAAGCTATGTTTTTATACAATCATCTTCAAGATTCATGGGTTCTGGGTTGTAATTGGATAGTTTCAGGTATCTACCGCCAGCTACCTCAATTCATTAGAATCTAAAAAGAGTTGTCTATATTGTGCGTAAGAGTGCCCACCAGAGTGACCTCTCGGCTCCTTTTGGAATCTCTCTGCCACTGAAGCTTATTTCATTTCCTTTCACATCCCCCTTTTGGTCAAGAAGATGTTCTCCGTCCCACGATGCTGGGTCTACATTCCTCCTCGGGAGTCATATTCCACATTGCCAGGGAGATTCACTCCCCTGGGTGTCTGATCCCACGTAGGGGGAGGGCAGTGATTTCACCTGCCACATCTGACTGCTCTACTTTTAAGGGCAATCCCCTCCACCTATACTTCCCATCCCCATTCCTGGCCTTCTCCCTAGACTTATCCCCACTGTGCCAGTTTGGATATTTTATGTCCTTCCAAAAGACATGTTTTAATCCAATCTTTTGGGGTATTTGGATTAGGTTATTTCCATGGAGATGAGACTCACCCAACTGTAGGTGATAATTTTGATTAGATTATTTCCATGGAGATGTGGCACCACCCAATCAGCGTGAGTCTTGATTAGTTTACTGGAGTCCTTTAAAAAGAGCCATCACAGGCCCAGATGCTGCAGCTGCGAGAGATATTTTGGAGATGGCTATTGAAAGTAGACTTTGTGAGCCCAGAGCTTGCCTGGGATAAACTAAGAGAACATCCCCAGATGTTTAGAGAGGAATGTCCTGGGAGAGAGCCATTTTGAAACCAGAATCCCGGAGCAGACGCCAGCCACATGCCTTCCCAGCTGACAGAGGTTTTCCGGATGCCATTAGCCATTCTTCAGTGAAGTTACCCTATTGTTCATGCCTTAGTTTGGACACTTTTATGGCCTTAGGACTGTAACTTTGTAACCAAATAAACCCCCTTTATAAAAGCCAGTCAATTTCTGGTGTTTTGCATCGAGATAGCATTAGCAAACCGGAACATCCATCTACTGTGCTCTTCCTTTTACGTGTGTGTCTGTGCATGTGTTTATTGTCTGTCTGCCTCCGTCCATTGGAATTCAATCCCGTATAGGTGGTTTTGTTGGCTATTTTATTAACTGTTGAATCCCCAGTTCCCAGCACATATAGTTTCCTAATGAATATTCATTGAATTTTAATTCATCTTTTATTCCCACCTGTATCATAAAAGCCTCTCCCCCCCACCCCGCTTTCTGAGGCTAATCTGCCTGTTTGCATTTCTTTCTCCTTTCTCTAGACCCTGCTTCATCAATTATACTTTACTCTCTTTTTTGTATTTCTAATTCCCCTACACTTCTCTCCAACTTGAATTTCCTCTGTCCACATTCTCAAATCTGTATTCTGCGGGGAAAAAGGGAAATGGTGCTTAACCCAGATACTCCCTCGGCTACCTTGTTTATTTCTTTCCTTCCACTCCTAATTTCTTGAAAGTGTCATCTTCCTTTACTATCATCATGTTTTTCTCTTAACCCCCATCATTAAATAGTATCTGGTTGTATCATTGCACTAAACTGTTCTGGTCACAATTGCCAAGGATCACCTGGTCACAAAATTCAGTTTTGGCAGTCTTCATTCTCCTTGGCCTCTCTGAGCAATTAATACCTTTGGAGCCTCTGGAATGTGTTCTTTAGCTTCCATATCGTTCATTCCGGATTCTCACTCTAGCTTATCTAGGCCCTTGTTTTCCTCCCACTTCCACTATTACCTCCATTCCTGAGCACTCTGTCTCCCTGGTGCAGCTGTTTGCCTACAGTTCTGTGTTTGCTCCTCTGCCTGAACGACTCTACATAAAACACACTCCTCCTGGAGATGCTTCAACCACCACCCTCTGCTCAGGTTATTTCGACCCATCCCTAGACCTGAATGTCTGAGTAAGGGAGGTGTCACCTCAAATGCAACGTGCATAAAATGGAACCAATCTTTCTTTCCTTATTTAAATGGCCCCCATAAACACTTTCTCTTGTGTGTGATTCTTTTAGGCTCCCATGCTTAATGCCTGGAATTACCCTTGACTCTTCCCACTTCTCTGTCTCCCATTTCCAGGTAGTTACCAAGGCCAATGGCCCCTTCTTCCTGATAATTCTCACATGGGTCCATCCCTTTTTATCTCTACTGCCACCTCTTTAGTTTGTGTCCTGGTTGTTCATTCCTATACTATTTTATTCATCTTGTGCTAAGAGATTTCTAACCTTTATTGCTATCCAATTCTTTCTACGGAATACTACCAGAATATTAGTCTCAAAATGCTATTTTTGAGTGTGCCACTCTCCTAAAAAAATTATTCTGTGAGATAGATGTATAGCTATTGAGCTGGAGGGGTGTCCCTGGTAATTTTTTAGGCTAAAAGAGCAAATTGCAGAATACTGTTCATAGCAATATGCTATTTTTTGTTTAATCAAAACTCTCTATGTTTGAATATACTTGTTTTTGAATGATTGTATGAGCACAGAAAAAAGGGCAAAAGAGTAGATATATTGAACTATTTTTTCTTTGCAATTTTATTGAGATATAGTCACATACCATACAATCGTCCAACATGTACAATCAGTTGTTCACAGTATCATCATATAGTTGTTCATTCATCACTGCAGTCAATTTTTGAACATTTTCATTACTCCAAAAAATAATAAAAAAATAAAAATAAGAGTAAAAATAAAAGTAAAAAAGATCACCTAAAACAACCCACTCCCCCAATCCCCCCTATTATTCATTTACTTTTTTGTCCCCATTTTCTACTCATCTGTCCATACACTGGATAAAGGGAGTGAGAGCTACAAGGTTTTCACAATCACACGGTCACACCGTATAAGTTTATGATTGTCTTCAAGAATCAAGGCTACTAGGTTGCAGTTCAACAGTTTCTATACTAAACTATTAACATTGATTCATTGATTTTCTTAGGTGGTGGTCTTCAAGCTTGATTTCACATTGGACTCATCTGGAAAGCTGTAAAAACAATCAGAGATTTAATTAGCCTGGGCTGTCCTGGGCTTCAGAATTTTTAAAGCTCTTCATGTGAGTCTATTGTGTTGAGAACCATTGATAAAAAGAGGAATACCCTGGCTGGAGGTAGGAGAAGGTGATACTACAGTGATTCAAAAGTGTATTCCCCACTGCCACAAACCCGTACACCCACAAACTCACTCAAGATTTCCCATAGCTAAAAATGTACCACTGACCCTGATTAGTCACATGAACAGAGAAAAGGGAGCTTGGCTTAAAAATATACTATAGATGATCTAAAACAGCAAAGTGATAAAAATCATCTGTATGTAATAGATATAATCTCTACGTATAACATGGCTACACACATGTATGCAAATATACATATACATTTGTTCATTGATTCTTATAAAGAATTTACTTGACTATTTTGGGAGTGAATAAGTTTAAATTGCAAATGTTTTTGTTTATTTTTATTTTTTATGCTTTTAAAATAAAAGGCACCAGTAAGAAGCCATGGTTGGAGCCTGGGGAAGGCTTTCTGATGCAATCCTGGTAACAGACACCAGAGGGAGGATGACTGGGTTTTGGTACCTGATTAAAAGGCAGAATTGATGGAGCTTTGCTGAAGAGGGTGTGGGTGAGTGTTATCTGATCAACAGTAATTAGGATTCTATGTTCCCCTATGATTTTCTTGTCTTAAAGGCAAATAATTCAAAAAAAGGCATGAGACTCTAAAGAGACAAACTTGAATCACATTTCAGAAGGAGCAGTTCGACCAATGAATTTGAGGAAACCAGGTCTTGGGATCTAAGTTTGCTCAAATTCATAGAGCACAGTTTAGGCTGAGAAGCCAATGGCATATTTTTCCTCCATTTCAAGTTTGTAAACGTTTCCCATATTTATCTGATTTGATATGGACTCTGTTTAGTTTCTGATTAGACAGACCCAACAGTGTACAAAACATTGAAAACAGAAGCTCATACCTATGTAAGATCCGCTACAAAAAGTTTTGAGTTATGGGAGGTATTTGGTGGGGACAAATGTTATATATGAAAGGGGCAGGCTGTCTTCTTCAATTTCCAGGGCATATCTTCATTACCTTATTTTCAGAGCCCTTGAAGATCTGAAGCATTATTAAGAATTGGGCTGGTGCTGCAGCCACTAGGGTGGATATATTCAGTGTTATGCTGAAGCTGGCTTGTCCTGACTTGCAAACAAAGACAGTTAAATTTTCAGCGATTTTGCCTTCTGATGGTTAAACATGGTCATTCTTAAAAATTAAATTACATAAACTTACAATCAAGTGAATTGCAAACATAATAAATACTCATCACTCATAGCTTCCTGCTTATTGTACATCATTCTCGATTTTGTCTGTCTATTGCATATAGGTGATGAATAATGGTGTAGTACTGCTTGTTTCTTACTAACTCTGCATTACCTTCATTCGATGATATCATGTTGGTAGCTTGAACTTGGCCATGCTGGGCCCCAGGGCAAGGCAGTAGGCCCACATGATGGCTTTGCTTGCAAGGTGTTGAGGTGCAGCTGAGGAACCCTGGGTTAAGGATGCAGCATCTTTTGTAGAAAGCAGTAAGCAAGCTGTTCCTCCCATGGTCACCCTGTGGTAGCCTTCACCTACTTTTGTAACTGGCTACAAAAATGGCCTGTCCTCTTTCTCTCAGCCAACTCTGGAAATAAACCCACTGCCCTCCCGACTATGTAGGACATGACTCCCAGGGGAGTAAGTCTCCCTGGCAATGAGGGACAGGACTCCAGGGGATGAGTCTGTCCCAGGCATCATGGGACTGATAAAGCCTTCTGGACCAAAAGGGGGAAAAGAAATGAAAGAAAATAAAGTTTACATGGCTGAGAGATCTCAAATAGAGTTGAGAGGTCAATCTGGAGGTTATTCTTATGCATTATATAGATATTCCTTTTTAGTTTCTAGTGTATTAGAATAGCTAAAAGGAAATACCTGAATCTGTTGAACTGTAATCCAGTAGACTTGATTCTTGATGATAATTGTATAACTATATAAATTTTATCATGTGACCATGTGACAGTGAAAACCCAGTGTATGGGCAGATGAGTAATAAAATAATGACAAAAAATATATAAATAATAGGGGGGAATAAGTATGGGATGGTTTAGGTGTTCTTTTTTATTTATATTTTTATTTTTTCTTTATTTTGGAGTAATGAAAATGTTCAAAAATTGATTGTGGCAATGAGCGCACAACTATATGATAATACTGTGAGCCACTGATTGTATACTTTGGATGGATTATATGGTGTGTGAGTATATCTCAATATAATTGTATTAAAAAAATGGCCCATGTCAGAAGTCAGTTAGGCCATGCAGTTTGTCATCTTCAGAAAGGATATGCGGGGACTCTGGGGACCCAGAGAGGACTGCTTCTAATAACTACTATACATACAAAAGTTTGCCAAGAATGAGTGAATGAAGGCATAGTGAGAAACAACTGGCTATGTGAAATTTATGACAGAGTATTATATATTTTTATTATTTGTAAATTGTGTACCATATTTCCTTTATATCAGTAAAATTTTAATAAACATATTGTGCCAGTTCGATGTATTATGTCCCCCAAAATGCCATTATCTTTGATGCAATCTTGTGTGGGCAGACATATTAGTGTTGATTAGATTTTGGAATCCTTTGGGTGTTTCCATGGAGATGTGATTCAATCAACTGTGAACAAGACCTTTGAATGGATAATTTCCATGGAGGTGTTGCCCCACCCATTCAGGGTGGGTCTGAGTTAAATTACTAGAGCACTATATAAGCTCAGACAGAAGGAGCAAGCTTACTACAGCCAAGAGGGACACTTTGAAGAACACACAGGAGCTTAGAGAGAAGCTGCAGATGAGAGACAGTTTGAAGACGGCTGTTGAAAGCAGACTCTTGCTCCAGAGAAGCTAAGAGAGGACAAACACCCCAAGAGCAACTGAGAATGACATTTTGAAGATGAGCTGCAGCCTAGGAGGAATGTCCTGGGAGAAAGCCATTTTGAAACCAGAACTTGGAGCAGACACCAGCCACATGCCTTCCCACCTAACAGAGGTTTTCCGGATGCCACTGGCCATCTTCCAGTGAAGGTACCCAGTTGTTGATGTGTTACTTTGGACACTTTGTGGCCTTAAGACTATAACTGTGTAACCAAATAAACCCCCTGTATAAAAGCTGATCCATTTTTGGTGTTTTACATTCTGGCAGCATTTGGAAACCGTAACACATATGAATATATAATATATATACATATGCATACATTTTTAGAGAGCTGTTAAACACTGTCCAGCACACCATAGGATGCATTTTATTGTAGAGTTTCTTGTTAGTGAGATAACCTGGACCTAGAAGTGGGGAGGTAGGAAGAGAAGGGGAGAAATAATTTCTCAGTGCACTCTGGGTCACAACCCTATAGAATCCAGAGGGAAAGGGGTCTTCATACATGAGGCAGGTACTCAATGTTAGACAATATAAGCATGTAGGAAAGCAATCTGAGATATATAAATTTCCTTCCTTTGATACTTGTAAACAGACAAGGGGGATCTCTCTGAGATGTTAAAATAGATAAACTATTCTGAAAGTCTGATTTGTCTGCAGCAGCAGCGGTAAAAATGGGGAAAGGGGACGGGCGCTGGAAGAAAGTAGAGTCTCCCTTGCTTTTTTCCCCCTCTCCCTGCAAAATATCTAATTTACTTGTTAAATCCAACCTCACATTGTTTATCCAGACTGCCTATTTTTTGGTCCTAATTGATACTAATTAAAATCAAAATAAAATTACGGCTGCAAAACTTGGCTGGAGTTTTGATTCACTGCCAGCATGCCCACCACCATGGAGAGTTACTATATAAACACTCTCATTTCCAAATTCCAGGTATTTTAATAGGGAATGCATGTGAATAAAAAGAGAAAAAAAAGATATCCCATGTTCTAAAATTTCTTCCTAGCTTTTATTCGGGAACATAACAAAAATAGAACCTAATTAATTCCTTTTTGAGACAGAATCTTCCATTCACAATTAAAAAGCAAACTTGGTACATGTGAATAAAAGCTTATGTGAACCTGGGATGATTAAATCAATTGTTTAGAATTTGGTGCTAATGAGGCTAGATTCCTTGGTTCTGTTCCCCTACAGACTGGTTATCTTTACCTGGAGAAAAACTCTGATCCACAATTAGGAAGATAATCAAATTGGCAGAGTCATTTTGCAGGTGCACTAATTGTCACTTGGGGACTAGACAAGAGTTTATGAATGGTTCAAGGCAAGTCAGCACCACTCTTGGAAAGTACCCCAAAAGTACACCTTTTATTGCAGGCAAGCCATTAACATCCCTTTGCTTTCCTATAGCACATTCCATATAGCACTGAACTTAGGATAAAGTTCTGTCTTATATCTTATCCAATGGAGATTGTTGAAAGCATCACAAGGTCACGAGGTGTAGCAGAAAAAAACATGAGACTTCAATTTAGATGTGGAGGTTCTTCCATTAATGAAATAATATCTGTTGGTAGATATTTAATGCTATATGCTAGATATTTAATCTCCATAAAATCCTGTGAGGCAGTTACTTCTGCAACCTCATTTCCTAGAGATGATGTTTAGTAACTCACCTGATTTATACAGATAATAAGTGAGTGAACTGCTATTTGAGCTCAGGTCTGTAGAGCTTCAAAACCTAGAATGTTAACTGCTCTAGTATGCTATCTTTACTCTAGCTAACTTGTGTTTAAATGAAAGTTGTTTAACCTCTCCAGGCACTGGTTTCCTCTCTTATATAACGGTGATAAGAATGTTTGCCATACTCACTTGAAGGGTGCAAGGATAATGTGATAATGTAGGCAGATAATAAAAATTTGTACATCTGTAAAGCACTATAATTCTAATATTGGCATGAATCCAAAAAAAAGCATTATATAGCAAGATCTATTATTTAAATGCATTATTTAAATGTTAAATATATGTTAACATTTATTCTTGATTAATGTTTCTGATTTATTATTTGTTTATCATTTCCTTCATTGAAAGTATCTTGTTACTGGAGTAGTAGCGAAATGCTTGGTTTTAGAGTCAATCAATTTGGAAATTCTGAGGTTCAAACCTTGTTGTTGTTTTTTAAAAGCATTTTTATGTTTGATATTTAATCACAATCATTGACCACTCTAGGTTTCACTAAGTTATACAGTCCTGCTCTTTATCTTCTGTATTCCCTTCTGGTGTCATACATACCCCTAATCATCTTCTTTCAACTGTACTCACATTCATCTTTATTCAGCGTCCTTACAATATTGTGCTACTGCCACGCAGCATTGTGCTATCCATTTCTGGATCTATAAAATCAATCCTGTTGAACATTCTATACTCCTTTAGCATCAAATGGCTGGTCTCTACCCTCTTTCTATCTCCTGATATCTTCATTTCTACACTCGTCTAAACCTCTCTGTCCTGTCTTTACCTGTCTGTCTGTAGCACTCCTTTTAGTATTTCTTGTAGAAGACGTCTCCTGTTCACAAACTCTTTTGGTGTCTGTTTATCTGTAAATATTTCAAACTCTCCCTCATTTTTGAAGGACAGTTTTGCCAGATATAGGATTCTTGGTTGGTGGTTTTTCTCTTTCAGTGTCTTGAATATTTCATACCACTGCCGTCTCACCTCCATGGTTTCTGCTGAGAGATTTGCACTTAGTCTTATCGAGCTTCCTTTGTATGTGATGGATTTCTTTTCTCTTGCTGCTTTCAGAATTCTCTTTTTGTCTTTGACATTTGATAATCTGATTAGTAAGTGTCTTGGCATAGGTCTATTTGGATCAATTTCTGTTCGGGGTATGCTGTGCTTCTTGGACCTGTAATTTTATGTCTCTCGTAAGCATTGGGAAATTTACACTGATTATTTCCTCTGTTATTCTTTCTGCCCCTTTTCTCTTCTCGTTTCCTTCTGGGACCTCTATAACACGTGTATTCATTTACTTCATGGTGTCATTTAGCTCCCTGAGACCCTTGCTTATATTTTTCCATTCTTTTCCCTATCTGTTCTTTTGTGTGTTAGAGTTCAGATGTCCTGTCTTCTAGTTCACTCGTTCTTTCTTCTGCCTCTCCAAGTCTGCTGTTGTATGTGTCCATCGTGTTTTTCATGTCTTCTATTGTGACTTTCATTCCCATAAGTTCTGCCATTTGTTTTTTCAAGCTTACAAATTCTTCCTTATGGTCACCCAGTGTCTTCTTTATAGCCTTCACCTCTTTTGTCACATTTTCTTTCAACTACTTGATTTGATTTAGAAGATTTGTTTGAGCATCTTTAACTAGCCGTTTAAACTCCTGAATCTCAGTTGAGGTGTTAGTTTGTTCCTTTGTCTGGGCCATATCTTTGTGTTTCCTGGTGTGGCTCATGATTTTTTTGTTGTCTAGGAATCTGATTTTCATGATTAGTTTATTCTGGAGGTTGTTTTCTCTTTTGCCTAAGGTTTTGTTGTTGGTTGTCTTTGATCTCTATCTTCCCTTTGTTTCTCTTTCAGGCCAGTTGTCTGATTATCTCTGACCCCCAGTCCTCCCCCCAAATCAGGAACCCTCCATGGCATGCCACAGGGATGGGAGGTAGGCACTGGAAACCCCAGCAAGCTCACTGTGTGTGGTAATACAAATCTTCTGGCTTCCAGTGGTGCTTTGTTTACTGCCAGCCAGCAAGACTTGGGTTTGTTTTAGAGCCCTGCTTTAACAGTATGGTCTTCCTTATTTCTTAGCCAAAACAGGGTCCATACAGGGCATGTGGACCGGCTCCTGTGATCCTAAGAAAGGATCTGGGGCATCTTTTTAAAAGTTTTCAACTCCCTTGCATCTTCATGACTGTCAAGCATATGGCACTGTTAAGTAGCTTAATTGTCTTCAGAAGCTGCTTTGTCTCTGAGCACAGGCTGTGTCTACACAGGCGAGCTGAAACTGTGGTATTCCTATGCCTTCATTTTGCTGGCCAAAATCTGGCTCGATGTGGGGCTCCAACTGTGGCAAAGTACTCCCTCAGCTGAGCCAGTACTTCGACAGTTTCCCAGGCAAGGAAATGGCCATGGGCTGCTGCTTCCCTCGAGAGTAGGGGAAGGGCTTTCAGACCCAGGGCTGGAAACACAGCCTTTGCCCACATTTTCTCAGTCTCTTTGTCCCTCACTGACCTGGGCCTTGAAATGTCCTCCTCTTTCCCCTGGGTCTTTAACAGTGAGGGTATGTCTCACTGTTGTGAGAGATTTTGAAATCATTGTCCCTGGTTGGAGGGTTGTCGTCTGCTGGTTCTGTGCCTTTCCTGCACTGAGACTGAATGAGGGGGAGGGAAGAGGACCAGCTGTCTGGGATGGGAGATTCCTACCTGATATTTCTTCTCTTTCTTCAATTTGGCATTTGCAGGTTCTTTCTCCTGTCTATATTCTCCTCCAGAGTTTCAAACAATTCAGAATTGTTCTTTCTTTCATTGCGTCTTTGGAGAGAAGTTTTCAGTAGCTGTTTATGTCACCATGTTGATGATATCCTGAAGTTCAAATCTTGACTGTCTTACTTGATAGCTATAGGAACTTGGACAAATTACTCGAATCCTCAGAGCCTGTTTCCTCATCATTTTGTAAAATAACAACAGCTACTTCACAGTGCTGTGGCAAGGATTAATCAAGATGATTCAGTGCTCAATAAATAAAAACCTCTTCTCTCTCTTGCTGTGATTGTTAATTTCATGTGTCAACTTGGTGAGGTTTTGGTGTCCAGTTGCTTGGTCAAACACTGGCCTACCCATTACTTTGAAGGTATTTTGTAGACAGGGCTTGCATTTACCATCAGCAGATTGCATTTATAACCAACAAAGGGATTGACCTTGTTGTGGGTAATAGCCTCATTCAGTCAGTTGTATGTCTTAAAAGCCAAAACCGAGGGTTTCAGAAGTCAGAAGAAGAATTTTTGCCTCAATTTCAACATTGGCTCTTGCTGGAATTTCCAGCCAGCCAGCTTCCCCTGGGGAATTCAGACTAAGGATTTCAACATCATCTTTATTGGAGTTTCCAACCTGCAGCCTTCCCTATGGAATTTGGACTTGTTAACCCCATGTTCACATGAACCAATTATTTATAATAAATCCCTTACCGTGTTTATATATATGTTTGTGTGTGTATGCGTATGTTGTAAGTGTAGGTATATACACATATACACATATTTATCTATCTATCTAATCTATCTATTGATTCATCTGTACATATACACATATATCCTGTTGACTCTATTTCTCTGGAAAACTCTGATCCACTTGTTTAATCCTATCTGTTGCTGGGGTGAAGGTAATATGATGTTTACGAATTAAATATAGACAAGTACCAATATAATTTTAGAACTGGAAGAGACTTAGAGCTCATCTAATCCAAACTTCTTGTTTTGCAATGTAGAAGATGAGGCTAAGAGAGGCTAAATGACTGATCCAATATTGAACATCTGTAAGGATGTGTGAAATTTAGATATAATAAAAAAAAGCAACATTCTAGGCAAGAGTGAAAATCTGAGCAAAGTCCTAGATAGAGGAATATGCATGGTGCATTTAAATAATTGTTAGTACCACTGGAGTGCTGGGGACATTTTGGGAATTCTGAGAGATTGGTTTGGAAAGGTAGATGGGACCAGCATGGAAGGCCTTGAATGTTAGACTAATTTTGAATTTTATCCTACAGAAAATGGTGATCTACTGACTCATTAGCAGCAGGAGAGTACAGTGAACATGGAGGGAAAATTTATCTGGTCGTGCTATGATAGCACAAGAGAGAGGCTGGAGCCGGGACACAAGTTTGGAGGTTATTCCAATAAGCTAAAAGGACACATGTCTGAGGTAAAAGGAAGGATAAAGAACCTTGTTGAGTTGGCAACAATGGAAACTCAAAGATGACTTTTTGAGTGGGTAACAAAAAAAGAGCATTTAGGCAAGGGAATTTGGGGATGGTAGAAGAGGGTATTTTGAGATCATGACTTGCTTCTATTCCTAAGATTCTGAAATGATGGTGAGGCATGTAAGTGGAGATGTCCAGGAAAAAGAGGAATATAAACGTACCAGGGACAGAAATCTGAATTCTGATGGTGCTGAAATTCTTGTGTGCCAGCCTGAACTGAAACTAAGAAATTCTGAATAATTTAGACCCGAAACACTTCAAAATATAATTTTTCCATACTTACACTAAATTATTCAGATTCTATTTTATTCTTATCATGAACTGCACAAAGAATCTACTCTCTCAAAAATTTTTCCTGGTGAGGATACATAATGGGTTTGTTAAAACCATCAGTGACCTCTAAATTTCCTAGTAGGGTTTTTAAAAGTGAGGAATACTTCATGTACTGTAAAAAGTAAAAATCTAATGAAGAGTTGCATATATATACACCCAGATTAACATCTAATGATGAATTTTTTTATCTTCATTTTAGTGAGATATATTCACATACCACGCAGTCATACAAAACAAATCGTACTTTCAATTGTTTACAGTACCATTACATAGTTGTACATTCATCACCTAAATCAATCCCTGACACCTTCATTAGCACACACACAAAAATAACAAGAATAATAATTAAAGTGAAAAAGAGCAATTGAAGTAAAAAAGAACACTGGGTACCTTTGTCTGTTTGTTTCCTTCCCCTATTTTTCTACTCATCCATCCATAAACTAGACAAAGTGGAGTGTGGTCCTTATGGCTTTCCCAATCCCATTGTCACCCCTCATAAGCTACATTTTTATACAACTGTCTTCGAGATTCATGGGTTCTGGCTTGTAGTTTGATAGTTTCAGGTATCCACCACCAGCTACCCCAATTCTTTAGAACCTAAAAAGGGTTGTCTAAAGTGTGCATAAGAGTGCCCACCAGAGTGACCTCTCGGCTCCTTTTGGAATCTCTCTGCCACTGAAGCTTATTTCATTTCCTTTCACATCCCCCTTTTGGTCAAGAAGATGTTCTCCGTCCCACGATGCCGGGTCTACATTCCTTCCCGGGAGTCATATTCCACGTTGCCAGGGAGATTCACTCCCCTGGGTGTCTGATCCCACGTAGGGGGGAGGGCAGTGATTTCACCTTTCAAGTTGGCTTAGCCAGAGAGAGAGGGCCACATCTGAGCAAAAAAGACGCATTCGGGAGGAGGCTCTTAGGCACAACCATAGGGAGGCCTAGCCTCTCCTTTGCAGCAACCGTCTTCCCAAGGGTAAAACTTATGGTAGAGGGCTCAACCCATCAAACCACCAGTCCCCTATGTCTGTGGTCATGTTAGCAACCATGGAGGTGGGGTAGGCGAATACCCCTGCATTCTCCACAGGCTCCTCAAGGGGGCACTACATCTTTTTTTTTCCTTGTTTTTCTTTTTTTTTTTTTAACTTTCCCTTCTTTTTTAAATCAACTGTATGAAAAAAAAAGTTAAAAAGAAAACAAACATACAATAAAAGAACATTTCAAAGAGACCATAACAAGGGAGTAAGAAAAAGACAACTAACCTAAGATAACTGCTTAACTTCCAACATGTTCCTACTTTACCCCAAGAAAGTTACCTAATATAGCAACATTTCTGTGAACTTGTTCCTACTATATCCATCAGAAATTAACAGACCATAGTCATTCCTGGGCATCCCCAGAACGTTAAATAGCTTATCTGTTCTTCTTGGATTATTGTTCCCCCTTCCTTAATTGCTCTCTACTGCTAGTTCCCCTACATTCTACATTATAAACCATTTGTTTTACATTTTTCAAAGTTCACATTAGTGGTAGCATATAATATTTCTCTTTTTGTGCCTGGCTTATTTCGCTCAGCATTATGTCTTCAAGGTTCATCCATGTTGTCATATGTTTCACGAGATCGTTCCTTCTTACTGCCACGTAGTATTCCATCGTGTGTATATACCACATTTTATTTATCCACTCATCTGTTGAAGGACATTTCGGTTGTTTCCATCTCTTGGCAATTGTGAATAATGCTGCTATGAACATTGGCGTGCAGATATCTGTTCGTGTCACTGCTTTCCGATCTTCCGGGTATATACTGAGAAGTGCAATCGCTGGATCGAATGGTAGCTCTGTATCTAGTTTTCTAAGGAACTGCCAGACTGACTTCCAGAGTGGCTGAACCATTATACAGTCCCACCAACAATGAATAAGAGTTCCAATTTCTCCACATCCCCTCCAGCATTTGTAGTTTCCTGTTTGTTTAATGGCAGCCATTCTAATTGGTGTTAGATGGTATCTCATTGTGGTCTTAATTTGCATCTCTCTAATAGCTAGTGAAGCTGAACATTTTTTCATGTCTTTCTTGGCCATTTGTATTTCCTCTTCAGAGAACTGTCTTTTCATATCTTTTGCCCATTTTATAATTGGGCTGTCTGTACTATTGTCATTGAGTTGTAGGATTTCTTTGTATATGCAAGATATAAGTCTTTTGTCAGATACATGGTTTCCAAAAATTTTTTCCCATTGAGTTGGCTGCCTCTTTATCTTTTTGAGAAATTCCTTTGAGGTGCAGAAACTTCTAAGTTTGAGGAGTTCCCATTTATCTATTTTCTCTTTTGTTGCTTGTGCTTTGGGTGTAAAGTCTAGGAAGTGGCCGCCTAATACAAGGTCTTGAAGATGTTTTCCTACATTATCTTCTAGGAGTTTTATGGTACTTTCTTTTATATTGAGATCTTTTGTCCATTTTGAGTTAATTTTTGTGTAGGGGGTGAGGTAGGGGTCCTCTTTCATTCTTTTGGATATGGATATCCAACTCTCCCAGCCCCATTTGTTGAAAAGACCATTATGACTCAGTTCAGTGACTTTGGGGGCCTTATCAAAGATCAGTCGGCCATAGATCTGAGGGTCTATCTCTGAATTCTCAATTCGATTCCATTGATCTATATGTCTATCTTTGTGCCAGTACCATGCTGTTTTGGCAACTGTGGCTTTATAATAAGCTTCAAAGTCAGGGAGTGTAAGTCCTCCCACTTCGTTTTTCTTTTTTAGAGTGTCTTTAGCAATTCGAGGCATCTTCCCTTTCCAAATAAATTTGATAACTAGCTTTTCCAAGTCTTCAAAGTAGGTTGTTGGACTTTTGATTGGGATTGCATTGAATCTGTAGATGAGTTTGGGTAGAATTGACATCTTAATGACATTTAGCCTTCCTATCCATGAACATGGAATATTTTTCCATCTTTTAAGGTCCCCTTCTATTTCTTTTAGTAGAGTTATGTAGTTTTCTTTGTATAGGTCTTTTACATCTTTGGTTAAGTTTATTCCTAGGTACTTGACTTTTTAGTTGCTATTGAAAATGGTATCTTTTTCTTGAGTGTTTCTTCAGTTTGTTCATTTCTAGCATATAGAAACATTACTGACTTACGTGCATTAATCTTGTATCCCGCTACTTTGCTAAATTTGTTTATTAGCTCCAGTAGCTGTATCGTTGATTTCTCAGGGTTTTCTAGATATAAGATCATATCATCTGCAAACAATGACAGTTTTACTTCTTCTTATCCAATTTGGATGCCTTTTATTTCTTTGTCTTGCCGGATTGCCCTGGCTAGCACTTCCAGCACAATGTTGAATAACAGTGGTGACAGCGGGCATCCTTGTCTTGTTCCTGATCTTAGAGGGAAGGCTTTCAGTCTCTCACCATTGAGTACTATGCTGGCTGTGGGTTTTTCATATATGCTCTTTATCATGTTGAGGAAGTTTCCTTCAATTCCTACCTTTTGAAGTGTTTTTATCAAAAAGGGATGTTGGATTTTGTCAAATGCTTTTTCAGCATCTATTGAGATGATCAATTGATTTTTCCCTTTGGACTTGTTAATGTGTTGTAATACATTGATTGATTTTCTTATGTTGAACCATCCTTGCATGCCTGGAATGAACCCCACTTGGTCATGGTGTATGATTTTTTTAATGTGTCTTTGGATTCGATTTGCAAGTATTTTGTTGAGGATTTTTGCATCTATATTCATTAGGGAGATTGGCCGGTAGTTCTCCTTTTCGGTAGCATCTTTGCCTGGTTTTGGTATTAGATTGATGTTAGCTTCATAAAATGAGTTAGGTAGTGTTCCATTTTCTTCAATGTTTTGAAAGAGTTTGAGTAAGATTGGTGTCAGTACTTTCTGGAAAGTTTGGTAGAATTCCCCTGTGAAGCCATCTGGCCCTGGGCATTTATTTGTGGGAAGATTTTTGATGACTGATTGGATCTCTTTGCTTGTGATGGGTTGCTTGAGGTCTTCTATTTCTTCTCTGGTCAGTCTAGGTTGTTCATATGTTTCCAGGAAATTGTCCATTTGTTCTACATTATCCAGTTTGTTGCCATACAGTTGTTCATAGTATCCTGTTATAATTTTTTTAATTTCTTCAGGATCTGCAGTTATGTCACCTTTTTCATTCATTATTTTGTTTATATGGGTCTTCTCTCATTTTGATTTTGTCAGTCTAGCTAGGGGTTTGTCAATCTTGTTGATCTTCTCAAAGAACCAACTTTTGGTGATATTTATCCTCTCTATTGTTTTTTTGTTCTCTATGTCATTTATTTCTGCTTTAATCCTTGTTATTTCTTTTCTTGTACTTGGTTTAGGATTGGTTTGCTGTTCATTTTCTAGCTTCTTCAGTTGATCCATTAGTTCTTTGATTTTGGCTCTTTCTTCGTTTTTAATATATGTGTTTAGTGCTATAAATTTCCCCCTTCGCACTGCTTTTGCTGCATCCCATAGGTTTTGGTATGTTGTGTTCTCATTTTCATTCGTCTCTATATATTTAGCAATTTCTCTTGCTATTTCTTCGTTAACCCACTGATTGTTTAGGAGTGTGTTGTTTAACCTCCAGGTATTTGTGAATTTTCTAAGTCTCTTAGGGTTATTGACTTCCAATTGTATTCCATTGTGGTCAGAGAATGTGCTTTGAATAATTTGAATCTTTTTAAATTTATTGAGGCTTGTTTTATGTCCCAGCATATGATCTATTCTGGAGAAAGTTCCGTGAGCACTAGAAAAGTATGTGTATCCTGGTGATTTGGGATGTAATGTCCTGTATATGTCTGTTAAATCTAACTCATTTATCAGATTGTTTAGGTTTTCAATTTCCTTATTGGTCTTCTGTCTGGTTGATCTATCTATAGGAGAGAGTGATGTGTTGAAGTCTCCCACAATTATTGTGGAAACATCAATTGCTTCCTTTAGTTTTGCCAGTGTTTCTCTCATGTATTTTGTGGCACCTTGGTTGGGTGCATAGACATTTACGATTGTTATTTCTTCTTGCTGAATTGCCCCTTTTATTAGTCTTTTATTAGTCTTTTATTTGTCTCTCAAAACATCCCTGCATTTGAAGTCTATTTTATCTGAGATTAATATTGCTACACCTGCTTTCTTTTGGCTGTAGCTTACATGAAATATTTTTTTCCATCCTTTCACTTTCAGTTTCTTTGTGTCCCTGTGTCTAAGATGAGTCTCTTGTATGTAACATATTTATGGTTCATTTTTTTTGATCCATTCTGTGAATCTATGTCGTTTAATTGGTGAGTTTAATCCATTTACATTCAACGTTATAACTGTGAAGGCATTTTGTGAATCAGCCATCTTATCCTTTGGTTTATGTTTGTCATATTTTTCCCTCTCTCTATTAATATCCTTTATTGTACCCATACCGAATCTCTTTAGTACTGAAACTTTCTCCAAGTCTCTCTGTCCTTTCTTTGTTTCTCTGTCTGTAGGGCTCCCTTGAGTATCTCCAGTAGGGCAGGTCTCTTGTTAGCAAATTCTCTCAGCATTTGTTTGTCTGTGAAAAATTTAAGCTCTCCCTCAAATTTGAAGGAGAGCTTTGCTGGATAAAGTATTCTTGGCTGGAAATTTTTCTCACTCAGAATTTTAAATGTATTGTGCCACTGCCTTCTCGCCTCCATGGTGGCTGCTGAGTAGTCACTACTTACTCTTATGCTGTTTCCTTTGTATGTGGTGAATTGCTTTTCTCTTGCTGCTTTCAGAACTTGCTCCTTCTCTTCTGTGTTTGACAGTGTGATCAGTATATGTCTCGGAGTGGGTTTATTTGGATTTATTCTATTTGGAGTTTGCTGAGCATTTATGATTTGTGTATTTATGTTGTTTAGAAGATTTGGGAAGTTTTCCCCAACAATTTCTTTGAATACTCTTCGTAGACCTTTACCCTTTTCTTCCCCTTCTGGGACACCAATGAGTCTTATATTCGGACGTTTCATATTATCTATCATATCCCTGAGGTCCGTTTCGATTTTTTCAATTTTTTTCCCCATTCTTTCTTTTATGCTTTCATTTTCCATTTTGTCATCTTCCAGGTCACTGATTCGTTGTTCAACTTCCTCTAGTCTTGTACTATGAGCGTCCAGAATCTTTTTAATTTGGTCAACAGTTTCTTTAATTTCCATAAGATCATCCATTTTTTTATTTAGTCTTGCAATGTCTTCTTTATGCTCTTCTAGGGTCTTCTTGATTTCCTTTGTTTCCCGTACTATGGTCTCATTGTTCATCTTTAGTTCTTTGAGTAGCTGCTCTAGGTACTGTATCTCTTCTGATCTTTTGATTTGGATGCTTGGGCTTGGGTTATCCATATCGTCTGGTTTTTTCATATGCTTTATAATTGTCTGTTGTTTTTGGCCTCGTGGCATTTGCTGAACTTGATAGGGTTCTTTTAGGATTTGTAGACCTATTGAAGTCCTTATCTCTAATTTATCAGATCTACAGCTTCATGGAGTACACTTTCTCTAACTAACCAGCAGGTGGCGTCCACGAGCCACCTGTTCTCCACAAGCCAGTTCTCCCCTGCTTAGCCTTTTTGGTGAGTGGGGGAGTGAGTCTTGTGGGGTCCAATTGGTGTACCAAGCTTGCGTGTATAGTTGGTGTTGCCCGCCCTGTATATGGGGTGTGTTTCTGGGCAGTCAGGGAGGGGGGTGGCCCTAACAATCAAATCTCTCTGGTGATCCTAGAGTTTTAAAGCTGCTGCAATAGTGTAATCCTTCAGTTCAGTCCTGCCACAGTTTGTCTCTGCCACTGACCCACAAGTCCTTGGTATTGGCGTATGGCTCCTGAGACTTGCAAGTGGGCCCCTCTTCCAGGCCGTGCACCCCGGGTCCTCTTTTGAGGGATGACTGTGCTATGTCACAGGTGAGTGCCGTCCCCCCAGGGCAGTTCTGGGCTGCTGGGCTGTGTAGGGAGGCTCCCAGTCTGCTGAAATGATGGCTGAATGGGGCTTTGTTAATTCACACTGGTCCACCTTCCCAACTCTGGGACAATCAGCTGAGGTTGCACGGAAGGCTAATGTCCACGCCCAGTTTTGTGGTTTGTGCCTGTTATTTGAAGCACTGCCGTCACACTGGGTTGTCTGGGGCAGCTCTGGGCTATGGGGCTGGCGATGGGCAGGAGTGTTTCCTGTCCACCAGGATGATGGCTGTAAGTGTACACCCCCCTTTTCTTGGGAAGTTGTGGTGTTTAGTGAATTTTCTCAGCCACTGGATTATTGCCTTTTGTCTCAGAGCTCTCTTAGTTCTGCTCTTGACTTGACCTGCCCAAATTGCAAGTCTTTGAAGCTTTCTGTATTGGGCTTCTTAGAGTAATTGTTTTAGAAAAAGAAAAAAGGATTAAAAAAAAAAAAAACAAAAAACGGGCCCTCCTCGGAGATCTAATGGGTTATTGAAATGCTAAGAGACAAAGCTACCAGGGCCATTAAGGAAAGGTCCACAGGGCAGAGAGATCAGCTTTTCTTCGGGATTTGCATATGCGCCTCAGGGCCCTTGCCCTTTCTATGTTCACCAGAACTCCAAAAATCCTCCGCTTTTATTTTGGAGTTTTTCGTGTTGTTTTTTTTCTATGCTTGTCTCCTCTCTGCTGGGCTGGCTGCTCTCAGATTCTCTGGTGTCTGGTCTCAGTCTATCTATGTTTGGAGTTTGGATCAGTAGAATGAGTTTCTGATAAGGGCTGCCACTGCACTTCTCCCTTCTCCTTCCCGGAGCTGACAGCTCCTCCTCCCACGGGACTGAGCCTGGCAGGGAGGGGCGCGGGTCCCCTGGCCGCAAAAACTTAGATTTCGCTGATCTCAGCAGTTCTACGTTTTCATGAGTGTTGTATGAAGTATGCCCAAAGTCAGATTGCTCTGTGGTGTCCAGTCCACGCAGTTCCTGGCTTTCTACCTACTTTCCTGGAGGAGTAACTAAAACATACCAGGATATATTTTTGAAGTGTAATTTCCTAAATCCTTTGGAAGACTCCAATGTATCAATATGTGCTTATTCCTAATGTGTTTTAACAGTGATGAACCTTTTGCAGAGAGAACTCAGAACTTTTTAAACTGTTGGTAGAAGTGAAGGGAGGCTGTTTATGAAATATCTTCTTGTCTAATATATCAGGAGGATTGTGTGTTCCTAGGCATGCCATCCTGACAGCTCAGTTAATGTAATAAAAAATAAGATTTCTTCCCATTTTAGTTAAAAAAAAAGTACATAAAAACACATGTACCCATCACCACAAGGTAGCACACATAATGCTGGGCATTCCATAGAAAGACAGAATACTGTGTAGAAAAGCATCATTTTGGAATAACTAAGATTTGCTAGTGAATCCTGATTCTATACTTTTCTAGCTGTCTTTAAGCAATTTATTCAACTACTTGCTTTAGCTTTCTCGTCTAGATAACAATGACACTAATACATCCCTCACAGTTGTGAAGATTGGACAAGATAGAAGATGCCAAGCACCCAGTATATGAATTTTCCTGGGGGACTTGGCCTTCTGTAAAGAAGTTCAGGGCACAAAGACAGATGATGAGAAAGGAAACCTTCTCTTTAAGGGGTATGCCTGAGCTAAAGCATGGAAATGGCAATTTATTTGTTAACTTCCTAAAATAATGTGTTGCAAAGTTTGGCTAGAGGGAAGGGTTTGTGAAAAGTGGTAGCTGTTGGGACATTTTGAGTGGAGAGGCAGGCTGGGAACAAATTTAGAGATGATTACATGTCAGGATGAGTGGTTCAACTTTATTCTGCAGGGCGCTGATTTTTGTTTAGGGCAGGAGAATGCATAAGTGTTCACGGAAAAGCAGCTTGGCCATGTTGAAAAGTTTCAAGGGGGAGGATACAGGAGGCACAGAAAATCTGTGCTTTTCATGGGTGAGTGGACTCTGTGGGATACTGTCATATTTTCCAAAAGAAGGTTCCATTGAACCAGTCAAGCAGACCTGTTCGCTGTCCTCTTTTGAGTACTCTGCTTTAGGCTATCTCTTTCCCTTTTTACTCTGCCAATTCATATGCCTATCTTCCTTCAGAATCTGGCTCAAGATTCACCTCCACCAGGTGAATGTCTGGTCCATAAATGATTTTTAATCTGGGTCAATGATCCGTTAAAGAAAAATGGTTCCCCACTCTGAATTACCAGACTGACTGCTGGGAGATATGCCAAAGTTTTGTAGACTGCGGTGAGAAACCGCACAGACGGTGGATTTGATGGAAATGGAATCAACCCTTCTTCGTTACGTTTCCTTCATGTGTTTTTCCTGGGATGATGCTCAGGTCTGGGAAGGTGAGAATGAAGACATCTATGAATAGGTTAGCTGTGAGTAAGCATCTGCCTTGGTAGCAGGAGGAGGTCAGAGTGGTTCTAAGAAGGAATGGTAGAATTTTAATTAATGCACAGAGTATGCCCGCTGGGCAGGTCTATGGAAAATGGAAAAATTATTTTTTTGTGTGAGGCTGCTCTTACACTTGCTGTTATTAAATACTGTGGCTGTTGAGTAGTAATAATGAAATCCTTTATGGTATTTAAGTTTTCAGTTGGTTCCAAGACTTATTCAATTCATTGCTTAGTCATTTCATTTAGTTTACTTTATTTGGACATCAGGTTTATTGAGATATAATTTATATACAATAAATTCATTATTTTTAAGTATACAGTTCTAGGAATTTTGATGACTGCATATAGTCATGCAACCACTGTCAGTATAATGATATAAGAACATTCCCACTTCCTCCCCCCAATTTCCTTATTTTCCTTTGCAATAGATCCTCTGCTCCCATTTCTATTTTTAGGCAACAAT
The DNA here is from genome assembly GCF_015220235.1 of Choloepus didactylus. Taxonomy (NCBI): domain Eukaryota; kingdom Metazoa; phylum Chordata; class Mammalia; order Pilosa; family Megalonychidae; genus Choloepus; species Choloepus didactylus. Next base: position 137,914,103 of record NC_051312.1, on the reverse strand, counting down.
CTGCTTTCTATTGCTATGGTTTTGCCTTTTCAAGAATGTCATATAAATTAAATCTGGCTTCTTTCACTTAGCCTAATGCTTTTGAGATTTATTAATATTTCACATATCAGTAATTTGTTCCTTTTTATTTCTGAGTAGTATTCCATTGCATGGATGTTTTGCAATGTTGCGTTTGTTTAGTCATTCAATTGTTCATAGACATCTGGGATATTTCCAGTTTTTGCTAATTAAGAATAAAGCTGCTGTAAATATTTGCTTGCAGGTCTTTGCATGGACATATGTTTTCTTTTTCTCAAAAGCAAATACCTAGGAGTGGGATTGCTGGGTCATGTGGTTAGGATTAGCTTTATAAGAAACTGCCAAACTGTTTCAAAGTGGCTGTACCATTTTGCATTCCCACCATCAAAGTGTAAGAATTCCAATTGCTCTGAATCCTTGCCACTACTTGGTATTGTTGCTCTTTTAAATTTTAGACACTTTAGTAGGTGGGTAGTAATATCTTATTACAGTTTTAATTTGCGTTTCCCTAATGACTAATAATGTTGAGTCTATTTTCTTGTGTTTATTTGCCATCTGTATATTTTCTTTGGTGAAATTTCTGTTAAAATATTTTACCCTTTTTAAAAAATGGATTATTTATTTTATTACTGAATTTTGAGAGCTCTTTATATATTTAGAATTATGTTCTTTATCAGTTAGAAGATTGCAAATATTTTCCACCAGTATATGGATTGTCTGTTAATTTTCTTAACAGTGTCTTTTGAAAAGCAGAGGTTTTAAATTTTGGTGAATTTTAAGTTACCTTTTTTCTTTGATGGTTCATGCTTTTATGTCTTGTATGAGAAACTGTTGCCTAGCTCAAGATCACAATGACTTGTTTCAATGTTTTCTTTTATACCTTTTGTAGATTTAGTTCTTACATTTTTGTCTATAATGCATTTCAAGTTAATTTTTAACTCTTGTGGTACAAGGTAAGGGTTGAAGTTTGTATTTTTGTATATGGATGTCTAACTGCACCAGCTCTTTGTTGAAAAGACTTTCTTTTCCCCCTTGAATTATCTTTGTCCCTTCAGTGAAAATCAGTTGACTATATATATATATATATTGAGCTATATGTCCATGCTTATGCCAATTCTCTACTGTTTGATTACTATAGTTTTGTAGTCAATCTTGAAATCAGGTAGTTTAATTCTTCCAAGTTATTTTTTTGTTTGCATAATTGTTTCATCTATCCTAGGTCCTTTGCACTTCCATCTAATTTTTACGTAGCTTATCAATTTCTATGAAAAAGCCTGCTGGGATTTCATATAGGATTGCTTTAAATCTACAGACCAATTTTGGGAGAATTGCCATCTTAACCATATTGGGCCTTCTGATCCATCCATACAACACATCTCTCCATTACATCAATCTTCTTTAATATCTTTCAGCAATACTTTTTAGTTTTCAATGTATAAATTGTACACATACTTTGTGATATTTATCTCTCAATATATCATATTTTTGAGTCTATTTTACATGCTATCCAAAACTTTCAATTCCTAGTTGTTCATTTCTACTATTTGGGAATATAGATCATTTTTGTATATTGACCTTGTGTACTGCAAACTGAAAATTCATTTGGTAGGTCTGATTTTTTTTTTTTTTTTTTTTTTTTTTTTGCAAATTCTCTGGAGTTTTATACATAGATGATCAGTCAGTTTTCTTTTGCCAAAACACCAGGGCTACACTGAAAACCAAATCCCTCTATGTCAAACACTGCTGTGATGCTACCACCAGCCCATGAGATGAAGGGGCTTTTTTCTTTAAATTGTTTCTGTTAGTTGCAAACTTGACTAATAAACCTTAAGTCACTACTTTTAAAGTTCTTCCAAGCCCATCTTCATATAGGAAGTTATACAAATCATCACATACTTTTCCAGCTGTTTAGCAGGCAGGGACTAGGGTGAGGTGAGTGAGGTAATCACCTTGGGTGCAAAATTTAAAGAGGCAACAAAAATCTCAGTAATCAAGATAAATAATATCTTAATGCAATATATAAATAATGAAAAATAATGCAAATAATCTATGATGAACAGGCTATCAAAATTTTAAATAAAGATAGAATCCTACTCTGCACCTGTACAAACCTGCCTCACTCGCCTCACCCTAATCTGGACCTGCTGTTTAGATCGCAATTAACTACTTTTTCCAAACATGAACAGTTACCAGACCCACCAGTTATAGATACCTGGATGGCTTCAGGGCCCAACTTTCCTGAGCTTAATACAAGTGTATTTTCCCTTCTTATTTTCACCTGATTTAATGTCAGCTAATTCCTTTTTTTTTTTAAATCTTCATTTTATTGAGATGTATTCACATACCACGCAGTCATACAAAACAAATCGTACATTCGATTGTTCACAGTACCATTACATAGTTGTACATTCATCACCTAAATCAATCCCTGACACCTTCGTTAGCACACACACAAAAATAACAAGAATAATAATTAAAGTGAAAAAGAGCAATTGAAGTAAAAAAGAACACTGGGTACCTTTGTCTGTGTGTTTGTTTGTTTCCTTCCCCTATTTTTCTACTCATCCATCCGTAAACTAGACAAAGGGGAGTGTGGTCCTTATGGCTTTCCCAATCCCATTGTCACCCCTCATAAGCTGCATTTTTATACAATTGTCTTCGAGATTCATGGGTTCTGGGTTGTAGTTTGATAGTTTCAGGTATCTACCACCAGCTACCCCAATTCTTTAGAACCTAAAAAGGGTTGTCTAAATTGTGCGTAAGAGTGCCCACCAGAGTGACCTCTCGGCTCCTTTTGGAATCTCTCTGCCACTGAAGCTTATTTCATTTCCTTTCACATCCCCCTTTTGGTCAAGAAGATGTTCTCCATCCCACGATGCCGGGTCTACATTCCTCCCCGGGAGTCATATTCCACGTTGCCAGGGAGATTCACTCCCCTGGGTGTCTGATCCCACGTAGCGGGGAGGGCAGTGATTTCACTTTTCAAGTTGGCTTAGCTAAAGACAGAGGGCCACATCTGAGCAACAAAGAGGCATTCGGGAGGAGGCACTTAGGCACAATTATAGGGAGGCCTAGCCTCTCCTTTGCAGCAACAGTCTTTCCAAGGGTAAATCCTGTGGTAGAGGGCTCAACCCATCAAACCACCAGTCCCCTATGTCTGTGGTCATGTTAGCAACCATCAAGGTGGGGTAGCCCAATACCCCTGCATTCTCCAGAGGCTCCTCAAGGGGGCTCTACATATTTTTTTCCTTGTTTTTTTAACTTTTTTTTTAAATCAACTGTATGAAAAATAAAAAAATAAAAATTAATAATTAAAAAAAAGCATACAATAAAAGAACATTTCAGAGACCATAACAAGGGAGTAAGGAAAAGATAACTAACCTAAGATAACTACTTTACTTCCAACATGTTCCTACTCTACCCCAAGAAAGTTACCTAATATAGCAACATTTCTGTGAACTTGTTCCTACTATACCCATCAGAAATTAACAGACCATAGTCATTTCTGGGCATTCACAGAATGTGAAATTTACCCATGATAGCTTATCTGTTCTTCTTGGATTATTGTTCCCCCTTCCTTAATTGCTCTCTATTGCTAGTTCCCCTACATTCTACATTATAAACCATTTGTTTTACATTTTTCAAAGTTCACATTAGTGGTAGCATGTAATATTTTTCTTTTTGTGCCTGGGTTATTTCGCTCAGCATTATGTCTTCAAGGTTCATCCATGTTGTCATATGTTTCACGAGATCATTCCTTCTTACTGCTGTGTAGTATTCCATCGTGTGTATATACCACATTTTATTTATCCACTCATCTGTTGAAGGACATTTGGGTTGTTTCCATCTCTTGGCAATTGTGAATAATGCTGCTATGAACATTGGCATGCAGATATCTGTTCATATCACTGCTTTCCGATCTTCCGGGTATATACCAAGAAGTGCAATTGCTGGATTGAACGGTAACTCTATATCTAGTTTTCTAAGGAACTGCCAGACTGACTTCCAGAGTGGCTGAAACATTATACAGTCCCACCAACAATGAATTAGAGTTCCAATTTCTCCACATCCCCTCCAGCATTTGTAGTTTCCTGTTTGTTTAATGGCAGCCATTCTAATTGGTGTGAGATGGTATCTGATTATGGTCTTAATTTGCATCTCTCTAATAGCTAGTGAAGGTGAACATTTTTTCATGTGTTTCTTGGCCATTTGTATTTCCTCTTCAGAGAACTGTCTTTTCATATCCTTTGCCCATTTTATAATTGGGCTGTCTGTACTATTGTCATTGAGTTGTAGGATTTCTTTACATATGCAAGATATCAGTCTTTTGTCAGATACATGGTTTCCAAAAATTTTTTCCCATGGTGTTTGCTGCCTCTTTACCTTTTTGAGAAATTCCTTTGAGGTAGTCAGTTAATTCTTAATCAACTGTTATTTAAGGAAATGATCTTTGCTGTGATAGGTTTCATGTACAAATCTGGTTTCAAGTCACAGAGTCTTCTGGACATACTAGGGTATACATCTAACCCACAAGTGACCCTCTTGTCTGATTTCTGCCCCTCCATCAGAGGGTCTGATTTGATGGTAACATGTCCCTACCTCTAGCTGTGGTGAGACAGCTGGTTCAAAATTAGCCTAATGCATTTTCTTGCCTATAATTTGGAATCTGGTTTCAGAAACAATCCAGTAAACACCATGTGGGGCTGGAACTCCTGCATGTTAACTCCCAAGCTGTTTTGCACCCACATTCTACCATGTGGATTGATGAGCAGAGAAAATCGGTTAGCAAAAGGAGAATTTTGAAGCAGACAGGCAGAGATGAGAGATGGAGGGGTAGAGTTAGTCTGGGTTCCTAACACCATTCAGGTTAATGGTTCTAATCCCTTCTTTAGTCCCAGCTCTATCCCTTTCCTTGAATTCTGTGACATACCATGTATTATTCATATAATAAATAACCCTGATCCCAGTTTCTCCTTAAGCTAGCTTGAATTTGTGTCCTCACTGGTATATTAAAGAAACTTCCCCAAACCGCTTTTCCCAGCTCATTCGTTTGGTTAACGAAGTCCTTTTCCCTAGTAACAGAGACTCCTTTCTCCTACTTAGCTTTCTGCCCATTTGTCTTCTTTCTTTCACACATTTCCTAGATGTTCCTCACACCCTCTGTTTACATTGTTCCCAAATTGATTTTTCTATTATATTCTATTTCTTCTCAGAACATTTGTGGTCTTTCTCAATATTAGCGTTTATTAAGCACCTACATCAAATAAAACATTACAGAAGACAGATTTCCTCTGCTATTTTCCACCCTATTTGTTACTCAGGGTCCACTTTGAAGCCTTGGATGACCAATCTCTTTCCTTCTCCCCCAGGAATAATGTTGGTATCCCTTTGTATATTAATCTATTATAATATTCCTCTATTGTAGTATATCTTCTTAAGGCAAGGGATCATATCTTACTCATGTCTGTATTATGAATGCTTAACACTTAGTAGGCAATCAGTAAATGCTTGCTGAATGAATGAAAATGGTGGACTATTTGCTACATGTGGTACTGGGGAACATACCTGATTACCACAACCATCCCTTAAGTGTCTCATTCTCTGGGTTCTAAGCTCCTTTCTCTTCCCAGTTTACACTGTTCTTGGTGTGGTAAAGTTACCATCTGCCTTATGTCATTTACATCCTAGTCTATATTTTTAGTCCAGCTCTGTCTCCTGAAAGCAAGACCCACAATTATAACTCTTATTAGGCATCTCCAATGGGTACTCCTGCAGGCACCTCAAACTAAGTTTGGTCTGCCAAATACTAATTCATTAACTTCTCTACTTACTCCTTCTTAAACCTCCTTCTCTTCCCTCTTTTCCTCCTCTTCCTTTTTCTTCTCCTCTGATGTTCTCTAAAAAGTGGACGGCAGGGCTCTCCAATCAATTGCACAAATGCAGGTATGTCCCCAACATGTGGCACACTGCCTGGTGCCTAGTAGGCATGCAATTAATTGTGGAATGAGCATATGCCATTCACTAAAACGGCCAAAATGATAGATTTGGTGGTTATATTTAGAAATGGTCTTAGACCAAATAATAAAAAGCAAAAATGAGAGTATGGTATGGAAACTTCCCATCTTTCACTTTTGGTATCTTTGGAACATCAACCAAACTGATGTCATTTATGAGGTTTTAGTATAAAAGAAGACCTAGGGGCTCATTGTTTGTGATCTCCATGAAATGGTCTGAACTGCTTTAGTCTAGGCCTATGTGACTTCTGCAATAATGCTTTCTCACAGTCTCTACACAAGTGCCAACATGAGTTTTTCTGAGGTGAGCCTTGCTTTGTAGGGGAAAAGCAAGGTGAAAGCTCAGGTGAAATCATACAGGGAATGAAGCTCAGATAACTAATCTTTTACTCTTCTACCTAGGGCTAGTATTAGAGGCATCAAGTATAGTAGAAGAATGTGAGCTCTGGGAGTCAGACTGACCTGGTGTTTGAATTCTGGCTCCTTTTTTCTAGGTCAGTGGTTTTGAACAATTTACTAAGTTCCCTGAATCTCAGTTTCCTCATCTATAAAATGGAGGCATTTTTATGCATGGCAGAGGGCTATTTGAAAGTTAATGTGTAACAGCTTTAGCATGGTTACTGAAACAAGGAGTTATTGATAAACGTGACCTTCCTTCTCTTCCCTTGTTAGATGCTTGATGTTCTCTAAGTCACTTACCTTGAATGAAATAACTATACCTATCCACAGGATTGTTGGGAACACTATCTGAGAAATAGTCATGTGAAGTGCATATGTAATGATTATTCACTAAATATTAGATTTCTTCATTCTTCCTTCACAATAAGGCACTGGGAAATACCTGATTATCGTTTGAGTCTGTCAGAACTTCTTGTCAACCCTGAGACCCTTGCTGTACAAAAGGAGACCTGGGAAAATATGAGCATGGGAGAGTATTGTTGCTTTGCTTATTTGTGTGATTCAATGCTGCTCAGCAGCAATGGTTATGAGAGGAGACCTGTCATCTTTTCTATGGAACAGCTGCATGTGCCTGCCTGCATTATCACATTTGCCTTAGGGTCTTTCGTCATGGTGCATCTAGCCAATGGGAAAGGGCCACTGGCCTGGGAGCTCCTATTGGTCTCTTGTGGGTGCCCTTGTCTTCTGATTGGTGGTAGGCATTGGCAAGTTCCCACCCACTTATCAGCAGCAGTTCAAGCATAGCTAGGTGGTTACTGACTTTGGATAAATCTAGGTACCTTGCCCCAACCCAGGGGACTACTTTCCATTTCTTCCTCTTTCCATTCTGCACAAAACCCCCTCACCTTCATTCTCCACTCCAAATAAACTGATGCAGTCCATTGTCTTCAAGCTTCCGGAAGACAGAGCTTTCTGCAGCTAACAACAACAGTAACAAAAGTGACTTGCATTTCACTAGCAACATGACTCCAGTAGGGAACTTTAGGGAATGAGCATGGGGAAACAAGTTTTCACACACTGAGGTAACAACCTCATAAAGACCTGCTCCGAGATGAGTAAGGAACGAATCTCACCAAATTTCTTTACTTTTTACTATGACAGACCCCATCCCATCAATTTTCAGCTTATCTTTAATTGGTTGTCTCAAAAGCCCTTGGTTTAAATTTCTGTGGATGTGGTTGAATGAGGGAGGGTAGCGGGAGGGTGACTGGTAAGAAGAGAGGGAGAGCAGGCCATGCAGGGAGTGTGTGTGTGTGGGTGGGGTGGGGGCGGGGGAGGATTTCCATGTCCCTGACTTTTGGAATCTGGGTGCAAACAATTTATTACCCAAACCTCCCACCCATTGATAGATTGCTGTTGGCATATGTGTTATTGCCAAAAAAAAAAAAAAAAAAAAAAAAAAAGTCCTTGTTTCTTAGAAAAAAATGGTGAGGCAAATTCAGGGACATTCAAATGTAGCAATGGGAATGAAAAGAAGGGAAAAAAATGTACTTGGCAAGAATCCAGAGACAGCCATTTGTCTATGGAAATGGCATTGAATTAAAAACCCAAAGGAGGTAGTAGCATCTTCTTTAGTAGAGAGATTAAAAAAAAAAAAAAAAAAAAAAAAAAAAAAAAAAAAAAAAAAACAAGAGCTAAAAACCAGGCCATCTGTACCAGGTAAATAGGGTAGAAAAAAATGAATGCAAGATTTTTTTGTTTCTTTCAAATCTCCAAACAAAGAAATCTGTGCTTGCTACGGAAACAACTTGAATATTTTGCCCACATACCCTGGTGATTTTGAGCCTCGGTCCAAAGGGCAACGTCAGCCTCATCCCCCCACCTACTCTAGGCTCTAAATCTAAGTTCTGTTTCTCTGTCACTCTCTTCCTCTTCCTGCGCAAAACACATCTCCCATACCCCTGCTTCCACGTTGCCCTGTCCCTGGAACCAATATTGACTTTCGCAATGCGCAGGATTTATCTTTGATAAATGGTCAAAAATGAGATTCTGGAGGAGAACAATTAGAAACTTTATTCTTCAGGCATCCCGCAATATAAGGCAAATTCTTTCTTATTTTTATAAGGAATTAGCTACAGATTGGATAGCGCTTGTAACGCTTTGAAACATTTCCTGTTTCTTTCTGGCATAACTACGTCCTTAGAATATTGGAGCTTTTCATATTCTGGCTCCCCTCCCCCCTTTTTTCCTTTATTTTTTGGCTTCCCAATTCAAGCACCTTCACATACATTACTCCGTCCTTTCATCTTCAAGATGACCTGAAAAGACCTTTTGCTTGGCACGAGACGTGATTCAACTGATAATAAAAGAGTTGGGGAAGGGGGGTGGTGGTGGTGTCGGTGGGGACGGCGATGGCAGTATGCATTGGGCTGAAGAAGAGCCAGGGAGGGGGGCAGAAAATGTGGGCATATCAAGTTAAAGACAAACACTACCTCTGTTTTTGCTGTTGCCATTTCTTGTAATTAATTTTTGCATATCACCTATTACGTGGATGCAAAAAACTGTTTTATATATATAAATATGTTTATAAATATAAATATATGTATCGTTTTTAAAGGCATAATACGGTCTTCTTTGTTTAACCCGCGATCCCCCGCTGTTTTGATTCGCATGCGGAGGAAGCTGGGGACGATGTGGGGCGGAAGGCTAGACCCCAGATGCCCACCCGCCCAACCCGGTTGTGGAGGCAGGAGCTCTCCCCTGGAATGTGGGGTCCTGCCGTGGCCGCAGCCCCTCAGTTTGCTTGCTTTCTGCCTGGGTGTTTGCTGCTGGGAGCTTCTTTCCAAAGGAACTGCTCCTGCTGGGGTTCCCTTCCATTTTGCATTTCAGGGGCGTGGGCTTTTTCTGGAGGCTTTATTTCTTTGTTGTTATAGGAAACCTTAATCTCTCTCTAATTCCTGAACTCCACGTAGATGCTGATGGCAATTCTCATTGATATTCTCCTCTCTCTCTCTTTCTCTCTCAGTCTCTGTCTGGGGTGGCGAAGGAGGGGAGGAGAACAAACTATTCTATTTGGATGCTCAGAGAGGTTGCAGGAGTTGCCACAGCAACAGCTCTGAACCTTGCCCAGCAAAAGGCTCTTATTGTAAAATGTCCTGCCTTGCAAAAGACCTCCTCTTTAAAGGGACACTGCTAGCGAGTATCCAGTATCAGTTTGGTGTGTGTGCACATTGACATATCATCGACACCATTTGAAAAGACAAAGACAAGGGTTTACTTGGTTGGTTTGCAGGATATTTTTAGCCAAGCTTGACTAGATGAGGTGTGAGAGGAGAAAAGTAGACTTACAGAATCATGTGGGGACTTCAGATTAGAGAACTTCTCACCCAAGTCTCCTGAAATGCCAGAGCATATCATAAAGGTGCTCGGTTGAATGGAAACATGTAGTCCCTTCTGGAGGTCGTAGACAGCTTGCATGTAAGCTGACTGGGATGGCTGTGCAGCCTTTCTGTCACCCTCTCCTCTCTCTTGCCAAAGGACAGTTAGACATGAGGTGCTCTGAGCTCAAACAGGAGACGAACTCATCGTCCTGGGAGTGGGGAGGAGCTTTTCCTCCTGTTGTGCCTTATAAGCTGAAAATTTCCATGAGATTCAAGAGGTTTGATCTACAGTCTACTAACAGTATCATTTTTCTGGCTTTCCTTGGAAGCCATTCATTCATTTGTCACATACATCTTGTATAGCAGAGCTGAGCTAGGAGCTATAGATACGAGGGAGTAAAAACAGTGTGTTAGTCCCTGCCCTCCAGGAGCTTAGAGTCAAGAAGTGGAAAGAGACAAATCAATGGATAATTAAATACAGGGAGAAGGACTCCAAGAAAGAGAAATATGTGGTGCTGCCATGTCCATTACAGCCACCAGTGCCATCCCCATCAATCCCTTAATTAAAGGAGGTAACTCCTGTGAAATGCCTGATGCAAGGCTTTCCACTTTCCTCTCACCCAACCAATAACCTTCCCCTCTCCTTCTTCAGAAATGCCTTCTACTATGGAAAGAACTGCCGTTCTGGAGGAGATGGCTGCCAGGAGGCCAACCTTGAGAGTCTCTGTGTGCAAGGACACTGCTGTGATCTTTGATGGGAGCTTTCCTGTGGTAGAGGGTAAAGAAACTAATACAACAGAGCACCTTCCAGGTACTAGTTATATTTATGTATATATTATGATTGTTAATTAACGTACATCTATATCATATTGAATCTTTGCTCATTCTTTTTCACCTGGTATGTGGTTCTATCTGAACCACAGAACACAGGAAAATTATTTGAGTCATAGTAAATGATCTTCTCAATTATTCCAAAGACAGGACATAACTAGTACCATTCTAGTTGCATAGGAGAAAAATGGATTCATTATATATAATGGATGCTTTTAGATTTTAATTCTCTCTGGGAAAGTCTCCTGAGAAATTAGCAAAGTATCCTAATTTAATAGGTAAGGAAACTGAGGCTCAGGAAAATTGCTCAAATAAAAAAGCCAATGGTGATGGAGGTAGGGATTGGCACCCTTCCTTTCTGACTCCAGATTTTACAATTTTCAAGATTGCTTGAATAGTTTGTACTAAACTTTTACTTGGCTATTACCAAAACAAAACAAAACAAGAATAGAAATTTAGAGTTAAAATTTTCAGTGATTAACTGTCAAAACTGACTTGTAGACTGAGTTTGATTGGAAGCTCCCTGAAGATAAGAATTGAATCTTTTTTTTTGCCCCTCCTTGAACAGTATCTCCCTTGGAATTACCTTTAGAGCTAGGGAAACAGTCTCACTAAAAAAGCCTCCAAAAATGTTCATCTTCGATAGCTATTAGGGAGATGAAAATCAAGATCACTATGAGATATTATCTCATACCGATAAGAATGGCTGCCATTAAGCAAACAGGAAACTACAAATACTGGAGAGGATGTGGAGAGATCGAAACTCTTGTTCATTGCTGATGGGACTGCATAATGGTACAGCCACTCTGGAAGACAGTTTGGGGTTTCCTCAGAAAACTAGATATCAAGTTACCCTATGACCCAGTAAATACCACTTCTCGGTATTTACCCAGAGGATCTGAAAGCAGTGACATGAACAGATATTTGTTCACTGACGTTCATATAGCGGCACTATTCACAATTGCCAAGAGATGGAAACAACCTAAATGTCCTTCATCAGATGAGTGGATAAACAAAATGTGGTATAAACACACAATGGAATACTACGCAGCAGTAAGAAGGAACGAGGTCGTGAAACATATGACAACATGGATGAACCTTGAAGACATAATGCTGAGCGAAATAAGCCAGGCACAAAAGTAGAGATATTTTATGTTACCATAATATGAACTCTGTGAAAAATGTAAGATATGTGCCTTATTTGTAGAATATAGGGGACATAGAAATAGACAGCAGCTAATGAAGGGGGAACAGTAATAAGAACAGACAAATTATTGTGGCTGATCTTAATGATATGGGAATGCTCAGGTTTGACTATGGTTCATTAATTTTCTTTTGATATTGTAGGAGTATATTGGAAGAAATGAAGTTATTTTAGGATATTTGTTTTTCCCATTGCTTTGCTTTGTCTTGCTTGGAAATTTTTTTTTTTTTTTGATGAAGTTCAAAAAAAAAGTCTCCACTAAAAGTGATGGGCATGCCTTATTTTTAACTCAAACCGTTACCACCTAGCCTGATCACTGATTAGATGTGACCTCACATGACATCTAAAATCACGTGTATTTCCAATGGCTGGAGGTGTTTGTCTTCGAAATAAAAGACTGAGCCCCTAGTTCCAGGGCCATCCCCCCAAAAAAGCGAGATAACTCTTGGGGAGTGATACAGACATGTTTGGCAAAGGTGAGCTCTTTTAAATGGATAATAGTAATTTGTAAGAGTTTTTCTATGAATGTCCCTCTTCATATAGTAGGTTCCCAGTTCAGATCCTGTAATCTTGGGCAAATCACTCAACTCCTCTACTCCTTAGTTCTGAAAAATGGAATAATAATAGTATTTATCACCTAGGATCGTAGTAAGGATTACCCTGAAATTAAGCTTGTATAGCATTAAGTCCACATGAAGTGCTAAATAAATGAATTAATAAATTATACCCCCATGAAGTGCTATTATTATGTTAATTATATTATCACTGTCATGAACATTAGAATTGACTGATTCAATCAACTGGATAGCTGGCATTTTCTTTCCCATGCCTAGGGTGGACCCTAAGCTAACATTATGAGGTTGATAAATCTTTTCTTTCTGACCTCTTTGCTTTCTCCTACTTCTCTTGATTTTAAATGTCCATTTGTCCTTGCACCCCTCCCTTCCTCCATCCCCAGCCCTCTCAAACAAAACAAAAATAGCTTGCTCCTAAAATGGCTCTGTTATTAATCGTTTATACCAGGGATCAACAAACTTTTTCTATGAGGAGCCAAATAGTAAATATTTTAGATTTTGCAGGCCATAGGGACTCTGTAGCAAGTACTCTATTCTATTATTACAGTGGGAAGGCAGTCACAGACAATATGCAAATGAAAGAAGGTGGCTATATTCCAATAAAACTTTATTTATGAATTTTAATTTCATATAAGGCTCACATGTCGTGAAATATTCCCACCCACCCCCTCCACCCCAACCATTTAAAAATGTAAAAACCATTCTTAATATGGGCTGTACAGAAACAGAGATTTAGTCAATTTACTTTAACATGAATTTCAATCACTGTGATGCTCTCAGGAATATTTGCATTATAGTTTATTTTTTCAAGTTCCAGAACAATGGACAGAACACACTTCTTTGAGGGTCAGTGCCGTGTGTGGGGTAGAGACATAATCCCCACCTACCCCTTGGTTCCCTTGGGGAGGACGGTTGGTGCAGGCGACCCAGGTTGGCCAGCTCAAGAAGTCATCAAAGCATTGGGGAAGAGGCAGTAAAAATTAAAAAAAAAAAAAGCATCTGCTATGAGGTTGGACTTGGCTTCAATCAAATTTTGACTCTACCCCTTAGTGGTGGTCTTATTTGGGCAAGTCACTGAAAGCCCCTGAGGTTCAATGTTCCCATCCATAAAAACTTTGAAGAGACATGACAAGACTAAACTCTGTAGCTGCTCTATGGGATAATATATACTACGAGGATGATGACTGGAGCATGGTAGATATTCCATAAATATTTGAGGAGTATTGGTAGCCACTCAGCTCATGCTTCCTTTAGTTATTCATCTGTAGGGGTATAGGGGTCAATCTTGGCTGTTGTGAAGTAAGAAGTGATAGGTTGGACAGGTGGTACTTGTGGTATTTAAAAACAAAAATATCCCACTTCTTCAATGGTAGACATGGGGGTGGTTAGTAGGTAGACTTGGAGTTAGGACATTGTTGCCAATGGAAAAAAACAAACAAAAGGAGACATCATTTGACGTAAGTCTCACCCAAGCCATGTGGAAACAGTGGCTGTGTTAGGTTAGGCTCAGGTTAGGGCTCAGCTCAAGAAGACACTGGTTTCTGAGAGCAATCAAATGCCAGGGCCTTTTCTGGAATGATGTCTTCAGGCAGAGTGATCCATCATTGTTTGGCTCTTGCATTAATCAGGGCTGTTTTAAAGGAGAATTAGGGTTGCTTAAGAGCCTCTGTTTGCATAGGCAGGGCTGAAACACTGATAAGGGGAGAGAGAGAAAGAGAAAGAGAGTTTGTGTGTGTGAGAGAGAGAGAGGAAGAGAGAGAATGTAGGAGTGTGTGAGAGAACGAGAGGGAGAGAGAGAGATTGAGAGAGAGAGAGAGAGAGGTGTTTACTTTTACATTCACTGGTAAGTCTTGTTGGTGGAGAAAAACAGGAGAGGTGGCCTGGGAATCCAGAAACAAAGTGCAGACAGCCCTTTCTGTGGACTACACTCCCTCTTAGCACAGGGTTTCTGGGCTGAGGGAAGGAGACGGCTTCTACCCTAGGAGAACTTACAGGCGTACACAGGAGGGAAGTTGACGATTTACCTAGGAAAGCCTAACAACTGAAACAAAAGTTTGTGAACAAGTCCAGAGGATAATGGCACGGGGTCAGCTCCCTCTGCAGAGGTAGCTCTCAGAGAAGGTTTTGCCCTGGGCAAAGGAGGTACTTCAGTGAGAGCTCACCAAAGACAATATATGTGACCGATCAGTCTTATGAAGAAAGGCTAAAGGAAGGCCAGATGAAATAAAAACAAAAACTTAGAGAGAATTTACTGAAGCTCTCCAAGTACATAAAACAGAGATGGCAAGTAGCTATTTTCTTTCTCCCTTATGATGCCTCTGTGAAGTACATATGATTTCCCCGGCGTTATCTCCCAGTGCAGTGGTGAGAAGGACTGCTTCTCAGAGACACAGTGAGGACCAATGTAGTGGAGTAGAACAAGACTGAATGTTAGCATAGGGCCCACATGAGTTTGACTCCAGTTATGTTCTGTCACTCTGACTGCAGAACCTTGGGTAAGTTATCTATCCTTTCTGAACCATCCACATTCAATAATAATATCAACTCCAGTGTTTCTTCACGTGAAAATACTGTTTGGGCCTAGATGATTGAACCACTGAACCAACCTAATTTCCTGACCCTGTGCTAAACAGCTCTGGAACCGAACATACTTTCCTGTCCCCATGCTGAACAATTCTTGGACCAGGAAAAGATAATTTAGCTACTTGCTCCAATTAAAATAGCTTATTTGCAAACATTGTCAGCTTGTTCAAGACTTACTCTGACCTTCACTCTGCTGTGTGTGCCCTCTAACCTGAAGCTCTTATTTTGTAAGCTCTGCCCAATCTCAACCAGCTCTCTACTTTATAAGACCTGCCCTAATATTATTCAGTCCAGACTTTAAAACTCTATAAATATCTTTTCCTAATTTTTCCAGTTTTGAGACTAGTAAGGTTCTCTTAGGTGGTATTCTTCCTTATTGCGATAGATGTGAGAAACTTAGCTTTGGTTGACCAACAGGTTTTATAGGTGGTCTTTACAGAGGCTGAAGCCCTAGAGGTGCCATTGGGATCGGGTTGAGATCCCCTTATTGCCATGACTCCAGATTCTTGGTTAGTGTTAGTGTGAACCTCTTGCCCAAGGATTTCTCCAATCCTGACTGTGAGGTAGGTCCAATGTGGAGTCAGAGATACAATCTTTCACTGAATTTTCAAGTATTCATATATTTTGGTTCCCAGGAATGAATAACCATTTCAGGAAGCTTTTGGTTATCTTATTGGATTTTACAATTTTCATTCTTGATGGAAAACTACCTGTTTGTCTGTCTGTATGCCTGCATCACCTTCTGTTGTGAGTTTGGCCCGTTAGAGGGAGTCTGTAAGGAGAGACTGGGTGGAGGTTAGATGAATCCAATCTCAGGCCAGCCCCAAGGACTGAGGCTTTCAGAGGATGATTAGACCAGCATCTTTTAGACAAACTTTGCCTTGGGTCATCATTTCAAAATCTTAAAAAGATTTTCCCCTGTCTTGTTTTGATGTACCTGAGGATAGCTTTAATTGTCACGTCTGCCTGAAGCTTGAGGGTTTTTTGGGTCCTCAGTTGATAACAACTGAACTTTGACCAGGTTCTGGAGACAGGAGGTTTGTCCAAGTCCCATCCTTATTGACTGTTCTCATAGTCTCTCCAGTCTGTTTGGGCCTCCAGATCAAAGACCTGCTCGCTTCATGTTTTAACTCATATCCGCATCTAACTAACAATTCCACCAAGGACAGCGTGAAATAGTAGATGAAATCTGTTGCCTTTGCTTTCTAAAAGAGACATGACTTTGTTTATGTAGGAGAAACCCCTTCCCTTCATTTCTGTGGATTAATTAGTATCATTTTGGGGGATTAATAAGTATAGGCTTTTCAGTCATACAGCTTGATTGCATTATTAAAGGATCCAAATGGTTATTTAAACCACCTGTAATTAATCCTTCTCTCTTTCTCCCCTTTCCTCCCTACCTCTTTTTTTTCTCTCTCTTGTGTGTGTGTAAAAATGATTTTTTCCTACATCTAAGACTTCTCCTCTTTTTGCAAAGGAAAAATAATTTTCCTTTTGTGGTGATATCTTCATAGCTGTCTGAAGCTAGTTCCTTCTTGCTTCTTTTTCCTTCTCTTTTTCTCTTCTTTTGAGAAACTTTGGAGATCAATGATCATCCTTTTTCGATATATGAATACAAAGGTTAATCTTCATTAAAATAATTTTATAATATTCCTGATAAATAGATGCCTCTTGTTCAAACTACAGAGATTTAACTTTAGCTTAAAAATCTGATTTTATCAACATTTAAATGTAATATTAGCATAATATTTTAGTTAAGATAAGATTTAGATTTAATTTTTCATAATTTATAATTTCCTGAAAATTTAAAAATACAGATAGAAGTTCTGTGAGCTCAGTAAGTTATCATTGTTTCCATAGATGGTTTGATTACAAAAATATAAAATCATATTTATATGAAATTGTAACATGTCTTTTAAAAGTGGTTAATCTTGTGAATTCCTGTAATGAATCAGGTAAACATAATATATTAGCTTACATTGCAATTTCCAGATCTTTAGTCAACCTTAGACTAATATTAAATTGAGTTAATTAATACATAAATTTTGTATATATGGAAGATTTCTAAGTAAGAAAGATGCAAATATTGGTTATTAAACATGGCTTTAAATTACTCGTTTCTTATTTTATATATAAACGATTACAGCTTAGCAGACATACACATCTTTAAATGATATATGTTTATTTTTCCAACTTAAAATTTGCTAAAATGATAAAAAATGTGTGTGTGGAAAAATTAGCTAGACTCTTCTTGTTCCTGTTTTCCAGCTTTCACTTGTCTGGAAAAACAAAAGCTGCTTACTTTGGTAAGGGTGGTAATTAGTAGAAATTTTTGAGACAATGCTAGGAACAATAATTTTGGTGAAATATGAATATATTTACAAGATAGTAAATACTGGTTGTTTGCTTTTGAAGGAAAGTATTACAGTTTATTAGGATGATAAATTCAATTAAGTACACACACTGTTTTATTATATATGTCAACGGTTAAAAGGTTTAATTAAAATAAACTATAGTGTTATATTTGTAATTTCTAAATATATACATGAAAAGCATATTAAGATTAATTCAAAAGGTTTGAAAATTTTAAAAATATAATAAGAGACAAATTTCAGGGCAAACTCTAAATATAAAAGGTCCTAGGAAGGTAGACTTCATTTGTTGACATGAATCTGCAGGGAGCAATGAATTGTGTAAAAAGTATTTTTTACAAAGTTGACTCAGTGTTAATGGATTTATTCCAAAAGCAAAAAGATTTATGAATCCTTCATTGCAAATTGTTACATGGACACTATGTAGTCAAAATACAAAATTAGGATTTGACTTTCTTTCTATTAAATGGACAAATTATTCTGGGTGCAGATAACAGAGGTTCCTTTTCATCATCAAAACATTCTGTTAAATCTCTAAACTTTTTGGCATATTTTGAATCATTATAACAAATTTTCCTTTTTTGTTGAAGAAATCTAAATTTCTAATAATCTTTGTTTTTTTTGGTTGTGAGTTTAAAAAATATTTCCTAAACCTATTTTTTGCCTTTGGATATGATGACTTACAATGCTGTTCTTGTCTCTTCCCACATCCCTTTTTGATTTTAGCTTTCCGAGACAAAATCTCCAAATCAGAATAATCAAATTATTAAGATATCTTTTAAACCAAATCTGTTATTGGATTTCCTCTTCTGGCCACTAGGAAGCTCAAAGATTGACTTCTTCACTGTGTAAAAGGAAGGATGATGAAATAAATTAGGTTCTTTCATATAAACTTGCTTTTGTAGTCAAACTTAGGGAACACACGGTGCATACGTAAAGTTCACGACTCAAATTCAACCCCAAGTTCTTTTGCTTTAGCCTTACCGTATGATCTCTACATTGCCAATTTCATCTCCTGGTGCTGTTCCACTATTGACGAATGGCTCTAACAGATTCCCAGAGGATTTGACGACTACTCTGTTATGGGGTATTTTGCCTGAGAATAAACCATTAGGTGGCCCCTAATGTCTGGTATTGGATTTGTAGTGTAAAACCCTATTGATTACTATCCACAAATTGGACAGAGATATGCTGTCTTGCTAAACTGATGCTTGCATTCAGAATAGTTCTTGATATCATTCAGGATGTATCTTGGGCCATGAATTTCTCTTCTAGGAAAAAGAGATCCGTAGATAAGTTAATTCAAGAAGGAGAAAACTTGGGCCTCCTTTAGAGTTCAAAGCTTTTAACAATTGAAGAAGGACTCTGGACTGCTTTCTTCTGTCCTTAAGCCTCTTCATTTCATGTTTCACATAAGCTCCCAAAGTGGGAGAATATTACATGTACGGTTCAGAGAAGAACAGGAGAGCAAGACAACATCACTAAAGCCATAGAGCTTCTTGCCTGAGAGGCTCATGAAATTGAACTTTAGTGGTTCAAAAAATATATAATACTGGCTCTTCAAGGTAGAATATGTCGAAGGGGAAGATTTTTGTACTCCTGTCTCTGCAGACCTCTCTAGGATATTTAATATTACTAAAAAGATCTGAGATACAAAGAAATCATGAAATTATGTAAATTGGCAAATACTCCCATATCTGGTTCTTTGGTGTCTTCTGATTGGGGAAGGGAGCACTTTTCTTGATTTAACTTGGGCACTTTTGGATCTTAGCTCGAAAGGGGAGTACAGGCTCCAATATTATTTCCTCTTTTAGTATTTGTGCTAGTTGCAGTGCTCAAATGTATGGTATTATATGCTACTGCGCAGTTGTCAAATGATTCAGTAAACGATATTCCAGAGTAAAAATTGAAGAAGAACTGAAACTTTGTGGGGTTGGAATAACTATTGTCACAAACTCCATCAAACATCTATGCAGAACTAGATTTATCATGTCCACAAACATGAAGAATGACCAAAATGGGGGACATAGAAATAAAAACAACATGCTTTTTTGTTCCTGTGCTAAATAACGCTGGAATAAAGCATACTTCCCTATTTCAGTGCTATACAATAGTGTGACCCAGAAAAAAAAAAACTTACCTACTTGCTCCAGTAGTAATTGCCCCTGGAAGATAAGACTGCAGAGCAACTAAAATCATTTATTTATCAACACTAACAGGTTGCCCATCAAAGCTCGCTCCAAGTCCTTGACTTGCCATGCCCACCACTCCAGAGTTATTATGTCATAAACTTTGCCCAATCTCAGCCAGTTTCCTGCTTGTAAGACTTGCCTTAAAATCACGCAGTCCAGGCCCTAAAGCCCTGTAAATATTTCCTCCTAATTATTCCATTGAAACACTTTATGTCTTTCTTATTGTAGTAGTTCCAATAAGCTTAGCTTTGCCTGACCCACAGGTTTTCTGATGGTCTTTTGGAAGTTAAACATGGTCAGTAAAATCCTTCCCAGAGATTAAAAAAAATCACAATTTTTTAATTCTATACTTCTATTCTTAATTTTAGACAGGTATAGCAGCTTTGTGATGACAGGTAGATGCAAGATTGGAGCAAGTCTTCACATAGTGGATGGAGGTAAAAAGGTCAGTTCCACTGCTCTGAGAGAGGGGGCTGGCAAAGTTTAGGCATAGCCGAGCAGCGAGTGTCTAATACTGTCTTCAGCTATTTTGGAGGGCAAATAAGGAACAGTTAAATAATTCTTTTCTCAGGAATTATACAAACATGTCATGGAGTAAGGGAAAAACCATAGGGAAAAGAAAATGTCTGAGGCTCACTTAGGATATGAAAGGCTAGGCGTGCCGAGAAATCAGTTTTAGACCAACTCGATTGGGAGAGGGGATGTAAGACTATCAATGTACCTACTGCCTTGATCTAGCTTGGTTCAAGAAATAGTGAGTGCTGAGGCTTTATATGAAGAGTCTCGGTACCTGTGAATGACTAGGACTGATATTTAACATTTTATTACATGTGTGTGTGTGTGTTGTTTGGGATGTGGTATTAGGTATCTTTTGCTGCATAAAAATTACACCAAAACTTAGTGGCTTAAAAAAAATGCACTTGTTATCTTACAGTTTCTGTTGGTTAAGAATCCAGACACAGCTCAGCTGGTCCTCTATTTCAGTGTTGCTTATAGGCTGTAATCAAGGTATTGACTGGGAAACCATCATTTGAAGGCTCAACTTGGAGAAGCTCTGCTTTCAAGTTCACTTGGCTCCTCAGGCTCATAGGCTATTGGACTAAGGGCACCAGTTCTTTGCTGGCTGTTGTCTAGATGCCAAGGTCAGTTTCTTGCCATGTCTTTCTCTCCAACATGGCAGCTTGCTTCATCAGAGGATGCAGGCTGAGATGACAATAGAGAGAAATCACAGTCTTATAACCTGATCATGAAAGTGTCATTCCATCACTTTTGCTGTATTTTATTCTTTAGAAGTGAGTCACCAGGTGTAGGCCACATTCAAGGGGAGGGGATTACACAGGGGCATAAATGCTTGTGAGAATCATTGAGGGCCATCATTTTTTATTAGAGAAGTAGTGGGTTTATAGAAATATCATGCATAAAACACAGGGTTCCCATATACCACTTTATTATTAACTCCTTGCCTTGGGGTGCTATATTTGTTACAAATGATGAAAGGACATATTTAAAATTGTTCTATCAACTATAGCCCATGGTTTAACTTAGTGTTTACTGTGTCATGCAGTTCCATGGATTAAAAAAAAAAAGTTGTTCTAGTAAAATTTATACAACCTAAAATTTCCCCTTTTAACCATATTAATTCAGTGGTGTTAATTACATTCACAATGTGGTGCTACCATCACCACCATATATTACCAAAACTTTTCCATCATCCCAAATAGAAAGTTTACATTTTAAGCCTTAACTTCCTATTCCCTACTCCCACCCTGTCCCCTGATAAGCTTTATTTTAGATTCTGATTCTATGAATTTTCTTATTCTAATTATTTCGTAACACTGAGATCGT
This sequence comes from Choloepus didactylus, assembly GCF_015220235.1. Classification (NCBI taxonomy): domain Eukaryota; kingdom Metazoa; phylum Chordata; class Mammalia; order Pilosa; family Megalonychidae; genus Choloepus; species Choloepus didactylus. The sequence continues at coordinate 137,892,690 of NC_051312.1, read as the reverse complement.
ACAATATTTGTTCTTTTGTGTTTGGCTTATTTCACTCAGCATGTCTTCAGGGTTCATCCAAGTTGTCATATGTATCAAATTCATTCCTTTTTTTATTGCTGAATAATTTTCCTCTGTATATATACCACATTTTGTTTATCCATTCATCAGTTGATGGACACTGGGTTGCTTCTGTCTTTTGGCAACTTTGAATAATGGAGCCGTGAATATTGGTGTGCAAATATCTGTTCAAGTCCCTGCTTTCAATTCTTTTGGGTATACACCTAAAAGTGGGATTGTCAGGTTAATTTAATACTTAAGTTTCTGAGGAGCTGTCAAACCATCTTCCACACCATTTTACATTGCCAACCAACAATGAATGAGTATTCCTATTTCTCCACATCCTCTCCAACACTTGTAATTTTCCATTTTTTTAAATAGCAGCCATTCTAGGATGTGAAATGGTCTCTCATTGTGGTTTTGATTTACAGTCCCCCAATGGATAATTATGTTGAATATATTTTCATGTGATTTTTGGTCATTTGTGTATCTTCTTTGGAGAAATGTCTATTCAAGTGCTTTACCTATTTTTAAATTGGGTTGTCTATGTTTTTGTTGTTGTGTTGAAGGATTTCTTTATGTGTTCTGGATATTTATCCCTTATTGGATATGTGGCTTCCAAATATTTTCTCCCATTTTACAAGTTGTTGTTTTGCTTTCATGATAGAGTCCTTTCAGGCACAAAAGTCTTTAATCAAGATGAGGTCCCATTTGCCTATTTTTGTTGTTGTTGTTTGCTCTCCGGGTGTAAGTTCTAAGAAACTATTGCCTAACAAAGGTCCTGAAGATGTTTTGTCATGCTTTCTTCTAGGAGTTTTATAGTTCTGGCACTTACATTTAGGTCTTGATCCATTTTGAGTTGATTTCTGTATGTGGTATGAGGTGGGGGTTCAGTTTCATTCGTTTGCAGGTGGAGATTCAGTTTTCCCAGCACCATTTATTGGAGAGACTACTGTTTCCAAATTGAATGGTCTTTATCACTTTTCAAAAATCAGTTTGCCATAAATGTGAGGGTTGATTTCTGAGTGATCAATTTGATGCCATTGTTCTATGTGTCTGTCCTCGTGCCAGAACTTTGCTGTTCTGATTACTGTGGCTTTGTAATAAATTTTAAGATTGGGAAATGTGAGTCCTCCAACTTTATTCTTCTTTTTCAAGGTGGCTTTGACTACTGGGGGTGCCTTACCCTTCCATATAAATTTGATGATTGGCTTTTCCATTTCTGCAAAGAAGGTTGTTGGAATTTTCATTGGGATTGCATTGCCTCTGCAAATTGCTTTGGATAGAATTGGCATTTTAACAATATTTAGTCTTCCATCCATGAACATGGAATGTCCTTCCATTTATATAGGACAGCAAACTTCTTCCATTTGTTGTAGCAGTGTTTTGAAGTTTGATGTGTACAAGTCCTGACCTCTTTGGTTAGATTTATTCCTAGATATTTGATACATTTAGTTGCTATTGAAATGGATTTCTTTTTCTGGATTTCATCTTCTGATTGTTCATTACTAGTGTATAAAAACACTACTGATATCTGCATGTTGATATTGTATCCTCCTGGATAGGATATTTTGCTGAACTCAGTTGTTAGCTCTAGGAGCTTTTATGGATTTTTCAGGATTTCCAGTATATAGGATCATGCCATCTGCAAATAAGAAAGGTTTTACTTTTTCCTTTCTAATTTGAATGCCTTTTATTTCTTTCTCTTGTCTAATTGCTCTAGCTAGATCTTCCAGTACAGTGTTGAATAATGGTAGTGACAATGGGAATCCTGGTCTTGTTCCTGATCTTGGAGGGAAAGGCTTTCAGTCTTTCACTATTAAGTAGGATGTTAGCTGTGGGTTTTTCATATATGCCCTTTATCATGTTGAGGATGTTTCCTTCTATTCCTGGTTTCCTAAGTGTTTTTATAAAGAAGGAGTGTTAGACTTTGCCAAATACTTTTTCTGTGTCATTTGAGATGATCATGTGTTTTTTTCCTGTTGTTTTGTTTATGTGGTATATTATATTAATTGATTTTCTTATTTTGAACCACCCTTGCATACCAGGGATAAATCCCACTTAATCATGATGTATAATTCTTTTCATATGCTCTTGGATTCACTTTGATAGTATTTTTTTGAGGACTTTTGTATCTATATTCTTAATTTTCTTTTCTTGTGGTATCTTTATCTGGCCTTGGGGTGAGAGTGATGTTGGCTTTGTAGAATGAATTAGTGAGTGTTCCCTCCTCTTCACATTTTTGGAAGAGTTTGAGCAGGATTGGTGTTAATTCTTCTTGGAATGTATGGTAAAATTCCCCTGTGAAGTCATCTGGTCCTGAGCTTTTCTTAGTTGGGAGGTTTTTGATGACAGAGTCGATCTCTATTAGTTATTTGTTTGTTGAGAGCTTCCATTTCTTCTTGAGTCACTATTGGTAGTTTGTATGCTTCCAGGAATTTGTCTGTTTCATCTATGTTATCTAATTTTTGTCATACAGTTGTTCATAGTATCCTCTTTTTTTTTTTAATTCAGTTTTATTGAAATATATTCACATAACATACAATCATCCATAGTATACAATCAGCTGTTCCCAGTACGATCATATAGTTATGCATTCATCACCACAGTCTATTTCTGAACATTTTCCTTACATCAGAAAGAATCAGAATCAGAATAAAAAATAAAAATAAAAAAAGAACACCTAAACCATCCCCCCATCCCACCCTGTTTGTCATTTAGTTTTTGTCCCCACTTTTCTACCCATCCATCCACACACTAAACAAAGAGAGTGTGATCCACAAGGCCTTCACAATCACACTGTCACCCCTTGTAATCTACATTATTATACAATCATCTTCAGGAGTCCAGACTACTGGGTTGGAGTTTGGTAGTTTTAGGTATTTACTACTAGCTATAGCAATACATTAAAACCTAAAAAGGGATTTCTATATAGTGTGTAAGAATGTCCACCACAGTGACCTCTCGACTCCATTTGGAATCTCTCAGCCACTGAAACTATTTCGTCTCATTTTGCATCCCCCTTTTGGTCAAGAAGATATTCTCAATCCCATGATGCCGGGTCCAAATTCATCCCTGGGAGTCATATTCCACGTTGCCAGGGAGATTTACACCCCTGGGAATCAGGTCCCACGTAGGGGGGAGGGCAGTGAGTTCACCTGCCAAGGTGGCTTAGTTAGGGAGAGACGGCCACATCTGAGCAACAAGGAGGCACTCGGGGAGACTCTTAGGCACAATTATATGCAAGTTTAGCCTCTCCCTTACCATTGTCTTTATTTTATTATTTCTTTTTTTTTTTTTAATCTTCATTTTATTGAGATATATTCACATACCACGCAGTCATACAAAACAAATCGTACTTTCGATTGTTTACAGTACCATTACATAGTGGTACATTCATCACCCAAATCAATCCCTGACACCTTCATTAGCACACACACAAAAATAACAAGAATAATAATTAGAGTGAAAAAGAGCAATTGAAGTAAAAAAGAACACTGGGTACCTTTGTCTGTTTGTTTCCTTCCCCTATTTTTCTACTCATCCATCCCTAAACTAGACAAAGTGGAGTGTGGTCCTTATGGCTTTCCCAATCCCATTGTCACCCCTCATAAACCACATTTTTATACAACTGTCTTTGAGATTCATGGGTTCTGGGTTGTAGTTTGATAGTTTCAGGTATCCACCACCAGCTACCCCAATTCTTTAGAACCTAAAAAGGGTTGTCTAAAGTGTGCATAAGAGTGCCCACCAGAGCGACCTCTCGGCTCCTTTTGGAATCTCTCTGCCACTGAAGCTTATTTCATTTCCTTTCACATCCCCCTTTTGGTCAAGAAGATGTTCTCCGTCCCACGATGCCAGGTCTACATTCCTCCCCGGGAGTCATATTCCACGTTGCCAGGGAGATTCACTCCCTGGGTGTCTGATCCCATGTAGGGGGGAGGGCAGTGATTTCACCTTTCAAGTTGGCTTAGCTAGAGAGACAGGGCCACATCTGAGCAACAAAGAGGCATTCGGGAGGAGGCTCTTAGGCACAACCATAGGGAGGCCTAGCCTCTCCTTTGCAGCAACCGTCTTCCCAAGGGTAAAACCTGTGGTAGAGGGCTCAACCCATCAAACCACCAGTCCCCTATGTCTGTGGTCATGTTAGCAACCATGGAGGTGGGGCAGGCGAATACCCCTGCATTCTCCACAGGCTCCTCAAGGGGGCACTACATCTTTTTTTTTTCCCTTGTTTTTCTTTTTTTTTTCTTTTTAACTTTCCCTTCTTTTTTAAATCAACTGTATGAAAAAAAGTTAAAAAGGAAACAAACATACAATAAAAGAACATTTCAAAGAGACCATAACAAGGGAGTAAGAAAAAGACAACTAACCTAAGATAACTGCTTAACTTCCAACATGTTCCTACTTTACCCCAAGAAAGTTACCTAATATAGCAACATTTCTGTGAACTTGTTCCTACTATATCCATCAGAAATTAACAGACCATAGTCATTCCTGGGCATCCCCAGAACGTTAAATAGCTTATCTGTTCTTCTTGGATTATTGTTCCCCCTTCCTTAATTGCTCTCTATTGCTAGTTCCCCTACATTCTACATTATAAACCATTTGTTTTACATTTTTCAAAGTTCACATTAGTGGTAGCATATAATATTTCTCTTTTTGTGCCTGGCTTATTTCGCTCAGCATTATGTCTTCAAGGTTCATCCATGTTGTCATATGTTTCACGAGATCGTTCCTTCTTACTGCTGCGTAGTATTCTATAGTGTGTATATACCACATTTTATTTATCCACTCATCTGTTGAAGGACATTTCGGTTGTTTCCATCTCTTGGCAATTGTGAATAATGCTGCTATGAACATTGGCGTGCAGATATCTGTTCGTGTCACTGCTTTCCGATCTTCCGGGTATATACCGAGAAGTACAATCGCTGGATTGAATGGTAACTCTATATCTAGTTTTCTAAGGAACTGCCAGACTGACTTCCAGAGTGGCTGAACCATTATACAGTCCCACCAACAATGAATAAGAGTTCCAATTTCTCCACATCCCCTCCAGCATTTGTAGTTTCCTGTTTGTTTAATGGCAGCCATTCTAACTGGTGTTAGATGGTATCTCATTGTGGTCTTAATTTGCATCTCTCTAATAGCTAGTGAAGCTGAACATTTTTTCATGTGTTTCTTGGCCATTTGTATTTCCTCTTCAGAGAACTGTCTTTTCATATCTTTTGCCCATTTTATAATTGGGCTGACTGTACTATTGTCATTGAGTTGTAGGATTTCTTTATATATGCAAGATATCAGTCTTTTGTCAGATACATGGTTTCCAAAAATTTTTTCCCATTGAGTTGGCTGCCTCTTTACCTTTTTGAGAAATTCCTTTGAGGTGCAGAAACTTCTAAGCTTGAGGAGTTCCCATTTATCTATTTCTCTTTTGTTGCTTGTGCTTTGGGTGTAAAGTCTAGGAAGTGGCCGCCTAATACAAGGTCTTGAAGATGTTTTCCTACATTATCTTCTAGGAGTTTTATGGTACTTTCTTTTATATTGAGATCTTTGGTCCATTTTGAGTTAATTTTTGTGTAGGGGGTGAGGTAGGGGCCCTCTTTCATTCTTTTGGATATGGATATCCAACTCTCCCAGCCCCATTTGTTGAAAAGACCATTATGACTCAGTTCAGTGACTTTGGGGGCCTTATCAAAGATCAGTCGGCCATAGATCTGAGGGTCTATCTCTGAATTCTCAGTTCGATTCCATTGATCTATATGTCTATCTTTGTGCCAGTACCATGCTGTTTTGGCAACTGTGGCTTTATAATAAGCTTCAAAGTCAGGGAGTGTAAGTCCTCCCACTTCGTTTTTCTTTTTTAGAGTGTCTTTACAATTCGAGGCATCTTCCCTTTCCAAATAAATTTGATAACTAGCTTTTCCAAGTCTTCAAAGTAGGTTGTTGGAATTTTGATTGGGATTGCATTGAATCTGTAGATGAGTTTGGGTAGAATTGACATCTTAATGACATTTAGTCTTCCTATCCATGAACATGGAATATTTTTCCATCTTTTAAGGTCCCCTTCTATTTCTTTTAGTAGAGTTATGTAGTTTTCTTTGTATAGGTCTTTTACATCTTTGGTTAAGTTTATTCCTAGGTACTTGATTTTTTTAGTTGCTATTGAAAATGGTATCTTTTTCTTGAGTGTCTCTTCAGTTTGTTCATTTCTAGCATATAGAAACATTACTGACTTATGTGCATTAACCTTGTATCCCGCTACTTTGCTAAATTTGTTTTATTAGCTCTAGTAGCTGTATCGTCGATTTCTCAGGGTTTTCTAGATATAAGATCATATCATCTGCAAACAATGACAGTTTTACTTCTTCTTTTCCAATTTGGATGCTTTTTATTTCTTTGTCTTGCCGGATTGCCCTGGCTAGCACTTCCAGCACAATGTTGAATAACAGTGGTGACAGCGGGCATCCTTGTCTTGTTCCTGATCTTAGAGGGAAGGCTTTCAGTCTCTCACCATTGAGTACTATGCTGGCTGTGGGTTTTTCATATATGCTCTTTATCATGTTGAGGAAGTTTCCTTCAATTCCTACCTTTTGAAGTGTTTTTATCAAAAACGGATGTTGGATTTTGTCAAATGCTTTTTCAGCATCTATTGAGATGATCAATTGATTTTTCCCTTTTGACTTGTTAATGTGTTGTAATACATTGATTGATTTTCTTATGTTGAACCATCCTTGCATGCCTGGAATGAACCCCACTTGGTCATGGTGTATGATTTTTTTAATGTGTCTTTGGATTCGATTTGCAAATATTTTGTTGAGGATTTTTGCATCTATATTCATTAGGGAGATTGGCTGGTAGGTTTCCTTTTTTGTAGCATCTTTGCCTGGTTTTGGTATTAGATTGATGTTAGCTTCATAAAATGAGTTAGGTAGTGTTCCATTTTCTTCAATGTTTTGAAAGAGTTTGAGTAAGATTGGTGTCAGTTCTTTCTGGAAGTTTGGTAGAATTCCCCTGTGAAGCCATCTGGCCCTGGGCATTTATTTGTGGGAAGATTTTTGATGACTGATTGGATCTCTTTGCTTGTGATGGGTTGGTTGAGGTCTTCTGTTTCTTCTCTGGTCAGTCTAGGTTGTTCATATGTTTCCAGGAAATTGTCCATTTCCTCTACATTATCCAGTTTGTTGCCATACAGTTGTTCATAGTATCCTCTTATAATTTTTTTAATTTCTTCGGGATCTGCAGTTATGTCACCTTTTTCATTCATTATTTTGTTTATATGGATCTTCTCTCTTTTTGATTTTGTCAGTCTAGCTAGGGGCTTGTCAATCTTGTTGATCTTCTCAAAGAACCAACTTTTGGTGATATTTATCCTCTCTATTGTTTTTTTGTTCTCTATGTCATTTATTTCTGCTTTAATCCTTGTTATTTCTTTTCTTCTACTTGGTTTTAGGATTGGTTTGCTGTTCATTTTCTAGCTTCTTCAGTTGATCCATTAGTTCTTTGATTTTGGCTCTTTCTTCCTTTTTAATATATGCGTTTAGTGCTATAAATTTCCCCCTTAGCACTGCTTTTGCTGCATCCCATAGGTTTTGGTATGTTGTGTTCTCATTTTCATTCGTCTCTATATATTTAGCAATTTCTCTTGCTATTTCTTCTTTAACCCACTGATTGTTTAGGAGTGTGTTGTTTAACCTCCAGGTATTTGTGAATTTTCTAAGTCTCTGATGGTTATTGACTTCTAATTGTATTCCATTGTGGTCAGAGAATGTGCTTTGAATAATTTGAATCTTTTTAAATTTATTGAGGCTTGTTTTATGTCCCAGCATATGATCTATTCTGGAGAAAGTTCCATGAGCACTAGAAAAGTATGTGTATCCTGGTGATTTGGGATGTAATGTCCTGTATATGTCTGTTAAATCTAATTCATTTATCAGATTGTTTAGGTTTTCAATTTCCTTATTGGTCTTCTGTCTGGTTGATCTATCTATAGGAGAGAGTGATGTGTTGAAGTCTCCCACAATTATTGTGGAAACATCAATGGCTTCCTTTAGTTTTGCCAGTGTTTCTCTCATGTATTTTGTGGCACCTTGATTGGGTGCATAGTCATTTATGATTGTTATTTCTTCTTGCTGAATTGCCCCTTTTATTAGTACGTAGTGGCCTTCTTTGTTTCTCAAAACATCCCTGCATTTGAAGTCTATTTCATCTGAGATTAGTATTGCTACACCTGCTTTCTTTTGGCTGTAGCTTGCATGAACTATTTTTTTCCATCCTTTCACTTTCAGTTTCTTTGTGTCCCTGTGTCTAAGATGAGTCTCTTGTATGCAACATATTGATGGTTCATTTTTTTTGATCCATTCTGCGAATCTATATCTTTTAATTGGGGAGTTTAATCCATTTACATTCAATGTTATAACCGTGAAGGCATTTCTTGAATCAGCCATCTTATCCTTTGGTTTATGTTTGTCATATTTTCCCCCTCTGTCTATTAATATCCTTTATTGTACCCATACCGAATCTCTTTAGTACTGAACCTTTCTCCAAGTCTCTCTGTCCTTTCTTTGTTTCTCTGTCTGTAGGGCTCCCTTGAGTATCTCCAGTAGGGCAGGTCTCTTGTTAGCAAATTCTCTCAGCATTTGTTTGTCTGTGAAAAATTTAAGCTCTCCCTCAAATTTGAAGGAGAGCTTTGCTGGATAAAGTATTCTTGGTTGGAAATTTTTCTCACTCAGAATTTTAAATATATCGTGCCACTGCCTTCTCGCCTCCATGGTGGCTGCTGAGTAGTCACTACTTAGTCTTACGCTGTTTCCTTTGTATGTGGTGAATTGCTTTTCTCTTGCTGCTTTCAGAACTTGCTCCTTCTCTTCTGTGTTTGACAATGTGATCAGTATATGTTTCGGAGTGGGTTTATTTGGATTTATTCTATTTGGGGTTCGCTGAGCATTTATGATTTGTGTATTTATGTTGTTTAGAAGATTTGGGAAGTTTTCCCCAACAATTTCTTTGAATACTCTTCCTAGACCTTTACCCTTTTCTTCCCCTTCTGGGACACCAATGAGTCTTATATTTGGACGTTTCATATTATCTATCATATCCCTGAGGTCATTTCGATTTTTTTCAATTTTTTTCCCCATTCTTTCTTTTACGCTTTCATTTTCCATTCTGTCACCTTCAAGGTCACTGTTTCTTTGTTCAACTTCCTCTAGTCTTGTACTATGAGTGTCCGGAATCTTTTTAATTTGGTCAACAGTTTCTTTAATTTCCATAAGATCATCCATTTTTTTATTTAGTCTTGCAATGTCTTCTTTATGCTCTTCTAGGGTCTTCTTGATTTCCTTTGTCTCCCGTACTATGGTCTCATTGTTCATCTTTAGTTCTTTGAGTAGCTGCTCTAGGTGCTGTGTCTCTTCTGATCTTTTGATTTGGGTGCATGGGCTTGGGTTATCCATATCGTCTGGTTTTTTCGTATGCTTTATAATTTTCTGTTGTTTTTGGCCTCGTGGCATTTGCTGAACTTGATAGGGTTCTTTTAGGATTTGTAGACCAATTGAAGTCCTTATCTCTAATTTATCAGATCTACAGCTTCGTGGAGTACACTTTCTCTAACTAGCCAGCAGGTGGCGTCCACGAGCCACCTGTTCTCCACAAGCCAGTTCTCCCCTGCTTAGCCTTTTTGGTGAGTGGGGGAGTGAGTCTTGTGGGGTCCAATTGATGTACCAAGCTTGCGTGTGTAGTTGGTGTTGCCTGCCCTGTATATGGGGCGTGTTTCTGGGCAGTCAGGGAGGGGGTGTGGCTCTAACAATCAAATCTCCCTGGTGATCCTGGAGTTTTAAAGCTGCTGCAATAGTCTAATCCTTCAGTTCAGTCCTGCCACAGTTTGTCTCTGCCAGTGACCCACAAGTCCTTGGTATTGGCGTATGGCTCCTGAGACTTGCAAGTGGGCCCCACTTCCAGGCCGTGCACCCCGGGTCCTCTGTTGAGGGATGACTGTGCTATGTCACAGGTGAGTGCCGTCCCCCCAGGGCAGTTCTGGGCTGCTGGGCTGTGTAGGGAGGCTCCCAGTCTGCTGAAATGATGGCTGAATGGGGCTTTGTTAATTCACACTGCTCTACCTTCCCAACTCTGGGACAATCAGCTGAGGTTGCAGGGAAGGCTAATGTCCATGCCCAGTTTTGTGGTGTGTGCCTGTTATTTGAAGCACTTCCATCACACTGGGTTGTCTGGGGCAGTTCTGGGCTATGGGGCTGGCGATGGGCAGGAGTGTTTCCTGTCCACCAGGATGATGGCTGTGAGTGGACACCCCCCTTTTCTTGGGAAGTTGTGGTGTTTAGTGAATTTTCTCAGCCACTGGATTATTGCGTTTTGTCTCAGAGCTCTCGTAGTTCTGCTCTTGACTTGACCTGCCCAAATTGCAAGTCTTTGAAGCTCTCTGTATTGGGCTTCTTAGAGTAATTGTTTTAGAAAAAGAAAAAAGGATTAAAAAAAAAAAAAAAAAAAAAGGGGCCCTCCTCAGAGATCTAATGGGTTATTGAAATGCTAAGAGACAAAGCAACCAGGGCATTAAGGAAAGGTCCACAGGGCAGAGAGATCAGCTTTTCTTCGGGATTTACATATGCACCTCAGGGCCTGAGCTCGGGCCTGGGCTCTGCCCTTCCCCTTTCTATGTTCACCAGAACTCCAAAAATCCTCCGCTTTTATTTTGGAATTTTTCATGTTGTTTTTTTTTCTATGCCTGTCTCCTCTCTTCTGGGCTGGCTGCTCTCAGATTCTCTGGTGTCTGGTCTCCGTCTATCTATGGTTGGAGTTTGGATCAGCAGAATGAGTTTCCGATAAGGGCTGCCATTGCAGTTCTCCCTTCTCCTTCCCGGAGCTGACAGCCCCTCCTCCCACGGGACTGAGCCTGGCAGGGAGCGGCGCGGGTCCCCTGGCTGCAAAAACTTACAGATTTCGCTGATCTCAGCAGTTCCACGTTTTCATGAGTGTTGTATGAAGTATGCCCAAAGTCAGATTGCTCTGTGGTGTCCAGTCCACGCAGTTCCTGGCTTTCTACCTACTTTCCTGGAGGAGTAACTAAAACATACAGCTCAGCAGTCTGCCATCTTGCCCCGCCAGGCCATAGTATCCTCTTATAGTCCTTTTTAGATCTCTGGGACTGGTAGTAATGACCCCCTTTTCATTTCTGATTTTCATTATTTGTGTACTATCTTTTTTTCTTTGTCAGTCTAGCTAAAGTTTTGTCAATTTTATTAAGCTTTTCAAAGAATCAACTTTTGGTTTTGTTTGTTCTCGCTATTGTTTTTTACTCTCTATTTTATTTATCTCTTCTTTAATCCTTGTTATTACCTTCAACTCCAGTAGTTCTGTTTGGTTCCTCTTTAAAATTTCTATCACTTTATTGAGATTCTCCTATTGTTCCTTCATGGTTTCCTGATATCCTTTACCTCTTTTTTCTGTATTTTTCTTCATCTTCTTGAGCATATTGAGGATCACTTATTTTTAAAGTCTTTGTCTCGTATGTACATAATCTGGTCTTCCTTCTTGATGTATTCTGATTTTTCATCATCTTCCTTGGATGATGCACCATTTCCTGTTTCTTTGACTTGTAATCTTTTTAATATTTTACAGATTTTTAATATTTTAATATTTAAAAATATTAACTCAGGTTTATACCCTGAGATATCTTTTTCTTGAGTTTGCAAACAGCATGTGACATGACAGAGACTTTCTTGAGTGCCAGAAGCTACCCAAACCAAACAAACCTAAGCAAAAAACACCTTTTGCCATCTTTGCAAATTGGCTTTTAGTTGGCTTGTGCTCTCTCTTGGAGATCAGCCCTCCTATCAAGAAGGTCAGTCCAAGACAAATGTAAAGTGCAGGGTCCTCCCAGTCTTTTCTGGGCTGTGTCTTGTCCTGGGCTTGTGCTTGCTGGTGGCCTTAGGAGTTCCCCCATTTACAGGAGTTTGAATCCTCCCCTGCTTCCCAGGAAATAGAACTTCTTCCTCTCCCTGTTGTTCCACTGCAGGGCTTAAAACAGGTAAGCCTTTGCCCTTGACTGTCTGCCTCAATTGATCCTTACAGTGCTTTCTTTACCTAGGGTCAAATTCTGGGATGGGGGCACCCTGGAGAGGAGTTTCCTAATTAGTCTTTCCCAGCCAGAACAAGGCCAGTGACCCACAAAGGGAGTGTCAGCCAGCTGCAAACTGCCCTGGGGAGGGGATGAGGAAGGGGAGGGGAAAGGTGCCAAGAAGCCCTTCCTTGGCTCCTCCAAAGCTGCGTTTTCTTCACTCGGCCCCTGCCGAGAAAATGCAGCCTTTCAGCTATCCTTCGCAGCTCTAAGTGAGCATGCCATCTTTAAGTATCCTCCAGTGCCTTTGTCCAGGGTGGATTGGAACAATGGTTGACTTCAGAGCTGGGACCCTAGTGATCTGAAGTTGCTAATCAAAAGCAGTGATCAGGGATTGGCCTGCTCCCTCTCCCCTTCAGATCTGGGGGAAGTGGATTTTTATATCCCTCTCTGGCACAGCAAGCTAAGCCAGGGACTGGACTTCACTGCAGCCTGCCATGAGAGTTGGGGATGGGTGACAGTAACTGCTGTGTGAAGAGAACAATTTACTGGTATTTACCAGAATATCCTAGTCCTTTCCTCCTGCTGTTCCCTGGAGGCTGTACAATGTTCTGCTCTACTTTGGAGTTTTGAAATAGTTGATTTAGACAGTTCCTGCCTGTTTGTTAGTAGTTCTGGTGGAGGGACTGATTCCTGGAACTTCCTGCTCCACCATCTTCCCACAGTCTCTCCAAGGACCATGTTTGAAATCTGCCTACCACAGAAGATATTCATGCCCAAATAAAACAGTGACTCCCATTAGCCACAGAAGCTTGAAAATTATAGTGAAGTTGTTTTGCTCTGGTTTAAAGTTAAAACTGAAATATCACAAGAAGATTTTTGAAAGTTGTATGTTGAAGTTTTATAAAAGGCTATAGACTTGACTCAAAGTATAATTGTCTTTTTCTTAGGTGAAGTGACAGATAGTTTCAAAACAGGAGTACCTAAAAGATTATGGTGCTTTCTAAGTATTTCCTGTTTCCTTTATAAACTACAAGGCTTGTGTTGTCATCAGCCTTATTCCAACAATTAACTGGGCTTGCAGACCTTTTCTTGGAGCATCATCACCAACTGAGTCAAGTGGTTGATAATTAGCGAAGCATCTCAGAACATGGACAAACCTGTGGTATTTGTTTTGGAAATGGGAAGGATTATTGCATTTTCTTACCATCTGAAATTGTCTAACGATAGAAACAGAAATGTAGTTGTCCCTATCTGGTAGATTATCAACAGGTATTACTTTTTTCTCTCTTGGAGATGGAGACCTTTGGTGAGTACAGTGTGTTCTAATGGATCAAATGTTAAATTGGCAATTAAGAGAGCAGCCATAGAACAATTGTTTGTTGTAACTGGGAGAGCCTTTGGAACAACTCTCCTATTTTTACCTTCGAGGAAATTGGGGCATGGAGAGCTCAAGTTGTTTATCCAAGAAGAGTAAGCTAAAGGCATACTTTTAGGTTGATATCCAGAAGATTAGTGGTCTACTTCAACTACACTATAAGCACTATAATAGAAAGTACACTGGATTAAGACCAAGGTGGAAATCCCACCAACTTTGTCCATTTTGTTCCTCATCATATCCACTACTTAGAACTGGGCTGACACCATGGTCAGTGCCGAATAATATTTGTTGAACATATGAATGAACAAATGAATGAATGAAAGAAATCCTAATTCCATATCATACTGGTTGAATGGCCACGGACAGACAATATGTCTCCCTTTTCTGGGGTTTGGTTTTCTCAAATATAAAATGAGATTTTTGTTCTGGCTGACCTTTAAAATTGCCTTCAGTTGTAAATTTCTAGGATTAACTAATAGTACTAATACTACCACGATGAAAAAGAAGTAGTATTTGTTGAATACTTTATATGCCGTGTACTATGATGATTTACACAATAATGTCATTTACTCCCCAAAACCCTCTATGATACAACAAACCTGTGAGGAAGACAGCAACTAACCAACAGTTGTTTTGATCTGACTCTGAGTCTGAAGTGTTATTAACTCATTTTAATCCACATCTCTACCATATGAGGTAGAGAAAGGTTTAAGTTGCCCAAGGTCACATAAGTAGCAAGGGGTAGAACCAGAATTTGAATTCAAGTGACCCAGTTTCAGAGCTCACCCAATTAATCATGTAGTTATACTGAATAGCAACATGAGGCAAAGACTAGTCTCCTTTCTGTTTAGTTAAACCTGAGCTTGGTCATTTTTGTGGTGACAAGCTTCTTTTAAATTTCCTATTCAAAAAAATTATTTCCACCCCAATACATTAACCTTTACATTTCCTTCTACATTATAATCCCAAACCTTAAATTTCTAAATAAGTTGCTGATTTGATAACTCTATAATACTACCCAGTCATTTAGATGGTGGGTGGAGGATACTATAATCAGCATCAGTCCTGTTTCAAAGACTGGGGATGGAGAAGCATTTTCTGAAGTCATGTCTGGAGTATGGTGGGTGGATGTTTGTCTCACTCTGAGAAATTTAGCTGAAAACTCCAGAATTACTCAAATGTTTGGACTGGTGAGGCTTAATGTTCTGGCCAACTGGCAGCAGAAAGACATTAAATAAACCCGTGGAGAATGAGGAAGAATGACGTTCTGATGGTGTAAATCCATATCTGTTTTATTTTGGTTTCATTCTCCTTAGATTCTAACTTAAGAACTCCGAGTCTTCATGTGTGAACACCTATTATGATGTGGGTCTAAGAATCCATTGTGTATCTGTATGGGAAACTGGAAGTAAAATTAGAGGCGCTTTTCTAAATAACATTTTTTTTTCTCTTTAAGAAAATTGAGAGCTGATGAGGGACTGGAAAGTCGTGTATCTTGCCCATAGCGCTCTACTCTGACAGCACTGAGTATCTCATCAGAGCTGGTTTCCTTTCAGCCAGCCTGTGGGTTCATATCCTTATGAATGTGCTATGCAGGCTAGTATTAAAGAGAAATAAAATATGAAAAGGCCAAAGATTGAGTGCTGAGTAGAAAGGGTTATTGCCAAGCAGAGGACCCAATCCAGTATGGAGTCTAGACTCTGGGGGATGAGATTTGGGAGAGAAGCGTGAAATGGGCCTTTAAAGCCAATAGATGCTGATTGTCTATCTCACCTGAGGAGAGCAATGTCTGTGAGTGATGCTGAATGGTTGGTGAGGCCGAGGCTTGTCTGTCAGGTAAGCCTTGGCTGGCCAGAGGTGGTGTGCTGTGTGTGTGGGCTGCTTGCTCGGGATCATGGCAGCCGGTGGCCTCAGCTTCCTGAGCAGCGCAGTTGTGATTGCCTCCCACTCAGGCTGGCCCGTGGTGAGCAGGCTAAGTGCCCAGGTAAGAACTTATCAGGAGTGAGCCCGTGAAGCCCGTGGAGCCCAGCCTGGGAGTAAGGGGTCCTGGGTGCTAGTCCTGACCTCTCCCACTGATTTGGCTGTGTGACCTTGGGCTCACGTGAAACTTCTCTGTGCCTCAGGGTCCCTGTTTGTCAAATGAGATCTGTGGTTTTCACATTCTGCTATAGGTTCCATAGAGGTGTTTCAAGGGTGATCTCAACACCCTAGCCTCCCCATCTTAACTCCCAACCACCAAGAGTAGCTCTGCATGTTGCCTATTTTACATATGGGGCTCCCTTTTCAGAGATTCTTTAAAGAAAGACTCTAGTTTTAAGAAAAAAAAAAGTGATCTTCGAATTCCCTCCCAGCTCATTTTGTAGAATCTAGTTAGAAAGCATTTAACCAAATTATTACCTTTTTTTCCAGTTATAATCTGACTGAAACAATCATTTAAGAGGATTATGAAAGGACAGGAAGAGTTTGGATTTCATTTTTTCCTTCTAGCTTTTAAAGTCTTGTTTGTCAACATGCCATTGTGAACGTTTGGGAGCCTGGAAGTGTGCACGTTCACAAATCCTGAGCTTAGCCCGGGAAATGTAATTGTATGGAAGACATCCTGTTCACACAAAGAAAAGAGCCTCACACTATGTTTTGCATTTGTAAATATCATTTCTGAGAAAGGTGGCATCATTTACTTAAAAAATTCCTCTCTTCTTTATTCCTCGGAATGAATGTCTGTTGAGCTCTTTGAGGGGGCAAAAGGAAAGTGTAAGAAAACCACAAAGGGTAAACCCATTGAAAGTGTCTGATGCCCTGTCTGAGCTCTTGGAGAGGTGTAAACACTCCTAGCCAGCTTAAGTGACGTGGATGTAGCACTTCTCTGCCTACAGACCCAATATCAATGGCTCTGTTAGCATAGCTGTTTTTTATTAAGGTAACTAAATGGAATTTGTTGTGCATCAGGCTACTAGTGATTTGGGTAAGAAACATTATGCATAGTGCAAAGGTCACTGGCTGTATTTCATGGAAATTCAAATAGGGGGTCCATTTTTCTGCCTAAATGCTTCATTCTTATAGAGGCAAGTCCCTTTAAGGTGAGAGCTTTCCTTATGCATTTTCCTGATGGGACAATTGATTCTGATGTCTTAACTTTGCCGAATTCTTCTTGCAGTTTGCCCCTCTGAATGGAATGCAAATCAGTAAAACATTGAGAAAGGGGCCAGTGGATGTAGCACCATCTTGAGTAAGTCCTGGACACAGTCTTTAACAACTGTCTCCTGGCAGGCACATTTATTTGACAATGAAGAGAGACTAGGCACCTATAAAACTCTATATTCGACCATCATGGAGCATATAAAAATGAGTTAGGCACTGTCTCTCCCTCAAGGATCTTATGTGGTTGCTCTTGTTGTCTCTTGCTGCATAAAATGCTACCCCAAAGCTTGGTGGTATTTTGTGCGATGACAATCACTTCTTTTGCTTGTGAATCTGTAATTTGGGCAGGACTTGGTGGGATCACCTAGGCCTAGTGACTGCTCCACATGAAGTTTGAGGGCCTTGGCTGGGATGCCATGAATAGCTGGGGGCTGGACAGGAATCTCCTCTGTTGATGCCATCTTGGAGCCCCTCCGTATGGCCTCTCCAGCATGACGGTCTCAGGGTACTCGGTTTGATATGGCAGCTCGCGGCTCCTAGAGCTAAGTTGAAACTGCACGACTTCTTATGACCTAGTCTCAGAGGTCCGTTGTTCAGGAGAGTCACCGAGGCCAGCTTGCATTCAAGGAGCAGGAATTAGCCTCTAGCTCTCAATGGGAGTAACAAAGAATTTGCTGCCGTCTTTAATCTTCCACAGTGGGAGAGGCTTAACTGACTTAACTGAGAACAAATCACAATTTTAAAAAGCTCTTTAATCAAAGGTCAACCCATATAATATTGGGGTGCAGGAGTAGGAGTAGGTCATTCATGATTAAGGAGAAAAATGCTTTGAGGGAGGCAAGGTTTGATCTGGACCTTGAAAGATATGATAAGCAGACACTGAACAAAAGGAAGACATTTCAGGCTGAGGAATGAGAACAAGGCCAAGATGCTGGGCAGTGCCTGGCATGTCGAAGGAAGATGAGAAGTCAGCTGGGGCACAAGTTCATTGTGTGTATGTGTAGTAGTCCTGGTGGTGGGGTCAGGTGGGAGATGAAGCTGGGAAGGTAAGTGAATGGCCAGAGCACTGGGGCTTTTGATGGCCTCCCTAAGGAACTGGCTGGATGGTGTTCTTCGCCATCTGATTTTCCTGGAGGAAGTTAAGTTGTTCAGAGAGGACTGTCTGCAGCATTTCATTGCCTGGAAATACAATAGATCCATGGATGTAACCCTGGCTGCCTGTTTTATTTTAGGTGAATACCGAGTAAAATATTGAGCAATAGAGAAGGAATTAATTCTTTTTCCAACCATTTGTCAATAGACTTAGTGACAGGTCCCTCTTGCTATCACCATGCGACCTTGTGGATATGGGAAAGAATTCAGGTAGGGCAAGGTTACAGGGCAGTTTCACTAGCAAGGGAACTGTGATAGTTTTATAAGGATAGAGCCAGAATTATGCTGATCTCTGAAATATTGGGTTGACCCCTATGCATTTCTGGTATTCATCACTTTCTGACTGGCAAAAATGGCATTTGCATATGGATCAAACCTAAATAAAACACAAATATCTATATCTTGGCACTGCACCAACATGTTACATATGTTTTCTCCAATGTTTTGCAATCTCCCCGGGATGAGAATGGTACAGATAAGAAAATTGGGCCACAGAGATGAAGCGATTTGCTCAAGGCATTCGGATGGTAAATGGCAGAGTCAGGATTCAAACCTAGGACTCTTGAGTCTTGCTAGAAGAGACTTCTGGGTCTTTTATATTCAATTCCTTTAACATACAGATTGGAAAGCAAACAAACAAAACAACAGAACTGAGGTCCAGAGATGGGAAAGGAAAGACTGCTCAGTATGACACAATTCATCAGCAAAGTTAGGATACCCCATGTCCAGCAAGTTAAGGAAATCCCATGACTCTAGGTTACATAGGCCAAGCTTCCAGCAAGGAGTGTTGAAAGAGTAAATAAAGGCAGAGCTTTAATGGATGGGCAACATTGTGTTGGATGTTTTTAGGTGAGGTCTTGCTGGAGATTGTCAATAGATACCCTGTTATTGTGCTGTCTGATCACTTTTAATTCCAGAAAATTTCAGAAACACTAGGAACAGCTGCCCAAATGACAGTGACTTCAAGTCTAAATACGTGCGGTGAAATGATTGCATATTGCTGTCTACAGTTCTGTTATGTTCTGTTTAAACATGTTTCAAATGATTGGATTTAATGGGATATGAAACTCAAAATGGGTAATATACCTTTTAAAGAAGGAAGTTTAATCCTGTCTAGTGTTAGGGTTGCTAAGGAGTCTGTTGTTTTTAGATTCACCAGCACTCAGCAGCTGGAAGTTCTTAGGTGGTTTGGATGGGAGGGAAGGATTCTCTGTTCCTTTAAAGGTAAATTAAGTTTCTTTTGATTGCAAAAGATGGACATGTGTCATACTGTTGATGTGTCTACATATGATGGATCTATGGTCCTTCTCTTTTTGCAGCTCTGTGGGACAGGAAAGCAATACTATCAAATGGCTTCCCTTTAGAGGAATAAAATCTGTAACAGAAGAGCTATTGCCAAGGTTTTTAAACCTGGTGAAGTTGAAAACCCCAGAAACAGACCATTCAGGAGGCCCAACCTCAAATTAAGAGATCCATTTGTTATTATTACATAAACCTGGGGAAAATCTGGAATAGATTAAGCCATGGTTGCCATAGTTAAGAATTAATATATAAGCCATCTAAATGAATGAAGGGTTGTGTAGTGAGTGGGTGTATGTGTGTGAGTGTGTGTATTTATTTCTATCTTCTTAAGAGTGTAGCTCTAATTTTTTGAAGCAATTAATAATAATTGGTTTTTTGCTCCACTGTTTCAACAGAATACTCATGTTTTAAAAAAAAGGAAAACTGAGGAGGAAGATCATCTGTTCACCTCACAATGGGAAACCATGTAATTTGAACAGCAAAACCAAAGCTAAAGCATTGCTGGAGACCTATGGTTGCTTACTCTAACTGTAAGCCAAGTACATAAGAAAAAATAGGCAACCTCATGAGTGCAAGTCTATAAAATGATGACTGTCATTATATTTTCTACAGGTCAGTCCTCATATTTATGCAAACCCCTGAGGAGCTCAATTACTTGCTTTAGATGGGACCTATGAGGAAGCAGGGGCAAGAAGAAAAAGGTAAAGGAGTAAGGAGTAACATTACCTTACAGAGCAAAATGTACCTTGGTTCATCTGACTTTGGTGGCCAGAAATGGATTTCCTTACCCTTTGGGAAAATCCATAAAAGCCTTGGAATGTATAAGGCTTCCAACTCTCCGGAGCATTAGTTTTTGGAGATTTTTCCTTTTGAAAACTGAGATGATGTTTTCCTTTAGCTCCAGCCTAATCCACTCTCCAGCTACAGAATTAGAACATGCTAAAATCTCTAGGGAATTGTAGACTTCTCTGGGTGTCTGCTTTTATAGATATGGGGCCACCTCAGGGAGCAGGGAAATGAATAGTTCAAGGTAAGGCACCATTGCCAGCACAAACTGCCCCTAGAAGCTGAATGTCAGAGTGTCTTCATCTTTCCTAAGGAGGGATGTGACTTCTGCTTTCCTCTATATCCTTTTCCTACATACACACACACTCCTGCCAACACATCTACTTGGGAAAGTATCAAACAATCATGTTATTGAATCAGATAACTCTTCTCGCTGAAAATTAGGAGAACTATATGAGCAACACATTTTCATTATTTTCAGCCCTGTATTTCTAAAAAGGATATATACTAATGAGCCTAGGGATGAGGAATTAGGCAGTTTGGGTTTATATAGTAGCGTTCACAACATTCACACACATCCTTTTTCAGCACATTTGGATTTGACCAGGCAGAGAACATTCTTCTTCATTTCTTTGAGCAAATCGTTGGCTATTCTTCCTGTTTCTTTTAGAACCTTCGAATCCTCCTGAGGAGGCTGACACTTTAATTTCCAGCCCTTAGTGAGGATGAGTTAGGGAGGAAGGATTAGAGCAGCAACCAGCCTCCAGACGGTTGAATTTTGCTGAGGGCTTCCCAGCCTTCCCCCACCAAATGCATATTATTATTCACCTACCTTTAAAGAGGCTGAAGAAGTTTCACTCCTCATGTTGAGAGCTGCTTTTTCAAAAAAACCAAGAATATCTAACAGAAAACTCTCATCCAGATTATTTTACGTGTTTTCATCTTTGCTCCCAGGACATCCTTTTTCCATGTCATACTCATTTGTATTGAACAAGGTTCTAGAATTTGGGCCCCCCTCTGCTCTGACATCAAGAGCAGTGCCTTGAACATAGTCATTCCTGGAGAGAAGGGATAATAGTATTTTTGTACATTTTCAAATAATTGCTGAGCTGTTAATAGAATTGCCCCAGTCAGGCATTGAGGAAATGCTTGCTCTCTGGAAGCTAGGAAGGGGGCCCTATAGTGCTTTCCCATTAATGCACATCTGCCAGGCTGAGGTTGTTATCAGTTCATCTGCATACTGTGATGTAGCAATCCAGGCTTCTTAACCAAGGTTAAGAGATGTGCCACTGTTCTAGGGCTTACGAATATATTCAGTCAGTGTCGCTTTAGGAAAACAGTAAAAGGAACCAGTTAATCGAATTACTTTCTTTATAAGACTTTTAACCCCATAACATTATTTGAAGGCATCCAGGATGGACAACCACTTTGGTCTAATATTTCTCTTGCAGACGTTCTGGATCAGATTGTTCTTTTGGGCTAGACTGGGACACAATGGCAGAATCAAGGAACTGGGGTGATTGTGTCTTCTCTGGTGGGTAAAAGGCCAACTACATGGCAAAATTCCACCTCTGGGATTTTTTCCCCCAAGTGTATAATGCTCAGAGGCAATTTAATGGGGGAAAAAGCCTCTCTACATTTCACATTTAGCCCATGCCAAGGAATGAATCTTCTCCAGATGACATGAATTAAGAATGCCATTTCTTGTAATATATTCCCTTCACCTCCTTGCCTCCCCAGATACCTAATGTCATCTTTGGCTCCAGCCTACTTTATTGCTTTTCTAATCCCATCAGGTTTCCTCCATCTTCCCCTCTGCCCCCATCCAGAGAATAGCTAACAGTCAGATGGCGCATTTCTGCGGTTGTGCCAACATTGAACTCACTGAGGGTGGCAGGCAAGTGGAAAGTTCTGGGTGCCACCAGGGTGAACTCTGTCCTAGTGATGTACTTTCCTTGCTGGTTTCAGACCAGGAATTTGGTTGTATGAGACGGAAAAATGCCTCTGAAGATAAATGCTGACTTTTAGGTTCCATAAGAGCGCTATATAGTTTAACTTGAAGATTTCCCAGCTCCTTGATTAAATCCATTTTCAGTTTGAAGGAGGTGAAGATTCTCACAAAAGGCCATGCTGTCATTGATTTGCTATCTTTACTTTTATTCCTAATGTGTTTGGTAGACTTTCTAACAAATGAAGACTATACAGTAAAGATTCCCTTATCCAACTTGCATTTAACTGGCAGATTAGCTAAGGCTCCTCATTCTCTCCATAAAACATGCTGAATGACATTGACTCAGACCTAGCAGGGTGAAACGGGTACACCTGTTCATTTCTCCATCAGTTGAGTCCCCAAGATCCAGTAGTGTTGGTCCCCAAATCTGTTTCTGCCATTTTTACTTGTTATTATAATCATATAATTTAATTGTATTTTATGTGAAATATTGCTTCCATTAAAATGAAGTTGAATGCTTTGGAAAGACTTGAGAAAATAGACACTAAAAATTTGCTCTTGAAATAAATATGGGAAAAACAACTGTAAAAGATTGGGTAAATATCCTATTTATCTAGAATGATTCTAGGTACTTTTAATAATTACTTCAGGGCAATGGGTTTAAAACAGGACTGTTCTGAGCAAATTGATGCATATTGTCCCCCAGTATAAATAAGATGCGATTAATCAGACCAGGCATAGGGACAAAGAAGAACATTTCAATATAAGGATACAAAGGAAGGCATACGCATTGTGTGTATATGTATGAGTGTGTGAGCATGTGAAGAAATGAACCTTGGTTTGATACGCCATAGAAAGTCAATGTAAATTATTAAATAATAGGAAAATAATGTGCTTTGTTTTGTTTAAGTAGAAAAACACACATACATGAAAGTAGAGTGTGGTGTTTTACACAAAGTGAACACACTCATGAAATGAGCATCCAGATCAAGAAACAGAACATCACCAGAACCCCAGAAACCCCTCTCTGGCACCTGACCAGTCAATTTCCCCTACAAGGGTAACTACTATCCTGACCCCAAAAACTATTGATTAATTTTGTCTGTTTTTGTAGTTTTTTAAATTGAATCATTCAGAATGTGTTCTTTTTGTGTCTTGTTACTTTCATTCAACATCATTTTTTGTGAGGTGCATACATGTGGTTGTATGATGCTGTACTCCAATCATACTTTTTGCTGATTAACATTCCATGGTATGAATACACCACAATGAATTTTTCCATCATACCCTTGATGGACATTTGGGTTATTTCCAAGTTTGAGCTACTATAAATAATGCCAAATGGATGAATGTTTTTGAATGTCTTTTATTGAAGATGAATGCGTTTCTGTTGAATGTTCCAGTTTGCTAATGTTGCCAGAATGCAAAATACCAGAAATGGACTGGCTTTTATGAAGGATTTTTTTGGTTACAAAGTTACAGTTTTAAGGCCATAAAGTGTCCAAGATAAGTCATCAACATTTGGGTACCTTCACTGGAGGATGGCCAATGGTGTCTGGAAAATCTCTGTTAGCTAGGAAGGCACATGGCTGGAGTCTACTCCAGAGTTCTGATTTCAAAATGGCTTTCTCCCAGGACATTCCTCTATAGGCTGCAGTTCCTCAAAAACATCACTCTTAGTTGCTCTTGGGGCACTTTTCTTCTCTTAGCTTCTCCGGAGCAAAAGTCTGCTTTCAACGGCCATCTTCAGACTGTCTCTCATATGCAGCAACTCTCTCAGCTCCTGTGCATTCTTCAGAGTGTCCCTCTTGGCTGTGCAAGCTGTCTCCTTCTGTCTGAGCTTATATAGTGCCCTAGTAAACTAATCAAGGTCCATGCTGAGTGGGTGGGGCCACATCTCCATGGAAACTATCTAATCATAGTTATCACCCACAGTTGGGTGGGGTGCATCTTCATGGAAACAACCTAATCCAAATGTTCCAACTTAATCAATGCTAATATGTCTGCCCCCACAAGATTGCATCAAAGAACATGGCTTTTTCTGGGGGACATAATATATACAAACCAGTACAGGTGTTAACCTAGGAGTAGAATTTCTGGGTCATAGGACATGTATGTGCAACTTTAGTTGATCCTGGAAAACAGTTATTCCAGGTTGCACAGATTTACACTTCTGTCTGCATGTGTCACTTGCTACACATCTGCACCATCACTTGGTATTATCTGACTTTTTCACTTTAACCTTTTGGTGGGGTGTGTCGTAGCAATTCATTGTGATTTTATGTTTCTCTTCCAGGATGGCTAATGAAGTTAAGCACATTTTCATAGATTTGGATACTTCCTTCATTAAGTGCCTGCTCAAGTTTATTTGTCCATTTTCTATAGAACATAATTATTTCTTTATTCATTTGAAGAATTCTTCATAGATTCTGATTCCTTTGACAGATAAATGTGTTGCAAATGTCTTTCCTCACTTTGTGGCTTGCCTTTCCACTCTTCTAAAGCTTCATTTGAAGGACAGAATTCTAGATTTTAACGTAGTTCATTCCATCATTTTTTTTCTCTTTTGGTTCCTGTTCTTACAATCCTTGCCTATCACACAGTTATGAAGCTATTCACTTATGTCTTCTTCTTACATTTCTTATCTTTTCTTCTAAAACTGTATTGGGGGCAAAAAGTTCTTAAGAAGATTAATGTGGTGCACACATGCAGGGTGGATTGTGGATAGAGGTTGGAGACAGGAAGGCCGACTGGAGCATCCCCCCAGAGCTGGGGTATAACGTGAGCCCAGATTGGGAGAAGAAGGAAGGAAGCAGAAGGAGAATGGAAACAAGAGCTCTCCAGAGGGATACTCGGGCAAGATGGCGGCATAGAGAGGAGTGGAAGCTAAGTAGTCCCCCTGGAACAACTACAAAAAACCAGAAACAACTAGTAAATAATCCAGAATAACTGCGGGGGGACAAACGAGACCATCCACTCATCATGCACCAACCTGAATTGGGGGGAATGCCCGAGAACACAGCATAAAATTTGTAAGTAAAACCTGCGGAACCACGTCATGAGACTCCCTCCCCCATAGCCCGAGCTGCAAAGCCTCGTGGTGCCAGAGAGAAGCTGTCTCCCAGCAAGCGAACATAGCTCAGCTGAGCTCCAACTGGGGTTTTAAGTAGCGAGTGTGAACTGCTCACTACAGGTACGCATCCCCAAAAACAGACAGAGGCTTCGGGTGACGACTGACCTGGGAGAGCCAGAGGGTTGCCTTGGACTGGGTCTGAAGGGGACTGTTTCTTTTTTGGCTCAGTGGAGAAAGCCCCAGTCATTTTCAGTTTCCAGGGCTGTGACTCGAGGAAGAGCGGAGACAGCACAAGCAGAGAGAGAGACCATTGAAATGCTAATGACCTCCACCTGGCGGGTCTGTCTTCTCTAGGAGGAAAGGGGTGGGGCCCTTTCCATTCAGAACCAGACCCCAGAGCCTGGGGGAACACAGCCATACCTCCTCACACCAGTCAAGAATTATAGGCTAACAGGCATCACCTGCTGGGCAGAAAAGCACAGTGACCCAAGGCATCAAAGGGTGGAGCAATTTTCTAAGACACACCCACAGGGAAACCAGATACTGAATATTTCTTCCCTCTGGGACCTGAGCCTGTTCTGGTCTGGGAAAACCTGATTTGGATAACCAAGGAAACCATGCCTAGACAACAGAAAATTAAAACCTACACTAAGAAAAACAAAGTTATGGCCCAGTCAAAGGAACAAATGTACACTTCAACTGAGATACAGGAATATAAACAACTAATGCTAAATCAGTTCAAAAAGTTTAGAGGAGATATTGCAAAAGAGATAGAGGCTGTAAAGGAAACACTGGGCATATATACGGCAGAAATCAAAAGTTCAAAAAAACAACTAGTAGAATCTATGGAAATGAAAGGCACAACACAAGAGATGAAAGGCACAATGGAAACATACAACAGCAGATCTCAAGAGGCAGAAGAAAACACCCAGGAACTGGAGAACAAAACACCTGAAAGCCTATACACAAAGGAGCAGATGGAGAAAAGAATGAAAAAATATGAGCAACGTCTCCGGGAACTCAAGGATGAAACAAAGTACAATAATGTACGTATCATTGGTATCCCAGAAGGAGAAGAGAAGGGAAAGGGGGCAGAAGCAATAATAGAGGAAATAATTAATGAAAATTTCCCATCTCTTATGAAAGACATAAAATTACAGATCCAAGAAGCGCAGCGTACTCCAAACAGAAGAGATATGAATAGGCCTACGCCAAGACACTTAATAATCAGATTATCAAATGTCAAAGACAAAGAGAGAATCCTGAAAGCAGCAAGAGAAAAGCGATCCATTACATACAAAGGAAGCTTCATAAGACTATGTGTGGATCTCTCAGCAGAAACCATGGAGGCAAGAAGGAAGTGGTGTGATATATTTAAGATACTGAAAGAGAAAAACCGCCAACCAAGAATCCTGTATCCAGCAAAGCTGTCCTTCAAATATGACGGAGAGCTCAAAATATTTTCTGACAAACAGACAATGAGAGACTTTGTGAACAAGACACCTGTCCTACAGGAAATACTAAAGGGAGCACTACAGGGTGATAGAAGACAGGAGTGCGTGGTTTGGAACAGAATTTTGGGAGATGGTAGCACAACAATGTAAGTACACTGAACAAATGTAACTATGAATACGGTTGAGAGAGGAAGGTGGGGAGCATGTGAGACACCACAAGAAAGGAGGAAAGATAAAGACTGGGACAGTGTAACTTGGTGGAATCTAGAGTATTCAACAATTGTGATAAAATGTACAAATATGTTCTTTTACGAGGGAGAACAAGCAAATGTCAACCTTGCTAGGTGTTAAAAATGGGGAGGCACTGGGGGAGGGATGCAATCAGCATGAACTAGAGACTGTAACTAATAGAATCGTTGTATTATGCTTCCTTTAATGTAACAAAGGTGATATACCAAGTTGAATGCAGATAAGAGGGGTGGATAGGGGAGGCATGTTAGACACTTGACATTGGTGGTATTGTCTGATTCTTTATTCTACTTTGATTTAAGGTTATTTTTCCTTTTGCTGCTTCCTAGCTGTCATTTTTTTTTTCCTCTTTCTTTTGCCTCTCTACCTTCTTTGACTCTCCCTCCTGCCTTGTGGAAGAAATGCAGATGCTCTTATATAGATAGTGGTGAAGGTGGTGAACACATAAATGTATGACCATGCAGAAAACCATCGATTATTTTCTTGGGATGGAATGTATGGTGAGTGAACAAAACCATATTAAAAAAAAAATGGGTTGATGACAAAACCTCGAGGGCAATATACTGAGTGAAATAAGCCAGACACATTAGGACAATTATTACAGGGTCTCACTGACAGGAACTAATTATGATATGTAAACTCATAGACATGAAATATAAGGTACCAAGATATAGGACGAGGCTTAAGAATGGGGAGTGGTTGCTTAATATGAGGAGAATGTTGAATTAGGATGAACTCAAATGTTTGGAAATGAACAGGGGTGTTGGTAGCAAGATGTGAGAATAACTAACAGTGCCGAATGGTATGTGAATGAGTTGGAAAGGGGAAGCTCAGAGCACATATGTCACCTGAAGGAAAGTTGGAGGTCAAAAGATGGGAATGTATAAAACTGAATCCTATGGTGGGCAATGTCCATGATCAACTGTACAAATACTAGAAATCACTTCATGAACCAGAACAAATGTATGACAATACAATTAGAAGTTAATAATAGAGGGGCATATAGGGAAGAACTATATACCTATTACAAACTGTATACTACAGTTAGTAGTATTTCAACATTTTTTTCATAAACAGTAACAAATGTACTATATCAATACTAGGAGTCAACAATTGAGGGGGGTTGGTTAGGGATAGGGGAGGATTAGAGTTTCCTTTTCTTTTTTTCTTTTTGCATCTTTCACTTTATTTCTTGTCTGGAGTAATGAAAAGTTT
Organism: Choloepus didactylus; assembly: GCF_015220235.1. Lineage (NCBI taxonomy): Eukaryota > Metazoa > Chordata > Mammalia > Pilosa > Megalonychidae > Choloepus > Choloepus didactylus. Next base: position 137,864,883 of record NC_051312.1, on the reverse strand, counting down.
CTAAAAATTGAACAAAAATTAAGTGTGATGGATGCACAGCTGTATGAGGGTACCAGGGGCAAGTGATTGTACACTTTGGATCTTTGGATAATTGTATGGTATCTGAACAATCTCAATAAAAATGAAAAAAAAAAAAAAAAGAGCTCTCCAGAGGAGGTGGGGCTGCTGTAACAAAGTGCCATAGACTAGTTGGCTCAAACAACATAAATTTATTGTCTCATGGGTCTGGAGGCTGGAAGTTCAAAACCAAGGTGTCAGCAGGACCATACTTCCTCTCTACAGGGAGAATCCGTTCTGTGCTTCTCTTTTGGGTTCTGGTGGGTGGTTGGCAAGCTGTGGTGTTCCTTGGCTTGTGGCTGCATAACACCAGCTCTGCCTCTGTCTCATGGTCATCTCTGGCTCTATCTCCTTGTGTCCAAATTTCGTTGCTTTGTAATGACACCTTTCATATTGGATTAGGACCCGTGCTAATCCATTGTGGCCACATTTTAACTATTAACATCTTCAAAGATCATATTTACAAATAAGTTCACATTCACAGGATCAAGAGTTAGTACTTGCATGTGTCTGTTGGTGGGAGCAATTCGATCCATAATATGATAAAGAAGATGTTGAGCAGGTATTTGTCCTGTGCAGAGAACATAAGAAGTAGGAACATTTACCTGTTTCAGAAAGCATAGGGCTGGAATAAGAAAAGATTGGAGAAGTCTACTAGAGGCGATTGTTGGTCTTTATCTGCAAAACATTTAAAGTGGAATTGAACAGCCATCTATTGTGTTGAGTAAGTATGGTGCTGACTCAGGCTGAAAGTTGACTCAGATGACCTTGTGAGCTCTCTCACAGCTTCAGGGAACTCTCATCTGTCTTGCATCTGCAGACTGAGTCATTTAGACCATTTGCCATTGTGAAGACAACGTCTGTTTAATACCAAGAAGGGCTGGATTTGCCAAGTTTACTTTTTCCAAAGCAGTGATTGGTAAATTTTGCTGAGTGTCCTTCTCCTCCCTAAAATAGAGATCCTTCCCTGCTAAAATATAGACGTCACATTTGAATTGCTTATGCCTTGGGGCTCTCTAATTACGCAGACTTCAACGCAATAACATCATGAGGAAAAGATCTGTGTAAACTTTTCAGAGAATGGGACTTGGAGTTTATATATTTTTGTTATTACTTCATTTTCACTGCATTCCAGCAAAAGATGTGTTTTTACGGTTTAAGTAAACAATTTTCTCCATCAGATTGGAGATTGAGGCAAAAGCACCCTTGTCTTTTGCTAGGTCAGGAGGTTGTGGCAGAGTAAAAATTCCACTAGTGTCCACTAGCAATTGTCTTTTATTCAGAAGTGAAGGAATGAGCAGGGTGCAAGATATGCAGGCCTTCTGTTTTTAAAAATCCTTACTTTTTTTCCTGATTGCCTCATTTCAATTATATGGATGTATTTACCTACCTTTGAATCTGATCTCTCCTTATGGGACTGGTGGGGAATCAGGTTCCTTTTGCAGAGCAATTAGAGCTTTATGTACAGGATCAGTTTTTTTTTCCTCTCTATGTCATATCCCAAACCATCCCATCTAGATTATAACCTTCTGGAGAGCCAAGTCCTTACCATATATTCTTGGCATTTCTTAAATATCCTAGCATGGTTCCTTATACATAGAAAATAATACATAGTACTGAATAAAAATCTATTAAACAGAGCAGAGAAATGGGAGTGAGCAATCTAGACAGTGAATCTTTTTTGATATGGCCCAAACATTTGTGTCCATCTTATTTCTGACCACCATCCCTTGTGCAGCCTCTCTAGTCACAATGGCCTAGCTACGATTTGCCATTTCCCAAAACTTTCATATATATTCCTGTAGTGTACACCTTTAATTGTACCAAAAAGTAGAGAGAGATTGGGGCAGAAAAAAAATATTTAAAGTAACATTGGCCAAAATGTCCAAAGTTGATTAAAAAAAAACAAAAACCAGAAAGCCAAGAAGGATCAATGAACCCAAAGCAAAATACATAAGTGAGACCACATTTCTCACCCTAGTGACTTGCATATTCTATTCCTTTAACTTGGATAACCTTCTCCCTTTAAAGTAAAAACTTTAAACACACACTTCATCAAAACTGATATCCAAATGGCTAGTAAGCATATGAAAAGGTACTCTGCTTCATTATTGAAAAATGTAAATTAAGATCAAAACGAAATACCAGTACACCCCCATAACATGGTTAAAATGAAAAAGACTAATAATGCTATGTGTTACTGAGGATGTGAAGGAAATGGAACTTTAATACATTGCTAGTGAGTAAATTGTTACAACTACTTTGAAAAAACTGGTAGTATCTAATAAAACTGAACATATATGATTCACTATTCTTTTGGGAAAAGAGAAATGAGTACTTAAGTCTATCAAAAAACATTTACAAGTATGTTTATAGTAGCCCCAAGCTGGAAACAACCCAAATACTTCTCTGAAGTTGAATGGATAAATATACTGGGGTAAATGTACTGAAGTTTGATCTAGGTGGTGGTAGACCAGAAGTTTTCATAAGCACAATTTCTTTGAACCAAACGCTTAATATTTGCATACTTTATGTGAGAGATATCAAAATAAAAAAAAAACAATTAAAAGAATAAGCAGTATGTGGTGAGCACCCAGGCCAGTTAAACACAGATTTAGTAATTGTTGTAAATACCATTATAAATTAAAATAAAATATTAAAAATTAGAAATGGAATACATTAAGAACAATTTTGCAGCAAGAATATGGCTTTTTAACTCAGGTTATATTGACATGATTTGAAAGTAGGGGTGAGAGGTAGAAAAGCAAAAACAAAATGAATCAGTCTATTATATAAAAAGAGCAAAAAAACTGATATTGAGTACAGACAATGTAGGAAATAGAAAATAAAAATATTAAGAGACTTCCATTTGCTTAACTTGGGTTTTTCCTGTCACAGCAACACAAAACTTAAAACATTGATTATTTTATTTTTTAAGTTCTGTATTAGCTAATAACAAGCACTAATTTTCTTTTCAGGTCGTGATCTTTGAATTTGGAACCCTCCTTTGTGGTTTCTCCCCCTTGGCAATAGGCGTAGGGTTGTGCCCACTGTTCAGGGTTTCTCCCCTGGGTTGTTGCCTTGCTGCAATGGGCAATATAATAAACTAGTGTGGTGGACAGTGGAAATCTGACCCATGCTCTCACACTGCTCCCTGGATGGTTGCATTTTACAAAGGGGGTGCCCTGGGATTATTACCTGATTTAGAGGGTATAAGGCAGGATGTTCTTGAAAGACGTCCGAGAAATCATTTCCCCCATTTTTCTGCCTCCAGCTCACCTCTCCTGGGCTTTATCTATCTCCCCTATCTTTGTACTAACTTTATGTGGAACAGGCAGCTTTTGCAATTCTGTAGGGTGTGTGATGCGTTGACCTTTCGTGATCTTGGATCATTGGCCACGGGCAGAAAAAGAATCTCTTAATGAGGGTGTATCTCTACCTTGGTGCTCCATTCTGATTTCAGATCCAACTAACTTGCTTCTCTAACCCAGCACCTCAGCAAATAGCGGTGACACTCTCTGAATTTCCTGTTTTAGGAGGTGTGCCGGTTTGAATGTATTATGTCCCCAAGAAAAAGCCATATTCTTTGATGCAATCTTGTGAGGCAGACATAATAGTGGGGATTAAGTTGGAATGTTTGGATTCGGAGATACGCCCCACCCAACTGTAGATGATAACTGATGGGATATTTCCACGGAGGTGTGGCCCCGCCCATTCGGGGTGGGCCTTGATCAGTGGAGCCATATAAAACATGCTGACTCAAAGAGACTGAACGGAGTGCAGCTGTGAGTGACGTTTTGAAGAGGAGCAAGCTTGCTAGAGAGGAATGTCCTGGGAGAAAGCCATTTTGAAACCAGAACTTTGGAGCAGACGCCAGCCACGTGCCTTCCCAGCTAACAGAGGTTTCCCGGACGCCATCGGCCATTCTCCAGTGAAGGTACCCGATTACTGATGTGTTACTTTGGATACTTTATGGCCTTAAGACTGTAACTGTATAGCCAAATAAACCCTCATTTTATAAAAGCCTATCCATCTCTGGTGTCTTGCATTCTGCAGCATTAGCAAACTAGAACAGGAGGCTCTCCTCCTAAATCCTCAAGACCCAAAAGGGAGTATGTGAAATCAGCAACTTTGCTTTATAACAAGGATTGCTATTATAAAACTAAATGCATATATAAAAAGGTAGAGATGGAATCTATAGTAATTTTATAACAAGATATGGCTTTTCAACCTAGATTATGTTGATATTATTTGGGAGTAGAGGTGAGAGGTGGGAAAGTTAAAAAAAAAATCAGTCATCTTGTATATAAAAAGGTCAACCCCTAATTTTGATTTGGCAATTACACATTTTAGGGTCTGTCACTTATAACCCATCCTGGTAGGAATTCTCCACGAGGAAACTGACGTAGAAAGAACTCAACTCAATTGAATTTAGGAAAAAACAGACAGATGGAAAACTAAAATAGGGGGTTTGTTGGAAAAATACTGACAGAATTCCAGAATAGAAAGAAAAGATCTCAGAGCAGAAGCTCCTAGAAAATCAGGGATTGAAACCAGAGATTCAGTCATTGTCAAGATGCTATCTCTTTCTTTTACTCACCAGTTTCTATTTGGTTTTATTCTCTGTTTCTCAATTACACATTTTTGTTGTGTTTTTTTTTTGGCGTTTGGTGAAAACATTGGCAACAGCAACTCAAAGTTTGTATCATTTAGTTCCATGACTTGAGAGGCAAGAGTTTCTTTCTTGCAGGTTTGGTTCTGATTGACATAGTTTAGATCATATATCCAGTCACTACAATTACGGGGACAGGGTGCCATGTTTTTCTCAGTGTGGGTTAGGGACTCAGTCTTTTAGCTAGGGTAGGAAGACACAAGTTGGACTAAGATTGTAGCCACTGTGTGCCATGCTGCTACATATCAAAGGTGTTTTGGACAGATGACATATTTAGTAAAAATATTTTTTCTTTCCAGTTCTTACAGATTTTGCACTGATGTTTAGAGTTGAGAATTCAAAGACCGCACTGTCCTTTTAACCCTCTTTATTTTATTTTTTCCTGCATGGAGACTGTAGGAAAATTTTCTTTTTCTTTGTAATTTATATAATTGTTAGGAAGTAGCTATGAAAGTTTTAATTTCCCCAGATAAATACACTTCACTTTGGAGACAACTGGTCTACAAAATGAAACTCAAATCCTGTTAAAAATTAATTGCAGAAAGCCAAATCTTATTTCTAATATTATCTGCATAAATAGTTAGCCCCTCCTCTCCCAAGGCATCTTTTCTCTTACAGTTGGAAACATAATGGAAAAAAAAAATCCTTTATGTTCATAAATTCTTCACTTTCCTATATAGGATTATATTCCATATTGCCCCAAATCTTGGGTTAAATTCATTAGTTTATTATTACTGCATGATATCCTGTGAAAAAATGGTCTCATTGTCAAATAAGTTTAGGAATTACTACATTAACTATCAGTCAATTGGAGAGTCACAGCACAGCTACCAAAGGATCAGAGAAGTCCTGAGGTACACAGCTCTAACTGTATGGAGCAAATAAATGTTTCCTAGCAGTTCACAGAACTGGTATTGCAGGAAATAAACTTTGTGAAATCTAGAGGGATTTCCAAATTTCTTCCAATTGTACATTTATTTCTGTATGTGTCAACCAAAGTGAAAATTGGTGGTTTTAATTTAAGATGACTTTGGCAAGGCATCTTATCACATCTTAACTATGCACTCTAGGAAAATCATATGTTTACCCATTACTGTAGAAGATTTAAATGAGATTTCCTTATACATCTTGAAAGAGATTCTAACAGAGCATCTCCTGCTAAGTACAGTGACAGACACCCTTAGCATTGCTAATGCCCTAAATCCTCTTTACTTTTCTACAGGGAATGGAATATTGCAATTGTGATGCAATGTTGCATTTTCTTTAGAAGAGCTCAATGCAATATCAGTATGAAGATCTTCATATGAATTGTATTCTTCCAATGATGGTGAGTGTCAAGACAATCAAAATCAGATGAGGCCAAAGAGACCTGAGGTGGCACAAAATAAGTATCTGATAGCATATCCCTTGCACTCTTTATGTCCATTTGGGTGCTCCATTTTTTTTGGTTCACTGTTACAATATGGAGTGTTCATTTTTTAAGAACAAAATGCCCACACTTATTTTCTGAGAGGGGAGGTAGGTACAAGTCCAACCGATTATAGGGACCCCTTCAAGATAGTGGCCAGCAGCAATCTGTGATAAGACAAGATTATTATGGAAAGAAGTAGCAGCTGATCCCAAGACCATCCTCGATATTCTTCATCTCTCCTCTCCACCACTCATTTTAGATTTTCTTCTCCATCAGCAAACACTTTAGCTGGTCTAAGTTCCCTGCCCGGTGAGGTGATTTACATTTTCATCTTGAGGTATGTGTACCCTGAGTTGCCTTGCCCTTTTCAGTATGACTGATGCAAGTGCTCATATGTTCTTATCATTGGACATGGAAGCACAAAGAGAAGTCTCAGTGGATGCCTGTATTTTAGGGAATCCCTCAGACTCCCTGACCTCATTGTGGAGTAGTAACGTTAACTTTTCATAGCAATGTTTTAATTACCACCAGGAGAATGTAATTCTTTTCTTTGACTTCTGATCCACTGGAATGAGGAGCAAAAAGTGACTAGCTGGCTATCCCTGCTTTCAATTCAGGAAGACCTCTAATCTGGTAGAATTTAATGATGCAAGAAGAAAATGCACAAACTCTGCAAGTTGGGTACTGGGAATGATTCTGAGAGGTTTCAATTTTACTGCTATCCTTTGCTCCCCAGATTCATATATTACCGTTTTGGGAGACACAGACCATTCCATTGTCCTAGTTCCCTAGATGCCCATGGGTGATTGGGTACATGGTAACACCAGTGGATCTCATCTTTATGTGTCCATTGTCGCACCTCCTTGGCTGTAAAACATTTGTCTTGACCAGAAGCAATATTGAGTGTTGTCTCATATCCATAGATTAGGCATTTGGATTGTGTTACTGGTGAAAGCAGAGAAAGAAAACCTGTTTTCTGAATATGTATAACCTTGGTAAGTAAGAATTACTGCCTCTTTCAGGCTGGAAGGGGTCTAATGCAATCAATCTGCCAACAGGTGCTGGATAATTTTCTACCAGCAAGTGCTGGATAATTGCCTAAAGCAGTACTACTTAAAACATGGGCCATGGACCTGTGCTGGTCTGCAAACTGTTACCAATCTGAAATAAGTACAGAAATTGAGCTTAAGCATTTAGAAATTTTTTTTTTAAAAAAAAGGAATTTGGCATTGCTGCAACATACAAGCATCTGATCATTTTTCCAGTAATTTATTTCATTGAATTTTATGCAAGTATTTTCCATAGTATTTGTAAATTAAGATTTAAAACCTGGTTACTCACTACAGATAGATTGAAAAGCACTGTCCAGTAGATTCTAATTAAGTGATAAGAATCAGTCTCTGCCACTGGCAGATTGGGCAGGTTCCAGAGCCTTGGTGAGTTGGAGACCATGCTGTTGTGTCCATACAATAGTCTATCGTTACCAATTCCAAAAATCTTGGCTGGTCTTTGTCTCCAGTTCCTGGGGAAGCAACCTTTGAATCTTTGGAATTTCCTGTGGAGTGTGTTTTGTCCTTCAAGGCGGACCCAGGACCACTCCTGATTGTTACAGGGTTGGACCAGATACACCTGCAACCTTAGGGTGCGGGCTGAGCATACCAGAAAGACCAACAATTTGGTTAGAGGATTGGGGCTTGGAGCCACACAATATCAGCCCACCCCCCTAACCCTTGGGATTGAGTTCAACCACATGGCCATTGATTCTATCAATCATGCTTATGTAATAACACCGCCTATAAATCTGAGACATCAGAAGCCATGAGGAGCTCCCACAAGTGTCAAAATACATCTCTGTGCTGGAAAGGTGATGTGTCCTCTCCATGTGGAGAGACTTGTGACTGAGACCCTCCCAGACCTCACTCAATGCATTGCTTCCTTTGGCTGCTTCTTTGTACCCTTTTACTATAATAAAGCTATAATCTTAAGTAAGTGCTGTCAATTAGTTCTCTGAGTATTTCTAGCAAATTAACAAACCCGAGGGCAGTGGGAGCCCTCAAATTTGTAGCCAGTTGGTCAGAAGTATGGTTCTCTGGGCCCCTGAAATTGTGACTGATGGCTGGAAGGCAGTCTAGTAGAGTACTGCCCTATACCTGTGGAGTCTGGCTTAACTCCAAGTAATTAGAGTCAAAATTGAATTGGTTGAGTCACTGCAATAATTGCAGTTGGTGTCAGAAGCTGCTGTGGAGGTTGGAGAAGTTTTTGTTAACTTTATAGCCACCACAGCCACTCAACTCATGGGACCTGAGCCAGTACTGAGATGGCCAAGATAAGAGGCTGGCAAGCATACATGAGAGGTCATGATCTCCCCAGGTATTGAGAACCTTTTCTGAGGTGAGTACACCTTGGTGTGTATTGACATGAAAAACAAAGATTCTTACACTTTGTGCCCTTTCCCATAGGTCCACTGACAAATCTCTTCCCAGGATCTACTTGTTCCAAATTGTGGCAGGCTAATAATGGCCCCCAAAGAGTCCAGCTCCTAATTCTGAGAGCCTATATATGTTGCCTTATTTGGAAAACTGGTCTTTGCAGGTGTGATTAAGTTAAGACTCTTGAGACAAGGAGATTATCTTGGAAATTCAGGTGGGCTCTAAATAAAATCACAAGTGTCCTGATAAGAGAGAGGGAAAGGGACATTTAGCACACACTGAGGAGAAGCTGATGTGAGATTCGAGTGATGTGCCACAAGCCAAGGAATGCAAGCAGTCACCATAAGCTGGAAGAGGCAAGGAATGTATTCTGTGCTCAAACCTCTATACCTTGATTTCACCCCAGTTGTACTGATTTTAGACTTCTGAATTGTGAGAGAATAAATTTCCATTGTTTAAAGTCACAAAATTGTTTAAAGCCTTCCAGAGGAAACTAATACACAAATACCCCAGTCTTGTTCCTTGCAGCCAAGCAATTTGCCACTACCTAACAGTTCATGTATATCCAGATCTCAGACCTTCCTACATATGAAGTGAATGGCCAAAGGTACTGCTCAAAGTTCTGACCTTGGGAGGATTTTCATTCACCAATGTCCTTTAGTGTCACTTGTGAGTCATGCTGTATGAATGAATTAGCAGACCATTTTGGGCTAGCACCAAATATGAGGTAGCCCCATCTTTTAACCAGGACTGAGTTATTTTTCATTCCTTGTAGGTACGTGCTGAGGGATCAACAGAGGTCAGTGATGTAGAAATCTTGCTACTTGCTCATTTAATTTACTTGTGCCTTGTGGAACTCTACCAGCCTGATGCACAAGTTCTGTTGCAGAGCAATTGTTCCTCTGCCCACCTGGTATTATGAATCAGCTGATTAGATAATATCTAGCTTAGAATAGGGAGCCCTATTTATATAGTCACTTGGTATCCCAGTGTCATTCATTCACCCATGAGCTTCTTTTCAAACAGAGAATTACTTTCCACTGCAGAAGGCATGATTTTCCTCCAGAATCCTGAGTTTGCATGTGGCTCTCCTATTGGAGCTTGCAATTCCATAAGCATCTCTATCCATCTTCAATACTTCTAGTACCATTGGATCTAGGCCTGAGTAGCAAGGCAGCTTGAACTGGAGCCTGAATCTGCAGTAGAATCATGTCTAACTCTGAAACCCCTTGAAGTCCCACTTACTATCAAGAAGTTCAGTTTCATGGCTACATCTCCTCTCATTCCTGTCCTAGAGGACAGCCGCCACTGGGCTTCTCCAGGATCCCAGAGGCACCCTCACCAGTGCACTTCTTATCGCCTTAATGAAGAGAGTATAATCTGGACTCTCCCAGAATAAGTTCCAACATTTATGATTATGGAATACACTTATATTCCAGTGTATTCATTTCTGAAGTGCAATGTACAAAGAAAGCCCACTGGATTTTGCTGAATCAGGAAAGAGAGCTGGAATGCCTTTGACCCCTAACTGTGCACATTTGAATCAGATGATGAACACTAAATCACATTAGATGGAAAGTGATAAGGGTCAGAGCTGGAGTAGGGGTCCAAGCAGATGGTTAAAGCAGCAGTCTTTTATCTGGGTTGACTTCTGGGAGGGTACAGAGTATACTTTCTTCATTAAAGTATAAGTGCATTAGTGAGGGTGCCTCTGACTTGGTAGTAAATAAAAGGATATAATATTCCTCATCTATTTCTTACCCTGGGTGCTTGGCTGCTGTGACAGAGGACCCAGCAGAGAACCAGTGGCCAAATTCTCTGAAAACCACTTGTCCTCCTAATTCCCGTAAGTCAGTAGTCTCATTTGCTCTCTCTCACCATCTTTGATGACTAAACAGCTCTTTTGGCTAGTTGTGAGTTCACTATCTGGAAGAGGTGTCACAACCTTGAGCCTGCTAGCTGAGCAGAGAGGAGAATCTCCTGTATTTCCTCTTCCATTGCATCTCTTCCTCTTGGGATCTCGCCTTACAGCCTGGTGCTGGCTAGACTGCTTCTCCACAGCCTGCAAAATTCCATGAGACAAGGCCTGAATTTCTATTCTAGAGTCCTGGAACAGTGAGAAAGATACCAGGAAGACTGCCGTATACATCCTGAGGACTTACTAAGTCATTCCACCCTCTGATGGGCTGGGCCAGGTCTGCAAAATCAAGCTCTTCTACTTCCTAGCCAGGCCTGGGAAACAGTTGTTCCCCGTGCTGGTTGTCAGCATTTAGCCTGTAGCTAAACTTGAGGTGGAACAATTTTCCTGACTTGGAATAATTAGCTTCTGGGAGAAGGAAAGATGGCCAAATGCAAAATAATTAAGAAGACAAGGTCTATGCATTTCAATAACTCACTTTCTTCCCTTCTCTTCTTACCCCCTCTGTGAAATGGAGGCAAAGGCCAGGGTTGGAATCCTTTCCAATTGGAATGAGAACCTGTCTCCATTCCGAGCCAAGGCAGAGTTAAATAAGCCATTGTGCCGTGTGCTCATGGGTAATTAGGCATGAAAAGAATCTGCAGTCGGCTCCTTCCATTGTTCCTTGCAAGCTGTCCTTTTGCCATGTTCCCGAGCCCCCGGGTCTCAGTGCTGGCACTCGTACAGAGATATGGATGTTGTTGTCATGGCAACTGCTCTGTGCTAAGCAACTTTATGGTCTAATATTATTAAGGGGGCAGGGGTCAAAAGCCAGTGAGGGACTTTGTCTCTGAAGCTCAGGAAAATTGTGTGAGGGACGGGACAGGATTGCCAGCTCATGGGAGAACAGGGAATCTCAGCGAGCCCAGGGCTGCCCCCCCCCCTCCCAAAATTGCCTTTGAGGCGATGAGGTGGCCAAACTGTGGAGTTAAGGAAAGATGTCTCTGGACACACAGTTTCTCTTTTCCCATGTCCATTTCTTGGTGGCCCATCCTCTCCTTTCTGGTGCCTGATGCCCTGCTGCTCCCTTCTAGGGAAGGATCGCTTCCAGGCATTTATGTCCAAATATGAATTCTAGTCACTGTGTCACTTCTATTGGGACACAGGCATTTCCAGTCTTATTTCCAGCTGTGACATTAAAATCACTGGCCAAGAAGTGGTGGGAATTTTGGGGGGCAGGGAGATCTGTTTCCCCCAAATCCTAAAATTACGCAGTGAAGAAGTTGCTTTTTCTTTCTATGTTAACTTTTGATTAGGGAAAATTCCAAACATTTGCAAAAGAAGAGAGAAGAGTATAATGAACCCTCAGTTCCCCTTTACCCTAGTTCTTTTCTTGGCAGACGTTCACTTGGCTAGGCAGATAAATACGGCTCAGGAAGTAAGCCTCACCTCCCTCTCAGTCTCAGTCAGGGAGGGTTGCTCAACAATCGCGGGTACAAGACTCCTTTAAGAGCGACAGAAGAGAAAGTTCTGGGCACTCTGAGGCAGTGTTTGAAAAAGAACTGGAGCAGGTGCTGAATGTTAATGAATTCCTCTCCCCACTGTCGGCCAGTCAGAGGACCTGGGCATGTACAGAGCACCCACTTGCTCAGCCAGTCTGGGGCCAAAGGTGGCTGGCTTCTCAGTCATTCTGCTTCTGCCTGTGTCACTCACAGACTGGATAATCAAGTCATCTGTCCTGAACCAGAATGTGGGCTCCCAGAGCTGACCAAGGGGAAGTTTCCAAAAAATGAGCTCAATCTTGGAATAATGCAGTGGATTTCCATTTTACGTGGCAAGATATTGCCGCTGTTCTGATAAATCATGGAAACTGTTGGCCCCGCTGCAAAGGTTTTCACAGTGCCCTGAGCCTCCTTCTGAACCAGCTCTTGGCCCCATGGGCGAGGAGTGAGGGTCTGTACAGGGCACGAGACCCTGTTATAACAAGGTCATTCACAGCTGATGAATTAGGTTTATGGTGTGCCCAAGTTATACTGAGAGTTGGTATCATGGCATGAGTCAATTCTGGTTTTAAAAGATAAGGCAAGGTATGAACATGTTGGAAGCAATGTAGTTATTTTAGGTTATTTGTTTTTCTTAATCCTTTGTTTTGTTTGAAATGTGTGTTTTGTTTGTTTGCTTTTTTTAATTTTTTGATAACATTAAAAATTTAAAAAAATAAGGCAAAAGTTATTATAGGGCTTTTTTTGTGTGTGGTGTAAAGATATAGAGTTAAACTCGATATCAGATGATGAAATGTAATTCTCTATCATGTAGACATAACTACTACTAGTCCCCCTCCTACTACCACCCCGGTGCTTATTACTATCACTATTGTGATCCCAGCCCCCAACATTTCACTCTTTCTAATATGCCTTCAGGCCCATTACAGTTGGAATACCCTTTTGCCGGTGAGCAAATACTTAGAGCTTTTTCAAGTGAGATTTGTTCATCATTCAGTTCTTGCAGTAAAAGGTAACCATGGCAGATTAAGCAAAGTGCTTCAAGCACAAGACAGAAACAAACAGGGGAGAGTGGCAGGTGGGTGGGAAGGTGTGGGTGTAGCACCATTCAGTAAACAATTGCTCTTATAATTGGCAAGACTAACAATTACTATCAGCACCTCACATTTTCACTTTTCAAAATAAAGTCTAATCTTTCAATATAACCATAATCCTATGAGATCAGTAGTGTGGATATTTATATCCCTACTCTATAGGGAAGGAAACTAAGACCAGGGTGAATGACTTATTGAATAATTGAATGAGTTTGAGCACACATTAGACCCCTTGCCTCCCAATCCAGAGCTCTTTATAAACAAATCAATTAGGCAAACAAGCTGGTCAAGTTAGTCAAAGCAGCTTAGTAACATCTTTTCAGTCCATTCCCTTTATATAGCTCAGAAGGCTCTAATATTAGATAACCCTTGTTCTGCTATTGCCTTATCTTTTTCCTTTTTTTCATAGACTAGGTTCCTTTAAAAATAGCTTTCATTAAGGTCTTCTGGTTACAAGGGAGAGCAGCTCTCACCTAAAATTAACTTGAGGAGAAAAGGGACTTAATGTAAAAGTGTCCAGGAACTGAAAAGTTCTGGAGCTGAGGTGATACAGCCTGGTGAGACCTTAACATTTCTTGTAGTGACTCCACTTCTCTCTACTACTGGATTCCTTTTTCTTTCTACCAATGGATTCCTTTGCTTACTTAGAACTTCCATCTTCCCATGACTTTGGCCTCCCTTTGGTCTTTTATGGCTATCCTGTCCCCTAAAAGGTAAGCTTTCATCAGCTTTTCTTACTGCTCACCAACAAATTTTTATGGTGTTTTCTTGCTCAGAGTCTCAGGAAAGGAAATATGATTGGCCCATCTCGCTGAGAATTTAGGGTTAGCTGCCCTTGGGTCAGATGTCCAGGTCTGGGCCCATCAACTGTGATCTGAGTGGGGCATTCATTTAAGACAAAACATGGAGGCTTAAGCCTACCTTTCAGGGCGATTTACATGAGAAAAGGGTGGAAATTCTGAGCCAGTGCAGTAAAATCACCCTTCCTGATGCTATTTCCTTCCCTTTCATTTACTCTTTAGCATGGATAGGACTAAGGTGAGGTAAGTGAGGCCTGAGAGTGAGAAGTTAAGGCAGCACTTACTCTCAGCTATCAAGCCAGCGCTCGTGTGACCCTGAGAGTGAAGGCCACCTTAAGTTTTGTTCCCTAGGTGCCTCACTTGCCTCACCTTAGTCCTCATTACTTCTCTAAACCTGCTCTCACCAAAGTTGACAATGGCCTCTGTATTGTTAAATCCAGTGAACATTTTCAGGCCTTTTAAAATCTCTCTCTCGGTCTCTCTATGGTATTTGCTACTCCTTCATTGATACTCTCTTCCCTTTCCTTTGTGGGCACTCTGTATTCTCCTCCTCTGTCTCCAGATACTTGTCTCTCATGCATGGGTCCCTTTTACAACCAGTCTTCAAGTTTGGTTGTTCTATATTTGATTGTCTCTTGACATACTCTCATGAGTCAATTTATTTTTATACCCATGGTTACCACTTAACACCATATATTGATGTGATCCTGAAGCTCATGTTTTCAAATTGAAGCTTTCTCGAGGTCCCATTTGCTTTATAACTCCTCCACCTTGATGTCCCACAGGAACATCAAGCTCAATGTGTCCAGTATAACTGTCCCACTAGAGCTTTCTCTGCATTCTGTATTACCCATGTCAGCAAATCCACTAGATCAGTCTAAATAATTGCCCATGCTATTCACAACTCCTCCCCATCATAGCCAATTGGTGGTGAAGCTTTTTCATATACATACAATATGTATCTTGTATCTGTCTGTTCTTATCCATCTCTACTATTATTGCTGCAGACTCTCATCCACCCCTCTTGCTGATGGAGTAGTGCACCGATTGGTCTTTCTTAGTCTAGTCTTCCTCACCTTCAATCCACTTTCCATACTGCAGCCAGGGTCATCTTGCAAAAATGAAGTTCTGTACCAAAGCAAGTTGTTCATAATAGGGTTGTGTTTGGGAATCCTGTATTTTATGCATGATTGTTCTGTAAATCCACAACTTCTCTAATAAAGGGGAAAAAAAGAAACAAAATGAAGCTGTGAATGTGAGTCTTTTAAGATTTTTAAATGGCTTATCATTTTCTAAAAGATAAAGTCCTTTTTTTTTTTTTTCAGCAGGGCATTCAAGATCCTTCATAGCCTGATCTCTTGCCTCTCTCTGAATCTCACCCACTGTCACATACTCTCTCTATCTTCAAGATCCAGCCACAACACATGGCTCATTGTTTCCCCCAAACCAGGTTATTTTGTAACTCTATGACTTTTAAATACCCTTCCTTCTACCACTTTCCCTGTCTGCCTAGAAAATTCCTACTCATCTTTCAAGACCGACTTCAAATATTGCTTACTACATGGCAGCTTCTCATGTAACCAGAGCTGAATTCTGTTTCTATACTATAATGTGTTCATATCTCTACTATCTAGCACTAATCCTACCCTTTTGCAGTGAATTTTTCCTTATTAGACTTCAAGCTCCTTGAGGACTAGAGATTTGTTCTACTCATCTTTGTAACCCTGGTGCCTAATTCTTTCTCAGAGCCAGCATTCAATAACTCAGTGTATATTCGAAGATTCTTTTACTTAGCTAGGCTCATTGAATGTTTTCTGATGAATGAATTCTACTTTCTGGTTTCCAAAGCATTTTCAGATGATTCAAATTGTATGGCCTCTTCTTTTCCACTGGGCCATTTCTGTATTGAATTATTTGAATCATGGCTGGGGATTGATCCTCCTGAGGGCAAAGTGGGGTGGCTGGAAGGGAATTGAAGACCCCCCCCCTCCCCAGGTCTGTCTTTGGTGATGGCATCACCCAGCACTCCATTTCATCCCTTTGGTGGAATTACCCGCTCGGATGCCCAATGTATTTCTGCTTTTCTTCTCTATTCTCTACTCAAAGAACCCCCTTTTTGTTCTCAGGAGATAATGTGATAAATTAATTCATCCTGACTCATAATACTCTAAGTAAGTACTTCTTATCTCACAACCTTCCAAATCACAACATTCAGGCAACTACTAAACAGCACTTTTGAAAGGTCTACTTCTGCCTCCTACTCCCAAATTTCATTCCCACAAACTATGTCACTTAGTTGCTTGAATTTTTAAAAACTGTGGTAACTTTAAAATCTAATATTCAATATCCAACCCATTAACTCTCACTTTAATCTTGGCACCAATTAGTTTGTCATATTATCTTACTTAACAAGGCCTAGAAGGAATAATTTTCTGACCAGGGGTAGGAGGGTGTAGGTGGAGAATATGAGAACAAGCCTGGGCTGTAAGGTCTGCTCAGAGTGGGGATCAAGGGTAATTTGGGAGCAGAGGAGTTACCTGGCATTTTGGGTAGTGGTAAGAGGTGGTGAAAAGGGGAGGGAGGGAGCTGAAAGAAGAAAGGGTATATTTGGTGATTTATTCAACACTTTTACTGAATTTTGCTCTGGGTAAAGCACTGGGTCTGATACAAAAAATAATAAGATGATGATTCTGCATTGCAGGAACTCATTATCTCGTGGGCAAATTAGATGCTGGAAGTCACATAGCAATATTTTAAATACAATGGCAGAGGTTAAATGTAATACGCTCTTAGAGCATAGAGGAGGGAGTAGCTAATTCTGATGAGGAAGAAAGGTCTGCAAAATGGAGAAAGCTGCCACGAGAAGGTGGTATTTAACTTGTGTCCAAATGGGTAACTGTGTTTTCCAGATGGAGAAGAGGAGAAGGGACATTCAGGGAGGGGAGATGTCAAGGGGATTCATTCCCAAATATTTATGGAGTGCCTACTGTGTGCCAAGAGCTTTTCTAGTTGTTTGGAATATACCAGTGAATGAACAGACGAGAGTCCATGCTCACAGAGTTTATGTTCTAGTTGAGGAGACAGAAAATAATTGAGATCAGTAATTAGAATATATAACATGTTAGGTTAGTGGTAAAGAGATAGAGTGAAGCAGTCTTGAGAGATATGAAGTGTTGGGATGGGGGGTTGAAATTTTAGATGGGGTGACCAGAAGAGGCTCTCCAAGAGGGGAGCTAACCATGTAGATATCAGGGGTCGGAGTGTTTTGAGCAGAGGCAGCAGCACGTGCAAAAGGCCTGAACTGGGGGCAGATCTGGAGAGCTGGAGGAAGAGCTGGGAGGTCAGAATGACAGAAATGGGACAACTGAGGGTGGGGACTAGTAGGAATGGAATCGGGGAGGTGAGGAGACACATCATTTGGGGCCTTGTAGATCACCATAAGGACTTTGGCTTTTACTCTGAGCAGGATGGAGAGCCAATTGAGGGTTTTGAGCAGAGAACGTATACATTGTGACATAGGTTATAACAGAATCACTATGGCTCTTCTATTGAGAAATGACTGCAAGGGGTCAAGGGCAGAAACAAGAAAACAAGGACCATTTAGGAAGCTGTTTTGCCAATCCAAGTGAGAGATGATATTGGCTTGAACCAGAGTAGTGGCAGTGCGGGTGGTGAGAAGTGGTCAAATTCTAAATACATTATCAGGTGGAACCACAGAAATCCATGTGTTTGGACATGAGGTGTGAGAGAAGGAAGAGTAAAGAACAACTCCAAGTTTATAGCCTAAGTTGCTGTCAACTGAAAAAGGAAAGGAACAGGTTTTGGGGAAAAGATCAGGAACTCAGTTTTGGGCAAGTGGTGATGTTAAACAGGCAATTTGAGATATATGGGGAGAGATCTAGGTGGATGATACGAAATCAAGAGTCATCTTTGCCATCCAGGTGGCATTTATAGCCACATCCTCCATGTGATTACGTAGATCCTAGGTGAGATTATGCAGGCAATGAATGCAAACAGTGCGAAAAAAGAGATCCCTGAACTGGGCCTTGGGGGGACTCTAACATATACAATTCAGAAAGATGAGGATAAAACTAGAGAAATTAAAACATGCACCCTTGCAAAAACTTGTACATGACTATTCATAGCAGCATTATTCATAATAGACAAAAGGTAGAAACAACCCAAATGTCCATCAACTGATGATTAATAAAATGTGGTATATCCACATGTGGTGGATTGGATTATATACCCTAATTGAGACATGTTCTTGGTTTTTATCCATATTCTTGTGAATGTGAACCTCATGTTGACAGGATCTCTTGAAGACATTATTTTAAGTTAAGGTTTGGCCCAACTGAATGAAGTTGGGCCTTAATCCAGATTACTGGAGTCCTTTTCTATAAGCAGAAGAAATTTAGACATAATAAGAGAAAACCACAGTGAGCATCCTGGAGCCAAAAGTCAGTGGGAACCTGAAAGAGAAAGGAGAGGACACCCCACGTAATGGGACAGACAGCCAAGATACACAAAGATGCTGGCCATCCAGCATGCTACCAACCTAGGAGAAAGCAATTCTAGCCTCTTAAACTGTCAGCCAATACATTTCTGTTGTTTAAGCCAACCCACTGAGTAGTATTTGTGATAGTGACTCAAGAAAACTAAGATACCACATAATGTATTATTATTTGGGAATAAAAAGGAATAAAGCACAGGTAAACACTATGATATGAATGAGCTTTGAAACATTATGCTAAGTAAAAGAACTTAGTCACAAAAGACCATGTATTGTATCATTCCATTCACATGAAATGTCCAGATTGGGCAAATCTATAAAGACAGAAAGCAGATTAGTGGTAACCTGGGAGTGGGGAGCAGTGGGGGAGGAAGGGAGTGGCTGTTCATTGGCAAGGATTTTTTTGGGGGTGATGAAAACATTCTAAACTCAGATTGTGCTAATGGTTGCACAGCTCTGTGAGTACACTAAAATCACTTGAAATGGATGAATATTATGGTATGTAAGTTATAGCTCAATAAAGATTTATACAAAGAAGAAAGAATGGGACAACAGATATTAGAAAGAGCTAGTAGAGAACTCTTTCAAACAGTCTTGCAATGAGGGAAGAAGAAAAATAAGTCAATAGTTGGGGAGGCAGAGCTAGATTGAAAGGGAAGCATAGTTTATGATGTTGCGGTTGATCTAATGGAAAGGGAAATTCGATGATACAGGAGGGAGAGAAGACTTCATGGAGCAATATTCTTGAGCAGGTAGGAGAGAATGGAGAAGCTCCACACCAAAGCAAGGTGTTGGCGGTGCGGTGGTGTATGAGAATCCTGTATTTTGTTCATGATTGGTTCTGTAAAACCACAAGTTCTCTCATAGAGAAAAAAAGAGAGAGAGAACGGAGATTCAGTGAGTAGGTGGAGGGATTTGGCCAGCTGGAGAAACAGGAGAAAAGGTAGATTTGCTTTGATTCCAGTAGTTGGGTAGATTTGGTGGTAAGAGCTTTTAAAAATTCTCTTCTAGATGCTTCATTTTTTCTCATTATAGTGGAAAGCAAGGTTGGCTAACTGAGGGTGAGCATCAGGAAGGAGGTGTTAGAAGTTGAAGAAAATCTGAAATAGTTGGCCTTGGAGAGTGGAAAAGACAATGGATTAGAGAAGAAAAGAATGATTTCTGGGGAGTTTTGGTGACCTATTTTAGGTTAAGTGAGCATGAATTAATATTCAGACCAGTCGGACTGATTGTATATTTTTCTCCAACTATCTTTAGCTGCATGAATGCAGTCATGGTGTAAATGAAAAGAAAGGTTTAACCAGGGTTATGATTCCGTCAGATGTTTTTCCTAGGAGTTTCTCTGAGATGGAGATTTGTGTGCAGGGAGTTTATTGGCTGGTGTTCCTAGGAGCAACATCTGTAAGGGAGGGAGGGAAGGAGGAGTAGGCAGAGGAGAGGTTGAGCTGCAGTGTAGTCATTGCAGAGGCCTCAGACAATCCTACAAGGAGCTGTGGAGCTGGGATGACCTTTAGAGTTGTCCCAAATTGAGGCAGGGGGGCTGGTCCTTTGTGCCTCTTTGTAGCCATTTAGATATGGACTTCCCTTGGGTAGGTGGCCTACCCTTGGGCAAGGAGGTGAACTTTGGGTGAAGGCACTTCCCCAAGAGGGACTTAGCTGTGAAACAAAAGCAATCAGTACTCCTAGTAGCTAGGATAATGAGTGCCACAGGACTGAAGGGGATTTATGGGTGACCCACCATAGAAACCACTACAGTTCATCCTTTGCACTATTTGCTTACATACTAAGTGTGCTCCTTTTAGAAAGAGCTCCTTCAGGATTCTGATTGATCTCTTTTCCTAGGGAAACTTACAAGAGGCAGGTTAATAGGACTAACTTCACCTCTGTAACTTGTCTAGAGATTGCCACTGATACTCATCATCTTCCTACTCTACTATCCATTCTAGATTCTCTTCCTTGGCGAGTACTTCTGCTTTCTAGGTGGTTTACCAGGCAAAGATGGTCCTATTCTCCAGGACACATGTACATCATAATTCAATGACTATTTTATGGTCCCATGTCCCAAGTAGGCAGAATGCATGGATTTGGGAACCAAGTGACTTTGCTTACCAGCACTCCCACTGACCCACTTGGGGATTTTTTTATTCCTGTCCCTGCAATTCTATGCCCTACAGGTTTAGATGTGTTCTGATTCAAAGAACAGAAATCCACCAAGGGATACAATGAGAGTTCCTTTAATCTTTAAGCTATGGTTGTCATCTGGTTACTTTGGCTCCTTGTACCAAAAGACCAGCAGTCAAGAAAAGGAAGCACCATAGTGGTAGAAGAAATTGACCCTGATCATGAGGAGAAGGTAGGATGGCTTCTCCATAAGGGGGCAGTGGAGACTGTGCTTGGTAACCAGGTGATCCAATGGAGCATCTTTTCATACTCTCCTATCCAAATGCAGCAGCCAAAGTCTGAGAATAGATGGGGCTCACACACTCTGCTTGTGCCCTCTGGTGCTGTTTGTGCTGGATGATCCTGGTTGTACCACTTCCGTCTTACAATGAATTTCTTTTGGGCTCACCTGACCTTGTGAAACATTGATCCTAATAGATGGTTGACTGAAACTAGCTCATAAATCCAGCTCTGGCCACATGGTTACTTAACAGCCAACTGTCAAAAACCCTCTCTCTACCAGTAGTAGCAAGGACAACTGTGTCAAATAAACTGTAGTTCTCTGTTATAGAATGCATAGCCTTGCTCCAGAACCCTAAGACTTTGTGTTGTGATCCTTCTATCAGAGCTTGCCATAATGTCCATATGGTGTCTTTTCTTGTTATAGATGTGACCTCTAGTATCATAGGATCTGCTGGGTCATATGACCTAAGTGCAGGCTTTCCCAGTAGCCTCATCCTCATTACTGCTCTGGGCTTTACTTGAAGCTGGAAGCCTCTTATGTCACTGAGTAAAATGGGTCAGAGCAAGACCCCAAGAGTGGAATAGTCTGCCACTGGAGTGCAAAGAGGTTTACCAGACATTGCTTTCTTCTTAGTGGTGGGAGGCACATGAGGCAATCATTTGTGCTTTAATTTAGAAGACTGATCTGAGATTCATGTCAGGAGTACATGCTTCTTACCAAGATTTCCAGTGTGCTTACCACTTCTTGTTCATCCAGTCTATGATATGGCATCAATATAATGGACCAACATGATGTTCTGTGGAATTTTCAGACTGATCTGGTGCCTTTGGCCTATATTATCTTAGAGGGTGTTGGCCTTGGGACAAATCTGTAAATGTATTCTTTTGTCCATCTTCCATAGATGCAATCTGCTCTTATCCTCCTTTTTTGACAGGGATGGAAAAGAACACATTCACCAGATCAGTGGCTGTCTGTATACCATGTGCTTTAGGTTGTGTGTCTAGCAAAGATGACACATCTGGCAAAGTGATTGCTAATAAGAAATTAAGACCTGGTTATATTTGCTGTAGACCATGGTCATCCATCATGATCCCTCTGGTTTTTGCAGGGGCCAGAATGTTGAATAAAATGGAGGTATGTTGGGGATTATCACCCCTGGATTTCTAAACCCTGGAACCTATTGTCCATGGTAAAGGGGAATTAAGGTTGCAGATAGAACTAAGTTTGCTAATCAAGTGACTATATGATAGAGAGGTTATACTGGATTATCTGATGAGCCTAATGTAGTCGTAGAGTCCTTAAAAGTGAAAGAGGGAGGAAGAAGGGGAGGTCAGCATGAACCTAAGTGAGAGAACATGACCCACTGTTGCAGGTTTGAAGATGGAAGAAGAGGGCCATGAGTGAAGGAGTGGCCTTTAGAGGCTGGAAAAGTCAAGGAAACAGAGTGTCCTCTAGGACCTCCAGAGGGGAAGACAGCCCTGCCCATGCTTTGATTTTATTCTGTTGGACTTTTAACCTACAGAACAGTAAGATAATAAATTTGTGTTGTTTAAGCCACTAAATTTGAAGTAATTTGTTATAGCAGCACTAGGAAATGAATAACCAAGCACCCTCTTTACATTCTTCCCTGCTTACTTCTAACTTCTGGAATGAAGATGTGATGGTTAGAGCTTCAGCATCTATATTGGATGATGAGGCAAACCTGAGGCTGGACACTATGCATTAAGGATGATAGAACAAAAAATTAGAAGGAACTTGGGTCCCTGGGGGCTGGGTTTTGCAATGTCAACCTCTGGATTTCTTTAAAATGAGAGAAAAATAAACTCCTTAGATGTTTAAGAGACTGTTGTCAGGTCCCTAGTAACAGCTAAATTTACTGACCTGATTAAAATAACAGTGTAGGCTGTATATCCTCCTGTGGTGGTTTGAAGCTGTATGTACCCCAGAAAAACGTGTTTTTTAAACTTTATCCATTCTTATGGGTGTGACCTATTGTAAGTAGGCCCTTTTGATGAGATTACTTCAGTCAAGGTGTGGCCCATCTCACTCAGGATTGATCTTGATCCTTACACTGGACTTCTTATAAGTAGAACAAAATTCAGACACACAGAAAGAAAGCCAAAGGAAGCAAGGAGCTGAAATGGAACCTGGAAGAGAAGGATGAGACCAGGAGATGCTGCCATGTGACAGAGGAACCAAGGATCACCAGGAGCTTTCTCTCTGAAGAAAGCATCACCTTGAAGATGCCTTGATTTGGACTTTCTTTTAGCCTCAAAACCGTAAGCTTACAGATTCCCATTGGTTAACCCGACCCATTTCATTGTATTTGATTCAGCAGCCTAGGAAATTAGAACCCCTCTTAATACTCAATATATCACACATCCATTAAATATTTGAGCTTACCATGTGCCAGATTCCATTATCTTATCCTAGGTTTCCCAGTTTCTGCTCAAGGCAGCGCCATCCTCAGAGTTATGGAGTAGTTATCCTTAAATGCCCACTCATTCTCATCTGTACATTCAGTTGGTTGTCAAAGCCTAAAGACTGTACCTCCATGTCACTCCTCATAACTAGTTTCTTCTTTCCATTGCTGTTGACACTGTCCTAGGTTGGACTCTCTCTCTGATCTATCAATGAAAGCTTTGGTCTTTTCATGTCCATCCCAATCTAGATGCAAACTACTCTGTTCTGCTAACATTTAGATCTTTTAAAAGAATAGTTCTAGTTATCTTAATTCTTCCGAAAGACCCTCAATGGCTTCCCTTTACCCACCTTATTAAATTCCAGTGCCTTAATCTTGCATTCGAGGTGTTAACCCAGCCATGTAACTTATTTTTCTTTTTAATACAAATTGGATTAGCCTACTAATGATTATTTCAAACATGTCTCCCATTTCCTGATTCTGTGATTCCCCAGCCCCCAAATGTGCACTTGCACATGTGCACACACATACACACTCTGGTTTCCGTGACTTATTCTTTTTCATAGTTGCCCTTTAGTTTCCTTCTTGGCACTTACCACCATTCGTAAACTTGTTTCATTATTTATTTGTTTATGTGTTTTCTTCTTTTACTTTTTCACCAGAATGCAATCTCCCTGAGGGCAAGAGCTTCCTCTGTCTTAGTCACTGCCCAATTTCTGCTGTCTGGATGCGTGCCCTGGCAGAGACTCAGTAAATATTTGTTAATTGTAATCAAAGGGATGAATGTGATTACCAGCTCTTCATGGAGCTGTTTTAAAATTCATGCTGGGAATTCTGGCATGACTCTACTCAGACCACAACATGTCTGTGAGCAGCAAGTGCCCTCAGATCCGGGGCAGGGATACCCAGCCTCAGTGGAGAAGACTCAAGGAACCGATGTATCGATACAGCGGGGACAAGCCGTCTCCTGGCGAGAGCGCCAGCCTCGACTGAGGGCCCCATCCCTCCGTGATTTCAGAGTTCTGCCCTCTAGGCAATCTGTTAGGCCCAAACGAATACACTTCCTTCCTATTTGACACTTCTCCTTTGGGTGCATATGAGGATTACTTAGCCTTTCAAAACCTGATTTCTCTTGGGCTTGGTCTAACTGCTGAAAACTTAGTTTTCTTTGGAGCAGTATAAACAAACACACTTGCAGAAAGGGCTAAGTTTTATTCTTGCCTCAGGCAAAGCATAAAAACAAACAAAACAACCGCCCTGCCCAGTCTCTCCCCAAACCTCATAATTACAGGAAGGAAAAAATGTCTGAGGAAATTTTATTTATTCTGTAGCGGTCAAGGAAATAGTTTATGCTACAAGGACCTTAGATAGGGGGAACATATGATAGCAGCTAAGCAGCGGCTGCTTAAAGTGTTATAGGCAGGGAGAGGTGATGGATTTACTTAGAAGGTACACAGACACACCTTTCATTAATCCAAGGAATCAATGCTAGCTAGGCAGGCTTTGTTTTAGATGCTGGGCTCACCATATTTCTTTATGCAGTTAACAGGATTTCTATTGCCTTTTGATACTCCGTGACACCATTTCTTTTCAACCACAAATTGTTTGTGTGTATGTCTAGGCAAATAGGTGCTTTAATTCCAGATGAGTATTTCATAACATCTATAATTTGTAATTAGATGGAGAATAGAAGCATTTAAATGGGGCCCTGGAAATGTCAGAAGGATAACAAAAGACATTTTCATAATTATTAATTTTTAAACTATAAAAAGCTCTTCCATTCCTATGCTGTCTATATTAGGTAACCTCCCCCACCCCCCTAACCTCCCCCCCAGCCCCCCCCCCGCCCCAGCAAGAATTCTGCCTTCTCAGGCTGTCAGAGAAGTACTGTATTTCTTAAATTTCCAGAATTTCAGCTCTCCTGTCATTAAGCATGATAGAGAGATTCAGGGAAAAGGGAAAGCACTGTTTGAAAAATAAAACTAATTTTTTTTCATGTGACCTAAACATGGACTAATCTGATGTTTAGACAGCATAGCAGGTTAAATCTGAATTTTCAACATAGTTTCTTATTGTGCATTGGCACATAGCATTTTAGAGAGAGATGATAGGTAACTTATCAGAAAGGATACATTTTGGCAAAGGAATTTTATTTTATTTCATCCCAAAATCTAAAGCCTGTCATGTTACATCTCACACAGATATCCCTGATTCTGATCCGGGGGTGGACGCTTCATCGGGAGAGGCCTTTGCACTGGCATTTAGGACATCGTGTTCTTTAGAAAGAAAGCTGTCTATTCTTCCTTTCTCCAGGGGAACTGCAGTTTAGGGCAGGCACAAAGCTGGGAACATAACCAAGGGCAGAAAAAAATTCACCCCCATGTTCTATTTGTCAAACTGACCTGCAGGTCACAACCTGAAAGTTTATGGATCAGTGAGGCCTTGTCTCTGCATAAGCATGTTTTCTGGACTTTGGCTGAAGCTAAATTCCTGACTTCTGAAAGAGGAGTGGGTGTGGACTTCCAGCAGGAATAGCCAGTGGGAAGGAAGTAATATTCATTAAGAGTGTCTCTTGCAAGCAGTGCAGGCTAAGCATGCTCAGTGTAAATGCTCCTGGAGCCTGTCAAGCTATGTTTGAACTCGTTCCAGAATACTGGATTTACCTTTTTTTTTTCCCACCAGGAAGAATGCCCGATTAGACTGCATTTTGCCTTGCTTTTCCTCTCTCTTTCTTTCCTTGCACCAGAAGATTGGAAACAATATTCTTTCTTGATCTGTTCAGTAATACAATCTCCTTCAGGGTCCAAATGAGCATTTCAGTGGAGAAGAAAAGAAACTTTGCTACCTGGGAACTGAAGACAACTTCGGTCAGTAAATGTTAATAAAGTCCTTAAAGACTTACAGAGCCAGGAGTTAACTTTTGCTTTTTTTTAAACTGTTAAGGGATTCCAGAGGAAATTCAGTTGCCTTTTCAACTAAGTGTAAGTGGGGGTACACTTTTTTTTTTTTTTTTTTTTTTTTTTTGCACAGAAAGTATGTTTTTCATATGTTGGATGATTTTCCCAACACAGGGAGAATATGTCTTTTGGTTAATTTGCATTTGAAAGTACCTTTTATATTTAGTTAGTTAGTTATTTTTGGCATTAGAAGCTCTCTCTCTACCACAAATTATGTGTTTTTCAAACAAATATTGTGGTGAGCTGATGTAGCCATCATGGTCTGAATGTGGATGTGCTCTGTGTTATGTTATTTCTTGGCTCAGTTGGTAAGGAGAAAGTTATTGCTTTTGTTTCTGTGAAAGATGAAAGAGAGTTTGTTTTTCGTTGTTGTTTCTGGAAGTTTTGGTGGGCTTTGAGGCTGTGCTGTGAGCCCTTTTTTTGGGGGGGGGTCCCTTTCTATGTTTAATGTGCATTTTTAAAAATATTCAACTCTAACTTTAAGAGAGAGATGCAGTTCTTTTAGAAACTGCATAGGAATGGAGATTTTTTAAAAATGGGGCTCTAGAGGGAAAAGAGGATATAGAAAGAAACAGGGTTTGTAATGAAGAAATTAAGTCAAGACGCGCTTGGTGAATTTAAGCAAAATGCAAAAAATACTGCATTGCTGATTGCTCACTGATTTAGTTGTGGCTAATAATTTTACTTTTATTTTTTAAGTTTTTTAAAAAAAGTGGGCCAGACTTTCAAATGCTGTTTTATGATATCACGTAAAACTCAGAATAAAGAGGTGTTAGGATCTCAGAAAAAGCAAAGTTAGTCAAGGCGGCCCCTTTAAAAACATCTGAGGACTGAGGTTATGAAAACACGTGGTTTTGTGGAGGAACAGAGCATTTTGGGGGTAAAGCAGTCTAATTTTATTCAAGAATTTAAAAAAAAAGAACAGTCAGGCAAGGATTATTGATCGGTCAGGGACTAAATATTTGCTGGGATTAAAAGCATCACAGATTATCAGTGTGTAAATCAGACTGGCCAGCTATTCCAGTGATGTAAATGGAAATACCATAGTTTCATACACAATCAAATGCAGCAGCATCCCTGCTCCTCACTCTCCATCTTTATGTTTCAGATAGAGGTGGGGCAGGGTGTGCAATAAGACTCAGCTGTTAAACTGACCTTGTTCTTTTAACTCGTGTGCATCGGTTCTTACTGGGCAGCTGAAGCAGGGAGCAAAGGAGGAGGGGACCTCAGGGGAGACCAAGAAGAAGAGACCAGATTCAGCCAGGGCTGTGACCTGCTCCCCATCCAGTACATTTAGGTATAAGTAGAAGAGTTAAGTGGATGCATTCAATTCATTTCCTTCTGCTCCCAGGGCTTTGATTTAGTACCAAATGCTCCTCTCCTGCACCTGCCTCTGTTTTTCATAAATAAAAGCTTCTCCTGATGTGTAGATGGTGGATTATCTGATATAGCTCCATCCGCAAGGAAATACGCAAAGTAATTCAGTCTAGTTTTGGTATTTCCTATCTTCTCTAATGTGACATAGATTCTGATGGGTTTTATTGTTAAAAAAAAAAAAAACAAGAAACAAAAAAATGCAAGCAAACGACTAATCCTTTCTTGGATGGGAGAGCATAGTGCGACGTGACTGTGTGTGTGCATGTGTGTGTGTGCGTGTGTGTGCACGCCCCTTGCAGTCTGGCTCTGGGACAGAGCCGCTTGGAAGGCTTTATGTGGATCAGGGCATTTGTCCGGAGTCAGGGACTCTTTCTTTGCCTTGGATCTGTGTGCATTGGAAGAGAGGAGGTGCACGATCTGCAGCATTCTATACCCCTTTCCATTGACTCCCCTCTCCTACCACTGCAATCCCTCAACCCTGTCCCCCTTCATGATCTCTCTTAAAGAACAGCACTGAAACATTTCGAGGCACAAAGGAGAACCAAAGGGCAGGCCAAGAAGCAGACAGAGAACAAAGACAGGCCTCTTCATGTTCACATCTGGATAAAATTTAGATTGTGACAAGGGAAAGTGAGTGGGGGGAAAGACTCTGATATCACATTTTTAAATATGCATATAATTGGCTTCCTAGCATTTTTCTTGTTTCAGGCTAAGTGTTTTAGTATCTTCCCCCCACCCTACCTATTGGACTTGGAGCAAGGCAGGAATTCATCTCCTTACTGTAGTGAATTCCAGTGATATGCTCAAAGAGTGGTTGAGCTAGACTTAACCCACAGATCCCTACGTGAATGTCCAAGTATCTGCCCACATGATAAAACAGATAATCTGGAATCTATCTCTGTCCCTTGGACTCAGTCCCCCCATCCACTTTGAGGTATTGGACAAAGGCAGCTATTTTGTGCAACAGTTTCTCAAACTGAATAATTTCCTGTAATGCTATCCTAAATTTGAGTAGTAACCTGAACTTCAGAAAGGAACTTGCATATCTTTTCTTTTATCTTATCTCCAAAACCATCCATGAAGACAGTTTGGGCCAGAGATGATATTTTCATTGGACAAATGAAGAAAACTGAAAGATTGAATATCTTGATAACTCAGGGCAGGTAGAGGCTGGTGAGAATTCAGGTTGCCCAAATTCAGGATTTGAAATTCTAAATCATCCTGAGCCTCTGTGCAGTTATTGCAATAGGAAAATATATAAAAGGTAGTTCCTTGATTCATGAAAGTGAAAAATGTGGCAGCTCTGGGGACTCTAGATCTTACTAGTCATACTTTATGAAGGCGACAACTGAGGCTGGAGAAGTCCCGGACTTTGCCCACAGTCACATAAAACTTAGTTGGGGAGCTGGATTTGAATCTTCTGTCAGACTCCAAAGTGTGTGAAGTACAGTGACTAATTTCATGGGCTTTGCTGAGCTTCTCTGCATCCCTGTTTCCTCCTATGTAAACCAGGGAGAGCCAGCATGGGGTTGCTGTGAGGATTAATGAGATGGCATGTTAAATACTTAGCACAGTGCTTTGTGCAGTGGAAACCCTAAAGTGTTCTGATTGGTCGTGTTCTTATTGTTGTTTCTCTTACTTCACACAAGGCAAGTGTGAGCTCTTCTTATTGTAAATCCCAATCTGTTCTTAGCTCACCCTTCAGATTCTCAGGGCTGTTGTGTTGGTGAGTTAACATCATCAGATGAATAGCACTTAAGGCATATTTATTGAAAATGCAAAAAAAAAAAAAAAATTAAAGTGCTAAACGGTGCAGGTAGCTGAACAGGACAAAAGTGATGGTCTCCTCGACCTCAATCCAGGGAGAGGCTGGAGGGAGTCTCTCCATCTCCAGGCAGATGTGTGAGATAAGCAGTAATCTAGAGTCAAATCAAGTTATCTTTAGTGGCTTTCAAAAGCTGCTGAGCAGGCTCCTTGGATGTGAGGAATCTCTATGAAGGGAAGATTGGCTAGTCAGAAGTTGTTCCAGGCTCATAGGTCCAGGGAGGGTTGCAAAACAAGTGAAGGCACACATGCACACAGCATTTTGTGTTTCTTGGGCCCCCTGGACCAGCATGGACTGGGTTGTGGAGGTTGGTGGAATTTCTGGGCTCTGAGGCTCCAGAAGGATCCCCTTAGAGAGAGAAAGCACAAGGAACTGCTTCTGACAAAATCAATGATTTATGATTGAGTATCTTTTGTACAGAGATCTGTATGTATACAGTCACAGAGCTGCAAAAACAGGTGAAGGAAGGACATACATTCTAGGTGATTAAATGGTACACATAAATGCATCAGATACTTATGTGCAGATCAACAAAGTAGGTCTGTTGATGCAGAAGTGAAGACTTCAGGGGGAGGGGCTGATGCGCAAAGATTTTAAGAGTCTGTTTACAGTTCTTTACCTCCTAGTCTGGATTTTTTCAAATGCTTCACTGCAATATTCACCCACTTGTTGCACCCCCTATGTAGGGTGCTCTAGGCAGCTGGGAAGGCAAGGTCACTGTGGGGAGTGGAGGTGAGAAGGGAAACTGGATGTTAGTGTATTGGTCATCTATTGTGTGCCAGGCACTAAGTTTTATGCTTAGCAACATGATCTTCTTTAAAGATGACATCATCCCTGGGAAGTTTAAAGATGAGGACACCTGTCCTGAGAGATCTCAGGATCGGCCAACTGAGCATTTGATACCATGTGTGACGGAAAGGCCTTCAGGAAACATTTGAGGTGGGAGAAGACTGCTCTGTTCCAGTAGATTCCAGGCTGTCAAGCAGTATTCCTGCAATTTCCTTAGATGAGGCATACCTGTGTCTTGCCTAATTCCAGGATCCATCAACATTATATTTTCCAGAGTTGGACAAGTCATAGGATATCAGGAGTGAATGCTTAATTAGTTCTATTTACTGTCTGCCTTTGAGGACCCATTCCACTTGAAAAATAAATCCAAATCACATGTTTTCTTTTCTTTAAATAGATCCTTAAAAGTTTTGCAGTTTCAGAAGAAGTGAAGACTTCAGTAATCTTTAGGTAACATGACATAGTGGAAGAAGTAGGATTTGGAGTGACTGGGATGCAAGTCCTGACCCTGCAGTTTGCTAGCTGTGTGACTTTGAGTAAATCATGTCACTTCACTGTGTCTCAGTTTCCACATCTGTCAAATTGAAATGTCAACCAGATTTTCCACGCGTGGGATAACCAAATGTAAAAGTGTTTTTTAAAAATGTAGGCTCTAATAGCAATATTAGTTGTTACCTTTATTCCTCTTTTTGTTAACTGAGAGTGCTTTTTGGAAGGCTTTCCCCTTCACTTACTTAGATGGAGGATAGCATGGCTAACTGAGCAAGGCCAACTCTTTAACATTAGAGTACTGAAAACTCTTTAACTGCCAAATTAACTTTACATTTTCTGATTTAGGGGAAGATGGAAGTCTTGGAAAAAATAGGAGAACTAGAGAGAAATTGTAGCCAGAGCAGAATTTGGTTGACCAAAAGAAGGAGCTTCCTGTATTCAAGGTAAAATAAGCAATGGACCAGGCTACCAAACAAGTTGTCAATGCCCATATTTTCCTCATGATATGTGCAGAAAGGAGAAAAATAGGTTCTTGGTACATATCAATGT
The DNA here is from genome assembly GCF_015220235.1 of Choloepus didactylus. Lineage (NCBI taxonomy): Eukaryota > Metazoa > Chordata > Mammalia > Pilosa > Megalonychidae > Choloepus > Choloepus didactylus. The sequence goes on along the minus strand of NC_051312.1, from coordinate 137,833,693 downwards.
AAATTGCAGAATTTCTGTATGTGAGGAGCATAGGGCTAGGGTTTTGTTTCAACCCTGCTTTAGTGTAGCAAGCATGCTGCTTTAATTTTGATTGTTTGTTTACTTGAGGTGACATTTGGTAACTGATAAAGCTGGTAGCATGCCTAAAGCCCTCCTGAGCTACCTCTTTTTGCTACAGTTGGTGTGATTAAAATATTTTGCTAGAAACTGAATTTGCTAGTGAATTAAATTTTCATTAGGTATTGTCTTTGTGAGAGATATGTGATGGAACAAATTCCAGAACTCAGGAGAATTTAGAGTCACCCATAATTGGGCAGAGGGAGAACAACTAGCATTTCTTGTGCCTACTTTGTACCAAGCATTAAAGTATATTTTTCATTTAATCCCCACAGTTGCCTCTAAGGTAGGTATTACATTGCCATTTTACAAATGCAGCTTTCCCAAGATCCTTTGGCTACTAGGTGGTGAAGGCAGGGCTAGAACTCGGGTCTATGAGAGACTAAAGCCCTTTCCATTTTTAGCACATCATGCTTATGGCTTTGGGAATTACATCTACTTCAGTTAACTGTCTAAATGATCCCTCCCTAGCCTTTGCTGTCAGCAACCATAGAGGGGAGATTTTCCTGAAAGAGATATATGTCTCACACTTTCAGCTTAGGGCCCTCCTGGGGGCTTCCGGGGACCCCAGTATTAGCATCCACAATCTTAACATAATTTTTAATTTTCACAAATATCCACCTGGCAACATTTAGCCTTCCCAAGAAAAAAGCTCCAGAAGCACAGGTGTCTGGGGAGCATCTTTTCTGCAGCACTGTCTTGGATTCAGGTGTTGGAATAAATAAGCCCCGTGCACACTGGGCCCTCCCTGGGAGGCTGTTCGCAGGCTCCTTTGTTTGGTTTATGTGTAGCCATCAATGCATCATTCCTTCTGCTTCAGCTGTTTGAGAATCCCATCTTCTCTATTGATTTCCCACAGAACGTTTACTGCTCTCCAAGGTGTGACCTGTACCTCTAGCTAATTTATTTCTGTCATGGCTGTAGGATTTAGGAATGAAGCTGCGGGTGGGAAGGAGTGGGGACTGGAGAGGGGGAGGGGAGAGAGCGATGTGTTCAAGGTGTGGGAAATACATTCAGCATCAGAGCCCCCAACAGGCCCGCCTGCCGCTCTGGAGGGCAGTTCTGTGCACACAGCAAGGAGACTTTGTTTGAAAATCTGCTCAGTAAGATGCAAGCAGCAGCCACGGGGTTTCAGAAGGCCTGGAATTATTGGAGGGCCCCATGGGGATGGAAAGGCAAGGGAAGAATGTGTTTGAAAATAACTCCTTGACTGTTGAGGACCTAGTCACCATATTGAGCAGTATGTGGTAGATTTTTTTTCCTTTTTTAATGAAATGATAGAAAACTCTTCTCAGAGCAGAGGAGTGACTGGTGAAATGATATTTTCTTCCTCATTGTGGGATTTTCGACAACGGGGCATTCTGCATTAGTCCCTGGAACTGTATCTACATTGAGTGATGTGAGATATTAAATCAAACCACTTTAACTCATCTTTCTTACCCTTTATGCTTACAGCATACCAAGTTAGCCTTTCCGTGGTTAGGATTTACTAGATAACTCTTTGAATATTCACTTCGTTTTTTCTATTAAAAAGACTTCTTTACAAATTTGGCAATAAACTTACAGAAGGACGGGTGAAGTTTGGTATTTTTGCCTGGGTAGTGACTCATATTTGTTTAGGATAGATAAGTCATTTTAAAATAGCATTTCAAACTTTTCAAGTTTTTCCCATGTACAATATTTTAACTCATTTCCAAAACAATACTGTGAGGTTCAGTTCACATTTGAAGAAATGCTGGTTCATTAGCCAGTTTGATGCTTAGTCAAGGTAACATGGATTCAAGTCTAGGGCTTCTGATTCCAGATTCAGGTTGCATTACAGACACCCCAATAGTGTAGGGGCCACAATATCTCACCAAGGTCACCACTACTGGTGAGTAAGAGGTGTGAAAGTCAAAGTTTTTCCAGACACTTAGAAAGAAACTAATGGGATGAATCAGAAATGATTAGACTTAGACTTCTAAGCTTCCACTCATATGATTTATGTCCAATGTCAGCCCATGTGAGACATGATAATGCCTGAGAAAGAAGGGTAAAAATTCACTAGTGACCATTTTCTCCCTCTCTTCCACACATCAGCCCTCCAACCCCACCCCACAGATACTCTGCCATCACTTTACAGGGAATAAAATAAATTAAATCATCATGCCTCATGCATTACCATAAATTATAATTTATGTTGGGTTCGGCATTAGAATAGTAATCAGTTGTAAGGCTGGCTGATGGAATTCAAGTATATAAATCCCAGGTCCTCTAAAATCTTCTTCCATTCTCATAGCATGATATATAAGGGGCTCCTATGGTATTAGCAGAAGAGCAAAATGGCGGTAATGGTGGGCCTCCAGTTTCACAGTTGGAGCCTAGTCTGTGTGTCTCGGTCTAACTGTGGGGAAGAGCAGTCCGATCTCAAAGCCCACCGCAGAGCCTGGCAGCTCAGTAAAGAGGCCCAGACTTGGGCCATCCCAGGGTTAGAAATATGTAGCCTGACAGTATTGTGGAAGGGCTTCTTTCCTGGGTAGGTGCTCATAATGAAATGAGAAAGGAATAACCTTGTATATCAATAAAAATGTCCATAGTCTAGGAATAAAACATAACTGGATTTCCCTGAAGTAACTGAAGTTATTTTGGTTTGAAAAGATCTGGACTTTGATAAGAAACACCTATGCTTCCTTTCCTTGTGGCAGACAACATTCCACCACCTCAGAGGTGACCTTTATCACAGGTCTTAGGATTTTCAGAAGAGAGAACTGTGAGCTACAAAATAAGAAATGCTCAGAACAAAGTCATATTCACTTCCATACCAACAGTGTGTGATATTATGTTTGTTCTGTTTCTCTTGCCTGGTATTCAAGTATTTTGTAAACTCTAAAGCACTATGCATATGGAAAGAGTTCTTAAAATTGATTTACAATTGGTCTTCTCTCAATTATTCATGCTATCATAAGGGCTAATATTCCAGAATGTCTCTATTTTACCTCGGAATTTATTTAAGGTTATCCACGGTTTGGAACAACCAACCTACAATTTACAACTACTTAATATTAAACATAAACCATGTCACTGCTCTGTTCTACCTCTCCTCAAATTTAATTTGTAAAAATATCTTGTAATGACTGTTGACTGTGGGTTAATGTGGGGTGGCAGAGAGAACTCCGATACTGGATGGTGAATGGAGAGGAAGAGGGTCCAGTCCTGGCTCTACTATTTACCATCTGTGACCCTGGACAGTTGCTTAAGTTCTTTATATCAGTTTTCTCACTTATACAATGAGGATAATAATAATAATAGTACTCACTTCACAGGGTTGTGGCTAGAAATGCTTTGTAGAATATAACAGGTTATACACAGACAGTTGTCATAGAGACTTTGTGCAATTTTAAAACACCTTTCCGTTTTTTGAACAAATGATTGGTTTCTGAGAGAGGACCCTTAACAGTATGTTAACTGATGGTAGGAAGTTCAATGAATACTGAAGATCCAAAATTGTCGCAAATAATTTAGGCAAAGATAAGAAATAGCTGACTGTATAGGAAGCCTTTCTGACTCTTTGTAGTTTCGTAGTTATTCAGTGAGTTTTGTGAAGAAAGTCTCTACCCACCTTCCACATTTTTCTGTCCCCATTTAACACTTTGGGGTTGTGGAAGGTACCCCCAAGAGTACTCAAGTTTCATTCTTTCATCCATTCAGCCATTTATTCATTCACTGAGTGCCAAGGAGAATGATAATTTCTGTGTGATACAGGGCAGATGGCAGGGAGCTGGCCCTGCTGGGTAACGCTGGCAGGCATGTTTAACCTCTCTGGTCTTGGGAAGGAATTGACTAGATTATCTCTTGAGACTTTTTTTTTTTTTTTTCAGTTTTAAAGTTATTTACTTTAGGTGCATTAATAGAGATTCCATTACTAGAGATTCCTTAGAGAGGTGCATTACTAGGATTCCTTTAAATATTCTGCCAGATAATTCTCAGATTCCTTTACTTTGAATTCATTTATCAAACCTAGCTAGACAGACAGGAAAAATAAATTACACTTTGAATTGGCCTCTTCTTTTTCATTAGACCTTGATAATGAGGAGAACATTCATCTCCATGCATGTGGTAAAACTTCTCTGACCAGGGGAAACTTTCCTTCATGTTTTTTTTTAAAGATTAAAAATGTCCAAAGCATGAAACTCATACACTTCTAAAGTTTGCAAAGCATCAAAAACGATTTTTATCTTTAATTACACGTAATAGAAAATAGACACTGTGATAACTTAATAGCCCATCAGAACACTATATTCAAGGGTCATTTAGCATTTCCCTGATAAATTGCTATTTTTAGAAGCTTATGTAACTAAACAAAGAATGTGTTCTTGGCTATGGCTATGAAGACAAGGTATTATAATGGGAGGCACAAAGGAATCTGAGCAGCTCCTGAGAGTCAGAGCCAATTGCAGAGGACATTTTACAGAGCACTCTTTCTTTTTAGTCTCCATTTTCTACAATCAGGATAATGTACTGCATTTCAGAGCCATTTTCATTTTTGAAGTGCTCTTTCATCATTAGCCAATAAATACTCATCAATGAATTTTCCTTGTCTGGAAGTTGGAGGAAAAAGAAAGGTAATCGCTTTCTATTTCGTAAGTAATATGGAAGCCCAGAGGGATTCCTCTCTTGCGTTTCTGGTGGAAACAAGAAATCAATTATACCTACCCATTCGAAAGGACCGAAGACGACCATGCTTTCCATACGGGCACCTGCGAATTTGCATCAGATATTAATGACCTTCAGTAACAAGCCAACCATTGTAGCAGAAAGAACGTCTGTCTCCCATTACCAACCTCTGTACTGTTTAGTGTCTTCTTAGGACAGTTACCTGGAAAAATGCTTTAGGGGCCCCTCATCAGGGAGCTGAGTGTGATAGATTGGGCTGGGAAAGAGTGTCTGAGGATGTGGCTCCAGTGGAGTGCACACCTCTATTTTTCAGGGTGAAAAATTTACAGTTTTGGAATTTTCTATTCTTTTGTGCTTCCCGTGCTTCTTCTCTCTAACATCGTCTTAGTTCTATTTACGTTTGGCTGAAAGTTTCACGATTTCTGCTGCAGTGAGTGGTGCTACACATACTTCATAAGCTGATCCTAGACTGTTCTACCTGCACTTCAGTTTTGAGGAAGACAATTTGACTTATAGTGTGAGCCCTGTTTTGCTGCATTTTTGTTTCTGTTAGTGCTATCCAATAGACATGTGATGTGATCACAAATGCAAGTCACATATGTGATTTTAAAGTTTCTAGTAACCATATTTAAAAAGTAAAAGTAAACAGGTGAAACTAATTTTAACAATATATTCTATTTAACCCAACATTTCCCAAATATTATCACTTCAACACAATCAACATAAAAAGTACCAGTGAGATATTTCCCATTCTTTTTTTCATCCTAAGACTTCAAATTTTGATGTGTATAACACATCTCAATTCAGATTAGCCACCATTCAAGTGCCCAGTAGCCTCACTTCATATGACCAGTGGCTACAGTGTTAGGTTATAGTCAGGGTAGACTCAATGTTTTAACAAACATTTTTAAATTAAAAAGCATTTCTGAACGCTTTATCACAAAGTCAAATTCTGATGCAAATTGCAATAAGTTTTCTCTGCAAGGTTTTCTCTTTACCAAGTAAATTAGCTCTCCCCACCCTGCCCCCACTGGGAAATGGGGAATGTTAGTTTAGGGGGGTCCAGCATTTACCAGCAGGAAAAGGTTGATAGGTATTTTCTCATCCCTACCGTTACCCTGGTGGCTACTCTTTGTGCTCAAACTGACAGAAAGTGTGAGTGAATTAGGCCCTCCCTCCCGCCTTACTCCATAATTTGCTGCACCTTCAGTTCAGATTTACCTGGGAACCAAGAGATGATTATCTCATAGACTGTTGATTTCAGATAGTGGTTTAACTGGTTATGTTTGATTTGAGCCCAAATCCTACAATAGTGTGCCTTGTAAATGGTTTCCACGCACTCTTAGTTTTTGGTGCCATCATCTTCCAAAATAATCTTTTGTGCTTCTTTTTATGTGGTTGTGTTCTCATGAGGAAAAAGGATAGATTTTATACTTGGAGCTTCTCATCTCAGCTCAACCGAAGCGAAGAAGGTCTACTGGCCAGTGGCCATAATCAAAAGTAGTCAGAGACAAGTTAGTCTCAAAACACCTCCCAAAGGCTTTGCATCCCATTCTTTGTCTAAATTTAGACTGAGTTTTTAATTTTAACTTTATATTGTAGTAACATATCTACAACTCAAAATTTTCCATTTTAATTACTTTCAAGTATACAATTCAGTGGTATTCATTACATTCCCAATACTATGCTACCACCGCCAATATCCATTAAGCCAAAAGTTTTCATCAACTCAAACAGGAACTCTATACCCATTAAACAATAACTCCCCCTTTATCTCACCTCCTATCCCCTGGTAACCTGTAATCTTTATCTGTCTCTATGGATTTGTTTATTCTAAGTATTTCATATAAGTGAAATCATGCAATATTTGTCTTTTTGTTTCTGGCTTATTTTGCTCAACATGATGTCTTCAAGATATATCCATGTTGTAGCATGCATCAGAACTTCATTCCTTTTTACAACTAATATTCCATTGCATATATATACCACATTATGTTTATACGTTCGTCTCTTTGTGGACATTTAGGTTGTTTGCTCCTTTTGGCTATTGTAAATAATGCTGCTATGAATACTGATGTACAAATAACTGTTTGAGTCCCTGTTTTCAGTTCTTTGGGATATATACCAAGAAGTGAGATTGCTGAGTCCTATGCTTCAACTTTTTGATTTGCATAGCAGTTGCACTATTTTACAATCCCACCAATAATGTATAAAGATTGCAATTTCTCTGTATCCTTGCAAACACTTTTTATTTTTTAATCACAATCATCCTAGTGTGTGTGAAGTGCTATTTCATTGTGGTTTTCATTTGCATTTCCCTGACGATCAGTTATGTTAAGCATCTTTTCCTTTGCTTATTGGCCATTCCTATATCTTCTCTGGAGAACCTTTGCCAATTTTGCATTGGGTTATTTGTCTTTTTGTTGTTCAGTTGTAGCAGTTCTTTATATATTCTGGATATTAAACCCTTTTCAGATATATGATTGGCAATAATTTTTTTCCATTCTGTAAGTTGTCTTTTCACTTTCTTGATAATTTCCTTTGATATACAAAAGTTTTTAATTTTGATGAAGTTCATTTTATCTAATTTTTCTTTTGTTGCTCATACTTTTGTTGTCATACCTAAGAAATAACTGCCAAATCCAGGGTTATGGAAGTTTCCCCATGTTTTCTTCTAAGAGTTTTATGGTTTTAGCTGTTATGTTTACATCTTTGATCCTTTTAGAATTAATTTTTATATACGGTATGAGGTCAGGGTGCACTTTCATTCATTTGCATGGAGGTATCCAGTTTTCCCAGCACCATTTGTCAAAGAGACTATTCTTTCCCCATTGAATGGACTTGACAGGCTGTCAACCCTCTGCCCAAGGTTTCTACCATCAGTTCAGTTCCATTTCACTGTTCCAGTCCACCTTTCTGCTCCATCTTTCTGCACTGGGTCAGTTTTGCAGTTCTTTTCCCTTTTTCCACACAGTTTCTCTGCCCTGGGTAAATTCTGAGTTAGGGGACCCAGCCACACTTTCTGAGTCAGTCTTCCATAGAGCCAGTTGGGGCTAATGTACAAAGGCACCCAATATTTTTGTTTAAATGTGCCAGTAATTAGATCCCAGGGATCCTCACTTTAATAAGCATGAGTTACCAAGCTGCAAACATGGGAAGGGAAGGGACCCAGACAAGTAAACTCATCCCATGGCTCTCCTACGTTTTTAGGTCCTCTCCTACCCTCGCCCTGAGTCAATATTTGTTGAGTTGTTGTCTGGCCTCAATTGTCTTCCAGAGTTTAGGGAAAGTTTATTCTGAAAGATACTGTCCATTTTTTTTGCTATTTTTAAGTGGGAGGGACATTCATCATGGGCGTCTTACTTCATCATCTTGCTGATGTCACCTCTAAGACCAATCTCCATTTGGTTTATCAGGCATTGCATCAATTGGAACATTAGTCGTTGGCACTTCCACACATCTACAAGGGATTATAATTAATGTTGATAATCTTTAAACATCAACCATGAGCAAAGCACTGTGGTAGGTGCTGTGAGAGATGCAAAAGAAAACTGCCATCTCCCACTGCCCAAGGAGTAAGCTGATGGTGAAGACAAGTGCCCATATGCATATAGTCGGGGTTCTAAGGTATTAGAAAAGAGATATCAACAGGATACCTGGGTGACTATGAAGCACTGCAAGACAAAGTGAACAAAAATATTTGCCAAAAATACGTCAGGGGATTTTTTAGGTGCCAGAGGCAATTATGGTGAAGACATAGTTTCTCTTTTTGGGGAGCCCATAATCTACTGTAAGAGGTAAATAAAGAAACAACCAAGTGCAATGCCATGTGAGATATGATGTAATGAAGAAACAGACAAAGCCACAGAAACTCCGGAAGGAGGAAGGAGAGACGTAAGTCCTCCAGGCCATGTCAGGGTCAGCTCTTCAGAGGCAATGATGATTGGGCTAGGTTTTAGACTGGGAGCTCAGCAGCATTTGTTGTAAAGGAGTGTTATGGATTAAATCACACCCCCTACAAAGACATGCTCAAGTCTTAAGCCCTGGTCCCATGAGTGAGAACCCATTTGTCAATAAGATCTTCGAAGATCCTACTGAGATGAGGCAAAACTGAATCAGGGTGGGCTTTAATCCAATGTGACTATAGTCCTTATGAGCAGAGGGTGTTTGGGCACAGTCAGTAGTAGAAGGAGACAGATGGAGAGAGATGGCTATGTGATGGGGCAGAGACTGAGTTATGGATTGCCAGCAAGCTACCAACAGGACTACGGATTTCAGGGAAAGCATAGCTCTGCCAATACCTGGATTTTGGACTTCCAGCCTCCAAAACTGTAAGACAATAAATTCCTGATGTATAAGCCAAGCAGTCTGTGGTACTTAGTTACAGCAGCCCTGGTAAACTAAGACAAGCAGGGAGGAAAGGGACCTGGAGGGGAGAGGGGCAGGAGTGAAGGCAAAGATGGTTCTAGAACAAGTGAGCCCCAGAGAAAAATCATTTCTCAGCAAGTTGCAGTCTTCCCAAACCTGATTCTGTCTTATGATACATGATTCAAGTTACCTACCTGTGTTAGGTGTTCTACAGTTCATAAAAGTTACATTGCTAATAATGGATAATTTACTTTTGATTATATTGTTTAAAATGTGTCACATCAACTATTGTTTTAGTTTAATTACTATAATTAGTGAGCCATAATGTCATGGTGGTTAAGAGCTCAGACTCTGGAAACAAGACTGCCAAGACTCGAAACCCAACTCTGACACAAACACCAGGATATTTAGTTGCTCTGTGCCTCAGTTTCCCACTGGTAAAATGGGGAGTAGTAATTGCATCTACTTCAAGGTTATTTATTAGTAATAATGTAAGTTAAGATTTGGAGCTGTTTAGAATAGTGTCAGCATCCTGAATGCTTGCTAAATCCAATAGTTATGTAAAGTTCTAATGGCTAGCCATAGCAAACATCTTTCTGTGTGACTGGCATATGAGCAAAGCACTATTGATTTTTGTCTTTTTTTTTTTTTTGAGAGGCTGAATTTGCTTGTTATCCTACTGGTCTGAAATCAGTTCGGTGATGTGCATTCACATGAATACTGATTGCTGTAGACATCCTTGCAGTAGGATTGTAGAAGTTTACGTTTTATTGTAGAGCCTGCTGTCAATGTCTTTATTTCTTCTAAATATCTAAATTATCTACTTCAAAAACTTGCATAAATATCCAGATATACAAGTCTGTTCTAAAAGTGGCTGAGAATATGTAACCACCAATATTGTGTCGTATATGAAAATAGCAGTTTTGTGACTAAAGTCAAGGCCTCGTCCCATTCAATGATTGATTGTTCTGCATTCTTTTGAACACGTTTTATTAAGAAAAATTTCAAATAGTCATAAAATAAAAACATTAGGATCATGAACCCTCATATACCCATCACTTAAATTTTATTGTTAAGAACATTTTGGTGTATTTACTTGATCCATATTTTTGGTTGAAACATCTTAAAGCAAATCTATGAAATCATGACATTTTACCTCTGAATATTTGATTATAAATTGCAAAAAGATAAGTGTGTTTTCATATAACACCACAGTATCCTACCACTTAACAATAAGATTTCTTTGATATATCAAGTTCACATTCAAATTTCCCCAATTGCTGCCCAAATGGCTTTTTCAGTTACTTTGTTCGAATCAGGGTACAAACAAGATCTATACATGACATTTGGTTCTCTAGTTACTTATATTTCTTTTAATCTAGGTTGGTTCTGTGTCCCTATGTTAGTTTGAGGGGATTTTATTTGCAATGCATTGTTCAAGGTTTGCAAACTAGAGAAGCCTTGTACAGGCCAGTTCTTGGAGGGTTGCCTAATTTACCTTAGGCAGAGGTGATTTTGTCAACAGAGAAAAGTTAAATCATAATTCTCTTCCAACAGGTTTTAATGTCAAGTATATGTATCGAGGCATCGCATGTGGGACTGAAGGCACAAAAAAGAATAAGACATGCTCCCTGGGCTTGGAAATCAGGCAGAGACAAATAAATATTTAACTTTAATAAAGCTATGCAAAAAGCACTCTGGGAGAGCAGAAAGTTATTTAATATTCTCAGGGAAGGAGGTGGGGCTGCGATTATCTCCCTCCCTGATCTGGAATGCTGAGAATCCTTTTTGAAACAGAGTTTGTCAACCAGATGTCGAAAGCATCTGAGACATTTCAGCTATGATATAGTCTGGAGCTCACTGTGGCGTTGCACACATACACACGTACACATTGCAGGGCTGGGAAGGTGATGCAGATGGTTTTAGGAGGAGATTAAATGGCTTGAGATTCCCTTGAACAAGATATAGGAAACCCTGAGACCTTTCTGTAATGCCATCATGAAAGTTCCCACTGTATGACCAGAGAATGAGATCCTGAGGTGGGGAGGAAGGAGTGTGGCTGCCTCCAGGGAACCCATCAGAGTGAGGGGCTGCCGGTTCCCATGTATGGCTTTTCCTTGCAGTGTTGAAATGCACTGGACAACTGCAATGCTGTTAATTTTGCAGCCCAGTTGGAAAGATGCCTAGTGATTAGAGGCAAGAGACTCTGGGGTCTGCCCTCAATCCCGAACATCCTTTTCCTTAGTGACATACTACCAGATGCTCATTCCGTGGTGAACATAAATTGTGTGGCACCTCAAAAAACATGCCGAGCACTGGATAGCACTTGGGATATGGTTAATATCTACCAGGAAGTAACATTCTAAAGAAAGCACATATACAGAAAAGCCAGTTTCTGCCTTAGATCATTGCTTTAGAGATCTCTTTTTCTTCCTAGGTTGGGAGGAGTTCTTGACCAAGGTGATAAGTTTACCAGGAAGAAAGAGAGGAAGACTTGGTCTCAAAATTTGTGTTAGAGAGAAAGTGGGGAGAGAGTGTTCCAAATATAGAGGTGAGCCAAGAGAATGTGGGGAGAAGATGGTGTGGTGGAAGCACACTGGACTTGGGCAGTTCTGGGGTTGAATTTCTGGCTCTTTACTTACCAACTATTTTAATCTGAGCCAGGTGCTAACTTTCCCTGAGATAGGTTTCTTATCTACAAATGTGTCTAATGATGCCTTTTCATATGGTCTGTAATGAAGATGAAATAATAGATGATAGTTCTGAAACTTTCTAGACTTTGCAGTCCCCCATACAAATAGGAAAGGAGTCTTACCTCAGTTTTGCTGTCTTGAGGATGAGGAAATCTGTCTGAATTTTGTTGTTGTTGAGAAGTCAATAGTTATGCGAGTGCTGTGTGGGTTAGAGGGTGGTCTGCGAAGCTATTTGGAACCCAAGATGAAGAATAATTCGAGCACAAGACCACTTATGTATTTATTTCAGGAATAAAGGATGAAGGAAATAATGACAAATTTTTAAAAATGGAACAAGAAACTTTGTCTCAATCTCATTATCGGTGTAGTAGAAGGAAGAAAATTAACCTGACAGTCATTGAGTTAGGCTAAATTCAGTGGCATTGTTAATGATGAGAGTCTCTTCTTCAACATAAAATAAGATTATAATAATGAAAAACTGGCTTATTGAATGTACGTGTGAATTGGATGGATGGCTTATTCTTGTATCAAGAAGGGAGGGCAGTGAACTTGGAGTTATATAGGATGTTGATTATTTGCACAGAAATCATGACTCGAGTGAGAGAAAGAAAGGGGTGATTAAGCTATTTGACCTGAACTTAACGGGGGTCAGAAAAATTCAGGAGGTACTTACGACACATTCTTGAGCTGGAGGAAGGTTGAAGATTATAAAGACAGCTGAATGCCCTGTGGTACCTTAAAACTGAGCTGGGGAACCGATTTTTGTTTTGGTGAGCATTTTGTGCTCAATCTATGATACCTTAAAATACATAGAAATGAAAAGCTTATATTGATGCCAGCTCCCTTCTAGGTTCTAGCTATTTCTGGATGGTCATTAAGTAAACCAAACATATGCCGATGTACTCAATGAAAAACTTCTGCAGTCTTGACTAGAAAGCCATTGAATTAGCGACTGAAGATGGAGAGGAAAGAAAAGATGTGTACTGGGCACACACAGTAACAAAGGATGGCCTGTGTAATATCAACATTTATTTATTTTAATAGTGTTAAGTATATTAATCAATATAAAAGGCAATTTAAAACATTGTGCATATTAGGACCATGTCACATCTCCACCATAAAATTACTATTTCTGTTTCATTAGTAGCATCTATTTTTGTATCACACATTGTATTTACTGAGCATCCACTGCATAGAGACACACTTCTAGGTGTATGTGAAGGAAAGATATTCATTGGCAAATGTCAGCATGAAATCAAGCAAAATAAAAACTGAACAGTAACCAGTGTCTCGATAACTGCTGAAGCATCAGTGGCAAGGGCAGTTTCAGACAAAAAGGAAGAGAAATCACCCAAGTAATTTTTGTTGTGTATCTTCTCTGGCAGTAGGGTTGGTATATATACACTTTGACCTCGCAAGGATTCCAAGTGGTAAGTGATGAAACTATCTAGAGACTTAAGAGATATGATGGGGTCAGCTGTTCCATCCTGTATCTCTAGGATTCAGACCCTTTCTTTAGGTCTCATTGATGGATATGATCCTAAGACTTCTCCCAAATAATATAACCTTCATAAGGACAGGACTGGGTCTACTTGGTTCACAACTGCGTCCATGGTCCCTCCCATTGTGTGTGAAACAGAATGGGTATATGAAAAAGACTTGAACTGAGAACTTTTCGAATACTTACATTCTTTTTAGTAGACAACTCATTCCATGGGGAAGACCCCACACTTGTATTTCCAAGCACACGTGCATATCCACATAGACTCACTTCTTTCCACTTTTTCATCCTCTGATCTTTGTTATCTAGTTTAGAAAAAGAAGTTAGCAAAAATGACATAAATTGAAAATTGTGCTTTCAATGTGCAAAGGTTTTAGGCCTTAAAAGACAGTATATCATCAAAGAAATAAATCCTTTCTTCTGAGACAGCCTAACTTTTTTTCTTTTGGCAAGTTTGCCCTCTGTTTTTGCAACTCTCCCTCTTCCTTAGAGGATTCTTTAAGTTCTATTCATCATCTCATTTACTGAAATGTACCTCATTTGGGAATGAGAAATTTTTGGGCATAGCTGGGAGATTTTAATGGAAATATGAGAGAAGAAATCTCTGACGTATTTAATGCCTTCAGTATGTTCCCATGTATTGAACACGCTCTGATGCATTACCCGAGATTCATAACGACAGATGGGCTAAGAAGAAGGAGGCACGCTCCCCAAAAGGGGATTTCTTCTGAAACCAGCTCTCTTTCCAAGGTGATATGAGCTATTCTTAACAATTGGGGTTCAACACATTCGCCCCCAACAGAAGCGAATTCTGCCAACAGGCTGCCCATGGGAACTTGGCTGCCTAGCATTTTGTTCCAAACAAAAGTCAAGCCAGGCAGTTTGGTCTTAGGCTTAGAGACACCTGGAGCTCAAAGGATGAAAGTCTATTTTCAGCCATGCGGCCGTGGTCAGGTTACTTGACTACTTCAAGCCTGAGATTCTGCAATCAGCACATATTCATTGGTGCCTGACCTCAGGGAGCTGCCATTTATGGTCACATCTCATCCCTGTTGTTCTGTGATGAGTGGCATGGCTTCTGCATCAATGAAGAGCTCCTGTGCCTTCCCTCCCCTTGCAGACTCAGACCTGCTGCTGCTGTCATTCAGCCCTTGTTTCCTTCTCCATTGAACAGATCAATATCCAAACACCATGGAGACTAAGGCTAAACACAAGTTTAATAACCACAGGCAGAACGGAGTTTAAGTCAGCCAAGTGCTTGGGGATAGGCTGGGATCAGACCAGAAAAAAAACCAGTTGAAAACAACTAATAAGCATAGGTTTGCAATGTGTGCTTAGAAGAGATTGAGGGCACAGTCAAGGAAGGTATGCCATGGAGGGTAGGGCACAGAAGTCATGGTAGGCTTGCTAAGGCTGCAAAAAAAGCAAACTCCTATTTGTAGTCATTCTACACTACACTTTCAAAAGAAATTTTGACATCCGGTAAAGCTACATGTTATGGATAGCTGTCTTCTGATTTGCAATTTGCAATAGAAAATGTTTTCCCAGTTCAATGAATATTCTTATTTTTTTAGAGAAACAAGATTCTATTTTTAATTTTCTGCATTTCCAATAGCCCAGTTATTTCCAGTAAAGAATTCTAAATTAACCCAGGAAGGCGTTCCGGGGTTTCTTTCATTGATGGCTATTCTCCTTCAAAGGCATTGTGGCCCCTGAGGAATCATCAGCTGCCTGACACCTGCCACTTCACTTCTCTTAAGGCTCTCTAGCCTCATCTGCAAGGTTAAGGCATTGGTTCCCAAGACCCCGACATTCTCTCCTAGCTCTAACTAACCATGAATCTGGGATTTGGCCCAAGGACGTCTTTACGTAGGTATTTTATCTATCTTGCTAAAATAACAAGCACACTCCCAGATGGGAAAACTATGCTGAAAACGAGAAGTCCCTGCCAGCACAATGTATGGGTGTGGTAAAAACAGGCAACTAGGCTGTGTGGAAGAAAATTTAAAAAAAAAAAAAAAATTAGATTCTGATAAACAGCTCAAGCTCATGGAATGAGGTTAAGAAAGAAAGTGTGTAAAATGTTCCATAGATTCAGATCTGGTATGTCCTGGGTCAGAAAGAGTAGTAAGAAGGAGAAAAAAATCAAGCAAGAGAAGGGAAAAGATGCTGTTAGAATAACTATAGAATAAAACATTGCCCACGACTGTTCAGTTATGTAGATCAAGCCTGTAGTTCATATGGGTGTTTTACAATTTTTTCTTGACCCCATAATACATGGTCAAGTCACATTACTGTCCATCCCGCTCACATCAAAATGAAAATTTGCATTGTCCTGGGATGCATGAATTGCATTTGAGGGAAGTTTGAGTCTCAGACAATTAGGTTAGGTGTGGGCAAAACTAAAAAGGAAAAGAAACTGTTCCTCCAAATTATTTCCACTCTGGATGTGTAAAAAAAGAAAGCTGCAAAGAACACCCAAAATTTCATATTCTCCACCATTATCCCAAAGTTTCCTTGTAGTTTATTTCAGAGTTTGAAAGTGAACAGAAACTATTGCTCACTCCCAGATTCCTTCCTTTAGGGAACCTGACCTCTATCAACACCAGCACAGGGTCTTCATCAAGGGAATGTTCTACCTGCTTAGAATTTGCCAGTTTAGGATCCTCAACCACTCACCATTTCTCAGCCATTGTCCAAATCCTCTTCTCTTCTGGCTTTATGGCCCACATCTAGTGCACTCACCTTGACCTTCTGACTGGACACACTCTTCACTTTCTACGACCTGGGTTTCCTTCTGTCGTTACCTTTGTTTCCCCTCTTCAGTTTGATGACCAGGTTTTCCGGTAATAAGCCCTTCTTTTGCTTCTGGACCCTTCCTCCTCTACAGCTCCCATTCAGGCAGCACTTTACTCCACTCTTCTTGTGTGGATTCAGGAAAGTCTGTAAGTTGTTCCTTAGTCAAGCAAACTGTAGATACTTTTTGAGTTGTGTGTGTATGTTGTGGGTGTATTTAAACACAGCTTCAGGACAGTGACTTCACTCCTGATTCATGGGGGAAAGGCATAGAAGGCTCAGCATGGGGGGGTGAACAGAGCCCTGGGCAAGGGTCAGGAACCTGAATTTTAGACCTGGCTCTGCTAACAGCCATTGCCATGTGACAGGTGATAAGTTGCAGCCTTTCTGTAATCTTAACTACAAAACTACTGCAATGAATCATTTGACTGCTGGAATCTTCTACAGACTTTGTCTATATAAGGCAGATCAGTTCAGCATGAATTTGGGGTAACATATATGTGGAAAATTATTGTAGAATTATAGAGATATAATTGTAGAGATATTATCGGGTCTCTCAACTGCATTCACTTCGAAGGAATTGTGGTACATGTTCATGGACAGTGAGCAAAGGGAGAGAAAGAATTGCCAGAGGAAATATATCACTATATATTACCTAAGATATTCTGCTTCTATGGTCAAATGGCTTCCTGAGAAAATATTCTTCCTGTAGCATTTGATTGGCATAAGCCATATCTTTTGTTTAAGATGCTTTCTTCTTCTCACATAAACCACTTAACTGTCATAGTTTATCCTTCCAGGGGTAGCCAAATATAAAGCTGGCTGTCAGCCAGTTTGCTAAGTCCTTGGGGATAATACCTTATTGTCTATAAACAGCCTTGTTTTAAAGTCTCTCTATTCAACTCTGGTACCACTTGTGATGCGGAAGATATTTATGAGACTCTGAAAAAAAGGTCATATGTTGGGTGTCAGCTGCACTGAGTAGCCTTAGTAATTTTCCTTTTCTGTTCAACAGCTCTTTGTTGCTGTAGATGACCAAAACATTGAATGCCCTTTCATTATTCGCTGAAAAATGTCTGAAGGTTTTGATATGTGACTTGTTGAGTGGTCTTGAATGGCCCACTGCAATCTTAGGTACATCCTGAAAATATAGATAAGTAGTAGGAAAACGTATTTAGTAAAATTTGGTACTTCAAAAGGTACAGAGTAGAAGGCAACAATATTTTGGTGTCTTTAGATTTCTCTAAATGACCTCCATATTTAAGAGGAAAAGCTGCTTTCAACGTCAATGAAAGGGTGATTTTTTTTCATCTTAAAAAGCACATTCAAACCAGCATATTAATGATTTATGAACAAATGAATGAAGAATATAAGGGATTACATTTCTTTTGAACAGTCCAAAGTTGTAAGAAGCTTAGAGAAGAAAGGACTTGGTTCAAGTTAAAGGTCCATTGAACTGATTTATTGAACCCTTCTAAATGGTCTTGGTTGAAAAATTCAAATAGGCACTAAATTTTCTTTATGTCACTAAGCTTTCTAGAAGATGACTTTGAAAGTGGAATGAGCACAGGTTTAACCATAATTTCTAGTGCTTGATAACTCTTGTTGAGGATGTGAATACTACATCCTCAGTGCGAGAAGGAATGTTAACCAGTTAAGCATCACAACACTCCAGGAAAAAAAGGAAGTAGCACATAACCAGTTCCATATTTTGAATCCACTTTTATTCCCTCATGATTCAAAGATTATTTACTGAGTGGCTTCTGTGTGCTAGCACAGGGCTACGTGCTGAAGCTACAGGGGTAAAGAAGGGACATTCCCTGCCTTCAAGGAGCTTACAGTCTATTGTCAGAGGCTGGACAGGGAAACTGAATATTCTAAAATAGTGGCATGACGAGAGAAAAATAGGGCAGTTTTAGAACTCTTGGAACCCAGTTCGGAAGGGAGGGAAAACTTCCTTGGAGAAGGGTGGGATAAAGCTGAGACCTGCATTTTGAGACAGTGTTTCCAGGTGAAAGATGGCAAAGGAGGAAGATTGTTTGTGGCAGAGGGAACCATACGTGGGAAACCTTCTTATGATAGAGAACTAATGTGCCTAGAGTAGAGCACATGAGGGGAGAGATCTCATCTCCGCTACTCTTCAGCTTCATGAAAAGAAAACACTCTGTGCTAGCTCTTTCAGAATGGCTGCTGAGCAATTGTACCCTACTTATAAAAAGTGCCTTCACTTAAAATTCCTGTGCACGTTATTCCATTTGATTTTCACATTAAACCTGTGAAATAGATATCGTTAGCCCTATTTTTTATGAATGAGGACATTGAGACCCAGAGAAGTGGTGACTTCCCCAAGTCTCAAAGAAATTTCCTTTCTCCTCCTCCTCCCTGTCATCATCTTCTTCTTCTTCATCTTCATGATAATGGTTGCCATTTGCTGAGCCTCTACCATGGGCCAGACACTCCCAGACACTGTACAAAGGTGTTGCCATTTAGTCCTTTTAGGATTATGATAATCTATAGCAAAAAGAATCCATGTTCTTTCCATTCCACACTGTCTCCCTTTTCACGCAGAACAGAGCTCGAACCCTGGGGACAGGGGACGTTGCTTAATAACAGTTCCTTTTACGTGAAGACAACTGACTTATTTTATCTTTTGGACACAGTGAATTGTGTAACAGATCAGGTTTTCCTCTTTGAATGGCTGCCAGCCAGTTTAGAGCTAAATTTGTGCCCTCTCTCAACCCTTGTAAATTTATAGGTCTTTATGTATTTCTATTTTAGCCCCATTCCAATCTCCGTTTTATGGTGTTATCCTTCTTTCTTTTTCTCTCCTCCATCTAGTTCATCTTATCATTTCTGAAATAAAGCAGGATATTAATAGTTAAAATGTAATTAAATAACCTGAGCACAGCATGGAATTTGAGCATTTTCTTTGCTTTTCTCCACTGCTGTGGGGATAAATTTTCCCTCCTCAGTCCACTTATTTCCCCCCAGTCTTCCTTTGGACTTGGGCTCTTATGATTAGACTATCCAGGGTTTAGGATACTCTGTGAGTATATGGCAGAGGTTTGGCTTACTATTCTAAAACCTTTGCCCATAACCTTAGTCTTAGCCCCATGTTTCTTTCCGTTTGAGCTCACTCTTCAGTCACTTTCCAGGATTGCTTTGTTGTGTCCTCAGAAATTAGAAGTCTTTATTTTTCTTTTTCTTTCTTTCTTTCTTTCTTCCTTCCTTCCTTCCTTCCTTTCTTTCTTTCTTTCTTTCTTTCTTTCTTTCTTTCTTTCTTTCTTTCTTTTTCTCTCTCTTTCTCTCTTTCTTTCTTTCTCTTTCTTTCTTTCTTTCTTTCTTTCTTTCTTTCCTTCCTTCCTTCCTTCCTTCCTTCCTTCCTTCAAGAGAAGCTTAGGGAGGAACTCAAAGCTGTGGAAATACTGTATTCTTTCCTCCCAGAAAGATGTACCTATGACTTATTGTAATTTAGGGGGAAGTGATAGGATTAGATTTAGAAATCTCTCCATAAGTGGAGCATCAAAAATATGTTGTCTCTTCTATAAAACAGGGGATTTCTTGTATTTCTTAGAGACGTTTATTTGAATATGCCAAATAACATCATTGGGGAGAAGGGCATGATGATGGCTAGTTTTATGTGTCAACTTGGCTAGGCTACAGTACCCAGCTATTCAATCAAACACTAATCTAGGTGGGTGTTGCTATGAAGATATTTTGTAGATGTGGTTAGCATCTGCAACCAGCTCACTTTACTAAAGGAGATTATTTTTGATCATGTGGGTGGACCCTATCCAATCAGTTGAAAGGTCTTCAAAGCAAACACTGATGTTTCCCTGAAGGAGAAGAAATTCTTCAAGATTACAGCATCAGGTCCTACCCAAGAATTTCCAGCCTATTGGCCTACCCTACAAATGTTGGGCTTGTTAGTCCCTGCAATCATATAAACCAATTCCTTGAAATAAATATCTTTATCTCATTGTATATGTATATAACATGTATGTTGGTTCTTTTTCTTTGGAGAACACTGACTGAAACAAGCAATTTAGTAATTATCAAGAGCTGGGAACTTGAGTTAGATCTGCCACTAACTTCTTGACTTCAGGTGGATAACTTCATTGTGCCATTTCCTTATCTTAACTGATTAAAAGAGGATTCTGCTCCTTCTTCGACTCATTCGTAAGTATTAATGTGCAGACCCGTGGAATTGCTTGGTAAAATGCCTGATGCTCAATAAGTGCTAGTTATTATCATTAGTCTAGTTTCTGCTTGGCCTTTGAATCTCAGCTTAGTTGTTACACCTTCCAGAAAGATTATTAATAGAAATAATAATTATTATAATAACCACCAAGGTAACCATATCTATAGAGGTCCAGTGTTTTTGTTACTTCTTGCTGTAATATTGCCATTTGCAAACCTCACTTCAACTCTAATGCTCCTAATCTCTCTTCCCTGGTTTTATTTTCTCTATGCACTTCTCACCATCAGATTTACTGTACATTTAACTTCTTTATTTGTCTATTGTTTGTCTCTTCTTTGCTGGAATTTACACTAGAAGTGGGCAGATTGTGTGCATGTGCATTTTTGTGGGTTGTTCACAGTACAATAATCCCTTGTATCTAGAACATTGACTGGCCTGTGGTAGTCACTCAAACCTATATTGAATCAATGAATGATCTTCAAACATCATCAAAATTTCATTAATATGGTTCTGATGATACTTGAAAAAGAAAGGGTACTTGTTTGGCTGAGGGCAAAAGCTCTTCCCTGTGGAAGTGGGTCCTTGAAAGGCCAAGGGAATATATAGATTGAATAACCCTGTAAAGTGGTTCATTGCTCAGAATTCTGTTATACATTAGTGCCAGTCCTTTTATCACCAGTGAATGGAGTACCTACTGAGAGCTAGGGAGAGACCAAATAGAAAACCTCTAACATGCCTTCATAACATGAATTTTTTTCTGTTTATGGACAAGGGTATTTTGGCAGAATCAAGAAATATGATAGAATATGTTGAAATTTAAAGATTTGTAGATGTCAAGTATTTTTCTTGTG
The DNA here is from genome assembly GCF_015220235.1 of Choloepus didactylus. Taxonomy (NCBI): domain Eukaryota; kingdom Metazoa; phylum Chordata; class Mammalia; order Pilosa; family Megalonychidae; genus Choloepus; species Choloepus didactylus. The sequence goes on along the minus strand of NC_051312.1, from coordinate 137,812,513 downwards.
CACTCTGATCCTTCAGAGGTCGTAGAAGTTGACCATTTTGCATCCACATACCATGATAGTCAAAAACAATCTCAGTCTTGGTGGACAGAGAATTCTAAGATAAAATTCAGCTCAACAAATATTCACATAACACGTAAGATAGGCAAGGAATCTGCAAGGTGCTACAGGGAACAAAAAGATGATAAAACCCTGGACTTAGATGCTAACAATCAAGTAGAGAGAATGAAACAAATATCAACATCCAATGTTAAAAGCAGACAAGAAACTTATTTACTTGTCTCTCCCCTTTAAGATAATATTAATTCTTCTGATTATCTTAATGAAAAGCTTTGCAAAGATGCTTCTTTCTTTATACAAAGTATTAATTGAAGACCATTCCCTACCTGTCACAGATAAAGATGAATATTTTTACATTCCTTGGGCTTCCCAATTTCAGTAAGGATGGGAAATGCTAAGTATGGAATACTTCTTCTGTAGCAGATAATATGTTAGGCACATCTTGTCCATTATTTCATTTAGTCCCTATAATTTCACTGTGAGCCTGATATAATTAGGTCTACTTCATAGCTAAAGAAGCTGAAGCAAAAAGAGTTTAAGTAATTTGCCCAAAGCTATGCAGTTACCAAATTCAATTAGTAAATGGCAAGTAGATTCCCAAAACTTTTCTGTGGCTAAAACCCCAAGTTTTTTTTTTTTTTTTTTTTTTTTTTTTTCTTATTTATACCATAATACATTGGCTGTAGAGGCTCTCCTCTCTGAGAAGTAAGAGTAATATTATGGCATCAATTTTCCTGGTTCATGTGAGAATATCACCATACACTATTATGTACCTGCTTTAACCTCTAGTTAATCTTACTTGGATGGATGAGGTTTTTGAGCATAAGGTTTCAGTTGAGTTATTCATGTAGGAGCTGAGTTACTAAGAAGCTTCTTAAATGTAAACTGCAAGCTGGTTGAGAAATAGCAAAAAGACAAGTTGTAACCAGTGAAGAATGCCATTTCATGACCGTTGGGACCCACCAGTTACCCCTTGGTGGAAATTGCCACAGAAATTAACAAGATGAAAAGAAAGAGCATCATCGTGATGGAGCATTGTTTGGTTTGCGGGCCTGTTTGTGCTCAGAGCAGTTAATAAAATAAATAAACTTTTTTGGTCAACATATGTTTCAGATTGCATCCTGAAAGAAGTGTATGTAGTACAACAAAAACTCATTAATTTGAATCAATTTGTGGGAAGGTCAGTTTAAATTAATAAGAAACTTAAACTAAAGGAGCGATTTCAAAGAAATATGCTCCTGTTATTTACAAGAAACTTGCACCAGATACCTAAAAGTTGAAGGGCTCAAGAGGTCCTCTGACTCTTGGGTGGTGTGTGATGAAAGTGTCTTTTCACAGAAAAGCCTCTGAGACCCATGGAGATTAAGTGATTTTCCCGAGAGTCATAGCTGGTAAATAGCCTGAGAAATGTCAGAATCTATTCTTTCCAGGAGAACACTCTTCTACCCGCCATGCTATATTCAGATTTAATAAAGCGTTGTCATTTATAAGCTTCCTGTAACTTTTCATGAGTGGGTATAGATATTTTTAAATATGACATTTATTTGTATGTAAGTGGGTGCATTCAAAAAAATTTAAACTTATTTTTTTTCTTTGTTGGTATTAACTTACTTTTTAAAGAGAATTGGCAGTACAAAAGTAAGCTTAGCTGTCTGGTTTGAATTATCTAGAATTCTGAATTAATGTGACCCAAATTAATGAAATTTTACTTTGACTCTTTTAAAAGAGGTTGGTATCTCCATGTTCTGTTTGATATTATCCTAAATTTAAGAGAGGTTTCAAATAATGCTTTGGAAATTAATTTTCCATGTCCCCAACAAAATTCTTGTCTTCTCCTGTATTGCTTACACAACCCATGACCTTCTAAAGAATATTCACATAGTATATTCTTACAGAATTGGGGATTCATTTACAGCAAGTATGTTTTTATTTTTTAAAAGATTTTCTGTTTGCCTCTTATTCTTTTTGCACTGCTTTGTTTGAAATCAAGAAAAAAGAATTACTAGCTATAAATGTCACTTTGTAACAAGACCTGTTCAACTGAGTTGAACAATCCCAATTGTGTCATCTTTTTGAAGCTATGTTCATCTAAGGAAGGAAGCACATAGAGCCTAAGATCACAGCAAATAAACTGACTTTCTCTTAACTTCTTCTGTAAAGGGCTATTAAACCAAGACCAATGCCCAGCTCTTGGGCATTGCTTAGATACCATTTTTGCAAAATGCCTCATGCTGACCTGGATCACATTTTAAAAACTTTTTCAGCTCTAGAAAGATGTTTATGATGCATTGCTCTTTAGTTTCAAGGATTCCATTTCAGCTAGCAAAAATTGTTTATGCTTTATGTGATCTATCTTATGGTTGTCATTTTGGGAGCTTGAACCTATGGAGAATCTGGGCCAATGAAAGCACACAAACCCACAATCTTTTTGAATCTAGGGGGTGCCTGAAACTTTCATGTATCCTTATGTGGATTGGAAGCCAAGTTGTGGCTCAGCAAAATCTGATTTAACTCTCCCTGGACTCCTCTAGAGAAAATGTCAATAGACCGACTGGGTTCCTGGGATTTTGTAAATGCACATTTCCCCCTGATACGAAGTGCAGATGATGGAAAGCAGCCCCTGTGAGGCGATCGTTTTCTCAGTCTGTGTTTTCTTTGGCTTGGGGATGCAACACAGACATCCCTCTGTCCTTGGATAGTGGGTCTTACGCACGTACCACTTGGCTCCCAGGCCTACATTTATGGAAAAAAAAAGTTCCTAAAGAAATAGACTGGAATTGAGCAAGATCAAGTATTCACTTGTGGGTTTCTGCAAAAGCTGCTGTGCTATTTTGAATGTATTATGTCCCCCCAAATGCCATTATCTTTGATGTAATCTTGTGTGGGCAGACGTTTTGGTGCTGATTAGATTTGCATGGAAATGCACCCCACCCAGCTGTGGGTGATGACTCTGATGAGATATTTCCATGGAGGCATGGCCCCACCCATTTAGGGTGGGCCTTGATCAGTGGAGCCATATAAATGAGCTGATGGGCAGAGGGAACTCAATGCAGCTGTGAGTGACATTTTGAAGAGGAGCTACAGACAAGAGGGACACTTTGAAGAAAGCACAGGAGCTGCAGATGAGAGACATTTTGAAGACGGCCAGTGAAAGCAGACTGTTGCTCTGGAGATGCTAAGAGAGGACGAATACCCCAAGTGCAACTAAGGGTGACATTTTTGAGGAGCTGCAGCCTGGAGAGGAACGTCCTAGGAGAAAGCCATTTTGAAACCAGAACTTTGGAGCAGACACCAGCCATGTGCCTTCCCAGCTAACAGAGGTCTTCCGGACGCCATCAGGCATCCTCCAGTGAAGGTACCTGACTGCTGATGTGTTACCTTGGACACTTTATGGCCTTAAGACTATAACTGTGTAACCAAATAACCCCCTTTTATAAAAGCCAGTCCATCTCTGGTGTTTTGCATTCCGGCAGCATTAGCAAACTAGAACAGTTGCCTTCTTGATTTTCTCCTTCACTAGCTTGTGGAGATGTCTCAGGGCTGCCTCATCTAGAGAGATTCGCGCATTAAAACCAAAAATTTATAATGCACGTCCCTCCCTGTTCTCCTGGGGTTTTCAACACACAGGCAATCTTATTTGCTTTCCCTAACATTCATCTCCCTGCCTTCTGCCTGCGTCACGATGGTCTTAGGTTTGCTTCCAGATATTCAAGCCACTATTTAGGAAATTCCGGGAACTTCAAATGATTGCAGGTAGCATGCAAGTGTTTGCCCTCGTTGGTTACCTGATTTTGCCATATCCTTTAAGGACTAGATGTTAACTCTACTTCCTAAATACCACTTCTGCTACTCCTATTGCCCATGCCTTCTCATCAAAACTTTTGATAACTTCCTTAAATTTCTGCCTCCAGACTTGATCCCTTTTCATTCATTCTTCACATTCTAGCCAGAATTATTTTTCTAAAACACAGCTCTGAATGTGCCATTGTCTTGCTTTGTATCCTCTCATGGCCTCATGTCCTTTTCAGAAACAAGTCCTAACACTTTAGCATGGACAATGAGGTCCCTTCTCATTACTTTCCTGTTTCCTCTCATTTATCCAAATTCACCATTATTCCAGCCCTATCTAAATTACCTGGGAATTTCTTAAAACACCCTCTGCCATTTCCTGCCTTAGTATCTTTACATATATTCTCTCTCTCTCTTCTTTACAAAATATTCACACACCTTTCGTCTGTCCTTTCCTACTCATTGCTTTCAAGACAGCTCAAGGATCCAGCCTTCTCTAAGCCTTCCCTGACTCCCCCGGGACAGTTTGTTGCTATTTTGTCAGCATTCTCATGGCCCTTTCAAAGGCAAAGACTTGTCTTTTTCACCTTGGTATCTTGATGCTTAATATAGGGTCAGGCATGTAATAAATTATAATATTTGATTAATAAAAATATGCATCAAGAGACAGGTTGGTATTAGTTCTCCCCAGTCCATTTGGAGATGAATAAGGTAAAAGAGGAATGAAGTAAGATATTCTGACACCAACTCCTTTTGATTTTTTCTCCACTTCCATCACTACTAGTTGAGATCTTGTTACTTTAGGACCCCTGAAGTGGCCTCCTCTAGATTTCTACCAAATCACTCTGTCCTCCATCCTATAACATTATTGTCTTCCTAAAATTACATTTTATTACTACTGATACTTAAGGCTTCACAATCTGGCCACGACCTTATTTTAACAACTTTGTCTAACCGCTACTCCCCCAAACAAAAACTTTGTGCTGAATCATCTGAAGTGTTTACTATAGCCAAATACCCAGTGGTTGCCCACTACCTATGCCTTTGCCCACCAACCTCGGACAGTGCCATTCTTTATTTCTATTCTCAGTACTATCACTCTTTTCCTCCATGTCCTTTTTACTCTCGCATTATTCTTGTTCACATCCATGTTGTGATTCCTTCTGTAACACACCTTTCAGAAGTAATTCTACCATGTCTAATTCATGTCCTACAACACTTAGGTGATTTATGCTACTTCTTTGAACTTGTCAAATACTGCATTGTATTGAAGAAGACAGAGCATTAGGGTTCCACTTCTGGCTTCACCATTTATGAGCAATGGGGACCTAACTTTTTCACCTTTGGGAAAGGAATGATGATACCTCTCTAAACTTTATTATACTATGGTAAAGATCAAATGTGAAAATGGTATTTGTGTGAAAGTGCTATAAACTATAAAGAGGCTCTTGCTGTATTTCATCTTTTACATTAGATTGTAAGTCTTATGAAAGTACACTAGTGCTTTCTCTTTGTGTTTTGCATGGCTTGAAACATGATATCTTGTACATAACACATGCTCGGGAAATATGTGTTGAAAGAATGCAGAATTATCTACCCAGGAAGGAGAGTGAACCAGATAGTTGTTCTCTTAGGGTTGTGGTTGTTGAGAAATAAGACTAGGAATCCTCTAGAAATTTGAGATTATGGAAATTCTCTGACACTCTCCTTTCAAGCTTCTCCTTCCCTCAAGCTCCCTAACATGCTCACACTCATACCTACTCACTCCCTGCTCTGCCCTGTTTCCACTGTGTTTTAGGAAGTAAGTAGGAGAACCACAAACTTCTGACACTCATTTTGTTCCAGTCCTTTTGCCTGGGTGAACCACTGGATCCATTGTGCAAGGCAAAGACCTGGAGCATCTTTTGGCACTGAGCATTGTTATCTTAGTTATGACAAAATGACAAGGGCTGGAAAACCATTTCCTAATGTATTAGGAGTTAGAATGTGGAGACAAATAGTTCTATGCCTTTTGGTGGTTAGTGTTTTATTAAAATCACCATCTAAAACATGTCCTCTACTGCACACCACTACAAAGGTTAAAGAATAGTTTTGGACATTGCTATGAAAATGAAGTGGTTTTCAGCATGAAGAGCCAGTGGTGCGCCTGGTACAAGGGATGCAGCTGAAACCCCTACCTAAGAGCTCTGCAAGTTTTACTTTGTGGAATACCTGACCCAGGTGTCCAGGTGTCACTTCAGTGCCGTAAATATTGGAGCTTGAGGCAACAAAAGGAAAACTAAGTAATACTGACCCTGACTTTATTTATAATTTTGGTATTTTGTTCCTTGTGGCTTTTTTTACATTGATTTTGATTTTTTAAGATATTGCATTGAAATATTACTTATCTTGCTTAATGAGTTTTTTGGCTTGGCCTTAAAATGAGGTCAGAGCTTCACTCATCTCACTCAAGTCCTAACCCTAATTCATTTGTCTTTAGTGAGTGTCTGTATATGTGTGTCTCTGTGTGTCTGTTGATGGTGGTGGTGGTGGTGGGGTCCTGTAACAAATGAAATAGTTGAAAAAGTTTGTCTCAATTATCAGAAAAAGTGTATGCTCCCTTGAGGAAGCATAGATTAAGAAGACAGTGAACACATACCATCTAACCTGAAAAATCAGAGCATAATCGTCATCCCTATAATATCAACTTTTTGTGACTGGTTGCTTTGAAAATCTAACTAGGTGTTTTCTAGACTGCTGTAGTCACATATGGTGACTTCCTTCTGGGAATTTACATCTAGCAGGATGTATGAAGGGGACATTTAGATCAGTTGACATTCAGTGAGCACCCACGTTGTTCTAGATGCTTGATGAGGCAGGTTTATGTGCTTTGTCCTGTTTCATCTTTCTCATAGCAAATCTGCATGACAAATTATACCTGTTTTCATATGAGGAAATGAGACAGCAAGATAAAGCAGTAGCACCAGAGTCATACGTACAGCTAGTGAGCAGAGAGCTGGGATGTGAGCCCCCAATATCCTAATGCCAAGTTGAGTGCTTTTCCACAATTCTAAGAATTGCTTCAGATAAGGAAGGAATGCACCTTGCCCAAATATGCATGAATACAAAAGGGGAATGTGTTGATGGGCCTCTAACAAATGGAGTAATTTTCAGAACTTCATTTTTAGATAAAGCATGATTGGGGCAAGTTGCTGATTCCAACAACGTTTCATGGATGAGGGTTGAGGGGAGTCTTAGAAGTCATTTCAGTGGCTTCTTAGTAGACGAAAGATGGACTGGGATTTGGGAGTTGCCCAGGCACGTGATGAGATCTGAGGAATGTGGAAGAGTATGAAAACAAGTTAACTTGTTGGGAAACTCCCAATACAAATCACCATATAGTCTTCTATGAGAGCTGTTGAATTAGCGGCACAAAAAAATGACAAAAACAGAACTCTTTTCAATAGAATCAAATTTATGTTTGTCTTATTTGGATGTTTTCTTTACTTCCTTAACAATGAATCTAAAGTAGATAATGACAGCAGTTTGCATTTATGAAGCACTTCCTATGCATCAGGCCTGGTGCTAACTACTTTATATCCATTAATTCATTTAATTCTCACCGTAAGTCTATAAAAGTCAGTTCCATTATTCTGCCCACTTCACCTATAAGGAAATTCCACACCTAGAGAGGAGAAGTAACTTGACCAAAATTGGACAGCAGTGTGTGCTGGAGTGAAATTTGAATCCACACCTATTGAATTTCAGAGTCCAGATTCTTTTTCTTTAAATTCAGTTTTATTGAGATACATTCACATACCATACAGTTATCCACAGTGTATTATCAGTTGTTCACAGTACCATCATATAGTTGTGCATTCATTACCACAATCAGTTTTTGAACATTTTCATTACTCCATAAAATAAAATAAAAATAAGAACAAAAATAAAAGTAAGAAAGAACACCCAAATCATTCCATTCCTCCCAACCAACCCTACTTTTCATTTAATTTTTGTCCTCATTTTTCTACTTATCTGTCCATACACTGGATAAAGGGAGTGTGAGCCACAGGTTTTCACAATCACATGGTCACACCATGTAAGCTACACGGTTATGCAATTGTCTTCAAGAATTAAGACTACTGGGTTGCAGTTTGACAGTTTCAGGTATTTCCTTCTAGCTATTCCAATACACTAAAAACTAAAAAGGGTTATGTCTATAGCACATAAGAATGCCCTCCACAGTAACCTCTTGACTCCGTTTGAAATCTCTCAGCCACTGAAGCTTTATTTTGTTTCATTTTGCTTCCCCTTTTTGGTCAAGATGTTCTCAATCCCAGGATGCCAGGTCCAGGCTCATCCCTGGGAGTCATGTCCCACATTTCTAGGGAGATTTGCATCTCTGGGAGTCATGCCCCATATAGCAGGGAGGGCAGAGAGTTTACCTGCCGAGTGGGTTTAGAGAGAGAGAGACAGGGCCACATCTGAGCAACAAAGAGTTTCTCTGGAGAAGACTCTTAGGCACAATTATAAGTAGGCTTCGCCTCTCCTTTGCAGCAAGAAGCTTCATAAGGGCAAGCCCCAAGATCAAGGGCTTGGCCTACTAAATTGGTAGTCCTCAATGTTAGTGTGAATATCAGCAATAACCAAGGTGGGGAAGTCCAACATTTCTGCAATTTTCCCTAGTTCCTCAGGGGAGAGCCCAGATTCTTAATCATTACATTCAGTGGGATCTGACATCAAATATGTATAAAACTGATAATTTTTTTCTTCAACACATTGAGCATTCTCCTCAGACTTCTGAAAAGAGTCACACAGGAGAACTTAGTATCACTAAATGCACACTGAATCTGTTATACAATGAGGTCATTCTAAGCTCCCGGGGATGAGCCTGGACCTGGTATCATGGGACTGAGAAAATCTTCTTGACCAAAGGGGGATGTGAAATGAAACAAAATAAAGTTTCAGTAGCTGAGAGATTCCAAATGGAGTTTTTAGTGTATTGGAATAGCTAGAAGGAAATACCTGAAACTGCAACCCAGAATGAGAAGGGGTTGGACACAATGAGTTCTTGGGCTTATGATTTGATATGTACCTGTGTCTTGAGGGGCTTGCTTCAGCTGAGTCTTCTTAGTTCCAGTGAATGAACTGGAGCTTCATCTTGTAAAACATTTATTTCTTTTTTTCACTATAATCATGGACCATCAATTATACTTAGACAATCTTCAATGCTTTCCATAAATATAGTGACTTACATTTTGTATAGCCCTCTACAGTTTAGGAAGCTCCTTCATATACATTGTCTTGTTTTATCTCTCAAGTGACCCTGAATCCAAACTTGACTCTTGTGATAAGAAAAAGGAGAAACATGTTCTATGTCTTTGTTACGTCTGCAGTTATGTGTAGTTACCCCAGATAAACATCATCACTTCTAAAAAGTAGAAAAGTAAAATTACATTGTCAAGTTGGCACATTGGTCAAGGCTTACATATTGCATCAATACTACTCAATGAATAGAAGAGAAGCCAACATTTTTTAATGTAGTGGCAAAGATTTTATTTTCTCAATAGCAAGGCATCACTTTATTCATTTTGGAGATGAGAAAACCAGAGCTCAGAAAAGTGGGTTGCTTAATTACCAAAGAGCCAGTAAGTGGTAGAATTAGGATTCCCTTATATCTGTTTGATTCAAAAGCCTTTACTTTTTTGAGTACATCATAGTGCCTCCGACTAAGCTCAGTCTCTTGGATAAATGATCTCTCTGCTTTTTATATGTTGGCCCCATCGAATATGGGACCTGTTGGATGATTAGTAAAGGCAGACGTGGTAATTAAAAATGTTTATAAGGAGAGATATCAGGAGGATGTTGTGTGTTTAATTTTGGCTTTGCATTTGCATTGCTCAGGTGCTCTCTAAACTGAAAACTCAGATTTGTGATCTCAGTCTCGGAACTTTAGATTCTCTCTCTACATGGTGGGGCTGACACGTGGTGTGGTATTGAGTCAGGAGTCCTGGCCAATCTACAGATTAGTGGTACAGTTTCTTCAGCTGCGGATGCTGGTTTCTCTCGGCTGCAGAATGAGAAGGGGTTGGTCACCATGAGTTCCTTGGCCTATGATTTTATAATGTACACGTGACTCCAGGAGCTTACTTCAGCTGAGTCTTCTTAATTCTGGTGCATGGAGCTTCATCTTGTAAAACATTTATTTCTTTTTATTGCTATAATCATGGACCATCAATTATACTTAGACAATCTTCAATGCTTTCCATAATTATAGTGACATATTTATATAGCCCTCTACAGTTTCTGAAGCTCCTTCACATACATTGTCTTGTTTTATCTCTCAATAACCTAGACTAACGGAGGAAGAATCAAACCTGTGTTTAAGTTACTTAAATTCTTCACCTATAAAATGTGCATTATATTAATATCTATCTCCTCAGGTGGTTGTGAAGGAACAATTAGATCATGCACACAATATGCTCAGCAGGGAGTTTGCCACATAATCAATGTTCAGCATTTGTTAGTTATTATTTGGTGGCTTGCTCCAGATTTCACATATTGCTGATGACAGAGCTGGGCTTTTGCTACTATACTGTGCTGGTTTTTAAGGTCTGGGAAAGAAGCTGGAACGAGAAGTTCTTCAGAAGAAGGAGTCAGACCACTGGCTTTAAATCCTGGGCCTATATATGCCCCATATATTCACTTCTTATGTGTCTCTGGTCACCTGCCCTAGGTGAGGCACTATGCTAGGCATTGGAGACACTAAAATGAGTGAGGCCCAGCTTTTGTACTTAGGGTGCTCATGTCTAGTTGGGGAGACAGATATGTAAAAAGGAAAAAAATGTGCTAGGCATGTAATAATTATTTTTTAAACAAATAATGAAAGCATGCACAAGGTGCTATGGTGTGCTTAAAAAAGATTGCACCTAAATACCAAAGGAGTTTGGGAAAGTTACGCTTGAGCTGAGTCCTGACTGAAGAGACTCCATTAGCTAGACAAAAGGCTGGGGAAGAGGGGGAAGGACACTGCGAATAGAGAGAACAATGCATATAGTAGAAAGAGCTGCAAGAGGACACGGTATACTCAGGAATGCCCATCCCTCCATATGACTGGAGCTCAGTGAGAGTCTGAGGATTGGCAACAGTTGAGCCTGAAGAAGTGGGCAGGAGTCAGATTGCAAAGGGACTTAGATACCTTGCTAAGGGGATGGACATTCATCTTGAAAGCAACAAAGAAATATGACATGATTTTAAACAAACATATAGGATGTTTATTTTTTTAAAAAGAGAGTGCTCATGTTTATGGGGAAAAGGCTTGGAGGGCATAGTTGGTGGAAGTGGAATTTGGAGACCACTGTCATCCAAAGGAGGAAGTTGGAGTGACTACCAGGTCTGTGACTTGGGTGACTGGGTGGGTGAGTGGCCATTACTTGCACTAGTCATATAGGTTAAGGCATCGGAGGAGAAAAGGGCGCTGCTGATAAGTTACTTTTTAGCCATGTTGAGTTTTAGTTTCCTGAGGGCTGCTGGGAGAAGTCTAGTGGGCATTCGGAAATATTTGTCGGGTATTCTGGAGAGAGACCTGATGACAAAAGGAACGTGAATGAGCATTATTAGTAGGGTAGAGGGAGTTGAAAATGCTGTTTGGAAAAAGTGGGCTGGGGAGAATGGGCGGAGGGAGAAGTTGCTCTGTTTGGCCTGTGTTGGCAGACAGGAAATATAATTGTTGGATAAGCTCTTCTAAGAACCACAGCCCAGGCATCTTGCAGGGGGGCTGCAAACTTCTCTTCCCGGCAACTCTTGGTAATTAGGGTGTGGTTGGGCAGCCAGTGGGTGATTTAGGCTTCTTCTTCTTACTCTTCATCTTGTGCCCTGTTACTGCTCAGTTGAGGCTGAATCAAGTACAGGTGAAGAGAGGGAAAATGGAAGGGTCCATTTGGCTACATGTGAAAGTCTCTAGTTTTTTTTAGGATTGGAGATGAACCGATTAAACTATTGGCTATCATCATGCTTTATTGTTATTTCTGAATTTGCATTGCCCTCCCCAGGTACTGCTATGGATGGTAGAGAATTGGTGGTCTTAATTACAGTCAATGTTCTCCTGTGCATGAAGCATTTTTTTTTTTTTTGTAATTTTAGTTTCCTGTCTGTTTGTTTACTTTTAAAAGACAATTTTACCCCCACATCCTTTCTCCAGAAAGCAGCTCCAGAGTGAGCAACTGTGCTATATTTCTCAGCAGAACTTCTCTTTTCAGTTGAGAATTTTATCAGCAATTCTTATGCTAAGAGGGGTCAGGAGATGAGGTATTTCTCACGTTACCCTTGAAGCTGCTCATGAATAATGGTCTGTATCACTTCTATTGTCTGCCCCAAAACATAAGCAACCAGACATGCAGGCAGAGGAGGAATGAAAGATCACGGAATGAGCCTGGAGGGCGGGGAGAAGGCTGAGACAGCGTGAAGAGGTAAAAACTGCAAGGTAGAACAGATGGTAACATGGGGGGAAATGTTTGAGTAGATTAACTACTCATCAGCTCAAGAACGAGCCAGATTTCTTGGTTTAAGAAGAACAACAGAAAAGTCTGCAATCTTCAGCGTGAGATTAAAGGCATCCCTACCAAAGAACCATGTAGCTTAAATAAATTAGGGGTCATTATTCCAGGCTGAATGCATAATGGGTAAAGAGCTCACTGGGCTTTTCACTTCCCCTTCCTTTCCCTTCCTGTGATTTATGCTGCCAGTTGCTGCTGGGGGTGGGGCGGGGTGGGGATGTGTCTCTCTAAATAATTTCTTCCTTCATCAGTGAATTCGTTTACTGAACTCCAAATGGGGTTTTAGGGCCCTGAGGGGTGTGGGCAGGTGGGAGAAGGGACTAGGGAGAAAAATATTTCCAAACTGATGGGCTAGTAGTACCTGTCCAGAGTAAATGGGGCTCAATTTCTTCATGGGAAGGTGGTGTGATTTTTTTTCCCTGCCTACAGGTAGGTGATATATAGGAGGGCAATGTCTTCTTATGACTTTGAGACGTAGCACCTGCCTAACGGGGAAGGTCATCCAAGACTCTCAAGAGAGGGGCACCTTTTAAAATGGAAACTTGGCCAAGTCAACACTGTGATGGCTGAATCATTGTGAAGTGAGAGGAGGAAACAAAGAAGAACCCACCAACCGCGGAGGTCGCCAAGTGTGACAAGGGTCTGTAAGAGGGCATGCCGCGCAGGATAATGGGAGAGAGCCAAGGCCTTTGTGTCAGGGTGCCAGTCCGGGGAGTGATGGATGCCTCGTGTGCCGAGGACCGGGCCTCCCTGTTTGGCTGCCTTGCCACTTACTGGGCCCTGGTAGGTGACTGGGTTGGGGACGCCTGGCCTTCTGTTTCACCTTTTTCCAAGGCAATGTCATCGGTTTAGATGGGCTATTGGCACCTCTAGAGAGGCAAGTTTTATGTTCCTATGCTTCCTATTAATGCTTGTTAGAAGTAAATATAAAGGAACCCTTTAATCCTAACTGGGAATTAAAAAGTGCTGTCTCCTAAATGAGAAAAATAATACATCTACAATAAAGTCACTTCAACCTTTGAAGGCTTTCTTAAAAACTACCTCATGCAGAACCTCCATTAAGACAATCAGGAAGGGAGTAAAATGACATTGAACTCTGCCCTGAATCCTTCTTGTTTTGTTCTTAAACAAACAGTTTACGGCAATAATCTTTTCTCCTTCCCACTCCCCCCACGGAAGCCCAGCGTTAGTGAAAGTAAGGGCGGGCTATCCTGTGTGGTCCTTGAGAATATCCTTTGATTTGGGGGGTGGAGGTGGGGGTTCCATTCCAGAGCTGAATGGGTTCTGCCACATTCAGAGTATCTTTCGAGAGAGATCATGCAGGGCTAGGGCTGTTCCTAAGAGCTGACTGACTAACATTTTTTTTTTTTATCTTCATTTTATTGAGATATATTCACATACCACACAGTCATACAAAACAAATCGTACTTTCGATTGTTCACAGTACCATTACATAGTTGTACATTCATCACCAAAATCAATCCCTGACACCTTCATTAGCACACACACAAAAATAACAAGAATAATAATTAGAGTGAAAAAGAGCAATTGAAGTAAAAAAGAACACTGGGTACCTTTGTCTGTTTGTTTCCTTCCCCTATTTTTCTACTCATCCATCCATAAACTAGACAAAGTGGAGTGTGGTCCTTATGGCTTTCCCAATCCCATTGTCACCCCTCATAAGCTACATTTTTATGCAACTGTCTTCGAGATTCATGGGTTCTGGGTTGTAGTTTGATAGTTTCAGGTATCCACCACCAGCTACCCCAATTCTTTAGAACCTAAAAAGGGTTGTCTAAAGTGTGCGTAAGAGTGCCCACCAGAGTGACCTCTCGGCTCCTTTTGGAATCTCTCTGCCACTGAAGCTTATTTCATTTCCTTTCACATCCCCCTTTTGGTCAAGAAGATGTTCTCCGTCCCACGATGCCGGGTCTACATTCCTCCCCAGGAGTCATATTCCACGTTGCCAGGGAGATTCACTCCCCTGGGTGTCTGATCCCACGTAGGGGGGAGGGCAGTGATTTCACCTTGAGCTGACTAACATTTACACCACAGCATCTTTGGAAGGAGATGGTAACAAAACGGAATCTACAGAATCAGAATTAGAAATGGAAAGGGCTTTGGAAGGTCTTTGTAGACCATCACATGTCGCTAGGTGGAGGTGCCCTTCAATTACCCCAGACAGATGAAAATTTCCAGCTATGGGACCCTATGCCCTCTTTTTAAATAAGAACCAACGCACAGTGTTAAACACTCTCCTAAAGATGACTATCCAGCCCTAGCCAGGGACAGCTCAATTTTCTTATGCTCAGAGCACTTTCTTTTTTTTTCACCTGCTGAAATCTTACAGATATGTGGATTAATTAAACCACTCGTCTATCCCACAGGCATTGAAATGTTAAGTGCCAAGAGTGGGCACAATACTAAAGCGAGCATTGTGGGGAATACAAAAGAGGTGGAGGAACGATCCTAGTCCTTGAGGAGTCTATCATCTTATTGAGTGGGCAAGAAAATAATTCATGATGTGACTACAGAACAATGCAGCCCAATGCAGTGGCTGTATGATTCCGCAGGGTAAGATGGCACGTACGCTGGGAAGCAGGGAAGTTTCATGGAACCAGGCTGGTCGTGAATTGGCTTTTGAGGGATGTGCTGGATTTAAATTGGTAGAAAGAAGAGGGATTGAAAGAAACAAGCTTTTGTGCAGGTTACTGGGATTTGAGATTCCATTCCTTCCTCCCCCAGATTCTACCCCTGTCTAAATCGTAGGGACCATCCCATCTACCCTATAACTCATAATCTCCATCCTTCCCCAACTGCTAAGGCTTCCGTTGTTCCTATGGACAGAGTTTTGTGCTAGTTGTTCTCCAGACAGTATCCCTTGTGTGACAAACAGATGCCTACTTTGTGTTTCCTTCTCCTTGGTGGGCAACATTAGAGTGGGTATTTGTTTTTACCTATGTCTCTTACAATGAAGGACAAGTGGGCTTTGGCAGTCATAGTTCTCTTGTTGTCTAGCATGGTGCTCACTAATAGCAGCATAACTTCAGTATCAGTAATTCCTTCAACCTTGAGGGCTGCTTTCTTCTGGCCAATGTCCATGAAAAAGTACTATCAAAGCTGGAATTGCTTCTTATATCTCATGCTAAATATCAGCTCAAGTGTCACTTCTTCAGGCAGGTCTTCTGCTACATATCCACCTAATCCTTCTTCTTCTTTTCCAGTTTGGTGCTTATATTATGTTCTATAATTATATATTGATCTGTGTGGTTACCTGGGTTCAGTGATTGCCTCCATCGCTAGAATGCAAGCTCCGTGAGTCAGAGACCTGATTTGTTTTGCTCACCGCTATGCACTTAGCCCCTAGCAAGGTACTCAAAATAAATGGTTGACAGATGATGAATGAAGAATAAAAGCATGAGTAGGTAGAGACGTAGGGTCCTGAGAATCAGGATGTCTAGTGTCTCCTTGGGATTGTCACCCATGGGTTCCCCAGGAAAGCAGTTGAGAGGCAATGACTGCTGTCTTAGTCTAGAGGAAAGGCATCCCTGTGCCCTCTGAATGAACTCAGCAGACCCTTGGGACTCTTTTACAGGTGTTGCCTTGTCTGTGGTTACGTGCTGGGTGCCTCTCGCATTGCCACAGGACTCCGTTTTACTGCAACATGGATTTTCCATTAGGGACAGCAAAATCAACTCAGAAAACCAGATTTAGTTATAGTTGGATTCCAAAGGAAAATAAAATCACCCTTATTCTCTATTTCTAGGTGCTTATGGACTTAAAAACATTGTAGCAACATATACTTAATGCAAAAATGCAAAATTTTCCATTTTAAATATTTTAAAGGTACCCTTTGGTGGTATTAATTAGATTTGCAATGTTGTGCTACCATCACCACTGTCCATACCAAGACTAGTTCATGGACCCAAACAGAAAATCTAAACCCATTAAGCAATAACTTTCCATTCCTCCCTGCCCCCAACCCCTAGTAACCCCTAATCTACATTCTGTCTCCACAAATTTGCTTATTCTAGATATTTCATACAAGTGAAACCATACAATATTTGTTCTTTTGTGTCTGCCTTATTTCACTGAGCATCATGTTTTCAAGGTTCATCCATCTTGTAGTATGAATCAGAACTTCATTCCTTTTCATAGCTGAATAGTATTTCATTGTATGTGTAAACGACATTTTGTTAATCCGTTCATCTATCCATGGACACTTGGTTATTTCCACCTTTTGGCTATTGTGAATAATGCTGTGATAAACATTGGTGTGCAAGTATCTGTTCGAGATCCTGTTTTCATTTCTTTTGCGTTTATACCCAGAAGTGGAATTGCTGAGACATATGGCAATTCTGTTTAACTTTTTGATGAACCATGGTTTTCCACAGTGGCTGCACCATTTTACATTCCAATCAACAATATGCTTTCAGTTTCTCCACATCCTCACGAACACTTGTTAAAGTCCATCATTTTGATTGTAGCCCTCCTAGTGGATGTGAAGTGGTATCTCATTGAGGTTTTGATTTGCTTTTTCCTAATTTCTAATGACCTTTTCATGTGCTTATTGGTCATTTGTATATATTCTTTGAAGAAATGTCTATTCAAGCCCTATTCTTATTGATTTTTTGAAAACAAATATTTATTTTTAATTGTGGTGTCATAAAATATACTTAACATAAAAATCATTGTAACCATTTTAAGTGGACAATTCTTTGACATTAAGTATGTTGATAATACTGTGCAACTTTTAACACTATTTCCAGAGTATTTTCATCATCCCAAACCAAAACTCATATTCATTTAGTAGTAACTTCCCCTTCTCTCCCCCTCTGCCCCTGGTAACCACTATTCTGCTTTCTGTCTCTATGAATTTGTTTATTCTCAGTATTTTGTATAAAATAAATCATGCAATGTTTATCCTTTTGTTTCTGGCTTATATCATTCAACATGTCTTCAAGGTTCATCCATGTTATACTATGTAACAGTGCTTCATTATTTTTTACAGCTGAAAAATATTCCATTGTATGGATGTACCATGTTTTGTTTATCCATTCATTATCCATTCATTATATCGATGGACACTTGGGTTGTTTCTACCATTTGACTGTTGTGAATAATGCTACAAGGAACATTGGTGTATGATATCTATGTACAAATTCAATGCAGTTCCTGTCAAAACTCCAGCAGACTTTTTTTTGCAGAAATGGAAAACCTGTTCCTCAAGTTCAGAACTGCAAGGGGATTGAAATAGCTGAAATAATCTTGAAGAAGAATAAAGTTGGAGGACTCACACTTCCTGACTTCAAAATTTACTACAAAGCTACAGTAATTAAAACAGTGTGGTCCTGACATAAGGATAAACAGGTAGATCAATGAAATGAAATTGAGACTCCAGAGATAAATTCACACATCTATGGCCAATTGATTTTTTTTTTATTTTGAAATAAATTCAAAGTTACATGAATAGTTGCAAAAACAATACTAGCCCCATACACAGAATTCCATCATACCCTGGCCTCCCTCCCCCGATAGCTCAATCAACCAACTTTAACATGCTGTCACATCGCTATTTCTTTCCCTCCCTCCCTCCCTCCCTATCTATCATCCATCATCTATTTCTCTATCTTCTGAACATATGAGAGTTAGCTGCACACATCCTTGAACGTACACTATAATTCACGTATGTACTTCCCATGAACAAGAACATTTTTTTACGTAATTCCATTAAGCGCAGCTAAGAAGTATAAGAGATTCAACAATGATACAAAGCTTACATTCTATATTTCCTTTACCTTATGTCTCAACTGTGTCCCTTCGAGCCGCTTGTCCTCCACCCTCCAATCCCATCCAAGTTCATCCTTAGCATTCAATTGTCGTCTAGTTAGACTGTCTTTTTTTTTTTTCTTTTTTCAATTGTGGAAACATATATACAGCTTAAATCTTCCCATTCCACCCCCTCCCTAGCCTTCCATTAGTGGGATTAATAACATTTAGAATGATGTTATGCTCTTTCCCACCATCCATTACTAGAAATTTCCCTTCACCTCAAACAGCAACCCTACACTCCTTTCTTAACTCCCCATTGCCCCTTTTCCCATTTCTCTTAACCCAAACTCTACTTTTCATCTCTATGGTTATATTCTCTGATAATTTCTTTGTGTTTACTGTGGGGCTTAAAATTAACCTCTTAAATCCCTATCAATCTTGTTTTTCTTTGATACCACCTTCACTTCAATAGGGCACATAAACTATGTTCCTATACTCTTTCAGTCCCCCACCTTTATATAGTTGTCTAAAATTACATATTTTACATTGAGTTCAAAACCACTGATTTGTCCTTAGAGTTTGTGTATTTTTTATCATGTAGGAAGTAAATAGTGGAGTTATAGTTCAAAAATTATTGACTTCTATTTGTATTCCCTTGTGTTTGGAGAATATTCTTTGAGTATATTCAATTTTTTTTTTATTATTAATTTCTTGAGGCTTGTTTTATGTCCCAGTTTATGGTCCCTTCTGGAGAAAGATCTGTGATCACTAGAGAAAAATGAGTGCCCTGGTGATTTGGGGTGTAAGGTACTATACGTGTCTGTTAAAATTCTCTATATCTCTTTCTCCTTTCTTTGTCTCTCTGTTGGTAGGGCTTCCTTTAGAATCTGAAGTAGGCAGGTCTTTTATTGGCAAAGTCTCTCAGCATTTGTTTGTGAAAAATTTAAGCTCTCCCTCAAATTTGAAGGAGAGTTTTGCTGGATAAAGTATTCTTGGCTGGAAATTTTTCTCTCTCAGAATTTTAAATATGTCATGCCACTGCCTTCTTGCCTCCATAGTGGCCACTGAGTAGTCACTACTTAGTCTTATATTGTTTCCTTTGTATGTGGTGAATTGCTTTTCTCTTGCTGCTTTCAGAACTTGCTCCTTCTCTTCAGTATTTGACAGTCTGATCAGAATATGTCTTGGGGTGGGTTTATTTGGATTTATTCTATTTGAAGTTCGCTGGGCATTTATGCTTTGCGTGTTTATATTGTGTAGAAGGTTTGGGAAGTTTTCCCCAACAATTTCTTTGAATACTCTTTCTAGACCTTTACCCTTCATTTTCCCTTCTGGGACACCAATGAGTCTTAAGTTTGGACATTTTATTTTATCTATCATATCTCTGAGATCCATTGTGATTTTTTTGATTTTTTTCTCCATTCTTTCTTTTGTTCTTTCATTTTCTGTTCTGTGGATTTCTAGGACACTGAGATGTTGTTCAGCTTCCTCTAATCTTGTATTGTGAATATCCAGAGTCTTTTTAATTTGGCCAACAGTTTCTTTTATTTCCATAAGGTCTTCTATTTTTTAATTTACTCTTGCAATGTCTTCTTTATGCTCTTCTAGGGTCTTCTTTATGGCACTTATATCCTGGGCCATGGTCCTCTTGATGTCCTTTAAATCCTTTGCCATGTTTTCATTCTTTGATTGTAGTTCTCTGATTAATTTTGCAAGGTACAAGGTTTCTTCCGAAATCTTGATTTGTGTGTTTGGAGCTGGATTCTCCATATCGTCTGGTTTTATCATATGCATTAAGATTTTCTGTTGTTTTTGGCCTCTTGGCATTTGTTTTGCTTGATACGGTTTTTTCAGGTTGTATCAAAAAAAAAGGATATCGATCTAATTTTTCAGAGACACAGTTTGGAGATGTACACTTTTTCTGACTAACCAGCAGATGGCGTCTGTGAGTCACCTATATCCCTCAGATCAGTTCTCAACCTTTTTTCCGCGGAGTGTGGGGAAATGATTCTTGTGTGTTCAGTTGGAGAACTCAGTTTGGGTGAGTTGCTGGAGCCGACTGCCCTGAATGTGGGGCTTGTGTACAGGTGGCCAGGGAGGAAGGGCAGTTCTACTGTTCAAATCTCCCAGGTTCCAGGAGATTCAAGGCTGCCACAACAGTCTAAGCCTTCATTTCAGTTCAGCCCCAGACCTTCTCTCTCGGTGTCACACAAACCACTGGACTTGGCGTAGCGCCCCTGGGTTCTCCGAGTGGATCCCCCCTCCCAGCTGCAATCCTTCCTCAGCCGAGGGAATGCCATGCTACGTCATCAGTGTGCGCCGTCCCTCAAGGGAAGCCCTGGGCCGCTGGGCTGTGCCACGGGGCTCTCAGCTCCTTTCAGATTGCAGAATGTCTGAGGCTGTCTTTACTGCAATGCCTTGAGGGCTGAGAACAGCTGAGGTTTTCTCCACAGAGAGAGAGCGAGGAACAGAAAAGCTTCCAGGTTCACCCGTCAGCCAGATATAGCACCCGATCCTCTGGGCTCCCTATCCTGAGACAGATATGTTCCCCGATTCTCCCAAGGTCAGTTGTCAACAAAAGCCTCTGTCTGCTTGTTGAGGATTCGCTGTCTGTATTGAGCAGTTAATATTAAAACCTCACTTGGAGCTGGGCTGAGAGAGTGCACGGCGCGGCTTCTGTGAGGGAGGGGCTCTCGGCTCTAGGTTCTCAGCTATCAGCGTGGGTCCACAGTTTTACTTACAGATTTTATGCTGTGCTCTTGGGCATTCCTCCTAATTCATGTTGGTGGATGGTGAGTGTACAGTCACGTTTGTCTCCCCGCTACCATTCCAGGTTATTTACTGGTTTTTTGTTCATTTATGAATTGTTCTGGGGGAGACTAAGTCTTCCACTTCTTTCTATGCTGCCATCTTCCCAGAATCCCCCAATTGATTTTTGACAAGGGTGTTGAGTGCATTCAATGGGGAAGGAATATATCCTCTTCAATAAATGGTGCTGGGACAATTGGAAATCCATATGCTTAAGAATGACTATACACCCCTGTCACTATATATAAAAATTAATTCAAAATGGATCAACAACCTAAATGTAAGAGCTAATACTATAAAACTCTTACAAGTAAACATAGGGAAATATCTTCAGGACATTGTAGTAGGCAATGGATTTTTAGATTTTACACCCAAAACACAAGCAACAAAAGAAAAAATAGATAAGTCTTCATCAAAATTAAAAACTTTTGTCAAAAGGACAATATCAAGAAAATGAAAAGACAACCTGCAGAATGGGAGAAAATATTTGGAAATCCTATATCTAATAAGGTTTTAATAGGCCTTATCTGATGAAGTTTTAATATTCAGAATATATAAAGAACTCCTAAACTTAAGAGTAAAACGACAACCTCAAAAAAGTAAAATGGGCCAAGAACTTGAATAGACATTTCTCCAAAGAAGATATTCAAATGGCCAATAAGGATACGAAAAGATGCTCAACATCATTAGCCATTAAAGAAATACAAATTAAAACTGCAATGCCATACCACACCACTTCACACCCACTAGGATGGCTATTACTTAAAAAACTGAAAGTAACAAGTGTTGGCTTGGATGTGGAGAAATAGGAGCCCTCATACATTGTTAGTGGGAATGTAAAATGGTGCAGCTGCTATGGAAAACAGTTTGGCATTGCCTTGGAAACTTAAACATAGAATTACCCTTTGACCTGACAATTCTACTCCTAGTAGAATTGAAAGCTGGGACTCAGACAGATGTTTCTCATTGACTTTTGCTTTGTGGATTTTAGCTTCCCATTTTGGATACTACCATGATAGTGACAACAGTAGCTAATAATAAGCATAAGTAATCTTTAGAGAGAGTTTTCTATGTGACAGGCACCATTCCAAGTGCCTTGTGTGTATTGTTTCATTTACTTTTCACAACAGTTCTATGAAGTAAATACCACCGTGTTAATATGCCCATTTTAGAGATGAGGCATAGAAGGATGAATTACAGAACAGAGAAGTTCTAGAGCTGGAATTCAAATCCAAGCAGTTGCCTTCTACAGCTTGCACTCTGCATACTGTGTCCTAACAATGGCTTGGATTCACTTGAAACTTCTCATGTCTCAGACCAATATACGTGGCCCATGTACATGTTCTTATTTGGTTGTCACAGCAACCCTATGAGATGAATATAGTTATTAAGCCCATGTTATAGGTGATGACACTGAGTCTCCAAGAGGTTAAAATCTTACTCAAGATCATACATCTAGTTACTGATGTAGACTCAAGCTTTGATCAATTTACTTTAAAGTCCATGTTTCTCCCCTAAATGCCCTGGATGGACAGCTTAGTGTCATGGCACTGCAGGATTAGTTAATTGTGTGCCATGCAAATAGCCCATCAAAAATGCAGTATAAAGCTGTAGACACTGGCAAGGTTTTCTATTATTGTGTCACAGCCTTTTCCCTTCCTGTACCTTGAAGAGCAAAAGTGTTCTTTCTTTTGACAACCCAGTTTGGTCAAATTGACCTGCTACCCAGAGTTGGAAGGTCTCACATTTTCAATTCTATCAAACTTCTGGTCAATAGCTGCTTTGGTTTTCCTTCCTTTGACTTGACTTAAATCCTAGTGCTGCAAAGGGAGATAGTGAACTGAGGCAGTTACCCCCTGTTTATTTCAGATAAAATTCTATCTTTGTATCAATCACATAGAAGGGAATTTAAAATAACCAAATCAGCTCTCTAGAGTAAATGCACCATCTGTTTGTTTGTGGATGTATGGACTGTGGTTAAGTTTCTGCAAACCAGATGCCCAAATGAATCTGTGCCTTGGCCTTGATCCACCCTATCTGCAATGCCTGGCCCCTGGGCTGTCCTAGAGGATGAGCCTCAACCCCCCACTCCATCCTCTGTCTTCCTCCCTTGGATATACTTTGGCTCCTCTGTTTACATGGTTCTGCGGAGGATGAGCTCAAGCTCTGTCTGATCTCTTCAAACTTTAATTTATAAGTGCTCTTGTCAGTGCCTGGGCCTTGACTTTCTCTTGCAGATTTTTATTTGATTAACCCCTTTGGCTCCTGGCTTCCCCCGTTGCCTTAAGATGGATTCTTCTGCCCTAATCAGAATGCTTCTGCATTCAATTTCAGCCCCTTGGCCATCGAGGACAATCCTGAGATGCAGAAAGTTTTAGCAACTTCTTATCACACCTAAAATCAGCAATACCCTTGGCCCATTCCTTGAAGAATTGGATATTTTTGTCTCTCACTCCAATAGCAGAAGTCTTTCAGTCCTAGTGATACGAGAAGGAAAAATGACTTGAGAGTCCCATTACCTGGAAAGAATTTAAATACAAACTTCTGAATGGAATAAGTGGCCCTGGAACAGGTTTGAGTATATATACTACATAAACTATCATATTTAAAATATCAGTGGAGATGGGGGAGGATGCTAGGAAAATAGGCCAGTTAAGGGGAAAGAAAACCACTCAGGTTATCACTTATCTTGAAAAATGCACCACAATAAATTCCTGATAGATTACATGCAAAAATTATACATGTACAATAACTTGAAGATAATATAGGTGAATATCTGATTTTGAGTGAGAAGTATCTCGAAGTATATAAGCATATCATGATATCACAAAGGAAAATATCAATAGATTTGAGTATATGGAATATAACAGTCTGTAATGTGAAAAATAAATATAAGTAGAAAACATATGAGCAATAATTGATAAAGTGTTTTTATATATAACTTCATAGATACAGACATATTTTACAAATCAATAAGAAAACATTAACAACACAATAGAGATAATGGCAAAGAAGGTAGAAAGGTAATTAATAGAATAAAAAGAATGGTGAGCTCTTGAAATATCTGCCCAACCACTAGAATTTAAAGAAATATAAATTATACAGTGCTACTAAGGAATTAGTAGATATTTAAAAAAATAAAACAAAGCTCAAGGCTAGCAGAGAAATTGGCACCCACTCCCTTAGTTACGCATGTAAACTGGCAAAAGCTTTCTGGAAAGCTATTTAGCAATGCATTTACAAAAAAATGAGAGCACTTTGACCCAATAATCTCACCACTGGTCTATATTAAGGAAATGATCAGAAGTATGGTCATGTATGTAAAAGGATGTCAATTACAGGCTTATGTATAATACAAAACATTGGAAACATCCTAAATGTCCAATGTTGGGGGAGATAATTAAAAAGATTATCATATAACTATAAAATAGAATAGTATACAATCCTTTAAAAAGTATTTGAAGGGTAAGTAAACATAAATTATGCACCTGATAGGATGTCAAATTTAGTAGGATATAAGACTATTTATATTATGATCCAAATATTGTAAAAATACATAAATATATTAACACATAAACATGCATGTATATAAAATATTAGAAGGGAACTTATTAAAATGCCAAAAGTGTTTGTCTCTGTTTATTATTATAGATCATTTTAATTATATTTTCTCTGATTGTTTTCTAAAATATTGGCAGCAAATGGGTTACTATTACAATTAGGAAAACTAATAGACATTGTTAAAATGTGTGTACTTGAATTATCAAAGAACTTTTAATTTAAGCTCCTGTTAAACATCAGGGGAGAGAAGAGAAAAGGAAGGAGGTGTCTTCCTTCACTTTGTAGAGTTTGGGCTAGAGAAAGCTAACTGAGAAACCGAGAGCATGCATGTCCAAGGGAGTCAACTGGGAATCTCTAGTGAGTTGCACAAACCACAGTGTCAGAAACGATATCCCCAGACACTTTCTGCAGACAAAAAATAAGAGGGGTGATGGTGGTTATGATTTCATTAAACCAAATGAAAACTATTCCTGTAATCTGTTCTGAGAAATTTTGGGATCTAGGCATTTCTGATTAATCTCCTCTCCTAAATGCTAAATCCCAGCTGGCAAAGAAATACTCTAATGTTTCAACTCTTGTTTTTCTAACAAAACACTCATGTCCCTGAATTGTAATTGTTTGTTTTAATGACAGTCTTCTACACTAGCATGAATTCCTGGGTGTGGAAACTATGCTAGAGAAAAGAAAGCAGTCTTCTTAGCAGCTTCACACTGCTATATTTTGTTTTTGGCTTTGAGTTTTATTTGACTGTATGGATTGTCATTCTTTTTTCTCCTAGTTCACCCCCAGTAGATTCTTGGTCATTCAGTTCCACTTTGTACTGAAAATCAGAATTGATGAGGAAATAAGATTATTTTTTAAAAAGCTGAAAGATGGTTTAGGGTAGTGATTAACAGCATGGGCACAGGATCAAATTGCCTGGGTTTGAAATTTGGCCCTACTGTGTGCTAGCTCTGTGACTTGAACAGGTCACTTGACCTCTCTGTGCCTTAGTTTCTTTATCTGTAAAACGGTGATGATAGTAATAGTGCATACATCATAGGGCTGTTGGGAGGATTAAGTGAGTCATTAGACCCAAAATACTTAGCACATTGCCTGGCACCGTTAAGTGCTATACAAGAGGTAGCTGTTATTTTTTTCAAAAAAAGTAGTAGATATCCTTTTCAGTTACCATACCTATTGAATTTGCTTTTTTTCTTAACTTTTTATTTTGAAATAATTTCAAACTCACAGATCAGTTGCAAAAATAATACAAACCCCATACAGAGAACTCCAGCCTACCCCTCTCCCCCATACACCCAGATCTGCCAATTTTAACATTTTGCCACATTTTCCATATCATTCTATCTATCTAGCTATCTATCTAAATATCATTTTCTGAACCTTTGAGAGCACACATCATACTCCTTGAACACATAATATTTCCATGTATATTTCCTACAAACAAGGATATTCACTCATGTAATAACTGATGTAATTACCGAGAGTGTAGTTACCAAGTTCAAGGAATTTAACATTGATGTAAAGCTTACATTCTATATTCCAATTTTTTTCTTATGTCCCAATAATGTCCTTTTGAGCCTTTTCTCCTCCTTTATTAGGTCCTGTCCAGGATCATGTATTGCATTTAATTGTCATAGTCTCTTTAGTTGCTCTTTCTTTCCTTTTTTTTTTTTTTTAAATTGTGGAAACATATATGCAACATAAATCCTCCCATCCCACTCCTCCCAAGCATACCATTCGGTGGGGTTAGTGATGTTCACAATGTTGCAGTACCCTCACCACTATCCATTACTATAACTTTCCCTTCACCCCAAACAGAAACCCTGCACTCATCTGGCATAAACTCCTCATTGCCACTGCCCCCTACCCTTGGTAACCCATACTCTGCTTTCTGTTTCTTTGAGTTTGCATACTATTTGATATTTTCTTTGTGGTTAAATTTAATATCCTAAATCTGTAACAGTCTCATTTGTTTTGGTACCAACTTAACAACTTCAATAGAGTGCATAAACTATTTTCCTATACTCCTCCGTCCCCCACCTTTATGTAGTTCTTGTCACAAATTACATATTTATACATTGAGTCCAAAACCATTGATTTATCATTACATTTTATGCATTGGCCTTCTAAAATATGTACGAAGTAAAAAGTGGAGTTACAAATAAAAAAATATTATAGTACTGGTATTTACATTTACCCATGTCATTATCTTTACCAGAGATATTTATTTCTTCATGTGACTTCTGACAATTGTCTATCTAGTGTCCTTTCCTTTCAACCTTCAGAATTCCCTTTAGCATTTCTTGTAGGGAAGGTCTAGTGGCAATGAAGTCCCTCAGCTTTTCTATGCCTGGGGATGTCTTCATTCCACTGTCATTTTAAAAGACAGTTTTGCTGGATGCAGAATTCTTGATTGGCAATTTTTTGCTTTCAGCACTTTAAATATGTCATCCACTGCCTTCTTGCCTCCATGGTTTCTGATGAGAAACAGGCACTTAATCCTAGTGAGGCTTCCTTGTATGTGACTTGCTTCTCTCTTGTGGCTTTCAGAATTCTCTCTTTATCTTTGGCATTCGACACTTTGATTATAACATGGTATGGTGTGGGTTTATCCTGTTTGGAGTTTGTTGAGTGTTTTGGGTATGTTATTCATGTCTTTTGATAAGTTTGGAAAGTGCTCAGCCATTATTTTTTTTTGAATAGTCTCTCTGCCTCTTTC
The DNA here is from genome assembly GCF_015220235.1 of Choloepus didactylus. Taxonomy (NCBI): domain Eukaryota; kingdom Metazoa; phylum Chordata; class Mammalia; order Pilosa; family Megalonychidae; genus Choloepus; species Choloepus didactylus. The sequence continues at coordinate 137,785,270 of NC_051312.1, read as the reverse complement.
TTTCTTCTTCTTCTGGGACTTCCACAATGCATATATTGGTTCACTTAATGGTGTCCCACAGGTTCCTCAGGCTGTATTCACATGTTTCATTCTGTCTTCTTTCTGCTCTGGACTGGATGATTTTATTTATCTTATCTTAAAATTCACTGTTTCTCTTGCCAGCTCCAATCTGCTGTTGAGCCCCATTAGGAAATTTGTAATTTCTGTTACTGTCATCTTCCTTTTCATAATTTCTATCTCAATAATGATATTACTTTTGTGTTCATCTATTGTTTCCCTGATTTCCTTTGGTTCTCTGTCCATATTTTCCTTTAGCTCTTTGAGCATATTTAGGACCATTTTTTAAAGTCTTTGTCTGGAATATGCCAGTTCTGATCCTCCTCAGCAGTAGCTTCTAATGCTTGAATCTTCTCCTTTGCCTGGGCCATCACTTCCTTTTCTTTTGTATATTTTGTAATCTTTTGTTAAAACCTGGATATTTTGATATTTCAGTGTGTTATTGCTGGAGTTTATATCTGAGGCATCCATTCCTTAAGTTTGTATACAGCTAGTGTTATGATAGAGCTTTCCTTGAATGACAGGAGCTAAGAAAAGAAGGAGGAGGAGAAGGAGGAGGAGGAGGAGGAGGAGAAGGAGGAGGAGGAGGAAGAAAAGAAAACACCTTTCCCAGTCTTTGCAGACTGACCTGTGCAAGTGCTCTCCTTCAGGGCTTGTCCATATAACGGGTTTGGAGTATTGCTACAGGCCAAAGCACAGGGGCCTCCCTAATCCTTTCTGCAAATGCCTCTTGTTTTGGGTATGCACATATGATCCCAGGAATTCTCTAATTTATGAGGATATGGATGTCCCATCTTCCCTAGGAAACAGTTTCCTCACTGTCTTAGGCACTGCACAGTATGTCCCACAGCCAGCAATTCCTTGCCCCAGGCAGCACTACTGGCCTGCTCTCCCACAGTTCTGCAGGAGAGCTCGGTGAGTTGCCTTCTATATACAGGGCAAGTTCTGGGACACCAAGTCCTTCAGGCTATCACCAGATAGATTGGGCCAGACATACATGCTCCCAGTATGTACAAAAGGGTTACTCTTCTCCCTCTGGAACTGGGACCAGGGGTCCACACTGGGAATGCATGCCAGCTCTGTGCCCAGCCAGTGAGGGGATAAGAGAGAGGACAGCTAGGGTGCCAGGAAACCCTACCACTTTTCAGTGGCCTTTTCTTGATTTGTCACTCGCCCTGTTAACTGCAATACTTTAACTGTTTTCTGGAGCTTTTAGAAAGATGTTTCTGCCAGCTCTTGCTGCTTCTTCAAAGCTTCTATGGGAGGATGGAACCCTGAAGCATTGCACTTCTGCCATCTTGATCGGGATGGGGCCCGACTTAGTTTTTCAGTTTCTATAAGCCTCCCAATGTTTTCTATCCAAATTATGCATAAGTAATGATGCATTACTAAAGCTTGGTATTTTGTAGCAAATATTTTAAATTATCTCATCTATTGTTTCATTTTATTAATTAATGATCATCTTGACAAATAATAAAGAGGGTCCTTAAAATACTTTTGATATTACAAATATCAGACACCAGTTACCACAAATCTTTACTCCAAGACCCACATATTTTTCTTTTTTCACTTAACATTTGCAATTCTTTTAATTTTATGATTTAAAATTTTATTCTTTAGACTTTAGGCACTTTGAGGGCAAAATTTATTTTCCCCTCACCCACCCACCCATACACTACACTGTTCATGAGTGTTATTGATACATAAGTGTTTATTAAATAATGAATAAGTAGATATTTTCCTTTCTTATTGCAAACATGTGTAACCCTGAGGAGTGATGTTCTTACCCTCAGCAAGGGGGTCACTGCCACATTGATATATTTGTTCTCATCATTCAACCCTGAAGTTTTAAATCCCTGTGTTTCACACTCAAAGGTTGGCACTGCCATCTACAACTGAGATTGTCATCCACTGGAAGGCTGCTCAGTGGTGGCCCATTCCCTCGGCACTTCCTCCAATGGAAATGACTGCTGGTTATTTCCCTTGTGGATGTGAAATACAGAACTGCAAACCCAGTGAGGTCCTGGACCATATCACTCATCCTTTATGTCTTAAAATTAAAGACATTTTCAATTTTTAGAAAGATTTTTGTTATTTTATGTCAATAATAATAAGACCCTTCAGCCTATAGTGCTGCATGGTTTATAGAATGCCCTGTATACATTATCTCATTTAAGCTACATAATAAGCTTTGAAATTTGGTATTTTTGTGGCTACTTTATAAGTGCAAATCTGAGGATTGGGAGGGTAAAAAGTTAGTTATTATGTGCTGCATACTTTACGTACATGATCTCATTTGATCCTGATAGTACCCTTTGAGGAAAGCAATAATAACTGTATTTTACTAATACATAATTTGAGATAGATTCAGAGGGATTAGCTAGTATATGATACACTTGAGTTTCAAACCCTGATTTGTCCAGCAACAAAACCTACATTCTTTCCACTACACCAGTGATTGACTGAACTACATTGTTGATCTCAATTCAGTAGAAAGACTCTACTTATTATAACCAAAAGTTACTGCTCGTTAAGCTCTAGCAATATTAAAATCCACACATGTACATGATTATAGAGGACATCATTGGCCAGCCTTTCTGTGCCTTGTCCTTCCCACAGAGAACCCATACTTTGCTTTCCCACTCTTCTGTTGCTGATGATAAATGTGGAGTATCCAGGCACCATGTCACATAGTTGTATCTGTCACCATTTGTATAATCTCAAAACAACTCGATGATTTGGGATGGGGCTGAACTCACATTCTCACCATTCTTTACCTGCTCCACCCTCTCTAAAGCCAACTGCTCTATGCTGAATGTCATAGGAAATCAAGGCCAGAAATTTGGCATTTCTTTCTAGCCTAGAAAGCAAGAGCAAGGGGTACCTTCCCAGATACTCTGACTTGTATTTCAGGGACATTTGTTCCAAAATTCAAAAACTAAACAAAACAAAGCAAACCACATATACACCATAAATGACCAATTTGACAAGACCTCTGGAGGTGCGGGTGTAATACAGAGAATCTTGTGAACATAAGAATAAGCTGTCTCCTGACAAAGCAATCTGATCTTTTGATCTAAAAACCCTGGTTGGGAGGTAGAAATTCTAGTGTTCATTTTTGGGTCAGGGGAGTCATTGCTCAATATGCTAAGAGAATTCATTTTCCTTGAGTGTTTTTTCTTTCAAGTCACGTTTTACTGCTGGAGTTACTCAGCAAATTAATAGGTATAGAAATGCAAAGCTCTTTTCTTATTACATTCTATCGATCTGATTGCAGTGTCATTAATTGAAAGACTAGGAAAATGTGATGGATAGTTCAGCTCAAGTTTCTACATTCGTTTTGTCCCAGATCTGTTGGAAGAAAGCTACATGAAACTGATTGAAAGGAGCCTTTTGGTCTGACATGAATTATTCTTTCTTTGTCAGTCCTTGTAAGAGCCTTCAGTCCTAGTGAGATTTACAATGTGAAATTGTAAACTGTTTCTGCTCTTAAAGAAAAATCAAAATGCACAATGTTTATTTGTAGAGTTGGAAATAGTCCATCTTATAACTCTGTTTTAAAGATTACATATATATGATATTTTAAAAATAATTCTGGCTAAAACAAATTCTGACTCAAAAGACAGAAGTTTGGCATTTTGCTCTTCATTTTAAGTTACTTCATTTGCAAGATTATTGTTGTGAAACATTATTTTCTTTCATCACCTCTGATTCCATCTCTTTAGAGTGGTGTGTATAACTTTGGAAATATTGTATGTATTTAGGGACAGTGTTTTATGGCTATGTTGTTTTTTGGATTTTTTTTACCTACTATTCCTTGGATTTCTCCCATAAATTTAAATTAACGAGAATTTGGTATATGCAGAGATATCCACATACATATTTAGTAAATGTACTCTACTTTGAAATATTTAAAGGAATCTTTTAAATATTTTAATTCTTTATGTGAAGGAAAAATTCAAAGCATCAGACAAGAACATAAGATTATACTTAATTTGTTGCAAAGGCTGAGCTTATCACCTTGCTTTCTGGTGTATCACACTTTGATGAACTGGGCTATTTTGTGTGCATTTATTATTTTAAATATTTGAGGCTTGAAGTGAATGGGAGGATACCCAAATTTAAAGCATATCTAACTCTGACAAAGAAACATCATCCATCTCTTGCTTTCTAATAAACAGTTTTTGGAAAAGTTTGGAAGTTTAGTATATGTTATTAATAATACATGTCCTATCAAATATTCTTCATCCTTTGGCTATGACGTTTGAAGTGTCTTTTTCAACGTGTGATTTCTTTTCCCGATTGTGTTTTTGAATGGTAGAATAAGTCATTTGTGGAAAAATAGGAAGCAAGCAAATTGCCACACGGCATTGACCTCATTTCGGAGCAACATCTTGAAAATGTATCTAATGCTTTCCGAGCATAGAGACAATAGGTTATGGTTTGGGATCCTCCTAACTAACCTTTGGCTTGTGAGAAATGTGAACTGCTTTCCCTGATCATGAGCTACTCTCCGAGAGGAAAAGAGGCTGTACTAACGTTCAGAAGCAAATGCTGTTGGCGAGAGCACAGGCTGCCTTACCCGCGACGCTAGGTCTAAAAATATATCCGCAGAGAGGCAGGCATATGCTCGCGTCTTGGTGTGAAGGAGCTCTCGCCTGTGTTTCTTGCTGTACCCATGTAAATTCTGCAGTGAGGAATTAAATGATTCCAGAAGCTCTGCCGGTTTTTGATTTGCCATTGTCTCTGCTTCTTCGTTGCCTTTGAATGGGACCCTGGATACAGGGCTTTTACAGACCAGCCGGTGCTGACGGGGCCGCTGACTCGACCGTGGCGTCTCCGCGTTCTCCTTGGGTTCTGTCTGAGGCATGATTTTCTTCCCTTTTTGGGAGGCAGAGAGCACCGGGCAGAGGTTGCACTTGGCACGTTAGAGCTCCGTTGTCAGTGCCGCGGTGGTTCTCCCCTCGGCAAGAGCCAAGGAACAAGCCAGGACGGTGGGTCACGTCGCCAGCTATTTAGCACCATTTCCCTTCTCCCCAACTATGTTATGATTTTTTTTTCCCCTTTCTTAAGTGACAGGGTTTGAAGGGGGCTCCTGAGCCTCCCTCTCTACCCCTGCTTCATCTCGATAAAGACCTGCTTTCTCCTGATTTCTAACACCGTTCCTCACTATGAAAGCTTGCTACACTCTCACTCCCAGTTCCTGCAATAAAGACCTCCGTTTTTTAGATCCTGTTGTTGGTGTTTTCTCTTTGAACATTACCTCCAAATTTCTCAGCTAGATTCTGTGGTTATGTCATGAGTTTAAAAAGGGTAAAATGTATTTTTGTGTTATTTGGTGTAGGAAGAAAGAAAACAAAAATTTTTCTTTGGTGTGGTAGTCCCAGGAAAAAGGAATAAATAACAAGGAAAGAAAGTGATCCTGTTTTGCAGCTCCTGCTACAGCTTAGCTGTAAATGCATGTCTTAAGTGAGACTTCTCATTTACAGAGTCAGAGAAAGATGTGAACCTTCAGGGTATTTTCCATATCTTCTTGGAAAATAATTTCAGTTTCAACAAGAAGTGCTGAGTAAAGAAATGCCACTTTTCATGAACCAGAAAAAAGAGGGAGAGAATGACAAATAACAGACACAAAGTATACCTTTCCATTTGAAATTATCCATATTCAAAAGTGAGTAGTATCAGATATTACTTATACCTTCCTCTGTTTTTGGTATATTCATGTTAGTAATATTTTGATACCCTTGAAAACTGAAAGGCAAAGCATTTTTTTTTTCAAAAGGGCTGGTTTTTTTGTGTTTTTTTTTTTGAGAGGTCTCTGTAGAATTGGATAAAAGAATTCTTTACCTTGTTCCACAAAATACATCCAAGGAAAGTTAACACAGACATATCCAATATAAGCTAGTATTCACAACACGTGCAATTAAAAAAATACATACAACAATAAACAAACCGACCCAATGTTGTAACCAAAATCCAGGCTTGACTTATTAAAACCAAAATGATTTCATCTATTATGAAGAGAATTCATCCTCTTACAATCATTTCTTCAGGTGACTAATTCCCTCTCCTTTTTTCTACCACTATTTTATTCATTTCTTTCATAAAAGCCATCAAAAGGATAAAGGCATTGAAATGGACTACACCATGAACTTAAGTTCTAGTGGCAGTTGATTATAACAGAGCATGGATCAAATATGTTATAAATTCTTATTTGTCACCAGGCATTTACTTTTAGTTCACCTTAGTGAATTCATTCCCAATGATGCCAGAGAAACATAAATGCCTATATACTCTCCTCCATACCTAATACTGCAGCTGGATACATTAATAACCTGTAACATTACATAGCTTTGAGGATTAAACAGAAAAAAAAAGCAGAAAAGGTGCTATTATTTGTAGGCAGCAAGTTGCATGATCCAGGTGCTAGAATATTTGCATGTCTTTCCACCTTTGTTCCTTCAGAGGCATGAGGGTCTCAGCTATTGCTGACTAATTGATAGTTGTAGTAACCGCTATAGGCTCCTCAGATTAGAAATGCATGCAGACGTGTGTCTTGATTCAAATGTTAAGGAAAGCACACTCTCACTTACTTACACAAGCAGAAAGTCTTCATACTAATAGAGGTGTGATGGAGATAGCAGGATATAAAACAGGAGAGAGAGAGAGATTACGAGAGAGAGAGAGAGGAGAGAGAGAGAGAGAGAGATGGCTGGCAGCAAGTATACCCCTGCAAATAGTTCTAAAATGCGTTTGCAAATGCAGAAGACTTCAGAACCATCCAACAATTCAGACACCCTTTTTATTTCTTCTCTGCGGGACGCCTCCATCCAGACTATTCGAAAAAAACGGAAAAGGTGAGAGCCCTGCCATCTTAGCTCAGAATTCATCTGATTTCCTTTTTTCCCCCCTGCCTTGTATTCCTCAATCCATTGTCCATGCATCCGATGGCAGCCGCCCTTGCTCTTGAATGCAAGTGTCACAGCAGGAGCAAAAAGAAGGTTGAGGGGAGGCATTGTCAAAGCCACGGTTGTCTATTGTTTCTTCGCTTTCACTGCTCTGCTGTTTTTTTTTTTTTTTTTTTTGAGCCTTTCCCCTACTAGTGGCCTCTGTCCAAGAGGAGGGAGAGAAAATAGTAAGAGTTCAAGAGTAGTAGATAGAGGCTTTTTTTATTGCAGACTGTTTTGATAAACAGCTCAGCAATACAGTCCACAAAATTAGGAAATATAGCAAGAGTACAGGATTCTGGTGGGAGGTGGAGGGGGGAGGCTTTGTAGATTTGTTTTCTCTTGCATAGATGTCAAAGGGATATTTGCTTTTTGCTGCATTTTCAGTTTTAAAAAAACTCATGAGCAAAGTCTTATTCATCTGTCTAGCTTTCCGTTTGTTTATTTTGTTCAGTTCAATGACTGGATGGAAATTTTAAGGAAGGCCAGGTATGCTGTTTGTGATTTGATCAATTGTTAAAATCAGTTGAGCTTGAATTGGGGATTGCCTTTTTCAGATCATATAAGCTTGCATGTATAATAACTTTCTGATGGATATTACAAAAATAAAAAAGATTTTGACCATCCTTAGTGTGGCGATAAGTCTTGTTATGATGGTATTTTGTACCTTAAACATAGGTGTTCTTTTGAGTGACATTTATACACAGGCAATTTTCTTCTCCTAACAGGCCAACTCCTCTGATAACCCTGAAAGTTTTTCAAAGGTTATGGAGTTCTACTCGCAAAGAAGATTTTTAGGAAAGTATTTTCAAACAGACATTTGACATAAGCATGAAAATGCATGGAATTTTTCCAGCAACTTTTACTTATATGTAATTACTATTTCCTGCAAATAACCAAAAGTGTTTAAATGCGGATCCTACATAGAGAGAATAAAAAAGACAGGTTATTTTCAGTGTTCAAATAATTTTGCTGAAAAACAAATTTGTAAAACTTACAAACTTAGTTTTAACATAGAAAATCACAGACCTATAAATGGTTCTCCATAGTTTCCTTTTTTTAAATATTGAATTATCTGTAATTTTCTAGGAAAAAATATTCCAAATTTATCTATTTTTTTCTTAAGTCATCTAACTTCTGGCATGAGCCCAGGACTATTTACTGTTTTCCAAATTTGCTAAACAGTCAGCATTTCAATTCTAAAATGTATTTTTAAGTCAAAAGGGGATATATTTGCATTCAAGGGAGAATTTTTTTTTCTTTTTTTCAAGGAGCCATTCCATTTTATAGCACAAGCTGGTGGGTTGATGTTCAATATGAGCTCATGATTTCTTTCTTCTCCATGTAATGATTGCACTCTGTCTGTGAATGTGGGGGTAGAATAACTTTTGGGTTTCATAAGAAAATATCCCAGATTGAAAGTTTGAGATCTCTGTGATATGAACAGCTGCTTTGGCGTACTGCAAATACATTCTCTCCCTTTCCATTCTCATTGCCTTGATTTAGGGGAATTGGGCCCAGCCACTCTGCCTCTTTCTTTTGTGAAGGGACATTTTGAAATGTCTATAGAAAGCAAACTTCTTGAAGAAATGCTGAACAGGCCCTGGTTTGAATACAAGTCTGAATTTAATTGCGGCCACCCTGGCAGCACACTGTTTAATTTCCAGCACACATCTGCATGATCCTTACGGCAACTCTAGGCCAGGAATTGTGAGCAAGAAAAATTTTATCTGTGATAAAGTTGCATGTCTTTTGCCAAGGAACAGTCATTCGGGGGTGGATTCAAAAGTAAAATTTAAACAAATGTTTCCAAAGGCCTTTGTAAAAGAGGAAGTTGGTATTGCTAATTTCTTCAGAGCTTTTTGAACAGAGAGAATTGGAGAGACCCATTTTCTGGTCAGTTCTCCTTTGGAAGATGGCTGAAATATCACAAGGCAGAGTAGAATTTCCACTTTAAAATGCCAGAAAGAACAAAGAGGTTAATGAAGAGCTCGGGGTCTTTATGATTGATGCAGTCTAAACGAGGTTCTCTTGCCCTCCCAAATAGTGTAGTTCTCCAGGGAGCCTGAAGAAAAGTTCATAACCCATGGGAGAACAGACTTGGAGGGAACAACTTCTCCTGGCCTGTTTTCCTTGCAGGTATTTGGCTTTTTCTGGAACGATTTGAAAGGAATAAGCAATCCTATGGCCAAGGTAAATCCCCAGACATTTTAAAGCTGTAAGTTCAAGTTCAACCATGCATCCAGACATTTCACACAGTTGTTGTAGTTGGTCCAGTAGATATAAAACTTGCAAATCAGACCGAGGAACCAACCTGGGCATTTCTTGAAAATGGACTCACCCATTTCCATATTGAACACAGTGTGGTCAAAATGTTGTCTGTGCCTTTTGTCTTCTAGGCCCTAAAAATACAAACACCTTTTCAAAAGGAAGAGGAAAATGGCATCTGTTGGCATTTTAGAAGAACAATATACCAAGAATCAAGCAAAAGATCACATATATGTGCACATAAAGGATACACTAGAATGTGGCTGCCCTACTTCTTTTAACCATAATGACCTAATGCTGTTTAAAGTAACCATAAAATGGCAGTATATGACCCAAAATACTATATTCATTGCCCATTCCCTCTTTAATTGGAATGAGTTTCCTTGTTCGAAACCATACACTTCATTGAGACTCTACATAAGTAGCAGGCACACTTTTCAGGATCCTCACTTTTTACAACCCCTTTGGATTTTCCTTTCCCTCTCCAATGGGGAGTATAAAGCTAGGTGGCCCCTTTTTGAATGAATAACACCTTCTACTACACAACTCTATGAGGCCTTCCAAGATAAAATGCTTATTTAATTTCCCTTGTGATGTTGGGTTCCTAGTACTCAAAAGAAGTGTGAAACATATTAGCAAAATGAAGACTTTCTACCATGCTAATCAACCAGAGCTACAAAATGTTCTTATGATATTTTGGGAAACAAACAGAAAGCTCCTAATGGTTTGTTAAATTAGGAAAGGGTGGCATTTGGGCATGATAGTTCATGTTCAAGGAGTTGGGTTTAAAAATAGATATGGAAATTGAGGATCCCCATCCAACCAGGACATTCTAATAAAGATCTATTTTCTCCCCATACCTGAGCGCAGGCGCTATACCATTCACATAGACTTGCGAGGCTAGCTGCAGGTGTTTGGGATCTCCTTGAAGAAAATGATATTTTGACTCCTGATGTTTTAAGGAGATCATAAAACTGTCAAGAATATTCTGAGAAAAATTGCCCATTATTCTGAGTTGAATTACTATTTTTTCATATTCATTTAACATGAAATTCTATGTAAAAGAAATAGTGATGATTCAGAGAAAATGATGCATAGATCTGGAAGGATGAGAGGAGTATGTGTAAAACTTCTACTCTAGATCTGCTTAAAAAACAAATTTAAAAAAAGGTGTGGGAGGGTAGTAAAAGATGCATTCCTTCAAAAAGTTAGCAGGCTCTGTACCCCTTTTCAATCCCTTTTACTAACCCCTGATCCTTTGGGCCCTGTTGTACCATCCTTCCCCCAACCATTGGCAATGTAGAGCTAAAGGCAAACCCAACGACAAACACAACTGCGGTGACAGCTGTGAGATCAGGTCCTCTCAGCATAAGTTAAGGGCTCATAGAACAATTGTAATTTATTCACATTGCTCACCTTCTTAAAGGAAACAGGTTATTGTTATCGCTATGCAATCATTTCCCAAGAAGCTAAAGTCATTGGCTGTTACAATTGAATTCCTCTTCATACTCTTGAAAGCAGGACCCCCCCCCCCAACCTACCCCTGATATACATAAGGGGAAAGAGAGTCTAAAATAAAGTTTTGGCTTACCAGAGGTTAAGAAACATGTATTGAGACTATGACCTACTGCTTGCCAGCCCTGCTCCTCTAGCCAGCATGCATTACTTTTCAAGGTTGCCCTTGAGATCTCACAGGAGCTCGGTTCCTGCTCTGGGTTGGTTAGTGGAACCCAAGACCTAGACTACCATTAAGAAGCTCACAATCTAATGGGCAAATTCTTTCCATGGATGTGCTTTGCTGGCTTCAGGGACCTATTTCCTGGTAGAGAGAATGAACCTTTTGCACATTTGAGATGTTTTAGGTAATTTTGAACTTTCTTTTCACGTAAGGCTTTGACAAAAGTAGTGCATATGGACATCAGAATGAAACTCCTGAAAATGCTCATGTTTCTTCATTACTTGCTAACCTGAGAAATGATGTAAAATGGCAATTCAGGTCTGTTGGTTGGTAACTTTAACTGGACCCTGTCCTTCTTGGTCCAAGACTAGTTATTGTAGATATTCCATAACACCCCTTTTAAACCAATGACCTTTGGTCCTATTAATAATGAGTTGTGATCTTTCAAGCCAAGACCAATCTTATTATTATTTTTTTTTCATCTAGTATCAGATTTTAAAGGACTAACCTGGACTACTGCCTCAATACTCAACTTCATTTCATTCTTCTCAATGTAGCTTTAAAAATACTGCATTGCAGCTAATCACACAAATACACAAATGACCTCTCTGCAGAAAGAAAATCTTCCAACCTGGATCATAGAATTTTGGAGTAATCATGACTCTGGGGGAGTTTAAGTAAAATCACAAAATGTGAACAGAGGTTCACTTACATTCTGGGTATTCTGCCTTAAATAAGAATTGCAGGGTCATTCTTTTCTGCCTCCAAGTAATTTTCACACATAGACCTTTCTAGAAGTAACTTTAAAATCTTTTGACGTCTCTACTATTGTGATATATTATGATGCAACCATGCTTTCCATCCCTTTTCCCACTCGATATGCTATGATTGATGTTGGACTTTTTATTTAACTGAGGTTGGTGTGATTTTCCAACTTCTGGAAAACTATTTCCTTGTTGTTTGCTCAGTAGCTAGATTAATATTTTGGATGATGGCATCAGCCAGGTGGTTGTTGGGTTTTCAAGAATGGTTGGAGAATTTATAAATCTGCCTAAGGATAGTTGCATTGTTTTATTTAAACAATGGATAAAGAGAGAACTTCTATTTATGTTTATGGCTTTTTCAAACATCATAATTATTAGTGCTTAAAATAAAACATACCAAACAGGGTCTTGATAGTTTTTATTTCTAATGATAATGATGTGAGATTGGGTTTATTTCCATAAATATCCTGATATTTCGGTTCATTCAAAACAAAACAAAATCCTGGAACTCTTCAGTTGGGTATAAACTGATTTTACAAGTTATCATGTCCAGCATGCCTATGTATTATGAATTCATTGAGCTGTGGTCTGGCCCTCAGCTTTGTTTGAGCAGAACTTGTCACAGGCATTACTTTAAATTTTCCTGATAGTTTTATTTCCACGTCCCCTCTAATTTTTTTTTTTTTTTTTTTTAATTCTTGGACAAGGTTATTATGATACCTGCCAATCTGGTGAATTTGTTGGGATGACTGGAGAGAAGGGAATTGAGAGATCAGGCTTCCCTAGTGACTTGACTAGAAATACTGAAATACCAGGATATGGCCAGGACAGGGGTATTTCCTGTTCCCCTTCTAGGGACAAGAAATGGAGTTGGGGTATAACCCCTGACAGAACATTTCCTTCCTTTACTGGGAACACAGCTAGGAGGGACACTGTGGCCTCTTATAGGCAGGCCTAAACTAATTCAGGAATATTCAACTGAGTATCTGTCCATTGACAAATATTAGTTGAACGCTTGCTCTCAGTCCAGGCCTGGAAAAGATGCTATGGAAAATATGAATGGTAAAAGAGGCAGTAAGTATCCTTGAAGAGCTTATCATCTGGAAGGAAATGACAGTCAATGCAGTTTAGTTGTTCACCAGAACAGGTATGCGTGGAGCTATTTGCCAGGCACTGTGCAATGTGCCACAGGTAAACAAGGGAGAAAAACCAGGTGCCTGCCCCTCAGGAACTTATCATCTAGTGAAGGATATGGAGTCATAGCAGAGGATGTCAACAAAATGTGGCATGTGGGTGCAGTGGTGACAGAAGCAGTGCCATGCCATTTCTTAGGGCTGAGAAAGGCTTAATGAAGGAGAGGATGTCTAAACCAAATCTTGACTAGAGAGTTCTTTATTTAGTGCCCACCAAAATTGTAGACCTTTGTGTGGTGCTGGGGGATTTAAAGAAGGATAAGACAGGGTCTATCTTTGAGGAGTTCACAGTCTATTTTGGTAGATAAATAAGTTGTGAAACAAACCACGCACACAGTAGAATATGGTGTGGTATAAACACAATTATTGAAGACAGGCAAAGAAGGAGCCATATCTTTTTTGGAAGGAATTGAAAAAGATGGTCTAACTGGGCTGCCATTTAATAGATTATCACTATGAGCAGAAAGGTATGAGAGTATAGAGGAGGGAGTAATTAATTCTGCCTAGGAGAGGGTCAAGATTGGGAAGACTTCATGTAGGAAGTGGAATTTAGTTTAAACATTGGAAGTTGAATGGAATTGTTCAAGTTAGGGAGAACTGATGAGATTGGTAGGATACCCCAAGAAGTAGGGTCTGCATGATCATGGCATGGTGTTGTGGAAAGGTATGATGTGTTTAGGGGAACAAGGCTGGCGCATATGGAGCATGGAATGAATTGGAGGGAAACAAGGTCAGAAAAGTAGCCTGGAGCCAGAATCTGACAGCCAGGCTGAAGAATCTACTGTTTGTTCATTTGTTTCTGAAAGCAATGAGGAGTTGTTGCTATTTCTGCTGCTCTCGTTATCATTATCATTATCATTATTACTTTAAACATGGAAGTGACCTTTCTAGATTAGAAGGTTTGAACAATAATTTGGGCAGTAGAGTGGAGAAAGAATTAGAGAGGGGAAAGATTAAAACAGTGATTCTCAACAGAAATCGGTGATATATTAGAATAACCTGGAAAGCTTTTGCAAAATACACAAGTCTGGTTTTTCCCTCAGTCTTCTGTCTTCACCCTCACCCAAGTTTCTGATATGATACCTGGGTGATAGGAAGATAAGAAAGACTATTTTCTAGGTGATGTTGATACATCTTCCCCTCTGCTGTTGCAGTAATCTAGCCAAGAGCTGCCCAAGGTAGATTGTGACAATGGAGATGAGAAACGCAGGATTTGAGAGTTGCATGAGAGTTGGATTTAAATAGGGCAGATTGGAGGAAGGAGTGATGGAGAGGAGAAGTGATAAATACATAGTTTAAATGATTGAAATACTATGAACTCAGAAGAGCCCAAGCAGGGTCCTTGGACGAGATTATGGGTTCATCTGGATAATGTAGAATTTGGGATCTCTATAGGCTGTGAGTAACATAAACTAGAGTTCAGAAGAACTTAAAACCATAGGTAGCCAAGTCAACTATGGAGCAACAGAAGGTATCCTATACACAGCAAAGTGTGTGATATAATCAAATGTGAGCAACAAAATACTAGATCTAAGGGAGATCCCTGTTGGCTGGAATGGACAAATAAGGCTTTGCGAAGAAGTGAAACTTGAGTTGCATCTCAAAGAATTAATAGGATATTCAACTTAAAGAGATAAGGAGGGAATTAAAAAAATGGAGATCATTTGCAAATAGGTATAGGAGTGAGAAAGAAAAATGCTTTTTCAAGAGGGCAGGACAGTAATACAAATGACTTTATAATAATAGCTAATATACCCTCATTTATTCTTCATTCCCAGAAGCAGCCATTATTCATAATTTGTAGATGAAGAAAGAAGTTCAGAAAGGCTAAACAAATGACCTTAAGTGGTTCTAAGTAAAACTCTGTCCTTGAACCTAGACCCTTTATCTCCAGATCCTTCTTCTGATCACCTAGGTTGTGTGTCCTTAAAGGCATAGTTCATTTCTTATTTATATTATATCCCTCCTAGTTAGTATGTGGCTTGAAAATAAAGTAGACGCTTAAAAAATATTTTTAATTAAACTTGATAACATCAGTTTTTTTGTGAATCAGTTTAATTATTTGCCATCTACACGTAAGACTATACACAGAAAGGCAACATTTTAGGACCAGAAAGTAACTTACAGATCTTTTCATCCAACTAGCTCATTTTATAAAGGAGGAAATTAAAGTTCAGAGAAAGAAAACGATTTGCCTAAAATTTCACATCCAGTTATTAGCAGAGTGAACCAGTACTTAGATCTCAACTTCCCGAACAGGGCTTTCCAACACACCATTCAATTCAAGAGAAACAGGTAGAGAATGTATGATACAGTCTTACCATTTCTGAGTTCTCCATGGTTAGATGGAAATGAAAAACTTGGGCAGGACATAAGAGATGATTTGATAGGTCAGAACTTTTTTATGATTATTTTTAATCATCTAGTCTCATCGTTGGATTTAACAGCTTGTGTAAAAGAAACTGAGTCAGGAATTAGCGAACAAGTCGTTTGAGAAGAGAACAACAAAAATGACAGCATCAACAAATGAGAGGATAAGGAAGGTCATAAAGGTTTTAGAATTTTTTTCATGGATTCGGACGAGATGGAGTCATCTTTGTCTTGGTATCTTTTAAATGTAAAACACAGTCTCATCTACCCAGAACAGATGAGAAGAAATGCCACTCCAGGCTAAAGAGCTTAATGAGGGAGTGGCAGCAAGGCATGGTGGAGAAGGTCCTGGGCTGAGATTCAGGATGTCCAAGGGTCCCTCAAGCTGTGTGATTTGGGGGATTCACGCTTCTTCGCTCTCCCAGATTCCTCAGAATTAGATTAGATTTATCCATCTTTTTATCTGCCCAAAGCCTATGGATCCCTCCTTACCAGCAACTGAGGTGAAGGGATAACTTGAAGCTATTCAGTGCCACATGGATGCTGGCTCCTACAGTTGAGCAGAGACTCTGGTGCTTCATGAACACTGAGGAGTGGCCTTTTAGCTCATTCTCCACCACATGGTCCAGTGGCTCCTCTGGCCTCTGCAGCTCCAAGCCAGTGGCACGCCATGAAACAACCCATCAACCCTGTCCTCTTGGCTCAACTTTACTTTTGGCCTTCCAAGCTTTACCTCAACTGTACAGTCCTGATAATGATCATGAATTGACCTAACTCTTTATCTGCATATCCCATCCTGCCCCTCAGGTTAGACCCCTTTGATTTTTTTAATGCAATATTTTGTTTCTTTTTTAAGTTTAATTTTAAATTAATATATGGTGGGAAACAGTTTTTTGATGTATAGTTCTGCCAATTTTAACACATGTACAGATTCATGTAATCATTGCTGAAAGCAGGATACAGAAAAGTTGCATCACTCCAAAACAATTTCCTCTTGCTATCCCTTTGTAGTCATACCATCCCCTGAGCCCCAGACCTGGACAACTGTTGATCTCTTGAAAATGTCATGAAAGTGGAATCATGCAGGATGCAACTTTTGTGAGAAAGGCTTCCTTCACTCCTCATAATGCCTGTGAGGTTTATCCAAGTTGTTGTGTGAGTCAATAGCTTTTTCTTTTTTATTGTTGAGTGGTATTCCATGGTATGGATGTACCATATTTGGTTTTCCACTCACTGGTTGAAGGCCATTTGAGTTGTTCCTAGTTTAGGATGATTATGAATAGAGTTGCTGCAAATATTCATATACAGGTACAGGTGTGAACATAAGTTTTCATTTCTCTTGGGTAAACACCTAGGAGTGGGATTGCTGGGTTGACATCCTTAATTTTGATTCCTTCCCATTTATAAATCTGTGTTTGCCCCAACCCCTTGGACTTGGGATACTGGACTCACCTCCTCCTCAGCTGAGCAGGCCCTACCCACCAGTGTGGTTCTAATTCCATCTCCCTATCCTGCACCCCTTCTCTGGTACATAATAAAACTGGAGCCCACTTTAAGAGTCCAAATCTTTTTCAGTTCCAAATTTGCTGTGATGTGGATTACTGCACGAGGGTTGTAGTACCCTCTGCTGGCTGGTTCACAAAGCTGGCTTCATGCCTATGCTAAGAGGGAGATTGTACGTTCAGTGGAAAAGAAGAAAAATAATTGGGGAGTGGGTAGTTGTGGCGAACTACCATTGTAGTGACAGCTTGACAGGGACACTTCATGTATTTGATGTTACACATATAGATAAATGCTGTAATATTTTTTTGTGGAGCCCTACAATATTGTGCTTGTCTTCTCAATTGTAGGCAAAGATGGGCTGTCTCAAAAGCTGGACTCAGCCTGGAGCCTGCTACCCAGATTGCTATTTTGTGAAGGCTTTTGCATACAAATTAGTCAGATCTAAACATTCAAAAATGATCCTGGAGGGCCATCTGGTTCTTGCTCGTTCTAAAAGCTTCTTTCAGCCTGGTGATGGATCCAGTACAAAAGATAGTGAGAGAGCTCTTCATCAAGGTTTCAATACATTCCACTGACCAAGGCTGGCAACTGGCTTTTAAGTACAGTCAGTGCTGTGCTCCAAGGACCACTGATGATGCCTTTTATAGGTCAGTGGAGATCCAACAAATATTTAACTGATGATGCAGTTGCATGGAGGTTTAGAAACACACACACACACACACACACACACACACACACAATTCTGTATCACTAGGAACATGTGTTAATTTGTTTGGGTGTCTGGGAATTAGGCTGAACCAGCACACCAGGCAGCGAGGTCTAGCAGAAGCCATGTAATTGTTGTGATGTGTTGTATCTAATTTGTGAAAACAATGCCACTGACCCTGCAGTTTGGATAGTGGTGTTGAAGGATTTGCCTTTGACACCCTGGCTGCTTGCTTTCCCAGTCAGGTATAGGTGCATATACTGTGGCCGAGAGACAGGGAGCGTCTCCTCTTTGAGAGGCTAGCAGGCTTGAATGGGTACAGAAACCTGTGATCTGAGCTTCAGTTTCAGGCTCTGGTCAAGTGCACACAGAGACAGGGCATCTAATGAAAGGGTTGCTGGATGTCAAGGAATAAGGATTTCTGACACCTGTCTCATCAAGCAAAATCCGTGAAGTGTCATTGATTAACCTTCTCTGGACTTGACCTTTCCCATCTGAAAGTAGCATGAAGGGAGGTATGGCTGCTTCCTTTAGTTTGGGCAGACAAATACACAATATAGCTTATATTATGACATTATAATTAATTCCTTAATCTTTCTCACACTCTGGGATGTGAAGTTATGGAATGCAGGGGTTGTATTTTATTGCAGCCCCCAAGCCCAGCCCAGCAGCTGGCAGGAAGACAACATCCAAAGGGTGCTTGTTAAAAGCATTGAATAAAGGTTGGTTAAGGCCAATAACACACAATGGTTTGGCTTAAACAACAAGAACTTATTGGCTCACAGGTTGCAGACTAGAAATCCAAAATCAAGGGCATCCTTTCTCCTAGGGTGGGTAAGGTAGCATTCTGGGTTTGTCAATCTTCCAACACAAGGTCATCTCTCTCTCCTCTCTGGCGTTTTCTGACTTCAGGCTTCTACAGGCTGACTGCACCCAAATTTCCTCTCTTTATAAGGCCTCCAGGTACACAGATTAAGACCCACCTTGATTCAATTTGGACCCCCTTTTCTAATGTCTTCCAAAGGCACTGTGACGAATGCGTTCACACCCACAGAAAGTAGATTCAGATTGAACACATCTTTTGTGGGGGACGTGATCCACCTCCCAACAGGTAACAATAAGTTGGATGAAGTGTCTGAGTGCTGGGGCTCTGGGGAAAGCATTCTGCTTTGAATTCACATAATGTGTCTTTCTCCTATTCACTCGCAGTAGAGTTTCCCGTGATCCCCGTCCAGAGTGCTCATCTTTTCCGAGACTCCCGGCATTCCAGGAAACCTCCATTGCTGAAGGAGAACTGGGATCTAGAGGATCTCCTTGACAAAATATAACCAGTAAGTCCTTACCAACGAGTTTAGTATTTTGTTTCCAAAACATACCAGATGACTGTAAAGATCAACTCAGTTCCAATTTGCTCCTGTCCTAAGACCTAAAGCCCAACCTCTTAACTGTCAAAAGGAAAACTTATCAATTCCTATCATTTTTTTGTCTATCCTTGTCTGCCTAGTCCATGGAGATGAAGATGGCGCTTAAAATTACTTCTGTTAATGGAGAAATTGAGCATTATAAGTCTTATAAACATCTAGTGGGGCTTCTGGTCTGCAAGAAAGACCTGCTAGGGCTCTGCAGTTTACATTTTCTTCAACAAGGCTTTCCACCTTCTCTCTATGTATCACATGTGCACACAGAATCTTAGAATTTCTTTGTGAAATGGTCCTTGGCAGTGTTGGCTAAGGCACTGGAGACCTATATTGGCTCCTGGTGAATTTACTGATGATGGTGATTGTAGACCAGTCTCTGTACAGTGAGTTTCTTGAGCTCAAAAACTGTGATGGTTCATCTTTGTATTCTCAGTTCTTAGCCTACACCTGGCACATAGTGGGTGCTTAGGGAATTATAGTTGAATGAAACTTTCTCAAATATGATGACAAAAAGAACCCAAATAGTATTTTTGTTGAATTTGTAATCCCCATAATAATTAATAGCAGCTTTAAAAGTTTTAAGTGCCTTGAGGACACCTAAAGAAGTCTCTGAACTGAGAATGTAATGCTGCTATCAAGGACTTCCTGCCATTTTATTTATTTACTTTGTCCCAAGGATGTTTAATGGAATATTTGAATATTTGTTGTAATAATCGTGCTTTTATCACACTTGACTGTGAATGCCTTGATCGTGGACTCTGTGCAAAGTCATGTCTGTGGTGCAGATAACTATGGTGGAAGAGATTGTCTCTTCTATCAACATGGTCCCTAAACCCTGCGGGAACCAGTACAGGAGGCAGAGCAGTGGATTGGGGGCTGGCCGAGTTAGCTGTGGGATCTTGGCAAGTGAGTCCCATCTTTGAGCCTTCCTCCATTTCTTCATTTATAAAATGAGATGGGAAGATAAGAGCATGTACTGGATTCTGCTGATTCTAAAATTATGAAAGTTCTCGTATTGGTGACAGGACAGTTCAATTAGCTGTAGAAATTCAATCATGTCTGGGAAGAAATGAAGCCAAGATTCACCAGAATCTGGCAGTGCAAAGAGAACCTTCCTTCTGCAAAAATTATCAGGGAGAGTTAGTAGAGAGAAAGCTGTTAACCAGGCTTTGGATTTACATCCCTACTCTTTCCAGATGTGCTGGAGGAGGGGGGATTTTGGAAAAAAAAATTTCATTGTTGTTATTATTTTTACCATTGTTATTTGAATCAAGGACATCTTCTCCCACTTGCAGCCATTCCAGAGTCAATCTCTTTAACCTTGGATGTATATTTGGCATAACCAGTTTAAAAGGCAAGAGAGCTCTTGGTTACATACTATTCATAAAACCCATAAGTAACTCCTCTCTTGATCCCCATATGTCTGTCATGTTCCCTGGTGAGTTTCGGCCATGTGAACAAGTACAGTATCCCCAAGAAACACTTCTGCTGCAAGAGGTTGTTAGGGAGTATTAGCATGTGATTCCAACATCTCCCTCCTGTCGTGGCCATTACTGGACCTTGCTGCTCTTGGGAATTGGACCATCTTTACAGCACCAGTCAGACAGCCAGGTCCAGGCAGCAGTGGCATCAAGGGCTCTGGGTTCTGGCTTCTGCTTTTTCAGGGTCTGGGTGAGGTTTGGGCAGGTGACTTAACCTTGCTGGTAGTTAAGTTCCTACAAGTGTAAGATAGTAAGGATTTTATCAATAGGTAGGAATGTAGGATTTGGAGTATTGAAAAAGGGGAAGCACAGAAGGAAACTAACTTTTATGGAGCACCTTCCATATGCGAAGTACTATTATCCTAGGGGCTCATATGAATTATCTTACTTAATGTGCAAAGCAACCTTATGATGGAATCCTTGTTAGACTCATTTTAGGTTGGAATAATTGATGCTAATAGAAGAGTTAAGGGAGTTGTTCAAAGGCACATAGCTGATAAGTAGCAGAATGAGGATTCAAATGCATGTCTGCGAGACCTAAAGTCAGAGCTTTTTTTCCCCATGCCCTCAGACCTCGGCAGCCTGTAAAGCTGGCAGATTCTGCAGGGATCCCTACTCCAACTGCTAAAGTTGCTAACTTGTTTCCCTTGGGATTCCTGAGCAGGGGGGCTCTCAGTCTTTGAGACTCGTGGTTCCCACTGATTTACCTTTGATGAAGATTGGATATCACCTATTTTTCCCCTCAAACTGCATTTTCTAGAGAACGAAGGAATTCTCCGTCTAATCTGAGTGGCAGCAATTGCCCCCAAAGACAAAGATCCAAGCCTAAATGAGACTTCAGCTCTCCTTTTCTCTCTTTCCCTTTCTCTAAATGTCCTCTCCAAAAGCTCCTTCTAGTCTGGGATCCTGGTGAGTGTGACAGTGGCTGGCTTCCTGCTCTGGGGCCCCAGATTCACAAAAGGCCAAGTTGACGTCCATCCTGTGTCTGGCCTATTTGATACCGGAGGAGTGCTGGGGTCCCCTGAGACAGCCAGGAGAGATTTGCCTCCTGCGGGGGTTTGGATAAGCCCCAGCTAATCTGCGCGGCTTCTTAAGGGCACACCTGCTTGTCGGCCAGTCAGCAGCCTCCTCACTCATTTCCCGTGGGACGGCTGGGGTCAGAGGGCCGCCAGAAAGTCTTTTATCCCCCATCGCCCCACCAGGCCCCCCTCAGCAGCACCTGGGTCCACACATAAGACTTCCTTTGAGGAGAGATCGAGACGTTGCCCCTCCCAGAATGGGGCCAGTGCCCTTTTCCTTCCTTTTGAGGCGGCTTGCTTGTTCCCTCCTTCTAAATAAGCATTTAATTCAAACTTTATCATGCATGGCTCAAACTTTATCCCACTGGGGCTAAGCTGATCTGAATCAGGGTCTGGGCTGCTGAGCTCTGAACACGTAGTAGGTGCTCAGTAAATAAAGATGACGTCTGGTCATGTGGTCTTCCCGTGAGCTCAGGAAACTTACACTGTCAACTTTCAATTTGTCTCACCACTGGGATGAATGTAATGGGGAAATGGATCATAGTAAAATGTCAGAGAATTCAACAGTCATTTCTGTTTAGGTCTGAGAATTGGAGACTCTCCCCTCCCCTCTTTCCCAAATCACATTTTCCTTCTTGAATTATCTTTAGGAGTAGTCAGTAGTTAAATTAATGTGTCTCTCTTGAACGTGCTGCTTAGAGATGGGTGATCAGAGACTGCTGGTGTGCGTAGGAAGCTCCCAAGGGCTTATGTATTTATTTATTTTTTCTGTAGATGGGAAATGTACAAAATGGACACATGTACCTTTGTGGAAGAGACCACAATTAATTAATGACCATTTGTGTGAGGGTGTGGATGAAAAAATCTAATTTAAAAACTGCCATCCTGTCTTCTTTTGAACTCACCAATTGTTCTGCAGGTATATAATTCCACTTTTCCTTAGAACTACTGACATTTGTGGAGCACTTATTCTAAGTCCCTGGACTGAGTTAGACAGAGGCAACCAACAAGGATGAATCAAGCCCCGTGGAGCCTCAGTTTCACTAGGGAGATCGGCCAATGGAATTCTACGATAAAGCTGTGTGCAGATGGATAGTGAAGTGCCATTTCGAGTGTCAGAGTGGGGGAAGAGAGATAAATAGACATCTGTTGCTCTGATTAGGGGATTACATGGTATCACAAACTTACACATATTTCATTTATCTTCCCAACAACCATATAAAATAGATAGTATCATTCCCATTTTACAGGTGAGGAAATGGAGGCTCCACGACCTTAATTAACCCGGTGTGTTAGTTTTCAGAGCTAAGAGTGGAACCCAGATGTCACAGCTAGTACTTGGAATGGAAGCCAGCATTTGAACCTGGCCCCGGATTTCAACAACCCTAGGATTCCATCCTGTTCCACCTACGCAAAAAAGCGGCTGTGATGGGTGCAGAGTATTCTTTGTAGGCAGCCGCTTTAGATACTTACTAACCAAACTGATATTTTTTAAAAAAGGAAATGAATGTAAAGATAATTTACCAGGTAATTGCCAATTTTCCCCTTCAGCTTGAGTTGCATATGCATCAGGGTGCAGGTAACTTTAAACTATGGGTTTTAATTCTTTTGGCTGGAGTAATTATTTACCTTTTCCTCTGCTGCAACTTCCCGCTCACTGAGATGCTTTGGCATTGTCTTGCCTCTGGTAACAGGGATACGAAAGGATCCCCCGCACCCCCCCTTTCCCCAGCGGAGTCCACAAACAGCAAGCAGACAGACACTAAGAGGCTGCAACTCAGGGCCCATAATATTGTGGCAGAAAGTAGAAAATAAAACAGCCAGTACTGGGTGCAGGATAATAGCATAATAGGATAAGTGTGAGAGAGTCAGGAGGTGGTAATGGCCCCGGAGATGTAGAAATTCTGGGAAAGTAGGGCAATATAAAAGCAGAGACACCATCTGTGGGATCCAGGCAGTTGTGGGAGACACTGAATGAGATAATGTGGAGATCTGTTATCCAACACAACAAATAGTACCAAAGTCATCATCTGGGCTCATGATTGTCAGATGTTCTTTTGTTTGATATGCCACCTTCCCAGCCATCAATACCACAAGTTACAAATTGCCTTTCCCTCAGCCAACTGAAATGGCAGAAAGTGGGAATTGAAAAATTGGTTCTTCCTTTCCTCTCACTGAATGCTCACCTTGAGCAGCAGTGGACCTTGCAATGTAACTCACCCACATCTTATTCAAGTACATATCAAAATATGGCTATATCAGAAAGGATTGGGGAAGAAACTAAACTTTCCTGATTGCCTATGTGCCACACATGATGCTTGGCATCTTATATATATCATCTCATTTGGTCTTTACAACAACACTTTGAGGTTGGGAGCACTGTCCTGATTGTAAAGATGAAGAGACAGAGGTTCAGAGAAGAGAAATGACTTGCTCACCTTCACCCAGTGGTAGAGCCAGGATTCTCATTTGGATCTGGGTGACCCCCCAGGTCTAGGTTCTTTCCACTACACACCATGTTTCCAGAGGTGAATAATTACTGACTGCATTACATTTCCTCATCTGTGATGTGATCACCTCTGCATTATCCATTAAAGGTTTTTTGACATCAAATGCATCTCTCTAAGTCTCTGGAAATCTGGAATCAATTCACCCAAACTTCCAAGTAATTGGAATGATTTTTCTATATTGCAATTTTAGTTGAAAAAGACAAAGAAACGGCAAACGAGCTTGCTTGGAGTTTAGGCAAGGCATTACCTTCTGGAATATAAACAGCACAGAAGGGTTTTTCTGCTCTATAATCTAGACCTTCTACTCTATTGGACTATGACTGCCAAAGTTTAGAATGAAACCCTAAGGCAAGAACCTAAATCATTAAAGAAGACTGAGGAAGAGTGGAGAAGAAAGAGTGCTGACTTTGAAAGTCCCAAGGATATGGATTGAATCCCCATGAGACAGCATAGGCCTTGGCTGTAGGCAAATTGATCACTCTGACTTCAATTCTGTCATCTGGAAAGTAGACGTACAACATCTCAAAAGGTGGTGGTGAGAAGTCAATGAGATAGCATGTGCATAACACAAGAGGTGATGCATTGTACCTGCTCAGTAAATCTTAGTTTCCTTGATAAGGGAGAACAGTAAGTTTCAACCTCAGGTAAAACAAAGTGGATATTGGTCATTCACACTTTTCTGCTTTTACTATTAGTGCAGCACCTGTGAAATGGATCAAGAGGATTGGGGGGGGGGATTGAGGCCATCTTGTGAAAGCGCCCTGAGAGTGTACTTCAAATATGGGATTCAGGTTCTGGCTTGCAGCTCTGCGTTTTGTATTATTCTTGTCTCTATCAGTGAAGGTTCTGACAATGACTTTTCATTGGAATGCTTCTTATACGGAGCAAAAAAATATCCTAGAGGTTTGCGCAACCCACAGTAGAATTCACCAGTTTACTGCTTTAATTCAACAACCCAGTTTCTTCTAAGCAGACTTATCCCGAGGGAAGCAAATAGTGTAGTACTAGACTTACATCTCCATGCATTCTGCATTTCCCTATAATCCACCGTTTTATGTCTCCACCCTCAACTCATCTGCCTTTGCAGCCGTCGTTTTCTTGTTCCTGTGAATCCAGAGAGGTCAAGTGCACAGCAGTGATGACCCCAACATGACAGAAACCAGGAGGAAGATAAAGGCCTTGAGAAACATATTTGGTTTTATTTACAAGTGAGCCTAGAAAGGAGGTATATCATTGGGGTTAAGACCACTGTCTGACTTTGGAATCAGGTTTGAGTCCTGGATCTACTGCTTACTCTTTCGTGATACTGGGAAATTAACTTAACCTCCCTGAGCCTCGGGGTTTCTTATTACTAAAATGTATCTGGATCTCGATACTTTGTACTTCATTAATTTAAGTTATTAAATAAAGTTGACTTTGGGTTTTCCCCACTGTTAACTTCATTTATCTGCCTCCTGGTTTCTTTTGAGTCTGGGTTGTATTTTATCCCCAATAAGTCTAAAAATAGTTTAAGCCCTAAATGTTTTCTCCTTCAATTGGTCAGATGGGCACTGACCCATCTGGGGCTTCTCAGTTTGAGACAATACAATCCCAGGACACCACCACTGCCTCCTGCTATTTCCCTCCCTACTTCTCTTCCTTATTCTCCCCTCCCATGATGGGAGTGTCACAGCAAAAATGTCAGCCTGGCAGATGTCCGGCTCTGTCAGAAACACTGAGACCCTGTCGTCTAAATTCACAGTGATTCGCTTCTTAAGGCAGACATTACTCTTTAGCATTATTGATCCCCTCTGTCTACTGAGCCACATCAGGTGCCTTTGACCCTGGCTTGCACCAGCGGCAGTCAGGGCCCCCCTGAGACCGTCTGGCATTGTGACTGAATTCAGTTCCTCTTCACGTTTGCATATGCCTCTTTGTTCTGCCTTGAAATGGTTTGTACCATTGCAGGTGGGCTCCAGACTCTGCTTCCTTTGTGCCACGCTCTTCAATACAGTACCGACTTCTCCCACGACCCCCCGCTGTCCCAGTGAGAGCGGGGCTTTCGGAGCTTGGGCTCCTCCTCCAGGAAGCTGGTCAGTGTAGATTCTGAATGAAGCAAGAAGGGGGCTGCTGCTGGTGTTGGTGGCGGATTATTTATCCAGTTTATATGAACAGAAGTGACCAGATGAAGTGAGAGGGAAAGGAGACTCGAGACTGAAAGTGGGAGCGCCATCTTTTCTTTTTTCCTTAGAGTTGGAAGTTTTCCTGAATTACCTTCCGGGACTTGAATGAGAAAAGAAGACAGGAGAACTTTTTTTTTCTTTACCCTTTTTTTTCATGCATTCAAAGCACAGCTAGAAATACAACCTTCATACCCCCACCCCCAGCAATCTCTTTTGCTGGCCACCCTGCCCTACTCCAGCTCGCTCCATTTAGCAACCCAGGTCTGCTTTTTTTTCTCTCTCTCTTATTCTGGATCCTGCAGGACAATCCAGACAATGCCATTTGTCTTGTCTCCTGCTTGCTGCTTCTGGACACTCTGAAGCCCTAAGCTCACTCTAAGAGAAAAATAATATCCCTGGGGAAGGTAGGATAGACTTGCCTGAAACATTTAATTTTCACAAGAGAATGATGCTAACTTGGATGAGTAGCAAATATATTGCAGAGAAACAGGCTCCTGGTTCACAGAGAAAGGATCAATAAAGGCTCTGTCTCTGCAAAAAACTAAATCAGAGACTTGGAGTAATCACTTAAGAAATTTGCTCAAAAACCTCTGCTCAGGAGGGGTTTAATCTGATTGCTCACTTTAAATGTATTGTCCCCTCAATTCATCAACTCTATCAGATTTTACTTGTGTAAGCCCAGTCTCCCTCTGTTTCTCTCTCTCTCTCTCTCTTTTTCTCTCTCTCTCTCCACCCCCCGCCAAACCTTTCTTTCTCACTTTCTGCCCCCCACCATACACACAAATATACACTTTTTTTTTCCCTTCAGGCAGGTGGGGACAGAGTAACAACCCCCTGCTCTACCAAAAATCTCATTTTTATTCTAAAATCTATTTCATTTCAGAAATGACAGTATTATCAAAATTATTAACTGATCGGTGTATTAAATTTTAACCCCTAGAGGGATTAAAATTAGTATGATTTTTTGTGTATTTTATAATCATTTTATATTTTTGCTGTCATCTCCAGCACCAAGCATCCCAGTTTATCACATGTGCTCTGTTGCTCTAACTTGTTGCTATGACAACCTTGACATTCTCCCACAGTAACAAAATTTAAATAAGTGTCTATAAATTTGGAGAAATAACTATAAGATTAAATAAAATCCTAGTAACATCTGTCTGTTTCATATAGCATTTTGGGAAAATTTTCCATAATAAGAATTGTTAGATAAAATTTCATGAGATGCAGTCCATAGCTAGTGCTTCTTGGAAAAGTACAAAATATTCTGGTTCCTCCATAGGCAAATGGTCAAACACCTTATTTGGTTATTCACCATGTGTTGAATGCCTTATGTGTTTCACAGCATTAGTTTCATGAATTGGTTAGAGCACACTGTTCTGAACGGGAGACCCGAAAATATATAAAGGATCAAATAGGAGTTTATGTCTCTCTCTCTTGTAATAGTCCAGTGCTGCTGGTGAACAGTCTCCTTCTTCAATGTGGTGAGTCATTCGGTGCAGGATCCAGGCTCCTTCCATCGCAGAGCTTGGCCATATCCTAAGCCCTCGTCCATCTGGCAGTGGGTAAAAGCCTCAGTGCAAAATACGTCACTTCTGCTAATTTTCCTTCACAAAAACTACTCATATGGCCACACCTAGAAGTGAATGGAGCTGGAAAATGCAGACCCTAACTGGGCAGCAGCTTCTCAGAACAACTCTGCATGAGGGCAAGTGATCCTTGAATCGTGGTAGGTGTCTGTCACCGTGTCAGTAGACATAAAGATGAGTAATACAGGCTTTTTACACATGAAGCGTTCACAGTTTTGGAGGACAAAGATAGGTAAACATGTAGCGGTTATGGTAAAGGGGAGGACTACTTCTGCTTGGCAGGATTGGGAAGACTGGAGACATTGCCTTTAAAGGCAGCTGTACCTCAGACTGATAAGGGAAATATAGTCATTTTAAAATAATGAACTCACTTAAAAGCATGTGTGCAGCAGTGGGAGGCTAGAGGAGATGGGAATGAAGAAGAATCGTTAGATAACCTGGTTGTCCCTCTGGTTCCTAAATGATAAGCCTGTATTTCTCCTCACTCTCCACTTGTCTTCTCTCAAGAAGGTGACCTTGATGAGACTTTTTCAACAAGGTGCCTTTGGTTACTTCTAATCTCCTGCCAGTTGCTATCACTGTCAGTATGACCTACCTCCAGTGAAAAAGTCGGCTCTTATTTCAGCCCAACCAAGAAGGCTAAATTGTGAGGAAATGTCAGGACAGAAGGACGCTCATCTATAAACACTGTGGACACATTATTAGAGGTGTCATTGAAGGACGTGGAGAGCTCTTTCCTCAACATCACAAGGACCAAGAAAGCCTGCATTTTGGCCTTCTGGATCTTTCTGAAGTCTGAGTTAATATAATTTGTCACTTGACTGCTGTCTCTCTCTAGTACTGACTGTTATTTTATTCCAGCCAGGTGAGAGGCAATGGAGATTTGCCTGCTCAGAGTAGCAATAATCAGTCGCCAGTTAACCAAGAGGCACCGATACCCAGAACATAACTTTCACTGGTAGGTGGGGCGAAGGGTAGATTTACGGTTGTAGTGTACTTTGACGTCTGTTCACGGAAATCAGGCAGCAAAATCAAAATGAAGAGGTTGTCGTAAGTATACTTTGAAAAGTTAAAATTATTTCAGTATAAGTGAAAGAAGGTGAAGAGTAGTTATAATCAGTGTTTCATGTGGAGGATTTCCATAATGACATTTACTTGAAGTACTTTCATTTTTCTTACCTAAGGAAGAGCAGAAGTTAGGTTTGTTTGTATTAAACATTTTTGGTGATTCTGTGAGATGCTAGTAAACCACATTGAGTGTGACAAGAGCTTGAGATAGATGAAAGAAAAGGCACTGCCCTCCAGCATTTGCAGTTTCATTTGAGAGACAGACCAACAAACATGAAATAATTGATAAAAGCATGAATGCAAATGCAGAGGGTAAACAGGCAATAGAAAATTGAGAAAGTTCTTGAGATAATTGGGTCAAAAAACAAATCCTACCGTTTTATAGAGTTCACCATACGACAGATTGGCTTTTCCTCTTTGAAAGCTTTTTAGGGGGAAGAGGAAGACAATTTCATTGTTTCACTGGGTTATTAGATCTTGGACCTTCAGCTCTCTGCCCGTGGCCTTTGCTTCTCCTTTACTCTTTTTAAAAGAGCCAGGCCAGTCACTTGACAGCCTTGGGTTTTAATTTCTATAAGGCTGTAAATGAGGGGGTGTGATAGATAGTTTAAATGATGTCTTATATCTGTATTTCTCTACAGATCTTATATTCTTAGGGTGTGTGCTCAGTGTTTGCACTTTTTATGATGAGTGCCATTTATGCCCCACATTTGATTAATTGCGTGATGGAAAATTTAATGATATTAGAAGCCCTCTTCTCCCTCACATCTTCCTCTAAGTTCCTGGTCTTCCTCTCACTCTACTTTTTCTTCCTTCCTTTAACTTTAATCTTTCTGGGTAATTCAGTACTCAGGTTTAAAACAAAATTTTAAAAAAGATTTTGAGATACTGAGAAGAGAGATTTGAGGTCCCAGACTTCAAAAAGACAAACACCTCCCCAACCCCTCTAAGGTGTGTCTGTTACATTTATAACATATTGGTTGAACAATTTATTTTTTTTGAAGAAG
Organism: Choloepus didactylus; assembly: GCF_015220235.1. NCBI lineage: Eukaryota > Metazoa > Chordata > Mammalia > Pilosa > Megalonychidae > Choloepus > Choloepus didactylus. The sequence continues at coordinate 137,755,530 of NC_051312.1, read as the reverse complement.
AAGAAGCTTTATTTTCTGTTTTGATTGTCAGTGGAATGATATGATGCAAAATTTCTAAGGTATGCTGGGCTCCAAACCTGTTTACCTTGACTTTGCCCAGAGATGGACACAACCAAGATTCCGCAAAGGCAGATATTTCTGAGTCATGAACTGGGGCCAGTGGAGTAAAGGCACACAGAGGCAGGTCCTCAGGGGCCAGGAAACACTGAGGACCACTGCACAGGGTTTTTGTCAGTGAGAGGAGAATTGACCACTGCTTCAGCAATTTCTGCATGTAATGGTCAAGAGAGATGCAGGTGGCCTTTCCAGCAGGGATAGAACATTCTGGTGATGTCCACATCGACATCATACAACACTTTTGAAATTTTCCTGCAAGGTCATCAAATCACACAACTTTACATTCATTAATGGTCTTAGAAGTCATTTAGTCTAACTTTCCAAAAATCGAAAGCCTTCCATATATGGCATCTCTGACTAAAGGCCATTTAGGCTCTGTGTGAACGCTTAAGTTATGTCAATAATAAGAAAATGTCGTTTTATCTCTCTCCCAACTAATTACAGGTTTCAAAGGCACTCTAAGTGGCTAATGTTAAAATCAGCTAGCTAATGTAGATCCTAACCAGAGTTTTAATTATAGTGACAGCAAATTTTCTACATGTAATGTTGGTGAGTAACTACAGAGTAACTGCTCTGGCAATGAGAAAGCAGCCTGCAATTTCAGACACTGAAATCTTCTTTGGTATTGGTTACATAACCCTTTAAGGCCTTTTTCCACACTGAAATGCCCGTACTCTGGAGATGTTTGAATGTGGTTTAATCATCAATATAGGGAAGAATTGGTACAACTGACTGAAACTCATTTCTGGTAATAAATTCTGATTTTTATCCCTCTTTTGTGCTTTATATTCTTTCCTTCTCTTCTAATCTTGGTTCTTCTTTTTTCTTTTTTCTCCTACCACCCTTTTTAACTCTAATCTGTTCCCCATACTTAGCCACCTTTCAATTAATCATAACAAGCGACAAGACCATCTTTATCCATTATTGCCACATACATAGCTAACTTAGAATGTGTGTGTCTGGGGAGGAGGGCAAACTAATTATGAATTTACCTTCAGTAAATTGGTAAACTAATTATAAATGTATCAATTTAGAGGCAGGTGTGTGTGCATGTGGGGGGGTTGTGTATGCACATGTGTGCATTTGTGGTTGTGGAGGGGAATTATACGAACCAAACACAAATGTTTTAGAATGACCATCTCTTTTTTTTTTTTTAATCTTCATTTTATTGAGATATATTCACATACCATGCAGTCATACAAAACAAATCGTACTTTCGATTGTTCACAGTACCATTACATAGTTGTACATTCATCACCTAAATCAATCCCTGACACCTTCATTAGCACACACACAAAAATAACAAGAATAATAATTAAAGTGAAAAAGAGCAATTGAAGTAAAAAAGAACACTGGGTACCTTTGTCTGTTTGTTTCCTTCCCCTATTTTTCTACTCATCCATCCATAAACTAGACAAAGTGGAGTTTGGTCCTTATGGCTTTCCCAATCCCATTGTCACCCCTCGTAAGCTACATTTTTATACAATTGTCTTTGAGATTCATGGGTTCTGGGTTGTAGTTTGATAGTTTCAGGTATCCACCACCAGCGACCCCAATTCTTTAGAACCTAAAAAGGGTTGAATGACCATCTCTTTTAACTTATTAAAGCTGAGAGAGCACAGCAGTGCTCCTCTTCATTAGCCCAAGTAATATAGAATAGGTCGTGCCTTATAGGTCTACAATCTTAGCCGTAAGTGTAAAATCTGTCAATCATAGATTTGCTGTTTAAAGTCCCAGAACCTACCCATCCATTAAAATAATGGAAATCAGTGTCTTACTGTTTGTGCAAATGGGCTGGTAGTTGCCCATTCGGGGCTTTGCCCAGGTATCTATTCATCCCACTAATGCCCAGTAAATGGCAGTGATAAATGATCATGTACTTCTTGTAGCACAAGTGTATTTCCAAAGGTCAAGGGCATCTGAGTGATCTGTTGATAATCTGTAAAGGTGGAAATCAGGAGCCACAAGAGAGAACAACAGAAAAAGCTGAAAGGAAGCAGGGGGCCCGGTAGCCCTGAGCTGGGAAGCAGAGAATAGCAGGACTCTTGGGCTTTCTAACCAATACTCTTTCACCGTGGTTCATGACCTCGGGGAACACATAATCTTGGAACCTAGTGGTTCCAAAGCCTTTGAGATGGCCTCAGATGCCCCGTAGCTGCTTGTGTCAGAGTGAAGCGTGGTGGAAATCCTGGAAGGAAGCTCCTCTATTGTTGCTGAGATGCATTTTCACTATCCTTCTTCCTCAGAGGCATTTTCCGTAATTACCCACTTTGCCACTTAAAAAGCCCTTTGCTGGCATTCGCTAATGAAGCTCACAGCTCCATGGATTGTTATCCCCATTTTTCAGAGCCTGGGTTATTAGCTGCAGAGAGGATAAGGTAATTGCCCAAGAACAGACTGTTTCGATCCGAAATGAACCTAGACATTTAGGACACATGTTCTAAAATGCTATTTCCTAATGTTTCTGGATCTGAATTGCAATTCTTTCATGTATGGTTTATGGAGCGATTTTTAAAATTCATCTACACATATTTATTGAATGTCATTTCATATAAGCCTAGATGTTGGAGAAAGAAAGATGAGTGAAGCATGGTCTCCATCATCAAGGACTTCAGTCTAGAAGCAGAGAGAGACATAAATGAAAATAATTACAACATGACCTGACTAATGTGTAATACAGGAATGAGTGAACAGGTGCAGGGGCAGAAGTCCCAGCTCTGCCGGGGACTTAGGAGGCTAGAGGAGGCCATGTTTGATCTGAGTCCTGAAGCACTGGTAGGAGATTGTTCAGCAAACAAAAAGGTGAAATGGCATTTTCCACTGGCTGAACTGGGCAGTCTCTGCCCACATCCTCACTTCCTTTCCTAAAACTCTCACAGAAGAACTCTCCTGGCTGAGATGGTTAGGAGCAGCTGATGTGAGTTGCCTCAACTTCCTTCTATAGCAAATGTTCTCTATTTTAGTCAGTCTTCTCTTCCTTCTTCTTGAATCCGAGGTGGAAGCGTCTGGAAGCCAGAGCTGGCACCCAACTCAAGCTCTCCATTCTGTCTCTTCTTTTGTAAATTGTCCCCAACTATCTCTTGCACCTTAACTCTTTGTTTCTCTACTGATAAATTCCATTCAGACAACAAAGTATTCCATATCTGGGAGGGAGAAAAATCCTTTGAACTAATGTCCTCATCTTGCCTTCCTTTCCTTACAAACCTTTTCAAATGGCAAGTCTACACTCACTGCCACCATATTCTCACCATCCCTGGTTATTTGGCCTTTTCTGTCCATTGCTTTATTGAGTCTGTGCGCTCACCTGATTGGAATCCTCACTGTGCAATGTTCTAGTTTGTTCTCAAGGCTCACCCTACTTTCCATCTCTGCAGTGTTTGACACTGCTAGCAATTTACCACCTGCTTTCTTTAAAACTCTTTTTCCTCCTGGCTTCCATGATTTAGTATTCTGCTATTTCTCTTCACTGTTACTCTCTTTCTCTACCTGGCTGACTCTTCCTTGATTTTCCCATTTGGGTTTGATAAACTCTCATCAGCTGTTTCTTTGATACTTTTATGATTTTTGTTTCTCCTATGAGTCTTCTCATATGCCAACTCACCTTATATATTAGCTTATTCTTTTCAAAGACCATATCTTATTTATTATGGCAAGAAGCAGCATTGCAGTGTGAAAAGTTAGGAGCCCAGTCTTTGAGCCAAATTGCCTGGGTTTGAATCCTGGCTCTGCTGCATGATCTTGGGTAAATTATTTAACCTCCTTGTTTCTTTTCCTTACCTGTAAACTGAGGGTAATGCCTTTCTTAGAGGTTTGTTGTGAAGGGCGAATGAATTAAAACATATGGAGTGCTTAGAACAGTGACTAGCACGTGGTAAGAGTCTAAAAGTGCTAAGTAGCTGTCTTTGTGTTACACACAACAGGCAAGAAAACGACAGAACCAAATTCAGTTTGAATGACCTTAGTGACATGAACTCTTACCCTCAGTCCTAACCAGCATCACCTCTGCAAAAACTTCCATGATCCCCACCCCCTTTCACCAACCCATTCCCCTTACACCATCCTGCCTTCCTTCAGTGACCCTATCCCCCTTCCAAGTCCCACCTCCTTTCCACCTCCAAGTCAACATCTGTCACCCCTGACCTCACCATTTCTCCCTGGGTACTGTACACATCACCCTAGAATGAGAGAGCACACTGGTCTTCAGTTAGACTACTTATTCCTACTGCATGCCAGGGCCCAAGTGAACTCTTCTTATATTCTTTGTGTCTAGCAGCTCCTGACACACAGAATGTACTCAATAATTACTTATTCAATAAATGAATGAATGAAACTTTTGAATGAGCTTTCTGGGTTTCCCTAAGGATTTGCAGAGGGCAGTAGGCTTAATTTCTTGGGGTCTTCAGGTAAGAGAGGGGAAAGCTTTAAACCCTCTGTGTTTCTTTTTGGTGTACGAAATGGCAGCAAAGACATGGTCAGGTGTTCTTTGGTTGGGCAACTGGATTGTCTCTGCCAGCTATACTTCATCCCTCTTTTTCTAACTTGGAAGCAGCCATCCATCTCCTCTTCTTCCTAGCTAAGATAGTGATAACCAGTGAATCCAGACCTTTGACTGTGCTACCTCTAGAAATGTGCTGCCACTCCCATTGCCATGTTCCTACAACCTGTCCTTTCACCCTTTCTACCAGGAAATCCTGCAAATGAGCTTATTTCCATAGAGCTTTTGGATCAAGAAACATTGTTAATTTTCCTGTGTACCAGCTCCAGTCATTATAATTATTCTTTCTTTATTTTCTTTCACAAAGCACTTTCACTTATCGAAGTGCTATCACAAAGTTTTCTTCATTTGGCCAAAGCAGCTGAGAGAATTTGATAATAATGTAAAGTATTTACAATAATATAAAGCATTTGGTACCAGAATCAATACTTCATACATTATTTCATTTAATTCATAAGTAGAGGCTCATGGCACAGGCTCTAGAGTTTGGGCTGATTGGATGTGACTTCTGGCTTTGTTTACAAGCTGTGTGTCTCTGGGTAAGTTACTTCAAATCTCTGTGCTTCATTTTCCTTGAGAGTAAGAGGAGGATAATAATAATACCCACTCCATAGGGTTATTGTGAGTATGAAAAAAGATAATGCAACTCGAGTGCTTAGCAGAGTGTCTAGTAAAGAGTGAGTACACAGTTAATATAATAATAACAATTATGATTATTCTTAATCCTCACAATAAACCTATTACTAACTGTGTTTTAACATACGAGTAAAGACAGGCATAGTGTCTCTGTGGCAAACCACTTTGCTATCCCACCTTTTGGGTATTGGCAATTACAAATTCTTGTTGGATTGGACTTGGTGACTCGGTTCAATTGGTCTCAAAAAATGGGGAAAGCTTCAGGCATGTTATTTGATCATTTTGAATTCGTTTTTCCCAGGTGGTATGTGCCAGCCCTTCTGATCTTTCCCCTCAACCCTACCCCCCACCTGACTATGGGAATAAACGCCTTAGTTTGCTAGGACAGAACAGTTGCCTGCTTTGGCTGAGCAGTCACACCCCCACTGCTGACTTTCCCACCAGCTGTCACACCCTCTACCTGCTGCCAAGTGGCCCTGGAAGAATCATCCAAGTGATTTCCTGCCCCTGGAAACATCAAAGCCATCCTCTCTCCCCGCCCCATTCTTCCCACTGAATGCACCACTGGTTGGTATAAATAGAGGCAAGTGCTCAGTATATGACTTGGGGGGGGGGCGGGAGGGAGAGGGGTAATTCAGGCCCATGGACGGGATGCTTGATGGCCAGGGTGGGCAGGTGAAGTCCAGGGATATGTCTGGACACCCAGGCCTTGGGGAACACCCATGGCAAGACCTGTAGGTTAGGTGTGTAATCATATACCCACCACCCTGCAGGGGTTTCAACAGGGGACCCACTGCCTACAGTTATTTCCATGTTGTATGATAATCAAGCCACTGTTTTGAGATCATGTCAAAGATAACAAAACATCAGATTCCTCTTCTATTGCTGAAGAACCAATCAACCTAAACTAATACTTTAATGACCATTTTTCCCAACAAGAAAACAAATTCAGGCAAAAAAAAAAAAAAAGCAGGGAGCTGAGAAGAACTTTGTCTGGTCAATGAAAAGAAGAAAGAGACGTCTGGAACCATGGCAATGGGTAGGGATTACTTTGATCTGGAAAATAGGTTTCTTTCTTTCTTTCTTTCTTTTTTTCCCCTTCCAGTGCTTTTTCTTAGGCAGCCAAGAGATGCTATTTAGCTTTCAGAATGAAGGGGCACCTTACAGGAGAATTGAATGACTGCTTTCGTGGACAGCTACTCTAATAGTCTCATGTTTGAAAAATATGCAATTAAAGGAAATACTATTACAAATAGCCCCTATTTGTTGCCTTAAAAATACTCTTGATTAACTGAAAAATAAGAGAGGTGTGCAAGATGATTATGTTAAGTGTAAACTGAAGATTGAAGGAACAAAACACACACATGCACACAACCTATATACGACACAAAACATCCAGGAGGTGGAGAAAGGACACGTATAAAGAATCATAAACTCTCTATTCTTTTACATATGAAAAATGATTTTCAGAGCAAGCTTTGCCCACCAGAATGTTTTGTTTTGTTTTGTTTCGTTTTTGTCAATTTCTTAGTATCACTCTTCTTAATTAAAATGGAAGTTGTTGATCAACAATTCAGTTTCTTGTAAGCTTAATCTAAAGCAGTCTGGGGTCTTCGTGCATGAGAATGATGCTTTTTAGTGAATGCTCTTTTGGCATTTCAGGTGACACAGTGGAGATCCTGGGCAGTTTGCACCTACATTTTCCACTGATATTTGCCTTTACCTTGCCAAATCCCTTTCCTGTCCCACCACCTGCCTGCCCATGACATCCCCTTTCTCCTTTCACATCTTGCTTGTGGAAGTTGGATGATAGTCAGCAGACAATTGCATGTGCGTCTTTAGTGGAGGATGAAGGAAGATTTATCCTTTCCAAAATAGATGGAAACATCTCTGGCTATTCTTTTAAGAGATTTCCAAAATCTGTCCAGGTAACATGGCCTGTTGTCATGGTAACACCAGGAAGGTTCCTGTCTTTTTCTTCTTTTTCTCTATGCCTTCATGGATTTATTTAACACTTTTATAACTCATATATAACAGCCATTTAAAAGCAGATGCTCTTCTCGTCTGCACACCAGTTGTAAATAAGACTAAAATTGTAATGACTAGTTTTAGTCACTTGATCTTTTTGTTCTCACTGGAAAAGTTGACCAGAGGTTTGTTAGGCCCTAACTCGTATACTAACTAGTCTAAGATGCAGATGAAATTAGACTTTTTCTTTTTCCTTTTATTAGGCTAAAATTGGATAAGCATTTGTGATGAGCTAGGCACTGTGCTAAGTCCTTCATCTGTATTTAATCCTTAAAATTAAACTGTGTAAGTCCTATTATTGTGCCCATTTTACAGATGAGAACATGGTTCACTGAAGGGTTAAGGAATTTGCCTGTCACGCAGGTCACAGATGGCAGAATCAGGATGCAACTCCTGACCCTAAGGACCACACTTTGCCATGTCACAGGTGTTCAATGCACCCTCCTCAGAGGAAGATGACACACTATTTCACCACTCATGAAGACAGAGCTGAGAATATGGGCTGAATTTTTAGCATGAAGGACTTACATCAGACATGAGTAAATCTGTCTTCACAGAAAGGATGATTTGATATTGTAATGGGAGGCAAAGGGAGTTGTGGAATCTTCTCTGGACATCTGACAGAGTGGAAAATTACTTTCTGGAAGCAGAGGAATGAACTAGAATAGCCCTTGGGATCTGCCAGGATCCTCTGCTTACATGGGGTTGGGGAAGGCTGGTGAAAAAGGAAGACTCAGACGCCTGCCTGCTGACACATGGTGGGTGGGGAGGGGGGTGGCGGCTGCTAGTTTCCCACACTGTGAGGCACAGTCCCCGGAGTGGGGGGGGTACCCAGTACACCAGCGGCCTCTGAGCAGGGGAACTTCCTGCAGGGCAGTTTGGCTACCCCAGGGCTCTGATGCTATCCTATAGCCTAGGAGAGAAATGGCTGAATGTCCATCTCAGAGTAACCAGAGGCTCCCCTGTAACTGTTAGAGCCCTATGTTAAATTCGTTAGTTTCTCAAGATACCCTGCTTGCACTCCTTTCCCAACATCTATCAGTGTGGGCCCTCTATCTGATTATTCTTTCTCTTCTTCTGGAGGGGCTAACCTCCTTGAGAAAAAAGGTACTGGTGTTAGCCTACTGACCGAGGGTGTAGTCTCTGGGAGCCAGAATGTGTGGATTTGAATCCTAGTGCTACCATTTTCTAGTAATCTTAGGAAAATTGTTCTACTTCAGCCCCGATTTCCCTATCAGTAAATTGGGGATAATGGTAGCATCTGCTTCCTAGAGTTGAGGAGAGAATTAAGTGAAATGATACATTTGAAGTGCCTGGAAGAGAGGACACCTTTAGTGGGTAGTTATTGTAATTATTACATAATCCTTAAAATTTCAGCCTCCATATCAGGATCGCTAAATAACCTTCTCGTAGCCCCCTAGACTGGGGTAGCTGCTGCTACTTTGTGCTTCTATCATATCCTGTACTGATCTGATCATCTGTCTTCTCTGATAAACTGAGCAGACAGGTGAAGGAAGGGACTGTGTCTTGCTCACTACAGCTCAGGGCACATTTTTGTGTATATTTGCCATGGAATGGTATCAGGGATGGGGAAACGAGCCTGGATTTGAGTAGGGCAAATACGCTTTTTTAAAAATTAGTTTTATTTCTATATCCACCAAACATACTCTTCCCCTTCCTGCCATTCCCTGGTAACCTCTAATCCACTTTCTGTCTATGCAGATTAGCTATTTTTGGAGATATCTCTTATAAGCAACATCATATAATACTTGTCCTTATGTGTCTTGCTTATTTCACTGAGCATAATGTTCTCAGGATTCTTCTCAATTGCAGGCTTGTCTCAGAACTTCATCTTTTCTTATGGCTGAGTAAATATTCCATTGTGGGTATGTACTACATTTTGTTTACCCATTCATTTGGTGATGAGCACTTGGGTTGTTTTTGCCTTTTGGCTATCGTAAATAATGCTGCTGTAAACACTGCTGGACAAGTATCTGTTTGAGACCCTGTTTTTATTTTCTTTGTGTATGTATCTATATGTAGAATTGCTGGGTCATACAGTAATTCTATATTTAACTTTTTGAGGAACTGCCATATTGTTTTCCATAGTGACAATATGTTTATTAAAAAGTTTTGTTAATGTTTCTAAGTAATTGTTTAAGAGAGTTTCTGCAACCTGGCACTGCCTTAGGCACTGGTAGAGAGAGAAAAGAGACATATTACATAACCTGTGCCTTTACAGAAGAGCCAAGGAGGAGGACAAATCTAAAACATACCTGACCAATTAATACAACAATAGAGAGCCATCCATATGAAACAGAGCTTATTAGAAAGACTTGTGCCAAAGGCAAGGCTCCCGATGAGGTTAACCGGATGCAAAGGGTTCAGAGAAACAAAGGAGAATATTTGAGGAACAGAGAAAATCATGAGTAGAAATGCAAAGTGAGACACCCTCTGAGCTGCTTTAGAAGGGTGAAGAGAGTGTGGACACTAGACTGGAAGGTTCTGGGTTTATGAATTAGCAACTCTTTAGGAGGTATCAGCACAATGGTTATGAGAATGGATTTTGTAGTCAGAATGACCTGGGTTTGAATTCTGAATCAGCTCTATACCAAGGACATGGCCATGGGCAAAAATACTTAACTTGCTAAGCTTCAGTTACCCTCTCTGTAAAATGAGAGTAAATAAAACTATCTACCTCATGGGACTCCTGTGAGGATTATATGAGATAGTGCATGAATAAGCCACAGCCTGGCATATAACATGTGCTCAGCCATTCTTTGCTCTGTTCCAAACATAGCTCTCTGAATTTTTTCTTTTCTTGACTCTGAAGGTTGATGAGATACTTTTCCATTTCCAGGTCCAGCAAGGGAGAGTTTTACCTACCCCACCCTTGTTTAAAATATCCCAATTTTTAATTGACTGATTGTACATTTAACTTTATCAATTGCAGTTAAAATTTGCAAAAGGATTTCTACAATCCTTCCAACAACCTTGAGGTTGGCTGGGGTGGTATTCTTATTCCCATTTTGTAGCAGAGGCAACTGAGACAAGGAAGGAACAGTTAGAGGATTTTTCCAGGGATGAGCAGTTAGTGAAACAGGAGCCATCAACAGCCTCAGGACTTTCCACTCCTGCATAGACTACACTGCCACCCCCTTCCAGCCAGATGAGGATGTTTGCTTTAGATGGACTGGCTTTGGTGAAATCAAAGTCCCCTTCTCCGATCTCTGCTAAATCCTTTTAGAACATTTATCACATCATAGTTTGAAAACTCGCTAAAGTAAGAATTTAAAAAAGCATTACAAGGATAGTGATTTTGCGTTCATTATCTCTAAAGGACAACTGGAAGAAGGCTCTAGAGAGAGAAATCAATTAACTGGACATCTACCTAGAAAATGTCATAAATTCATTGTACCAGGTAAATAGGGCAGAAAGGAACCTCGTGTTTGCTGCCTGTAGACAGGTGGTAGGCCTTAAATATGCCAAGTATATTATGGCTCATTGTGGAGATTTTTGTTTATTTTGAGCTCTTGGAGTTGATGCTACCTATTGGATTTTCACTTTGGCCTTGCCACCCTTGCCTTGGTGGTGCATTTTCTAGCAACCAGAAGGGAACTTTTCTAGGAGAGAGTTGGGCAGCTATAGGTAGTGTAAATCCTTTTTCAGGTACTGTATGGAGCAATTCAATGCTGTTTCCAGCCTGGAAACTGAGTAAATTCTGTGTTTGAAATGAGTTCTTCGGAAACTGCTGGAAACTTTTTAGCCTCATTTCTGGAATTCATGCAGTGATCGACTACTTTTATTTTGTCTTCAAGCAAATAGCGTAAAAGGCCTGAAGCACAAGCATGCGTAGCTTCTGATGGCCTGTGGGGTACAAAACACAAGTCACAATGGTACCTGCTATTACTCTTGCTTTATCTGGGATCAAGACATTTGATAATGTGATGCACTGGTGGGATTATTAAAGGCACTTTTTAAAAATCCAGGCACCATCAGGAATTGTTCAGAAATGAATTTCACAATGACATCAAGAGTTTAGTGAGGATATTGCTGCTTAACTGTGCCATCTGTCTCAACCACAAATTTGGGAATTCCTTTCCCATTTTGTTGTAGGGGGAAAGAAGGTATTTCTTGAATTTTGTGTATATTTCTTTGTAATCCTACCTCTTCAAAACACATTGTACAACGTGGTAGAAGGACAGAATGCTAGAACTGGAAAGGACCACAAAATGCCTGATAGCATTGAGGCTCCAATTGTTTCCTACTAAAGAACACTGTCACCTACAGAATGGCTGTCAAAATTGACAAAGAACCCTTTCTGTTATTACAGGATTCAGGCAATTCTGCAAACCCTGTGACTGAAATGTCTTTCAATGTTGTGCGAATTTACAGTCTTCCTTGGGGATCCCATTAAAGGATATGGTTTTCATTTTAAGTATGTAGCAACTTTGCATTTGAAGACTGATCTGTACACTTGGCTCCATATCTAGGAGGCTTTGTCTAACACGGATGTCCCAAGCCACAAGCAGTATGACTTTTGTGCATACAAAGAATGGTGGAGAAGTGGAATGGTTTTATCAGAAGGTAGTCTCTACATTGGCTGAGCCATATCCACGCCATTGAATGAATTCCCATGAAAGCATTTATAAATGAGATATATGCTAACATGCAACTGATCCTAACTTAAAATATTGTCAACAAATGAAGCATATTACAGGCAGCTAAACCTATTTTACCAAAGATTATTCCATGGGGAACACGTTGGCAATAACCCATAAGTCTCTGAGGAACCATTTAAGAGAAAAAAGATGTGTTGAATATGCTCATATTTTGAGACACTTAAGATATATTTAAGGAGCAAACTCTGGCAGACTCTCTCAAAACATGTTAAGATGTTCTTAATTCCATTGCAAAAGCTTGCTGCGGAAGCCATAGTGTTGAGCCAGTGTATTCGTTTTCTATTGGTCCTATAGCAATTACCACAAATGCAATGACTTAAAGCAATACAAATTTAGTTTCTTACAGTTCTGTAGGTCAGAAGTCTGACACATTTCACTGGGCTAAACTCAAGATGTCAGCAGGGCTGTGTTCCTTTCTGGAGGCTCCAGGAGAGAACCTGTTTCCTTGCCTTTTCCAGCTTGGGAGGCTACCTACATTCTTTGGCTCATGGCCCCTTCCTCCACAAGCAACATTGCATCTCTCTGACCATTCTTCTATGGTCACATCTCTTTGTGACTCTCCTGTTTCCATCTTTCACTTTTAAGGATGTTTGTGATTACACTGGGCCACTCAGTAAAACCAGAGTAATTTCCATATTTTATGGCCAGCTGATTAGCAATCTTAATTCCCCTTTGCCATGCAACCTAACTTATTTACAGCTTCCAGGGATTATAATGTGGACTTCTTTGGAAGGTCATTATTCTGCTACCACAGCCAGTTATTTTTGCTGCACACTTGTCAATATTGCTGTTTTTCATATGGGGTCTGGAACTTGCCTCATTTATTAACAAGAACTTTCATCCCACTAGCAAATTATCAGGTTAAAGAAATGATCTGACTCAGGAAAATACTTTTTCTATCCCAGGGCCAGTTCAGAACAAAATAAAAAGTTTTATAGGCTGCAGTTTCAATGAACCTTTATCTATTGAATTCAGAGTGAAAATACCTATTCTCACAACTAAATCAATTGCTTTATTGAATAGAATATTGTTGAGAAATATTAATAATCATGCATATCCATTCATTCATGTTCATTCGATCATTCATACGACAAACATTTATTGGGCACTGACTCTGGGCTAGGCACCACCATTCATTCATTCATATTCATTCAATCATTCATTCGACAAGCATTTATTGGGCACTGACTCTGAGCCAGGCACCATGACAGACCCTGGGAATGCAATGGGACTGACAAGGCCACTGTTCTCACAGTACTATAAGAATCAGCAACATGAGACAGCTTTCTAGTTTTTCATTCTATAAATTTTGATAGCATTTCAGAATTCCCAAGTTATGCTTATATGCATTATCTCATTTCACCTTAAAAAACAGGGAAACAGACTCACAGAGGTGAGGGAACTTGTGTACTCTTACAGAATTTAGGAGGCGATCAGAATTAAGATTCTCAAATCATTCTCTCCCTATATTTCTTGTGCCCTTATGGTATTAGGCACTAATTCAGAGATGATAACTCTTTCACCAACCAGTGTCTCGTCTCTTGTGGTTGGAGGACCACTGCTCACCCGAGCTTGGCCGGGCAGGTGGGCTGGGCAGAACTGAGCCCCACCAGGGCAAAGGAGCAGTCCCAAACACGCCTTGTCCGCAATTGGGTTGCTGACATTGCACTCCCACAGGGCTCCACTCTCACAAGGCGTCCACTTGTAAAGACAAAGTCACATCCTACATTCTGGAGGATACTCTAACAGTCCTCTTTGTTCATATTTCCTCACAAGAGTTACTTTCTCTTAACTACTGTGATGATGGACTGAAGTCTAGTCCTTTTTTATTAGAACTGAAGTCAGGAGACACTTAACCCAGATTTGAGGGGTCAGGTAAGGTTTCCTGCAGGAAATGGCATCTAAACTGAGACTTTTTAAAATGTGGAGGAGTTAGCCAGAGGAAGAGGATTTCATGTAAAGAGAACAGATTGTGTGAAGGCCTAAAGCCAGAAAGAATGAGAAGGGAGAGGAGGTAGGGGCTGGGACAGATACACAGAGAGGGACAGAGAAAGGAAAGAGAGAGAGAGAGTATGTGTGTGATCTGGAGACAGACATTTAGGGGCCAGGTGGTCAAGAATACCTATTTAAATAGAATGCTTACACAACTTATCCTTCAAACTAAGCTACTTTTGGGGTAGGTGGGAAACATGTTTTAGAATGAAGCATCACTATGCTGTAGCAAGAAATTATTAAAATTAACATCATTAAATTATTCTAGGTAAATAGATACTTGTTTTATCCCAAAGGAAACCCTGAAAAATTCCAAAATCTACGTATGGATAACTATGTCATGCTAATTAGTTCTAAATTAACTTGAAATTTTTACTGATGTTAACTGAAATCTTCCTCTTTGTTATAGTTTAAACCCATGCACTCCTGATATGGACAAGGAGAGCAACCATCAATTTGCCTGAGTATTAATCAGCTCTACCTTCAAAACGTATCTCTAGTCCATCTATTTTTCTCCATCTCCACCACTAGCACCCCAGTTCAAGTCGTCACCATTTCTCACCTGGCTACCATGGTAGCCTCCTAACTTGCCCCCCACCGCCGCTGCATCTTTTACCACTTCAAGATCCATTTTCATATTGTAGCTGCAGTTGCATTTTTAAAAAGGCATGTCAGAGCTTGTCACTCTTCTGCTTAAAACTCTCCAGTCATACTTAAAATACAAATTCCTTACAATGGCTGACAAGGTTCTACATGCATTCATGTGATTGAATATGTGCTAGGATCCTAGAGCTTTCATGACTTGTTTACGATTGGGAAACTTGTCCAATGCACTCTCGTCTCAGTATCCTTAGGGGGTCAATCTGAGACGAGGGCATTATAATAGGGTCCTCAAAGCAGTGATAATACTCCTCAGGTGGGTGGCTCCATGTGTGCTGTGGTCAGAGCAGTGCCTTGTAGGGTCCAGTACCCCTGTGAAAGCCGGACAGATCCCCTGGGTTCAGAATAGGGCTCCAGTCCGGCAGGGAACTGGTTTGCATTCTTGCAATCAGTGGTTGGAGAGTATGGAGAAAGAAGGACAATTTCAGCTGGTGGACTGAAGCTTACCCAGGACAGAATGAACCCTTGGAGGCCTCTTCTGGGGTCTGGAGAGCAGTGGGATTCCTCAAATGTCACCTTCCTTCCAGGCTAGATAGAGGAAAGCCCTGGGCTTGAGGGATTTTTGCACCTGCTGCTAGATGGGGCTGTGCAGGCAGGATCTCCAGGGTCCAGTGCTTGCTTCTGAGTCCAGGTCATCATCTTTCTGTCTGAGTGGGAAGCCACTCGTCTTTCATGTTTCCTTCAGTGGACACTGTGCTGCCACATTGATATTCAGGGTGTGTGTGCAGCGTGGGGGTGGGGATGGTTCTTATCTGTAAATATCTCTAAAAATCAGAATTTAAAATCAAAGGTTATACTGAACTGCAACTGGCCTTTCCTCCACCCATTGTGATAAAGGAATCCTTAATTATTTTTATTTTATTTTATTATTTTGTTGGCTCATGTTCAGTGTCTGCCACAAGTGTTTGAAAAGTCATTGATGGTGACAATAAGAGTCTATTTTTCCCTTTGAGTCTAGTGTAGTCTTTTCCATATTTCCTTTTAAGCTTCTTCTGATTGGTCTACAGATTCGCCTCTTCATGTTTCTGTTATTTCTTTTTAATTTCTTTTATAAGCAACATTAATTCTCTTAAAATCCTTGAGTTCTCCTTAGAGTTTGCCCCAGCACCCTAATTAGATCATTCCCACTCTAGCTTCTCTATCTATTAATTTCTTCCTTGCTAGTATACAGTAATGCTTCCTCTACTTTTTGATTTTCTCTTTTCTGCTTGAAAGGAAACTAAACTTACCCCGAACCCTGAAGTACCAACATCCAATTTCCCAGTGGAGAATTCCCTAGGAATGTGCATGCTGTGTTATTCAAGAGACCAGTTTTGTTGCTGTAGATGCTGGCAGCAGAGAGAACCGTGGCGGGAGGTGGGAGATGATGCATCTTTGAGAAATGAGAGCTTTATTGCCTTGAGGAGTTTGGGGGGATAATTCTCCAACCTTGGCTTCCTCCTGAGACATGGAAGTAAAAGCAAAGAATGTGGGGGAGTTAAATTGTTTTAATAGACACATTTTCAGTTGTCAATAATAAAGACAGAATTTTTACCCCAGTAGTGGGACACTGGAATAGGCTATCTACCAATTGTGGTTGTAGATCCTTGGAAATCATTGAGAAAAAGGAGACCATCACCTGCCTAACTCATTTCTGGCAGCGTGCCATCAGCAGAAGGGTGAAAGGGATGTGCTTATGGTAGAACAAAGCACCAATAACAGGAGGGTAACTGTGGGGTGTCCTCCACAGGCAAGTGTGGAACATTGGCTGTGCTGAGCATCTTCCAGACCACGCTAAGCAGGTACTCTCATCTTTCCTCATTTCCTTCGCCCCCATATCTGGACTTGCAAGTGTAAATAATGATAAGATGGAAGGATGGTGCATTTTCTGAGGTTGGCAGCTGTAAGCCTTAAGGAGATGAGAATCAGCTCTGCATCCTTTGGCAAATCTTGGCGACTCTGTTATTTAACAATGGGGGTAATATGCAGCACTGTCCAATAGAGCTTTCTGCACTGATGCAAATGTTCTATATCTGCACTTTTCTTCAATAAGTTAGCCACGGGGCATGTGTGGTTATTGAGCACTTAAAATGTGGCTAGTGAGACTGAAGAAAATAAATTTTAACTCTATCTAATTTTAATTAATTTCGGTAACTGTCTGTGGCTAGAGGTTACCATTAGGATGGTTCACCATAACGTAGTAATGATATTGTAGCATAATAACAATATATGAAAAGACAAATGAAAAAATAATTAAAAAATTATAACCAAAGAACAAATAAATGAATATCTGTCTACTTGTCTCATGGGGTAGAATCAAGGGGTTTAATATATGTCTAAGAACTTCAACAAACTTTACAAGCTGCTGTACTAGGGTAAGGTACTATTTGGAACCTAGGTACTGTTTGAAAATTCACACGTAAGTGATCTTTAAGTCAGTTTGGGGTGGAACTCTTTCAAACAAGCATATACTTTGTTATCTTCTTAACACTTTATTTCTCTTTGATTTCAGTTATTTCATTTGTCAAGCAAGGGAGTATGATCTGGATGAGCTTCAGATATCATTAAGAACGCTAACTACTTAGAATAGTTAAGAACTGTTCGGTTCTTCTTCTCCTTGCTCCAGTATCAACTTGCCGTTATGCTTAAGTTTAAAAGCTTACCACCTGTCTTCCCTTCTAGCTTGTTGTGTTACTTATATACCAGTGAAAGTCCGGCAGACTCCAACTGACCCATCAGGGAATAGGACGTATGTCGCATATCCAGTGGGGACAGATGAGGATAGAGGGAAGGATGCACTCGTGAAAGCTAATTCAGAATCCAGATATTGTTTGCTCTTATTGGTGGGCCAAAGCTTTATTCAGAAGGCAAGTATTGCCAAAAGACTGAAACTGCGGATAAATGGAGGTAGTAGTGGATCATTTCATTTTGTTTTATTTCTAGGCACACTCTAAATCTAGTCCTTTTTAGTTATTAGAATCTTACACATTTTACAGAATCTTTCTTGCAAAGGGTGAAATGAGGATTAAGGAGAAAATCAGACTCGATATTAGACAACTTGAGCTCTATTTTTGGCTCAGACACTCTTATTCGACTTTTGAGTGTGGATAGAAATGCTTCATTCATTCTGCCACCTTATTTTGCAGTTAAAAAGTAAATATTCTTGACCATTTTGTATTATTAGCAATAAAAGTATTTTTTAGGCTATTAATAATGATTCTATCTTGTAGGATAGGTTCTGATTGACACATGAGAAAGTAAAAGGCATGGTCAGAATTGACCTCTAGCCTGCAGGCACTGGGGTAGCTGGACAGTGTGTGCCCAGCACCTTGGACAGAGATGGGCACAGGTTCGAACTCTATACATAATTATCAAATGACTTGTGAATGAACAAATGAATGAATGAATGAGTGGATGAATGAGTGTGTGTGTGAAAGAACCAACCAAATACATACCTCACCACCAGGTTTTCGTGGGATTAGGTACATACCTGTTCTTAGCTAATCTAGGGAATTTTTGCTGACCTTACTTGATTGCCTGGGAAGGCTTTCCTTGGCATACTCAGATACAGCTGTCTGTTCAAATGTGATCCAACAGCAGTCTGTTTTGTCAAACATGAGAAGCTGGTAGACTTGGTCTTTTTTCACATATTTAAGCAACATGAAATGAATATTACAAAGAGTTGCTCTGAAACACCTGCTGGCAGTCACTTTTTCCCTAGGGCCAGCTGAGTCAAAGACATCTACTAAATCCAATTTGGTTTCTCTGCTTTAATTGGCAAGTTCCCTGGATAGCTCAAGCAGGCTTGCTTTCATCTCTGTGGCAGAATATGGCTAAGTCTTACATAACAAAGGGTGTGGAAGGTAGCTGTTCTGGGGGCCTTGGGCCTAGCTGGGTGGGCTGCTGGGCTCTCATTTCATCGGGGTCTTGTAGGAGAAGGAGCAAGGACTAGTCAAGCTAGGGCTGTAGTGCCAATGGCTGGCAGTTGGCTCTGGAACTGAGTCAACCAGGGGAGGAAGAATAGTCACTACCCTCTCTGTTTTAGTTTTCTAGGCTGCTTAAAGCAAATACTATGAAATGGTTCAGCTTAAATAATTGGAATTTATTCACTTACAGTTAGAAAGTGGAGAAATGTCCAATTCAAGGCATTATCAAAGTGATGCTTTCTTCCTGAAGTCTGGTTGCTGGTGATCCTTGACTCCTCTGCTACATGGCAAGGCACATGGTAGCATCTGTTGGTCTTTCCTTTCTTTTCCAGGTTTCATTGATTTCAGCTTCTTGCTTTCATGGCTTTCTCTTTTTCTCTGTCTGAATTTCATTCTCTTATAAAGGACTCCAGTAAGAGGATTAAGACCTGTTCAGATTGAGGTGGTCCACTCCTTAACTGAAGTAGCCTCACCAAAAGGTCCCAAGCCACAATGGGTTCATACCCACAGGAATGGACTAGATCTAAGATCATGTTTATCTGGGGCACACACAGCTTCAAACCACCACGCACTCCTTGCCCAGGGTCCTTCACTGATGGAAAGCAGAGAGCCTAGGTCTTGGGTGTAGTCACATTCATTTTGTTTTCTGGCCCAGAATCAAAGAGAATTAATAGCAAGAAGTTGTTATGTTTGTCCTTTGAGAGATATAGTTTCATGAAAGTAACTGAAAAAGCAAATCAAATAAAATAATCTGAACACATCGGGTGCAATAAGAGACCTAGAGAGAACAGCCTTTGTTTGGACTTAATGAAGCCTGCCTAATACAGGGGGAGAGAGAGAGAGCCCTTCTTCTACCTTTTCTCTTTGATTTCTGCCAATTTTGAAGTAGTCCAAACCATATAAGGACCAATGTGACTGCTTCTGACCTGGGAGGAGAAAGCAGGCCACCACAGTGGTGATCGACGAAGAGATCGGCAAGTCCCAAGCACACATTAGTTTTAGGAGTGAAGCAAGGGCAGCCAGAGTTCATGCCACAAAGCAGAGGACAGGCAGATCAGTGTCATCGGAGGGGACTCTCACCGCCCCCGCCCAGGGAGAATATGCAAGCTACTCCGAGGCCCAGGAGTGGTCCTAGAGAAACTGAGGTTCCAGTGACTTTGCTGGGTGGGGCTCAGTGTCTACCTCCCTCCCCCTCTTTTTGATTTTAACCCGTGGAGTTTTGAGGCCTGAGAAACTGCGTTAAACTTAATTACTAACTCACATGACTCACATTGTCACCTGCATAGAAATAAGCATCTTATCTTGAAATTTTTCCTGATGCTTTTGGAAATCAGTGAGATGAAAGAAAAATAGGTGTACCATTGCTTACTGCCCCTGACAAGTTTTGGTCATGTCACAAAAACTGTAAGTACAATGTTGACAAAACTGCCAGACTTGTCAATTTTAAGAAAGAGGATTGGATGAAAAACTTCACTGAAGGCTTGGAGGAGACCCTGATTCATATCAACTGTTAATAGAGGCCCTTCAGACAGCTATGCCACGGTGCCACCGAGGAGTACATCTTTCAGGAAGGTAGACCCAAACAGTCATTAGAGTATACTGTCAGGTGTTTTACTCATGGATGAATATAAAAATCCACAAGTGCCCCCACAAAGAACCCTTTCCAAAAGATGTAGCTGAAGTCAGTAGAGGTCTTATACAAACGTTCTGAGAAGAAGAAAGGGTTATAAGATCCCGAGAATTGATTGAAGGAATAAGCATGACCCACTCTATTAAGAAGTCTCACTTGACTAGTTGCAAGCTGATGTATAAATTGAATAAATCAAAACAAAAGAAAATCAAATTTAAATACATGTGCATGTGAAACACACACACACATACAAATTACAGTCAACTCAAAGTCCACTAGCTTCTCCTTGTTGGACAACCTTAGCAAATCAATCCATAATCAATCTGATAGCAAATTAGATATAGGAGAAACATTTCCACGTATCCAACATCAGAGATGGAATGGGCATGAAATAATCAACCAGGCATTGGCATTACTTATAGGATTTTGGATTATCAAACAGTATTAGTCCTCAGATCAAGTATGAATATTAAGCTTTTGGAACAAGAGTTTATCACTTACTAGAGCATCATTTGCTTCATGTTGAATGAACAGTCCCAATAAAGCCAAGCCTAGTGTTTCTGAGACCAAAAGGTTAAAGCAGAGGTTCTATAACTCTAGCATGTCCTGGAATCATCTGGGAATTTGTTAAAATCGCAGATTTCTGGGCCCTACCAAGAGAGACTGGGATTCAGTTAGCTTCAAGTAGGGCATGGAAATCTCATCCTTTAAAACTCCTCAGATGATTCTGGACCATATTCTGAGAAACTCGGCCCCATGGCCACCATCACACTGGTGGAAAATATTACATTCACCATTTGTTTATTTATTTAATCAAAACTGATCAATCAAAATCTCACTATACCAAATGCTGTGCCAGGAATACAGCAATAAATATTGCACAGTTTCTGCCTTCAAGAAGTTGAGTCAAGTAGAGCATAAAAGCCTTAGAAGATATCTTAGTCATTGCCACTTCTTATCCTATATCAAATAATATTAAAATCAAAACAAACCAGATCGGGGACAGACACATCTTTCTCTGATCAAGTTTATTACATGAAAATGTCTCAGGAAAGGGCAAAAACAAAGTTACTTGGCAGAGAGCAATTAAATGTGGACACTAGATGACATAATCTGTAATCCACATCTACCATCTAGTGTCGTATTTTTTCCAAAATGAATGTAGCAACTTGGAATTTATTTATAGTCTATTTGATTATTTATACCAGAAGCACATTTCCAAATGCCTGGGATCAATCATATCTTCTTAAATCATTTTTCAAGTGGAAAACTAAAATTGTTACTTGGAATGGAAAGTTGAGAAAACTGGCTTACCACCCACTTGAGGAAATTTGCACCTACGCCCCAAAGACAGAGGTTTTGGCTAATTTAAATGGAATATGATAATCCAAGTAATTTATGAAAGATACTAAGCTATTTGTGAAGGTAGGCTTAAAGCCTTATCTTGATGTCATGGAAACGATCATTCTCCCATGTGGGGGCTGTGGAATCCATGGCACAGATCGTTTATTATCTTGTAAGGTCACACCGCAAATCAGTTGCAAAGCTAGGAGGTAAATTTCTACTCTGAGGTACCCTCCAGTAGATTTTGCAATATAATGTCCTTTATTTTTTCTCTGGATCATGTTTCCAGGGGGATATGGGGATGAAGATAGATGTCCATGAAAGAATGAATATTGATGATACATTATGTAAAGCTCAATGAAAGTTGTGAATTCACCAGATGCTTGGAAAGTCAGCAGTTTCTCTATTATGCATTTCCTTGGCTAAGCTTGGATGGTTTCCAAGAAACAGTTACAGAAACAAGTGGAAGGACCTGGAGTGAGTGAGTGTATGTGTGTGTGTATATGTACATGTAAACCCTAACTTGTTAAAATGAAGAGTATGTGAGCATGTGAGCAACTTTCAAATTTTCTTTTAACTGACTGATGAACTTTGGTTTTATAGGATGTCAAATTAGAACCAGGAAAAAACCTGGGTCCTTACTTTTAAGTGAGTTGGCCTCTAGGCAATCATTTTTACGGGAACCAGGCTTTACTGCTAAGTTTGCTTAGCAACACGTTTTCTTGATGACGTTCCCAAAGCAGAGGGAAGTGAATGGAGGTTTGATTAACCACGGGCCATAATGGCTATATCAGTTTCTTTTGTAAGTGAAAGATTGTCTTTGCATATTCATAAGGGGTGTGTGTAAGCAGCATGCTGGAGCTGTCAAAGCCTTTAAGCTGTGTTGGATTAGTAAGTGTATGGGAGGCCTCCCAATGGGTGGCCCAGGGGACAGTTTTTCACAATCAAGGAATTCAAATTGTACAGAATTTGCTCACTGTAAAAGTTGTTAGGCATAGAAGGAGGTTATAGAATTTATTTTTCCCATAGACCTTTAAGGACGGGACAGAAACTTACTGAATAGGTTAGATTCAATACAATCCTGAAGCCTTTGAAATTAGCTATTACTAGGATAGACAGAAGAGCTAAAGAAAACAGAAAACGAGAAGCATGAAAGTCAATCCAATTGTCTGGGGGTGGGGGTTAGTATATAAATTGGACATTGTGGGGAATTAAGGATAGATTTTGTATTTGAGGATAATTCAGAGTATCCTAGTAATGTAATACTGTCATGAGCTTGGGCAAATGGAGCCATCCAGTTAAAATGAACTTACGCCAGAGTCATCTGAATCAGAAAAACAAAATATGAGCCGTCTATTATTCATGTCAGAATCATCTGATTGTTAAAGATACAGTTTTCTTTCATTTATATCACTTTTAAAGTCACTTTGAAATTTATTATCTCATTTTATCCTCCAAACAAGTTTATTAAATGATGAGGATCTGGGCTAAATTATTTACATCCTGTCTTAGAATTATTGGCAAACTTAAAATTAGATACCAATGCTCTTTCCACTAAACCATATTGCTTTCTTTTGAACATTTCTAATATTGGCACTATTCAATTCTACACTTCTATAAAAGCATTGTTACATCAAAGAGTATTCCAGTCTGGAGACTTGAACCCTAAGAGGCCATTATAGCTATCAGCAAAAGAGTAAATTAGAAATGGATTTCAATGCCCCTGATTCTATTCTAGTCTACATATCACAAAATGTAGGAGAAAGGAACATGTTCATAAACATTTTGCGAGAGATAAATGTGTGCCCATGAGAAAGATGCTCAATATTATTAGTCAGTAGGGAAGTACAAATCAAAGTTACAATGAGATACCATTTTACAGCCACTATAATGCCTATTATTTAAAAAAAAATTACAAGTGTTGGAGAGGATATGGAGATGTAGAAACAGTCATTCATTGCTGATGGGAATGTAAAATGGTGCAGCCACTGTTGAAGACATTGGTGTTCCTCAGAAAGTTAAGTATAGAATTACCATATGGCCCATTTCTAGGTATATACCTGAAAGAATTGAAAGCAGGGACCTGGAACAGATATTTGCACACTGCTATTCACAGCAGAATTATTCAAAATTGCCAAAAGATGGAAGCAACCCTAGTGTCTATCAACTGACGAATGGATAAACAAAATGTGGTATGTACATATAATGGACTATTACTCAACTATAAAAAGGATATTAAAGTTCTAATACATGTGAAAATGTGGATGAACCTCAAAGAAATCATGCTGAGAGAAATAAGCCAAACCTGAAAGAACATTGTATGATCCCACTGACATGAAATAATTACAATAAGTAAACTCGAGTCAGAATCTAGAATATAGGTTACCAGGAGACAGAGTAGGAGTAGGGAATAGGGAGTTAAGGATTAAAATGTAGAGTTTCTATTTGGGATGAGTTTTGGTAGTAGATGGTGATGATGGTGGCATGACATGGTGAAGGTAGTTAACAGCACTGAATTATGTATTTGAATGTAGTTAAAAGGGGAAGTTTTAGGTTGTATATATGTTACTAGAACAGTTATTTTTTAAATCCATGGAACTGCGCAACACAAACAGTGAACTCTAAGTTAAACTATGGACTATAGTTGATAGAAGAGTTACAAATATGTGCTTTCATCAGTTGTAACAAATGTACTACACCAATGCAAAGCATTAATCATAGAATGGTATATGGGAATCCTGTACTTTCTGCATGCTATTTCTGTAAACCCACAACTTCCCTAATAAAAAAATAATGATTGCAATAATAGTAGGAGAAGTAGCAAACATTTGTCAAATGCTTACTATGCACCATGCTCTGCTCTAATACTTCCCATTTATTATTTCATTCAAACCACAATCCAACCCAAGGAGAAAGGCACTGCTATGTCCACTTTGTAGACAAGGAAACTGAAACTCAGCAAGTTTAAATAACTTGCCCAAGGTCACATAGGCTAACCACTGGATTCAGGATAAGGCTTTCTTCGTCTCACCAGGAGATACTGAACAAGCTAAAAGAGTCTCCACCAATTTGGGAGGGGTTGTGATTCTGGAGGTTCCAAACAAACAAACAAAGAGATAATTGTGTAGGTAAGGATTAGACTCTTGAGGCAGCTTTAAAACAATTCCTACTCAAGATGCAGACTTAACTTGGTGAGTACGCATGCTATGTATTACAGGATTTTTGGTGAGCTGGCTTTGCCTGTGAGCTCCTAGAGACCATTTTTGATCCCTAAATTCGGCTTACAGGAACCTTTAAACAAATGTAAGCTGCATTATTCTCATTATTCAATTATGACAGTCTTTCCCCAGCATTTTAATTAGCACTCATTTACTGAGAATTAAACTGTCATTTTAGTTGAACTCAAAGGAGTACCCCAGGGACATACATTACACAAGATAATAAAAGCACCATATAATTCTGATGCTTCAACAATTTAGACTGAAGCCACTACAGAGCTTTTCTGTCAGCCTTTTCTGATGGAACTTAATCATTGTTGTTTAAGGGGGGAAATACCATCACTCTATACCTGAAAATTTGATGCCTAATCATGTTGCATCAAGAAAATCTATTACTTGATTCCCCATTTTATGCTCTCAAACTAAAAAGAAAGGTGTTAGACATTTGACTTCCAATCCTGGTTTTGCCATATGTTTTCTAGGCACATATCTGCCCTGTTTTCCAGCAGGAGCAGTGGGTACTGCATCGATTGGTCATCACGGTAGGCTGATTGTGGTTTCAGCTGCTCCCCTGAGCAGTCCTCATCTCTGCAGATCCATCACTTTCTCTTGGCATTTATAATATAAAGTATTTCATGCCTGGGTATAGCAGGAAACTGTCAGGACTATGAGCTGGAGAAGCACTGTAGTATTTCCCATTGTTACCTCTTAAAAATACCATTCCCTTTTATTTCTGGGTTTCCAGGTGGAACCATGGGTTTTTAAACCACTTGAGATGTAGTAGATCTTGGTGCATTTTGCAGACTTTCATGGTTTCTCTTTCTCTCAGAAAAGCTGGAAGGCCTCAGTTTATAAAAACAAGCATGAACTACAGAACCATAGAATTATGGAAGAGTCATGATCTTAGTGATCCAATAGTGTCCAGTGTCCCCATTTTATAATTGAAAAGACTGAGGGTCAGAGAAGTTAGGGCTAAGTAATTTAATGGGTTGGAAAAGAAAGGTAGAAGCCAATTATCCTGGTTTCTATATATTTGTTTTCTCTGTACCTACGAGTCAGTACATTTTAGCAGTGAAGAGCAGGAACTTTGGAGTCCAAATGCTGAGTATGGATTCCAGCTCCACCACTTACTCCTGAGAGACTTTAGGAAAATATCAACCTCCTTATGCCATAGACTCTTCATATGTAGCAGAGACCATGCTAGCACTGCTCTCAGACAGCATCTAACACAAAGTGAAGAGTTAAAAAATATTATCTGTTGTTATTGTGGTATCTCCCTGGCTTCAGTACGTTCTCACAGCCATAGTAGAGTAGCATACAGGCATTTAGTCTCTTCCATCCCTTACCCTCTGCCATGTCTTTTCTAGTGCCTCACCTTTTACATCTGAACTGGCAATAACCATGCCAGGTAAGTAACGTTAATCCATATTTCAGATGAAATAATAGGTACAGAGAAATGATTTATCCAGGGTACCATAGCCTACAAGTTAGTTCTCTTTGAGTATAAAATCTAGGCAGCTTTGGTAAGTCATGTTAATATCATTTTTTGTTCTAATTCTAGACCTTTGAGATGTTGGCTACTGTCATAGGGTTTTATTTTTGGTTAAGGGGATGTGCTTCTTTCAAAAATAACATTTTGGAAGTACATTCCATTGTTTTCTGCTGAGACGACTTAACCTCTAAACCTCTTGGCCTTTTGCAGCAAGTATTAATCTTTTCTTACCTCAGCCTCCTTGAAAGTCAGTTAGAAATTGAGACATCCTATGAGAAGAAAGAGTGGATTTCCAATATAAGTGAGAGTATCTTTTACTCTTTTTTTTCCCTTGAAGCTGTATTTGGCTTTAACAAGACAGAAGCAAAGAAAAAGTCGTCTTTGAAAAATAAGCAAGAACAACCTGATAGAGGATAAAATAAGAAAACTCATTTTTCTTCTCACAAAATTCTCTGGAAACATTTGCTCTGCTCTGATTGATGGCCTATCTTATTGATGTGCCCAGTAGAGAAATATGCTGAAGTCCAGACTTCCTGCAAGAGTTTTAGTTAAATGCTTTTAGATCAAGTGGAGTTCTCTTATTCTTGTGTATGATTTTGAATTTTCTGGGCAAAGCTAAGGAAGGAAAATTCATCCTAGACAGATGAGCACTGCTCCTGTTGTATCGATTTGATTAAAGGAGACTCTGCTGCATGCATTCACCAGGATAAAAGAGTTCTGATACCTGTCCAGCAAATGCAAACTGTAGGGAGCTGCAGAGAGGTCTAGCAGAAGCCAACCTGAAACAGGCATATGTGAGTTGTTCTCTTGAACACAGCAAAAAGAACAACAAATCGGTCAGCCAACACTACTTGCTTTGGGTGCTAGGAAAGCAGCAAAGAGCAAAATGGCATCTTTATCCTTAGGAGTTTACCTCTTAGGGAGAGGAAAAGACAGTAAACAAACAAACAAATAAAAGATAAGATAACAAGGTTGTAATTTTACCATACTATTACGTATTAAATTGCAGTTTGCTAAATGCTATCCTGTGCATTATTTCCCTTAATTCTCACAGGGCTCTATTGTGGCTTTTTAGGTAGGCACTAGGCACTGGGATGGATGATACATTATCTCTCACTTCTCTTGCATTCACCCTGGGTTGGTGCTGTGCCTTGAATCACCCTTTCTTCCTACCTTGGAGCTAAGAGTCTCCTCTTCTCTTCAACCTACGGGTCACCCTCTTGTTTCTATATCTATCACCACGCTCTCCCTAGATGAGCTCAGCCAATCCAATGGCTCTACATACCATCAATATGATGATGCTACCACATTTATATCTTCAGCTCTGACCTCTCATCTGAGCTCCAAATTTATTTATGTGATGATATAACTAACTATAGAGGATGGCTTTAATTAGATCTGAGTTAAGATCCAAAATGGAACTCTTGATTTCTGCCTTCTCCCAAACTCTTTCTCTCTGCACCCCACCTCCATCCCTCTTGATCTTGCCACCACCCACTCATTGACTTAGCCAGAGATCTCAGTTACCCTCAGTTTCTGCCCTTTTATCATTCCCCAAAATCAGTCTATAAGCAAGTCCTGTTGACTCTACATCTACAATGAACCTCAAGCTGTTTTCTGCCCCTTATCTCCTCTTGCCACCCTCCTAGCCCAAATCACCTTTATCTACTGCTCAGATTTCTTCGGGGCTGCCTAACTGGTTTCTCTGCTGCCATTCTACCCCTCCACCCCACCCCGACAAGCCATTTTTCCACATAGTTCCCAGAGTGATCTATAAAAGTAAACCAGTTCATGTCTTTCCCCTGCTTAAATATTTTGATGACTTCCACTTCTACTTACAAAACATTTTGACCTCCTTACCCTGCCTTAAACACTTTGTGTGATCTGGCTCCTGCCCACCTGCCTCATCCCATACTCCTTTCTCCTTGTCACCACCGTTAGCCATCCCTGGCTTCCTGACAGCTCCTAGAATATCCTGAGTTCTTTCCTACCCCTGGAGCCTTGCCTAGCTGCTCCTCATTTTCATGCTTCATTTTACATTTGATCTCCTCTGAGAGACACTTCCTGGACATTCCTTCCTTCATTTTTTTTTTTCCTCTGTCACCACACCTGATTGGTTTTCTTCTTCAAACTTACTGCACTTTTAATATTCTCTTTATTTATGTGTTTCACTTTCTTACTGTAAGTCTGTCTTATAGGCATGTGTGCCCCATGATAGCAGGGGCTTTGCCTTGTTCACCATCACATTCCAAGCACCTAGCAGAGTTCTAGGCAAAAAAGTAGGTGCTTAACCCATATTTGTTGGCAGAATCAAAGTCTGAATATTGTGGGATGAAGTAGAAAAGGCCTCATGGCTTACTTTTGTCCAAACTACTTAACCTTGGAAATGGGGTGGTCTGTGTGATTCAGGCCAGCTTTCCAAATTTCTCTGCTTTGGCATAGGACTCTACATCATCTACTTGCTTTTTCTACTCATATCTCCCATAACAACATCTCCTACAATCCAGTTTCAAACTGTTTTCTAATAAGGCTAATTGGTTTACCCAAACCACATGGAGGCAGGTTTTCTCTTTGCCAATCCAAAGCTCTTTTCACTCAGCTTTAGTAGCAGTGGTGATGAGCAGGTGGGTGGGTTTCAGAATAAGTGGCAACGAGTATATTTGGGTGACAGCCTGTGATTGATGCTTTTTTGCTAAATACATTCCAAAGCTATCAACCAGTGATTTGGGGTTAGCTACTGTTTGTGTCTTTCTTCTTTCTCTTTCACTAGTGCAGTGGAAAGAAAGATCCTCTCATCCTCATACAGACACCCTATAAGGCCTAATGAGGCTTTGAGCCAGGGAGGCACACTTGCTACAGCTCTGAGCAAATCATTCTGATTTTATTCCACAAGATTTTAAACCCACTAGAGGCAGCATCTCAGAACAAACATTTTGCATTTCTACTTGCTTCCTTTTCTGGCTCATAACATTGTCATCCTTGTTAGGTGCCCACTTCAGATAACCTTTGCTGGAGAGAAAATGAATTAGACAAAGGAAGAAAGACATGACACCCACAGAGGTGGTTGGGTCAGAGAGCAGGAGAGGCTGATATGAACAATCTCCACTCCTGCCTGTTTTAATTATCTTCCAGCTTAGTTCAAGGCTAGCTTCCCTGTGGCTGTCACGAGTTGTGACTTCAACTCACGGTGTTTGAGTCCATTGAAATGTAACACCACCAACACTGTAATGATGCGCAGTACCACACACTAATTAAAGCAAGCCAATGGCAGCCATTGGAACCCCACATGAGGGAGATAATGCAGTGTGTCTGATGCCTGAGAGAGAAAAGAGAAGTAGCAAGGAGGAAATCAGGAAGAGAAAGAAATCTGAGCTCTGCGAGAGGAACAGAATGTCTAAGCATTGGTCATTGTCTGTTCTCTCATCCTTGCAGCTTTCAGGAGATGTCCCTTCTCTGGTTTCACTTCTTCAGTGTGATATGGTTCAGTTGAGAAATGGCTTAAAACAAACAATAAAGCTTCATTCCACTGGGAAGGAGACCAAGGTCTAGAATAGTAGGCCAGTGAAAAATCCACACTTCTCCAAGATCATTTTTCACACAACCACTTAAAGTGCGATGCTTAGCAATGACTAATGAATTGCGGGTTAATCTGCAATATGGAAAGCATCAGTGATTTTTCTCAAGAGATGGGCTTCTATTGGCTGTGCCAGAAAGGTTGTATCAACTCTATCAATAAGTAGAGACAAAGTTAGGGTTAATCATCTCTGTTGATTCTCCCCACCTCCCACCTCTAATTAATCACAATAAACGGCCCCAACCCACTTAGTTCCTTAAGTTGAAAGCCTAGGAGTCATCCATGGTCCTCCATTCTTTTTCCATTCACATTCAGGGCGTCAGAGGTCCTGTCTTCCTATCTTCACTATAATGCACATTTCATCCACTCTCCATCTCTACCACCACCTTAGTCCAAGTCAGTGTTCTTTCTCTTGCACTACTGGAAGGGACTTTAAACTGGTCACCTGCCTCTGATCATGCTGTTCTACCACCCATCTGCCTTACAGCAACAGAACCCTTTTTTTTCCTACAAGGGGAACTGCTGCATCCAAGGACATTTTTGCATGCTGTTTATGAATTGCCTCCCAGAAAGTTCCCAGTAATTTCCATTCTCAGTCACACGACATGAGAGGGACCTGTGTGCTCCAACCTTGTCAGCCTCGGCATCGTCGCTCCATGTTTTAGTTTCCTGAGTTGCTTAAGTAAATGCCATGAAATGGGGTGGGTTAAGCAACGGGAATTTATTCACTCATGAGAACACTTTTTTTAAAAAAATAATGTAAATCAGAACATGTTACAAACCCTACCTAAAACCCTACAATGGTTTCCCATTGCATTTGGAAAAAATCCAACCCCTCACCCTGGCCTTACATGATTTAACTAATTTCTCTGTCCTTATCATGTGCCTCTCTCTATTTTGCTCATTCTACTTTAGACACACCATTATTTCTTTTCCTGGGCTATCCAAGATCCTTCCCTCCTTAGGGCTTTGGTGCCAACTGTTCTCTCTGGAATGTTCTTCTCCCAGGCACTCTCAAATTTGACTTCTCATCATTTAGGACTCAGCTTCAGATGTCACCTCAGAGAGACCCTCACAAATTACCCCCTGGAACCTCCACTGTCATACACAGTCATCCTGTCTTATTTTCTTTGTGGCACTTACCATTCTCTGAAATTATTTTATTTCTTGCTGTTTTTAACTCTACCCTCTAGAATGTAAGACACCTGTGAGCTAAGGCACTGTCTTATTCCCTGTTTTATTCACAATGCCAGGAGCAATGCTGGGTGCCTGGATGGCATTCAATAAATGGTTGTTGAATGAGTAACTGACAGAAAAGGTGAGACTCAGAACCAGCAATAGCAGCTGCATATCACCATGGCAGCTCACACTTCACAGGCACTTGCCGTGTGCCAGGCACATTGCCTCAATCAATCTTCATAGCAACTTAAAGATAAAAACATCATTATTGCCAATTTACAGATGAGCAGCTAAGGCCCAGAAAGATTATGAAACTTTCCTAGGGTCACGACTAGTAAAGAATGAAACCCGTCTGTCTGACTCTAAAGCTTCTGCTTTTCCAACCTCATACTGTGGTTATATGTATGGATAATATGTCTTAGATTGGCTTTTATAAAGGGGGTTTATTTGGTTACAAAGTCACAGTATTAAGGCCATAAATTGTGCAAGGTAACACATCAACAACAGGGTACCTTCACTGGAGGATGGCCGATGGCATCTGAAAACTTCTGTTGGCTGGGAAGGCACGTGGCTGGCGTCTGCTTGCTCCCAGGTTGCATTTCAAAATGGTGTTCTCCAAAATGTCTCTGTGTCAGCTTCTGAAAGCCATCTTCAAAATGTCTGTCTCTCAGCTGCAGCTTCTCTGAAGTCATTTTGTTTGTGATCTTTTATAGGGCTCCTACTGGACCCAAGATGAATGGGTGGGGCCACACCTCCATAGAAACAATCCCTTCAACAGGTCATGCCCTAATCAAAGGTGTTGCTAGTCACATCTCCATGGAAACAACCCAATCCAAAAATTCCAACCTAATCAACACTAATATGTCTCCCCCCACAAGATTGCATTAAAGAGTATGGCTTTTTCTGGGGGACATAATATATCCAAACTGGCACAGGACTGAATGAGTCTAAATCCATGTATTCATGCTTTTTTTGTCAGTCATTTGTTCAGTACGATTATATGTTTGACATTTTATTAGACATTGCAAATATAGCAGTGAACAAGATGAAACCTTTGCTGTCATTTGTCTTACATGCCAATAATTATTTGGTTATGACTAATAAGCATTATTCTGATCATGTCAGAATGTGAATTCTTTATCTGAAGGCATGAATAAAACCTGAATTTCCAAGTTGACTAGTATTAACATTGTAAAAATCTTGGATTGGACTCATTTGTATTAGTATGTGAAGCCTATGTTATTTCAAAGTCCAAGACTATGTTTTATAAAGAGGGGCAAAATCAGTTATTTCTAAAAGAAAAAGACCTGAACAAATGAAAACTTATTGTAAATAAGAAGGGCAGAAGCATACATTTACACATAGTTTACAGCATCATTGGATGACGAGAAAGGAACAAGTTTATCTTGAATATAGCTAAGGCTATTTCTGCCAACAATGTCTTCATAGGTGAGTGAGAAACTTACATACATACTGGATTTTCATACATCTTCTCTTGGAAAAAGCTTATAAAGAAGGTTCTGAAAGGATAGTGACCGAAGGTATGAGACATGTTCCAGCTGGGTTTAGATGGAAAGTTTGAATAATCTTTCCCAACTGATTTTTCAGGAGAGAGTGATCTAATGGTTGGCTAAGGTTCCACTGTGTTTATGACTGTTTGCCTGGAATAGCAACATGGATTATTAATGCTAATGGAGGGGTACAATGGCCCAAACAATTCCAAGTAGTATACTAACAAGAACTTCTTTGCATTTGGGTTTGAAATAATAATAATTATTTTTTTTTTGGTCCTTGACTGGTAGTAAAAAGCAATTTAATTTTTATGTTCCTGAGCACTTAACCAGTTAAGACTATAAAAGGTATAACAGGGCAGAGCATGTTACTTCTTTTTATCTATCCACAGCATTTAGCTTAGAGGCTCAAAGAGGCTAATGTTCAAGAAATGTCATATTTTTGGAAAGATGACTTCAGTTATAACCTAGTTAAACAAAACAACAATTTAAAAATATTGCATTTTTATTAGAGAAGAAGCATGGGTAGCAGGAAAAACTTGTATAAACCTAGCTGAATTCTAGTCCAAGTGCTACCTCTAACTTGCTGTGACACCAAAAAATAAGCACCTTCTTCTGCTGCTTCTCCTCACTCCTGCAAAAGAAAAAAGAAGAAAGAAGAAAACAAAAACAAAAACAAAAACAAAAACAAAAACTCTGAGTCTCAGTTTGCTCTTATGTAAAATGAGACAGTTGAGTTGTTTCCCAGTTTTTTTTTTAGCTCCAAATGCTCTGTTTTATGGTGGTGGTTGATCATTACTAGTTGGATACTAGGTAGGGTTGCCAGATTTAGCAAATAAAAATGCAGGTGTCCTCTATTTTATCTGTCAACCATAATATTAGAGGTTACATTGAGAGGCTCTTGAGAAGGTAGGGTAACTGGGAATAATCTAGATAGTCCATAATCTCTTGCTTCTTAATAGAGATCTGATCGTTTATATTGACCTAGGCCAATTTTGATTGGTGGGAAAAGCCACCACACCCCCAGGGGCAGATCTTAAAGGAATCTAGGTGACAATGCAGAACAGAGATCTCTGCAATTGTCTTTCTCTGGTCCCTTGATAGTTCCCTTTTGGGGCAGGATCTTCTGGTAACATTTCCCTTTCAAATTTCTGCAGGAGATGAGGAGGCAGCTAAATGCTTACTATGCTGCTGCTTTTTTATACTCAGCTAGAAGCATTTACATTAGTAATCTAGGTGCTTGCATGGAAGAAAATGCCTATGGCAGGCTCACCTGGATCTGGACCCAAACCCAACCCCAGCCCCATTCTTATAGTAGAGAAATGTCAGGGCCCAGGTATTCCTGGGTCATGGAATGCCATTTCCTTGAAGAACTTAAGAAATGTTCTGTGTGACTAGAAATCTTTATAGAAACCAGCAATTTAATTGTTCCTTTCCAGCATTTTTAGGACTGACTTCTCATGGTTCAGGTCGGACTTAGTCACAAATTAGCCC
The DNA here is from genome assembly GCF_015220235.1 of Choloepus didactylus. NCBI lineage: Eukaryota > Metazoa > Chordata > Mammalia > Pilosa > Megalonychidae > Choloepus > Choloepus didactylus. Next base: position 137,721,573 of record NC_051312.1, on the reverse strand, counting down.
CCCAAGTTATCCAGCACCATAGCAAAGAAAAGGTGAGTATAGCAAAGCAAAATGAGGCACATGGGTTCTGATTTTGGGGCCCTAAATACAGGTTAGGAGTTTCCTGCCAATTGCTTCTATCCCCTGATACATTTCCATTTTAAGGTTAAGTAGGTTTAATTACTCTTCTCCTTTCCCAATCTTTGCTACTTTTTGACATTACATTTTAGATATTTTAGGAACAGAGAAAGGTTAATGGGCCTATGATGGGGCCTAGAATTAACTTCCTTAATTAAGCTTCCAGAAGACATCTTTTCATTTCTTTTAATGACCTTAGTTAAAAAAGACCTACAGCCGCTACAGTTCCATGTGGGTCCCCATTTTATTAGACCCGCATAACCTATCACATGACTGGAGCTTTGTCTTAGATGATGTCCCTGATCCAGGTAACTACTGTCACTGAGAGTAGGGCAGAAGTTGACAGGCAATGGGAAGAAAAAAACTGATTAATATTGTGACTTCTGAAAATTCACATTTGTGGGTTTGGACACTTGCCCTCCAGGCATGACTTCATTTTACAGAGCAGATAGATGAATGTGCCTCTTCTCAAATTATTTTCCTCAAATGTGGATAGATTAAATTGCAGTTTAAATGTGTCAGCTAGTAGCTGACTATAAAAATAATAATAATAAAACCTGCCATAAATTTTCTCAAAATCTGATATATGTATTCCTGTTTTCTGTGTTATCAAATAGGAATTTTTAATACAGATATCTTCTAGGTGGGAGCCAGCTATACATTCATTTATCCCCTCTTTCCAAATAGATATCTTTGAAGAGCAGTCATCGTTTTTGAGTTTTGCATGATCAGAATTTGTCTATATTTAAAAACAAACCTAATATTCCTTATTCTTTTGGATTAATTTATTAGTAGTATCTCATTTACATTTCCTGATATTATTGGAGCAGAATATATGTGCTGATGGTGGTTTTCCTCCTCCAACACAATAATTCTAACAGTATCTCTTAATCAGTTGAATGTATCAAAATCACCTTCTTAAATTCTAGCTTTAGATAGTTAGATACGTAGGGCATGCCTGGGAGATTCTGATTTAGAGGTATGGGGTAGGCAAAGAAATCTCTCAAAGTTTAGAAGATTCTGATATGGACCCCTATATAAAAACTGCCATTGGTGTTTCTGGAATTGCAGTCTGATTTGGAACCCCAAATCCAGGAAAGTGGATGACTCGTGCTCCCCACTTCTCCACGTCTTCTCCCCTACCTTAGCACAGGACTGGCTGAAAAGGGGAGTCACTGCTAACATAGCTCCTTGTGACATTGACCTCACCTCTGAGTATATAACAGAGAGCTGTTATTGTCTGAACTGTGCAAATGTGTGAGTAAGCAAATGCTCAGCTCATCGAAATGCTTGTTGGGACAAATAAAATCCTCAATCCAGTGTCTCCATGGATTCTCTCTCCCAGGTAATGGACAGTGACAGTCAGCTTCTTCTCGTGTGCAGATACTTCAGTTTGTTAACGAACATCCTGTGTTTTACTGCCAAGAGATGTTATGGAGCCTTGATGTCTAGGAGAATGTCTACAAAATGATACATTCCTAAGAAAAGCACCTTGTCTTTCCTCGTCAAGTTCAGTTACAGACATACCTTGGATTTATTGCTGGTTTCCCATAAAGTGAGTCACATGAAGTTTTTGGTTTCCCAGTGCATATAAATATTATGTTTATACTATACTGTAGTCTGTTAAGTGTGCAATAGCATTATGTGTGAAAAAACAATGCACATACCTTAATTTAAAAATACTTTATTGCACATAAATGCTAACCATCATCTGAGCCTTCAGTTGAGTTGTAATCTTTTTTTTGGTAGAGAATTTTGACTCAGTGTTGATGGCTGCTGGCTGATCGGGGTGGTGGTGGCTGAAGGATGGGGTGGCTGTGGCAATTTCTTAAATTAAGACAATGAAGTCTGCTACATCAATTGACTCTTCCTTTCACAAAAGATTTCTCTGTGGCTTACGATACTGTTTGATAGCTTTTTACCCACAGTAGAACTTCTTTCAAAAGTGGAGTCAATCCTCTCAAACACTGTTACTCCCTTATCAATAAGTTTATATAATATTCTAAATCTTTTGTTGTCATTTCAACAATTTTGTAGCATCTTCACCAGGAGTAGATTCCATCTCAAGAAATCACTTTCTTTGTTCATCCATAAGAAGCAGCTCCTCATCTGTTAAAAGTTTTAACATGAGACTGCAGAAATTCAGTCACATCTTCAGGCTCCACTTCTAATTCTAGTTCTTTTGTGCTTTACACCACATCTGAATTTTCTTCCTCCACTGAAGTCTTGAATCCCTCAAAGTCATCTATGAGGGTTGGAATCAACTTCTTTCAAACTCCTGTTAATGTTATTTCGATCTGCTGCCATGAATCACAAATGTTCTTGATGGCATCTAGACTGGCAAATCCTTTTCAGAAGGTTTTCAATTTACTTTGCCCAGATCCATCAGAGGAATCAGTATCTATGGGAGCTATAGCCTTACAAAATGTATTTTTTTAATAATAAGCATTGAAAGTCAAAATTACTGCTTGATCCATGGGCTGCAGAATGGATGTTGTATTAGAAGACATGAAAACAACATTAATCTTGTACATCTCCATCAGAGCTCTTGGGTGACCAGGTGTATTGTCAATGAAAAGTGATATTTTGAAAGGAATATTTTTTTCTGAGCAGTAGGTCTCAACAGTGGGCTTGAAATATTCAGTAAGCCATGTTGTAAACAGATGTGATGTCATCCTGTCTTTGTTGTTCCATTTATAGAGCACAGGCAGAGTAGTTTTAACATAATTCTTAAAGGCCCTAGGATTTTTGGAACGGTAAATGAGCATTGGCTTCAATTCAAAGCCCCCAGCTTCATTAGCTCCTAATAAGAGAGTCAGCCATTCCTTTGAAACATTGAATCTAGGCATTGACTTCTCTTTAGCTATGAATGTCTTAGATGGCATCTTCTTCCAATAAAAGGCTGTTTTGTCTACACTGAAAATCTGTTGTTTCATGTGGCCATCTTCATTGATTATCTCAGCTAGATCTTCTGGATAAGTTGTTTGCTGCTTCTATATCAGCACTTGCTGCTTCACCTTGCACTTTCATGTTACAGAGACTGCTTCCTTCCTTAAACCTCATGAACCAATCTATGGTAGCTTCAAACTTTTCTTCTGCAGCTTCCTCACCTCCCTCAGCCTTCATAGAGTTGAAGAGAGTTAGGGCCTTGCTCTGGATTAGGCTTCAGCTTATGGGAATATTGTGGCTGGTTTGGTATTCTATCCAGGCTACTGAAACTTTCTCCATATCAGCAATAAGTCTGTTTCCCTTTCTTATCATTCATGAGTAAGCACTTTTAATTTCCTTCAAGAACTTTCCCTTTATATTCACAACTTGGCTGACTGTTTGGCTCAAGAGGCCCTGCTTTCAGACTTTCTTGGTTTTCCACTTGCCTTCCTCGCTAAGCTTAATTATTTCTAGCTTTTGATTTAAAGTGAGAAACAAGAGACTTTTCCTCTCACTTGAGCACTTAGAGGCCATTGTAGGATTATTAGTTGGCCTAATTTCAAAATTGTTGTGTCTCAGGGAATAGGGAGGCCTGAGGAGAGGGAGAGAGATGGGGGGACAGCGAGTTGGTGGAGCAGTCAAAGCTTACTCAACATTTGTCAATTAAGTTCACTGTCTCATGTGGACATAGTTTGTGGTGCCTCAAATCTATTACAATAGTAGTATCAAAGATCATTGATCACAGATCACCACAACAGATATAATAATAATGAAAAATTTTGAAATATTACCAGAATTACCAAAATGTGACACAAATTCAAGAAGTGAGTGCATGTTGTAGGAAAATGGCGCCAATAGACTTGCTCGATGCAGGGCTGACACAACCTTCAATTTGTAAAAAATGCAATATCTGCAACACACAATAAAGCAAACACAATAAAACAAGGTATGCCTGTATTATATAGTGTGAATGCCTGTCACTATGAGGTGTTTTACTCATATTATATCCCCCAAGTTTAATTCTTTCCATGACATTATATACCAATATTAAACAGAATGGAGAATAAGTGACTATAAGTCTATCTTCTGCCTTCCTGATGAGGACAGGGCTGGAATGAGTAAGGTAATCTGAAATAGGATGGCCAGAATGGAACGTGCCAGAGGGCATAGGGCATGGGGCATGGATGGAGGTGTGCAAAAGTTCAGAACAAATTATCTAAATGGTAAGGCAATCCAAAGCAGTCAGCATCGTGGGAGTCTGCAGTTTGGGGCAGGGGTTAGGAATATGGGCTCCAAGACAGACTGGCTTCATGGTAAAATTAGGCAAGTTAGATAGCTTCCCTTGACCTCCATTCAATCATGTGTAAAATAAAAATAATAAAGATGGATTGTTGAGATTAAATGAGATAATATATGAATTGTGCTTTAAGTATTGTGTAACAAACCCTCAAAAGGAAGGAAGGAAAGAAAGGAAGGGAAGGGATGGAAAACAGGAAAGGGAAGGGAAGGGAGAAGAAGAGAAGGATATTTGCTAAATAGACAGTGATGATTAGAAAGCAAAGAGTAGACAATATACAGAAACTTTTCTGTGTCTTGGTTTTCCTCAGCTGTAAAGTGGGGAGTATTCAGTATCTACTAAATAGGTTAGTTGTGAAGATTAAACTTGTTAGTACTTGTAAAGTTCCCAGAATTGTGCCTGACACATAGTAAGGTTGCATTAATGTGAAATAGCATTATTATAGCTTTTATCATCAGAAACTGGAATATAAGGGAGGTTCTAGGTCTTAGGAATAGGGAATAGGAAGCAAAGTGGGAGACAGAGTAGCACATATAGCTTGACTTTAAGTAAAGGATGTTGGGCTCAAGTTCCTGAAATCTTTCTGTCCAAGGTCCAAATTGATCCTGGAGACCAAGTGAGCTGAGCCTGAAGCAGAGGATCCGTGACCTTCAGTGCAGGGAAATGAGGGAGCTGATGCTGAGACCCAGTTTCTCAGACTATTTCCCCCAACTGAGCTGCTCTCTTGTCTCTGTCCTTCTGAAAGAACCAGCACACCCCAAGGGAAAGAACTTTATGACCGTCTGGGAGAATGGCTGGCATCGGTGTTGGCTGTCTTGGATTATAAGTCCCTAGGAGACAGGCTTACTTGTGCCTTGGGCTCAAATGCTGTCCATTAGATAAATGCCACAGATGATTAAGTGTTTAATAAATGATTTGAGGCAGATCATTTCCTTTAGGGTATGGCAGAACTAACACAGGTAATTTTCACTGTTAACGTCAATTTGATTCCTTAATATCCATCATTGGCGTATCTCAAAGACTAACCCTTTAAAAATATTTCCCCTAATCTGTGGTTGCTTTCACAGTTTCCAGGAGTAATTTGATACCTATTTTACACAGGAGATGCATTCATTTAATTACCAATTCATCAAATTTTAATTAAGTGTCTATTATATGTTGGTAATGGTGTTTGGTACCTAAGGTACAAAAGAAAGAAGTGACAAGATTCCTGGCCCTGGGATCTCACAGAATAGTGCAAGGGCATAGACATGTTTACAAACACTACAGTGCAGTGAAAGCAATGCTAATAGATGCTTTCCCTGCATCCACTGCCATTGATAGAGTTGTATGAGCAACTTTATCAATGGGTGGAGGTGAGATGAAGAGTCATGGTCAAGAAGAGCTACATGGAGGTGATAAAAGGAATTACATGGTCTTAAAAGATAAGAAAGGTTTGTTTGGCAGAGAAAGATAAAAAAGAGTATTTCCAGCAGGGAGGCAGCCTGGGGACCAGGAGAGCCATGAAGCATGCATGTTGGGGGGCAGGGGATGGTATAAAACTAGGAAAGTGGGAGACGTGGGATTGGAAGGTAGAAAAAGAAACAAGATCACCCAAGACCTTGCATGACAAACTTGAGAGTACTGACATTATCATAAATCACTGGAGAATTTTAAACAAGAAGGAAATATGATCAGATGCCTTTGAGAATGTTCTATCTGATGACAGTTTAGAAGATGCATGGGATGAGAGCAAAAGACACCACCTAGGTAGATCTGATTTGAAGTTAAGAAGCTATTTTAATTGTCCATGTGAGAGATGATAAGACCTGAACTAAAGCAGGATGGTTGGAATAAAAGAGGAAACAGATTAGAAAAACAAGTAAGAAGTAAAAACAAAAGGACTTGGAGGTCAACAGGATATCCAGATGTGAAGGAGAGGTCCTTTAATCCCACACATATTCACTATTGGTCATCACAATCTACAAGTCCCCATTGTTGGTCCAAAGCAAACTGCTCCATCTGCAGTCTTAGAGGAAAGAAAGAGTGGTGATAAACCGGGTAGAGCCAAAAAATAATTCAGTTTAAGACATCTTTGGATTTTATTGGTGTCCTTTCCTTCTCCATTTAAATAAATATTCAGAAAACACAAGGTGAAACTGTAAAGGTGAAGCTAATGGTGAAGCCAGAGGACAATGATCTTAATCTCTAGATCAGAGCATGTCCAGTTTACTGTGCATGGGAATCATCTGGGCATCTTGTTAAAATGCAGATTCTGATTCACCGGCCCTGGGGTGGAACTTGGGATCCTGCACATCTAACAGGTTCCCCAGTGATGCAGAAGTACTTAACCACAATCTGAGTTGCAAGTCTCTAGAAGATTGCTCAGAGAGGGAAATACAACTAGTTAGTGCAACAAAATGACCACAACCACCTTGCAATAGTGGAGGAAAACAGCCCACATGTCAGATTATGCTGTTCTTGCCTCACATCTTTCTTAGGGCCTGGGTGTGGCCTCTTGGGAACGGCGTCTGTCCCAAGAAGAAAGGCCGTGTCATGCATGCTCTGAGCCACTGGGGTCTGGGGCTCCACAAAAGGCCTCAGAGGGTCCCCACCTCCCTGTGTCGTCCTCAGCCTGTCTCACTGAGTAACCAAGCCCTGACACAAGCCTGAAAATAATCCCAACCCACTGGCCCGCAAACAGTTCCACCTAGCCAAAATGGGATAGAGTAAGTCTTGTTAAACCTGCTATGGGGTTAAGGAATATTTTGGACTGAAAGTTATAAAAAGCTGTTTGTAGCAATTGGAGATATTTATGTACTTGTCACTGGAGACAAACAAGACTGGGAATTTTTAAACTGGCTCTTTCTTACCTAATGAGTCTGCATTCATTGGTGTTTGGCCTACTCACTCACCTTGTAGTCCTCAAGTTACAGTTTGTTTATATACGTCAGCTCTTTAATTATGAGAGCATAAGTGCTAGGGACCAGGCCAGACGCTGGGGTTGGCAGTGCCTGGTGGGAGACTGGCACTAACAAATGGCCTTTGATGGCTCAGACCCAATCTGGCCTGCTTCAGTTGCCTGAAATAGAGAGGAAAGTTTTCAGGGAGACTGCAGCAGGCTCTGAAATTGAGAGGAGTCTGGTATGGTGGAAAGGGCTCTCTTGGTAATCAGGAAACTAGTTCCAGCTCAATAATACTTGGTTATGGTTTTGGGTGAGTCATTTTGTCTTTCTGGGTCTCAGTTTCTCTCTCTGAGATATGAGGAGGAAGAGGTTGGCAAACCTCCTCTGCAGAGCTCTACAGGGTTCCTGGAGGGGCCCAGAGGAAGAGGCAGAACCCACACAGTCCTTTCCAACTCTAACTTATGTGACTTGGTAGGTCCCCAGTGTGTAAATACCCTTGGTTTTCAGGTCACTGGTAACCATGTTGCATTCCATAAAAGTGTTCCCATTTGTGAGGCCATTGATTTAGACTTTAGACTCAGAGCCCCTTCTATTCCCAGTAATGATGAAATGCTAGATGGTAATAAGCACAAAAGAAAAGGATAACTCAAAGGCTGCCCTTAGGAAACTTATGGTGATGGATCACACAAATGGAAAAGACTTAGAAGAAAGCTTATTAACTATATGATCATGATGGCATCTGATTATTGTGTCTCGAGGGTGTACCGATTTTAAGGAAATAATTGATTTCTCAAAACTCAGCTGTAAAATTAATTTTAGTAAATCAAACCATAATTTTAATAAATCAAACTATAAATTAAATGGGAGAGGCATGCATCTATATATACATATGCACATATGTATATAAATAATATTCTCTTGAAACAAAAATAACATAATAACATATTGAAGCACTGGTATGTCGTTGAAAAATAACATGCTTGAAAGAAATGCACTATTTGGGTTCCTTGACCATGAGCTGGGGATACATAGCTTGTGCAACTACTAGGCATTTCTTTATCTCAAATTATTTCCTCCAAGCAACCTATAATCTTAGCAATTCATTCAAAAAGGGTTTACCTATTTTCATTTGTCATCACTGTGTGTTTCTAAGTGTTAAAAGTTCTTTCTGTGGACAGTGCTAAAAGGATTATTACTAAACTATTATTTATCTAAACCTGATTTTTCCAGGTGGTTTTCCCTCAGCAGGATGTGCAGGTATACACGTGCTGAAATGTTTAGGAGAAAAGTTCAAAGTGCCTATTTATATACAACTTGTACATAAAATAGAAAGCTTCACAAAGGATTTCTTCTTGTAACACTGACTGCACTGCCTTGAAAACAGCAGGCGTGCTTGTTGAGTGACTGAATGACCATTCATTCATTTACTTGTTCCACAGAGCTGGCCCCGTCACAGAGCTTTGTATGAATTATGGCTTTCTTCTGTGGGGAAGGGGAATGAAGCTGTGCTTCTTCTGATAACTATACTCTCATCTCAATTCACTTGGCCAGCTGGGCCGTCATATTTATCCGGCTTAGAAGATCAATCTTCTTTTTGCAGCAGTTACTCACTCATCCCACTGTTCCATTATCTCAATAGGATTCTCCTCTTTGGCTGATCCCCTTGACCATAGAAGGATCATTCAACACAGAGGCTACTGACTAAATGGGACACTTTTGGTGGGAATAGGGGTAAGTCATTATTAGTTAATAGATGCTTGATCTTCAAAACTATCACAAAGTCTAGGGGACTTTCATCACACTGAATATCAGTGTTTATTGCATTATGTCAGAATATACAAGTTCACATGCACAAATTTTGCCTTTGTTTAGATTATTTCATATTGCAAGCAAATATCTGATTAATATTTGACATCTAAAAATTTCTAGAATGGACTCAGCTTCTCATGGGCTTCAGAGCATCTCCAGAAAATAGTGTGACATTCCTACCTTCTAGGAGATATGGAGGTGGCATTTTAAAATCTGATGTAAGAGAAAGGTGATTTGTAAACTGTAAATGTTATGGATTTTAGATTCTAGGAAATCTGTTCTGGAACTCAAATGGTAAATGGGTCAGATTCCAGTCACTTAAGTAAGAAAAAATATAGATAAGATATATGAGATCCTAATGAAGATATCCTGGGAGAAGGGAACAGAAAACTAGGCTCCTTGTCTGCTTGCTTGACCTTGAGCCTCTCTGGAGCTTTGCTTGCCCTTCCACAGTGTAAGGACAGCAGTATCTGCCTCTCAATTTTCAGCCTTTTTTGGAGGTTTACTGAGTTAGTGATGAGGGCATCATAATATCAAAAGTGTTCAGATATACAAGGCTCATCCTGACATGGCTACAGCAGAAATACAGGCTTTGAAGCTACACAGAGTGTTGTTCAAATCTCAAGCTCTTATTATGACACTTTGACAAAGGCATTCACCTTTTCTGAGTTTGCCCACCTTTAAAAGGGAGGTAATAAAGTTGTTGGGGCACATAAGTAATTTAAATATGTAAAATGCTGTACCTTACACGGTAAATATTCATTCCTGGTTATCACTATCATCATCATCAGAGGTAAGAAATAGAAAGTTCACTCCCCAAGCATTCATTTATTCAACAGGTATTTTAAGTGTTCACTATGTATATCAAAAATTAGACCAGATTTTGTTTTTTATTGATTTTCTGTTTGTTTTTAGATCTGTATAGTAGATCATCCACATTGTCCCTCAGTCTTCCTTGTGATTAATAATATTTGCAAGATGGTCTTTTCTAGTTAACTGTGTCCCTCAGTGCCTGGACATGATGTAGAGCCTTTGGATTTTATTCTGAATAGGAGGGAAGTCACTTGGAAATGCTGAGCAGAGGAGTATCAGGACTTGACTATATTTGAAGTGACTTACTCTGCCTATATGTGGAGAAGAGGTGGCTAAGGAGGGCACGGGTGAGGGCACAGAGACAACTAGATGGGCATGGCAATAATAAAGGGGAAAGAAGAGTGTTTGGGACTTGAATGGCTGTGGTGGGAAGTGGTGATAAATGGCTGGATTCTGGATCTGAGTTGAAGGTAGAACTACAGGATTTGCTAGTAGATTGTAGGGTGGTGTGAGAAAAAGATAAGAGTCGAGTCTGACTCCAAGGATTTTGGCCTGAGCAATGGAGAGAATAGTGTTGTGATATACTGAAATGAGGAAGACTGGGACAGGGAGGAGAAATTTTGAGGGGCAGATCAAAGATACAATTTTGGACAACTTAAATTTGAGATATATGTTAGATACCCAAGTGAAGATGGAGAGTTGGCAGTTGGACATATGAGTCTAGATGTCAGGGGAAATGGTGGAGCAGGAGATAAAAATTTGGCAACCATCTGAGTATGGATGGTATTCAATGTCAAGGGACTAGGAGAGATCACCGAGAGAGTGAATTTAGACCATCTGAGTATGGATGGTATTCAATGTCAAGGGACTAGGAGAGATCACCGAGAGAGTAAATTTAGAGAGAAAAGAAGTGGAGGGCCAAAGAGTGAGCCTTAGAGCACTTCATTGTTTAGAAAGCAAGAAGATAAGAAGGAATCAGCAATAGGGATCCAAAGGAAGCCTGATAAGGAAGGAGGAGAACTAAGAAAGAATGGTGTCTCAGAAGCAAGAAACAAAGTAATGATGTTTTAAGGAGGAGGAAGTGATCAGTTGTGTCAAATGCTGCTAATAAGTCAAATAAGATGAGGTCTGAGAATTGATCTTTGGATTTGGCAAAATGGAGGTTTATTGATAACCTTGACAGAGCTGTGATGCTGGTGAAGTTGGAAAGATTACCCAATTGGAATGGATTCAAAAGAAAATAAGAAGATAAATGGAACAATGAGAATAGACAACTCTTTAAAGTCTTACTGTAATGGGGAGGAAAGTAATGGGGAGAGGGGTGGTAACTAGAAAAAAATGTAGAGTCTAAGCAGGGATGATACAAAAAATAATATGGCACTGACACTGACAAAGATGGGTATTGGGTATAGCTATGGAGCAGGGTCTTGGAAGCCCCTGTTGATTAACCCTTTGGTTGCTGGGTTATAGGAAGTCCAGGAGGTCCCTGGTGAGAGGCTGGGGTAGAAAGAGTGGGAGGGGGGCACTTAGGACACTCAGGGGGAGCATGCTTACTAACTGTTCCAGAAATTTGTCAGTATTTTTAACAATCAGCATGGTTGTACCAGTGTGTGCCAACTGAACACTGGCCTTGGATCTACAGAGTGTTTTCTTTATTTTCTTAATTTTTTTAAGATGGAGGGTATAATGTCGTATTTTTATAATGATGAAAATGACCAGAAAGCGGGGGGTGGGGGGTGGTGGGGGGGTGTTGAAAGTTGGACAATGTAATAGAACAAGATGAGAATTGTAGGAGGTCCTTGGGTTGGCGAGTGGGGATGGGGTTAGTGAATAAATGAAAGGGTTGGTTTTGACAGCTTCTTTGTTCAATTATAATAGGAAGGAGCACAGAGGATAGGGGTACAGATGATATAGGTTTGCTGGTAAATGGGGATAAGGGGTATGTAGAATTTCTTTCTACATTGCTTCTTTTTTCTCAGTGAAACAGGAAACTTACTCAGACCCCCAATTTTTCTCTTCCCCAAGATAATTACCCACCCACTATTTGTCTGATATTTATGTAGAATTCTAGGGAAACTTCGGTTACTAGAGCAATTTTTGATTCAGAATCTGTATCTCCCACCAGAAGACATTCAACAGTGGAACTCTGGTCTCATCCATTCCATGGTTCATGATGAGAGCCTGGTTTCCTTTAGAGCCAAGTAATTTAAAATGTGATGCATCGTGGCCCTTTATTGTCCTGCTCTGCTATGGCATGGCCCAGAAAAGGAAACCTACAGTGATATATCCAGGGCCACCATAGACCTTGACTCAGAGTAAGAGTTCCATAAATATTTGTTGACTGAATATAAGAACGAAGGAAGGAGGGAAGGAAGGAAGGAAGGAAAGAAGGATCCAAGGTTTGCTTCCAGAAGGGCCACCACTAATCTAGCTTAGCTACATGTTTCTGCTCAGGAGATTTGCATCTTGTTTAGTACTAATTCCTCTGTCGCGTGTTTGGCATTTCAAGTTTTTTTTTGCCTAGACTCGGGAATACATCCAAAATGGCTGAAGGACGACAGTGTTTGATTGCTTGCCTCTTTCCTTACCCCTGAAGTTAATACGATGCTTATCTGAGTGCAAGGGCACAGACGGGGAGGAATTTAATGCAAATTTAGCCAGGAGTCTAGTGCCACTTCACAAAATATTGATTAGGTGTCTGATTTGCTCTCCCCTGACAATGGGCCATAGGAATAAACCAATGAGGCGGGCTTGACTCAGCTCGTCATGGTCATTCGATAAAGCTCAGCAACCAATGAGGAGCAGCTATCTTCTGATTGGGCGAGAGGCCACTGTAGGGGGGGACCCTCTTAGCAACAGCAGAAAATATTGCACACGCCCTTGCACACAGGCACAAACACAGACGCCACGCTTACCACCCTGCCGCAGTGAATGGTCACTGATTATGTCTCTTAAGGCTTTTGTTTTGCCACAGCCCCGTTTCCAGAGGACTGGTTTCTGTTCACAGATCACGATGCTCACCTGGTCAGTTAGCACATAATCCCTTTTTAATGGAACGAAGGGCAACATTCCATTCTCTGCCCCCTCCAATGCACATCTTATTAAGAGAAAACTTTGATCTGCAGGTAAAAGGCCGGGGCTTTGTTCTGGAAATGCGCTGTGCTGATTCTTTTCAGTGAGTGGGCCCCACCACTGGCCTTCCTGACCAACACGCAGATGGAGCAGGGGGCGTGGCACGGGGGTGGGGGGAGGGGATGGGCCCGCGGACCGGGCTGTTGTTCTTTTGCTTCCTGTAAGGACCGCAGAAGGGATTTTGCCAGGCTAGAGCAGGCTTCGGTGTCATTGTTAGTTTCCTTACAGGCTTCCCCTTCCATTGTTTCGTGGCCTTCACATCCAGTGCCCAGGAAAGCTTTCCTGTTTTCAGCGTGACATTTGGCAACGTCTTTCTTAGCCACTGGGCTCCAAACATTTAACATTCTCATTTGAAAGGCTCCCCTCCTCTGGTCTCCACTGTGTTTTTATGTTTCCTGTGCAGCTGCCCTTGTTCCCCAGGTGCCAGGGGATGGGGGCTGCCTGCCAAGCCACGGTTTCCCCAAATTAGTTGCTGCCATGACCTGCTTGCCTCATTTCTACACCCCTCTACCCCATATTCTGGCTCTGAGATTACACTGAGGCAAGAGGTGATGGCAGGTAATTTACGGGGCCCCTCGGTCCCCAGTGTCACTCTCCTGTGAACTCCGCGTCTTTGCTCTGATGGCTGGTTTCAGCATGCTTCTTTGATCCAACAGCATCTGTCCATGGATTATCCAGCCCTGCTGGTAGCTCTCACTAATGTCCCCTGCTGACAGCTGCAATTCTGTCTGGGTAGGACAGGCGACCTGTAGGCCGACCTTCACTCAAAGGGGCATGTGGCTGCGTTTCATACTAGAGAAAGGAAGTTGAGGTGACGTCACAGGAATTTTCAAGTTCAAGAAGGAAATGGGAGCCAGCTGTTTTCCATCTTCTTGACTACAGAACAAAGGGAAATGGCGTGAAATGGGAGCAGGAGAGTATTAAGAACAACTTTCTGAATATTAGGGCCAGGAGAACATGGAATGTATTATCAAGTGATCTTTCATGGTTAGGCAAGGCAGCCGCCCCCTGGAATTTTGCTTTGGTAATTCTCTCAAGGATGCAGTGGAATGGATATGACGACCTCGTAGGCTTTAGAGTCATTTAAGTTCCAACTGTGTTGCATTCTAATAATGTGGTGTTAGCAAATTTTGTAACCTCTCTGAGCTTTTAAAAAAAAAAAATCTGTAAAATGGAAGTCACAGTATTAACCATACAGGTTTAAATAAAATCACATGTGTAAAATGCCCAGCTGTGGGCGTAGCATATCGTAGGCATTCAAAATTGTTGGAGCCACTTCCCTGATTCTATAATTCTGAGAGCTTCATTCCATCAACAGACCTATGAGCACAATATTGTTAATAACTTCTCAAAAATGTTGAACTTCTGCCTAGAGAGCTTAGCAATATGAGGTCTACACAGGGTTTCCTGCCTATGACCATTTACATTTTAGGACAGAAAAGAAACCAAACACTATACATATGGGGGGCAACCGAAATTAATGCTAATTATGTCAGACAGACAGTTAAGTATAATGCAAGTGAGATATCTACCTGAGTCATAATCATCTGGGAAAACATGATAGGAAAATTGGGACTTGATTACAACCTTAAATAAAGGCTAGAATTTGGGTATGTTTCAGAGAAGGAAGTTGGGAGAGGGGAAATCCTTCTAGATTGAAGTAATAACATTTGCATATTCTTAGGGGGAAGAAATGGCTGTGATTGTTAGAATCGGAGGAGATGAGGTTGGTTGGCAAGTAAGAGAGGCTCTTAAAGTATACTGAATGACGCCTATCTTGGCTTCCATTCAGTATCCACCATTTGTGTCTTTAAGACTCAGTTTCCTCAGCTGTAAAATGGGCATAATAATAGTGAGGATTAAATGATACTGGAAGCAAATAAGATGCTTCAAGTATATCTGACTGTGGAGACCATGCTTTACCCATTGAGAACACTGCCTTTAAACCAGGGCAACCAGGCAAATAGTTTTAATGTGAGAAGTGGGTATCTAAAAGATGCAGCTGTCAACAATGGCTGTACAGAATTCATCCCGTGCCACTGAGGAGCTCCCTAAAATGACCTTCGGTGTCTTTCCTCCAGACAGCTGCTTATGCCCACTTCTCCCTCTGTGGCGTGTGATTCAGCACATAAGCATTTTCCCTTTTATCTCCCCATTTGTATGCTTATATTAGACATGGACTTGGTTAGACTTGCATCTGTTGCGACAGCTAGCCAATAATAGAAGACCCACAGGGACTATGTGGTCTGGTTTCAGGAGTGGGTCTAGTGAGTAAGGTCTAGGCCAGGAAGCTATTAGCCGCAGAGTCAGGGGATATATTCAGCTGTCATCACTTTTTAATTAAAAATAGCCTGGTGGCACTTGCATTCTATCACTCTACTGTAGATAGTTGAGCACCATCCTTCTCCTCACGCCCTGGTTCCTCCCACAGAACAATGCATGTGTTTTCTCCCTGGTCAAGGGTCTCTAGGGCTTGTCTCAAGACAATGAGAAATTTGATTTTTAGAGGAAAAGAGGCACAGTGGTATCCTGGGGCTGGCTCTCAGTGACTCATGAGCGCCAGTTGTGGGCCTAACCTCTTCCCAATGCCACCTTCAGTTAGTGGGAGCGTTTATACCACGGGAATCTGCAAATGCTGCAAATCAGAGCTCTTTTCTTCCCTGGAAAGCCCTGGTTAAACATTGACCGTCAGACCCCTGGAAGAGAGCCAGGGCAACTCCCCAACTGGTAACTCCTGCAGATAACCATTGTGAGGTGGAATTTGCTAGATTTCCTTCTTCATTTTCTATCACATTAAATCACCTTATTTCCTTGCTTTCATAGACTGGAAATTTGAGAAACAGTATGGGATCATTTTAAGAGCTCATTCAGCTAGACCTAAGTTAGAATCCCTGCTCCTTCACTACTTGTCACATGGCCTTGTCCATATTTACTTAATTATTCTAAATCTCAGTATCCTCATCTGTAAAATGGGGCTAATAGTAGTACCAACTATTTAAAGTCACTGGTACACATTAAATGGAATCTTTCCTGTAAAGCACTGGCATGTAATAATTATGCAATAATTAGGCTTTTTTGTAATCAGTATTTATGATTCTGATTGGGGGGCACAATAAAAAATAAATAGGGTATAAGACTAACCATGTTATATCAGATTTGTAATGAATGTTTAAATGTTTAAGAAGGATGTTATTTGGCACACAGTTATCCGAACCATGTAACAGTGAAGTTACTAATAGGGCACCACAACACTAAATTAAAATGTTTGATATATTATTCTGATGTTTTTGCATTTAAAGATATGCAAAACAAAACACAGCACAATCCCTACTCTCTTAAATTGGCATAATAGACAAATTATATATTCAGCATCTATAGCAATATGCAAATAAAGCATAAACATATTTTCAGCTTCGTCATTAAAAAAAACATTTATTTTGTGCCTAATTTTCCGTAAACCAGGACAAAATAACTTTTAACAAATACAGTTTCTATCCTTTGGGGGTTTATGGTATAAAAGAGACAATACGAAGATCTCTCTCTCTCTCTTATAGGTAGATTAGATTATAGATTTTCAGACAGACAGATAGATAAATAGATAGATACATAGATACATAGATAAAGATAGATGATAGACATATGGTTATATAGATAATAGATGATAGATAATTAGGTAGAAAGAAATGATATTCTGACAACAGAATAAAACTTTTGAACCAAGAGCTAATTCAAAGTAAATATTTAATTATTTGCTTGTGTGGCTAGAAATAAATTAATTTTAGGTGAGTGTGAACTTAGGGAGGTGGAGTTTCTTTGGAATCTTTCTGTACAATCAAACAGACTTCCATTAAATTTAGTTGCCTGTGTTGACTGATTTTAATTTATTTTTCTTTGAAGTTCAAGTTTCTTTTTCAAAGTTAGCTGAACTAGAGTAGGGGCAATTTTAGCAGAGACCAGGGGAAAGGGTTACTCAGCATTTGACATCCAATTTATCCCTAGAAACTCCCTGGTTTCACTGGTTCCAGTGGTCGCTCTGGAATCAGTGGTTCTTTTCAGGACTGCTCTGTATTAGGAGTCTTTACACTCTCCAGACCAGCATCCTCAGACAACCTGCCTTAGATCACCTGGAGTGTGTTTTGTCCTTATCCACATCGAACCAGGACTCCAGAGCCTATCCCCTTCAGGCTCCTCCTGCCTGGGGACTCTGTTACTTCTGCTGCTGCCTTCATTGCCTTGGCAGCAGCAGAAGTAACAGCAGCAGAAGTAGCAGAGCAGAAGTCACAATAGCTGCTCCTTCTCTACAGGATCACTTAGTCTCTTTACTAAGACAAATGAGGCCCTCCCTGGCCTCCTACCCACTGCCCCCGGCCTCCCCGACTCCACCACCCTCGGATGCTCCGGGCACGCTGAGCAGTTTTGCAGTTTCCAGAACACACGAGGCAGCACGTATTCCAGGCTTCTGCTGGTGTGATAGCGTCTAGTGGGAATGACCTCTCCACTGCCCTACTCTGGTGTCTCTGGAAAATACCTACTGTCTTTAACACAACAACACATGAATTACTTCTTCTCTGAGACCTTTCCTAACCCACTCATTTTTTGCTAGTCACTCTCCTCCCCCCCAAGCTGCCTTTACTTTGATCATTGCACTTGTAAGACTTTTCTGCAGAATTCAGCATGTCTGTCACTCCCTGGAAAGTACAGCCCATGTCTTATTCCTCTTGGTACCTCCAAGAACAGGTAAAAGTTTTTCAGAATAAATGAATGAACCAATGAACTCTGCAAAGAGGAGCCTAAATCCATCCCCATACTAAATATACAGCTCAGGATCTAGCTCTGCCATCTTTCTTTTGGCGATGTGCATCTTATCAGGAGTTTCTTCTGAAGATCACAAGCAAAATGAAACCAATTGGAGCTTTCCATATGAAAGTGGACTCAATCCAGCCTAACTAATAAACGCTAAAATTGGACTCAGCCTATGAAATGTTTCTTCCCTCCAAGGTAGGGAGATAAAGGAAGAGAGAATGAAATAAATGAAACCAGTTTCTTTGTTATTCATCTGATATAAGTCTCAAGATAAATTTGGGTAAATGAGCAATCTTTATGGCAAATGTAACTGATCTTTCTGGAGAGTTATTTCAGTTAATTGGCTGATTTAATTTGCTAGCAAATGAAAGCTGAAAATACTATCCCTGAGAACACTTACTTGCTACAATTCCTTTCTCTTATCTAAACCTCATTTATTTCAATTAATTTCCCATCATTCCTTCTCTTTGAGTGTCTACAGTGTGAGTTGGGTATTTCACAGTTTTCTTTCAAGGTTACAGCTCAAAGACCAAAGAAAAATTGAAGACTTTTAAACATTTTCTATTATCCAGGGCCATTTCAAGAATCAATGGTTACCTTCATACATTGCTGGTGGGAATGTAAAAGGGAACAGCCACTTTGGAAAACAGTTTGGCAGTTTCTCAAAAAGTTAGCTAGAAACTTAGCATAAGACATAACAACTCCACTCCTAGGAATCTTCCCAAGAGAAAAGAAAATGTATGTCCACATAATGACTTGTATGCAAATTTTCAGAGCAGCATTATTCATAATAGCCAAAAAAGAGGAAACAATACCAATGTCCATCAATTAGTGAACAGATAAGCAAAATAGGATATATACCTATAATTAAATGCTATTCAGCAATAAAGAATACCAATACATGCTGCAACATGCTAAGCAATAGAAGCCAGATACAAAAGAATACATATTGTAAGATTCCATTTATATGAAATGTCCAGAAAAGGCAAATTTATAGACACAGAGAGAAGATCAGTGGTTGCCTAGAATGGGGTGTAGGAGCTGGAGGTGACTGCAAACAGGCGTGAGTAAATTTGGGGGATGACAAAAATGTTCTAAAACTGAATTTTGATAGTTGCACAACTCAATGAATTTGCATATAATCACTGAATTGCCCACTTACAATGGGTAAATTTTATGATATGTAAATATATCTCAATAAAGCTGTGAAAAATGTTTAAAATTGCTACTTGGTTACCTCCATATTTTTATTTTGGTGATATTACAGTTTCTACAACCTTTCCCAGGTAATGTAAAAAAAAAAAAAAAACACAAGTCTTTAATCACAGAATCCAGATTTTAAGCTTGGTTACTTTCCTCATCTACAAATCCCTGAGGCCCTTCACCTTTATACCAGTGGAGACATAGTCAAACTGCAAAAACTTTTTCTCCTTCAAACACATTAAGCTCTGATGACATCAGCTATCTTTGCAGTGCACCTGATTAAGGCCATGATACTAATTAAACTCTTGAATGATTAGAAATGCTAATTTTCAGATCTAGTTCAGCAACAGGCATTGCTGCCTGGCTCCAGAATAGGAAAGGAAATAACCAGCCTCATCACAGATAACAGGAGGGTCTCAAATTTAACCTGATTCTAATGAGAAAATAATATTAACCATGAGTGACTAAGACTTAACGTATTTGTACAGGGCGAAATTTCATTTATAGAGGCCACATCTGTCTAGGTAACTCATACCTGTGTAAGTACTTTGTAAATTGCTGTGGCCTGGTGGAATTGCTCCCAAGCTTTGAAATTAGACAGAACTGAGTTCAAATTCTGATTCTGTCACTCACTCACCAGTTGTGTGACCTTTCATTAATGATTTAATTTCTATGAGCCTATATATCTTAATCTCTCATTTGTGATTCAAATAGTTATCCAAAAGGATTTGGAGGCTGTTTAAATGAGATCACATGATCACATATGTACCATTGGGCCCAGCATACAGGAGTTACATAATAAATGGAATCTGTTCATAATGGCTTAAATAAAATGAGAAATCTTGAGTCTTCATTCCTCCAGCAAATATTATCTGTGTGACCACTATTCATTCATTCCTTCAATTCAGCAGATGTTTATTGAACACCTACTATATGCCAGGTGGTATTCTTATCTTGTGTTCGAGATACATCAAAGAATTTAAAAATACAAAAATCCACACCATAGCAAAGCCTAGTTAGAAAATAACCACAAACATAATAAATAGCTAAATTTTATGATATGTTAGAAAGTGGTATGTCCTATAGACTAAACAACAAAGGGTCAGAGGGACCTTGAGTGATGGAGGTGGGAATAAGGATGCGTTGCAATTCAGGGTCATGGGTGAGTTGATTGAATATGAGCAACACCTTGGAGGAGGTTAGGGAGTTAGCCCTTGTGCAGAAGGTATCTGGAGAACAGACCGATAGGCTGAGTAAAGTCAGTACAGGAGGTCCCAAGTGAAATGTGTCAGGCAACTTCAAGAAGCACCAGACACTAGATATAAACCAAACTAGAGATGTAAACCAAACGGTCAGAACTGAGTTCAAATTCTACCTCTTACCAGGTGAGTTTTGGCTAATTTAATTTCTCTGAGCCTATATCTCTTCATCTATAATTAGAGACTCAAATTATCTATCATAAAGATTAAAGTTTATCTATCCCAAGGGAGTAAAATATTCATTAACCCCAATCATCTCGGAAGTGAGAATTTGGGCTTCAGCAGACTAGAGACTGCTGTTTTATTTTTGTCTGGTTCAGATCCACTCAGTTGCATATGGTGTCCTCCCACACTGAACCGATTCCAATGCTCCAGCATGGCTAGTGGAGGCTGCTGAGTGATGGAGCTCGCTGAAATAGAAGGGATGAGAGAGATAAGCATTAATTTATGCATTCAACAAATAGTTACCAAGCTTCTGCTGCGTGCCAGGTATTTATTGCATGAGGACAAGGAGCAATGTGGGACATGAGAAAGAGTTCTAAATTTGGGGATGATCATAAATTTTATACATATGTAAATAGGGGTGCGTTTGTGTGTGTATGTGTGTGTGTGTGTGTGTGTGTGTGTAGTTTATCTCAGAATCAATGGAGCACCAAAAATGACTCAGACATTTATGGAATTTGGGGGGAACTGCTGGGGAACCGGGGGTTGAAGATTGAGAGGACAAGGGAAAGACACCAGTGGTTTCTTCAATGTTAGTCTTCTCAAACTTTTGCCCTTAGCTGAATGTGATTGCGCAGTGAAAAGAATCTGGAATAAGGGTCAGAAGACCTTGGTTCAACAACTGACCCTTCAAATTTTTAGCTGCATGACTTGGGTTTGTCATTTAATTCCTCTGAACTTTATTTTTCTCGTTTATGAAAGAGAAATAAAATCTCCACATCATTTGCCTCCCAGTGCTGTCACAGGTCAAATGAGAGAAAGCATTTGAAATATTTCACAAACTTTACATCTAAAGACACGTGAGGTATCGTCATTAGTTACACAATTGTCACCGCAGTTCAGTCTTGAAGAAAGAGCCTGCTGGGAACCAGAGAATGGTCAGTTATCTGTTATAGGAAAGAATGGTTTTGGCATTTCTCCATAGAGTAGACATTTGGTGCTAATTTATGCACATTAGTTAATTTTGTTTTGCTGGGAGCTCAGATGGGACCCCCTGATGGATGTGCTTTCCATGACAGAATCAAGGAAACAACATGGCTTGATACTGTGATCCTTCCTGGGTTGGAATGGAAGAAGATAGGCTCTTGAGAGATGCAGGTTTGGCTGACAATTTCAAAGTCATCTGCTCAAGGAAACCCTGCTGAGCTCTAGGAAGTGGGATGAGAAGAGAAACCCCTTTTTTTTCTCCTGAAAGCTGTTGGGTTCATTTTCAACAGCTCTCCAGGCCTCTGGATTTTACATTGTTGGCATATAACCCTAATGGTAACTGGTGATGCTGTGCCCTCCTTCCCAAGCTTTGAAATCATCTGGAGTAGCTGAGAGTGAGAAGGAAAAAAGTGGAATACTTTTCAATAGGAGAAAAACATTTTCAAGAATCCAGTTCTTCGGAGAAGGGAGAATTATACGGGAGAAAGGCCTCAAGATGCTCTGTAAAATCATGGGCCTCTGGTTCTAGCATAAATTGGGAGCAGGCAGGAAAGAATCACTGAATCTTGAGAATGATTGAACCTTATCATGGACATGACTCAAGTAAACCATTAATTTCCTTGCATTTCTGTTTATGTGTTGGACTCACTCTCCAAATCATGAGTTGCTCCTAAATAGAACCAAGGTTTTGCAGTTTTGTATTTTCAGTGCTTAACCCAGTGCCTGACTTCCGTAGTTGTTGAGTATCTGTTGACTGAATAGAAATATTTCTCTTCTTGGGTACCCATTCATTTTGAATGAGCTGAAAGCACCAGCAGTGAGCTAGATGTGGACCAGAATGCATGCAAGTTGTGGTCTTTTTCTATAGGCAGCGTTTTCCACGGGCACTATGCCTTCCTGGGGTACTTGGTCTGGTTTACAGGTGTACCCCTAGATCTTGTATAAAATCAGTTTTCCTGGTGAAAAAGGTTTGGAACACTGCTATAAATTATCCTTGTTGCAGTTTTTCACCCTGGGAGACTGGGTGTGAGTGCAAAAAATGTTCAGAATTTTTCGGGTATACCTGAACACTAATTGTATGGCTTTCTTCATAAATTTCCTGACTTATGCAATGATGATTTGGGTGTATGAGCCTGTGAATTGCACCTCTGCCGTCAGAGAATGTTCTGCAGACA
Source organism: Choloepus didactylus (assembly GCF_015220235.1). NCBI lineage: Eukaryota > Metazoa > Chordata > Mammalia > Pilosa > Megalonychidae > Choloepus > Choloepus didactylus. The sequence continues at coordinate 137,699,003 of NC_051312.1, read as the reverse complement.
CTACACTACATTTCATTTCCCCCAATCATCCTGTTAAAACATCCTGGTATTAGTTTGATTGTTTTTTAGTCACAATTTCTTTATCTCCAGTGAAGTGCTTTGTTTTGTCTGCAGTATAAAATATCAGATTTTTTTTTTCTGATTTCATTTGCTCTTAGATTTTATATTTTTTCTAATAACAGAGTGGGCTTATGTGCTGTTTATTTTTTTTATCCGGTATTAGGTGTTCCTCAATAGAAAATGATTTATTTTAAAAATCTGGGAACATTTATACAAATTCCACATTTAATATCTTTCCTGACATTTTATATTATAAAAATAATTATATTATATCAATAAAATTTCATTAATTTTATCACTAATCCTCATAGAATCCTCCAAATTCTCTCCAACTTACCCCAGTCATAAAATTAGTATAATTTCCTATGTGTGTCGTGATGTGAAAAAGGTTTGGAACACTGCTATAAATTATCCTTGTTGCAGTTTTTCACCCTGGGAGACTGAGTGTGAGTGCAAAAAATGTTAATCTTGGTGGAGGGTTTTTTTTTTTTTTTTTAAGAGCAATCCAGCATCTTGCTATTCTCGTTTTTCACTTCCATTTGCTAGATAGTGAAATAAAGAGGGCAACTTTAACTTAAAGGTGTTTCACAATGACAGACGCTGTCTGATGAGAATGGATTGTGTTTCTGCAGATTCATACCTTGCAGCTGGATCTCCTTTGCTTCTTCCAGAAGAGAAGGGGATGAAAGAGCCAGCAGGAACTGGAAAGGTAAATGTCACTACATCCAGCGGGCCGTACTTGGAAATTAAACGGATTCAACAGATCGCAAGGTGTCGTGGTCATACAGTTCAGATAATTCATGAAACCACATTTAAATGCAAAGTGATACCCCTCCTATTTAAAATACTTAAATGAGCACAATTATATTGAAATGAGAGAGACAAGCTTCCTCTCTGTCAAATGAATGCATGGAATATAGGAGGAAAAAAATCACAAAATGAATCTGAACCAAGACCTCCCGGCATGCTAGAAGTGTGTGCAAGACACGGCCATCCTTTCTTCTGGAGGGCAGGGAGGGGTGAATGCTGGGAGGTGTCCCTGCCGCCTTGAAGGAGGGAGAGGCAAGGCATGAGCTCGGTGATCTAAAGAGCAGGGTTGCCATATTCAACAAATAAAAATACAGTACACGCGATATTTGGGTCATGCATTAAAAAATCCATCATTTATATGAGAATCAAATTTCTCATATATATGTTTATACAAGGCTACCCTACTTAGGAGGGAGTTGAGGGGAGAGAGGGATCTAGGAAAACATTGAGAAGCAGAGAAAAAGAAGTTTCTGGAGCAATGAGCGAATATTGTACTTGGGCAGATGGAGACATCAGCATCATTTCTGCATCGTGGATTGGAATGGCATTTGCACAGGACTCCTAAGGGCACCCAGGGGCAAGGTGGTGGTCAGAAAGGGCTTCCGATGCAACTGGTACTGATGCTTTAAGAAAATAAGATGTTGCCCTCAAAGGGAAGACAGTGGGAGCTGAGGGAGGGCATTCTGGACAGAAAAAGCAGCAAGTCCAAAGGCACAGAAGGGTGTAATGGAGCTTTCTGGTCCCACCAAGAAGGAATTAATCTTTCCTTCCTCTGTGCTTGTGTGACCCTTTGTTGCAGCCTGAATTAAAGAGCTGCCACCCTATCTGCTATTGGGACATGTGTGACATGGGAGCTCTGAAGCTGGCAGGTGATAGGCTGCAAGAGAAACCCAGGACTGACTTACAGTCCTGGGTGAACGGTGAATCCAGACGCTCTGGGGGAAGATGGACAACAGACACGTGGAATGTTTCAACAGTTTTTCAAGCAATGCAAAATTTCACTGTATGTGTGTATGTACTTAAGTAAACACTGAATATTGATTTATAAAATATCAGAGCTCAGAATTCTGGGATGGCTTCCCTGTGAAAGAAGTAACCACATGAAAGTAAACCAAATGGAAAAATAAGTAGCATTCCTTGCATTCCCTGAGACTTATCCCCAAGCCAACCCATACTCCTTAAGTGGATGAAGGAAAATTCGCACGTATCAGCGGTCTACTGCTTTTGAATGCTACCTCTTAGGGGAGAGAGTTTCCCTCATATCTGTTTGTAATACTTTTATTCCATTGCAGCTTAAAATTCTTCAACTTATGGTGCTGGAATAGATAAGGAAGCCCCTACATTCTGCCTCTTCGGGCACAGAAACTAGAATCGTTGAGTATAGGAAGGAAGGGACTTTCTTGCAGCCTTCTTCTCCTAATGGTCTGATTTGGAAGCAAACCTACCCAGCGATGGGAACATTGAGAAGGTGCTGTCTAGTAGCTTTAAGATGTAGATAAGTTCCCATCTGTTGTTTTAAAAACTTCACTTTTCAAAGCTTGACCAGACAGAAAAGGTAGAGATTTTTTTGGTTTTGTTAATTTGGTTTTGGTTTTGTTGCTTTTAGGGGGAGAGGGCAACTATTGGGAGAATTGTACCTTGCTCATCAGTTGTCTGAGGGCTCCGAGTTGTTTATTTAGTTTGAGCCTTCCAGCTCTAGGAGCCCATGAAATCATCTTGAACCTTGTATTCTGTTTTCATCTTCTTTGTACATTTCTTAAACGTGCTGGCCATCCTAAGGATTTTGCCCAGACCTCCAAGGATCTTTCTTGGCTTCTCTTTGCCTGAAGAACGACCCTTTCTGTCTCTGCGCTCAGTCCAGGCAATTGCCTTTGTCTGGGATGCTGACCCCAGGCTGCAGAGAGCTTGTTCTCCTTGATCTTTCCTGGCCCTAGTGGTCTCTTTTTGGGCTGAGGAAACACCAGGCCGTCTTTCAGGGCCCACCGAGAGCGTTGGTTTCTGCTCTGCGGCGCCACCTGCTGTAACTGGCTCCAAACACAGCCTTCCCGTTCTGCAGCCCTCATCTCCCAGTGGGAGCAAGAGCCAAAAGCCTCAGACCAAGCAGATGTCATTTAGGCTGCCAGATGTCTGTCTGGGCCTTATCTGCACTGCCCCCACCGGCTCACTAGATCAGAATCCCAAATGTCCCCAGATGACTTGCCTCAAGTCACGCAACTCCTGAACTCCTTGACCAGAAGGAGGGAGCCTGCCAGTTTAGGGGTTGGTGGCCAGCAGCTCCTGCCAGCTCGCTAAATGTGTGGTCAGCTGGAGGCCAGCCTCCCTTTAGCAGTGAAAATGCAAATGGATGTCAGCAGACACATGACACTTATCCTCCAATAGGCTCCCCAATGTGTTCCCTTGATTGGACCACTAGGTTTCTCCCAAGTTGCTCAGAACTTAGAAACTTTTTTTTTTTTAAAGCTCTCTGGGCTTTTCTACATCCTCCAAAAATAGGTGAATCTAACCAAGGGACCACAAAGAAAATGGAGTGCTGCTTTTTTTTACCTAAATTATGTTTCCCCCTCATTCCCTGTCTTAAGTAGCAGATCTTTTAAGAGGAGGGACTTATGCATTTGAGCCATCTCCTTTGCATATAGCCCAGCACATAGTAGGTGCTTAAAAAAGGTTGCTGAAATGGGCAGATTCTTTCTGATTAAAGTCCTTCTTGAAAGCCATTTGTCCTTTTCTATTTGTCTATTAAAAATAAAAACGGTCAGATCTGAGATTATATAAGTTCATTCCTGATAGAAGCCAGAAAAAATAAAACTGACTTGGTAGAAAGAAATGAGTAATGGAAATGATTTCTATTGTTACTCTTGCAAGAATGAGGATGATTATCAACTGTTTTCTCCCGAGGTTAGAGAAAGTAGATACGGATGCATGCAAGAGAGAATTAGGTTAGTTAGGAGAGGAACTTCCTGAGGTCAAGAGTTATGAGATACTCTTGCAAAATACAAATGGGAGTTTATGCCAGGAACTACTCTAGAGATAGATACACATGCATTTAGTTCAATAAACATTTATTAAGCTCCTTCATTGTGCCAGATTCTGGAGTTATAAAGATTCAGAAAGCACAGTGCCTGACCACAGAGAAGACAGAGACACAAACAGGCACTTTCAATTTAATTTCCTAAGTACTAACATAGAGGTGAGCCCAGTGTGTTGTGGGAGCACAATGAAGGGGTGTGAATTTAAGCTGTGTAGTCAGGGAAGACTTCCTGGAGGAGGCAATGCTTCTACTGAGTCTTAAGCTTGAATGAGGGATATCTAAGTGAATACATGCAGCCAGTGTATTCCGGGAACAGTGAACAGTGAGATTAATAGCTGTAGAGATACCTTTAGATCATAGGGAAATCTTCTCAGTGCTTGTCAATTGAGTCATCTAGGAAATGCTATTGTCCCATGGGAAACAATCTGCAATCCTGGTGGCAAAAATAGGGTTAGTATTTTGTTCCGTGTTCAGCAAGGTTGGGGCAGGTTTTGTAGGTTTAGGAGGAAAAGGCTTAAGGAGGGTATCCTATTTTCCTCTGCATCCTGGGGTCAGGGTCCTTGAAGTATCTTCTCTGCTCCAGTATCCAGCATGTCCTTGGTGCAGCAGATCTGGTATATTCGGGGGCTGCCCTCAGAGCCATGCTGATGTACCCCAGACCAGGGAGGAGTTCTCCATGAGAGCCAGGAGGCCACCGAGAGAAAGGCTAGGGCTGGGACCTGCCTGCTGGCCCAGAGACAATAATCCTGCTGCTATTTAGGCACTCACTCGCAGCAGCTCTGCCTGGAATTCCAACAACTTATTTGACCTGGCCCTATTGGACAGATGGGAATACTGAGGCTGAAGGCTATGGAGCTAACTTTCCTTGCTCTTGGGGAAGAATAGGTGACTACTATGTAGTAATTTAGCTTCATGTTTCTCATTTTCATGCTGCAGCTAGCACCTTCCCAGGGTGAAAACCTCTGAGAGGCATTTTTTTTTTTTTTTTTTTTTTTTTCCCAGAAAGAGGGAAGCTTGCTTTTCCCAGAAAGGCAAGCCAGTTAGGTAATATGGGGCTATTACTAGGTGGGGGTTCCCAGCCTCGGCTGAGGTCATTCAATCCCAGCCATGGCAGCTGGTGTCCTTGATGCCCTGGACCACCAGAGAAGGAATTTGAGAGAAAACAAAATGTGAGCCCTGGCTTTGGACCCAGGCCCTCCATGTCCACTTGCCTTGGGGCAGGGACCCAGCAGGGGGGTGCCAGGCGCTGTGCTGCTTCTCTGCCCCTTCCTGGGCCCCTCGGACCCCTGCTTGCTTTCAGGACCCCAGCCATCGTGAATGGGTCTTTGTGTGCGCCCCAGGAACTGGCTCAGAGGAGCCCCGATCATCATGCTGGACAGAGACATCCCCTCTGGACACAGGCACCGAGCCCGGCTTCTGTGAGGCAGCCCTTTATTGTGTTCCATATCTGGGAGCGAGCCAGGTGCAGGATGAATGGGAGAAATTTTCTGCACCCCTGCACAGCGGGGTCATCAGTAGGCCCACTGGGATGGCAAGTCCTCAGTAACTGGCCTTGAGCTCCCTTTCCCACCCTCCCTCTTTGCCACTTTGTCCCGGGGGTGACCACAGGCATATTGATAGCAAGAGGCATCATCAAGCGGTCATTCTTTATGTGCCAGGCACTGGGCTGAGTGTCATATCCCATTTAATTACATCTTCTCTAATAGTCCTATGAAGTGTGTCATCTTATCATCCCCCTTTCCCAGGCGAGGAAACCAAGGTCCGGAGATGTTAAGCCACCTGAACAGGAACGTGGACACAAGCAGGATGGGCCCTTGCCCTACCTCTTTCTAGCCTTCAGAATGTCCCTTGCATAAAGCGGATGCCCCACAGGCACTGTGTGCTTGGCTACGTGGGCAGTGTCCATGCCCGAGGCCTGAAGGGATGCCACAGCTGGTTCTGGCTTTCCCAAGTCCTGTTCTGTTTGCACCATCACCCCTTTGTGCTGTCTGTTTTCTTTTTCTTTTCTTTTTTTCCTTTAACCTTTATCTTCTATAAGATAGAAGAAATTATAGATGCATAAGCAAAAAGGATACAACTAATAATATTGAACATTTTGCTAACCAGGAAATAAAATGGGTTCCTGAGGCAGGCTCCACCTGGGGACCAGAGCACAGGAGAGACTTTAGGTGTCAGTGGCCCCAGCTCTGTTCCAAAGTGCTCTGCCCTGGTCTCGCTCTCTCCTCCCTGAATGAGGGATAGGAGTGATTCCAGGGGTCTGACTCTGCAGCTCTCTTGGGTCTAGATGAAGAGTAAGTGAGGATCTTGCTTTTGTTTTTCTTTTAGTAGGTAGACGCGGTAGTGGTGATGGCATCTACATTCACCAGCCTGGCCTCTCATAAAAGTGGCAGGACTGATCAGCATCAGAGGTAGCTCTCTTACAGAGCAAAGTTCAATAGCTTTTTTGGAGGACAGAAATTTTAACCATAGCTTTATTAGAACAGTTCTAGTAGCTGAGCCAGCTGGCCAGCAGGGAAGGGCTGTGAGTAGTTCTCTGTTTGCAAAGAGGTTATGAGCAATCTGTGTTTAAAACAAACACATAAAACAGCAGGAGTAATGCAGGTTAGATCTTAAGAAGAACTGCCTAACAGTGCAGTATGGTGAGATATAAGGTGAAATTGTAAATTATCCTCCAGAGTTTCCTTCCTCCCTCCCTCCCTCCCTTCTTTCCTTCCTTCCTTGCTTCCTTTTTTTCCTTTTTTTTTTAAAGAAAAGTTAGCTTTTCACCTTTCAAGGCTGTTGCTGTTATAGTACCTAGTAGTTCTGGAAAGGGAAGAACCTATGTAGTTGGAGGACCCTTTGTGCCCATCTTTAACTCATGGCCAAAAGAAACTCTCTAGGATTAGACTCTCAGAATTGTGGGTGATATAGTGCACTCGCCCCCTCTCTATGAACAGTTAGTTTCCACTCCTAGTTACCGTGGCATTCAACCCCGGAAATGGTAATGTTGTAATGATGGGTAAAGTGACTGAGTCATTTTTCTAGGAATTATTCTCCAAGCTGCTTCCTACAATCCCTATGCATCTCTCTGATATCCAGTGATGTTTATCTGAACACATTTCTCCATTAAACCATTGCTACCACCATGGATTATTATTGCATTCTAATTGTGGTGATACATAATAAATACTTCTGTTTCGAGTAACTGAAACCTAAGTGCGGCAGATAATTACCCATCATGGTCAAGATAGATGATTAAGGTCCTAAGATGTAGGGTGTCAAGCCAACAAGAGTCATAAGCATCCATTAGCTCAACTTTCAATTTCAGTCCTTCTCAATCCAACATGCTTGCATTCTCTGGTGCTTTTCTTGGGAGTCATGTGTTTCTTTTTGCTTTGCTAGTCTCATTTCTGAGACTGGAGCTTGCTTTTAAAACAAAGATAGCATCATTCAAGAGCATGGGCTAGCTGAAGTTTGAGTAACTTCCTAGATCTCAGTCTTTTACTCATAGGGTAACATGTGAGTCTTTGAACAATGTAATCTTTGCTAATAAACTGCCCATTTATTTGTTGGACTTTGATCTGTGGGCAGTGGGAAGCGCTACATTTGGACTTCGACCAGTAGGCAACAGGGCATCACAAGCAATTTTTTTTAAATGGATGAGTGACATGATCAGTTGCATGCTTTAGGAAAACTAAACTGAAAGTCACATGTGAATTGGATTACAGTGGGTAGATACTAGTACTGGGAAACCGGTTGGGAAGATGTAGCGATAGTACAATGGAGAAAAAAAAATGAGAACCTCACTCTGGATAATTGCATTAGGAATGAAAAGAAAGAGACTAATTCAGGAAATACAATAGGGAAAGAATGGACGGAGCTTGGCAACTAAGTGGCTGTGCAGAAGGAGGGGCATGGGTGAGGAAGAAATTAACTATAACGCAGTTGTTGTCAGATGTCCCCAGGGAGCAAATGGGCATTTGTCCAATGGCCAAGGGGAGTAACTGAACTTTTTGCACTTTTCTTGCTTAGAAACAATGAGAGAGCAACAGTGGCTCATTAGCTGTACAAACATACCCCTGTGACCTCTCATTATGAGTGGAGTATGATGACGTATGATGAGTCAAGATCAGAAATAGGGTGCAGGATATAGGTTTGTGTTTCCCTGGGGGGTGAGGCCATTGTACGGACCCCCTTGCCACTGCTCTGTCCTCACTCCTAAGGGTGACGATCTCTAACAGTCACATGGCTTTTACTTAGTGGGGCTCTGTGCACACAGAAATGGGGGAGAATTGTGCAAAGAATGGGGTGGGAAATCTTAGCAGAAATTGCCATGGCCTTATCCTGCATCACCAATGGGGTTGGGTGACTCCTTGTGTTTCAAATTAGTTCCCACCCTCATACTTCTTGTCACTGTCTCCCTCATCATAAATCCGGGGCTCAGGCACCAGATTTACTTGACTTTAACAATGAAGTGGGAGCTCATTTTCAATTAAGGTCTGTGTTCGGTGTTCTCATGCCGCCAAAATACAGTTGGAAGGGCATTAAAGATGATATCTTATTGGCCTTCACAATTGAAGACTTCGGTAGGGGACCATTGGGATTGTGTCGCTGGCCTCTCAGATAACTCGGTGGCACGTTTTTTTATGCTGACTCCAGGCAAGAAAGAAAAAAAATTATTTGACAAATAAAGCCCAGCTAAGTAAAGCTATTTCCAATAGAGACATATCTGGGTCTGGGGGGATGTCTTTTTCCATGACCCCTGGCCAAGGTCCTATGAAATTCCCCTGAAGAGGAGCAGCTCTCAGGGTGCCAACTACTCCTTAATTAAAGACATGCCATTTGACTCTTTTCACAACCCCATTTGGTTTCCCACACTGAAGGCTGCGTTTAGCCTAAGATGCCATTTATTTTCTTGGTATGGAATTCCTAAAACTCTACTACTCCTAAATTGATATAGAAACACAAAGCATCCACGTGGTTAAGGCAGACAAGCCTCAGTTCTCAAACCTTCCTCATAATCATAGGGATGTGGTTATTTCTTATGGCCAAGTTACCAGTGGGGACTGGAAACTGCTTCTGGGTCAAGCGGTATTGGGGGCTCTTTAATTCCAGGCTTTTTAATAAGGGCGTTGATGCCAGCTTAGGTTTCTTGAATTAGGTTACCCATCTACAAATGTGATTTGTCCTGATTTATTTGTTTCGTTTTTTTTAAGTTTAAAATGGCAGGTTTGATCTTGGACCCCTTTGGTTTTTGTCTGAGTAAGAAAGTTTGGTTCTCAATGACTGGTTCAGGAATCTCTGGACACGTGTGGGGCATTGTGGTGCTTTGGAGCTTTACAGCCCAGAGAAAATTTTCCTAAACTTAATCCATTTCTGTGGGTGTGGACCCTTGTAAATAGTATTTTTGGATGAGGTTATTTCAGATAAGTTCTGACCAGGACAAGTCTAAATCCTATTAATGCAGGCCTTATAGGGAAGGTCATGGAGAAAGAAAAAATCCACTGCTAGAAGCTTAAAGTCTACAGAACCTGAGAGAAAAGGAGGAAACCAGGAGAGGCCACCATGTGCTTTGCCACGTGACAGAGGATCCCAGGACCAAGGACCACCGGCAGCCACCCCCAGAATGCCAGTCTTTGGGGAGAAAGCATCGCCTAGACAATGCCTTGATTTGGATGTCTCCTAGCCTCAAAACGTGAGCCGATAAATTCCCATTGTTTACTCCAACCCAGTGCATGGTATTTGCTTTAGCAACCAAGAAACTAAAACAGTTATTTTAACTTGTGAGAATAAGTTCCAATTTTCCATTTCAGGGGACCCTGTTCCCTTGGTCTGAAAAAGGCCCTCAGATTTGGAGCATGGACCCATATGTTGTGGTCTTAGTTAGCTATAAATCAATGCCAAGAATCAAGGACACACTTCTAGGATAATTTTGTTGTTGGAAGAACATTGTTGGGAAGCTTTTGCACACACCTCTCGGAGGCAGTCATTTCTCAATTATCTGCACATGGATTACATGCTTTACAAATTATTCATGGATCATTTTAAATTCCAAAAACTATCTGTGTCACTGCTTGACATATTCCCATTATATGTACCACTCATTGTTTCCCTAAGCTAGAAATGCCCAGGGAAAGCTACGCACTCTAATATTAGTGTAATAGAAAATAAATAGGGAGGTAAATTTGTTGAAAAGTCATCATGTAACAATTTCCAAATCAGAAAAAAAGAAAACAATGTTAGAATAATCCCTTTTGGAATTGGGTTATTTCTGACCAAATATCCCTCCATGATTGTAAAAAAAATCAAGTCATCTATATACTATTCCATGTTCCCCCTTCCGGTGGCATTGACAAGCCTGGAATTTCCAAGAATGGAAGTCCAGAATGAGAGATGGTATTGACACACAAAATCTTCTGCCGGCTTAAGATCCCAAGAGGCCTCCATGAAAGGCCACTCTAGCCCAGTCTCAAGACAGTCTTCAAGGGAACAGACTCAGAACCATGTTGTTGATTCTCTTAAACAGGATGCAACCCAATCAAACAACAGGAAATCAAAGTGAAAATCTATTGTACCACATCTTTGGTAAAAGCATCCCGTGCTTATTCCACTTTAAAAGTGAACCGTGAACTTTTTGTGCACAGAGAAAACTTGCATGAAGCAGACCTCTGCTCTTCTCAGTGAGGGAGTGTAAGTGGATCCCCGAAGAAACCACTTGGCTCAGCAGTTTTAGGGCATGTTGTAATTGGCTTGGCCTAAAAGAATTCAGCAAGCTGTACCTGTGCCAAAGAAAATGCAAATGCTTCCCTGAAACAGAGGCATTGGGGGTGGATGAGAGGAGCTGGGCTCATCTGAGAACCTGAGTAGAAAGGCAAGGTGGACAGAAAAGCCAAGAAATGGGAGACCCTCCAAAGGGGCCACTTTCTTCATGTCATGACAGGTGGAGACCACATCAGCTGAACTTGGAGTCTAGAGGACAAGGACCTTGGATAGAAAGCGTCTTCCACCCAGAAGAAGGCTCACTTTTTCCCTGAGCCCAGTATGGCCCCCACCAGTTGCCCCAGTGGTCCTCTCCTGGGCTCAGCACCCATCACCTTTCTCTGGCCCCTGCGGAATTGATGGGGAACATGGTCTACCAGTCTCAGGCCGGGAAGAAACTTCCTATGGATCGAATACTCCCGATTATCTATGGCTTCTCCTATCTCTTTTCTGTTGAAAATGTAAAAACTAGGACCCCCAATTTGAGTGTCTACTTTCCCTCCAAAGTACCCTATAGTTATTTGTAGTATTTTTCCACCCCTCCCATCACTCTGTGACCATTATAAGGGCAAGGCCCATGGTCCCAACTATTCTCCATGCTTAGCATGGTCCTTGGCCCATAGTAGCTGCTGAGCAAACAATTGCTGAATGACTGATAGAAATTCACCTTTCTGCAGGTATTTTATAGCATTATTTGTCATTAGTCTTTCGATTTCGGTTTCTGTCACAACACTGTACATGTAGGAGGCATGCAGGCAACAAGTTGACTGACTTGGATTTTTCTGATGAATTGATATTCTTTTGCAGCCAGGATTGTGCTCTGGACTACCCTACCTGAGAAGTGAGCTAGTCAGAGAGATGGAGAAACTGGTCTTATGAAAGGCTCAGCTTCCTTCCTGTTTCTTTCTATTCCAAAGTTCTGTCGGATGCCCCGAGATGGTATTGGAGACACCCCAGGAAGCTTGGATCTACCTCCCTGGAAGTTCCCTCCTCACTTCTCCCCACCTCTAAGTTTCCACTTCTGATCTCATGCTTCCCCTTCTTTCTTCATCCCTAAACTTTTCCCCAACTCTGCCTCCAACTAAGCCTTCCTTTCCCTCTGCTTAATCAGAGGGCAGTTCTCCAATGCTCCATTTCTCATCTCCACCCTCACCAGCTTTGCTTTCCTTTTTCCAACTCTGCCCCAACTCATAATCATGCAGGCACCTCCAAACACACCCCACACTCCAGTACCCCCCGGTGCTTCATAGTGTTTCTAGCTTCCTTATTAGAAATCCTCCCCCTTTCATTTTTCCTGCCTCTATTCTCTGCCTTGCCAGCCTGTACTGTGTTAGATGAAAATATAGCATAACAGGCAATGATTTCACCTTTTTGTCTTTGTTTTTTACCTTTTGAACCTCATGAATAGTAGTGTCATAGGTAGTAGTCGCTCAAAGGAGGTGTTATTTTCTAATTTTACTATAACTCTGACTCTTTAAAATCCTGATTGATGTTGGGTTCTGTTTTTATACTTTGGCATAGTGCATACTAAGGGTACCCTTTTCTTTTATATGTGGCTTTTATGTCTTGCTGATGCATTTTGCATGTGTGTATTTTGCTTATTCTTGAGTCACATTAGAATGGCCTACAGTGAAATTGGCTTTGGAGACAGTGTTCAGAGATCATCATGCAGCCACTCAATTGGGGAAGATATGGAAAGAATTCAGACATAGGGGAGGGGGATCGTTGGACCAGATGGCTTCTAGCATCTCTTTTAAAACCTGAGATGCTATGGTTCCATTTCCCCTATCTCCTGAAATGTATCATTCAGAGTAAAGGAGTTTTGCCTTTTCCTTTGTGTTTCCCACTATGTGAAAGGGCATTTATCCCACCCAGGAAATGCTTAAATCTTGGAATGACCTGAGATACTAAAATAAATTATTCTGCTCGAGGGAAAGAGAGAAAAAGGTAACAAGCACTTCACTTTGGATTTAGATGATCAGAACATGTTAAAGCCAGGAGATGCCTCAATAGGAGTTAAAATGCTCTGTGTGAGGGTTTCACTTATCACTTTTGTCTAGAGACCCCAGGTTATTTGTAGAACCAAATTCTCAGCGCTACAAGGGTCCCCAGTCCCATCCACCTCCATGCTTGGGCCCTCTCCTTGCCCAGTGCTGGAGGAATCTGTGATGACAGGGACCCCCAAGCCTTCTCCAGGCAGGAAGGTGACCCTCTCCGGTTTAGACCCATCTAGCAGAACGTTTTTTAATAGTGGATCAAAAATATTCCTTCTTGGAGCTTCTGCCCATCAGTTTCCAATCCATTCCCTGAAGCTCAGCAGAGCAAATCCCATCCCTTTTCCACCTGAGAGCCCTTTGGATATTTGAAGGTACTAGTTACCTCCTATACAGTACAGAGTTGTTTCTTCCTCTACCTGAACATTCCCAGTTTTCCAAATTCTTCACAACATGGTTTTAAGTCCCTTCTCTACCCTGGTTGCTCTCTTTTCAGTGTACTCCTTTTTTTTTTTGCCAGAAATGGGATACTCTGTCTAACTCAAAGGAGATCAAGAGTCATCTTCCCACCCAGTCATCCTTCTGTTCCTTCACCCCTGGCCCTGTATCCCTCACATTCTCCAGACCCCCTGATACTTTCCCCATGAGACGCATTTCTGGATTTTGTTTCTGGCCTTGACGTGTTTCTGGATTTTGTTTCCGGCCTTTTCAGTGGCCCTGTCATTTGCAGGTCCTTCGTTTAAATCCATTGCCATGAAAGGGAATCCATTTTCTTTTGCAGCTTCCCTTGAACTCTCCAAATCCTCGTTGCTGTTTTTATTTGACTAGAGTTTGTAACAATGTTTAAATGCCTTAAAGGCAGTTTGCCTTTTTCACATTCTGCCCAGGGTCCAATATAGGTTCTGAGAAATATTTTATAAGCCCATGGTCAATAACCAAATCATGATTTGACTTATCATCATCATCATTGTAGTGGCACATAGCTCCTTTTGCTTGGGGTGTTTTTGTTTGCTTGTCTTTTTTCCTGTAGTGTCTATGTTGCCTATGGCAAAGGAGTCCGTGAAGTAGCTGTGGTTTTTAATGAATGAAGCTTTATGATTTGACCCTGAGCTCATCTTCCCATAAGGTTCAATACAGAGCTGCTGCCAACATCGAGGAATTTAATAGAGATCAGTGGATACTGCTTTGAGATTTGGTTTGCTGAAATTACTATGAAGTGTTTCATATTGAGCCCCCAGCCAAAGCATCCTCGCTGGGATGGCTAAAAAATGTCATTGAGGAATGGGATGCGGTGAGAAGAGCTCTAGGCTTAAATAGCTTTAGGTTTGCTTCCTATCTCTGCCACTTACTTTGTGATATTGGACAGGTCAGTTAAGCACAGTGACCTCAGTTTCTTCATCCTTACTAGGGAGTTAACCAAACTTCACAACCAGCATTTCAGAGCTGTTGAGATAGCGAAATAAGATAATGTCACAAAGCACGTGGTGAGCTTTAGCCCAAGAACTGTTGTCATTCTGCCAAGTTTTCTTATTTGGGTCCTGTCGGTACCCAAGCCGTGCTGGCCGCTAAAGAGCATCCTACCAGTCCCGCCAGTAGTTTCCTCCCCGTTTGACGTAATGACGAATCCTCTCCTGCAGGCTCCGTCTGGGTCTCTGTCTGTGGCACACCCAGCACACTGTCCTCCCGGCTGGGGAGTCAATCGATTCTCCTTAATGGTGTGGCTCATTGCCCTGGACTCAGGAAGGTCAGCGCACATCATTTCCCGCCTTTCCCCAGAGACACAGCCTTGTCTAGACACACCGGGTTGGAGGAAGTGGGAAAACCTGGGTCCCAATCTCATCCCTGCCAGTGGTTTTTCTAGGGCCTTGGGCACATTCTTGGTTGCATGAGCCTCTAACTCTCTGTTTGCAGAAAGAGTGATATGTTTGGCTTCCTACCTGCCTGCCAAGGAGGGGGAGAATAAATGGGATTGTATCTCTCTGGAGAAAGATACTATTTAGATATGTGGTCTGTTTTCACCAAAGTGGCCAGCAGTACAGGGCTCTCGTGGCCCCCAGAAGACTGAGCACCCACATTGGTGACAGAGCCCAGGAGACTAAACCATCACCCTTTACTCAGACGGTGGAGACCACGCCCGTCTCCCCAGAACAGCCCTGAGCGAATCTCCAGCGTGATGATACATTCGTGCCAGTTAAGGAACTGGACACGAAGCCAGGCAAATGGCTGCCAATTGCCACTTCCCAGTCGGAACATGAGCTGCACAAGCTTCTTACTCAGAACAAACTCATCTGGACTCAGAGACCTCTGGGCATGGAGACTCTGTCTCCCCAGAGTATTTCCCTGATTAATGACATAGGACCTCGACACTGCACCTCACACAGAGGACATTGTTCACAGCTGGATTCGGACCCCACGCTCTCTGGTGTGCACCCCTCTCACCGGCTCCGCCCAGGGAGGAGAACGCCCAGGCCGGGTACTTCCTTGCCATACCCCTCATCTCCCACAAGGGGGAGCCCCGGAAGGGCGGCTGGGGCTGCGGAATTTTGGAAGCGCTGAAGTTTTCTCCTCCTGTCCTCTAACTGGTTTTCACTCCCCCAACTGTGAGATTTCTTTGTTGCAATGTTGGGGTCTGTAGATAACCCTGCTGGAGGCTGCAGGAGGGACCCGCAGCTGACATCATCTGCTGCCGTTGGCTGTTATTTACCTATCATTATAAACTAAGGAGAAAAAGTAAGAAGGAGCTTGAAGACTTGCACGGCTCACAGGCCCTGGAGGGAGGCAGGCGGCCTCAGACAGGCAGGACCAAGAAATCCGAGGGGCAACCCGGAGGCGTTTATGGCTGCAGATCACAGGTAGGCGGGGGAGAGGACAAGATGACCAGGGGAGAGGCAGAGCCCAAAGGGCTGCATGACTGTGGGGAAGTGGAGGGAGCAGACAAAGAGGGTGGCCAGAAGAGATTAAAGGAGGGAGGCCATGCACAGAGATGTGGGAGATTGAGGGAGAGGGGATGGGAGGAGCCCCAAGGAGTGCAAAAGGAAAAAGAAAAAAAAAAAACAACTTGTTTTCAGGGTGTGATGCAAAAGCCTACCGCGGGCTGGGAGGAGGGAGGGCTTTGGGAACTGAATCAGAGACTTAGGCGAGTTTGAAGTTGGTTCCAATTTGGCCACCCCAGAAACTTCACAAGACATCAGCGGCTGGGAGATTGAGAGAGAATGCTCAATTGTACAAGAAAATTCCAAGTGTGTACCTGAAAGGTTGAAAGGTGATCTAATCATTCTGGTTGGGTGAGCTACAGCCACACCTTCCCTGGGCTTTTGACCTAAACCGGAAGGGATTCTGCTCTGACAGCATTTTCAGGTTCACTCCAGTCCAAAATAATGTTTCAGGCTTGCCCTTTCTTCTGGGTACTGGACTAGACGTTCTGTGCTCCAGTCCAGGCTCTGTCGCTTATTAGCTAGATTAGCTCAGCAAGGAAACATCTGAGTTTCATTTTCTTTGTCTATAAAAGGGAGATAATAATATATTACTGATGAGCCTTACAGGATTTTTTCTGAGGATTGAATAAGTAAGATAATGTGAATAAATGCTCTTAATAGATTATAATTGCTAGCTAAATAAAAGACTGTATTAATAATAATTAATCAGTTAATATACCCTGACTACTACTCTCAGCAGGGGATTTTGCCTACTAACTTTGGAAGAATTTATAAATTAATATATATTTAAATTTTATTCCACTATTTGCATGAAAATTTAAATACATGACCCCCTATTTTCACAGCACTTTCTAGAGTAACCTCTCTGGCAGTTAAGTGGGAAACTTTGTTTTCTATCCCTTTTAGTCACCTTCAGACATTCTTTTCCCCAGCCTTGGTTACATTTTTCTATTTCTCAAACATGCGGATAATGATTGATTGTCTGCTCAGCTACCGGGAAACGTGATTTGTCTGTGTCCTGGACACTGTGCTGCCAGAGTAAATGTTACACTGTGTCCCGGGCACATGATCAGACTGCATATGCTTGGAAGAAGCAAATAAGGGGCCCTGCTTGTACTTCCATTGCTATATTCCCTACCCAGGATGTTTTTCCCATGATCACTTGTTACTTATTTACTAAGTGTCTCAGATGGAAAATCAGGGTCTGTGCTCTGTGTCAGGCTGGTTCCGTCCATCTGTGAAGGCTGAGGATGGCTTTGAAACCTGTAGGCACATTCACACATCCCTCAGGTTCCGGAAGCAGTGCACGGCATGGGGAAGATGATGCAGGCCATGGGAACATCCCTTGACCACACTGGAGCCTTCTCCTCTTCATCCATCAAATGGAGTTGTTAGGACTTTTCCTTCCTGCACCCACCTGTAGATGTGAGGGGCAGGTGGGATTATACCTGCGCACACCCATGTGCAATTATACCTGCACACACCGATGGTCTGCTGGATAATTGCAAGGCCTTTCATCGATTATCCTACTGCATGTTTCATACTAGTGGCTTGCCCTAACTTCATAGTCTAGATTATTTTAAAAGCTGTCTTTCCTCAACTGCTTATATATTCTCCTACTTCTTTTCATCTACACTGATAGACTGATCAAGTGAATATTTATAAAGGTGCTAAATTTAAGTCATAGACCTAGATACTCATGTTCAAAAAGTTGGAATCCTATCTAATTCATGGGTGTGAGGCACAATGTATACACATACACAGTATATGTATAAAGCCACCAAACCCATATATATATCCCTTTTCCTTTCAAGCATTTATATTTCCTTTTTTTTTAATTAAATTCAGTTTTATTGAAATACTTTCACACACCATACAATCATCCATGGTATACAATCCACTGTCCACAGTATGATAACATAGTTATGCATTCATCACCACAATCTATCTTATATTTCCTTTTTAATATAAAATAAATGCAAAGAAATATATATTTGTGCAAAAAACGTTCACCAACTTTCACACAGCATACTTAGAGTTCAAATTTAATGAGGGAAAAATTTTAATGGAGGAGAGGAACAGACACCTCCCTCATCAGCATTTCAGCTATTTTAGATTAGAGTCCAGAAGTGACCACAATGTAACATTCATGTGGTTTAAAAAAAAAAAAAATCATGAATCAATTTCTGCCCTGTTCCTAGTAATGAATGTCAATATCTTGCCTTTTCTAGACAGACTCAGCAGCTTCAGATATTTTTAAATGAGTTTTTAAAAATACATTTGCAAAGTCAATTATTTTGAATCTCATCTGAAGCAATTAAAAATCATCCTGACATTTAAGGTGATATTTTTTCCCAAGTAAAATAATTATAAATAATCCTAATTATGAACAAATCATTCAGTTACTCTCTATCTGATTCAACCTTTCAGTTAACAAACCAATCCATTAAAGTTCGTCTTGCTCAAAGGGCCAATTTGTTAAAAAATGTAGTGACCTTTCACCACAAGTATGATTGATATTTTCTTTAACAATTATCAGAGCCTTCTTTCCCGGAAGAGAATGTGGGCAAGTGGTAGAAGTAGAAAACTACTGATCTTTTATGCTTCTCTTGTTAATACTTCTCAGGGAGCAAAATGCTGACGATGATGGTGATGATGATGATGATGATGATGATGGTGTTGGTGATGATCAAGTGCAAAACTAAAGCTCTAATTTCAAAAAGTACCTTTAAGAGATATCTGAAAGTCTCAGGTCAAATACTCGTGAGAACTCCTTGACGATACCGTTCTTCATGCCTGGGAGAGATTTTAGCAATTTCTCTCTGCCTTTGGTGTTCCCTTCTCTCCAAAGGTATAGGGCAAGGGTTTGCAAACTACTGCCTGTGGGCCAAATCCATTCTGCCACTTGTTTTTGTAAATAAAAGTCTTATTGGAACAAAGTCATATCCATTCAACTTTGATTTTTACAATGGCAACTAATATTTGAGTAGCACTTTAGAATTGATGAAGTCAGACACATTATTTTGTGGCAGGTACTATCCTCATTGAACCGAGGAAGAAACTGCATGGTCATTCAGTCACTCAGGGGTTGTGGGTAGGACAGGGAAGACAGCCTTTAGAGAAGCAGTGACGGCT
Organism: Choloepus didactylus; assembly: GCF_015220235.1. Taxonomy (NCBI): domain Eukaryota; kingdom Metazoa; phylum Chordata; class Mammalia; order Pilosa; family Megalonychidae; genus Choloepus; species Choloepus didactylus. The sequence continues at coordinate 137,680,302 of NC_051312.1, read as the reverse complement.
CTCAAAATGCACCACCAGCTGTCAATCTCTCTCATACATACCGATACACTCATTGCCAAAACACAGTGGAAGGAACGAAACTCCTGACATTCTGTTCACTCTCTATCTGACCTTGACCTGGGTGTTTTTAACTTCGTTCTGCTTCTATGTCCCCATTCTCATAACCAGAATAATAATAATAAACAGAAAGGATAGCAAAATGCTTTGCAGTCAAACAAAACTAAACATTGCATCAACTCTCGCTTATCCGTACTGAAGAAATGTACCCATCCTAAAATTGGCACGGTGGCGTGCAAGTAGCAGAAAAGCCTTTTGTCTTCGGAATATGCTATCTTTTAAAATGTTTGCTTTTATGAAACAGCAAATTCCCTCTTAATTTTGTTTCTTTTATTCAAGTCAATATCAAAAATTAGGTTCCCTACCCCCACCTGGAATGAAGACCTTGACTTTGAGATCCATACATATAATACAATAGTTGTTTGCAGAGATCAAAGATTTTCTTAATCTTATGTTGTTGTTTTTTTTTTTTTTTTTTTTTGAAGAGAGATAAGAATAAGAAAGTGTTGAACCTTGCCCAAAAATTCCAAGCCTCAGGTAAGGATTTGAAACCACTGAAGTAATTCAGTTTTCAATTCAACCAATAGTAAGTTTGATGTCATGTCTACTATGTAGACCGTACTAGGTACTGAAGGAGTATCACATTGACTAGGATTCAGGTTTTCTCAAGGGAAAGATTTATTAAAGAAAAGAACATGTACATACATGTCTATAATACACAGTAGAAATAAGCAATGAAATGGGAGTACAGATAAAAATCTTAAACATGCTCCCAGAGAAATTATCCTTCCTAAATAGGAAAGCGTAAAGATATTGTGGAGCAAGTGGTATCTTGTGGGACTTGAAGAATATGTAGGTTTAGACATTTGGACATGGAAGGGGATGGTCATTCTAGGAGGAAGCAGAAGGAGCAAAGGCATGGCGCAGAGTGTAGGATGTGTGTGTGTTCAGAAATTCATTCATTCTGTGTGGAGTATAGGTGGCTATGTGGGAATGGAAGAAATTAAGGTAGGCAAAGAGGTCAGAGCCAGATTTTGGAGGGCCTTGGACTATAGGTTGAGTAGCGTGGTCTTTATTGTGTAGATGAAGAGAGCCACTGAATAATTTTGCACCGGAGAATTACGTGATCATAGCTGTGATTTGGGAAAGACTGTAGCAGATGTATGAAAAGAACTTGGAGGTAGGGAACCCAGCTAGAGGCTACTTCAATAGTCCAGACAAGAGGAATAAGGTAACTGTTTCGTCTTGTTCTCCAATTGCAAGATGGCTCCTTTGTCGCAACCCCAATGGCCATAGGTTAGAGCAGTGACTGAGGGCTTTCTGAGGGCATTTATTTAATGGCATGCCAGTGGCATTTACTCATAAAACCAAAAAGCCATTGGGGCCAGAAATAGGGGTTTTGGTTACTTCCCTAGACAGGATGCAGTTTGAGTGATTATGCATGTGATTCATCGAGGTGGGGACACGAGTCCTCTACAAACAAACACCCTTCCCCTCCAAGCTTGGTGATTCATGACTTCTTCAGTTGGATCCGTGGAAAGCTCTGGAGTCCAGGCAGAACTTAAGATGTGACGTTAAATCATAAATCTTCAGCATTCATTGTTATAAAAGAAACACTTTTATTAATTCTTTCCATCATTCAACCAATACACATTTATTAAACTCCTACTGTTTTAGACACAGATTATAAAACTTCTGTCATAAGGTATCCCCCAGTTTAGTTGGAGAAACATATATAAAAGAAACAATAACGAGACTATACCAATAAGCGTAATAAAAGAGAATGCAAACAGTGCGGGGGATCGGAGGAAAGACCCCCGACTGCTCTAGGAGGGTAGGGGTGGTGCCAAAGCTGGGTCTTAAAGAATAACTCTTTGTCACATATTCATTCACTAATTCAGCAAATAATTATTGAGCTCCTACTGTGTGCCAGGCATGGTATTAGGTGGGATTTCAGGCCTTTATGGAACTTATATTCCACTGAGAGGATCCAGATACAGCAGGGACAGACAGACACAAATCCTGGCCCTCAAGGAGTTTACTTTCTAGCAAAGGAACACAAGAGAAAGCAGCAACCTGCACTCATGCCAAGAAGAAAGACCAACATGTGCAAAAAGAAGGATAAATCCAGCACCACTTGGGAAGAACAGAGAAAGAAGATTCAGGTTTGGGGATGCCCAACACGATAGGAGAGCTTATTAATAGGTCTGAATTAGGATAGGCAGCAAATTTCCCTGACATTCTTTGGATTCCATTCTTACAGAGAGACTCATAGCTCTGAGTCCCCAGATATTATGATTTTATATTATCTGTCAGGAAAATGGAGTCACTGATTCAGAAATTCGAGTGCTGTGGTTTGGGCTCACTGATAGTTTTTCTGTACCTTCAATATGACTATAGTGCAATGGCCCAGTGCCATGAAGATGAAAACATAAGACACTGGCTTCCTCCTTTCTTAAATAATATTTAGGTCAAATTCTTTCACAGCCAATTCTGACTTGGAAGTCATACTTGATTCTCATTTTATCAGGCTGTCTAAAATAACCAGGCCATGAGGTGATTGTTGTTATGGTACTCGTTGGAACGGGGTTTGACCTATATAAGGAAAAGAACTAGGACAGAGTAGCTCTTCAGCCCATCACAGGCTTGGAGAAATCCAGTGTAAGCAATCACAGAATCACAGAACTTGGAAGGGACTCAAGGTGACTTAAGTTGATCCAGGCACCTGCCTCTAAGCAGATATATGCCTGTCTGGAAATTTGATATAAATTCTGGGACTCATTTTAGCAAATACATAAAAAGTAACTGATCTTTGCCTTGGGTGAAACATCTATGAACCTCCTGCTTTACAGTGGACCACGAATTCTGTAGCATATTCTTTTGAATATATTTAATGGGAGAAAATTGCTGTCGTTAAGAGAATGTTTTGTGTTTTCAAAGAACAAAGTGCCATATCCAATTGATTCAACTGAGCGATAGCTTTTTTTGATAAAAAATAAATTTAAATGCAGCTATAAAATTGTGAGACTGATACTTTTGTTGGTCTCATAACTGGTTCAAGGGAGACTTACCAACAATTGCAAAAGTAATATAAGTACATACTCTCCCAGCATGGTCAATTTGAGGATAGATGAGCTCTGGCAAGTTTTACTATTTCTTACTCTACTTGGTGAAATATTTGAAGTCAAAGAGTATGCCTTATTTATTTCAAAATACCTACCTACCACAGAGCCAGGTGAGTATCAGGGGCTATTTGTTGAATGAATTAAAAAGCAATAACATCACTTTCTTTATAGTCATATCTCATGAAGTCTTTGTCCATTTTGATTTTTCCACCAAAATATGAACCCCACAACCACCTCTTGCCTTGAGGCTAATTAATAGAAAGGGAAACAATCTGTACTATACAGAATACTGTTCTGGTAAGAAAATCCAAGTTCCAGGGTAAACTTTGCTATGTGTAGGATGGATGGACTTGGGCAAGACATGTAAGCCTGTGTCTTCATCTTTAAAATAAGGGAATTGACTTAGATGCTAATAAAAGATCCATTTGAGGAATAAACTACTATGAATTTATTGAGTAGTTATTTGTGTCTATCTCTATGTGCATGTTGTGGGGAGATTTTTTTTTAAGTTCTTAGTGTTGGTCAGCACTCTTGTGTTTGCAAGCAACAGAAACTCATCTGATAAAAAAACAAAAATCCAGGAAGGGCAGGGGTACACCAGAATCAAAAAATTAATAGAATCAGAAACTCAAGTACTTCCAGTAAATGTTTCCTCCAACTTTGTCCTCTGTAGCTCTCCGTGTCAGCTTTGTTCTCTGAGATCTGCTTCTTCCATGAGGCTAGAGAAATTGTCAAAACTCCTAGAAAGAGCTCTGGGGTCAGGGATACAGGATACCATGACTGGTATCTGCTGTTAGAACCACAAGGCTGAGTGGAGGGAGGTTCAGCTCCTCCAGAGAAGGGGTTGCTGTACAGCCAAAAAAAAAAAATAGAGCTCCACGGAGCCTGCATTTCCCTTTGCTGTCCACTCCTCTTGCTCCACACACATTGTCTGATCACCATCTGCTCTTCTTACAAGACCCTGCTCAACTTCACTTCCCTGAGGCCTGACTGCCCGGCAGCACACTCCATTCCCACCTATACTCTCAGAGCACCTTGGACCCACCTGCACACGTTAGGTTGCTTGTCGTGCTCTGTTGCCAGGTTTCTCTGCCCCAGGAGATTGGGAACTCTCCAAAGGGACTAACTGCCTTAATTGGTTTTGTGTTACCTTACTTATTCAATTTATATATTTATCAATTATTGGCAGCCTACTGCGGGCTAGGTTTCTGGGGATTTGAGGATAAGTAACGTAAGATTACTGTTCTCAAGGCAATCACGGTCAAGTGGGAGCAGACTTGCAGTACAATACAGTTGGGTGGATCCGTCACAGAAGTCAGCTCCAGGTGCTGTGGGAGATTGTGGGAGAGTCACCACCCTGAAGCAAGGAAGGGAATGGTAGAAGGTCAAAGAGAGGCCTCAAGGATTAGAGGGGTTGAGCCTGGCTGTGCAAGGGGAGGGGGATTTGGGGCAGTGGGAAAGACCATGAGAAGGCCTGGTGATGCTAAAAGTGCAGCATAATCAAAGGTGAGTGTTTGGGTGGGGTAGATAAAACAGGGTCACATCACATAATTGGAAAACAAGACAGTTTCAAATAAAGTACTACTTTTACAGAACAGTGCACTAGGACCATAGAAAAGATTGAGATCACCATGGACTTATTAGGGAAATTCTTCAGAAAATGTGGAAATTGACTCACTTCATTGGAATTAAGAGTGTTAAATCTGAAATGAGAAGGCCTGGGTTTTAATCTCACTCTGCCAGGTATTAGCTTGGTGATAATTTCTCATTCTCTAATTTCTACATCATAAAATGAAGACTTACTGTGATCTGTCAGGGTTATATAAAGCAAATAAATGAAAGTACTTGGTAACTGTAAAGCACTGTACAAACATTAAGTCATTCTTTAAATCTGCTTATCTATAAAATAGAGAATTCTTAATTGTCAATAATATTTGGAAGATTTGAAAAGATGTATAAATGTAGTTATAATGAACGGTACAATATTTACTCTAAGAGGTCTATTAAGTTTACTTACCAGTTAAAAAGCTTGGTTAATGCTATTGCAAGATGCATAGTGTTAATGAGCTGATTATGGCTTGTTACGCATTCTTGACTCTGAGGATAGGACAAAAAACCACTGCTTCAGGGGAGGCAGTCTGACTCAGCTATACATCTGATGTGCTAGGAATTAAGTCCTTAGGGTATTCTGATTATAAGGTGTTCTCTCTACTAAATGAACTGACATTCACACTCTTGTAGACAGAAGGTTTTCCTAAGGATTTCCTTCTAGCTGTAGAATTCCAAGAGGTGAAACTTTCCCTTTAATGTCTCCGTTTCCTCCGCTTTAAATGGGGCATAAATGGTGGGGCATTTTAAAGACTCGCACTCATACACGGGATCTACAGTGTCTCTGTGTGATTCCATTGTATTCTGTGTGAGTCAGTCTTATACTACGGTCAAGTGTAGGCAAGGGCAAGGAAAAACAGCCAGCAGTTACAGAGTGACCCACTAAAGGAATCCAAACTCTTTGAGTGTATCTTAAAGCCTGGGGTAAATTACTAAAATTTAATTGGCACAGTATGTCCAGGCACACAGTATAAATAATCTTTCACTCCCTGTGCTCCTTTGGTTCCAGAGAACCCCCTGCTGTCTCTCACATTCTCCACTGAAGCCAACATGGAACCAATCATTGCAGGGAAGAATGACTCCAGGGCCTAGTGGGGTTACTGTGAGGGTGGATATGAGGAATATGGAATGGGACATTTAGAGATTCCTCACCCATTCTTTTTCGCTGATAAATCCAGAGAACCTGGAAGTGGAGGCCATTCGTGGTCGGGCGTGGGGACAAAAACATGACCAATTGGTAGTTCTCTCTATCCACCCATTATTCTACCCACCTGGACCTAACTCTTCAGAGAGCTGTCTTTCCAAAGCTGATTTAAGGAAGAACACAGCCTCTTCCATGGAACACTAAGTCTATTATATAGTGATACAAAGTCCACAAAATAAGGAGGTATTCTAAGGTCAAATAAATTGAGATGTGCTGAATATGTCCCTAGTAGAGATACAAAATACACATATTTAGAGGGCAAAAAAGAAAATGTTTGAACTCAGCTTTACCCAAATTATTTCACCATAGAGTTGTTTTATTGAGTAATACCCATTAGCATCTTGAATACTTCTTGTTCCTATCTAGTACAGTTTAGAAAATGTCTTAGAGAAGTTTCAGTAAATAGTTCCATCGAAGGCTGAAGAAGAAGGCTTAGGTTGAAGAAAAGTCAAGCCTAGCTTATATACAACCTTGTAAATAGGGAAAACATGTTTACCCTCCCAAAGATTCTTTTGTCCAGCCCATAGCTTATTAACTTGGAGGTTTACATGGCTGGGGGAATAAGGAAATAAGCAATCTACATTCTAGTCCATTTATCCAGTAAAGTTCTATTTCCAAGATTAATTCAGAAAAAAATAATTTTTCTTTTTTTCTATGAGACTGGATAGATCTCATGGAAAATCCCTTAAAAATGTTGAAATTGACTCTTCCTCTCCCTCCCCTCTCCCTTCTTGCCTTTCTTTAAAAAATGAGTCTGGGTTTGGCTTACAATTATTGTAGTTTGTATTTGGTGGGATCCTATGGAAACCAACTAGCCAAGGGAAAGAGTTATAGTTAGTAGTTTTAGCTGTAATCACAGAAAAATCCTTTCCTCTCCTTCAACCCTTCCATTGCTCTGTGATCATGAGCCATATCTTTAATGCAACTTTCCAACAAGTGCTAAGATTTTCTTTTCTTTTCATAAGCCCTCCAAAGTATGTTTTCTTCCTGCTCAAATAAGGAAAATATTAGGCAACGGGATCAACTCCATGTATCATACACATCACTTCATGCTTCCCCTCAGAAGCTTTCCTTGATCAGCCTCCTTCAGCTCTCATCACTGCTTTCCCCAGCATCTCTTCAGAATTCATTCAGTTCACAGGATTTTATTTTACCTCTGTTGACACAATGCTTTGCAGCTGACCTCAGTCTACTACTTCATCTGTGTGTTTTCCCTGCCAGTTAGAATTCAAAGTTCTTCAGAGGCAGATGCAGTGTATTTAATTATTTCATACTATCTTCAAAGTCTCACATGCAGTGCTCTGTACAGACTAGGCATCCATTAATTTGAACTGATTTACTAATAATGCACACTGAGTCAATCAACGTGAAGATATCTACTCATCTTGTGGGTTTAATATCCATATGACTGAAACATGAACTTTGGAGTCTGTCTGACCCGGGTTTGAATCCCAGGCTAAAAACCTTCATAATCTTTGTGCTCTTGAGCCAGTTACTTACCTGCTCTGAGCTTCAATTTTCTTGTTCACATAGTGGAGATATGTTAACTCATCTTCAGAGGACTAAATGAGGATGGTAACTAACAGTTTAAGTTCTCGTGTTAGTTCCTGTGTTTGAATCCCATCTCTGTTTCTAACGTGCTGCATTATTTGAGCAAATTAGTCTCTCTGTGCTTCATTTTCCCTCATCTATGAGTAGAAGTCCGTAATAGTATTTAATCTCATGGAGTCGTGTGGGTAAAATGAAATATTGTGTAAATTTAGGAAAATACCTGATACATGGTAAGCACTCAATCACAAGTAAACGCAAATAAACTTTAGTTCTTTCCCCGGACACTTTGCATTTTGAAAATGGTTACCACTGACAGACATGCTTCGTAGACCTGCTGGCTAAAGGAACTTAATGCAAAACTACCGTTGTATGAATGGCATTCTGACTGAGTTACCTGTCTTACATGGCAACAAAATTTTTCTGAAGGAAAGACTTTCTTGGGAAGATAATGAACATCTGGATTAAAAAGAGCTTATGTTCTTAAAGTGTGGGTTGGAAATTTTTTTTTATTGAACACTTAGCCATTTTGTCATGCTGATTTCCTCAGGATATGAATCACAGAGAAAGAAACGGAGTCTTGTCCCAGAAAAAAAAAAAGGGGAGGACAGGCAGAGAATTTTTCACTGGTAAGGCAATTTACACACTTGTCCTTTTCATAGTGACTCATGTTCTATGATACATTTCATAGCAATGTCTATGAGTTTCCAAATCTAGAATTAGCCATGTCAGCCAAATAAGGAAGAGATGAGAAAACAGACTGTTAATCCACCTAGTTACCATTCATGTGGTTCTAGGAGTGCATCTTCAAGAAAATGACTCTTCTAGCACCCCACTTTTAGTCATCTCTTTAAATCCACTGAGAAACAGGATTAGCTGGTCATTTTCAAAATATCTCCAGCAGAGGAAGTCAACAGGTTTTTTCAATAACCAGCTCTAGTAGTCTACAAAAAGTTCTTCCTAATTTCTTTCCTAAATCTTTTTTTTTCTCTTTCTCTTTATTTTGGTATTGGCTACCTAAACTCATCTCTGAGAACATTTTTAAAAAGTTTTTTAAGATCTATCCCTCATCTTTTTATTTTTCTAATCAAGCAATTCTAACTCATTTTTAAATCCCTCTGAAGTTCAATTTTTCCATACTTCAGGTCATTTTGGATTACTATTCTCAGGGTGTTCCCCAGCTATTCTAATAATACAGTATAAAACACTACTGCTTTGTTATATCCAGTTGGATATCCCCAGAACCTAGTGTGCCACTGTGTACCTTTCAGGTGCTTCAAATGTTTACTGACTGGGTATCATCTTATATTTGCATAACTTTTAATACTTTATAGAAAACTTTAGCTTCCTCAAAAAATCCTAAATGAGGTTGTATTGTTTCCTCCATTTTTCACACACACTAGCTTTGTCTATAAAGCTAGTAAGCAGCAGAAGGGAGACCTGGACTTAGGCGTCCTAATTCCCCATCAGATAAGTTTATTGACTTAACCTGAACTTTTACTAAAGCAGAGCTGCTAATGTTTTGAAAAATGTAGACCCCCAAACTCAACCTTACACTCAGATAATGCAAAATTAATGGAAGGAGCATATACTAGTTCTAACATCTCATTGTTTTGGAACTATACCTGAACATCCTATTATTTTTCAAAATTCTAAAATTGTATTTGTTCATACTCAGCTTTTATTTTTCTCTGATTCTGGGCTCCAATACTCATTGCCTTTCTGCAAGCTTATCATTTTCTTCACGTGATCTGCATCTTGTTATGGGTATGAAATATTCACAGGATATGACAACACACTTTAAACTCTTCATCGCCAAGACATCCATGTGACATCTTGGTGCCTTGGTTGAATGGCACATGGCTTGAGTAAGCTACCTTCATCCCCCAGGTAATGAAATCTGTGTTGCTCCAGGATTCTGCAGCATAGAAATCAGCCATCTTTACTGTTCCCTTCATTTACTTTGCTGGAACTTCCAAAGTCAAAGTGGGTATTATATGATAAAAGAAACAGGATCTCTTGCACTGAGCTCCTTGAAGGCAGAGACTGGGTCAGAAATGTTTCCATCCCTGTCTCCTCACCCAAGGTCTAGCACGGAGCAGGTACTTCATACATATTTATTATAATAAATTGACAGCTATAAGAAAATCCAAGAAATCTGAGACTCAGTCCTGACTTTGTCCATAATAACCTGGTCTTGGATAAGTCACTGAGCTTCTGTTACATCACCTGTAAAATGAGATCCTTGTCTACCTTTAAAAGACTAATGGGAAAGTGAGAGTCACAGAAACTTGGACTTGAAATATTTGTTTTAGAATTCACAGGCCAAGACGAGTTCTATTCTGTGAATAAAACACTACAAAATGATGATTTTTGCATGAATGATCAAAGCAATCCTACTCTTGGCAACCTATTTGTGGATTGACATTTTGAAATAATGTCATTTTTGGACAAATCCCTACCATCCTCAATATCTGTTTTTTCCCCTTAATTCACATTCCACTGTGGTCACCTTTACTACTGAAATGGAATTGACAACTTGAAGATATGTTGGGAAATGTTTCATTATATTCTGGGTTCAAGTATCTTAACAGGAGGAGCTGGGAGCCAAGAAGCTCAGACCATTGTGAAATCAGTTAAATTAGGCTACTGGAATATGTGAGCAGTCTACCACTTTCCGTTAATCTGAGGCAGAATGCCCAGAAAGAGTTTTTCACAAAGATTAGAGCAAAAGGGAAGTCCCTTGAGTTAATGAAGGTGCTGGATGACCTAGGATATATTGCATTTATCAATGAAAGAAGGGTGCATTCTATTATTACCTTGATAAGAAAGTCCTCATAAACTGGCAATTGACCAATCCTGATGATTTCCCTTGTTTTGCTTCCTCAATTGTTCTCAAACTGGGAGGCAGCATCAGAATCATCTGGAAGGCTTATTAAGTCACAGAGAGCGGGGTACCAGCCCCAGAGTTTCTGATTAAGTAGGTCTGGGGTGAGTCTTGAGGATTTGCAGTTCTGACAAGTTCCCAAGTGATACTAATGCTGCTTGTCCCAGGACCACACTTTGAGAACCTGATTTCTCCTTAAGATCACCAATGCTGAGAAAATAAATATTCCATGGACTGCTGTTCTTTTTGACAACCACTTTAATGAAATGGGACTTAGATAAGCCTTCGATGGCACAAACCACAGGCAGACATCTGTATACATGATCCGAGTGTCTACATAGAACCACCATGAACATTTGAAAAGAAAGTCAGATTTTTTTTTTTTTAAGGTTAAACTTGCACCTCCTTCAGGACTTAGAAGAACACATTATTGTGGTCTGTCCTAAACTCCTTCCTCAGTCATCTGAAAATATATTTCCTGACTCTGTTAATATAAGACAGGGAAGCTATATCTGTATTTTCTCCCAGGTTGTCACTCTTGGCTCCATACTCTCTTCGCCAACAAATGAACCTCTCCTTTATGATTTAATTAGATCCTAAACAATTATCCTCTGTCAATCTGTTTTAAGACAAGTCCTTATTTCTTATAGATTTCAATGGTTTCAATTCAGGTTCTTTTCCCAGAAGCTGGTTTCACTCAACTTAACTCAGTTCAACACCCATTGAATGATTTCATGTGCCAAGCACTATTCTAGGTGTTTAGAAAAGACATGACCAGGATGGACTTGGTTCCCTGCCCTTGCAGAGCCTATATTCTAAAGAGGTAGACAGACAGTAAATATTAAAACATATAATATATAATATTCTTAGTAGTAGATGCTATGGAAAAGAGGGTGGTATGCACAGGGACAATTTAAAATAAGTATGCCATTTGAGCAGAGACTTGCAGAAGGTGAGACTATAAGTCATGTACATATCTGGGGAAAGAGTGTCACAGGCAGGGAGAACAGTCTTCACAAGTCTCTACGCTCCCAAGGCAGGAGTATGCTGAGCACATTTAACGGACAGCAAAGAGGCAAGTGTGGCCGGAGGAAAGTAGGTGGATGAAAAGCAGTAGGTCAGAAGGATAACAGGAGGAAAAGGCAAGATCATATAAAGCTTTGTAGGTCACTTAAAAGGACTTTGACTTTATTCGGAGTAAAATGGGAGCAACTTCAAGATGATGAGGAAGAGGTGACTTTTTAAGAAGCGTTGTCTGGATGTTATATTGAAAATAGACTGAGTGGGAGAAGGATGGAAACGGAAGATAAATTAGGAGACTATGCCGGTAACTCAAGCAAGAGATGATGGGGCTCAGGTCACAGATTAGTCAGTAGAGGTGTGAGAAGTAGTCCAATTCTGGATATGTTTTGAAAGTAAAGCCCAGCAGGATTTCCTAATCGATTGGATGTGAGAACAAAAGGAATGAAGTTTCGGCCTGAGCAGCTGGAAAGATGAAATTGCTGAAAATCAAGATGTCAAAGTATGCAAAAAGAGTGGGTTTGTGGAGAATATTGGGACTTTGGCTTTGGACATACTGAGTTTGAAATGGGCATGAGATGCCTGAATATATATGCTAAATTTATTGTTGATCTTGCACAATCTGGATCTTAAAAGAATATATTTGGAGATTTGGGAGTCACCAACATGTTGGTATTAAAAGCTGTGAGACTGAATGAGATTATCAAGTGAGTAGATGTAGCTAAAATATTGAAGAAGACAACAGACTGGACCTTCTGGGTGTCCAGCCTTAAGAAGCCAGGAAGGAAAAGAAGAATCATCAAAGGAAAGATGGACAATGAGTGACCTTTGAGGTAGGATGAAAACCAGGAAGATATCCTGTCCTGAAAACCAAGACAAGGAAGTATATCCAATAGAGCAGAGTGAAAAAATGGTCAAATGTTGCTGAAAGATCAAGTAAGATGAAGAGTCAGAATTGGCCATTGAATTTCACAACTGGAGATCACTGATAACCTGGACAAGAACATACTTGGTGGAGCCGTGACGGTTAAAGCCTGGTGTAAGTAGCTTAAGAGAGAATGATAGAGGCATTGGAAAGGTAACTCTTTAGAGTCCTGCAAACGAAACAAAGATATGAGATGATAACAGGAAGGGGAAGTGTGGACAAGCTAAGGGTTTTGTTGTTTATTTTTCTTTTTGGTTGGGAGAAATAGCAACATGGTTGTGTGCTGATGGAAATGATCCAGTAGAGAAGGACAAATTAATGAAAGGAAGATGGGAAGAATTCTTTAAGCAATTTCTTTGGGTCAGCAAGTGAAAATAGTATCTGAAGTCCAAGTGGAAGATTTGGCTTCAGAGAAGAGATGAGATATTTCATCTACGCTAATGGACAGGGAGACAGAACATGGGTAACTGATGCTGGTGGAGGGGTAGATGTAGTGGTGAGGACCTGTGTAAAATTCCTTTTGATTTCATTTCAGTTTTCTCCATAAGTTAGGAAACAACATGATCTCATGAAATACCAAAAATTATTCAAAAGAAAATAAAACTTGAGTATATGCCTCTACAAATATTTACTCAAAAAATATAACGAAGCCAAAAATAATATAAAAAGTATGTCGTGAATGCTCCATTTTGGGGGTTGAACCAGATTTACTGAGGTTCTTAAATAGAGTTCTGATAATGGCTTTTCAACTAGGGCCTCTTCTTTTCCTGGTAAATCTCTGTATCAAGCATAGGCATTCTTCATTGCTCCAGTGACCTTCCAATTTATTCAAAATTAGAGGTATTTGCCAATTCAATGTGCATGAATGTCTATAACATTTTTTAGATAGTGAATGGTGGAGGAAGAATTTCCATGGGAATTCTTCTTCGATGATCCTTGCTCTTTATTTCAATAAGATGACCAACCTCTACCATCTTGTCAGTGTTGTCAATTTGGAACTTTGTAGATATTGGCTACAGTTCTTAAATAGATATAAATGGGGTTTGGGCCATTCTTATTTACTTATTTACTTATTTATGTAATCAGAGATACAGAGAACCCACATGATTAAAAAAGGGAAAGAAGTGGACCCTCTAATCTAAATTATCTCTCTGTGGTGAAAATGTTACGCTCTGGAGGACGGATGCTGTATCTTAGTGTTTTGCTTTGAACGAAATTTGCAAAACAGATCTCAGGAAGGCGTTATATAAATGCTTTGCAGTGATAAAACATTCTTGCATAAGATAAATGCTTTAAAAATACTTATTGGGATTCTTTCATATTGATGATCAAGTGAGTTTGAAGCAAGGGAGATAACCAAAGTATTGAACCCATAGGGTTATGGGAGAAATGAAACAAGACCATCCATGTAGAGTGCTTATTACATTACATGGCCCATAGTAAGCGCCCAAGAGTTTATTATAGTAGGTATAAGGTGACAGTGTTCCTTAGGAAAGATCTAATAAATTTTTCTCGAAATTAGAGGACTGTTCTTAGTTAGCTGTGTTTTTTGAGGAGGAAAGGGGCCCAGAAGGTTACTCTGGCCAACATTACTTCATTGAACAGCTTTATTTATTATTTAGCAGAAGCATCATGTAAGGACCAGGTGGCCAAAGAAACACTCATTCAGCTTTTATGCGCCGGGCACTGTAGTAAGAATCTTATATATACATTTTATTTAGTCCTGATGATAGGCCTGCACAATGAATTGTATTAGCCCAATTGCATGGGTGAGGAAATTGAGTTGGGGAAAAACGATTAAGTGCTACAATGGGAAAGCTCTCTGCAAACTGTTAACTAAATTAAAAGACTGACCCCATCTACTAAGCTGCCCAGAAAAGAGCAAAATCCTCACCAAGGTCACTGTGGGATTTGATTCCTAACTTCCAGTCTTCCCTCCACTGTATTAAGTTATTGAATTGCTCATCTAAATCCTCCCCAAATTCAAATGCGTGTTCTGGCTTGGTCAAAATCAAGGAATCGGCTTACTTTGCTTTTTGTCTTGGGCCTCATCTGACGCTCCTGGACGTGTGGAGAGATGGTTCACCCTTTGGTAATGACCAAGAGGGAGATAAAAAGAAAAATGAAATTTCCACTCTCTGTCCCGTGAGAGAAAAAGTTCTTCCTATTTCAGAATACCATAATATACTTTCTTTGGAGCCTGGCCGTGTTTCAAATTCAAATGAGTACTGTTCTGGTTGATGAAAAGCAGAACATCACCCTTCTCTTCCTATAAGAAGGCCAAAATGGAAAAGGAAAAAAAAAATAGAAAAAGTAAAAGAAAAGAAAAGAAAATCTACTAACCCATTTTTCTGTTCAGAATAAAAGAAAAACAATTAGGACAATAATTTTCTCATTTCAAGGGGAAAATCAAATTGCAGTTGCTTGCTTTTACAGCTTTTTGGACAATTCTAGAGATGTCACATCCCCTTCATTCATGGTAATTGACTGTTTAACACAAGCAGCTTCATTTATGAATGAAGAAGAGCAGTTTGTCTTGCAGAATAGCTTACAAATATAATATTGTATACCTGGGTTTATTCCAGAATAAAAAAAAATCAATACAAGCATTTTAAAAACTTAATATGGAACTGTCTCCAGTTCTTAGCCATATATATATATATATATATATATATATATTTTTTTTTTTTTTTTTTTTTTTTTCCTATTCCTCAAGATGTGAAAATATAAACCATCTACTCGATCTCCAGTCAGTCACCAGAATTAGGAAAAACAATGCCAACAGCTGCTTGTTGGAGGAAGAGGGCAGTTCTCAATCAGGACGGGGAAGGAAAGTGCCTGGGTTTTCCATTGTGAGTTGAGTATGAGAATAACTATGAGCAAATATATGAAATATTTACACTTTTCAATGGTGGGAAAAAAAAACAAACAACAATTGTTCATCTATGCCCACAAAGACTAGTTTAGAGCAGGAGTTAGTTAGGGTGGTTGTAGCACAAACCTTAGTGGACTAAATGGGTAGATGAAAATAGAAATCAGTTACTATAAGGAATTGTGATTTTCTTTTTCCCCAAAGAATTGTTATAATCTCCCCAGCATCCATCTTGGATAACTAGGTGCTCATCCTCCAGAGACAGCCATCTGCAATAATGATTCTCAGGGGCCCAGAAGATTCCACAAAAATCTTCCCTCCTCCCAATCTCAGGACTTGTTTATACAGATTATAT
Source organism: Choloepus didactylus (assembly GCF_015220235.1). Classification (NCBI taxonomy): domain Eukaryota; kingdom Metazoa; phylum Chordata; class Mammalia; order Pilosa; family Megalonychidae; genus Choloepus; species Choloepus didactylus. The sequence continues at coordinate 137,664,701 of NC_051312.1, read as the reverse complement.
ACTCTATGCTGCAAGTGAAGCTTAATGTCATTGGTTTCACAATGTCTCATTGCCCAGTGGCCCGCTCACGTGCCACTTTGGCTCCTAGCAGAGCCTGAAATCCCTAGAGAAAGGGAGAGAAAAGAGAAGGCACAGACCCAACCGCAAACTTCCTCCAGTCTTGGTCCACTTCATCTGAGAAGTCTGTGACTCATCTCCGAGCTCCCCCACCCCTGGAGCAACTTCCAGCAAACCACAGCCCCCCACCTCCAAAGACGTTGTTTAACATTTTCTTTAGTGGTGCAATCTTGTTCTGAGATTACAGGGAAGGCTGAGTTTTATTAGAGTTCTTTCAACAAACTCATTTAATTGTAGCCGCCCCTTGGCGAGTGCTGAGTCATCCTTAAAGCTTCATAGCATTCCACGAACACCTCATCTTTCTTTGCTTTCCTCTTTTTCTTTTTCTTTTTTTTTAAATCCTCCTTAATTTTTTTTTTTTCCCAACAGATTTATCTTTGGAAAAACTTGAGAAGAGCCGGTAAGTTTGGCTTCCTCACTTCTGCTCCTCATGTGAGTATAATTCATATTTCTAATGACCATGTAAGTGCCATTGAAGCGGATTTCTCCGGGTTTCTGTGGAAGAACTGCCTTGTTTGATCTTGGCGACGCTGGTTCTATTACAGAATTAACCACAAAAAACTTGATGACACTTCCGTGCTTCTTGTAAAATTCATCTTCAGGCTAATTTTATGGTGTGTGTTTTCCCCTTGAATGTTTTAAAGAGCTGGATTTCCGTCACTTTGCAGAGCATTCTAGCAGCTGTGTCTCATTTGCTTTGCAAGGGCATTTGAAAAATTGCTATTTTGGAAGCTGCTTAACAAATGTATGGGCTTCTCGTTTTAAGGCACTTTAGAGTTTGCACATGCTTTCCCATTATTGTACCCAGCCATTTCTTACAGAAGCTCAGGACTTGTTATTTACGTTTTTCAGAAAGGGAAATAGAGGATCTGAAGAAATAATATAGCAGTTTGGTGGGGCAATTTCTCTCGCTCCTAAATTAATCAACAGATTAAAATCTCTTCTCTCGATCCTTTAATGCCCATGACCAGAAAGCCTCAAGCCTTTTGATGGGTGGGCAGACACACCACCCTCTCTGCTGTGCATCTCAGGCAGGCATGGTCTGGCTCATCTGAGGTCTAGCTTAGCAAAGAGCTGCTTCGGGATGAGACGTTGGGAACTGTGCTGTTTAGCCACTTGCGTAAAAGCAGTGTGCATGGTGATAAAAAGCACTGGTTCCAGAGTCATACTTCCCATATTTAAATCCAAGTTCCAACCCTTTTCATCTGTGTGACATGGGGTGAGTTACCTAACCTCTGTAAGCCTCAGTTTTCTTATCTGTAAAATGGGAACGATAGTTGCTACTTCGTTGCATTAATGTGGTGAGGTCTAACTGACCTAATCCATGTAATCCCTAGGCACAGAGTCTAGGTCACCTTAAGCCTCAGTCGAGTTTAGCTACTGGTCATTTTTTCCGAGATGCACTTACGTCGATTTGTTTCATGAATATATTCACTAGGCTCAGTCAAGAACTGGACTAAGTGGAAGGTGGGAGGTGGGCTCCACAGAACTTTAAGGCTAGTATTTCATCTGCTTTTAAGAACTGCAGTAACTTCTCAGTCCTTCTGTCATTTTACTCTTTAAGACACAGAGTGGCAAGGTGATTCTTCCTGAATCATGTGTGATACAAAGGGCCTCATTCACTTGTACCCACAATATTTCATCCCAGCATTTTGGGGCTGGTGGCTCACAAAAAGGCATTAAAAAGTAATGTGGGTTTCCTTCAAGTTCAAGATGAGAGCATGGGGTATGGAGGAAACAGCAGGGCTTTTTCTACTTGGGGATGTGCTCTAGCTCAAGACAGAGGATTATCCCACATTGGTTTCCAGCTTGCTGGGCAAAATGAGCAAAGCCCTTGACTTCTCTCTACCTTAGTTTCCCCAATTTTAAGTGGGAATTACAGTACCCATATGGCGACCAACTCATTCCTGGTTTGCCTGGACTTTCTCAGTTTTAGCACTGCAAGTCCCATGTCCTGAGAACCTCCTCAGTCCCTAGAAAACATTTGGTCACCTAAACACCTGCCTGTCGTCTTACTGTGCTCACTGTAGGGGCAATGGATATGATGGTGCTTTGACATTTCATGATCTGAAGTGTAATAGTCAATTCAGTTCTGTGCACTTAAGGTCCAAAAGTCATGCTTTGAGTTATTGGAGGAAAGACATGATAAGTAAAGATTATTTCTTAGGCAAGAATATCACACATTAATTCTTGGTGTGTTTTTTAACTGTTTAGAAATATGTAATGTGACTGGCAAATTCTATTGATGGCTGTACCATGTTTTATATCATGCTCATGTGTTTATATAAATGAAATTGAAAGAACACACGAGCATATTCATACAGAACAGTTAGGACAACAAACACATTCAGGTTAGAAAATAATTCACATTTGGATCATCATTTCCTTCCTGAGAAGTTCTATTTTGCACCCAAAGCATACTTTGGAGGGATTATTATTTACAATAAATGGATTAGTGGTTTGCCTTAGAAAACTTCAAAGGCAAAAAATTGTCTGGGAAAGCTGACATAACTGACCATCGACTTGGTATCTGAAAAATAAGTACACCAAAGAATAACAATACATTGCTGTAAATTGAGGCAGATCAGTGTTCAGTAGATGTACAAAAATATTAACTGGTGTGCACACTCAGGAATTAAACCTATTTCCAAAACATGATTAGTTTAGTTTGCTTTCATGTCATGTAGAGATTGCACTTGAGTGAAACTTTAGAATATGCAAGCATGCATTTGCTTGAAGATTCAAAAGTTTTTTGATTGACTTTTATTTGCGTTTTACCTAGAGGCATCCAGTGACAATTCAAACCAATGTAAGGCCTATAAATGCCAAAATGAGGCTTCTTGCATAGGCATGCACTGAAAAGATAAATAATACATAAGTAGCGTGTATTAGTAAAGCAATTTCAGTAAAACTCAGTTGGTTGCATTAATAGAAAGAAATAATATTTATTGAAAACATTAGACTTTGAAAATATAATGACTTACTTTGTGTTTGGCTTTCTTTTAACTTTTTTATTTTGAAATCACTTCAAACTTACAGGAAAGTTGCAAAAATAATACAAAAACAACACATTGAACTCCAGTGTACCCCCTCACCCAGATACCCAGATGTACCAACTTTTAGCATTTGGTGACATTTTAGTGACATTTCCCTCCCTCCCTCCCTCCCTTCCTTCCTTCTTTCTTTCCTCCTGTTCTTTTACCTTCCTTCCTTCCTTCCTTCCTTCCTTCCTTCCTTCCTTCCCTCCTTTCTTTCTTTCTTTCCTTTTTCCTTTCTTTCCTTTCTTAATTTCTTAATTTGTCTTTCTAAATATCTATCCATCTGTCTGTCTGTCTATTATCTAAACATTTGAGAGCAGACAGCAGACATCATGCTCCTCTAACACTTAACACTTCCAGGTACATTTCTTAAGAAGAAGGCCACTCACTATGTAACCACCTTAAGTACTGTGCTTGACTTTTTTTTTTTTTCAATTTTATTGAGATATATTCACATACCATACAAACATCCATGGTGTATAATCAATTGTTCACAGTACCATCATATAGTTGTGCATTCATCACCCCAATAAATTTGAACATTTTCCTTGTACCAGAAAAAGTGAAAATAAGAATAAATAATAAAAGTAAAAAAGAACACCCAAATCATCCCCCCCACCTTATTTTTCATTTAGTTTTTGTCTCCATTTTTCTACTCATCCATCCATACACTGGATAAAGGGAGTGCGAGCCACAGGGTTTTCACAATCACACTGTCACCCCTTGTAAGCTACATTGTTATACAATCGTCTTCAAGAGTCAAGGCTACTGGGTTGCAGTTTGATAGTTTCAGTTATTTACTTCTAGCTATTCCAATACATTAAAACCTAAAAAGTGTTATCTATATAGTAAGTAAGAATGTCCACCGGAGTGACCTTTCGACTCCATTTGAAATTTCTTAGCCATTGAAACTTTATTTCGTTTCATTTCGCATCTCCCTTTTGGTCAAGAAGATGTTCTCAATCCCATGATGCTGGGTCCAGATTCATCCCTGGGAATGATATCCCACATTCCCAGGGAGATTTACACCCCTGGGAGTCAGGTCCCACATAGGGGGAAGGGCAGCAAGTTCACCCACCGAGTTTACTTTGTGCTTGACTTTTAAAGTGAAACATGTAAACCTCTCTGAGAAAATTTTTAGATTTGTGAAGACCCTGAACAGGTCACAGACTTTGTGTTCCCTACCCAGGGCCTCCGCAGCCCTGGTCACATGGCAGGCACTCAGTAAAGTCTTGTTACGTTTTATTGAATATTGTTTGTACCAATAATAATTCAAATAACCCAAAGGAGAGGGTGTGGTCTACCATCTCACGTTCAACTTTTCCCCAAGGAATGAACTACTTGACCTCTCAGACATCAGCAAGGAACTCATTCACAGCCAGGGCTGAAGGCTGTTGGAGTTGTTTTGTTTTTTCTTCTTCCCCTGGACAGAGGAGTAATGATGTTTGCTTCAAAGACCTTGTTCTTACTTTCTGTCATGGCAAGCTAGAGCGGCAAGAAGGCTCATTCTTGCCCAACATTTTACAAATGGAAATACAGAGAGGCAGTGATTTGTCCAAGGTCACTGATTCAAACCACCACAGATATTTGTTAATCCTAATTTAATTTTCCAAACTTCACCAGACAGAGCTGTAGATAATTTTCTTGGCCTTTAAGTTCAGGAGACAGCCCCTTCCCTGCCACCCCCATTGATCATTATCCTAAATCCACTACTCCTTAAACAACTCTACCTCCTTCTTTTGCTTCCAGTGGCGTTTTCTTTGCTGTCAGCAAACACACCTCCACCTCCACTCTAAGGTCTCAAAAAATGGAATCTTCTAGATTACCCAAAGTGCAGTATAAATCTGAGGGTCATTCCTGCATTTCTCTTGAGACCTGCTTCTTTGATGCAGGGATGCATACCTCCAGGCTGCACTGATGTCTCTCAGGCTGCGGTGATGTGAGTCGAGGCTCTGCTTTCTGCTTAATTTAGCTGGTGAGGAGGGCAAGCTGAAGCTTGTGAGGAGAGACATAAACTGGAGCAGACTGAGGTCATGGTTAGAACAGAACCTCCAGGAAGACAGATTGCTTGTGGTTCTTAGAGCATCATCCTCCAGCAATAGTGATGCAGACAGAAAGTAGAAATATGACAGTTCTTCTATGAGGGGCACATGAGGGCACAGAGATTTTTCAAAACTCAGCCCCACAGAGAGGAAATCTGCTTGATATTTATTCAGGCCCCTTCCTTTTAAATCTTGATTACCCTTGGCTCTGCTAGGTGCTTAAATTTATGCACCAGTGACAGGTGATCCTTATGTAAGAATGGTATCTCGGGTGTGATAAATTTGGTCTTGAAAAATCTCAGCCCAGTTGCTGCAGATGGCAGTGTCATGATGGCAGAATTAGAGAGCAGTGTCCTGCCGGTCTGTGGGCTGTCTGTGAAATGGCTACTCCGCACAGAGTTGCCCGAGACAACTCCTTGAGCCTCAAGGTCATGACCGAGGGGCAGAGCCCAACTATAGGTGGATATCCATTCCAGCTACATTCGTTCTTACTCCCTTTGATGCTGCAGATCCACTCTCACTGTCCAGTAAGAATCAGGCTGCAACCTGTGTTCTTTGTGAATGCTTTAATAATTTGGGGTCTCTGTCTATCATCACTAATTCATCGAAGGTGAATTCTGTGCTCGTAAAGAGTTGTTTATCCTAGAGAATCTGAATCACTGGGGTTGGTTTGGCCAAGGAGGGACTTTTCCCCCTCCATCCTGGCCAGATCCTATCTGTCATCTGCAAGTTTCTTCTTTAGTGGCAACTTTCAGCTCACAGGTGCTTAGCTTTGGTTTTGAGGAGTTAGGAAATCCCCTGAGAGTGCACATAAAAAATTGAGTGTGAACCTGTATGCCTCTTTCTAGGGAAAGGGTCTACAGGTTTCATAAAATTGTCATAGATGATTGTGATCCAACAAATGAGTCACTCTTGTAGGTAAAGAAAATATTCTGAAACATCACTGCTCTCTTCAACTAGGTTGAAGTTGATCAGAAGTTAGTGATATAGATAAGCTTTGGAGTCAGATAGACTCTGGATACCAGTTTAAATCCTGGTCTACATGTCCTGACTGTGAGCTTAGACATGCCACTTACATGCTCTGTACATCAAATCTTTACGTACAAAACAACTAAAATAGGAATAACGTCACCTGCTTCAATGTGTTGTTCTGAGAATTAAATGAGGATGTATACATAAAGCTCATGATGTACCTGGCATTTAATAATCATGCAATAAACAGTAACTGGTAGTGGGAGGAATCACATGCAACAGAATATGTGGGCTGATGCCCGATGCTGTGTGTTCTCTTCCTTTCTGCTCTTTTGAGTCCTCCTGCCTGTCTTTTCATTGGGTCATTAGCTGCCACTTCATATTTTTCATAAGCATCAACACATTTACCCACCACTCTTTAGAGATGCCACATTCCTGTCCTCTAGCCCACCTCTTATGGGCAAGAGATCAATAATAACTAGCATTAAAGTCCTGGCACCCCATTTTAGAAGTGTTGTGTATTTTTTAAATAAAAATAGTGATTTTTGATGATTTTTGAGGACTCATTGGAAGGCATATATGATGTATATTTTAGCCAGGACCATTTTCCCCTCCTACTTTATTTGTAATAATTTGCTTCATTTCCTAGCAAGGAAGTACTCAGTAGATATTTTCCAAATGGATGAAAAAGAAAACCCTAACCTAAACAATAATAAGGGGTGTAAGCGTGAGTGCATGAGTTAATTTACTAGTCTTGCCTGTTGCCTATTCTTATTCCTCATTTTTTTCTCTAAAGACCCCTGCAAACACAACTAACCTTAGGAAACCATGGAAAGGGATGGCTTGTTTGAGGATATTCATTATCCTTATATTAAGGTTTTCTTTTCTACTTTGGGTTTGAGGCCAGTAACATCCAATCTCAGTCTCTCTTTTTAGAATCTATTTCCATAGTAAGTGTAAACTCATCCTAAATGGGGAGCTTCATTTTTTTTTTAGGCTGGAGATAACAGTTTTGCGAAATTGGCCAAAAATTTTCAAAAGAGAGAACACACTGAGTGAAAAAGTTACATTCATGAAAATCTTCATAAAAGCTAAATGTGGTGCACTAGAAAAACATGAGAGCAGATTTCACTGTACACCCACCAATCTATATCTGTGTCAACTATATCAATAAATACTATTAGGGGGATGTAAAAATTCTTTCCATGTATGTGTTTCTGTTGGTCTAGCTCATTGCCTAATCCACAGAAGGTGGTTAATAAATATTTGTTGGATGAATGGACTTTTATTTATATTGGAATATAAATTATTAATATTATATTTACATTATGTAAATAAGGGAAATACAGTAGTGCTCTATGTACTGCTTTTATGAATTTAACATTTCCGAAGCTCAACTAACTCATAAGCCGCTGAAAGTTTCCTCTACCTCTGTTTTCTATGACAATGGTGAATTTTAGAGAATATGAGTGCAAGGCTTATGAGCAAGCCTTTGTGTGTTTGTGTATGTGTGAGTTGCCATTTAGTTTGTTAGCAATTGGGTATTGCAATTCTTTAGGAATTGTGGATCTGCACCCTTCCTTCTTTCTCTCAATGTTGCCTTTCGTGAAAGAAATAACAAGCAGGATCAGAATGATATTGGCTCAGGACTGAGATTAAGTAAGGGCATCAGCAGGTGCTACAAGAAGTATCAAAGCCTCTTGTCTTCGTGGGAGGACTCACCTGAGAAGAAGTTGGGGGGCAGGGAGGAGAGCCACGTGGTTAGGAGTGCTGCTGACAGCAGCCAGCTGCTTCATGAGACGCCATCAGACCTGGGACATCGGCATCCAATGCAAGTGGTCCTAGGGGAGAACCATAGAAATAGGGAGGTCAAAAGAGCAAAAAGAGAATGAAACAAAGAAATTGTCCCCCAAAGGTACAGCATCTTTCTTCTTTCATTTATTGCTACTCAAAATCCTTGCGTTAACCTTTGGTTACTCAGGATTGTATTTTAGGTGTGCTTCCCCTGTAGCTGCTTAGACTGCTCTTTAATCCTCCCTGTTTTATGAAAACATTTAGCAAACACAGACAATGGTCCATATCTGGTGTTTCTATTAAGAAATGAGAAACAGTAGTCAACATTTATTGGTCATCAGTAGGTGCCAGGTAATTTAACTTACTATGACTCAGCATGTTTTAGGTGAGGAAAAACTGAGTATAAAAAGTTAACTAACTTATCCAGAGCCACCAACTAGGTAGTGGGACTGGGTTTAAACCCTTCTGCATTTCTACATGATGATTCCTCAGGACAGAGGGCAGATTCTGAGAAGCTGAATAGAAGGACATGCTACATGATAAGGAGTACTTTGAAAATTTATTTTCCTGGTTCCTTGCACTCCTTTTGTATACAGGCCAACACAGAGGGTCACACACTTGTCTCTGCACATGTAAGCCTAAGGCAGCTCCCACTTCTCCTGTTAACACAGGAGTTCTAGTTCACAGATGTGGAGATCAGGGTCTGTGACTGTATTTCCGGTACTGGCCAGGCCAGTGAGAAGAGGGAATGAGAGGTGAAAGAGTAGGGCAAGGATGGCTTTATCAGTGCCGAATCAAAATTGTAGTGACCAAGTACTGGAGCATCTTGGTTTTCCTCTTCCCCACGTTATGTTCAAAGTAATTGTACTTGAACTTGAACTTGTTCTGAGTCAATATCATAACTCATTTATGAGTCCCTTTTCCAACTAGTTTTTTTAGTGTTTGCATGCCTGTGCTTCTGTCTTGATCATTTCTAAAATGCCTTTCTCCTCATCCTCTAGCCCTGCCACTCCTCCCTTCTGAACTTGACCCCTTGGTATCACACATTACATTGAAAGCCAGGTGCAAGGCAGCAGCTATCTCTCTGAAAATCAAGAGAAGCAAATGCTTACCACTTCCTAGAACTTGTTAAAACACACTGAAACACTTCTTGTTTTTGGTGCCAAGGTCAGGAAGGTCAGCCCACACTCAAGCACAGGCAACTGAGCCTGTCAAATGAGTCAGTCAAATGGGAATGTTGTTTTTTTTTTTTTTTTGACTGAATGTGTGTCAATATCACTGTGCATAAAAAATGTCTGCATCCTACACTGCTGTTTGCCATCACAGAAAACCATCAGTTTAAAGAGTGACTAATGTCCCTAGTGTGTTTGTCTTTATAGGATGTACCTTGATGAAGGGGCAGATTATTTTTGTTGAATATTCTTTGGTCTTCCCCTTTTTTCTTCTGTCTCTCCTTCAGTACCTCCACTTTCTCTTTCCCCATTGGCAATGCCAGCACACATGCAATTACACATGTCCTGTCCATCTGCCCCCCAGAGAGGACATTCCATGGAGATCTGTTGTCTCACTGATATATAATTCAGCTGTGAGTCACTGGTGCCAAGTACAATGGCTGGCACAAATAGGTATTCAGTAAATATTTCTTGAATGAATATAGAGTAGAATGAATAGAAAGACACGTTGGTTTATTTTGCTGCATGTTTGGCTTCAGTGAAGTTTTTTTAGTATCATTCATTCATACTGCCTCTCTCCCTTCCTCAATCAATATTTACTGAGTGTCTTTGATGTGTCAGGTACTGACTGCATGTCAGGATGAGTGAGGTGTGGTCCCTACTCCCTGGGGAGGCCCAGTGTGGACTGCACTGAGCATGTTGGTTTCAAGTCAATCAGCCATTCTAGTGAATCACCAACCACTAGGGCTGGAGTCTTGAAATGATATTTGTGGGAGAATACGAGGAGGAATACATTGTTCCATTCTTGACGACCTTATAATCCACTGAGTAGAGAACAAATAAAAACATGAAATACATAAGAATATATGCCAACAGTGGGAAATAATGGGGAAGGGTAGAAATGATTGGGGACTCTTGTAAAGATAAAATAATGGGCCACCTTTCCCCCATCACACATATAAAATCTTCTTGATTCCTTCAGCTAATAAATAATTTATTTAACCGATTTTTTTTTCATAGTACTATGTGCCCAGGACCATGCTGGGGCTTGGGAACATGGCAGTAAGCAAGGAAGGTGTGAACCCCTGCTTCTAAGGAAGCTCCAGGCCAAGATGCAAGTGTCTAGCTCATTTGTGAAAATGAGTGAAGATGTGCGAACAGAAGTGAGAGTGGCAGAGAGGAAGGGAAGGGAAGGTATGAGAACAGAAGGAGAAAATACAAAGCTAAGGCTCTAAGTCAGTCCCTGCTTCAAGAGCCAAAGAACTCCAGAGATGGAGGCTTTAACTTCAGGAACTTTCTTCCTTAGAAAATTTTCCAAGAAAGAACTTGATATTGTTGGTGAAAGAAAGTGAGTTCAGTAGAGTTATGAGAAGTATCTAAATATTTCCGTCACTTCCACATGCATTATTTCATTCAGTTCTCCCAATAACCTTGCGAAATAGATCTAATTCTTTTCCTCATTTTATAGACAAGGAAATTGGGGCTCCACGTCCAATAGATAGGGTGGAGAAGATTTAAATCTAGATTTATTGACTCCAAAACCTTTCCTTAAGAAGAAGTCTCTTCAAGAACATTTTTATTAAGACTGAGAACCATTTCTTAGTGACTCCAAGAAACTCCATCTGAAGTCTAAAGGATGGCTTAATTTGGTTTTGGATTTTGTCTTCTAAAAACCTTTGGGATTTATTTGGGGGATGCTATCATTTGCTGATCCTTAACCTGCTACACTTCGGACATGCTCAAGAGCCCCTCTTTGTCTCAGCCACCTGTTCTCTTGGCTTATAATTTCCGTGAAAATGACTAGACACATTCTTCTTATTCCATCCATGCCCAAGGCCAGGGAGCAAGACATCTTATTGGCATTCTTCAGAATCTCTAACATCTCTTTCAATATCTTTTCCAAGGTTTTCATATCACTTTTCCTTTCTTACATGTGTATATGTATTTATTTGTCACAGTAATTATATTGCATCAGTATGTTTATTACAGTTATAATCTAACATATAGTTAAGTATAAACATATTGTAATAATTAAGGACCACTGATCGGAGAAATGCTTATTATGTGGTTTTAGTAACTAAAGAATATAAGGAACAAGCAAATTCTGAATTCCAAAGACAGCCCAGGGACTCTTACATGGCTCCATCTTATATGGCTTATGTACAGGTCTACCCAAAGACAGAGAATTGGATTAGTCATGGGCGTATAATTTTACAACCTAAAGGAGTATTTAAGATCCAACCCCTCCATCACAGAGAAAGGACTGGATTCTGGGAAGGTCAATGAGCTGCCCAAAGTGAAGCAGGAAGGCAGGGCAGGATCTACACCAGTGATTCTCAAACTTTTATCTCCAGAAGAGTCACCTGGGAAGATTGTTACAAACACAGATTCCTGGATCACAATCCCAAAGAATCTGACGCAGAAGGCCTGGAACAGGGCCCAGGGATCTGTATGATGAACGAGCCTCCTGGGGGATTCTGCAGCTGGTGGAACTTAGACCACCATTTAAGAAACACTATTCTGGAATCTCGGCCTCGTGATTCTCGGTCCAGTTTCTTCCCAAAGGATCTGCTGCCTCCCTACATTCAAAAACAGTCCAAACAATACACAAGACCCTTAGTGACTCACATGAGTGCCTTTATTTCCTGATAGACTCAACAATTAATTCCTGTTTGGGTCATTCATGGAGTAATTTTCTCTCAGTCAGTCAGAGAGCCCCTGTGGTGTGCCAAGAGCAAGAGATATGAAGAAGATTAAAACGCAGCCCCATCCCCAGGAAGCCCTAACCTACCAGGAGATAATTATAGCAACAAGAGTAGCTACCATTTCTTGAGTACTTTATTTATACACACTTCCTATAGTTTAGCTCATTAGTTTATCTCATTCCCTGCCTTTAGGTAAACCTGTACATAATAACAACACAGTCTGGGAGTTTTTCACCCATACAGAATTATGCATATCCTCTGCAAGTTGCTCATCACACTTATTATGTCTTGGAAGTATTTCTCTGTCAGTTCAAATAGGCTTTCTTTATAACGGCTACAGATCAATGTATCATCATGTATTTATTCATTCCCATATTGGTGGATATTAAAGTGTTTATACTTTTTCCTGTTACAAATAGGGCTGTGATGAAATTCAAAGTAGATATTATTATCCCCATGTTACAGATGAGGACATAGAGAAAAGTTAATGATTTTGCCCAAGATCTCACGACGGCAGAACTAGCATTCAAACCCAGGCCTTTCTCTCTCAGACTGCAAAGTTCCTTCCTTTCCACCTCGGTACCCTGTGATAATTGTGATAATTGCAGTAAGGTGGGGTAAGTGCTAGAGAAAGTGTGTACTGCAGGACCACCAAAACCTGCTGCTGACTGAACCTCAGAGTCATTTGAGAGAGGGACATTTGAGCAGAATCTAAGAGCTTTCCAGGCAGAGAAGGAGAGAGTCACTCCAGAAAGAGGTATAGGTTTATTGCCAACAAGTTAGTCCCATTGATTGATCACCCACTAGAGGAAAACCTGGAATAGACACTGGGGATGGGGGGTGAGGGAGATTCAGAGGAAGAAGACGTGATGTTTGCATGTCAGGATTTTACAGCCACGATTGTGTGTGTGTGTGTGAGGGGGGAGGGGGGGGTGATAGAGAGAGAGAGAGAGAGAGAGAGAGAGAGAGAGACAGAGACAGAGAGAGACACAGAGAGAGAGACACAGAGAGAGAGAAACTAGTCAGGAAAAATACCAGAGTAATAAGCTAGTGAATGCAGTATAAACGCATACCTCATTTGGTCGCTCTGGCAGAGATCTGGAAAGGAGTGAACCACGGGGTCTTGTCAGCACGGGATGGTAAAGACATTTGCCCCCTTAATAGCTCATTTTCTTCCTCTGAAATGAAGATAGTAATATCTAGTTCCCTGCCTACTTGACAGGGATGTCACAAGGCTTGGTTAATTTCTGTAAATGTTTGGAGCTCCTCTGAGGTGTGTGTTCTGTAAATAAGAGGTATTAATAGCAGCCGTCAGAACTGAAACAAAAACCAAATTGAGCTGCAGTCATTTTCTGGGAGAGAAACACAAACATCCGTAAAGCATGAAGCCTGTCCGTGGTCTGTCCCATTGACCCCACTTTAAACGGCAGCCTGGGTCTCATATAGGACAGAGCTACCCGCTCAGGCCCTGATCTCAAGTGGAAGAATTCAGGAGACTAGCTGGATTTTCTAACGTTTAATTTCCCAGCTGATTACTATGATTAAGAGCCCATCTGGCACAGCCCATTTGTGAGGTAGGTGTGGACAGCAAAGTGGGAGTCTAGTAAAGGCAGAGATCTCATAGAAAAAGAAAAAGAAGGAAAATGCTCAGTGGTGACAGTCCCATTTTGGAACCCACCACTAAAATGTTTAAATAGGAATGTTGTACTAGCATTAGTGAGGCCAGTGGGCCATACATTGTAAGAAAGACAGTTAGGGAAAGAGGGTTTCTTTCTCTCTCAGGGCTTTTATGTTAGCTCAGTGAGGATTTGGTGATGCCTTTGTCTGCCATGAGTTTAGAAGTGTTGTGAACACACTAAGAAGAAAATCCAGCTCTGTGTTTCAGCAGCAGTGTACCAATATCTCTACTCACAAACTCTAGTAAATTAAGCAGTTCCTGGCGATACACGTGATTACCCCCAGCACATGGGTGGTGGTGATAATTTAGGATGGGGGCGCTGGAGTGCATGCTCTGCTCACCCCTATCCCCCAAAAGGAAGCTCTGAGCAGGAGGTGGAGAAAGCCAAGTGTTGGCTCTCACATCTCCATGGTCCCTTCAGGCCCCTGCGGATCCCAAATCAATCCAGAGGCGAGTTGATCTCATAAGCACTAATAGGACTTACAGATGTGCAGAAATCAAGGTTATGATGCTGAACTGAGCTCCCAGCTGGAATTTCTCATAATTTTTTGTTTCCCAGGGATCCTATGTAAACCTGTTCCAGACAGAGTTTTTATTGTACTTCATTTCGAAGCTCCAACCAAGCCTCCCCTTTGGAGGTCAAGCTTCACAGTCTCCTAGAAAAATTCCTGCCTCAAAGATACAGACTCCCATGTCTTGCAGTTACCATTTCTGCTGAGGAGGCTCCAACTCCACAAGGAAAACTCATCAGTGACCTGATGTTAATCCCTTGCTAGTTTCTCACAGGTCACTGAAAAACATCTGGCAGCCCTGACCCTTCGTGTCCATTTACCAAATATGTTGAAAGTGGGGAGGAACTGGAGGGCCCATTTGTAGTCCTCCATGGTAAGTGACAGAGGGATGGGCTAGATGATGGTCTCGTACTAGGAGTACCTGTGAGCCCTTGCTATTTTGCTTAGTTAAAATAAGTATTGATGACCCCTGTTCAGTGATTGGGCAAATCTCCAGCTTTACAGACCATTATGCTGAATTTCCTAGGGCTGAAACTAGGAAAGTACCCTCTACCTCATCACATAAATGTGAAAATACAGTTGGTTTCCCCACAGATTGGAATCAATACTTAATTGCCCTTTGGAGGGTTCTCATCCTGTCTCTGGGGAAAGTGGATTTCACAGCCCATAATGTGAATTTCAGCAAAGAAATCTAGATCAATAGGAGAGAGTGGCTCCAGTGTGGTCCCCTTAGGCCTGTGTTTCTGAAAATGGACTTTTAATTACTTGGACCACAGATTGAGCTTTATCTCTTTGTAAGGGCAGAAGTCCATTAATGAACCTATAAATTTACAGTGAGACCTCATTTATAATGAAAAGTTCCTTAGGGCCTGATAAGGTGTTTTGGTGCCACTATCTGTGGCTGAGTGCCCTAACTGAAGAGTAAGTCTGCTGGTTTTATGTCCTGTTCAGCCGTAGCTGTCTCCTCTCCTGGCAGGAGGGAGCCCAGCAAAGTCAGTGATGTAGGAAGGAAAGCACCCATATCTCATTACCGTGTCTTCTCCTTGCCCCTGCTTGCTCTCCACCATCACCAGGAACCTTCCAAGCTTCCCAGGAGAATTGGTAATGCAAGTCTGGCCCAGTTGCATTGCCCTAGGAGAGGTCTTTGTTGTAAAATGTTTGCCTCACATAGATCCTAAGGAGAACTAGGCTTAGGATTGCTTGGTTTGGAGTTCCTGGCTGAACAGAAATTTCTTTTTCTTGATTTTCTGGCCTTCAACAGAGGCTCAGTTGTTAGTAGGTTTGCATCTCCCAGTCATTAGGGGATGGGGATGGGAATTCTTTTGCTATTTTTCCTACTTTGCTCCAGAAATTTAGATTGTGCTCTAAGGATAGTATGAATAAAATTTGTAAGACCTATATCATGCAAGATAAAAGCCCAACCTGAACTCCTTCATTATTAGTTAGAATATCCAGAGATGATATAATAATAATAATACTTCTCAAGAATCCAAAAAATTATCATGCAGGGGCTACTGAATATCTCTTCCCCATTGTCATGAGAAAGACAAGAAGTGCTGATACAATAGTGGCTTGGAATCAGTTAGGGATGGCTAATGTTTGGTCTATATTTCATCTACATTCTCCTTGCCCCTTGGCAGTAATAACTTATGCTTATTAATTGATCATAAACTCTTTCCTACTGAGTTCAGACATGGCTTCAGAGTCCTTCACGATTTGTACTCTACGCAGTCCCCTCCAGTCAGCTAGAATTGGAATAAGGTGGCATAAAAAATGGTGGCATCTCAAGTTCTGCACAGTGTAATTGAAATGTCTCAAGAGGGGGTTTGGACTGTATCTCTGGCTTTTTCCAGCCTTTTCTGTTTACAGATGATTTAGATGGGATTCAAGACCTGACTTTCCACTGACCCCACCCATTCTTGTCTACCACCTCAAAAATACCACACCAAAAGAAATGGGAAATATGATACTGCTTTTATGAGCCATCTATGAGGTGATGTCTAGTCCATATTAAATGTCAGAAATAAATTATTTATGTGAGATGAAAATACAGGCATGATTATATTATGGATACTAACCCAACCCAAGTATAGCATTTTAGCTACCTCAAATGCCCCTGAGGGAGAACACCAGTGATCTTGAAATTGTACTTTAGTAACCACATAACTTGCTAGTATATAGAAAACATGTGAACCCTTTACATAGGACACTTTGAAATTGATGTCCACTCTTGGACTCTTGAATTTATCCTCTCTTTGTCCTGTTCCATGAGCACTACCCATGAGCACTACCTCAGGTAAGAGGTACATAGACTTTAGCCAGGGTATCAACAGGCTTAACCATTCTGCAGAATGTTGAGCCTGTGGCTTGTTTTCTGTCACTCATGAGTAGAGTTATAGGAACACAGTTGGATTGGCTTGACTAGAACACACTGCTGGTGACTATTCTCAAGCTTAACTGACCTCTGGCAGCAATCTCCAATGTGATCATCTGGCAATCTCCTCCAATGCTTATTCTTTGGGGTTATCCAAGATGGCAGCTGCTGGAGTCCACATGGCATGGGTTTTCTCCATCTTGGGATACAGGGGATACAAATGGGCCAACTGAAAAATAAGGCAGAATAAGAGAAGGGTACGGTATCTCAAAATTTCTTCAGCCAGCCTCAGGAACTTCTCACTAATTTGGAGAAGGGACTGAAATCTTAATTCTAATGCTGCCATTAAAATATACATGAACTTTGGAAAGATACTTAACTTTCCAGCTCCCTGCCACAATTTGGAGTGATAATACAAACTGGACCTAGTGGATAATTGCTGAATGACGTGTAAAGTATTTTGCAATCTGAAGCATTGGCTTGTTAGAGATGGAGAGGCAAAACATTCTGTTCCTTACCCTGTATACAAGGCATCAGACTGAATTTCAGGATGGGGTAAGGGAAGGTCAGTTTACAAAATATGAAAAAGATGTAGTCTTTGACCCCAAGGCTAGAGGTGAGAGATTTGGATGACAAATCCTTAAGCATGTTTATAAATCTATACATATACATAAATATGTACCCATACCTATGAGGAAAGTAGATACTGTATTACTTTATGCTTTGTGATGTGTCTGGGCAATGTTTTAGTTTGCCAGCCACTGTTAATATGGCTGTTTTTTCATTCTGCATCTCAAAGAATAGGTTTTTTAAAGATTTTCCAATGTGATCTGAGAAACTCTGTTTTTTATCTGAAAGTTATCTGAATTCACTTTTTATGCATCTGATGCAGTGTTCCTTCCAGGCTAGCCTAGCCATGTTGAATCGTTTGTTTACTGAGCTCTTTCCCTATTCCACAAAGTTTTGGCAGGTGGAGCTATAATGAAAGGTGGCTAATGTGTTTTATGTTCTTTGAGGAATTTGAGAAAGCAGTAAGCCCACTTAGAAAAGAAAGCATTATTTTGGCATCTAGAGTGAAAAGAATCCTCCATGGCAGGGCCAGTTGTTGCCTTGATCTTGCAAGTTTGTTCTTCCTTTGGTTGGTACCTGATCATGCAGTATCCTAGCAAATATGACTTCACATTCAGGGTGAAGGAATCCCCCCACTTCTCCAGCAGGCTGGACAAACGGGCAAACAGATGAGTAAGCAGGCTTTCCTGGGGTTTGGGCTATTTATTGCAGCTTCCTGGACAAATGACAAAATGCAGGTGTCACTTTCCTTGCCCCCAGGCCAACCAGGTCAAGGGTAATTGCCCAATCACCTGCTGGGGCAGGCCCACCCTGCTATTCTCCCCCAAGGCTCATTTTTCATTTTGATAGAGTCATGATGGCTTAGTGCCACAAAACATCTGAGGATATGCTTTGTAAGAAAAAGACATAAAGACTCCAATGATCTCCCCTTCCCTAAAATTGTAAGCTCAGTTTCATGGAGCCATTTGTACAGGGCCCTGCAAGCAGGGCTAGTTGCAGGGTGCTTTCTTTCTTTGCAAATGGCAGAAGCAAAATCTCCATCTTGCTAGCTTAAGAGGTGCCTTGCTGCCTGACTTCAATGGAGGCAGCACAGCTTGCTTTAGCCTTGAAGTGTGAAAACGAAATAAAGGTTGGCAAAGGGAGGAGATGGAAGCTGCAGAGCCTTCTTGGAACATGAAGATACATATCCAGTCCTCTGTGCTGAATGCAGAAGTTTCCCATCCCTTTCCCAACCCCTTTTCCCATGGCCACCTCTCTGAGAATTGTGACCGAAACAGCTTGCTGGGTTGGTTGCTCCTCAGTGGAGCTTCACTTTTGTGGGCAAATACTGCAAGCATGCCTAATTTGGGAAGGGACTGAGCAGATGCTCATGCTCCAGCTATCTTGGTGTGTGTCTTTCTAATCTCACCATCACAATGAAGTGGAAACACACACACACACACACACACACACACACACACACACACACACACACACACACACAGACCTAACTTTGGGCCACATAGTTTGCCCTAGCACCCTGAGCAATGATTTGAACTATTTGTTGCCTACCCTCTCTCTGTCCTGGGGAAGATTTTGGACAGTCTAATACAGGAGGCTGAGAAAGGAAAATATTGGCTTCTACTGTACAAACATCTCTGTCCTGAAAGAAAATGTTAATTTTCCCCTAAATCAAATGTTGACACATATCAACTGCTGCTGACGATGTGTCACTATGGGAGAGATTCTCTGCTCCAGAGAATGGATATTGGGCTGGAGCCTCTCTACCTAAATGCCAGCTGGTTGAGAATCGAAACAGGTTTGGTTTAGAGGATTTTATGAATAGTCCCCAGTTTGTTTTCAAAAAATGGATCTCTCTGGGATGCCCTCCTGAGCAGGGGAGCAGGGTACTTTGTAGAATGCACTGTTTCCTGCTGAAGTCTGGACCCCTTCACTGTCATCTGCAGTGGTTCAGGGGCTGCTTACATCTGCCAGGGGACATGGGATTTTAATTGGAGATGTGGGAGGGGGAAAAGGCTAGGGGAATGGAGAAAGGATGGACTTCACCGGCACAGGGAAATTACCAGTGCTAGCTGCCTTATCTACCCCTTTCCCCACTGCCCGCCCCCCCAACCGTCAGTCTAAATATTCTTTTCTCAACACCTTTATTTCTAAAAATTCAAATTGATTCCCCCACCCTCTCTCCACAACTAGACACACACACACATACACACACACAGACCCTTTTAACTTGTTAAGTTTGAAAGATGATGATATATACAACCAGTGTGCTTTGCCAGCCTGCACAGTTAAGGCCAAGATTGATGCAGAAGGCTGGTGCGACGTTTGCCGCAAAGCAGCGTGATCAGAATACAAGATGGAACATAGGGGGAAAGGCCAAGAAATATGTCTGTGCTTGGAGTTTACACAAGTCTCCTTAGCAACTTGTCTGAATTTATTTTCCCCTTAATGCATGTGGGTTTCTTCCAAACCCTGCGTGAAATGGGAGCTGGGTTTCTTACCAGCCCCCTCTTTCTCCTCTGCTGGGGCAAAATTCATTGTTTCAGTTGGTTAGCCTGGCTCCTCCTCTGCCTTCGCTGCTTGCCAGCTCCTTGCCCACCCCACCCCCCATCTAGGTAGCTCTGCTCCTTTGCATTGAGACAATGTGGACTGCTGGTCGTTTTCCAGAAATCCGCATCTCCGTGGGGGAATGATCGAGCCTGTTTCTGATGGCCACAGCTGTGCGGTTTTCGGCTGCAGCCTGGCTGCACCCCGTGCAGGCTCCTCTGGGTGACATATGCACAAATGTGCGTGTTTATGTACCAGGGTGTTGGAGAACAGGAGAGAGGCAGCAGAGCTCCCTTCTTCTCTCCTAGTTCTTTTCTTCTTCCATCTTTTTCTCCCTTTCTCTCTCATATCAACCTGCTGCCCCCCCCCGCCCCAGGAAATGCCCTGTGATTATAATTAAAAGATGAATATAAAACCATTAGAAAAGAAAGTCTGCCATTTCAGGATTTGGTATATTGGATTATGTGTGGCTGGGCTTGCTCCAGGGAGACAAGCATGAGCACTGCAGTGGTTTCTCCTAAAATTGCTTTACCTTGAAATAGCTCCAGGGGAGTCGAGTTGCTGCCTCATTGGAGCTGATGTTGAAATAAATCTTAATATTTGCTCTTTCTTGCCCCCTCCCCTGTTAAAGTCCGGAGAAAAGAGAAAAGAAAAGAAAGGAAAACAAAACATAGCCAAAAGATGTTAAGGTTTGATTTTGGCTCTTTTACAAACAGATGTTGCTTGTCATTCTGTTGCTTTTAAGCAGGCACCAGATTGGACTAAGCAGCAGTTGTGTGTGTGTGTGTGTGTGTGTGTGTGTGTGACAGAGAGAGAGATGGGGAGGAGAGTTGAGTGGATGGAGGGCTGGAAAGCAAAAACCGATAAGATTTAGGGAAAATGTGATAGCAAGAAGTAGCTAATACAGATTAGTACCTTTTTCTTCTCTGCAAACATCAATTTGGTGGAGGACACATGAAATTGTATTCCATTTGGTTGTCGGTTGTTCCAAACAAAGAGGCAAATGTTGAGACACAGAGAGCCCTAGGTGAGAAAAGCTGACTGCTCAGGTGGGGAGATGCATAGAAAGAGTTTTGTGGCGGTGCAGAGATGCCCTCTAAATGAATCTTAGCCAGGGAATGCGGCAAAAGTCTTTCTGTTTAGTTGAACCTATTTTCTTGGGGATTGATGGTTCTTTTTGTAAATATCATTGTGGATGTCCCAGGCTTCTTTGTATCCTTTTCACAAAAAGAATCCATTGCTACACTGTCAGTTCTAAAGAAGCACTGATTCTTAACATATTGTCTATCTCTTTTCTTGCAAGATCCAAGAGATTGAATCCCCCTCCTTCCTAAATCACGCTGCCACCCCATTTATTTCCTCACTTTCTAATCAAATTGTGGTGTGCTTTCTCAAGACCAAGAAGTAGCTTTGAATGGAAAGTGTTAAAATTGACTGGCAGATAGGAAGCATTTGTGCAGCATGTAGTTCATTTATGTTAAAGAAATGACCGACATCTGATTTTTGCAATATTGTATCTCATCCTTCCATTTCCAAATCAGGGTCTCATTTTTTTGTTTGTTTCAATTCTTTTTAAAAGCCTTCCTTGATTTATGAACAATGTAGCTAGAAAGAAAGCTGTCATCATTGTTTGCATTTTAAAAAGGAAACAAAAAAATTGTCCTCCTGAGCAAACTTACTCCTTTCAAAAGTGAAAGTAGTTTTCCTTAGCCAGCTGCACAAAACAACTTGTTACTGGCAAAGTCTCTTTCTCTTTTGTTTCATCTGGTGTGTCAAAAACAAATTTGCCTCCAATTCCTCGCTTTTAAATAGTTGATCTATGTCATAATGCTTTTGTAACTGAACATTAAATGGGGGTAAGATCGTTTTTAAATTGCCACAAAGTAAAACACCCACTACCCAAATAATCTGAGAGCATCTTTTGCTTCAGTCCAATCTATTTTATTCTATCATTCCGGTTTTCACGTCTCTGTTCTTTAGTTGAGCTACACATACTTTCATTTTATGTTTTACATAAAATATTTATTTTTTTTTAAATGTGGAAGGGGGTGGTAGGAAGATTATAAATATTAATTTCTAATTTTCCCTTTCTAATTTTCCCTTTCTTGAAAGTAACCTGAAAGCCATGGCATGGCTTTGCCAGTCTCTTCCCTTCCTCACCCACTTCTGGTCAGTTTTTCCTGGGTAGCGAAAAATTAATTCAATAACAAGTTAGCTGGCTTTGGTGCCTGAAGCCTCGGATTCCGTGCTGGATAGATGCTCCCATGTTGTGGTCTGGTATCCTTGTGGCAGTATCACTGGTGGATAAAGTGTGATGTGATGCCTGGCACCAATGACTCACTCTTGGGGAGCAGCAATTGCGGGATGTTCCTCTTTTATTTAGGTGATTGGCTCTTTCAGCCAAAAAAGGAAAAGAAAAGAAAAGAAAAGAAAAGAAAAGGGCTGCAGAGGTGGGAGAAAAGACTTGAGGAAAACTGCAAAGATGTGGAGAGACCAAAGACAAGCTGTCTCCTCTGCTTCATGATGTCGTGGTGAATATCAAAGGGTGGATTTGCGTTTCCTTCCTCCCTCCCTTCCTTCCTTCTTTCTTCCTTCCCTCTTTTATTTCATCTTTCCTTCCTTCCTCCCTTCCTTCCTTTTCTTTCATTTTTGAAAAGTTTTCCATTGAATTTCCCCATGCCTTCAGGACAAAGGAGGTCCGTGGAGTTCCATACAGAGGTACATTTTTAAAATGAAGGGACGCAGGGGATAGGGGACAGGAAATCTTTCTCTTGGTGTCGTTCTGCTGACAGCACCATAGATTTGGTGTTCAAATCCACAGCCAGGCAGAACTCAAATAAATGTTTCCCCTCTGCAAGCAGCTGCAGAGTGAGTTCGCCTTACATTAGTCAAGGAACAATGAAGGAAAGGCAAACCCCGCGTCTAAACCGTGGCCAATGAAAGAACGTTGGAATGGAAGCCAGGAATCCTGCTGTGAGAGAGGGAGGATAGACTCATGAATCCACTGCAATCAGATATTTTGCTGCTTTTTAACAGCCTCATCAGCAGAGAGAAATAATGACTCCCGAATCATTTCAGTCAAAAAGTTAAAATGGTGTCTCGATGATGCTACATCATGCCAGGTAATCACTGCCCAGTTTGATTATAGCTTAACCAGTCTTAATTATGTAAATATTAGTAGCCTATCTGTTAATCTTCTTTAGTAAGTGAGCAGTTTGGTATAAAACAGTGGATTTGGGGGGTATACCAAGACTTCACTTTCCTATTTGATTGTTTCCTTGGGAAAAGCAGCTCTCCAGGTCCACAGGTAGCCAGGGAAATTCAAGGAAAAATAGGAAAGTTACTATCTGCAGAACTTTCATATTATGTGTAGTTCTGGAAATGAAGTAAACATAATGCTTCTGAATGTTTTTCTAGAAATACTTTTGGTTTGGTTTTTGGCATTCCTTTTTATTCTTGTTCTGGCATTACTTCAATTTAGCTTTACAAAAGATTGGATGGCAAAAAGAAACCAGCCAACAAACAAAGCAAAGAATCTCAATCCATTAAAAAATATTTTAAATGTCTTATTTTCCAGACATGGGTGAATGTTTTGAAGATATTGGCCTAGCAAGATGGCAGCAGGTTTAAAAAATAGGATTCATAAGAAGTTACTTTTTTCAGGTAACGGCATATTCCTATAATTTCCTCAGACCTTTCATTTGCTCAAGTTTTGCAAATTTTCAGGACATGCTTGAATAACTTAATTATGAAGAATAAGTGCATTTAAGCCTAATTTTTCAACTTAGCAATCAGTTATATAGGATTTGTAGCCAATTTGTAGAACAGCCATGTTATTCGATTCAGTGGAGTTTGGAACATTTTTGAAAGTTATTAGTTAACAGTGCTTGCTTCTTTTGACAATTATTTAGGCACAACTTATTTGAATTCATCAGGCACTATCCTTAAATTCTGTGGCTATCATGGTTATCTGAATTCAAAAATGCAATTATTAGAGCATTGTCTCTGAAAAGCCAAGTGATTTGAATTCCTGGAAGACAGGATGTATATAAATTACATCACAACAATATGGTTTTAATTTTAGTCCTAGATTGACAATACTATGTGGCTTTTTGGGGGGAACTAGAACTTGAGCTTTGCTATTGTGATATAGGCAGTTTCCTTTTAGTGTTACTGAAGAATTTTGTGCCATCTAAAATGTTTAATGACATAAATGATACATTATTATTTGTTATCTTACCCTGCTTTTGCCATCGTGTAGGTATTGGCCCATGTTTTCCACCTTAACTAGCAGTCTTACTATCTAAGATCCATTGCTAACAAACATATTGCATTACATTGTTTTAATAAATGTGATAACAAAAAATTAGTTTTTAATCACCTTGGAACCCTAGACTTATTTCCTCCCATTTTAATAAAAATTCCTACTTGATGAGTGTCCCAGCAACACTCATGGCATCCAGAGTGCCCGTCTTCAAATACCTCTGGCCCAATACCTTTATCAGAGAGATCAAAGGAAAACAAGGGCTTCAGGGCTTATTAAAAAATATAGTATTTTAGAAAAGAGCTAAACATGTTTAAACAAAAGAAATAAAGTTCATTTCAAGGTGACTGGTTTGGCTCCTACTTACTTCCACTCATTATTGTTCTTTCTTGGGATCTAAAAGCTAAGCCAAAGAATTACAACTAAATTCTCCATCTCCAAGCAATCATACCCACAGCTTACTGGTGATGAAATAGACAATGAGGTACCTATAAGTGGTCACACATCAGTCCCTATTTATCTTACTTTTGGTTTTCTTTGTTCTTGCTTTTGCCTTTTAGGTTGCATATATAAGGGCCTGCTCTGTTTTCTAGATAATTCCCAAGTTAAGCTAGATCGATTGCATTATTAGTAGAGTCTCAGTTCATCTCTTAGAATCTTGGGAAAGGAGTGGATGTCCACAGGTCAAGGCAAAGAAGCTAATTTTTTGGAAAACCAGGATCCGTAACCACTGCTAACAGAGTTGAAAAGGTCTCTTGGTAGGTCCTGCAGAATGATGGAGGCATATGTTGTTTCAACGTGCAGGGAAAAGGATTACTTACTTCTCCATCATGTGTCATTGAAGTATTTATGATTAAGACCGTCTTCAGATAAAATTCTCAAAAGGAACCATGTAAACCGTTCTTACATATTTGCAGGAAGGACGTTACATCAACCAATGAAATCCTTTTATAACATACCCTTGAAAATGGATTTATCCCCACTATCTGGTTCAAATTCCATAAAACATGCCTGAATTTAATCAGTATTGTTATTTGAACCAATAATGGGGGTGAGAAGGTTGGTAACAAAAACACAAACCTTTCCTGAAGGTGAGCCTTCCAATTTAATGTAGTTGGAAGCCTCTTCTAGAGAGTTTTCAGAAAATACTCTTACAAATCTAATGGTGCTGCTCGCTAGTTTATTCCAGTTATCTTCCACTTCTGCCAGAACACAAATAGAAAGGGAAAATGTCACCAACCTTTTCCATGTAATTACAGGTATTTAAAAGAATTAACTTGAATTTGGGCTCTCATGTTTTCTCTCTGTCTCTCTCCTACTGCCTACAATTTAAATAATTTTCTGCATTCTGCTGATGTGCCATGTTGATATTACTTTGCCCAGATTATACATTAAGCACTGAATAAATGACCCTTCCATAACATTCAAGAGTGAAATAATGATTTGTACTGTGAGCCCTCTGTATGTGTGCAGTAGATGAAAATAAGGGAGGTATGTGGGAGAGAACATAGGAGATGTTGCTTAACTTTTGCCCTCCAGAGAAAAGCAGGATGAAGTCTTGTTCAATTTCTGGCATGAAACAATAGAAGTGCAGAATCTTTTTTGGACTAATGGCTTTAACATTTTATTTTCAGATGTATCAAACCCCCAAATGAGAGAAGATGCTGAGGCCTGTTGCCACAAACCCGTAGATCCGAACTTGTGGTGACAGTCCACACAAGCTCGTGTCTATAGGTATGTGTCTGTTAGGCAATCACGCAAACCACGGGCTTTGCCTGTCTGCCACTCCGTGTTCACTCCAATGCTTTTCTTCTCCCTCTCCTCCCCTTAGTTTCCCTTATGAATGTAGACATGGAAAGAAGGGCTGGGGTGGAGGAAGGAGATCTTTTGTTCCGAGATGCTTGAGGCCCCTCCATGGTTCACTGACAGGCTTGCCTTCCATGTCTTATCTCATAACCTGGTCTCACCTGTCAAATTGAGGGATGGGACTTGCAGGTGATTCAAGCAACTCACTGTTGAGTGATGAGTAAGCAGGTACATTACCAAGGATTTGTTTTGTTTTCTGTCAGCTCGATGAATTGTTTTCAAAGTTATGAAGATATTTTATTTTATTATTTTATTTTATTTTATTTTATTTCATTTTAGTTTATTTTTTTGGAAAGTGGCAGAGACTTGTTTATAAGACGAATAATATTACCCTGGTTTTGGTTCTCCCTTGGAGCAATTCTTTCTCACATGTTGTTCTCCAAGTGCAGTCAAATCAGTCCTTATCTTCATAAACAAGATTATTGAGGGAATGGATGTGTGTAACTATTTATACTTCTGCAAACACCCAGTACTGTAAGTAGAAGGCATTTATATATAAAACAAATTGCCTGTGTAGGTCCAACTCTCTGAAGAGCTGTTTTATAAGTCTTCATCATGTTTAAAAGGCTGGAATGAAAATAATTTTATCCCCTTGCCTCTTAAATGTCACCATTGTGCCAGGATTAGAAAGCCAAACTGACTGCAGATCAAAGCAAAACCAGCTATATTTGTCTCATTCCAACAATGTGAGCTGAAGAGTCTGTAAACAGAACCCAGGGTGAAAAGTTGATCAGATTGGATGACTCTTAAATTTTTGCATTCCCTTTTGGGTCAAACATAGTGCCTAGAATTCCTGTAAGATTTCTTTCTGCAGATCTTCTAACAAAAAAAGTAAACATGAAGTAGTTTTTGGGTTAAAATCAGAAAGAAAAAAATGAATTTCAAATGCATACATTTTACTTCATGAAATGCTTTCTCCTCTTACTAGCCACCCTGTTTAGGAATAACTAGAACTTTGTCTTCTACCAAGTTCGTAAACATGAAATTTTGCATACCTGAATTAGGAAGGCCCAGATATAGATCACATATGTTCTAAGGGTAGAATATAGAACTCTGTAAATGCTAGGCACAGAGGATATTGTTTACATGCATTTCCTCAGAGCTTGCTCTGCTTAGTGTTGAGGAGGATTGTCTGTAGATCTTAACTTCCAGTTGGCAGAGAAATTATGGCTTTGTTATGGAATGGTGAATGCTAGATCCAGAAGAGTGTATGTGTGTCATATATAATTGTTTGCCCAAGGCCTTTATCCACCCAATAAGCAAACTATCTATTTGGTTGGTTTTATATGCCTCTTTGATGTGGTTGAGTTAGAATGGATAACCTGCCAGCAAATTAAACCTGTACCTCCATGGATAAACACTTAGGTTTTACAGGGGCAAAATCCCATCTTTACTCATCATCCCTTTAACCTACAGTTAAATGTGCTACCAGTGGGACCAACAGAGTTTGTCCTGGATCGATGGGACTCTGAGCTCCTAATGTTCTCTATAGGTGCAATACCAGAACTGTAGGATGGCCGGTGGGTTTCTCTGCCAGATTGCTCTTCTTAAGGGGGCTTTTAAAACCCATTACCCTAAGAAGATTCTGCAGAACATTTGACCCTTTCAAAGTTTCTAAAAGGCCTAAGACATTATTATTTGGTTCATCTGGTTAGAAAATATTCTAGTGGAAAGCCCAAAGCCTCTGGACATTGGCCACAAGAAACAGGATATTAAATATTTTACATGATGAAATTCAGTATTTTTCCCTTCTTCCATGTTCAAGAATGAGTGGTTCTGTAAATAATAATTATTCCTTTGGGGCTCCCTCAGAATGGACCACATATCCTACAGGAAGCATGCAGAAAGTAGAATAATTTCAGGGTATTCCCCAGAAAGGTTCTAAAAATATATTTCAGTAGTCATTATTGCAGGGAGATATCGAGAAAATAGTTACAAACCAAGCTAGTTTTATTAAAATTCTCAGATCATCACTATCAGAATAGATGCGTTAAGATGTAATGCTAGGAGAGAGTTTATGTTTTGTTTTGTTTTTTAACAGAAAAAAACAATTCTTATTCCAAGAGCTGCATTTGATAAAGTTGCTCATGTTCATCACAAGAGTTTGTGGGAGTGGTTGTGCTGATATTTAGCTTTGAAAGTATTTCCAATGTATATTGTAATATTAATAAATGGATTTGTCTACATGGGAAGAAAATGGTATGTTGGTGGTAGAATTAACTTTGAATTTTAAATTATGATGTGTTATTTTTCAACATGCTTACCAATCATTCCTCAATATTTGTTAGCTCTATGGATCCTCTTCTATAGGAGGTTAAATATACTGGTATTTAACCTCATCAAGTGTCACCTAGCCTCTCCAATTAAGATTTACAAAGCCTCATTATGTCCAAATAGCTCTGAAATTTTACAGAGAAGTGAATGCGAATGACTCTTCAAAGATCTTCAAAAATCTTATTAGCACCTAACTTGGTGATTAATAAAGTGTGAGTTGGAGTAAAACTGCTTTTTATTTTGGTGTAGACATAAGGCTAGAAAAAAATTATAGGATTCATTCACTCACTCATTCATTCAATACCTTTGTGTCCAGCACCTTATTATAGGACAAAGATATGACTCTGACTTCCAAAAAAAAAAAAAAAAAAAAAAAGCAAATGATTATCTGGTTGGGAGCCCCTTTGCAGGATTGCATGTCAGCCATACAGACATGTTTTGAATCAGATGTTTTAATCATAACGTTTATTCAGCTTCCAAATACCTAGTCAAGTACAGAATACATTTACTAATGGGAGTCCCTACTTTCCTCTAAACCCAGACACTGGTAGTTTTTGTTTGTGGTCCGTCCTCCACTTAATTTTTGGTCTTAGTAGCATTTAAGCCTCAATGTTCCACAGATTGAGATTCTGTTTACATGTATTCAAAGTACCTTTGGAATATATTTTTTAAAAAAACAGTACAATATATTCTCCATACCTAAAGGTATCCACCTGCTCTTCTCCTATAAATGCTGCTTATTTTACTTCTTTAATTATTCTTTTCAATAAGATTTTTATGACATCATTCCATATCATAATTGCATGTTGTTATTACATGCCTACAAATATTTACACTAATTATGTAATGAGCCTTAATTGCACTAATACATGATAATGGGGTAAAATCAGTGTAAATAAACAAGGAAATTCATGCAACCAAAAGAGCAGGGTATTGAAAACCATGAATATTCTAAGAGCAACATCTTTTTGTCTTTGACCCCCAGAATAAGAATATACTTGGAGAAAGATGAATTTTTCCATTTCCAGATACTGAAAAGAGTTATAAGCTGTATGTCTAAGGCTAAATACCAATATTTTGCACAACAAAGCTGTTCCACTTTTTTGTTACATCTTCTTTTGCTAACTGTAACCTGCTCCTCCCCTGCATTGATTCTCATTTATAAGAATGATAATTATCCTAATTGTGTTTACTAAATCAGGCAAATGTCTAATGCAATGGAAATGAAAGAAACTCAAATGAAAAAGAAAAAAGAAAAGAATTGTATTTCCTCTTAGTATCCCAATGAATATTGTCTTGTACATAAGTTGCCTCTTGAATTTCCATAAGATCCAGGATTTAAGGTATACTTGCTAGATCATATTCAGCCATTCTATGACTTTTCCCCATCTGAAATCCTGATAGCAAATCTACCTTACTATGACTGAAGTCACAATATAAGGGGAAGAACAGGGGACCTGACATAAAAATAAAACCATCTGGCCCTTAACTTTCAATTCATTTATGCTCCCATTTATCCATCCACTCATCCATGCATTCTTGTTTTTATTCAAAACAGCATTTTTAAGTCTCTATCAAATGTGTGGTATTAGGCATGCAGGAGGTACTTGATATGCAAAGGAGAATAATGCTGTCTCTATCTTCAAATAGCTCATATAGCCTAGTGAAGGAGTCAGATAGTAGATACATTGGAAAAGTATATGAAAATGTGAAATAATCAGAGGAAGAATTCTTTGAACTGTGGCTTGAAGGATGAACAGGAATTTGCTTGTTAAAACTACCCTCACAGTCTCTTCCCAAACCAGATGGCATTGATCCAACAAAGGCAACCAACTTAAAAATCATCGCCACCCCATAAAAGCTGCATGAGGGAATATAGCGTTGGAAGACTTGGAAAAAATATACCTTCCCCAGGCTAGTGGAATAGCATGAAGAAACACCAGCTCTACAGCATTTGGATCTGTCATTTGAACACAATGGGCACCATAGAAATATCACTCTTAGTGTGCTTAGACCCTATTGCAATCTCTGTATGCCTTGGTCAAGCTCTTTTATGGCACAGCCTTTATTTACCATGCAAAACCAGAGTCGATCTAAGCAATGAGAAAGAGAGCTGGCCATAGAAAAACCACAAGGCAGTCCTCATGGCAAAACACAAACCTGACCAAACACGAGTTCACATGTAGATGGAAGTAACCAAGCTTCTGAGAATCTCTCTCCTGTTCCAGCATCTAACAAGGACTGAAGATAAAGGAAAGACCCAGTTTAAAAAATGAAAACGCAAATAGGGAAATTTCCCACATTTCCTTCATAAAGAAAACACAGTCACATTTTTGTAGGTTACTAAATAAACTGTCAAATCTGAAATGCTGCATACGTATGTGAATTATGTAATATACATATATGATAACTACTCAGGTGACTGTTCAGCATTGTTTGTCTCAACTTTGCTCAGAACCCGTTTCACTGTGTTCTGGCTTAAGAACCTTTCCTTTGTTTATTGACCCTCTAGAGATTCCAGTTTTTCCCTTTCACAAGGGAAACAATTTTTTTCTTAATCCCTTTTCAGTTGCCCAAGTTTAAATATTAGTCTACTTTTGAATTCCTTCAGTGGATACCAAGGGACATTAGATTGATCAGAACAACTGCCATTATATAACATTACTATAATTTTCAGGCACAAATCTTTTCAGGAAGATGAAGTCCCAAGTATTTACTCCCTTAATGTCTGCATAGTAATCGCAAGCAATGGTTCTTGTTTTATTTTCTCTTCTGTCAGGATCTTTGATGTGTTGCCTTTTATGAATGGCCCAAATAGATAACACCATGAAGAACTATTGTGAGACTAACTTGTCATTTTGTTGCTTAAGAAATGGTAGCTTTCCAGCCATTGTGACTGCATGCTCCCAGGTTGAGGTAGTAGGTTGTATAGTTTAGAATTACATCAAGGGAGATAACTGTACAGCCTCCTAGCTTTCCTTGGGTCTTGCACAAAGCAACATGGAGAAAACGATCATGATTCCTCCGGGCCTTTTTTGCCTAGGAAAGCCTATGAAAGGTAAGATTGGGTATAGTTATTTTACTGGTATTTTAGAATTCAGGTTTCATTTAATTCTTATCCCCAGGCTGTATTTTCATGTTGTTTTCCTTGGGTTGGATTTTGGATTACCAGAACCATGATTCTTTGGGGGATTCAGTATATCAGTTACCCATTGTCACAATAATGCTGCATAATCAACAACCACAAAACCCGAGTGGTGTACAACAACAAAAATATCTTCAGCTCATGAATGTGCAGATCAGTGGTTTTGACTGGGCAGTTTTCTGGTCTTGGCTGGACTCATTCATTCTGGCTGTCAGCTGTAGGATGGGGTTGTAGGATGATTGGGTCAATGCAGTTCTGTTCCATGTGTCACATCCTCCTAGTCCACTTTCATGGAGAAGGCAAAGGAGAAGGGGCAAGGACAAGCCCAACGGCTCAAGCATCTTGCAAGCCTCTACCTGCTTTATGTTTGCTAATATCTCATTGACCAAAGCAAGTCACCCGGCCAACCCTGGAGTCAGAGAAGTAGGGCACTACAAAGTTTCCTGGCAAAAGGCATGAATCCAGGAAGACATGACACTTTCTTGGATTTCATAAAATTGAAAGAAATTGTATACTCTCCGTCCTAAGAAGCTCCCAAGATCAAGAACCATATTTCCAAATCCAGGGTTTGGATTTGAGGCTTTTGGTCTTTGGGTGCTTTTTTACATACCAGTTAATTAGATATGCTCCAACTGACTTACGTGAAAAAACACCAAGGGGCTGGAATGGTAATAATTTGGGGATTGGTTACATCAGGATAGAAGCTTGGCCATTTCAAGGTGCTAACCAATGTCATGAATAATGTGCATTTTGCCTGTCTTAGACTAGACTCACACAAACAACACAGAGCATATATATATCAGCAGCAAAAACTAGTACTGGAATTCTAGTTTGTCTCCAAATCCAGAACCCTTTTCCATAGAAAATGCAGACAGTTAGAGATATTTAATGAGGATATTTAATCTATTTTGTTAATTTCTGGCAGCTTAATATACAATATACACAAAAGAATAATTTAGTACCCATGGCTCTGTCTCTCTAAGCTACCTTAAAGAAAAGATGACATCCCAGTGCCACTATTTTGATTCCGTGCTCAAATACTTGCATGATGAATCATAGTGATTGTCACATTACTGTGAGGTCAAGGTTAACTAGCCCCAGTGTGATGATGAAGCAGAGCTGGCTAGAGGTTAAATGTTTTACTTTTATGCAACCCTGAATCTTTGCAGCAGAACTGGGAGCAAGACTCAAAGGCTCCTGTACAGTATTATTTTTTAGCTTATTCATTTGTCCTTTAGAAGGGCCTTGCCTATGGCCTTGCCCTAGAAGTCACTATCGTTACTTTGGCACGTTTGTTTTGAATTTGGCATGAAACACACTTATCACCTGTGTCTGCATTGGATAAGAGTTTGTGTATTAAACATCTGGAGCCACTTGACATACAAGGACCTACTTAGTACTGTTTAGACATTTATAAAGTTTTTTTTTTTAATCATGTTATCTTTCTGTACAAAACAATAAGACTCTTCTTTTCTGTGGCGTAAACTTGGGTGGGTTCACACATCTATGATTCCCAGGGGCAAAGTAGTGTTTGGAATGTCCTGCTTCTGCAGACAAAGTAACTTTAATATGATTGAGATTCTACTGCCTGTGGTAATGAGGTTGTAGCTTCCAGAGTTTAGATAATACTACATTTGCTTTCAGAATGCCTGTGGCATCTAGGTGGTGACCTTGTTGTGTTTTTCAGCCAATAGTCGGCGTTTAAGACAGGCTTTGGGAAATACAAGGAACATAAAGTGTGTTGGAGACCTCTACGGCAACATCTTAGTGTCAATTTCAGCTAGTAACAGTTGGGGGTGGGTGGGAAGTATTTCTTTGAAATGATTCATTTCTTGTTTCCATGTTTGGTAAGTGTTTTAGTTTCCCAGCTGCTGAAAGAAACACCATTCAATGTATTTGCTTAATTGAACAGTGGGAATTTATTGGCTCACAGTTGTGAGTCTAGAAGTCCAAAATCGAGGTGTAAGGCAATGCTTTCTTCCCGAAGACGGTGGCGTTCTGGGGCTGGCTGCTGGTGATCGTTGGTCCTTGGCTTTTCTGTCATCTGGCAATGTACATGGTGGCCTCTTGTGGCTTCTCTCTCCGTCTGACTTTCATTCTGCCCGTAAAGGTCTCCAGTGATGCAGAGTAAAGCCCAATCTGATTCAGTGTTACTGAAGTAACATCTTGAAGAGATCTTGTTTACAATGTGTTCATATCCACTAGAATGCTGACCAAGAGCAGAAGCATGTCCAAACTGGGGTGAACAATTCAATCCACCACAGTGAGGATGTTTCTGTTTCCTCAGAGGAATGCATCACTGAATTTTATAGAACTGCCAGTCATTCTTAGCCCCAGAAATCCCCAATCCACCATTCAAACAAATGATCATAGTATCTTCTGGGAATTAACATTAGGATTTTTTTTTTTTTTTAAGAGTTGCAATAGGCTAGCATTTTAAATGTCATCAAGAAATTGTGAAACCTATACTAGCAGTGCAAATGTTACATTATTCAGAAATCTGGTAATTTAATCCAGCTATTTTCTAATCTGTTGACAAGCTTCAAAACATAGACATGTTGCTGGCAGTTTGACCTCTTTAATCAAGCAAGGAATGTTTTTCAGAGTCAATTTAAGGAGACTCTGGCCAGCCAGAATAGTGAGTTTATTAACTCTTTTGAAGACAGGTAATCTGTGCTTTATTTGCAGACATCAGATTCGTTTATCCTTGGTTTATTAGTAGAGTTATTCAAGCAATCAGTCCCCTTATAGTGGATAAACATGAGCTTCCAAAAACATTCTTGTAAGGAATGATATCAACCCTAAGCTTCTTAAAGTTGGCTTTGACTCACTATCTTCTCTGAGCTTTCTGAAGAACAGGGAGAAATGAATGACACACGTTTCTCTTAATTCAACTAGTATCTATTTCTAAATAGTGTAAGCTCTGACTGCAAATAGAATAACACTCTATTTCTCATTACTATTCTTGTCCTGGTGTGCGATTTCCCCTTCATCTCTTGCTCTCCCTGTTTTAACTCCACCAGAAAACATGTTTTTCTATTCTGAATGAGACCTGTTGCTAGTGGTTTATAATAGCCTTTTTCTCTAACAATGGCACTTCAAAATTCCATTGAAAGCTTCCTTTAAATCAGTATGTCTCAAACTTTATGCTAATATGAATCACCTGGGATCTTTTTAAAATGCAGATTCTGAGTAAGTCAGTCTGGGATTCTAAATCCCAGGATATCCAGGTACTTAGGCTAAGAGTAAGAAATTTCAGATACCTTCTCATCATTAGACGAATACGTCAAGTTCCCCCCTTTAATTGTAGTCACAAAGGTTATCATTTTTATGTATCTTAATTCCTTTCATTAATACAGATTCCTCAGATGCAGCACTATGAAAGTTTTCTTTAGAAATAGAGACATTGTGACACTGGATATGAGCATAAAGATCTTCATATTATAATGAACATTCTTTCAACAGAAGATTAGCACATGTAAAGGGAATTCAGCTGGATGATGGGTTCTGGTATCCAGCCCAGTTCTGCTGTACCGAAATCATTGAAACTTTCTGAACCTCAGGGTCTAAATATATAAAGACATAGGAAAGAACTGGATAATTTCTGAAGGACTTTAATATCAAACATTCTGTGGTTCTGGGACCATCACTTAGGACTCTTAGATTGACGAGACTAGAATCTTACTTATTAGCATCCATATCCTCCCATCTTAAAATATGGGAGTAGATATTCCCAAGTCTACCTTTTTATGGCCAAAGGGGCATGAGCATGGTAGGAAAGAGTTGAATGCAATGATTACCACATCAAGCTGCTAATATTAAGGCCACATTAAGGCAATGGAAAAAGTAGCCTAAGAAAACAGTAAATGTTAATCCCTTCTTCCTTCCATGGTTTGCACAACACTAATGCAATAGTGTACTAAAGAAAAGTAAGTTAGTTTCTGCCAAGTGAGTATCTATGAACAGGAGATGTTAAAGCACTGAATTAAACTGTACAGTTTAATCTCAGTGGTGAACAGGACAGGGGTATGTGAAATTCACCACCCCCTTCCCTGGTTCCTGTTTGTGCTCTTTCTGGACAAAAATTATGTGCTTCATGCTCCACTGCCAACTGCTGTCTGGGACACATGAGAGTTTCTGTGGCCCTTCTCAACCCTTTTACATCAGTCACAGAACTCCCACTGTTCTGTGCTAATGCAAAATGCAATAACGTTTAGCATCAGGACATCTCTGAGTCAAGAGGTTAACGGAAAACACATCTCCCATTGTGTTCCTGCAGCTCTGATACTGTTAATGGCGAAAACACCATGGAGACAAATAGATCTCTCTTTATTCAGGAAGCTTTGAGTGAAGAGAAAATATATATGACATCTTTACAACATGAGAGCCTTCTCTATGCGGTGCATTAAGGAGGATGGAGGAGGGGAGAAGTTCACGAACATCGTGTTTGATATGGCTTGAGCTGTGTCTAGAGGGAGTATTCTGTCTCCTGCCATTTTTTTTTTTTTCTCTTGCTTTAATGAATAGTTCCAATTCTGGTTGGGGAGATTTAACCTTTCAAGGTACAAATCCAGGGGAAGAGAATTCTTTGAATGAGCATAGTAGAAGCCTTCTCACGGGTGTTTTCTAAAATCTGACCAGGAGAGATATAGGATGACATTGCTGCCTCTTTCTTCTTTATCCTACTTTCATGCATCTTGGCTTTCTCTGTTGTGTGCCTCAGCTCTAGGAAATTTGTATCAACATATTTGTGAAACGGAACTAAGGAAGAGAAACCAAGAAATTGTAAGTATGCTGAGATTTCTACTTGAAAATTACCTGAAAGTAGGCTGTATATTTGGTGTAACATATAAAATGACGTCCAAACATATTTTTGTGTTCTGATTGTTCTTTCATTTGAGAGTGGCACTCACAGAAATCTTAGCCAAGATTTCTGATAGGGCTTTAAAATGAAATTTGTTTTATTGTTAACGAATGGTGAGCAGAAGCTAAAATTAGGATGTCCCATGACTTCAGGACCTAAAGACTTTCTATTCTGAGGTGAGCAATTTTGGATCAGGAATCCATTTTGAGGATTATCTGCACAGTTTAGATCCACCAAATACGTATACACTCTTCCATGTTTGATAGTCTCAGGACAGTTGTGGAGCATTTCTTGAATACTGCTCAGCCCAGATGGATATACTGGTTTTGCTGGGGAGGACTAGGGGCGCACCTTCAGTTTTTACATTGAACTGGAAACTCATGGACGAGTTTCTGAATCAGGCGGATGTGCTGCAACACCAGGGCTCTAATTGTTGATTCTGTTGCATCAGAAG
Organism: Choloepus didactylus; assembly: GCF_015220235.1. NCBI lineage: Eukaryota > Metazoa > Chordata > Mammalia > Pilosa > Megalonychidae > Choloepus > Choloepus didactylus. The sequence goes on along the minus strand of NC_051312.1, from coordinate 137,628,313 downwards.
AAGCCAAATTTCATGTATAAAAATTCATCAGGTCAGGAAAGAGGGAAAGGAATTCCAGAACGACTTATTGTTTAATGAATAAGGCCCCAAGTGTTCTGTAGTGGCTGTAAATTTGAATAAAATGTATAGAATTCAAATCATAACTTGAATTCCAGTTTGGGACAGATCATCCTCAGTGGCGAGCGTGCAGTGTTACAGCAGCAGGCTGCTTCTGGTCAACTGCTAATAAACCACTTCAAAACATGACTGGGGCACTGAGAAAGTGTGTTCTAAATCCTTTGAGGGTTTAAGAGTCTTTTAATCTATTTGTTTATTTTTATTGTTTATTATTGAGCTTTTTATTATTGAGTAATGAAGTGCTGCTGATATACTGGAACCAATATGCAAGACACATATTAAAACAAGTGTAATTAAAGGGGAATTTATCCCCAAAGACAAACAGAAAGGTACAGAATGAACTGAGGAGAAGTCAACTTCTTATTGTCTTCCATGACTAACGGAGTTTTCAGGTTAATCAATACAGTTTTTTAAACAGAATTGCCATAAATGAGATACATGAATGACTGGTTTAAAAACAAGATTATATTCTGCTTAAAACTGAAACAGTTAACATACAATTTTATCATTTTTTAAGGCTTATAAGTCACTCGGGTTCCTGTATGCTTCGAGGGTAGATTATGAAGTTAAATTTATGTTGTATAGTTAGTTGGCATGAACAAGTGCCAATTACATACCTCAGCTTGGCAGGCTATAGGCTAAACTAGATTTTACCATTCATATTCTATGGCTTAAGATGGAAACTCATGTAAATATTTACTGTCTGATCTCATCTAATGGAAAAGTGCTGAAGCATTCTCTAGCAAATTAAACACTACTCTTAACCAATCAACCAAAATGTTTAGTTCTGAATACAGCATATGCATTACCTTGTGAACTTGTGTGGTTCTAAATTTAGCCAGTTCTACTGGTTATTCCCTGCCTTGCCAGATCTTCTCTCTACCGTTTTCACTGTGCTCTGTGCTCTCAGAAGTTGACCTTCACGGAGTCCCTCAACAGTCTCCCTGCCCTCTGGCTTTCTCAATGTGTTTGGCCAAAGGGAGGCACCAGGAGGAGATCCGAAGGAAAGTGAAGAGGAAGGTTAGGGTACTTAATCCCCCTGACTCTCTCCCTGCAGGTGGCCTGGCTGCATTCCTTACTGAAGGTGGCCATGTACAACAGTTTGAGCTCTGTCTCCAGATTCGGATAACATCTCCTTCTCCTTGCTCTCTCAGGCTAGGGATGGTAATAGCTTTTCTTAATCCTGGGACATTTCACCATCCCTTGTTGATCTCTCTTAAATCTACCCAATCTTTGCAAAGAATCCTTCATTAAGTATTCCTCAGTGTCCCCATTTGAAGGTACCATTTTCTTGCCTGGTCTCTGATTTACCAGCTAAAGATAACATAAGATCAAGAACAGAAATCAGTTCCTCACTTTGATCTCTTATGGGAGATAAGGGATGGTGGGGTAGATATGTAGCTCCTCCATATTACCGTAAGTACTGGAAGAGCAGGGACCATATCTAACACCTTTCTAATTCTTCACAACACTTGGCAAAGGGCTTAGAACACAGTGCATGCTCAGTGCACATGGAGGGTCTTACTGATTTCCTCTGAATTCCTCAAATTTGTTAGAAGCTTAAATAGAGTGTAAGCTCTTGACTTATGATGCAGAATTCAAGAAGTCAAGGGCCACAATTTCTTTTTCTACAGCACTTCTAATAGAATATAATGTCGCCTGACGCAAATATCATACCTGCTCTGGAAAGTCTGACTCAACACAAATAGAAGAGTGACTTCATAGGCTAGGCTGATATATATTTAGTAGAAGAGAAATAATTCAACTTAAAAATTCGGATCTAATTTTTCTTTTATATTTCCAATCTACCCCCTACTTACTATTTGTTGTGTTAATATTAGATGTATGTATGGATACATACATGCATACCTATGCACAGGCGTGACTTTAATCTCTTCGGTAGTATTGACTCTTTTCTGAATATAATCTGAGTAGAGGGAACATGTAGGGTGTGGTTGAAATAGGATTTATGAGCTGCAGAGTAAAGGGAGTAGTTATCAGCATAGTCATCATCACTATTTCTTTGTGGTTCATATTGCTGATTTGCTCTTTGATACTTGCCACAGTGCCAAACCTCTCCATGCTTTAGGTTTCAAAAATACTCCAAATTCCATGAAATGTGGCAAAGGAAAATGGAAAATACTTTGATCCATAAAACAGTGAGGTGTTATTCTATCCTTCCCTACTTTGAACAAATAAATGTTCTAATATTGGTTTTCTCTGAAACTAGTGAAAGTAGATTAGGGGAAAAGCGTAGGAAGAAGTTGCCTTTTGACTTTCTTTCCTAATAGGAAACTACAAGGCTTGTTCAAAGAGCTGATTCCTCCCTGTTCATATTTTTGCAAACAAGATCATTTCTTCAACAAATGGAAGTGGTGGAACATTGTCAACTCAGATAAGTTAAACTTTGTGTCTCCTTGATAATTGAAACTGTTTAATGATGATTTCACTAGTCCACTTGGGAAGTGACCGACACACTATTAGATAAGTTAAAACAAAAAGGCATGGAAAATATTTTTGCCAAAGGTTTCTTCTTGATCTCTTGGCAAAGGATCAACACTTATTTTCTCTATCTAGGGACTATCTCTTGTGGGGCAGACCGGATGAGCTAATAGGTCTTTATAATCTTGAAATACTGTGACTTTTATCCCCAAGTGAACTACATAGTTTATTTACATAGAAACACACTTACAGACTAAAGGAAATACAGTATGACTAATGCTAAGGAAAGTGGGCCAGGATGACTCAAGCGACTTTTTTTTTTCAAAATAGTATAAGTAAATTAAAATCGTAGATATTCTCCCTAGTTCCCCTCCAGTGTCTCGATATGTAGATATTAGATATCAGAATTTCCCAGGAGTGAATTATTTTTCTGCCACCAGCACATGGTAAATGTATTGTCCTGTTAAATCCATAAGCCTTTTCAGTACTTATCAAGAAAGCTCTTCAATGGAGATTTGGTTTAATTGTTGTTTTAATTTCACAGTCTATCCAAGGCACATGGGAAATTAAAAATGTTGTGAATGATAGAAAAAAATAAAAATTGTTAGAAAAATACAAGCTTGATAAATAAAGCATAATCACTGTGCATTTCAGCTTTATTAAGGATGTGTTTTTGTGCCCTTGCCCACATTTACTAGACAAATGAAGTGTTGGGAGGAATCTCAATTTTTTAATAAAAAAATCATTTCCCCAGGATTGTGTTGGCAAAGACAATATTTTTAAGGATGCCTTTTCCCCTGAATTGTACAAACACTTCATGTTCTGCCCATCAGGTAATCATTCAAATGATCTATCTGGGACTTAAAATCAAAATTGTTGTTATTGTTGGTGGTAGTGGGTTTGTTTTTGTTTCTGTTTTTACTTTTAATCAAATCTTCTATATAACTGGCATTGGGCCCCCTTACAAATAAATATAGGGACAGCCAAGAGATCCTGTTTCCAGAGGGCTTAAGGCTCCTCACCTGATACTTGCTCAACTAACCCTGACATAGTTGTGAGAAGAATGTGCTTAAGATGTAAGGAGGCAGATGACAAAACCCTAATATTATCCGTGGGTTGTGTTCCTAAGGCAATTGGATAAACTTCAGGTCACACTTTTTTTTGGTTTCAGAGAAGGTGTCTGGATGCTGATCCTTTTTGATGAAAATGGTGGCAGGAGGATTTTGGTTTGGAGGCCTGGTGATCTTTCCCTTCCGTTGTGCTCCCTGCTTTCAGGGCTCTGACTTATCATTTGGAAATCCTTTCTACTTCAGCACTGAGGAGAAAGGCTATATAAATATTACGCATTGCAGTCTGACATCCTCTAGCTTATCACACAATTGATTATGTTGTTTATTTTTAAACTAAAGCCATTTTTAAAAGATAAGAATTTTTCTGTAGACTCTACTTATGGTATATGCTAAAAGCCCCAGTAAGTCACTGCCCTCCCCTCCATGTCAAGGGAAGACATTTCTCAGGGTCACTTCCAACAATAAATTCAATATGGAATGTGGCATAGATTCCTCATCCTGCAGAGTCTTATGGTTTATTAAGTATGAGTACAGTTCTCCTGAACATAGCTCATTTTATTAACTTATCTCAGTTAAGTGCTTCATCGCATGTCCTACCTATGATCTATCTTTATTCTCAATCACTTGCATAGCTTATGTTTTGAAACTATCCTAAAACTTACATTCCTGCTGAGGGCTATGTTCATGGTTGAGGATATGTTTGTTTTGACTGTGTCCTCCAAAGCCTACTCCAAAGGTCACTTTCTCTCCCTCTCTATATATTTCCTTCTCCCGTCCCTCAGGCAGCTCCTTCTTTTGTGCTTACGTAATACTTCATTCAAACAGCTGGCATTTCATGTTATATGATGCTCAGCGTTATATTTTTCCTGATAGCTTTTGTGAATTCTTTGATGAGAGGGACGCCATCTTATCCATCCTTTTATTCCCAGGCTGAATGCATAATAGATGCTTAATAAGTTTGTCTAATTGAATCAAATTTTCTTACAGTAAACAATTTTTGACAGGCCTGTGGTTTGGGGAATGCTAAACTCACGTTAACATTTGCGCCCTGTGTGTAAGTTTTGAATAGTATTTTGTAGCATGTTCAGAAGTTTTTCCTTTCATTCTGCTTTTGTTTCAGTGTGCAAGATTAAATCTGAAATAAGTTAAACAGCGAAGTGAAAAATGGGGTTCCACTGAGGTTTGGCTTTCAAAAAGTTTCCTTAGGGTATTGAGAATTCCCAGAAATTAAAGGGCTCTTTATGGCTACATACAAAATAGTCCCAAAGAGAAATATTTGAATGCTTCTTAGTACATAATTGACTTATTTTCATTACTTAATTTTTATTTTGGAGTAATCACCTACAATCCCTGCCAGGGTACAAGACTCACTGGGGAAGGAAATCTCTCTTGTTAAATGGTTGGTTGGTGCCTTGATGTACCCTTTTCTGTGTTGCTCATTGAGTGTAAATGAAACCATCATGGTCATGAAGATGATGAATGGTTTTGCTTTGATGTTACTAAGCTTCCACAGTTGTAGATTCCTGCTGAGCTACATTTCTCAGCATTGTTTTTTTGAAGTTTTGTTTTTAGACTAAGGGATATATTTTATGACAGTGGTAGTAATGGTAGTGATGGCAAGTTGTATCATTAGTCTTCACTGTACAAATGGAATAGAGAATAAATACTGAGTCTTTTTTTCACTTAATCAAAATGGAAAAGTTGTTTAATTAGGCAGTGTGCCAATTTAGTACAGTGTCTGGCAATGTATATTCAATTCAAAAATTCATCAAATACATTTATTCTTATACTTTCTTTTATTTTGGAGTCTTGGGTATAAAATAAATAAGACTCCATATCTGAAAGGATTTCAGTACAGCCCTGCTGAAAGAGTCAATGTTATAGTAGTTGACTACTCAGGTTTTTCCAATCAGTTTCAATTCTCTTTATCAAATAATTATTAATTTACTTCTCTTTTTTTAAAATCTCCATTTCAAGATTTAATCTACCAGCAATATGGGTCATTAACTGTTGTGCCTTGTTCAATCTTCTCTATTATACATAGATAATATATATATATACACACATATGCATACATTTACATAGACACGCACATGATGTACATCTACTCATTTGGTTATTAAATAACACTATACTGAGTATTTTTGCTAGATGCTGTGGTGAATGCAAGATAAATATGACATTCCCTGCCCTCAAAGATCTTGAACTATGGGAGGCTAAAATAATTACAAAATAAGTACTTAACAAATACAAAAGCATTAAATACAATCCCAAAGTGATAAGGTGAGTGTGAGAGGAAGGGGATATTTCCCTTTGTAGACTCAGAGGAGGCTACCCGGGAGAGAAGCATTTTGAGCTGGGCTTGAAGAATGGATAGGATTTTGATGGACAGAGATTAGGGGGCCAAATGTTCCTGATAAAGGGAAAAGGGTAAACAAGGGGCTTGATTAGAGAGAGGCAGGACCTATATGAGAATGCCAATGGTCCATTTTGGTTTAGACTTAGTGTGCAAATGGGTTTAGTAGAAGAAAAGACTTTACACGTGATCTGAAGGCAGTTCATAAAGGGACTTGAATGCCATATAAAGGGGGTTTGGAATTTCGCCAGGTAGCTATGGGGAGCATGTAGGTTGATTAAGTGTCTACTTTAGGAAGATTAATTGGCTTAGAAAGTGGACAGGACAGGATGGCAATAGTTAAGAATGTATTGCCATAGACTCAGGTGGTCTATGACATCAGTCTGAATGAGCGTTGGCAGTGCGTGAGAAAGGAGAGAAGATGTGGCAGATCCTGTCTTGGGAAATGCAGTTGAGATTCAACAGTCAATGAGTAAGAATGATAGCATCAGTGAAGTCTTGTTGAAGGTTGGTTAGATAAATTGATTTATTTCGGATTTAAACAGTATGGTTTTGTGAATTTTTACAGAAATATTTGGCAGACCAGGAATGGAAACAGAGGAAACAGACGGTGATTACTCAAGATCATAGTTTGGAAAATGAAAAGATGTAAAGGAACAAAGGATGATAGATCCTGGTAAGCTAGTGAACCCATCATGGAATGACTTCAAAAGTGTTACTGACTAGACAGAGATATAGTTTAAGTACAACTAGAAGAGGGTGATTGGCTGAGGGAATATGTAGGAATTTGGAGTTTTTAGGTCATAAAGAGTAAAGTAGATTCAACAGAAGTGGGGAGTAGAATGTGTGATAATTAAGAGGGGCTTTCCTGGGGGTGAAGCACATAGAGCGAGTTGCTACCTGGGACACTGTGGGAACAGAAGCTCTGGGCACAACAGAAACTTTCGCCAAATGATGGCTTTATTACTTACACAGCACAAAGGGTCCAAAAGAGCAGGGGAAGAGATCCCATCATGGCTGATCTCCCAGGGTAGACAAAAACTGCATGGGTCACGGTCGGTAGATGGCAGCTCTGCATGCCCCACTTTGCATCAGAGAAGAGACAAGTCTGTGTTGTTTGAGTGTGGTCTTTACCCACCCTGGGGGAAAGGGACCCTGCCACTGAGAATTCCTGTCTTGATTAGCATCTGGGGCTCTTGGTTTTTGGTTTTAAGGTCTGGTTGGGCCTTTTCATTAGACTTGACATCTCCCCCAGGTTGTGGAATAGAAAGAGACTGAAACATCATCACACAATAGAAGAGGAGGTGGGGGGCCGCTGAGCCTGTGTCTGTGACTCCCCCAGCAGTCCACCCCTCAGCCTCTCAGCCAGCCCTAGCTTACTCCTCTGCTTTATCTTCCACAATATAAGCTCACCTCCCACCTTGGACATGAAGGTGGAGATGGGTTGGGCCTATTGGCCCATGGCTCTCCACAATTTTGGCAGTAAAGGCTTGGGAACACCAGCAGCTGTACATTAGAAGGGCTTCACCCATGTGCACCATTACTCCAAGCAGGGTGATCAGGACTGTCTGAAGTTATGGTTGCATCCATGCCCCCCTATCTCTGGGACATGGCTGAAGAGGTCCCACATAGAATCTGTTTGTGCACTTTGCAGCCAGTAGGTTTGCCATCAGATTTTAGTCACCTCTGGCTCCACCACTGCCCACCCCCTGCAGTATTAAGCCATGTATAGCAGGAGGTGTTAGCAATAGCACATATGCCTTCTTCTTGGGCTGGGAGGAAGTCTACAGCAATGCGATTATCAGACACTGCTTTGGCTAGAGAGTCTAATGATTTTTGCTCAGCCTGAAGGGCTCTTGCTGTGAACTCAGCAATGTCAGCTAAGGTGACATTGCATATCATGTGGTCATTGGTGAATAAATTGGAAAGATGACTGAGCCATTTGTGAGTTTCATTACATCAAGAGTTGTTGCATCCCGACAGGTTGTCCAGAGGTGTGGAGAAGAAGAGTGCACAACCAATGGCTGTGCTGTTATCTTTGTCACAGGGTGTAAATGAAGGACTTCCTGATGGTAGTTCAGATGTGAGGCAGGGAAGATCATCAGCTCCTTGAGTGTCAATCTGGACTCGGCAAACGGGAGAGAAAGAGAAAGGGATCAGATGGCAGATCCAGCTGTTGCTGAGGACCCCTGCCACCACAATGGCCTAGATCAACTGGATGAAGGTATTTCCTTCTAAGTTGCCACAGGGTCAAATCTGTAGAAAACAGGAGGGAAAGGATCAGTAACTAGTCCTGACAGAGTGGTTGTGCAACCACTTCCCATTGGAGACACTTCTCTCAGCCTATTAGCAGTAACTTATTTTTTCCTTCTAAGGCCACCCGATCTGTCTGCCCCATGCCCTGAGCTATAATTTCATAATTTCACCCCTCTCCCATTGATCTGAGTGTCTTATCCATATCTTCTGGCCCACTTCCACTCTTTCCTGATGGATGGGAGTTGTCAGGACTCCTCGAAGGTGTCCCATGACCATTCCCATGGGGACTGGCAGCTCAACCAGGGATGGGCATCACCCACTAACCTCCAGTATGCATGTATTGGGCCCCATGGGTCCAGCCTACTGGATTGCCACCACGTATGTGTTAAGCAATTTTAGGCCCACTTCCACCTGGTGGCACTAACCCCCCACCATCCTGGGATTCATGTAGAGGGTGTAATGGGGTAAAAAGCAAGATGATTTCCTAATGAAGGCTGGAAAGGAGAGTCCTCAGTAATGTGTCCTTGGTCCCCCTCAACACTCCCAGTGCTTGGAATCTGGATAAACCATTTTTCCCTTCTGGGGAACTGCTGAGTTCAGCTTCCAGAAAGCCCAAGTAAGGTAGACAGTCTGTTCAATAAGAGAGTTGTCAGAGTGTGGACATCAAAGCTCTTTCTTCAAGCATCCATTAAAGTTCTCCACAATGCTCCTGCCTATGGGTGGTGGGTGACGTGGAAGGTCCATCTAATTCCGTGAGTCTGGGGCCATCATTAAGTGGGTTGTGCAGTAAAGTGAGGTATTCAGTCAGAGGAGATGTCATCTGGGTAACCAAAAGAATGGCAAAGCCACTTTTCCAAGTTATCCCATGTATATACTGTGCCTGCACGACGAACTGGAAAGGTAAGGCCATAGCCTGAATTGGTGTCCACTGCAACCGAGGCGTAGACACACCTTGGAAGGCAGAAGCAGAATTGCCATAAGGGATCCAGTGCAGCCCCTCTGAAAATAGCTCCTAAATGCCCTCTTCAGGTTCTGGCTTATAGTTGACGTCTTTCACATTGGTAAATGGCAGATTGAGCCTCTTTTAAGAAAAGAAGTACTCTGCGATCCTGGGCACATAATTTCATGGTGTCGGAATTTCCATGCCCAATTCGGAGTTGAATCTACCCAGCAGCAGAAGCATCCATGGGAAATTCAGCTATTTCACCAATGTCATAAAGTGTAAGTTCATTGTCCTCATCCTCCAGGCAGGGCTTATCCTCCAGCTCTCTCCTAGGAGAATCAGCAGCCTTGTCAGGTGTAAAAAGCAGCTTGTTGCATCCTTTATCAGTTAAGTCATTCCAGTGATATTCATTGTGATGCAGACTGTTGTCATGTGCATCAGCATAGGTAACACAAATGGTGCCTTTCCATGCAGCCAAGTGTTTGCAAAGGTCTCTCCCCTATACCAGGGAATCTTTAATTCTCCAATCTCACTCCTTTCATGAAACTGACCAGATTTCTAAGCCGTTGGTGACAGTCCATGAGTCAGTATACAGAGGTGCTTGGGTCTGAGTGTTCCAGGGCTAAAAGGTCTGCTTGCAGTTCAGCCCACTGGGCACTTTTTCCAGTGCCAGAGATGGTATCTGCCCGAAGTGAGGAAGCAGCAGCTACTGCCCAATGGATGCCAGATGGTTTCAGCTTGGCCGATCCGTTCAGTGAAGCAGCACTGAGCATCTGATGGGGCATCATTGAGTCGGGGTCCCCAAGATGCCAATGCAGGGAGGAAAGGGCCCTCATCTGTTGTTGCAATAGGATCATCATGGAAGGGGACCTCCACTACCCACTTATGCAATGTGTCACTCCCTTGGGGCCTGGGCTAGCGTGATCCAGAATATACCTCTTCCATTTGATGATGCTCTCTTGTTGGGCACTTCCTGGGTAAATGTTCTAATTACCCACAACCCAGGACCTGTTGGAGATCTCTGGCATCAGGAAGACCTGGAAGCTTTCCATTTCCACCAAGACCCAACACGGCATGCCAGATGTTGCCTCTTGAAGGGGGAGCAGTCCTGGGCTGCATCTGGGAACCTCCTGGACCAAAACCCAGGGGTCTGTGAGTACCCATTGTTCCCTCCCTGTGCCAGAGGGACCAGTCATTGTGGTTCCACACTGCAGAAACTTTCAGCTCGATCAGAGATCCAGGCTCCAAAGGTCCCAGATGCAGAGCAGCTGAAACAATCACTTTCATCTCCTGCAGCATGTGCTCCTCCTCAGTTCCCCAGTGGAAAATACCTGCTTTCTGTGTTACCCAAAATAGGAGTGCCAGGAGGATACCAAGATGAGGAATATGCTGGCACCAATATGCAAATGGCACAATGTCTGGGACCGCAGGTGCCAAAGTGGACACTTCTGCATTCAAGCCTTGATTGTCTATAGTCAGCTGCCATGCTCCAATCACCTTTTTCACTGGCCACACTGGGATATTGTAGGCAGAGATAGCGGAGCAGAGGACAGCTGCAAACAGGAGGTCCTTTATGATTTCAGTAATGTACTTTTCCTCATGAGGAAGATGATATTGCCACTGCTGGACAATGTGGTGAGGAGATGGGACCACTGGGGCTGCATGACCAGTCACTTACCCAAATGTGGTGGCCAGAATTTACTGGGTTGGGATGTGCATCCTCCCAGTTGCTTCTGGGAGACATAGTGGTACAGGGTACCAATTCCTATAATGCATGCCCAGGCAGGAAACACAGCCACAGGGGTGGCTAAAAGGCCATGAGAACTGACCCACAGGAGAGCAGTAACATCCCATTCCCATGCTGGTGTAGAATACCCAAAACCTTGCAGTGCTATTTGCTGCCCCTTCTTCTCCAGCATAATAGTGACCTGGGAGTCTGTATCCAAAAGTATCATGAAGGTTTGTTCACTGTCCCCAAATCACACATTTTCAATGTAATATTTTTGCTGTCTCTCCCCCAGATAGTGGAGAAAGCACTCCCTAGGCCCCCCAGCTTTGGGAGGGCACCTCCACCTAAATGGCTCTGAATTTAACCCACAAAGTCCTGAATCCCGTGTTGCCCAAGATGCTCCTATACAAAAGGAACATAAGAGCAATAAAAAGAACAGCCTGGAAATCAATCCACTCCATATTTCCCTATGCACTCCTCAACGTGCACCAGAATCTATGAAGCAAGTTGCTACATGGTGTGTTGTGGAAATAGAGGCTCAACAAAAACTTTCTGCAAATGATGGCTTTATTACTTCCACAGCACAAAGAGTCCAAAATACCAGGGGAAGTGATCCCATCATGACTGGTCCCCTGGGTAACCAAACACTGTTTGAGTCAAAGTCAGTAGGTGACAACTGTGCACACCCCACTTTGCATTAGAGAAGAGAGACTAGGCTGTTTGAGTGTGGTATTTATCCACTCCCCATGGGAGGGGGCCCTGCCACTGAGAATTCGTGCCTCGCTTAGCATCTGGGGTTGCTTGTTCCTGGTTTCGGGTTTAAGAGCTGGTTAGGCCTTTTCATTAGACTTGACATCTCCTCCAGGTTGTGGAATGGAAACAGACTGAAACATCTTTGTATGATAGAAGAGGAGGTGGGGGTAGGCGAGCGCTGGGAGATGGGCCCCTGGGAGTGTGTCCATGACTTCCCCAGCAAAGCAGTTCCAGCTGATGATGTAGCTCATGTTGTGACATTCTACAGAGGTGACACTGTGCCTTTTCAGTGCCTCATGTTGGGGGACACATGAGGTTGATGTGTTGTATCACTGGTGATGTTTATTTTGATCCCTTGGTTGAGGTGCTATCTACCAGGTTTCTCCACTGTAAATTACTATTTCAGATGTTCTAGACTACTTGTCACTCAGTGAGCAAGCATATTATCACTAATTAGCTTGGTGATGAGCAGAGTGATAAGACGTTGGCTAATTTTTAAATGGCATTCTTTCGTTCACTGAGAATGGACAGTTGAGTTGGGGAGATAGGACTGGAATGCATTAAAAAAAAAAACGTGATACAAGAAAAGACGCAGAGAACTAAATTGTGGCAAATTGTGTGGCACAGACTATAATAGCAATAGAAGTGATCAGGGAAGTCTTCCTGGGGAAAGTGGAAATTGCTACTGGAATGTGAAGGTTAGGTAAGATTTTACCAGGTAGATGTTTACAATTCAGCTAATTCAGTAAAATATATTGAGTGTGTCAGTTATTTAAGGAACTGTGCCAGGAGCCAAGAATAGAACAAAACAGAATCCCTACCATCAAGGAGCTCATAGTCTGGTGAGAGAGATAAAGTTATCTATCAATGGACAGGAAATATGACCAATGTTGTATGTTGTATAGAGCTGGGAGAGGAGTAGGAGGGGGTATTGCATGTGTACAGGTGTGGAGGAGCAATATCACATCTTAGGGATGAAAGGAAGATAACCTTCAGGTTATCTATAGACCTTCTGCATGCTAAGAATACCAAAAAAAGTTTCCTGTGATGATGTCACTTAATCTATACTTGAACACTTCTAGTTACAAGAAATGAATTTCTCAAGGCATCTTATTCCATTGATTTATGTTTCTTATTGAGGAAAAAATCTTCTATTGAGCTAAAATTTACCTCCTCCAGATTTTCACCAATGAGTCTAGTTTTCCCCTCCTTAGCTTCTCCCTCCTTTAGAGAACAGTCTTTAAAACATTTAAACACAGCTATTGTATTCTTTCTTAATGTCTCCTTTCAAGTTAAACATGAGTAAATCCATATACTATATGTGACTTCTAGATCCCTCATGATTCTTCCCCTATTCATCAGTAGAAATGGGAACCAAATATTCTTGAACTCTCCATCCAGTGGAAGGCACAGTGTAACTAGTCCTGCCTCTTTCTAGATGACTTAATTCTATTAATTCAGCCTAAGTGTGCTTTATCTATTTTGGATGCAAAACTGTTAGCCTGGTTTGTATTTCCCTTATAAATAATCATGTCCCCTCACTCTCTTTTCCATCCCCTCATTCGCCCTCATCCTTACCTCCCCCCCGGAAGTCCTCCAGTTCAGCTGGAGTTTTGAACCTAGCATTCAAAACTTAATTATTTTGGTTATATTTTGTACCCTTCATTTTGACCTCTTGTTGAAGTTCTCTTTGAACTTTGATCTTGTCATCTGGCATAGCTTTCATTTTTCCCCAATTTTGATATCTGCAGACCTGATAAGAATATAATCTATTTTCATCCAAGTCTTTAATAAAATGAATAAGGCAGGGTCAAGAACAGAAGTCTTGGGCAAACCATGCATGTCTGGTCATTTCATAAAATAAAAATGTTCCAACTATATTACCATTGAGCCTTCATGTCCTCCCTCCGGAAGAAATGTGTGGAGCAGGAAAAGCAGGACTTGGTCCTTGAACAGTGATGTGCTGATCTCTCTAGAGCCCCAGGTAGCATGTTGGCCAAATCAGATTATACTTCAGAGAAGATGATTCACATTATGAAGTACCCTAAAAACCAGGAAGAGTCATTATTACTATGACAACAATTCTTTAATGTTTTATTGCTTACGGAGCTCTCTCACATGCATAGTCTCATAGATAAGAAATGGTGTGATATAAATTGCCAATGAAGATTTTGGGAATGACAAAATAAGAGCAGGATTTAAAGAAGAATAATCTGGCAATGGAGTTCCAGATGGACTTGAGGGGGAAGCAACTCAAGAGAGGGAGGCGAGTAATGAAACTGGTGGAGACATCCAGGAGGTGAGGAGGCGAAGAACTTAGACAAAGACAATAGTGAAAAATAGAGAGGAGGGGACAGATAGAAGACATATGTTACTCAGAAGAGTAACAGGACTTTGTAACTAAAAATGGGTTTGGGGGCATAAGGGACACACCAAAGATAACTCCCACACTTGAAATCTGGAAAAATGATGGGAATTGATACGGGAATCCTGCATAGAGTGAGGTTGGTTATATTATTTTATGTTTGGGCTGGTGCATCTTCATCCATTAGCACAGAGAGAGGCATTTCTGTTGAATGCTGTATTCAAGTAGAAACCTAAATGGCCTCTTTGGTGGCATGACATAACTGTAAGATCACAGTGACTCTCAGCACCTCTTGGTTTTCTTGCATGTTGGTGGATTATTGCAAAAGGTAAAAAGTATTGCTTCTGATTGAACCAAGGATCTCAACTTTCAGATCCATCTCAGATGTCGTTAATGATACGTGTGGTTATGAAAATCTTAGAAATGGAGGTTGACTAAGATAAAATATGTCCAAATCGTAGAATAAGCCATAAGAATAAAATCTTGGATATCCTATTCTTTAACTGTCAGCAAATATTCTGACAAAACTGTCTCCTACTTCTAGAGAAAACAGGCTTTCTACTTTTTCTGTCAGTGAGTGCTCAAATATAGCCTCTTTGCCCTACAAAAAAGTGTGAAGAGAGAATGAAAAAATATTAACTTGCAGCTCCATTTATCAGCCTTTAGAGAAGACCCTTGTTACCAAGCTCTTGATCATCATCCTCACCAGACACTCATTAAGAGCCTGATGGGGTGTTTTTGCTAAGTGTGCAGACATAAGGCAGAAGTCCCCGGGGGCTGCCCTCTCGGAGCATGTAAACCCTACATTCAAGAACAAGCAGGAAAATAATGCGAAATGTCCAAACAAAGGCACTTAAACGAACCCTTCTTTAATTACATTAGCGATGCCTCAGCTACCTGTTTTATCAAGGATCAAAATCTTCCATGTAAGTAAATTTTTATAAGAACAAAAGCTTATCCATCCAGGCATTACAGCATCTTCTACATTTTCAGCCTCCTTGAACAATTTTCCAGCACCTAACTCACTTGACGGCTAGTGGTCGTCCCTGTGAACTGCCATTGTTGAATTCGATGCTCTCAGAATTTTCCTTGGCTTTTTGCTTTGTAGTCATTTCAGTATTCAGCTGTTGGCAGTTGTTTATTCCACTCTTCTTGTGCGGCCCCTCAGTGGCTCCCCATCTTCTCTTGTAGTTTGTTACTCCAAAACATCTTCAGGCATAGAAGAATCATTAACTGAGATTGTCAAAAATTGTAATTGGAACGAGTCAACAGAGAATTCTGAGTGGGACTATAAAAAGTGGGGCTTTATTGTGGAGACATTCAGATTGCTACTTTGAGTGTTCGAAATCCTTTCGTTTTCTCACTTCTGCCTTCTAGACTGGTCTAAAGGAGGCTGAGGTTGAAGAAATAGTGACCTCAGGGCAAGAAGAATTGTTGTTGTATTTGCCCCATAGATTAATTAATTCAAAAGTTCACACTTATATTAGGGGTAGAAAGAAAAGCCTGATGTCTGGAAAGTGGACAAATGGTAGACTTTCCTGTAATAAATCGCATGAAATAAAAACTTAGCTTACTATGCCATTATAAAAATAAAAATATATCCCCTTCTCCTGCCTTGGGTTCCTTCTCCCAAATATACACGTTCACATTCACCATCTCGTTAATTTCACTGGTGGCCATTTTCTTTTAAGCCAGAACGAAGTGGTTTTCATTTCACTTTACTAACTAGGAACGCTGCAGTTTTTAGTGCTTCTGAAAAGCACTCTCCTCACAGAAAGGTGCTCCAGAGAGCCAGACACTGAAAAGTAAGCAAGGCAAATGAGCTCTGGTTCTCTCCGATCACAACTGGCTTTTATGGATTAAAATGTGTCATGATTGGCTCTGTGCTTCAGGTTTTAGGTTAAGCTGCTTGAGGATTAGTTTGGGGGTTCCTATAAGTATCCAGATGGGCTTTTCATGTTCTGGGTGATATGTAGCATTCTTTTCTTTCTTTGCTTTTTTTTTGGGGGGGGGGGTGAGGTGGGGAATTTCTCCTAATTATACATGTGTGATATACCTTCCTTCTCCCTGCCACACACTATTTAAAAAGAAAAGATTTAAAATTTACAATGGCTGCTAGATTGCATATTTTTAAGTGATACAGAAATGGTTCGAATAAAACCAGTTTAGATTAACCTTGGTTCTATCAGCAGTAGGAGAATCTGTGCTGCGTGCAGATGAGAATAGAGTTTGTGTCTCCAGTGGTGGCCTTCTTGTTTGTCCCCAGCACATCTGAGCAGAGTGCCTGAGAGCCCAGCATTCTGGTTTTACGCATGGCTAAACCAGTGCTCAGGGAGGACCAGCAGCTCAGTGTCATGCTGGAATATGGGTAGCAACAGGCCAAGGCTTTCTGGAAGGAACAAAAGCAGAAGTTCAATTAAGCAGGAAGGGTTTGGCAGCAGCAGACTGAGGTTCTAATACAGAGGGGTACTTTACAAGAGAGGAACAAGTAAGTATAGGCAACTAGATAGGCTCCCAGATTCTAAAGGTCAGGTGCTATACAAGCCAGGCCGAAAATCAATTTGAGGGATGGAAGGTTCTGCTTCTGCTTAGGGGGCTCTGGAGCTGCAGGATTTGACCATCACCAGATCAGAAGTCCAAAGAGGAGCCCTGCCCCTTCTTGAGACAAGGTCAGAGATACTAGGATTGCCTCCTAGTTGTTCCTTATTGAGTGGTGCACTGAAACTGAACTTCGTATTTCTAAGTTTCGGTCCACAGTTTCTTCCATGAAATTATGATATGGGTTGGAATGTTTGTAGAAGCTTTCCCTAGGCTTAGTGAAATGGTTTCAGGAAGGATAGGACAGTTCAAATCTAAAAAGGATCCAACTGAAACCAAGAAAAGAAAAAGTTTCCTAGAAATCTTTTTTTTGTCCCCATGCTAAATGATTTTTAAATTAATTTTGCAGATACTTGCATAATCAGCATAAGGAATATAGAGCTATTCAGAAAACACAGGAGGCACTTCTCACCAAACAGAAGCATGACATACTTCTCTAGGAAGAGACAAACATCACATCTCTATGGAAAATTTTGCATTAAAGACAAATCTAGAAATTAATTAATCTCTTCCCCTAAAAAAAATGAAAACTACTTTCTGGTAAGCAGTGGCAGTAAATATCACCTTGGGATGTTGAGATTAAAACATCTTAACTAGTACCTTTGCCACTAAAATGGAGACAGGGAAGGGAAGTAATAACATTTATTGAGTGACAGCTTTGTGTTTTGGGTTTTGTTTGCCTTCCACGTTTAATCTGCCCAACAATCTCATACATAAGGAATTATTTCTCCCATTTTATAGATGAAGAAAGCAGGGGTTTGAGAGGTTAAGCAGCTTTCCCAATGTCCCACAAATACTTATAATAGGTATACAACACTAAACCTGCCATTTCTTCCAAAACCGGAGATCTTTGCACTACATCATGCCCCTTTCCCACACTGGGTGAGTGAATATCATTATACTTGAAGAAAATCTGGCATTGAACAAAATTTGACAATTAACTATTCACCAAACAAAGATACAGATTTTGCCTGATGAGTGGAAAAAAAGTTGATACCATTTATCTTATGCCTGACAGGATAAATTAACAAGACCTTTTTGGTTTGGCTGGTAAGTACTTACTTGCTCTGGTTCACATGACTTAAATCAGTCTACCTAAAGCTTTTGGTTCACATAGGGCAATATAATACAAGCTGGTTTGAGGAATCAACAGCTAAATGTATCTGACTCCTTCTATATTCATCGTTGTTGATTCCTATTGTTGGCCATGGATATTTTTCTTTCTAATTTTTGTAAGCAAACCTCTCCTTCCTGACATAGCATCAACTCAGATATTCCAATGTTCATTTCTAACTTGGTACTATCTAGAACAGGAGCCAGCAAACTTTTTCGGTAAAGAGCCAGAGAGTCAATATTTTAGGCTTTGCAGGCCATATAGTTTCAACTGCTCCATTCTGCTCTTGTGCAAAAGCAGCTCCAGGCGAGAGTAAGCGAATGGACATGGCTGCGTTCCAACAAAACAGGGGACTGACTGAACTTGGCCCAGGTGTTGTATTTTCAGACCCCTAACCCAGAAGAAGGAAGTCTGTTTACTAACAAAAATGTGTTAGAAAGCAACCCACATCTCTCTATAATTCATGAAGAATTCTTCACCAGTATGCAGTGAAACACGGAGAAATGTCAAAACCCATCCAAGGACTTCAATCACTGAGTTTCTCAACAAATATGATTGTTCTCTTCATTCATTCAAGCAAATGAATCAAGCAGTCTTAGAAAGCTTGATTGTGTTATCCATTTTATTTTTGGAAGAGGGATTCCTGTGTTTCCTTTGCTAAATATGACTAGTTACTTCTTATAAACTTTAATCTTCTATTTTTTCTAAGTATGTATTTCTTTTGCTAAGCAAATATATTAAGGAGTCAGTCTCCTGCCTCCTTAATTTTTTTTTTTTTTTTTAGTTGGAAGCCCTTGCTATATCCCAAATTTCCTTTTTTTCTTGAAATCTTCGCACCAGGAAGCCTTTACCCACCACTTGTTTATCTTTTGTTTGTTTGTTTTTTGTTTAGACAGTACAGTCTACTCTCAATTGACTGCACTAATAGAGAGCAGTGGCACAGATAATCTACAAACAATGGATCATCCCCTCCTCACTCCTACTTTGGAATGCGTTATGTGATTTTTTGGGAACAAATTTACCTCGGTAATTGTATTTGGCCCAACCTAAAATATTCAAATCAGCTTTAATTTCTGGAGCATTCCATTGACCAATATGACATAGAAGTGTGTTCTCTGGTTGGGAAAAGCTTTTGACTTGGATAATACTTATGAAGGTCATAAAAGATTTGAGTGTATGAACAACCAAATAACAGTTGGTGTACCAATCAACAAATATGTTTTGAAGCCCTAATTGACAAGCATTTATCAGCTATGTAAGATGTACTTAAGTATTTTTAGGCATATTCATAGGTATTATTTTGCCCTCACAAAAACTGTACTATTCGGGTATATTATTTCGTAGAATTGGCGTCATTTTGCAGAATAGGCTTGGAAAGTTAAAATGACTTCTTATGAGTCTTAGAGATGGGCAAAGAGTTGAGATTTGCACTTAGTCTTCTTATAGTAGGTCTAGCACTCTTTAAATGGATACCGATGGGTAAAATGTGAGTAGAGCCCATGTAACTCAGGAACTTCATTGCCCTCCTTACTTCTGGACACTGAGAGAACCACAGATATAATACAGAATGGGGTTGCAGCCTGGAAGGAATTAGTAAATTATTTTCAGAGATAAGCCATGTATGTGTTCATACGTCTGTGTTTTACCTATGTGCTTCTCTCTGTAGGCTCCCTCTTCTACTCCTGCCCATCTACTATCCTTTCCATTCATTATGTTTAGCAAATTTATTGAGATATAATGTATATGCAAAAAAGTGCATCCATTTAAAGGGTTACATCCATTAAACAACTTCACTAGTCAAGATATAGAACATTTTCTTCACCTCCAAATTTCCTTGTGCCCTTTTGCAGTCAATCTCTCACTCAGTCCTTGGCCTTGGGCAACCATTGGTCTGCTTTTTGTCCCTGCAAATTAGTTGGCATTTTCTGTGGTTTTATATAAATTGAAACATACACTGTGCACTTATTAGTGTCTGGTTTCTTTCACATAGTGTAGAAATTTTAAGATTCATCCATGTTGTTGCATGCATCAGTAGTTTGTTCCTTTTCATCACTGAGTAGTATTTTATTGTGTGGATAGATCACAATTTGTTTATTCACTCACCAGTGGATGGACATTTGGATTGTTTCCAGTTTTGAGCTATGGTGAATAAGGCTGCTATGAATGTTTGTGTACAAGTATTCATGTGGACATATGTTTTCATTTCTCTTGAGTGAAGGTTAGGAGTAGAATTGCTGGTAATATGGTAGATGCATATTTAACCTTATAAGAAATTGCTCATTTTGAAAAATGGTTTACCATATTACATTCCTACCAAGTGCAAATGTTAGTTCCAATTTCTCCATATTCTTGTCAAAACTTGTTATTGTCAGTTTAATTTTAGCCATTCTAATGGGTGTGTAGTAGTATCTCACTGTGATTTTAATTTTCATTTCCCTGATGACTAATGATGTTGAACATCTTTTCATATGCTTAAGGACCATTTGTATATCTTCTTTTGTTAAATGTTTAAATCTTTATCTTTTCTACTAGGTTATTTTGTTTTATTACTGGGTTATAGAAGCTCAATATATATATACTAGACAAAGTCTGTCATATAATGGGTATTTCAAGTACTTTCTCTTAATTTGTGGTGTGTACTTTCTTTTTCTTAATGATTTCTTTCAAAGAGCAAAAGTTTAAAATTTTGATCAAGTCCAATTTATCAAATATTTTTTATAGTTCTTTGATTTTGTGTCTTACCTAAGAAATATTTGCCTACCCACAAGGTGCAAAGATTTTCTCCTATGTTTTCTTCTAGAAGATTTATGGTTTTAACTTTTACATCAACATCTGTGATTTACTTTGAGTTAATTTTTTGTGTGGCATGAGTTGAGGGTGAGTGTTCATTCTTTTCTAGACAGTTATCTAATTGTTCAACACCATTTATTGAAAATAAAGTAGTATAAAGCCTCCATTAGAATTATTTGGTTATTCTAGAACCTTTATATTTCCTTATAAATTTTGGAATTAACTTGCCAAAATATGCAAAGAAAAAAAAAAGCCTGCCTGAACTTTTTATTGAAGCCTGCCTGAACTTTTCATTGGGATTGCTTTGAGTCTATACCTCATTTTGAGTAGAACTGGCATCTTAATAACAGAATATTCCAATCCATGAGCCTGGTGTATCTCTGCATTTCTTTATGTTCAGAAATATTTTGCTGTTTGCATTGTAAAAGTCTTACATATCATATCGGTTTCTTAAGGCTGCCATAACAAATTATTGCAAACTGGGTGGTTTAAAACAACAGACATTTATTTTCTCATAGTTCAGGGTCCAGAAGTCCAAAATCAAGGGGTTTGCAAGGTTAATTCTTTCTGAAGTCTCTGAAAGAGAATCTGTGTTTTGCCTCTCTCCTAGTTTCTGGTGTCTACTGGGAATCCTTGGTGTTCCTTGGCTGTAGACACATTACTTCAGTCTCTGCCTCTGTCTTCACATGGCCATCTCCTTCTGTGTCTGAGTATCTTCCCCTATTCAGTCCCTTATGAGGACACCATCAGTGGATTTTGGTGATCTCAAGATCCTTATTTTAATTATACCCGGGAAGACCCTTATTCCAAAAAAAGTCACATTCTGATGTTCCAGATGGACATGACTTTTGGGAGCCATAATTCAACCTACACTTTTTGAAAGTTTATTTCTAAACACGTTTATGTTTTATGATGCGATTGTAAAATTATTTTTTTCCAATTTCATTTCCAATAGTTTGCAGCTAGTATATAAAAATATAATTGACTTGTTTGTATTAATCTTGTATCTTGTGGTTTTCCTAGGCATTATTACATAGATTCCACCAGGACTTTCTACATAAACATTATGAGTTTTATTTCTTTTTCTATCTATGCCTTTTATATTTCTTGCTTTATTGCAATTGCTAGGGCTTCCAGTGCAATATTGACTAGAAGTGGTACACCTTGGCTTCATTCTCAATCTTAGGGGGAAATTGTTTAATAGTTCACCATTAAGTATGATGTTAAAAACTGTTTGTTTGTTTGTTTGTAGAATGCCCTTTATCCAATAGAGAAAATTCCCCTCAATTCTTGCTAGGCTTACAGTTTTTAATTTTTTAAAATCATGAATGCATGTTGAATCTTGTCAAATGATTTTTCTATATCAAAAAAAAAAAAAATGATTTGTGGGCAGAGAATAAAAATATATATGGAGGCCCCCCCTGAAGATCTGGGGGAAAATGCGGAGGTGTTGGACTTCCTCACCTGGATTGTTGCTGATGTTCTCACAGACATTGAGGATGGGCAGTTTGGTATGCTGAGCCCTCTGTCTTGGGGCTTGCCCCTATGAAGCTCGTTACTACAAAGGAGAGGCTAACCCTGCTTATAATTGTGCCTAAGAGTCTCCCCCTGAGTGCCTCTTTGTTGCTCAGATGTGGCCCTCTCTCTCTCTAACTAAGCCATCTCGGCAGGTGAACTCACTGCCCTCCCCCCACATGGGACCTGACTCCCAGGGGTGTAAATCTCCCTGGCAACGCAGGACATTCTTGCACACTATATAGATAACCCTCTTTAGGTTTTGACGTATTGGAATAGCTAGAAGTAAATACCTGAAACTATCAGACTCCAACCCAGCAGCCTTGACTCTTGAAGACGATCGTATAACAATGTAGATTACAAAGGGTGACAATGTGATTGTGAAAACCTGGTGGATTGCACTCCCTTTGTCCAGTGTATGGGTGGATGAGTAGAAAAATGGGGACAAAAACAAATGAAAAATAGGGTGGGATGGGGGGATGATTTGGGTGTTCTTTTTTACTTTTATTTTTTATTCTTGTTCTGATTCTTTCTGGTGTAAGGAGGATGTTTGGAAGTGGATTATGGTGATGAATGCGTAACTGTATGATGGTGCTATGAACAGTTGATTGTGGACCATGGATGATTGTATGGTATGTGAATATATCTCAATAAAACTAAATTTAATTTAAAAAAAGATATGCCTTTTCCCATTTATTCTATTAATATGGAAAAATATATTTATTTTTCTCTTTTGTTTCTGTTTTTTTTCTCTTTTTGATTGATTTTTAATATAAAACCCAGCTTATATTCCTGGGCTAAACCCTAATTAATCATGATGTTTTGTTCTTTTTATATGTTACATTTGATTTGTTAAGATTTTGTGAGGATTTTTTACCAGTGGTCATGCATGATATTGGTCTGCAATTGTCATGTGATTTATTTGTATGGAATTGGAAAACATTAGTTGGGAAGTATTCTTCTCTTCTCTATTTTCTGAAACATCTCTGTAAGGTTGATGTTATTTCTCTCTTGAATATTAGATTAAAAATCACAAATGAAACCATTTAAACCTGGAATTTTCTTTGTGGGAAGGTTTATATAATGAATTTTATTGCTCTAATAGATATAGGGCTATTCAGATTCTGTTTCATCTGTGTCAGTTTTAGTAAGTCATATTTTTCAAGGAATTTGTCCATTTTATCTAAGTTACTGACCTACTTATTTTTATATAGCCTAAATATCTTTTACTCTGTGAAACCTTCCTGTATACCTTCAGCAGAGGTGATTTCTCATCCTTTATACCACTACTTAACCTGGTATCGATTGTACTTTTCACCTTCTTTGAGGTCAGTTGTCCATAGGTCTCTTCCTGAACTAAAATAAGGGCCCTCAAATCAGCAATTGCATTCTTCATATCTGTGGAATCTGTGGCACCTTGTAGATACCCTCTAAAAATGTTTAAATAACCAAATTATTACACTTATTGTCTAGTTTATAGTTACACAGGCATGTGTCTGACTTCCTCAATAGATTATGAGCCTTTTGAGGAAAAATGACATGTATTTTGCAATGTTCACTTTCCATCTATATCTTAATTTAGAATAATTTAAAAACTATTAAATTGAGTAGACTTGCCAAATGGTACATAAAATCAGTATTCTGTGAACTCAGAGAAGTTAAATGGAAATCCAGAAGGCATGCATCAATAAAGGGAGGGAAAAAAGCAAACTAACATCACTGAGTGCTTGCTATGTGCCAGACATTGTGCTAAACAACTTATATTCCTTATCTTGTTTAATCCTCAAAATAATTAGACATAGAAGATATTATTATCCCCATTTTACAGATCAGGAGGCTGAGGTTCAGAAAGCTTAAGTACTCTGTCCAGGTTCTCAGAGTTATTAAGTGGCGGGTCTGGGTTCAAACCCAAATCGGAATGATCTCATTGCAATTTTCTTGGTTTCATTTGTGTTTTTTTCCATTGAGATTTCTGCAAGACACTTGATTGAATTTCCCAAATTACCTTTAAACTTTGCTAGAGTAGAACATAAGTGAGTGTTGGGATCTCTGTAAGTTTTGGAAAGTTCCAAAGAATTCCCTTGATACTTGTTCAGCCTCTGGCATGAAATATACAGAAACAGCATAGAAGACTCAAAACAGATTTATCTCAAAGTATGCTTCATAACTCCCTGTTGTCTTGCCACTGTTCTTCATCAGCCTTTTGTACACAAACCTGTCACTCTTTTGGGGGTATCAGATGCCACATTTCTGGTTGTGGTTATTTATTTTTTGGGCATCATTGGTTCAGAGTTCTTATCCAGAAGAGCTTAAGGGAAATCAAAATGCCAAGACCATGGCAACTCAAGCAATCTCCATGGCTTGGTGAGAAAGAAGAGGATCTTTCCTTACAGCTGATCCTACCTCTGTGTATCTTGCATACTGATCCTGTTTTCAAAGGTTTGTGGGTTAATTTGTGCAAGGCACATCCCTTTTCATTGTACCTTGATACAGGATATATGAAGCATTGGATCCAACTGTGTAGGTTGTCTGCTGCTAAGAAGCTTCTACTTTTAGTCTCTTTTCTCTCTCACCTCAATAGTGTTCTGTATGTCACCTATTTCTGGGGTACCTGTGATAACCAGGATTTTCCCAATTAGAATTGTGCCCATCGTGCCATTTTACCAATACTTCTTAATCAAAGACTGCAGAAGGGAGGGCAGCTTAAAGTTTTTCTATGATTCCAGGCTATCAATTGAAACAAGTTGTTTCTGAGGTCTTCCCTATGTGAAAAACAAAAAGTACTAGCACTTTATTTGCATACAATACTGTGGTTAGGAACTTACTGCTTCTCCAGGGAAATGGTTTGCAACAAATCATTGAAGAGAGGACTTATTTCACCCTGGCCATTCCCTGTGGTTGGCCATGGTGAGGGTGACACTTTCATGGATGATGAGCACCAGACAAGGGAGCTGGACCAATTCTCTCTCTTGGAATTCTAGCTTGGTGGTAACGATGCTCTTAGGCATCCACAGCTCTAGGTTCTTTCCAGTTAAGAAATGAAACAAGTTCTCTTAGGGCTGTTCACATTAGGAGAAAAAATCTAAAAGCACCCCTGCCTTTTAAGCCTCTGAAATCAAGACTGAGATCTTTCCCACTTTTGGTCACTAGATATGGCCTCTTTGTGGTCTGGGCATCAAACCTGTTGAGAGTGGGAAATTGTTGAGACTATCAACATTAATTCATTCTTGCAAGCCTGAGTCAAGTGATATTCTGCATAGAAATATGAGGGAAGAGGATGGACTAAAAATGTGACCCGTTGTAAGTCGTTTTCAGTTGAGGATTCTTCTGAGTAGCCACTCAAGAGTAAGAGAAACACCAGGAAGTTCAGGAGCTGGGAAGAAAGGAAGGGCGGGATTTAACCACTTTTTCTTCCCACCGAATACTGTGTTGAGGCAGAGTACAGTCCATCCGATAGCTGCCTTATAAAAACTTGCTGACTGAATGGGATGAACAAAAGGACAGATGGATCTTACATTCTGAAATTTCTTACATGATAACTTCAGTTTCTGATGACTGTGTTGCATTCCATCTGGGTGCCATGGAAGGCCAAGAAAGACCATTTTATTCGCTCCTAGGGGCTGCACGTGTGCTATGCACTACCTGGATAAGACGAGCCCCTGGCAGCTCCATTTATCCAGAGGTGGAATGGACATTCTTGCCCTGTAGCTGGTTCCAACAAAGGACCTTTATTGCCTTAGGAAACAGTGTTTCCTCTTACAAAGTAGAGTCTTGTCTTCTCTGCAATAAAAAGGGGCTGTTCCTGGAAATGCGCTCTAAAGATCTTCCATTTTACCAGGATATGAATTGCATGGCTAGGTAGTTCCCTGCTGAGGCCCTCTGGAAAAGAATGAGTTGGAACAGATAAACCAAGATTTTAGGAAAAATGTTCCTCATTCTTCATGCTGCACGGAGAAGTGTACTTGATTTCAAAAGGATGACCCAATTCTTAGCGTGCTTTCCTGCCCACTTTCACCAGTAACTCTTCCAAATCACTATCATTGGGTTAAACGTGTGCAGAGAAAAAAAATGAAAAAAGAAATGCTAGCTGGTTAAAAATAAAATGGCATTTAATTAAAAGTAAACTTGCAAAATCATGGAAAAAAGTTATTTTGCTCAAAAAATAAAAAATAAAAAGTTCTGTGATTAAACCTCAGGGCCGCACAGTGCCTCACTGTCCTTTTGTGGTTTTGAGTGTATTGTATTTGTACAGGGAAGTAGGTATTTGTCAGATTGTTAATAATTGCTCTACGAAATTGTACACTCAGCATCGGGCATCATATTAACCTTGTTCAGTCACAAGGGTTTCATTTTCTTTCTGTAATTTTCTTAAGCTTGTTTCTAAGTGGTAGTTCACATAAGCTTTCAATTTTAAATAACAAACCCATTTATTTCACTAGGCATCTTTATTTGCTTAAAGTGAAGAATCAGATTGTGATTGCGTTGTAAATAAGTCAATCCTTTCCTGCCTTTAGCTGTAGATGATAAAAAAGAAAACTAAAGGAAACAGAAATTCCTCTAGTCTTTTATGAGTCCAGTTGTTAGAGCAAATGGAGCTAAATCTGTGGGGAAAAGGGGAAGAAAATGATCATTTTTGAGCTTTACTTCAAGACACTTCAATGTCCCTCTTCTCTACTTCTTCCCCCTATCCTGACCCCACGCCTGCCCCCACCCTCAGTCAACCCCGCCATCAAAACCAAGCTCCTATGGCAGCTCAGAAGCTGTAAGGAGAATTAGTGAAGCACTGCATTCTCCTAACCCAGTCATTATAAGAGGTTGAGGCAGAAAAACTCTTCCTGGAGGGCTTTCCATTTTAATTTCTAAATTTCCATCAGAGAAGCTCCTAAATTGTGTCACAGATCCTGGCACCTTTTTAAGCAAAGCACTTTGTGCATTTAGAAAAATAAATCTTTTCTGGGATCTTTTGAGGTACCTCCCCTAATTTCTGTGATTGGGTATGCTCCCGGAAACATTGGGAGGGTGGAGGTAGGGGGCTGTTTGCCAAGAAGTCTTGGCAGTTTTCAAATATGGCTGGCCAAGTCATAAGGAAGTGAAGAGAAGAATTGGTTTATGTAGTACTGAATCCAGCATTGCATGTATAGCAGAGGTTTCAACAAAAAGAAATCTGTTGCATAAAAACCTTGGGAAACATTTTATTCTCTCCTTTCTTTATTGCAGAGATTCCCCTCAAAAAACATACTCTATGATTAAAAAAAATTTTAGAAAAATATAAGAAAATCAACAAATCTCTTCATTTTTATTTTCTTTTCCTTTTGCCTGTACATTCAAGAGTTAAGACAACATTTCAGCAGAGAAATGTGGAGGAGGGTAAAGGGAAATCAATAAAGTTATTCTGTGACTTTTCCCGGGAGGGAGCTGTGTTAATCGAGAATGGCTTGCTTGGCTATATATCAAGTCCAAGGAGAGGGCAGCAGTTGATTTCAAAACAGATTTCCCAACTAGACTGAAAGAGATATATATATATATATATATATATATATATATATATATATATATGCACAAACACACATATAGAAATTTTTAAAAGAATGTTGTATGCATGTGTGTGTCTCTGTGTGTATATATATAAATACATATACATGCATACACACGTACATTTTAAAAGTAGATAAGAGTAATTTCTTTAGATAAATAATTAGCAATACCAAACAAAAATTCTTCTAATGCTATTTCAGATATATTGATCTGGAATCATTTTATATTTTCTACGTTTCTCTTGTATTTTAATCCCAGAGAAGGAAATTGGTGTTCAAAGGCCTCAAGTGACAAATTAAAGAATGGAAACCAGATTTCCCAACCTTAGGCCAGGTAAAGCGTCTTTGGCTGTAAGAAATCTTCTAACGCATCTCGTGGGTCATTAATGTAGTCACTTTTTCTAGTGATGAACATTACAGAAATTTTTAGCAAACGTGACTTCAACAGGGATCCTGAGAGTAGTTGGCCAGGGGATCACTCAGTTTCACTGGGCCTTGGCACCATGTTTATATGTTCATTGGGAGCAGTGGTGACTTCTTCATTGACAAATTAGGACAACATAATTGGGTGGGAGTCAGGAGACCTGAGCATCAGGTCTGACTTCATCTTCACAGTGTAATAGTTAGTGCCTTATATATTCCTTTTTGGACATCCATTTCCCCTTATATGACATGAGATGAATAATCCTAGCCCCTTCCCAACAACTTACTTTCTTACTGCCTGAGAATCTTGTCAAAATTTCTTTGTTCCACTCTTAGAAATGACTAATTGGGGAGCCGTCTTTCCATGCCCCAAACTGCTATGATTAATTCCACCCAGGTATTTCAGGCTGAGATTCTTAACGTTTTTCTTCTTAGTTTTTGTATATTCAGACTAGATTTTTTTTAAAACATCAGCTAAGAATCTCTCTCTATTTTCTGAATCCAAATTCCATCTATATCATAACTGTTAAGAAAATATTCTTGAAAGAGAATGGAATTTAAGCAGAGGAGGAACTATGTAATCCTAGAATTTCCCTGGAGGGAACCTGAGAGCTCAACTAGTCCAGTCCTCTCGCTGTATATTTTATATTTATATACAGAGGTGAAATGTCTTATTTAAGGTCATTGAGATAGAGCCAAATGGAGAACCCAGGCCTCTTAACTTTCAGTTCTGTCTTCTTTCCATTGGTGCATATGTCTTGGGACCATTATAACAGAAATAGAACCTAAAGATTAAGTAAGTGGACTGGACAAAGATATGTAACACTTGGTTTTCCCCAGGGCCCAATTCCAAATCGGTGTGTATAACGCAGCTGGCAGGTCTTCAGCATCTTCATGGAGGATGGAGGAATCTTGGCTGCCAAGCCTCTTGGCTCCTTCCTGTCCCGTAAGACCCAGCTCGGAATCTGGATCGAAACGAACTCCCACTTCCCAGTGTTTATTTTTGATGTGCTTTCATTTGCATTCTATCTTATGGCTCTTATATGTTATCTCCAGGTTGACTTTATTCATTTTATATTCAACGGTTAGTGAGAGTTTCCTGTGTGCTAGTCCATGTGCCATGGGCTGGAGAGGCAGAAGAATGTAACTACAACATCTTAATTATGAACACAGTGCGACAAGTTCCGTGTATGGAAGGCTCACAGTGCTGAGGCGGCTTGAGGAAAAAGATTTGACAGATACCACAGGAGTCAGGGAAAGCCCTACAGATTGGGTGATAATTTTTCTGCCTTTATTCCCCTGTTCCTTTCCTCTTCAGGGCAGAGGAGATAATTTTATTCCCTGATATTTTCCAGAGTAATCTCTCCCTGTCTTTAGGTACCTCACCCACAGATTCTCCATGAGTTCTCTGAACAAAGCTGGTTTCCAGGCACGGACTTCAATCAATTCTTACTGCACTGTGGAAAGCAAGTCATCAGGGCCTAGAGACTTATACATATGTAAATTGGTAGTTTGGCTTTTTAACGTGTTCTCTGTCTGCTTTGTTTCGCAAAAGACATTGACAAATAGACACCTAGGTGTTGACTCGAAACACCCAAAACACCCTTACGTTT
This sequence comes from Choloepus didactylus, assembly GCF_015220235.1. Classification (NCBI taxonomy): domain Eukaryota; kingdom Metazoa; phylum Chordata; class Mammalia; order Pilosa; family Megalonychidae; genus Choloepus; species Choloepus didactylus. Next base: position 137,598,695 of record NC_051312.1, on the reverse strand, counting down.
TAAACAGAATCTGAACACCAGGCAGATTTTTTTAGGTGACCTAGTATTTTTGTTTCATTGTCAAAGTACCTTCCTCCTTCGTAACCTTAGAACTTTTCCCAATTTGCCATACATTTTTAGTTATTTATTTTGAGTAATTAATGTAGCTCATGGCAGGAAAGGAAAATCATCAATTAAAGACTTCTTGTCTGGGTATAATCAGTTGAGTGGTCCATGTTCCGTAACAGTATGACCGTAGATTATAAAGATTGTATTAAAATTCCCAGAAAAGCCCGGGTTGAACAGTGATTTGTGAAGCACCTATTACATGCCAGGCATCCATAGAATCAAATTCAGCACAACCCTTCTCCTGTTTTCATTCAGTGCATGTTCAGTATCATGCAAACCTAAGTGTATAGGCCCACAGACACTGAGCAAACCAAATTTAGGATTGGCAGTCATCTTATTGCAGTGAGTCTCTGAAGATGTAAGAATGCTGATAACGTGTACTTAACTCTCCCTCACTTGGGAGGGCAAGTTAGTTGCAAGCTACAGTGGGTTTGCTTCAAGCCACCCCGGATTGGAGCAGGCAGCTCAACGTTCATGGAGGGTGAAGCACCAGGCCCCGGAAGGCAAGCCTGGCTCCCTTTGGCATAGTTCTCTGTGGTGTGCATGTCAATTCTATTTGTAGCATGGAGAGACTCCTTGAGAAGTGTTGAGTGTGCCAAATTTAAAACCTCAGAGGTAGCAGTTTCCACCTTTAACATATTCCTCGGCTTCTCCCCAGAATGCTCCCTAATCGTCGCTCTTGGTTTTACTCTCGGCAGGAATTCCGATCCCATTGCTGCACTTTAGTCCCCAAAGTATGCCCCAAATTTATTTCTGTATTCTTTTCATTAGTTCTGAATGCTCAGCACTTTTGAAATGCTTATTGTTTTACAGATACTCAAGTAAATTTAATCACGTCTTTCGGAAACTCTTCCTTTCTGTGCTGTCATTCGTTGGGGGAACCAAGAGGCACTGGATAGAATTGTTATTAACCGAACCTTGGAATTACACGGACCCACTCCCTGAATGAACGCAAGGCAGTTCATACAGATTAGTTCATTTCTCCCCACTACGGCTGGGTTGAGAGACCTGGATTCTATTCTTGGTGCTATCACAATTTTCTTGGGAAAAGTACTTAGCCACTAATTGCCTCAGTTTCCCCAGATGTGAAATGGGAATAATGATATGAAAATATTTGCTTCCCCTTCTCCTTATTCTGACCCTTTAGAACCTGAAGAGTTCAAAACAAAACAAAACAAAACAAAATGAAAAAAAAATACAACCCTAAGAAGTCTGAGAAGTGAAAAATTAAAGAATGTGTCTTGACTTTATAAAAATTCATGAAAAAAGAAAGTCAGTGTCTGAAGTTTGACTGGAAATACTGATATCTGAATTGTAACCCAAATCTCTCCTTAATGCTGGGTCCCTCTCCTGTCTCTCTCTCTGGTTATATATTGAAAAGTACTTGGAGATCCAGAGACGGTGAGGAATATAATAAGGGCCTGGTCTTCTAATGATCATTCATTTGCTCTAGGGACCAGGGCATCAATGAGTGGATTGGAGATGAGAATATTGTGGGTTTCCAAAGCCTTCCCCTCCCCCCACCTCTCTCCTTTCCCTTTTAACTTCCAGGCTTTGTAGCAGTTTCAAGAGATACACAAGCAACCCCAGGCTGAGTCCCTGGCCTGTATGTTCAGTTGCATATCATCATCTTGGCCTAGCAATCACAATCTTCCAAAGTCCTAGGGGTGGAATTATGCCTCTTTGTTTGCCAGCTTAAGTCTAACAACTGAATACCAGGGAACCTAGGCCAAAATAGAACTTGGCTCTTAGATCACACCCTTCAGCCAAGAATGATGATGTTATAATGTCAGACCCAGTCTTAGCAGGTAACAGGCATCTCACTTTTTGAGGGAATCTTGACTCTGTCACTGTACTTGCTATTATGCAGGAGTGGACACTTTTCTCGTTTGCCTTTCTAGACCCCAAAGGCTATTGAAATTTATTTCCCACAAACTGGGAAAGTCAGGCCCAAGGTAGTGGACCATAGATTACCTTCCAGAGAGTTTCATCAACCACATAGTTCATCAGATAATCTCCAGCCTTCTGTTGGGTTATGTGGGGAGCCAGGACAAGTCCTCTGAAACCTAACCAGTGAAATATAAGGCAACACAGTTATTTTTATATTCCTATCCATAAATATTAAGTGTATATACTGAATGACTATTGGACTATTGATTTCCCCTAATATCCTCAAAAACTTTTTTTTTAACTAGGCAAAAATCCAAACATTAGTCTATTTAGCTTCACCCTTGGGCCTTGTGTGAATTTGGGGTAGAAAAATCTACCATTCCTTTTGAGATCATTTGAGCTACAGATTGCCTATACTAAACACTGCTCCCTACTGGTCCAAAGTCTCATTGCTATGGGAAAAGAGATTTTGCTGACCAAACAGTACAAAAGTAAGCTTCCCTCTGCCTTATCTTACTATGATGATTAGTAGGTAACATTTTTGTCAATTAGTGAGGTCCTCTTGCTGAAGGAATTTAGACAGTTCACATTTAAAGTACACTTAGAGTTTAGGGGCTGGAGTAGAAGAAGCCTGGTTCCCCATCAAGCTGTCTCTTGAGGAATGCCACCAAGCCACCAAGGATGCACCTCGAGAAACTGTTCTGTTCTGGATTGATATAATGGAAACGACCCCAGCCTAGTGAAGGTGGTCACATAGTTGTATCCGAATCAGTGATATCAAAACTCTGCTTGTTCATCAATGCTTGCAGATGAACAGAATGAATATGGGCATGTTCCCCTTGCCCCCCTCTATGCAGAGACAGGACCCCTCCGAGGAAGCTAGGATAGAATCTAGCCTGCCACACATACCAGTTATACATACTTACATATTCTTCCCTTAGGCGAGATAAAGCAGTGTCTAATCTTTCTTTAGAATGCATGTTATGAAATCCTTGCGTCATTTAGGTCATATGGTCATGAACCATTTCTGGCTTCTCAGCATCTTGTTCTGAAAGGAGGGCAACAGAGCTGTGTGGCTGACCTCGGATCCAGACTCACCCACACTCTTGAAAGTGTAAGAGATCTCCTTCCTCGCCTGTAGCTCAGAATAGCCCTTCACAGCCACGTCATCCCGGACACTTTATCACTTGACATGGCCTCCTAATCCACAGATCAGTGACAGTTCAGGCAGAGTTCGTCTGCTTTCAGACAGGAGCTGTGACTTCAGAACTTTTAGAACGAATCAAAGAAAACAATTTGCTACCTTCCAGAAACACAAATGAACATGCTGTAGGTGGGACCTCAGTCAGAGTACAGTCTTAGACATTAAGGCTGCAATTCACCATCTATTAAATGCTACTTGTATGTGGCATTTTACTAAGAATTATTCCAAGGGTTATTTAGACATGGACACTGCTCTTTCAATAGGTTACAGTCTAAAACACATTACCAAAGTTTATTCAAAAACTCTTTTCATGAGCTCCCCCAGTGTGCCAGATGCTGGGGACACAAAAGGGGCCACACCACAGTCCTTCCCACTCCCCTTCCTCTTAGCACCCAGAGATGGAGATAGCATAGTAAATTGGCAATGCTGATTTGATAGCAAAATTTCCTATAAATGACACTGCCAAGCACAGTGCCTGACACATATTTAAGCACTCAGCAGATATTTATTGGAAAATGAACTGAATGAAAAGCAGGAATAAATGCTAAGAGACTAAGTAGAGGGTACTGTGGAAAATACATAGGCAGAGAAACTAAGTTTGAGGGGACTTAACGCAGAAAGTGTCATCCACACTGAGAAAGAATCAAAGAGTAAATGATGCAGAAAGGGTGACCTGGGTTCAGAGACCTGAGTTCAAATCCTAGCAGGGTCACTCACTAGCTAGATGGTCCGAGCTATTCTGAACCTTATTCTCTGTATCCGTAAAACTTTGACGATGGCTTTAAAGGATGTTTTGAGGATTAAGTGAGATAGCAATTATCTGTAAGTGCCTGTCACATAGAGGACCCTCAATGATCGCTATTAGGGGAGCCACGGAGAATGGAATGGCAACATTAAAACAATAAATACCCAAGCAGTAAGGTTAAGGGCACAAAAAAATTTAAGGGATGGAGAACAATAAGCTTAAAATCCTCGTGGAAAGAAGGCAGAGTTCCTCCAGCAGTTCTTAGCCTATAAGCCCAGACAAGGGTGGAGGGAGGCAGATGTCTTAAGGGGGTTTGTCTTCCTCTTCTAATCCATCCTGGAAGGCTTTCTTATTCAGCTGCACAACACGTGGCCCTCTCTGTCACTGTTCACGATATGGGACACACCTCCTCCAATAACCTGAGGGTATCGTGATTTAACTGCTCAGTGTGGAGGCTTGATACAGACTATATAAACATATATTAAATAATTTCCCATTAGTTCCTATAGTAAGTAGCTTCCATTGCTTTTTCCCCCTAACTATTCACACATTATAGCAGACTCCTTTCTTCTGTTCTTGTTTCCACCCATGCTATATTCATATAATTAGGTCAATTAAAACATATGTATAAATACATACCCACACCTGCTCTCTACTGGCTTCTGTTCTTTTCAGGTGAGCTACTGGGAGACACCCCGAGATAAACTGGGCGGTCAGATACCCTAATGGAATAGGTGAAAGGGGAGAAAAGGGTGGAGAGGATGCTCACAGGTGACTTTCAGTTTTCAGTCCTTAACATCAGACAGAACTGTCATTTGACCTGGCAAAAATATCAAGAGAGTGAGAGAGGTCAAAGAAAGGAGGGAGTGGTGGTCAGAGATGAAAGAAACTGTGAGACCTAACAACATTTTAGTTTTTGAAAGGGATAATAAATGTGTGCAAGGGAGAACTGGAGGTGTTTAAGATTATGCTGGGGGAGGGGAAGCAATCGATTCTGCCTTTGAAACCATGCCAGGGACCCAGAGCCAGGGGCAGTGGCAGAGGGGAAGGCCAGGTAGGACAATTAAAACGGAAATCTGGCTCCTTACAGCGCAGCATGGAGCCGGGCTACAGAATTTGCTGCAGTGGGAGGTGGGGCCAGGCTGGCACAGCTCTGTGGGTTTGAAAGGAGCTGGGCGGGTTGGAGAATGCCAGTCAGCCTTTGTAGTTCTGAGCTCAGAGAGGGGGTGACAAATACTGGGCTTCAGGTCAGGAGCCTGGCTTAGGTGGCTTTGGGAGACATTTTCCCCTCTGCACCCAAACTCTTAAAATGCACTCACCATCGCACCACTGATCTCCAATCGCAGCATAAACACGTGTCCTGGAGGCCATGCTACAGCAGTGATTTCGGCAGTAGGACCTGTTGGCAGATTAATGGGGTCCTTTCCCCTTCCTTTTCCCCCAGAAGCCACAAACTGGGCTTGAGACAACCTCTGCATAGTTCCCGTCACCCTTCCTGCGTGCTTTAGGTCTCCCAGCCCCCGGGGTTAATCCCCATCCAAGACAACCTCGCTTTGAAAGAAAAAATGTGGTGAACTTGCTTGAAGATTTGGATCCCAGAGGCCTCCGTCTGTCCTGCCCTAGTCAGATCACAGGCAGCCGGCTCGAGAAGATGGACAGTCACAGAGAAAGAAGCAGTAAGTTTGTGGTGGTGATGGTGGTTGTGTCACGTTATTGTTGTTTGTTTTTGAGACTTGGTTGGTCTCCAGAATTCGTCTCTGAAAGCATGGAGTTTCCTTTCCTTTCCCTTCCTTTCTTTTCCTTTCCTTCCCTTTCCTTTCTTTCTCGGCAAAAAATAAATAACCCTCTCCCATACTGGTGTGATTCATAAAAGCAATTGAATTAGAAAGTGCTTCTTCACTGCTGTTCATATCCTGACTTAAGGATATCTGAGGTTGATCTGTACATGTGTCTTCTCAACACCGTAATATTTTAAAATGTATTTGCATTTGTTAAAATATTTTGTACGGATGGTTCTTCTCTGGCATAAATACTGTATCACTGGCTGGTTGGTTTCAATTATGCTGAATCTGCCCCAGGACTTGCATAGGTTTTCTCTTTGGGGGATTTTTTGGTGCATATTTGCTGCTCCATCGAAGTGAAGGATAGAAAGACTTTGGAGGGAGGGTGTGGTCCGGCTGATTCAGCTTCCTCCCAGGCACATCGCTGGCTCCTTTCTGCTCCTCCCTCCTCCCTCCCTCTCCAACCCTGCTCCTCAGATCCAACCTGAGCCTGCTATCAATGAAATACAATCCACCTTCTTTCCTATTACAGCCTGTGTTAGACTCTCTCAGGCAGGAGACCACTTCGCCTAATCACGCTCATTACATTTGTGATCTCAGCGAATATTCAAACCAGGATTATTAGCCAAGATAATAACAATAATAATACTGTATTTAGAACTCTCTTGTACATTTCATCTTCTGAGAGTCTTACAGATGTTAACTAATTAATCTTTACAACACTGCATACAGGGGAGGTGACTGTTATTAACCATGATAGAATATACGTATGTATATGCTAAGGACAGCAAAATAGTTCACTTATTTATCATGGTTCATTTGATATAGTAACTGGTATTTTTAAAACACCCATCATAGATACAATAATTAGAGATGTGCTTTTGTTAACAAAGCCACTACCCACTTCTAGCGTACCCTTGGGTACTAAATAATTACCCACTTTGTGTGCTTATCTAGCACACTAATTACCCACAGAAATTGGGGTCAGGTGTTAACTGCTTGAAATAAGTATCCTCCAAAGACATCACTGAGTAGTATAGAAAAAATGATGTGTTCATAGCAAAACTTTCATAAGTCATTTATCTGTATATTTTTGTTAGCAGAATGGACACAGACAGGGCAAATTAGCTTAGAATGTGAAAATCATGCTAAACTATTGTTGTGAATATAGAGAGGTTTAGGAGAATCACAGGAAATTTCATTCTCTATTTACTTTTCCTTTTTGAAGATGGATACAATGACATGATTCCCATAATCTGGCCTTCAGATACAAGTACACTAAGACCACTGATGATTCTTGCTGGGAATGATTCATTTTTGCATTACAGGGAGGCACCCAGTGAGTCAAAGAGTTTTTCTTCACAGCTCCACCCTTTATAATTATTCTAGCATGTTTCTTTTTTCTCCATCAGTCTAGTGCAAACACCCTGTTAGCCAAATCTGAAAAAGATTCTAACCCAGTCACCAACCTCTGGCAATCTTTTCCTTCTCCTTCCCAACAATGACCTAGAAAAAAAAAATGTTTTAAAAGAAATCCAATGCTATGTCTGGAGGATTTTCTCTTTTCGCCTGAATTCATTCTTCTCTTCTCTCTTCTTCCTCTCCCTCTGCTTCTTCCTCTCACTTGTGCTTTTTCTTCTCCTTCTCCTGGGCTTCCAGCCATGCTTCTACAGGTCTCACAGTCAGAGACAAAGAACAGAGTCTGAGTTGAGCACAAAGAAGCCACCTTTTAAAAACATCGACTTAGGAAAACTTGCATCCTCAGATACTCCCCTCCCCTTCCTTGCTATTTACAGAACGTTGTACTCAAGACAGCACTGCCTGTAGTCTGTAATATTCTAGCCAGGAAAATGGGTTAAGTCAGCAGTATACTCACTGTGTGTCTAGATAGGTAGAGCCTAATTTGGGGAAGATACCTGCTTCAAGGAACCTTGCATAGCAGAGCTTTTAAAATGGGTGCCAACAGAAATGATACGAAATGCTCTGTTAGTCAACTTAGGATGGCTTTCTTTTCCTTGTGCCTTTTTTTTGTGATCTGAATTGCTATTGATCATTATCGAGGGACTTTAGGCAGATCAACGGAGGGTGGATGTATCTGATGGACATTTGAGGAGAAAAAAATGCTTCAGGAATAAGGAAACTGTCCATGGTAGAAGTGAAGGGTTAAGGATGAGCTGCAATGACTGATGAGTTCATTTCAAAATACAAGAGAATATAAGAGGCAAATTAGCACATATAGCAAATACAGTCAGTAAGCAAAACCCAACCAGTGAATAGAAAGAGATTTTGGGCATTGCCATCAACATGCCTGAATAAAGCACCTAACATAGCTATAACATAGAGTTGAATCATTCCTCCCTCAACTCCCTAATGCTGATTTCAAAGAAATGTTTGCGCATTGTTAACCAAGAATCACAAAATACATCACCCACACTCCGATATATATGTATGTTTTAAAAATTCCCATAGAATGCCAAACAATTAGGCAGAGAATCCCACTGTGGTCTTCCTTCTTCACTTCCCCCTCCCTTTTTTTTTATTTTTCTTTTTTCTTTTAGAAAATGTGATACCTGATCTGTGAGTCTAGCAGGCTGTGGATTTTTTTGTATTTGTCTAATACAGCGTCTGGCCTTTCCCCTGACCTGTTGGTGTATTTTTGGTCTCATTAGCAGTCAGGGAGATGCCTTCGTGCATCCACTGCTACGAGTCAGGGAGGAGACGCACTACAACAGATAGAGGCAGCGAGCGCGAGAGGATATTAGAAGACAGGCTTGTCTCCAAAATATGGAAGGCAGTGAGAAATGACAGGACTGCAGCTTTGTATGTGGGAGCCTCGCCGGAAGGCGGAGCGGCGGCGGAGAGCGAGGTGGATTCTCAGAACGGGGGGGAGCCGTAGGAGAGCTAAAGGTGATTAGAGGGGGATATTGATTCCTTATTCTGCCAGAGATTTAAGCAGGCACGCGAGGAATCCACACGATGGTTGGCAAAAGGAGACCCGTTGCCTCCTGTAACGAGACACTCGGCTTTCCAGGAGCCCAGGGAGAGAGCTGAGAAGAAAGGGGGCAGTGTGGTCTAGGAAAATTCAACTTGTCGCTGATTTGTGCCGGATGCTTGCTGTCCGTCAGCAGCCTCCCTTACAATCTTTTTTCTCCCCCCCCCCCCTTTTTTTTCTTGTCTTCTCCTTCTTCACTGAAGCCTAGGGGAGCCAGTAAAGATTAAATGTGCTTTCTCAAAGGCAGCCACTTCATGCTGCTATGTCGAAAGGGCCTTTATTATTATTATTTTAATAGTAAAAGAAAAAGGGAGAAAGGTTGAGAGAGAGAGAGAGGTAGGTCTGCGAAGACGGACTAGCTTTTCCGAGAGGAAGAGGAAAAGGGAAGGGAGAGAAAAAGGAGTGTCTCTGAACTGAACGGAGGATTGTGCCTTCTGGAGAAGAACCTACAGAGGTGAGAAAAAAGTTGGGGGTTGGGGTGAGGTGCTGAGTAGACCCTGTAGAGAGGGAAAAGAGGCATAATTTAGTTGTCTTACTGGTCTGGTTCTATTTTTAAAAAGAAGAAAGAAAGGGAGGTGAGTCTGGAGAGCCTGGGGCTTTAACTGGTTTTAGCTGCATCTGGAAATATGTACCTAATATTTAGCATTTTTGCTAAGTGCTCCAGGCCCTTTCAGTGTCTTCCTTGCTTGTGGTTGCTTTGTCATTCTCTTTGAGTAGTCAGCCATCTACTTTGCTCAGGCCTGGGGGAAAAAAAACATAGAAAAATAAAAAGAAAGAAAGAAAACGGGGAAGAAAAATTTAAAGAGTCATTTTCCCACCCATTTCCCCTCCCTTTCATTTCATTTTTGGAGGCGGCGCAGGAAGCGTCTTTGCACAGGAAAGCTCAGCTTCCAGTCGGATGGGAGAAAGCGACTATCTATGATACAAAACCAGTAGCTGTCTGCGAAGATGGAGGGGAATTATGCTTCGGATTCCTCCGAAATATTGGCAAAAGGCTTCAAAGCATCCGCGGCGGGGGGGAGGGGGGAATTAACTCCCCAGCCTGCACCCACCCCTTCCCACTTCGCGTCTACCAAATGACAGCCTGGTGCTGGCTCTCGGTGATTTGGCCTTGACTTCAGCCAAGCAGCTGATGCCGACGAGGCCCGGGCTTGCAGGACTGGCAAAGTGGACCCTAAAGAAAGAAGGAAGAAAAAAAAATTTTTTTTAAAAAGCAGCTCTGGGGAGGTTTCTCTTTTTTTTTTTTTTTTTTTTTTTTTTGGGGACTTTTAAACCGAATATTTTTTCAAATTTGATCAGTCCCAGCCCCTCCCGCCACTCCCATCAAATTGCATTTTTAAAAATTCTCTTTCTCTCTCGTCAAAGCATAAACTACAGAGTCACGGTCTCTAGATTTGGTGTATCGCTTCCTGCCCCCAACTACTCCTCCCCGCCCCCGCTCTCCGTCCTCCCTATTGAACCACCTCGCCCAGCCTAGCGAAGGCGAGCTCACGTCCCCCCCGCACCCCCCGTTGCTCGGGAGGGTGCCACAGGAGCCTGCAGCCCTGTTCCACTTCGAATGGGTGAGTTTCAAACGCTATTCGAATTTATACTTTCATAGCCTCCAAATCCTACTTCTTCGTCTTCTCCTTCTAAGAGGCTGGTTTCTATGATTTTTGCATGCGGCATGCTTGCCCTGGGGAAAAAAAGAGATGCCTCATATTTTCTTTACATTTCATTGGTGGTAACTGAAGTAAAATAAAGCTATGAGAGACATGTAGATCATGTTTGTCTGTTTGTTTTTTAAATGGGCATTTCTGGGTCTCTTCATATGATTTTCCATTTTAGTAAATTTTCCATTTTGCCGAAAGCTTAAAGGGTGTTCTCTGATGAAGTCGCAGTTGTATGTTCAAATATGTGTATAAGCCCACAGATATTGCGCAGCTATGATGTCTCTCTCTCTATATATATAAATGGGATCTATATTTCTTGAACTAAGGAAGCTTAGGAAGTGAGGAAATACTATACCACCTGTTTGTTGAACAGAAATTGCCTGTCATTCTTGTTTTGTTTTGTTTTGCCTCAAGAAAGAAAAATTTGTTGTGCTTCTCTCAATCCCTGAGACCCTAACTTGTGATGTTTACCGTTTAAATCCACGGGTTAGGCTCTTGGGAGCTGCGAGTCGTGCATTTACATCCTGGAAATTTAGTGCAACTTTTTTCTCTAAAGCAAAAACAAAAGAAAAGAAAGTTTGTCTGAAGTGATCGTGTGCACCTCTGCGGTTTTCATTGTTAAGTGGGATCAGGTGGCCAGAGGGTGGCAGTTCCTGGGCTTCCGTTAGAGTAGGTATATGGTCTGTTACCATAGTGTGTTGGCTGCTGTGTGTATGCACATATATATCATTGATGCCTGAGGCTTGTGGAACTCATCTACATGGTTTTTCCTTGAGAGCAACACACAGTACTACTATCCGAGCATAACAAGAACAGCTCATACCTGGTGCCTGACCTCAGAACGGCTCCGCTGCAGTCCCAGCATGCCCCATGCCTCCAACTTTTAAACTCAACAGTTAATCTTAAAATTGTGACTAATTAAAATGGACATGTGAATACATTATATATTCAAAACCAACACATGTGTATCATATATGGCTAGATCGTGAACACAGAGAGGTTTGAACCAACAATTTCAGCTAAAATATTGATAGTCAAAAATTAAACTCTTGTTATTCTACAGGAAGGATGGAATTTACGATGCTAACAGAGATTACATTTGTACTACTTTGCACTATTTTGAAAAATAAAATAAAAAGAGGGGGCATAGACTCTCTTCCTGGTATTTTTTAAAAAAATGGTATACGTGATGATTTTAATAGGAATTGGAAATATATTTCCTACATATAGCAAAGGAAACAACAGTAGCACACACATTCCACACGACACACACACGCACACACACACACACACAATTATTTTATCCTTTAGAAGCAATCAGTGCCTGTTATTCTTCATTTAAAAATTGGATAACATTTATCGGGGTTAAAATTCAATCCAACAAAAAGTTATTTGTAACATCAAATTCTACATTTAAAATTGTCTTCTCTTAGATAATTGTTAGCCCTACCTAGTTTGTAGTTTTCTGAAAATGTAACTTTTTTTTTAACAGATTTATTTTAGTGATTTAGATCTCATAGTTGGAGAAGAGAAATATTTAACTTACCTTTTCTTTGTTGTGAAAAATTCCAATATACAAATTCATTTGGACAATTTTAGTATTCTTGGCCCAACACTGGTCTTCTATTTTCGGAAAATATCTAAATCAACCTTGACTTAAAATGCTTTCTTCTTCTAAAGGCTTTATATTGGTTTTAACTGCGTGTTACACATGTAATCAAAGGTTAAGGATACTGTTTTTTTCTTGTTGTTTTTTAAATGTTTATTGAAATTTTTATATATCGATCCCAAATCATAGTCAAGAAACCATTTTGTTTCAGAAAACTGAAATGAGAAGATAACTGTGCAACAATTGCCCTATGTCTTTTGTTGAAACCTCTTTTGCAGTAGTAATATTTAAATATTACTTTAGCCTTTGATAGTCTGAATGTGCTTCAGAGGAAAGTTACTTGATTTTCAAGTCATCTCTTGGTTTATATACAATGCATTAATAATCCCTACCACCCCCGCCCATTTTAGCTGATGTGCATGCATGGGTATTTGGAAATTACGAAAAGGCATCTATGTAATTTATGGGTAAATATAACCACAGGATTCATATCAGATATTTGCAAAACATTTGGAGCTTTTTGAAGTCAAAATATATCTGCAATTTCTACTGTGAAAATGTCAGCGTGGATCAATAAAAATATACTAGATACAGTTCTTCTGTAATTTTAAATGATAACAGGATAGTAATTTAATACCAGTGTTCTGTTTGTGTTCCAAGGCCCACTTTCTGGTTTTTACATGTTTTCAAGTGGATTGCTCATGGTCTGAGGTGGCTATCATACCGCTGATCACGCCGACATTTAGGAGCACATAACGATACACAAGATTTTCTATTTCAGTAGGGAACTGCTTCAGCACAAGGGCAGGTTTCTCAATACCCCTTCTTCCTCACGAAGCCCATCAGTGAAGTTCAGTGAAATGAATAACATAATTGGTGGTTGGTTCAATCACTACCAGTCTAGACTAGCCCAGACGCATCAATTAGAGGGGGCTGTCTTTTAAAGAGAGAGTGCAACCGAAACAAGCAGGACATTATTGATACTGATCTTTAAAAGTGCAAATCCAGCTTGGCAGATAAAAAAAAAAAAAAATAAGGCAGGGAATTGAGGAAGGGGGGTGCGTTGCGGGAAGAAAAGAGAAAGAAATGAACTGGAGCTTTCGGACACAGAAGCACAGGAAGCTTGAGAGAAAAGGAGGGGATAATGAGTGAAATGCAATGCGGCACCTCCTTGGGACACACAGTTACAATTCAGTTCACAGGGCACACTGGTTCACCGTATTTTTAACTAGATCCCCCCCCCTTTTTTTATTCCCTTTTTGCATCTGTTTCCAAAGAAATGCCAGCTCAACACCAATGCAGTTAGAAATTTAACAGCTCCAGAAAGCTCCAGTGAGAATAAAGCCAACTAATACCAACCAGGCAACAACTCCTTTTGCAACATGTTTTTCAAAAAAAAAAAAAAGAGAGAGACGATGATGATGATGATTTTCAAGCCTTTTAGTCCATCTTTCTTAAAAACCAAGTGCGCTAATGAACAGTTCTCATTTAAATCCAGCACCTGGAAACTAATTTTATGGGCAAGAATACCTTTTAGGTAAACAGCTCATCATTTTCTATTGAATACAGTAGATGTATGAAGAAGGTAACAAAAGGCTTTAGCAATTTGGTGACATGTTTTTTTAATTCAAAAAAAAAAAACAAAAAAAAAACAGCAACCAACAAATGATTTAGAAAGTATTAGGAATACACCAAGCCCCAGGGAAAGAAAATGTTTGGCTGGTATTAATTAAAACACTGCTAATATATTCTAATAAAATCAAATTTTCCATTCTAAACTAATCTGCCTGGTATGTCAAAGAAAAGGAGAAGTATTATCTTATTTGCATCTCTGCAATCCAAATGCATTTGCTCATTCAGCAGAATTAATTTTTATCACCAGCCTGTTTAATCTCTTCACAGATTTAGGCAAACTTATTCTTTCAAACTAAAAAGGATCATGGTAGGGAATCCATGGAAGGTATTGGCTGGGCTAGCAACTGTATTTGGCTTTGGCTTTATATGCTATAATGTTCTTTTCTCTTCATTCGCTATAATCAGTTGTGGAGGAGAATGGTGAGACCGCAGCGAGAATGATGAATGGTTAATTCTTCCTCTCTTTCTCTACTTCTACCTGCAGAGTTATTTAAGAATTACAGTTGCCAAATTATGAGTGGGATTTATTTACATGACTGGTGTTGGTCTGTTAACTAATATCTAATTTATTTCTAATTTCAGGATGCATCTTATTGTACATTTCTAATTTTTAAAAAAAGGATCTTCATCAGAAACAAATTGCCCTTCCTAAACTATTTCAACCGTAGCCCTTCTAGGAGAAAGTAGGGAACTGAATTTAAAATTTTATTCGTGAGTTCTGTGTTTCATGTTTAAGTCAAAATTTCTCCAGAGAAATTTCATACTTTTATGAAATTGTGAGTTTATGCTCTTCATTGTTAAACTCTCACAACTGATCAAATGATCCCCAAATGACATCATAGCAAAACTGTTTCTCCGCATACTCATGTATCATGACTATGGTATCAAATGTAAATATGTGCCTAAAACAAAAAATGAAGGGGCCATAAATACATAGGACCAAATCTGTATATTTCAAAACTGCATGGTATCAAGGAGCTGCACACTACTGGCTAAAGTACTATACTGCCTTTTTGCTCCATTGCCTTTTTCAAGTCGTCCATGTAAAAGAGCAATCGCAGTTCGGTTTCACATGTATTGTTCTATAATCCAGGCAATAAATGCTAATTAGTAATGCTCAAGGATCCAACCATTCAGAGTAATTATCATAATTTACTTCTTCCTTGTTAAAGGCATTCCTTGCTGATTTAAAAAAAAAAAATGAAATCCTCATTTGACCACTGCACTGCAGTGGAAATGCACTAGAGAGATGTTCAACTTATACGTCAGTGGCTACATTCGAAGTTGCCAGCATGTGCCTCTTAGCTGATTCCAAATGGCATAACAACTTAATTTCTAAACGGAAATTCATATAAACGCATAAAGTTTTGCATGTGCACCAGGAATGTGTGCTTGTAATTTACAAACCCCAAGGCTCCGCCTTCCCTGCCCACCCCTTTACTAAAACCACTTACTGAGCAGAACAAAGGAAACTGCTAACTATAGAGGCATCATTAAGTGTGAACAGCAACAGTGTGATGAAGTATGTGATATGACAACATATTCCATTGCACAAAAGTGCAGGTAATTAAATAATTCAATAGTAACCCTGACTAATTAGCCAAAAGATCTTTAAGGAGGAATCAAGAAAATGGATCCAATCAACTTGAATAATATGCTTCATTCTCTAAGATCACAAATATATATTTGATTATTTGATGACTGATTCATACAGAAAGATGAGGACAAAAGCCTCTTCTTCAAAGCAGAGCTTTGATGGGACGTCCTCTTCAGGACAAATTAATCATATGTTATAGAAGAGCTGAATTTAATGTAGGACTCTCTGTTTTCAATCAAAGATATAATCTGCTATTCTAGTGCTCACTTCTCTTTTAATCAGTTGATCTAAAAAATCATCGACCCTTTAGCTTTCCATACAGTTGTCTAAGAATATATATCTAGCCTCCTCCACGTTTCCTAATGAGGCTCGTGTTTAAGTTTGTTTCTTATTGCTTGAAGCAAATAAGTATCATATGCACAGGAGGAACAGCATAAATAACCATGCTGCATATTATATATGTTGGAATACTCCCTCCTTCTTTTATCCGTCAAGGTAATATTCCCAGAGTTCATTGTTCTTTGGTCCTTTAAGGGAGAGCTTCAGCTTTTACTTGAGGGTTGTAAGCACATTAGAGGAATAATTCCCTTTGGATACTATACAGAAAGAGCCACCTGCAAAATGTTGATGCTGTTATTGAAATCTCAAGTGGAATCAGCTTTCAAAAAATTAGATATTAGATACATCCGATATAATTTGCAATGTGTAATTATACTAATGTGCATATAGTTGTGTGTTGCTTTACATGTTGCCTACTTGAGATTTTTTTTTCCGGGGTGCTTCTCATCATTGGAAATGGCTCCTGAGTAGGTGAAAACAGAATGTTTTTAAAGTTAGCTTATTAAAAAAAAATCCTTGTTAATTAACAGAAGAATAAAAGTACTCTATGATCTGTGTTCTCATGAAAGAATGAGTATGTGTGACCTAGATATTGCAGATTAATGATTCTAAAAGGGTTATCATTGTGGACACTTGTGTTGTTTGTAAAATACTTGGTACTCTATTGATTTCGTCTTCATCCTGACTTTGGACAACCCGAAGTAATAGAGATTATTAGAAGAGTAAATTTTATTCGTACGAAATACATTCCGTTTTTGAAATAATAAGATAAAATGCCAGGGAAATGGCCTTAGGCAGAAATAATAATTTTAATGTAATCAAAATAATCAACATAATCAAAATAATAAAACAACTTCTTTTCTTTTTTCCCTCCAAGTTACATGGCACATGGTGATTAGGTTATTTATACACTAATGTCAGCTTGCCTTTTAGTGTCTAAATGATACCAGGTATCTACCGACTGCCCCACTGCAGACCCTCTCCAAGGAGCTGGCCCCTCGAGATCTATCTAATAAGGAAAAATCCAAGCAGAGTAACAGTGAATTGGTTGGTTAGCCCCACACTTGGCACCTGCCATGTGCTCAGTTGATGAACAGACTCTTGATGCAAATTCAAGGAGCTTTCACCATCAAATCACATAGGGACCCTAAGCAAGGCGATCCAGGAGTTCTGATTTATGCTTATATATGTCTGGGAGGAAAAAAAGATCCCAAGGTATGCTCATATTGAGATAATACAAGATATTATTCATTCCAATTAAATTGTCATAGGACCCCAAAAAAAGTGTTTTGTTGAACATTTGACTTACAATAGACACTGAGAATATAGCAGTTTACATAGTTATACTATCTATTCCTCAACATTCATTTTAATAATGGAATCCATATTATCAAAGAGACACTTTGCCTGGGCTATATCTATGTAACATCAAAACAATACTTAGGTTTACTTTTCATCTGCACATGTATACAAGGCTTTTCCATTACTAGCTATGCAAAGGAGTTATTAAAAAGTTATATGAAACATCCTTCCTTAACACAATTACATTTTAATTTATTCACAGACAAACCTATTACACATGTGTATCAAATGCTTAGCATCCCATCCTCCATCTCTAGGTTCACAAAATAATAAAATCTAAAATCAGTAGGTTATATATTTAATTACTCAACCAGGATCAGTTATTGCATGCTTGATCAAAAGGAAAAATAACTGTCAACAATACTCAACATTAGTTATTCCACAGGTTTTAGCAAAAAAATCCCACATTATATCTGCCATCTAGAGAACCATTTTCTTCTGTGCATCCAAAACTGTTATGGCCGAAAGCAGTGATATGTATGAGTATATCTTCCTTTGGTGGGCCTGACACAGTCTGTATCATTGTTGTGCTAGCATAATGGCATAATGAAGATGCTGACCAAAGGCTTTACTTAAATTAAAATCAACCTGCAAAGTATATTTCATTCATACAGCTTTTGTAGAATAAAAGTGAAAAACATTCATTTCATCTTTCCCAAATATCCTTATCTGTAAAATGAGTGGGTTGGATTCATTGGTCTCTAAATTCTTTTACAGCTCTAAGAATTTTTTAGGCTATTTTAAAGGATAGAGGCATACAGGAACAACTCCAGGATCTATGAATCAGAAGTCTATTTGTACTAACAGTTGCCCTTTCAAAGTTATATTTGATTCCACCTCCAGGTTCTGTATTTACTGACATATTTTACTGTCAAGACTGGAGTTCATTTACAAGAAGGGTCAATGACAGAAAAGAAGAACAGCTGGAGAGTGAAAAAAGCCACACAGTGAGAAAAGGAAATTCCTGGTCTGAGTTCTAAGCCCATTTCCTTCAACATTAACATAGAAGAAACCCAGACAAGCACCTGCCTTTCTATTTTAAGATCATATTCTTTAGTCCTGCCTTCACTGAATTTCTTGCAGGATGCTTTGCATTTTTCCATTGCACTGATGCCTGTGAGGGCCATGGCGCCCTTCCCTCTTGATTCCCTTGAATCATGTTACTATTCCCTGCAGAAGTCTACAGTAGTTACGTCAACACACCACACTTCCCAAAGCAAATCTTGACATGTTCAGAATATCCTGGAAATTGCCCCACCCCCTTTGTATTAAGTGAAACGGCTTTCCCTGGCTTTCAAGCCTTTGAACATGCTCACAACCTTGCCTGGACTGTTTTTCCACTGTCCCTCTGCCTCTTCCACATTCCAGTCAGCTTCCTTTCCTTCCTTCCTTCCTTCCTTCCTCCCTCCCTCCCTCCATCCATCCATCCCCTTTTCTCTCTCCTCTTCCACCCTTCCTCCCTTCCTCCTTTCCTCCCTCCATCCCTTCCTTCCTCCCTCCCTCCCTCCCTTCCTCCATCCCTCCCTTCCGTCTCTTTTGTTCTTTCATTTTTTTCTTTCACCAAGCACCATATGCCATGCCCTGACCCAGGCACTAACAATACAAAGATAAACACAAGGAATTGACATTAACCCCCTAATGATTCTAGTGACCTCATTCACTCCAGTTTTGCTAAGTAGATATGCATTAACCACAATTTTATTTTGCAATTAGTCCTTAGATTTATTTGAATGTGTCCTTCAAGTCCTGCATTCTTTTGTTCTTTTCCTATGTGTCCTATTTTAGTAAGCTACCTGATGGATAAGCCTGAAACTTTTCTCTTAGAGCGGTTTCTCCCCAATGGGGGCTCTGACACACACACACACACACACACACACACACACAAATGTAGGTACAACGCTGTTGATTGACTTATTTTTCAAAAGGTGAACAATGAGGGAAAGCTCTCATTTTCTGGTGATGCAGCATTTCACCTGTGGTTAGAAATAACATAGTCCCCAAAGTATCATGACATTTATTTTTATGAAAGAGTCAATGTGGTAACTTTCTGTGACATGTTCTGTTATTTTTGTAGTTGTGTTGATGTTCCTTTCAACTGGTCCTATAGTCTCCCCCTCCTCACGACTGTCTCCCTGTGAAAGGACAAAGACTGCAGAGGCTTCTACACTGATGGATCATCAAGCCAACTTGAAGCTGGAACAGAGAGAGTGATCACCTGAAGACACCTTGGCTACTAAGCAACACCCCAAAGTGGTGCAGTTTCAGCCAAAAGAGCTCTTAGAACAAGAGATAATCTCTTCAAGAAACAGAAAAACTTCATAATGAAATCTAGATTCCTACTGAGTCAAGGACCTCCCCTTCCTCATGTGTATTCCTATGTTTGAATTTAAATTCAGCGTGGCATTCATTTATACTATTTTCCCTAATATGAGTATGCTTACTAATACACCAATTTTCAAATTCAAAATTGCATAAATATGTTAATGTTTTAAGGAACAAAATTAGCGCAATAAGTAGATTGAATTTTAGCCACACACAGTTTGATCTTAGGGGCGACCTGAAGAATAAAAATTGCTTTTGAAATAACAAAGTAGTCAGAGGCAACCCAAAGGATAAAATAATGGTACTCCTAGTTCAGCATATAACTACACATTATTCCATCTAACACCAACTAACCAACCAACCATTATTTTTATCAAGCAAGCTATGTTTGGTGGGACATGGCCTCTGCCTTCAACAGGCTTAAATCTATTTAGATAGAGTTACATAAACTTTTCAAATGATAAGTAACAAACCAGGTCAATAGACGATAAGAGCAAAAAAAAAAAAAAAAAAAAAAAGATATAAACAAAGAGCTTAAAGGAGGTTTCCATAAACTAGGCAAAACTGGCCTGGTTGGGGAAAAACGTTCCCAAAGGTGGTAGACCAGAAGATGAATCTTGAAGGGTGTTAAAGAATTAGATGAATAGAAAAGAGGGAGAAAACAGTCCTTCAAGTGGAAATAATATTGTGAGCAAAGCCATAGAAGAAGGAATCCACATGGAAAGTTTAGGGGATTATGAATGCACTGCATCCAGTTGACTTCACCCAGACCTCAAAGCCTATATATATATATATATATATATATATATATATATATATATACACATATATATATATATATATGGTATTGACTTCATACATACACCTCCTCTCTCCCACTCCAGGCGCTGCCTGGAATTATAATCACGTTTTTCTGCCATTATAGCAAGTTAGGGTGATTAGTGATAATATGGGGAGCTTGTGATTTTTCTGTTAACCTAATAATAACTGGTATTAAGTTCTAACTATGTTAATAATTTTACATGTTAACACACTTATGTCTCACAATAACCCTGCAAAGTAGCTATTATCCCCTTCTCCAGAGAAGAAAATTGAGGCCTAATAAGGTTAAGTAACTTGCATATACAGAGTTCACATTCAGGATTGAGGTCACAAAGTTCATGATGTGAAGCATTATGTCGCAAAATTGTGATCAACAATACATCATTACCTCTTTTCCTACATTCCTTTCTATTTTTCTATGGTAAACAAATAGATGGTTCGTTTAATGATTCCCTCAAATTTTTTAGTTGTCTGGTTAAGCAAAAAATTGGAAAAAAAAAGTTGCAAAAAAAGAGCTTGTCCACATTTTAGGTATTCTTCTTCTTTTTATTATTATTATTAATTAATTTATTTTTTTTGCCAGACTTTGATGAGTTTGTCTACTTTGATCTGTGTGAAATCTCAAATTCCTGAAAATTAAAAAAAAAAACAGGCAAGGAGGGCTTAAGTGTCCTCTATTACTAGCTCCTTTTTACAGATGAGATAAATCTACAACCCACAAGGTTAGAGTAACTTAATGGAAGAGCACACAGTTGAATGTGGCAGAACTAGGTCCAGAAACCAGGCCCTCCAGTCCACACGCACTGACTCTTGAACCACTCCACCCTGCCTTCACGATGTTTGAACTTGACTTGGATCAATGGAAACATTCTGTCTAGGTAATCAAGAGCTTCGTGCCTAGTAGATTACTTCAATTCTGTCCCTCTCTTGGCTTCCCACCTCAATGTAAAAATAGCTGGCTTTGAATTAACATCTTTAAATCCAGAAACAGTCAATGGTCCATCCCCAAGACCCCATAATGACCAAACTTTTAGGTGTACAGTCTTCAATGGCATCCTTAAGTTTTTTGGAATTCTTGGTCCCCCTCAACAAATTAACTCTTCTAGTGCGCTGCTTTTTAACCAACATTATGTACAGTATATATTTGTAAGCGCTTTTTCATGAATATTTATGGAAGACTATTTCAATAGCACTTATGTTTTTTAAGTATCAATAGTTATTTACTATTTTAATCCTCAATTATCCACGAATACTTATCAAGAATGCTTCAGCCACAAAAAGCTAGAATTGAGGAACTCTCGCTCTTTTAACAGACCCTTTGCATTCAGTTGGCATTTAGTAATGATTAATCAAGTGGTCATC
Source organism: Choloepus didactylus (assembly GCF_015220235.1). Classification (NCBI taxonomy): domain Eukaryota; kingdom Metazoa; phylum Chordata; class Mammalia; order Pilosa; family Megalonychidae; genus Choloepus; species Choloepus didactylus. The sequence continues at coordinate 137,577,275 of NC_051312.1, read as the reverse complement.
TGTACAACACAGAGGTTCAAACTGCAACTCTGAGTTGAGCTGGGTCTACTTAAGGACAAGCATCTAGACGTTGGAAGTATCTGAATATCTGACTGTTGTAAAATTCCCACTCATATCTGGCATTGGTCAGACTTAGACCTCCTCTTGGCTCTGGTTGTCCTGTTTTCAAAATGATGATTATTTGTCAGATCTCACACAGTTCTCATTAAGTGAGTTCATAAACAGGGGTTTTTAAAAGAGTAGCCAAGCACAAAGTGTGACTTTGTTGACATTTTATGAGACTCTGTCATATGTCCCCTAAACCCCCAATAAAAATGTTGCATCAACTGTGACCTTGTGTTGATTTCTTGGAAGAGCATGCTCTCAGAATTTGTTTGTTTTCATTAGTGTACATCAGCGATCGTTTCAGAATCCATAAGAAGCAAATATTCTAATGTGATGGGAAAATTAAAATTTAGAGATAATAACTGCAATAAACAAATGGCACTGTCATCCACCCTGGCGAGACGCATGGGTGTCATCCCTGTCTCTTCCCTTCCACCTGCTGTGTCCAGTCAATCATATAATCCTTTTGATTTTTCCTTTGTGTTTCTCAAATATATCTATTTCTCTACACTTTCTATGCTTCTACTTTAGTTAAGGCAACCCACATTTCTCTCCTGGAATATTACAACATGCCTTCAGTTTTTCCCTCCTCACTGCCATGCCAAGCAGTAGCAAGATCTTTCTAAACCATGACTATGATCATATCTTCCCAGTTTCAAACACTTTGCTGCCCCCCTGCCCCCATTGCCCTTGAAATATTCTGACACCTAAAGCCCTCCATATCCTGGCTCCTGGCTCCAGCATACCTCCCTTGACCCATCAAATGCCTCTCTTCCACTGCTTTTCTATGCTTCAGTGATGCATCTTTCCCTTTTCTTAATGTTCTCTTTATCTTCTGGGCTTTCTCACATACTTAACCTTCTGCTTAGTACTCTCAACTACCTCTTCAAAACATCCCATATTTATTTGTCTTTCAGGTCTCATCTTAGAAGTCATTTTTTCAAGGAAGTCTTCCCTCTAGTCAACCACTACTCTTAGGAATAGATTAGCTTCTCCACAGAGATGCTTTCTAGCTTTCTGTTCTTACCTCAAATTAGCACATATCACCCAGTATTGTGGTAAGTTGTTTATGCCCCTATCTCCTCCATTTGAATATGAGATTCTAGAGCTGCACTATCCAATATGATAGCCACTAGCCATGTGCAATTTAAATTAATTAATACTAAAAAAAAAATTCCATTCCTCCATTGCACTGGCCACATCTCAAGTGCTCAACAGCCACATGTGAATAGTGGTCACACTATTGAACAGCATAGACATAGAGCATCTCAATCATCAAGCATCTCAATCATCGCAGAAAGTTCTATTGGACAGTGCTGTGCTAGAAGACAAGCACTGTTTCCTTTATCAGTTTATCTGAACCACAGAAAACTATTTGAGTGCCATTTTCTTAATTCTCTCAAGGATGATATATAACATACCATACTAGATGCATAGGACAGAAGTTACTTCACCACATGTTAAGAAGCCCAGGGCATTAAGCTTTAATTCTAGTGCAAAACCCTGTTTGAGAATATCTGCAATGGCTTATCACAATCCTTGGCACAATGTACGTACTCAGAAAATATCTGCTGAATGAATGAATGAGACAACTGGATATTCAGACATTTAATTGTCACCTAGATGTTGAAGTCATGTAAGAGAGGTGACTTTACTGTGATAGACTGTTTCCTTCTTTTCATCCTAAGTATAGTTGAATTACTTCACTGCAACAAGATTACTCACTATTTCACTTACCTTCATTGTTTATACATGCAAACAAAAGTGGAGAATTGAGCTTATATTCAATGAATGTGATCAGTGAAAATGATCAAAGTAGATACCAGATTTGATAAGCCTTATTTCTTTTAAAACTTGGCCAAAGTTTATTAAAAATATTAATTATTTGCTGAGCACCTACTATGTGCCAGGCACTATATTAGGTCCTGGGGATATGGGAGGGAACAAGATAGGTAAAATTCTTGCACTCATAGTGAACAAAATTAATGTAATTATTTCAGTTCCTCCCTGTATTGTACCTAAAGTAAGAGTTCTCAACTTTGGCTGCCCTTTGGAATTGCATGGGAAGTTTAAAAAAATGCTGATACATGGACGCTACCCCCCAAATTTTGATTTAATTAGTGGGGGGAATGGCCTGGGAGTTGGGATTCTTTTAACGTTCACCTGGTGATCGCAATGAGCAGCAAGAGTTAAAAACTTTTGACTTATGGGGGTATAGTCTTCGAGTGAACTCAGAAGACCAAGAACTTTTGGTATTGAGAATTGATAGCATATTAGACTCAAAAGAAGAAACTTTAAAAATCATCTATCCAACATATCCTCATTTTATTACATTTTTCTTCCTCAGAAGACAAAATGATACACAGAGAGTCACTGACTTTTCAGCTAGTTCATGACTGAGGTAAGATCTGACCCTAGGTTTCTGACTTCAACACACTGCTCTTCTTGCTATACTAAGGTGTTTTGGGGAAATGGAAAATTCAACAATCTTCAAATCAAGAGACACCCAACATCCACTATGGTCATAGTTTTTAAAAGGAAAAATTGTATTTGGGCTTCCAATCCTATATTCCAAAATTTGTCTGCTAATCAAATGTGATTCATTTTGTTCAAATACAGCTACTTTTTTGAAAAACATACAACATTATACGTAACTATAAAGAGGAAACTCGATTCCCCACAAGTCCTAACCATATTCCTACAAATTAAAAAATCAATGTACGTATGTTAAGCTTCACATATTACTAGGAAGGACATTTTACCTTTACACTTGAATTACTCAATAGCAGAAACGGTAGAGGGAGGGGAAAATAAAACAGTGCCATTGTGCTTCCACCTTCTCTGTCCCTATCCACCTTATCACATGACATTCCGTTCGGTTTAACATTTCACAATACAGGTTAAAATTGCTAGCTTGTCCCCATGAGGAAAGTTGACTTAAAAATATCTACTATTAAAAAATTAGTTACCTCCCTTACCTACCACCATCCCCTGTTTTTAGATTCTACTCATGGATTAAGAGACCCTGGGAACCAAAAATCATTGAGTCCGTTCTTCATCCAGACAAGACCACCTAGTGGAAATGTACCTTTCCGTTTTTTTAAGACATAAAAATAAAATTAATGTCCACATACTTCCTTCAAAACACATTTCAGGATTTGAGAACCTATACTGTTGGGAAATTCTTTCTTGTTTCTTTCCCAAATCCCTCACGCTGTAGTTCAATCCCATTTTCTCTTGTTCCCTGTGGAAAGAAAGAACAGCTGGTCTCCATTCTCTCTAATCTCAATCCCTTCATGTCCTTAAAGACACTTCTCAGGCGTCTCTTCTCTGGAATAAATAATAACAGTTCCCATCAGGAAAATGCCTCTCTTGGATTGTTCATATTCATGGCTATATCACATATATGCATGCTCGTCACATGACATTCATAGCTAAAACAAGCCAAGGCCATGAGCAAAAACAAGCAAATGTATCATTGTTTTCATGAATGAATTTACAGATCCAATAATAGACACTGAATTAATAGTTGGGAACAATAATCTTCCAATAATTATGTGCCGGCATTAGCATAATTCCTTTTAGAAAGTATTGACAATCTGTTACTTTTGGAGAGGTGAATTAAAAATTAAATGCTTAGGTTTCAATTTCCTTTATGCAAGTTCTCCCCATTGCCGGCAATGGGATATTCCATTCAGCATTCCACAGCAGGAGCCACCATTGCTTTGACAAAAATAGATACAGTATTGGAACATTCAGTCAATGGAGTAATCCAATTGTCTGAACATTCTTTTCTGCTTTGTCATTTACATTTTAATCAATCCCAGAATATGTCAAGCTGTATCGAGTTGTACCAAGTGTAGCTAATAACATGCAGTTACCAGATGCAGTGAGGAAATCAAAACATGCAATTTCTGCAATGCATCAACATTTAGTTTGTGCATATTTTTAGGTTTCTATATTTTAAATGGGGATACTCTTAAAATGAAAAGTGGGTATTTAGGAAAATCTTTGCTATTATCAGCATTCTGTTAGTATATTCAGCTTTCTAACAGAAGCTGTGGTGGGGACAACTTAATTGTTCTAGGAACACCAGAATCTGTTAATTCAAAAGACATATAGAGCTAGCAAAAACTTGGAATGTTAAAATATCATCTTATGCTTATTTTTCTGCCAATTTACTATATCTCCATTCAGGAATCTCAGATAATCACATTTTTAAAAGTCATTTGGCATTCCATGATGCCAAACTTTTAGGCAAAAAATGAAGACTGTGTGTACATTTATCTGTAATTATTATTAAGATTGATGCATAACTCAGTCATGAATATACTAACCACCAACTGTCCAACTGTATCAACATTTCGAGAGATTTGTTTTCCTGGTTTGACAAAGCTCAATGAACTGTTACAACATGGGAGAACTGTAATGATGATGGGTATTCCAGCACGTTGAGAACCCCTAATTCACAGACATGATCTAAAAAGAAGGTTCCCTAAGGATGAGACAATTCAGATTAGGCTCTACTAGTAAAGATCACATGGGGTATAAGGCTTAAACTTAGCCTCCTTTGTGCCTAATTATCTAAGTGACTTAGCTCATCAGAAAACTTTCACTTTAGGCTTCTCCTCTCAACCCTCTGATGTAACCCCTTGGGATATTAACTGCCAAAGGATCAGGGTTATTTTCTGACACCAGGTAAATATGATGAGTGTTAAACCCATCATAAGTTCCAGGACTAAAGAAAACTGAGAGAGAATCCATTTCTTTCCTGCTGTGCTTGGAGCAGTTGAAATGTTTGCCACAGGGATTATAAGCAACACACCCCTAATCTTAACTGGGGTGAGATATTTGTTGAGAAGAGTGGTATCATAATTTACCAGTACTGGAATGAAGAAAACCAAACTGCAACGGCAGTGTAATGCACAAGCGAAGAGGTTCTTGATTCCCAAAGTTTTCTCTTATCATACTCTACCGGCAGTGTAGTAACTGGTAGATTCAATGGGAAAATACGACCTAGCCAATAGTGGAATAATAACAGTATCTTGAAGACTTTTAAAGAAGGACTCTCTATAATGTCCCCCAGTCACTTACAGTGTCGTCAGCACTTGCTTCCAAAATCCTCTACCATGATTATAGAATAATTGGTCATGGCTTCAGATAACCTTTGGTTATCTTGACTTAATTGACTAATGATCACAACCCATATTAGAGAGAATTTGGGGAGGTTTAACAGACAGTGAAGGTTGAGAGGCACATGAAGTTTCATTTGTGTGAAACTCTATAGATGACTATTTCATTTAAAGTTTCTGGAGTTAGCACTTCTGGAAAATGGGAAACATGGTAGTTGACTCAGCCTTATTTTACAATGATTTTGAAAATAAATATGGTAAAGTGTTTTGAGAAGGACCTTAGAATACATACCAACCTTTTACTTACACAGGTTAATTAATAGACTATCAATAATGAAGAAGCCATAAGGTTATCTGGTTCCATCTTTTGCTTGAATTTTCTCTGTTAGCTTATCATGGACAACCTCCTTGATCAGCAATTCCACCTCAGACAATTCACACTGTTTAAATACTTTTTCCTTATACTGAATTACAAGGGTTCCTTGATTTACCCTTGAATTATCCTTGGGCCATGCAGTGTAAATTTGATCTCTTTTCTGCTTGTCAGTCCTCCAAATATTTAAAAGAAGAAATAATTTTCCTCCCAGAGTTTCATTTTCTTTAGGCTACCACACACCCAGTATCTTCAATCATTACTCTCATGGCATTATTTCAAATACCTTCATTATTCTTGTTAGTCCCCACACTCCAGTTTGTCTATATGCAATTTTAAATATGCTGTTTGGAATTGAATGCAACGTTATGGAAGTGAATTGATGAATGGTGAGCAGAGTGTGATTATCACTTTATATTTTAAATTCTGTTAAGTACTAAATTTTTATGAGCAAACTCTCACATAAAGCTTCTTGGCAAGCATTCAGCAGTGTTGACCCATACCATCTTACTGTCTACTAAAACACTTCAGTATGCTTTATACATGCCACTGTTAAGCACTGGTTCCCTCATTTTTAGATTCAGCTCCTTACTCCATCTCCCAATATATTAATTTTTTTTTTCTTTTCTAGATAAGTTGTGGGTTTGCAGAACAATCATGCATAAAATACAGGAGTCCTTTACACCACCCCACTACCAACACCTTTCCTTGGTGTGGAGCATTTGTTACAACTGATGATAGCACATTTTTATAATTGTTCTAATCATTGAAGTCCACAGTTTTACTTAGCATTCACTGTTTCTGTACTGTAGTTCCATGCATCTTTTACTTTTTTTCTGTTACCCTATATGTAATCTAACATTTTCCCTTTTAATACTATTCAGGTATATAGTTCAGTGCTGTTGATTGCATTCACAATGATGTGCTACCATCACCACCATCCATTACCAAAACATTTCCATCATTCCAAACAGGAACCCTGTACATTTTAAGCCTTAAATTCCCATTCCCTATCCCAACCCTGGCTCCTGGTAACTTATATTCTAGATAACGACTCTGTGAGTTTGCTTACTCTAATTGTTTCAAATCAGTGAGATCATCCAATATTTGTCCTTTTGTCTGGCTTATTTCACTCAACATGATGTCTTCATGGTTCGTCCATGTGGTTGCATGTATCAGGACTTCATTCCTTTTTACAGCTGAATAATATTCCACTGTATGTATATACTGCATTTTATTTATCCATTCATAGGTTGATGGACACTTGGATTGCTTCCATCTTTTGGTAATTGTGAATAATGCTGCTATAAACATTGATGTGCAATATCTGTTTAGGTCCCTGCTCTCAATTCTTTTGGGTATATACCTTGAGAGGGGATTGCCAGGTCAGTCTTTTACCATTAAGTAGGATATTAGCTGTGGGCTTTTCATATATGCCCTTTATCATGTTGAGGAAGTTTCCTTATATTCTGGTGCATTCTAAGTGTTTTTATCATGAAGTGGTACTGGATTTCATTGAAGGTCTTTTCTGCATCAATTGAGATGATCATGTGTTTTTTCCCCCTTCATTCTGTTAATGTCATTTATTATATTAATTCATTTTCTTATGTTGAACCATCCTTGCACACCAGGGATAAACCCCACTTGATTATAGTATATCATGCTGTTGGATTCAGTTTGCTTGTATTTTGTTGAGAATTTTTGCCTCTACGTTTATAAGAGCTATTTATAAGAGCTATTGGTCTGTAGTTTTCTTTCCTTGTGGGATCTTCATCTAGCTTTGTTATGAAGTTGATGTTGGCCTTGTAAAATGAATTAAGTAGTGTTCCCTCCCCTTCAATTTTCTGTGAGCGTTCGAGAAGAATTGGACTTAAGTCTTCTTGTAGTGTTTGGTAGAATTTCCCTGTGAAGCCATCAGATTCTGGGCTTTTCTTTGTTGGGAGATTTTTTATTACTGATTCAATCTTTTTACTAGGAATCAGTGCGCTGAGATCTTCTTTTTCTTCTTGAGTCAATGAAAGTAGTTTATGTGTTTCTAAGAATTTGTCCTTTTCATCTAGGTTGTCTAACTCATTGGCATAAAGTTGGTCATAGTATCCTCTTACAGTCTTTTTTATTTCATCAGGTTGGTAGTAATAACCCCCTTTTCATTTCTAATTTTTGTTATTTGTTCCTTTCTCTTTTTTTCTTCATCAGTCTAGCTAACAGTTTGTCAATTTTATTGATCTTTTCAAAGACCAACTTCTGTTTTCACTGATTCTATTTTTTTTTTTAATTTCACTTATCTATGCTGTCATCTTTGTAATTTCTTTCCTTCTGTTTGCTTTGGATTTAGGTTGCTCTTCTTTTCCTAGTTCTTTAGTAAGTCAAGCCGTCGATCTTGAGGTTTGCTGTATGAAACTTATGGCTGTAGAGGGGAGGCTAAGGCTACCTGTGCTTGTCCCTATGAGTCACTTCCAGAGAACCTCTTTTGTTGCTCAGATGTGGCCTTTCTCTCTCTAAGCTCAACTCCACAAATAAATTCATTACTTTCCCCCCTACATGGTACAAGACTCCCAGAAGAATGGGTCTCCCTGGAGATGTAGGACTCCTCCCAGGAATGAGCCTGGCCCTGGCATTGAGGAATTGAGAGTAACTTCTTGACCAAAAGGGGGAAAAAAAAGGTAACAAAATAAGGTTTCAGTGGCCGAGAGATTTCAAATTGAGTCAAGAGGCTGTCCTGGAGGTTACTCTTATGCAAGCTTCAGCTAGATAAGCCAAATGGCACAATATGCCAAGCCCAAATCAACAGTAGTCCCAAGAATCCTAAAAATGCCCAGATCCCTATCTGAGACTCTATAAAAGTTTCACTTACTAAGTTTATTTTTCAGAAACTTAAATCTGCCAGTGTTTCTATACTAGATAAGTCCCAAAACCCAGAGGCAACAGCCTCTTCAAGAACATCAACCAGATGCATCCGCCTTCCCCATAATGTCTACACCCCTTTTCAATATGAACAAGTTAGGGTGGTCACTGCCCAGATAGCCCTGAAGATTGAGACAGTGATCCAAGGAGAGAGAGTAGTAGCAACAGATAAGATAGGGTTTAACAAAGGATTATGAATATTCATATATATTGTTCTCTGGGGTATTGGAGCAGTTAAAAGGAAATAACTGAAATAATGGAACTGTAATCCATAGCATTCTTTGAAATTTGCTTTATAACTACTTGTTAAATTGTACTTTGAAAGTTTCCACTTTTCTGTATATATGTTATATTTCACAATAAGGAAATAAATGAAACTGTGGAACTGTAACCATAACATTCTTTGTAATTTGTTCTATAACTACTTGTTAAATTGTACTTTTAAAGTTATCACTTTTCTGTATATATATTTCACAATAAAAAATATTTTTAAGAACTTTAACATCCTGAGAAAATAACAATTATATTTGGTTTGATACTAGCTTAACCTCAATAGCATACTCATATACTTTCTCTATACCCCTCCGTCCCACCAACATTTTTTTGTACTTGTTACCACTTACATCTTTGTAAATCATATGGCCAGAAACATAGATTTATCATTTATATGCATTGCCTTTTAGCACCTGTAGGAAGTAAGAAGTGGAGTTACATATCAAACAATACACTTCTATAATACCAGTATTTATAATTACTCTAATGGTTACCTTTATCACAGGTTTTTATTTCTTTATACCACTTTGAACATCTGTCTAGTGTCCTTTCCTTTCAGTCTGAAGAACTTCCTTTAGCATTTCTTGTGGTGATGAACTCCCTCAGCTTTTGTTTATCTGAGAATGTCTTAATCTCTCCCTCATTTTTAAGGAAAGTCACACCAGATACAAAACTCTTAGCTGGCAGTTGTTTTCTTTCAGCACTTTAAGTGTTTCTACCCACTGCCTTCTTGCTTCCATGGTCTCTAATAAGAAACCGGCACTCTATCTAATTGGAACTCTCTTGTATGTAAACACATTGATTTTCTTGGGCAGCTTTCAGAACTCTCTTCTTGTTCTTTACATTTGATAGCGTAAGCAATACATGATGGGGTGTATTTTTCTTCACATTATCCTAGTTTTGTGTTCTCTCAGCTTCTTGGATGTGTATATTCACATCTTTTGCTAAGTTTGGGAAATACTCTGTCATTATTTCTTTGAATATTCCTTCTGCCCCTTTCTTTCTTTATTCTCCTTTTGGTACTCCAATCATGCATACATTAGTGTGCTTCATGGCATCCCAGAGGTTTCCTAGGCTGTTTTCACTTTTAATAATTCTCTTTTCTTTCTGCTCCTGTCTGGCTCATTTCTCGTGTCTTGTCTTCAAGTTCACTGATTCTTTCTTCTACCTGCTCCAATCTGCTCTTGAAACCCTCCTGGGCATTTTTCACTTCAGTTATTGTGGTCTTCAACTCCAGTAGTTCTGTTTGGTTCCTTTTTAAAATGTCTGTCTCTTTACTAAGACTCTCATATTGCTCATTCATTGCTTTCCTGATATCCTTTATTTCTTTCTATGTAGTTTCCTTCATGTCTTTGACCATTTTTAAGATCTTTTTTTTTACAGGCTTTGTTCAGTATGTCCACATCCTTGTCTACTTCATTGGTGTTTTCTGGATTTTTATCCTCTTCCTTTGGATGGGTCATCATTTTGTGTTTCTTTGTCTTGTACTCTGTTGTACACTGTAAATTTTAATATTTTAAAATATTAACTGTGGGATTTATTCCCTGATATGCCTGTTTCTTGATTTTGTAAACAGCTAGTGATAAGACAGAGATTTTTTTGAGCTGTTGCCCTCCTATCAGGAAATCAGGAAGGCCTGCCCAAGACAAATGCAGTGCGCAGGGTTTTCCTTGTCTCTCTGGGCCTCTGTCTTGTCCTGGGCTTTTGCTTGTTAGTTGTTTTGGTGTTTCCCTTTTTACAGGAGTTTGGTTGTCACCTCTGTTTCTCAGGAGACAGACCTCCCTCTCCCAGGAGTTTGAAGCCAGCAGGCCTTTGTCCCAGGCTGTCTGTTCCCATAGTTTTTTTAAACTCTTTCATTGTCTCAAGCTGCTTTTACCTGGAAGGCAAATTCTGGGAGGAGGTACACATGGGAGAGGACTTTCCCAAATCTTCTCTGGGGAGAGTATCAGGAGGGGTGTCAGGAGTTCTCTGGCTACTCCCCAAAGCTGAGCTTTCCTGACCTGCCCAGCAAATGCATCTCTTCAGCCTACTGTCCCCTGCAGTCCTGGGGAAGCCCAGTATCTTCCAGTTTCCACCACTGCCACCTCTGTCTCGGGAGGGCCGAAACAATGGCTGCCCTCAGAGCCAGGCCCCCAGTGATCCAAATTCACTAAGTAAAAGTCCTGCTCAGTGATCAGCTGTGCCCACCCCTGTTCTTGGGGAGAGGATTTTTATGTCCCTTTCTGTCACCAGCAGCTACCTGGGGGCTGGACTTTGCAGTGGCCTGTGGTGCATGAAGAGGGACGGGCACCAGTAGCCACTGTACACAGAGTAATTTACTGGTTTTTACCATAATTTCTCAGCCTTTTCCTCCTGCTTGTCCCTGGATGCTATGCAGTGTTCTTCTGGTCTCTGGAGTCTAAAGAGAGTTGTTTCAGACAGTTCCTGTCTGTTAATAGTTGTTTTGGTGGAAGGACTGAGTCCTGGAGCTCCCTTCTCCTTCATCCTTCCACAATCCTCCTACCAATTATTTTTTGTCCTAATTCAGATATCATATATTAGATATTTATGTCAGAGTCATCTCATTCATGTATTTGACTCAAATTGTCCTAAAGGAGATCATGGGAAGCTTCACCAAGTGATTTGTTGACATTACCAAATGTCCTTCCCCCAAACTATCAGTCTAATAAGAGACAAAGAAAGAAGTGAAGTTAGTCTGGCATGTCTGGGTTGGTTTAGTCTCAAATTTGCTTTAGTTTCTTAACTACAGATACCAGGAAACAAGCATCTGGACATAATGACAAGGGAAAGTTGGTCTGGGTGGGGTCGACATTTTGCCTCAGGTATCAAAAGAGGGGACATTCCATATGTAAGGAATTGAGATTATTACTACGTACATTGATATCTTAAATAACTGGATTTTCCTCTTTCTTGCTACCTCATTGGCTTGATAAACAACCCTCTTTGAGACAGGGGATTTAGAGTAAAGGGTGTTGGAATCTTTTGCTCACAAGATGTAAGCATAGTAATATGTCCAGACGTCTTTGAACCTCTCTATCCCATTTAAAAGAGGAAGAGTAAATGTGATAAAAAATATCTACTTGGGTTCCTCACTTTAATAATTATATCTATGAGAGGAGAGGGAGTTATGCAAAATGTGTATGGTCTGACATTTATTCAAGGAGTTTAGCTACCAAAGTATGTAAAGACACTTATAATAAGGGATTTCAGCTCAATTCAAATTGTTAAAGTGAATTGAAATTCAGGATAAAGCAATCCCACTGTCTGACCCCAGAGGACAGAATTCTTAGTAAGTCTCCAGTGTACTATGCTATCAGATGGTGATGCTATCCAGAAACGTCGCTAGTCCCTTGTCATTTCTTCTCTCACTCTTTCTGTGCTGAGAATTGGCAATTCTTTCTTAGTACTCTGTTTTCTTTTTACTTTCTTTCTTTCTTTTTTTCCTTTTCTGTTGGCATTTCTTCCCTTTTTTTTTTCTCACTGATTTTCTGAAAAGTCATGGCTCTTTCCACTAATTACGAACTATTTAAGAGCTGCTGCTGTTTGAATCTGGTGTGTGCATGTGGCTTTGCTACGTTTGCTACAGCCATTCTCCTAGGACTTCATCTTTGAGTAAACCCATGTTAAAATTTCATCTGAATACACAATCACATGTAGAATGTCCCTTGTGAGGTTCTGCATCATCCTTGAGAGAAGGAAGGAAGGAGGGAAGGAACTAATGAAGAAAGGAAGGAAGGAGGGAGGGAGGGACATATGGAGGGAGGGAAGGAAGGAGGGAGGAACGAGGGAAGGAGGGGGGGCATCAGGGAAGGAGGGAGGGAGAGAGGGAGTTACTGCCTCACTTTTCTCCGTGGAGAGCTGCTATCTTTGACAAGAGGACAGGCTCAACATTGAAAGACCTATCTATCCTATCTTTCCAGTTCCCAAGGTTAACACCACTCCCTTTCACTATCCTCCTTGTTGCCACCACTCTTACTCTCTAAGCCATTAGTTCTTAAACCAATGCACATTCTTAGAGAGCATGCATCAGAATCACCTGGAGGGCTTGTTAAAAACCAGTTTTCTGGGTCCCACCTTCAGAGTTTCTGATTCAGTAGGTCCAGGTTGGAGCTCTTAGATTTGCTTTTCTAACAAGTTCCCAGGTGATGCTGTGGTTGGTCCTGGGACCACACTTTGAGAGCCACTGCTCTAATTTTAAACCATTATTTTATGCTCCCCTCAATTATTTCTTCAATGGAATAAATAATCCCAGTTCCTTTGACCTTCTCTAATAGCATCCATTTCCAGAACTTTTAATCATCAGGGTGGTTCTTCTCTGAATTATTTCCAAATCTTTCTTCAGCTGGATGGCCAAAACTGGATACAGGACTGTAGCCGACTCTGACATAATAAAAATAACAACCCCTTATATTTCTGTGATGTATTTCTCCCAAAATGTTAGAGCAGTGCTTTCTTATCTATTATCTTGTTTGTCTAATATCCATGTGCTATTATCTCATTGTGTTAAAGGAGACATTTGTGGATAAAGGTATTAGGCAATTGCCATGAAGAAATACAGAGCAAGACTTGAACTCAACTTCCCTAACTCCTGGGATTCTATCTGCATCCTTGGAGGATATGTTTAATTTCTGAAGTCCAAAATCTAGTCCAGCTCATTCAACTAAGGTGAACTGCTTTGACCAATTATATACTGTGGAAAAAAATTGGAAAATTGCTTGACTTTGAGTTTAAGTTGTTATTGGCTATGTCAGTACAAATAAGTTGAATTCAAAGAATTCCATTCAACCAATATAAAAGTTTGAAACTCTTTTATTTTGATGTTTATTTCCATGATCACATGTAATGGCTTTTAACTATGATTTCAACTTTGGGCTTCAGTTCATGAAACATATTAATTTGGGCACAATTTATCTCCTCAGTAAGATACCTTTCTACTTGGTTCTACAAACTGGTTATGGCATTAGTTTCTTTCTTCCCAACCTTGCCATCCACAAGATAATTAGAAATTTCTACATTTAGCATTTTCCTGATTTTAATGCACTGCATGTTTCCAAAATCAAAAGTGAGAAAGAGAGAGGTTAGAGGGAAATCAGTTGCTCATCTTACCAATTATATTATTTACATTATCTCGAAGTCCTTTAGCTCCTTAAGCTCCAAGTTCCTCTGCTTTTCTTATATCCTGTCTTGTCTTCCTATCATAACAAAGAAAATGAAGACTCTGACAGATTATGAAACCATAAAGCTGGATTAGACGGGTTTTTAAGGGTCCTGTTGTTTGTCCCAAACCATTGTTGCAAAAATGAAAGATTCCAACTGTTCGACTGACACACAAATTGCCATCAGCAAGGTATTAGAGGGAATCTCACTTATTACCACGAAAGAAATAAATAACACCAATGGATTGAGTGTCTTTCATCCAAATTAGTCTAACCAAATCAATTCTAATCATTAGAATACATTATATCTAATTATATGTAAATCTGCCTTGTAAATCGCCGCTTACCTGCTTGACCGAAACCATGTAATACTTTACACTAAAACGACAGCTTAAAAATTATAGAATAGACTGGCAAAATATTTTAATGGGTTGCTACTTATTTTGTACTCAATTCATTCAATAAGCATTCATTGAGGATCTGCTACATCCTGGGACTACAAAGATGGATAATACATGATCATAGCCCTGAAAGTGCTCACCTAGTAAGGGAAAGAGATAGGTGAAGAAATAACTGCCTCCCTTTGGCCGTAAACCACTTTCAATTCCAGGAAAACGAATAGTGTGAGCTTCCACCTGATTCAGGCACAGGGGAAAAATGAAGACACTGAAGACAATGTTTAGAGGAATGTAAAAGACGAGAATTTGAGAGAGAATGTAAGGCATTGGGTCCAATGCCTTCCAATGAGCTTCTCTAGTATACGTAGGTTTTAAGTTAAGCAAAACATAATGAGGAAGGTGGGCCTGTGCTGGAACAGTGAACATTGTATTCCACGGTCAAACGGAAATGGCTTTCAGTTTATCTAGAAGTTTGAGTTATCTGTGTTCCCATTCTGTCTGCTCTTATGAATAATTAAGCCAAACACATTAAAAACATATTTGTCGGGAATCACTAGCAATGGGAAACACATTCTTCTAATTATGTTTCTATCCCCAAGACAGTCCATTTACGTAGATAATAATATGTTCTTTCCTTTATGTATTAAGATAGCATTTAGTTCAACACACACACACACACACACACACACATATATACATATATATATATATATATATATATATATATGTTAAAGATTCATATGGGTCGTGCACATTTTCTTGCCCAGTCCCCTTTAGATAATGGCAAGTTGCCATGTGGTTAGCTGGAGCTAGAAAGGACTGTCTGAGACCCTGGTACACAGAGAGGACTGAAAAGTGTTTTTAGAGAAGAAACTAAGCTGGTTTATATTAGGATTGAACATATGACCTCATGAACACCAAGTACAACCCACTGATTGTAGAGTCATATAGTGAGTGGGAAGATTACCTTCTTGGTTTTAGTTTTTCAATATCTTCTTTCAAAAGGCACAACCCTAATACACACTTAAATTGAGATAGAATATTGATTTTGAGACCTTGGAGGTACATCAGAGAATGGTGCTAAGAAAGTCCTCTGTATACCTTCAAGAGGGGAAACACCCTCCAGTCTGTTGGGTGTTGAACACAGCCAACTTGAGCCCAGAAATGAAATGATAACCCTTTTAGAGCCCATGCTGAGAAAAACTGTAGAAGTACATTTGAGCCCTAGAAGGAATTCACACCAAAGATAAGTTACCATCTTCCTAAGTCACACATTTTTGCTTTTTTTAAAAATAAAACTTGTTTCCACTTTCAGTCCTTCTCACCATCTTGAATTTTCAAAGATCTTATTGCAAGGATTACAGTCTTGTTTTATCATTCAATAAATAACTAAAAGTAAGTCACCCTTTCAACTGATATTTTTTGCTTATCAAGTTCTGCTATCAAGAATTTTAAAAGTTTCGTTATTGGATTTTGAAAGCTGGCATTCCTTGTATGTGTGACCAGTCTGAGATTAGGGAACTGCAGAATTCTGATTGGCTGATTTGCTAATGGTCTGAGTGCAACTTGGTAACACCCATCCATGGCAGCGTGGGTTGAGGTAACCATGCTTGTAGA
Organism: Choloepus didactylus; assembly: GCF_015220235.1. NCBI lineage: Eukaryota > Metazoa > Chordata > Mammalia > Pilosa > Megalonychidae > Choloepus > Choloepus didactylus. The sequence continues at coordinate 137,561,317 of NC_051312.1, read as the reverse complement.
GAGGAGGTTCTGCACCCTTTAATTAGGTATGTAGCTTTTAATCACTTTTTCTTCACATCTGACTAAATATCTCACTATGCAAATTCTGTGAATAGTGAAGATCAAATGTCCGCAATCATAATTCCACCTAAAAAATGCCTGAAATTATTTGCACATTTTAATTCTATAATTTATACAAATGACTCTTCCGTGCATAACGTGTTTGCTTATACAGTGACTTTGTGTTAGGCCAGGAGCTGTTTATTGGGAGCCAAGAGAAGCTCTTGCACAATTGAGTTCCATCTTGAGCCTTGCTTGGAGGACTGGATGGAATTTTCTTGAATATTCTCCCACTGGTTACAGCCTCTGCCCTGACCCTAAGCTTGTGTTCCGTGTCTCCTCCCTTAGGACCTCAGCCTTAGCTCTCCGTGCCTTTTAGAAAATAACTGAGATATTAACCTCATTTAAGGTATTACTTAATAAAATGGGTTCCTCCCATGAGTATCAGTGCTTTAATAAAAGAACCTTGAAGACAGAAAAGACTTAACAACTCACAGAAAAATTCTCTAGTGACTTTTTTTTTTTCTTTTGACACCATGGCAGACCTGTGAGGTGAAGGGAGGAATCTGGGTGGAATCACTTTTATTCATGTTTCTCAGCACGAGTTGCCTGGGGAAGGCTAAGCTGATGAAGCCTATCTTTTGCACCCACAGCTATTGCTTTCTGCACTCTTTGCTTTCAGTAACTCTGGCCACTTTGTAACCTCCTGTTTCTTCCACCTGCCTTCAAATCTAAAACCCATTGAAGTTTCAATGGTGACATGCCCAGAAACAGGGTTTTTCTCACCCTTGGAGAGGCTCCATTGTTGTTGAGCCAGCTGAGCTAGACTAGTTAATTCAGGTCCAGAAATTATGCGGCACTTCAGGAACATATATGATGTCTCCCAGAGCGAAAGGCCACTATTCTGTATCCTAAGAGTTTCATTGTGGATATGGAATACCGAATGCCGCAGATCCAGGTTCTTTATGCATCTTCTCCTTTTGTTTTCTCAATTGTTATGAAATTTTAAGAGCGGGAATGGACCTTATAGGTCAGCTATACAATTCCACCTTCCTTCTCCTATTTCTCCAACTGTAACATTCAGCCATCGTATTTATTTTCATAAGTTCAACTAGAAATAGGTGTACAGGTAACTCTCCAGCCAGAGCCAAAAGACGCAGGGAGACTGGCTCCAATCCCTCACATTTAATTCCACCTAAACTCTCCTCTCCTGTGCTTCTGTGGTCCCACCCATCCAAAGGGATGATAATATTCCACTGGTCCAGGACCTACATATAGACACATGTATTCACATGAAAGGCAGGATTAGGATTTCTTGCAGTCAAAATTCTTTCCTTAAATCCTAAATGCAAAATGTTGAACTATAAACAAAAGATATTTATACTTTAAAGTTTTGTGGGATTTATTTGAGACAGCTAAGATGATATTTTTTCTCCTTGGGCTTCTCTCTCTCACCCTTTATCTTGTTCTTCTCTCACCATCCTTCCTACTGTTTGCCTACTTGGGTCCCAACATACACTCAGAATTATTAGTGCTGATGTGCAAGCTCCAGCAAGACCACTTCCTATCTTCACACAGTCCTAAAAAGCACTGAGTACAGGGCAGAAATGCTTTTAAACGGCCATTCTATGTCGTCTGTTGCCGTGGAGTCATTGCTCTGCCCATGGTCGACTGCTATCATCATTCAAATCTGAATAGAAACATCGACTACTTAGGCAGCCTTCCCTGACCTCCCCCAATTAGATGCTGTCCCTTTGTTTGTGTTCTCATAGCCTGCTGCAATGTTTTCCTTTATATCATTCGTGGTTTGTAATTAAATATTTAGGCAATGATTTGATAAATGCAGGCCCCTCCCATAGGACCATGAACTCTGCAAGAGAGAGGTGTGTATGTTTCCCTCACTACAATATCTCTAACCCTTAGCTTGAGATCCAGCTCATAATAGGTGTTGGTAAATGTTAATTCATAATTATTGTTATTATGGTGACTAATATCAACTTCTCTGATCAGCCTTGTCTTTATTATAAAACAAACCTGGCTATAATAAGGGATTTATAGGATTCTCCTTACATATTCATGGGCTCATTCATTCCTTCATTTATTCAAGACAGCCTTCAAACAAATAATAGCACACATATATTGCACAACTACTATGTTTAAGCCCTTTGTAAAACAAGCAAGAGTGAAACAGTGAAAAACCCTTCCCATTGAAGGAAAGTGTAATCATTTAGGGGAGAAAAGGCAAATACGTAAATGATTCTAATATGAGATAAATATTAAGTGCCTGAGAGAGCTAGAGAGCACTCCCAGCTTGAAGAACTAGGGAAAACTCCTAGGAGAAAGTGGAATTTGGCTGAGACTTAAAGGTTAAGGAGAATTTGGGCAGGTGGAGATGGGAAGCAATAGTGTTCTAGACAGAGGGAAGACTGAGACCAAAAGTTTGCGTCTTTATCCATAGCATGCCATGTGTATGGTTAAGGAACAGCCAGTCTCTTAGTGGTCTTGAAAGGGAGATAATGCAGCAAGAGAAGAGCGAATGCAGATCCTGAAGGAACTTAGATACTAGTCGCAAGAGCTTAGATTTTCTTTCTTAGGCCAAAGCAGAGTCATTGGAGGCCTACAAGCATGATGCCTTCATCTAAATTGTACATGTGGAAGATCTGGCATCGCTGTGTCCCAGGGTTGTTAGCCATCGTGCTGGTCTTGGTGGCTTCTGACATGGTCTTCAGAATAGGTTCACACACCCACTTTCTGGGATAGGAGTCTTTTATGAACCTGTAACTCCTCTACCAGTGTGTGGACTTCCAAAGATTATCAGGAAGGGCCATTGGGAATGCCATACAATTCGCTTAAAAATTCAACAAAAGGAATTAAATTAAAAAGGGGGACACTAGTAGCTATTGGATATCTACGATGTTAGGCCAGGCACTATGCATTTTCTCATGTATCACTGTGTTGTTGAGAAGTCATAACAACTATGTGAAGAACTAGCATCCCACTTTACAGGCTGGAAAATAGGCTCAGAGAAGTTAAGTTGCCCATGGTCACAACTAATGACTGGTAAAACTATAGTAACAATGAAGTAGTGTGTGATTCCAAAGCTCATTCATTTGGTAACATGTATTTAAGTGCCTACCATGGACCAAGCCCTCAGCTAGGCCCTGGGGATGTACAGGTGAGTAAGATAGGCATGGCCCTGTCTGGAAAGAACTCACAGTCCAGCAAGAAGATCAGATAGCTGCATAAATAATCACATCGAGTGTGATAAAGGCTGTGGTGGAGGAAATGCAATCACTGTTTCCCTTTCTTGTGTTCCAAAGGTGGTAAAATATGCACGCTTTTAATTTGTTTAAAAATGTATATCGTATTCAATGAAGCAGTTATTCTCTTCCCTCAGGTCTTCATCCCTCGTCATTTTTACTCTAAATTATTAAGGAGTTTATTTGAACAACTGAGAGCCCTCATCATGTGTAAAGCACTGTGGTGTTTGCTGTCGGACATTTTTAAAAGATGAGGAAGTGTGGTCCCAGGCCCATAGGTGCTTGGACAGAGCTGGCAATGGTAGCGGGCAACGTAGGGGCTGGAAAATTCCAGCGAAAGCTTGTAAGAGAGTCGATTTCCATGCACTAAGCTTCCGTCGCATGAGTGGTCAGGAAAACATGGCTACCACAGGACGGTGCTTTGGCGATGGCAGCAGCAGTGTGGGCGGGGAGAGAAGTTTGTGCCCTGGTCTTGTTTACAATTTGTCTGAGGTTTCTTGGGCTCAGCCCAGCCAGATGGACTCTCCCTCTCAAATATCAGACCTGATCTTTTCAAATAAAACAGTACAAAGCACATTAAAAGCTTTGATCCAACTGTTTACTTTGCATTTGTGTGTGTTGGGGGAAATCGGGACAAAGGCAGGATTTATTAGGCCTTGCTGTGGGTGGCCTGTGCAACCACTGGGCGTGCAAGAGAAAATTGGGAGTGATCCTCACAGACGCATGTTGGATAAGTGTCAGCCCTTGGACGCCCAAATCCTCCAGCTAAATTCTTGGACCTGCCTTGCGGGCCTATTTCTACATTTCAATCTTGACTGTAAAGGGGGAGTTCTGGAGTTTGGCACCCTTGGAGTTTAGCTGGTCAGTCCAATCCTCTGCCTCAGGGCAAGTTGGAGCCAGAGACTTTTCGGTAGGATTCTCCTGGAAAAGACGTTTCTCAACATCTGTAGGTAGCACCACTTCCTTTCTCATGATGTCAAAGCATTTCATATCAGTTAGCTTATTTGATCCATGTCCTTCTGAGACAGTGGTTATTGATATGCAAACGCACACACACAATACAGATATTTCTACCATATGGATTAGAAAACTGAGTTGTGGTTTCAGGAAGGAGGAATCTTTTGTGGACTCCTACTACATAACAGGCACTTCAGCAAACGATCTCATCTAATCTTCTCAACAATCTCGTGAAGTGGGTAAGATTTGCCCATTTCTGAGATGAAAAATATGGAAGCTCAGAGAGGGTGAAAACTCACCTAAGGTCATATTACCAAGGAGATGCCTTGATATATATATAGCCTTGCTTGCAAGGCCTGTTTTTTGCTCTTCTGTTCTCACTGGCCTGACGTTGCAAAGCTGGGGCCTCAAAGGACTTTTGTTCTCTGAATCCTGTATCATTGTCCTTTGCGTCCACTAAAGATCCAGTGCAGAGGAGCCATTACTCTCAGAAAATACTTCTGTTTATCTGTTTTCTTTTTCGTTTGTATTCAGATTTTGAGATGAGTAAATGAAAGGAAATTATATGGGCAGAATATGTAGTGTTCTGAATGGGGATTCAGGAAACTTCTTATGCTTAGGAATGGGAATATCACAAAGAATTGCAGCTTTCTTTTAACTCAAAAGAAGGACAACTCTGATTTCTTAATACATACATTGGAGGGAGTATTTAAAATTTCTGAGTTTTAATACAGAATTTTCCTCTTGTTTCTCAGCTCCTCATCATGTTCCCTCCTCCCAAACCTGCCCCCAGATAAAACTGTTGCAATTTAAGCCGTTGGTCTCTGGATAGGTTACTTTGGGGATGGACACTGGAGAAGAAAGGAATTTAGAAATTCCAGTGTACAGTACTTAAAGCTTAATAAATTGTCATGTTTAGTGAAATTAAATGCCTCTTTTAAAAAATCAGTTCTTCTTAGATTTCAAAAACAAATGGAGCATTTGGAAAAGTGAAGATAAACATGATTGCTTTATGTTTATCAAATAGAATTTGAAAATATGTAGTCATGTGTGTGTGTTTGCGTGTGTGTTTGTGTGTGTGTGTGTGTGTGTGAGAGAGAGAGAGAGAGGGAGAGGAGGAAGACTAGGTACTGTAATTTTAATTGCTTGTAATCTAACTTGCCTTTTTGTTCCTTTTTTCTTGCTTGCTTTCTTTTCTTTTTTTGTATCAGTTAATCTGTTGGTTACATTTTCAGCTTTTCTTTCTTTGCTTCTGGTTTCATTTTCAGATGAAAAAATGCTAGGCACACAGTGCTGCTGTCTGGTTGCCATGGCGACCACAGCCTATTATCCTGCCTTGTCATTCATCAAGAAAGAATTGCACTTGACAGAGGGAGAGGAAAAATGCCTGCAGTCTGCAGCATAGGAGGAAAAAAAGGTTTTCTTTTCTTCTGTGTATGTAAAAGGTCTTTAATGCCTGTTAAGTTACATGTTCTATTTAGCATTATTTATTACTTGTAATGGCAATAACTGATACCTGTAAAAATACATCCCCTCCCCGCCAAAGTATTTAACTTGCAATTTGTTCATTTGCCTTGCTTTGCCATTTCAAACCCATACCTAGTGTTGCACCCCCACCTACCCCCACCACAAGCACTGCCTCCACCCCAGTAATAGAAACAGCCAGAGGATTACGTTCTCCACACAGAATGATCATTGTAAAGGTAGCTAAACGAACAAGGCTTTTTTTCCCCCTAAAATTGAGTTCTATAATCAACAGTTTTGTTGTCCCATTATTCTTAAAAATAATTAGTAGGGTATATAATCAATCAATAATTGAGTATAACTTGATCACTTGATTTCTCCAAGTGTGCAATGTCCATGAAATATAGCATTAGCAAAAAAAAAAAAAATACAAAAATATGGCAATCTTTCCACTAGATAATTGAATATAAATATAATCACAATTGTGCTTTACACATTTGGAGCCATCCCAACTTCACTGTTCTTCAAAGACAGGAAAAGGTAATTACTTGTTATTTGACTATTCCTCATCACAGCCACATCCATTAACCCAAATCATTTCCAGAAATAGTCTGATCACTTTTTTGTCTTTAAACACCTAAACTTTTATTTATTATTCTTTTTAAGTTTGATATTTTCTACCACATTATTCAACTCTTAGAAGAGCTGTATCCTGTGGGCCATATTAAACAACTTTGCTCTGCTGATTGCTTTGCTTTGCTCTCCTTGAACTGTTTGATTTCCTTGTTAAGGTAGAGAATGTCGTTGTAAAATAGGCAGAATTTTCAGTTGAGGTCCTCTGAGCTTGGGATGGAATGAATATCTCTTTAATCTTTTGTCTCAGTGATCAGAGGAGAGATGGACAATAACAAGGGCTTACTTTGAGTTGTTAAAATATCAGCATTGAATGTAGCCCATGTTTGCTGCAGTGAAGCCACCCTGTGTGGACTGTAAACAAGCTACTAGGTTTAAGAGTAATGAACTTCTGAAGTTCAAGTTCTATTCTATCTTAAGACAATTTCCCTACTAGAGGTTAAGTCTAACTAGCACACACACGGAACACTGAAGTCATATAACTACACTGCAAGTGAAACAAGCAAATTGGACAATTATCTGGTCAGTTTGGGCTTTGAGATTGTTCAGGTTCTAACCTTCCCACCACTTCCTTAATTATCTGGATAATTCTGGCAAGAGGAGTTTTGGGGGTGGAGAGGGATAATTCCAGAAGAATTAAATAAATACAGTTGTCAGAAAATCTGTCCTGGATTTTAGATATAGCTGAATAATAATTCAAAACCTCTTGATTGTCATTGTATCCAAGATAAGTTCCATTAATGCATAGCTTAGCACATCCTTTATGTACCTTGCCATGTAAAAATGTAGAACCAATAGAATATTTTTCTTTAATCTTGACATTTGGGAGAGAGCACAGCAAGAAGAAACAACAAAAAGAAAACATGTATTGAGTTTAGAATTGTGGCTATTTCCTATTGGTTCTAAACTTTTAGTTTAATATTGCAGCAAAACGACCGTTCATTTCCTGTTCTGCTTCAAACCTACCTTTTGATTTTCAAATGTCCCTTAGGCTAATGTTTTCACCGAAGAATGAAATGAACAGGCAGAAACAATTAAGCCAGCAGATACAGTGAAAACGAACACCACATTGCACTTTCACAGAAATGGAAGTGTATGAAGGAATTTTGCTTGGAATTTGATCCTCCAGCAGCAAAGATTTTGCTTCATGTCATTTTTCTTTTGCCCACCCCCCAATGCACACCATTTCCCCTTTATGGAAAAAAAAAGATCTAAGCACACAAAGGAACTCCTAAATACTTACAGGCATGGGAAATATTTTCACTGCCTGTTACTATTACAGGATAATCTCTGAAAACAAAACAAAACAAAATCCATCTAGATATTCCAAACTGCAAATGTCTCCCAAAGCCTGTTAAATGTTCACATATGTCCTTATGAAATTTGTAATAAGGATTGTTTATACATTCCTGATTAAGGGCACGAATGTCACTTAAAAGGATCAAGTCAGTTCAAGGATGGGAAGTTATAAAATCAGATAGAATTGTTAACTAGAAGTAAAAGTACGTATTTTTTCTTAATAATCAATGCCTTTTTATATAAAAGGCAAATCAACAGCCAAAAGTGAGCTATTAAAGAGCTTTCTAAGTTGTATCAGGAATTAACAAGGAAGTAATTAACTCTACCCCAAACAAATCTGCCATCACATGTTTATAGCATTTTTGTCACTCCATGAAAGCTATATCTCCTTTCTTAGCACCACTCTGGGAGATTTTACATGGCAGGAGCTTGGCATTCCTATTTTTGGAATTTACTTTGTTAAAAACAGAACCGAGTCCTACGCTGTCACCCACAAGAAACTGGTTACAACTTATCAAGGTAAGTGTGTTGAGAATAAGGTTCATTGCATCCATTTTGGAAGAGTCTATATTATTATCTGACATAAGAGCTTTATGATAGACTCAAGGTTGTTTCCAGCTGAAATTCAAACTTTTTTCTGAAGACTGTATGCAATGGGAAACTGCCTACTGAGAGGATCATAAAACAGAAAATACACATGAAATTTAAACCTTGTGGATGTCTTCTATACGGTAAAACAATGCCTCAGTAATGAATCTGAGAAATGGAGGGCATCCATGAGATTATATGGAGCAAATGGCATGGTTTCTTTTTATTGAATCCATCCCTTAGTATTTTCCCAGTAAAACACCTCTCGTAAACCAGGGACTTTGTATTTTTGTTGTTGTTATGGGGAGTTTTTTCTAAATACCAGTAAAATAGTTTTACTCTGCAATAGTGAAGATTTGAAGACAGCTGCTAGTAAACATAAAACCAGCTATATAATGGCATTAAAATGGAGTTTTTATTTGAAATTCCAGGATGGGGTAAATTTGTTACCCTGGCAAATGGGTGGTTACATGGAAATTGACTTCACATAATAGGGAACATTTGCCTGGGAAAGATGGCAATTTATATTGGTTAAAAACACCAAACACAAACATCCTTCCTTTTCTTTGTCATTTATAAAAATAACAACACCAACAATGAAAGCCACCTAAGTGTTGTCTAGACACAAGAACTCTCCAGTAAACTGTCTCCTTCCAGGTGTCATGATACCAGACCTGGAGCAGTTAAAAAATACAAATGAATTTTCAGCTGTCCATGGAAGTGAAATAGGCTATTTTCTCATTCTTATCTACTTTTACCCATCATCACCATCACTTGAACTAAATAAACTGAGACCACCTTGATCATCTTGCTTGTCTTTGCAACTCAAGAAAAGGTAAATCTAAATTATTCTTGGATGACGTGTTATGGCTGTTAAATGTCAAAGTGACTTTCCAGGACAAATGTCAAGAAAGAAGAGAGTGGATGATGGTGGTAGTAGGGAAAGTTTAATTAAATATAGAGGATAATTTATTGAGATGGATATCACTAACCCTCAAAACTAGTCACCACTGCAATTTGGGGTTCTCTTTAGCTACAGTTCATTCAACAATTAAGCCCACAAAGCTGCTTATTAGCACACAGAATACAAGGAAGATAGACCACCCAAGGTTTTAGAAGATCAGGCATACAACTGGACCTCCTGAATAACCAAAACTCAGGGTCCAAATTCTTCCAGAACACTCCATCTTGCATTTCTGTTTCACTGTTTTCCATTGAAAACTGGCTTTCTTCAGTTGGCAGGAAACTTTGCTGCTAACAGCTCCTGAATTTTCCATTTTATGTCTTTAATCATCTCAGAGAAACTAACTCCCTCTCCCATTTCCAAATCCTGTGGAAGGATTCTAGTTTGGATCAGGCTACTCCTGAACAAATCAACAGACGCCAAACAGCCGAGGTCTTATAAGGTCTCATGTGGCAGCTACTGAGAAAACCGTATGAATAGGTAGAGGTGTTGGCCACTAGGTGTTCATTATATAGGATCTTTTCTCATCTGTCTGAGATGCTGTCGCCATTTGTCTTAAGGAGAACAGGGTGGCATTTGCAAAGACATTTGTTCTGTAGACAGAAGATCTGGAAGTGAGTCCAGTCTCTCCCATTTACTGTAGGTGTGAATTTAGCAAGTCACTTGACCTTTCTGAGTTTCTTTATCTTCTTTTGAAAAATGAGGATAAATGCTTATGTACCCTTCATATAGAAGTTCTCAATAATGTTTGCTAATGATGATCAGAGAAGTATAGAACTTGAATGGACAATCAAGGTCAATCCCTTTATTTTTGTAGATATTTTTTTCAGAGTTAAGCTGGTGAGAAAACCAGGGCAAGAATTTAGGTTACTTAGCTACTAGATTAGTGCTCTTTTGCTATTTTATAGAATCTGTCCCTATCCCTGTGGATATCAAATAAGGTCTCATCTGAAGGGTGTCATGTAACTAAGGAAAAAGTATCTGTCTTAGAAAAGAAGCTGACATTAGACTTTAAATGATCATACAGGGTCAAGATGTCAAAAAGAAGGTCCGAAGAAGTGGGCTGGAAGCTAAGACATGGGCCCAGTTTAGGTGCCTGAAGAATTTGCCTGCCCTTGAACCTATAGAATGTAATTTATTTTGAGACAGCATTAAGAAAGTGGTCTAATAAGCCATGGTAAGGTCAGAACCTTCTAATTTTGAACCTATACTGTTTATATCCCTCTATCCTGCGTTCATGTTTCGCTTGCCTTTCTTTATTATATAACAAAAACACTTTAAAAGAGCTCCACTTGCTTCAGTTTTGCAATGAGGAAATGAAGACACAGATTTTGCCTTTTTTGGGCCAAGTTTGGAGACAGACTAAGAACAACAACAAATATGTCCAGTGGCTACAGTTCAGCTCATTTTCTAAGCTTGTGTCAACTTGATGCTGGATGCCTATTTTAAAGTTGTACAAATCAGAGCCAATGAGACCTATACATTATTTTTACGTGTGCCTAAATGTATATTTCCACACTAGTGCTTCTGAAGTGGTATCTCATTGTGGTTTCGATTTGTATTTCCCTAATGACTAATGATTTTGAGTATCTTTTCATATGTGTATTGACCATTAGTGTATCTGCCTTGGAGAAATTGCCCATTGCTTCTTTAGTTGGTGAGGGTTTTCTTTAACATGAAACACTATGAATACAGTAAATAGATTACTTGAAAATGGTGGAACATATGGTTTTGGAAGAGGACTATATTTAGCTAACACACAGTTTAGGTGTCTTTGAATGTCCAACAGATTATGAAAAACTCTGTGATCCTGATAATTAAATTCAAACCCCTTCCCACTAAGGATGTGGCAAGACAAATATTAACCAAGCAGTTCCATCCCTACTTGATCCAGACTGAGTCCTATTCTACTTCTGTCAGCAATCCTCTTCCTCACTGTCCCTCACTGTTCTTGCCCCATGAAATTGTGTTGAAATGGTCCCCTTATCAGAGCAGTTCAGGTAAGCTTCAGTCTCTGGGGCTGCAATTTCTCAGTGCTCAGATTTTGTAAATATAAGGAACAAACACGTTATTTCTAAGGAATTTTGCATTTTTCCAATGGTCTCTGCAAAATGTGTATCATTTTATTTTTGCCCAAGGTGTTTTAGTTTGCTAAGCTGCTCAAGCAAATACCATCAAATGCATTGGCTTTAACTATGGGAATTTATTAGCTTACAAGCTTACATTCATTCTTGAAACCGTGAAAATGTCCAAATCTAGGCATCTTCACCACGATGCTTTCTTCCTGAAGACTGGTTGCCAGCGATCCTGGAATCCTCTGCAGATGGCAAGGCACGTGGTGGTGTCTGCCAGTCTCTCCTTTCTCTTCTGTGTTTCCTTGCTTTCAGATTTTGCTTCAATGGCTTTCTTTTTTTCTCTCTGTATTCATCCCATTTATAAATGACTTTAATAAGAAGATTAAGACCCACCTTGGGCCATGCCTTAACTGAAGTAACCTCATGAAAAGATTCTATTTCCATTGTGTTCACATCCAAAGGAATGGATTTGCTTTAAGAACATGATTTTCTGGGATATATACAGTTCCAAACCACCACACAAAGAATGGCTTTTTCATATATGTGTGCAGCCCTGAAGCCTGCTTCTCTGTCATGCATATCCTGGGATCTGGAAATTGCATGCCTATGCAAAGTTCTGTGCTAGAATGGAGGTCCTATATATTCATTGTTCATTCATTCATTCATCTACCCAATTCATTTGACAAGTATTTATTGATTGTCTACTATATTCCAGGTAAAGTTCTAGGTGTTCGGGATGTATTAGTGCACAAAGGAGACAAAACTAACTAGTCCTCATAGTGGTTACATTCTATTGGGTAAAATACAAAACAATAAATTCCATATATAAACTATGGGTGAAAAACAAAGAGCAGAGTAAGGGTATTCAGGAGTGTTGGTGGAAACAGTGGTGCAGGCTGCAATTTTACATAAGATGGTTAAAGAAGTTCTCATAGAAAGATGAATTTTGAGCCAAGACCTTGATTTCATAAATGAGTTAGACATGTAAACACTTGGAGAAAGATATTCCAAGCAGATGGAACAGCCATTGCAAAGACACTTTACCAGCTGTGGTAGGTAGAGTAACGCCTCCAAAAGATATCCACATCCTAACCCCCAGAACCTGTGAGTGGATATGTCACCTTATATGACAAAAGGGACTTTGCAGATGTGACTAAATTAAAGAGCTCTAGATGGGAAGATTATCCTGGATTATCTGGGTGGGTCCAGTGTAATAACAAGGTTCCTTATAAGTGAAAGTGGGAGGCAGGAGGGTCAGAGTATGAGAAAGAGATGTGAGATGAAAGCAAAGGTTGAAGGAACGCAGTTTCTGGCTTTCAAGATGGAAGGGGCCATGAGTCAAAGACTGGGCAGTCTCTAGACACTGGAAAAGGTAAGGAAGCTGATTCACCAACACAGCCTCTGGAGGCAATGCAGCCATGCCAACATCTTGAATTTAACCTACTGAAATCCATATTGGAGTTCTGGCCCCCAGAACTGTAAAATAACAAATTTGCATTGGTTAAGCGATTAAATTTTTGATAATTTGTTATAGCAGCAGTATGAAACTAATATATCAGTTCAAGAAACAGTACATTCATTCACTTATTCAGATAATTTCCTGTTAATACTTATTTTGGGCATCTAATACATTTCAGGCGCTGGACTAGGGCTTGCTTAAACACACAGCCCTTAACTTGAGAAAGCTTATGATCTTAAAGCAAAAACAAATATTTGGTTGCTACAAATATGGCAAAAACTATGATAAGGCTAAGCACAGACTGCTGTGAGATAACAGAGGGAGGGCATTTAATCACACTGAGGAGGAAATGATAGTAAGAAAGTGCTAAAAGATTAATAGAAATTAATCTGACAAAGATTCTAGACTTAAGAAATATTGAGAGCCATAAGGGAATATGACACATCCAGGGGACTTTGAATAACATGCCACCCTGGAAAATAAAATGAAATGCATAAGAAACCAAGAGACAACATACTGGTAAGGCATAAACCTTAAACAAACAAATAGAAATGTTAATGTTGATTTAATGTTATTTGTTTTATTGAGGTTTGTTTACCTGTAGTGAAATGCACAGCTCTCAGGTACACCGTTTGATTAGATTTGACAGCTGAATTCACTTGTGGGACCCATACCCAAACAAGATACCTTCAATTCTGCCCCAATGCAGCATATGGATTCCTAAAAATCACTATGCCATGCAAAATCGTGCAATAAAAATCACATCACAAGGCTTATGGGAAAAATAGGACTGGGACAAAACACTCAAACACTTTGTCAGTGACACATAAAAATAGATAGGGGGCTAATAAAAATGATAGTACAGTTTTACACATCAGACGGTTAATAAATTCATAAATGCTTTAATAAACATGGCACTTTACCTTGAGAAAAACCTGACATTGGCTTGTGAAAGTGGGCATCAGAAGTGTTGCAGCTTGTGAGTTATCGTGAAGTGGAGAAAGGAGGGATACCTGAGATGAGAGAGAGGATGCAATGCCAGATACAGATGGCTCATAATACATACTGAGGCAGGTGGAGGATATTTGAGGTGTATGTGTGCGTGAGACTTGTGATTCCACACAGCTCGGTGCAGCTGGATGCAGTTTTCTGCATTCACCCAGCGTTTCTTGCAGATGAAATCATACATAAGCAAATAGAAACTTCCCATCATGCTCCAACTGTTCCCTAATATGTCAGCTGTGCTGGAGCAAATTCACATTTTCAAAACAAGTGCTATAGCAGAACTGACTCTATATAACATTTCCATCACTCCAGAATGATCCCTGATGCTTCGACCTAAACAGTCACCAACTCCCACTCTGAGAGGCAATCACTGTCCTGATTTCACCATAGATTAGCTTTGCTTCTTCTAGAACCTCATATCCATGGAAGCATGCAATATATACTATTTGGGACCTGATTTCTTTACCCAAATGCTTTTGAGATTCATTCATGTTGTTACTTTCTTCTATTGCTTTTATGGCTGAATAGTATGCCGTTATATGGATATATGGTTATTTATTTAACCATTTTCTTATTGATATTCATTATGCTGTTCCCAGTTTCTAGCTCTCATATATAAATTTGTTATGAGCATTTTTGTACAAATTTGTCTCCTTATTATTGAGTTCAAGTAGGTTGCTCATATATTCTGAAAACAAGTCCCTCATCATATATATTGTGAATATTTTCTTCCAGTCTATGGCTTGCTTTTTCATTTTAAAATGTCTTTTGATGTGCAGAATTTTTAATTTTTGATGACATCCAATTTAACAATGTTGTCTTTATACTTGGTACTTTCTATGTTGTGTTTAAAAAATACTTGCCTATACCCAAACCATGAATATGTTCTTCTATGTTTCCTTCTAGAAGCTTTAGAGTTGTAGAGTTGTAGCTTTTAGGTTTAAGTCTATAATGAATCTCGAAATAATTTTGCATGTGTAGGGGTTAGGGGTTTCAGTTCCTCCCTTCCCTCCCACCACATTGTCTTAGAATTATTTTTTGAAAATAATGTCTTTTCCCCTTAAATTACTTTGATATCTTCTTCAAAAACCAACGGATCATATACATATGGGACTATTTTCTACTCTTAATTCTGTTCTATTAATCTATTAATATTTACAACAATTTCATATTTCCTTAATTCTGTAGCTTTATAATAGGTATTGAAATAAAGTCCCATTAAGTCCTTCAACTATATTTTTGGGGCAGCTTTAATAATTTGCGTTTTTCAAGAAAATTGTTCTTTTTATGTAAATTGTCAAATTTATCAGCTTAAAGTTGTTGCTAATATTCCCTTATCAAATTTTTAACCTTGAATGATCTATAGTAATAGCTCCTCTTTTTTTCTAATATTGATAATTTGTATTTTCTCTTTTTTTCATGACTAGTATAGCTAGGAGTTTTGCAATTTTATTTGTCTTTTCAAAGAACCAATTTATGTTTTCATTGTTTTTCCTCTTATCACTTTGCCTATATTCTATTTATTGGATTTCTACTCTTCTCCTTGTTGTTTCCTTTATTATCCTTACTTTGGGCTCATTTATTCTGATTGTTCCAGCTTCTTAAGGTGGAATCTTAGATCGCTGCTTTTGGACTATTCTTATTTTCTAATATAAATATTTAAAACTATAAATTTCTTTCTAATCAGTGCTTTAGCTTAACCCTAAAAATTTTGATATGCTGTGTTTCCATTTTCATTTAGTTCAAAATATTTCTAATTTCCTTATAATTTTTGTCCTTGACCCATGGGTTAATTAGAAATAGTAATAATTTCCAAATACATACTAATTTCCAAATGTCTTTTTGTTACTGATTTCTAATTGCCTAATCTTGGACTAAATGTATTTTTTAGTATTCCATTTCATCTCTTTTTTTGGTTTATTAATTATGCCAACTTGTTTTATATTTTTAATGGTTGCTCCAGGATTTATCATATGGATCTGTAATTTATTATAGTCTGCTTTAATTAATATGTATAACATAAGGAACTTAAAACAGCATTTTTTTCTGTTTTTTGTTTTATTTTCTATTGTTACCATGCATTTGACTTCTACACGTTACAAATGCCAGAATTCATCATCATTTTTTATCTAAGCAATTATCTTTTGAAGAAATTAAAATAACAAAAACACATTTTATATTTACCTGCATATTTTCAGTTCTACATTTCTTTATGTGGATCTGAGTTTCCATCTGAAATCATTTCCCTTCAGCCTGAAAAACTTCTGTTAACATTTATTGTAGTGCAGGCTTGCCAGTGACAACTTATAAGCTTTTTTAAAGTAAAAAATGGCATAGTACTATTTTGTTTTCATTGTTGAAGGATATTTCTCACTGACTATAGACATCTATGTTGACAGATTTTTGTTTTTACTTTCTTTTGGTTTATTTTGTGTTTTTTTTGCTTTTAGCACTGAAAATTGTCATTCTATTGTTTACTGGCATATATATATATATATATATATATATATATATATATATATATACACACATATATATATATATATATATATTTTTTTTTTGGATGAGAAGTCAGTAGTTTTTCTCATTGTTACTGTTCCCTTGTCTGCAATATGTCTATTTCTTCTGGATTCTTTAAATCTTTTCTCCTCATTACTACTGGATCTACTACAGAGATCTCTTGGATCTCTGGGTTTAGAGGGATTTTTTAAAATCAAATTTAGAAAGTGTTCAACAATTATTTCTTCTAAGTTTTCTTTAGCTCCCCTCCTCCCCCTTTCCCTCTGGTACTCCAGGTCCATGCATGTAATTGGATTTTGTCATCATAGATAACTGGGTTTTGTTAATTTTTTTCAGCTATTTTTCTCTCTGTGTTTTGTTTGGGTAACTTCTATTTTCCTCTATTCAAAATCACAGACCCATTCTTTTTCTGTTAAGCTCGTGTAGTGAATTTTTTAGATTTTTTTAGGATTCCTCTTTGTATTTTTTAATCCAATTTCCAGTATTACATTTCCTGATTAGTTCTTCATTTTATCCATGTTTTCCTTTATATCACTGAACATATTTAGAATAGTTATTCTACAGTTCTTGTCTGTTAATTCCACTATCTTTGTCCTTTCTGGATTGCTTTCTATTGATTAATTTTTCTCCTTGATTTTGTTCACATTTTCCAGCTTTCTATTGATTAATTTTTCTCCTTGATTTTGTTCACATTTTCCAGCTTCATTATATATGTAATAATTTCTGATTTGATGTTTCACATTAGATGTTGTTGGGTATATGGCTTTTTTCTGTCTTCCTTCATAGAGGGTTCTGTTTTGCTCTGGAAGACAAATAATTTACCAGCATGCCAACTTCATTGTTTTGAGTCTTGCTTTTTTTTTTTTTTTTTTTTTTTTTTTTTGGGTTTTATAAGAATGGGGTTTATTCGGCTACGCAATTACAGTCTTAAGGCCATAAAGTGTCCAAGGTAACACATCAGTAATCGGGTACCTTCACTGGAGGATGGCCAATGGCGTCCGGAAAACCTCTGTTAGGTGGGAAGGCACGTGGCTGGCGTCTGCTCCAAAGTTCTGGTTTCAAAATGGCTTTCTCCCAGGACGTTCCTCTCTAGCAAGCTTGCTCCTCTTCAAAACGTCACTCCCAGCTGCACTGAGTTCCTTCTCTTTGGGTCAGCTAATTTATATGGCTCCACTGATCAAGGCCCACCCTGAATGGGTGGGGCCACGCCTCCATGGAAATATCCCATCAGTTATCATCTACAGTTGGGTGGGGCGCATCTCCGTGCAAACAACCTAATCCAAACGTTCCAACTTAATCCCCACTATTATGTCTGCCCAAAAGATTGCATCAAAGAATATGGCTTTTTCTGGGGGACATAATACATTCAAACCAGCACACACTCCATGACTGTATTTGAAATTGAACTTTGAATTCATGTATGCTCTTATTGTTTGTAATCTGTGGATGCAGATTCTGGAAGTCCCAAAAGACCTCAAGTCACAAGCCCAGTTTTCTTAATGTAATGTGATAATATCAGGTAGTTTAATGAACTTTGGTGGGATTTTAATGCTGGTCATTTACATTAGCGTCATTCTGAATGATTGTTAATAAACCATACCAAGTTATTTTTGGTCCAATTATAGCAGGATTGAACTAATTTTTCTGTAAGGAAAGAAACTAATGAAAAGAAGTCAAAATTAGGAAAGAGATGGAGCTAAGTCTTGACTTTCTCTCAGGTCCCCAAACACATATTCCAACATTATTCCGTACTGTGCTTAACATGAAGTAAGACTAGAGACTTGGAGGGGAGGAAGAATGGAGAGACCCAAGTGACCTTTCAAAGATTGGTATTTTTATAAGGAAAAAAAAAATCCATGTAATAAAAGGATAAACAATAATATTGTTGATATAGCACTCAGGAGATTGGGTTGCCCATAAGCCCAGTCATTGATGGGGCTGTTAAACACTTAGTGATGTGGCTCCTGTTTGTTGACATTTGGCCTCTAGAATGAGAAAGATGACAGTTTTGCTCTTTTCTGAGTTATGAGATTTTATATATATGTTATAAATATGTTATGTAATATTAAATATATTTTATTATATTATATTCTGTTTCTAAACTATATCTTTGTAGACATTTTACCTGAAGACAAAATTTAGAGCATCATAGCTGTTTTTAAATATTGTACAATTATCACACCATCATTACTAAAACTTTATGACCCTTTTCTCCAGGTCTTCGAACTCATTTAACTCATTTTATAAGCTTTTGCCCCTCAGGATAAGGTCTTATTGATTGATTTCATTACCCAGTTTTATATGGGAACGACTGTCATGTTCTTTTATTTAATTCCACTCTGAGGCTTACTTGCAATTTGATTATTTTTCATACATGCGCCTAAGAATTTTGAGGATTTAATACTACTATGTCCAGTGTGCTTTCCAGTGATTCCATGGGGGTTGTGGCAATGAAAGGATTATTATAATAAATCAACAGAATATTGATCCTCTAAAAATAACATGGATCTGTATC
This sequence comes from Choloepus didactylus, assembly GCF_015220235.1. NCBI lineage: Eukaryota > Metazoa > Chordata > Mammalia > Pilosa > Megalonychidae > Choloepus > Choloepus didactylus. Next base: position 137,542,539 of record NC_051312.1, on the reverse strand, counting down.
CATTGCTTGGATCATGCAAGGTTGCATTAAGAAAATTAGAAGTCTTTCATGGCAAAATGCGTGTTTTCTTGTTAAGAGCCAAGTGAATATTTTATTCTGTTTTTTCTTCTTTACACTTTGTGAGTAAGCTGTATTTTACCTTGGCTGACTTCAGAGTTTCCTCTCCACCTCTTATTTGAGCTGCTTTTTGATTCTAATCTTGTGAACTTAACATTGCTTTTTTAGGTCTAGGTTTTCTGGTGCTAAGGGGATATTCTTATAGAATCACAAGCAGTTCTTAGACCAATTGGAAGTATCAGATGAAGATCCCAAAAAAGGAAAGCTGATTATTAATAGCTGTTTAACCTTTTTATTTATTTATTTATTTATTTATTTATTCACTTACTTACTTGCTTACTTATTTCAGCAGGTTCTTCTCAATGGGGAACACTTGCTTTTTTTTTTTTTTTTTTTTTAATCTTCATTTTATTGAGATATATTCACATACCACGCAGTCATACAAAACAAATCGTACTTTCGATTGTTTACAGTACCATTACATAGTGGTACATTCATCACCCAAATCAATCCCTGACACCTTCATTAGCACACACACACAAATAACAAGAATAATAATTAGAGTGAAAAAGAGCAATTGAAGTAAAAAAGAACACTGGGTACCTTTGTCTGTTTGTTTCCTTCCCCTATTTTTCTACTCATCCATCCATAAACTAGACAAAGTGGAGTGTGGTCCTTATGGCTTTCCCAATCCCATTGTCACCCCTCATAAGCTACATTTTTATACAACTGTCTTCGAGATTCATGGGTTCTGGCTTGTAGTTTGATAGTTTCAGGTATCCGCCACCAGCTACCCCAATTCTTTAGAACCTAAGAAGGGTTGTCTAAAGTGTGCGTAAGAGTGCCCACCAGAGTGACCTCTCGGCTCCTTTTGGAATCTCTCTGCCACTGAAGCTTATTTCATTTCCTTTCACATCCCCCTTTTGGTCAAGAAGATGTTCTCCGTCCCACGATGCCAGGTCTACATTCCTCCCCGGGAATCATATTCCACGTTGCCAGGGAGATTCACTCCCCTGGGTGTCTGATCCCACGTAGGGGGGAGGGCAGTGATTTCACCTTTCAAGTTGGCTTAGCTAGAGAGACAGGGCCACATCTGAGCAACAAAGAGGCATTCGGGAGGAGGCTCTTAGGCACAACCATAGGGAGGCCTAGCCTCTCCTTTGCAGCAACCGTCTTCCCAAGGGTAAAACCTGTGGTAGAGGGCTCAACCCATCAAACCACCAGTCCCCTATGTCTGTGGTCATGTTAGCAACCATGGAGGTGGGGTAGGCGAATACCCCTGCATTCTCCACAGGCTCCTCAAGGGGGCACTACATCTTTTTTTTTTCCTTGTTTTACTTTTTTTTTTTTTTTTTAACTTTCCCTTCTTTTTTAAATCAACTGTATGAAAAAAAAGTTAAAAAGAAAACAAACATACAATAAAAGAACATTTCAAAGAGACCATAACAAGGGAGTAAGAAAAAGACAACTAACCTAAGATAACTGCTTAACTTCCAACATGTTCCTACTTTACCCCAAGAAAGTTACCTAATATAGCAACATTTCTGTGAACTTGCTCCTACTATATCCATCAGAAATTAACAGACCATAGTCATTCCTGGGCATCCCCAGAACGTTAAATAGCTTATCTGTTCTTCTTGGATTATTGTTCCCCCTTCCTTAATTGCTCTCTACTGCTAGTTCCCCTACATTCTACATTATAAACCATTTGTTTTACATTTTTCAAAGTTCACATTAGTGGTAGCATATAATATTTCTCTTTTTGTGCCTGGCTTATTTCGCTCAGCATTATGTCTTCAAGGTTCATCCATGTTGTCATATGTTTCACGAGATCGTTCCTTCTTACTGCCACGTAGTATTCCATCGTGTGTATATACCACATTTTATTTATCCACTCATCTGTTGAAGGACATTTGGGTTGTTTCCATCTCTTGGCAATTGTGAATAATGCTGCTATGAACGTTGGCGTGCAGATATCTGTTCGTGTCACTGCTTTCCGATCTTCCGGGTATATACCGAGAAGTGCAATCGCTGGATCGAATGGTAACTCTATATCTGGTTTTCTAAGGAACTGCCAGACTGACTTCCAGAGTGGCTGAACCATTATACAGTCCCACCAACAATGAATAAGAGTTCCATTTTCTCCACATCCCCTCCAGCATTTCTAGTTTCCTGTTTGTTTAATGGCAGCCATTCCAACCGGTGTTAGATGGTATCTCATTGTGGTCTTAATTTGCATCTCTCTAATAGCTAGTGAAGCTGAACATTTTTTCATGTGTTTCTTGGCCATTTGTATTTCCTCTTCAGAGAACTGTCTTTTCATATCTTTTGCCCATTTTCTAATTGGGCCGACTGTACTATTGTCATTGAGTTGTAGGATTTCTTTATATATGCAAGATATCAGTCTTTTGTCAGATACATGGTTTCCAAAAATTTTTTCCCATTGAGTTGGCTGCCTCTTTACCTTTTTGAGAAATTCCTTTGAGGTGCAGAAACTTCTAAGCTTGAGGAGTTCCCATTTATCTATTTTCTCTTTTGTTGCTTGTGCTTTGGGTGTAAAGTCTAGGAAGTGGCCGCCTAATACAAGGTCTTGAAGATGTTTTCCTACATTATCTTCTAGGAGTTTTATGGTACTTTCTTTTATATTGAGATCTTTGGTCCATTTTGAGTTAATTTTTGTGTAGGGGGTGAGGTAGGGGTCCTCTTTCATTCTTTTGGATATGGATATCCAACTCTCCCAGCCCCATTTGTTGAAAAGACCATTATGACTCAGTTCAGTGACTTTGGGGCCTTATCAAAGATCAGTCGGCCATAGATCTGAGGGTCTATCTCCGAATTCTCAATTCGATTCCATTGATCTATATGCCTATCTTTGTGCCAGTACCATGCTGTTTTGGCAACTGTGGCTTTATAATAACCTTCAAAGTCAGGGAGTGTAAGTCCTCCCACTTCGTTTTTCTTTTTTAGAGTGTCTTTAGCAATTCGAGGCATCTTCCCTTTCCAAATAAATTTGATAACTAGCTTTTCCAAGTCTGCAAAGTAGGTTGTTGGAATTTTGATTGGGATTGCATTGAATCTGTAAATGAGTTTGGGTAGAATTGACATCTTAATGACATTTAGTCTTCCTATCCATAAACATGGAATATTTTTCCATATTTTAAGGTCCCCTTTTATTTCTTTCAGTAGAGTTATGTAGTTTTCTTTGTATAGGTCTTTTACATCTTTGGTTAAGTTGATTCTTAGGTACTTGATTTTTTTAGTTGCTATTGAAAATGGTATCTTTTTCTTGAGTGTCTCTTCAGTTTGTTCATTTCTAGCATATAGAAACATTACTGACTTATGTGCATTAACCTTGTATCCCGCTACTTTGCTAAATTTGTTTATTAGCTCTAGTAGCTGTATCGTTGATTTCTCAGGGTTTTCTAGATATAAGATCATATCATCTGCAAACAATGACAGTTTTACTTCTTCTTTTCCAATTTGGATGCCTTTTATTTCTTTGTCTTGCCGGATTGCCCTGGCTAGCACTTCCAGCACAATGTTGAATAACAGTGGTGACAGCGGGCATCCTTGTCTTGTTCCTGATCTTAGAGGGAAGGCTTTCAGTCTCTCACCATTGAGTACTATGCTGGCTGTGGGTTTTTCATATATGCTCTTTATCATGTTGAGGAAGTTTCCTTCAATTCCTACCTTTTGAAGTGTTTTTATCAAAAAGGGATGTTGGATTTTGTCAAATGCTTTTTCAGCATCTATTGAGATGATCAATTGATTTTTCCCTTTTGACTTGTTAATGTGTTGTAATACATTGATTGATTTTCTTATGTTGAACCATCCTTGCATGCCTGGAATGAACCCCACTTGGTCATGGTGTATGATTTTTTTAATGTGTCTTTGGATTCGATTTGCAAGTATTTTGTTGAGGATTTTTGCATCTATATTCATTAGGGAGATTGGCCGGTAGTTTTCCTTTTTTGTAGCATCTTTGCCTGGTTTTGGTATTAGACTGATGTTAGCTTCATAAAATGAGTTAGGTAGTGTTCCATTTTCTTCAATGTTTTGAAAGAGTTTGAGTAAGATTGGTGTCAGTTCTTTCTGGAAAGTTTGGTAGAATTCCCCTGTGAAGCCATCTGGCCCTGGGCATTTATTTGTGGGAAGATTTTTGATGACTGATTGGATCTCTTTGCTTGTGATGGGTTGGTTGAGGTCTTCTATTTCTTCTCTGGTCAGTCTAGGTTGTTCATATGTTTCCAGGAAATTGTCCATTTCCTCTACATTATCCAGTTTGTTGCCATACAGTTGTTCATAGTATCCTCTTATAATTTTTTTAATTTCTTCAGGATCTGCAGTTATGTCGCCTTTTTCATTCATTATTGTGTTTATATGGGTCTTCTCTCTTTTTGATTTTGTCAGTCTAGCTAGGGGCTTGTCAATCTTGTTGATCTTCTCAAAGAACCAACTTTTGGTGATATTTATCCTCTCTATTGTTTTTTTGTTCTCTATGTCATTTATTTCTGCTTTAATCCTTGTTATTTCTTTTCTTCTACTTGGTTTAGGATTGGTGTGCTGTTCATTTTCTAGCTTCTTCAGTTGATCCATCAGTTCTTTGATTTTGGCTCTTTCTTCCTTTTTAATATATGCGTTTAGTGCTATAAATTTCCCCCTTAGCACTGCTTTTGCTGCATCCCATAGGTTTTGGTATGTTGTGTTCTCATTTTCATTCGTCTCTATATATTTAGCAATTTCTCTTGCTATTTCTTCTTTAACCCACTGATTGTTTAGGAGTGTGTTGTTTAACCTCCAGGTATTTGTGAATTTTCTAAGTCTCTGATGGTTATTGACTTCTAATTGTATTCCATTGTGGTCAGAGAATGTGCTTTGAATAATTTCAATCTTTTTAAATTTATTGAGGCTTGTTTCATGTCCCAGCATATGATCTATTCTGGAGAAAGTTCCATGAGCACTAGAAAAGTATGTGTATCCTGGTGATTTGGGATGTAATGTCCTGTATATGTCTGTTAAATCTAATTCATTTATCAGATTGTTTAGGTTTTCAATTTCCTTATTGGTCTTCTGTCTGGTTGATCTATCTATAGGAGAGAGTGATGTGTTGAAGTCTCCCACAATTATTGTGGAAACATCAATTGCTTCCTTTAGTTTTGCCAGTGTTTCTCTCATGTATTTTGTGGCACCTTGATTGGGTGCATAGACATTTACGATTGTTATTTCTTCTTGCTGAATTGCCCCTTTTATTAGTATGTAGTGGCCTTCTTTGTCTCTCAAAACATCCCTGCATTTGAAGTCTGTTTTATCTGAGATTAATATTGCTACACCTGCTTTCTTTTGGCTGTAGCTTGCATGAAATATTTTTTTCCATCCTTTCACTTTCAGTTTCTTTGTGTCCCTGTGTCTAAGATGAGTCTCTTGTATGCAACATATTGATGGTTCATTTTTTTTTGATCCATTCTGCGAATCTATATCTTTTAATTGGGGAGTTTAATCCATTTACATTCAACGTTATAACCGTGAAGGCATTTCTTGAATCAGCCATCTTATCCTTTGGTTTATGTTTGTCATATTTTTCCCCTCTGTCTATTAATATCCTTTATTGTACCCATACCGAATCTCTTTAGTACTGAACCTTTCTCCAAGTCTCTCTGTCCTTTCTTTGTTTCTCTGTCTGTAGGGCTCCCTTTAGCATCTCCAGTAGGGCAGGTCTCTTGTTAGCAAATTCTCTCAACATTTGTTTGTCTGTGAAAAAATTAAGCTCTCCCTCAAATTTGAAGGAGAGCTTTGCTGGATAAAGTATTCTTGGCTGGAAATTTTTCTCACTCAGAATTTTAAATATATCGTGCCACTGCCTTCTCGCCTCCATGGTGTCTGCTGAGTAGTCACTACTTAGTCTTATGCTGTTTCCTTTGTATGTGGTGAATTGCTTTTCTCTTGCTGCTTTCAGAACTTGCTCCTTTTCTTCTGTGTTTGACAGTGTGATCAGTATATGTCTTGGAGTGGGTTTATTTGGATTTATTCTATTTGGGGTTCGCTGAGCATTTATGATTTGTGTATTTATGTTGTTTAGAAGATTTGGGAAGTTTTCCCCAACAATTTCTTTGAATACTCTTCCTAGACCTTTACCCTTTTCTTCCCCTTCTGGGACACCAATGAGTTTTATATTTGGACGTTTCATATTATCTATCATATCCCTGATGTCCGTTTCAATTTTTTCAATTTTTTTTCCCCATTCTTTCTTTTATGCTTTCATTTTCCATTCTGTCATCTTCGAGGTCACTGATTCGTTGTTCAACTTCCTCTAGTCTTGTACTATGAGTGTCCAGAATCTTTTTAATTTGGTCAACAGTTTCTTTAATTTCCATAAGGTCATCCATTTTTTTATTTAGTCTTGCAATGTCTTCTTTATGCTCTTCTAGGGTCTTCTTGATTTCCTTTGTCTCCCATACTATGGTCTCATTGTTCATCTTTAGTTCTTTGAGTAGCTGCTCTAGGTGCTGTGTCTCTTCTGATCTTTTGATTTGGGTGCTTGGGCTTGGGTTATCCATATCATCTGGTTTTTTCGTATGCTTTATAATTTTCTGTTGTTTTTGGCCTCGTGGCATTTGCTGAACTTGATAGGGTTCTTTTAGGATTTGTAGACCAATTGAAGTCCTTATCTCTAATTTATCAGATCTACAGCTTCGTGGAGTACAGTTTCTCTAACTAACCAGCAGGTGGCGTCCACGAGCCACCTGTTCTCCACAAGCCAGTTCTCCCCTGTTTAGCCTTTTTGGTGAGTGGGGGAGTGAGTCTTGTGGGGTCCAATTGGTGTACCAAGCTTGCGTGTGTAGTTGGTGTTGCCTGCCCTGTATATGGGGCGTGTTTCTGGGCGGTCAGGGAGGGAGGGCTGGCTCTAACAATCCAATCTCCCTGGTGATCCTAGAGTTTTAAAGCTGCTGCAATAGTCTAATCCTTCAGTTCAGTCCTGCCACAGTTTGTCTCTGCCACTGACCCACAAGTCCTTGGTATTGGCGTATGGCTCCTGAGACTTGCAAGTGGGCCCCTCTTCCAGGCCGTGCACCCCGGGTCCTCTGTTGAGGGATGACTGTGCTATGTCTCAGGTGAGTGCCGTTCCCCCAGGGCAGTTCTGGGCTGCTGGGCTGTGTAGGGAGGCTTCCAGTCTGCTGAAATGATGGCTGAATGGAGCTTTGTTAATTCACACTGCTCTACCTTCCCAACTCTGGGACAATCAGCTGAGGTTGCAGGGAAAGCTAATGTCCACGCCCAGTTTTGTGGTGTGTGCCTGTTATTTGAAGCACTTCCGTCACACTGGGTTGTCTGGGGCAGTTCTGGGCTATGGGGCTGGCGATGGGCAGGAGTGTTTCCTGTCCACCAGGATGATGGCTGTGAGCGGACACCCCCCTTTTCTTGGGAAGTTGTGGTGTTTAGTGAATTTTCTCAGCCACTGGATTATTGCGTTTTGTCTCAGAGCTCTCCTAGTTCTGCTCTTGACTTGATCTGCCCAAATTGCAGGTCTTTGAAGCTTTCTGTATTGGGCTTCTTAGAGTAATTGTTTTAGAAAAAGAAAAAAGGATTAAAAAAATAATAATAAAAAAAAAAGGGCCCTCCTCAGAGATCTAATGGGTTATTGAAATGCTAAGAGACAAAGCAACCAGGGCCATTAAGGAAAGGTCCACAGGGCAGAGAGATCAGCTTTTCTTCCGGATTTGCATATGCGCCTCAGGGCCTGAGCTTGGGCCTGAGCTCTGCCCTTCCCCTTTCTATGTTCACCAGAACTCCAAAAATCCTCCGCTTTTATTTTGGAGTTTTTCGTGTTGGTTTTTTTCTATGCCTGTCTCCTCTCTGCTGGGCTGGCTGCTCTCAGATTCTCTGGTGTCTGGTCTCCGTCTATCTATGGTTGGAGTTTGGATCAGCAGAATGAGTTTCCGATAAGGGTTGCCACTGCAGTTCTCCCTTCTCCTTCCTGGAGCTGACAGCCCCTCCTCCCATGGGACTGAGCCTGGCAGGGAGGGGCGCGGGTCCCCTGGCCGCAAAAACTTACAGATTTCGCTGATCTCAGCAGTTCCACGTTTTCATGAGTGTTGTATGAAGTACGCCCAAAGTCAGATTGCTCTGTGGTGTCCAGTCCACGCAGTTCCTGGCTTTCTACCTACTTTCCTGGAGAAGTAACTAAAACATACAGCTCACCAGTCTGCCATCGAGTCTTGCTTTTAAGCATTATCATAGGAAGGCCAGAGTATCCTTTATTCTAGTAATGACTTTGCCCTACTCCTAAGGCACAGCTTTTCTGGATTCTCTATTATGTCCCATAGGTGCTTAAAGATGTCTCTCCACTCTGGCTGTTTGGAACTTTAATGTTTCTCAGCCCTGTGCAAACTCTAGTACTTATTCTACTCATAGCCACTCATAGTTTTCTTTCCCCAGTCTGGCCTGGTAGTCATTCTGTTGTTTCTTACACGGCAGATATTTTTTTGTTCAGCCAAACACTTAAGGCCCCCAGTATAGATTTCTGGAGCAACTTCTCCATACATCTTTTTTTTGTCTGGTCCCCTGTCTTGCAAATTCTATTCAATACAGGAACCCCGAACTCTGTTCTCTTTCCCCACAGCCAAGCATGACCACTGTGCTCTCTTTGGGTTGCCCTCCATGCACCACTGTCCAGAAAGTGCTTCCAAGCAGAAAGCCAGGGAGATTACCTCATTTAATTTACTTCTCCAAGTAATCACTGTCTTATGTTGCCTGCTGTTCAACATCTGAAAATGGTTATTTCATATATTTTGTTCAGTTTTATAGTTGTTTATGACACGAAGGCCAGTCCGATAGCAGTTACTCAGACATGGTTGATACTTGGTTATTTTAATGCCATGCCAATTTAGTAGTCTAGTTCTTTGAAGAGGTATGAAATATTTTCTTCATAACAAGAGATATTACCTTAGTAATTGTCCTGTAGTAAATATTTTTATATACATAAGCTAGTTTGTATGTAAGTTTTTGCATAAATATGTGTGCATGTTCATAGAATATAATGAAATGTAAGTACTCACAAGGGGTAAAAATCACTTCATTTTATACAAGCAATCTCCTTATCTATTTTCTTTTTCATTTCAATTTTATTTAGCTTGGAACTTACTTAGGTCTGTGAGAATTATAGCTATGAGAACCAGAATGAAAGTAATTTTCTCTATTTTCTTTTACACTAAACTATCTCTTTTCAGAGTGTTATGCACCTAAAGTAGAGAATAATAGTGGTTAGGAAAATAATAATGTTTGGTGGGAGGGCTAATAGAGTCCATTATAACCTAATAGACCCAACAGACTTTACATGAACTGCAATGCAAAGTATATTTGTTCTTTTTAGTCATATGGCTGATTTAGAAAGCAAGCTGTTCACAGTATTTGTGAGAAACTGGATGGAGTGTCCAGGTCAATGGAATAAAAATGGTTCTATCTGATTCAAATGGAGTCCTATTGTTGAGATAGTAAATATCTATGTACATTAACGTGAATGCAACTAGAACCAAAAATGTGCCCATTATTTTGAACCCATGTATTATCTGGTACCTTTTTGAACTTGATTTCTATGATATAAACATATTTAGTAGTTTATCTTAAGAGTTCTCCTAGTAAGGACTGTACTTAGGGCTTTTAAAGCTTGAATCCCTAGTAATTCTCTGTAAACATGGCCAAAAACAAGATTATACATAAATAGATTTCCTTGATGATGTAAATATCAATCTTTAATGGGTGGCTTTAAATTAGGCAGGCATTCAACAAACACTTTTGGGTACTGGGCACTATGTTACGTGCTGGAAAAACCATGGTGAACGGTTCTAGTACCATGATAGAATAAATTTTAGAGAAAATCCATGTCTGTATCTAGATGTGAATATGAATGACTATATTCACTGTCAACATACAGGAAAAGTTAAGAATTTGAGAACCCATTTTCCCAATCTACCATTCCAAGAACATGAAAGCTGTCATTTGTTCCATTGAAAAAAATCACGCAGCCAATGAGAATTTTTTTTTCTCTAAAAATGAAGCTGCATTGGTTAGTCATCACTGCATTTTATATCTTCTAACCTCAGAATCAATCTTAGCTATCAGTAAAAACTGTGGCTATGCCTCCCCACCCCCACCCCCTTTTTTTGTTAAAAAAAAAAAGAGGGAAAATGTTTCTGAAGGCATAATGTCCTTGGCTGAAATAATGAATGAAGGAGTTTGCTACTGAAGAATCTTTTTTCTTAGTGCTACTTGGAATCAATCTCAGTCTCTACATAGCTTTTAAGTGTTATTGTTTGGTAAGAGCTAAGTTAATCTTGTGCTGTAGTTGGCAATGTATCACATAATGTACACTTGAAGATCTCTCTGGGTGATGGAGTATAGGATGGTGTAGATTTATCATCAGATACATCTGTTAATTAGTTAATGTTTGTAAGGCATTTTTAAGATTTAAGAAAGATAATTCATTTGTTATCAGCATTGGAGTCTCTTTCTTTATGGAGACTGGAAATGTAATACAATGAATCACAGTCATAGACTTCATTGCAGCTGACACTTGAAACTTGTATAAGAAGCAAATGCCAATTAATTTCTCTGAGTCTCATCTAAAATGCATAAAGCCCGAGTTGTACTCTGGGGTTAACTGGCTTTCTTGATAGCAAATGTGTTCCTTCACCTGAGATTAGCAAGAATTCAGACCCGGTCAGCCTGCTTTTATATCTATACTGGATGGCCCCTTCAACAGATGGCGTTTTCCAGAAAAAAAAAAAAAATACAGATGAGTCTTTGATTTTTAATGTGTTCTTTATGGGAAATTGCACCCAGACCTTTTAAATATAACACCATAGAAGGTATTATATATTCTCTCCTTTCTCCTGAAATAAGCCATTGAAATCTGTAATTAATGATGGATGCATACACACAAAATTATAAATACATGAGCTTACAAATTCTTTTAAATATTAGTTTGCTCTTTGAAGCCCCAAATAGCCAAGCTATGTCATATCGAATCAATAATCAAAAAGTGAAACTTTCAGTAGTCCATTTCATTTATGTGATTTCATTTGTCTGATTTTTTTAAAGAATTGACCAATTGTTTTGACATCATATAGACATTTTGAAAAAATCTGTTTGCTTGTAATTATTAAATGATTAACTTTGTGTGTAACATATGTTGATTTTATATTTTTAAAAAAGCCAGGATTCTTAAAAGACAACTTGTTAAGTTATTCATCCAGCTCCAGTATAAGGACTTGAAGTCAGCTAAGGCAGAATGATGTAAGTGCAGGTCTTTGGACTTAAAAAGACAACTAAGAGGAAAATTATTTCAATTTAGTGTAAGGAAGAGAGTTTCTCAGGGATCTGCTCCATAGATACTCCTAGGAGGTAAGGTCTATCTTGAAAATAAAAAATAAAAATAAATGGGAGACTTTTTTTAGAGTATATTTTGTTCAGAATAATGGAGGAAAATAAAGCTGGCTCCTATGAAACCCAAGAAGTAAGCAGACCACAAAGCATACTAACATGGGATTATTAACCAGAGTTCATCAAAAACTCACCAGAGAATAAACATTGTGAATGAGAATTTCATGCTAAGGTTATCCACAAATACTTTATGTACTTACTATATATTTTCTTTCCTTTCTTCTATATTTTACTCTTTGAAAAAACACATTTTTTGATAATATGCTTTAATTTAAAAATAAATATTATATACTCTAATATTCTAACCTAATTAGAATCCTCAATTAACTGTGAACAAAGGAAGGTGTATTTTACATTCCTTTTACTTTAATCCTTAATACGCCATGGATAGGGTCAAGGTATACCCTTAGTTAGTATTTAATAATTATGAGACAAGGAAGTATCTTTAAACAAGAGTTTTCAATTAATTTTCATTTTTTTATCTTTTAAAATTTTTCAGTAGTGTTAAAAAAATGTAAAAGCCATCATCAGCATCTGTGTATTCTTCATGTCTGAGGTTGGTGACAAAATGTCCAGTTTGTCTGGGCCTCAGAGGTTTCTTGAGATACAGGGAGGAAAAAACAAAAGAGTGTACAAATAAGTAAAATCAGAAATGAAAGAAAGGACATTACTACTGGCCTCATAGAAATAAAAAGGATTATAAAAGGATACCATGAACAACTTCACACCAACAAATGAGATAACCTAGACAAAATGGACAAATTCCTAGAAACATACAAACTACCTATACTGGCTCAAGAAGAAAAAGATCTCAACAGAGCAATAAGAAGTAAAGACACTGAATCAAAAACCTTCTGACGAAGAAAATCCCAGAAGCAGACGGCCAGATGGCTTCACTGCTGACTTTGACCAAACATTCTAGGAAGAATTAATACCATCCCTGCCCAAACTCTTTCAAAAAAGAGTTTTGAAACTCATCCTAACTCATTCTATGAGACCACCATCATCCTAAATACCAAAGCCAGATAATTAATATAGGTAAAAAAATCCTCAACAGATGTGCTAGCAAACCAAATCCAGTGGCACAATAAAAAATATTAAACACAAAGAATGAAGTCCTGACATATATGGCAACATGGCAATGAACCTTGAAGACACCGGGTTGAGTGAAATAAGCCAGAAACAGAAGGACAAATATCATGTGACCCCACTGATGAAATTATTAGAATAAACAAATAAATAGACACAGAAACTAGAATACAGGTTACCAGGGGCCAGGGTGGGGATAGGGAATGGGGAGCTAATGATTAATTGGAGCAAAATTTCAGTTTGGGGTGATGGGAATATTTTGGTAATGGGCAGTCGAAATGGTAGCACAACATTGTGAATCTGATTGACTGAATTGAATATCTGAATATTGTTAAAAGGGGAAATTTTATGTTGTGTATATGGTACTAGAATAAACATTGCTTTAAAAATATAGGATAGTACAACCCAAACAGTGAACCCTGATGTAAACTATGGACTATAGTTAATAGTACAATTATAATATTCTTTCATCAAGGATAACATGTGTACCACACTAACGCAAAGTATTAATAATGAGAGGACTGTATATCGGAGCTCTGTATTATCTGCATGCTTTTTCTGTAAACTCACAACTTCTCTAATAAAAAAAATTGTAAAAACTAAAAGATCAATAGGAGGGAAGACTGCTCTTAAGCTCTTTTTACGAACTTGAGGCCAATTCACCCTAGGGTAGAAGAGTCAGAACAGAAGCTTACATTCACTTTGAATGAAGTGTAGGACAAAACCTAAAACATACATTTTACTGTGTTTACTGTGCTTCACTTTTTTGAAGGGTGTAGAAGAGAGGACTTAATTTAGGTGAGACATGGAGGAAAGGGGAAGATTTGAAATGCCATCTGGGAGAGAAGGGAAAGCCCAGAGAGGAGGATGGCAAGAAGGTAGCTGAAACAGCTGCTGGGTGGGAAATAAGGGTGATGGAAGCAGCCAGTGGTTTCTCCCTCTTCTCCTAAGTCCCTCCAGTCTGCATGCTGTGGCCTGACTCCTCCTCTCGTCAGCTTCCCCGTAAGCTCCAGATGATTCTGATGCTCGAGCTCTGTGCCTGAAGGAGTGATATCTGGTTCATGCGCCTCCCTGTTAACCCCTGTTAAATACTTAATTGAGCAGCAGGGTTGACATGGAAAGATCTGAAACCCAGTGTAGGGAGGGGACAGGGTTTCTCACCCTGAGGCTTGATGGGGAACCTGAACCAAAGCCTTATCAGTGGGGCCCTGTCCTCTGCCCTGGCTTTTAGACAGACAAGTATGAGAACAAAGAAATGAAATTGGGAAAATACAGAGATGAACTATCTGTCCCCTCTAGACCCTCAAGCTTAGATTCAGGTTGCCAGTATTTTCCAAATGAACTACAAAAAAGAAGATGCAAACCCCTAGACCTTTCAGTATGCATATTTTAGCACTATTCTAAGAGCCTGTTTTTTTTTTTGTTTTTTTTTTTTTTTTTTGCCTCTGTTCTGATAACAGCTTTTGCTGGTCAGTAAAACAATCCATGATTTGAGTGTCCTTCAGTTTGCTTATATGTAAAAAGGAGAAATCCTTCTTATCATATAAGTGCTTCTCTTTAAGCAGCTTCTATTCACTGTGGAAAGGCCTAGGGCAGTGTGATTTCCCCCAAAACTCCTGATTTTGCTTCTCAGATCTTTTTGCTAACTCCCACTTATAGAAGAGTCTAGTATCCTTATCCCAATCTGTCTCCCTATTTGAGAATCAATCACTGTGGCAACCCATAGAGGGACCAAAGCATAGTGGTGAAGAGTTTTGGAGCTGGCAAGACCTGGTTTTGAATTCCTGCTCTGCCATTCACTGGCTGTGGGTCCTTGGCCAAGTTATCAAACCTGCCAAACCCTGATGTTCTCATCTGTAAAATGGAGATGATAATGATCTGGAAAGGCTGTGAGGATGGTGTCACAAATGCAATGGCACTTCATTTATACAAAGTATTCAACAAATGTTAACATTCATTAAAATTAAGATTTTCTCCAGAACAGGCAAATGTGGGCAGGGAGGGTTTGTAGCAATGGTACCAGGCTCCACGTAAAAATTGACCTCTGTATCTGTGATCCGACACATTTTTTAAAACTTTAATTTTATTGAGATTGTTCACATACCATACAATTATTCAAAGATCTGATATGCATAATCAATTGCCCATGGTACCATCATACAGCTGGGCATCCATCACCACAATTAATTTTTTTCTCCAATTTTTAGAACATTTTCATTACTCCAGAAAAGAAATAAAGACAAAACAAGAAAACTTGATTCCTCCCATACCTCTAACCACCCCCCTCCATTATTGATTCATAGTATTGGTATACTACATTTGTTACTGTTGATGAAAGAATGTTAAAATAGTGTTAACTGTAGTACACAGTTTGCAAAAATGGGTATATATTTTCCCCTATATACCCCTCTATTATTGACTTCTAGTAATAGTGTCATATATATGTTTGTTCTAGTTCATGAAAGAGATTTCTAATATTTGTACAGTTAATCACAGATATTGTCCACCACAAGATTCACTGTTTTTATACATTCCCTTCTTTTAACCTCCAACTTTCCTTCTGGTGACATACATGACTCTAAGCTTCCCCTTCCCACCACATTCACACACCATTCAGCACTGTTAGTTATTTTCACAATAATGTGTTATTGTCACCTTTGTCCACTTCCAAACACTTAGGTTCAACCTAGTTGAACATTCTGCTCATAATAAGCAACTGCTCCCCATTCTTTAGCCTTGTTCTATATCCTGGTAACTTATATTTCATGTCTACGTGTTTACATATTATAATTAGTTCATATCAGTGAGAACATGCAATATTTGTCCTTATGTGTCTGACTTATTTCACTCAATGTAGTGCTCTCAAGGTTTCTTCATCAACCGTTTTTTTTTAAAGACTGTTTTGTTCACCCACCATACTTTCCGTATAGTCCTGTATAGTCACATAACACCACTAGCTATATAAGGACATCCCCATTTCTTCCAAAGAAGGAGGAAGAGTCAAAGAAGGTAGAGAGACAAAAGAAAAAGAAAAAGAAAGAAAAAAAACCATGATAGCTAAAAAGCAATGAAAGGAAAGATAGAATTAAACTAAAGTAGAATAAAAGAATCAGACAACATCACTAATGCCAAGAGTCCCATACCCGTCCCTTATGTCCCCCTCTTATAGGCATTTAGCTTTGGTATGTTGCCCTTGTTACATTAAAGGAAGCACAATACAAAGCTTCTGTTAACTATAGTCTCTAGTTTGCATTGATTGTATATTTTTCCCCAATACCACCCTATTTTTAACACCTTGTAAGGTTGACATTCATTTGTTCTCCCCCATGTAAAAACATATTTGTACATTTTATCACAATCGTTGAGCACTCTAGGTTTTGCTGAGTTATACAGTCTCTATCTTTATCTTTCCTCTTTTCTTCTGTGTCCCACATGATCCTCACCTTCCTCTTTCAACTATACTCATGGTCATCTTTGTTCAGTGTACTTACATTCCTGTGCTACCATCACCCAAAATTGTGTTCCAAACCTCTCACTCCTGTCTTTTCCTAACTGCCTGTAGTGCTCCCTTTAGTATTTCCTGTAGTGCAGACATCTTATTCACAAACTCTCTGATTGTCTGTTTGTCAGAGAGTATTCTAAACTCTCCCTCATATTTGAAGGACAGTTTTGCTGGATATAGGATTCTTGGTTGGTGGTTTTTCTCTTTCAGTATCTTAAATATATCACACCACTTCCTTCTTACCTCCATGGTTTCTACTGAGAAATCTGCACATAGCGTTATCAAGCTTCCTTTGTATGTGATGGATTGCTTTTCTCTTGCTGCTTTCAGGATTCTCTCTTTGTCTTTGACATTTGATAATCTGATTATTAAGTGTCTTGGTGTAGGTCTATTCAGATCTATTCTGTTTGGGGTACACTGCACTTCTTGGATCTGTAATTTTATGTCTTTCATAAAAGATGGGAAATTTTCATTGATTATTTCCTTTATTATTGCTTCTGCCCCTTTTCCCTTTTCTTCTCCTTCTGGGACACCCATGACACATACATTTATGTGCTGCATGTTGTCATTCAATTCTGAGACGTTGCTCATATTTTTCCATTCTTTTTCCTATCTGTTCTTTTGTGTGTAGGATTTCAGGTGTCTTGTTCTCCAGTTCCTGAGTGTTTTCTTCTGCCTCTTGAGATCTCCTGTTGTATGTCTCCATTGTGTTTTTCACCTCTTTGGTTGTGCCTTTCATTTCCATAGATTCTGCCAGTTGTTTTTTCAAACTTTTGATTTCTACCTTTTGTTCACACAGTGTTTTCTTTATAGCCTTCATCTCTTTTGTTATATCTTCCCTGAACTCATTGATTTGGTTTTTGATTTGATTTAGCATATTTCTTTGAAAGTCTTTAATAGATTGTTTCATTAAAGTGAAACAATATCTCAACTGTATCTTGATTGAGGTGTAGGTTTGTTCCTTTGACTGGGCCAAAACTTCATTTTTCTTAGTGTAGGTTGTAGTTTTCTGCTGTCTAGGCATCTGGCTTCCTTGGTTTCCCCAATCTGATTTTCCCAGACCAGAACAGGTTCAGGTCTCAGAATGAGGTTATATTCAGGGTGTATCTCAGAGGAATCACAGACTTTCCTGTGAGGTTTCCAGTTGCTGTGCTTTTCCTAACCTGCCCAGCAGGGGGTACCTGTCAGCCTTTCACTTCCAACTGGTGTAAGGAGCTGTGGCCCCTTCAGTTTCTGTTTTGGCTGTTTTCCCCCAGGCTCTGGGGTCTGGTTCTGAAGGGAAAGCTGGGCCCCACCTCCTTACTTTTATGGAAGATACACCCCCTAGGGAGTTATCATCTGCATTTGAATAGTCTCTCTGATTCTGTTATCTCCACCCCTGTCTAGGCCAGAGCTCTGTGAAAATGGCTGAGGCTTTCTCCTCTGAGCCTCTCAGGTTGAGAGAGACAAAAAGGGACAGAAAGCCCCCTTTTGGAGCCAGTACCCAGCCCCCCAATTTCACTTGTTGGCCAGAGGTAACACCTGGTCTTCCGGGCTCCCCCTCCCAGGACAGATGAGTCTTCCAGTTCTTTAAGGTCAGTCATCACTAAAAGCCTCTGTCTGCTTGTTGGGGGTTTGTAGCTTGTATTCGGCAGTCCAAATTTGTTAGTTAAAACCCCAGTTGGAGCTCAGCTGAGCTATATTTGCTTGCTTGGAGAGTGCTGCTAATTTCGACCACAGCGAGGTTTTGCAGCTTAGCCTGCCATGGGGGAAGGGGGCTCTCGGCATGTTTTTGCAGTTTTACTTACAGATTCTGTGCTGCAATCTCAGGCATTCATCCCAATCCAGGTTGGTGTATGATGTGTGGATGGTCACAGTTGTCCCCCAGCAGTTATTCCAAATTATTTACTAGTTGTTCCTGGTTGTTTATTAGTTGTTCCAGGGGTCTGACTAAATTCTACTCCTCTCTATGCCACCATCTTGCCCCTCCCCCAACTCATTTTTAACCATGATCATTAAACACACAGAGAATCACCCACTGAGTTTTCATCTATCTCCCCAGCTCCCCACTCTGTTTTGTTCCTTAATTTTTTCTTCTTCTCTAAAAGAACTCATTGTGTTTCCTCTTCTTTACTACTTAAAAAATGTCATCAGAGGTTGTGATGAGGCACAGTGGTCTGGCTTGAGAATTGGTCAATATAAAATTCCAAATATAATCAGCCCCAATGATGTGGCAGTGAATTATTCATACAATCTGAGGAGGAATGTGAGAGCATGTGTAGTCACATAACAGCTCTTCTCAAATGACACAAAGCACATCCCAAACAGATCCCCGTGATTCCACCTTGCCAGGTGGGAAACCAAGGGCCAGGAATGCAAAAGAAGTGAACCAAAGTGGTAAGTAACATAGATGCAAATGTCAAATGTTTTCGGGGGCTCTAAGACTATGCAGTAAATCCCCACCCACTCCCTCTCCTACCCCTATTTCCTGTAGGATGAATTGTTTTGTTTTTAAGAGAAACACATAGGTGAAAGGAAAATACAACCAAATGAGGGCACGGGGGGTCACATTATACACATACCCAGCATAGCCAAAACAGATAGGAACAAATGGGCACTAGAACAAGTTCCCAACATATTTTTTTTAACCAGGTATAAGAGGTCCTTCATGAATGGTCCCCATCTACCTTGCCTGTCTCAATTTTATCCATTCTCCAGCTGGAAACTGAATCTCTATATAACAGTTTTACAAAACTCTCTCAAAACCCTCCAATATCTCATACCTGCCTGACTTTGCAAATGCTGGGTTTTTAAAAAATTTAATTTAATCTTTATTTTTATTATTTTGTTAGAATGGTAGGTTTAAAGAAAAATCATGCATAAAATACAGAGTTCCCGTATAGCACCCTATTATTAACACCTTCCATTAGTGTAGCATATTTGTTACAATTCATGAAAGAACATTCGTATAATTATACTATTAACTATAGTCCATCATTTACAATAGGGTTCAATGTTTGTGTTTACAGCCCTATGGTTTTTTTTTTTTTTGTAATTTTAATTCCAGCAACATATAAACAACCTAAATTTTTCCCTTTTAACCACACTTAAATATATAATTCTATGCTGTTTCTTACATTCACAATATTGGGCCTCACCACCATTCATTACCAAAACTTTTCTTTCCTTTTCTCCACCACTCTTCTCTTCCTGCCTTACTCCTATTTTCCTTCAGCCTTTGGCCTGAGCAGCAATGCCTCTGGGAGTACTTCCCAGCCCTCCTCTTCCTCTCTTCAGGGTTAGATCCCCCTCCTCTGTGTTCTCAGAGTACCCTGTACATGTTCTTGTGGTCATATCTCACTGTACTAACATGACTTGCCTCCTTAGCTGTCTTCCCTACTGTGCTGGTTTGGATGTATTATGTCCCCCAAAATGCCATGATCTTTGATGCAGTCTCGTGTGGGCAGATGTATTTGTGTTGATTAGGTTGGAGTCTTTGGATTAAGTTGTTTCTGTGGAGATGTGGCCCACCCAACTGTAGGTGATAACTCTGATTGAATTATTTCCATGGAGGTGTGGCCTCGCCCATTCAGTGTGGGTCTTGATTTAATCACTTGAGTCCTTTAAAAACGCTGGCACAGACCCAGAAGCTGGCTGGCTTAGCTCAGAGATGCTTTGAGTTGTGGACCCCTGACGCTGGCTACAGCTTAGAGAGACATTTTGAAGATGTCCATTGAAAGCTGACACTGACATTTTGGAGAATGTCATTTTGAAACGCAAGCTGGGAGAAAGCAGACTGCAGCCACGTGCCTTCCCAGCTAACAGAGGTTTTCCAGATGCCAAGGGCCTCTCTCCAGTGACAGTACCCTATTGTTGATGCCTTACCTTGGACACTTTAAAATCTTAAGACTGTAACTTTGTAACCAAATGAACCCCCTTTATAAAAGCCAATCCATTTCTCGTGTTTTGCAAAACAACAGCATTAGCAAACTGGAACACCCACCAACAAGTGGATTCCTTGAGAGTGGGGACTATAGCTTTGTATTTTGACTGTCTGACACATACTAGGTCTTCAATAAATGCTTATGTGAATGAATACTGTTTCTAAAACACTGTTTCCAAAGAAAATAACTCCTTGCTTGATTTCATTTTCCTTCATTAACAGATCATTTTTTCCCACATATAGTAAGGATCAGGTCTAGCAGACTTGTTATATGGAACGATTATGATTTTCTTAACTTAAAAAGAATGATAGACTGCTGGGCTTGAAAGGACATCCAGAGGTCATTTTCTCCACCCCTACCATACCAACGTGACTTTTCTGGAATTGTTAAAAGATTTCAGTGATGGAAAGCCACAAAAGTTAGCAATGGACTCAACTGGCATGTTCAGATAAGTTTCGTTTTGAAGACTCAAGGACAAAATTTCCAACTTGTTACCCCTTCATGTCGAGACCTGTGAGTGCATAGAAAGTAATGTAACTCATCTGCCTATGATTCATTTACCCTTCATCCATCAAACTGTGCAGTTGCATGAATGTACTTCACGCCTGTTTAAGCTTCCTTTTCTTGACAAGGAAGTTTGTTTTGGGGAGATAACTGACATCCTAAAATTTGAGGACTTACAGGGAAATTCCGAACTAGTCAAGGCAAAGAGTCTTGAAAGTTGACCTCAACATTTTCCCAGCATAGGTTAATAACCTGGGGATAGGAGAGTGGGGGTAGAGTTAATAGTGCTGTAGATTAAATGGGTCACTGATTAATTGACTGAATTTCCCAAGAAATCAGTCACAAACAGCAGACTTCTAAGTTTTTCCCAATTTACTGTACAGTCATGACTGGCTTCAGCTTTATGGCATGAGTCTAAAATGTATAAAAATGATTGGAGGTCACTGGAAACAAAACACTCAAATAGTAGTCAGTTTGAAAAGTAGTAAGAATGGAACAATTCAAATCATGAGTTGCATTATTACCTATGTAAAAATCCCATGCTAAACTTTTAATGCCTTATAATGACCCCAGCCAAGGGGTTACTCACAAGGGCTGAGTGAGGTCTTTCTTGCTTCTTGGTGTGATATGAGCTCAGGATCAAGAATGTTAAAATCAAACTTTCAAATGAGAGAATCCATCTGACCTGGTGTCAGATTACTAGTTATGCCTGAAAAAAAAAGATAGCAGAATCTAGGGTAAGGCCAATGCATCAAAATGAACGTGATGTCCAGAACAGACGTGTGAGTTAGGAGGCTGGCTGAGTTAGGAACAGCAGGGGTCAGATGCATGCTGCAATTCGTAATCTTGGGCTGAACCAAGGGAAAGTTGGTAGATTCAGATCAGTTCCCATTATAGGGTGAGACTCCAGGTTCCTAATAACCCATCTAATTCTTGAAGCACTCAAATCCTGCCTCACGGTGCTCCAGCCTGTGCTTGAGTACTTTTGGAATTACAAGGCCATTTACTTCAGCAGGTGGCCCATTGTACAGAATGACTGGCTGTTAGAAGATTCCACCTCATATTGAATCAACATCTATTTCCATGTTTCTTCCACCCACTGGCTCCTTTTAGCGGTATACACAAGTTAACTTCATTGATCCCACTGAACTCTGAGTTTTTGGACACAGCTTTTGTGATCTCCTTGATTTCTCTTTTCTCTAGACGAAACCTTCCTAGGTCTTTCTACTTCTTCTCTTTTAACCTGTCTTCAAATCCCTCCCATTTTTATGGTTGTTTTCTTCTGAAAATTCTTCTCTTGCCACTCTACCTTTTAAAATGTGCTAGAATTAGTTATTTTTGTGTGTGTGCTAATGAAGGTGTCAGGGACTGATTTAGGTGATGAATGTACAACTATGTAATGGTACTGTAAACAATCGAAAGTACAATTTGTTTTGTATGACTGCATGGTATGTGAATATATCTCAATAAAATGATGATTAAAAAAAAAAATGTGCTAGAATTGAATATTTGGATCTCTTCATGCTTAGACTTTGGAAAGTCCAGGATGGGTTCATATTATCTTTAAAGTGAATAGTAGACAAATTTCCTTTTATTTGACAAGGTCTCCCTCCCATGATTTTTCTGTGTTTATCGCATATAAGGGGCATGTTGGTAGGCATGTTTGTTTATTGGAAAATTCCCTTCTCATTTCAAATTTTTAGGGACTGTTGAGTGAAAGTTCCTGCCTCAGACCACATTGAAACCACAGCATCAAGTGCAGCCATACAATTCACGGACAAATAGCTCCCAAACTTAGGAAGAAAGTGACTCTGTATACCATTCAAAAGCAAAATGGAACATCGTTGTTTTATGTGAGTGTAAGTGGAAGACGAGAGAATATTTATGGTAGGATTAGTGAAAGAAAAAAAAGTCTTATTGGTTTATTTTTCCATGGAGAAAGCCAGATTGGGTAGAAATAGGGTATGTCTGGGCCTTGGCTATACATGCACACAGAATTAATCAAGAAGAGAATGTACAACTGTATCAATATGTTGTTATTTTTATGGCTATTTATTGAGCTTCATTCGTCTATGGCACAGAGAACAGTCCATAGGCTCCGCAGGAAAGTTTGCATGACATCAACTGTAGCAGAAAACAGATGGCCGTCTGATCTTAATAACTGTATTTAAACAGAGCTGAATTGCTATTAGTGATACCATCAACAATGATTTACTTGGGAAGCATGGTAAAGGGACTTTTGCCCCAATGGAATATTTTTTCTTTCAATGTTTGTGGTTGTCTACACAACACTGAAAACATCTGGATATAATCCAAACCTTTCAGTCCATCATCTGCATGGCTGGTACATGCAATGCCAAACAACTGAACATTAGGAAAGACAAATGCAACTAGTTAAATTATGTAGGGCTGTACAGATTACTAGATCTGAGTGGTTATTCAAAGTTGATCAGTAGAGACACCTCACTGGGACAAAAGAGAAAGTGTAATTCAGGTCACCCCCATTGATTAAGACCCCACTTGGTTCTTCATTGCTTGTAAGTCCAAATGCCCCAATAGGTCACTTCATTATCTGACTCCAACTTATCTTCCCTGCCTCATCTGCTGCTTCTCCTCCCTCAGTGAACAATACGATCCAACTACACCAACTATGCACCATTTTAGGAATACTTGATGCTTTTTCCATGTTTTCAGGCAGGCTTTTGCCATGCGCATTCTACCTGACATATTTTTCTTTCAATTTCTCTGTCTGATAAATTTCTACTCCCCCTACCCATCTTTTAAGGCCATACTCAAATATTAACTCCTTTGGTGAATACTTTACTTACTTCTCTGGACTGAATTGGTTGCTTCACGCTCTCTTCTCCTACAGTACCCTCGGTGAGTGTGGTTATCACAGGTTTTGTTGTCATTATTTGTTTACGCAGCTGTCTTTTTTATTGGACTTGGAGTGCAATAAAAAACATGTCTTTTAATCTTTGATGTTTTTGTGCTTCGAAGTGTGGCTGGCTCGTAGTTGGTGTACTATAGACGATATCTGAATAAATTAATTTGAATTTAAAGTCTTTTTTTCAATGAGAGGACTTTAATCTTAATTTGGGTTCTTGTTCAACAATTCACTAGCTATATAGATGACAGCTAAAAGAATGGATCTCGATCCATTATTGATTGGATTACATAAATTTAAATACTAATGTGTTAATCAACTTCAATTCACTGACTGTGTATTTTGCATTTCATATTTTTATGCACCTTTATGGAAGGCAAATTTTTATATTACTTTGAAGATTATTCACAAAATATACTTCAGTATGTGTGTAGCTGTGATACATGACTTATGAGGATGCCTGAACTCTCTTTGGTAAATTTCCAAATCTCTCTTAAAATGCACAATATTAAAAAAATATAGTGAATGTTAAATACCTAGTAAGCATCACAGAAGTTATGTTCACAGCATGAAAAGCTATAAAAGGATTATAGAATGTCCTATTATTATTTGGCAAGAAAAGGAAATTTCCTGTGTTATTGTTTCATGCAGGTGTATATGTAATGGTAACTTGGAAAATACATATGTGAACATATATAGCATATATAGCATATATGTATATTTCATCTATAGCAAGTGCATACATATAACACATTTATATAAATACAAATATACATTTACATTCAATGAAACAAAATCTGCAGAGAAAATTACTTTATCCTCTTTGAGACATGCCAAAATTTTTCATTTCTCCACCAAAATAGTCAGTATAAAATGGATACTGTAGAATGAAGGATAATTCAGGACTACTTTCACCAGACTTAAGGGCATGAGATAATGAAACTAACTCCTGGGATAAGCATATTTATTGGGTTTGTTATGTATCAAATGTAACAAAAGTGAAGGGTATGAAGAACACCCTGTGTGGTTCTTTTCACACCCTCTGATCACACAATTCCTCTTTAATTCAGTTGCAGTAGAGCTTAAGTGGCTTCATTGATGTGTTAAGTGTGGAATGATTTTTGTATAAAATAAAAAAGGCTCCATTATGCGTCCAGAAAAGCCTGTGTGTGCTTGTTTATGGAGACAGGAAGTTGGTTTCCCACACAGAACAACAGTTCTGTGATGCTGAAGCACTGTGTCTGAAAGAAGAGTAAAGGAAACTTAATTTTCTACCTGGCAGAAATCGGCTTCTGGAGGAAGGAGCAGACAATGCGATTGGCCTGCAGCTGAATGAGAGGACTTGATTGATTTTCAGAAAATGTGCCGTGCCAAGTAGAGAGAGGCTGTGTGGAATACTTTTGTTAGGAAGATGCATGCTTTATAATAGACTCCTGGTTTCTGTACCTTGCTTAAAGTGATGCATTTCCAGGGTCCTGAAGTCACAGGTGGGGGAGGGACAAACGGTTTTTTGGAAAAAAAGCATGTTCCAAAAACATGCTTCCATGTTTTTAATTTAATTTAATTTAATTTTAAAGTCAGTCACCACTCCTTTCTCTTTCTTTCTTTCTTTTTTTTTTTAAAGCAAGAATGGAGAATATTTCTGAGACTTTCCAAGAAGAACTTTAAAAATCCATCCACGGATTAATTATTTAGGCATGGATATAGCTCCTATCTGCTAGGAGTGGATTTTTTTTTTGAGTGTATTTTTCTTTTTTTTTTGCAATTTATTGAGATATATTCACACACCATGCAAACCATCCCATGTATACAATCAATCAATGGATCACATTATCATCACATAGTTAAGCATACATCCCCTTGATTAATTTTAGAACATTTTCATTATTCCAGAAAAGAAATAAGAATAAAAAATAAAACCCCAATCCTCCCCATACCCCTCATCCCCGCTATTGTTGACCAATAGTATTGGTGCAATACATTTGTTACTGTTTAGGAGTAGATTTTAATCTTGTTGTAAACCTATGGAATAAGCCCTACACTGTGGTCATAGGATGAAGAGGAGTGAGATCAGAATCCATCTGATTCTCATATTCTGAAGCCCACCCCGTTTTCTCTCCACCATTCTGCCTTAAACTCTGGGGGGTAGTGGGATTCTCGGTGCCCTCCCCATGGCTCATTCTACCCATTGTTCTACCCCCATGGTATTGACACCATCACCTTCCTCTTCATCCTCTTTATGAACTAGTCGAAAGGCTTATGGTTTTAGCTGGGAATTGTTCAAAGAGAATATATCACATAGCTGTTCCGCTCTGCAGTCTGATAATCGGAAACAGACCCCCGTGAAGTGGATCTAAATGGCAAGAGTGAATGGAGGACAGAATGAGCTTAGGGAATTCTTCCATTGGTAGTTTTTACCTTATTAATATTTCAGACGTAAGTGAATTTTCTGGGTGAAAAGCTTGGTAAAGGACAGTTATACCAGTTCCACATCTAAGGAAACTATCATTTGGCTGTGGAAACTGTGTGGAGGAGGCAGGACTAGAGAAGACCTGGTTAGAGAAGTAAAGACGAAGGATATTCCAGACACAGCCATATCCTTTCCACTGATTATTTAACTCTTTGCTGTTGGTCTTGTTCTTTGATAACAGAGAATATTGTTTGAATCTTTTCCTGCTGATACATCCTCAGTCTTTCTAAACCTACTACTAATACTCTACTTCTTCTTGCCATCAGGTGTGGGCGAATTTTTCCTTAAAATTGATGTCACCATATCCATTTGATCATTTTAAGTCTGTTTAGAAAAGGATTTCAGAGTCAAGGACAAGGAATATTCTAACGGAAGGTTTTGGTCTAATAGTGGCAACCGTTAGTTTATTCCCTCTTGCCATTCAGAATGAATTCTTCCTCCCTGACTCCTTTAATAGCCTATTGTATTTCATGACAATGCACAGTGACTCCACCCTGGCCATTATCCTAGATGTTTAACGTTCCTTCTTCATGCCCTGCTCACATTCCTCTTACGCATTCCTCATCCAGACTCTCGTCCACCCCCCATCTATTTGTGTAATGCTTGGTATGTGGCCATCGCCACCAACAATAGATCCTGACCAGGTCACGTGACTGGACTTTCTCATGGTGGGTGCCATTTTACTTGCAGAGAATTAGCTGTTGCCCCAGAGCTAACTCTCTTACCTCCATGTGACATGGTTTCTGATAACCAAAACCAAAAATGAACCTTTCCAAATCTCTCTTCACCCCTCATATATATTAAAAAAAAAAAAAAAAAAAAAAGAGAGCAAAGGATACTGAATCTATATAAGCCAGTGAAAAGATGGGGTCAGTTCTGATCCTGGTACTTGTCACAACTCAAGTGCAGTCCTTAATTCCTTTTTTTCCATTTTTTCCATCAGACATTTTCTCCTTCTTTCCTTCCTTCCTTCCTTCCTCCTTCCCTCCCTCCCTTCCTTCCTTCCTTCCTTCCTTCCTTTTCCTTTCTTTCCTTCAACTCGTATTCACTGAACAGCTCCTTTCTCAGGGAGAAAGCATAAAAACCAAATCAAATATTAAAATGGCAACCCAAGGCCATTATAGTTTAATAACCAAAATAAAAAGGAACAGACTTTATGAGCATATGTAAAGTACTATGTAAGGCTAGGACATTATTGTCATGTTATTATTATGGGAGAATGATATTCCTGGGGAGACAGGATAATGTAGAGATTGAGAACTTGGGCTTTGTAATCAGAAAAACCTGAATTTCAACTCCACCTAGCTGAGTGACCATGGGCACATTACTTAAAGTTTCTACCTCTAGGTTTCCTCATCTGTAAAGTACAATCTGTTAATAAATGTACATAATGCAACAGGCTATTGTGAGACTTGAGTTGGTTGGGCTAATATGCATCCACACATCGGTCCCTTGTATATACGGTGAGCTGCTTAAAGGCAGGAACTATATTTTATTTACCTTTGCACCCATATCTTAATTACTAGTGCTTAGTATATTGTAGAAATAGTCAAATGACATGGAGTTGTTAGCAGTGAATTGAATTCAGACCTGCAAAAGGAAGAAGCCATGGGTCTGCTTTCCTAAGAGCTCTTTTAAAGCATGGCTGGAGTTAGCCTGGGGAGCACACAGTCAAGGAAAGGACCACAGGGCTCTGACTTCCAGCCCAGATCCCCCCGCTGCCACAGAGCTGCCCTGGGCCTCAGAGGGTCTGCATCCACGACTAGGTGGCCTGGGCGCCTGAAGCCCGGTGTTAAAATTGACCCCTGTGTTTACTCCTTCATGACCTGGACTCCAGAGATCATGGGAGCACCAAGAACGTCCCACTTAGCTTATTTTTGCTGGGTGCTTATCAGGGCACAAGGCATATCCAGGACATTAAGCTGGCTGGAGTTAAAATGATTGAAGGGTGTGGAGCTGACATTTGGCTAAATGCAGTTAAGAAATTCCTTGGCTAAAAAAAGAAAATCTTTATTTTCTCTCTTTTCTTTCTTTCTTTCTTTTTCTTTCTTTCTTTCTTTCTTTCTTTCTTTCTTTCTTTCTTTCTTTTTTCATAAGATCTGAAATTTTATATATATATATATGTGTATATATATATATATATATATATGTATATATATATATCTGCAGTGCCAGATGAAGTTTCTTTTTCTCTGTGTCTTAGGGGCCTTATCTGATTTTAATCAGTACTGGTCTGATATGATTTGAAACAGCTGAAGCTGAAATGCCCTTGAAAAGAGATATCTTAAGTTGGAACAACTGCAGCTCCCTACCTATTCTGCTCCCCTCCTCCAGTATGTGCTATCGAGTATAAATATTGGGGGTTATGAATTTTACCCTTAGAGTACTTCAATGCCCTGCAGAGTTTTCTCAGCAATTTTTCAAGTCTTGTTAAGCATAATGCAGCCAGTTCTTGATTATCCACAGAAAAAAAAAAAAAAAAAGGAAATGAATAGTGGCACAGATAATCCAAAGCAGAGAAACAATCAAAATGTTACTTATATTTGACTTTGGAATGCTTTGTATGGCTTTCGGGGATTCAGATTTTCCTTCCCAGTGATGTTCTGCTCAGGAAAAAGTTAAAATGAGTTTGCATTCCCTAAGCCCACACAAAATAGCTGAGGGGGATGTGGCTCAGCCACATGCTGGGTGGCAGAGAGAAGGCAGCCTGAAATCTGAGGGCAAAGAATTCCACTGATAATTGAGATGTGGAAAATGCCCATATGAATAATTAAGTGCTGACCGAATAGAACTCGGGCCTTGTAAATTAGTGTGGACAATTTTCCAGCCCACATTTTTAAAAAACCAGGTTATCCTCTTGGAGAGGTTACACTGATAGTGCAAACAAATGACTCCGGCATTCTTTGCTTCTTGCAATCCATCGAAGTTGGCACAATGTGAAGGGGTCGGGAACTGTTGCTGACGCCACTGGGATTCAGTCCTCAGCAACTGCACTCTGGCTTCATCCTACGACCTGCTTCGATTGAACATATGTAGGTTTATGAATGTTTTTGTAGAAAATAATAATAATAATAATAATAATAATAATAATAATAATAATAAACAATTTATCTAGTTTGTGTGCCAGACTTCTATGCACTCAGTATTGTCTCATCAGTTATAGGAGTTACTATTTTTGTTCCTGTTTACAGATGAGAAAACTAAGGCTCAGGCAGGTTCATTCCTGATTTAAGGTCATCAAGCAACTCACTGGGAGAGATTAAACTTGAGCCCACAAATGTCTCACCTAGTCTGGATAACTAAGTTAAGCAACAGAAGTTAGGCATCACCAAACTGCTCACTGTTTGTATATTTACCTGGTTTGCCCTGCAATGCATTTAGAAAATAAATTCAAATAAACAAAAATTTTTGAGCTCTGGCTACTATATTGAATGTGCATATATATACATATATGTATCCATAGGTAAAACATGAAATATTTCTGATATTGTGTTGAAAAAAATCTAAAGAATATTTAGATATAATTTCTGCCTTTGTGGAATTTTCAGTTTAGAATGGAAAAGAAAACAAAGAAACCAGATGACCGCAAAGTAAAGCAGAATGTGACAGGTGATACAAGAAATGGCAGGGAAGGGACAAGTCACATCAAGTTGGGATAAAACAGAAAAGGATTTCAAAAAGGAGGGTTAAAGAATGAGTGAAAGCAAGTTAGTGGGTAATGACAATGTAATATGTGTGATGTTGCCAGAGGACCAAAGTGCCACTGAGATGGGCCGTAACAATTCGATAGCATTTTACTAAGAGCTCCGATGCAGATGGGATGGGATTCCAAGCGGTGGGAATACCTTTGACAAGTGCATCCTGGTGAGAAAACACCCGAGTAGTCAGAGAACCATGAATTAATCTGAAAAAAAAAAAAAAAAAAAAAAAAAAAAAAAAAAAATCTGCTCAAGGAGAAGAAATGTAAACCAAAACAAAAATAATAACAGAAAGAAGAGTCTGAAAAGAAGGGTCTACATAGCATCATAGTCCTGCCAAGATAAATAAATAAATGTGGGGAGCAGGAATAGGAGAGAAGAGGGGAAAGGGGGAGGCCCTTTTTGTTATCCAATGCTGGACAGTGAGCACATCTTTCAACAATTATAGTGCTGGACAGAGGTTAGAAAATAGGCAAAGATAAGGAAGAGCAGCTCCTCAAACTCGGGTCTGCTGACCCCTAGCCTAGCGATCTTCCCCTAGGCAGGCTGGCTTTGGGGTGTGATGTGAGCCCTGAAGCCAAGCCTCCAGGGAGCCTCAGAGTAGCTGCTGGGAAGGAAGTAGGGATTCCAAGAGGCTTACAAAAGTTAACTTAAGGCTTACAGATTTTCACTTAGTTCTGGAAATTTCCACAGCCAACTAAATCAGAACTTTTGGTCTGCCCTGATCTCTCTTTGACATGTTTTCCACCACCTTGCACTCTGCCAGACCTGGTTTTACCTGTATTAAAATAGAGGAGACATAGTGTGATTTACCCTGATTCCCTTACTTCTTCATTACTTTACCATCTTAAAATATGCCTGGGCCCCTTCTTTAGATTAGTCCTGGGTCTCTTTAGTTGGGGGGCCTTAGATATCTCTGAGCTCCATTTCTTGGTCCTCTGACAATTTCATAAGTCACTATGGACATGACCTCCGTGAAACTGACCGCAGTGCTGTGTGTTCCCAACAGAAAAATTCTACCCATCTCCCTGTAGTGGGCGCTGTGCCGCACCGCTCAGATTCTCACACCTTTCAGGACCCGGGCACTTGTTTCTCCAGCTGCCAGGAGTGTTGGCTGCTTACCTCTCAATTCTGGGAATTGTTCTCAGGTGAGCTTCCTTGAGCAAGGTATTGCCCCCTCTGCAGAAGCATTTCACATCCAGTGATTGCCCAGACCCCTAACCACAATTCCAGATGTAGGGCTATAGGAGCGCCAGACCGCCAATGGATCTGCTGAGCCCTTTGCTGTGACTGTGCCATAGCTCAGTTTCTTCCTTTGCCTGGTCCTGCTTCCCTTACTCTCTCAAAAATATCGTTCCCGAGAACACCTAATGAACTTCCTGCATGCAAATCTCCACCTCAGAGTCTATTTCCCAGGAAGCCTGACATATGACATTTCTATTGTCCTATTTATATCGTAGTTTGTATGTTGTTGCTGTAATCACCTTCTCCATAATGAAAGAGGAAAACTGCAAGCTTTGAAGGGCTCAGGGATCAAGATTCTGCACAATAGAATCCACTGGGTCAGGCCTATAGTCCTATCCATTTTATTAATTCTTGAGCTTGAGTAATTTGTCATTCCTGTGTTCTGACTCCTCGAGTTCAAAATGGGTGATAACATATATGAAAGGTAATGGGGAATAAAAATTGACAATGGTTAAGAATCCTTGGAAGACCATTAAGTGCTGTGGGAACACTTAAACTCTGTGGTGAAAACTCTGAAATCAAGAATCCAATAAGACTAAAACTGTTACAGAGTCTACTTCCTCGGAGGTAGTTTTGAAAATACCCTTTGCTTTATTTCCTGTGGAATATGTAACCACAGAATTACTCTGGGGACTCAGCCACACCCTAAATCTAAGTCTAACTCATTGAGTTTGACATGGATTCACTGGAATTTGGCAAGGAGCTCACCCAATTTTTCTATCAAATTGGATCCAAATGTTGCCTAGGTTGGCTGAGAGTTCAGTCAGAAGAGAAGACGAACCAGGCCAATTGACTGCTCAGTGGTGATATTTGAAAC
Organism: Choloepus didactylus; assembly: GCF_015220235.1. NCBI lineage: Eukaryota > Metazoa > Chordata > Mammalia > Pilosa > Megalonychidae > Choloepus > Choloepus didactylus. Next base: position 137,510,911 of record NC_051312.1, on the reverse strand, counting down.
CCAAATAAGTTTGGCTTGGCTTTAAGACTGGGAAAGAAGTTTTGAACCATTGCACGTGATAGAAGCCCCAGCCCAGCTCAAAACCGTTTCCACTTTTTTTGGTTGCTGTTTCAGGTCTGCGTCTGACCCAGCTAATGTACACTGGTCACCATGCTCATTCTGCTTGCCAAGGCCAGGTCCAGGAAACTTTGGGTCCCTGTAAGGTCAAAGTACAGTGGCAGATGGGCAGGTTCTAATCACTTTTAATTCCCTCTGAAATACAGCGATCCTCAACAAAGAAGAGAGGCAGAGATAAGAACTGGAGAAACCACTGCTTCAGGCTCCTGGGAAGAGTCCAACAAGGAATTAGTTTTGAGTGTTGTTGGCCTGGTTGCATCTTCCCTCTTTACTCTGGGTATATAGAAGGTGATTGCCTTCTGATTCTTGGTATAGCGGCTTTGGCTAGCACATGCAGCACTGGTTTGGGTCAAATCATAAATCAGAGAAAGGTAGGTTTTGCTGCTCCCACCAAATTTTCTATCATACCTCCTTGAATACGTCCTCTTTTTCCTAAGAACCTCCACCATGACCTCCACTATCTTCAGACTCACCTACAGCTCCTCCAGAATCCCTTACTACCCCAGCACCCAACCACTGGGCTATCCTTTTCTAAGCAGTGTTCCATGCTCTGGACTTTCTTCCAACTCCACTCCACAGACCTGCCTTCACCCTATCACCCTCCACATTCCTCCAGGAACCACCACCCTTAGGGCTCGTCTGTCATAGATCCCGTCTCCTCAGGAACTAGCTGCGTAGATAATCTAATATGTTAAAGAATATATATTTATGGGAAAGCCCACTGAAACTGGGGTCAAAATATATGGGTTTGAGTCTTGGTTTACATACAGGCCATATAACCTTGGGCAAGACATTTAGACCCTTTAGTCCCCATTTCCTCACCTCCAAAATAGAGATAAGAAACTTAACACACAGGGTCTCAGCTTAAATTTAACTTCCACTGGAAAGCATCCCTTGATTTCCAAAGCAACATTACATGCCACTCCCCTATATTCTTATGTCATTCTGTAATTTACTTACGATAAATCTTATCATTTTGCATCTTAAGTGCCTGTTTACTTTCTGATCCTCCCTACTTTGAGACTCCTGAGGGCAAGGACTATGACCCATCACCCTTGAAGCAATGCCTAACACGTAGCTGGTACTCAAAATATGTGTATTGAATAAATGGGCCACCTCTGAGAGCATTTATAAATAGTAGAGATTGTTCCTTCCAGATAGCATATTTAAATTGGAACAGTGTCCTTTTTAGACTATGCCTTTGCTGGAGAGGAGACCATAATGGAAATGTCAGGTGCAGGAAAATGTTTGGAAACAGGTGGGGTTCATGATGTCCCTCAAATAACTCCACGTAGGTGGCCTCTTGCTCTCTCCAGGCGTCCAGCTGGCCCTGAGCCCGTGCACCTCAAGGGGGATGTCTGAGACTCTTAAAACTTCCTGCTTTGTGTCAGTGACACTAGTTTGGCTCAGTTTTCACCTCCAAGCTGGAATCAAGTGTTCCCCAAGTGTGGAAAGAAGAGGAGAGGTGTCTCTTCCTCTCCCTTGACCTCCTCCCCTCTCCTCCCCTCCCCCTTTTCTCACATTTTTCATGGAAGCTTAAACCAGATTCCCACAGGAGAGCCTTGTCCGGTAGTCAGGCCAGCAGCCTACACAGCTGTGGGCTCTGCACCACTCTAAGCAGCTCAAATTGGGGACAGAAAGTACCTGATGATGTAGCTTGTGCATTGACATTATCAGTAGAAGAGAAGAGGAAGGGAATACAGGGTACATGTGAAACTCCCATGTGGCGGTGCACAGAAATCTGCCTCTGCTAATGGGCCTGGTAAGAGAACACAAAGAGGATTATTTCTGTCATGCCTGTTGGGAGAAAATTTTCCATGTGTGTCACATTTCTACATATCTGGAAAGCAGAAGCATTGGCTGCCTTTTTTCTGGACTATCTTTTCAAGGATGTTTGTATAGAGATAGTCTGGAGCATAGGGAAGGCAATTTGCTGCCCAATATACAAGATTTGGGTTCCGTAAACTCAAGAGTTCCTGTCCTGAATGTACTCCACGGTGTGTGCAAATATAAGCTGACCCTCTTCTCACTGCCCTGTGAGAACTGGGACTTGGGGAACCAATGCAAAAATATTGATATTCATTCTGCCTGCTGTGCTGTGAGCAATCAAGTCTTTTGTCTCTGATCCTGGAGTCTTGTGTCTTCGGTCAGCACCTGTGAAATGGTGTCATGGTAACTTGTTAGCTTGTAAGTAGCATAAAATTTCAGACCCTTCACAGTTATTGACAAATCTCTGCCTTCTCTGCTTAAAAGCAACCTGTAAAGGAGTTTTGCCCTTTTTGGGTTTATGTGAGTGCTGCCTTCTATAGGAAAAGAGGTGAAGGGGAGAGAGAACACATATTAATTGAATATTCTCTTTTTGCCAATTGAATCCTCACAGCAACCCTAGGAGTAGACATTATCTTCTCTCTCTTATAGATGAGGAATCCTTGGCTCAACAAGGTGAAGTGACGCCCCAAAGTTAAGCACAGGTAAAGTGTGGGTGTGGGCTTTAAACCCTGGCTTCTTTGCATAGAGAACCTCTGTCCTTTTGTTTTTCCAGATGTGGAAAAGATGGTCAATCCTAGGTAACATGAAGGATGCTAGCAAGTCTAAAACCATTTTTCTTGCCACTCTAGTATCTGCTTCATGATTTTGCCTAGATCCAGCCCGAGGTGTGGTCCTATATGCCCTGCTTAATGGTATGCTTTTTTAAAACTTCTAACCCAGACTTCTGCCTTCCCATTGCTAGAATCCCAACCTCCTGTCACTCCTATTGCTCAGCCTTGGTTTTCTTGACCTTATTGCCCTGATTTTTTTCTATTCAAAAGGAAGCATGTGAAACCCCTTCTCTGATATCACCATAGAACCAATAACACTCTCCAGACTTCACAGTTCCAGAGACTCTTGTTTGGTTTTCGGATGTGCCTGGGGCGATTTGCATCCGGATGCTTAGATACACCATTTGCTCAAATACTGCTCCGAAAAGACGTTCCCATGATTCTCCTGCCACACACCAGCCCACTCTGCCTGAGGCTGTTACTTTCCAGGACTTCGTACCTATGCCACATTGTGCTTCAAGGGCTCATAAAAATATTTGCCTGGACCTACTATCCAGCAAAACCGGACCTCATGTTGTAGGAATGGAGCAAAGAATGGGCTTCTTTTTTGTGTCATTCCTGTTTGTTTTTCAATTAAGATGGAATGTGCATGTGAGTACAAGGAAAACAGAAAATAGCGGCCTTTTCCATTGAGACAGAGGGTTGGCTAGGTCTCTGCCTCTTGAATGTCACTTCCGACTCCTCTCTCTGGGGTCCTCAGATGCTTGTGGAAGCTATAATGGGGGCTATATTTCACTCCTGAAAATGAATTTTGTGAATATATTGGCCAATAATATCCATGTTTCTTTATGGAGTATACTTAATTGAGGAAAAACAAATAATACAGCAGACATAGCTGTAATTGTCTGGGGAAGAAAATGGCACTCCTCCCTCCCCCCGACACACACACACTACACATACACAAGCTTTGCAATGCCATCAGAAAATTCACACGAAGAATAGACTAATTAGCAAATACTGTTATTTTTTCCAACACTTATGAACACTGCCTAGACTCAGTATAAGCAAACTTTGAAGAAAAAGAAAAGGATGGTGGTGCATAGACCATGCTTTATGGAGTTTATAACCAAATACTATATGAGAAAGAAATAACCTACTCCCGACGGTAGCTAAAAAGATCCATATGAGCAGCACAGACAAAAAGTAGGTGCTGCAGATATTGGGAAAAAGTATCATTAGTCTCCCAGTTATCCAGACTGTACACTGCGGAGTCATTCTCACAACCCACACCTACTTCACTCCCACACAGACTCCTTCAGAATTCCTTTTATGGCCTTCTCTTCCTCCTTTCTGTATTAATGCCATCACTGTAAGTCTTTATCGATTTATATTGAAATTTTAATAACTCCCCCCTGGTCTCCTTGCTACTGGCCTCGGCCTGCTTCAACTCATCTAGAACGCAAAGTAAGCTTCCGAAAGCACTACTTGGATCCTGTTTCTTCCCTATTCAAACACTGTGCTGGATGCTAATTACCAATTGAAACAAAGTCAAATTTTGAGGATGGGCATGAAGGAAAAATCCAGGATTGAGATGATCTGGGCCTATACGTAGGATGGTAAGAGTGGGAAAGGGAAAGAAAGGAAAGGAGAAACAAGACTTGATGTTTGGAATTTGGGGATGAGAGGAGGTGGTATTACTAAGAACTGTAGGATTGAGACCTGGAAAACTGGAAGATGGGCAAATGGAAAAGAGTGATGAGCAAATTTGTAAGGAAAGGTGATGAGGTGAAAAGATTCAGGATTCTAGTAATAGCATCTACTTATTAGAACATGGGAGGTATTCAGTAGATGTTTGTCGGACACATGAATAGAAGAATGAATGAATAGGCCTCTTACTTGCATTTTATCCACCATTTCATTTTATCTTCACAACAATCGGAGTTGGTGGTTCTTATTATTTTCTCCATTTTTCAGATGTCTACACCAGGACTCAGAAAAGTTGTTTAATTCTCCCAGGATCCCACAGGGAATGAGCGGCAGTGCTGGAATGTAAAGACCGATCAGTGATGCCACAGTCCATCCATGCTGTTGCCCTCTGGAAACATCTGATGGTAGAACCAGAGCTGGGAAGACAGATCACAACTAGAGAAATAGCTGTGGGACTCATTTGCGAAAGGCAATTGCTCCTGATTGAGGCTACCATCATAAATGAGGCACTAAAGAAATTTATAGAAAACAAAAGAGTATAGACTGCTTGACCTGGGCAATGGTAAATGCCAACACTTTGGAGATTGGTAGAGGAATAGGAATCCCTGAAAGCAATAGAGAAAATAAGAGAAGAGCTAATAGGAGAATAGTCAGGGAACCAAGCAAGAACAGAGATTTGCCAGTAAATATGTGACCAATGACATCAAAAGCTGCAAAAATATCCTCTAAGGGAGCACCAGGGCCAAGGTGGTTGAAGCGGGAGGAGAGAGACTGGACTGCGGCAGACAACCTGGGTTAGCGTATTCCTTCTGCTTGCACCTGGAGCAAGTTACCTACATTATCTGAAATTTGTTTTCTTCATTTACCCAACGGTGATAAGACCCATTTGGCAGGACTTTTATAAGGATTACATGAGATAATGGACTGGAGGCACCTAATCCAGTCCTAGCATGTCACAGATCACAGACAACATTTACAAGGCCCCAGGCACCAGTCCAAGCACTCAACACGTATTTATTTATTTAATCTGTACAACAACCCACATAGGTTCTGGTTTAGTCGGCTTCCATTTGCGGATGACGAGACTCGGGCTCAGAGAGTTTAAGTAACTTGCTCCAGGTCACACAGCTTGCAAGAAGCAGAGCTGAGATTTAAATCCAACTGTTCTGCTTCCAGACCCTATGCTCTTAACCACCATGCTAGCCTACATTTTGCTGAACAAATTGTCAATAGATATCAGTTCCTTTCCTTTCAAGCACAAGTAAGCTACATTAATTTTATTTTAATGTAGGTGGGTTACAACAAGTATTTAAACCAGGTGTAAGCAAACTGTGCCCATAGGCCAAATCTGGCTCACCACCTGTTTTTCTATGGCCCCCAAGCTAAGAATGGATTTTACATTTTTAAGTGGTTGAAAAGAAAACATTGTAGGACACACAAAAATCATATGAAATTCAAATTTCAATGTCTGTAAATACAATTTTATTGGAGCTCAGCTACACTCACTACTTTATATATTGTCCTTGGTACTTTCATGCTACAAAGCACAAAATTCAATAGTTATAACCAGATGCTGTATAGCCCACGAAGCCTAAAATATTTACTGTCTGGTCCTTTATTAAAAAAAAAAAAAAAAAAAAAAAAAAAAAGCTTGCTGAACCTCTGATATGACCAACAACCTACTTTGGCAAATGGAAGAGAAGTGTAATTTAGAGGCTTGAATTTCTCAGTGGGTTAGCTCACATTACCAAATCCAGGTCCCTAACTGACTGCTGCCACCACTTCTAAGGCTCTCTGTGGGCTCCACAAGCACTTCATTGGTGAAACATTTCATTGCATTTCATTGGTGGGGCAAAGCAGGGTAGGAAAGAAATGATGGAGCAGTTTGTGGTATTTGTTGGGTGGGAAAGAAGGCAGAAGGAGGAGTGCTGGGTAGGATGAAGGTGAGGCTTTCTTTTCAATCCTGAATTCCAGCTAGATGCATATATATCCCTTTTTTCATTGATAGAATTATAACTTTTAATGACTCTAGGAAGTACAGGAGCTCAGGGGTTGAAAAGCAGTGGTCAAGTCCCACCGGGACTAGTCCACAAGCAGCAAAGAAGCCTGCTCAGACATCTTCCAAGTGTCTAATCTATCTCCTCTCCCGGGCTTATATGAAAAATTCACTGGGTGATGGCAACACCTCAGGGGCTTCTGAGCAGGGCCAGAAGCCTGGTCTCCTTGGTCCTAAGCTGAGCTTTGTCAACTCCGGTATGTTGATGGCAAGTTGATTCCTCTCTCACTGCCATAGTTAAACAGTTGAACTGAAGTGAGATGAATTACCAGATTCTTCAGCCCATAATGGTTGTGTTCATATGCCCAGTCTATAAGATACAAGCACACTACAAGGTGACCACAGCAGGGATGTATGTGTCTGCTTGGGTTTTGATATTTGCAGAAATGCTTTTCAAATCAAGACCCAAGATGTATTAACTTCCCATAGGACATCCAATTAACAAGTCAATGTATTCATGTTGTCAGAGCATTGGATACAGCCCACCTTGTGCTAGAGTTTCAACTACCTGAATCTATCTCACCCACTAGTCTACAAGTTCCTAGACAGCAGGAACTCTCTTAAAATTAAAATTTAAACTGAATCTCATCTATTATGACTCACCATCATGCTATGTATTAGGGATGTAGAAGCCTTTATCCAAGAGCGTGGCAATTAGCAGAGCAGACAACATGTAAAATTTCAGTGTCATTCTGTGGTGTGAGGAGTCCTTTAGGAGGTAAAGTGGGGTATGAAGAAGTAAGTGGCAAAATCCACCTGGAGAGGAGTGGTGACACTCCTGCTGAATTTTAAAGAATGATCAAGAGTTTGTCTGAAATACAAAAAGCAGAATGAAGCACACATGCAGAGACTTGGGGGTCATTAGAGGACTGCCATGGGACATACCATACAAGGCCAGGAGGAGTGCAGGGTGAGGGTGGGGAGGTGAGGATGAGGAGCCTAGCACCACAGGCAGGAGCCAGATTATGGAATTTGGATTTATTGTGAATGTGATCAGAAGGCTTTGCATGGCATGCCTCTGACTAGTCCTCAGCACCTATCATTGTCTAATTGAATTTAATCTAGTAAAACAATGATTTACATTTCTTTTCCTCTCAAATGTTGCCTCCTCTTTTTCTTTTGCCTTTTCTTTTCTTTCTTTTCCTTTCTTTTCTTTTTTCTTTCCTCTCTTTCTAATATGATGTTGGTGACTGTCCTATTTTTCTCCTGGGAATGCCTCTCTGATACAGAAGAACATAAACAACACTGGGGCATGAATATAGACAACAACAAAAAAAAGTGAACTCATCCAAGAAAATACTGAAGCTACCTGGGTTAGTTCTGTTGAACTTCCAAACATGTTTTAAATTAGTTCATCTCAATCATGACTACAAGTTTAAGATAGTCAAAGCAACCTTACTGGAATTGGAACAAGGCATATTTGGTTTCTTCTAAAAATGTAAGAGTAGAACTCTCAAATGTAAAAATCACATGAAAAGAAAGCCCATAAGCAAGTTGTCCTCTAATAAATGGCATCAAATCTTACAAGCTATCAAAAGTCACGGTCACTCTGTTACCTGTCACTCATAGGAACAATACATACCCAGGAACTTCATTCATGTGGCCAGGGCCAGTCAAACGGAAGTGAGCAGAGAAAGAATCTGCAGCAGTTGAAACAGATGCATCATCCCTAGACTTAGGTTTTGCTCTTATTTTACACACAATACAAGCAGACTTGGTTGCCCAGTTTCCCAAGAAGACAGACAAAAGCAGAAAGTTCCAAGGGTGGAAAGGGTAAGAGAGAGATGGCCAGAGACAGCTGCAAGGAATATTCTGAGAAAAAAAAAAATACTGTTGGTTTGATAGGGAGGTGGCAGAAAAAAATACATAAGGAAAGCTCCATAAACTAAAAAGAAAACCCAACACAGAGTATCCTTAGGTTGTTTAATAAGGAAATGGAGGCCTGCCCACCTCAATAGCCTCCAATGCAATGTCAAAGGAAGTCAAAGAATAACGATTGCTTTTCATAATAATCCCTTCCCTCAGCATAGTTATACTTGAAGCATTTGGGTTCATAAAGTAGTAAAGGTTAACTATTCTGGAACAGTCACTTCTGCAGAAATAACTATCTCACTCTGCCATGATGCCAGTTATAGGAGGCATTAAACCACCTCATCCAATCTTAGCATAATTGTCTGTTTAGTTACAGTAATAACAAAACTTGCCAGTTAGAGAACTCATATCTTTTCCCATATACTAGATATGACCTTAGGCAAGACTCAGTCTCTGTATCTGTAAAATGATGATAACAATACTAATTATAGTATAGCTCTGTTGCAGGGCCAAAATAAGATAATGCATGTAAGGTAGACAGTATTTTATTTAGTCAATGCTCCATAAGCATTAAATGCTGCTTATTATTACCACACTACCACTGCCACTGCTGCCACCACTGCTACTGTTGATCTTTACAATAATACTGTGCCTGGATTCCTATCCAGGCTCCATCATTTATGAGCTGTGTGGCCTTGGGTAAGTCACTCAACTTCTCTGTTCTTCAGTTTTCTCATCTGGAAAATGAAGACAGTGCTATATAGTATCTACCCCTCAGATTGCTACAAGGATTAAATAATTTAATATGTGAAAAACACTTAACATGGCACCTAGCACAGAGGAAGTATTCAAGTAATATTAGCTGTAATTATTATGTTGTTGCAGTTATTGTTTTTGTTTTTTCCTCCATTTTACTTAAGACAGTGGCTCTCAAAGTGTGGTTTGAAGACCTCTGGTGGTCCCTGAGACTTTCTCAGGCTGTCTATGAGGTCAAACTATTTTCACAGTAATAATAAGACCTTATTGCCTTGTTCACTCCCATTCTCTCCATTGTACAGTGGAGTTTACTGAGGTTACATGAATTGTGAGATTGCATCAGATGCGATGCAGATGCAAATATGAGAATCTAGCTATTTTTCATTAAGCCAAACAGTAAAGAGATCTGAAAAAATGTAAAACAATGCTCTTCTGCCTAAGTTTACTTTCTTTTTTTGCGGGGGGGGGGGGGGGGGTGGTTATATTTATTTTCCATAAAATACATTGTTTTTATGTTAACCTGAGATGGATTTATTGCTATTTTTAAATAAACAAACAAATATTCTTTTAACTCTTCAGTTTTATTTCAAATTCGGTTAGTATCAATCGATATAGCGCACATAAACAAAAGTTCAATCATTTTAAGTGTATAAAGAAGTACTGAGAGAAAAGCTTGGGAACTGCTGTCTTATGAGATGAAGCTTCAGAATTGTTGACATCCTCAAGGTCACTTGCTTGAGCTTTGAGAATAGGCAGAGTCAAGCCTTAACCAAAGAGTCCTGATTCTGAACCTAGTGGTTATCATAATACACCATGCCCCAACATCACACAGCTCCCCACTTGGGGAGAGAGGCCACTGGTTATCACAAACCTTTAATCGTTGAACACTGTTACAGGGTTCTGTACCAACAGTTAGGTCAACTTGGCAAGATTCTATTCTTAATGTGGTATTCAAGGCCAATAAATATTTTCCGACATCTTAAATTTTACCCCAAGCCATCTACCACCGGGGCAACAATTTGCATGTAATTCTTGCCCATGATTAAGAAGCAGGAACTAGTGTTAATATTCTTGAGTTACGGCTTCAGAGACACAACTGATTCTCATCATGGGTTTTCAATCTCAAATGTCAGATAAGACTTCTCACCCATATGTAACCCACTTTAAATATGCTTTTAGAAGTTCAACAACTAATCCCGGAAGGAACTGGTTCAAGTTCCTCCCAATCTGTCCCCACACCACAGTTGGCCCAGTGTATCATCTAGAATTACTTTGGGATACCAGGGCATAAATAAAAGAAGAAAAATAAGCAGGGAACAGTCTTCCACAAATAAGAGATATGTGGTCTGTCTTTGAATAAACATTTGATACTTCAGTGAGTGTCACTGGAACAAATTGGTTTAAGTATGTAACATTCTGATTCAGGGTTCCCACCATTGTCTTGTGCAAAACCGACACCTGCTATGTTGCTTAAAACCTTTTATTTCAGAGGCTTCAGATTTTTACACACACACACACACACACACACACACACACACACAATGTCTTTGGTTGGGTTGAGCTGAAATCTTCAGCAGTAATTCAAAGAGTTTGGCTCATAGGGCAATGTCACAGGTTTGCATGCATTATGCAGAATTTTCTGCTAAGTGCAAGGGACTTTTGGAAATTAAATTGGTTTATTTCAATCCAATTCTTATTTGACATAAATGTCACATTTATGCTGAAGAACCATATCATTCTTCTGTTTCTGCTCCAATAATGTTAATCCTTAAAATGTAACCCCAGATAGGCTGTGACTACACAATGCCAAATATCCATCTGGAAACAACAAAAATTTGTTTCATTATCCCAGCATCCCAAATCTGATATTTCACAAGATGAGATTAAGTTACCCGGACAGTTACCTATTTCTATTTATAATTAGGTGCTTTGGTATTGTAGAGAAACAAAATAAGCAACATGAAATGAAAATCATTTTTATAAAACTACCATCACACAATAAACAACCTTACTCCAATATTTCAGTAAATTTAATAATTTTAACCAAAAGTTATCAGCTCAGTTTGTGTGCAGAACACAATATGTCAAACGAAATAAATTGTCCTTTACTGTTGAAATAATGTGGAAAGAGGATGAAGTCTGGCGAAACAAGTATAAGACAGATAGGGCAGAACAAGAAGACTAAAAATTCTTTTCTCCACATCCATGGAGGGCCTAGGCAGAGCTGGCTGTCTCCAGCGACAGAGCAGAGAGGGACTCTAATCGTCTGATCCTTGACTCATCAGAAGAGACTGCCTTCATCCCGGTCCATGCTGTAGCTTTGGAAGAGAGATATTCAAGGTAGAGGATCCAATTCTTAAGGTCTTATAGCGAGAGATTCCCGCTTCCTTAGTTCCCAGCCCAGTGTCTCAGTACATAATGGCTGGACACACTCCAGACATTGGGAATTTTCCGTTCATTCTACGTCATGAGCTTAATTGTAGACTTGGAAATCCAGGGAGCAGACCACTACAACATCCACCATCTTCTATTTCTGGGTGCAGCTTTGTCTTGTCCTAGAGAAGTACCTGATTTGGATATTTCCTGGGACACAGGCCCACATGGAACAGGCTGACCGATATGAGAACAATCCTATAAAAGTTGGCCAGACTTGAGATAGACTGTCAGAGTTCTTGAGACATTCAAGTACTCTGGGATTTCTATTTAATTCCACTTTTGTCCTGTTTAGAGTTTGGCTTCACTGTTCCCCTTCTCTAATCAGATCTGCAGAATTAAAGTAGAAGTTCAGGGTTGGCCATTCTCTGATAAATTTGGTGAAAACTGAAGCCAGATCATATTCCTAAGCTCTGCCTTTTTTTCCTCAGATAGCTGGGCCAACTGAACCACAACATGGGTTTGGCTTAAAGACCCAATTAAATAATTTACAGCTGTGTAGTCTTGGTCTTTGTCTCAAGTGGGTGAAAATACAAATCTAAATGGAGGCTCCAAGATAAACAGTGCTGGTGAATTGCCAAAAATGACCATACTTACTCAGACTTCTCCAATAAAAATGGAAAGATGGACTTTAATGCATTTCTGCAGTTTGTTCAGCAAATAAACCATCCAGTCCGTATTTACTGAGAGCCACTATATGCCAGTTTTAGAATATAAGTAAAGTAAAAGACTCTTATTAAAAGATCTCTCAGATTAAATAGGAGATACAAAAGCAAGCATGATTTCCTATCAGTGTAGTTTGTGCTAAGATACAGATATGCACATGGTGTTTTGGGAATCCAGAGATTGATGATATTTTCCTCATTATGCTTATCATTAACAAGTATCTGCTATAAATATAGTATTATATATATATAGTAACCTGCACTGAGTATTCAGTAGAAACAGCCTAACATTCTGGGAGGCGCCTTGTCACTTCCCAATTTTCTGTTGCCAACGCTACAATGATTACTCTTCAGAAAGCTACAGTTTAGCACCTGTTGAGTGATATTAGAGGAAATCATCTGTGTTGCAAATAGAGAATATGTTAGGGAGGCTGGACTCAAATGGATCCAGGTTTTGATATCTTTCTCCTTCTGTTTTAGCAGACAAATAATCTGTTGCAACTTTGCTGCTTCTCTCCCCTAGCTTGGCTCTGTTCCCATGCACCATTTTGTTCTGGGGGATGCCTAAACTGATTCTTTAGCGTTAGCCAAAACAAATGAGGAGCTTGGCTCTTGTCTGGTCGCAGCAGCTGCTGTGATTGAAGTTCTCTGTGCCGAAGACAGTGGGGCAGCTTTCCTTTTGACAGATGAACACATTTTCAACACTAGAGGAACAGGAAGCATTGCATACTGGGCAAAAGAAAGAAAGAAAGATTTGGGAAGTCGCTTTGTTCTTCCTTATATCAATTGTGGTTATTGTTCAGCTGAAAGGTTGATAAGGAAGTTGGTGGAGTGGGAGCCTGATACCCAAGTGTCATGCTTCTTGTTGCCTCAGACTGTAACTGTGGGCTGTCAGCCACGTGGTTTCTTGACCTCAGGTTGCCTCGGCCATAGAAATGCTCTGTAGATCTGCTCTGGATGGCAGTTTCTGTTCATGCATGAAGCAAAGGGGATGGAAAAGCCAGAACGGCCAGGGGAGCCCAGATACAGGAAAGGGAAAGAAACATTTGCTGTTTCCATTTATTCAGTGAGGCAACTGAGCTAAACTATAAAAGGGTACTCAAAAGCCTTCACAGTGGCTACTCAAGACTTCCAAGGTGATTTGGAGAGGGGGGGGGGGGGGGCTCCTGACTGACTCAGCTGGAGGAGGACCAGATACAGGTTCTGCAGAGAACACAGCAGATTTCCATTAGGGCAATTTTATGACAGCCTTCCTTTCATAACTTTGTTTGGGTTACTTTTTAATCAAAATGGCAGCTTTGGGAGGCATCCTGGAATCCCAGGTTTTCTAAGTATCCTTGATTCCCAGGTTTTGTTTTTTGAGCTCCTAGATAAACTTTGGTGTCATTTACTGACATAAGAAATCCAAGAGGCAGAGAAAAACTGTGAAAAGCAGAAGCAGAGGAAGATGATGAGAAAATACATAAATCTAAGGTGTGAAGTGTGAAATTAAACTGAAATGGTAAAATGTAGTGTAACTATTGAGGGATGTCTTCAGGCATGAGGGGAATCTAGGACCCTAGGAGATATGTGACTTCTGGACCCTCATTTTCAACTATCAGTCTACTGAGAACCACGTGTCTACCATACAAACTCGTAAAGAAATTGGATTGCCAAGCAAGGAAGCTAACATATTTTGAACTACATTATGCTTTATATAATGACATAATGTATAGCCCCAAATGTGGGTATCATATCCTTTGTTATATACATGAGGAAACTGTGACTCAGGCTGTCTAAGGTGACACTGCTAAGTGACAAAGCATGTCTTCCAATCCAGGACTGCATAACTTCAAAGCCTGGGGTTCTTCTTGTACACATGTGTCACTGTCCTTTTTGTCCTACATCCCTGCCAGGCATACTTAATAACTCAAATCACTCTTTCCTGGACAAAATCACAGAACTTTCTACATAGTATGCCAGGCCACTGACAATTGATAGGAGTTGGCACACAAGATGAATCCAATTTGGAATCCTTGTGCCTTTACCCATGGGTCAGACTGGGAGCACGGGAACTCATTTTGCTGTCATACATATTAACCAGAGACTTCCAGTATAGCAGGCTGTGCATGGTATTATCATTGCTTAGGTCTCCATTATGTTAATCTGTGGGTTCCTTGAGGACTAGCTAGGGTTTCTTTCCCCCTTTTGCATCCTTGTCACATAGCATACATAATGGCTATTCTCTTGTCTGCAGGCGGGGGACTCGGGCTTGCTCCTCAAAAGCATCTTCGGGTTCCTTCCTACCTAAAGTTCCATGTTCATAAAAACATTTGATGCGACTTGGTCAAGGTTCTTTGGTAGGTAAGTCATAAACCCCAGCAAAAACCCACTTTCAGTTTTCCAAATAAGTGTTTACTCTTACAGGCAAGATTTTAACAGTCAGCTCTCACAGTAATGCTAAGATCCAGTTAAAGCTTGCTAGGATTCCTTAAGGTTTTTATAAAACCAATCAAGCTTAGATTGTTTTATAAAAGTACTATATCCAAAATAATCCAATCTTCTGATAGGCTTTTTTTTTTTCTTCTTATTTTAGTTCATATCTTTCTACCTCTAAATTACCCTTTTATCTTTGTTATGTGGAAATGAATTTGTTCCCGAGTACAACCAAAGATATTTTGCCAGGCAAAAAGATATGTGCAAATGTTGCTTCCTACAAGCAGAAAAATTATGCATACATGTTACTAAACTTCTCAGGCTCTCGACTTCCTCACCAGTAGTATGAGACATCAGTATCGACCTCAGAGGGTTGCTGTAGAAATGAAACTATTTTATACAAAGAACCCAGCAAAATACCTGACACATGGTGGGCATTTTAGCAAATGTTAGTTCCTATTATTGCTAATTTTGACATGACTTGTCTAAGGAACAACAAAAAATGGATAAAGAATATTACCACTACCACAACCTATATCTCTTACTGTATTAATATTATATACCTATGATTCCCTCTTACCATAGGTTCTTGATTACAGAATAACTTTGCTTTGATGTATATATCTATACTGTTGACAGCTCAAGGACAACCATGTATGTGCCTGCCATGCCCCCTTCCCTTTCTAAGGGAGACCACTTTCTACATAGTTCTTGCTGAAGGACTTATGGAGCATCTCGGGAGAGACAATGTAGCCCTAAGTGGTCCTGCTTTTGGTTCACCAACTCAGGCCAGGGTGAACAACTGGCTGAAGGGTAGTCAATCCATAGACTGGCCAATGGCCTGAGGAATCTTCACTCAGGAATAATCTAGGCTAGAATCTTATTAGATCTTCTCCCTCTGTAATTTGCCTTGGGAATTGTGGAGAAGATGATGCTATTAACAGTGAAAGTTAAATTCTGAAAGGCGTCACAGACAGAGACCATGAAGTAGAATGAGGGCATAAGCTGGCGCTATCAGGAAACAGAAACCCAGATATAGCAGAAGCCATAGGGCTGCATTTCCTGCTTATGACAATCATCACTCAATGGCCTCCAATTAAAAATTCCATGCACCTGTGTCCTCCAAGCCCCCACCATGCGGCTCCTCCTGTGGGGCTCTGAATACCCAGCTGCCATTCCCATGCCATCTTGTGCTCTGAGGGACTCAAAACTGCCCTCAGACCCATCCTCTGGTCTCCTTCCACACTCACTACTCTACCACTCAAAGGCCATACTGGACATAGGGCTTCTCTATGAGAATTACAGTCTTCATGGCCACATGGGGCAAAGTCAGATATGATATATTCCACTCTGGAACCCTCCCAGCCTTTCTGGTATTTCTATCGAGAGTTCTATTATCCCCATTGTCTCTAGCCACAGCTAGGACTTGGGTCACTTCTCAGGAGCTGCAAAGCATCTCAACTCTAGTCACATCCTCATTGATTCACTCTCTCTCCTTTCTCATTAGAATTAAGGAATTCTAATGTTGTCACATAGTCTTCCTTTCACTCTGAGTTATGATATGTATTCTATGTTTTGAATCCTCTAGGCCTTGGCTCTTCCACATTCCTCATTAAAGACAAGGAAACCAATTCTTTTCCTCTTTTAAGAGATTGGTTCTTCCAAGAAAAGGCATGGCTTTCAAGACTCTTTTCCCTGCTTTAGAGTCTACCTCAAATGTACAGAAAAGTTCCAAAGCAAGGAATTCAACTCTTTGGTATCAGCCCAATTGTAAAGGCAGCACTAGAGCAAGTTCTAGGTGCTGCTCGAATCATTAGAGGATGGGGGAGATGCGATAAACAGCCTTCAGTATTAAAATATCATCCTACTATGTTTTGCTTCTTAAGGGGTTTGTAAAACCTGGAACAAGGAACTCCCATTGCGTGATCCAGCTGAGAAGCACGATAGCCCTGTCCAACACTGTACTTGAGACAGAAGCAGACCCAACCCACTGAGCCCCACCCAGGCATTATTTACAGGCTCATTTACCCCTTTATTTGGCCAATCTACTCAAGCCCTGAGGGTCGTAATGAGTAGAAGGACAACCAGAAATAGCCCCTCTTCTCTCCAAAAAACAGAGAAATTTGCTATTGTACATGGGGTTGAGGAAAACTAATTGATTTGACAGTTAATCAAAAACTCCTAAGGGAAAAATCAATATGGAGCAAAGTAACCTATCTGTAATTCTGCATGCTATTCCCCTTAGTATGTTGATTGCATAGCATCAATGTCATCTATTTTAGATGGGAATGTTACCAACTATAATGCTTCTGTTGGTATTTCAAAAAGATTCTAATCTCATTTCAGTAATAGCTTCTGTCATTCCTAGCGACACATATGCCATAACATTCTTGGTTAAATTGACAGAGATATTAATGTGCTCAGATTTTATATTATTTGGACCACTCTGTGTCTCTTTCTTAGTATTCAATTACCTTTACGTTATACACGGTGTCAGGGGCCAACTGTCCAATCCCAAAGCATGAGGTGTTATATCTAGGGACATTGGTCTTCTCTAGTTTCTCTTTCTAGAGCTGTAAGGTTTTTCTTCTTTAAACTTGACATTTTCTGATTTTCTATGACACAAATGAACTTGCCCTTGCTTTGCCCTTCATCTTCGTTTTATTTCCTTAGAATCATTGCCACTCAGAATTGGGATAGACTTATGATCCGAGACTCTAACTGCTGTTTGAAGCTGTCCTGCACTTACCCTGCCAAATTTCTCATCCATCTTTGAACTCACTGCCTTCTAAGGAGCCCATTCTATCCGTGGATACTACTACTGCATAGCTCTTAATGTGAGCAGAGAGATATATCAATGTAGTTCCCACTTTTCTTTATACTGCTTCTCCTTTTTAGTGTCATTTGGAACAAACCAAATCCTCTCTCTATTCTACAACCTTTCAGATATTTAAAATAGCTACCAGGATCATTGACTTCTCTGGGCTGAATACTCCCTTCTGTCCTCAGAATATAGTTTGAATCCCCTTGCCATCTAGTTGGTGACTTGCTATGTGCTTGTTACACATTCAGCAACATTTTGGAAGGAGTGAAATCTCTCCACTTTGGCACCAGAATACAGATTGAAATGATGCAACTATATGGCTGCCTATAATACTTTTTAAATTTAAATTGGGGCTTTATGAAAGAAAATTTTTAAAAACATTAAATGGAATGATTGAATCCATACTATAGAATAAGACCTTGTATTGTTTTCTATACATATGATAATGAACATTTGTAGATGCAATAAAGCAATGAAAATTGGTGCCAGACAGAAACATATCAATAAACAACTGTGTATACTAACAAATCCCACAGGAAGAAGGGATAAAGGAAAGGAGAGAAGGAAGGATGAGGGGAAGGGGGAAAAAGGAAGAGCTCATTGAAATATAGAAAGCTGGTGACAGCAATACTTTCCTAAGATATAACATTCTGTGGAATATGTATGCAGAGAAGATGGTACCCATTTTAGATGGAATTACTCTAAAAGGAAACTAGGTTGACTACAGATCTGTAACTTAAAAACAATGGATTTATAAATACCCTCATTCTACTACCATTTCACTGTATAAAAGTTGTTCCTACATCTCTGTTTCAGTTGGCTATTTCTTTATTTAGTACAGTCTGGTTTCAAAGCTCTTGAACTCACCCCTTCTCCACTTGTGCTGTAAGAGTAACTGCAGTTCATTCTCTAATTTATGGAAAACCACAACATGATTGACCTAGTATTGCTTTCTTTAGTGTTAACACATTGTGAGCACCCAAGAGTAATTGAAAGGTGATATCTATATAAACACCTCTTTTAGGTTGTGCACTTAAAAACTCCAAGTCCTACAAGTTTTGATTCTGTTTCCAAGGCGACATTGAAGCATTCACTTCTCTGTTTCATTCAAGTTGTTGGCTCCCCTCTGTCTCTGGAAAGACAGCACATGAACCATTTCTGTTCCTTGCCATTAGTCTGACATTAGTTTGATGACAATGAGGTAAAATTTCAGTGTTATCCAGGCTGTAAAATCTGGCCCTTGCTTTCTCCCATTTTGATAGTTCCACTGTTCTCTGTTCTGACTGTTGGCCATTGCCAGTCCCCACCTTCGGGCTGGTTACATTCTAAGGACTGGAGAAGAGAATTGCCAGCTCATCAGCTTACTAACCATCCAAAAGGTCAAAATGAGCTGGTCTTCTCTACATCTGAGCCACCCCTAGTACACACAAACAGACTCACACAGAAACTGGCACCACTTTAGAAGCATCTTGATCTAGTTTTATTATAATAAAAAATAATAAATCGGAATAATATTGATGATTTCACCCCAGAGCAAACTAAGTGGGAAACACTACCTTCCACTACATAATTAGATTAGAAAGCTCACGGCGGGCTATGGTTATGTCTAATTTATACTCAGTGCTAAAAGTTTTGTCAAGTAAAACTCTAGAATTTTTTCTAAGTAAAACTGTAGGATTTTTTCAAGTAAGATTTTTCAAAAAAAGATTCCCAAAAAATGACTGACTTTTCTGCCTTAAGTTTGTTTGAGGATTTTATTTCTAAATCCAATTTTATTTTCCTCCTCTTTCTTAAATTATATCCTCATCTTTATGCTATGATGATAATATGTTTTCTCCCAAATACAATAAGGAATAGTGTCAGAAAGTAAACAGTTAAAATGTCAATGCCATATTTTCATGGTGCTGTTTTACAAAGCATATTGTTTTAGTAAGGATAGGACTGTTTAAGCTGAGGCAACAAACTAATGAATCCCCAAATTTCAGTGTTTAACACAGCAAAGCTTTATTTCTTGTCACAGGACTTACCCAATGTGAATTAGCTATTCCATATTAATTTATAGAACCCAGGCTGATGAAGACTCCATCATCCTAAACACATGACTTTGGGGTCCGCTATGCCAACCTTAGAACTCACATATATTTGTGCTTTACCTAAAATTGAAAATGTATCTCATCTACTCATGGCTCATCAGTCAGAATTTGTCACATGGCCCCACCTAGGCTGGAAATATAGGTGATCATCTGGATATTCCATCAGCAACAGACATCTCTGCCACCTACATTTATATCAATGGCTTCACTTAAGCAAAATAACCTGGAGATGTTGAGAATCTTGCTAATAATAATAATATAGCAACCATTTTCATTTCAAAATTCTGTATTAGGAACATGGCCCCATTTCACTGATCTGGAAACTGATACTCAGGAGAGTAGTGTGTCAATTCAGGCCAGCTGGGAAGCAGATGCCACGGTGGAGTTTGGCGTTCAAGGGACTTCTCAAGGGTAACACCCATGAAAGATAAACGGGAGAAGGAGCAGGGTAGGCACAGAAAGGCTTCAGACCACAGAAAAGGCTTCTTCTGTCACCTGCGGAAGGAAGGACAGAGGAAAGGAAAAGCCAGCCTCAAGCTGCCGAGAAGCTCAGAGTGTCTCTCAGCCAGTCCATCAGGGAGCTCCGGAAGACAGACTGACTGTTAGAGTCTCACATTGGGTAGAAACAGTCAGGCCTTAGCACTCTGCCATCCTCAGTCATTGGCTTGGAGCACATGTCTTTGACTCTAATACAGAGGTAGATCCCCAAGGTGCTGCAGCTGGAGAGAATCAGCCAACTGCACTCCTCACAGCAGGTTTTATCTTGAAGGGCTGACAAAGGGCAACATAGACACTAACTGGGTAAGTAAGAATATATACTCTGGTGTTCTGGTGCTGAGTCTTTCTGCTACTCCAGCAAGCGTGGCTGACCACACTTTAAATATGATTATTTTACTGTGTACTGGATAAAGAACAACATAAAAAGAAAAAAAAAGAGGCTATAAAGCAAGGGGGAGGAATATAAAGGTCAAGTAGTCATGAGACCATGGTTATAGCCTTGCTTCAACCATTAACCAACTATGTGACCTTGGCTGTGTCATTTAAATTCTCTGCACCTTACTTCTCTCATTGTTAGATGGTTGGACTAGATCGGTGGTTCTCAAACTTCAGCATGCATCAGAACCACGTGGAGGGCTTGTACAAGCACAGTTTGCTGGGCTAACCCAGAGTTTCTGATTCAGTGTCTTGAGTGGTGCTGGTGATTTGCATTTCTAACAAGTTCCCAAGTGACACTGCTGGTCAGGGGTGTCCCACACTTTGAGAATCACTTGGTTAGATGCTCTTGAACATAATGTCCTGGACTCCGTGCTGGCTCTTTAGATCCATTATCTCAGTCACATAAGCACATGATCACACATCATGCTAAGAGTGGAGCCACAAACTTGAGGGCACAGAGATAGAAGCAAGAGAGGCTTCAAAGCAGGTAGATGGGGTGGAGGAGAAATAATCCAGCAAAAAGAACAACGTGGGCAAAGCTGTAGCCAAGTAAAAACGGCATGGTCTGTTTGGGAAGTGTGGTCTGAGCATTGACTGTAGGTGTTTAGGGGGCGAGAAGGAAATGCTATTTGTATGGGGAAGGGGGAGGTAAAGGATGCATTCAGGTATGCAATTTTATTCTGTGGAGCCAACACATTTAACAACCACAGCTGAGAGCAGTCTGTTCTGTACCATCTGGTAGGTAAGTAAACACTGATTTATGATTTTACTGGGGAAAAGGAAAAGAGAGCAGTGGAAAGAATGCAAGTTTTGCCTGCTCTGATGCAGAGCTGTATGGCCTTGAGCAGGCCATTAAGCTCTCCCAGTATCATGCCTTCATCTGTAAAATGATGTTTGGCAGCAGATTTCAATTCCTTCCAAAAAGGCCAGTACTTCCATAGAAAATGATACAGCGTTTATCCAGTTGTCTGTGGGATGTCCTGTGCTCCTGGTAACTTTCTGAATGTGAAAAGGGAACCCTCTGCCACGTGACTTGACACCATAGGATTTCCTCCAACCACTTGGGGTAGGTTGTCTCATCCTGGTAAAATGCAAATAGGAAACTCCCAGAGAGTTGTCAGTGTGATGTTTTGTGGTGTACGACAATAAAAAGATGACATGAACATAATGGAAAACAAAAACACGATCGGCCAAAACATGCTGTAATTAATCTATCCCAGGAGCTCAATTGGCTTCTTTCTCCTATTGGAACCTGAAGGAACAAAGTGGGGAAGGAGGGGAAAACCCAATCCAATTAAAGAAAATGCAGCTCAAGTTAAGGTCAAGGCTGTGCCCTAGTGATCGTTCATTAACCACTTGAAGTCAGGTTCAAAATGGGTTAATAAAAGCCTTGACACATCACCTTAAAAATATATTGTCAAGGAAAAATCAGATTCTTATCACAGAGAAAAGGCAGGAGACTTTGTCTACACTTCAATTAACAGATGCTTGGAGAGCTGGTATTTGAAAAATGGAGCCTGCCTATGAGGAGAGTGTTATGATAGCTGTTTAATTGGGATAACTTGGTTTTGGGGATTATCATCCCATTAAGCAGATGGCTAAATTGAATTTGAAGGCATACAAAAACTGGATGATAGGAAATAATTCAAAATTTGGAGAGGAATATTTGCAAAGAGTATGTAATATCAAATAATTTATATTTGGCTTTAGAGTTTTATCCTAACTCATTTTCAGCAGATTTGCCTATGTGCCAATGTTTCACTGAGATATATTCAACAGACCAGCCTCTTCTGTGTTCTCAACAACTAGAATGTGATTCAGAGTTCTGTTCTGGATATGTAAGATATGAGACAACTAATAGACATCCAAGTGGAAATATGGAGTAAAGGAATAACCTCCAAAGCCATCATTCACTGCTCAGTAGTCTTCTGAGTTAGAGTTCTACAGTCTTACCCATGAAATGTTTACACATTTCCACATCTCCCCTTGGATGATGTGTCTTCACAGGAAACCCAGTATGTCTGAGACATAACTCATCTTCTTCCTCAAAAAGCTGGCTTCCTTTTTTGCCATTCTTGTTTCTGCCATGGATTCCAGCATTTGGTTTCCAAGTCACCCAGGTTCTAAACCTCATTGACAGTCTAAGTTCTTTTCTCTCCCTTACTACCCAGGTCAATTAATCAAATCCCATCAATCATACTTTTACAGTGGCCATTATCCTTTCTCTTTTCACTTAATGCGTTACTATCTAGTCTGGTCCAACATCTCCAGGGATTCTTTTACATCAGGGAAGTAGTCATCTTGGCTACAGCCTTTCCCAACATTCATTCTTTGCATTAACTCCATATTTATCTTTCAAAACCAGTCCTCTGCAGGTGTCACCCTCCAATTCAGAAATATTTCCTGGCCTAGTAATTATGGTAGAGACTGCTAGATGACTCCCAACATCCACTAATTCATCCACTATTCCTTAGTAACAGAAGCTTAGACAATGTGATCAGCTAAGAGAGCAAGCATTCCCAGTTTCCCGTGCTCTTACAGTAAGTCAGGTGATCAAGTCCTGGCCAATGAGACATAAGTAGCAGACATGAGGGTCTGTTAAGTTGTGTTATGCAAGAGAAAGGCGGAAGTTCATTATTCTCCATTCCACCTTCCCAATTGCTAGAGCTCCAGGAATTATCTTGAATCCAAAGGTAATCTTGAAGGTAGAAGTCAGTTATGAAGATGGCCGAAGAGAAAGAGAAGGAGACCAAGTCCCTGATGTCTTCATGGAGCTCACAGAATGTCTAATTCTATACCTTTTAAATTTACATAGAAAAATTAGCATTTGTATGCCTAAGCCACTATCCTGGCAGTATGTTACTTGCCACTGAATGCAATTTGAACTAATATACTATTATCCCCAGGATGCTATCTGAACTTCTTAAATTGACATTTACAACAGAAACTTGGTCTACCTCTAAGTCAATTTCTATAATAATCCTCTTATCGGAAACATTTCTTGCAATCAAATTAACACATTCCAAATATTCCATGCATTCTCCTGTTTCTGGAATTTATCACATTACCTCAGGGACCCTGACTCTCTCCCCCATAGCATGTAGCAAATGTCTTGCATTAGAACTCAAATAAATGATAGAATAACAGACTTTCCAGGATCAAAGGGAATTTAAAATTTATCTAGTCCAAAACTTTCTACACAGTGAAGGAAACTCCTCTATATTATTGCTATTCAAAAGGGTGTTTGGTGACCAATGGTGTTTTTTCCAACCCCAGATGATTTGAATGCACATTAAAGTTTGAGAAGCATTGCATCTGAAACATCATTCAACAAATGCCCTTCAACCGCTGCTTATGTTGTTCACAAATACACAAAACATCCTAGTCTGTTCTTGCACAGCTGAAATTGTTAGCAAGTCATTCCACATAATGAGCTGAAAATTGCTTCCTTGGACCTTTCACCTATAAGTTCCCTAGTTCTGGTCTCGGGAATAACAACAAATAAGTCTGATCTATCATAATTATTAAAGATAGCTATTATTGTTTTAAACCTTTTCTTTCCAAAGCTGAACAACCTGTTTTATTATCATTCTCCACATCACCTGATTTTTAGCAACTTCATCTGCTTTTAATGCATACTTGGCTGTTAGTGTCCTAAATAGAATACTAATCCAGGATTTAATATTATTCCATAAATGTGTGGGAATTGACCACCACATAAAACAGTGGACTGTAGCTCCCTTAATCTGCAGCCTATTATTTACAAATATTGGTTTATCACTAAAGTTTTGATGTTGTTCTTGTGATTGACACATTTTTACTTATATGAATATGGTAAAAACCACTTGCTGAAAAATATCAGAAATCATCGATGTCTATTCTTTTCTTTGTTTTAATCAGGAAAAACTATGCGTGACTTATGACCCCTTTTCTCTTTCTAGAGCTTTATCTGCTATCACAGAAAACTCAAAATATCTAGAGCTCTCAGCTCTGCCCAGTTTCTACCTGCAGAATACTCTGTCCTGCCAGCACCTCAAACTCAACTGCTTGAAACTTAATTTATCTTTCTGCCCTTTTGAAGTTTATGTAAGTAGGTGCCCTCACCACCCTCTTAGAGTGCAGTCTTCTTGAGAGCAGGGACTCATATTTCCCATAACATCTTGCACAATGAAGAACTCACACTAGACACTAGAAAAACATTTTTAAATGAATGAGTCTCTGTTTATTCACTGGGACCTACGACATTGCTAGATTAGACCTCAGCAGAATGAGTCAGGGTAGACAAACCAGTAAAATGCCAGAACTCTTCTTGCTACCTTTACATGAAATGTATATCTCCCTCTGGGATTGTCCCAACAAAGGAGCTGGCCTAGTTTAATAGAGTATAAATATAGTACGTTCCCCAAAAAATCCCCAAACACTAGATACACTAAAGTGTATCTTCAGTGTGTCAAGTGGTGCAACTAATACAGATTGACCCACTTAAAATGAGCCCTTTTTACACAAAGTGGTATCTATTTAAAATAGAGCCATCCCACAGAATTATTGCTATCAATGAGTCCCTTCCTTTTCTCTGAATAGCTTTTGAAGAATTTGGGGGTTGGGGGGTGGAGAGGAAGCTGTGTTTGCCAAAAAAACAAAATCAAAGCCAACAACCAACCAACAAACAACAAATTTACCAAAACCATGTGGTTCTTGAAGTGGAGGCAAATGCAGAAATGGAGAACATCTTTAACTTGTCCATTTTCTAACATTTTATAGTCTCAGATTGCACAGCCTTGCTCAGGACACTATTTATATCTTCTAGATATTTTGTCCAAGGTTAGAAAGCTGTCAGTGAGTGAATATTATTGCCTTGTTTATGCTTTCATGATATATCCATAAACATTAGTATCTGGGCAAAAATACCAGCATACATTTCTTCCTAGTTGTATCATTTTTAGAAAAAGGGATAACACTGAAATATGTAAGTGTAAATCTTCAGCACTATTATTTCTCTCTTGTCCTAATTAAAAGATGAACCAGATTCAAAAACAAAATAATTATTAATGGTAAATCCTCCATCTAGGAAAAGTCTACACACTACCATTTCCTACCCTCAAATTTCCCCCAGCAAAGAGAAGTTCTGATGGAGATATTAGTAGGGAAACGAGTTCTGCACTGCTCCTTTTTCTTTGTCCCGTTTATGCTGCCATTGTCCTAAAGCTGGCTGGAGGTTCTCTCCCATTTGGAAGGGGCTTCTCTACCTTGGAAGGCCTGGTAGGATTGAGGGACAGTCCAGGAGAAAGGATGGCTTGGCCATTTCCGCTCTAGGCTTGGGGACAGGGACTCTTTTTTTCCCCACTGTGCAGTTGTAAAGGCAAGCTAAATGAAAAGTCAGTATTCTATTGAGATGGAAGGAAGATTTGGGTTGCTTGCAGGCCTTGCTATTACTAATAATGCTGCAAGAGATATTCATGTATATCATTTTGTATGTGTCCAAGTATAACTGTAGGATAAATTCCCAGAAGTGGAATAGCTAGGTCAAGGGATACATGCATTTGTAATTTTAATAGATATTACCACATTGCCCTCTCTAGGGGTTGTAACAATCTACATTCCTACTAGCAATGTATGCAAGTGACTCTTTCCCTGAAGCATCACTAACAGATCAGATCAAACTTTTGGACTGATGGCAATGTGATAGGTGGAAAATGGTATCTTAATGTACTTTTAATTTGCATTTCACTTATGAGTATTTTCAGGTACTTAAAATTCTGTGTATTTCCTTTTATGTATGGTTGTCTGTATGTTCTTTGCCCGTTTTCCCACTGGGTTTTATGACTTTGTAGGAGTTTTTTACACTTTAGTGAGATAAGCTCCTTTTGTTTGTAATATTTAGACTCAGTTTAATGTTTATATTTCTCTTTGTTTAATGGTAGGTTGCCATGCTTAAGTCTTTTTTTATTTATGTAGTCAAATATACCAATTTTTAAAATTTCTGCATTTTGAGTTATTTAAATAGGCTTTTCCTTATCCAAGCCTACAAAGGAATCCTTCCACGTTGTCTTTCAGTACTTTTTTGGTTTGACATTTTATATATAAATCTTTGTTCTATTTGGAATTTCCTTGTTTGAGGTATGATATGTGGATCCAATTGTTCCAACAACGTTTATGAAATACTCTATCTTTTCCCCCCTCTCAGTTGAGATACCACTTTTGTTATATACAAACTCCTATAGATAGATAGATAGATAGACAGATAGATAGATAGAAAGATATAGTTCTATTCCTGAACTTTATTTTTTCCCCACGAGTGTGTTACACCAGTGTCAGGCTATTTTAGTTACTAAAGCTTCATAATATGTTTGAAATTAAATAGTTTTTTTTTCTTCTTCATTGCTCATCTTTTTCAGAATCTCTCTAAATATTCTTGTCTACTTTTTCATGTGAATTTTAAAAATCATTTTGCCTAGTTTTTCTGAAAATGTGGATATTTTTATTGGGATTACATTAAATTTAGAGAGACTTGACATCTTTATGATGTCAGATCACCCAATCTAAAATATGTTTATATTTCCGTTTATAAAGCTTTTATATCCTTCCGTTAATTTTACAAAGTTTTCCTAACTTGGACTTTTATTGTTAAATTTATTCTTTGGCTTTATCTTTTTGCATTGCTATTTTAAGTGGGATCTTTTCTTCTATCATATCCCCAACTGGTTATTGTTTTCATGTTGATATATCCATATTAATTACTTCCCCCCACTGACCTGCTGAATTGTTTTTGTGTGTTTATATTATTCATTTGGTTTTCTTGGGTTTTCCAGGTATACCACCACACAACTTCAAAACCCCTGTGTTTTCCTCCTTGTTTCTAATTTTTTTATCTTTAACCTTTTTCTCTAGTCCTATCATTTGGCTAGTACTTCCAGTACAATGTTAAAAAAAAAACAAAAAAAAAACATAGTGATGATTGTGGACTGCTTCTTTTTCCCTTTAGTGGAAATTCCTCTTTGGTTATGCAATTAGGAATGATACCTGATTTGGGGCTAAGTTGGAAAAATTTCATCATATTAAGGAAGTATCTATCTAATCCTGTTTTACTGAATTTTAAAAACAGGTTTATTGAAGTATAATTTGCATATAGTAAAATTCACATTTTGAGGTGTGTTGGTCAGGGACTTTTAACAAATGTATTCAGTTCCCTCACCACCAAAACAATCAAGATATTTTTGATTTTTCATCAGCACAAAAAGTCCCCTCATGCCACTTTACAATCATTTCCCCCAACATTCCCAGCCCCTGGCAACCACTGATCTGATTTTTGTACCTATGCTTTTTTTCTTTTCTGGAATAAATGGATTCATGCTGTATGTAGCCTTTTTGCATCTTGCTTCTTTCCTTTAGCATAATGCTTTCGAGACGTAACCATGTTGAGCTATGTATCCTTTTTATTGCTGAGGAGTCCATTGTGTGGATATACCACAGTTTGTTTAGCCATTCATCAGTTGATGGACATTTAGGATGTTTCCATGTTTAAGTTTGCTATACACATTCACCTGCACATCTTTGTGTGGACTTATGTTTTCATTTCTTTGGGTTAAATAACTAAGAGTGAAAAAGCTGAGTTGTAAGGTAAGTGTACTTTAAAAGAAATCACCAAACTGTTTTCCCAATGGCTGTACCAGTTTTTATTCACACCAACAATGTATGAAGATGACAGTTGCTCCGTATGCTTGCCAGCACTTTGCTTTGTCTTCTTATTTAAAAACTTATTATATGTATAGTGGCATCTCACGATTTTAATTTGCATTTCCCTAATGACTAATTATGTTGAGCGGCTTTGCACGTGCTTATTTGCCATCCTTATCTCTATTTTAGTGAAGTATCTGTTCAAATCTTTTGTCCATTTTTAAATTGGGACTTTTGTCTTCTAATGATTTTTAATAGTTTTTGAAGTATAAATAACAAATAGTAAATAGCACATATTAAAAGTACACAATTCGATAAATTTTGTCAGATGTATAAACCCATGAAATCATCACCAAAATCAGGATGATAAATATATCTATCATGCCCAAAGTTTCTTCCAGATGCTGTGGAAATCCTTTCTCCCACAGCTCCAAACCTGCCCTTATCCTCAGGCAACCCATGACTTGATCTCTGATACTAGTGATTAGGTTGCATTTTGCAGAATTTTGTATAAATAGAATTATACAGCATGTGCTTTTTTTTAGTGTGGCTTTGTCCACTGGCATACTTATTTAGAGATAAGTCTATGTTGTTCCATGTATCAATGGTTCATTTCTTTTTCTTGCTGAGTTGTATCCTATGTATAGATATACCATAATCTGGTTATCCAGCCATCTGTTGACGTACATGTGGCTTGTTTGCAGACCTTGACCATTATACAGATAGCTTTTATCAACATTTATGTACGAGTTCTTTCCTGGACATACGCTTTCATTTCTCTCAAGATGGTATCTAGGAGTGGAATGACTGTGTTGTATGGTGGGTATGTATTGAACATTTTAAGAAATAGCTAAACTATTTTTTCAATTGAGACATGATTCACTATTCATAAAATTCACCATTTAAAGATGTACAATTTAGTGGTTTTTAGTATATTCACAAGGTTGTGTGATTATCATCACTATCTAATTTTAGAATGTTTTCATCATCCCAAAAAGAAATCCCATCTTCATTAGCAGTCACCTTCATTCCTCACCAAACTTTTTTAAAGTTGTTTTACCATTTTATATTACCATCAGCAATATGGGAATTCCACTTCTTCCATATCCTCACCAATACTTGGTATGGTCAGTCTTTTTGATTTTACACATTGTAATAGGTATAGTGGTATCTCATTGAGGTTTTAATTTGTATTTCCCTAATGACTTATGATGGTGAACATATTTTTATGTGTTTATTTTCCATTTGTATATATATCTTGGTGAAGTGTCTGTTCACATATCTTGCTCTTTTTGAATTGTTTGGTTATTTTCTTATTATTGAGCCTTGAGAGTTATTTAATTATTTTGGAAACAAGTCCTTAATCAGAAATGCGATTTACAAATATCTTCTCCTGATAGAGAAAATATCCTGATAGATGACTTGTCTGTTCATCCACTTAAGTGTTTTTTGAAGAGCAGAAGTTCTTAATTTTGACCAAGTCCAACTTTACAACTTTCTGTTTTATGGATCACACCTCTGGTGATTTGGATTTGCCTAATCCAGAGTTCTAGAATATTTTTCTTCCAGAATTTTTATACTTTTAAGCCCTTCTAGATTTTTTCATAATTTCAGGTTTTCATTTAGGTCCACAATCCATTTTGAGTTAATTTTATATATGCAAGGTATGGATTGAAGGCTTGTTTTTGTTTGTGTGTTTGCAAATGGATATCTAATTCATGTAGAACCATTTATTTGAAAGAGTACCCTTTCTCCACTGAATTGCCTCTGTACCTTTGTTGAAAATCAATTGACCATCAAGGTTTGGGTCTATTTCAGGACTCTCTAGTGTGGTCCACTTATCTATTTTTATGCTATTTTAAGGCAACACCACATTTTCTTGATTCTTGTAGCTCTAATCAAGTCTTGAAGTCAGGCAGTTCATGTCCTCCAACTTTCTTTTTCTTTTTCTTTTTAATGTTTTTGTGGCTATTCTAGGTCCTTTACATTTATATTTGTATTTTAGAATTAGTCTGACGATCTCTCCAAAAACACTTGTTGGGATTTTTATCACTTTTGAATTACATGTATAGTTCAATTTGGGGGGAATTGATTTCCTAACAATATTGCCTGTTCTGATCTATGAAGATAATTATTGCTTCATTTATTTAGGTGTTCTTTAATCTCTCAGCAATGTTTTATAGTTTTCAGTGTGAAGATCTTCCACATATTTTGTCAGAATTATTACTCAGTATTTCATATTTTTGAAGCTTTTGCAAATAACGTTTAAAAATTTCTGTTGTTCGTAGTTAGTATGCAGAAATACAATTGATTTTTATACATTGATCTTGTATCTTGCAACCTTGCTAAACTCACTTATTAGTTCTTTTAGCTCTTTTGTAGATTACATAGGACTTTTTTACATAGAGAGTCATGCCATCTAATAATAAAGACAGCTTTACTTCCCCCTTTCCAGTCTTGAAGACTTTTCCCTCTTTGTCTTGTCTTATTCCTCCGGCTAGCACCTCTAGCATAATGTGGAATAGAAATGAAAGAATGGACATTTTTGTCTTGTCCCTTGAACTTCGGGAGAAAAGCATGAATTCTTTCAGAATTCAATATGATTAATCATAGGTAGTGTTTATCAGGTAGTTACATTACTAGAGGTATTTATGCTAAGAGCCATATTATTAATATATCATAAATAGATTTTTGATTTAGTCATATGCTGTTCCTCATCTATTTTAGATGCTGATACATTTTTCCTTTTTATTCTTTTAACTTTTGTTTTCTCTACTGATTTTCAAATGCTGAACCAACCTTGTGTTCCTAGGATCAACCCCACATCATCATTATGTATTACTCTTTTGATATATTTCTGCTAAATTTTTTTAAGGAATTTTGCATCAGTGTTCATGAGAGATCATAGGCTGTAGTTTTCTTTTCTTGTAATGACTACCTAGGTTTGATATCAAGATAATACCTCATAAAATGGGTTGAAAAGAGCTTCTTCTTTATTTTCTGGAAGAATTTGTATAGAGTTAACTTATTTCTCCCTTAAATGTTTGGTACACTTCACCAGAAAAATCATCTGGGACTGAAATTTTCTTTGATGTGGTTTATAAACTATGAATTCAATGTTTTTCATATACATAGGGCTGCTCAGTTTATCTAATTCTTCCTGATAGGTTTTGTTATTTGTGTCTTTCAAGGAAGTTGCCCATTTTTCTCCAAATTGTAAAATGTATTGGCATAAATTTCTTCATATTATTTATTTAATATCATTTTCATGTATGTAGAATTTGTAGTGATACCTCTCTTTTTTCCTCTTAATGATGGTAATTTGTGAATTTGCTTTTTTTCCCCTTGATAAATTTGGATAGGATTTTCTTTATTGTTTCTGTTGTATTAAAAGACCTTCTTTTGACTTCACTGATTTTTCTCTGTTTTTCTATTTTCATCAATGTCTGCTCATTTCTTAATGCAATTTTACTGAGATATTTTCCTACACCATACAATCATCCAAAGTGTATGATCAGTTGTTCACAGTATCATCATATAGTTGTGCATTCATCACCAGAATCAATTTTTGAACATTTTCATTGCTCAAAAAAAAAACTAAGTCAGAATAAAAATAAAAATGGAAGTTAAAAAGAACACCCAAAACATCTCATACTCCTTTTTCCCCCCTATTATTCATTTACTTTTTGTCTGCCTTTTTTCTACTCATCTGTCCATACACTGGATAAAGGGAATGTGAGCCACAAGGTTTTCACAATCACACAGTCACACCATATAAGCTATACAGTTATATGATCATCTTCAAGTATCAAGGATACTGGATTGCAGTTCAACAGTTTCAGGTATTTCCTTCTAGCTATTCTAGTACACTAAAAACTAAAAGATATTTATATAATGCATAAGAATAACCTCCATAATTACTTATTGACTCCATTTGCGATCTCTCAGCCACTGAAACTTTATTTTAATTTCTCTTCTCCCTTTTGGTCAGGAAGGCTTTCACAATCCCATGATGCTGGGTCCAGACTCATTGCCAGGAGTCATGTCTAATATTGCAAGGGAGATTTACACCCCTGGGAGTCATGTCCCATGTAGGGGGGAGGGCAGTGAGTTCACGTGCTCAGTGGGCTTAAAGAGAGACAGACCACATCTGAGGAACAAAAGAAGTTCTCTGGGGGTGACTCTTAGGCACAATTGTAAGTAGGCTTAGCCTCTCCTTTGCAGTAGCAAGCTTCACAAGGGCAAGCCCCAAGATCAAGGACTTGGCCTACTACAATGGTAGTCCCATATCTTCCCTTAGCACATTGATTTGATTTTTGAATTGATTTAGCTTATCTGTTTGAAGATCTTTAATTAGTTGTTTCAACTCCTGTGTCTCATTCGAAGTGTAAGTTTGTTTCTTTGATTAGGCTATAGCTTCATTTTTCCTAGTGTGATTCATAATTTTTTGTTGTCTAGGCATCTGGTTTCCTTGATTACCCTAATCAGGTTTTCCCAGACCAGACGGGCACAGGTTTCAGGAGGAGGCTGTATTCAGCATCAGGTTTCCCTGAGGGTGAGACCCAGCATTTTATCAGACTTTCCTGTGAGGCCTCTAGTCTGTGCTTTTCCTTTCCTGCCCAGCAGGTGGTGCTTGTCAGTCCACAGCTCCCCACTGACCTAAAGAGGTGGGGTGCATTTAATTCTCAGTGGACCCTGTCCCAGCCAGGGACCAGGGGTGTCAGAAGCCAAGCTTAAGCTGTTTCTTTTTTTTTTTTCTCCCAGGCCATGTTGTCTGAGGTCTCTGATGGAGGGCTGCCACTTGAGCTGGGCCCCACCTCCTTTTCTTAGGGAAGATAAACCCTTTAGAGAATTATCTTCTACACTTGAGTTTTTCCTTTGAATCTATTGCTATCTTAACGCTACCCTTGCCTGGGTCACTGCTGACAACTGAAAATGCCTGATGCTTTCTCTAATGAGCTACTTATAATGGGAGAGAGAGAGAAAAAAAAAAGAAGTCCCCTTTTCAGAGCCAGTCCCCAGCCCTCCAGTTCACCAGGCAAGAATTGGAGTTTGTACCTGGTTCTGCGTGCCTGTTTTCTTGGGTTACAGCCCTTTTCCAGTATTCTGAGCTCAGCCAACTCCAAAAGCCTCTGTTTTTGTTTATTTATGCATTTTTTTTCCCATCAGCCCTGTCTCCTCTCTGCCAGGAGAAAGCTCTGGGTCCCTTTTCTGCTTGCTCCGGGTTTATCTGTGCTCATAGTATGTATTCAGGAGTCCAAATTTGTTAATTAAAACTGCAATTGGAGGTTGGTTGAGCTACATTCTCTAGCTCCTGGCAAGGACTGCTTCTGTTTCCCACAGTGAAGTTTTCCAACTCAGCCTGCCATGCCAGTGGGGGGGGGGGGGCACCAACTCCACAGTTTGGGGAGCTTTCCTTACAGTTCTATGCTGCGATCTCAGTCATTCCACCCATTCCAGACTCGGTCACAGATGTCTCCCCATCAGCTGTTCTAGACTATTTTCTAATTATTCCTGGCTTTTTACTAGTTGCTCTAGGGGACTAACTAAATTCCACACCTCCCTATGCTGCTAGCTTGCCCTCTCTCCTGATGTTTGCTCTTATGTTTATTATTTCCTTCCTTCTATATGTTTTGAATTATATTTGCTATTTTCATTTCTTAAGGAGGAAGCTTAGATTTTTGATTGAGATTTTCTTCCCTCTAATATAAGTGTTTGATGCTATAAATTTCCCTCTTATCACTGATTTATCTGTGCTTCACAAAATTTGATATATCACATTTTCAGTTTTATTCAGTTCAGAATATTTTAATTGACACTGTGATTTCATCTTTGCTCCATATTTTATTTTGATATATATTTAATTTCCAAATATTTGAGAATATTAAAAATGTCTTTCTGTTATTTGATTCCATTATGTTTGCAGTACATGGTTTGTATGATCTCAATTATTTCCATTTTTTGATATATGGTTATGGCCCAGAATACTGTCTATTTGGGGGACTATTTGTTGTGTTCTTTAAAAGACGGAAATTCTGTTCTTGTTAGATGAAGTGTCCTAAGATTAAGTTGGTTGGTATTGTCATTTGGATCTTCTATTTTCTTACTTGATTTTCTTCTATACCCTTACTGAGAGGGAAGTGTTGATGCCTCCAGTTCTGTGGATCTCTGGATTTGTTTGCATATCCTTTTAATATGATCAGATTTTGTTTTATATATTTTGGAACTCTGTTGTTTGATGCATAAATATCTAGGATTGCCATTAAAGAATATACTCCTTTATTATTTTGTAGTGTCTGTCTTTATCCCTGGTAATAGCCCTCATTCTGATGTCTACCTGGTCTCTTGTCTCATATTAAAAAGCTACCCCAGCATTATTTTAGTTAGTGCTGCTTGACATACATTTTTCCAACTTTTGTTTTAACCTATCTATGTGTTTCTACTTAAAATGAGTTTCTTTTAAAAAGCATATGGTTGACAAAGATGTAAAAGACCTATACAAAGAAAACTACATAACTCTACTAAAAGAAATAGAAGGGGACCTTAAAAGATGGAAAAAAATTCCATGTTCATGGATAGGAAGGCTAAATGTCATTAAGATGTCAATTCTACCCAAACTCATCTACAGATTCAATGCAATCCCAATCAAAATTCCAACAACCTACTTTGCAGACTTGGAAAAGCTAGTTATCAAATTTATTTGGAAAGGGAAGATGCCTCGAATTGCTAAAGACACTCTAAAAAAGAAAAACGAAGTGGGAGGACTTACACTCCCTGACTTTGAAGCTTATTATAAAGCCACAGTTGCCAAAACAGCATGGTACTGGCACAAAGATAGACATATAGATCAATGGAATCGAATTGAGAATTCAGAGATAGACCCTCAGATCTATGGCCGACTGATCTTTGATAAGGCCCCCAAAGTCACCGATCTGAGCCATAATGGTCTTTTCAACAAATGGGGCTGGGAGAGTTGGATATCCATATCCAAAGGAATGAAAGAGGACCCCTACCTCACCCCCTACACAAAAATTAACTCAAAATGGACCAAAGATCTCAATATAAAAGAAAGTACCATAAAACTCCTAGAAGATAATGTAGGAAAACATCTTCAAGACCTTGTATTAGGAGGCCACTTCCTAGACTTTACACCCAAAGCACAAGCAACAAAAGAGAAAATAGATAAATGGGAACTCCTCAAGCTTAGAAGTTTCTGCACCTCAAAGGAATTTCTCAAAAAGGTAAAGAGGCAGCCAACTCAATGGGAAAAAATTTTTGGAAACCATGTATCTGACAAAAGACTGATATCTTGCATATACAAAGAAATCCTACAACTCAATGACAATAGTACAGACAGCCCAATTATAAAATGGGCAAAAGATATGAAAAGACAGTTCTCTGAAGAGGAAATACAAATGGCCAAGAAACACATGAAAAAATGTTCAGCTTCACTAGCTATTAGAGAGATGCAAATTAAGACCACAATGAGATACCATCTAACACCGGTTAGAATGGCTGCCATTAAACAGACAGGAAACTACAAATGCTGGAGGGGATGTGGAGAAATTGGAACTCTTATTCATTGTTGGTGGGACTGTATAATGGTTCAGTCACTCTGGAAGTCAGTCTGGCAGTTCCTTAGAAAACTAGATATAGAGCTACCACTCGATCCAGCGATTGCACTTCTCGGTATATACCCGGAAGGTCGGAAAGCAGTGACACGAACAGATATCTGCACGCCAGTGTTCATAGCAGCATTATTCACAATTGCCAAGAGATGGAAACAACCGAAATGTCCTTCAACAGATGAGTGGATAAATAAAATGTGGTATATACACACGATGGAATACTACGCGGCAGTAAGAAGGAACGATCTGGTGAAACATATGACAACATGGATGAACCTTGAAGACATAATGCTGAGCGAAATAAGCCAGGCACAAAAAGAGAAATATTATATGCTGCCACTAATGTGAACTTTGAAAAATGTAAAACAAATGGTTTATAATGTAGAATGTAGGGGAACTAGCAGTAGAGAGCAATTAAGGAAGGGGGAACAATAATCCAAGAAGAACAGATAAGCTATTTAACGTTCTGGGGATGCCCAGAAATGACTATGGTCTGTTAATTTCTGATGGATGTAGTAGGAACAAGTTCACTGAAATGTTGCTATATTATGTAACTTTCTTGGGGTAAAGTAGGAACATGTTGGAAGTTAAGCAGTTATCTTAGGTTAGTTGTCTTTTTCTTACTCCCTTGTTATGGTCTCTTTGAAATGTTCTTTTATTGTATGTTTGTTTTCTTTTTAACTTTTTTTTTCATACAGTTGATTTAAAAAAGAAGGGAAAGTTAAAAAAAAAAAAAAAAAAAAGAAAAAAGACAAACAAGGAAAAAAAAAAAAAAAGATGTAGTGCCCCCTTGAGGAGCCTGTGGAGAATGCAGGGGTATTCGCCTACCCCACCTCCATGGTTGCTAACATGACCACAGACATAGGGGACTGGTGGTTTGATGGGTTGAGCCCTCTACCATAAGTTTTACCCTTGGGAAGACGGTTGCTGCAAAGGAGAGGCTAGGCCTCCCTGTATTTGTGCCTAAGAGTCTCCTCCCGAATGCCTCTTTGTTGCTCAGATGTGGCCCTCTCTCTCTGGCTAAGCCAACTTGAAAGGTGAAATCACTGCCCTTCCCCCTACGTGGGATCAGACACCCAGGGAAGTGAATCTCCCTGGCAACGTGGAATATGACTCCCGGGGAGGAATGTAGACCCGGCATCGTGGGATGGAGAACATCTTCTTGACCAAAAGGGGGATGTGAAAGGAAATGAAATAAGCTTCAGTGGCAGAGAGATTCCAAAACGAGCCGAGAGATCACTCTGGTGGGCACTTTTACGCACACCTTAGACAACCTTTTTTAGGTTCTAAAGAATTGGGGTAGCTGGTGGTGGATACCTGAAACTATCAAACTACAACCCAGAACCCATGAATCTCGAAGACAGTTGTATAAAAATGTAGCTTATGAGGGGTGACAGTGGGATTGGGAATGCCATAAGGACCAAACTCCACTTTGTCTAGTTTATGGATGGATGTGTAGAAAAGTAGGGGAAGGAAACAAACAGACAAAGGTACCCAGTGTTCTTTTTTACTTCAATTGCTCTTTTTCACTCTAATTATTATTCTTGTTATTTTTGTGTGTGTGCTAATGAAGGTGTCAGGGATTGATTTAGGTGATGAATGTACAACTATGTAATGGTACTGTAAACAATCGAAAGTACAATTTGTTTTGTATGACTGCATGGTATGTGAATATATCTCAATAAAATGATGATAAAAAAAAAAAAAAATAGGAGAACTCTGTAAGGAAGATGCCAAGGATATTTACAGGGAGGCAGGCAGTAAGCTATAGTAAGAAAGGGTATAGTCGCATGGTTTTGCGTATTGTGCACTACACAAATCCAGGTGGTGCCTGGAGTTACAGTGCATGAGACTGGCACCATTGGAGTTGTGCTGGGGACTACCTGCATGGCCAGATGTCCTGAATGAGCACAGGCTTTGAAGTTTAAATAAGCTCTTTATGATTCTTCACCTTGTGCAAGTTGTTTAATCTTTCTGAACTTCAGTTTCATCATAACCACAAACTGGGGCTGATAAGTTCTACCTAAGTGTTAATATTAAAAAGTTGGCAGAGACTGCTGGTTTTGGTTTCCTTCCAATATCCATTCTCCCCTTCTTCTTTTAGTAATACCAACCCCTAAGTTTTTGCTGGGCACTTGGTAACCCAGAACAATGACCATATTTGCCAACTAGGTGTGGCCATGTGACAAGGTGTGGGCATATTTTAAGTTTTGGCCAACAGCATGTGAACAGAATGTAGACAGGACTTTTGAAGGAATTGGGCCTACACTCCACTTTCCTTTTTCCTCCTTCCTACCAGCTGGAATGAGGACCCAACAAACAAGGTGATGAGTCATCCTTGACCATGCAGACAAAGGCCACACACTAAGAGGAGGCAGAGAATCAGGTGGAAGAGTCTGGGCCCACACTTCCTTGGAGCTATCATATCAGCCTTGGCTGCTTGTGCTTGTATTCTTAGGGAAGATTGAGATAAATGTCAATCTTGTTTGAGCTACTATTATTTGGGTTCTTTATTATGATAGCTAAACATGTATCCTAATTCAGTGCTTGAGAGATTGGATCAAAATGGCAAATTTAGCATACGCCTTTCTTTCCTCCCACCCTAAATCTCTACGTCTATGAGAAACAATTGAAGAAAGACAAGAAAAGAAAAGACAAAGAAAAGACGAGTAAAGGAAAAGGGTGAAGAAAAGAATGTCACTCACAAACCAGTTATTATTTTGAGGAATTCATAAACAACATAAGCAGTTAAAACACAGCTAGTAGAGCAAACAGAAGATACCAGAAAATATTTTTTCCCTTCATAATTGAGGTTATATTGGTTGTTTTGAGGATCAGCACACAGGCATTATGAACAATTTGTACACAATTCTTAATCTCAATGTATGTATCCAAAATCTAAAAAGCCATGTAGTTCTTTTCTAAAGTTTTTCCAGTGCCTTTCCAGTTTAAAGTTTGGAGGCAAATTTTCCTTAAGACGATATCAAGTACTAATATCTTCAAGTGTTTGGAAGCTGTTATATTTTAAGTCCCACTAATTCACAATTTAATAGTATATATACTGCGTAGTCTACCTTCTAATCTTTCATAGCCCATAGCAAAATTGTTTGGAAAACTGGACAACCACCAACAAAGGTATTAAAGTGTACACACAGTTCTGACAGTGAAAGCCAAGATCAGGGAGCAGTTTTCTCTAAGAAGCGATTCTAAGAAAACAACGTGGGAATAGAAGTAATTTTACATGGTTAAGACATATTAAATGCATGACTGTGACTCCAAATTGCCATTTAGTATGTATTGTATTATAGGATATCAAAACTGCCCACCCCAACCTATGGAATGTTAAGTTGACATCCAAGACAGTCAAAGCCTCCCGTAACTCAATAACCCACTATTTTCTGATTGTACCAAGAAATAAACGAGCAAATGATTTTACCTCTTTAAAAAAAAAAAAAAAAAAAAAAAAGCATATGGTTGAGTCTTATGCTTTTAGTCAATATGACCATCTCTGCCTCTTAATTGAGATGATTAGAAAAGATCATTGACATTTAAGGTAATCATTGCTGTGGTTCAATTTAAATCTACAACCTTGCTAGAATTTTAGTTGTTGGATATGTTCTTTGTTCCATTTTTTTCTTTTCCTGCCTTCTTTTATATTAAATGAGATTTTTTATGATTCCATTTTCTGCCCACTATTAGGTTATTACTTGCATATCATTGCTCCAGAGTAATGGTTCTCAACTGGGGGAAATTTAGCCTTCCAGGGGACATTTAGCAAGGTCTGGATGCATTTTTGGTTGTCACAACTGAGGGGGGTGCTACTGGTATTTAGAGGGTAGAAGTCAAGAATTCTGCTAAATATCCTACAATCCACAGGCAGCCCTTCACAAACAAGGATTATCTGGCCCAAAAAGTCAGTAGTGCCCAGGTCAAAAAACCCTGTCTATTACCTTCAACTTACAACAGTCTACCTTCAAATAATATTCTATCACTTCATGTATAACTTAAGAATCCCACATTGGTTGACTTCCATTTCCTCCTTTTATTCACATCATTGTGTAATAAAGGGTCTGATCTTATTACTAATGTTTGCTGACAACTATCCAGCCAACCATTTCCCCTTGTCCTTCTGCTTCACACCTGGGCAAGGTCATAAGAAGGCCCAGGTGCTCCCTCCTTTGGCACAGATGGGAATTTCAAACCACGGCAACCTTGGCCTACATTCAGGAACCCTTGTATCAGCTCCATTCCCTAATGATCAGTGTCCTTTCTCCACTCTCTCAAGCCATTTTCAGACTGGCTTGGTAACCTAACTTGTTCTTTCCAGAAAGCCTCATTATGTGGATAATAAAATTTATTCATACCATCTTGGTGCATGTGTGGCACCATCAGTCTTGAAGGCTGAACCAAATTTTGGGTGGTGGTTGCACTATCTCTTGACAATGGGTTATTTTTCCCTATTTTTCTTTAGTTCATAATTTTTTATTAAATGCCAGACATTATGAGCAGAAGAACAACACAGATAGAGGTAAATAGCATTTATGTCCAGAAATGGTCATGCCTCTCCTTCTGTCAAGGCATGTGGGTTTGTGTGGAGGAGTGTTGTTTTAATAATATTAGTAATTGAATTGGGTTTGTATTTTTTTTGTTGTTGTTGTTGCAACCATAATCCTCTGTGCATAATAGGCTTCAAATTCCTCCAGTTGTGGGCTTCCATTACCTTATGAGTCTATGGTGACTGTGGGGGGCCTGAGGGTTGTGCTCAGGGTCCCAATTCCACTCCACTTCAAGTATATTTTTGCTACTGTTTTCTGAGACTCCTGTGTCTGTGTTACAGATGTCTCATTCCATGCTTTTGTCCCATCTCCGGTGATAAACTAGTCTTCTGTGTTACTCAGTGCTAGCTTATGGTGGGGTGGGGGGATAGTCCTCAGTTCTTCTAGTTCCTTTTTAGCATCTATGAACAAGATTTTATGATTTTTTTTCTCCTTAGTCCTATTAATGATAAAACATGTCAATGAATTTCCTAATATTGAACACATTTTTCATACCTTCAATAAACCTCACTTGGTCATTATGCATTATTTTAAGTTTTTTCTGCCAGCTTCTGCTTACAAATATTTTATTTAGGAATTCCAGAGCAATATTCATGAGATTGGTTTATAAGTTTTCAATGCAATATTTGCTCAGATTTTTGCTTGAAAAATAATTTGGAAGATTTTCTTTTTTTATCATCCCTGGAAAATTTTAAACAGCATTAGAATTACAGGCTCCTTAAAGTTGTGATAAAATTCTCCTGTAAGGCAGCCTGGACCTAATATTTCTTTGTGTGGTGTGCGTATTTTCAAGGGAAATTGATTTGTTTAGATTTCTTTAAGTTGTCTTATCCTCTTTAATTCATGGACAGATGTTTGATCATACTCTTCGCTGCTCTCGCAGCATTTTCTAATGAATGTTATTTTCTGTTCATAAGTTTTGCTTGTTTTTCCCTCCAGTTTTATGATAGCTTCATTCTATCAATGCTCTTTTGGTTTCTCTCGTTACTCATTATTGAATGAGTTGAATTTTCCCAGACCTCTCTTTCCAGGGAGTTTCCTATAGAGGGGAAGACGATAGGGTAGCCCTCTAACTGGCACAGAGGCAGATTGCTTCCTACAAATATGACTGTTGTACAGTTTGTGTAGCTCTGACTTTTCTGTCTCTTTGAATTAAATCAGCTTCCCCCACCAACACTGCCCACAACACTTTTTGACTCTATTTTGCAAAGAATGGTGTAACTTCCTCCACTTCAAGTATATCTTTGCTACTATTTTCTGACATCTGCCAGTGGTGACTAGTCTTTCTATCCTTCTCTTTCCATTTTCCCTTCCATGGCATCATCCCAATCTCAGCAGCCAATGGCTGTGGAAATTTTTTTCAATCTATAGATTATATCATTTCTCAAGTTTCACTTAAAGTGGAGCTGTCAGGTTTTTTTCTTTGTAGTTTTTGTATGAGTCCTAAGAAGGAAAGGGAAAGATGGTGAGTTACACAGCCATGTTAATACAAAAAGTCCAAATTTTAATTTTTAAAATCACACTAAAACAACATTAAACTTTCTGAACAAACTTATAAAGTCTATTTTCATATAATAAGATGAATTATCTTATAATGTTCTCAATGTAGAAGATGGGAATTCAAGATTCCTATAACCTAATCAAGTAATGTCCATTTATGAAATATATTGTCTTTAGCTAGAAGGTCCTATATTATTAGAAAGGGTGAAGATTAAATTAATCTGAGCAATTAGCCAAAGCAAAATCCTTCAATATTTTCATTTTTTCCAAAATCTTTTCATCTCTGTTCTTTTGGAGTCACAGGATTTTAGACTTTTAGAGCTGGAATAGAGAGTTAATTTT
Source organism: Choloepus didactylus (assembly GCF_015220235.1). NCBI lineage: Eukaryota > Metazoa > Chordata > Mammalia > Pilosa > Megalonychidae > Choloepus > Choloepus didactylus. Next base: position 137,468,857 of record NC_051312.1, on the reverse strand, counting down.
GCAGGGAATTGAAGTTGTGTCTTGCTGTAGATGTCAATGCCGAGTCCATAGTACTTGGAAAGCCCTACTACCAGCCCTTTGTTCTTTCACTGCTACCAGTAGGCCTTGCTGCTCTATCTCTGAACAGTCAGAAAGACAAAAATACTTTTCTTTGCTTTAGTGGGAGAAAAAGAATTTGAGTTAAGACAAAGCATACACTTTGCTTAATAGCAAAATTGGGTCTAGAACCTAGACCCTCTCCAGACAAAAAGTTTCAATCATTGAGACATCCAAATGTAACAACAATCAATTGGAAAGCCCTACCTCCTTTCAGTACATACATTTATTTACTTTCTTTTTTTTTTTTTGGAAGGGCCATTTCAGATCTTTCAACTGCTTCTATTTTGAAATCTCTGGAAACAAGGGTCTAGGTGTACAAAGCATCAAAAATTATCCATCAAACCTTCATAGTGATCACTGCTAAAAAAATGTTTTTGCTGGTGAGATCTTGTACAGAGAGTAGTTTATGCATTGGTAGTTGACCTGCCTTCTTCCTCTTCTTCTTTCCTGATCCCCTTGCCGCCATCCTCAGGTACCCGGGGTCACACCAAGCCCGTGAGCGGTGGATGATCAACAAAAAGCAGTAGCAAACCAATATCAGAGACATTAAACACGGCTGGGCAGGAGTAGGGAAGATTCGGGGGGTCCAGGAGCTGGAATTTAAGAGAAACTCAGGGATCTAGAAACAAGAGACCCCTGTGGGGTCTGTATATTATCCTAGACTAAGAAGAAGACCAGGAATGAAGAAGGTCGCCAGGACAGCAAACCCAAAGCACTAGCTGTAGAGAACACTTGAAACCGAGGTAGGAAACAGTCTCAAGGAGAAACTAGCTTGAGCACTATAGGTACAGGGTCACCATTTTGCATAACACCAAGGAACACAGTTCTTAGGGTATACTGTGAGCAAGCAGCAGCATTATGGAGCTGGCCAGTGTGTTAAAAAGGTTAAAGGTGAAAGATGGGATGTAAATCTCTCCTTATGCCTTCTACTACCTAACATGCCCTGGGGAAAAGACCTGAAACTCTGTAGTGAGGTTACCTCTCCCTAGGACTCTTTGCATTTTTAGAGAAATCAAAGCCATAAGTTAAAGCCCTAACTTAACAACTTCGACTGGGGTCAATATTGTGGGAGTGGAGTAATTTGGAGGCATTCCTGACACCCTGTACCTGTGCTGCTTGGAAGCCTTTGTCCTGACACGGTAATTGTGGAGTCTTGGGAGAGCCCCACTCAGATCCTCAGTTCAATACACATGCCTCTAATTTGAGGCTTTTAAATTTGGCTCCAGGATGGTCATCAGCCAATTTTACCTCTTTCCTTTAACACTGTCCACCTTATTCCCCTTTATATCCTGAACAGAACCAAGCAGTGTGCATTGAAATCCAACATCCTTTGTGTTGCTTGAGAAATCTGAGGCTGACGTCGCCAGCGTTTTTTTGTTTCTCTTGCTTCTCTCTGCCCGTGACCTGCCAACTCCTGGGCTTTCGTCATGTCCTGTATCGATTGCTCCCTTTTCCTTTATTTGCAGGATGCTAAGGATGAACCCTGCAGTACAATGATGCTGGCTTTGGACTATGGTTAGGTCAGCCTCTGACTCTGGGCACATAGTTCCAGTGATATTTCACCAGACAAGGATTGTTGTTGCATCAGCTGCTCATAAAGGAGCCAATTGATTTTTTTTCTTTTTTTTTGCAGATTGCCATTCTGAACTCATGAGGTCTTTTCTGGGATTCCAGTCTGCTTCTTCGAATGCTCTTTTTCTGCTTCTTTTCCATCTCAGACCTTGCAATCCTCAGGTACCCGGTTTACTAATTACCCCCAATGCTGCCATCTGACAGCAGGTGGCCACAGTTCTGTTAATTATGTCCCCAGGCTTAGGAATTCTCTTCTAATGATATCCAATCATCTACCTCTGAACATCTACCTCTGAATCTTGGGTTGAAAGCAGGTTGCAGACATGCTTCTCTTCCCCTGAGCTCTTAAAATCTATTCTTCTTGCCTAGGACCTTAAGATTCATGCACACTGCCTTGAAGGTGGGTGGCAGAATAGCCAAGTAAGTACTCAAGGCCTTCTGCAGCAATGGTGGAGTCACAGTGATTGCAGGCTCAAATGAAGGGGGACTCTCGACCTGCCAGCACAGCATCGATTAACCAAACAGACCAAGTGGGATAGTGTCAGCCAGAGGCATTCTGGGTAGACTTGCTACGGATTGCAGCCCTTCCCTTGCCTCCCGCCACCCCCATCCCAGTGCAAACGGCTCTTTAGCCCAAACAGAGGTTGCAGCTTTCCAGAGGGAGCGGAATAAAGAATAGAGAGAGCCATGGTTAATTCCTTCATATGGGAAGAAGAAGAAAGACTATCACTTAGGTTATGAGACCCAGGCTTCAAGTAATTTCTAATCAGTTGTAACATTCATTCCAGGGGTGCTGGGCCTCTGTTTTTCATCCATAAAATGGGGGAAATATCCATTTCTACCTTGTTTGAAGTGAAGTCAATTAATTGTGCAAAATTCCTGGAAGTCTTGGTGTTCCACGGAGGCAGGTGCTGTGTGCACATATGTGAACACACAAAGATATTTAGATATTTGGATAATCCCTCATTGATTATTTCAAGGTACTGAGAGAAATGAGTTATGGGTAGGGAGGACTGTTGAACAGAGAGTTTGGGTCAATTTATAGGTGCTTTAAAGCAATTGTGATGGATGTGGGAAAAGAATCAATGGAGAAATATCAATAGGGATTTCACTCTAAATACAATATCCTAACAGCCTAACTAGTCATCAAAAATACTGCCTATCTGTAATGTGGGCAAATTAAAAGGAGGAAAATAAGATCTTCTCATATAAGTGATAAAAATAAAATAAAGCATGCACTTAGCCATTCAGCTGATGAGGCAAGTAAGCTGGGGGGCCCGGGGGGAGGGATAACAGATAAAATTGGTCCTAGTCAGGATCAGAGGGACCTTATCTGTTCTATAATAAAAACAGCAATTTTCATCTCCGTAAAGGACTTCTGTATGTGTCACTGAAATTGATTCTCACAACAATCCTGGAAGATGGCCGGAGCAGGTATTATTGTTCCCTGTTTATATATGAGGGAACTGGCTCAGTTGTTTTACCTGGGACCATACAGTATGCACTCAGAAATGTTCAGACTTACTCCCAGGTCATTCCTCTTGATTTAGGTAGGGCAGGTACCGCTATTCCACACTTTTTCTTGGAGCTATAGAATTTCTTGGAGCCTTCGGTTCTGTCCTCTCTCTTCAGAGAATCTTCTTTCCATTGACCCTTCATCAGTGACTTGGCAACCCAGGCCTATTTCATGCCCATTCTCTGGTAAATAAGACCTTCTCTGAAGTCAGCAGAATCCCCAGGGCTACCCTGAATGATGATAATGGTGATGGGTCATTTGGCCTTCACCGGTCTCCAAACTCTCCCTTCAGTTGATCCTATCTGAATGGCCTCCCAGCCAGGAATTTCTGGTCAATGCCCCATCAAAGAGAATCCTACAGAAGGAAGGTGATAATAAGGTGGTAATTTGGGAACTAGCTAAACAAATAAACAGTGAGATTCCTGGCAGCTGTGTGCTTTCCCCTTCCAAATGCAGGTTAGCTCTGGTTAGAAATAATGTAGATTTTCTTGCTGAGCTCACTGATTATTTGTCCATCATTCACTCCAGCACTGATAAAATAACTCTCAAGAGAGATTTCTAATTTGCACTTGGTTTTGCTGGGTCTCCTCTTTCATGCTTTTCCTCTCTAGTTATTGAACTCCTTGCACACACTCTCTCTCAGGCTATTTGAAATCTTCTCAATCAATTAACTCCCTTGCCCCTACTTGCCAATATATTTGGGAGCTTTGGCATACACAGATCAGGATGCCACATTAAGGATGCTGTTAAATATGGAAGCTAGTAGATATGCCTTCATTCTGACTGTTTTGTCTAGATCTTAGTACTATGTTTAGACCTAGGGAAAAATTATCACCTTGTTAGGTCCTTTCGACCATTTCACCCCCCTTTGTAATTTTTCTTGACCACGTGGGGACCAAGAAAGGGTAGCAGTGGTAAAGATTTATTACTCTTGCTTGGTATGTATGAATAAATCGCATCATTCTAATGAAATCTGGACTCATGCAACAGACTCTCCCTGCTGGCTTGGCTGTATTCTCTGCTCTGTAGACAACAAAAGATGACAGGTTGTAAGTTTCAGCATCAGAAGAGAGCAACTGGCTTCCGTTGGCACCCTTATTTGTCAGCTGGTAGCTCTGAGAAGCAAGGCTCCCTGGGTCATCTAAGGACAGACAGAGGCTGACCAGTTTGGAAGTAGAAGCAGCAGCAAAGAAAGGGCTGACTTCAGTGTTGTGGTACTGCAATGCCAGAGCCTTCACCCGCTCCGTCCATACTTTCCTCCTCTCCAGAACTCAGCCCCATCTCTCATCCTAACTGTAAAAAGTATAGTAAGAAGCATTCTCATTTTCTGAATACGCTTCATGGAAAGAACACTGGAATAGCTATCCATTCATTGCAAATATCTCACCATCCTCTATACCAAACCTAGCCAGCTTGTATCATTTGATGTGAGGAAGGTATAAAGCATTGCCTATTTGATCTGTCTTCAAGGGAAGGCTCCTGAACGCTTCCTTTTCATTCAGTATTCCAATTCCAGCTAAGCACATATAGGGGAACGATTATTTTTTTTAAATAAACATTTTATTTGGAATAATTTTAGATTTACAGAAAAGTTGCAAATAGCAAATTCCCATATACCCTTAACCCAGTTACTAGTAGATCAATTCTTAATACTTAGTTTAACTTAGGTTGATGCTTTAAATAGGACCAACTCAGACTTTCAGAACTTTTAGGCATATCTAAATTGTAGCACCATTTCTTCCCTGTTTCATAGCTGGAGTCCTTAACTCCAACCCAGTGTCCCGGCTCCTTCTCAGGCCTAGGATATGCCTGATCAGCACAGGAGGAATTCAAGCAGACGCATCCCGATATTCTGGTCCTCAGCCACAAGTCCCCCTTATGGCTAGCCCAGCCAGACCTTGTGTCTCAGATCTGAACAACTGCACAATGGGTGTCCACCTAATTTCAAAGGAGGTACCCCCCCCAACTTAAATCTCCATCAGGATGCATGAGCTAACAACTATGTGCTTGCCTCCCAGCTTAGAGAATAACTCAGTTGCATGGCCTTGACTTTTTTCTAAGGTTCTTTTTTTAATGCAATTTTATTGAGATATATTCACATAACATACAGTCATCCAAAGTGTACAATCAGTTGTTCACAGTATCATCATATAGTTGTGCATTCATCACCACAATCAATCTTTGCACATTTTCTTATTCCAAAAAATAAAATTAAAATTAAAATAAAAAAGAACATCCAAAACATCCCATTCCCCCCACCCCCATTGTTCATTTACTTTTTTTAAATACAGTTTTATTGAGATACAGTCACACACCCCACAGTCATCCACAGTGTACAATCAACTATCCACAGCACCATCACAGAGCTGTGCGCCCATCACCCAAATCAACCTTCGAACCTTTTCCTCACTGCAAAATAAAAACAAAAGAAAAAAGAACACCCAAAACTTCCCATCCCCTCCATCCCACCCTAGTCTTCATCTAATTTTTGTCCCCATTTTTCCACTCTTCTGTCCATACACTGGATAAAGGGAGTGCGAGCCACGAATTTTCACAGTCACACAGTCACATTGTGCAAACTACATAGTTATACAGTCATCTTCAAGAATCAAGGCCACTGGGTTCCAGTTTGACAGCTTCAGGTATTTCCCTTTAGCCATTCCAACACACTAAAAACTAAAAAGTGATACCTATATTGTGCATAAGAATACCCTCCAGAGTGACCTTTTGACTCCAATTGAAATCTCTCAGCCATTGAAAACTTATTTTGTTTCATTTCTCTTCCCCCTTTTGGTCAAGAAGATTTTCTAAATCCCACAGTGCTGGGTCCAGGCTCATCACCAGGAGTCACTTCCCATGTTTCCAGAGGGATTCAAAGACCTGAGAGTCATGTCCCATGTAGAGGGGAGGGCAGTGAGTTCACCTGCCAAGTGGGCTTAGAGAGAGGGGTCAGTTGCATGGTCTTGATTTTTGCTGTCTTTTTTTTGATCTCCCAGGGGCCCCACCTGACTCCTGCTACTTGCCAGTATATGTTCTCGATGCTCTCTGTTGGTCTGGGCCTTAACTATGTCCTGCCTACATGCTCACATCAGACCCCACCCCAGCATCTACTACCTTGAAATGAAGCCTGATAGCAATATCCACTTCCAGATTTTATGTCCCAGCTGCTGGACTAAACTTCCTCTTGACCGAACTCACTCAAATGAACTAGTCTAGGCGCATGTCCAATTCTTCCCAGGTTTTTCCATTCTGCTGGCATTAACCAAGCCTCACTTGATTCCTTCATGAGTGATGATCATACTCATTTTATTCATTCATTTTTATACAAATGTGCATTGCCCATTACTTACTAGGCTCCATTATTGAGGTTCACAGAGTGACTAATGTAACCTTGCTTGCCAAGAGCTTACGATCTAGCAGAAGAGACAGCCAAGGAAAGAGAGGATTGCATTATAGCAGGGCAGTTGCTAAGAGGAAGCTAGGCCAGGGGAACTGAATAGGTGTTACTCGATTCTCCAAAAAAAGGGCACATAGGAAGAAACACAGGTTTGAGAAGAACAATAAGCAGTGTCATTTGGGGCAGGTCTTATTTGAAGTAACCGTAGGACAACCAGCTGAAGATGTCTGGTCTGGATCCTATAGAGAAGGCTGGAGATCAGGAGAGAAATATAGACTGAACTTTCAGAGTCATCAGAATACAGAGCAAATTGAATCCTCAGGCCACCCAGAAGGAGGCTGGAAAAAAAAAAAAAAAACACCTAAGGGATGAGGGGGCAATATTAAGCAATTTCCAAAGGCATCCCTCCAGTTTGGAGTGTGAAAGTCATGGGGGAAGAGGTATTTATTCAAGCCCCTCTCTTCCTCTCACCTTAGCTCTCTTCCTGTGGTTTAAGCATGCCAGGCAGACAGCAGTTGGAGATTGCTCTCTGCTCATGCTGGGTAAAGGGCAAGAAAGCTGAATGTCATGGTCTTGGTTATTAAGGAAGAAGAATACTCATTCCTTTCTGGGAGAAACTGTGGGATTTAGGCACACCCACCACCCCCTCCTAGATTTCACTGTTCTCATCCATAATATGAGGATCAGATACAGGTCTTTAAGCAGCATTCTGAGGAAAGCCTTTTGGTTTCCTGAGACAGAGGTTCCCTGGAGATCACCAAGGTGGTGGTGGCAGGTTGGAACTGGTAGATGCTCAAGTTCCCAAAGAGCTTCCAACTCTCTATTCTGATGCTTAGTCCACAGGGAAGACCCCCAAGTAATCTAATTGGTAAAGGATAAATCCCAGAGTCTTTGTTTGGAACCTAGAGAAACAAGTATGTGGGATCTGTATATAGGAAGAAAAAAAAATCAAGACAAAAATGGGAAATTGCAATAATGGTGTTTAGAAGTAAAACAGGCATATTGGAGCTTCCTAATTATTAATCGTGTTGAATTAACTGAGTGATGATTAAATTGATGGGTGAAGAACGTGTTTTAAAGCTCCAGAGCATGGAGGAAACAGTGTGACTAGTGTACTGTGGGCTCTGTGATTTCCCTGTTTTCCAAGGCTGCTCTACAGTATGTGTGACCCTCAGTGTGTCCCTGGGAAATATGAGAGCACAATGTGGCTTGCTCTTGAATTTCCTATCTGAAAGCATTTCCTGAAAACTACTGAGTCTCCAGCAATAGGCCAGATGTTCTAACTTGGCTCTCAAGACACCTCTGTCCATTGGACCTAGAGGAGGCTCCTGTCAAGGTCTTTTTCAGTGGCACAGATGAGTTATTGTCTGGCACCTGGGTATTTAAAGACTGCTCTGATCTCATTAATGGGGAAGCCCGGAGCCTTGATAAGTCACCTCGTATCTATGTGACCAGATACCCTGGTCCAAGTTCACCTAGAGATGAAATGCAGGAGTAGACCAATCCCTGCTGACAATGGGGCCCACTTAATGCTGCTGATGGTGGGGACAAGGCTGGACACTGGAAGGAAGTCTGAGAACTGTGTGCAAGAATGTCCTCACTGGAGTGCTAAGTTTTCCTATCAGTCTGGACAGCTTTCAGATGATTTCTGTCTGCAAGCTTGTGCCCTAAGATTAAGGAAAGAAGATTCGTTATTTTATTAGCTCTTCCTAGGAGTCCTGTAAAGAATGATTTTAACATGCCTAATTTTTAGAAGAAGAAACAGAAACTTCATTTACTTATCTAGTAAATACCTATTTAGTTGGTTAGTGCCTATTAAGCACCAACACCTATCGTGTGACGAGCATAAGAAAAGATCTTTGCTCTTATGCAGCTTGCGCATCTGAGGGAAGCAGAAAATAAGTGAATAAACAAGTAAACACAATTTCAAATCTCATTCATGCTAAAGGCTAATGGATATAGAAGAGTGTATTATTTGTTCAAAGTATTTGCTGTCCTGCTTCCTTGGGCCAACCCCCACAGGGCACCTCCTGGTGCCCTTCTCTGTGGGAAGTTCATTCTCATCTCACTGGGATCAAGCTTGGACATGTAACTTGCCTTGACTGATGAACAATGATGGGAGTGAATCTTGCCACATCCACACAAAAGCTAGAAGAGCCACCGTGTGTTTCTGCCATTGCTCTCATCCCTCTTCCCTCTTCCTCAAGAACAGACTGACCCAGATAGGGACTGCTTTTTCCACAAGTCCCTGAATGAAGATGTCACATGGAGACGCTTAGCCTCTTCACAGCCAATGTGTAACAAGAGTGAGAAATACACTCTTTGTTGCTATAAACCACTAAGGTTTGGGACTTGCTTGTTATTGATCAGTACACTGGGTATGTTTGTGTGTCAGGGTGAAGGATAGAAGGGGGATTTTTAGATGGTTCACGAGAGCTTGTCTCAGGAGCTGACATTTTTATCGATTCGCATGAAATCACTGTGTACCCAACATGGTAGCTAAGTTTCCCCAAGTTGGTTTAGGGCTTTTTTTCACAGATGACTCTGCAATGTTTCACAAAAGAATTCAGAGTGAAATTCACAGAGCACAAGATGGAGAGATGCATAGCTGGATTTCCATGTGGATTCGTGAAAATTACAAACAATTTCTAAAACATTTATGTTTGGATTAAGTCCAAAGCATGTTTTGCCCCAAGCTCCTTGCTGCATATTTTTAAATCTGTATGGTTCCTCAAGAAAATGGAATACATATGTTTCTTATTCATTTTATTCTTACCTCATCAAGAATCACTTGATGCTTCAAGCTCTTAAAATCATATCCCTGCCGCCCCCCAAAGAGGAAAACTGCCTTTCCTGCAGTCTGCACCTCAAGGAAGGAAATATGTTCATCTGTTGAGGGTGTGGTGAGGTCTGTGACTCAGACGTCTTCTCTCTCCTGACTCAATAAAAGGTCCTCAAAATGTGGCCTCTAATGCAATCACTACATTATAATCTGCCAAATTAAGCTACAATGTCCAGCCATTGGAACAAGCTGTATTTCAAGAAAATGAAAAGTTCAAAGCCAAAGAGCCCACCATTTCCCAGGCACTGACTCTTTCACTGACACTTAATTCATTTCCTTGCAACCAAGTCAACTCCAACACTTTCTATCTTATTTCTAACTAGTAAGAAAATCAGCTTTGAATTATTGCTTCTTTAACATTAGGAAAATATGAAACATTTTTAACATGGCATAACTAGCCCTTTCTGCCTCACCTAGCGTATTATTTTAATCTCCCCCCCTCAAAGCCAAGCCACTTGCAATTCCCAAACAGGACCTGTTTCTGCTCCTTTGAGAATGCCGTTCTCACTAGCTGGGATGCCTTTATAGTCCACCAGGCACCTTCCCACTCTTCCTTCCAGATTCTGCTGAAAGGTTGCCTTCCCCATGAGGCCCCTCCAATTATTTGCTTCATCTCCATGTTGCTATATACATACTCCCATTAGCACTCATCTCATGGTATTATAATTCTTTATATGCAAAGCAGTCTCCTCCACTAGATTTGTCCTTTATGAGGGCAGGGAACAGACCTTATTTGTTCTTGTTTCTGTATCATCACCAGACATAAGAGGCCTTCAATCACTGATCTTTGGTTGAATAAAGGGTTCAATCCATGCATGGATAAATGGCATTACATAGTCATTGCTATACCTCTACTGCCGTTAGAAAATAACACATTCCAGACTGGGGACATAGAGATCAAAGTTTAAGTATACTCAAAAGTATCAGAATTGGTGTTTTTTTTCCAAATGATTCAAACTAAGGAATACTGCTGAAGCAATGAAAGCAGAAAGAGAAGAGACACAGCCAATCATCCGGAGAATTCAAGCAATGTAGACGTGGTCTGTATGGAGTGGGCAGTCAGTCCTCAACAGCTCTCTAGGTCTGCTGTGTTCCACATTAATTATGCTGTTGTAACTTTTCCTGGGTTGTTTTCCCCCTACTTGTCTAGGCCTTGTTGTTAACCTAGGTTTTTGTCTCTGAAAGCACTGAATTGTTGACAATTGAACTGAAGCCACAGTTTCTGGAAGAAGAAAAGGGGAAGAGCAGGCAGAATTTTCATGACTTCTCACATAGAAATGCTGTGTGCATGTGTGTTGACATAGATGTCATTGTCATTGTGTTGTGTTTGCATGTGTGTGAGTCCATGTTTTCTTAACCTTGGATGTGAATTTTTTTCCAGGCCAATTCAAATCCAAACTGCCTAATTACCAGGTTGCCCTGGAAGGAAAATTCTAGATTCACAATGCATGGAAGACCAGAACGAATTTAATGAATTAAGCACCTATTATTACAATAACAAGCACCGTAAAAGCTGGGTCAATTCTGGCCTTTGTGTTTTGAGTAGCAGGAAGAAGAAATTGATGATTTTTTTTTAAATGAGCAAACTAAGCAAATATTTCAAACAAAATATGTCTCCTCTTGAAATATGTCTCCTCCACACCAAACCTAGCCAGCTTGTATCATCTGATATGAGTAAGGTATAAAGTATCATATATTTGATTTGTTTTCAATGAGGGCTCCCAAATGCTTCTTTTTAAAAATTCAGTATTCTAACTCCAGTTATGCCACATATATGGGATTGAAAGACTCAATTAAATCTCCCTTCCCCACCTCTCCTTGCCTCAAACCTTTCATAACCTCATGCAGATTTTTTTTTTTTTTTTTTTTTTTTGGTTTGCTTTGTTAAAACAACGGGTTGAGAAGCATTGGGGAATAAACTTCATTGGGTATTTGTGAGTCAGAAAATCCTTCACATTAAAACTGAGCACCAAGAAGTAAGAAATGGTGATTCTTATCTCCTAAAGAGTTTTACAGTCATCAATGCCCAGAGTAAGCTGACAAAGTGGGAGTGGGTGACCTTAATAGATATAACTGTGTATGGGTTCATTGTACCATGAAATTAAATTTTAAATCTGAATTGATGAACAAAAATGCTGGTTTGATATTTCTGAACAATAGTTTTAATAGTTTTGTAACTCTTTCCTTTCCATGAGAATTGATCTGGATTTGGGACTGTGCAAAGAATCTGCCCTTTTCTAAAGATGGTAGTTGAACTCTAGCACTAATTTGTGAATTTAATAGGTTTCTGGGATAATGGGGCTGATTAGCCATAGGGTGGGTTCTCCATATCTGCATCCCTTTTCTCCTTCTTGCTCCTCCGCAGGGACCATGTCCTCTTCTCCTTCTTGGTCTGTGCCATTGATTCCCTTCCACGGTCTACAGGACCCCTTCTCTTTTGTATCCTCAAAAGCTCCTTCTCCCATCTTCCCCAAATCAGGTTTCTCCCTTTCTGGTCCATGTAGGTGTCCTATTTCTCTTCCTTTCTTTCATAGACAAACATCAAAAATGAGGTCTATATTTGCTTCTTTCCCTTTACTGTCCATCACTCATAAACTCATGTATTGACCCCAGATAATTTAGCTTCCAGTGCAATTACTTAACTAAATTGCCAAATCCAGTGGCCTCTTATCAGCTCTCCTCCTACCCCTACTCTCTCTTAGCATTGCCAACTGTGCCAGTTTGGATGTATTATGTCCCCCAAAACACCATTATCTTTGATGCAATCTTGTGGGGGCAGATGTATTAGTATTGATTAGGTTGGAACCTATTGCTTCAGTGTTTACATGGAGATGTGACTCTATCAACTGTGGGCAAGAACTTTCATTGGATAATTTCCATGGAGGTGTTGCCCCATCTTTATTGGATCATTGGAGTATTTTAAAAAGGGCCATACAGGCCCAGGCGCAGAGCAGCTAAGAGTGACATTTTGGAGAGCAACTGAGAGTGACATTTTAGAGAGGAGCTGCAGCCTAGACAGACATTTTGAAGATGGCTGTTGAAAGCTGGTGCTTTGGAGAATGCCATGTTGAAACACAACCTGGGAGCAAGCAGATGCCAGCCACATGCCTTCCCAGTTAACAGAGGTGTTCCAGATGCTAATGGCCATTCTCCAGTGAAGGTACACTACTGTTTATGCCTTACTTTGGACACTTTATGGCCTTAAGACTGTAACTTTGTACAAATAAATCCCCTTTATAAAAGCCAATCCATTTCTGGTATTTTGCATAACAGCAGCATTAACAAACTGGAACACCAACCTTCTTGATTGTCTCTGATCTAGCAACTAGGACAAAGGTTCCTTCTCTTTAGTGACTCAATTTTCCTATTTGCTCTATGTTCCCCCATGTTCCCCAAGCTTCTATCATCTTGTTCTTGTTTTTACCTTTTTCCCCCTTTCCCCCTCAGCAGGCTCATCCTTCCTTGTGGCTTTACCCACCACTGCTTCTGATGATTCCCAAATCAACACTCTCTGTTTTGCCCTCTCATCTGAGTACTTGCCCCATTTTCCTATTCATCTTCTTGACACTTCCACATGGATCCTTCCTAGCAGCTCAGAATCAATGTGACCAAAACCTGTCTCCCATACCTACATCTCTTTCCCAATAAGGAAAGAGCAGCAGATGTGGAAATAAAACTCAGACACTTCCAAGTTCTGGGCAGTAAAGAGCAGAGAAAGAGATGGAGGGTGTGGAGACCTACTGTGCCAGTCCCTGTAAAGGGCATTTTAGGAGGATCTTTTCATTCATGTGTTCAGTCACTTACTATTCATTCACTGACCCATTCATTCATTCATTTATTCATCCATCTATCAGTCAATCTCTTCCTTTCCTCATTCAATCAAAAAGCATGAATTATGGACTTTATAGGTGGCAGGAATACAAATATGAGTAAGACATAATCCCTGACTTCAGGGAATTCCATAGGAAGAAAAAAAATTGCATTTAACTTTATAGACGCCATGATAGAAATATTCAAAATTGATAACCTCAAACAGGGGATGTTCTGCACTATTGGGGAGGCATAAACTCAGGAAATCTTCAAAAAAGGGTGGCACAAGACACAACTTAAAAGATGACCTGGGGTTCATCATGTGCACAGGCCCAAGGTGCTGCATGAACAAAGGCTCTGAGGTCCGAAAGAGCCGGGTATTGAAACTAAGCAGAGAGTTGGAATTAGAGAGGTAGGCAAGGCCAGACTGTGAGGATGCTTGTACCAACCAAGCTGAGAAGTTTGAGTTTTGTCTTGTAGTCCTTGGGGAATCTCTGAAGAGCTTGGGATGGGGGATGTCTAGTTGGGGAAATGCAGTTTCCTCTTCTCCTTGGGCTCCTGCTACCAATACCCTGCCCAATTCTAACATTTACTACATGAACAGTCTCCTCTCCTTGATAACTCCTGGAATAGCTGAAATAGTTTCCCATTATCAAATAAAAATTTTGCTAAAAGGGAAATTATTGCAGAAATGTTATCTGTATAATAGTCCATTTCCCCAGGTACAGATGTATAAGTCTACCATCCTATTAGAACGAGCAGAGATTTACTTGGCTTCTAAATATCTTTCTATTATTTTTACCACCATCACCATGACTGCTGCTACTACTATCCCCACCAGCAGCACCACTTGCAGCTAACACATATAAAATATCCATCTTATGCCATTGTCATACTCATTACTTTATTTGTAATGTCTCATTTAATCCTCAGCAAAATAAATAAGCAGAAACATGAGGAAGGTCTCAATACCTCATTTTATAGATAGAAATCTAAAGCTTGCATGAAAATAAAGGAGATTCTCCAGGATCACATAGCAAGTAAGGAACAGAGCAAAGATTTAAATCTAGTCCTCTCTAACTCAAATGATCATGTCTCTTCTACAAAGTTAGCCATAATAGGCTGGCGAAACTTTAAAGGCATCTTTTTTGGCTTCCTTTAATCTTAGCAACATACATAGCTCTTGGCTGGGTGGCCTGTGGAGACCCATTTTCTACTGCTGGACCTTAAGAGCTGGTCCAATGTTCCAATTCATGGCTCACAGACTTCCTGAGGGTCTGGATATTTGATCCTGGGCTTCAGCCAGTAATTGACCCAAATGATTGCGTCTCCCTGCCTCAGAAAACTCCATTCTCCTTTGATTCGCCAATATCAGACTCTCTTCCATTACAGGGACGCTTCAAGAGTTTGAGGATAAAGTATAGTAGTGGGGATGCTGTTCTCAACTCTTCAGGTGTCTGGCTTCAAATCCCATCCCCACCACTTACAGGCTCTGACACTTTGAGCAAATTCCTTCAACCTCTATGCATCTGTTGCTTCCTTGTTGTTCCCTTTAGCATTTACTAAATGTGAGAATGGCAGTCCCTATCAACCAGTCCTGGACTCAAGGCGAGGAAGTGTTTTTGCTGTCATGCTAGGCAACCAGAGTCATGCACCTGAAGGTGCCTGGCACATTACCAGATTCACTGCAGCTCCCACTAAACACTTGTTGGACTTGCTTAGGTCCTTGTCCTCTCTGCTCCTGAGCATCTCTTCTTTGATTAGCCCCTTTGCCCAACAGAGACCTTGTGCTTGTTTCAATGTATTACGTCCCCCAAAACACCATTATCTTTGATGTAATCTTGTGTGGGAAGACTATCAGTGTTAATTAGATTGTAATTCTTTGAGTGTTTCCATGGAGATGCACCCCACCCAACTGTGGGTGATGACTCTGACTGGATAATTTCCATGGAGGTGTGGCCCTGCCCATTCAGCGTGGGCCTTGATTAGTTTACTGGAGCACTATATAAGCTCAGACAGAAGGAGCAAGCTTGCTACAGCCAAGAGGGACACTTTGAAGAACCCACTGGAACTGAGAGAGGAGCTTCAGCTTACAGAAACATTTTGGAGATGGCCTTTAAAAGCAGACTCTTGCTCCAGAGAAGCAAAGAGAGGACAAATGCCCCAAGAGCAACTAAGAGTGACATTTCTGAGGAGCTGAAGCCTAGAGAGGAGCATCCTGGGAGAAAGCCATTTTGAAACCAGAACTCTGGAGCAGATGCCAGCCACGTGCCTTCCCAGCTAACAGAGGTTTTCCGGACACCACTGGCCATCCTCCAGTGAAGGTACCCAATTGTTGATGCCTTACCTTGGACTCTTTATGGCCTTAAGATTGTAACTGTGTAACCAAATAAACCCCCTTTTATAATAGCCAATCCATCTCTGATGTTTTGCATTCTGGCAGCATTAGCAAACAAGAACATACCTTTCCTGAGCTGAGTCATTAACCTCTCTCATCTTAAAGCACTTCCCCAGAGCCCAGACTCATGTAATTCTCCTGAAGAGAACATTCTTTGGGGGAAGAATGGGGCAGGAGGAGTGTTGATCTGCATGTGGTCACCCACACATGGGCCAAAGTAAAATGAACAGATGAGACCCAAATGTGTTTTACTCCCTTGGATTAAGAGCTTTGGGGAGGGGCAGGGAGAAATGGTGGAAAGACAACAATATCCTCATCTCATGTGCTTTTTAGAGGGTTATCCATGCCATTTTCTAGGTTGTTGTTTTGCTTAATTCTAGTAATGGAACAAAGCAAATCATCTTCATCTATAAAATAAAGCAATCAGTTCTGACTTTAGTGTAATACTACCAAATGTAAAGGATTTTCAGAATTATGAACTCTGCCTATCTCTGGACCCCCTCTGCACACACAAGCCTATTCTGCAACACCCTTAGGGAGCCTACAGTTAGGGCAGAAGGCAGGCAGCCCCTTCCTCAGATAATGAAGATTATAATGACAGGTCATCATCATCATCAACATTTATGAAGCATGTACCATGTGCTAGGCATGTCTTCAAATGTGTTACATGTCTCACAGTACAGGATTATCATCCCCATGTTTTAGATGAATACATTGAAATTTTGATGATTGGATAATTTATCTAAGTTTGCATCACTAGTTAAGTGGCCATGCTGGGTTTTGAAACTAGGTTGGATTATCTCCCTTGCCATTCTTAACATCAGGAAGTCTGGATGTGGGTCTTTCTGAACCTTCTTTTCTCTTCAAGACCAATGGATGATGTCTCCCATCAATACATCCATATCACATCTTCCTCTCCCCTTCCTGCTAAATTCTTCCCCTGGACACTACCCGCTGCCTACACTACCCACTGCAAACTCTACTTGCATCTTCTTATGTGATCTAGAATCTAACACGGAGTTCAATTAGTCTGTCTCGTCTATCTTTCCAGTTCTATCAGAAATCAAAGATGACGACTTCAGCCTTGTTTTCTGTATTCACAGAATCACAGAGCCTCTCTTGCTGCACGAAGCCTCACCCTCTCCAGTAAGGCCTCTGGCTTGTCTTCTGTGCCATCCACCATAGCCAGCTGGGAACCCTTTCTTCCCTCCTGCCTTATTCTGAGTTGCCCCTCACTGGCCCAGACAAAGACACCAATGAAATGGACTAGGTGGCAGAGATAATAAGAAACCAGAAACCAGGAATTTTGAGGAAAGGCCACAAGGACCAAGAGTTTTCACAATTCTGTCCCATAGGCAGTGACTTCACTTGCAAGGTTTATAGCCACAGTCGTCTCTCTCTCTCTCTCTCTTTCTCTCTCTCTCTCTCTCTCTCTCTCTGTGTGTGTAAATGAAATCTTTAGAGAAGCAATTACATGCAGAAGAGACAGTTCTTCCTTACCAAGTTCAAACGGCTTAGTGCAGTTATTGCAAACTGGCCCCATTTCCCCAATGATCTCAATGTCACAGCTCTTCCTTGCTGCTCAAGTGAAAAGCTGCTCAAGGAAGACAAATATCCCCTCAGTTCTTTGCCAGTTTTCTGAAGTGCAAGCAGTATAATGGCTTCTATCATCATCATCATCATCATCCTATATCTTATTTAGCACTTTTACAATGTGGTCACAAAATGTTTCCATATCTATTTCATACTTTGATCCTTATTTAAACCATCCTGTGAGTTAAGTATTGATAGCCCCATTTTAGATGTCAGGAAATGGAGGCTTAAAGAAGTCACACTACAGGAGATTAGAACCTGCACTAAGAACCCCCAGACCTCCTGAATTTCTTATCTGGGATTCTTACATTATATCATGTATGTTCTCAGGGCTAGGGGATCCCTCAAACAAGCAAGCAATGAGGGATGGTGATTAACAGCAATAATTTTCAAGGCAGACACATTGGGATTTTGATCGTAGCACTGATGTTTACTAGTTGGGCTGATGTTTCTTTGAGACTCAGTTTCCTTATCTGTAAAAATGGAGCTAAAATGTCTACTTGTACTACTGAAGAGAAGGATAAATAGGATGATATTCAGGCTCAGTACAATGCATAACACAGAGCAAATGCTCAATAAATGGGAGTTCAATTTCCCTTTTTCAATTCAGAAATCTGAAAAGCTCTGAAAATCAAAAGATTCTTTTAATAACTCATTGCACTGCAAAACTCAACCTAAATGCACTGAAGGCTATTTTTGTGTTCTTTCTCTATCTTCTAAAAAATCAGCTTTAACTCTGTTTATCCAACGTGGTGTAATGATTCATGCATTTTGCTGCAGAAGCATTACTGCTTTTGTTCCCCAGACCCCACTGGCTTTGTTACATAATATTCAATATATGTGCCATATTGCCTTTTTGAAATTCAAAACGTTCTGTATTTTGAAACACAGCTGTTCACAGGGGTGTTGGCAAATGACTGTGGTTCCATGCTATAGCATTAGTAAAGGCTGCCAATATCACTACTATGCCAAATTCCTTAGGTATGTGTTTCTTTAGTCCTTTGGGACTTGACTGTCTTGCCAGTCACTGTGGATATCTAAAGGCCTGGGGGGTGGAATGGAGAAGCCAACCCAGCAAAAGGATAGCCACTGGGATGGTCAAGCCAAAGTAAGCTGGTGAGAGGTAGGGCTCAGATGCCTGAGAAAGCAAGCAAGGATGCTAAGTACAGGGCCCAGAAAAAGTTCTGTCAGTGTGGGTCCTCCAAGAAGCAGACAACAAGATAGAACGAAATGTGCAAGACACTCATTGGAAGAAACAGCTATAAAGGATGAAGCAAAGAGGCAGCAGGGAAAGACTCCAGGTTGCAATGCTGGTCTGATACTAGAATGGGTATCAGAGCAGGCACAGCCCAGCTTTAGGACCTGCCACAATCAGCCATTGGCTGGGAGCAGCTTGTAGAGAACGTGGCCTCGGCATGGACACTGTACAGGCCCCGAGGTGCAGAAGCTGGAGCTTGTCAGCTGACCATAGCCTGCACAGCAGGTTCTGTTAAAGAAAGATCCGAGCTGTGCGCCTCTCTGGCCACCCAACAAGTCAAATTTTGTCAAAGGAGGCATTCTGGGCCTGGAAAAATGCATCAGAATCAGAGCAAATTAGAACCAAGTAATAAGAAAGGGGAAAATACATTTACTGGGCAATTTCAAAGACCCCAGTGGAGAGTCACAACTTACTGTTCTGGGCTAAAGGATTTGTGCATAGGCTCAGCCAGCTTGAGTGCCAGGGCAGAGTCCCTGAGACATTAGATAGTTGTTTCCAATTCATTTCACTGCCCCCAGAAAAGGGAAGACATTATTGGGTCTTCCATACAATTCCCTGTGGTCATCTGGGGCCACCAGACCTTAGTGCCAAATCCTCTCCTCAGGCCCTCTTTAAGAATGCCACCCCTAGAATTCAAATACAACGTCCCACACACAGCAGACTTCCTGCAGGCACAGTCCATGGCCTAGTACTGAGGCTGGAAGTTTTTGTGTGAACACAAGAAGACACTGTGTTCACCTCTGTGCAAGGAAATTACTGTTCACCTCTTGGGCCCCTAGAGATTGCTTCCCAGGCCTGGCAGCTCCACTTAAGGAGGAAGAACTTCTCTACCCCATTTCTCCTTTTCCACCATTCTCCAACTCTGACAGAATGCTCATTTATGGAGTAGTACTTTGGGGTCCTATCCAGGGCTGATGAATTTGGGACTGGTCTTCATCTAGGATGGGGAAACTTGCCAGAGGTGGCAGACAATGCAGTTCAAGGGACCGGAAATCTGAGTCAGTGGGTATTCTCCTCAAAGATCAATACTAATATATTTAGTGCTATTGAACATCATTAAATATGTATTGGTTCTTTTTATTCTGAGCTTAAAATCATTCTAAGTGTATTCTGCATGCAAATGAGTATTTGGAGCTGATGAGCAAGGTCAGCGTCAGATTGCATTAATGACCCACGTGCAAGCACGGGGTGTTTGCCCAAGCTAAGACTTCATTCATACAATGAAGATCACTGAGCTTGTATTCACTGACTTATATGGCTTTGGCACATCTCCTGATGGCATCCTCTCCTAATGGCAGTGGAAACTGAGAATGTGCAGTAAGCAAGAAATGACAGTAAGTACTAAGAAGAGTAATATTTGGATTTTGTCACTTGGAGGCAAGCAGGAGTTTCAGAAATGAAATGCATCATGCAGGTCTGCAGATGCCCCATTTGGCTCTCCCGACAGCCCCGTGTCTGACCCTCAATTTACCTTTCAGGAGAAAGAGGCTAAAGAAGCAAGAGATGACTTTTTAATTATAAAAGTTAAGCCAAGTAATAAATAAATGTATCTATAAACTAAGGGGGCTTGTGGTAGGTTGAATTATGTACCCCAATGAAAGACATTTTCTTAATCTAAATCTGCATTCCTGTGGGTATGAACTCATGTACATAAGACCTTTTGAAGATATTATTTTCAGTTGAGGTGTGGTCCAACTGAATTAGGTCAGGCCTTAATCTGTATTACTGGAGTCTTTTATAAGCAGAAGAAATTTGGACACAGTCAGTCAGAGAAGGCTGCTCAGGAAGAAGCTGGGGTCAGTGAAAACCAGAAAAGCAGACATAAGGAGAGAGAAATCACCACGGGACAGGAGGCAGAAATACGAGCCAAGGAACCCCAAGAATAGCAGCAGCCAGCACCAGAGTGCTACAGATTTCAGGGAGAAAGCATGGCCTTGCCAATGCTGTGATTTTTGGACTACTAGCCTCCAAATCTATGAGCTAATAAATGCCTGTTTTTAAAGCCAACTCCTTGTATGATATTTGTCATAGAGGCCTGGCAAACTAAGACAGAGGTGTATCACCTAATCACTGAGTTCTCTTCTAAAGCAAAAGTTCCAAGAGTCTCATAAATAAAAATTTAGGAAATGTTTATGCAAGGGTAAATAAAAGTCTTAAGTTCAAGTTGTTCAGCCCCTGCTAGGCTTCCATGGTGGGTTTACAGAAGTCTGAGCTCTCACATACATATGCTCCTGTGAGTTTGAATTGAAAGATGCTTTCTCTTCTGGGACATATAACAGCTTCTGTGACCCAAGAGTGGAGGGAGTCTTCTGGGAGGTTTCATGATAGGACATGAGATTTGGGGTCACAGGTCTGGGATCAAATTCTGCCTATCCCACTTCAATGCTCTCTACCTTTCCCCATCTATAAAATAGGTGCAATGAATATGTGCCTTACATGGCTAATGTGAGCCTAAATGTAATAACTGATACAGGTGCCTGAAAATAGAATGTGCTCAAAAAAGGTAGTTCCCCACCATATCCAAAGGCCAGAATCAGAATGGATTTGATAATTTCTGTGTGACTGCACTTAATTTAGAAAGATGAATGAATTGGGCTTTATGGGGTCATTCATAGCCAGGTACAACCAAGTGGAAGAGAGTGATATTTTAGTGTTTGATGAAATCCCAGAGAACTAAATGCCAAAGTGGAAAATCAACACTGCTCTCCTCCAATGTGGCACACCCATCTAAGTAAGAAAGTAGGCTTTGCACGCCGAAGACAGAATATTCTCCATGTCTATCTGGCAGCTACACTACAAGGTAGCCAATAGCCAACATCAGCTCTGAGAGATTTTCAGAGAAATAGTACAGTAAAGTTTAAGAACCATTATGCTTTCTCTAGAAGAATGCCCAGAGACCCACATGGCAGCATAGAAGGAGCTAAAATATAAAAAGTTTTGAAAATGCATTACTTTAGTAGCTGTTGCCGCATAAGAAATTATCCCAAACATAGAGGTTGAAAACAACAAACATTTATTATCTTACAGCTTTTGTGGCTCAGAAATCCAGGAGTGACTTAACTGAGTGCCCCTGGCTCAGGGACCCTAGTGAGGTTGCAGTTGAGCTGCTGGCTGGGATGCATTCACCTCCAAGCTCGACTAGGGAAGGATATGCTTCCACGTTCACTCACCTGGTTGCTGGCAGACCTCCCGCCTTCTCCATAGGCTTCCGGAGCGTCCTTACAACAGAGCCGATGGCTTCCCTCTCCCCACAGCTGCCTTATGATGTGGCAGCTGGCTTCCCCACAGTAAGCAATTGAGAAGAAAATAGAGAGATCAGAAAGCACACCCAACTCAGAAGTTACAATCATTTTATGCCCTACTATTGGAAGTGACAGCCTATCATGTCTACTATAGTCAGTTCACCAGGAGTAAGTCACTAAGTCCAGCCCACCCTGAAGGGGAGAAGAATGAAGCCCCACTTCTTTGAGAGAAAGAGTATCAAAGAATGTATAGACGTATGTTTACAATCATCATGTGCATTGAAAGGAAGACTCCAGTTACTGAAACTGTGGACATATCGATGGTCATGGTATGAAATTTCTTGAATGAAAAGGAAACAATAGAATCTGAAGGAATTTTATTCTATTCCTTCTGAATAAGAAATTTGTGAGATTCCAAACTGTCTGGGGCACAACCGAAGACATTTCCTTTCCCTCGTGGACACAGAGCTAGATTACATGTTCTAGCCTCCTTTACAGGTAAATGGGGCTGTGAAACTAAATTCTGGCCAATGGGATGTGGGCAGAAGCGACACACACCCTTTAGGAGGCTGCCCCACAAAAACTTCCACCACAACCCTCCATGTAGTAAAAGTATTTTAAAAATTGCAAAGGAATGATGCACACCCAGTGTGCAAAGTGGTTTCTTCTGGGAGGAAGTGAGAGGGATGTGATAGAGAGGGGTAAATAGGAATTTCAACTTTAGCAGTGATGTTTTATTTATTAAGCTAGGTTGTAGTACAAGGGCCTATGCATTATTATTGTTTATTTGTTTCATATCATTTCATAATATAAATTTTTAAAGAGTATAATGAAAGAAAATATCCCATTTAAAATTGCAACAAGGGAAGAAGCTAAAATACTTAAGAATATACTTAAGAAGCATGCAAGATCTATATGAAGACAACTTTAAAATAATACTGAGGGATGCCAGAGAAAACTAGACTTCAAAGTTTAATACATAAAGGTATGAATTATCTCTAACGAATCTATTAATTTAGTGTGATCTAGTTAAAAAAAAACAAAAAAGAATTTTTTAAGGAATTTGACAAGCTGAGTTTCTTTTTATTTTAAAGATGATATAGAAAATTAACTAATGCAGAATTAGCCAGAAAAAAAATCTGAAAAAGTAAAGTAATCAAGGGTAGAGAAAGAAATGGAACCATCTCTACCAACTTATTTTAAAGTACACGACAGAGCTTCAGTAAGTAAAAAATGTGGTATTGGAATGTAACTCAGCAGACAAATCCATGGAACATAATACAGAATTCAGAAATTAATCAAAATGCATATGGAATATAGGGCCTGATAAAAGCAGCAAAAAATTTCAATGGAGTAAAGGTGGATTATTTAACAAATAGTGTAAGAACAAGTTAAACCTCTACCTCTTCTTACCCCCAAATTAATTTTGAATTTTATTTCCATAAATATATTACAGGAAAATAGGAAGTGATTTAAAATAATCTCAGGATAGAGAAGTGACAAATTTAACTACACTTTTTGATGTGGTAAGTAAAATATAATAAAATTAAAAGATTAATGAACACCAGGAAAAAACATTCCCATATCGCAAAGGGCTAATGTCTTCAATATCTACAGAATTCCCAGAGTCATTTGATCAATAGCCCAGAACAACAACAAACTAAAGTCATAAACTGACAACTGCAGTAGTACAAATAGCTTTTAAATATATAAAAGAAATGCATAATGTTTTTGCCAATTAGGATGTCAGAGATGTGAAGTTTGGTGAGTGTGTGAAGAAGCAGCCACTCGTGTGTGTTCCTGTTGAGAGTGCAGGTTGTCAAACTGTCTACAGGAGGGAATCTGCAATAATCTATCAAAATGTAAAAAGCCTATATTTTTTGACTTTCCAAATACTTCCCATGAATATACTTGCCCATTTGGGGAATGATTTATTACCTTGTTTGTAATTGTAAAAATTGGAAACAAATTAAATACTCTTTGGTAAAATAAAATATGATATATCCACTGAATTGAATATGAGGCAGTGGTTTTGTTTTGTTTTGTTTTGTTTTTTTAAATTCAGTTTTATTGAAATATATTCACATACCATATAATCAATCCACGTGTAAGCAATCACTGTTCACACTACGATCACAGTTATCATTCATCACCACTATCTATTTCTGAAACATTTTCCTTACATCAGAAAGAATCAGAATAAGAGGAAAAAAATAAAAGTAAAAAAAGAACACCCAAACCATCCCCCATCCCATCCTATTTGTCATTTAGTTATTATCCCCATTTTTCTACTCATCCATCCATACACTAGATAAAGGGAGTGTGAGCCACAAGGTTTTCACAATCACACTGTCACCCCTTGTAATCTACATTACTATATAATCCTCTTCAGGAGTCCAGATTACTGGGTTGGAGTTTGGTAGTTTCAGGTATTTACTTCTAGCTATTCCAATACATTAAAACCTAAGAGGTATTATCTATATAGTGCATAAGAATGTCCACCAGAGTGACCTCTCGACTCCATTTGAAATCTCTCAGCCACTGAAACTATTTCGTCTCATTTTGCATCCCCCTTTTGGTCAAGAAGATACTCTCAATCCCATGATGCTGGGTCCAGATTCATCCCCAGGAGTCATATCCTGCATTGCCAGGGAGATTTACACCCCTGGGAGTTGGGTCCCACATAGAGGGGAGGGCAGTGAGTTCACCTGCTGAGGTGGCTCAGTTAGAGAGAAAAAGAGAGAGGGCCACATCTGAGTAACAAAGAGGACTCAGGGGGAGACTCTTAGGCACAATTATATGCAAGTCTAGCCTCTCCTTTGCAGCAATGAGCTTCATAAGGGCAAGTCCCACGATCGAACCACCAGTCCCAGTGTTTGTGACAACATCAACACCAGTCCAGGTGAGGAAGTCCAACACTTGAGGCAGTGGTTTTAAAGGGTGTTCTCCATGTTTATCTTTGAGTATTATCTCCAAGATAAATGGTAGAGCAAAAAGTGTTGTGCAGAACAGTGCATATGCTACCATTTGCAAAGGGAAAAAGAACAGTGTGCAGATATGCTTATACATATACATACAAAATTCCTGAAAGAAGACACATGAAAGTATTAATAGTGGCTGCCTCCAGGAAGGAAAACTGGGTATCTGGGATCATGGCAGTATGGGAGAACCTTGAACTATGTAAAACAAACAAACAAACAAACAAACAAATAAACATAACCAAAGGGAACACAAAACAAGCTAAGGAGCCTGATCTAATTTAGCACCCATGTGCAAATTTAAAAATGCCCACTACTAGCCATTTGAAAATAGAGGAACCTTGATGGTGTGCAATTCTGGTCCTAATTATTTTCTTACTAACCTCTAAATGTTTCTCCTGAAAGTTCTGGTTGCACAGCCAATCAGAGAGAGAGAGAGAGGACACAAGAGCAGCCCCACAAATCCAATCAGCATCCTGGAACTGCTTACTTGTGCTTCCTGAGTCATTTCTAATGAGAGATAATGATAGCGAGGCAGGGAGGTCTCGGGTGAGTGTTAGAGAAAGGCACTAATGTGGGCCGGGGTTCGATTTGATTCATTGCACATTGAACATTTTCTTTTCTTCCTTTGCACATTACAATCATTGGTGAGGGAATTTGGGAGCACTGCAAACCGGGCTAGTTGGCAAACTGACTTTAGAGCCCTGTGCATTAGCCTGGAACTGGAGATCTAGAGGAAGACAAAATAGTCTCTATCCTCAACGAGATGCTATGCCTCCACCCTCGGGGACATATGGAACACATTCCGGGCACGGGACAGGGGAAGGGAGGGAAAATTTGCCCATATGTTAGCTGCATGTTGAGGGGGATACAAAGCAAGTGAAGCTGGGTGAGGTTCATTAGCAAATGTTCCATGGCTCTGGAAACACAAGGAAAACTACATGATTTATTACATAGTCAACAGAAATGTTAAACATGGAAACATTCAATCAAACAATGAGCATTTGTGGAACTGTTGCAATGGGGCAGACACTGTTTAAGTCTTGGGGATGTATCAGAGAACAAAGCAAATTCTTAATCCTCATGCTGCTTGCATTCTAGTGGCCTGGGGCACATGGTGCGGATGGGGTGGAAGGGATAGATGATACACAAATAAGTACATCTACCTCTGATATAACGCAAGGTAATGATCAATCTAAGTTGATTCTCATGGAAAGGGAAGAGAAAGCCAAGGGCTCATGTGAGGTAGGGGCTATGTTAGAGAAGATGGTCAGGATAGCCTTTCTGATGAGGAGACATTTGTTTCAAGACCTGAATAATGTTAAGGAGCAATCCATGTAGATAGATGTATAAGTGCAAATACATCATAGTGCAAAGATAGTGCAAAGGCCCTGGGGCAGAAACATTTTTTTCCCCACATAGGTAAAGGAAAGGTGTTCAAAAAATAAATAAGAAAACAACTGAAACACAAAAATGTATATAGAAATATATATCAGAAAAGACTATCGAAAAACACAAATATTAGTCGTACTTCAATGAAGGGATAAAGACTATTTCTCAAGGGCAAGGGGTGTCTTCCAATTGCACGTTATAGAATTTAGATGAAACCTGATGACTAAATGAATGAAGCAATACAATCTGTTGAAAATGTTTCATTCATAATTTTAAAAATTAAAATTAAGGGGCTATTTTAAAACTTAAATTTGTAATCACTGCATACTCTTTACAGCAGCAGGGCCAACCTGAGATAAAATTGGGAAAGAAGGCAGAAAACTAAAAGTTGATGATTCCCTAATGTTTGTGTTCCGGTTTGCTAGTGCTGCCATTTTGCAAAACACCAGAAATGGATTGGCTTTTATAAAGGGGGTTTAGTTGGTTACAAAGTTACAGTCCTAAGGCCATAAAGTGTCCAAGGTAAGGCATCAACAATAGGGTACCCTCACTGGAGGATGGCCAATGGTGTCTGGAAAACCTCTGTTAACTGGGAAGGCACGTGGCTGGCGTTTCTGCTTGCTCCCAGGTTGTGTTTCAAAATGTCACTCTCCAAAATGTCAGCATCAGCTTTCAACAGCCGTCTTCAAAATGTCTCTCTATGCTGCTCTCTGAGGTCCTTCTGTGTTGAGCTTTTATAGGGCTCCGGTTAACTACTCAAGACCCACGCTGAACGGGCGAGGCCATACCTCCATGGAAATAATCTAATCAAAGTTGTTACCCACAGTTGTGTGGGTCACATCTCCATGGAAACAGCCTAATCCAAAGATTCCAACCTAATCAACACTAAATACATCTGCCTCCACAAGACTGAATTAAAGAACATGGTGTTTTGGGGGACATAATGCATCCAAACTGGAACAGTTTGTTATATACTTTTCCATGCATTCTTTCAGGCAAGGCTCAGAACAGCTCAGGGAGGGAGGTATGGTTATTCACATATTGCAGTTTAGAAAAACAAGGTTAAGGGAGATTCCGTTTCTAGCCCATGGACACAGGCCAGTAGATGGTAGGTTTGAACACTGGATCTTCCAACTCCAAGTTCAGGTCTCTGTCGACCACAGCAAGGCAGGGTCTCTCTAGACTTCATCCCTTGTGCCCAGGTGTTTTTAATACCACTTCCCAGTCCCCAGTGCTCTCAGTGGTCCTTCATTTTCCCAAACCTTCCCAATGTGGAACTTCACAGGTTGATGCATTCCTCTTTCCTCCCTACCTCTGATCTCAGTGTCAAAAGAACTGGATCCACAAAGAACTGGATCCCAAGCTCTTCATCACCCTCTTCCTAGTGGTGTGACTATTGGCAGTTTATTTAACCTTTCTGAGCCTCACTTTTGTCACTTTTTAAATGAAAATAACTACCAGCTGGAGTTGTGGTGCAGAATCGATGATCTCATGCTGTCAAAGCCTTTGGACCTGTGTCTGATCTATATGGCAGATACTCAATAAATACTGGGGGAATCTATTTGTGGCCAACTTGTGTCTGGGCCCTGCTAATGATTGGCTACCCTGATAAATGAATCCTGGATTAGTTACTGATGATGATCATAGTGTAAAATATTGGGCCTCCCCAATAACATTTACATTTTAACATAACTCACATTAATTATGATGGTGTGACGGCGAGTCATGGCAGCCAGGGAGAATCTCCCTGACACCCCTTACCTCACCGTTCACCGGGAAGGCAGCCCATTTGTTCAAAATTCATTAGGCTGTGACTTAGGCTCATAGTAAATCTAAGATGTTGGTTGACTGTCATAAATTGAATAAAAAAGTCCTGCTAAGGGGAAAGCATTCTTCATGGATAGCCTCCAAGCTCTAAGGTTCAGAAAAAAATGAAACTCTAGAAACGAGTCAGTCTTGCAAGTCATATTTTCTGAAATTTGAGGATTTATCTTTTTATACAACAAGTTGACTGGAGGCAGAAGATGGCGGTGGGGGGGTGGGGAATGGACACCCTAACAGGTAGGTACCTGGCCATCCATGGGGCTTGGAGGGAGGCGGGGTGGGAGAGCCAGGCAGTTGCAGCTGGACCACACCTCACGCCCCAGAGCATGCCTTAGAACCAGGGTTGCCTCTCCCTTTCTGTCCCCTGTGGAAGGCTTGTCCTGCAGGCACCACAAGTCTTGAGCCTGGGCTGCCCTAGCTGGATGTCTCAGAGCCATACAATGTGCAGCTTTTGAGAGTCAAAGTGAGTCACTCTTCTCTATTTCCGTTTTAATGGCCAGGTTTTTATTTCAATCCCACATGTGAGAAAAACATATTAAGTATCCCTTGGCACTGATTAAGCTAATTTGATCAGGTTGAACTCTATGAAGTTTCCATTTTTGTAGATGAACAATGGTCAAATATTGGCTAGTTTGCATGGTTCATCCCCTACAATCATGGATAATCCCTACCAGGCTCCCATTCTTTAAATTGACCCCAGTTAGAAGAAGTTTAGGCTGTGACCAGTCCCTGCCCTTATATCCCACTGGTGTACTACTGAGAACTTACCCACTCTACCATGCCCAATAACGCAAGGAAAGGCGCATGCTCAGGAAAGCAGCAGGGGTTAGGGGATTCAGAAAGGTCTGGATTCATATCTCCCACTATTAACATTCGGTGTTTGACCTTAGGGGTCAATTATTTAGGCTTCTTCGTGTCTTAGAATCCTCATTTGTAAAATGAGAAGAAAACACTGAACTTGCCGAACTATTGGGAAGACTAAAAGCTGTGAAGTGTATATATATATAAAATGCCAAATGTTACCGGCACACAGTAGGTGCTCAACAAATGTTGATCCCCTACACCCATGACTCCCTGGCCCCCAATATAGCACCTAGTAGTCCCAGCAACTGCTCAGAGACAAACTGAAGCCATGGGAAGATCTGCAGGTCTAAAGAAGGTAACTAAGATTATTTATTAATAATTAATAAAAAATGGGACCAATAAATAGACCACTTTGCATGGCCCCTATTGTTTGGATCAAACAACAGAAACCAGTCTCAAGGAACAGACCTTAAGAGTCAGTTACCAGAAAGACTATACATCATTATGTAGTCCATTTTCATCTCACAGTAACTCAACTCCATTTGAATTGCATACATGATATGCCTGTGTTTACACCAAATGTCATTTTCTAGCACAGTAGTTCTCAACCTTTTTCCCACTGGGACACACATGGCATTAACATAAATTAGCATATATGGCACACTCTCTGGGGCCTATTCAGAGATTTCCTGAATTCCCTGCAGCTACTCTTTTCTGTCCCACTTAGAAAGCATATTGGTAAGGTGATGATGAGGGTGACATTATAGGTATCACCTCTCTAATGTATTTTCAATTAAATTACCTACAAACTTTAGCAAATCCTTCATAAATGTTATACTCATAACATGCCTGAAACTTGTGTAGACCAATCCTGAGGTTGAGAGTCACTCTTTTAAGAGATGCTATGATCATGACCATACAGGAAGGATAAAACACTCTGAAGCCACTAGGCAAAGCAATGAAGGATAAATAAAACCACCCCAACACATTCTCTATGGGGAGTATTGCTTCCCCTATGATCAATTCTCTCTAACCACGAGAAGCAGTCTCCCATATCCTTAGGCACTTAAGCATTCCATTCAGCTAATCTACTCTCCCCTTTGGTCAAAGCCATTTATTATCAATTGTAAGTAATGTGACTATGGGGGATGATACCTGGGGCCACTGGAAACCTGCCATGGCTTACTGCCCTTGGAACAGACTCAGACATTGTAAGTTAAAATCCTTTAAGCCAAACCCAACCTTTTGTAATTGAAATTATAGTAAATCACACCTCCTAAATCTTCCCAGAGCGAGGACCCAGGAAGGGTCTCCTCTCTTTCTGCCAAGGAGCCCCTTATTGAGGGAGAGCAGCCAGATCAAGGAGAGGAACAACTTGGCTTCGGCCATGCTCAGGGCTGATGTTAGGGAGTGTAAGATTTGGTCAGATCTCAAGACATAGAGGCTAGAAATAGAAGCGAAGGGAAAGGCAAACTGGAGTATACTTGAAACATCAATGGCTCCCTATGACATATAAAATAAAGGCCAAATGCTTGAGCTTGATGTATATATAGGACCCTCTAGGATCTGTCTAGCAGATCGCAACCATTGTTTGCCTTCCCCCGTTAGCCTGTGAGACCCTTGAGGACAGGAATCAAGACTTAGTAAATGTTAATCCTCAGTACCTATCAGCAGCTCAGTAGGTGCTTAATTCTGAGTAAATGAACGTAATGCCCTGCACTGAAGCTGTCACACAAGCCAAGAGGGCCTAAATCAAAAGAAAAATCTCAGTTATTGCATAATTTGAAGAAAACTCATAGACATGCCCTTTTCTTCTAGATGAGGTTGTAAGCGATTTTAGGGAAGGCTATTATGAAATGTGACCATGAAATAATGACCTTAATTTGTTTTCCCACAAATGTATCAGGATCTATGATCCCTTCTATGTATTCTCCTTCAGAGAGTGTGTGTATTCTGAAATGGCTGCATTTGCTCCACAAGCCTCTCTTGGAATTGTGGTCAAATTCAGATTATATGCCATACAAGAAAACCAACCTAATTTCTTTGTGGGCACACTGGTTTCCAAAACAATGTTCCCCCAGCCTGATTGCTACCATATTCATTGGACATAGTTTCAAGGCAGTTTTTAGTAGCTTCCAACAACAAATCCACCCTCCAAGAATGAAGATGTGCCACATTTGAAGATATCTAAGAAAGAGTGCCAACAGTGTCCGCCTGTAATTCTAAAGAATTCCAAAAATGCTCTGAGCAAGTTAAGTATCTTGGAAATAAGCATAAATCTGTCAAGGAGACTACTTTGAAGGTAATAGGGCAGTTTTAGGATTTTACACTCTGATGTGCTTCCATAACAATAATCAGCATTTATCAACTGCTTATTATGTACCAAAAACTCTGTTAAGCAACATTATGTCTGTATATGTGTGTTTCTTCTCATTGAATCCTCTCGAAACCATATGAAAATAGCAAAAACAATGATAATATTTAGCAATGTGCTGAGCATTATTTCTTTTTTGAAAATAAACTTTATTTTTGAGAGCAGTTTTAGGTCTACACAAAATTGAGCAGATACTACAGAGTTGTCATACACCCTCTCTCTCCTGCTCATTTCCCCCTATTGTTACACACTGGCATTAGCGTGATACGTTTTTTACAATCAATGAACCAATATTGATACATTGTTAACCAAATTCCATAGTTTACATAAGTTCAGTCTTTATGTTGTACAGCTCTATGGGTTTTGACAAATGCACAGTGTCATGTATATACCATTATGGTATCATACTAAATAGTTTCACCGTGCTAAAAGTCCCCTGTGCTTCAGACTATTCATCGCCCCTGCCCTCCCTCCGATCCCCGGGCAACCACTGATCTTTTTTCTGTCTCTATAGATTAGTCATTTCCAGAAAGTCACATAGTTGGAATCATTCAGGATATAGTCTTTTCTGACTGGCTTCTTTGGCTAAGCAATATGCATTTAAGTTTCTTCCATGTCTTTTCCTGGCTCAATAGCTCATGCATTTTTATCACTGCATAATATTCTACTGTATGCATCTACCAGTTTGTCTACCCATTCACCTTTTGGAGGACATCTTGGTTGCTTCTGGTTTGGGGCAATTGTGAGCAAAACTGCTGTACACACATATGTAAGTTTTGTGGGGACATAAGTTTTCAACTCATTTGGGTAAATACCTAGGAGTGTGACTGCTGGATCATATGGTAAGCCTATGTTTACCTTTGTAGGAAGCTGCCAGACTGTCTTCCCAAGTGGCTGGACCATTTTGCATTCCCACCAGCAATGAACGAGTCCCTGTTGTGCCACATCCTCGCCAGCATTTGGTGTTGTCATTTTTTTTTTTTTTTTATTTTAACCACTCTAATAAATGTGTAGTGGTAGGGTTATTTCATTTTAATACCCATTCTATTGACAAGAAAACTGAGATTCAGAAAAAAAATGAATTACCTTGCCAAAGGCCACAAAGCCAGTAAGAGAGGATATGTAAATTTGCCTGACTTGTTCTTAACTACTCAGTTATATTCTATGCTATAATCCCTGCATGCTCATAACCACTGCTTTATGACCTCTGAATGTTTATTGATATATTAGCAATATACTTAGAGTCCCAAACTCATATTTCTTTTTAATCTGAACATGGCCTAGTTCAGTGCTCAGTAAATACTAGTTGAATGAATAAACCTATGTTGGTGACAGGGTTAATAAGAACAATGAATGGGCCAAAGCAACCCAGGATGGTTTAGCTCATCTAATCCTGAAACTTAAGCCATGCTCACAGAAGAGAGAGCTGGGTGTCAGAGACAGGGCAAGTGGCTTTGAGATTTGTTTGCTCTCTCAGGTCAGCCCTTGCAAGACACAGGGCTTCGGTCCCTCCACGCAGGCATGGGGAATGGGTACATTCACCTCCCTTCTTCAGCTTTCCCCTATGAATATTTATAAAAGGCTCTAGAATCCTGGTGTCCCATAAAAATGCAAAGTATGATTATTATTAATGATACAGTTAGCAAGAAGGACATTTGTTATTTCTACTCAATTGGTTTCCCCCGGGAGCAGAAACAATTTTTTTTTTGACATAGTATTAATGTGCCATCTTTGGAACTTTGATCATCTGTCATTTTCTTTTTGAGAAAGCTGTACCACTGTTACAGACAGCACCCTTCATTTTCCCCTGCAGTATGGGCACTGGCTGAGCCCAAGTGGCTTCATGGTCTAGATGAAACTCTGGATCTTTATTTGATTTCTGGTATCAGGAACCAATTTATCAGGATCGAGGCAGTTAGGATACTTGATTTCCATTCTTGCTGGGGTAGTCACTCGTTGTGCAGGCAGCCCTGGCACATAAATCTAGTTTTATTTCCCCATCTATTCACCTGGAACTAAGTGATTTTTTTTTCTTTAAGGCAAAGGAGAGAACACATTTCCTTATGTAAGCAGTCTTCCTCCGACTAGTAATCACCATTGTTTCTTACACAAGCGAGCAGCTGAAGCAGGGAACCA
Organism: Choloepus didactylus; assembly: GCF_015220235.1. Taxonomy (NCBI): domain Eukaryota; kingdom Metazoa; phylum Chordata; class Mammalia; order Pilosa; family Megalonychidae; genus Choloepus; species Choloepus didactylus. The sequence continues at coordinate 137,435,622 of NC_051312.1, read as the reverse complement.
TTTCCATTTTCATGCATCACACTTGTTTTCAGAGTTTACAGAAAAATACTGCAATCAATTTGGGATTTCCCTTTAATGATCCACTTCTCTTAAATAAATCAGAATGGATTCTGATTTGAATTTCTGAGCTGGAAGGGCTTTCTGAAAATATTCATTTCATATGCCCTTCAGAAACTACCTTGCCTTTCTTCCTGCCCCATCCCCCACTCCCACCCTCCCTCAAGCCCCCCACCCCGCCTTCCCTGCCTTCTTAAGAAGACTTTCCCAGGTCCCTCTTGGCTGTGGTTGAACGACGTTGGCTCCTGTCCATACTGCAACAAAGACCTGGCATTCCAGCTGTCTGCGTCTAATCTCCAGTGTCAGCTCTCGTTAATGTGTGAGCGTGAAATCAGAGGGGGCAGAGCTGCACGGAATATTAAAACCATGATCAGAATTCCACTGAAATGCTCGGAGTCGGCAAGCACCATTAGAGGAGGCTGTCAAATCACGGCTTCGCATTAAATAAAAGAAAAGATTTCTATCAGAGGAACGCACAATCAGTGAATCGCTGAGCTAAATTAGCATTTTTTCAATTGGAGATCGAAGTTGATTTATTGTTCTACACGACATTAATGTAACTATGTGCTTGACCTGCTAAGGCGGCTAATTTTTCATTTAAATGGTTTTCTTTCCTTCTCGGTGCAAAGGCTGCAATCATATTTCAACTTTGCAGAGTGATCAGAAAAGTCGTGGAATGCCGCAGAAATGTCTCAGGGCGGCCTTCCCTTCCCCTCCCCTCTTTCCTTTCTCCAACTCCAGCGCCTGCCTCCTCCCCTCCCCTTCCCCCCTAACCTCATGGCTGGTGGTCAAGGTCACAGAGGAAGAGTAATCTCAAAGCCACCGACTTCAAAGCCTCCATCAAAGAAGCCCCTACGTAGCCATTGAATTAAAAGGGAGTGGGGGAGGGTGGGGTCTGGGCACTGGCCGTTCATATCAACAAGAAAGGATTCTTTAACTGCCCTGTTGGTAAAGCCCAATCTGGGGCATCTTGGGTCCTGTTCTCCCTGCCAGCCTCTTAATATTTAGCTTTTCCCATCTCCCCAATCCCCTCCCTGCTCCTCCCCCGAACCCCCATTGCCTGAAGATCATATACATTTCCAATTAGCAGAGCACATTCTGGTCATGTTCTCTTTTACTGCCCTAACTATCTTCCTTTTGCTCAAAGAGCTGGGCCGTCATTAATGAAATCCTGCAGTTCTCTTAATCCGATATACAATGCTTCTTTTCTCTCTCAGGCTCTCTCTAACATAAAACTACAGTTACTCAAGCTCTCCTCTTCTATTTAGATTCCTTGTCATTTGTCTTTCATTACATACCTGATGTAGCACAGTAGCAGTCGAAGTTCCTGGACATACAAGGGAAGAAGGCAATTATATTTGTTTCCCAATGCCCTTGTTTGCAAAGGTAGCTGGCATTTTCTTTCAATTTTTTTTTTTTTTTTAATGCACATTGATTTTAATTCTGGAAGCTGATGAATATATTTTAGGGGGGTTTTTAGACCTTAACATTTTGCAAACTTGTTGAATTTTAAACTAGCTAGAAGTCCTGGAAGAACTGTGATAAATTAGATTTCAGCATTTATCTGAAATGCTTCTTATGAATTAATTCATTGTATCCCACAGTGAGAAAAAGTCAGGGACTGGAAAGTGGGTGGTGGGCGGTGGGGTTGACATTTGCCACACTTCACCAATGTAAATGCTACTTCTGAAACAAAACAGACCTTGGACCAATGACTAGTATTAGTGTTTTATCTTTCTTCTTCCCACCCCCAAACATCCACATTCTGAAATTACCAATGGAATAATGCTCTATATTTGGGGAGGCATGAGGGCATTGTCAACCCCTTAGATCTGGAAGACTGGCGCATGAGATGCTGAGGAATAGAACCAATCACAGCACACAGGGCTGGCCATGGCTGGATAAATTAGGGAATTGCTGCCCCCCACACCCACTCCCATCCCCATGGTCTTTAAGACGGATGGAGGCCTTCAAGGGTCAGTGGAATGGAGGAAACCTTCTCTCCCACCTCCATCACAACTGGACCGAACTGGCACCCCTTGGTCAGCCAAGAGACCATGGAGTGAATGGGTCACAATGCTATGCCAGTTTGGATGTATAATGTCCCCCAAAACTCCATATCTTTGATGCAATCTTGTGGGGGCAGAAATATTAGTGTTGATTAGGTTGGAACCTGTTAGGTTCAGTGTTTCCATGGAGATGTGACTCAATCAACTGTGGGCAAGAACTTTCACTGGTTTATTTCTATGGAGGTGTTGCCCCACCCATTCAGGGTGGGTCTTTATTGGATCACTGGAGTACTTTAAAAAGAGCCACACAGGCCCAGACACAGAGCAGCTGTGAGTGACATTTTGGAGAGCAACTGAGAGTGGCATTTTGAAGAGGAGCTACAGCTAAGAGAGGACAAAACACCCCATGAGCAACATTTTGGAGAATGCCATTTTGAAACGCAACCTGGCAGCAAGAGGACGCCAGCCACATGCCTTCTGAGCTAACAGAGGTTTTCTGGATGCCATTGGCCATTCTTCTGTGAAGGTACCCTATAGTTGATGCCTTAGCTTGGACACTTTAACGGCCTTAAGACTGTAACTTTGTAACCAAATAAACCCCCTTTATAAAAGCCAATCCGTTTCTGGTATTTTGCATTCTGGTAGCATTAGCAAACTGGAACAGATGCTAACCTCCATTCTGACTCTGTAAAGCAGCTTGTATAGGACAATCTTCTACTCCAATTAGGAAGTAACTCCATCCTCCCCCTTGTTGATTATCACCCAAATCAACCACTCTATAAAAGAAGTGATGCTTCTGTTCTCCAAAAGCATGGAGTTTGGTCTGTGAGTAGAAATGATGCATCCCTGTATCGCATACTAGTTATCTGCTTCTCCTAAATGACTTCCACAGTAATTCTGTACCAAGATTCATTGTCTGTTGATCAGGCTTCCCTCTGCCATCTTACAATCCATGTTCATTGGCCAAGATGTATGAGTCACAGCACGTTGCTCCCATATTTCACATCTGCAGGGCAATCCCATTGCAAATCCTACGAAGGACCCCAGATGCAAAACTCAATTATTTCCTGCAGTCACTATCTCCATGGTCACTTGCTCCCCAAACATAGTGCACCTTTCTTTTATATAATAATCACCTTCCGAATATAGTTTTATTTATGAGATTAAAGACCTTTAAATGATTGTGGTCACTGATGCTTCACTAGTGCTCAAAATAGAATCCTAGCACCTGGAAGAGATAATGTGTTGACCCACATGGCCTGCAACATGCTGAGAATCAGCAAGAAACATAGGCATCAAAGGCTAGCGGGACCAGATCTGCAGAAGGCATGTTCTTTAGTGTAGGGAACAAGCCCGGGGTGAACCAACCTGGTAGCAGAGGCAAACTCTAACATGGGTAGCCAGACTGCCCAAGGCACAATGACAAAGGGCATCATTCAAGCAAATTATTAGCACCTAAGGATACACCCCAGTGGACACTTGGAAGGAGGGCAGGCAAAATGGTGGGTCATGAGATCAGTCCATTCAACACAAAAGGTCAACCCACAGGGTCTAGCCCCAGAGAAAGAGACACTGCTATGAGTGAGACAAGCAGCAGAGTCCTGCCACCAGCTGGCATTTGGGAATAAGACCCAGTCCTGAAAGGAAACAGAATTGCTACCAGAACAGATGTGTGGAAAGATTAAGAAGCAGACCTAAAGCAGTAACCTCAGCCTTGGAGTGGGACATCTTAGAAGGAAGGAGGCAGTATGCATCTGCTTCCTCATCTCACAAAAGAGATCATAATAGAGCACCCCATAGGGCTTCTGTGAGGATTAAATGCTCTTTATGTTATCTATATCTATATCTATTTCTATATCTACATCTACATCTGTGTGTGTGTGTGTGTGTGTGTACATATATACATCTACATCTATCTGTGTGTGTATATATATATATGTATATACATACATACACATACAAAGGGTTTAGATCATGCTTGACACATTGTAAGCCATTATCTAATAAGATACTATTGTTAGGCACCATCAAAATGCTCAGAGCTCATCCCAGATGTATCAGAGTCCAGGTTCAGTGGCTATGAAGATATTCTTAAAAAAATAGAAGAACGAAACAAACCTTTATTAAGATGGTAAGACAGTAACACACGACGCCTGGCACTTCCATATGTTATTTACTTAATTCAATCTCACAACACGTTCAATCATCACAATAACCCTGTGAAGAGGATGTGTTTACTTTTCCTCTATAAGTTGAGGAAATGGAGCTTGGGAAGGTTGAATAACTTCTTCTAGGTAAGACACCCAATGGTGGTAAAAATATTGGAACTCAATTTCCAAGGTCTAATTCCAGATGACTTACTCTTCAAAAATACTATAAGGATTTGAAGTATCTCTTCCCAGCAGTGGCCTTTTGCAAAATTGAGCCTCAAAGTCTTTAGCATATCTGATTAGAAAGAACCATCAATAATGCAATACTACAGGACCCTCTAAGAAGGAATTGTTTTCTTTAGATAATGATAATAACTCACATCTTTTGAACACTTAGTTAAGTGCCATGCTATTTTCCAAATAGATTGTATGTATTAACACATTAATCCTCACACCAATCCTATGAAGTATGTTCAATTACTATCTCCATTTTAAAGATGGGGAAACCTAGGTACAAACATGTTAAGAAACTTGCGCAAAGTACCATATTTTAAATGGCAGAGGCAGGATTTTAAGCCAGGCAATCTGGCCTTCAAATTCCACACTCTTAGCCACTGTGTCCTCCTATGCCAGTGGAGAATGTATCATGATTCTTTGTCATTATCCTAGCTCAGGAAGTTCTGAGGAAGGCACATTGGAGCCCTGCAGCTATGTTTAAGCCAGAAGACTCAATCCAAAAATTATAAACTTAATGATAAGGTCCCCTTTTATGAGGTTTCAGCCACTAACATACTCCCTACTCCAGTTAGAATTTTTTCATAATTGGGGAAGATCTGGGCCTACAAGCTTTGGGAAAGTGGGAAAAATAAAATCAGGAGAAATAAGGCAACAGCAGGCATTTTTATCAAATACCTACTATGAAGTAAAAGTATGTGCTGTAGGAGTACTGAATTGATTAACTCTTACTGGGGGGACAAGTAGTGACAACAAGAAAGGAAATGCTTCTAACATGGTAAAAAAGAAGGATTTTCATAGAGTGACATATATCTACATGCTGAAGGACATGCATGAGCAAAAGTAGACTATGAATTCCTGAAAACTAGGATTTGCACATGGTTTCTCTCTGCATCCTTCACAGTACGTTCTTCAGTGCCTGGCTATGCCTAGATCAAAATAGGTGCTCAATAAATGTTCAATGAATGAACTGGATGGATAAATGCTTTCCCGTCTGCCTGCATGAATAAATGAAATCAAAGTATAGGTTATGTCCAGTTAATAGCAACTGAAGTTGGTCTCCCAGACCCTACATGTTGATCCTGGAGAGTGGTTTAAACAATGAGCAAATCTGGTTCCTGGTAGTCTCTGTCTCCTGTCTCTCGCCATGCCATAGCACCATCATGATATGTGAGAGATTTGTTTGGAGTGGGGGAAGCATATTTTTGTTTGCATTTGCTTAGCACGTTGCTGTCGCACATTTTACTATGAGATGTAAAGTCATCTGCATGCACCGGTTGTGCAGTTAAAGAAAAGTCAAAACAAGCGTCAGGCGGGTTGTCAGCCACATGGCCTGGGCAGATTGTCATATTCCTTTGCCCATGAGTGGTGCCACCTTCTCTCTCCTCCTCCCCAATTTCTTTTTCTTCTCTGAGTCCCCACACCTACACATACCCTTACGTTCTAAGGGTCTATTTTCTAATTCACTTAATTATGTAGCAGACGGCGTCTACACAGACTTGAGATCCAAATCCATTAGGATGGCAATGCCTATACCGTTCATACCTCTGGTCTCACTTTGGGTCACCTCTGACTATGGGTAGGTTGTATCAAGAACCCGCTGGAAGCCATTCCACCCTGCATCATAGCCTCTCCTGAAAAATGAATTTAGCAGGGTGCACAGGCCAAATGATAATACTCTAATTCTTTTTTGTCATCTAGAAATATTCTTGTGCTTTCAGATCCATTTCCATCTGGAGTTACAAAGGAGTCCATCTTATCCATAATGTCAACATCAACAAATGTCCCAAAGAACACAAGCTGATGTCACTAGGAGAGGCAGCTGTGTTACAGGGGATAGAGAGCTAATGATTTGCAGTCATGACACCTTGTTTTGAGTGCCCAATCTGTGGAATTTGGGGTAAACCACTTAAGTTCTCTGAACTTATCTATAAAATGAGAAGGATAATACCTATCTTATCAAGGGTTTAAGTAAGTACCATCCTTATTCATTCATTTATTCAACAAATCTTTATTAAGTGCCCATTTTGTGCCAGAAACTACCAGACTTTGAGATACAGTAGATAACAAAGCAAATTTAATTCCCACCCTCACGGAATCTAAGCCCTACAGGAAGGACAGATAACCAAAAAGTGTGATGACTGCTGCAAAAGAGAGGTATGGGTGATAAGATGGGGTCAATAACCAAGAGGGAAAAGAGTATGGCCAGGCTCTGTGCCCACCAAAAGCACGGTGCAATCAAGGAAATGGGAAAGCCTAGGATGGATGGGTGATCATAGATAATGCATGTGAGAGAACTCAGCAAACAGAAAAGCACTGGACAAATACAAATGATTATATTCTTCCAGAAATAATACCTTTTGTAAAAGATAGTTTCTAATATGTGCTCCTGGCAGATTGGCAAAAGAGATGCTTGGAGACAAGGGGAACCCATGTCTACATGTTCTTGAGTCCCATCTTAAGGAAGTCACCCAGTTTATCAACATTTGGGGCTTGATCTACAGAAGAATATGTTGCAGAAGATACTACCCAGCCCACCTATAAGAGTGACAAATAGGAAAGCATGTGCAAATGCCAAGTGCCTTTTGATGCCCCCTGGTAGAATTCAGCCCAATTATGGCCAAACTCATGGATTGGATGATTCCATTCATACAGACTTTCCTACTGCTACACCAAGTGCTGCCGTCTAGCACTCTTACCTGTTCATTTATTTTTCCTTTGTTTTGAACCATTGGCCCTCATGAAAACAGATTTGCTCACCCACTACATAAAAGGATGCATCAAAAATCACATTATCAGTAAGTGGTTCCGAAGTTCCTACTGCCAGAGGACTCTCACAGCCTGTGAGAGATGGACATCATAGACTTTGGTCATCACTGGGTACTACTATAAGGGAATTGTGCCTGGAACACTACCTGAGTGTTTAGTAAATTTTCTTTCTGCTTCTAATGAACCAGAGATCCATGGAAAAGACTTTCAGGGCCTTTTAGGACCCCTCCTACCAAATTCAGGTATCTCATCTGTTACAGCCCTGACAGTAAGTTAGTTGGTCTCTGCTTGAACACTTCCAACGACTGGGGAGCTTACTACCTTGTCAAACCACCCACTACATAGTTGAGCTGTTCTAATTGTGAGACAGTTCTTCACACTTGCCATTTCCACTCATTCCACTTAGTTCTCCCTCTGCTAAAGCAGAGAGTCCATTTGTTTCTTTATTCCACAAGCATTTATTGAGCTGCTCTGAACTAGATGTCAAGATTGTATACAAACATAGGAAGGGGATTCTCCCTCAAAAAGTCTCCCATATAGTGGATTTGCTACCAACTCTTTGAGTATTTAAAGATATACATTACATCCTTTACTAAACTTTTTCTTCCCCAAGGCAAACATTCTCAGGTGTTTTGTTTGTTTGTTTTGTTTTTTGTTTGTCTGTTTGTTTGTTTGCCATTTTATTATATTACATGGCTTCCAGCACATCACCATCTGGGTTATTCTCTCATAGAAGCATTTCAGTTTATTAACGTAGTCACTACAATGTGGGGTCTGGCAGGGAAAAGGTAATTGAATCATTACTTCCCTTACATTAAATAACTATTGGCATAACTTTTGGTTATGTATATGTTTTGGTAGCCATCTCGAACTATTAACTCACAATGACCTTAAGATCAACTTAAATCCTTGGGCACTACAGACTATTTTCATATATGCTTTTATTTTTAGTATTTGTTTCTTTGAAGTAAAGTGTAAACAATTGTGTTTATGAAAGTGTAGGCCAGGAGAGGGACAAGAACTGTATGGAAGCATAGCATACTACCAGAAATGCCAAACCCAGTTTGCCAGCTTTCTATAAACAAGCCCTTTTTGAGAAGAGTGGTTTAATCAGGCATGAGTCTACCTAATTGCACTGTCATTAGGTCCCTGCATCTCCACCTTAGCAAGAAATCAATTATCAAATGCTTTGATCAAATTCAAATGTGTAAAGATTTCCAGATTGTTCCAATTTATAGATGAAGAAATAGAAGCTCAATGAGACTGTCACGTGTCCAAATTCCCATGGTAAGTGGTAGAATAGGGAAATTTACTTCCCACTTCTTCAGACACCAAGTCCATTGTTCTTTGAAATGATGAAATTTCTGAAGAGAGTATAAAAGAAGTATCAGAGGAAAAGCCTATTTAGTAATATTCCCCAAAGGAGATGATGAGAAGACAATAACCAAAGAGTACAGGATGCAGATAGTCCATAAACTGGACAGGGAAGAAAGGAATACATGAGCCTGTTTTTCCATAAAATTCTAACTAATTTAAGAGCACACATATCCTTAGAATAGTTCCAAAAGTGAAGAGCATCACTGCCTTTATTTTACAGGTAGGAATTTGAGTCATAAAAAAAAATTATCCGAAGATGTTTTCCAGGCTGGAGACATAGCTCCATCTACTTCCAGTTGGATATAAGTGGAATTCAAGGGCACCCTCTTCTCTCAGAAGCCACCAGCACCCCATCAGCTGACATTACTCATTGGACAGATGTCCTCTCCTGCTCAGAGCTGAGTGCTCAATGGAAGAAAAGACACTTCTTCAAAAGAAGACAATTATCCTTTCCATCATGCCACTTTCATAGCCAGGAGAAACCCAGGTGTGAGTGTCTGTCCCTGGCATCCAAGCCTCAATGAATTCTTTATATCTTATAGTAAGATCCAATGCACAAGAGCACACAAAGGGAGTGAGTTAACGGAACAGTTCGTGGTCTCCGGCCTGCCCCATCTCCCTCCTCCTTTTCCCACTCTCTGTATTCTAACCATAATTCTTTCCCAACAGCTCCCTGGAGTTCCTTCCTGCTCATTCTTAATTCCATCCACCCAGATACATCTCTAGCTGGTTCACTCCCTCCAAATCCATCTGCTCTGAGATGTCAGGGGATTCTTTCCAGAGAGCAATTGAGCATTTACCTAGGGGACTAGTGGACTGAATTTCTTCTGCTCTTATTTAACATGTACCAGGCCTCTGGGAACTCTACTCACAGTCTATGTATCAAGGAACTTTCCAAAGACTGCTCTGGAGGATGTCTTCCATCCTCTGGTTATTCTTTCATCAACTAACCAATTGCTGGTATCTAATTCATTTCTTAATGACTGCTTATTGTTGCCTTGGGTTCTTCCATTCATTCAACTGAAAGAACATCTTCTATGAGACAGGCTTTATCGAAAACCACACTGCAGCTACAGAGCCCCTTCCTCTCATCTGACAATAGCAGGAAGTATCTAGGAAGAACAAATGCAACCAGCATACTTTTGTTGGTCCACAACATTTGTGGACAACTGCCCAGAGAGGTCCATAGGAGGTGCTACTTTCGTGATGTGGCAGGAACATCCTCCAAGGAAAAATGCAAATGAAAGGAAATCAAGTTTCCTTCTCCTTAAATATGGTTCAGTTCAGTCCAATCCTTTGGCTTCGGAAGTCACTGAAATTATAGAATGGGCTCTATGCACAGCACTAGAAGAGCGGTCAATAGATTGGCTACATTCATCACTAGAAATACACAAGATAATCCTATAAAGCAGTATTTCTTCAACTTGGATCATGTACGGATGTCTTTAGAGGGAAAAACCCTCATGGACTCCCATGTTGACTTCAGTTATTTTTATGTTAATGTTTCTTAAATATGTATAGACATAAAATTAGTCATAACTCCTTATGCATACAGCCTTATTCAATACAGTCAAAATTAATTTGCAAAATAAATACAACAGGATCAAAATATTAGTATTCAATTTATCATCATTAATTTAATAGGACATGTGACAGTTTGATAAAATTAATTGCTAGCCACAATGTGAGTATGGTACCAAGTGCTATGGTTCACCTCCTTTTGTGTTTGGTCTACCTCTACATGCTGTGCCATGAATCTTCTCTTCATTAAAATTCTGAGAAACCATCATTTCTCCAGCACACTTTGATGTCGTTTGGCCTTCACTGGGTGCAAGTGAATTCCACCTCAGTCTTTTTCTCATTAGCAAGACCATTAAACTAGCACCACTTGGCCCTAAATAGATGCACTTGGGGGCACTGGAATCACATAGCAGTACTCAGCTATAAGATCTTCCAGACGCTACAGAATATGCTCGTATGTGTTTTTAAAATCATCAAAATAAAAATATAATATTAAAAACTTATATAAAACTTTGGCCTTCCAAAAATATGCCTCCAGGCCCCCGCTACACCCCCCTTCCCCTTCGCCAAGGGTCCACATCCTCCTGCTTGACCAAAGCTGCTCTAAGGTGACCAGGGAACTGGCTTGTTCTACCGGAGCCCAGATGACATGGGTCCTACACTGGTACCATGAAGATGTGGGAGATAAGGGAAAAGGCATGGTCACTCAGACCTAGTAGTTGTAAGAATCTTCCAAATGGAAATCTGGAATGGCCAAGAGATTATGATGATCTAACCCCATGTAGGATGCTTTTATGGGACATTAAAAAAAGGCAAAATACATATACTGGCTAGCAAGAGGGCCTACATGACGCATGGTCTATTTCGTCTGTAATTTCAGTGATTATATAACTGATGAATAAAACTCAAGTGCAATTGCTTTTTAATCATCTTCTCAATGGGGTAAGATCTGAAAGCTTCACCCCTCGAACATAACAGCCCTCTTTAGATGCACCCAGGGCTTGATAAAGCTGGGAGTCTGCCCTTTGACCCGAAGCTCTTAAAGAGAATATTGCTAATCACTCTCCTGGGGACAGAGAAAAGAGTTTTACAATGAGATCATCTTACACTGTAGGAGTTGTATAGATGACACTTAAAATCCAAGTTACCTACCCCAATGTGACTTCTACTGTGGAAAGTTGGGACATCTGACTAGCTGTACTGAGCTTTTCACCAAAGTCTTCCTACCTTGAGAAGGATTGAGAAGGAGGGTAGATATCAAGCTGCTGATGTTCAAGCAGGGAATCCTTTCTATAGTGAGGTTACTGGATAGGGCTAAACTTGAGTCATTCTCTGCAAGGTGTCTGAACTCAGGTCGACCTAAGTCCCTAAAAGCCAGCAAAACAACTGCTAGGCAAACAACTCAACCACACATGGGATTAGACGTCCTCTAGGTAGGGTGACCAGAACCTGGAAACTTTCCATCCAGTAAAGTGAAATCTCTGGATAACACCTTTGATGGTTGAGCACCATATGGAAGTATTTTGTAATGCTTGAGTGAGGTTGTTTATATCTGATGTCTGTCAGGCATTTGCAGTTGAAAGCAACCCTCACTTCTAATGCCATCTCATTAAATCCAGAAAGTTTCTCCTAGTTAAATGCTGCCCAATCTCAAGGTATGATGTCTGATCAATAACTCACCAACCATCCAGATAATTTTGGAAACTGTTCTCTATGGATGGGTCTAGCTGCTTGTGCACCAAAGGGTAGAGGTAGATATATGCAACTCTTCTTGGTAGAAGTGGGCAGTTGAAGGAAAGGGGGTGGGTGGTGGGGTGCAGGTCTTTCACATCTGATGACAATAAACACTATCTATTAGAGAGACACCAAATCATCTGCAGCTGTCAAATCCAAACTGCCCTCTTTTAAGAGCTAATTTGTTTTCTTGCCAGATCAATGCTCTTATCTATAATTGTGTGGACCACCAGTGACAGCCAATAACCAGTTAACATGCAATTCAATTTCAGAAGAAAAGAAATATCTTAATTTAAACATTTATTGTACAACTGTGAAAATGCCCTGAGTGAAATTAATTGAGGTTCAGAGACTATAACTTATAAATCAGTTTGTCCGACTGGAGCAAAATGACAGAAGGAAATAATATAGGTTTTGGAATAGACAAAGGCAACTTTGCCAAGGCTTTCCATTTTTAACCCTGGGGCTGCTGTTATCACTATACCACAATGAGAATGCTTTGTCTTTGTTAGCACAACACCTGGAGCAATGTCTCGAGTTTCTAGTATTCCTGCAGGTCTTAACTTCTCACCAGATTCATGCTCCACTGCTTACCAACTACAGTCTCCTCCTCTCTGGCTGGGAAGTCTTAGTCCTCAGACGTGCATGTCCAGGTGCCTGTAATCTGTCTTTAGACCCAAGCTTTCCCTTTTTTTTCCCTTGGAATGGATGCAAAGGCAGATTCAGGTCTACTTATTGAGACACTCTTATGTTGTACGTAGGTTGTGCTCTGAGTCACATTTTTGTTATTAGATGAATCTGATCCCCCAACCATGCCTGGCAGTATTTGTCCATAAAGCAAAACCCTGTTGAAAGTGGTATAGGCAAATGAAATTTTTCAATGGAGTAGACACAGAAGCCCATGGTGGAAAGAGTTTTCTACCACATTCTGACTCTTGAATATGTATGACAGACACTGGCTAACTGTTCACGAAACCTGTGTCCCTTTTCCCCGGGCACATAGCTAGATGACACTTCCAGCCTTCCTTTCAGTTGGGCTTGGTCACGTGACTGGGCGCCCCAGTGGAGTTTGAATGTGATGGGCTTCACTTCAAGGTCTGGCCCTAAAAAAATCTTACATACAACTGAACATATAATTCAGAATCGTCCTTTTTTGACAGAGAGAGAGAATGAAGATCTTAAGACCATTTTATGAAAAATTTCCTTCTAAGTAGAATGGAGGAAAGTCAGGAGACCAAGTCAATGTAGAAAAAGAAATAAGTATAAAATCTATTAGAATTAAACCAACTAGTTGCATACCTGGTTTTAACTTTGCTTTTTAGCTTTTTATTGCTATATAGAACTATGAGAAGGAAGGGACGGAGGGAGGGAGGGTGGCTATAGTGTAGAAACCCAAGTAGGAAACAAATCAACAATTTAGCAATCAATCCAAGATTCTCTAACCAGCAAGTCTGATAGAATGTGACCCCACCTATTAAAGAGAAGAGCTATTGTTTGAGCCATGCTTCAAATATTACTCCTCCAACAACAAATGCACCTCACATGGAAATGGGCACATACTAACTCTCACTCAAGCAGACTTACAGACAACAGGTCACAATTCTCCAGCATTAACTCCAATAATTGCTACACTATTAAAACACCCCTTTCAAACAAACTTAACCTTCATGCGTGTATTCTTCAGCATCACATCTCTTTCTATTAAGAAAAAAAAACAACTTTCTACACCCACAGTTTCTAAATAATCTCCAGCATGAAATGTGACTTCACATTAATTTTTAAGACATTCCTCAACACACCTAATAATCCATCTGTTAATCTTCCCTCTAATTAAGAAAGGTCTTATAAAAATCACCTCCCATTTATCAACCCAATAGAGCTGAGATTCACAACTCAACAATAAGATATTTTCATGAGTGGTTATCCTGGCCAGCAGGACACCACAAAGGCGCTGAGGAATTCCAAACACTCAGCTCTTTGGATTAAAGGCACAGTAATTCCAGGAAGTTTTTTATTCTGAGTTGATAGAATGGTTATGTAGTGAGTCACACTTTTTCTGACTTATCATAGTCATATTATGTTGCATATTTCATAGTATGGCCTTTTTTTTTTCTTTTTCTCATGGGGACAGGGCATGTTTAAGGTTGTTTTGTGGATCCTCCCCTCCCCTTGAAACTTTTATTACTAAAATTTAGTTTTAACCTTGTAAACATTAAAAAGATGATGTTATGTGCAATAAGTAGACACAAAAGGACAAATACTGCATAACCGCACTGATATGAAATAATTAGAATAAAGTACAGATTACTGGGGTTGGGGTGGGTGTAGAGAATGGGGAGTTAATGTGTAAATGGTACAGAATCTCTATGTGGGGTGATGAAAAGTTTTGGTAATGGATGGTGGTGATGGTAGCACAACAGTGTGAATGTAATTAATGATATATTTAATGATATATTTGAATGTATATATTTGAATGTATATATTTGAATATATACACTGAATGATATATTTGAATGTAGTTAAAAGAAGAAACTTTGGATTGTATATATGTTATTACTAGAATAAAAATTAAAAATCAACAACATAGGACTGCACAACACAAACAGGGAACCCTAATGTAAACTATGGACTCTAGTTAATAGTGCAACTGTAATAATATTTTTTCATCAATTGAAACAAAGATACCACATTAATGTGAAGTGTTAATAATGGTGGGGGGGAGGGTGTATACAGGAACTCTGTATTTTTCTGCATGATTTTTCTGTAAACCTACAACTCCTTCTAATTTCAAAAAATTATATTAAAAAACTATTTAAAGTAGTTAAATACTTCAGTAGTAAAATAGTAGTTAAATATTGAGCAGTGACCTGCTTAAATCTGGTTCTGTAGCTAAAAGAGTTTCAGAGAATGAAACAAACCCTCTTATTCATTAAACATTGATTGAGCACAGTTCTAGGCATGGGAGGAGGAAATGAAGATGTAGTAAAATTTGCCCAAGCCTTCTCTGACTCCCAAATGTCACTGCTTTTTACCCTGCACTGATGTCTGGATGAGAAAGGCTACTGTTCTTAGAAGCTTTGAGCTTGACCAGTCACTGGCCCTGGGCTGCCGAGTCAGACACATATGAACAGGTCCAAGATCAGAGGGGGATGCCAGCTCCAAGTGCTAGACATGGGCTGGACTCAAACCAAAGGGGACTGAGTGTGGAAAGCTTGTGTGACACACAGTTCACATTTCTTCCCATTTGCTTGTTTTCCACGTATCATTCCGCAAAGTGTTGGAACAGATCCTGGAGGATAAAACTATAAATTGAAAATTATAAAACAAGAATTAAATATCAGGGTGAATGACAAAGGCAATATGCTAGCATATCAGAGATGCTGTGATGGAGGGTCATGTTTGGTTCTGGCAAAAGGAAAACACAATCAGGGATATTGTGCTCTTTATTCATAGCTTTTGTCTGATTGAGTTTGGTACAGAAATTTTAGAAAATGAAAAAAATCATAAAAATAAGCTTAAATTAATTTGTAATCCCATTGCAAAGTGATTACAACTGCTAATATTTTGTTGTGTTTCCTCTCAGTTTCTTTCTGTATCAATATAAATAGACTACATCATGAAATTATATCTCGAGCATTCTCCCATGTCATTAACTACTCTATGCAAAGATGATGCGTAATGCCTTATAATATTCCCTTACATGAACATATCATAATTTTTCTAAACACCTATTATAGGACATTTCTGCTATTATAAGTAAACTGATTATGAATAGCCTTATATGTAATCTTGTCAAGAGTTTCTCATAATTTCCCAAGGCTAAATTCTTACCAGACCCAATGGCAGAAACTTCTCTATGGTTCTTCAACTATTGTCCAATCATTTTCCAGAAAGTTAGTGCCTGTTTCCATTCTAAGAGATGATTCAAAGAGTAATTTTGCAGCACCATTTTAAAGTCAGTTATTATTATTTTGAAAAGTGGATATATTGTTCCACTATTTTAATTTTCTTTTCTTTGATTTATAATGAAATGGAACACTCA
Organism: Choloepus didactylus; assembly: GCF_015220235.1. Lineage (NCBI taxonomy): Eukaryota > Metazoa > Chordata > Mammalia > Pilosa > Megalonychidae > Choloepus > Choloepus didactylus. The sequence continues at coordinate 137,419,729 of NC_051312.1, read as the reverse complement.
TTTACGTGCCTTGCCAATTTGTGTTTAATTTTTACCGTTTTTAAATTGATTTATGATTTTCAGTTTTTAAAATATAGGCTTCTGCACTTTTTTTACACTTATTTATATTTATATTCTTACCATTTTGAAAGTGGATACTTTTATACATTATATTCTCAAAATGAGTAGAGTAGAAAAGTAATTGGATAACATATGTTCTTTGTGACACACCATTTGATTAAACACTAATTCATTCAAATATTTTTTTCAGATAGTTGTTTAGGGTTTCTAATACACAATGAAACATTCTGAAAATTGCTAATATTTAGTTACCTTTTTTCTAATAATTTCACTTGTTCTTTTTGTTTTGTATGAAGCACTTGTTCCTCAGCTCCCAATTTTAACAAGCATGGTATTTGGGATTGATTTAAGATATAGACTTAAGACATGAAGTGGTCTATAATTTTCTTTTTCAACACTAGACACTAAATTTTATCAAATGTTATTGAGAAGATTATGTGGCCTTTCCTTTTTTGACCTATTGAGAGATACAGTATTTTTTTTTCTAATAAATTTTATTCAGGAATACACTATTCTAAGCTGTACTGTTTAACTTTATTTATTAGCATTTTATTTTGAATTTTCTGTATACACATTCATAAATTAGATTGGCCCATAGTATTATTACATACTTCACAGGAAAGATATTTTTATCAGTGCTTGATTTGTTTATCAAATGAATTAAGATGCTTTCAATATTTTTTTCTGTTCTTAACTTTTTAAATTGCATGAGAATTAAATCTTTAACATTGTAAAGAGCTCATTAATGAAACTATGTGTCCCTGAAATTTTATCTGATAAAATAATTCCATAATAGTTTTTTGAAATGTTTTTACTATTCAGAATTTCCATTTCTTCTTGAATCAACTTTGTTAATTTGTAGTTTACCTGGAAATTTACCATTTTACTGTGTTTTTCAAAGTAGCATAAGTTTCACCTAGCATTCTCATTAAAATTATTTTAATAACCCTATATATTTAACATTATATCCTTTTGCATTCATTTATTTTAAGTATGATGTGTTTTTCTTTGATTTTCTGATTAAAATCTCCCAGACGTTTATCTATTTTAGCGCATTTATTTTTCACATCTACTGATTTTTTTCTGTTTTCTAATTCATTTATTTCTGCTTCTATCCCTGCTATTTTATTCCTCCTGATCTCCTTAGGCTGCTTTCATTTTTCTGGATTTTTAATGTATCTGATTATCTGTTTTTCCTAAGTCACTTTAGGCTATGAATTTACCTCTAGTTAGAACTTTGCCATATCCGATAAGCTTTGGTATATGGTTTTCATGGTCATCGTTTTATGAATAGACTGCGATGATAGGTTTGAGCTTTTCTTGGACATCCTCATCTGAGGATGATCTAGCAGGCTTTTATCACCCACCATCCCCTCACACCCATACACAATCAGCTACTATCACATACACCACCTCTTGCCTTTGTTAATATGATATAAGCTTTAAAAATATTTTTCAAGAATATTTTCAAGAATAATTCTTAACATCTGCCTTCAATTTTATAACTAATTTAATGCAAATGATAATGTTAAACCCTGTATTCTAATGGCTAAAGACTTAACCACAAACAATACAATTATTTAAATGAACTGTTCTCGATCCTATCACATTTTACAAATTAATACTTCTTAGAAAAATTTCATCTCAGTGGTATTAAAGGCTGGGAGCTAAACCATCAGATTTGATATCATTAATCTGATAGTCCAGGAAATAAGTAATGTCTCACAGAGGTTCTCCCTATAAGCAACAGTGCCAATTAAATATTGGCATCATATTTACAAATAAAAATTAGCCACCTGTGACACAGTTTTCCCATCATCAAGTTAACTCCTACTTTTCCTTTAAAACTCAGCTCAGAAGGAACTCAGATCTAAGTTTCTCCTTCTCCATAAAGCCATCCTTGGTTTCCAGTTCTGTTTAAATAACCCTCTCCCCAAGACTTCCAAGAGTCTCCAGTCACCTTTTCCCACTGTGTGTAACTGCTGATTTTGTGACTGCTCCTTCACAAAACAGTGAACATTGTGAGTGCAGGTGCATCGCACAGTGCGTGGTTAATGCAGGTTTTGTTTAATGATTTGAATTAATAAAAATAATAAATCAATCAATGACCTTTAAAGGGGAATAACTGATATCTATTCATCTCTGCTCTGATTGGCTCTTCAGTCCTAGTGCTGTGAAGAGAAAGAGTTGGAATAAGTCCTCCACAGATGTCATAAATGAGACCTCCCTAGGAAGGTGGAGAGGAGAGCTGCACTATTATATTAGCCAGTGAGCCACTCCTCCACTCTAGGGACAATGGCCATAAATACATTATGAGATTTCTGGGAGCTCTCAACTTGTCCATATCCATAATTACTGGTTTGCCCTTTTCCATGATTTCCCCCAGTGGAAGTTTTCAGCAACATCCTCATATAAGAACAGCCTCTTCATACTTCAAGACCAAGTTGAAGTTCCAGCTCCTCTACACAGTCTTCTCTGATTGCTGCAGTGGGAGTAATTCCTTCTATCTCTCAATTTCCCTCACTACATAATGATTACCCTAGCCCTTTGACTTCTGACACTTACTGCTTTCTGCTATATTTTTCATCTTTAACCGAGTTTTAGGTTTCTAAGGGTGGGTGAAAAACAGTCCCCAAAGTGTCTAGCAAAACACCTTGTCCTGAACAAGCATGTTAATGCAATGTGTTATATATGACTATCCATGAGCATATATGAGTGTGTGTGTGTATAAAATTATACACCACACAAAATACCCATTTCAAAACCTTTCTCCCAAAACAAAATCTGGTGAAGGGGGATGTGGGGAATTTGTGTAGTGAGGATGGGGTGATCTCAACTCAAAACTGTAAATTTCCCAAAATAATTTCAACCACTCTTCCTTTCACTCTTCCCTGCTAGCAAAAAACATTCTGAGATCTTTATCTCCCCTTTTGAAGAAAAAATAAGCATAATCAGCTATTATATACCAGAATTTTTTCTGGGAGTCCTCAAATTAAGATTGGAACATTTCTAGTTCCTTAAGAAAGCTTGAAATACTTTCCATCAGGTTCATTTCCGAATCATCATCAATAACCAAGAGAAAGATGCAAAGTTGAGTGCACCCTCCCTCACTCATCTGCATGCAAAATATTATCTGGAAACAAAAGATACCTACATACACCCATGCACACTGCACACATAAACATACACACTCTTGCAGGCATGCACATTTAGATACATATTCCCTCTCACTGACCTGGGAAGACCCTTCCTGAGAGTGTGAGGATGGAACTTGAGGACTCTTGGAGCACAGTAGGCTTCTAATACCAGCTGCCATCCAGCACTGATCCAGAAAGGCAGAGGGGCCATGTGGCAGAACTGCAGGGTAATTAAGAATGTAAAAGGCAGCCCTGGGTGCCACTGGGTACTTAACAGCATGTGCAAAATTTTCTCAGCAGGTATCCAGGTGGGCATGAGACCAACAGCCTTCCTGTCCCTTGCCTTGTTGGCATGTGAGGTTGAACCTGCTCTGGGGAGCACGAGTATAAGAGTGAGGAAGATTCACATGAGATGGCCAAGACTGTTTCCTCTCTATGCTGTAGTATGAGTTGCATGCTGTTCTCCCCTTAAGCTGTCAGCTCTCCTTAGCAGCCTATGGGCACAGTCCCTTCCCTACCCAGTGACAGTGTCTTCAAGCAGTTGTGAGAGGCACATTCGAAGCAGGAGTAGCCCTCTGATTTCTCTGACTTGGCCTACACCTCCTGCTGTGCCAGACAGCTTGCTCTTCCAATGGAGGGCATTTCCTTTCTCATTTCTTTTACCTTCTAGCACCATTGACCCTCAATTTCTGTTTGGGCTCCATTGTCACATGACCCTTCCTCAGAGTCAGATCACAGCAAAACGTCAAAGTACATGATGGTACCCCCTCTTAATATCCCCTCCTTCTCATCTAAACTTAGAAACGTCCTCAATGAGAACTAATCTATCACTGATGGTAGGATTGTAGAGCCTGTGATTACTGGGTAGGAGAACCATTTTTGGAAGAGGACCTTCTTGGAGCTACTTGATTATTTGTAGGGTTGACTATGATTTTATCTCTTCCTCCAGCTCCATCTTCTTGGAATTGCCTTGGTCCTCAGGTTCCCTCTGAAAGAGGTATCAGTAGGCAAGAGGCTGCTTTAACTTTTGTGCCTAGACATGCGAAGAGATGGGCAAGATATTCTCCTCTTCTTGCTATTTTTGGAAAGAATGTTCTAAGTGAGCATGAGAGACTCAAGATCCTTAGTTTAGCAGATGTGGCCTTTGGACATCAGGCTCCTGTCAACTTCTTAAGCTTCAGCCTCAGCTACACATATTGCACGTCAGCCATGCCAAACTCTTTACAGTTCACTGAAATTTCCAGACTCTTTTGTGCCTCTATGGCTTCCTACTTGTTATTTCTATCATCTAGCCTGACTTTACCCAGTCTCATTCTGTTTAGATGTCCTCATCTCAGAGTTTCCATAGCATACTATGTATAAACTTCTCATAGCCCCAGACTTTAGGAACACATGGATAATCAGCTGAACATGAAGTGTTTTAGGACTTCTCTTTGGGCAAGGCAAGGAATGCATTATGACTTTGAGTGTGAAAAAAAACAGTTTCATAGAAGCAGGGAAGGAAACAGGAAGTAGCATGATATGGGTGGGCCAACAATTACCTTGTCTGTTCTATCAGGTAGCATTGTATAGAATTCAAATGAAAAATAAAAAGATAGTGGCTTATACAAAGTAGTTGATTTCTCTCATATAAAAGTCCATTCAGGCAGATAGTCCAGGGTAATATGGTGGCTCTGTTCCAAAAAAGCTCCCAGGATTCTCTCAGTTCATAGCTCCATCTTCTCTAGGTATGGCCCTTGCCCTATACCCAAAGGTCCAAGAGAGCAGCATTCTCATTTCAGGCAGCAGTAAGGAGAAAGGAGCAGAAAAGAATAGAGGGAAGAGGGTAAGAACTAGCTGCCTGTGCTGGTTTGGATGTATTACGTCCTACAAAACACCATTATCTTTGATGCAGTCTTGTGTGGGCAGGAAACATACTGGTGTTGATTGGGTTGGAGACTTTTGATTGGATGTTTCGTGGAGATGTGATCACTCAATTGTGAGCAAGATCTTTCATTGGATAGTTTCCATGGAGGTGTGGCCCTGCCCATTCAGCATGGGCCTTGATTAGTTTACTGGAGCACTATACAAGCTCAGACAGAAGGAGCAAGCTTGTTACAGCCAAGAGGGACACTTTGAAGAATGCACAGGACCTGAGAGAGGAACTTAAGCTAACAGAGACATTTTAGAGATGGCCTTTGAAAGCAGACTTTTGCTCCGGGGAAGCTAAGAGGACAAATGCCCCAAGAGCAACTAAGAGTGACATTGTTGAGGAGCTGAAGCCTAGGGAGTAACGTCCTGGGAGAAAGCCATTTTGAAACCAGAACTCCAGAGCAGACACCAGCCATGTGCCTTCCCAGCTAACAGAGGTCTTCCAGATGTCATTGACCATCCTCCAGTGAAGATACCCAATTGTTGATGCCTTATCTTGGACACTTTATGGCCTTAGGACTATAACTTTGTAACCAAATAAAACCCCCTTTATAAAAGCCAATCCATTTCTGGTGTTTTGCACCCTGACAGCATTAGCAAAGTAGAACACCACCTCTGGGAAAAGTTTTAGAAGCTATCTCACATTTCTGCTTCCATCCCAATGACCAAGTCACATGGCCACACCTAGCTGCCAGGAACCTGGGAAATGAATCATATTCTGGGAGACCACCTACTCAGCTAAAATTCTGTTATAGGGAAGAATAGGTTTAGAGGACAACCAGTTGTCCCTACCACAAAGTTATTCCAATTTTAAGGGAAATTCACTACCAATTGTGTCAAAATATAGTGACACATTCTACAGTTAATATAAGAACTAAACACACACACACACACACACACACAAATACATTTGCCTGACCAATCAGCAAGAATTTATTGACCATACTGTTCTAGTTATGATGAGAATTGCAAAAGTCCTTAAATGTACATAATTGAAGCTACTTTTCTGGTGGAAACTTGTACCTAAGGATCCATAGCTACCCAACAGAAGAGTTAATGAACTTATAAGGCCAGCTTTTTAACGCACATCTCTCTCCAGAACCCAGACTTAGATATCTCCCTGCCTACAAAACACATACCCTTGGATTCCCATAGATACTGTGCAACACTGAACTCACTCATCATCCTCTTCCAAAGCTGCGTCTCCTCTAGAATTCCTTACCTAAAGCTACAGGAATCACCATCCATCAGGTTGTCCAAATCAGAAAGCTGGACTTCATCTTTTACTCTTTTACCTTCACCCTTGATTCTTTAACCTTCACACCCTACATTCAATAAACCACCAACTCCCATCAATTCTACCTCCTCTCACATATTTTCACTGACAGTGTCATTACATCACTTCAAGCAACCATCATATCTAACTTGACTGTTTTCATTACTATGGTATTATCTTCAAGGACTTCCACAATTTAACATGAAAAGTATAAATACAATGTGCTGGTTGCTTTATTAGAAGTAAGAATACAGAAGGAACATAGAAGAGGAAAGAATTACTTCTAGCTTTCATGGGCTTAGGTTTTTGAGAAATACTTTAAGGAAGGGATAAAATATTTCCAACAATAAATATTGGCTAGAAAGGCACACCCAGCAGAAGCAACTGCATAAGCAAAGAGACGGCATGTTCCAAAAACAAAGTAGTCCAGACTGAGTGGTATATTTTACAAGCTTTTATATATCAGGATTTTGGCTGGCAAGGTAGGTAGGAGCCAGATTGCAAGGAACTTTGTAGGCTGAATTAAGGAATTTGGATTTTTTCCTGAACTAATGGGCAACACAAGAGGGATTTACACAAGGGTGTGCCTTGATCAGAGCCAGTATATGGCTGGAGGCCAGACCAAGGAGACACTGGGTTAAAGCCAGTCAGGAGTTTATCGCAGCAAGTCGAGTGAAAGTTGGCGAAGGTCTAAGTGAAGACACTACCAAAGGGAGTGGGAAAGAAATTACAAATATGAAAGACATTTTTTTCACAGAATTGAGAGGACTTGATGACCAAAGGGATGAAAGGCATATGACTCTCCATTTTCTAGCTCGGTTGTCTGAGGATGGTGATGTCATGAACTTAAAAAAGATACATGTTGAGTGTCTTAGTTTGTCATGGCTGCTGTGACAAAATACCATAGACCAGTTAGCTCAAACAACAGAAATTTATTGTCCCAAGGTTCTGGAGCCTATAAGTCTGAAATCAAGGTGTTGGAAGGGATAAAGAGATAATCTTTAAAAGAGATAATCTTTTCAATGCCTTTTGCCTAGCTTTGGGTGAGTGGCCACAAATGCATGGAGTGCCTTGGCTTGTGACAGCATAACTGAATCTCTACTTCCATCACATGACTATATCTCTCTCTATTCTCTCTCTGTGTCCAAATTTCCTCTCCTTACAAAGACACCAATCATATCAGATTAGGGCCCACCCTAATCCATCTTAGCATCATCTTAACTAACAACATCTTCAAAATCCTACTTACAAATACGTTCATATTTACAGGATCAGGGTTTAGGACTTGAGTATGTCTTTTGGGGAACACAATTCAATCAATAACACTGAGCGTGTGTTACCCACAAAAGAGGTGTGGGAACACCTAGGTGTATAGGAGGAAACACTCAGGAGTTATCGATATTCAGTCCAGGAGAGACAACTAAGTTGAAGGTCAAGCACACAGGTCATAGTTGAGTTCAGCATTGAGAGTAGCCTGGAAGTGTGCCTAGGCCAAGAAGAAGAGATAGTCAAAAGAGGAACCATGGAGAGATGCAACACGTGCATGGGTGGAAGGGAAAGGAAGTTGGAGAGAGAGGAGAAAAGAAGCCAAGCAGCACAGCTTCAAAAAGAGGAGGTCAAAAATTCAACAAAAAAAAAAATCAGAGTAAGAAAATTTAAAAGAGGCCATTGAAGCTTTAGTGGAGAAGTGGAAATGGAAACTTGATTGCAGTAGGTTTGGGAGTGTGGGAAAATTCAGCAGTGGGGAGACAGGATGTAGACAGAACATTTTTAGGAGCCTGAAAAGGAAGGAGTAGGGGAGAGCTGAGAGGGAGCCATCAGTTGCTATCCCATCCTGTCCCCATACCACAGGGTAAGTAATTGCCAGATGGGGAACTCTATCCCCACCTTATATAAAAATGACAAGCTATGAGGAAGCTCTATTTGCCAAATAACTCTCCTTTAATGCCCCACAGAAGGCTGTAAGTACTTCTGGCACTGAATCTATATACAGAATCTTTTTACATGGTTTTGTTCATACACTTGTCCTCCCATACTATGCCATAAACCCCTCAAGGGCAGGAATCATTTCTAATTCATCTTTACACTCCAAGCCTTGTGTGTAGTTTACAAATGAACTGGGAAGGAAGCAAACAAAGGAAAGAAGGAAAGAAGGGAGGGAAGGTGGGAGGGAAGGGAGGAGGAAGGGAGGGGGGTATGAATAAAATAGTTAACACTGAGCATTTATTCTGTGCCAGGTGCTGTGCTAAGTATTTTTCTTGACTTAATGATTACACCAACCCTATGAGGTCAGTACTATTACAACCTTCATTTTACAGCTGAAGAAACTGAGGCACAAATACTATAAATGCTCTGCCCCAGGCCACAGTCAGCAAACAACTGAGTGTTAATCTGAACCCAGGCATTCAGAATCAAAAGCTTGTATTTTAGCTGTGCAAAAATCAATTATAATATTTTTAAAACCTGACCTATATTAGGGGATATACTGGAAATAGTTTGAAGTATTAATTTTCTAAGAGAATAACGAGCAAACACCAACAATTACATGTGACCTGCTGGATTGCATTTCAGTTGCCTCACATGGCACAAAACAGAACATAAGATCATTCTATCACTCCTGGAGTGTTGTGTTATGTTCAGCTGTCAGGTTTGTTGGCTTCCTAAATCAACCAGTCACAGACCATCACCTAAACTATTTTTCACTGTCAGGTTCCAGAGCATAAAATTAGCCTTTATTGCTTTGACTATTACTGAGTTTGAAGGCCAAGGAATGAGCATGTAGCAAAGGCAGCAGAGCCTGGACCAGAAGTGCTCCCCAGATGAAATAAATTTTTGCTGATGGCTTTCATTTGAGCACTGACCTGAAGGAATTGTCAGGGCTCTGGGAATTTTCCTTAGGCCTGGGAAGGTCAGACATAAAGATGCTGGTCATGCGGATTTTCACTCTCAGCACTTCTTCCTGAGGGCTGGTCAATGTCACTGGGTTTGGACCATAGCCATGGAAGTCTTGGAAGAGCATGAGCTTTGCTCAGTGCCTCAGGAGCTGAAAAACTTGGGAATCTTCAAGCCAGGAGTCAAGGAATTTCCTAGGAAACCCCTCAAATAATGAGTCTTTTTCATGAATCACACAAGAAGGAAATAAAGTCAAGCTGGTGGCATCTCCTTCAAATGGTGCCTGTCTTTAGTGTAAGGAAACTTGCCAGTTCTGTTCATAAAATCAAACTTTAATCAGTCATGGATTGACATGTAAGGAAAAGTCAGACCATGCCTCAACTTCTCTTCTCTGAAGTCATCTTCCCTTTGCAGATCTTTTATTACATTGCCCCACTACCCAGGCCTCAGAAGGATTTTTGTACATATGGTGGTAGCAGTGAGTTAGTGAGAAATTTCAAGACGAAGGTTCATCTTGGAGGACAGGATTTGAGAATACAGAGTTGAACTGCCCCTCCCCTTACGGGATGTTTTCCTTAATAATAAGGACTCCCTTTTTAGGGCTACTGGTCAAGCATCATGTCTAACACTTCAGATGCATATTTCGTTGAATTCCCACAATACTTCTTTGACTTTGACACTATGATATCCCCCAATTTGCAGATAAGGAAACTAAAGCTTAGAAAGTTTAACTGCCTTGTCCAAAATCAAACAATTAATGCTCTTTAGGGCTAGAATTTGAACCCACATTATTCGACCCTAAAATCCATACTCATAGCTTCAATGCTTTACTGCCAACACGCTGAAGTCACATTGAGTCAAAGCTATCAATTCTACCTCGGGAAGCTTTCACAGAGAAGGTATCACTGAAGTCAGCTTCCCAGGATGAGGATGAGTTTGCTAGATAAAGAAAAGGAGGAAGAGACATCCAGACAGAAAGAGCAGTACAAGTAAGAAAGGCATGAATGTGTACCATATGTTTCAGGAATAAACATGGCTCCTGCAGGGTCCATGGTGGGGAGGGGAGTGCAGAGTATGGCAAGGAAATGTGGCCATGCAAATACCTTCATTCTTCTGGGGAAGTTCTGGATACATGCATGTTTCTGTAATAAAGGAGTGTCCAAAAGGGTGGGAAAGGTCCAATCTGCCCACATCATGGAAGCAACTGCCTTCCAATTGGATGTTGAAATGTTCAAAGCAGTGAATCCTTCCAGCTTAGCAATCTACTTGGGTAGGAGAGACTGGGAATTTCCATTAGCACAGGAATCTACAAGATTTCCTTCCTTGTCATTAAGCACTGTCTCTTAATTAAATTGTCTTCCTTGCTCTTGATCGGAAGAGAATACCAAGAAGTCCTTTTCCGGGAAAATGCTGCTGTCTTCTTTCTTCTCCTTCACAGGCACCACCCCCCTCTTCCCTACCCCCAACATGTCACCTAGCAATGGGCTAATGCAGAGAAGTAAGTAAGCAAAAGACTGTGGAGCTCATCCCCTTTATTTAAATTTGTATGCAGGTGTGTGCGCTAGGGAGGAACAAAGCAAGCACACTAGCAGGCGAGAGAAGCATGATGGGAACATGAACCACAGATGCAGTCATGCTGAGCTGCTTATCTTCAGCTGCTTCTTTAATCTCACGTGCAAGTTATTGGAGGATATCACTCTCCTACCTGTAGATTGCAGGCTTTGCCTTGCTTGTACCAATAAAGACTTTTACTGAACACTGTACATTTTGATACAATTGAATAAAATTATATTAAACAAGGCAAAGAGGCTATGTAGGCAGTGGCCACTGGCACCAAAATATCTTTAAATGAATACCAGAAAAAGAAGAGAGTCAAGACCTCGTGGTCATTTATAGTCTCTTCCTTTGTTCCCAGCCCCACAGTGAGGCAGTCTCAAAATGCTGTCAATTCTTTCTTTTCCTGCTTATATCTGTCCCTTTCTCTTTGTTTCCTCTACAGAGTCGACATGCACCTACTCATCCTTCAAGTTTCAGCTCACAGTTCACCTCTCCTGTAAACACTTCCCTGACCTCACCACCTTCCTTCCCACACTGGGCTGGCAGAATCAGGTACAATGTCCACGTATCTGTTATAAGACTTATCACACTGTACTGTAATTATTTATTTCTCCTTCTGTCTACCCAGTCCATAGTCTGAGTTACTTAAGGGCAGAAATCATGTTTCTTTCATTGGATTAGTCATCTCTGGCTGCATAACAAACCACCCCAACACTTGGTCACTTCGTACAACAATGGCAGTTACTGTCGTTTTTATCTCACGATTCTGGAGTTTCGCTGGACTCAGCCTGGCAGCTCTCAGATGGGGTCTCTTCACTGCTGTCCAGCTGGGGCTGGGATCACCTCAAAGTCTTCTTCATTCACGTGTTTGGAACCTGGGCACGGAAAACTCAAACATCTGGGGCCCTGCAACAGTTGGGGTTCTTTGGGCGTCTCCTTATCTCCATGTGCTCTCTCCTCATGCTCTCTCCCTCACAGTAGTCTTGGGGGAGCTGGACCTCTTACATGCCTCTCAGGGCTCCAAAGGCAAGTAAACCAAGAGAGACCAAACTAAGAAACAGGAAATGTATGGCTTTTCGTCATTTAACCTTGGAAATCACACAGCACCTCCTTCACTATAATTAGACCCACCCAGATTCAAGGAGGGAATATAAACAACCCCCACCCCATGGTGAAGTGGTATCATCACATGTAAGAAGAACATGTGGGATGGGGTACAATAATGCAACCATCTTTGGGAAATGCCATTTGTCACAATTTAAACCCCAGTACTTGGCAAAAATGCCTGGCACTTAATGGTCATATATATATATTTGAATGAATAAATGAATGAATGAATGACTCTTATCTCCCTGCGTAGACCTTATTATCCTCTGCCCAGCTATTGAAAAAGCTTCTGTTCTTGTCTCCCTACCTCTAGGCTTTCCTATATCCAATTTATCCTTTGCCCCACTTTCAGATCCATCTTCTAAAACCCCTGCTTTTTTTCATGTCACACTCTCAAAAGCCTTCAGTGGCTCCCAGTTGCTTGTGGCAATACCTGCCAGCTTGTGATTCTGAGGAGTTAAGGTAAATAAAACACAAGTATACACATCTGTACATGTACCTCAACTTACCCATAAAGAGCATGTCTGGCACAGGTATATATCACTGTCTTTCAAACGTTGAGTTTCTTTTATGTATAAAAGTTGTTCTGAGGTCTAGATCAAAGTGATGGATTAAAACCCCTGCTACCGGTGATCTCACTGCCCTCCCCCCTTACATGGGACCTGACTTCCAGGGGTGTAAATCTCCGTGGCAACGCAGGAGATGACTCCCGGGGATGAATCTGGACCCGGCATTGTGGGATTGAGAACATTTTCTTGACCAAAAGGGGGATGCGAAATGAAACAAAATGAAGCTTCAGTGGCGGAAGGATTTCAAATGCAGTCAAGAGGTCACTCTGGGGGACACTCTTAGGCACTTCTTAGGTTTTAATGTATTGGAATAGCTAGAAGTAAATATCTGAAACTAACAAAATCCAACCCAGTAGTCTGGACTCATGAAGACAACTGAATAACAATGTAGCTTACAAGGGTGACAGTATGATTTTGAAAACCCTGTGCATCGCCCTCCTCTTATCCAGAGTACGGATGGATGAATAGATAAACGGAGACAAAAGCTAAATGAAAAACAGGGTGGGATGGGGGGATGATTTAGGTGTTCTTTTTTATTTTTATTTCTTATTCTTATTCTGATTCTTTCTGGTGTAAGGAACATGTTCAAAAATAGATTGGGGTGATGAATGCACAACTATATGATGGCACTGTGAACAGCAGATTGTACACCACGGATGACTGTAAGGTATATGAATATATCTCAATAAAACCGAATTGAAAAAACAAAACAAAACCCTGCTGCCTCTTAAAATTTCACAAAAACAATAGCAAAGGAAATCCTTAAAGGACTGGAAAAGGAGACACAGCCTTGAGTTTTCTGGAGCTGCAAAGCTGACAGAGATGATTTACAAAGGTGAAACTGCTTTGTACCCCTTTTATGGCCTCCATTAAGTGAGGGGTGGGGTAGAAGATGGAATTGAAAAAGGAGGACTAACTGAAAGCCTGTATTAGAAGCAGTAGCTGCTCTACCCCTAGTTTGGCAGAAGATTAATGGTGTATTCTTTTGGAAAGGACGAAGCAGGGGGCTCTGGCCAAGGAATAGCAGGCAAGCTGAGGATGGGAACATGTTACTGAAAACAGAGGGAAGGAAATAAAAATCTGCACACTGAACAGAGAAATCCCTGGGCCCTTTCCCATTAGGCTCAGTGAATGCTAACAGCAAGGCTTAGGGCCAGAAACCCTCTCTCTCCGCAGGTCAAGAATCTGGAGAGGTCCTCTCTGGTAAGCAAACTCACCAACCCAAGGATAAAAGACCTAGAAATTAGGACCATTTGGGTTTCTCACAATGGATTAACCGCCAATGAAGTTCACCAGTAGACATGCCTCACTGGAGTAAAATGAGGTTATAATAGGATTACCAAAAATAGGAAGAGACAGTCAAGGATCATCAGGTATGTGAGGCCAACTCTCAACTGAAAAGGAAGAGACCAAAACAAATTAGTGGAGAAAAGGAGCTCAGAAGAAATAGAGAAAATGCCAGGAGCTATAGAAGGAAGAGGCGGAGAAGAAGAAAGAGGAGGAGGAGAAGGAAAACAATAATTAATAACCTCAGAAATAATAAGAAAGTAGCAAAGATAAGTATATTTAAAAGGATAGCAGGGATAAAACGTTCAATATAAGAACTGGAAAATAAGGTTGAGGTAAATAAGGATGGTGGAACAAAAAGAAAAGAGGCGGAAAATAGAAAAAAAAAAACTTAAGAAAATTAGAGGATTAGTGAACATCAGTCATTTGAATAAGAAGAGTTCCAGAAAGAATGGAGAAAACAGAGGAGAGAAAATTACTAAAGAGAAGTTCAAAAATAATTCCAGAACTGAATAACATGAGTTTCCAGATAGAAATGGCTTCAAATAACTAGCAAAATGGATGATCATGGTTAAGAGAACATTCTTACAAGCTTCTAGAGAGAAAAAAAATCTGGGAAACTACAAAGGAAGGCAGATCTAAATAACATAGGACTTCTCATAGCAACACTGGAAGCTGGAAACACACCTGAAAAATACCTTCAAGATTTTGAGGGGAAATTATTTCCAGTCTAAACTTCTATTCTGAATCAGCAATAAAGAGTCAAGGTAAAGATATTTTCAGACATCCAAAATCCAAAAAAATGTAGCTTCCCCATACTAATTCTTAAGAAACAAGTGGAGGGTGTGCTCTTACAGAATGAGAAAATAAACAAGAAATGGCTAAATGCAAGATCCAGCAAGGGCATCAGCAGAAGGATTAATGGAAATTGGGCTCTTTGCACTTCATCTTTCAAAGTATTATGGATTGTGTAAGTGGCTTACAAGTTCCTTGAGGACAGATTCTCCCACAGTGGCTCATGTGGTGCTGCAGAGCTATCTACATGGTGAAAATATTAACATTTTCTGAACAAATTAGTTAATTAATAATTAAGTTACTCAACATCCTGTCTGTCTCATGCAAGGCTTTTGTTGTTTCCTCCAGCAAGCAACAGGGGTTTGTTGTAACTTTCCACTGATCTCCTCTGCTGGCGGTTGCTGGGCTGTGGCTACCTATTCAGTCATTGCTTGGTAAGTGCCCCACTGCCCCCAGGCTCAGATCTGGGAGCCCAGAAAGGGAGGAAAGTTTAGATACAGATGCGGTAACTAAATCATGTTACCTTATTGCTGTTGATTTTGTTATGGAAGCTCTGTTCCTACCAAGACCAAATGGGACAAGAAGTGGCATGTGGAGACTATGAACAAATCAATACTTAGCTTCATTTAATGAAGAGACGGGGGGAGGTAACGGCTTTCTAACTCTTTAAAAGTCTGGAGAGACCCAAAAAGTCACACAGAGGTTTCCCAAACATGGCTAGACCACAGGCATTCTCCTGTTCAGAGATGTCACATCAGCACCACCCACATTTTCCAAGACCATCTGCTTTACCCCTTGGGAATCCCATCTATCCTTCTACTTCCCACATCCTCTGCTCTGAGACCCCCCAGTACCTACCTACAGCCAACATATACCATTTCCTACTCTGCTTCTCAGATGCAGGCCCCTGAAGACTAGGAAGACAATGACAATGACATTTTACCTTAAAGGAAAATCAGGAATAAAATGTCTTATGTAGCCCAAAGTTCCCATTTCTGGGTCAGATTTCACCGAGTCCAAGACCCTTGGAGTAGAAAGACTCTAGAGATCATCTAGACCAACATTTCTGCCACATCTGATGACAAACCCCCTTCCAGCTTGCCTGATATGCAATGCTACTGCTTCCTCTTGGAAATGACAATGAAAAATAAGGAGCTCCCTCAGCAAATCAATGACAAGAGAACTACAGGCCATGGGGCAGAGAAGCCCTGCTGGCCAAGGCCTGATTGAAGAGTGTTTGCCTTGAATGCAGTAGCTCTTTATGCCTTAGGGTCAAAAACCATAAGAGAATCTAAAGAAAGCTTTAAACTATCTCCTCAAGAAAAGAGCTATCTACATGGTGAAAACATTAACATTTTCGGTACAAATAAGTTAATAATTAAGTTATATGATGTTTTGCACATAATTTTAATAGGTTCAAAGACTCCTGAAACTCATCCAAGGATTCCAAGTAAAGAATCCCTGCTTTAATCTTATTCTTGAGGACTGAGCAAATGGTCCTTGGTCCATGGACTGAAACGACAATTAAAATTAATCTGGCCTTGGGAAAAACATCAAGCCTTGGAAACTGGGAATTTTATTTTAAATTGTAGCACCACACATGCTCTCAAAATCTACCTGAAACAACAGTATCTCAGGGACACTCAGAAGGTTAAAAACACTGAAAGAAAATGGGCCATCCTTGCAAGTTATTTTGTGGGGCTGAATATTTCCTTGACATGCTTGCCACATTGTGTGCAGAGATGCCACACTCTTCCCCATTGTGTTGGCAACTCCTAGTTGTCTGAAGGTTAATGATTTTCTGGGCCAAGCTACACGTTGCACCTTTCAAAAGCTTCATTTTTCTTTTGTTTGGAGAATTTCCCAATGACTTTTAATTAAGTGTATTCTCTGTTGGCAAGAATAAGACAACAAAGAGAGAGGGATTTGTACATTCTTGTTGCACAAAGCCAACAGTATGTATTTGTTAGTCTCTGATTGATAGGTGGAGCATTTAAGTTTGTAGATGCAAAGTTAAACCTACACTTAAGTGCTGCTTATGAACACAAGCTTGGGAAGGTGGTTCCCGTGGCACTCATGAAGGGTATTCCGTGGTATATTTGGACACTTGAAGCTTTCATAGGTGTCAGGCTTTTATTACTGAAGCATGTGCTTCCTGAAGAACTCCATTTGTCAAGAAGTCAGCCCCATCCATGGGACAATGTAGATAGAGCACAGAGCAGTGGACCAGATGTTTGGGAAAGGTGGGAGGCCTGGGGGTGATTATCAGGATAGGATCTGTGTGTGTCACTTCTTGCAAGCATGGAAAAGAAATAGCCTGTTATGCAATGTGAGATGAGACAAGAAGCAGATCTCTTTTCTCAACATTAATTCCTTGGTCTGAAAGGAATTAATCCATTCTTCTGCCTCCAGGCAACACAGCATTCAAATGGATTAGGTTTTTTTAAATTCATCTTTTTTCAGCATTTCCAGAGAAGGCCATTCCAGCCTCCCTTGCCTGCATTCCAGAGTCTCCAGTGCCTATACTCAGGAAATACTTTCTCAAGTTTAACTTAAATCCCTCTCCCTGCAATGTGAGACCATTGTTATCTTCCAAGGACTAGAAGAGCAGATGCTGGGCACCCTGCCAGTCACACCGCTGTTTAGGAGAGGAAAGGGCTCTGGGCAGTTTGTTGATGGGCTCCCCACAACCCAACAGAAGCCCAGGCCAGAACCCCAGGCTTCTCAAAGAGTCCTTTACTGCTACACCAGGTACTTACTTGGGGCATTGCTAAAATTGCCCAA
This sequence comes from Choloepus didactylus, assembly GCF_015220235.1. Taxonomy (NCBI): domain Eukaryota; kingdom Metazoa; phylum Chordata; class Mammalia; order Pilosa; family Megalonychidae; genus Choloepus; species Choloepus didactylus. Next base: position 137,402,354 of record NC_051312.1, on the reverse strand, counting down.
ATATTTCCAGTTGATACCCTCCCCCAGAACCCTATAATTAACACAAGTAACTTATCACTCTCTGAAAACAAACTTCTCTGTGAGGGGCTCTGAGAGATGACAGAAAAGAATGCCCTCCATTTTTATAGGGCTTTACCTAGCATTTGTGCATACATAAATCATACTTCAGGTATTACCATAACCATCAATTTGAAGATAAAGAAACAGGTTCAGCAAGATGGATTCAACCAAAGTTTGCACAGATAAGAAGAGGGGAAGCTGAGACCTGACCTTCAAATCATGATACTTCAAATTGAGTGCTCTTTCCACTACACCAGAGTTCCTTCCTAGGGAGTAAATAAAGCTCTGGTCCATCTATTTCCTGTCTTCACAAGTCTTCATTTAATGAGCATGAGAGGCAGATACACAAGGAAATGAGAACAAAGATGCACTGAAAACTACGAAGAACTGTTGAACTGGTAGTGGGAAGTGGTGGTGGGAGAAGAGCAGAGAAGTTTGCGGTGCAGGCAACTCACAGGGTGGTCAACAGGAGGACTTAGAGGCAGACAGACCTGATTTGCAGCCTCGGCTCTAAGTGCTGTATGACGCTGGACAAGTATACTCGTCTCTGAGTTTCAGTATCATCACGATGAAATGAGAACAATGATACCATGCTCACACGGTTATTTTGAGGAGTAATGCAATAATTAATATAAAGTGCTTAGCAGAGGGCCTAACAGATAGGAAGAGCTAAACAAATGTGACTAAGTAACTTTGCGTTATGGAGGGAATAGAGCAATGAAACTGACAGGAGTTAATTTAGGAATGGTTTCATGGAGGAAGTGGAACTACAGAAGGAATTTAAATGCAGGATTGGGACTTGGTGAAGATTTAAAAAAAAGGGCATTTGTTTCTTTGCCCTCTTTGCCCAGTGGCATAGATATCTAAGTCTTTAAATGTGAGTGCCTAAATCATCTGTTTCCATGGACTTTCAGAGTTTAGGCCACACTGTGGATCACTAAAATAGCAGAACGTCATAGGAGAAGCTGTGGATGGCTTTCTTACAGGATTCACAGGGGGTTGCCAGAATTAAAGCAAATTCTATCCTAGAATGAAGAATAGCTTCAGTATAACTCCATTAAAAATTGAGTATGCTGTAATGTGGAGCTAGTCTTAGTGTGGATAGCTTCTTCAAAGATAAGTTTAATAATTTGGTTTGCTTGCCATAGATCTTCTGCTTCTGATACAGATGAGAAAGATGACCCCTCTAAGACTCTATAAATTATTGGAGATTGCAATTCTTGGAACTTTCCTATTGATTGGTTAAATAAATCATCTGCTAAATGGCAATCTCATTGGAAAGGTATACATTTAATGGAATTAATTAGTGAACTGATTGGACAAAATGACAGAAGTAACCAAAAAGTGCCCTAATTGATTGGGGTGGGGGTGGGGGCTGGTTATAAACAGGCCCCAAAGAGTAAAAAGACCGAGAAGGAAATTACTAGATGTTCTTAGGGACTGTGGAGACAGTGCTTTTGACATGTGCCCAATCTAGTGTGGATCTGTGGAAGACAAGCCACAACACCACAACTATTTCCCAAGGTATGTAAATGAGGATGCATTTCTTGTCCGTATATGACAAGCCGTTTTCGTTGCCCAGACTGAAGGATTGCGGGAAGTCCAGCCTGTGCATCAGTGCCGCCAGCTCGCAATGTGGGTGCCTGTGGTTGCTGAAACGGAGCCACATAGTTTCACAGGCTGAGCTGCACTGCCTGCTGCCCCTGCTCAGGCTGGCAATGCCCAGGGCTGAGAGGGAAGTATTGGGTCTGGGAAATCCAGTCCCTAACCTGCTTGGGCAGCATGCTCCTTGCAAACAGGTGCTTAAATTAGATGCCTGGGGGAAAGTGGAAAGGAAAGAAAACATTCGTTTAAAGACTACTCTGTGCCATTTATTTTACATACATCATTTTATTTGTTTAATCCCCACAACAATTCTGCAAGGTGAGAATTATTAAGCTCATTTTACAAACATGACAGCCAAGATTCAGAGCTGCTAAGCACCAAACAAGGGATAAGAGAAGGATATGAACCCAGTTTGGACTGAGTCCAAAGTCCACAAAGTCCATGCTCTGTCTTCCTTACGATGTTGCCTCTGGAAAGTGGAATACAGTCCAATTTCACTGAGACATTCGGGTATATGTATTAGACTAGAATGAGCTAGAGCTGCAACATTGTATCCAGATCATGCAGTACATGGATTCACAAAGTACCATGTTCAGAGATTTGAAGCTTATTCCAAAAGCATCATATCACAGAGGATTTTAGAATGGGGAAGGGGGGTACAAGGGAATAATCAGAATGTCCCTTCGTACTCTGATAGTGGAGTGCAGTATAGAAGGGAATACGGAGACACCAAATAGAAAGGAGCAAATAGAAAGGAGGAAATGGGTCCTAGCCCTGGCAAGTTAGTTACAAAGATGGTAATCGAAGGACTAGAAAGGAAGGTGGCAGATAATACTTCTCCAAAATGGCCATAACAATATTTCCTGGTCCACATGCTCTTCCAGAGGTGCAATGTCCCCTCCCCTTGAAACTGGGCAAGCCTTTGTGACTGCCCCAACTAATAGAGTACAACAGAAGTGATGCTATGACTTCCAAGGCTAGGGCATAAATAATGATATAGCTTCCACCTGGTTCTCTCTCAGTCCCACCCTTCTAAGCCATCCATCATGCTGTGAGAAAGACCAGGCCACATAGAGAGACCCACCTGGGAGGAACCGAAGACCCTAGCCCTGGTCCTAGCTGAGCTTCCAGCCAACAGAGAGCACCAACTTACCAGCTATGTGAAAGTAGATCCTTCAGTCCCTCAGCTGACCCTTCAGTTGAGCCGCTCCACATGGATCAAAAACAACCTCCTACCAAGTTCTTCCCAAGTTGCAAATTTGTAAGCAAAATAAATGATTATTGCTGTTTCAAGTTATTAAGCTTGGGGTGGCTTGTTATGCAGCAGAATATTACTAGAAAAATAAAGGATCAATGGAAGAAAGATTCACTGGTGTGTCAACCAACATGCCCGTGCATGAATCCTGTCCAAATGATAGAAATGGTGTCTCAATTGCTCTGTAGGGTGAGAATTTTAGGGCTAGGAAATATTTTGTGCATCTATTTATAATCAAGTTATAAGTATTAAGTAGTAATCCTAGCATTTCTATAGAATCCATCCTCACAGATAGAGGAGGAGATGCAGGTTATCATTCCTAATGATGAACAAGCCACTGGAAACAAATCTGCACTGAGAGCCTAGTATGGTTTAGGCAACATATAGACCTTTCACATACTTTTTATCACCTAATTCTCATAAAACTTCTATCAGATAAATGTTCTCACTCCCATTTCACAGGATCAGAAAAAGGTCTAGAAAATTGATAAAAGCCCCAAAGCAATGAGTGGTAGGGGCAAGACTCAAACTCAGTTCTGATTCCAAACTCATTCTCTTTATGCTGCATCATCCGCAATTGCCAAAATGGTTTCTCTTTGCTTTGGGCACACATGTGATATTAATTTTTTTTCTTTTTTTTTTAGATGTTTGCAGCAGATTCTTTTTCCTTCTGCAGCAGTATATTTACCTTCCTTGGTGCTATTTAAAAAAAAAAAAGAGTTTGCATTCCTGAAGCATACACAACCCAACGTTGTTAAAAACAGATGGTCCACAAGTATGTTGTGAGACATGGGGAATCAAAATTAAAAGAAAATGTTGTCACCGATTATGGAGTGCTAGGGTGCTATGAATATACATATAACATAGTATATGTCCTAAACAAACGTAGCCTGTACTTCTTTAAGTCATTAGTCATCCTTATCAAAGGTGTTCTTTCAATAAAAGCTAAGACATTTCACCCTGATGCACGAGTAAGTTGAAATACGGAACATAGAGTCGTGCAAAACACACAAGTGTCTGCTCTGATCCCTCTGCTTCAGGATTCTGTTGGGAGCTTGCCATTGACTGAATGAGATGAGTTGCCATTATCCTTTCTTGGAGGGGGTGTTTGTATGGCAGACAAGAAGTGAGGGTCTCTCCCTCTGAGGATCAGAGGGTTTGGTGATTGGGGGAATTGGGTGTCCAGGCTCCTTTATTCTGTCCTGGTGCTGCCACTGCACACCATGAACTTGGTCAAATTATAACCCCTTGTCTTTGCTTACTGGTTCCTAGAGGACAACAACACAGCACCATCCCTACTGAACACAAGTCAGCTCTCCAGAAAAAGTCATCAGCACTTGTGCAAACCCAAATATACTTAATAATGAACAGCCATCTCCTTTTCTTTTTTCCCCGATAATAATGCATTTCTTTCCTCAGCATGCCATTTTCAAAACCTTTGCCATTTCACCACACCTCATCATTGCCTTCATCACGGATCATGCCAATTTGTCAGTTTTAATCTGTCTAAAAACCTGCATCTGTCAGCATAAACCTTTTTATTTCTTATATGTTGATACAAAGATTTCACACATTGATTTTTGTGTAGCTCTGATTTCATGCAAGCTAAGCACACAGTGACAGGCTGGTACTTGGGGTAATGAATGCTCAATCAGATTAATACAAATCAATGGCATTGGCAAGTTTCGGATGAGGCACAGGGGCTGGGTTCTGGACAGCACAAGCTGCCAGAACAAGACAGATGGTCAGAAGCCTCTTTATCTCAATGGGCTCATTAGCAGATTTCTCTCCTTTGGGTCTTGTTTGAGTTTCTTGACTTTAAATGGCACCCCATAGATTGACTAACATCTTGGAAAAGAACTCACATACCCTTCTCATGACCTGGCATGAAAAATATTCTAGTGCTCAGGGTCTGCTCTGCAGGCTGGAGGGCTAGGACTTAGGTGAGTGAGTGCTGGAGCTGCAGTTTATCCATAAGACCACTGGGATCCAAAAGAGTTCATATAACTCAGGTAAGAACCTACTTTTCTAAAATAAACAATTTATTGACTGTTAAGTCCTGTATTAGGCACATTAATTCTTTTTTTTTAAATTCAGTTTTATTGAGATATATTCACATACCATACAATCATCCACAGTGTACAGTCAACTGTTCACAGTACCATCATATATAGTTGTGTATTCATCACAATCAATTTTTGATTGTTTCCAAAAACAAAAAAGAATACAGATAAAAGTGAAAAAGAGCACCCAAAACATCCCATCACCTTCCCATCCCCTCTATTATTCATTTAACTATTGCACACTAATTCTTACAAGAACTGTAAGAGGTAGGTCCTATTACTGTTGTTGTTGTTATTGTTATTACTATTATTTTATAGGTGAAAAACTGGGGATTAAGTAACTTTCCCAAGAGGCACAGTTGGTCAGCAAAAACAGCAGAATTTCACTCCAGATCTATAGGACCGTGAACTGCTGTGGATAACTGCTATTGGCATTGATACAGATCTCATGTGCGCAAGGGCAGATGGCTAAGCCTTTGAGTTGTTTTTCTAGTCCTGAGCTGGTTCCTACACATCTTTTATTCCTTCCTGCAGGCCTCACAGTCTCTTCGGCTATCTCTTCCCTCCCGTTTTTGAAACACAACACCTACCCTCAGGGCTCTTTCCCCTCTAAGACTGACAATGGAACAGGGCCCATTTTCCTTGGTGCCCGTCTTTCCTATTTTAGCCCCAAATGAGCACCATTGTAGGAAAACGGACAACCAAAAATAACCATTTTTTTTCAGGGTTTTTATGGTAATTGATCCAACGATTGGAGTTCTTTTTTTTTTTTTTTTTTTATCTTCATTTTATTGAGATATATTCATATACCACGCAGTCATACAAAACAAATCGTACTTTCGATTGTTCACAGTACCATTACATAGTTGTACATTCATCACCAAAATCAATCCTTGACACCTTCATTAGCACACACATAAAAATAATAAGAATAATAATTAGAGTGAAAAAGAGCAATTGAAGTAAACAAGAACACTGGGTACCTTTGTCTGTTTGTTTGTTTCCTTCCCCTATTTTTCTACTCATCCATCCATAAACTAGACAAGCTGGAGTGTGGTACTTATGGCTTTCCCAATCCCATTGTCACCACGATTGGAGTTCTTGATCTTTTATTTAAAAAAAAAAATTTTTTTTATTATTGATTTTTAGTGATTTCCTTTCTCACTTGTGTCTGAAGTTCTATCTTAATTGATTTGTCTGCTTGTATCAAATCTGGGAGAGATTCAGCTTGAAAGAGCTGCTAAAGGTGAGATTCTTAGGCCTGGTCTGAGCCTCTCTTGTAAGTATGGGTTTCTTTTGTATTTCTTCATTCCTTTGTGCCTGGTCAACTTCTCTAACTGAGAGCACTTCCATTTCAGGCTCCAAAAGATCATCCATGGGGCTTTAAACTTCAGGTCTGCAAATGTCTCTGACAGAGAAATCTCCTTGGCTCCGGCTGCCAGTGTCTTGTCCTCTCTCGGTATCATGGTGGTTTCCCACCAGTATGCTCATCAGCCAGCCTCCAACACAGCTTCTACCTTCCATCAGTGCCATCTCTGGTTGTCTAAGGAGCTGGCCCTTCCTTTTCTCCCTACTCAGTCTCTGAGCCTTTTCATATTGTTTCTCAGGCATCCTTCCTTCTTACCTCTTCTTTTAAAAATTATCTATCTTGGTTTCTTTCAGACTACTCTTCAGGTTCTCCAAACTCAATGGTTTCTTCTCAATCTTCTTTTTCTACCACTGCTTAAAGTGGAGACCTTACTGCTCAGTCCTTGCCTTATGCTTTTCAGCCTTTACATTAACATTAACCCTCTACAGTTTATCCAGACACATGGTTTCAGTTACCATTGTACTCCTAGATACATGCTCATCTTAGTTCCAAATACCTTCCCATGGCAGATTTCCACCTGCAAATTCTAGCGTTATCTCTCACTTGCCATGTCTAAACTTCCCATTTCTATAAATAGCATCAATATCCTTCTAGGCTCATTGACTTCAGCTTGAACCCTTCCTCCCCCATCAGATTTATTCATATATATATTTATTCATCCATTCATTTATTCATTCACTCATTCAATATTTACCAAGTGCCTATTCTGCACTGGGTTCTCGGCAGGGCACTGACGATACAAAAGCAATGACATTTAGTCTCCTGAACCTAACAGTGAAGATCTTCCACCAGTCAACAAAATATCCTACAAGATCTTTTTGCTCATGGTTTCCAACAACACTAAGTGCTTCAGTCAAGCTGGTCTCCTATCTTTCACACTACCATATTCTTTCTTACCACCATGCCTTTGTTCTTGTTGATTTTCCTGGTGGAATAGTTTCCCCAATCTCTCTGCTATCTAAAATCAACATTCCCTTTAAGTCCCATGTAATTTCAAAGTCTCAACATAATGCTTTTTCCCTTTTCTCAATTACTAGGGGATTCTGTAATTCAATGGTCCCTCCTTCCAACTGTGATCCTAGGAAGTAGGAGGGCAAGGCAAAGGATATTTTAGCAACAGAAAGAGTCTTAGAATACTTTACAGTAATTGTTAGGAGCAAAGACACATTTTCTGGACACAACCAAGATTCATTAATTCTTTTACTCATCCATTCATGTCTGAACTCTGTGCAAAAAGGCATGTGCTTCCAGAGGACATGAGGCCAGTGCCAGAGTGGCTGTCCTTGTTGCTGCATGCAGTGAATCACTGGGCTGGCTTGGCCCTGCTGCTCTGTGGCCTGGAGGCACTTACTGCCAGGGAGCAGGCCTAGCTGAAGGAGGAGCTGGTGCTGAAGTTGGTGATGAAGTTGGAGCTGGATATGTTCACAGCTAAGTTGCTGCACCACAGAAAACCCACCCTGATGTCCACTCATCTTCATGATGGACCTCTTCTAGAGGGTCCACCCAACAGGGCCAACAATAACCCTAACACCTTCTCAGGCAATATGCTTCAGTATTTTGGAGAAGAAGGGGCATGTCAACCAGACCCACCTTTTCTTCAATATCTCCTCAGTGGACAATCACAAGAAAATCCTAAGAGAAAGTTTTGTACCTGTTCAAACTCCAGCATTTGTATAACACCCTGACTATGACAAGGCCTACCATTATGACATGGTAGAAGCCCATGAGGTCCCAGGCCAGAGCGAATTGAAGTGACAAAACCTACTTTTGGCTAGGAATCTTCTTCTGGCCTCTGAAGACCAGCATAGACGGTCAATGACTGGATTTAAAGAAACATCTCTGCCCAGAACTTTCTGGTATAGACCACAAAACCACTGAATTACTGTTACCATAGGACCCAAGGGACGGGATCAAAGGAGAACAGGAACATTGCTGGTCATCTACCAACAAGAAGAGCAAGTCTCCCTCCAACCTCAAGGAGCTAGCTGGCCCTACCCCTCCTGCTGAACTCACTGTCAGAGCTGGACAGTCTGTCCCAGGCATAACTGTGGGCAGACATCACCTCAGCTACCCCAGGCAGCAGCCCTGCTCAAACAGGCTTTGATTTTCCAGACGCATCTGCTCTACATGGACCTCTAGGAACATTAGCTGGGTGGTCAAGGACATCTCATCCTGAGGCCATCAGGTCAAAACCTGCTAGGTCAATGTCTTTACTCTCCGGGCCACAGGTCAACACTAAAGACTCTTGTGACCATGCTCTGCACTTGGCTTTACTCAACTGTGGGTGTAATGAGAGAGAATGAGTGGGAGAGAATGAGAAGGAGGAAGGCAATCTCCATTAATGAGCTCAGGATTCTCATTCCGATGTGGCCTTTAACTCCCAGTATTAACTTGGAAAGTCCATGATTATCACTAAGCCTCAGTTTACCTCGCTGTAAAGTAGAATCAAGTTTACCTCACATGGTGTTCAAGGGTGAGGGGAAGGCACTGGAAGGAGGGATCTCACAGAAGTTTGAGTGAGGGGTGGTTCCTGCTTGCGTTATAGCTTCTTTTGCAGTGATTATTCACAGAGTGAACAACTCATAATAGGCACTCAATATTTTTCAAATGAATAAATGAACGGATTGAGTCTTCTGCAGTAATCCATTCTCTCCAAGTCCATGTCTGAAGTTTTCAAAGCTGGAGGAATAGATGTATTTCATTTTCGCCTCTCTATGTCCTTCCCCAGGGCTCAATTTTCAAAATCTCAACCTGGGCCAAAGTTTGTACCCTCTGTCTGGCTGAGGGATGGGAGTTGAATGTGGTTGGCTTGGGGAACTGGTTATTCAGGGAAGTTAATTGAAGACTCTTATCACCATCCTTGCCCTGGTATTTGGGGGTTTCAGATGTTAGGGTTAGAAGTCTGGACCTACTGGCCTACCTGAGAGCTCTATGCCTAGCCCAAGCCCCAGTCCTGCACTTGTTCTCTTGGGGCCTGGGGTGGGAGAATGGACAGGGTGGATAGAAGAGATCTAAGCTCACTGATTGGAGCATAATCCTCCATCTCTCCAGTTCTGTGCCTTTCACCAGTCTTCCTATACCTTAGACCACCATAAATGACAGAGAAAACCCAGGCCCCATTTACACAGGACCAAGTGACAAGGAAAACGCCTACCTCCCCCATGCAACTGAGGCTGGGTATGGAAGGAAAGGCCTTTTTCATGATTACCATTGTTCTCTTTGACAGATCCAAGTGGGTTACCAGAGCGCTGACTGAATCAGAACCAGTGATCTTGCTTTGCCATTAGCTGAATGTACAACCAAGTAGCGGGAAGATAATGAAATTTCCTCCAAGGACCATTGTGGATGTATAGCATGGTTTAGATTTAAGTGACGCAAACATAAGACATAAATGACTCCTGCTAGCAAATCTCTGCAGGTATGACATCATCAAGAAACCATTTATTTGAAAGTTTTAAAAGAGGTGTGATCTAAGTATCAAACTGTAGGGAACTGGCTGATGAATAATGATCCATCCACCTATCCATCCAATACCTGCAAAGCTATGGAGTCACTGAAGGTGACAGTCATCCATACTCACTGGCATAGAAAATGTTTACATATATTATTGGGCGAAAAAATTGGTTATAAAAGTTCTCACAATATGATCTGACTTTTTGTTTAAAAATATTTGTGTAGAACAAATACTGGAAAGAAATGCAGAGATAATGGTGGTTATCACTTAGTGGAATCATGTGTGGCTTTTAATTTTCTTTTCATGGAACTATGTTTTTCTAGCTTCTACAATGAAGATATATTAATTTTATTTAGAGTAAAAAATTATTTAAAAGGCAAATGGGTGTGCTCCTTGATTTGTACAGCATGGAAAGCTGACCAGAAGAAGTATGTGGAATCCCTGGGAAGAGCAAGGAGGGTTGCGGGTGGGGAGTGGGGTGTTTCTGGGACCTACCTCTGCCAGGCTGTCAGGTGGTTTTTGTCTCATCCGAATGAAGTTCCAGATGACCTCTGAGGCCTCTCCCAATTTGGGGTTCCAAGAGCCAACCTAACATACAAGTCAATGAAAATGTATTGGTGTCCATGCTGTGCAGAGACCTATACCATGTCCTAGAGAGACAAAGACAAATAGGGACCAGTCCCTGGCCTCCAGGAACCAAACGCTTTGTCAAGGGACTGATGTTGACCTTGGGGTGGAAAGATTTATGTTTAAGTCCTGGCTCTGCCCCTCTCTAGCTGTATGACCTTGGGAAAATATCTTCTCCTCTTTGAGTGTCAGATTTTTCATTTCTAAGGAAAATGTAATTTTTCTACAAAGGGATGGTTTGGAGGATTAATAGAATGATAAAATAATGCAAGAGGGGGAGAGAAAGTCATTTGCTACCTAGGCCAGGTTAGGGTTTCCAGAAGCTAGAACAATAGATAGGATTGAAGAAGAAAATAGCTAAGAAAAACATCCTTGTTCAAGAAGGCGTAGCCAGACATTAAGAGTGAAGAATTGGAACTAGCATATGGGCCAAAAGTTTATTACACAGAGAAGTACAGAGATACCATAATTTCATGGTACCTACTCATAGTCTTTGCCCTTTGCGATCACACAGGGCTTTTCATGCCCAGATTTTCCTTGTAATTTATGTTTGGTCACTGAGTGATGAAAGATCTGCTTAGCCCAAGTCTCCCTGAGATACCAGACAATGGGGAAATCAGGGTGTCCTGGGCAATGGTCAAAGATGGAAGAGCTGGGGTCTGTTGAGTCTGTCTCATAGACATAAAGTAAACAGGTTTTGTCAAAAGATTGATGTTGAGATGGAAAGATTTGCATTTAAGTCCCAGCTCTGCCCCTCTCTTGCTGTATGGTGCAGGGCAATGGAGGGGTGGGAGGCGGAGGGATGCTGGGTCTGCCTCATAGACATAAAGCAGGGGGAGGGGGAGAGCAGGAAGATTACTTAGCCATAGTAAATGATTTCTACCTTGCAGAAAATTTGTAGTTTCTACATTTTTGTAAAAGATATAGAATCATGAGATACTTTATATGAACAGCTTTTCATGCATCTTAGACACATTATGTTCCAATGGCCACAACAGGAGATCTCAGCCCCATCCCTACTTCTCCATTAGCAAATATTCTATAGATGAAAGAAATGTAACGGCCTTGAGATGGAGTCAAACACCAACCACTGTCCCAATATGCATCCTGGCACGTTTTTGCTATTCAGAGTCTTATCTCTACCCTGCTGCAAGCACCGTGAAATCAAGAGTCATGACTTTGTCTGCATTTGAAGGAATACTTTGCACAGCGCCAGTCTCAATAAATAATTACTTAGAGGGTTCGCCAATATTCCTCCCTCACCAAAATTATTCCAGTATTTATGTTTACATTGTACAATTATTCAACCAACCATAGTAAATCAAAATAATTGAATTTCAATTGGCTAAATAGATTTGTTAACATGGTGAATAATTATTCACCAGTAAATCAATCAGCCTAATTTGTTTAAGTATAGGTTACAGTTGAAACATCATATTCCCACCATCTTAAGATATTGCTATGAACCAATATGATAAGATAAAGTCAAACAAAGGTCACGAATTCAGTGCTGGATGAAGGGCAATTTAATTTAAAAGGGAACCAAGCAAATGTTGCTATATTATGTAACTTTCTTGGGGTAAAGTAGGAACATGTTGGAAGTTAAGCAGTTATCTTAGGTTAGTTGTCTTTTTCTTACTCCCTTGCTATGGTCTCTTTGAAATGCTCTTTTATTGTATGTTTGTTTTCTTTTTAACTTTTTTTTTCATACAGGTGATTTGAAAAAAGAAGGGAAAGTTAAAAAAAAAAAAAAAAAAAAAGAAAAGAAAAGAAAAAAGACAAACAAGGGAAAAAAAAAAAAAAAAAAAAAAAAAAAGATGTAGTGCCCCCTTGAGGAGCCTGTGGAGAATGCAGGGGTATTCGCCTACCCCACCTCCATGGTTGCTAACATGACCACAGACATAGGGGACTGGTGGTTTGATGGGTTGAGCCCTCTACCATAAGTTTTACCCTTGGGAAGACGGTTGCTGCAAAGGAGAGGCTAGGCCTCCCTGTATTTGTGCCTAAGAGTCTCCTCCTGAATGCCTCTTTGTTGCTCAGATGTGGCCCTCTCTCTCTGGCTAAGCCAACTTGAAAGGTGAAATCACTGCCCTCCCCCCTACGTGGGATCAGACACCCAGGGAAGTGAATCTCCCTGGCAACGTGGAATATGACTCCCAGGGAGGAATGTAGACCTGGCACCGTGGGACGGAGAACATCTTCTTGACCAAAAGGGGGATGTGAAAGGAAATGAAATAAGCTTCAGTGGCAGAGAGATTCCAAAAGGAGCCGAGAGGTCACTCTGGTGGGCACTCTTATGCACACTTTAGACAACCCTTTTTAGGTTCTAAAGAATTGGGGTAGCTGGTGGTGGATACCTGAAACTATCAAACTACAACCCAGAACCCATGAATCTCGAAGACAGTTGTATAAAAATGTAGCTTATGAGGGGTGACAATGGGATTGGGAAAGCCATAAGGACCAAACACCACTTTGTCTAGTTTATGGATGGATGTGTAGAAAAGTAGGGGAAGGAAACAAACAGACAAAGGTACCCAGTGTTCTTTTTTACTTCAATTGCTCTTTTTCACTCTAATTATTATTCTTGTTATTTTTGTGTGTGTGCTAATGAAGGTGTCAGGGATTGATTTAGGTGATGAATGTACAACTATGTAATGGTACTGTAAACAACCGAAAGTACAATTTGTTTTGTATGACTGCGTGGTATGTGAATATATCTCAATAAAATGATGATTAAAAAAAAAAAAAAAAAAAAAAAAAAAAAAAAAAAAAAGGGAACCAAGCAATCGAGCACAGGGTCAGCTGCATGAGAGATGACAAAAGTATGGTTGCCCTGTCCTCAAGAAGCTTTGAACTAAATTGTGGAGTCAAGGCATACATGGCATATTATATTATAATATCATAAATTTTAAATGAAAAGATGTGGAATAAATCAGTAGTTTCCAGCCTTTTCAGGTAAAGAAACTCCTTTTGAAATAATAGATTATTATTCATATATATTAATATTTTGTTGTATAATCAAATTCATTTTTTACATTAGAAAAAAATATACATATAAGCAAAAATTTTAAAATCATAAATCACTTAATCACTTTGAAATAAGGACTGCTAACATTTTGGTATATATCCAGTCAGAATCATTTTAGTACCAAAAAAATGGGCATTTTAAATACAATATCACACTATAAAAGTTTTTTTACTTTTAATTTATATTTAATGATACATTATGAACAAAAATTTAAAATATGCTTATTAAATTCCAGAGGCCACAAAACTAGGGAGGAGAGCCAGCGTATTATATGAAAGAATCACAATCCAGAGTGATCTAGAATGATCTTGCCAAAACAGCACAAGGGACAAACTAACAAGATTAAATTTAACATTGAAATTTAACATTAACAGGCCTCAGTTGCCCACAAGTACGACATGACTCAAAATGTCACTTGACTTTCACAATGCTAAGGTAACCTAGACTGTCTCAACAAAAGCATGGTGGCCAACATCAGCAAAGAAAAGTCTCTCTCTAAGCTCTGCTGTTCTGATCCTATCTTGAGTTCCATAATCAATTCAGGGTAAAACATTTTTATGACCAATTTGCGCCAAGGGGACGATAAGCATGACGAAAACTATTTCAAGTAAGCCCAACTGTAAGACCTAGAGGTGTTTAGCTGAAAAGAGGAGACTTGAAGCCTGATTATGTGCAGGAATTCTTAGCTCATGCACATACACACATATATGAATAACGATCAAGTGAAGAAGGATTTGATACATTCTGTATATCTTCAGAGGGCAAGAATAGTCGGGCAACTTGGAAATAATCCTCCAGCCCCCTAGGAGGAATAATTATGTAAACATCTGAGCTACCCAACAATGGGACAGAATGCCTTTTGTGGTGGCAAGTTCCCCTTTCTCTGAAAGTACTTAAGTAAAGTAGAATAAGGAATAGCATAAAGAGATTTCTGCCATTGGACTTGAAGAATCCTGTGGTCCCTCCAATTCTAAGATTATAGGATAAAGTGAAAGAATATTATCAAACTAAATAACAACTTTTAGTCTTGATTTATGTGTTTGTGTATATGTAAATGTGTGAGTATATGCGTGTGTAAAATTATCTTTATTTAAAAATAGTTGTATCTTGAAAAGTTTGCCTTAAAACATATCTTAAGCCTGAATCTAAAAGAAACCAACTGCTTAATTCTTGGTGTAATGGGGAAAGAAAGACTGAGTTTGAATTCAAGTTGTGCTTCTTACTAGCCGCAGGACCTTGGGAAATATGGTTCACCTTTCTGAGATTCATTATTCCTATTTTACAAATGAAGAAACAACATACTGTCAATGGAGCGTTGTAGGGATTAAGTGATTTATGTTATCACACTGCCTGGCACATATCGGGTACTTAATACACAGCAATAAAGTAATAATTATAATACCAATATCATTATTATATTATTATGCTGGCCTTTCCCATCCCCTTCTCAGCACCCCCTTCTTTTCTTCCCTTTCTCCCCAGTATCTCTTCTCACTCTCTTACTTTATCTTGCTAGACACTGTCAGCTTATCTCGGCATCAGTTTACATCTGCCTTATCTCTCCTAATAGTCTATAAGTGGTATTTAAGGAGGATTAGACTGGTAGGGTGTAGAGGGTATAAAATGTAAACAGAATGGCACAAGAGAGAAAAGTAAAACAAGAGCACACAGGAGGAATAGGCCGGCTTTCCCTCCCCAACCCCACCCCCACCCCTAGAAAAAGAACAAAAACAGGAAGAAAAATCAGAGGAGGAAAAGATACTGTCAAAAGCACAGGGATGGAAACATCAGATCAAAGCAGCATCTCACTTTGGAAAGGCTCAGAAGGAAGTGAGAAGCGAGAGGCAAAGCTCCAGGCCTGGAGTGAGGAGACTGAAGGAGATAGATGGTTTTAGAAAAGATAACTAACGAGTCTCTGATAACTTTAATTTTCTGGGCCTTGGTGAGCTTTGCCTAAGCTTCAACTAAATGGAAATATAAACAGCTGATAAAGAAGCCAGTGGCTAGGAACTGACATAATGGACTATATTGACTCTCTGAGAGATACAAGGGACCTTCTTAAAAGCATAATATTTCACACGATCATTTGTCAGGCTTCCTCTGGGTGAATGATCTCCTCTGGAGGAGGTAAGTGGATTGGCTAATCTAGTGTTTTGTTTAAAGTGCACCCTGGATTGTGCTCAAAATCAGTTAGCTTTACAGAGCAGACCGGAGGGGAAAGAACACAAGCATCCACACCACCTTTCTTTCTTCTCGAAGGGCCCTCGTTAGCAGAGGTGCCCAACTGATGATGCAAAACTCACTTTTCTCTACCCACCACCTGCCTCTCAAACCCATCGCCTTCTTCACCAGGACCCTTATTTAAAGGTACTGACCCATTCTTATCTCCCTGAACTCACTGGGTGGGACTACTGCACAGGCCATGCAGGCATCTACCCAATGGACATCACCTTCTGTTAAAAACTGCAACTCCATCCCAATCAACTCCAATTGATACGCCCTTGGCTCCATGAACTTTGCCTGTTTCACCTCTTCCCTTAGTGCTGGGAGCTCCCCTTCCGCTCCCATCCCGTGGCAATTGCCACTCTCTCTCCTTACTGTCTACACCGAAGATTATGTAGCTGACATGGAACTTGCTAAAAGGCCCAGATGCAAAGGCCTAAACTCATTTGCACCAAATCAGAACTTCTAGGAATAGGGCCTGAAAATCTCAATCTCACAGCTGATTCTGATGCATAGATACTATTTGAGAACCACTGAACTCTGTGTGATTTGTTTATAATTTGCTGTGTATTGTGTGTTAATTTTTCTTGAATTGGATCTAGCCTCCCAGAGTAAACCATGATCACCATGAAACCTGGGACCATTACTTCTTGATCCTCTCCCTGGCATATTAAAAGTGCTTAGAAAATGTCTGCTGTGGAGGATGATGCTATGATAGTTTGTGTTCTGTCATATTTACAGGATGACACATTGGAGAAGCGCTACTAATGCATGATTCCTTCTTAGTAAGAAGCCTACCAATCTATAAACACTCAGCCCTTGAAGACTTGCCATAGAGACTGGAAATTTGGGAACTTGCCAGGCAGCTTTCCCTGTCCAGCTTGTCCATACTCCCCACATCCGACACAATGACTTCAGTGCTCTCTGACGCCAAAGAGCACCTTCCTCCTGACACTTCTGATACCACTTCCATGAGATAATTTCTTGGGCTCAAAATGCCCTCATGACAAACCTTTTCTTCCACATCCTCCATCCTCTCCTAACCCTTCATCTCTAAGTAGGGAGAAATCTAGAGAAGGGAAGAAAACACTGTGACCACTGACTCTATAGAAGAGCTCCAGAAGCATACAAAAAGCTGCCTTTGGTTGGAAACACGCCAGATATTTCCAGAGACATGACTAAACCCATGAAGAAAAGGACACTGTGTGTTGGAAAACAATTCTGAAGTCCTGTTTATATAAATCTTCATCTCCCATTTAGATGGAAGCTAAGTGACTTCAAGGTAATTGGGCACGTAAAATTGCAGTCTCAAAGTCTGCACTGACAATGTCAAACTTGTTTTTCAGTGAGAGCATAAGATGTTTGACTGTGTAGAAATTTTTCTGTCTCAAAGAAGATCTAGAACTGTGACCCATGCTTTCACTCAGACTGTGACTCTACCATAAATTGGAACCATTGCACACAAGTCTGTTTGCACCCAAGGGAAAGCAAAGCTACAAAAATGCAAATAGCTTTCTCTTGTACCTTTCTGTCACTTAATATTTTCCATAGGTAAAAGGGTTGGTGGATATTTGCTATTAAAATAATTTCAATATGCACATTCTCACTGGTTGTGAGAATCCTAGAACTCACTTCCAGGATCCAGGTGAACTACCACCATGAAAATTTACCAGTTCCAAATCCTGCCCACCCTCTTAAGATTCAACTCCAGCTTTGCATCCCCTTCAAGACTGAGACTAGCACCAACCTTGACAAATACAAGCACACCTTCTCTTTTCACTCTTACTTCCAAACCCTCAGATAAAGGCATACCAATTTTCTTGTTCTTTCCTGCCCTCATTTGACCATATCTGCCTCCAGTTCTGTACCTCTCTGTTGCTCACCTCTGCCCCTCTCTAAACTCTACCTATGCCTCAAATCTTAGTTCAGATGATATCTCATTTACATGGCTTTCTCCAACAACTCATCTTAAAACTTCTCACATGGCCTTTGGAATGCCACAGCACGGACTCAACTACACAGGCTCGCCTCTGTTGATCAGTTTGAGGCACTTGTATTTTGTCTTTTCAGATAGACCACAAATGTATCTGGATTCTGATCTCAGACAGACCTGGATGTGAGTTCCACCTTCCCCACTTACAGTTTTGTGACCTTAAGTAAGTTACTTCTCTATGACTCAGTTTCTTCTGTATAAAATGGAGCTTATATAACACCTCTTAGAGTCACAAGGAGGATTGACCAAGGTTGTTGTTCATTAAATGCTGGATCTTATTAATGTGTTATAGTACCAAATACAGCGGTACTTGACTCAATGTCACTGCATCACAGCCCCAGTCTATAACTGAGCCCCTCACTATAATGGCTTTTGTTTCAATATTTTGACCTAATCCATGAACTTCCTGTAACCTTCTTAAGGCTCCTGGCAGGAGAAATTTTTCCACACATATATACATGCACAACACACACACATGCACATACATTTTCATTTGTATACAATACAGTTACCCATATATATATAATATATATACACATATATATCCCTACATCTAAAATTAAATATTTAAAATGGAAATTCAAGTGGCCAAACAAAATGTAACTGACTCCTGAGGAATGCAGGCACATTGTTTTGGTAACTCCCCATACCTACTGCAAGTGCCACCCTGGCAGCTTCGAAAGTTGCAATCCTGGAGATTTTATTATTCTACTTACCCATGACATGGAGATTTGGAACAAATTTTTTTTTTTCTTCAGATCCAGCTTTATTTGTAGGCAGCCTAAGAGATGTGCTTTGAGAAGTAACAGATTCTGTCCAAAACATGTCTACATGGTTTGGAGGTGCCTCATGCTATTTGTCCTGCAGAGCCACCCCTCTGGGATGGGCTATGGTGTGGGTTGAATCGGGTCCCCCCAAAGATATGTTCAAGTCCTGGCCCTGGTCTCTTGAATGAGATCCTATTTGGAAATAGGATCCTTGAAGATGTCATTAGTTAAGATGAGGCCTGAGGATCAAGTCAGTGTGCACAGTGGGTTCTGGGGGCTTGGGAACCAAGTGGAGCTGGTTGAGCCTTCAAAGTCCTAAAACATGCGGCCATTAGTTCGAGGTTTATTGACTGAATTCTGCTGGCATGGGAGCCTCTGCAGAGAGAGAGAGAGAGAGAGAAAGAGAGAGAAACGAAGAGAGAGAGAGAAAGAGAGATGGACAAACGGATTCATTTAGAGCTGCAGAACAGAACATCCTCTGATGTGAAAGAGCTTGTCCTAGACAACTGTTGGTCAAATGAAGGCAAAATTGAAGGCCTCACAGATAAATCTGAACAACTGGAGTTCTTAAGTACAATCAACATAGGCCTCACATCAGTTGCAAACTTACCAAAGTCAAACAAACTAAGAAGCTTGAACTAAGTGATAACAGAATCTCAGGGGGCCTGGAAATATTGGCAGAAAAGTGTCCGAACCTCACGCCTATAAAATTAAGTGGCAACAAAATTAAAGACCTCAGCACAACAGAGCCCCTGAAGAAGTTGGAAAACCTCAAGGGCTTAGCCCTTTTTAACTGTGAGATAACCAACTTGAATGACTACTGAGAAAACGTGTTCAAGCTCCGATCGCAATTCACGTGATCAGGATGGCTACGACCGGGATGCCAAGGAGGCCCCTGACTCGGATGCTGAGGGCTGTGTGGAGGGCCTGGATGATGAGGAAGAAGATGAGGATGAGGAAGAGTATGATGAAGATGCTAGGCAGTGGAAGATGAGGAAGAAGGTGAAGAGGAGGATGTGAGTGGAGAAGAGAAGATGAAGAAGGCTATAAGGATGGGGAATATAGATGACAAGGAAGATGAAGAAGATCTTGGTGAAGAAGAAAAGGGTCAAAAGCAAAAACGAGAAGCTGAAGATGAGGGAGAAGATGATGACTAAGTGGAATAATCTATTTTGAAAAATTCCTATTGTGATTTGACTGTTTTTACCTGTATTCCACCCCCCACCCCACTCCAAATCCCGCCCCCTGGAACTTACTTTTTTTCTGATTGTAACGTTGCTGTGGGAACAAGAGGGGAAAAGTGTACTGGGGGTTGCGCAGGGAGGGAGGGAGGGAGGGGGTGGAATAAAATAATATTTTTACGGCACTCTTTATTTTTTCCCCCTACTGTTTTCTTTGTGTGATTCTGAGTACACACCAAGTGAGCGTTTGTTCCTTACTCTCAGAAAGGATGGTTTGGAGTCTTTGCAATTCCTGGTATTTCCCCACTCTTGTTGGTTGGAAGGCCATGGCTGACCTCATTTTGGTTACTCAGGCAAAGCCCAGCACAGGCTGAGCGCCAGGCATGTCTTATGTCTTGTTCTGGTTCATGTGATTTCTGCATTTTCTGGGCCTGTTAGAGGCATCAAACACCCTCATTTGTGAATAGCAATCTAAAGGTACATTTTGGCACTGGTTTGGAGCTATTCCCTGTCTCTCATCCCCCTTTCCCTTTCACAGATGGTGGCGGACTTCGCTCTACAAAGAGACTTTGATGTTACTCTTAAAAGAGCCAGAGAGCTGAAAATGGCAGGCTGTCAGTCACAAGGAAAGTAAATTTGATAATTATGAGAGAAATGCAAACCCTCAAACTTCAACCTCTTTAAAACAAAACAAAATATTGCCCTATCTTGGCCTGTAAAATACTAGAAAGCTTTGTTTTACAAAATGACAAGAGAATTCTTCCACATCTACTTCTGTGCTTAGAACATTTTTGCAGACTTAAGAGCAGGAGATATTGCTGCATGTCAGCTGAGTTTTTTTTTTTTTTTTTTTTTTTTTTCATACACCCAAGCACAGAAAAACTAATGCAAAATTGTACTTTCTTACCTAGTAGAAATCTGAAATGACTGCAAATTCCTAGTGAATGTATAGGGTTGCTCTTATGTTCCTCTTCTGGATTGCTTTAGAAGTGATGTTACTTCCCAGCCCATGTTTCATCTGTATAAAAGAACATCTCCACCAGTTTTTTCTCTTCCCCCTCAGGACAGCCAAACTTTTGAGTTTTATGTCTGTTTGTCATTGACAAATTTCAATAAATCTTTTTATATAATTTTAAATAAAAGGATGAGGCCTGAATGGTATCCTTATAAAGAGAGGGAATTAGGCCACAGACAGCCAAGTGATGGAGGCAGAGACTGAATTAGGCCACAAGCCAAAGAGCATCATGAACTGCCAGCAAGCCACCACCAGAGCCCTGCAGACTTCAGAGGAAGCACAACCCAGCCTGCACCTTGATTTAGAATTTGAGTTTCCAGAACTGTGGGACAATAAAATGCTTTGTTGTTTTAAAGTAGGCCTAGCAAAGCAAGACAGGCTACAGTTGTCTTTTATTAGAGTGGAACCACCTCTGGTAGGAATCACACATATTCACTGTGAATGTCCTCAAACAGACCAATGAAAGAGGTTCCTGACTGTCACGACAGAAAGCAGGCAACAGGGCGTGATGAACTAGAACTCAAAACTGCCCAGTTTAACTGGAAGAAAGGGCACTGAGAGTAGTTGGCAAAGAAAATTTCAGGGCAGAGAGGGTGTTGTCAAGAAAGGGCAGATGGGAACAAGGTCCCAGTCAGCTGCTACTTGGTGGGGCTGATGGGGCATCTACAATGAGAGGGTCAGAGGCTGCAGGCTCCAGTCACCCATTTCTCTTCCTGCTCATTTCTCTTCCTGACCGTGGCGATGGGGTCCCAAGGGAATGGGATCCCACTGGGCTGCTTCCCCATCACTGTGACTCCAGCCTCCCAAAGCTCTCGTTATCAAAGCCCAGTTTCCAAGAACTGGTTCTGAACTGATTCATGGGCTGCACTTAGTCTGCATACTGGAAGTAATTAATAGGTTTGTGAAGAAAGGCTTCTACCATGCCTGGAAATGCCATGTTTGAATATCTATGCTTTGTGCAGTCTCTTGACATTTTTAAAGAGAAATAGTCAGCAATCTTTCTGGGGATGAAGGAGGCCAGGATTCACAGGACATGGTGTCCCAAGAATTTTTTTATTCTGATTCTATCTTAAACTGTTTCAATTCTACCCCTGCATTTCCAAGTATAACCAAACAGCTCCCCAGTACCTCTTCCAAGGAGTGATCTTGGTCTGGGAATCCAGAGCCCTAAGTTAAAGGCCTCTAAGTGGATTGCTTTTTAACTACAACAATATAGATTACCAAGTTGGCAAGCCTGTGCTTCCTTCTTTATAAAATGTGAGAATTTTGGTGGTGAGATATACAGACAGCACCAGGCTAGAGTCTGAAAATGTATATTCTAATCCATGCACTTCCTGGCTAGACCTGTGGGCTTTGATACCTATACCCCTTCACCTGTGTAAGCCTCAATTTCCTTGTCTGTAAAATAATGGGGATGAACTTTATCATTTATAAAGTTCCTTCCATTTCCAGAATTCTGGAATTCTCTTTAAAAACGCTTTTGAAGACAAAAGATTGTGTGTTTGTGTGCGAGTGTGTGTGTGTGCATGCACATGTCCTTTTAGCTTTGCAAGGGGAAAGTGGGCAACGGAGGGTGTTCACTTCAAACAGCTGTGATCTGTTTGGTGGGGGCAGCACTCATGGCTGCAGACCCTCTGCCCCTACACTACATACGGGCAACACATAACAAAATGTGTAGTATCAAGTTAACGGTGAAAATATACATGTAGAATGAAGAAAAGTCCACTCCGACTGGCTACTTGGAGGAGGTAGGCCCTAAACAGCACAGGCCAGCAAAACAGAAAAGCAATCCACCCAATTTGACCCTCTGACTGCACTGAAATGCCAGGACCCAGAACGGTCATCCTGAGACTCAGAGCAGTACAACAGGTTGCATTCACTGCTTCTGAGCCGTCCAATGACTCACATGCTTTGGCGCTAAGATGCAATGTGCATGCCAATCCCTAAATTCTAGTTGACCTGACACAGCATCCTCTGCAGATTAAATAGAAATTCACCAGGTACAACCCAAATGTGATCAACATTCCAACAGCAAGAGGATTCAGAAAGGTATATTAAAATTAAAAAAAAAAAAAAAAAAAAAAAAAGCCTAACCAAAACAAGGCAGCCATTGAAATTTACAAAGTGGCTCCTTTAATTAAGGACGGGCTCCTTAAATTACATTCATTTCTCTTACCCCTTTCAGGGCAGCTCGGGGTGAATAATGTGTTTGTTTCTGCCTGAAGAGGTGCCAAGACTAAGGCAATTTTTGGTTAATAAAACGGGTCCATGCTATCAGCCAGAAACTCTGTCTACTTTTAGAGACCAAGAGGAACTGATTTAACCCTGATCTTCAAGAATGATAGCACCTACGAATCCACAGCAACTTTTCATGTTTAAGCATTTGCAGGGTAAGTGAGAAACAAGAGTAAATGAGGTTGAAATCTACTTTTTTGTTCCTGGAGGTTTCTTCTAGCTGACTTGACAAAGCACTGAGACCAGGCCCTCACTGACGTTCCCATAGAGCCTACACACGGCTACCAGACAAATCCTTCCAGAAACCCCCTTAGTTGTTTCTCTTCCCTACTCAAGACCTTGCCATGGTGTCCCATTATCTATCAGAGAGAAAATGTGCACTCTTGATGCTGACAGTTGCAAGCTTCAACCATTAATTGCTTTATCTCCCCTGTCCCCATGTACCCTTCCTCTTAAACTCAACCACCACCTGGTCGCAGACCTTCCTGGTCATGCTGGAATCAACAAATAAAGTGCCAATTATTTGTCCAATTCACTGTTGTATCCTAAACTCCTTGCCAAAAACCAGGCAGGTAGAAGGTGCATGTTAAGGATTGGTAGAAGGAAGGAAGGAAGGAAGGAAGGAAGGGAGGAAGGAAGGAAAGAGAAAGAAAGAAAGAAAGAAGGGAGGAATGTACAGTGGTTTGGAAACCATTCCATTACTTCCCCTCTCTATATCCTAATTATTCCTACCAGGCTGCCTCAAGTATGGCCTGCTCCATGAATTCAACTTCTCCACCCAACCTTAACCTCTTCCTTCCCTCAACCTTTTGAGGATTTCCTAAGTCCTTTGAAGGCCTATTTGACTGCTTCTTGATTTCTTCACAGCACCTAACCTAGGGCTAGTCTCTCACTGGGTTCCCCAATCTTCCATATGAAGAAATTTCAGTTGGTATTTAGGAGCCTTTCCGTGTGGTCTAAATTGACTTAAATGATCTGCCTCCTCTTCTCCTGATTCACGTGATGTGGTTTGGTCCTGGGTTCTGAGGGCAGGAGTTGGAGCCAGACTGCCTTGGCTGGTATCCCAGATAGGGAATTTCCTACTTGTGTGACCTTGGGCAAGTCACTTAACTTCTCTCTTTTCTTAGTTTCTTCAACACAGAGTCAATGTGAATGTTAAATAAATGAATATACGTAAAATGCTTTGAACATTGCCAGGAACATAATAAACGCCAAATTCATATTGACAATTATTATTCTCCAGCCACACTGGTCTTCTTCCATTTCCATTCTCCATTCTAACTCAGAACTTTCCCACAAGCTATTCCTTTCTACCTGGAATATTTTCCTTGCTCATTCTTACCCTTCAGGTCTCACATTAACCCTTTCCTGACATGTCCACATTCTAGATTAGGTCTCTCCAGGTATGTTCCCATAGCTCCCTTTTTCTCCAATTTCTTGTTCAATGCTCATCTTTCAGGTTACACTCCAAAGGTAAGTAGGGGATGCATTTATCTCATTCATCCTTGGATATCCAACACCTAGCAGAGAGGTTATAAAAAGATATTTATTGGATACGTGAATCAATGAACTAGAAAGAGGGAATTGGAGAAGTTTCATAAGGGTGACAGTCCCAGACTTTGGGACATGGTTACATCTGACAGTGAAATTACATAAGGTGCAAAACAAAATAGATTAGAATGGCCACCTGGAGACCAGATAGCAAATGGGTAGTTACAGAGACGTGGAAACACCCAAGCCCAGGCAAGGCTCACCAGAAGGTACTGGCATTCAGCAATAGCTCCACCAGAGGGGTAAGCAGAAAGGTCAACAATGCTTTGGATAACAAGTATTTTCATCACCTATGGTAAATCATTACGACACATCTCCCAAAAGCTTTCCTTTCTAAAAAGAGCCTGGGATCCAAGTTACCTGGTTAATTGTAGTAAGGCTTCCTTTTGGTACAGTTTTATCATGCTGTTGTTTTTTTCACTAATTTATTTGGCTGAAAAGGGGGCAAGGAGATTAGCAACCAATGTCAAAAAGGACTAGAGATGAATATATATGTGTTCATGGCGAGCAAATGGCCCCTTCCCCAATCTACCTTTCAACTAGAAAATAGCTCAACATTAAATATTGAATAAATGAACTTTCTCAGTGCTACCATTACACACAGAACAGTCTCTAAAACACACTCACACTTCTCAAAACCTCCTAATTAATCGGAGGAAGTTAGAACCTCATGGCATCGTAGACAGCTCTAACAAGCTTGTTTTAAAGGAGTTAAAGCAATGTGTTGATTGGAGCATGTCGGGAGCACTAATAAAAAAGACAACATATTCTCCACAAGTGCAGACACTTTTGTTGTGGAGGGTGAGAGAAATTTGGGGAGCCGACTTGGGCTTCCTGGAGGGGTTGGTGTCTTTCTCCAGAATTACCACCTCAAAACTTACCTCATCAGGCTTATTTGGGCAGAACAAGTAGGCATCTACACCTATGTTTTGGGGTTTGGCCTTGAAACTCTGCCAGGTGGACAGGTATGGAGCAGAAGACAGAGGAGATGAAAAGTGCAGGGAGCAGGGGCCGTGTGGCAGCCTCTACCTCCCAAACCACACAGAGAGGAGAAAAACCCATCCCCCTCATTTCTGCAGAGTGGGAAAGAAAGGATGAAAGATCTGCAAATTAATTCACTGTGACAACGTTTGTGAAGAATCTCAGCGTTTGATCTTGAACAGATTTCATAATTCTTTTGATAGCTTTGGGATGAGAATGGGTAAGAAGTTAACTTCCTTTGGATTCTCTTATCCAGAGTAACTAAAGTTCAACTTGGCATGTTCTCTATTTAGTGAGTCCCCCTTCCTGGGACCCAGAGATCAAGTTTGTGATTGAGAGAAATCAATAAACATGAGGAAATGTGACCCGTTTGGGAACAAAGATCTCAATGTGCTTCTCTCCAAAGGGAACCTGACTCTCCCCTGAAACTGTCATACTCCTCGGCCAGAGAAACATTCTTACCTCTGCAGAGGGGGCTGAGGGATCAGGTGAGACTGTCCTGACCCAGCATTGCCATGTGCTTCCCTTTCAAAGAAACTCACCTGGGCAGGAAGACGAGAAGCTAGATAAGGCAGCTGAGGGCCCGGCAGTCAACATAGCTGGCTTTCCAAACTCGGCTCAGCTACTGTCTTTCTAGGTGACCTTGTCTCAATCATGTCCCATTTCTGGGCCTCAGGTTCCCCTTCTGTACAGTGGGGTTAACAACATCACCCTCCACTGGTTCAGCATCCGGATGCTGCATTTCACCTGCCCTCAGGTGACACAGCTTCATGGAGGGTGCTGCCTTCGGTCCCAGGTGTTATAATAACAGACAGGCTAGCTGGTATTTCCATTCATTGCTCATTTTAAAGATGGCACTGAACTTTTTGTTCAAATAACTAATGGCTTTTAAAAGACAAAATAGATATTTCCAATAAATGTTTTAAAAATCATGTAAATTTTATAATATGTGCATGCATTGCCTACTCAAAAATAATTATGTGTTAAAAATCTAAACAACACTTGGGAACTTTTCCACCAATTCTTAACGTATTGTTTTATATCAAGGCTCAACTCTTTTTTTTCCCCAAATTTCTGAATTTCCTTGCAATTAATTCTGTTTTACAAAGTGGAACTATAATATATATATATATAAAAATATTAAATTATTTTTAAAAACAACCCACGAAAGAGTGGACCAACAGGATAATTTAAACATAAATAAAAGACTATGGCTTCATTAGTAAAGACAAACCCATGGAAGACCTCTATTTTTCTTTTTTTTCTAAAAAAAAAAAACATTTTTTATTGTGAAATATTACATATATACAGAAAAATGATAAATTTCAAAATACAGTTTAACAGGTAGTTATAGACCCAAGGCTTAACTTTATGCATGTATTTTGATTAGACTGATCCTTTATAATTCATCAGAATTCTCTTACTTTATAAACAGTAACCTTCTGCAAAACATTTGCACAGCTCAGGGGGAGCACCTTCTGTTCCTGGTGGTGGAATGTCCCTGCCAATCTTCTTCAGCAGGGGTTGTTACCACTTAGCAAAATAGTCTCTTCTTAGCTTTCACCTACTAATAGAAGGAAGGGCTTGTTTTCACTTTTTTAACTTTCTGGCTCTCACCTCCTACTTCTTCATATAATATGTTCAATTCAGTTCAGTTCAACCATTTATGAAGTCCCCACTATGAGGAAGACACTTTGCTAGCATTTGGGGTACAAAGATGGGAAAAGCACAGCCCCAGCCTTTGAGGAGTTTAAGGCTAGGGGAGGAAGGGCTCTCTCATAAAGCTTTCTTCCAGCTGAAAGGGCTTTTAGAGATCATTTACTGTAAATCCCTTTATTTTACAGATGCCGAAACTAAGATCCACAAGGCAAAATGGTTTACCTAAGTTCCAACTTTCTAGGCTGAGCAGCTGAGTAAAGACTGGAATTCAGGTGCTCCGATTCAAAGTCTAGAGTTTGTTCCACTATATTCTAGTGGGGGATTGAAGGTGAGGGCACTATTATGCTATTTTATGAGGTGAGAACTGTAAGAAACCAATCTCTCTTGCACAGATCTGATAATTAGGACAAATCACTAAGAAGTAATTTAAAAATACATACACTTTGGACTAATATTTTATACTCTAAAAATCCATATTCTACATTTGGGAACTCTGAGGATAGGTAGCCCAGCCAAATATTTACTCTTCTAATCTCACTATTTCCTGCTTTCTATGTCTCTTCATTTGTTCAGTTAAAGTCTAATGTAATTCTAAGCAAGGGATCTAGCCAGTCCCAATTCTGACCACCTTGTCACTCAACTATGCTTTCCTCTTTCCTGGTGCCACTTCCTGAGTGTTCCCTAACCAGAGATGATCCCTACCACAGATTAAGCACTCTGAGGGCAGGGCCAACTCTTTTGTTTTCTGAAGGTGCCTTCAACTGTATCCAGCATGTAATATAGAGCCCTTTCCTTAAAAACTCAGGTTCTTAGGCAGGCTGGAATTTTAAAGCCCCATCAGTCAGCCAGCTTGGACTATCCCAAGGGGCTACTTCTGCTGACCCCTCTCATGTCTTCCTCTTTGGAAATGCCCCCACTCCAATAGCTCAGGAGCAATCCCAGAATATATTAAACACCCTTTAGGGACTTGTTTAAAAACCTTTTGTGTATATAAATTCAAAGCAAATAATAGCCTGTTCCATAAAAGTCATGAGGCCTTAGAGATTATCTCAGCCAATTACAGCCAAGACAACTAAGGCTCAGAGAGGTTAAATAAATTGCCCAAATGTGTATAGCTAATTGGTGACAGAACTAAATTTAGAACTCAAGTTTCTTGAAACTCCATCCACTGCATTTTCCTATATATTATATTTCAATCCAAATTAGGTTAATGAATATTTATTGAGTGCCCAGAAGGCAAAAGGCACCATGTTAAGTGCTGTGGGGGATACAAAAATGAATAAGATGTAGCTCCCATCCTCCGGGGCTCACAGCCTAGGAGACGTCACTGCAATTCAAGGAAGCTTTAGAAAAACTGCCATATTAGAGATATTAGCAGTAAAAGTTGGGAAGAGATGAAAAAGAGAGTAATTTTTGACTCTGGAGATTTAAGCAACCAATTGGAGTTTTGGTTTCAGCTGAGCCATGAAGGATGAATAGAATTTTGACTGGAAGCCACAAAGACAGAGAGATTCTAGAAATGGGGGACATAGACATAAAGTCAAATGGGTTTCTGAGCTCTCCACTGTTTTTTCTAGAGAAGGTGGCATCCAAATCCCTGGTGATGTGGTGCAAGGCCCAGTACTCTCAACTAGGTTTGGCAGACTCACTTCTGATCCATACCCAGCAGTGGCATAAGCCATGGGGTTGAGGGATTGCTCAAATCCTAAATTGCCTGGGTTGATATCCCATCCCCACCACTCAATAGCATTGTGCCTGTGTGCAAGTTATTTAACCTCTCTCTGCCTTAGTTTCCTCATAGGCAAAAGAGTGGGGGTTATAAGCTTGTCGTGAGGCTTAAATTCGTTAATATATGTCAAGTGCTTAGAAAAATGCTTGGGGCATGGTAAGTGCTAGTCCAAGTTGTCTGGATGCAGTAGGTTTTTTCAGATCAGAGATGCTCTACAGGAGCAAAGGAATGCCTAAGAAAAGACCTATTCTGTTACCCAAATAAGAAGGAGAGAAAAAAGCTTGGAGTCTGCACCATTGCCCCAGTAGCCTTACTAATGTTCCTTACCAGATTCCAGCCACATGAAGTGACCCCCTCAATGCTCTCCACCTTGAGATGAGGGGTTTGGCCTTCCCCGGAATTGCAGTCTGCTCTTAATAATCACGTGGGAGCATGATTCTCTATGGCTCAGAATAGATCCTGACCTCGCTGTGGGCTCCCCTGTGCTAATGGTTCATGTAGTCCAGATTGCATTACTACCAGGAATCGATTTTTCAGCTCTTTAAAAACAGTCTATTTTGGTCATCTTTCCCCCACTCTAAGAGATGTATTTATTTCCCAGAATGTGTGGTGACTCTTAGACAAAATAAATTCTGATTACTGAAATGGAAGCAATCTGTTGTCCAGTTGTCGGGAAAGCTGGGAGGTTTTCCTTGGGAAATTCTTTGTAGGTCAAAGCAAAGGAAATTCATTTCTCTCATGTGGAGGCCCAAAGTGAAATAAACAGTATAATATCCAACTGTTATTTGAGAACTCTAATAAAAACTCTCATGCACCTAGTACTCAACAGTTCATAGAGTGGCACTTTTCAATACAAAAGCCACTAGCCATAATTGAAATATGACTGGTGTGATTGAAGAACTAAATTTTATATTTCATTTCATTTTAATTAATTTAAAGTTAAAGGTGAAAACTGATACTCAATTCAATTACTGAAAAACTTTAAGTTTGGGAAAATTTGGGAATGCCAATCTACTTTTGCAACAGTCAAAATTATGCAACTTAAGGATTTCTGAATAAAAGCACCTGAACTGAGATGTGCTGTAAGTGTCAAATACACTGGACTTCAAAGACTTACTTTGAAAAAAAATGCAAAATATCTCATTTATTCTTCTTATGATTACTTATTGAAATAATATTTTTGATATGTTAGGTTAATTAAAATATATAATTAAAATTAAGTTTGCTAGTTTCTTTTTACGTTAATGTGGCTATTAGAAAAAGTTAAATTACAAATTTGGCTCACATTGTGTTTCTACTGGACAGCACTGCTATGGAGCAATTTCAAAAACATCAACCCACGTATTCTTCCCAACAATTCCATGAATTGGCCAAAACAGGTATAATTATTAATGCCGAAGATACAAAAATAAAGGTTCAGGCAGCTGTGGCTTACCAAACCTTGGACAGAGAGCCAAAGCTGACTGCAGGTCTTCAGATTGAAATCCAGGACTCTGACAGTGCACTGTGTTGGCTTGAAACTGGAGATGAACCCTTAAGAAGGCCTCTTGGACTCTCAAACTGAATCTGTTAATTCTTGTTATGGATTCAACGTTGTTCCCCAAAAAGATATGTTTGAGTTCTAACCCCCAGTCCTGTGAATGTGATTCTATTTGGAAATAGGATCTTTGAAGATATTATTAGTTAAAAAGAGGCCAAACTTATAAGGAGAGGAAATCTGGGCAAAGACAGAAGACAGCCATATGACAGAAGTAGAGAACACTTTATGCTACAAGCCAAAGAACACCACAGATCACTGGCAAGCTATTGCCAGAACCCAACAAACTTTAGAAAGGAAGCATGGCCCTGCCAACAAGCCTCCAAAACTGTAAGACAATAAATTGCAATTAATTTAAGTCACCCAGACAAGAGGCCTTCTTAAAGGTTCATCTCCAGTTTCAACATGTGCATTGCACTCACTGGCCTTCACGTTTATTTGAGGATCCTTCAGAAAGCATTTCCATGTTACGAACAGATCATCCAACATTATATGGCTGCCTATCCTGCAGGGGGACCTAGACAGTGAGGCTTGCCCAATAATCGCAAGGCCAACTGCAAACCAACTAACTGGAGAAAGTTAAAATGTAGGCTAAATACAACAGCAAGAGAAAAAACTAGAAAGAACCAAAGAGTAAGACCAAGAAATGGCCAATTTACTTACAGACAAAACCCATAAAACTTTGGAAAGGATGAAAAACATAGAACTTAAAAAATGGAGAAAGACAACATGTTTAGGAATGGCAATATGCATTGTTGTATATTGTCAATTCTCTACCAAATTAATCTATACACTCAAATACAATCTTATTTGAATCACCATGAGGCATTTTTGCAAGACTTGGGAAGTGGAATTCTAAAATTAATATGCAAAAGTAAATAATCAAAATAGTGAAAATGGCCTTCAAATACAGAAGGGATCAGTAAACTATAGTCCATGAGCCAAATCTAGCCTGCAGCCAAACTTTGTATGACCCTCAAACTAAAAATGTTCTTACATTTTTAAGTGGTTGAAAAAAAAAGAAAACCAAGGAATATTGGACAGAGATAGTATGTTGCCCCAAAAGCCTAGAATTTTTACTATTTGCCCATCTACAAAAAATTTTCGCCAACCCTGACATAAAGGAAGAAGGAATTTGCATTAATATATATCAAAATAGATTATAAAGCTAATGTAATTTAAGTTGTATGATACTGGTACAAGAAAAGACAAAAAGATTGATAGAAAAGAGAGAGTCTACCAACAAAATCTATACTTGTGAATTTGGTATGTATTGAAGGAAACATTTCAAATCAGTGGGGAA
Source organism: Choloepus didactylus (assembly GCF_015220235.1). NCBI lineage: Eukaryota > Metazoa > Chordata > Mammalia > Pilosa > Megalonychidae > Choloepus > Choloepus didactylus. Next base: position 137,370,719 of record NC_051312.1, on the reverse strand, counting down.
GCGACAGACAATATAATACATGTTTTGAGGGCAATAAATTAGTCATGTATAAATAAAAGATGTTATATGCCTGATTCAAACTAGTCACAAAATTAAGTGCTATAATATATGAAGAACTTTCACAACTCAATAATAACAAAACAAACAACCCAATTAAAATATCAAAATATTAAAATGCCAGAAGATTCAAATAAACATTTCACCAAAGAAGATAAAAAAATCCCTGCTCAACATGAAAAGATGCTCAACATCATTAGTCAATATGAAAATGCAAATTAAAACAACAAAGAAATACTACTTCAGACCCCCTAGAATGGCTGTGCTGGTTTGAATCGGTTATGCACCCCATAAAAGATTATGTTCTTTAATCCAATCTTGAGGGTGCAGACCTATTGTGTGTGAGACCTTTTGTTTAGATTGTTGACATGGAGATGTGACCCCGCCCATTCAAGGTGGGTCTTAAGTAGTTTACTAGCATCCTCTATGAGAGGATAAAAGGCAGAGACATTTTGAAGAGAGCTCAGATGCTTAGAGAGAAAATGCCCAGAGACATTTTGAAGACAGCCCTTGAAACCAGAACCAGGAGAGAAGCGAAGAGATGAAATCCAGAGTCTGCCCTGGAGAAACTAAGAGAGGACCCCCAGGTGCTTAGATAGAAATGCCCTGGGACAAACAAGCAAGGATGCCCAGGAGCTGAGAGAGAGAAGCTAATACAGAAGCCCAGAGACATTTTGGAGAAAGCAACAGAAACCAGAAGCTAAACCTGGGAGAGGCCCAGCAGACTCTGGTCATGTGCCTTCCCATGTGACAGAGGAACCCCAGATGCCATCCACTTTTCTTCAGTGAAGGTACTGATGCCTTAACTGGTACATTTTCATGGGCTTAGAACTGTAAATTTGTAACCTAATAAAGCCAATCCACTTCTGGTATTTTGCATTCTGGTAGCTTTAGCAAACCAGAACAATGGTTATAATTAAAGAGACAGGAAATAACAAGTGTTATCAAGGTTGTGGAGAAACTGGAACCCTCATATATTGCTGGTGGAAATGTAGAATGATTCAAATACTTGGGAAAACATTTTGGCAATTTCTTTTTTTGTTGTTGTTTAATGGAAATTTATTGAGATCTATTCACACAGCATACAATCAATCCAAAGAACACCATCAATGGCTCCCAGTATCATCACATAGTTGTGCAATCATCACCACAATTTTAGAACCGTTTTATTACACCAAAATAATAAAAATAATGTAAACTAAAAATATAAAAGAAAGTCCAAAACATCCCATACCCTTTATCCCCTCCCTTATTGACCCCTAGCATTGGTGTAGTACATTTGTTACTGTGGATGAAAGAATATTAAGATATTAAGATATCAACTACAGTCCATAGTTTGCAATAGGTACATTTTCTCCAGTATACCACTCTATTATTAACTCCTTGTAATAGTGTCATTCATTTGTTCTAGTTCATGAAAAACCTTTTTTTATATTTGTGTTGTTAATCACAGTCATCATCCACCACACTGTGCTTTACATTCCCATATTTTAACTGCTAGCTTTTCTTCTGGTGACATACATGACTCTAAACTACCCCTTTCAACCACATTCACTCACAATTCTGCACTATTAATTTTACTCACAATAACATGCTACCATTGCCTCTATCTGTTTCCAAACATCTATGGTCAACTTAGTTAAACATTCTGCACGTATTAAGTAACCGCTCCCCATTCTCTAGCCTCATTCTATCCCTTGGTAACCTATATTCTAGATTTTATGTCTATGAGTTTACATATTATAATTAGTTCATATTAGTGAGATCATACAATATTTGTCCTTTTGTGTCCAACTTATTTCACTCAATATAATGTAGTCAAGGTTCATCCATGTTGTCGCGTGCTTCAGGACTTCATTTCTTCCTTCTGCTGAATAATAGTCCATCGTATGTATATACCACATTTTGTTTATCCATTCATTTATTGATGGATACTTGGGTTTCTTCCATCTTTTGGCAACTGTGAATAATGCCTCTATGGCCATCAGTGTGCAAGGGTCCGTTTGCATCCCTGCTTTGAGAACTTCTGGGTACATACTGAGTTGCAGGATTGCCAGATCAGAAGGCAACTCTATAGTTAGCTTTCTGAGGCACTGCCAAAATTTCTTCCACTGTGGTTGTACCATTTTACATTTGCACTGGCACTGAATAAGTCTTCCTATTTCTCCACATCCTCTCCAACACTTGTGGTTTCCTGTTTGTTTAATAGCGGCCATTCTAGTAGGTGTGAAATGATATCTCATTGTGGTTTTGATTTGCATTTCCCTAATAGCTAGTGAAGATGAGCATCTTTTTAGCCATTTGTATTTTCTCTTTGGAAAAATGTCTATTCATATCATTTGCCCATTTTTAATTGGGTTGTTTGTCTTTTTATTGTTACGTTGTAGGATTTCTATATATATTCTGGATATCACACCCTTGTCAGCCAATTTCTTAAAGAGCTAACCTAAATTTACCAAATGACCCAGTGATTTCACTCCTAGGTATCTTCCTAAAAGAAATGAAAACATATGTTCCCACAAACACAGGTTAGCAAATGCTCATGGCAACATTATTCATAATAGCCAAAAGTGGAAATAATTATGGATTATCCATGGTGAATGGATAAACAAAATGTGATGTATCCATGAAATGAATTGCAATTCAGCAATAAAGATGATTGAAATACTGATACATGCTACAATATGGATGAATCTCAAAAACATGCTAAGTAAAAGGCACAAGATACGAAGACCACATATTACATGATTCCATTAATATGAAATTTTCAGTGACTGAAAATAGATTAGTGGTGGGCTAGGGCTGGGGTTGGGAATGAGAATTGACTGCAAATGGAAAGAAGGAAATGTAGTAAAGCTAGATTACAGTGATGGTTGCACAACTGTTTAATTTTGCTAAATATCAGTTAATTTTGCATTTAAAATGAATTGATTTTATGGTATGTAAATTATACCTTAATAAAGCTTTAAAATGTTATACAAGTTAAAGAGCTGTATGCAAATTATTTAATTAGGTTATTAAAATATAAATGACAATTCATAAACACATCAGAAGAAAACAGAGGAGAATCGATCTGAGTTTATAGTGAAGAAAGACTTTTAAATGAGACAGTAAAAATCAAATTATGATAACAGATAGAAAAATCTGTTAAAAGACATGGATCCAATTAGAAGGAACTATTCAGACACATATAATAGGTAAAATATTAGTACAAAAAATATATAAAAATTATTACATAGTAACTTTACAAAGGCAAACGATCTTAATTAAAATGGGTATAGGATATGAGCTAGCAGTTTTCAGAAAAGATCTCTTAGCAAGTAAACAGAAAAAAAAAACCAAATGAACAAATTATAAGAATAAGTCCAATTTTTGAGTAGTCATTTATAGAGATATCTGCACTCTCTAATTCATATAATCTCCCTGAAAATGGAAATTATTTTTCATTCCTCTTTGTTATTCCACTCAGGGTCTACCACAAATCTAATACATGGTAGGTGTTTAACAAATCAAAAATTGAATTTGATGGAAATTAACTGCATTCAGATGAGCTGAGCACAAGTAAAAAGCATAGGACCAACAGTGAAAATCTGAGTTCTAGTGGCAAATCTCCTACCTTTCAAAACCAAGCAAGTCAGTTTGCTATGAGCTTTCATTTTCTCATCCATAAAATGAGATTCAGTAGATCCCAATTCAACTGACACCTATTTGAGTATCTACCATGTTCGTAGCTTTCAGTTAAGCAGTTAGGCATTAAAAAGTGAATGCGTTGTAATGGCTTCCCATGAGAAAAACAGAAGTCCTTTCAGGTATAGCCATCTGTGATTTCACAATCCTCTGTGCTGGTGTAACAGTACTACCCTCAAGCTCCACATTAGAGAATTGGAGATGTCAACAAGGCAACAGTATAGAAAGTCACCCAGGAAGTACAATTTTCATCTGCAAAATGAGAACTAGAACAAGAAATCAATCCATTATTTTGTAAACTGGTCAATAAAAGATAAGTATCAAGAGTAGAAAAATGGGGATAAAAACTAAATGACAAATAGGGTGGGATGGGGGGATGGTTTGGGTGCTCTTTTTTTCACTTTTATTTTTTATCCTTATTCTGATTCTTTCTGATGTAAGGAAAATGTTCAGAAATAGATTGTGGTGATGAACGCATAACTGTATGATCATACTGTGAACAGTTGATTGTATACCATGGATGATTGTATGGTATGTGAATGTATTTCAATAAAACTGAATTAAAAAAAAAAAAAAGAGAGAAGTATCAAGCATTTATCCTGCTATTCCAAAATAAATTGTACCACTGGCAGCTAAGCAAGGCATGATAGAAAATCTCTCTTTATAGAATTAATTAAGCCAAATAAATGAAGAAGGAATGGTAAAGTTGAAATATCACCTTTTACCAACTTCTAATTAACTAAAGGATCTAGACATTGAGATCAATGTCTGCTGGCTTCACAAAAAGAAAGACAACCAGTCATCCCAAATCTCCTAATGGAAGAATAACATCTATGAAGTAGTCTTTTAAAACAAGCAAAGTGAACCACAATCTCAAGAAGTCTTTAGATCCAACTACCAATTTACAGGAAACATTTCAAAAGGAACATGTTAAACTATACCATAGGAATACAATCAGCAAAATCCAGAATGTGGGAAATGCTATAGGGCAAACAATCCAGATTCTTAAAAAAAAAAAAAAAAATGTATTTTAAAAGGAAAACAAAAGAAGTGGAGAATTAACACAGATATTAAAAGTCTTAAAAAACATATCAATAATTACAATTTGTGAATGTTATTTGAATTATGGTTTTAAATAATTGTAATAAATTTAAGTCTACAAAATAGTTGGAAATTTGAACATCAAATATTTGATATTAAGGAATTATCATTGAATTTTTTAGCTGTGATACTGGAGGAAAAGGGTGCACACTGGGGAATAGGGTTCTTATCTTTTAAAAGAATACAATAAAATATTTACAAATGAAAAATGTCTGGTATTTGCTTCAAAATAATATGAGGAGTTTAAACCCTGGCAAATCCTAATTTAGAGATAGTTCTACAAAGGTAAAAAGAATTGAGGATATAAAAGAAGAATATATGTCAGTAGCCCTTGTTACAGACACTAAAAATGTTGCTACCAGAGATTTCAGACTAGCACTCTCCTGTTGAACAGCCAGAAAATTGGTCAAAATACTGAAAACAAATGTAGTGCACACACAGACTACAATCTCAGAGAGAAGAGATGAAAATGCAGAAAGCCCAGCAATTGCCTTGGCTTTTTGCCTGGAGGCACAGTCCAGAATACAAAAGTGGGAGCTTGGTTCCTAAGCAGACAGAGTGAAGAGCTCTTGCTGAGTTGAGATGACATAGGTCCAAGTTTGGGGAGGTTGGGCTGATTTGAATATGCAGATTGGAGTACTTGAGAGAAGAGAGTTGTGCTGAGAAAGAGCTCCAGAAATCTGTAAAGAGGTCTTCTTGAATGAAGTTTGTCTGAAATTTAGGCTGTGTCGTTTAGGGTGAGACTACACAAGGAGAAAGAGAATGGGACTAAAAAAACTATTTGCAGAAATATGGCTGAAAATGTGCCAAATTTGGCAAAGGACACAAACTGACAGATTTAAGAAGCTGAGCAAACTCCAGACAAAATAAACCTAAAGAAATCTATGTCAAAACACATCATAATCAAACATTTGATAACCAAAGACAAAGATAATAATCTTGAAAGCAGCCCAGATATAAATTATGCATTATCAGTAGGGGAAAAACAATTTGAATAACAATAGATATCTCATCAGAAATCATGGCGGCCACAAGGAAGTGGCACAGTTTTCAAGAGCTGAAAAAAAATAATTGTCAACCCAGAATTCTATATCCAGTGAAAATATCCTTCAGAAATAAAGGCAAAATAAAGATATTCTCAGATGGAGGAAAGCAAAGAGCATTTGTTGCCAACAGATACACTAAAAAAGAATGGTTAAGAAAGTTCTTTAGACACAAAGAAAGTGGCAATAAAAGGAGTATTTGAACATCAGGAATGAAAACAATGGAAAAGTAAAATATGGATAAATGTAATAGTCTATTCTTCTTCTTGAGATTTTTTAATTATGTTATTTTGTTATTATGTTTATAACACTATCTTATATGTTTCTCTGTATATAGAGAGTTAATATTTAAGGAAACTATATCATAAAGGGGGAGAAGAAAGGGACCTAATGGTGATAAGGTATTTACATTCAGTTTGAAGTGGTAACATGTTGATACATGTAGACTGCAATAAGTTACGTACATATAATATAATCCTTGAAGCAACCATTAAAAAAAAACAGGGAAAGTGATATACTAAAAAAATACTACAGAGAAATCAAAATAGAATTCTAAAAAAAAGTTTAACTATCCCACAGAAAGACAGAAAAAGAAACAGATGAATGAAAACCAGAGGGAATAAAAGGGAAAAAAAAAAAAAACATAAAGCAGGAGATTTAAATCCTAAGTTATTTTAAAAATCCATTAAATGTAAATGGTCTAGAGATACCAATTAAAAGACAGAAATTGCCAAATGAATTAAAATGGAAACAACAAAACGAACGTGATCCAACTATATACCGCCTATGACAAATTCTCTTCACATACAATGATGGGTAGATTTAAAAGACTGGACAAAGAAATACCATGCAAACACTAATTGAAAGAATGCTGAAGTGCCTATATTAATACCTGAGATAACAGACTTCCAATCAAATAAAATAACCAGGGATAAATAGACATGTTACATAATGACAAAAGTGTCAAATCTCTAAGAAGACAAAACAATCTTAAATGTATATGCACAAAATAATAGGGCTGCAAAATCCATGAAGCAAAAGCTAGTAGAATTTAAAGGATAAATAGAAACATCCACAATAATAGTTGGAGACTTCAAAATCCCTCTCTCTGTAATTGATAGAATCATTTGATAAAATGTCATCATTGATATTGAAGAGCTGAATAATGTCTTCAACTAACAAGGTGAAACTGACATTTATAAATACTCCACCCAACCATAACAGAAAACACATTCTTTTCAAATGTGCATGGGATACTCAGGAAGACAGATCATATCTTAAGTCAAAAAAACAAACTTTAACAAATTTAAGAGAATTGAAATATTGCAAAGTATATTAACTTACCATCATGGAATTAAACTAGAAATCAACAAAAGAAAGATAACAGAAAAATCCAAAAACTTTGAAGTTGAAAACACATTTTAAATAATCCATACTCAACCAGGAAATCTTAAATAAAAATATTTTGAACTGGATTAAAATGAAAATATGACATTAAGATCTGTGAGACGCAGCTAAAGAAGTCCTGAGAGGGAAATTTTATAGCAGTAAATTCTTATATTGGAAAAACAGAAACACATCAAATTAATAATCTACAATTCTACCTCAAGAAACTAGAAAAAGAATAATAAAATAAAGCCAAAGCAAAGCAAGCAGAAGGAAGGAAAGAATAAAGAAAACAGCAAAAATCCATAAACTGTAAACCAAAAAAAAAAAGAAAAAATCAATAAATATTAATAAAATTTATAAACCTCAAGTAATACAGGGTTTTTTTTCAGCAACAAACATTTATTGAGTGCTTACTGCATACCAGGCACTGTACTAGACACTGGAAGAGGCTCCCACGTTTCTGTTCTCTGGTTTCAGGGCCTGCCAGGAGCCTTCAACTTCCTTCCCTGTCTGGGTGGACGGATGCAGCCCCAGGTGTCTCTCCAGAAATGGCATCAAGAGCAAGGGTGATGCTTTAGTAGCTGGGTGAAGGCAGACTGGGGAAGGGGGTCCCAAGTGGGGCATCTCCTGAGGCACTGCACTTCAGGTCGTCCTCCGTGGGGTATGCAGTGGTGTCAGGGCCCCCTCAGCCACAGTTAGCGGGCTATGTCCTCTTGTACATGGGGATGGCAACCAACTTGGGGTCCTGCAGTTCTCCTTCAAGAGTGGTATGGGTCCTATCTGAGCTTCCCCCAGGGTCCTGACCTTGATGGACTACACCAGGTGAAGAGCAGGAGCAGGGCATGGGCATTGCAGCAGAAGAAGCTGACCGTCCTGAGCAAGGATTGGGGCCTCAGGTGTGGGGTGCCTGGTGGGTGGGGCTAGCTGGCTGGGGTGGGCACCTGCAGTCCCTTTACTCCACAAAGCAGAGTGTCCCAGCCACAAGAACCACATGCTGCTAACCATCACACAATAGTGGAGGGTAGAGGCCACACAGCCCCCCTCACACATCTTGAGCATAGCCCTAGGGTGACAGGTGGTCAGGCATTGTTGAGGTGCATGGAGCTCTGCAAAGGGAAAGCCTTGGCAGCTGCAGTTCCTCAAGTCTATAGGGGACATCCCCCATAAACACTCAGGTCCAGGGCCCTGCCTGCCCCTGGCCTGCCAGCTGGGTCTGTCCCATCCTATCTTGTCACCCCAACCAGGCCAATGAAATATCATTACAGGCATATTAGAATGGCTGTAATAAAAACTACTGATAATACTGATGATAAAAATAGTGATAACACCTAGTGCTAGTAGAGCAACTGGATCTCTCACACATTGCTGGTATAGCCCATGGAAAAGTCTGGCAGTTGCTTATAAAGTTAAACACACTCTTAGCACATGCCCCAGCAATAATACTCCTGGGTATTTATCCTAGAGAAATGAAACATTATGTTCACACAAGTACCTTTATATAAATGTTCGTAGTAGCTTTTCTCATAATGGCCACAGACTGAAAACAATCCAAATGTACTACAACAGGTCAATGGATAAAGAAACCGTGGTACATCCATATCATGGAATACTACTCAGCAATAAAAAGGAACAAACTACTGATACATGAAACAACTTAGATGGATCTCAAAGGCATTAGGCTGATTGAAAAAAAAGTCAATATCAAAGTTGCATACTATATGCTTCTATTTATATATATTCTCATATTGACAAAATTTTAGCAATAGTGAACAGATCAGTGGTTTGCAGGAGTTGGGGGAAAGATATGACTATTAAGGGATAACATGAGGGAATTTCTTTATGGTGGTGGTGGGACAGTTCTGTCTTCTGACTGTGGTGATTGTTAATCAAATCTACACATTTGATAAAATTTCATAGAATTGTACCCCCCCCCCAAAAAAAAAGGTGCAGGTGAAAACTGATAAAGTCCAAATAAGGTCTATACTTGAGTAATAGTATTGTGTCAATGTCAATTTCCTGGTTTTTGTGATGTATAATGGCTAATGTCAGATGCTGTCCTTGGGGGAAACTGGATAAAGAATACATGGGAACTTTCTGTATTATTTTTTGCAACTTCTCATGACTCTTAAATTATTCCAAAAATAAAATAGTAATAATAAAATAAATTGTAAAGCATTTTTGACTTCTATTTTCAGCATCTACTCTCCCAATTTCTTTGTCATAGTAGGTTTGTGGTTTTTGTATTATTTTACTGTCCTTTCAGTGAGCTTTCAGAAAAAGTGGTAATAAACATTTGTATTCGTTCTGCCAGGTTTAATCAGCAGTACCCCTATTCCAGTTTATTTCTTTTAATTTCTTAAATAGCTGCTCCAGAGAGCTCACAGACTAACTTCTCACAATATGTGTGTTTTGATATGTCAATATCTACACTTTTATATCTGTCAAGGATCAGTAATTACAACTAGTGACTACTCACACTGGAAAAACAATGATAAGGTTACCTCTAATTCTCCTCATTTCATTTTCATTAATAAACTTTTTATTGACATATAAAATACATACAGAAAAATATACATATAACTAACTGTGTAATTGATGCCTTTTCACAAAGTGAACATCTCCATACAACCATTATCCAGATCAATAAATAGAACATCACTACTCAAAAGTCCCCTTTGTGCATCCCCCTCCCGAATACATGTCCTCCCCAAAGTTATTCTCATTATGTAGATGAGAAAGTTCCAGCTCAGAAGGTGAAGTGATTTGTCCAAGTACACAGTTAATAAATGGCAAAGCTAGGATTTGAATCCAAACCTCCTAAAAACTAGGTTTTTCTTTCTCATTTCATCAAACTTTCTCCTACTATGAGTTGTATTTTCATATTTCATAAGACTTCTCCCCAAAGTTGGTGCCCATCTTTCATTTACAGTGATGACAATATTTTTAGAGGACAGCAAACGGAATCAGGTAAGTGGCTATTTTGTATCCTTGCCCTACACAGAAACTTTTTAAGTTAAAACTGTATGAATTAATTACTTCATTCATTCCTTCATTAGCATTGCTATGGGAGGGATCAAAAGAGGAATGAAACATAGACTCCATCCACCAGAAAAGTAGCTACAAAACCACCAACTTTATTATAAACTAGAATGATATAGGTAGTAAATAAAGATATGAAATCACACCCTTCTGATACATCCTCTACACAGCCAACAAAGTAATCATTCTAAAATTCTAATCAACCCTCCCCCCCTCCACACACACACACACACACACACACACACACACACACACACACAGAGCACTATACATTCTTCCCATCACCTATTACCTGGAGGATAAAGTCCATATCCCTTTGTTTGGCATCCTCTGGTTCCTACTGGATTCTACAGTCCCATCATCCTACTGCACCTCACCCCCAGTAGCATTAAAACTGCATATCCCCAAATTTGAATGCCATATCTACTTTCTAAATGTCTGAACAAATGATTTAACCCCTCTCAACTTCAGTGTCTACCTTTACAAACTAGAGATAAACTCTTTTCAAAGAGTTTGTAAGGTAAAAGTATATAACGGACATAATACGCCTTGCCCAGGGCTTGGCATATAGTGTTCTGTGAATGGTAACTATGTGAGATATCAAATCTTGCTGAGCTACTTACAATTCCCCAAACATGATGTTATCCAACAATTTCCTCTGGCTGGGATGTTCTCCTTGGCCTCCTGTCTTGCATCCATTTCTGATTGGTTAACTCATGCATTCTTCGAAACACAACACAGACACTATCTACTCTGGGAAGATTTCCCTGCATCCTATCTTCTTCTGCCACCAGTTGTCCCCCAAATAGTCACTCCCTCTTCTATAAAACCTACTCAACTTATATATAGTTCTGGTATGTACGATCATGTTGTAGAATAAGTTATTTGTTTACATTTCCTTCTCCCTCAATAAATTATAAGCTCCTTCCGGGCAAGGAGTATGTTCATTATCTAATATATGGAAAAACCCTCAATAAAAATCTGTTGAATTTAAGGGGATTCAAACTGTATATGGTGAAAATACAGAAAAACAAATATCTAAATCTAAGCAAGCAGATAAGGGGAAAGCTTCAAGGAGGTGGTAGCATGGTGCTCAGTCTTCAAGCATGAGTAGGATTTAGCTCATCAGAAGAGAAGGGAGGGCAGTGTAGACTGAGGAACACCGTGAGCGAATGTAAAAAGCAGGCAAGGCCACGGTGCTCAGGATGGTAGGCTGTGGAGAGAAGTGGGAGGTGAGATCAGAAAGGTAGATTGGAGCTCTGAATTCTAGGATCAGGAGTTCTGTCACGAAGAATCATACATGTTATAGGAACAAGGTCCACAATTTTAGGAGATCACTCTGGGGGAGGGGAGTGGGGGCGTGGAGAGCAACCTGAAGATATAAAAACAAATTGGAGGTAGACAGACCAGTTAAGAGGCTTTTACAACCGTCTGGATGGGGATAATAAGGGCCTGAAGTCGAGGGACAGCTATAGATAGTAAAAGAATGGCAGAAGCTAGGAAGCTAATAAACTTGAATTGGTTCATAAGCTATAGCACCCATATAAGAGGTGGAAAAGAAGTAAGAAATAATTACCAACAGTAGCGGTTCTGGTTGAAGATGTGGTTTTTGACTAAATAAAAGTCACAATAGGATCCTACTTTTAAGTATTTCAGTTGTTCTTGATGACTTCTATGGAACCTTTCCTGATATTTCCAGGTATGGCACCCCCTTCTTTATCCCTCTATCACACCCTGTGAAAACAGCAGCTGCCATTTATGGAGCAACTACTTTTAAGCTATGTGCTAGATACTATAAAGTCATGTATTATTTAATCCCCACAATAACTTTATAAGATTGACATTATCTTCCCACTTTAGGGATAAGAAAATTGAGGTTCAAATGACTAATTATCCTGAAGTCACAGAGTTGGGAAATGGCACAGCTGGGATTCAACTCTGAGACTGACTCTGTGGCAGAGATAATTCCCCCTTCTTCCTTAATTGTAGACCCACCCAGAGAGACTGCATTTCCCAGCTTCCTTTGCAGCTGGGTGTGACCATGTGACCAATTTCTAGCCAATCAGGTGTTAGCATACTATTGAGAATTATTGTTAAAGAGATGGGTGGTCCTGTCCTTTTCCTCTTCCTCCTCCCTAGTGGCTGAAATGAGAATGTGATGGCTGGAGCTCATGTAGTTATCTTGGATCATGGAGTAGATGCTATAAATTTGTGGAAAGAAACAGAAGGAGCCCTGGTCTCTACTGACTTCTGAAGCTCTAATAGCAGCCTTGGGCTTCTTATCCACAGACGTATTTGTGTGTGAGAAAAATAAATGTCTGTCCTGTTTATGCCATTTTTATTCCGGGTTATTGTGTCAGTCACAGCTGAGCCTGGTCCCTAACACATATAGACTCCAAAACCTGAGCTATTTACTTTTGTTATATATTCTCTCCAAAACAACAATACTGCATTACAGCACAGGCCACACCGTATCTCACTAACTATGGCCTTTCCACTACACTAAATGCAATTTGAGGGCACGGGACGATTCAAATTTGCCATTATCCCCAACCCCTTGCATAGTGCCCCCTGAACAGGAGAACCTCAACCAACGTTGCAAATTCATTCATAATTGATTGAATCAATATTTTAAATAATTTGGGACTACTATTTAACCCCATGCTGGCCTCCACCTGCTACCCCTCATCCTCTTCAGCACATTGGTATTAACTCTAAAGACTGCAAACTGACTTGAGTTGACCATGGAAAAGCAGAGTTAGAAGGAAACATTTTTCTCCAACAACGACAACAAAATAATATGTTTGAACTCACTCCTTTTGACTTTTCAAGCTTCCTTCCATTAGCCCCAGCTCCAAGAGGGGCTTGAATTGACCCATGAGACAACTTAAGATTTTCTTCCTTGATGTGGTTCCGACACAAACCTTGGGACATTCCCCAGGACATGTGAAGGCGCACAAGCTAGCCAATGCCTGGGTTGGGCATAGAAGAGGCTTCTGCTACCCTGTCATGCTGAATGGTAAAATCACCCCAACTGCATGTGTGCCTGAGTTAGGGAGGAAAGGAGAATTGAATAAACTTTTCCCAAGTCACCAGGTGGGAAGGACTACCCAAAAATACTCCCTTGGATTTTGGTGCCCCTGACGAGATGATTCAACAAAGATGTTCCCTCTATAAGGGCAAGGGGAGAGTTTAGCAAGCTCTGAAGTGTAGAGATGGGGCCCATGTTTTTCCTATGGAGGATTCTATTTTGTATGAACTCTTAAAATACCAGATAATAGATTTAAAAAAATAAATAAAAAAGACAGATGTGGATATACACTCACATCTGGAAAGAAAAAGCGCAGGGCTCTCTGATGCAAGGAATTAAGCTGGTATTTGTATTTGTATTATCGCTATTGGCTTTACCTTCTCGTTTTGCATAATCTCTTTTTCAATGGTGAGGAGTGTAATTTCCCTTCAGTTCATAGAATAGTACTTGGAGAGGACAGAGAGGAAGTCTCTGCATTTTGTGAAAGAGAAAATTACCGGCACCCCTTTTGTTCCATTAGGCAGGATTTGGATGGATTACTCATACTTAAAAAGGAAGGCGGCTTTTAACCTTAAAAAAAAAAAAGAAAAGAAAAAGAAAGGAAAAAGAAAAAGAGAACTCCATGCATTAACACAGTGCATTGACATGTTACTAAATCTAAGGAATTTTGAAGGATAAATTCCCAGACTTTATCCAAAACATGAAACAAATTCTTCAAACACAAGCTGCCAAGCTCATCAACTTGTTCAGATCCCTGCAACTTTGGTCTCACCAAACTGTTGGCTTGGCTCCTTGATTGGCTGGTTAACCCTTCCAGGCTGACTGGGGTGGTGGGCAGGGGAAGCTGAAGGGGTTGTTCAGTGAGCTTAGAGCACTGGCCCCTCTTGGAAGAACAGACTTCTGGAATCGATTTGGGTCCAGAATTGCATTACCCAAGGAATGCAGAGTATGCACAGGCCTTGATGGCTTGTGAACCACACTTCCTGAAGCTGGCTACTAGCCAGAGCTGAGGCCATCAGCATCTTAAAAATGAATTCTTTATGAGACAAAGAACAATCCACCCAATTTCTGAAATCACTGAAGTGGAAAGCTTGTCTGTAAGTAACCTAAAACTTGGTCGACATTTAGACTCCTTTGTATTTCTAGCATAAGCAGGGTTGGGGGGGGGGGTCAAATGTCACCCCAAAATGCCGTTTTGTTTCCTTTCTACCGGCAGGCATTTTAAGGCACTGCGCAGCCTGGGATTGGGATTGTATCTGGCTGGAACTTAACTGGTCAGAAATCTGTTTTTCTGTTAAAAATATTGCCCACCAACTATGCGAAAAGCAGGACTAAATGTGGTAAGGGAAGATAAAGAGGAACGGTGGTTCCATTTCTCCAGGTATTGAAAGTCTAGTGGGAAAGATACAGCTAGTATCTGTGACAGATACCTACAAATCCACATAAAGCTACTATTTTTAGGGAAGTCCTACAGGGTTTTCATAGGAAAGGGTGAGTTGTTGGAGTCGTGACTGGAAATAGGGACAGCATTCCAGCTGGAGATGAAGATTCCGAGGCAGTAGTTAGCAAAGCTGGCTGCGAGTGTCCCTGGCTAGAGTGGAGAAAACCAGCCTGAAAGGACGTGAGAATAATAGTACAGGGCTGTGGGCTGCGGTGGAAGGAAACACACGTGAAGGGCTTTAATTGTGCTTTATTTTGCAAGTAGATTATAATTTTATTGCAGTTACTTTCTCACTCCTTACTTAGGTAAGGAGTTATTTTAACCTGTTATCTTCCAGGCTATCTTATTTCATTTCTATCTCTGGTCAGGATCATTTTCCTTAAAGTCAAGGTTACATCTCTTGGAAATGTGAAGTTGGCACCTGAGACCAAACCTCCACAACCGAACCTCACTACCTTAAATGATAATGACACTTTACCATCAATGCACATTTTCACATGTATTTTCTATTCCATTCCCTTTTCTGCTGATGAGGAGGCCTAAGAAAAATCTAACTAAAAAATAAATGTCTTGTTTTCCTTCGTGTCAAAATCACAAACCTATATAGCCTATTTCTCATTATGTCAATAATAAAAAGTAACATCTTCAGAGTACGTCAATTGAGATTCTAGCGAGTCCAAGTAAACCCTTAATATTAATCTTAAAGAGCTGAATCATACCATTTACATGACGAGCCAGAGCCACCCCAAACTGAACTCATCTTTGCTGAGTTTTGTTTTCTTTTTAATTTCTTCTTTCTACTAACCCAAGGAGGCAAAGGACTGCTTCAAAAGAAAAACTGGCACATCCAGAAAAAATTGACCCTGTTTCTAAACAGATTTTAAACAATGAAATAATTTACCTCTAGTATAAATTCCTTGAGTATACAGATAGTGTCTAGTATAGTCCCTCAGTGAACAAATGAGTGGACGGATGGGTAGATGGACGGATGGCAGACATCTTAAAAGAAGTTCTCTTTCATTAGTCAGGGGGGTTGGGCCAACCAATATAGAAGGGTTGGAGAAGGTAATAAAATAAAATGGATTAAACAACTCAGTCTATCTTAAAGTGGCATGAACAAAATTGCTGAAGAAAATAATCAGTCCAGTTAGTCAGAAATCAAGGTCATTGTAATTGTTGTCATCATGGACTACCACAAACTGATTCAACTAATTTTCCAATGAGTAGTACATTCCAGGGCTTTTGACAGGCTCCCAAAATTTCATAGCATTACTCCCCAGGAGGCAGGGCCCCTTAAAGATAATGTGATCCAGTCCATGTAAAGAAAAAACAAAGGCCCAGGAGGTACTATAATTTGCCCAGTGTCATGCAGACATTATGGCAGAAGATGAAGGGTGTCCTGATTCTGACCCAGCTAGTGCTCCATCCACTGGTCCATGGTCCCATGCTGCAAACTCATGAGCAGGAAGAACAGGGAGACCAAGGGAAACTGACCAGCCCAAGATGCTGGAACCAGGTGTGCTAGCTAAGAAAGGCTGAGCTGGCTAATAAGTATTCAGGAGCAGTCGAGCAGATCCTGAAGTACAAAAAACTATAGTGCAAAATGCCGGGAGACCCCTATTCCAGTGAAGTAAAATGCTGGAAAAGGCACTGAGAGAGGACACTGTGGAGAACCAGAGCCAGTAACCTTGATGGCAGCAAGGACAGCAGTGTCAGAGGAGTTTGGGTTTCCTTGGCAGTTGGCTGGAAAGAGGATGAAGTGGCTCATGAGCTCTTCATAGCAAACATTACTAAGTGAGACGCCATCATTTCCAGGGATGCCAGAGCGAAAATAAAACTGAGGACAGCAAAGAAATGACAGGGTGTTCAGATCCAAGTGGAACAAAGGGCAGAGAATTGCCAGGAGTTGTTTTAAAAGAAAAACACCTTAACCTTAATGTCAAGGAAAGAAAATCACAAAGACGAGAAAAGGGATTGTGTTAAGATTTATCTTGACATGTTACTGTGGCAGAGAAAGGCAAGGCAACCAAGAGTGGTGCTTAGAAGCGGATTAAACAATTTTCATAGCATGAAAAAAATGGGACTGAAGAGGAATGCGAAAGGCCAGAGTTTGGGGGATAGAATGTCTGAACACCCCATAGGGAGGAAGTTGAGAGCTGTGTGGCATTCCAAGGGGTGGGGTCAGTAGAACAGCGGGACAGGAGGGACTGCTTGCCTTGCTTGCTTTACCCGAACGCCGATAAAAATATGAAAATTCAGATGTGCCTCTAGGCACAACGGCAGAATAATTACCCAAAGGAGAGAAACAGAGCTTTTTCAGAAGGTGAAACGAACCAAATCCGGTGGATGGATCCTCTTGGTTCCACCACACAATGGTGGAATTAGCAAGGGTCAAAAAAAAATCACTGTCATTCTGGTGCCAGGGCTGATTGGTTTGGCTGAAATGGCCTGGTAGCAATTTGATTGCCATGTGGGTAGACGCTGCTTTGGTTAATTATCTAGATGTGTGGGCTACATGAGGTCAAATATTTGGGAAATTAGAAGATTCCAAATAGTTGACAAAGTGTTTTTTTTCTTTGAGTTTCTGTCCAAATGCTTTGGCATCAACATCCTCTTTAGAGTCAAGGAAGAAAAGCATGAAGAAAGTGAAAATATAGTAACAAAGCAAAGTTTTGTGCATGTTTTTTTTTTTAACTTGTTACAGTGCTATGAGCCAATGTTATGGCTATCTGTTGACAGGTAAAGGGAAATGTTGCCCTTAGGCAACAGGTGAAAACCTCTTTAAGTTGCCTTAGTGCAATTTCATCTATCTGAATTTATCAAGAATGGGCATATTCAAGCAAAGAAACATCTATATGATCCAGAAGGACAGATTTGGATGTTACTCTCTGCATAGAGAGTGGTTAACAGCATAGGCTTTAAAGTCAAGTTGAGCTAGCTTCAAATCACAGTGCTGTTGTGTGTCCAAAGGCAAATTATTTAACTTCTCTGAATCCCAATGTGCATGTCTTTAAAATGGGATGAAAATTGTACAATTTTATAAGGTTATTGCAAAGATTAACTGAAATCATACATGTAGAATATGTAATACAGGGCCCAAAACAAAGTAGGTGCTCAATAAATGTTGGTTGTGGCATAAACAAGGTTGGACTGAATTGTGGAAGGGGACTTAAGACATCAGATGTGTTCTTTTTGTCACTCTTGATTATTACAGAGAAGATATTTCCATCTCATACAGCACTAAGCTGCATAACCTATAAGGCCAACTTCAACTCTAAATTTCAAACTGTTTATTATTTCACAATTAAATATCTCAAGTAATTGCCCACCCTTCCCTCTTGGTTGTAGCCAACCATCATTAATTTGTTAAGGGAGGACACCCAACAAGTGTTCAGGCCATTACAGGCATGGCAGTGTGAAAGAGGCTAAAAAAGAGTGGTGGTTGCATAGATTCACAAGTCAACAAATGCATAAATCAAGACTTCTTGGTCCATCGAAATGTACATGCACATAGAAAAATGGCTAACATATTGAGTGAGATGATGCATGCCAGATGCGGTGCTCCCCATTTTGCATACATTGTCTCATTTAAGTCTCATAACCCTGACATAGGTCACTGTCCCCATTTCACAGGAAGTTTAGGTCTAGAGAGATTTAAAAACTCACCTGAGGTTATACTGTTAAGTATACAGCTGTCAGAGCACATGTTTAACCACACTCCTACCTCCCTATCACACTTCCTCCCCTAGCCTTTTAAGAAAATAAATGCCCCATTGCTTTTTCAGTCTTTTTTCCTAGCCTATGCAGGGTTCTGAAACATCTTTGTAAAAATGGAAAATTAGCAGGTATCAGGAATGAAGCAATGGACTGTGAATCTAGGTTCTTATCATAACTTGAGCACTGAAGTAGTGGGCGAGTCATTTAAAATCTCTGGGCCTACATGTCTTCTGCTCTAAAATAAAGTTAAAATGTTTTAACTCTAAAACACTTTTCACTCCCACAAATTGACTCAGAATAAGAGTTGGTTTTATGTATTAAAAGTATGCATTTTCCATAGGAAAGTGTAACAGTGAATCTTGTAGTGAACTATGACTGTGATTAACAGTAAAATATAAAAACATATAAAAAGGAAAAAAAGGATGTGTTTTTCTGACCGTCTTAAAATGTCTAGAGGATGACTTCTCAGTATTTCCCTGAAGGGCCGGTAAGACAGAGCATGATCTCATTTAAATCTTCAAGAGTTATATATTCTTTTCTCCTTGAAACCTTTGCTTCTGGAATTCAACCACTGCTTGGACTGGCAACTTTTCTTCTTCTGGATCTTCATCATTGGTACTCATTCTCACTTTGGAACCAGAATACAGATAAAGGAGCAAATTCCATAAGAAAATTCATCTGCTTTGTCTATCCAAGTCTGATGATTCACTTAAAAACGAAGGCCATGTTAAATTGATGATGACCCCAATTAAGGAGACTAATCCTTGGCATTCCTGAAAAACCATAGCATAATCCTACCAATGGTGACCAAATCATTTGAGATTGTTAAGAAGGAGAAAATAAACTCATTTCCAGAATTGGTCATGGGGTGGGGGGTGACTCTCCTAATCACTGGTACCAATGCTTTCTTCCCACAAAAATACTCTTCTTCTTTTCAGTCCCTTGGGAGGCATTAGGTTCCAACCTTAGAAGTCTATTAAGTGGCATCAGCCCAGTGACATTATTTTCATTCTCTCCAATGTCACTAGGTAGCTTCTTGGCTGATAAAGCAGTCAGTTTTCAATTCCCCAGTGGAAAGTCAGTTGAATCTGGCTTTTTAATACATATTAATGTTGACAAGTTGGACTGCCTGGCTAGTTGTTAGGCTAAAACTGATGAACAGGCCCACCTCGTACATTGCTGATGCTAAAAAAGACTAGCATTTTTAGTACAAAGCAACTTCCTGACTCTGGTAAATAACTCCCTAGAAGGCCAAAATGTATCATATTTTTTCATATTTTTATAATACCATATGACCCCTCTCTCTCTGGAGGTGCTGAAAGGAAGAAAAAATACAGATGCCAAAGATGCTATATATAATTAAATTTGAAACCCAAAATTTCCAACCATTGCCACCCTAAGGGGAGGGAGCAGTCAGCTCATTTGTTTACTTGCTTTAAAAAAAAAAGCTGCAATTGATCACTTACTGTGTACCAGGGGATAAAAATACAAGAATACTCTCCTTGCCTCAAGGAGTTTATAGTATACTGAAGGAGATAGTAAAGTAATCAGACAATTGTAATTTAAAATTAAGTGCTTTCCCCACCACAATCCAACACATCCCTAAAAGAGTTGGACAAATTCTGACTTTAGGAATCTGCTTGAACAGTTGGATCCACAACTGGAAACCACAAGATTAGGGGCGGAACTTTGTTCAGTCATCTCTGTAACACCTACTCAAACCATCATAAATACACTGAAGAAAGCTGGAGCTGTGTTTGGGAGTTTGCTGCCACAGCTTCTTGCTGACTTCGTCTGTATCATCAGCTTTAACATCACACCTCCTCAACATCTTGAGGCAGAGCTCACTTTTGACATTTTCACACTCAGAGCCAGTCAGCCTGAAACTAATGTTTGTGTTGCTGATGTGTCATCCTCTTGTAGCCCTTTTATATCAGTCTGTTTACTGTCCCTTTTCTCCAGCACCCTTCAACGTGGACCACAAAGTAGTTGAAAACGAGACAGGAAATAACTCTCCTGTCACAGAGTCCATACACATAGATGAGTAATTCCTGGGGTTGTATTAGGTGTTCTGGGTGCCTTCATTCCATCCCCACCTGCTTCCAAATTTCTAGTCCTGTCAGATGATGCAATTAATTAATCCACACCCCTTGCCCTGATGAAAAAAACCTCTTGTCAAGAACATGTTAGCCTTCTCCTCCAATCTGCCAGCCATTCAATCAGGAAACTGCTGTTTTGCATCTCTCGAAGTTCCCCTCACAAATTCCTTCCAAAGATAATCACTTCAGGTCTGTGAGGGTCTCCTTCAATCACTTGGGCATGTTTGGTTGACTGGAGACCCAAGATTCTCTTCACGAAATACCAAAGAGAAGATGTCTCCCAACTTCAGAGCATACAAGATGTTTTTTCTCATCAAGTTAAAATACTTTCATACTTGACCATATATACAATTTCTATGATTATTTAAAAAAGACTCAAGTTTTTTTTATCTGTTTTTAATTCCTACTTTTAAAATTTCTTCATAAAGTAAAAATCACCAACAAGCCAACCCATCAGAGATAATAAAATTGTTAAAATGCAGGTTTCTTCCTAATTGGCAGCTTAACCCTTACTGAAGACACACTGAAATCAGTAACCCCATGTTCCAAGAAAAACTGAAAAAATTTGTGGCCAGTTACTTCCTCAGGGTTCTACTGCCCCAACCATCACATACACACACACTCACATGCACACAGACAGCATCACCACCATCCCCACCAACAACAACATGCCATATAAACTGGTGTACAGACAGATCTCTAAGAGGAAGGGGGACCTTGGTCAGGAGTCAAAGAATTGACTAGAACATGGTTCATAGCTTTCTTAGGGAGGGTGTGGCTTTTTTTCTCCCTTCCTCTTGGGAGAGGGCACCTACTTCCCCCATCAAACCAGATGAGGGCGCTCCAAGGGAGGTAAGAGAGGAGGAAAGAAAGAACAGTCCCTTGTTCTAAAGCATCACTGTTGTGGGGCAGAGAGGGCTGGAGATGAACATTAAACTGGAAATGAAACTGAAATTTTAAAACGAACTAAATCCTTCAGTTGGAATGGACATATTAATAATTGAAAGTGAAAAAAGGCAGCATGTGACCAAGATATTGTTAAGAGGCAAGAAAGGGACATTCAGACATCTTTATATGAGAATTTTTTAATGTTCTTGAGAGGGCTGTTGCTCACAGAAAATATTTTTTTAGCTTAAAATTTTTGACTGGTATTAAATTTATTTAATCATAAATTCAAACACCTCATTAAGTTTAAGTAACAAATCTTATTTTTCACTTATAAGTCTGGTAAATTTTAAAAAGATCTTTTAAGAATTTGTAAGTAGTTTGATCCCATTTATAAACAGAGTTAATTAGATATAAATATAGTTAATTATATTATTTCATATATATTATTTAATATATTTCATATATTAAAATTTTAAAATATGGTAAACCTAAAATCATCTTATATGGCCCAATACTTTGTAAAACATTTCAATTTAAACCTACAAGTCTAAATTATTTACTCAATTATATTATTTACATTGGAGTTATAAGGCTATTAAACTAAGATCCAAATTCCGTAAAACATAAAATATCTTATATACACAGATTCTTTGTTAATATAAAATGTTAATATTATGCGTTTTATTTCCTTAAATATTGCAATATTTCTCTATAGTCATAGATTTATTATTGATTTCTCCTTGTAGTTCTGTAGATTTTAACTTTATTTATTTTAAGTTTATATTATTAGGTGCATATAAATTTCAAATCATTGTTTTCATGAGTAATTTAAATTTAAACCTTTCAAAGGGAGGTGCTCTCTCCATCTCTTCTAATACTTTCTAACTTAAAGTCTATTTTGTCAATATTAACAAAGCTATCCAATCTTTCTTTCGGATAGCATCTACATGATTTTCATGGTATATCTTTTTCCAATCTTTTAATCTTTCTATAGCCTTATGTTTTGAGATTTGTCTCTCTTACTAAAATTATTTTTTCATTTGGAGAAATAATCCAGTTTAAATTTAATTACTAATATAGTTGGGTTTAAACTTAACATCTTAAGTTTGTCCAAAATTAATTTTTCTCTCCCTCTCCTTTCTTATATTCATTTAGACAGATTATATTTTATCATTCCATTTCATTCCTGCTTCCTGTTCTTAAATTGGACTTCTTTTTCTTTTAGCAATTACCTTAGAACCTATAGTTTGCACATTTAACTTATAAAAATCCAAAATTAATATCTTTGTTGTCTTCCTGGGCAATAGAAGGACCAATGGGCATCTTAACTTTATTCATCTTCCAATTTATGTGTTAATGTTGTCATGTTTTTTTAAATTCTGTGATTTTTTTTAATCTCCACAAAGCAATACTATTATTGTTTCATGCAAAATTAATTCACGTTTGCCCAGACACTTAATAATTTCTTTACTCTTCTTTCTTGCATCTTAGATCTTCTATCTAAAATCAATTTTCCTTCTGCATGAAAAAACATTTCCTACCAAGAAAATGTTTCAGTGACAACTTGGTTTTTATTTGTTTGAAAATGACTTATTTACTTTATCTTATGTGGTAAGTAAGGAATTCTTGTTGGCAGTTTTTGTATCAAATTGAGTACAATATTCCATTACTCTGTGGTTTCCATTGTTGCTACTGAGAAGTTAACTTCAGATTAACTCTTATTGCTTTCAAGGTAATATCTCTTTTTCTGGCAGCTTTTAAACTTTTGTTGTTGTTGTTTTGGTGTTTTTACTAAGATGTGACTAGATCTAGGTATGGGTGGCTGTTGGGATTCATTCGTCCTTTTAAAACTGTAGCTTGGTGTCCTTCAGATGTTCTGGAAAATTCTTGGCAATTATCTCTTCAAATATTGCCTCTATCCCATTTGTTTTCTTTTCTCTCATTCGGGACTCATTAGAGGTATTAGCCCTTCTCACACTGTCTTCTGCATTTCTTACCAGGACTTCTGTGTTTGACCATCTTTTTATTACTCAATACTGCATAATATATAATTTCTTCTGGCTTGTCTTGCACTTTACTAAATGTTTCTTCAGTTGTGGCTAATCACCAAAAGCCATTAAGATTATAATTACAGTTACGGCATATTTATTTCTAGGGGTTTTCTATTTGGTGTACTTTTTCAAATTTGTGATGTCTATTTTTTTTATAGTATCCTATTGGTGGAAGCCACTTCCAAACTATTTCTTTAAGCATATTAAGAATGGTTGTTTTATGGGCTGTGTCTGATATTGCAATACCTGTAGCCTTTGCAGGTGTTTTCCCTTTGTTTTGGTTTCTGTTGGTTCTTACTAGTGTCTCCTCTCATATGCTTGGTTGTCTTTGGCAGTGTCCTAGTCTTCATACTTAAAAAAAATGTTGTAAGAATTATCTGAGGCCTGGGAGGTTGGGCATAGAGAGGAGTGGAAGCTAAGTAGTCCCCCTGGAACAACTACAAAAAACCAGAAACAACTAGTAAATAATCCAGAAAAACTGCAGGGGGACAAATGAGACCATCCACTCATCATACACCAACCTGAATTGGGAGGAATGCCAGAGAACACAGTATAAAATCTGTCAGTAAAACCTGTGGATCCAGTCGCGAGACCCCCTCCCCCATAGCCCAAGCTGCAAAGCCTCGTGGTGCCAGAGAGAAGCTCTCTCCCAGCAAGCGAGTATAGCTCAGCTGAGCTCCAACTGGGGTTTTAAGTAGCAAGTGTGAACTGCTCACTACAGGTACGAATCCCCAAAAAACAGACAGAGGCTTTGGGTGACGACTGACCTTGGAGAGCTGGAGGGTCGCCTTGGACTGGGTCTGAAGGGGACTATCTGTTTCTTTTTTGGCTCAGTGGAGAAAGCCCCAGCCATTTTCAGTTTCCAGGGCTTTGACTCGGGTAAGGGTGGAGACAGCACAAGCAGAGAGAGAGACCATTGAAATGCTAATGACCTCCACCTGGGGGGTCTGTCTTCTCTAGGAGGAAAGGGGTAGGGCCCTTTCCATTCAGAACCAGACCCCAGAGACTGGGGGAACACAGCCATACCTCCTCACACCAGTCAAGAATTATAGGCACAGGCATCACCTGCTGGGCAGAAAAGCACAGTGACCTGAGGCATCAAAGGATGGAGCAATTTTCTAAGACACACCCTCAGGGAAACCAGACACTGAATATTTCTTCCCTCTGGGACCTGAGCCTGTTCTGGTCTGGGAAAACCTGATTTGGATAACCAAGGAAACCATGCCTAGACAACAGAAAATTACAACCTACACTAAGAAAAACAAAGTTATGGCCCAGGCAAAGAAAAAAACATACACTTCAACAGAGATACAGGAATTTAAACAACTAATGCTAAATCAATTCAAAAAGTTTAGAGAAGATATTGCAAAAGAGATAGAGGCTGTAAAGGAAACACTGGGCATATATAAGGCAGAAATCGAAAGTTCAAAAAAACAACTAGTAAAATCTGTGGAAATGAAAGGCACAACACAAGAGATGAAAGACACAATGGAAACATACAAGAGCAGATCTCAAGAGGCAGAAGAAAACACTCAGGAACTGGAGAATAAAACACCTGAAAGCCTACATGCAAAGGAGCAGATGGAGGAAAGAATGAAAAAATATGAGCAACATCTCTGGGAACTCAAGGATGAAACAAAGTACAATAATGTACGTATCATTGGTGTCCCAGAAGGAGAAGAGAAGGGAAAAGGGGCAGAAGCAATAATAGAGGAAATAATTAATGAAAATTTCCCATCTCTTATGAAAGACATAAAATTACAGATCCAAGAAGTGCAACGTACTCCAAACAGAAGAGATCTGAATAGGCCTACGTCAAGACACTTAACAATCAGATTATCAAATGTCAAAGACAGAGAGAGAATCCTGAAAGCAGCAAGACAAAAGCGATCCATTACATACAAAGGAAGCTTAATAAGACTATGTGCGGATCTCTCAGCAGAAACCATGGAGGCAAGAAGGAAGTGGTGTGATGTATTTAAGATACTGAAAGAGAAAAACCGCCAACCAAGAATCCTATATCCAGCAAAGCTGTCCTTCCAATATGAGGGAGAGCTCAAAATATTTTCTGACAAACAGACAATGAGAGACTCTGTGAACAAGACACCCACCCTACAGGAAATACTAAAGGGAGCACTACAGAGTGATAGAGGACAGGAGTGCGTGGTTTGCAACACAATTTTGGGAGATGGTAGCACAACAATGTAAGTACACTGAACAAAGATAACTATGAATATGGTTGAGAGAGGAAGGTGGGGAGCATGTGAGACACCACAAGAAAGGAGGAAAGATAAAGACTGGGACTGTGTAACTTGGTGAAATCTAGAGTATTCAACAATTGTGATAAAATGTACAAATATGTTCTTTTACGAGGGAGAACAAGCAAATGCCAACCTTGCAAGGTGTCAAAAATGGGGAGGCATTGGGGAGGGATGCAATCAGCATAAACTAGAGACTGTAACTAATAGAATCATTGTATTATGCTTCCTTTAATGTAACAAAGGTGATATACCAAGGTAAATGCAGATAAGGGGGGGGATAGGGGAGGCATGTTAGACACCTGACATTGGTGGTATTGTCTGATTCTTTATTCTAGTTTGATTTAAGGTTATTTTTCCTTTTGCTGCTTCCTAGCTGTCATTTTTTTTCCCCTTTCTTTTGCCTCTCTACCTTCTTTGGACTCTCCCTCCTGCCTTGTGGAAGAAACGTAGATGCCCTTATATAGATAGTGGTGAAGGTGGTGAACACATAAATGTATGACCATGCAGAGAACCATCGATTATTTACTTGGGATGGAATGTATGTTGAGTGAACAAAACCATATTAAAAAAAAAAAAAAATGGGTTGATGACAAAACCTTGAGGGCAATATACTGAGTGAAATAAGCCAGACACAAAAGGAAAATTATTGCAAGGTCTCACTGATAGGAACTAGTTATAATATGTAAACTCATAGACATGAAATATAAGGTACCAAGATATAGGATGAGGCTTAAGAATGGGGAGTGGTTGCTTAGTATGAGCAGAATGTTCAATTAGGATGAACTTAAATGTTTGGAAATGAACAGGGGTGTTGGTAGCAAGATGTGAGAATAACTAACAGCACCGAATGGTGTGTGAATGAGGTGGAAAGGGGAAACTCAGAGTCATATATGTCACCAGAAGGAAAGTTGGAGGTCAAAAGATGGGAATGTATAAAACTGAATCCTATGGTGGGCAATGTCCATGATCAACTGTACAAATACTAGAAATCGCTTCCATGAACTAGAACAAATGTATGACAATACAATTAGAAGTTAATAATAGAGGGGCATATAGGGAAGAAATATATACCTATTACAAACTATATACTACAGTTAGTAGTATTTCAACATTTTTTCATAAACAGTAACAAATGTACTATACCAACACCATGAGTCAACAATTGAGGGGGGTTGGTTAGGGATGGGGAGGATTGAAGTTTCCTTTTCTGTTTTTCTTTTTTCATCTTTCACTTTATTTCTTGTCTGGAGTAATGAAAAGTTTCTAAAAATTGAACAAAAATTAAGTGTGGTGATGGATGCACAATTGTATGAGGTTACCCAAGGGCAAGTGATTGTACACTTTGGATCTTTGGATAATTGTATGGTATCTGAACAATCTCAATAAAAATGAAAAACAAACAAACAAACAAAAAGAATTATCTGAGGCCTTCTCCAAAGAATATGTGCAAATTCCTCTGTCATGTATCCAAGAGCACCACCAGTCCAGAACCATCCTGAATTGCCTCCTATTAGACTCCTCAAACTGTTTGGGCCCTTGGTTTTTATTTCTATACCTTGTACATCACAAGGTCATCAAAGTGATAGTTTAAAGGTGCAAAGATGCCCTTAGGGCAAAAGAAATTTCTATACACAGCTTCCCTTTCTATGTTTCTGGTTTCTATCTGCTACTCTGTCATGTCTTTGAAGTTTTAAGAATTTTTCATGGAAGGGATGGCCTGCATAACCTAAGAACAAAGTCCTTTGAGTTTGATGGGGTTTTGCTTTATTCAATATTACTAGACCATACAACTCACAGAATTAAAACTGCAGTGAATTGAATTTGATTTCTCACTTGGCTTTAGTTGACTTACAGCCCCAGATTACGAGGACTTTCTTCTGATTTGAAGATTGAATGAAGGAAAATGAAAGCATCTATGGTGGTGCATCACCAAATTCTGTTTCAATAAATGGTGCTGAGGACAACTGGATATCTACATGCAAAAGAATGAAGACTTACCCCTTCCTTACAAAAACTGATCATAGACCTGAATGTAAGAAATAGACTAAAACTCTTACGAGAAAGCCTAGTAAATCTTTGTGACCTTGGTTTAAGCAATGTTTTCTTAGATACAACACCAAAAGCAACAAAAGAAAACATAAATTTGGACTTCATCAAAATTAAAAACACTTTTGTGCAGTAAAGGTTATCATCAGAAAGTGAAAAGAAGCCTACAAAATGGGAAAAATATTTTCAAATCATATATCTGATAAGAGGCTTGATTCTAGAATATTTAAATAACCCTTATAACTCAAGAATAAAAGATAAAAAAATCCGATTTTGAAAGGTCAAAGGATCTCAACAGATATTTCTCCAAAGAGAATATACAAATGAAAAGAAGCTCATCATCATTAGCCATTAGAGAAATACAAGTCAAAACCATACCACTACATATCCGCTCAGGTGGCTAAAGTCAAAGAGAGACTAGTGTCAGCAAGGATGTGGAGAAATTAGAACCCTCATATATGCTGGGGAATATTTAAATGACGCAGACACTTTGTAAAACAGTTTGGAACTACCTCAAGATGTAAACATAAATTTACCATAGGACCAGCAATTCCATTCCCAGATACCTATGCAAGAGAAATGAAAATTTACATCACTACAAAGACATGTACACGAATGTTCAAGCTGCATAACCAAAAACAAGAAACAATCCAAATGTCCATCAACTGATGGATAAATAAAATGTACTTTATCCACACAAGGATACATTAGTATGCCATAAAAAAGAAAGAAGTAATGATTCATGCAACAGCACGGATGTCTTTGAAAACATTATGCTAAGTGAAAGAAGCCAGGCACAAAAGACCATATATTGTATGATTCTACATATATGTAATGCCCAGAATAGGCAAATCTATGGGGACAAACAGTAGATTAGTGGTTGCCTGGGGGGAAGGGTGGGAGGAAACAAGAATGACCACAAATGTGTATGGGTTTTCTTTCTTAGATAATGCAACAGTTCTAAAACTAGATTGTGGTGGTTGTTGAATGTATCTGTGAAAAAACTAAAAACCACTGAATTGTACACTTCAAATGGGTAAATTTTATGGCAAGTGAATTATATCTCAATAAAGCTGTTAAAAATAAATGCCATAAAGTCATTTGATAAAATTCTAAATCTATTCATGGTAGAAATAAACTTTTGCAAAGTGGAATTTGATACATGATAAAATATCAAACCAAGCTGATGCTTCAACACATTTAATGGTGAAATCCTGGATATGCTCTCCTTAAATGGAAAACAGTATCTTTCTTGAATATAGAGCCAATTCAATAAAGCAAGAAAAATAAATGAGGTATATATTTTCAACTTTTGTAACTGATATTAGAGTCCATCTTTAAAACTTAGTAGGTTTAAGGAATAAATAATATAAATCCTGCACAAATTCTTCCAAAAAACTGAAGCAAAAGGAATACCACCCAATTCACTTCATGTAGTCAGCATCGCCAGACACCAAAACAAACATTTAAAGAAAGGAAAACCACACATCAACAAATACCATGAGCAAAAATTCAAAAATCCTTAGCAAAAATTAGGAAAGCAAATACAACAATATAGAAAGAGGATAATACCCATGATCAAGAGAAATTTTACTCAGAAATGCAAAGCTGGCTCAAAATTCAAATATAAATCATGTAAAAAATAGATAATCCTCTCAATAGGTGTAGAAAAATTGCCAGAAATACAAAGAAACTGCCTTTGTCTGATAAATGGCACCTATCTAAAAAATCCTGCAATTGAATTCATGCTTAATGATGAGAGACTTAATGTCCATCCCCCAAAATTTGGAAATAAGGCAAGACTGTCTTCTCTCACTATTTCTACTTAGCATCATACTGAAATTCCCACAGCCAGTGCAATAAGGCAAGAAAAAAAATTAAAGGTGCATAGATTGGAAGGAAGAAATAAAATTGTCTCTATTTACATATGAAATGATTGTCTGCATAGAAACTTTCAAAGAATCTACAAAACACCTACCAGAATTAACGTGTGAGTTTAGCAAGGTTGCAGGTTAATATATGAAAATCAATTTTTTTTTCTAATTACTAGTAAAGAATTATTGAAAGTTGAATTTTTAAACAGTATTTACAAAAATAACAAAAATAATACATAGGTATGTGTTTAAAAATGTGCTTAATCTATATTCTGAAAATTACAAAACATTGTGAAAGAAATCAAAGAAGACCTACATAAATGGAGGTGTATGTAATGTTCATGGATTGGAAGACTTAATACTTGTTAAGATTTTCATTCTCTCCAATAGCCTATAAACAAAATTTATTTTAAAAAAATTACAAATAAATCTCCAAGACATCTTTTCTTTTTATTGTTTAGGGAGAATGTTTAGTGCAGGGATTTTTAATCCTTTTTTTAAAATTACATTTGCTTCAAGAGAATGGTAAAATGTTTAAGTCAGAGAGGAAATATAGAGGGTACCCTTAATGGAAGAGGGTGTGAGCAGGAGAAAACAGGTCTATATGGCTCATATTATTAAGGAATTTCACAGCTGACCTCTTAGAAAGCACTTTGCCCAGTACTTTCACACTATAAATAAGGAAGCTATGGCAAAGAGTGCTGATGTAATGTGCTAAAAGTATATAGCCTCACCATTTGTGACAGCAAAAGATGATGACTCCTGACTGCCTTTACAGTGACTTTTCCAAAAACACTACCTTGTATGTTTGTGAAAAGTGATTTCTTCCTACCTAGAATAGTTTGAAACCTGGACCCATATCTGACTCTTGTTTGCCACCCCACAGCACTTATGTGCAGCAGGAAAGAAAAAGAAAAAAAAAAAGTTTACTAAATTGAATTCCAGAAATGTACAATGAATTGGTCTATGCTGAGCAATGTATATTTGCTTATTCTCAGTTAGGGTTAGTGGAATTCATTTGAAGTATATCTGACTGGGGATTATCTGAATTATCTGTATAATCTGGAACCATAAAATTATCTGGAACCAAGAAACACCTTTACCACACCAGTGAGAAAGGGGGGAAAAATTCCAACTCCCTACTACCAAAGTGTGTGTCAGAGAAAATCAAGTTGGGCTTTTCTTATTGGCTAGGATTCATGGTTAAGAACAAGAAAAGAACGAGCACCCCGTTTCTAATTTCAGAGAATCGCTGAGCATTGGGGAGCATCTACCCCAATCAAGACTTAAGGAAAACTGTCAATTCAGAGACCAGCCCTACCAAGAAACCAGTGCAACTATTCAGTTCTGAAAATATGAGGAAAGAATTTACTGCAAGAAATTGTTTGGGCTTATTGCAGGGCTTGTGAAGAAAAATTATCCCCTGCCTCATCTTAGGAGACTTTCCTTCCCCATACCCAAGAGAAAATCACCTTGTAAATTTTGAAGGTGTCAGCAAAATGGGAAGACTGGTATTTCTTTCCTTGTTTGGAACGTGCTTCACCAGAAGACTCCCTTGGGATACTGGATGCAGTGGAAGTAACAACTGGTGACAGATAACATAGGAAGAAACTGCCAGTGATGCGTGGGAACAGGATTGCCATCCTTAGTTCCATGTTTTGGAGGGATTCAGAAAATCTTCTCATACATGCCTACATTCATGAGTGTGCACATCAGGGGCACATCAGAGGAGTGAAGCATGATGCTGCCTCCTGGGAGCGAGCACAAAGTTGTGGCTAAATCTTACTAGGTATCACCAATGCTTAGGGAAACTGCTCTGGGGAGAGTTCCTCAACAGTAAGGCATGTTTGAGCAACTGTCTGTACACTTAGAGTCTGTAGCTAAAAGAACCATCATGACTATACAAGGGAAACATTGCTCAGATTTGAAGTAAAATTGTCCTCTTTTACCATCTCTTGTCCAACATCTGAGAAAGCATTGCCAAGAAGAGGGAAGAGACACTTGAGTCAGATCACACAACCCTCACCATCACTTCAAGTCACTAAACCCCCGACACTGGGCAGAAGGGAAAAGAACCACTTGAATGAGATTGAGGTTTTGAGATGAAAGTATTGGATATCGGAAACGGATATAAAAACATTTAAATAACCAAAAGCAGCAGAAGTTATAGAATAGAGAGGGCCAAGATATCATTAAGTGAACCACTACCCTGAATGAATGGAGGATTCAGTGTGACACAGGAAATTTATGTCCTCAACAAAATGCAGTTTGTCAATAAATTGCTTATATATATATATATACTAAAGTATTAAATATATAAATGCTGTCCAAAAAGGATTATAAGCTTTAGGTTTCCTTCATCTCTCTCTACCTACCTAGTTCCTAAGCCAAAACTGACAGGGAAAAAATCAGGTCTCTATAACCCCTGCGCTGACTGAACACAGCCTTCACCCTGATTGATCTCATATAAACCTTTCCATCCTGCCTTTGATCCTCTGTGCTTTGTGCCTTTGACTCATCTTTCCATCTACAATTTCATTTAGTCCTTAGACCCAACATTTGGCACAACTTTCATGGATATGACCTTTTGATTCTCTCTTCAACCATGATTCACATTTTCCCTCCAGTTCCAAAGCCTTCAATCATCCTGGATCAACATCTTACCTGATTTGGCTTGGCATCTGTGCTCCCGGGCTTCAGTGCTAACCTGGGCTGCTAAAGTTCCCATTAGTTTTTATCTAGACCAGGTTTAAGGAGTCATACTATGCCAGAACATAAAGAGGGCTATTTCACGAGGGAGACAGCCTTCTTTGGACCCTTGTTGTTTTGTTCTTAGATCTTAGGTTAATAGGCTTGCTATTCCCTCCAACTGGTGCCCAGTTATCCCTGTAACTAAAGAGTCATTGGTCAGAAGGTATCAGACAGGGTTAGCCTCATTACCACTAAGCACTATCCAACATTGACAGCTAACTGGAAACATGCTCTAGTAGAAACCTTTAGTTTAGAAATTAATAAAAAAAAGTTATTTAAAGTGAGGACATGTGAATACAGACTCATTAAAAATACTGTAAATCTTTATTTTAACTTAAAGCATATGGACCGTGAATTTATTTTTCAATCTTTTAATATGAGGCCAAGACCTCTGCTTTAAGTATGCATCTACTGATCAGAATTCTGCATAGTTTTTAATGCTTGATTATACTCTTAAAATACATATGAAGATTCTTTTTGTTAGAATTTTTTAGTTGTCTCACCCAAATATAATAAGTAGCAAATTTTTAAACAATCCACCTTTACTGAGTGGTTCAAAGGTATTTCAACATTTTTCCAAATAAGAAACACACTTTTTCGCATTCACAGTCCAGTCATTTATGTAATATTGAATTTAATTTCATAATTAGAGGTGCAAGTGCAACTGGCATGAACAGGTTTGGGAATAAACTTAGCTGACTCTTGTTGAGCACACAATTTTCCTAGCAGGAGCAGAACTGTGTTGGTTTACAAAAAGAAGCTACTAGTTGGAGTCGCTGTGCTATTGGTATCTGTCAGAATATTTTACAGAAGGAATGATGAACATTCATTAATCCAACAAGACAACTAAGGAGAGGAATGTTAAAGGAGCTCTTACTATACATAATAATATTAATGATGATTATTTATAAAATATTTTATAGTTTAAAACATGTACTCATTTACCATATCATGCATGTGCATACATGCACATACAACTCTTGGCAAATCCTTTGTTTCATGTGTTTGTTGAATGTACCAATCAAGAATGGTTGGTTTTGTTTTAAATTATTTCTCTTTATTTTTACTTCACTGTCATTTTATAAAGATTGGGGTATTTTATAGTTATGATCTTTCTCCAAACAACTTTCTGGAAATCTTCTCCCTTTCAAAAACTGAGACAATTTGAGGATTTTGGTAAATACAAGGAAATGAGAACATTTGATATGGTAGAAAAGGTGATAGAGTATTAAGATACTTAGAAGTATACTTACAATGTGTATTTAATATCTTAAAATCAGAGAAGACTTCATGAAAGATGAGGACTCACTATTAAACTTTGAGTAAAATAATAGTGATGACCTGAAAAGAAGAAAGGTAATGATAGTTGTTTTTACATATATCCAAACAATCTCTCTAGATCAACTGCCTACTTTCAATCACCAATGACCCCTTGACAAAAGGATCATCCTATCAATGTATGAAGGCCCATCTCCTGTACCTATAAAAGACCAAAAACACTAATGGAGTTATACACACAAAAATTAACTTAGTTGGCTAGAACATACTTTATTAGGTTTGGAAAATGGTCAACAATAAGACAGCCAAATTCATTTATTTGGTTTTGCATTCACTATTAAATTTTAATTTAATTCAACAAAATTTAGAGTGCATACCACAAGGCAAGATGCTGCTCAGTACCATGGAGTGTTACAAAAAAAAAATGACCAAGACATAGTGGACATCCTCAAATGTACCACATTCTTATACAGAAGGGAAAACAAGCATACAAAAGACTGTATCACCAAGTGGAAGATAGTAAAGCCCTTTGAGGAAGTGCTAAGTACCACAGCCATTCAAAAGAGGGTGAAAGTACATATGATCAAGGACTTCATAAATGGGTTATCATTTGAGTTGGACTTTTAAGAATGGATATGATTTAAATAACTGGGGGGAGGGTGAGAAAGAAAGGTATTTCCTCCAAAGTAAATGGCATAGACAGAATATAAGAAAGTATGGATTATGCTTTGAGGTAGAGAGTATGTGCAGAAATGAGAGGGAAGGCACAGAGGAGAGATGGTTTAGGATCAAGCTGTAGAACACGACTCCAAGAGCCTAGGAGGGAATTAATAAAAGCCTGAAAGATCCACTCCTGAGAGACAGATGAGTAACTCTCTCCAGAAACCACCAACGTGGATTTTATTTGGTTTAGATTTTCTGAAGTGAACTGAGAAAGGGTTATCTTTTCTGGGTCTGGTGGTTGTAAGTTTTTGAAACTATAGCCTGAAAGACAGAAAAACAGAATCCTCCAGCAGATGGGGCCACCCATGCAAAGAGGTGCAGCCTCCAGCCAGACCATTTATTTTGAACATATATTTAGGCAAAAGAAAATTGTTTGGGATGAAAACCCAGGATTCCTCAGCATATATAATGTAATGTAGACATTATTGAGAAGGAAAGCTTCCTTTTATAGTGATCAAGCTTTCCAGAAACTAAACAGGTGACCAAGTAATATTCTCTGTAGTTCTTTTTGCCACAATCTCTTAGTGGACCATCTAAAGGAAACGCTCATCTTTGTGAGATATTTTAGAATTTGTTTCACTATAAAATATGAAGTCTAAAGTTAATAAACAGGGTGGCATTTGGTGCCAATGATTAAATATTTACTGGTAAAATATACAGTGATGAAAAGGATTTTTTAAACAAGCAATAAATCATAAGGTCTAAGCTCTGTATTAAATATTATTTTTACCAGGGAAAAAAAATATAACAATCCAGAAAAAATTTAACCCATTGCTGTGGCTCCTTAGGGCAGAGCTTGTGAAGAATCACCAGATATTCCTTTGAAAAATCAGGTAAATGGCAGAGTTTTTTTAATCTTTGAGATGATTTATTTATTCAGTGAAATGAAAAATGTTAACATCCCAGTTTCACTCAGTCACAGTTAATTCTTTCTTTCACAGGCTTCTCCCTTCCCATCTAGCCTTTCCTCTCCAGACCATAGTTGCTAGTACTAGTCAGCTCCCATGTAGATTAATGCCATAGCCTCCTTCCAGATTCCTTAGCTATTCCATGATTATTAATATTCAATGCAAAGATCAAACTACTTGCTGTGGCCGTCAAGACTCTCCATGCTCTGACTGCATCTTGCCAATCCCCTATTATCTCCAAATATGAAGGTGCCTTTCCAGGCAAGCTCATCTCCTCACTATCTTGCAAAAATTCCTTGCTCATTTCCAACTTTGAGCTATTTATTTTACTAGTCCACTTATCTTGTCTGCACTTAGGAATCTGTCTTAGTTTCCTTGCGCTGCTATGTCAAATACCACACAATGAGTTGGCCTAAACCTCAGGAATTTATTGGCTCACCATCTCAGACACCAGAAGTCCAAATCAGGGCATTGGCAAAACCATGCTTTCTCCTGGGGATGGAAGCATTCTGGTGCTGTCTGCCGACAATCCTTGAGGTTCTTTGGTTTTCCTGTCACATGGCAATGTCCTCTTCTTTCTCTTCTGCTCTTCCAGCTTCTCTTTATAAGGTTCCAGTAGCCTGGATTATGACCAACCCTCATTCAGTTGGGCTTCCTCTTAACTAAAAACATCTTCAAGAGGTCCTATTTATAATGGGTTCATACCCACAGAAATGTGGATTAAGATTAAGAACATGTCTAAATTGGGGTACATAATTCAATCTGCCTGAGTCCTATTGCACAATGGTTAAGAACACATGTCCTAGGTCTAGTCTGTCTAGGGTGAAATCCTGACTGCCAGTACTAGTGTGTTATGTAACCTTTCTGTTCTTTAGTTTATTCATCCACAAAGCAGATACATTAAAAATAGTACCACACAATAGGTTTCTATAAGGATTAATTGAGTGTGTGTATGTGTGTGTGTGTGTATAACTACTTAGAACACTGCTAGAAAATAGTAAATTTGCCACATTATTATCCTTTATCCTTCTCTTAAATTACCCAAATATTACCCACATTTCAAACCCATCTTAATTCTTTAGTAAGCTATCTTCGATCAATGCAAACCTTCCATAAGTGTTCATAGTCTTTTAGGTTGGCACACCTCCTTTTATAAATCAAATTACATATTATGCACTATTTCAAATTGGTCCATGATTTCCTAATAGATCCACTCCCAGAGAGAGGGTGGGGATTAACATTTAAAAAAAAAAATCTCTCTCAGATTTATATACCTCCAGAGAAATCTAATAACATCAACACCAGAAATTTCACAATTACGAAGGGTCTACTATGGGCATTCTGCTAAAAACTGAGCACTAGCTTGGATACTGAAAGGGGTGAGTGCAAAAATAAATCTTGTGTGTTGGTAACACTTGGTCTGAATAGTTTTGTTCTTGATTAATTATTATTTAAGATGGATAGATGAATGGATGGTTGGATTTATGAAAGGATCAACATGAGACTGAGCAGGGAAAAATCTTACAAAGAAAAAGAGAAGAGTTTGCCTCTGGAAATGATTTATTACACAAAACAGATGAAAATTTTAGAAGATATCTGCTTCACATTACCTGTGGAAAAGACTATCTGTGAAAAAAGAATGAGTTGAGATGAAAACCCAGCAGGCAAGATGGCATATTGAGTCAGGAGTAATCACTGTGTTTGGATAGTTGAGAAAAGAGTAGTGATGGAGGAAAGAGAGAGAGAGAGAAAGAGAGAAACTGATACTGCTATGCATTTTAATTCTATTCTTCTAAACTCAGTGTCCAGAAAAAAACCAGCTAAGTGAAGTTTTACATTCTGAAACTTGCATTCCTAATTGGACTCCTTTAAGCCAAAACATTAAGAACATACAACTGGTAGAGGCAATAGAAAAAAAAAAATGGAAGAGCAGTAGAAGGCTGATGCTTTCCTTGGGTTAACAGAGATAAAATAGAAGGGCTGAGTGCTTTGCTCTACTCTGTTTTCAATATGATCGTGAAGACAAAAAACCCCTACTCAACAGAATCTCAGGATCGACAGTAATAATCAAGATCATTTTATATGTACCCCTGCTTCAGGATAGGATGGGCTTCATTTAAATAACATCCAGAAGAGAACTTTTCTTATCAGTCTCCAGGGAGGGAGATTCTGCTCTTATGAATAGGTTCTACAAGTGTAGAATTATTCTGCAATCATATTTCTACCTGAAATCCCTCATCCTGCAAACAGGTTTTCCAAATAAATGAAAGCAAGATACACACTGGTGGCAAGATCTCTTGGGCGCGCGCGCGCACACACACACACACACACACACACACACACACGCACAAAAGCACATAAGACCTGAATTTCAGTTCCATATTTTTTGGTTAATTTCTTCAGTGATTTTGTCCAAATCACTGAACCTCTGAACCTTTGTTTCTGGAGTCTGATAAGGACAAGCATAAGCCTTATCTCCCAAAACAAAAATGGGAAACACTGACCTTTTACCAGAACTTTTTATGGCACAAAGTAGTCATTTTTATTATTATTTCTTGTAAAGATGATTTAAATGGTAAAGAGTTAAAAGATAAATTTCAAAATTAACAGTGGAAGTTCAAATGAGGATAAAAATTATGTAAACATGCTAGTAAGATGTTTGCTTCCTCACTCCACATCATTTCTCAAGCCTGATACAATGTTTCTTACAAATTAAACTCCCATAAATATTCAACCTCCTAATTTCAAAGTTTCCTAGATTCTTTTTTCTTAAACATTTATTTTGAAATAATTTCACAATTACAAGACAGTTGCAAGAATAATACAAAACCCATACAGAGAACTCCAACATCTCCCCCACCAATTTTGACATTCTGCCACATTTTCTGTATCATTCCATCTATCTATATACCCAATCTATTTATCTATCTTTCTACCTACCTACCTACCTACCTATTATCTACTTTCTAAACATTTTAGAGTAGGTTATATACATCATGCTCCTTGCACACATAATACTTCCATGTTTATTTTCCTGGATTCCTTTTTGCCTTCTGCATATATACATATATATCAGTTTTATACAACTTTCTTTTATAACTTTCTTGGACCTTAGATTTCTTATCATTTAAAAACTTCATTTTATTATGAAATATTCCATAATATTCCATATGATATATGCATGCAAACACATATATATACACACGTATACCTATATGGAAAATATATACGAATAATGCAACATATGACCTTGTACTCATCCCTTATCTTAAAAGAGGACATTACCAGTGCCTTTTTGATTTTTATCCGATTCTCTTGATCATTTTCCTTTCCCTTGGCCCCAAGTATAATCACTCTGATAATTTAATATTTATCATCTCTTTTCTTTTTATTATGATGTTATAAAATATGTCTCTGTTCCTAAACAACATGTTACTAAATTCTGTATGTTTTTGGACTTTATATCAATAGCAGCTGTATATAAAGCCTTAGTTTTCCTAGCTGTAAATTAGAATTATTGATTTTATACATTAGGGTTCTATGATTGTAAGCAACAGAAACTGATCTTGGGCTTATAAAGAAATACATTTACTAGAAGGGCCTAGGGTAGTTCACAGATTCAAAGGAAGCACTGAATCAGGGCAGTGCGATGGTTTGTTTTATGTGTCAACTTGGCTGGGCTCCAAAACTCTGTTATTTAATCACACACTAGTCTAGATATTATTTTGTACATGTGGTTAACATCTAACATCTGTTGACTTTAAGTAAAGGAGAATACTCTCATAATGTGAGTGGGCCTCACCTAATTAGTGAAAGCCTTAAAAGCAAAAATTGAGGTTTCTTGGAAAAGAAGAAATTCTTCTTAAACTTTCAGCATAAAAGTCCTGCCTGAGTTTCCAGTCTGCTGACCTCAACTACAGATTTCAGACTTGCCAGTCCCCACAACTGCGTGAGCCTGTTTCTTAAAAAGAAATAAAAAAAAAAAAAAAAAAAAAACTCTCTCTATATATCTTATCGGTTCTGTTTCTCTGGAGACCTCTGACAGATACAGATAGCTTCTAGAATTTCAGTGCCAGGAGTTGGCAAACTGTCTTTTTTGGTAGTGTTTCTAACGACTGGTTCAGCTCCAGCAGTTTTCTGCCCCTCGGTATATTCTTCAAAATGCAAAATCAAAAGAAATAATCTATTTGGCCCAACCTCGTCATGTGATCTTCCTTGAGCTCAGAAGGTGTCCTGTGACTGGCTCCCTGGCAGACGTACATGAAGACAGAGAGGGCCTTTCTCACAAGGAAGGAATCGTGGGTCTGCCTTACCTCTCTCCGAGGATTACTGTAAGGAGCAAGTGAGCCCACACTGTGACAGAGCTTTTTAAAGTGTGAAGCAATGTACACATTCGTTAATTTATTAAGTGAAGAAAATTTGAGTGCCTAAACTGTGCTAGGAATCATGTTAGGTGCTAAGGATTCAGAGTTGAACAAAACATACCTGAACATAGAAATTCAAACAAAAACAAAAACAAAAAAATGGGGAAAGCAAGCAACTTGTTGCCTGGTTATTTTTCCCATGCACAGCACAAAGGCCTGCAAACAGATTGTCTCTTTGATTCTTCACAACACCTTGATGAAGCAGGTATTATTATTACCCCAGTTTTAGGGATGAGGCACAGAGGTTAAATAACCAGCCCAAATGAGGGGAAACCTGGATTTGAATCCTGACGTCCTGCTTCCAGGGCTACTGCACTTGCCTTCTGAGATGATGGTAACAGAGGCAGACACACGGTGCTGGGACAGAAGGGCAGTGATTGGAGAGCCAGAAGGAGATTCATAGAGACTTAGATATTGGAAGGTTGGGGATGAATTTACCAGGAGGCTGAGTGATGGCAGAGGGTCCATTCCAGGCAGAGGGAAGAGCTTGTAAAATAGCATGAAGGAATTATGGGTGTGGACACCAAGGAAAAGCAGCAGACTACAAGAATCTTCTTCTGCTTCCTCTTCTTGTTTTCCTGGTTCATTTCTTATAGTTTAATATCAATGCATAGAAAACGTCTGCTTCAAATTTAAATGTTTGTCTTTCCATTGAGTAATAATTCCACTCAAGGAAAAACCATTCTGGGTGGTAAGGAGGGTCACTATTTATTTATTTAAAATGTGGGCAAACCCCTAATCAAAACTTCTACCATCATCTAAGCTGGTGTTTTTCCCAATAAGCTTTGTGAGAACTTTTGCCTGCGGCTTTCAGATTTGGTTTGCTAGTTAAAATAATATAGTTTGGCAAATGCTGAGGCTTTGAGTGCATCTGTTGTGTGTTTAAGTGAAACCTCATGGAAGATTTGGAAACTCAGGTCACAAAGGCAGCTATAGAACTACCTCCCATCAGAAACACAAGGTAGGATTCCATTGCTCTGTGTTGCCATTAACATTATGTTAATCATCATTATTAGAGTCATCATTTTCCGTGGTGGGTTCTGTAGAATTCACCTGTCTTTATGAGACTGTGGGATTATTCCCTCTGGGGGAAACTATTTGGAATGTGTATTGACGTGGTCAAATAGAAATAGGTACATAAACATAGGTATATATATGTTTGTGTGTGTGTATGTATATATCACATGGAATATGTATGGAATATTTCATAATAAAATGAATTTTTAAAATGAAAAGA
Source organism: Choloepus didactylus (assembly GCF_015220235.1). Classification (NCBI taxonomy): domain Eukaryota; kingdom Metazoa; phylum Chordata; class Mammalia; order Pilosa; family Megalonychidae; genus Choloepus; species Choloepus didactylus. Next base: position 137,329,674 of record NC_051312.1, on the reverse strand, counting down.
AATCTAAGGTCCAAGGAAGTTTAAAAGAAAGTTGTATAAAACTGTTAAGTGGGCGAAGTCATAACTAGAACCCAGGCTTCAGAATTCTATTTCAGCACTCTTTCCATTCCATCACAGTTTAATGTAACTGTGAGCTGCTCCTCCTACAGTGCAGAAAACAGGAAAGAATGAATGATGACTTTTCAACTAAATTCAGGACAAAAAGTTGTTAGGGGTTAATAGCTGACACACAAGGAATGCCTAAAATGAGCTTTCCATTCCTTGAGAGAGCATCACAGAGTTGGGAAAAACCTCAGAGGTCACCCAGTTCAATCCCAGGGAGAAACGCCATCTCTCTCCCCCACTGAAGGTGGCCCTGCAGTTGGTGGGACACCCACATCCATCTTGCCTCCTGCAGCTGTGTTGACTGGTCATCAGACCCCTCCCACAATCCATGAGACTCAGCCTGGTATGTGTCAGTGGTGTTATCCCTTTAGCTGGCATCCAAGTATCCGGACATAAATAGGAATGGAAGTGCCATCAAAAGCATTGCTGATTCCCCTTTTGTTGAGCAAAATGCACCCTTCTACCAATATCTGCCCAGCCCTCCGCCGTGGAGTCAAAAACCCAAGCTCAAAACTGCAGTCACAGTCTGAAGTCACTAGAAGCCCAGACTGGTTCTTCCCAGACCTTTTCTCTAGAGTTTGGACCTGCTTCCTGGCATTCTCTCAAATCTCAAATTCAAAAACCTGAGTTCTCACTTGACAGAACAGCCACAAGCCAGAAACCCTGAAATGATCTTTGCTCAGATCTATCAGACATGTGGGTGTGTTCAACTTGCACATCATTTTTCCCCAGACCTCCTGGACTTGTTACATTGTGCCTGCACTGATGCCCCATCGGCCGTGGAAGGCGCCTTTCTCCACGGGGTTTCTCAGTTTCCATTAACTCAGTACATATTGAGGATTTTTTGTTCCCGTTAAACAAGTACAAATACAACTAATTCTGCCACCATGTGGCCCGCATTTCCCAATTTCCTGTACCATGATGCCAGAAAGGCATTTTCCCAATGCTTTCCAAAATTCCAAGATCTACATTGTCTAACAATTTTCTTAATCTGTCAGTCTAATGACTCTATTAAAATGATAACAGCTCATGGCTGCATTAATTGCTTCTGGTGAACCCATGCTTGCTCCCCTTGCGAGGGACCTCTCATAGTTTTTTATTTGTTTGTTTGTTTGTTTTTTTCCATTATTAGAGAAGTTGTGGGTTTACAGAACAATCATGCTTAAATTCCAAGATTCCCATACATCTCCCCACCACCACCACCTTGCATTGGTGTGGAACATTTGTTACAACTGATGATAGCACAATTTTATAATTAAAGTCCATGGTTTAACTTAAGATTCACTGTGTAGTGTGGGTCCATGGTTTTTTTTTTTTTTTAATTTTTATTCTGTTACCGTATATAAAATCTAACATTTCCAGGGACCTCTTTTCTGATTGTTGGAAAATTGTCCATTTAATAATCTCTTGTAAAATGTCCTGGGTGACAATTTCAAATTAATTATGTATAGTTTGTGGAATCTTCCCCTTTAAGAAGACAGAACAACACTGCCTCTTGCTAATGTTTTTCCTACACTTCCTAATTCCTTAATAATTTTGAACCCTGAAGATCACTATATTCAGCTAGAATTTACCCAGTACTTAGGATGTAATTTGTCTGAATCATGGTATTTTCAACAGCTAGAGGCTTACTTCCCAATTCCTGATTTATCTTGTGTTTCATTTCTTTCTAAATAATGTTTTTGGGTCCTGTGATATGGGAGAGCCTTGGACTGAGCATTAACAGACCTGAGTCCTAGGCTTTTCAATACCTTGAATAGCTGCCAGCAAATCTCTTAATCTCAGTCTGATTTTCAATATCTATTAAATGGGACCACCACCACCTGTTCTGCTTACTTCATGAGTTATTGTAAGGCTCAAATTAGATTATTTATGCAAAGAGAGTTTGTAAACTACAAAGCAATAACACAAGTATAAAGCATTATTAGTCCCCACTTTCCAGGCAGTAGGTGATTTCCCATGATGTAGAAGATAAAAATCGGGTTGGACCCGACACACCTCCAGGTTGCCAACATCTGGTAAGAACAGGCTGTAACTCACTCTTGCCAGGTTCTCCACTTATGTTCTGAACCTTTTTCTCTCATGTTCTACTTCTTGGCCTATTTCTGCTCTCCTTGGCCCTTAACTTCTAGACTGACTTCCTGTCTGTAGTCTGAAATCCTCCCCTCATAGCTGACATTTGTTATTGTTCCTCCAGCACTGCTACCTTTGAACAGTAAGAGTGGCAGGAAACTAGGCTTTTCTGGGCACTTCTTATGTGGCAGGAGGTGAATCTACAGACCCAAAGTATGGGCCCCACCAGACAGTCAAATGAGGACCTCCACTCTCAGTCATTTATTGGCCTATTATTTTCTGTTCTCCTTGCTCAGAATATGTTTTAAAAGCACTTTCTGCTACCCAAAGATAAGTCACTATGACAAAGCTCAAAAGCAAAGCCTGGGACAATTCATGCTGGGAATGGTTATTAGCTTTCTCTAGCTATATTATTTTTTATATTTACGATGAGCAAATCCCCATAAAGGTCAAATCACTGGGCAATGTTTCCACAGTTCATGCCACTGTTTTTTTTTTTTTCTGGAAAAATTGAGTGGAAAGAAACAAGGACAGATTCCCTTCTGTTGTGTATTGAATCATAGACTCCATAAAAGATATGTCCCGGTCCCAACCCTTGGATCTTAAGAGTGTGAATCTATTTGTAAATAGGACTTTTGAAGATGTAATTAGTTAAACTGTGCCCAAACTGAACGAGGGTGGGCCTTAATCCAATACGGCTGAAGTCCTTATAAGCAAAGGAAGTTGGACACAGAAGGAGAGAAGGCACAGGAGACACATGGAGCTTGAAGTCAGTGGAACTCAGACGAGAAAGGAGAAGACACCACCATGTGCGTTGCCATGAGACAGAAAAGCTAAGGAACCTCAAAGATTGCCAGCCAGAAGATACCAACCCCAGGAGGAAGCAAGCCTTCTCCCCTCTGAAACCAAGAGCCAATCAATTCCTGTTGTTAAGCTGACCAAATGCATGGTATTTGTTTTAGTAGTCGAGAAACTAAAACACCTTCTCTGGTCTGGGGCAAATGTTCACTGGCTTTTGGGAGAGGGCTTCCTTCACCTACTGTCAAACATTCTATCAGAACCTTCTTTGCCTTCGAGGGACTTTCCGTTCACTTCTGCTGGAGCACACAAAAGCATCTTCTGGGTCTTGAGAGTCTCCATGCATCCATAAGTCAAAGGGAACCAAAGAGGGTCACAGGGGGACAGAATGGAAATTCTGCAAATGGGAATCTATAAAATGGTGGGAGGAGGGCTCAGGGGAACCTGCTCTGGTCCTTCTGTAATTTGGTTCTGGAAGTCTTATTGATTGGTTCGGTTCCATCAGATAAATGATGAAGGCTAAGGAAGCCCTGAACAAGCAAAGGCAGAAGCAGACTCTTCTCTGCTGACAGGCTTTCCCAGATGCGACCCCCAGGCAGATGAGCCCAAGTTCACTTCTCAGCGGATCCCGTTAGAGTACCAGCCCTCCAGCTGCCAGCAGCTGTGCACCTTCCAGCTCTTCACAGCTGGCTTTTCAAATAGAAATGGCCTCTCTCTATGACAGTTTACCAGAAGAAATGGTTTCAGATGCACCATGTGTTAAAACACGATTCTAAACGCAGCGATCAAACTAAATAAATTGGGATGTTCAATATAGAAGCACTTGGCTCACTGCATCACCTGTAGAAGGGGTAGCAGGTTTTATGGCCACCCCAGTAAGCAGCAGGTTTTCCCTTCATTTATTTCTCTCTTTTCTACCTTTTATTCATGCTGGAATGCAGAACTGTTAGAAACACCATAAAAGCCCTCAGGGACCCTAGACATTTCCCCGTGTGTGCACATTTGTGTTTGTGTGATGTATACATATGTGGGTTCATGAGTTTGTGAAGGACACAGCCTAGGGGCACAAATGTATCGGCACTTATGTGTGTACATTCATAAATTATGCCTCAGAATATTTTCCTAATAACAGCCTTATACATTCTAAACTCTTACTTTATGGCCCTGTAGGAAGAGAAAGGTTTTAAAGGGATTTTCCTCATGAAAACAGCCTGGGAGTTCAGTTTCAAGTTTTTATGAGGTAGATTGAGTTGGGTTGACAATAATAACCGCATCAGAAGTCAGTCTGCTGTGGCACAAACAATAGTGTATTGCTGTATCCTATTTTCATTTAAATCAGATGCTGTTGCTTTCATCTGTTCTTACTGATAGACATTTCAACTATTGACTTCTTGTTGCTGGGAGTATGAAGCTCAAGTCCTCAGGGGAATCTCACTGCACAATCAAGGGGGGGATTGTTGTTTTCAAAAATGTTTTATATGCTTCCAACCTGCCTGTTTCTGCCAGTTAAGTTCATGTCTCTGCTAGGCTATTTGTTCGGAGCTCAATAATTCTAACAGACAGTGATAGGCAAATTTAAAATGTTTATATCTATATTAGTTCTTTTTACTTCTTTCCCCCATTTGTTTATCCTTCTGGAACCTCAAGCAATGGTTCATTTGCCCTCTCTTTCCCTCCTTCCTTCCCTCCCTTCCTTCCTTCCCCTTCCTTCCTTCCTCTTTCTCGCTCCCTTTTTCTTTCTTTATTCCCTAAGTACTGGCTTCTGTCTCATGACACCGCCTCCCTTTTGCCAGATTACATAAATATCAGGCAGCTTCTTCTCCGCTCCCTTTGTGAAATACCTTCCAGACTGTGTTTTCCCTCAGATTTAACTCTTCAAAGGCAGCGGGGCTCAGGGGGACTTAGAGACCTGGGAATGAGGGGAGAGAGAGACAAAAGATCTTGTTTGGCAAAGTCACAGCATCCTCTCCCCCCTCCCCCAACAATGGATCTCACCAAAGCCATTTTCAAATCTGGAATTATTTTTTTATGCACCCCGGAAGGCTGAGCTGTTGAGTTCTCCCTTCCGGCTCCATGGATCCTCTCCTGTCTTCATCCCCAACCACCCCCACCTGTCTACTTCCCTGAGCTGAGAAACTTTCCGGAAAGCACAGCAAATTAAAAGGAGGAAATGGATAATATAGGAAATGGGTGGAAAACCCAAGGGAAAACATTAAAACTTTTTGAAATTTTGAAGTCAGGCCCAGAACCCAGAAACAAGGTGGTTAATACTTTCCCCATCTTGCAACCCTTTGTCTCTCTGAGCCTCTCGCGGGCTGTGGATTCTGTTACCCCTGGTGGAGCCCCAGCCCCTGCAGATTCCACTTACATTCCTTCACTGCCTGGCGCGGTGGGGGTGGGGGTGTCACGAGGGAATCAGGGGAGGGGGAGGGCGGGCAGACCCAGGATTGTCAGATACACCGCCCTGTTCTGCACCGCCGTCAGGCTCTAGCCTACTGGTTTTGAAGTTTGTCCAAAGTTGCAGAGTCGAAATGCCTGGATTTAATACCTCTTCCCCTCACCACACACCCAGTCAACTGTCCTAGGCTTCTCAACAATCCTAATCCCTTGGCATATTGAGTCTTGATGTTTTACATTCTTTTAGAATTTTGTTTAACCCTCAACTTGCCTTTCTCTGACTTAAGCTTTATAAGTCATTCAAATGCCTGCTTGCATTCCTTCCTTCCTCCCTCTCCCCCTTCCTCCCTCCCTCCCTCTTTCCCTCTCATCATTTTTGCTTTCTTATTTCATTTTTTCATGAGGGGACCACAGGGAGGGGGCCACAGGTGATGGTTTCTCTTTTCCCAGTTCCTTATTGCTATATTTGTTGAAATAGCTTTGCAAAGCTAAAATCTAATCTTTGTCCCCAGACTTGTCCCCAGGCTTTGGCACTGAACACAGTTTTCAAGTGTTGGCTTGGAGTAGCAAAAGGGCTTATTGTGGAGTTGTTTCCTTGCAACCTTGTAATTGCCCTTATAGAACTTGTCCTTGTGGACAAGTGTTTACCAAGGCTGAGTTCCTCAGTTTACTGCCAGCCAAGTTTGCTGTTTTTTTTGTGTTTTTTTTTTTTAATTTTAAATGCTTTTTATAGCTTTGCCTCTACTCTTAACCATCGTGGGTCCCGCCCAGTGGACTTGCTGAAGTTCACCATCTTGGCATAGACCAGACCAGGAGAGTCACGTGCACACACTTGCATCCACCCAAAAGGCTGTGTTTCACTGAAGATTTTCAATCACTGTGAGAGAGCCAACAAGTGTGATTTTGCACAAAGAAGTATTTTTCTCCAAAACCTACCAGTTGTGAATTCACAGAATTGATCCATTAGTTTTGTGTTTTGTTTTGTCTTATATTTGTTTTTGTCATCATAAAGCCTGAGTTTAGTCTTAAACCCCAAGTTGATCTGGACTTCCATGTTTCTTTAGCAAGAAGCTCTTTAAAAGAATTTGTCTATGGCTATCTGGTTATATTCCATCCTTTCTGCATTCTATAATGTACTGGTTTGTTTGTATTACGTCCCCCAGAAAAAGCCATGTTCTTTGATGCAATCTTGTAGGGACAGACATATCAGTGGGAATTAAGTTGGAACCTTTGGATTAGGTTGTTTCCATGGAAATGCACACCACCCAACTGTGGGTGATAACTCTAATTGGATAATTTCCGTGGAGGTGTGGCCTGTCCATTCAGCATGGGCCTTGATTAGTGTACTAGAGCACTATACAAACTCAGACAGAAGGAGTGAGCTTGCTACAGCCAAGTGGGACACTTTGAAGAACACACAGGAGCAGAGAGAAGAGCTGCGGATGAGAGACAGTTTGAAGACGGCCGTTGAAAGCAGATTTTGCTCCGGAGAAGCTAAGGGAGGAAAAACCTCCAAGAGCAACTGAGAGTGACATTTTGAGAAGGAGCTGTGGCCCAGAGAGCAACATCCTGGGAGAAAGCCATTGTGAAACCAGAACTCTGGAGCAGACAACAGCCATGTGCCTTCCCAGCTAACAGAAGTTTTCTGGACCCCATTGGCCATCCTCTAGTGAGGGTTCTCAAACCAATTGTTGATGCATAACCTTGGACACTTTATGGCCTTAAGACTGTAACTTTGTAAGCAAATAAACCCCCATTATAAAAGCCAATCCATTTATGGTGTTTTGCATCCCAGCAGCATTAGCAACTGGAACATACAATAATGATTATTATTGCACTTAGTGAGCTCTTCCTATGTATCAAGCTTTATATACATTGCTTATTTAATCTTCAAAATAATCCTATGAAGCGAGCACTATACTAATTAATCTTAAAGATGAGGAGACTGAGGTCTACATAGATTAAATTGTTTGCCTGATGTCTATGATTATTCACCTATGTCTTTAAGTACCTTGTCAGAAGCAGAACATTCTCTCCGTTATCCTTCCAGCTACCACTTGGCATATATCATCAGCCTGCCCACAATCACACAGTGAATACTGAATGGATACCAGCAACTGTCCACTTCCCAAGAGGTAAATTTTTAAATGAAGACCAACAGACCATCACGGCAGGCTGTATTATGATTCCTCCGAAATCTGCTGATTTCAGAAACCCATGCACCACTCCTCAAACCAGATCAGAGTAGTGATTCTGCAAGAAGCTAGCAGTGAACTTTTTGGGCAGCCCACTTCAGATCTTAGTGCCACAACTGGGGACTACAAACCCATTCATGACTCTGAAGGTACAAATACACACATTCCCCATCCTCTGTCAGCTAAAAAACCGACTTTCTCATGGCTCAAATCATGAGCCTCTCAACTCCATTTGAGAAAGAAGATGTATGGATGGGTGTGGTACATCTGCAGGTGCCCTTGTGTCAATGTTTACTCTGTTCCAGGAGCCGGCACACCGGTTCCATGTTGGATAGTTTCTTATGTCTAGAAACCCAGACTTCACTGGTGTTAAGTCTATCTGCATCCTTGAAATTTCTCTACTTTTTCATCCCCCACTTTGTTGGTCATAACAATATTGCCAAAGCAAATTCTGAGCCATATATCCTTCAGTGCTTCAGAGTTGAGTGGAGAACTTCATATGGGAGTCCCCATGTTGCACCAATTTATTGGAAATTGTTAGGGTATTCCTGAACTGTATATCAGATTTCTATTGTTGGCCCCATTTCTAGCTGAGGTTCAGAAAAAGCCCCATGCCTAGCTCTCCAGATCCGGTGAAGGCCCTTGCTACAACCCACAATGGTTAATTCAATCTTACCCCTTAATGCAAGGTTTGTTCATCACAAGTTGAATAATTCTGGCTCAATGTATTGTCAGAGTCTGTAACAGCCCAGTTTGGATGCTGAGAAGCTAAAGGGCAGAGGAAAGAGGAAATACCTCTCTGGAAACTCAGTTACTCCAAGAAAGACTCTTCTAAGCAAACAGTCAATGCAGATCTTGCCTTTTACCACAGCAAGTGCCAGAAGGCCAGGAGAAAGAAGAGACAAAGGGAGCCTCAAGACTAAGATGGAGGTGAGAGCAGAGACACGATGCACCACCATAAAAAGACACAGGACACAAAGAAAACATGACTTTACATAAATAAATTGCAAGCTAGACACATAAGTTATCTCTCTTCTGTCTACCCAGAGATGAAATTAGACCCTAAAGCTAATGTATGGGGCCTGAGAGTTAGATGGACTCAAAGCTGATTTTATCACTTTAGTATACCTTTCAGGATTCTTTGGTTTGAATCCATATTAATATCCCACAGGGAAGGAAAATGAGCAAAATATTGTCCCCAAAGATTAAAGACTATAATTTCTGCTCTCCTCCAGAGAATTCTCCTAAGTTCACAATGTTATTGCCACGTGCTCTGATCTCACCTACCAATACTCCAGGGTTTTTTATCCCCTACATCCACATGGAATCTCTTTGCTATCCTTCCTTTCAACTGTCATTTCCCCTGAGCCTCTGTGTCCCAAGAAGCTGACATTCAGGATGGACAGCAACCTTGGCCTACCTGATGGGTTGGTTCCCTTTCAATCCCAATTAGGAGACCTGAGCCCATGCTCACCCCTTTTGCTGGCCTCCTTCCCTCATTACCCAATCAGTGGCACAGAAGGGGATATCTGGAGCAGGTCTCAAAAGGAAAAGATGTGATGACCTGAAGTGAAGTCCTCAAAAATAAGGGAAGAAATTGAAATGGGAACTACCATGCAATCTACAGAAAGTGGGATAAAAGGAAAGTCTGGGGAGGCTGAGCAACAAGAAGCCCAAGAGCTACGAGGTGGAGAGGTAGAAGGTAGAATAAAAGTTCCTACTCCAGAAATGGTGGTTGATTTTGTTCCCACCAAAGCATAAAGACGACTTTTTAAAAGACCAAATCTAGAGCACAGTGCAGAGCAGTTAGGATCTCAGGTTTTCCAGGCAGACAGACCTGATTTTAATTCCCAGCTCATTGACCTCATGTAAGTCATTGAGCAGCAGACGCATTGTCTATAAAATGGGGATAATCATACCTACCTCATAGGAATGTTGTGAGGTTTAAATGAGATCACAATAGTAGCACTTGTATCGCACTACTACATGCGAGATATCATTAATAAAAAACTTGCCCAAGGTCAGACAGCTAGAAAATGACAGTGTGGTGATCTGAACCCAGGAAGTCCTGCTCCCAGCCTGTGCTCTTGTCTATCATGCCTCTCAATATAATGCTCATAAATCACTCAGCCCAGTGTCTGGCATGTGGTAATACTATTGTAAATGTCAGCTATCATTTTATTATTTTTCTTAGGCAGGGCCTAAGAAAAATCTTCTTGTCAATAGAGATTAGAAGAGGAAAAAGAGGTTCTGGAATGTAATATCAGGAGGTTTGCATGCCAGAATAGTTCTTCTGGGATGGTTTAGAAGATATTCACCAAAGAGACATGTTGCTTTTCTCTGGAGATGTGTCTACCTCATGAAAGTTTTCTTGGTTTAGCATCATCATCTCTTTTATTTTTCAAGAGAGACCCAGGGCTCTGTGTCTCAGTATAGAATTATTCCCACCCTCTCGTTTTACTTTATTTTATTTCATAGTATTTTATGACAGAAGCTTTGTAGACAAGCCACAACACTGATACTTGAACCAAAGTTTCTTGATGCCCAAATAATGCTTTGCTTCCTATATCTATAGTCAACACATATACAGGATTGTCTCTATTTCAGATCTTCTTCTCCATTGTCTGCGTAAGTGCAGCCCTATTGGTCAAATAAGTGATCTAATTATTGATTTGGAAAATATGGTGATGACAATAATTCATCACACGGAAGACAGTTACAGAGCTTCTCTCTCTGTTGGTTTCTAATGGCCTTGGGAGGGGGGAAGGAACAACTAAGTCAAAAGGTTCCTAATAACCTAGCACAATACACTTGGTTTTCAATGGTCCAGAGGTTTGGGGACCTATTTGTTAATGCTGAGACCCAAAAGCTCACATTGAATTAGGCTGTTAAAAGACTCCAGAGGGACATGAAACATTGAAATCAGGGACCTCCTTTCACTCCCCCCAAAACATCCTTTGCCTTTAAGGAGTCTTCTTAAAAGCAAGCGAGTTTCCTCTGATCCTCCTTAATAAAGTGCGCTGGCAGCAGCGTTACCATTGCTTATTTGAGAGCTGTGCAGTCTCATTAAATTTGATGTGTCACAGAGGGCTTGGACATGTGAAAGGGAGGCTGGGGGAGCCGGAATGAAGGTTGCCAGCTTTACTAAGCAAACGTAATTCATTACGGCTTTTCAAAATGGACGCCCCTCTGGCTTCCTGCTCCATTGATTTTTCCCCCTTTGCAAGTTACAAGTGAAGGGCCAGCTCAGCCTGCAGATTTAACCCTTATTAAGAGCTGTTTAAATTAGAGATGCGGTTTGATGGAGAGACAGGAGCCTTCCTATATCCCCACTCAAAGGAAACCGAGAAGAGATGATTAAAGATGAAAGCGTGCAAACGTTTGGTCCTAGGCTGGCAATGCAGCATCTACCCCCCCCATCTGAAGAGGGGCTAGCACTGCCGTTAAGTAGTTTATCCAAATAAGGTGCTCCTAGTTTTTTTCCCGATCAAATATTCATGATCTACACCACTCCCCCAACCCCCACCCCATCTCCCGCGTCATAATGGAGGAAGGCATATTTGCTGTGTTTTGCAGACTGACGAATGTTAGACAATAGCAGACTGCCCGGATGTTGGCTCGTGATGTTGAACGCTGCCTCCTCAGAAAGATCGGCAGGATGGCCTGCCTGGCCATAGGCTCCCACGAGACCTTGGGGTGAAAATATGGATTTTTTTGGTACTCCTTGAATGGAGGAACGTGATCGAGGCCACCTGTCTGGGAATGGAGATTATAGAAATAAGACAAGACTCACTAAGCAAATACGAGCTTCTCCTCAGTCTGTGGGGACAAGCGTGTGCAGGGGCTCCAGAAACCAGCCAAGAAGCAAATGGCAAGGACAAGAGCAGCTCAATGATAAAGGCAGGATGCAAATAGCCCGGAGTGAGGCTGCTTATCCTGAACTTTGTTCCCGTTTTACATGAAGCCTCCTTCCTAATGCCTCAAATGGTTCTACTCCTACCTTACACATCTAACCCTATACACCGTGGGGTTTTTGTTGTTCCTTTAGATTTTTCTCTTAAGAACACAAAGCATCTATTCTAGTTTGCTAATGCTGCCAGAATGCAAAACACCAGAAATGGATCGGCTTTTATAAAAGGGGGTTTATTTGGTTACACAGTTATAGTCCTAAGGCCATAAAGTGTCCAAGGTAATGCATCAACAATTGGGTACCTTCACTGGAGAACGGCCAGTGGTGTCTGGAAAATCTGTTAGCTGGGAAGGCACATGGCTGGCATCTGTTCTAGAGTTCTGGTTTCAAAATGGCTTTCTCCCAGGATGTTCCTATCTAGGCTTCAGCTTCTCTCCAAAATGTCACTCGCAGTTGCTCTTGGGGCATTTGTCCTCTCTTAGCTTCTCCAGATCAAAAGTCTGCTTTCAAAGGCCATCTCCAAAATGTCTCTGTAAACTGCAGTTCCAATCTCAGCTCCTGTGCATTCTTCAAAGTGTCCCTCTTGGCTGTAGCAAGCTTGCTCCTTCTGTCTATATAATGACCCTGTAATTTAATTCAAACCCACCCTGAATGGGCAGGGCAACACCTCCATGGACATTATCCAACCAAAAGTCTTGTCCACAATTGATTGAATCACATCTCCATGGAAACACTCAAAGGATTCCAAAATCTAATCAACACTAATATGTCTGCCCACACATGACTGCATCAAAGATAATGGCGTTTTGGGGGACATAATACATCAAAACCAGCAAAGCATCATACTGGGTATTGTAGACATGGCAAAATCTGGCTGCCAGTTGTGAAGATGCACTATGACAAAACACCATTTTGGAGAAGGAATGAAGACAAAGTGTTCTCTTCAACGTGTACTCCATGAAGAGAAAGTAAAGTCTACTTTTCCAACTTTTTTGTTCCCCCCACTTTCTCACAAAAACATAAAGAAAATAATCCCCAGAATCAGGGTCATATCCTTTGGCAAATGTACACACACACACACACACACGCACTCACTCTATAAGAAAGAAAAGCACCCAGATGACTCCTTCATGCAATGCAAATTTATTTTCCCCAATTTGCAGCATCTGACTCAATGAATCTAAAAAGAGAAACATTCTATGACAGGAACAAAATAAGAAAGGCCTAAGTAAATCACGCACTGACAGTGCTGGCATCTACATATTAAGTGAAAGAGGATGTTAGCTCACTCGATTCTTATGTGTGTAGAAGATTTCTTCTGGAGTCTTCATTTTATCATAGCAACATACTGTGAAAAAACCTTAGGACACCCTAGTTTTTACTCCACAGGGAGTAACTCTTCTCCCAAAGTTCCCAAGCTAGGAACAAAATACAGAAAGAGCAAAACTGTGCCTTCCCCACTTATCAGTTCATTTTGGTGACTTTCACTCAAGTTTCTTCTGGGAGGCTCAGAGTATACACATAGGTCGTTATAAATAGGGTTCTCTTCAACCTGTTTAGAAATGAAGTTTCAAAGTATTCACACTGTCAGAGAAAGAGTTATTGCCAGCTTGCTTTCACCATGGAATGGGGAACATTGGAAATATAGCCCTTCCACTTTTTTACTAATAAACACCATCAGGGAAATGCATAACGGTGAAGCATTGGTAAAATAAGCTATAAATTTCCAATGTACATCCCGTCCAGGGACAGATTAACAGATGTGCACACTGTGAGAGCTGCCAAAACTCTCAGGTCCACAAGTGTCCGAGCACGATGCAGACTTGGCAGACGCCTTTTCCTCTTCATTTCAAACTCACATATATGTAGAGGGAAATGTAATTCCTGTTTCACTTTTTTTTACTGAGGAGCTTTCCCTTTCCAGAACATCCAAGTCCTGCTTTACAAGCACATACAGCATGAAAAAGGAACTAATTGTATGGAGGAGACTTCCCTGCCAAACAAGGAAATGACTCCCACAGCAGTTGAGAAGTAGGAACTTCAGGTGGTGTTTAGCTCATCTATACCTTGTACTCCCCTGAAAACAAAGTATAGAATGATAAAACTAAAAGAGAAGATTGCAGAAGGAAAGAAAAAAGCTAAGTAATGCTATTGAGCACTGCGCATGTTGAAGGGAGGTGTTAAGAACTTTTTACATGTTTTCTCAGGTAATCTTTGCAATGACCCCACGAGATATCAATCTTTATTTTTCTTCATTTAAAGATGAGGACTTTGAGGATCAGAGGGGTTGGGTAACCTCTCAAAGGACTAAGGGGCTCAGCTGGGATAATCCTATCTATCTAATTTTAGAGCACCCTACTTTCCACTATATAATACGGTATCCAACCGTGAGGGTCTTTAGAAACTGTATTAGCTTTCTAGAACTGCTGTAACAATTGGCCCACACTAGGTGGCTAAAAACAACAGAAATTTATTATTTCATAGTTCTGGAGGCTCGGAGTCTGAAATCAAGGCGTCAGTAGGCCCGTGCTGCCTCTCAAAGCTCTAGTGGAGGTTCCTTCCCTTCCTCTTGCAGCTTCTGGTGGCCCCAGGCTTTCTTTGACTTGTGGCGGAATAAATCCATTCTGCCTATACTTCACATGCCCTTCTTCTCTGTGTGCATCTCTGTGTGTCTTCTCATCTTTTTTAAAAAAATTTTTTAACTTTATTTATCAAAAAATTAAAAAATAAACAATAAAAAGACATTTCAAACAAAACCAAAACAAAGGAATAAGAAAAATAAATAACCTAAAATAACTACATTGCTTCCAACATGTTCTTCTCATTTTATAAGGACAAGAGAAATTGGATTAGGGTTCACCCTGATTCAGTATGATCTCATCTTAACTAATCATATTACAGAAAAAAAAACTCCTATTTCCAAATAAGTTCACATTCTGAGGTTCCATGTGGACATGAAATTGGGGGCTGGGGTACTATTCAACCTACTACAGAAACCATAGAGCCAAAAACCACCAAAGTCACAAAAAGAATGGAAATAAGAATCTTGATTCTCAGCTCAGTCATTTTCCAGTATAGCAGAGTGGCCAATACTATGTCTGCTTCAAAATATTTGTTCTAAACTTCTGCAGTGAGTCTAGCATTCTCTTGTTACAGTTCTCAACCCAATGCCATATGCAATTAGACACAATCCCTACCATGCAAGGATGATGACAGAGAAAGGTATCAATTGTGTGGATCCATTCATTCAAGAAATATCTACTTGTGTCTACATACTACAAAGTTCTTAGGGTAAAAAAAAAATCCATACTGACATAGCCTTAGCCTGGCTTCCTGTCCTCCCTCACAATCCCCTTTCCCTACCTACTACCTAATCACCCTCCCATCATAAGAAGCTAAGAAGATATTGTTAAGGCAAATACAGACAAAGTTCTGCACAGCCTCACAGATATTCACATAATGCAAGAGCGGGATGACCCAAATTCCCACAATGAAGGTAGAATGTACAGTCAACACTCTCCTTCCTTGATGACTAACACAAATCCTCAAGCTAACTCTGGCCCCAAACTTAGTCTTCCTTCAGCCCTGGTGTCCATACTTCTAGCCTGACCACAGATCTCTCCCACCTTGCATTTTTCTCCTTACTGTCTCATTCACTCAGCCTCACTTAGATCCAAACCAATTTCCATCCACTCCCATATTCTATACTATCTCCTCAACTAGACTCTTCTTAGAGTCCTGTGGAATCCTGATCTCTTTCATAAGCAAACTCTCACAGAGCCTCAAACCCTTACTCAAGCATTCTTTCCACCCCTCTGTCTAAACTGAAACATGAATTTCCCTAAATTATACAATAGTTCTCAAACACTTTTCCCTAAGAAGCTCTTCCCCTGCCTCAACTCATGGAAGGTCACACTTGCTCTTAACCTCCCTTGCAGAGCATTGTTCTGCAGCCATTGCACAGGAACCCCTCTCATTTACATATCTCTTCCCTCACTCCTTGGTAGTGTCTTCTGACTCGCACACCCTTAACACGCTGAGCATCTGTTCACCTTAGACTCCATCAACACACTAGACTTGTATTGATGATTGATGACCTTAGCATCTCAGGATCTCAACCCCTCAACAGCAAAGATCTTCTTCTCCTCTAGGTTTCTCATTCCAAGGTGGTGGTTATCAAAGCATGGTCTTTGGGCCAGCAGCATCAGCATCACCTGGAAACTTTTAGAAATGCTAATTCTCAGGAACTATTCTAGACCTATTGAATCAGAATCTCTAGGAGTGGAACCCAGCAGTCTGTGCTTTTAACAGATCCTCCAAGGGATTCTGAGCCACCAAAATTTGGGAACCACTGCTGCAAAGCATGGCCACACCATGGACCACATTATCAATTGGAACTATTCTACTCTAAGTTCTCTCTGCTTTGCCTTCTCAGATCAAATCCTTTCCATCACTTCTCCTATTCCTTCAAATTTGCTGGGCTAATATTTGCCACGGTCTAGAGGTCTAGAGCCTCTTCTGGCCTCACCTTCATCCAGCCTGAGCCCTGGTCAGCCATTTCCATGATGCCCCTAAGCCTGCAATTGACACTTAACTGGTCTTCCTAAATATGAATTTTGACAAAAGCTGTGAAATTGTGCTGATTGAATCCAAGCTATCTATCTGATCTTGCTGCTGGTTTGCTACATGGCTAAATTTCTTTTAATAGTGGGCTATTAACATATCCATTTTCTTCAAGACTGACATTTCCTCTAGTCTTCTGCCCTTTCAGCAGATGGCCCTGACTGTTACTTTACTGAGAACCAAATCACCCAACCGATTTCTGTCAATTTCCATCCACTGTTCCTTCCCTGTGCTCTAAAGCAATTCCCTCATGACTCCACCGGAAACTCACTCCTTAGGAATGCTAATGGAGTGTATGGCCTCCAAGAACAGACTTCAAGACTATGTTTCGCCAGAGGGTGCAGACTGTCAGTGATTAATAGCATCAAATGCCAGAAATAAATCCAAGATAAAGAGAACAGAGGAAATGTTTTTATGCCATTAGCATATAACTGGTTTCAACATTGTTGTTTTGGTAGAGAGGTGAGAACAAGAGACAGATTATAGGAGGTTAAGGGAATGGTAGTAAGGATTCAAGGGTATGTACAGCCCATTATTAAAAGAAATTTAGCCATGTAACAAACTATGAGAGTAGAAATGTAGCTAAAGAGTCTGAGGGCTCAACAGGAGGTCTTCTCTCTACTGTCGATGAAATAGCCAGAAGACAGAAACAGAAGAAAAGATACTAGGAGATGGGCTAATTGAGGAAGAAAGGTCCTGTAAGGGACAGGAAGACATAGAATAGAATCAAAACTGGGGAGGCTTAGTCATCAGGACTCATTTGACTGCAGTGACAGAACATTTCCTGAACTAACTTAAGCCAAAAGAGGAAGATATTGGCTGACATGACCAGCCAGAGTAGGGGTACACCTGGAGTTGCCTGTACCCAGAAGCTTGATGCTTCCAGGACCTTCATGTCATCTCTGCTTCTCTCTATGTGATTTCTATATTCTCTTCTAGAAAGACAAGCACAGGCTAGACCCATACCTTAGGCCACTCCTGGGACATCTTTTCAACTTTATTGTCAGAAAAGAAGGGCTTCTCCCCAGCTCCAGTTACATGCCATGAGGATTCTGATCAGCTTAGACTGAGTTTTGTGCCCAGCCTATGGTTGGGGAAAGACTGAGAAGATGGAGTATTGTAACTGCTGGTTCCCATTAGAAATATATGGGTAGATGAAGGGGGATCTCTTTCTCACTGCCCCACAAATGGCAGGGTACTTTGACCACAAGACTAGGGAGAAACGATGTACTGGGAAGACAGAAACAACCCATGTCAACTAGACCTGGTTAGCCCTGGAGTGGAACAGAGGCACCTCTTATGATGCTGGGATGAGGGTGAAAGTATATAACATATGTGTGTTTGTATGCATGTACGTGCATGTATGTATCTGTGTATATGTAAATATATGTGACTATGTAAAGAGGCATGTCTCAAGCTGGGTACTCTGGAAGCAGAGAGAGTTTGGCAGTAAGGTGCTTATTGAGGATCAGCATCTGTGAAAGAAGGCAGGAAGGAAGCCACATTTGTCAGAAGGAAAAGCAAAATTGCAGTGCAGGCCTGACAAAGCCTCAGTCAACCCAGTAGAGCACTCTGGAGTGAGTATCACTAGTTAGTGGTCTCATGTCAGTGGAAATAACTGGACTGAAATGGTCAGGCCTTTATAGCCCTGCCTTGTCCAGTCCCTGGATGTGGGCTGCCCGGGGAAGGCATGATCTCCAGGGAGGAACCTTTCTACAGCTGAGGCAGACCCTGACAATGCTCATAGCTGGAGTTGTTATCTGCATTTCCCACAAATGGACAGTAAATCCTTCCTTAAAGAGGGATCTAGCCAGTGTATCTCCATGTCTACCACACAGAAATAGAAGAAAAAGTCATGTCAAATCTCATAACACAGGCCACAGAGCAGAGTGTTGTCTTTTCACCATGTGAGCGCCAATGTGGGAGCAACAAAGCCAAGCACAGGCTATCTGGGCCAAAGTCAGACTCCAAGGGGTCCACAGAAGAGAAATTCCAAATCCCAATATGGCTATAAAAAATTTAAAATGGCAGCAAATTCTTTGACACACCTCCCCTGCAGAGGTGGAGTCTCTTTCCCCTTCCTTTGAAACTGGGCTGACCTACAACTGGTTTGATCTCTAGAGTATGTCAGAAGAGACAGTAAGCCAGAGAACTGTCAGCTTTCACCTTGATCTCTGGGAGCCCTGAGCTGTCAAATAAGAAGTCCAACTACCCTGCTGGAAAGATCACACAGAGAGGCTCTGAGACGACTTGGATATGGCAAGGAACCCAGCTGAACCTTCCAGCCATCCTCTCCAAGGTGCCAGACATGGGACTCTTCAGGCCAGCCACCAGCTGAATACCACCAAGCAACCAGTTATTGCCACGCAGCCAAGCCCTGCCCCAATACCTGACCCATAGAATTGTGTTAAATAAAGTACAGTTGTATAAAGCCTCTAAAGGTGCAGGGTAGTTTGATATCCAGCAAGAGAGAACTGCAAGCATAGGCAGAAGCAGAGCCAAGAGCAAGACAAATTCTACAAGCAATCAACAGAAAGAAAAGTCACAATGCAAGGACAGCTCAGGGAGGATCAGGGATGGGCAGAGACAAATGAGTAAGCAAGTCAGTGGAGAGATCAGAAGGCACATGTGGCAGATATGATCTGAGCTGTGCTGAGGTTGACACTGCTGGCTTCCAGACTCCTAGTTAAGTACCAAATGAGACTAATAACTGGGAGGAAATAAGACTGTGGCTTAAGTAACATGGAGAACTTTGGAGATCTGTGCGGAGACAATAACAGGAAATATGCAAGATGTGAACAACAGGATTACCAGCAAGGACCCAGTGAAGTCAGATGGCCTAGTGGGTAATGGTGCAGGTCGTCAGCATTTTGAGACCTTCCCAAATGATGCTGCACCACTGAGGAGCTGAATTGGGATTGACCCAGTTTGGGCAAACACCACAGCAGGCTAAAGGAATAAGGAAATGAGGGGGTGAGGTATGCAGTGATGACGATGAGTATGTGTTGAATCTGGCCAGGGACATGGATTCAGTAAAATGGATAAATGGAAGGGTTAGTGTGTTAGGATCTTGAAAGTAAAGGTCATACAAAGTGATTGTGGGTAAAAGAGTACATTCATTGGACAAATATTTACAGAGTGTCCACTGGGTGCCTGGCATAATTCAAAGCTGATCAGTTTTTCTGCCTCAAGGTGAGCAAGAATAGGAGGAGAAAATGAAATTAAATAGGTCCACTTAGGAGAAGTTGAAACTAATGGACAATATGGTCTTCTGTATCAACCATTGGTTCCAATTATGTGTCCATTACCATAAGAATAAATAGCTTACCATTTCTTTATTATTTAAACACATTGTAAAACAAAGCCCTGTTTGGTTGCAAGTATAGGTTGGCCTCTGAAACATTTCCTACTCAGAAGCATCTTAAGTAAGTTAAATGGTCCAGGCCCTAAACCATATATAACACTTAACTTGTGACCACTGCTGGATAATCAAGAATAAGTAACTTCAGCTTTCTCTATTTCCATGTATTTATCTATGGCAGATAATGATCCCGACAACACTTGTTCTGATCAATCGTTAACCTGACTTACTCAATAAACGTTTATTGAATAGCTTACCATTTAGCTGGGGCCAACAGAAACAAATTGTTGTCAACAAATGTTGCTTATCTTCAAGAAAATCTTGGCTTAATATGGTATCTTCTGAATCAGTTAACCGTAATACAATGTGCCAAGTGCTAGGATTATGAACATATACGGTTCATAGTATGTGTTCAACTAGTAGCCATATCATAGCACTATAATAAGAAAGGGGGAAGAGAAATTACTTTAATTGAACATCTACTCTATGCTGTATTCTTTCCATATGTCATCACATTTAACCCTCAGAAGATTTCTACATAGTAGATATTGCTTGTCACATGTTCTATAGCTCAAAGAAGAAAGCAAACTGCCCATGGGTGTGTTATAAATGGCTGGGCTAGGACATCTGTCTCCAAAGTCCGTGCTATTTTCCCAATACCATGAAGCTTCATGGAATACTACAATTATTTGTTTATGTGTTGATGTTTCTTTCTCTTAGGTTGGGCTGTGCTTTTTTTAACATGAGTCTTGCCTGTCATCTCTATTTTGTTCCAATGCTTAGCAAATATTAGGTACTCAATGACTATGCATTTCATTACCAAAATGAAATACAAATTTAACAAAAAGGTGCTCCCTAGGAGTAAGTAATTGATGTTAGTAATTATTGTTGAATGAAGGAATGAGAGAATGTAAGAATGAATCAATGAATATGTGATTGAAGGCCAAGTAAGCTCTTGTCTCAGGGAGTTTGCATTTTCTGTCCCCTCTGTCTAGAATGATTTTCCCCCAAATTGTTAAATAGCTTGCTCCCTCAACACTTCTTTCAGTTCTTGGCTCAAATGTTCACTTATGAGCATGAACTTCACTACCCACTCTACATAAATAGCAATGACCCCTCTGGCAGTCACATCTACACCGTCACCACCTGACATGTTACATATTTGTTAATTCATCTGTCCTGTCCTCCTGACTAGAAAGTAAACTCCATGAGAGCAGGAAGCTTCTGCATCATGCACTGCTATATCCCCGGGGCGGGCTATCAAGGCTTAACTAATATCTGTTGAATAAATGAACCTGACCACTACACACAGTCATAGAAACCAAATTCGTCCCTACCTTTCCTTTAGTTTTGCTTAAAGAATCAGATAATTTCATCAACCTTTTACACAGTGCTGTGTTCTAGAAGGGTTCTTCTGTGATAAAAGCTGTGATATTGCCTTTTCTTTTTTTCTTTTATGTCTTTGTGTGTGCGTGCACGCCATGGGGTTTTGTTAGAATGGCACATTGCTACTTTTCCTACTTGCAGGAGCTGGAGAGAAAACTCAGCTGTGTCCATTCTCTCCTCAGTGAACTGAAACCTTAAAAGGAGAGCTTTCCACGGACCGGGAGGAAGGTGTCGTGATTCTACCTCCACCTCCTCTTTCGCTTTCCTCCTCTTCACCACTCGATTTTGGTAGGGTGGTTTGGAAGTTAAAGTAAAATATTGTTTCAGCCACTGTGATACTGGAGGAGGGAAACCAAGATACCCTAAAGGTTAATATTTACCTCACAGCAGGACAAAAGAGGTATAAACAACTCAATTCAGGTTGTCCTCGTCTATAGCAGGATCAAACACTTTCATTATGAAGGAAGACCATTCACTCTCTTATATGGGCTTTTTTTTTTTTTTTTTTTTGGTTTTGATAATTAGGTGGAGAGAGTACTCTTTTTAAGATAGTATTGGGAGGCGGGGCAAGATGGCAGACTGGTGAGCTGTATGTTTTAGTTACTCCTCCAGGAAAGTAGGTAAAAAGCCAGGAACTGCGTGGACTGGACACCACAGAGCAATCTGTCTTTGGGCATACTTCATACAACACTCATGAAAACGTGGAACTGCTGAGATCAGCGAAATCTGTAAGTTTTTGCGGCCAGGGGACCCGCGCCCCTCCCTGCCAGGCTCAGTCCCGGGGGAGGAGGGGCTGTCAGCTCCAGGAAGGAGAAGGGAGAATTGCAGTGGCTGCTCTCATCGGAAACTCATTCTACTGATTCAAACTCCAACCATAGATAGACTGAGGCCAGACACCAGAGACTCTGAGAGCAGCCAGCCCAGCAGAGAGGAGACGGGCATAGAAGGAAAACAACACGAGAAGCTCCAAAGTAAAAGCAGAGGATTTTTGGAGTTCTGGTGAACACAGAAAGGGGAAGGGCGGAGATCAGGCCTTGAGGCGCATATGCAAATCCCGAAGCAAGGCTGATCTCTCTGCCCAGGGCACCTTTCCTTAATGGCCCTGGTTGCTTTGTCTATTAGCATTTCAATAACCCATTAGATCTCTGAGGAGGGCCGTTTTTTTTTTTTTTTTTTTTTTTTTTTTAAATCCTTTTTGCTTTTTCTAAAACAATTACTCTAAGAAGCTCAATACAGAAAGCTTCAAAGAATTGAAATTTGGGCACGTCAAGTCAAGAGCAGAACTAAGAGAGCTCTGAGACAAAAGGCAATAATCCAGTGGCTGAGAAAATTCACTAAACAACACAACTTCCCAAGAAAAGGGGGGTGTCCGCTCACAGCCACCATCCTGGTGGACAGGAAACACTCCTGCCCATCGCCAGCCCCATAGCCCAGAGCTGCCCCAGACAACCCAGTGTGACGGAAGTGCTTCAAATAACAGGCACACACCACAAAACTGGGCGTGGACATTAGCCTTCCCTGCAACCTCAGCTGAATGTCCCAGAGCTGGGAAGGGGGAGCAGTGTGAATTGACAGAGCCCCATTCAGCCATCATTTGAGCAGACTGGGAGCCTCCCAACACAGCCCAGCAGCCCAGAACTGCCCTGGGGGGACGGCACTCACCTGTGACATAGCACAGTCATCCCTCAACAGAGGACCCGGGGTGCACAGCCTGGAAGAGGGGCCCACTTGCAAGTCTCAGGAGCCATACGCCAATACCAAAGACTTGTGGGTCAGTGGCAGAGACAAACTGTGGCAGGACTGAACTGAAGGATTAGACTATTGCAGTAGCTTTAAAACTCTAGGATCATCAGGGAGATTTGATTGTTAGGGCCACCCCCCCTCCCCGACTGCCCAGAAAACACGCCCCACATACAGGGCAGGCAACACCAACTACACACGCAAGCTTGGGACACCAATTGGGCCCCACAAGACTCACTCCCCCACTCACCAAAAAGGCTAAGCAGGGGAGATCTGGCTTGTGGAGAACAGGTGGCTCGTGGACGCCACCTGCTGGTTAGTTAGAGAAAGTGTACTCCACGAAGCTGTAGATCTGATAAATTAGAGATAAGGACTTCAACTGGTCTACAAACCCTAAAAGAACCCTATCAAGGACAGCAAATGCCACGAGGCCAAAAACAACAGAAAATTATAAAGCATATGAAAAAACCAGACGATATGGATAACCCAAGCCCAAGCACCCAAATCAAAAGACCAGAAGAGACACACCTAGAGCAGCTACTCAAAGAACTAAAGATGAACAATGAGACCCTAGTACGGGATATGAAGGAAATCAAGAAGACCCTAGAAGAGCATAAAGAAGACATTGCAAGACTAAATAAAAAAATGGATGATCTTATGGAAATTAAAGAAACTGTTGACCAAATTAAAAAGATTCTGGACACTCATAGTACAAGACTAGAGGAAGTTGAACAACGAATCAGTGACCTGGAAGATGACAGAATGGAAAATGAAAGCATAAAAGAAAGAATGGGGAAAAAAATTGAAAAACTCGAAATGGACCTCAGGGATATGATAGATAATATGAAACGTCCGAATATAAGACTCATTGGTGTCCCAGAAGGGGAAGAAAAGGGTAAAGGTCTAGGAAGAGTATTCAAAGAAATTGTTGGGGAAAACTTCCCAAATCTTCTAAACAACATAAATACACAAATCATAAATGCTCAGCGAACTCCAAATAGAATAAATCCAAAAAAACCCACTCCGAGACATATACTGATCACACTGTCAAACATAGAAGAGAAGGAGCAAGTTCTGAAAGCAGCAAGAGAAAAGCAATTCACCACATACAAAGGAAACAGCATAAGACTAAGTAGTGACTACTCAGCAGCCACCATGGAGGCGAGAAGGCAATGGCACGATATATTTAAAATTCTGAGAGAGAGGAATTTCCAGCCAAGAATACTTTATCCAGCAAAGCTCTCCTTCAAATTTGAGGGAGAGCTTAAATTTTTCACAGACAAAGAAATGCTGAGAGAATTTGCTAACAAGAGACCTGCCCTACTGGAGATACTAAAGGGAGCCCTACAGACAGAGAAACAAAGACAGGACAGAGAGACTTGGAGAAAGGTTCAGTACTAAAGAGATTCAGTATGGGTACAATAAAGGATATTAATAGAGAGAGGGAAAAATATGGCAAACATAATCCAAAGGATAAGATGGCCGATTCAAGAAATGCCTTCACGGTTTTAACGTTGAATGTAAATGGATTAAACTCCCCAATTAAAAGATATAGATTCGCAGAATGGATCAAAAAAAATGAACCATCAATATGTTGCATACAAGAGACTCATCTTAGACACAGGGACACAAAGAAATTGAAAGTGAAAGGATGGAAAAAAATATTTCATGCAAGCTACAGCCAAAAGAAAGCAGGTGTAGCAATATTAATCTCAGATAAAATAGACTTCAAATGCAGGGATGTTTTGAGAGACAAAGAAGGCCACTACATACTAATAAAAGGGGCAATTCAGCAAGAAGAAATAACAATCGTAAATGTCTATGCACCCAATCAAGGTGCCACAAAATACATGAGAGAAACATTGGCAAAACTAAAGGAAGCAATTGATGTTTCCACAATAATTGTGGGAGACTTCAACACATCACTCTCTCCTATAGATACATCAACCAGACAGAAGACCAATAAGGAAATTGAAAACCTAAACAATCTGATAAATGAATTAGATTTAACAGACATCTACAGGACTTTACATCCCAAATCACCAGGATACACATACTTTTCTAGTGCTCACGGAACTTTCTCCAGAATAGATCATATGCTGGGACATAAAACAAGCCTCAATAAATTTAAAAAGATTGAAATTATTCAAAGCACATTCTCTGACCACAATGGAATACAATTAGAAGTCAATAACCATCAGAGACTTAGAAAAGTCACAAATACCTGGAGGTTAAACAACACACTCCTAAACAATCAGTGGGTTAAAGAAGAAATAGCAAGAGAAATTGCTAAATATATAGAGACGAATGAAAATGAGAACACAACATACCAAAACCTATGGGATGCAGCAAAAGCAGTGCTAAGGGGGAAATTTATAGCACTAAACGCATATATTAAAAAGGAAGAAAGAGCCAAAATCAAAGAACTAATGGATCAACTGAAGAAGCTAGAAAATGAACAGCAAACCAATCCTAAACCAAGTAGAAGAAAAGAAATAACAAGGATTAAAGCAGAAATAAATGACATAGAGAACAAAAAAACAATAGAAAGGATAAATATCACCAAAAGTTGGTTCTTTGAGAAGATCAACAAGATTGACAAGCCCCTAGCTAGACTGACAAAATCAAAAAGAGAGAAGACCCATATAAACAAAATAATGAATGAAAAAGGTGACATAACTGCAGATCCTGAAGAAATTAAAAAAATTATAAGAGGATATTATGAACAACTGTATGGCAACAAACTGGATAATGTAGAAGAAATGGACAATTTCCTGGAAACATATGAACAACCTAGACTGACCAGAGAAGAAATAGAAGACCTCAACCAACCCATCACAAGCAAAGAGATCCAATCAGTCATCAAAAATCTTCCCACAAATAAATGCCCAGGGCCAGATGGCTTCACAGGGGAATTCTACCAAACTTTCCAGAAAGAACTGACACCAATCTTACTCAAACTCTTTCAAAACATTGAAAAAAATGGAACACTACCTAACTCATTTTATGAAGCTAACATCAATCTAATACCAAAACCAGGCAAAGATGCTACAAAAAAGGAAAACTACCGGCCAATCTCCCTAATGAATATAGATGCAAAAATCCTCAACAAAATACTTGCAAAGCGAATCCAAAGACACATTAAAAAAATCATACACCATGACCAAGTGGGGTTCATTCCAGGCATGCAAGGATGGTTCAACATCAGAAAAACAATCAATGTATTACAACACATTAAAAACTCGAAAGGGAAAAATCAATTGATCATCTCAATAGATGCTGAAAAAGCATTTGACAAAATCCAACATCCCTTTTTGATAAAAACACTTCAAAAGGTAGGAATTGAAGGAAACTTCCTCAACATGATAAAGAGCATATATGAAAAACCCACAGCCAGCATAGTACTCAATGGTGAGAGACTGAAAGCCTTCCCTCTAAGATCAGGAACAAGACAAGGATGCCCGCTGTCACCACTGTTATTCAACATGGTGCTGGAAGTGCTAGCCAGGGCAATCCGGCAAGACAAAGAAATAAAAGGCATCCAAATTGGAAAAGAAGAAGTAAAACTGTCATTGTTTGCAGATGATATGATCTTATATCTAGAAAACCCTGAGAAATCAACGATACACCTACTAGAGCTAATAAACAAATTTAGCAAAGTAGCGGGATACAAGATTAATGCACATAAGTCAGTAATGTTTCTATATGCTAGAAATGAACAAACTGAAGAGACACTCAAGAAAAAGATACCATTTTCAATAGCAACTAAAAAAATCAAGTACCTAGGAATCAACTTAACCAAAGATGTAAAAGACCTATACAAAGAAAACTACATAACTCTACTAAAAGAAATAGAAGGGGACCTTAAAGATGGAAAAATATTCCATGTTCATGGATAGGAAGACTAAATGTCATTAAGATGTCAATTCTACCCAAACTCATCTACAGATTCAATGCAATCCCAATCAAAATTCCAACAACCTACTTTGCAGACTTGGAAAAGCTAGTTATCAAATTTATTTGGAAAGGGAAGATGCCTCGAATTGCTAAAGACACTCTAAAAAAGAAAAACGAAGTGGGAGGACTTACACTCCCTGACTTTGAAGCTTATTATAAAGCCACAGTTGCCAAGACAGCATGGTACTGGCACAAAGATAGACATATAGATCAATGGAATCGAATTGAGAATTCAGAGATAGACCCTCAGATCTATGGCCGACTGATCTTTGATAAGGCCCCCAAAGTCACCGAACTGAGCCATAATGGTCTTTTCAACAAATGGGGCTGGGAGAGTTGGATATCCATATCCAAAAGAATGAAAGAGGACCCCTACCTCACCCCCTACACAAAAATTAACTCAAAATGGACCAAAGATCTCAATATAAAAGAAAGTACCATAAAACTCCTAGAAGATAATGTAGGAAAACATCTTCAAGACCTTGTATTAGGAGGCCACTTCCTAGACTTTACACCCAAAGCACAAGCAACAAAAGAGAAAATAGATAAATGGGAACTCCTCAAGCTTAGAAGTTTCTGCACCTCAAAGGAATTTCTCAAAAAGGTAAAGAGGCAGCCAACTCAATGGGAAAAAATTTTTGGAAACCATGTATCTGACAAAAGACTGATATCTTGCATATACAAAGAAATCCTACAACTCAATGACAATAGTACAGACAGCCCAATTATAAAATGGGCAAAAGATATGAAAAGACAGTTCTCTGAAGAGGAAATACAAATGACCAAGAAACACATGAAAAAATGTTCAGCTTCACTAGCTATTAGAGAGATGCAAATTAAGACCACAATGAGATACCATCTAACACCGGTTAGAATGGCTGCCATTAAACAAACAGGAAACTACAAATGCTGGAGGGGATGTGGAGAAATTGGAACTCTTATTCATTGTTGGTGGGACTGTATAATGGTTCAGCCACTCTGGAAGTCAGTCTGGCAGTTCCTTAGAAAACTAGATATAGAGCTACCATTCGATCCAGCGATTGCACTCCTCGGTATATACCCGGAAGATCGGAAAGCAGTGACACGAACAGATATCTGCACGCCAATGTTCATAGCAGCATTATTCACAATTGCCAAGAGATGGAAACAACCCAAATGTCCTTCAACAGATGAGTGGATAAATAAAATGTGGTATATACACACGATGGAATACTACGCGGCAGTAAGAAGGAACGATCTGGTGAAACATATGACAACATGGATGAACCTTGAAGACATAATGCTGAGCGAAATAAGCCAGGCACAAAAAGAGAAATATTATATGCTACCACTAATGTGAACTTTGAAAAATGTAAAACAAATGGTTTATAATGTAGAATGTAGGGGAACTAGCAGTAGAGAGCAATTAAGGAAGGGGGAACAATAATCCAGGAAGAACAGATAAGCTATTTAACGTTCTGGGGATGCCCAGAAATGACTATGGTCTGTTAATTTCTGATGGTTGTAGTAGGAACAAGTTCACTGAAATGTTGCTATATTATGTAACTTTCTTGGGGTAAAGTAGGAACATGTTGGAAGTTAAGCAGTTATCTTAGGTTAGTTGTCTTTTTCTTACTCCCTTGCTATGGTCTCTTTGAAATGCTCTTTTATTGTATGTTTGTTTTCTTTTTAACTTTTTTTTTCATACAGGTGATTTGAAAAAAGAAGGGAAAGTTAAAAAAAAAAAAAAAAAAAAAAAGAAAAAAGACAAACAAGGGAAAAAAAAAAAAAAAAAAAAAAAGATGTAGTGCCCCCTTGAGGAGCCTGTGGAGAATGCAGGGGTATTCGCCTACCCCACCTCCATGGTTGCTAACATGACCACAGACATAGGGGACTGGTGGTTTGATGGGTTGAGCCCTCTACCATAAGTTTTACCCTTGGGAAGACGGTTGCTACAAAGGAGAGGCTAGGCCTCCCTGTATTTGTGCCTAAGAGTCTCCTCCTGAATGCCTCTTTGTTGCTCAGATGTGGCCCTCTCTCTCTGGCTAAGCCAACTTGAAAGGTGAAATCACTGCCCTCCCCCCTACGTGGGATCAGACACCCAGGGAAGTGAATCTCCCTGGCAACGTGGAATATGACTCCCAGGGAGGAATGTAGACCTGGCACCGTGGGACGGAGAACATCTTCTTGACCAAAAGGGGGATGTGAAAGGAAATGAAATAAGCTTCAGTGGCAGAGAGATTCCAAAAGGAGCCGAGAGGTCACTCTGGTGGGCACTCTTATGCACACTTTAGACAACCCTTTTTAGGTTCTAAAGAATTGGGGTAGCTGGTGGTGGATACCTGAAACTATCAAACTACAACCCAGAACCCATGAATCTCGAAGACAATTGTATAAAAATGTAGCTTATGAGGGGTGACAATGGGATTGGGAAAGCCATAAGGACCAAACACCACTTTGTCCAGTTTATGGATGGATGTGTAGAAAAGTAGGGGAAGGAAACAAACAGACAAGGTACCCAGTGTTCTTTTTTACTTCAATTGCTCTTTTTCACTCTAATTATTATTCTTGTTATTTTTGTGTGTGTGCTAATGAAGGTGTCAGGGATTGATTTAGGTGATGAATGTACAACTATGCAATGGTACTGTAAACAATCGAAAGTACAATTTGTTTTGTATGACTGCGTGGTATGTGAATATATCTCAATAAAATGATGATTAAAAAAAAAAAAAAAAAAAAAAAAAAAAAAGATAGTATTGAAGCATAATACTGTAATAATATTCATTGTGATGGAATTTTACCTCTATGATAACTTTATCTTCAGTGGTAACCAATCTCACTCCCCAATTCTCTATGTCTCTAATTACTGGAAGAAACATCCTAACATTGTGATATTTAAGTGTAGGCCCTATGTGACTAGGATGTTAACAGTCTTTAATGTGTAACTTTTGGAATGAAAATAACTTTTAAGCTACTGAGCTTGCAGTGAATGCTGAAATAGTAATAATACTTGGTATGACTCTCCACATTTTTCAGGGCTCTTACACATCTGTTTCTCACTTCATCGTCACAATTCTCTGTGGTAGGAACAAGTCAGATCTCTTCCCAAAATTTCAAGTGGTGAGACTTGAGACGCCAACAAGCCCAGCATACAGCTAGAGATGATGGAGCCAAAACAAACGTCCGGCTCTTCTGAAGCTATGGCCTATCCTTGACTAGTTCCAAATAGCCCAGAAAAAACAAAAAAATCCTGTAATGTGCCATGAACAGCAGGGCTTTCCCTTTGGAAATCAGTAATAAATCACAGGTAGGGGTGAATGAGAAAAAGTCAGTAATAAGTCACAGGTAGGGGTGCATAAGAAAAAGTCAGTAATAAGACACAGATAGGGGTGCATGAGAAAAAGTAAAGATTTGTGGAGGCAATTCTTCACGATAGCAAAAATGGAAATCATGACCCTCGAAATCCCAACCCAGGCCATTGACTATTTAGGAAGAAAGTCCTGAAGCCTTTACTGTACAGAGGGAAGCAGAGGTCCCCTGCTAGTCTGGCCTAGCATTTACTTGAAACCCTGATGCATTCAGTAATAAATCGTTGTTTCCTTTCCTAAATTCCTTCTCTGCATCGAGCATGAGGAGAGTTATTTACCATATGATTAATGGCTCCCTGAAAATGTTCATGTCGGTGCATTTCATAATCATCTCTCCTCTCTCTCCTCTCTCCCTCTCCCTCCCCCTCTCTCTTTCCCCTCCCATCTCCTACCTCCCTCTTCTCCCCACTTCACTCTCTCTCCCTTTATCATGGGCTTTTAAATTCTAAAGCTTGCTTGGTGTATTGGTTTTCTATTGCTGCATTTAAAATTATCACAAAATTAACAACTTAGAATTACACAAATTTGTTATCTCACAGTTTCTGTAGATCAGAAGTCTAGGCAAGGCATGGCTGGATTCTCTGTTCAGGGTCTTGCTGGGCTGAAATCAAAGTGCTGGCTGGGGCTGCAGTTCTCATCTGGGTCCTCTTCCAAGTTCACTGGTTGTTGGCAAAATTCATATCCTTGAGGTGGCAGAAGAAAGGTGCCCATTTTTGTGCCAGCTGTTGGCCAAGGACTGCTTTCAACTCCTACAGGTTGCCCCAGTTCCTTGCTATGTGGGTCTCCTACCTACCCACCCTTCCAAGGACAGTTCATAGTATGGATGTTTGATTTCTTCCAGGCCAGCTATAGTGTGTGTGTCTCTCTGACTTCCTCCTCTGCCATTAGCTGGAGAAAACTCTCTGCTATTAAAAGGCTCATGTGATTAGGTGATGGCCACAGGAATACTCTCTCTCTCTCTTAAAGTCAGCTAGGTCACAGAGCACAATCTAATCAATAAAGTAAAGCCCATCATCTTCACAGTCCCATGGATTATGCAGGGCGTGTTCACCAGGGGGCTGGGAAATCTTGGGGGGCCACCTGAGAACTCTGCCTATCATACCTGACAACAGCATACTCCATTTGCATAGTTATAGTATGGACTAGAAAATTTCCTTACAAGAGATGATTTCTCCCTTCCACTGAAGAAACCCTTCACTTGTCCTCTGAGAAGCCACTCTTTTTGGATCTTCCCCTAATTCCCTGGCCACTCCTCCTTAAGCTGCTGTATTGGTTCCTCCTCATCCCCTCAACCTCTAGGTGTTGCAGCTCCCACCACACCCCTGACTCCAACCTCTTCTCTTTATTTACATTATTCCCCAGTGATGGCATCCAATTCCAGGGTTTTAAGCACTATCTATACATGATTCCTACCAAATTTTCTCTCTAGCCCAGTGTTCTGGTTTGCTAATGCTGCCAGGATGCAAAACACCAGAAATGGATTGGCTTTTATAAAGAGGGTTTATTTGCTTACAAAGTTACAGTCTTAAGGCCATAAATCGTCCAAGGTAACACATCAACAATTGGGTACCTTCACTGGAGGATGGCCAGTGGCTAAATCTCTGTTAGCTGGGAAGGCACATAGCTGGCATCTGCTCCGGAGTTCTGGTTTCAAAATGGCTTTCTCCCAGGATGTTTCTCTCTAGGCTGCAGCTTCTCTCCAAAATGTCACTGTTGCTCTTGGGGTATTTGTCCTCTCTTAGCTTCTCCAGAGCAAAAGTCTGCTTTCAAAGGCTGTCTCCAAAATGTCTCTGTAAGCTGCAGCTCCTCTCTCAGCTCCTGTGCTTTCTTCAAAGTGTCCCTCTTGGCTGTAACAAGCTTGCTCCTTCTGTCTGAGCTTATATAGAGCTCCAGTAAACTAATCAAGGCCCATGCTGAATGGGCGGGGCCACACCTCCATGGAAATTATCCAATGAAAGATCTCACCCAAGTTGAGTGATCACATCTCCACAGAAACATCCAATCAAAAGTCTCCAACCCAATCAACACCAATACGTTTTCTGCCCGCACAAGACCGCATCAAAGATAATGGCGTCTGGGGGACATAATACATCCAAACCAGCACACCCAGGCCTCTCCCCCCATCTCCTGACTACCATAGTCAATTGCTTCCTTGGTATCTCTACTTGCTATCCAGGAGAATTGCAGACTTAACATTTTCAAAAATAGACATGATTCTGACCAAGCTGTCCCTCTCCAAATCCTCCCCAACTCAGAAAATGTCAACTCCTCTGTTCTACCAATTTTCAGGCCACTAACCCTGGATTCTTCTTTAACCCCTCTTCCCCACCAATCTATCAGCAGTGCCTGTTGTCTCTACCTTCAAAATACATACAGAATCTGGCCATCGGTCACCTCTACTGTTAACAAGCCACCACCGTACCTTGCCTGGGTTTTTGGAGCAGACACCTAACTTCCCTACATATTTCTTTCCACCTTTATCCCTTGTTCCAACTGATTCTCTACACATCAGCTAGAGTGATCCTTTTAAAACATAAACTATACCATGCCTTCTCTCTGCCAAAAACTCTCTGACATCTTCCCATTTCACCTCGAGAAAATGCCAGGTGTTTACTTGGTGACCTGACACCTGCTCCTCCTCTGATCCCATCTCCAGTCATGCTGCTCATCTCCAACCCTGCTCTGCTCACTCCACTTCAACCACAATATCCTCCTCAGTGCCCCCATTACATGCCCAGCGTGGTCCTCCCCCAGGGCCTTTACACATGCTTTCTCTACTGCCCATAGTGCTCTTCTTCCAATCACCCAGCAGGCTCATGTCCTCACTTCCTGCCTCTCCCTGCTCAAAACATCATCTTATCAGAGGAAATTTCCATGACACCACCCTTGGGACTCTCTATCCCCCCACCCTGTTTTACTTGTTACACTTATCACTCCCTGATATATGAAATATTAAATTATATGTATTTATTTCCCATCTCCCATATTAAAACGTTAGCTCCATGACGGAAGGGACTTCGCTGGTTCACTGCCATGTGCCCAGAGCCTAGATTAACAGTGCCAGGAACAAAATAAGCATCCAATGAATATCTGTTGAATGAATAACTAGTGGAAAATGTCAAATTAATTTCACTGTCCATGCATGATTTTCTCCACATGGCATTTTTTTACTGGAAAAACAGACTGAAGAAGAGAGGGTTCAGATAACCTCATCACTCTCCTCGGAGCATAAGCAAAGTCAGGCAACATTGAGGCGAGGTCAAAGGAAGGCCATGATAGAGGAGAGATATTCAAACGTACTATATAATTTTCTTTCTTCGCAGGGGCTATAGAGTAAGTTTGGGTCAAGTGTATTCAGCCTTGATGGAAACCAGATGTTTTGCCTCCCTACCTGTTCGTCCACAAGCCAAATTAGATCACCACTTCCACATCTTTGTTCCTGTCGCACTCTCCACCTGTCCTGTCACTTCAACTTCTCAAAATCCTACCCATCCTTCAAGATCCATCTGAAAGACCATCTTCATTGCCAAATATTTATTGATTCTCCCATACCATGGGTGACCACATCTGCCTTTGACCTCCTACAAGGGTCCTATCCTGTGTGGCAATCCCTGCATACTTTCTTACCTCTACCTCCCCCCACCCCACCCCACCCTTCCCAACCTCAGAGGGTATGGTTTTGTCTTATTTATCTTTCTATCCTCTAAAGCATTTAGCACCATGTCTTACATGGAGAAGAGTCTCATTAAATTTTTGAGAGATGGGATTCGATTAATCTGAATTACTGCATTTAATCGGGAAACTGAGCATTTAGCCAGTGCACTGCTTTGTTGCACTTTCAGACCATGGGACTGAGCAGCAGTCACCTGAGCCTCAGGAAGGCTCAATGGCCTGAGACTACAGTCCCCTGTGCAGCTTGCTTAGGGGAAGCTCCCAATCAACCAAGGAATCTACGAATTTGTCAAATTTAAGGGGCAGTCAAGGATGGTTAGGAAAAAAAATCCTATTTATGAGTAGATTAAACCCACTACCTATTTTCCATTTCATGTTCATTACCTGCTTTTCAAAAAGAAAATGTACTTTAAAAATCTTTATGAAAAACAACTTTTTCTCTATTCAAGTGGAAGAACACAATTCATCCTGCACTGCCCACGGCCCCAGCTAATGCTTCTGCGGGAATACAGCAAAGGGCTACTTTCTTTTACAGCCTTTGATTTGTTCTTTCTACATCCTGTAATTTCCATCCACACAGGAGAGCCAAGTGCTGTGTGGGGCTAATTAAACACTATAATTATCCATGAGCTATGGCCCAGAAGCGGAGTGAAAATCTAACACATGTCTGATTGTAATATCAGGTAAATACTCAAGATGTGTGACTGGTGAAATGCAAAATATTCTATTCATTTAATATTCTTGATGAATAGTGAATTAGTCTAATCACATTAGCTATTCTATTCATTTATTAGGTGAGAGTTATTAGAAGTGAATAGCAGCAGAGAAAACCCTCTCAAGTTGCAAAAATTAGACTTCTATAGTTTTATTATGTTTATTTTCAACGGAGGGTAATTGTCTGTAGCTTTCTCTGAGACTAGTCTACACCCCACCCCTACCTATGCCCCTTGAAAAACTGAGTGCTGGTTACAAGTGTACAGAGAGCAGATAAGACAATGCAGATCTGGCCTACAAATGTGCATGCAAGTAATATAAACATATAAAAATATTGCATGCAAACATTGCACTTCCAAGGATATAGCCATACAGTTTTCTTTTTCTTTTTTATCAAGGTGTAATTTACATTCAGTGAAATACATAAACGTTTAGTGTGTCGTTCAATGATTTTTTTACCTTTTTTTTTTTTAACCTATATACACCCATGTAATCGCCACACAATTCAAGATACAGAACATATCCCAGAAAGGTTTCCTGTGTCCCTTACCAGTCAACACCCATCCCCTTTCCAAGAGGGAACCACTGTGCTGATTTCTGTAGACTGGTATCATACAGGCGTATATTGCTTTTGAAATAACAGTATGCATTATTTTTAATACAAAAAAGCAAAACAAAAGCAGTAAATCCAGAAGCCCACCACCCAAAGAAAATCCCTCTTAAAGTTTGAACAATTATTAAAAATAATACATACACACTGTTAGATATTTCAGACATTATAGAAAAGCCTTCATCTCCACCCCTCTTCAGTAGTCAGCCTTCAAGCAAATCCTGCTGGGTATTTCCCATCTACTCCTTCTGATCCATGCTCGCCCCCCTCTCCACTCTGCTCTGTGCCCCAGAAGGATGACCTTTATGTACTATGTCAAGGGTTCCATTGCTCTCTAACACCCACGTGGGTTCTGCTGAAGGAAGGCACTAGCTGTAGATTAGAGAGCAGGAGGGTAGTGCGTGAGGTGGGGTATTTATTCCATGCTCTTTCCCTGCTGGGTTTCCTTGGCATGGGCTGCATCTCGGGCAGCCAACCCTTGTCTCTTCTGGATTATGAAGTCACAGTTCCCTGCTCTGGCTTGTCCCAGGTTGATTCAGGTTGGTCCCAGGTTGGTTTATTTTAATCCCTTCCACACCTTTGTAAATAGTCCCTTATTAAACTCTCCTCAACTGTCCCGTCTGAATATGCTATCAGTCCTCTGCCCCTACCCCTACCACTGTAACCACTACCATGTTAAGTTTTAAATAGACTTTTAGGAAACAATTTTGCATCCATTGTGTGCATGGGCTATAAACTTCTCCATGGGTGATAAACTGTTTCTAGAGGGATTCTTTATTAGCCACCTCCTTCTAATCAAACTACACTTAAGTCATCCAAATACAAATTCATCTTAATCTTTAAGCACAGTAACAACTGACCCAAAGCATGTAATACGTGCTTCAAAGCTTTTAAGTTATTTTTATCATTTGACCTTCTTTAATTCCATCCCCCAAATCTCTCTTACTGCAATTTCATTCCTTCTATATACATGTGCTTTTGGAAAATTTATTTACTTTTTTCAACAAGCCCAACTTACGCAGGGTATAGAAAAGAAGAGTTTTGTCAAAGCTTCACATGGAGCAAGAAGAAGCTGGAAAGCGTAGATCCACTGCTTGAAAGCAAAGATGTAATTCGACATCAGATAGAGAAGGTCAAGGGAACCTTGGCATTTATTAAGAGCTTGCTATGTGCCCGGCACTGTGTTAGCTCTTAATAGACAATAAATCTCACGTTAGCCACACGAGGTTATCTATTCAGCAAAATTTACAGATGAGGAAACTGACAGGATTCAGATTTAAATGCACTATTTGTGAGTTCAAAGTCCCAAACTTGCTGCTCTCCATCAAGAGACTCCCATTTTCAAATATCAATGGGTGGAACCAGCACGGCTGTAATGGAATGAAGTCCAAGGAGGATAAGAAAATTGTCTGAAAACAATGAATTTATTTGAGGTGTCCAAATGCCTAAAACCAGACCACTAACCAGACCATGTTGTGGGGTGCTAAAGAAACTCAGACATGCTGTCAGATCCACCATTTTAATTAAAGAACCATGGAAAAAACCAGAGTCATTTACCATGAAGAAGCAAAGATCTGGGAGAAAGAGCAGGATAGCTTTACAGAGGATGGATTCTGAGACAATGGGTGGAGGTTACACTGACTGGGGCTCTTGGCTTGTCAACTTCATTCATTCATTCAGTCAGTCAGTCAGTCAACAAATAGATATTAGGAATCTACCATGTGTCAAGCACCATACTCGGTGCCAGTGAATACACAGTGGACAAAAGAGATGATGCCTTTGTTGTCATAGAACTTACATTGTCAGGGTACAAATAACAAATAAATAAAGGAAAGAATTTATAATTTTTCAGGTATTGATGAATGCTATAAAAAATAAACTGGGCTGAGGAGGCTATAAAGAGATGAGGAGAGTGCTTGCTTTTATAGAGGGTGTCAGATTCAGATCTCTGGGAAGGTCTTCTTTAATCAAAGACTTAAGGGAGGGAACGATCCATGTGAATATCTGGAGGATTTATGTGGATATCCAGGAAAAAATGTTCCAAGTGGGGGGAACAGCATCTGTAAAGGCCCTGAGGCAGGAGCATCTTTCACCATCTTTGAGAAACTGCAAGGAGCAGAGTGATCCTACTAAGGGTTGAATAGGGAAAGTAGTAGAAATTAAGCTCAAAAAGTTTGCTAAGAGACAGATTATTTGGGACCTTTGCCTTTTATTCTGAGTGGGATGGGAAGCTGTTGGAAGGTTTTGAGCAGGGGAGAGAAGTGACATTACCGATATTTTAAAAGAATCACCTTCTGGATATTGTGCTGAGAATAAGCTGTAGTTGAGCAGAGGCGGAAGTAGGGAGACAAGAGGCTATTAAAATAATCTGTGTGTGAGAGGATGGTGAATTGGACTACATTCAGAGAGGGAGTAGAATGGCTAAGAAGTGATTGGATTCTCTATATATTTTGAAGGTAGACCCTATAGCATTTACCACTGGATGTAGGGAATGATAATAAATGAGAAGTATCAAAGATGATTCCAAGGTTATATGGATGAGTAACTTATAGAACGGATTTGCCATTCATTGAAATGGAGAAAACTTAGAATAGCAGATTCAGAGGAAAATCAGGAGTTCATTTTTGGATATGGTGAGTTTGAGACAGCCATTAAACATCCAAACAGAGATGATAAGTAAGCAGTTGGCTATATTAGTCCGGCATTTGAGACAGAGGACCAATAAATGGGTGTATAAATGGGTATATAAATTAGGCAGTTATCAATGTGTAAGTGTGATATTTAAAACCATGAAACCTCTTCCCCACTTATGGTATGTAGATTGAGAGCTGAGCTTTGGGGACTCCAAAATTTACAGGTCAAAGAGATAAGGAAGAACAGCACAAAATACACAGTTATAAAAATGTGCTATCGCCAATTGTGTTAAATGTCCCACATCAATGCAAAGTGTTAATAAAACGGTGGTATATGGAAATCCTGTATTTTATGCATGATTGTTCAGTAAACCTACAACTTCTCCAATAAAGAAAACAAGTGAAATTTAAAAAAAAAAAAAAAGATTGAGGAGGAACTTCCAGTGAGCGAGAAGGAGAACCAAGACAGGTGCCCCAACAACTAGTAAACAACGTACTTCGAGGTGAAGGTGTGATCAACTGCAGCCAACATGGCTGATAGATCAAGCAAGATGGTGAGTGAGAATCAACCTGACTTCTTGTAGTGGTAAAGTCTTTTGTGACCTTAACTAGAGTAAGAGTGTAATAGTAGGAACACAGCCTGTGGAGACAGAAAGTACAGGTAAATCTGTCTTTGTGCACAAAAATGGGGTAGTAACTACAGGAGGTTATATGG
Source organism: Choloepus didactylus (assembly GCF_015220235.1). Classification (NCBI taxonomy): domain Eukaryota; kingdom Metazoa; phylum Chordata; class Mammalia; order Pilosa; family Megalonychidae; genus Choloepus; species Choloepus didactylus. The sequence goes on along the minus strand of NC_051312.1, from coordinate 137,291,438 downwards.
TCAAGGAAGATGTTCTTTCTTGCTTGTTTGGTTGACTGGTTGGTTTCAAGACGGGGGCTATTCTATCATGTTCAGGGCGGCAGGGATGATCTACTAGATTAACGTTCAGTGTTGACATAGGAGACAGAAGGAGAAGTGCTGAATAGGGCAGAGGGCAGGTGTTCTAGTGCTCAAGTGGGAGGGTTTGCTTAAAGCCAAACAGAGGAACTCTTCTCTTAGCTGCTTTATATTTTATAGTTCCACAGTGTATTCCATTAGGAGAAACGTGTACTGGTGCTAATCTTTTTGGTAATTGTTTCATTTATTCTTCACATGTTCCTATGAGGCATTTTACCTCCATTTCACTAATGAGGAAACTGAGGCTCAGATAAGTTACATTACATGGCTCCACCAGGTTCTCAACACTTGCATGAAAACCAGGACTCAAGTTAGATCTAATTGATTCCAACAGCGATGCATGTTTCATGACATCAGAGCCTGGGATTTCCTGAGAGGTCCACAAGCTAATGAGAAAGAGTTGGTGGGGGGGGGGGGGGGGCATTTTAAGATTCCAAGCCTGAAAAATACAACTAACATAAACCTAACAACTCCCATGTAAAGTGTTGAGGTGACAAAAGTAAGCTATATGCCTGAACCCCTGCAGTGAGGATTTGGGGGAGGATGTGGTTCATTCATCAGCTTTCAAATGTAGAGAATGATGAGGGGGATCAGTAATCGACAATGTTGTAAGAAGGTCCTGAGAAGAGCTGGACTCTGAAGTATGACTGATTAGTCCTCTGTGGAGGAGAAGGAGCAAATATTTCCACTTGACCTGAAAGTGTAGTAGCAGAAGTTGCAGAGAGCATTATGGGACCACTTTGGGTTCCCATTCACTTCAACAAATGTTTATTAAGCTCCCACCATGTACAGAGCACTGTGCTATGTGCTTAGGAAATAAAGACATATAAGAGGGGTCAACCTGCTCTCTGGGTGCTTACCAATGAACAGTTTAAATTCAGCATAGGATTTCTAAATACTAAATTAGATCCTGGATTTATTCCATAGCAGCCAAAAGCAGGTCTTCTTTTACAGACATTTATCTTTGGAATTGTTATTATTTCCTGGTCCAATTTTAAGCTGTACACACAGTGAGAGGCCAGAGGAGGGGCTGTCTCCTTGCCATTGTACTGTTAAGGGTGATTTCAAAAGGTCCTAATTCATTGTAATTAATTTTTATTGTGCAGAGGCAGAAGGCTGGCAGAGCAAAAGGGGGTAATTTCACCAGTCAAAATAACAAATAAGTAAATACAAATAGTCCTCAACTTTCCAAGAGCAGATCACTGTCTCCAGGTCTCGCCTCTCTGAATGGAGCAGAGACCCTAACCTCCATTTCCCCCCGACCACTGGCTCTGGGGTCCCCGCTCCCACTAGTTTTCCAGGAAGCTCACCTCGTTTGAAATGCCCCCAGTCCCAACAGTCTCATCCTCCTCCCATATGAGACGATATTAAGGGGTTTATCATTTGGATGGAAAAACTGGTTTTTAAGAGGAAGGTTCAGGGTGCTGAAACTGTACTCCCCAAATTAGGAGAGATGGTTGCCACCCCACAGGCTGGTGAGAGACGCCCTCCCTGGTTGTGCTTGAGGCGAACAATGAAACCTCCGCCTGGAAGTTCTTTGTTCAGCTCCACACTCGGAGCGCGGGTGAGCTGAACAGTGCACGTGCGTGTGCTGGATATTAAGTCTCATTTCAAAGATGCTGCTGTGGCGGAATGACACGGGAGCCAGCTGGGTGCTGGGAGCAGGAGCTCACAACTGGTTTGAGCTTCTGTACCGAGGGGAGAGGGCACCGAGATGGAGACTTAAGTCCCCAGGCTGGGGAGCATTTTCTTTTACAGAGGGTGAGGGAGGAAAGGGGGACTTTGACTTGCTCGGGCAGGAAATCCTGTGCTGAGGATTCGGGGGAGTCTTGAGTAATGACCAGTGTAGGTTTCTCATGGAAGACTCATTTATCTGGGTGCCAGTGGGTGAGCCTGGCTTCCCAAGCTTGAAAATTTAGATTTATTGGGTGCCAGAAATGGGACTGGACACTATTTAATAGGCCCATGCACCATGAAGGTGAGGGTGGGGGGTATAAGAGTCAAGAGGGCAGAAGAGATGTTGAAGGAACACGGCGTGAAGAAAAACAGCAAAATCTGATTAGCGCCATAAAATTCCAGCCGCAGCAGGCGGGAAATACAAGACTCTGGAGAAACTGGTGTTTTATGAACAGAGCTGAGATCAGATAAACCTGTGGGAAGATAGAGATGAAGGAGAGTAAACAATTAGTCTCTCTGAACTTAAGGGAGGGGGATGCTGAAGAGAGAGGAGAGAGAGACCCACAGAGTCCTAAGGTCTGCAGGAAGACAAACCTGCTGTTAGAAGAGGTAGATCGATAAAAAAGCCATTTGCTGGTTACCAAAAAAAAAGAAAAAAAGAAAGAAAAAAAACATATATCTTGTTCAGCCTCTTGCTCTGAAACAGAAGGAAAGCTTTGGGATTTATGGAATGTGGATTTACATAGAGAGGCCCTGGAATACATAAATACTCGGCAGATTTCTAATGGGGAGAGAAAGGCCAAGGGAGGCACGTTTGCAGGAGGGAAAGAGTGGAGGGAAGTGAAATCCAAACCTTTGGCTCTGTGCCTCATTTCCCGGAGTGAACACAGGGAATTCATACCCCCTCTCCTGGTGCCTCAATTTCTGCATTTTTTTTTAATCTATTTTCCCCCTTGGGCTAGAGGAGGCAGTGTAAAAATGACTTTGCAGGCTTCAAGACATTTAAACACAAAACTGTCTAATGCTACGCAGCTGATCTGAATCTCACTACCCACAAACATAGATGTTCATTCAATATTTATGGTTTCTGCTGTGTGCAAGTTACCAAACCAGATTCATAGGTGCATGAGTGCATGGTAGGCTCTTCATTCATTCATTCAACTATATCTGGGAGTCAAAAGATGAATAAAACCCATCACTTTCCTCAAGATGCTCCCATGGCTGTGGGGAGAAATGAGCAAGTAAATTCACATTTACAGTACTCTGGAGACATAAGGGGGTGGGCAGCTGAATCAGACAGAAGAATCATGAAGCCTTCTCAGAAGAAGCAACTGATTATCACACCTCAGTTACAGGCACTTGGTACTCCATGGTCTGCTGAAAATCACATTTTTCAATCAACAACCCAGATTCTTGGTCTACATGTCAGCACACATGTAGCTATTTGGAAATACCTGGATTTCTGCTGATTATATCCAAATGGCCAATAGCCTTTGTTGAAAGGAGCACATGCATGTGCCTTGTAAATAATGCAAGCATGGATCAGGTAATCATTATTTTCATGAGTTAGTCTTCTTCTGCAAGGACACAGATCATCAAAGTTCTTTGCTATTATACCTTAGTTTATTACTCGGCCTCAGGTATGTGGTGAAATTTATATCTTTGTACACGGCCAAGTTGGTAACCCCTGTGGCCCAAAGAAATCAGACTGTGAACAAGGCAGAAGTTTAATAAAATTTGAAACCCACAGCTGTCAAGCTATATGAAGCCTCATGCACATAAAGACCTGTCAAACGTCACTACAGTATTGCTTAGTGTAAGAAGCTCTGATAAAACTTTGCATCCCAGTTTGGTGACAGATAGGTTTAAAGACTGTGTGGTGCATATGTATGTGGATTGTGTGTGGTGTATGTAGTGTATTTACAATGATGGAGGAATCTACTAGAAGGAGAAAACAAAATTGTAATGTGAAGGCAGTGCCTCCCTTTGGCAGTCCCCAGTTACTTCTCTCTTTCTCTTCTCTTCCCAAATCACCTTCTTATCTCACAAAATCCCCCAGAGAACTGAGTCCTCAAGCCCCCCATCTCTGTATCCTCCTCCACCCCCATTAAATCTTGCTCTCTTAACCGTAATTCACATAAATGTCCTTTCCAAGAAATATTTTCATTTAGACAGCTATTACAGCCTAAAGCTGAAGATAATGTCCTGATAATGGTAGAACTTCAGAAGTCAACAAGAAATGAGTCAAGGGTAGATTTGGGGGCTAGTGGAATAGGATAGAAACTCTCTGGCTTTCCTGGTCAGGGAAAAGAAAAAAGAAAGACATCTGAACTCCTGAATAGCAGCCTCAGTGCCACTTCTGACGAAGTCAGGCAAAGTCACTCTTACGTCTTCTTGCTTGGAATCTGTCTCTCTCTGCTCTGTCTCATAGCCTTTTGTAACTGTCGCAAATACAGTACTTCTCGGGTTGCATAATTACTTATTAGGTACTTGTTTCTGGCCTGTCCCACTCTCTGCGTGCTCGTCAGGTGAAGGCACCCTGTCTTACCAGAGTCCAACTCCGTAAAGTTATTAGATGCTTTTCAATCACCTTAACCATTTCAAATCAGTTTCCTAAGCTATAAAATAGAAGCCTTCCACTTGCTCATCCACTTATTTACTCACAGTTTACTGGACAACCAACAAGGTTAGGTGCTATGGGAGGCATATAGATGCATAATCTAGTAGTTTGCTTAAAATCATGTTCCCTGCCTGCCCTGCCCTGCTCCCGGAATCCTAAGGAAGAACAAAGAGATCATACGTGTGAATGAGCTTTGGAAACAGCATGTGTCACCTCGGGTAAGGGATGAGTCTTATTCTCAGTCCTTACTCATGCCACATTGCTGCCATGTGCTCTCCTGGCCCTGCAAGGGTTATTTTTGCAGCTTCCCCTGCTCTCCCTTTGCTGCAGCTCCCAGCAGATGTATTAAGTGTAATCTTGGAACTGTTCCAAGATCCCTCTTTTAAGACTCAGAATGTTCAATATTTCCTGCACACAGCAGGCTGCTCTGGACTGGCCTGGTGCCAGGGACTCGGAGGGGTACACTCCGCAAGCATTGCCGGTGTCTGGGCCCCGGCCCCAACTTGTCCAGGTTCGACAGGGCCGTGCTTGGGGAGCAAGGACAAAGACTCAGCAGAGGTGGCTGCCGCAGCCAAGAGGGCACCTCCACCCCCCAACTTATAGTCAAGATTTACCTGCTCTCCGACTCCCTCTGGAACACCAGCTGAAGACGGGAAGTCAGACTGCACTCTGCCCCACGGCTTGCTAGAGCAGCCTGAGCCCCACGGGTGGCTTGGACTTTCCAGAGGTCTCCAGGCAAATGAGGGAGCAGCTGTGACTCAAGCCCCCTGGACACCTGCTGGGCTAATACATGTACCATGGGAGCTGACCCTACCTGCATTGTGTGGGTGAGACACCCCATGTGGCCCCACCGTGAAAAAAACAGTCTCCCTGTGACTACTCAGGGCTAGCTAATACCTTCTCTTTTTTAAAGCACCAGCACAAATGGAATATGCTTCTCAAAATACTGTTGGGGGAGAAGGCATCCTGAGGGCTTTTGGGGAGCACTTCCCCTTGGACACATCCTCCCCTCCCCTTTTTAATTAATGTGCATAATCACCTGCACAGGCAGAACACATTGTGACACACTCTGAACACACTTTTGCATTTAAACAGAAACTAGTTTCATGCTTTTAAATGTGATCTTTTCCTGACTTTCTCTCCCACCCTTTGTCTTTCTTTCCATTTACTCTCCCATCCCCACCTGATAATTGCTTTCTTCTCCAAACTTCTCACACTTGGTGGTTTACATGATCACTTGTGACCATAAAACCTATATGCTCTTCCCCAACCTCATCAATGCACTTGAACAAGTACATTTTGCAATAAAAAGGAAAGGAACTACTAGGCACCAAAATTCAACAGACAAGGTCCCTGCACCCTTAGAGTTTACCTGTAGCCTAAGGGTTCTGGCTGCTGCTAAACACCTATACAGTGCACAGACCTAAAAAGTCGGTGAAGACAGAGCACAGCAGTATAGGGTGAGAGTTATAGAGGCCCTCAAAGAACATGGGATCCAAAAACCTGGCCATCAAGGAAACTCTCCTACAGAAGGTCCCTTCCCTTGTGGAAATAACTGTCCTCTTAAGTACTGGTTCAAGTTCTGCTCTTAACTAGTTGGGTGCTCTTTGGCAGGCTGTAACCTCTTCTGATCTCAATTTCCTCATTGATAATTGAACCAAATGACCACTCATGTCTCCCTTTGTGAGCCACATCTACTAAAATGGACTGTGGATACACATAAACGTCAGCTCTGTTTTTTAAGGAGGCCAGATCTCTGAATTATTGTCCTAACGATCTACATTTTTGGCTATAATATTTTATAATAGTTCTAGGTATGCCTGCTGCCTTACTACCAAGAGGCTGTGCTCCTTTAAGCATTTGAGTTATTCACTCTGCAGCCATCCTTACTGGAATCCTGTACAGACAGAGCTTGAGCTAATGAGAGAGACCTTTTATCAAACCCTGGAGGTCAGCAGATGTGCTCTTTATGGGAAAAGGGAAAGAATGAGGGAAAGTCCATCATGATCGTGAAAATGCATTTACAGTAAACTCTGTTATCCATCAGAGGAGGGCAATAGGTTGTTCTGGTAGGTGGTAAATAGACAGTCTTTATAAATAGGTTGGCAGAAGAGGCCGGTTAATATAGTCTTTATAGATGCTGCATGGACTTATCGATTTTCAAAGAATTAAAGAAACATGGAAATCCACCAAAAAGACGCTATAAATAAATTAATCTTCTCAGAAGATTCCAAAATCCTTTGAAAGGGCATTGCATAGCAGGCAAGAATTATCATATTTGGAATATCATTTTTGTTCTTTGTTGCAAAACCAAGGGCTTTTGTTTATCAAACCTGGTTCTTTTGGAAAAACAAAACAAAACAAAGCAAATAATACTACCAAATGTGACTTGGCTTTCCTCTCAAGCCCTGTTTCCATCTATTGACCTGTTTCTGCTCCATACTCCTAAACACAAGTGGCTGTAACCACTTCTAGGAAAGGACTTGGAGTCTCCCACCTGCATATCTGTGCTCGTGTCCTTCTTCCCTCTGTCTGAAAGGCACTCCTTGCTTTTACTGCCCATTAAAATGCTACCTGATTGTCAAGGCCAAGCTCAGCTGTGGTCTCTTTCATGGAGCCATCCGGGATATCCCCCCAAAGAAGTGATTGTTCCCATTTCTGACTCCCATAGCACTTTGTTTTCCTCTTCCTTAAGGCATTTATCAAAGGCTGTGTTCTTTGGACCACATGAATCTATCCAATCCTGGCACTTTCCCTCAGAGGAAGGTGGATATATAATCTGCTCAAGGAAATTAATGTTCTCATTCTACTTAACTCTCTTGATACAAATTGAAACATTTTATAGTTTCTCAATTTTTGTTTTTAAATTTGAAAGCACAGATTATAGCCCATATTCCTTATCATCAAATATTTGTGAGCATCTGAGGGCAGGATCGTGTCTAAGTAATCTGCTTATCTGTCTCCCAGCACAGAACTTTGTATATGATGGGTAACAATCAACAGCTGTTGAATTAAACTGACACCTTGTTGCATTACCACATTAGCAGAGTTGGAAATGATCTCCAAACTTAAGTCTCTCATTTTTGAGCTGAAAAAAAAAAATTTTACATTCAGAAGGGGAACAGGAGTATGTGCAATCTCACTCTGAATCTCAGATGTTTTACTTTAATAAAGAAGCATCACTATCTTATAATTTTTCAGGAATTTGTTGACAAAGACCCTTTTGTTACGTTGAATCTTTGTAGCTGTAGGTATAGATTCATTCATTCATTCAAAAAACATTTACTGAGCATGAACAACAACTATAGTCCAAGTAAGAGCTATCAAAGTTTCTGAGATTGCATCAATGGAAAAAGGCAAGGTTCTTAAATTCAAGGAGGTCATATACTAGAGAAGGAAACAGGTAAGAAAGTAAACAAATAATAAATATGGTTTCAGTAATATAAAGAAAATAAATCAGGGTGATGATATCAAAGGTAATGGGCAATTTATATTTTAGATAGGATGGTCAGGGAAGGCTTTTTGGAGGAGACAATTTTTTGACATGAAGGACTGAGTGAGTGACTGATACAAACATATGAGGGACAAGCATTCCAGACAAAAGGAACAGCATTTGCAAAGGCTCTGAGACAGGAAAATGCTTGGTGTGTCTGGGGAACAAAATAACAAGGACGTCATTGTTGTAGGAGAGGAGTGAGAAGAGACAGGATAAGGGTGAGTGGCAAGAGTTGAGGTAAGCAAATTAGCAGTGGGAGAGATATAAGGACTTGCAGGCAATGGTAAGACTTTCGGATTTTTCTGTAAGAGGAATGCTCTTGCTGGAGGATGTGGTACTAAAGTGCGACATTCACTTAACATGGAAAATGGAAATGACCTACATTTCAAAAGCATCCCTCTAGCTATGTTGAAAATAGACTTGGAGGTAGTAGGAATGGTGGGCAAGACTGGAGACAATGAAGCCAGTTTGGGGCTATTGTAATAATCCAGGATGCTGGTGGCTTGAATTAGGGTGCTTAGTGGTAAAGGTGGTGAGAAGTGATTGGGTTCTGAATATATTGAAGACAGCACTCCAGGCTTTGCTAAAGGATGGAATATGAAATGTGAGATAAAGAGACTCCAAGTTTCTTGGGGTGAGAAACTGGAAGAATAAAGTCACCATTACTTAGCTGAAGTAGATTATGGGAATTGGTTTGGGGGTGAGGGAGATTAGGAGTTTGGTTTTGGATGGGTTAAGTTTGAGATACTTAGTAGAGATGCTAAGAAGGCATCTTAGATGGAATTGGAGTTCAGAGAAGAAGTTCAGGTATAATATATAAATTTATGAGTTGGCAACAAATAGTATTTAAAGTCATGAGACTAGTGCACAGAAGAGAGGAGAGGACAGTCAAGGAGAGGATTAAAGAATAGAGACCTAGTGTGGTGGGAGATGAGACAAGGGCAGCAATGATCTTAGAGAAGGAATGACCTTGTGAGGCAGGAGGAGAACCAGGGGAGTATGGTGTCTTGAGACCCAAGTGCAGGAAGTGTTTCAAAGGTAACAACCCAAGTTAAAAGCTACTGATAGATCAAGAAAGATGAGGATGCAAGTTGACCACTGTGCTTGCAATGGGCAGGTCACTGTGACCTTGACAAGAGCAACTTTCTGTAGGTTGATGAGGGTACAATTCCAACTATGGTAGGTTCAAGGGCAAGTGGTATAGAGGGAATTGGTGCAGCTAATATCATCCACTCTTTCAAGTCATTTTGCTGTAGAGGAGAGCAGGGAAAGGGATGCTGGCTTAAAAAACCCTGCCCTTCTCTGCTTTAGCTGAAGAACCCCTACAGAAGAGGACTCATTGCCTTCTCTGAGTGCAGCCTCGACTGTGCACAGATGCTCCAAAGGCTAGAAGATATGCATGTGGTTGAGAACCTCCAATTGCTGCTCCATCTACCCACTAAAATCACAAAAGATACAGCTTCCCTGGAAGACCTCAAGTCAATAGCCCCTTGTCAGTTAGAATGACAAAACACCAATGCTTACTGTAACCATCTTCTCCTCCTGCCTGGTCTGCAGGCACAGAAAACCTGTAAGAAATCTGAGATTTGAAAAGTCCAAGAGCACAAAACTGATAGGAAAATTATATTATGAGCAACCCTCTGGCCTGAGGAGGATGGAGAAAAGGAAGGGGGTGGGGCGGGACATGAAAACCTGCAGACAGGTGCAAATGAATCCCCAGTTCTCTCAATACCAGAGTGCTCTGGCACCCTGAGGCAATCTGGGATAGTTTCAACTACCTCTTCTAAATCTGCATCAGGTAAGGCTGTGAACATATATTCTTTGCTGACAAGTGTTTCCCCACTGAGCCTGGGGCCTGCTTAACAGCTACAACATGCTTCGTCTGCTTTTCAATTTGGCCTCTAACTGAGGCTTAAAAATTGGCAGGAGGTAGATTTTATACCAAAGTGAAAGTTTGCTGTTTAATTTAATTCCACCCAACCACTTTTTATTGAGAGCCTACTAATGTTAATTGGTGCAAGGACATAGCTTAAAAAATAAATAGCTAAAACTTGCTTTCATGGAACTTAAAGTCTAAATCAGGGGGTCTCAACCAGGGAAAATTTTGTCCCCCATCACCACCCAGGGAGCATTTGGCAATATCTGGAGACAGTTTTGAATGTCACGACTAGGAGAGGGTACTACTGGCATATAGTGGGTAGAAGCCAAGGATGCTGCTAATATAAATAACTGAGGTATAGTGACATGCCTAAGATCTCACTGCTTCTAACGTGCACTGTCTTTTTGGCTCAAGTCCAGGCCTTCTGATTCGAAATACAGAATCCTTTCTACTGCAAGAAGCTGCTTCTCTCACAGCAACAACAGATACCTTAAAGAGCTTTACAATTTACAACATGATGTTATATGTACATCCTTTTCCTCCTTCATTATTTCTTTTGGCAAGTGCATGAAAAGATGTGGAAGATATACTCTGGATTTATATTAAAGGAAGGAAAGCATCATTGCCTGTATTTTTGCCATATATAAATCATGGAGAAAGCACAGCTACAAAGCCGCCTTGCACCAAAACGGAGTCAAATTAAAGAGTCCATCGGGTAGCGCAATACAGCCTATTTATATGCCCTTAAAATTTTTCAGAGAAGTTCACTGAGGTATGGTATGGCTTAAAATGACCAAGTGAAATTTATTATTTAAATGAAAGCCACATGCTTTATTTAAATACAGATGGCCAGGTTTTGTTTATGTATACAGAACCAACTGCTTATACAAAGGATGCCCTATACATATAAACCAGCAAAGCCATTTTAGAGCCCAGAGTTTGAAAGAGTTCTATATAAATGTAAATTACAACCAAAGGGAGCATAAAATCTATGGATGTGAAAATGAGGCTACTATCTCCCCTGATCTGGCTCCTATTGGCCAGTGGGGGCTCTCATGGTTTTCTCTCATTTGGGGAGTCTCTCGAGCATGGATTCAGCTGAGCTGATGTGTGCCAGCATTTTGGCTGGCAGAGATCGGGTGCTCTGTGTTTCCTCTGTAGTTGTTTGTCAGTGTTGGGGGCCTTTCGGGATCTTAAGGACCCACTGAGGTCTTGGAGCCTCTGACGTGTCACCCCAGCATTGATCCCTTGCATTCCCCAGCAGGAGTCTTCCTGGCAGATGATGGGAGTGACTTGTCCCAATAATTCTGCCCAATGGCTAGTAAGCCAGCTTTGTCCAGGGCCACAGCTGAGCTCCGGTCGGAAAAGAAATGCTTCTGAAAGCCACATTAACTCTTTTACAAACTATTGTGTTTCATTTGCGGCACTGCAGTAGCCATTCCCTAAATGGCACTCTGGGGCCCAGAAAAAATGCAAGGGAGCTTCTCCAAGTCTGTCATTCACAAGAGAAGATGTGACTCAAACAGGTAGAGGATTGATGAAACAAGACAGAACGTCTGCAAACTGCTCAGAGCTCCATGCAGGAAGAATCTAGAGAGAAGCAATCCAGCTTAATGAAATTGTTTTCCTCCTTTCCAACCATGGTATATTAATTGGGTACAAATCGGTCCACTTAATGCCAATTGACATGAAGCAATTTACCATTTGATAGCAATTGAAAAACCCATGCTTTGCTGCTCCAAATCCGCCTGATTGTTCCAAACAGATTTCCCATCCTAAAGTGGAAATGGATTTAATTTGATCTCTTCAGTCTGTTCACCATTATGTTGAAACAGTGATACTGGTACCAGGAAACCAGCAGCTCCCTGAGTAATGGAGTGTTCAAAATGAAGACGTCCCAGTCATGGGGTAAGTCCAAAGGAAAGAGTCACGATACAGTCGTAATGGTGGCTACAAACCTGGGCAGCATGGTGGTTCTTTGTTGTTGTTGCTTTCATGTTATTTTATTTTGTCTTTTTCCTCTCTCTCCCTTTCCTTAAAAACCAAAGCAATTTAAAGCTGAGAAAAATCCTAGACAGCCATCAAGCATAGTTCTGTCACTTTTTCAATGAGAAAACTGAGGCCTCAGGAAATTATATGAGTTGCCCAGATAGATAAAAACAATCATCTGCTATTTCCTCCTCATTCTTATGTATCTTTATTCTCTTACATGCCCTCCCAGCCCCAAGAAGCCCAGCTCAGAGCTCAATGAGTAATGTGATCTTGTAATCAAAGGACTTGAGTTCAAGTTTTGCACTTGTGTCACTTAACACCTTTGTTAACTTCTTGGTTTCTCTATCAATGAAAGGGGGTAAAGATTCATACCTCCCAGCATTTTTGCCAGGAATGAATGAATCAACTTAGGTAAAAGCACTTTGAAAACTGCAAAGGACCGTGAAAGGTAAGACATTGTCTGCCTGAAGCCCAGTCCAGACAGGCGAGGGGCCTACAAGGGAAAAGGCTGTAAGCCAGGCAAGGAGAAAACCTTGAGCAATTGACAGCAAACCCGTAGTATCACTGTACTCCCTACTCATACCTGAAGCCAAAGAGAAATTAGGGATTAGAAGGCTGAAAACATTTGCAGATGTTTGGCATGGCTGTAGTTAGCCTTTTGACTTTTGGAACCAGTAACTTCTAGTGATATAAGTTCCATTGTTTTTTCTTTTAACTAAGTTGTCAGCATATTATTAGAAAACTGTTTTTAAATGCTCAAGATCTACTTTGCAGAGAGATATCTAATGACTAGTCTGAACAAAGATGCAAACATGACCTTGAGGGTTTTGCCCTGACGCCACAGTTTATAGTGAAGTATACAAAGCCTTATCCTCCACTCTGCTGGCAATGTACCCAAGCCCATTTACGAAAGTGTTTACAGAAATTCGTGCAGTTGGCACTTTCACAAGTACAGGCATTAATGGAGCAAGATATAGGGAAGGTCACACTGGAAGAAGCCCTGGACTAGGAGGCACAAAGTATTGCTTCTTGATAGCTATGTGACTTGGAGCAAGTCACTTTATCTCTGAGTTTCGGAAAGGCAAATGTGGATGCAAAATAGGAATAACAGTATCAACCTCAGGATTAAATAAAATCACATCATTCAGGTCTCAGATCAAATTTCCCCTGCTCAGAGGTGCCACAGTGGATACTATAGAGTGTCACTCAGATCCCCTCATTCAGTACTGAAGCATCCATTCCCCTGGCCACTGAAAGAGCTGACAACTGGCAACTCTACAGCTGAGCACCCCTTCAGAGATGGCCCCCAGCTTCCTGCCTCACCCAAGATCGCACCCCCAATTCCAGAGGAAGCCTACATGCAACACTGGCCAATAAGAAGGTAAGAAGGCCAGCCCTCCAACCCCAATTCAGGATGCTCTAGCAGGAATACCCCAGCTCCAAAGCTCCCTGTGGGGTTAGCTGAGGCTTTGCTGTGACTACATAACTGCCCAACTTTGCCCTCTGCCCAATACTGCTTTTTAACTCCCCCATGGATGCTGATCCTGAAAGCGCTCTGCAATGAACTCTCTGTGTGCCAATTTCCATCTCTGAGTCTACTTCCCAGGGAATCTGACCTGCAACAGGGCCCTTCCTGGTCATATTGGATAATTTAAAACCATCCCTACCCTGGTCACTATATCCCATTACTCTGTCACCACCTGAAAAATATATTACTTATCCATCTACATGATTATCGCCTGCCTCTCCACCGGTACATGCTGCACCAGGGCAAGGACTTTGTGCGTCTTGCCCACTGTTCTATCTCAAGGGCCTAGCTCACAGTAGGCAATGTGGCTTACTTGCTGAGATAAAGAATGTAGAAGTAAGAGCTTTCAGTTTAGTAAATACAGAATGCTGCACAAACATTAGTTTATATGTTTTTGAGAACCCAATTCATGCTTTAGAAAGGATGAGTTAAAGGTGGTTGGTAAATATGCTGCAGCACTCACCCAGTGAATCACTTATCAACAGATTAATGGATCCTGCCTTGGTTGACATCTCTGTTTGCAAACTAATGGCATGCTTATGTAACTCCCTCCATTATCAGCCCTCGAGATATCCAAAGCACGTTTTTTAAACATGGGAAAACAATTCTAGAAAAATTAGAATACAATCACAATGTGTTTGTAGGCACAAGCAAATACCACTTGATTAAACTAACAGCTCATAACTAAGAAACAACCATCAATAAAATCATCAGATTATTTGTTCAAAACAGAGTGTTGTCATAGGCAAGATTGATGCATGTGTTGCCCTTTGTAAGGCATGAAGGCTACACGTTAGATCTGTGTTCTAGTTCAAGTTCTGCCTCTAACTCAACAAGTGACCTGGGTCAAGTCATTGCACCTCTTGGGTCCTGAGTGTTCTCATCTGAAATTAGAGGGATGCTTTCCATCACCACTTTTAACTTTGAAATTCTATGTACCTACATTAGCCGATTGATGTACATCAACAATATCCATTCAAAAAGGAAAACATGGACTGTACTGCCAATGTATATAGAAAAGGCTAAAAGGTCTTATAACCTATAGGATACTTGTGCCAAAAAAGATGGCCTGTTTGATTACACATTTGATTGATTACACATTTGACTGTCTGATTTCAAGGTCACACTTGAACTGACTTTTCATAAGATTAGACTGAAAACTGAAATGGTTTAAAAAAAAAAAGCTCTAGGTCAGCAGATAATAGAATGTGTTTGTCTTTGATCTGGGGCATGAGATCTATTTTTCTGTGTTAACTTTGAGCCTAAGAATACAGGCACTGTTTTTAAGAGAGTTTCCTCCTAAACTCTGTTGAGAGATGCTATGGTCCCCTTTTCTCAAGTATGTTTACTAAATGAGGATGTATAAGACCCTAAGACCCTATCTGTTATCACTTTTTTATTTTAACCCCTGGCTCAGAAAATTCTTCCCTTTTTTTCCTTCTCGCTCTTTTCTTCACTAGCTGTCTCTGCCCTCCACTCCATCCTCTCATTGTGGTCAACCTCTAAGGTTCCATCCTCTATCCTATTGCCTGTGTACTCATCTTGCATGATGATTGCACACACCTCCGTAGCTCTGATTATGTGCAGTGCCTCCCATGCAGTATTTCCAGCCACAGCCTCTCAATATGTAAATGAAAAATCCTAACTGCCCAGTGGATGGTTCCACTAGATAGCTCAACATCTCAAAACCATATCTAAAATAGATCTTCACTTTTTTTTACTAGTCTTATTTACCATAATCTCCTCTTCAGATCCTTACTTTCCTCATTGAGTTTTTTTTTTTAATTCAGTTTTATTAAGATATATTCACATACCATACAGTCATCCATGGTGGATAGTCAACTGTTCATAGTATCATCATATAGTTGTACATTCATCACCCCAATCTATTTTTGAACATTTTCCCTATGCCAGAAAGAATCAGAATAAGAATAAAAAATAAAAATAAAAAAGAACACCCAAATCATCCCCCTATCCCACCCTATTTTTCATTTAGTTTGTGTCCCCATTTTTCTACTCATCCATCCATACACTGGATAAAGGGAGTGTGATCCACAAGGCTTTCACAATCACACTGTCAGGCCTTGTAATCTACATTGTTATACAATCATCTTCAAAAGTCACGGCTACTGGGTTGGAGTTTGGTAGTTTCAGGTATTTACTTCTAGCTATTCCAGTACATTAAAACCTAAAAAGTGTTATGCATATAATGCATAAGAATGTCCACCAGGTCAGTCAGAGAGTGACCGCTTGACTCCATTTGAAATCTCTCAGCCACTGAAGCTTTATTTCATTTCATTTTGCATCCCCCTTTTGGTCAAGAAGATGTTCTCAATCCCACAATGCCAGGTCCAGATTCATCCCTGGGAGTCATATCTTGTGTTGCCAGGGAGATTTACACCCCTCCTCACTGAGTTTTTGATGGCATTCATACTGAAGTTCTTGCTTCCTAAATCTAATATTCAATAAATTTCTTCTCTTTTTCCTTTTTATTATCTTCTGCATAAGCCCCCAATTCTACTGCTTCCACCCTAATAAAGTTGTTGAAGAGTATCACTCATTCAATAATCAAAAAAATCATGTGTCATCATTCTGAAAGTTGAAACAGACAATGGTACAGAAAAAGAACTAGTAAAAGTGATACTAAATAAAATATTAGCAATCCAAATCAAAAACTGAATTAAAAAACATATCATGATAAAGTTGGGTTTACACCAGGTTTACATATATGGATAACATTATAAATTTGATTAATATAATTCATTACAGGAACATTAAATGATAAAATCTATATACTAATACCCATAGATCCACAGATGCAAGAAAAAACATTAAAATTGATAAAACTCAACACCAATTTATGGTCTAAAAAGAAAAACTTAGAAAATAAAGAATAGAAGGGAATTTTTAATATCTACCAAAAATTTCTCTGAGACATTTTAATGATCATCTATTAAAAGCATATAGGAAAGATACAGAAATTTCCACTATTGGTACTTCTTATTTATAATAGAGGTCCTGAACAGTAAAATAAAAACACATCAAAGAAACAGCAGGCATAATTGTTAAAAAAAAAAAAAAAAAGGTCATTGTTTGCAGATGATATGAAAATGGAACAAAAAAGAATATGCAGAAAACATATTAGAATTAGAGTATTCAATGAGATTGCTGGACATAGCATCAATATACAAAAATTAATTGCATTCCTTTATACAACAAACAAAAAAAGTATATGTAATTTTAAATATCATGAACAACACCAAATATAAGGTACCAAATAATTAATCTCACAGAAAATGTACAAATAACATTTAGGGAGAAAATTATAAAACATCATTGAAAAATATTAAAAAGACCTAAACAAATAGAAAAATGTACCAAGTTCATAGATAAGAAGACTCCATATGTTAAATATGTCAAGTCTTCCCAAATGAATCTATACATTCAAATAAATTCCAATCAAAATCCTAACAGAATTTTTCATGGAACTTTAATAGCTTAATTCTATAATTTTATGAGAGTAAAGAGTCAAGGGATGGCCAAGACACACTCAAAAAATGACTTTTCCTAACAGATTTCAAGAATAATAATGCTGTCAGATTGGAAAAGGGATTGACAAATAGAAAAATCAATAGACAAGAAAGCTCAAAAACAGATCTGTGTGTATGAGTAAACTTCATGTACAATCAAGAAAACATTGCTCATCATGGGGAAATGATGGGTTATGCAATATCTGATGCTAAGATAACCATTATCCATATAATTGAAAAGACCCCTACCTCATTCCACACCCATTAACAACAATTTACAATAGAAACAAAAATACAAACATTAAAAATTTTGGAAGTAATTATAGGAGAATATACTTAAGATTTTGAGATGGGGAAGAATCCCTTTAAGACTCAAAGCATAACATCTATTAAAGGAAAAGAATGATCAATTTTACTGCATTAAAATTAAAATATCTGTCAAAATAGACATCATTGGAGGGATTTTGATTATGAAAGGATGAAGAGGCCAGCAAATCCTCTCCAAATAAACAAGTAGAAGACTGGGAAAAATTGTCAAAAACAAGCACTTTGTGGCTCAGGAAATCAACCAAAGGCAGACAAGAAAATGGGAAGCATTTATTTTCAAAAAACTACTAGAAATTGTGGTAATGACAGTGGGGGTCTGTGGTCTTCTTGCCTGGGAAGTGGGCTAGCTGCAAAATCAGAAGCTTTGTTGCCAGAGAGAGCTGACTTAATTTCTGGGGAAGGAAGGACAAAAACCTGGGGTGTTTCCAGCTAAATGTGATGAATTCTGTAGGAAATAAATGAGAAAAAAGCCCAAACACTTATTATCCAAGATTGCAATGCCAATAGTGGTGAGTAAGTAGACCAGACAGAAATTCAATGAGGAGATTCTTAGAAACAGGAAAGCCAGAGAAGAACTGAAGTAAACTCTTCAGACAAACCTTTTCCAGACTGGGAAACTACACACATGCATGAGGCAGGCCCAAGAGACACTGCAGAAAAGTAAAAGCCAACAGTGGCTTGTGAGTGCAAGACTGAACTCACACAGATCAATCAGCAGAGGGTAAAAGTCTTTCCGTCTCAAGCATAATCTCTGCCTAAATCAACAGCTAACCACTAAACTATGCAGACACAGGGGTGAGCTCTAGGAAAACAGGCTAAAAATTAAAATATAAATAAAAACCTTGAGCAGATTCATCAATGGCTACACATCTCAAGGAAACAGATTCAAGTTTTGGTACAAGGAAATTGCTAAAGGTAACAATGACTTCGGGGGAAAAAAAAACAAAAGAATCTAAAGTTGCTAATATATTATCTAAAATGATCACTTTCAAAAATAGAGACTTGCAAAGAAATAGAAAAGTGTGATACATACTTAGGGAAAAAAAAAGTAGTCATGAACTAAAAAGTTAGTCAATAGAAACTAACTCTGAGAGGACCTAAATGTTGTATAGAGAGGAAAAAGACAGACTTCAAGGAAGGTATTAAATATGTTCAAGGAATTAAAGGAAAATATGATGACAATGAATCAACAAACTAACCAGTACAATAAGGGAAAAAAGAAAGTAAAGGCAAAGAGATTAAAAAGAGGTAAAACTGTCTTTATTCACAGAAGACATAATCCTGAATATAGAAAATCCTAAGGCATTTACACAAAAGCTACTAGAACTAACAAATGAGTTTATCAAGGTCACAGAATACAAGCTCAATATAAAAAAAATAAATTGTATTTCTATATACTAGCACAAACAATCCAAAAATGAAATTACATAAAACTATTCCATTCACAATATCAAATAGAAAAAAAAAATCTTACTAATAAATTAGACTTTAAAATGTATAACACTTGAACACTGAAAACTATAATATATTGCTGTGCAAAATTAAAGATCTGAAAAAAGTGGAATGATATCCTATGTTCATGGATCAGACCACTTGATATCATTAAAATGTATGTCTCTGCAAATGGACCTGTATCTTCAATAAAATCCCTATCAAAACCTCAGCAGACTTCTTTTGTAAAAGTTGACAAGTTGGTCCACCTAAATTTATATGGAAATGCAAAGATCTGGAAGAACCAAAACAATTCTGAAAAATAAGAACAAAGTTGGAGGACTTACACTACTCAATTTCAAAATGTACCATAAAGCTACATTAATCAGTAGAGCATAGTACTGGCATGAAGATGGACAGATAAATCAATAAAATGAAATAGGAATCTCAAAATAATACCCATAAGTTTATGGTCAATTGATTTCTGACAAAGTTGTCAAGGTACTCAATGAGGAAAAATAGCTATTTCAACAAATGGTTCTGTGAACAATTTGATATCCATATGCAAAACAATGAACTTTACAAAACATATAAAAATATTCAAAAATTAACTCAAAATGGGTCGTAGGCTTAAATGTAAGAAATAAAACTACAAAACTTCTAAAAGAAAACATAGGAGAAAATCTTTGTGACCTTGGGTTGGACAAAAATTTTTTAGATATGACACCAAAATCATGATCCACTAAAAACTGATGAATTGGACGTCATCAAAATTGAAAACCTTTGCTCTTAAAGAGGCACCATTAAGAAAGTTGAACTACAAGCCATGGACTGCTAAAAATATTTGCAAATCAAATATTTGAAAAGGTACTTGAATCAAGAATCTATGGAATATTATTCAGCTGTAAAAAATGAATGAATTTCTGATACATGTGACAACATGGATGAACCTTGAAGACATCGTGTTGAGTGAAATAAGCCAGACACAAATGGACAAATATTATATGACTTCATCATATGAAATAATTAGAATAAGCTAACTTATAGAGTCAGAATTCAGAATACAAGTTACCAGGAGACAGGGTGGTGGTATGGTGGTAGGAAATAGGGGGTTAAGGCTTAAAATATACAGATTTTTAATTTGAGACAACAGGAAAGTTTTAGTAATGGTTGGTGGTGATAGTAGCACAACATCATGAACGTGAATAACAGCAATGAATTATATATTTGAACATGGTTAAAAGAAGAACTTTTATTTTGTATATAATGATATGAGAATAAAACTTAAAAAAAAAAATTCATGGACCCTCACAACACAATGAACCTAAGTTAAACCATGGACTATAGTTAATAATACAATTATAAAAATGTGCTTTCATCAACTGCAACAAATGTACCACACCATTTTAAGGTTTTTGTTAATAATAGGGTGGTATTTGGGAATTCTGTATTTTATGAATGATTGTTCTGTAAACCTACATTTCCCTAAAGAAAAAAAAAAGAATTTATAAAGAACTCTTATAACTCATAAATAAAGAAGACAAAATTTTTTAATGAGCAAATGATTTGAACAGACACTTCACCCACAAAGTTATGTGAATGACTAAGCAAAAGAAAAGATGCTCAACATAATCAGTCAATAAGGAAATACAAATTAAAACCACATGCCCCTCAAAGTTTCTTAACTCTATTGGTATCAGGTATTTCTTGATCTCTATTATGGGGATAAAATGCCTATCATAAAATTACCTTAGAAATTAAATAAGAAAATGTATTTAAAGTACTTACACAGTGTCTGGTACATAGAAAATGCTTGGTAAGTAGAGATAGTTATTTTTATTATTATCCAGCTATGATTGGACTCAAGTAGAGTACATTCCCTTTTTAAAAATAAAGCCTTCTTCTAAGGTGACCAAAAGTCCCAGTTTGCCTGGGACTGTCCAAGTTTTTAAAAAGAATGTTCTGCATCTTCTCGACCAAAAGGGGGATGCAAAATGAAACAAAATAAAGTTTCAGTGGCTGAGAGATTTTAAATGGAGTTGAGAGGTCACTCTGGTGGACATTCTTACACACTATATAGATAAATTTTTTTAGGTTTAATGTATTGGAATAGCTAGAAGTAAATACCTGAAACTAGCCAAACTCCAACCCAGTAGCCTTGACTTTTGAAGACGATTGTCTAACAATATAGATTACAAGGGGTGACAGTGTGAACAGTGTATAGATGGATGAGTAGAAAAATGGGGACAAAAACTAAATGAAAAATAGGGTGGGATGGGGGGGATGATTTGGGTGTTCTTTTTTTATTTTTTATTCTTATTCTGATTCTTTCTGGCATAAGGAAAATGTTAAAAAATAGATTGGGGTGATGAATGCACAGCTGTATGATGGTACTGTAAACAGTTGATTGTACACCATGGATAACTGTGTGGTATGTGAATATATCTCAATAAAACTGAATAATAATAAAAAATAAAAAAATAAAATAAAGGAGGCCAAGATTATTAAAAAAAAAACAACCACATGCCCCTCAAAGAACTTAAACCCAACAGCAAAAGGTATGTTATGGAAAGAGGGAAGCAGGGATACCAAGAAAGTTATAAGCTTTGGAAGACATTGGTTACAGCCCTCCCTCCACCTGGATCTCAGGATGGATTAAATATAATTAAGTTTGGTGTAAAGTACCATCCCGTTATGGTCAAATGGGTCTCAGTAGTTTTAAGGTGCAAAAGTGCTTCTATATATTCAATGGGACACAATGATTCCTGGTTCTTAAGAACTTATAAGTACATCTTAGTCTATCCTGCTAGAAAAGAAGACCAATTATGTTATACGAGGTCAAAGTTATTACTTTGTTGCCTTCTTTTTTAATTGTACAGGGAAGCTCATGAGGAATGAGGTCAAAATGTGGTCTAATTTAAGAGTATGACGGAATATCCTATTACAAACGAATGGGAGACTAGAAGTCAGGTTGGTCAGGATGAGCCCCAATTAAAAAGAACCGTCTAAATGGATAGATGTTCCACACCGAGGTCAGAACCAGGAACCACTCAGAGCCAGAAGGAACTTTGGGTAGAGAATGCACATGCCACATGACATGACAAAGCCCCTGCAGAGCTCTAGACAATGACCTGCCAGCTCTAGATCTGGGATTCAGAGGTTTGTCACCTATTTTCTCAATCCAGGCTGTAGAAGTTATATTCCAACAGGTCTGTTAAGAGCCCCTGAGAACAGAGAGAGCTATAATGGGCATAGGAGAGAGAACTGGGAAGAAATGAAGTAGAGGAAACAGGGAACCAAGAGAGGAAACAGAAGAAGGGAACATATAAGAAGCTACATGAGATTAAAATAATGCCTTCACAAGTTCATGGAGGTAGAAGGTAATATACCTACACGAAAGTCTAAACTCTTGAAATAACTAGCTTTGTGACTTTCGGTCAGCCAGTTCCCTTCTTTTAGTCTCCATTTTCTTTCCTGTAAAACAAGAGGTTTGGGCTAGATTCTGGGAAAAAATAATTTGATGAGTCTAAGTTTAAAGGTAAACAGTGCGTAATGTATACATAAGTGTCAAAGGATATGGGAAGAACGAGGGCATAGTTAAAAATGGGCAGTTTCCACCTTAGAGCCTCTCTGTGCTCCAGAGAGTGAGCCCCTCCCCGTCAGACTTCCCAGACTGCCCTGGCGTCACCAAAGTGCTGCTGGGAATTGCTCTGCACAGCCCTGTTCCTCAATCGGCTCCCAGGAGGTGGGGGGGATAGAGG
This sequence comes from Choloepus didactylus, assembly GCF_015220235.1. Taxonomy (NCBI): domain Eukaryota; kingdom Metazoa; phylum Chordata; class Mammalia; order Pilosa; family Megalonychidae; genus Choloepus; species Choloepus didactylus. The sequence continues at coordinate 137,269,080 of NC_051312.1, read as the reverse complement.
AGTGTGCCAGTTTAAAGCAGGTCTGATATGATCCAGGACCTGATAGGGTTTCAGCAGCCTGCTTTCTGGCAATCTGCAGAGAAATTAAAGAGATTCTTGCAGAGGTTAAATGGCTCAAGTCCTAGGGAGGGGAGGCTGTAGCTCAGAAAGAAACACAAAGACTAGATTCATCTTGTTCAAGAATTATAAATAGAACAGTCAGATTAGATTCGGCAGAGGGATGGGGGCACCAAGAAGGAGCCAAGTTCTCTCCGAATAAAGAGGCAAGGCTCCAAAGACTCCCAAAGCCCCGAAACAAACATAGCAGGGCTTTCAAAATGGAAAGAAAGAAAAGATGGGAACGATGAAAACTTCAAGAAGGGCCTTTCCTTTTAACCCACCACTTCTTTCAGTGAAGAAGGCAAAATCATCAGTTCCTCCAAGAGAGGTTTAAGCTAAATTATCACCCCATAAGGAGTCGTTCACTGTAAAAGGAACGAAAAGAGTTTACTGCTCTATGGAAAATGCAAACTGCTTCCAAACTTTAGGTTAAAAACTTGGCAAAGAGAGTTAGGCCTCCCTGTGCGTCTGTCTTGGAGATGTTTATCCAGCGGATGGAGATATTGAGATGGGCCTGGTTTTCAGGTTTGTTTTTTGTTCCGCATAAGGTTTCCATCAGTTACAGTCTGCAAACTCATGCGAGCCAGGAGGCTGCTGGAGGAGACACCCTGATTTAACTGCAGCATGCCCTTCCTCAACCATAACGCTGCTTGGTTAAGAACAAAGAGATGGTACAGAGACCAAGCTCAAAGCAGAGCTGGGATCTGCTGGAACGCACACTGGCTGGGGCTCTGAAGACCCACTTTCCAATTCAAATGCCTTATGGTCTTAGGCAAGTCATTCGACTTCTCTGGGCTGGGTTCCCCATCTGTTAGTCAATGACTCTGTCTTCCACTTACATCTCGGGGTTGTTTTAAGGAAGTTTTATAAGTTCTGTAGAAATGCCAAGAATTGTTAGTAGTGGTCTAGGCAAAAACAGCTACTTCCAATAGGATCCTAAGTGCTTTCTACAGAACCGCGGGTAACAAGGGCTGCTCAGTCATATTATCCATTCCCTGTTCTCCATAGGATGTCACCTAAATACTTCCAGTTTTTCCCCTTCTTCTAAAAGAAAGTCCACAGAGGTGGTAAAACACAGTTATTAAGAGCATGTGTTTTGGATAAGGAAGGCTAGGTTTTTGAATTCCTACTGTCCCATTCATTAGCTGTGTAACATTGGAAAATTTTCTTAACCTGTCTGTATCTCAGATTACCTTACTATAAAATGGGGAAAATGTTAGCCCCACAGGTGTGGTATAAGGATTAATATAAATGGGTGAACATATGCAAACCACTTATCATGTGCTCAATAAATAGTAGCTATTATTTTTAATTACGGCCTACAACCACTTTGCTGGCTCTGAATTAAATCAGGCAAGCACTCTCTTGACTTACGGATATTCCTTTAGCTGCAACTTAAGTCATTTTAATTTTATTTTGTAAAAATATGTGTTTTTCTTATTATAAAAGTGATACAAGTCAAAGTGATATACTTCCACTTCCAGGAAGATGGAGTAGACATACATGTCCCTATTCCTCCTGCTACAACTGAAAACCCTGGACAGTATCTATACCACAAACTCTCTGAAAAGTGGAGAGAAGAAGGCAGACCATCTAAGGAGCTCAAGATCCAAGGAATGACACAACAGTGAATTTTCTGGGCTCTCTTTTTGCCTCTTATATCCCGGACTTGGAGCTGAAGAAGCTGGCAACCCAGAAACGACAATGGGTGCAGACTTAAAATAGCCTCAACAAAAGCCTGCTCTCTCTAGCCAAGAGACCAGGAAAGGGTCAGCCTAGCAAGACAGAAAACTTTTAGAAAATAAACGCTCTACTCCAGCCAAAAAACACATAAAACATGGTGGCTCCATCCCAACCCCCTCCAGGAAATGCTGAGTAGGGAGCCTAGATTTCCATCCTCGTTGGACTGTAATGAAGTGCCCAACACACCTTCCAGGTGGTGTGGGAGAAGCCAGCTAGGGAGCCTCAACTTCCTTCTCCACTAGGTAGTAACAACCCCTCTCACACAGTGTCAGTGGAGATGACGTGGGGAGCCCATACATCCACCCCCATCCAGCTGTATTGAGTCAACACTCTGCCTCCCCACTGGGGTAGAGTCACAGGAGGACAAGTCAAGCATCAGAGCTTTCACCATCGCCCATTGTAACAAGGACAGGCCTCCCCCATGGTGTCAGTGCTGGCCACGGCGGGGAGCAATGAGGTTCTCTACCCTTCCCAGCCAGGAAGGTATTAGTGAAGGCTACTGGCAGCCAGAACACCCTTCCCCACCCAGGAGTAACAAGGAATCCTCAGCTTGGTCATCAACAGAGGTTCAGTGCAGATCCTGGACATCGACCTCCACCTGGAAGTGTCAAGACAGGGACTTCCCATCCCCTGCAGGTGTGGTGTCAGAGAAAGAAAATGGTTAAACAAGATCTGAAATCTCATAACATAATACGAAAGTGCCCAGGTTTCAACTGAAAATCACTTGTCATAACAAGAACCAGAATGATCTCAATCTGAATGAAGAAAAAGACAATCATCAAATGTCAAAACCAACACCAAGGTGACAAGATGTTGAAATTACATTACAAAGATTTTAAAACAGCTATGATAAAAGTGCTTCGATGAAACACATGCTTTACAAATAAAAAAAAAATAGAAAGCCTCAGCAAAGAAATAGAAAATATAATGAAAAACCAAATGGGAACTCTAGAATTGAAAACTTAAATATCTGAAATAAAAAGGTCAGTAGATAGCCTCAACAGCAGAATGGAGGGGACAAAAGAATCAGTGAACCTGAAGACAGAACATTAGGAATTATCCAATATGAACAACAAAAAGACTGATATTAAACATAAACAGAGCCTCCAGGACTTGCAAAACAATAACAAAAGATCTAGCATTTGTGTAATCAGGGTCCCAGAAGGAGAGGAGAAATAGGGGGGAAGGGAAGGCTGAAAAGTACTCAAATAAATGAAGCTGAAAACTCACCAAATATGGCAAGAAGCTGAGCAAAGCCTAAACAGAAAAACCCAAAGAGATCCACACCAAGGCACACGGTGAAATTTCTAAAAACTGAAGACAAAGAAAATATCTTGAAAATAGTGACAGAGAAAAGCTTAGCAATAGAGGAAATACAATTTGAATGAGAGCAGATTTCTCATCAGAAACCATGGAGGTTAGTAGAAAGTTGCACATTTTTCAATGAGCTGTAAATCCGAAATCTTATGCCCAGTTATTTTAGTTTGCTAGGCTGCTCAAAAAAAATACCATGAAATGAGTTGGGTCAAACAATGTGAATTTATACGCTCATGGTTTGAAGGCTTAGAAAAAGTCTAAATCATGGCATCATTAAGGCAATGCTTTCTTCCCAAAGACTGTGGCATTCTGGGGCTGCTTGCTGGTGATCCTTGATCATTAGCTCCTCTGTCGTATGGAAGTGCACCGGGCAGCCTTGCCCAGCCTCCCCATCCTCTTCTGGGTTCAGCTGAATTTCAGCTTCTGGCTGCTTCATGTGTGGCTTTCTCTAACTCTGTCTGAATTTCATTCCACTTAAAAAGGACTGCAGTAATAAGATTAAAACGCATCCTGATTGGGCTGGGCCATACCTTAACCGAAGTAACCTCAACAAAAGTTCCTACTTAAACCAGGTTCATACCCACAGAAATGGATTAGATTTAAGAACACGTTTTTTTCTGGTATACATATAGCTTCAAAACACATACCAGTGAAACTATGCCAGGAATGAAGGGAAAATCAAGATATTCACAGATGAAGGAAAACTATGAGTATTTGTTGTCAGCAGACCAACCCTAAAAGAATGTCTAAGGGAAGTTTTTTAAACAAAAGGAGATGATAAAAGAAGGAAAATAGGAATATCAGGAATGAAGAAAATCCATTAAGCAAAAATATGGGTAAATAAAATAGACTTTTCTCCTCATCTTTGATTTCCAAATTATGCTTCATGGTGGAAGCAAAAATTATAATACTGTCTGATGTGGTTCTATATGTATGTATAGAAAATGTTTAAGACAATTGTATCATAAACAAGGAAGGGTAAAGGGATATAAAAGGCCAAAAGTTTTTTATGCTTCACTCAAACCGGTAAAATGATAACATTAGTAGGCTACGATAAGTTATGTACATAAAATGTATTACCTAGAGTGACCACACACAAAAAAAAGAGTTCTATAAAGAAATACACTCAAAAACACTACAGATAAGTAAAAATGGAATTCTAAAACTGTTCAAGTAACCACAAGAAGGCAGGAAAAAGAAACAGAAATGAAAAACAGAGAGCACAAACACAAAACAAGAAATAAAATTGAAGACTTAAGCCCTGATATACTGATAATTACCTTAAAGGTAAATGATCTAGATTCATTTTTAAACAGCAAAGATTGGAAGAGTGGATTAAAAAGCATGACTCAACTATATGCTATCTAGAAGAAATTCATTTCAAATATAACAATATAAGCGGGTTGGAAGTAAAAGGATAGAAAAAGATATATCATGCAAACATTGATAACAAGAAAGTAGGATTGACTGTATAGATAAGGTTGACTTCAGAACAAAGAAAATTACCAGAGACAGAGGACATTATATAATGATAAAAGGGTCAATTCACCAAAAAGATATAGCAACCCTAAATGTATATAAAGCAAACATAGAGCCTCAAAATATGTGAAGCGGCAACTGATAGAACTAAAAGAAGTAATGGACAAGTCCCGAATTACGCTTGGCGACTTTAATACCTCTCTCTCAACAACTAACAGAACAACTACACAGAAAACCAACAAGATATAGAAGAATTCAACAATATCAACAATCAACTGTATCTCATTGTTATTAACAGAAAACTCCAATGAAAAAGAGAAGACTACACATTCTTTTAAGTGCCATGGAACATATATCAGATAGATACGTATTGGAACATAAAAAATACTCAAAAAATTAAAATAATTGAAATCAAACACAGTGTGCTTTCCAACCACAATAAAATCAAGGTAGAAATCAATAACAGAAATAAAAAAGGAAAGTCTCCAAAAACTAGAAACTAACCACACACTTTAAAAAAAAAAAAATCCTTAGGTAAAATAGAAATCCCAAGAGAAATTTAAAAATACATTAAGCTGAAGGAAAATTAAAATAAAACATATCAAATTTTGTGGGACACAGTAAAAGCAGGACTCAGAGTGAAATTTATAACACTAAATGCATACATTAGAAAAGAGGAAAAGTCTGAAATCAATAATCTATTTTCCCACACCAAGAATATAGAAAAAGAAGAGTAAAATAAACCCAAAGCAAGCAAAAGGAAAGAAATAATAAAGTTAAGAGCAGAAATTGATGAAATTGAAAACAAAAACAATAGGGGAAATCAATGAAACAAAGAATGGGTTCTTTGAGGAGATCAATAAAATGGACACATCTTTAGCAAGACTAACAAAAAAATAGAGAAGATACAAATTTCCAATATCAGGAATAAAACATATCTCACCAGAAATCCTGCAGATACCAAAAGGATGATGAATGAAACTTGAAGACATCATGTTGAGTGAAAGAAGGCAGACACAAAAGGACAAATATTATATGACCTTACTGTTATGAAATAATTAGAATAAGCAAACTCATAGAGTCAGAATCCAGAATACAGGTTACCAGGATTCAGGATGGCGGTAGGGAATAGGGAGTTAAGGCTTAAAACTTAGAGACTTTTTATTTGAGATGACGGGAAAGTTTTAGGAATAGATGATGGTGATGGTAGCACAACATCATGAACGTAATTAACAGCACTGGACTATATATTTGAATGTGGTTAAAAGGGGAAATTTTAGGTTGTATATATGGTACTAGAATAAAAATTAAAAAAAACAAAACAAAACATGGAACTGCACAACACAAACAGTGAACCCTAAGTTAAACCATGGGCTATAGTTAATAGCACAATTATAAAAATCTACTTTCATCAATTGTAACAAATGTACCACACCAATGCAAGGTGTTAACAATAGAGTGGTATTTGGGAATCCTGTATTTTATGCATAGTTGTTCTGTAAACCCGCAACTTCTATAACTAAAAAAAGGATGATAAGGGAATAATACTATGAACAACTTTATATACATACATTTGACAACTTAGATGAAATGGACTAATTCCTTGAAAAACACAAACTACCATAAATCACCTTTTATGAAATAATAATTTAAATAGCTTACAACTATTAAGGAAATTTAATTTATATTTTAAGAATTTCAAAAACGTAAAACTCCAGGTCTGGATAGTTTCACTGAAGAATTCAGCCAAATGTTTACTGAAGAATTAACACCAATTCTACACATTGCCTTCCAGAAAATAGAAGAGGACACTTCCCAATCATTTTATGAAGCTAATATCACCCTGATTCCAAAACCAGACAAAGACAGAAGAAAAGAGAAAACTACAGTTCAATATCCCTCATGAATATAGATACAAAAATCCTTAACAAAATATTAGCAAATAGAATTCAACAATATATAAAAAGAATTATATACTATCAACAAGTGGGGTATATTCCAGGGATGCAAACTGGTTCCATATTCAAATATCAATCAATACAATCCATCATATTAACAGGCTAAAGGAGAAAAATCACATGATCATATCAGTCGATGCAGATAAAAAGTATATGATAAAATTCAATAAGCATTCATGATAAAAATTCTCAGAAGACAGAAATAGAAGAGAACTTCTTAAACTTGATAAAGAGCATCTACAACAACTCTATAGCTAACATTATTCTTAATAATGAAAGATTTAATGCTTTCCCCCTAAGAACAAGGAAAAGGCAAGGATATCTGCTCTCCACTCTTATTCAACACAGTGCTAGAAGTTCTAGACAGTGCAATAAGGCAAGAAATGGAAGTAAAAGGCAGATGGGTTAAAAAGGAAGAAATAAATTTTCCCTATTTGCAGATAACATGATTGTCCCTAGAGAAATTACTGCTCTCCCAATTGCCACCTTGTGCCTCAACTTCTCCAGTTGTAAAAAGGGCAGCTTTGATCTGTCTTTTTTCATTAAGAAATTTAGTGAAGTAATGTCTCTACAGCACTGCAACCCCTTAAAAAAATCCTGCATAAATAAATAAAAGACCACACTGTATGAAACAATTCAAAGTTCATTGATCACACAGTTTCCTTAGGAGACTCTCTCTAAAGATTTAATAGAAGTAGACCAATGAATGGGAAACATGAAGACTCAACTTGCAACAGAGTTCAAAAATGAACCCACCAAAATCTGAGACTCAACTGGAGAGCCTGAAAAAGTGATTCTATTTTGGCCATAGAATTTTCCTGCTCTAAGGACCAACTTCCCAGGGGCATATTTTTCATACCACTGAATTTTAAACTAGAATTCCTGGGTAGCCATCACTAGGAAACGTGGATCAGTAATGCTGATTACCTTTTATGTCTGCTCTGGGATATTTGTACTCATTAAAAAAGGAGAGTTGAGACAGGTAATTCTTTATACACATATCTGGAAGCAAAAAGGTGCCTAAATAATCTAGTCTGGCCCCTGGACCAGCACTGCAGGGTCTAAGACAGGAACTTCTAAGGCCCACGATGGCCAAAAGGGCCATGAAAAGATAAAGGGGTTCTCGGGTCTGAGTCAAATGTTTCTCCAATAGAGCAAAATGTAAGTAATAATTGAGAACTGAGCAACTGATGAATCATGAGCAGAGAAATTCAGTTGAACACATTCTAAACTGGAAGGGGAGTGTAAATAGGAAGCTAGGAGAAAGAAAAAAGAATAAAAATTGAAAAGGAAAAGATGATATTAAAGTCTTGGTCAAATAATTGTCAATTCAGAGTTAAATATCTTCAAAAGGGCCACTGATCTCATCATAAGTGTTATATACAACTTACAAGATCATTCTGATTCAGGGGCATGTCCTTAAAATGGCAGGACCATGATGAAAATTTGAAGTCTGCATCAATAATCAAGCAATCAGCAAAGACTTTTTGAGAGCTGATCATCAGCAGTGGTTAGGGCAGTAGCAGGTGGTGGGAAGGGTTGGGATACGGTAAAGAAGAGGCATTCGATTTCTGACTAGGTCTAGGATTTCTGATTAGAATAGCTTAGCATTTCATTCATTAAGGTCTCGGGATACAAGGTGAATATATAAAATCAATTGTATTTCTATATACTAGCAAGAAAGATTTTTAAAATAAAATTTAAAATACTATAAAATAGCATAAAAACAAACTATTTAGAAATAAATCTAACAGAAGATGTGTGATACCTCTATGTTGAATCTATAAAATCTTGCTGGGAGATATTATAGAAGATCTAAATAAAATGAGAGATATACCACTTTCATGGATTAGGAGGCTCAACACTGTTAACAATATTGGTAAGATTTCTATTCTCCCCCAAATCTATAAATTCAACAAAATTTTAATCAAAATCCAAGCAGGGTATGTGAAGAAATTCACAAGAAAAAATACACAAATTTTATATGGAAATGGAAATGAAAAGAAGAGCAAAATCAATTTTGAAAAAGAAGAATGTACTATAAAGCTAGAATAATCAAGCAACGAGATTTGGGCATAAGAATGGACAAATAGAACAAAGGAACAGAATACAGAGGCCAGAAGCAGATCCAAACAAATACGACCAATTGATTTTTTACCAAGGCACTAAGTCAATTGAATAAAGAAAGGAAAACCTTTTTAAGAAATAGTGTTGAAACAACTGGATATCCAGGTGGGAAAAATACGAACCTTGATCTCTACCTCACTCCATATAAAGAAATTAATCCAGATGGATCATAGACTAAAATATGGAAGCTAGAAATAACACTTCTAGAAGAAAGCACAAGAGAATATCTTCATGACCTTGGGTTAGGCAAAGACTTTAAAGACAGTACTCCAAAATCACTAATTACAAAAGAAAGAATTTATAAAAAGGATTTCAAAAAAATTTTAAACTCTGCTCATAAAAAGACACCATTAAGAAAATGAAAAGGCAAGCCAAAGACTGAGCAAAGATATTCACAAGACATATTTCTGACAAAGGACTTGTATTCAAAAGATATAAAGAACTCCTATGGAGTAGAAATAAAAAGATTAAAAGTCCCATTAAAAAAATCATCAAACTACTTGAACAGTCACTTCACAAAAAAAGATATACAAATGGCCAATAAGCACCAGAAAGGTATTTGATAGCATTAGTCATTAGAAAAATGCAAATTAAAAACTCATTGATATACCATTTCATACCAATTAGAATGGCTATAATCAAAGATACTGAAAATTTCCAGTGAAATCTGAATGAAGATGTGGAACAGCCGGCTCTCAAATATTGCTGGTAGGAGTGAAAATGATACGATAACATTGGAGTACTTTTCAGGAGATTCTTATAAAGTTTAACATATATCCATGACCCAGCAGTTCTACTCCTAGGTATTTACCCTTCTAAATGAAAACGTGTGTCCATAAAAAGACCTGCATATGTATATTTATAGCAGCTTTATTCATAATAGCCAAAATCTAGAAACAACTCAAATGTCAGTCAACAGGTGAATGAATAAAAAAATGTATCCACACAAAAAGACTACTACTTAGCAATAAAATGGAACAATCTGACGGTACAGTCAGCAACACAGATGGATCTCAGAAACACTACACAGTGCAAAAGAGGTCAGACACAAAAGAGTACATACTGCGTGATTCCATTTACATCAAATCCTGAACAGCTAAACTAATCTGTTGTGAAAGAAATCAAAAGAGTGGTTGCATGTGACAGGCAGCGACGATCAAGTTAGAGTCGATGGAAAAGTAAGTGACTGCAAAGTGAAAGGAGGGTACTTTTGGGGGTAATGGAAATGCTTACTATCTTGCTTTGGGTGATGGTTTCCAGTTATATAGAGTTGTCAGACTCATTAAACTGAACACTTAAGTTCTATGCATATTATTGTATGAAATTTTATCTTAATAAATAAATCCTTTAAATGGTGAAGCCCACCTACATTTTCATCCAGGGGCAAGGAAACTTTATCACCACTGAATAAATATTGAATGGGAATTGAGAAACAAAAATAAAGTTTTGTTTTGATCACATCCTATGATTGTGCTTGTTCAAGATATCAGGTAAATGCTATACTCACTTTGTCCAAGAAAGGTAGGAAGGCAGAAAGGCAGGCAGGAAGGAAGGAAATGTCTTACACCCTCCCTGAATTTTCCTGTTTCTAATATACTTACTTCCCTTCCCCTCAACCCCATTATTCTATCCATTTTGCATTCTCATGGGGGCTCCAAATATTCATTGTTCCTGGTCTGAGTGCTGTCATAGAAAACTCTGAGATAGTTGGGTTGAGTGGGGAAATAACATGGAGAAAGTAGAGAAGGATATGAAACAGTATATATTTGACAGTTGATTTGCAGGATACATGTTCTTAGTGTCATACTTAGTTTAGGGAAAAATCTCTCCTGAGGGGAGCAAGGGAAGTTTTCCCTGGGAGAATTTTGATCAGTGGAGACAAGGAGAAGGGAAACTCCAGAAGGGGGTATCATAACCAAAGGCCCAAAATCAAAAGCACCAAGCACATTGGGGAAATAAAAAGTACCAATTATAGCTACCATTTATTGAGTGTCTTCTCTTTGCCACAAACTTTACACCATCTTCAAGATGACTCTTCATTATACAGATAAAAAAATAAGGACAGAGAGAGGTTAGGTGACTTCCTCAAGGTCTCCCAGCTGGCAAATGCAGAGATAGGCTTTGGATCCAGGTCTACAGCTCCTGTACTTCCTTGCACTGGACCATAATGCCACCATCCTGGGTCCCTGCAGATGAGATCAGACAGGGCCCTTAAGACCTTTTTGATGCAAAGCAGGATATCAAGTAATCAGCTAATTAATACAGAGCAAAGGGGTTGTTTAGAAAAACTGAAGTGGTGTGGAGTGAAAAATTAGGGGTCTAGAGAATAGAAGACCTCAAATGATAAATTAAAGAGTATCAGTTTTATTGCAGGTAAAGGGAAGTCATTGACGTTCTTAAAGCAAAACCATGTGAATGTGAAAGACATGTTTTAACAAGATTGCTTGGGTTGCAACAAGTAGCAGGAATAGCAGGTAAAAGGATACTAGGATATTGTACTAGTCCCAACAAGGCACCATTTAGGTGTCTAAGAGGACAGCAGTGATAATGGAAAAAAATATTCAAGAGACACTATAAAGGACATATGCTCAAGACCTAATGTCTAATGGGATGAAGGGCTGAGCAGGGTTAGCTAGGAAAAGAGAGGAGGGTTCGAATGGTCAAGCCTGGGACTTGGAGGAAAAGGTGGTTCTGTTACAGAAGTCAGGAAGGAGAGCTGCAAGGAGGCGAGGAGATCAGCTAATCAGTACAGTTTCAGGCTGCTGGGGTGTGACATCTGGTGGGATCCGCAAGGCAATGAGAGGAAAGCAGGGGCTTGAGATCAGAGAAGCAGACCCTGGGCACCACAGCAGCCTCATTAAGTGCTTCATGTCCGGAGACAGAGCAGCCTGGGATTTAACACCTATCAGCTCTTTCAGCCTCAGGTTCTTCCTCTATAAAATGAAATAATTCATGTACCTGGTTTAAAGGGTTGATGGGAGGATTAAAGCGCAAAGTAAGTACCCAATAAATGTCAGCTCTGATTATTGAGGCATGCATCTATTTGGGGAGAAGGAAGAGGATGGGAGATCTGGGAGACTCAGATGAGGAACATCAGAAGATTTTGGAAAAGACTTAGAAAAGTGCCATGTGACTTATGCCCAGAGGGTGTTAAGGAGAGGTTGATAAACAAGGAAGGCTGGGGACAGAATGGACCACTGAAATTAGCCATCAATAAACCAAAGTGGGCCAGACCAGATTTCAGAGGATTAAAGAGACACTGAATCATATCATGATGGAAACAGTGGGTAGACAAATGAGATGGGCTGTGAGCAGAAAGACCTAGAAGAGTGACTATGAAAACAGCAAATTCAAAGGAAGATTTATTTTCAATATCAAGAAGACTAGACTATGGGTGAAAGCAGAAGGGGACAAAGGGAAGCTGAACAAAGAAATATATGATAAGCTTTGGAGAAAAATGATAATTCAGGGACAAAACCCCAGAGAGGGGCAGAGAGAAATGAAGTCAAGGTAAAACATGGAGGAATTAGCCTGAGAAATTACAAGGGAAATCACTTGTCTGGAGAGGATGGAGATGAGATGGAGAATAAACAAGGAGTAAGAAGGGAAAATGGCTTCAGTGTTCTGAGGCTCTGTGAAGGGCAGATAAATAATTGACCCCAAGGCTCAGAACACTCCAGTCCTTTGGAGGATTCACCTGTGAATCAGGACCAGTGGCCTCAGGCCCCATGGAAGGGAGCCATGACACCCCTCCCTTCCCATGTGGCACCAACCTGAACACATATGCATGGCATGGCCTTCCTGACAAAGGAAGCCTATTTTCATTCCTTACAAATAAATGGAACCCACATAGGCAAGTTTCAGGAGCTTCTCTCAGTTGCCACCTCTCCAAGGAATTGTTACAGATACCCAATGCCAAGCACCACCAAGCATTCCCATAATACTAAAATAGAAGTTGAAAACTTTCATCTTTAGACTTGATGAGGGGTGTGCTCCTCACTAAGCCTGCTCTGGATCAATAATTTCTATGGAAATTTTAAATGCCCCAGTTCTCTGATGTATGTGGCTTGGAAACCTTATTCTCACAGGAGCCTAATTCAACATTTGGTAATTCATTGGAGTATGTGGTACTTGGCATTTTCATTGCTTCATTATTTAAAGGGCAATTCATTATGTGCCATGGAAACAAATAAAACTCTATTTCTGACATTTCTAAATCTGAACCCTGAACTCTCAATAAACCTTTCAGTTTCAAAATAATTATTTAAGCAAAGTCCTGGTGCATTCACTCTGAAACACTGGGGGTTGGTGATACAGTCCCCACTGCTGACATGTGGGTATGGGAACTTCCCTGAAGAATACTGAATAGTCCCCTACGCTCCAACCCATTAAGGGAAACTTGTTCTCGCAGGCCTCAATCAAATTTGCACAGCAATTAGTCCTGCACAGGGTTTGATACATTTCTTAATTACAAAACAACTTTGTACTCTGTTGGCCCTTTCAGATGGGTTAAGAGAACATTAATTACCTCCTCCTGAGACATCAAAGGTTTTTTGTGTGTATGTGTTTTTTTATCCCCACTTCTGGGATGAATATAGCAAGACGTAGAGAAGAACTAACATCCATTGAGCACCCACTATGTGTTAAACCCTATTTTGGGTGATTTACACTTGTGTACACAAGCCTATGGCTAAATTATCAATCCTGTTTTGCAGATGAAAAAAGCATGTTCAGAGAAGTTAGATTACCTGATGTTGGCCACGTTGCTAGTGAGTTTCATACCATAGTGCCTCTTGAGGCAACTGCTTTTTCTTTTCCTCATCATACGTTGTTGAGCCCCTTCTGTACTATATCATCAGTGTGCTAAATGTGATGAAGAATTAGAAGGCTTGGTCCCTCATTTGTGGGCATTCGGTCCAAGATGAAAGCAGCACGAAACAACTCATCTATCACACTTCTGTGATGGGAACAAGTCAGAGAGCTGGAGGCCAGAGGCACCCGCTCAGCCTGAGGACGGGTGCGGCCCTGAGAGTTTACACGACCTAAGGTGGCTCACCTCCGCATCCAAATCCACTGGAAATCGCCACCCTTGCCATTTCTCCCCAGCCTTAAGCAATTACACAGGAAAGGAAGTTAAAATCTATCAGAGACCAGCCGGGCTAGAAAATGGCATTCTCCCGCCACTGGCCTCAGCATCAGAAAATGCCAAACTCTTTCCTTCCTTTGACTAAGGGAGCCCCGCCTTATTCCCTCCACAGCATCCTTCCCCCATCACAGCCAGTCTAGTTTTTTTTTTTTTTTTTTCGTTGTAATCTTCCTAAATTGCACATTTCATAAGACCTTCAGGAAAAAGTCAGGAAGTGAGGTTTAGAGGGAGAGGGAGGAGAGAAGGGGGTTGAAAGGAAGGGAGTGAGGGGGGGAAGCAAACTACAGGAGATCCAGTCTTTCATTATCACGACCTGTTAGGCGCACATCCTAGCCCTCGCCCTGCACCACCCCCCACTCTGGATGCAAGCCATCCTCCGGGCTAATGAGCAGAGCACAGGAGATAACTAATCCTAATGCAATTACCGCTCCACGTTACACTGATACGTTTGAGGCGCTCCCTGTGTGCCCCGCAGCCTGAGACAGGCTCGTGCAGATGTGCCTTGGCCTCCCGTCGGAGACATTTTGACAGCTGTATACAGTACCCGGCCCCCTCCCCCTGACAGCATCCCGGGAGAGTCATCTTTTAACAGCGAGTCCCCACGAAGCCTGTCGGAGGTGAAATGAAATCTTAGCAGTTTGAGGGAAGCCTGGTTCGGCCGTGCGCGTTCAAGATGTTTTATTCCAGGGCGGTGACGGGAGAAACCGAGACGCAGGCCCCTTCTCTCTGGCCGCGCTCCCACCCCCACCGCTTCCTGAGAGGCTTGCGGGGTGTTTAAACTGCAGTGAAAAATTAGAGCGCGCTGGCCCGGCCCTCTCCTGGCGGAGCTCGGCGCTCCCGTGATAGGGGGATGGTTTGCAGCACACATGTTCCTTTGTTTGGCGGGACCACGTGCTCTGTTTGCACAGCAGCATGTGGTACCACTGGAGGAAATCGAACCAACACTGAAAGTTCAAGGAACAGCCAAGCTCTGCTGGGAAGCGGCTGGGCCAGGGCCGGGATGAAGCCATGAAGCGAGAGGCAGGCCGGACTCCCTCCCAGAAAAGCACCCGGCCGGGGGCCGGGGGCCTGGGGCCGGGGCGGGGGAGGGGACCCCGAGGGAAAAGCTATTTTGGATAAAGAGGACCGCAGGTTTCTGGCACCATGCAGACACGAGGAGACTTTTCTGCAGTCACCAGGCAGTTGGAACTGGGCTGGGAAGTGCACTTTGATTATGATAATAATCCTTTGTGTTTGAAAGGGCTTTACAGTTGATAAAGCCTTTTCGCAACCTTTATCTCATTTAATCCTTACAAAAACATGTGGATGCTCAAGTGTCTCTGCTTCTTCTGGTAAAGAGGGAGAGGGGATGGGCTGGCCCTGAACCCTTGACCGAATGGTCTGAACTTCTAACCGGCCCAATGGGGCAGCTCCAACAACTGCTGATGGCAAAAAGACATGAAACAGGAACCATTTGTCTTCGGTGCATTTCTCCCTCCCTCTCCCCGCCCTCCCCCGCCCCTTCTCCCTCTCTTCTCACTTCCTCCCCCTCCCCTTTTTTTTTAAATTACAAAAGAGTAGACAGTTATAGTTTAAAAACAGCCCAAACAATACAGAAATGTATGATACAGAAATGTATAATATAAAAAGGGGAAATTTTCCAAAATCCAATTTCCCAAATAAAGAGTTTCATTCATGTCCTTGTTTTCCCATACATACCTGATTGTATTTATCCAATTTATAAATACATGCATTTTTATTTTAAAAAGTGAGGTCATACTACACATAGTCAATTTAACAATTTAGCAAAGATGTCCTCCCAATTCAGAATATATGAATCTACAGCACTGTTCTTTATAACAGGTGCATAGTATTTCTTTATATGAATGTAACCTTATTTAACAGTTTCCAATTTTTGCTTATTAAAACAATGTTGAAGTAAGCAGCCTTGCCTGAATATTACATGCTTGTGAAAACACTACTTTAGGATGAATCTCTAAAACTGCTAACTCAAAAATGTTTTGAGTCATGAAGAAGGTAAACTTTAAATTTTAATAGATATTGCAAAATTGTTCAAGAAAACTAATTTAAATTAGTTAAAAATAATTTAACTAATTAAAAAAAACCCCATCAATGAATGAAAAATCACTGTTTCTGCAAACTCCCAACCTAGTAATTGCATAACCTTTTTTATTTTCATTTTTTAGAGAAGTTGTAGATTTATAGAAATCGGGTAGAAAATATAGACTTCTCATATACTGTGATATTATAATAATTATATTAACTATACTGCATAGTTTACCTTAGGGTTCACTGTTTGTTTTATACAGGCCTATGGTTTGTTTGTTTTTTTTAATTCTAGTAACATTTGTACAACTTAAAATTGCCCCTTTTAACCACATTCACATATATAATTTAATGACATTAATTACAGTCACAATGTTCTGCTACCATCACCACCATCCATTACCAAAATATTTCCCCATAACCAAAAAAAAAAAAAAAAAAGAAACTCTGTGCCAATTAAGCATTAACTCCCTATAACCACTTGGCCCCTGGTAACCTGTATTCTAGTTTCTGAATCTCTGAATTTGCCTGTTCTAATTATCAATGAGATCATACAATATTTGTCCTTTTGTGTCTAGTTTATTTCACTCAATATGATGTCTTCAAGGTTCATCCATCTTGTCACATATATCAAAACTTCACTCCATTTTTATGGCTGAATATTCCATTGTATGAATATAGCACATTTTGTTTATCCATTCATCTATTGACAGACACTTGGGTTACTTCCATCTTTTCACAATTGTGAAAAATGCCACTATGAATATTGCTGTGCAAATATCTGTCTGAATCCCTGCTTTCAATTCTTTGGGGTATATACCTAGAAGTGGGATTGCTGGGTCATATGGTAATTCTATACTTAACTTTTAGAGGAAATGCTGAACTGTTTTCCACAGCAGTTGCATCATTTTACTTTCCCTCCAACAATGAACAACTATTCCTATTTCTCCACATCCTCTCTAACTTGTTATTTTCCATTTTTTTTAAATAGTAGCCATTCTAGTGGGTGTGAAATGATATTTCATTGTGGATTTCATTTGCATTACCCTAATGGCTAATGAAGTTGAGAGTCTTTTCATGTGCTTGTAGACCATTTATATATATATATTCTTTGGAGAGATGTCTATTTAAGTCTTTTGCTCATTTTAAAACGGGGTAATTTGTCTTTTTGTTTTTGAGTTGTGGGACTCCTTTATATATTCTAGATATTAAACCCTTAACAGATATGTAGTTTCCAAATATTTTCTCCTATTCTGTTGGTTATCATTTTACTTTCATGATGAAGTCCACTAATCCAAACAGGTTAACCTTGGTGAAGCCCCATTTATCTATTTTTTTCTTTGTTGCTCATGACTTTGCTGTAAATTCTAAGAAACAAGGACCTAAAGATGCCTCCCTATGTTTTCTTCTAGGAGTTCTATAGTTTCAGTTCTTATATTTATGTCTTTGACCCATTTTGATTTAATTTTTGTACATGATGTGAGGTAGAGGTTCATCATCTTCCTTTTGCATAGGGATATCCAGCTTTCCCAGCATCATTTGTTGAAGAGACCATTCTTTCTCCCATTGAGTGGACTAGGCACCCTTGTCAAAAATCAAATGGTCATAGATGTGAAGGTGGAAATAAACCTCAATTCATTTCCATGGTTCTGTGTCTCTCCTTGCACCAATACCTTGCTGTTTTGATTGATTAGTGTAGCTCTGTGACAATTTAAAAATCAGGAAGTGTGAGTCTCCAACTTCTTTCTTCTTTTTCAAGATGGTTTTGGCTATTCAGGGCCCTTTACTCTTCCATATGAATTTTATGATTGGCTTTTCCATTTCTGTAAAGAAGGTTGATGGAATTTTGATTTAGATTGTGTGGAATGTGTAAATTTCTTTGGGTAGAATTAACATGTTAACAATATTTAGTCTTCTAGTCAATGAACATGGAATGTGCTTCCATTTATTTAGGTCTTCCTTGATTCCTTTTTGTAATGTTTTGTAGTTTTCAGTATATAAGTCCTTTGCATCCTTGGTTAAATGTATTCCTAGATTTTTAATTCTTTTAATTGCTTTTGTAAATAGAATTTTTTTCCTGATTTCCTCTTCAGATTGTTCATTAATAGTGTATAGAAACACTATTGATTTTTGTATGCTGTTCTTGTACCCCACCACTTTGCTGAATCCCTTTATTAGTTCTACTAGCCTTGTTGTGGATTTTTCAGGATTTTCTATATATAAGATCATATCATCTGCAAATATGGAAAGTGTTACTTCCTTTCCAATTTTGATGTCTTTTATTTATTGTTCTTGCCTAATTGCTCTGCCTAGAACTTCTAGTACAAGGCTGAATAACAGTGGTGACAGTGGGCATCCTTGTCTTATTCCTGAGTTTAAAGGGAAAGCTTTGGTCATTCACCATTGAGTATGATGTTGGCTATGGCTCTTTTCATATATGCCCTTTATCATGTTGGGACAGTTTCCTTATTTTACAGGTTTCCTAAGTGTTTTTATCACGAAAGGATACTGGATGTTGTCAAATGCCTTTTCTGTGTCAATTGAGATGATTATGTGTTTTTTCTCCTTCATCCTCTTAATGTGGTATATTACATTAATTGATTTTCTTATGTCAAACTACCCTTGCATAACAGGGATAAATCCCACTTGATTATGGTGTATAATTCTTTTAATATGCTATTGAATTCCATGTGCCCATATTGTGTGGTTTGCATCTATATTCATAAGGCATATTGGTCTGTAATTTTCTTTTTGTGGTATTTTCTTATGGCTTCGGTATAAGGGTGATGTTGGCCTCACAGAATGAGTAGTTCAGTGTTCTTCAAATTTTCGAATGTTTCAGCAGGATTGGGGTTAATTTTTCTTAGAATATTTTGTAAAATTCTCCAGTGAAGCCATCTGATCCTGAGCTTTTCTTTTTTGGGAGGTTTTTGATTACTGATTCAATCTCTTTACTTCTTATGGAGGTCTTTTGTTTCTTCTTGAGTCAGAGTAGGTAGTTGGTGTGTTTCTAGGAATTCATCCATGTTATCTAATGTGTTGGCATATGGTTGTCCATAGTATCCTCTTATAATCCTTTTTATTTCTGTGGGGTCAGTAGTAATGTCCCCTCTTTCCTTTCTGATTTAGTTATTTGCATCCTCTCTCTTTTTTTCTTTCTCAGTCTAGTAAAGGTTCATTGATTTTATTGATCTTCTCAAAGAACCAACTTTTGGTTTCATTGACTCTCCCTATTGTTTTTTATTCTCTATTTAATTTATCACTGCTCTAATCTTTATTTTGTACATTCTGCTTGCTTTGCTCTACTTTTTCTGGATCCTCCATTGTGGGGTTAGGTATCCAATTTGAGATCTTTCTTCTTTTTAAATGTAAACATTTAGAGCTATAAATTTCCCCCTCAGCATTGCCATCACTGCATCCCATAATTTTTGGTATGTTGTGCTTTTTAATTTGCCTCAATATATTTCCTAATTTCCCTTGTGATTTCTTCTTTGACCCATTGGTTGTTTAAGAGTATGATGTTTAATTTCCATATATTTGTGAATTTTCCAGTTTTCCTTCTGTTATTGATATGTAGCTTCATTCCATTATGGTCAGAGAATAATCACTATATGATTTCAATATTTTTAATTTATTTAGACTTGCTTTGTGACATAACATATGGTCTATTCTTGTGCTCTAGAGAAGAACACATGTTTTACTTTTAGTTGAAGTGTTCAATATGTGTTTATTTGGTCAATTTGTTTTATAGTAGTGTACAAGTTTTCTATTTCTTTATTGATCTTCTGTCTAGACGGTCTGTTATTTTTTAAAAACATGACCATTTTTATTTTCTATGATTTTCTTATAAACATGGAATTCAACAAAAATCCAACATGATTATGAATAATACACTCACATCACTTATCAGAGCTTGTCTGTTAATGTTAGCTAGCCTGTGAATGTGTGTTTTTAATGCAATTTTATTGAGATATATTCACATGCCATGTAGTCATCCAAAGTGTTCAATCAATTGTTCACAGCACCATAACATAGTTGTGCATTCATCACCACAATCAATTTGTGAACATTTTCATTACTCCAAAAAATAGAAATAAGAATAAAAATCAAAATAAAAGTGAAAAAGAACACTGAAAATGTCTCATACTCCTTTTTCCACCCTATTTTTCATTTACTTTTTGTGCTCATTTTTCTACTCATTTGTTCTACCTGTTATTGAAAGTCATACATTGAAGTTTCCTACCATAAATGTAGAAGTGTCTATTTCTCCCTTCAAATATTTACTTCATATATTTTGGGTCTCTGTCATTAGGTGCATTTATATGTATAATTGTTATGTCTTCTTGTTGAATTAACTCTTAATCAGTATAGTGACCTTCTTTGTCCCTAATAGCAGTTTTTAACTTAAAGTCTATTTTATCTGATGTTAGTATAGCTACCCAGTTCTCTTTCGGTTACTATTTGCATGGTGTATTTTTTTCCAGCCTTTCACTTTCGACCTACTTGTATCTTTGAATTAAGGTGAGTTTCTTGTAGTCAGTATACAGTTGGGTCATGCTTTTTTATCCATTGTGCTGAACTCTGTGTTTGAACTGGAGAGTTTATGGATTTACATATAAAGTAATTATTCATATTGCAAGTATTTCTTCTACCATTATGCTATTGGTCTTTGTACATTTTATACATTTTTTTTGTCCCTCGATTCATCCATGAATGCCTACTTTCATATTTATTTGCTTTTTTTGCAGTGTACAATTTTTGAATCCTTTTTCATTTCCCTATTTATTATTTTAGATATCTGCTTTGTGGTTACCATGAGATGTAAATTTAACATCCTAAATCTATAGTTTTGTAGATACTAACTTAACTTCAACAGCATACAAAAACACTGTTCCTATACTCTTCCATCCTCTACATTTGTAATACTTGCAATATATCTATATATATTATATACCCAAAACCATATATTTATCATTACTTTTCATGCATTTGCATTTTAGGAACTGTAAGAAGGAAAAAATGGAGTTACATACCAAAAAAATAAAATAAAATACTACTGGTGCCATTTATAATTAATTATATGGTTACCTTTAAGAGAGGTCTTTATTTCTTTATGTTGCTTCAGTCCAGTGTCTGGTGTCCTTTCCTTTCAGTCTGAAGAACTCCCTTTGATATTGCTCGTAAGGTAAATCTACTGGTGACAAATCCGTCAGCTTTTGTTTATCTGGGAATGTCTTTCTCTTTTATAAGGCCTTCGGTTATAGGATTAGGACCCGTCTGCTTCAGTTGGCCACAACTGAACTAAATATAACATCTTCAAAAGGTCTTATTTACAATGGGTCCACACCCACAGGAATGAGATTAAGACTAAGGACATTTTGGGGGGTGGGTGGATGGGTGGTATATAACTCAATCTCCCTCATTGACCATCTGTTATTTTATGTCTTTTTCCCACGTTTCTATTGGTTACTCATTTTTTTTTTAATTGATTTGAAGAAATGCCTTTGTTTTCTTTGCAAATATTTTTCCTAGTTCATCTTTTATCTTTCAATTTGGTAATACAGAAATGCTAACTCATTGCAGATGAGTCTATCAATCTTTATCTTCATGGTTTCCAGGTTTCATGTTATTCTTAGAAGGATTTTGCAAACTTTCATAAAATTAAAATATTCCACTATATTTCCTGTTAATGGTCTCATGATATTTGTTTTTTAATCTAGCAGATTTTTATTGAGAAAGTAACATGCGAGACACTATTTCAGAAGTTGGCTATATACTCATAGTTCCTGAATTCATGGAGCTTATATTCTGGAGGAGGATATAAATAATAAGCAAATTAATGTATGAATAAATAATTACAAAATTCAAAGAACTATGAAGAATTAATGGGAAATAACAGAGAATACCTACTTAGGGAGAGTGTCTAGGGAAGGTGAAATTTAAACTAAGCTCTGAAGGAAAGAAAATAGACAGTCATGGAAATGGAGAGCATTCCAGGCAGAAATAACAGCTTCTGCAAAGGCCCTGAGGAGGAAAAGTATTTGGAGTATTTGAGGAACCTAAAGAAGGCCATATGAACAAAAGAGAAAGTCAGGAGATGAGGAGCTTTATAGACCAAGAAAAGGAAGAAATTACTGGGTGCCTTACAGATGCAATTAAAGAAACAATTTTATTCTAAATGCAATGGAAAGCCATTGAAGAGATCCAAGGAAGGAAATTGATGATCCAATTCATGATTTTATCTTTTGAGTTATTTAAAAGAATACTCTGGCTACTGTGAGGAGAATGATGTAAAAGAGGTAAGAGATGAAACAGGAACACCAGAAAGGAATCTAGGAAACAGAAGGTGATGGTCATGGGGGGATGCAGAAAGAGACAGAAGGAGTCAAGAATCATTTGGGAGGACACTGACATAACTTGCTGATGGAGCAGATGTGGATGATGAGGGAGAAGTATTGTTCTGGCTTTCTAAAGCTGCTGGAAATGCAAAATACCAGAAATGGATTGGCTTGTATAAAGGGGGTTTATTAGGTTACAAATTTACAGTTCGAAGGCCATAAAAGTGTCAAAACTAAGGCATCAACAAGAGAATACCTTCACTGAGGAAAGGCCGATGGCATCCAGAACACCTCTGTTAGCTGGGAAGGCACGTGGCTGGTGTCTGTTGGTCCTTTGCTCCCAGGTTGAGTTGCTTTCAGCTTCTGATTCCAGCGGCCTTCTCTTTAAGCATCTGTGGGTTCTCACTTGGCTTCACGGTGTGGGGGGGGGGGGGGCAAACTCTAGGCTTCATCTCTTAGTGTAGCAACTCCAAATGCCTGTGTCTGTGTTGGCTCTGTGCATTTTCTCTCTAGGCATCTCTCTTAAGGACTCCAGTAAACTAATCAAGCCCCAAACTGAATGGGCAGGGTCACATCTCCACAAACAACCTAGTCAAAAGGTCCCACCATAATAGGTCTGCCCCATGAGAGTGGATTAAAAGAACATGTCTTTTGTGGGGTACATAACAGAGTTGAACCAGCACAAGTAGGAATCAAACAAGATTTCTAGGTTCTAGTTTGAGCAACTGGGTGGATGGTGGCACCATTTCCTAAGATGTGTAGATTGGGGAAGAAAGTGGAAGTCTAGGGATCACTTTCTAATATGGTAAGTTTGAGATAAAAAAGAGATATCCAAGTGGCTATATCAAATTGGTAGTTGGCTATGCAAAACTGCTGCTCAGAGACGACTAGGGAGGAGATAATAATTTGGAATTTCTGGCCATTATATAATTAAGTCTATAAAAAGATTATAGAGAGAGAAGAACAGAGCGCCTGGCTACAAGCCTTGAAGAACTTCCACAGTTGAATGGAGAAGCGGAAGCCAGCAAAGGAGAAAGATGAAACAGTTAATAAGATTAGGCAGAAAACAAGGAAAGACTAGTATCTCGGGTTAACAGGGCAGAATATTTCAAGGAGGAATTGTAAACAGCATCAAATGCTGCTGAGATTCCAAAATATAAGGATCAAAAAGAGAATCCATTAGATTTGACAACATGGAACTCAATGATAAAGTTGACAAGATCAGTTTTAAAGGAATGAGAAGCTAGAAGCTGTAATTTAAGAACCACTGGCAACCTCTGAGAGAAAACTTGGAATTTAATAAGGGACTTCTCTATAAATAAGAACTTAATCTAGTGTTTCTCAAACTTTGATGTGCATTAGACTCATCTAATTAAAAACACCATTGTCTGGAGTCCCAACCTCAGAGAGCATGACTCAATAGTTCTGGGTTCAATATCTTAAAGAAACTCTTCAGATGATTCTGATGCACAGCTAAGTTTGGGAATCACTGCTTTCACCCATGGATAGATTTCTTCGAATGGAATTTCAGATTCCATGCCCAATTGAAAGAGGAAAGATTTGAAGACAGGCGGCCTTTTGGTGCCTTTCAGGTCATATCACATAAGCAACCACCTACTCTTTGATGGAATAGTGACTGTAAAATCGAATACATGGCTTGGCCTTACACTCAAGTGTTTTGAGTTCAACATAAATTGGACTCACTGACTACAAGCTGACCTCCCTACTTCCCATGCCTGTTTGGAAACAACAAATGGATACCACAGATAGACTCAAAAAACATCACACAACTGAAATTCTTTTCTTGGTATTAAGGTCCTCCCAGGAATTAAAAAAAAAAAAATCTCTCATTCCATTGTTCTTCTAATTGACTAGCTGATGCAAAGCTGAGACTATGTCCTCAAAGGCAAAACCACTCCTGGTTTGGGATTTCAGAGTCAACTCCTTTTTATTTAGCAACCACATTCAAGGTAAGCATTTTGATACATTATCTCAACTAAGCACAAGTACATACATTAGCTAAACTAATTCTCATGAACTTGTTGAGGCCATTGCTTTTAGTCCTACTTTAGAAATGAGAAACTGTGACTGAATAAACGGTGCAGAAAATATTTATTAAAGATGTCTCAAAAAATAGCATTCCTGGCTATGGATAAACTTGTTCTATTACCATGACAATTGAAAGAAAAAAAATGGTAGCTCACTATCCAAATGACATGGATATTTGCCTTACCTTATCATTTGGCCCTGTTGTGTGGATCAGGTTGCTAATAGCCTGGGCTCCACTATCAGCTGGATTTTCATTCTTCGCTAACCTGGGGGAGAAGGTTGGTATAGTGCAGCGCATATTCATGAGCTCTGGGGCCAAATAGACCTGGGCTTGAATTCTGGTTCTACTCTTAATATCTCTGTTGGCATGGACAAGTCATTTAGACTTTCTGAGCTAGATTGTCCCCATGTGTAAATCAAAGCGATCTCAGAAGGATATTGTGTGCATAAGACGATATAATCTTATACACACAATTTGCTCAATAATTATTTATACCGAATCCTACTACATCCCTTGGTCAAACCCCATTTCCACCCAAATCTCCAATAGGATAGATTCCTGAAATCCTACTTCAGGAAGAACTGCTGTTTCTGATTCCTCTCTACCCCCAAATATATTATTTTAACCACACTCCGCCCTTCCCTTTTGCATGGCTATGGCCTTTTTGCAAATCTTTTTGGATTTCTAAATCCAGTATTAGCACAGACATAGTTACCCAGGAAAATTTTTTAAAAAGTAAAGGGATTTGCCAAAATGAACTAGCTTCATAATGGATACATAATCAAGTCTCTAGTATCTAGAAATACAATACTATCCAGAATATCCCTGTTACCTGGTCATTCAAACAATGGTTAGATACTTTAGAAATGGAGAACTCATTATTTCCAGAGCAGCCCAATCGTTCCACAGCTCTATTAGAAGCTTCTTCCGTATGTCAATTAAAATCTATCTTCTATAGCTTTCATCCAACGCCTAGGGACCATAAAGAACTAACTAGCCTATTAAATATTGAACAAAAGCTGACAGAGTCATCTTGAGTTTTTGCTCTTGCAGCTACATACCCCCAGATTCTTGGGTTATTCCTTACATAATATGGTTTTTGGTCTTCATCATCCTGCCCACCTTCCCCCAAATACATTACTGTCTCTTTCCCTGTTAAGTGTGCTACCCCAAAATAAATGCAACAGTGAGGTTTAACCTGGCAGAAAGCAAGCTTATCCCCACGTCTCTTCTAAACATCATTTTTCTTTTATCCAATTAACATGGGATACATTTAGATATGGAAGGTGGAAGTGAGATGAACGCCATGTCCCTGAATTCTGCCATTGCTACTGGCAAGGTCGGTTATGGAAACGTAGGGATTTTCTGCAGCAGCATTGAAGTATCCAGTCACCAGCTCTGTAAGTGGTTAAAGATAGTCTTGGAAACATCAGACGTGGCTTCCTGATTCCTGTGTTAAAGGCAATAGTTCCTATGTACCCTCCTGATTCCCCTCCTTCCTGAGCGTGGGAGACCAATTCCATGGTGGTGTTCAGATTGTTCCATTCTTGGAGGTCCAACCTAGAGCCTGTTCCTTCACCATCTCGAACAATTTCGCAAGCACTAATTTCTTGTATTAAATTCCCCACTACTTAAAATGGATACAGCGGTGTTTGCTTCCTACAGTTGTATGCTGATAGACTTGAACAATGAATAGGATTTCAGAAGACAGAAAACGTTACAACAATTATAAGGAGCTGCTTTTTAAAATATACTTGGGGCTGCAGTATGGATAAACAAATGGTTGTACTTGTAAATAGATGGACAAGGAGAAATAAGTCTTTCTGTCAACATTGTATCCCAGTTTATCCCATAAGGTCATGAACACTGGTTGGCATCTATATTACTGATCAAAATAAGTAGTGCGCCGCAATGATAAATCCTACCACATTGTACAGGACTCTTGATTACAAGGGACAGAAATACAACTCAAAACAATTCAAGCAAAAGAGGGGGATTAAGAATAACAGAAGAAAGGGCAGAAAAGGAGAAGGCCTTTGGTACAACTAAACTAAGGCTTAAATGTTATAAAGAGTCTTCAACTTTCATTCTTGCTGTTCTCCAAATATTAGATTTATTCTCCCCAACCATCTTACCTAACAGAGTAGGGTACATGGCTGCCAGCAATGACATATTTACATCCAAAATACTCCAGATTATAGAAGAAAATAAGAGCTTTCTCCTATCAACTGAAATTTGGTGATCTTGAAAAATGCTGATCACGGTGAGTTGGATCTTACGCCCAGCCCTTGGGCCAATCACTGTGGCCCGAGAGTGGGGTACAAAGATCAGCCCCATCTAAGCACATGTCCAGGGGAAAGGAATCTACCAGCAGAGGAATAGCCACTGGGCAGTTGTAAGCAATACTCATCCCCCAGGCCTGAAATGATCTGAATGAGTCGCCAAATGTGGCTGTCACTAAGGTGGCCTGCCTAGGTTCTGGAGGCTAACTCTTCTCAGAGGATTTAAGACCACTGCTGCGACTGATACATTGACTAGTCTTTCTTGCTGAAACCACTCTGGTGAACGTGTTCCTGAACGATTTCATCCATGAAACATGTTGGCCATAATGAACTTACCTTAAGTTCACTTGTTTGGCCACTTCAGCCATTCAGAACCTAGACTAAGTAAAAGCCTTTGAATAGCTAGAAGAGGTGTCTTAAAAATCAGGTAATAAATTTAATTCATTTACCCATTCATACAATCTCTCATTCACCATTTATTTTAGTTTAGTCTTAGAGGAAATCCTAGAATGTACGGAATGTATATGGAATCATGGGATCTAAACGCTAGGGCTGGGACAAACCTTAATGCACTCAGCTCTCCAAGTGCAAATCTGTGATGCCATAGAATTCTTGGACTGACAGTGTCAGCAAAGATCATCTGGTTAATCCCCAACTTGTCACTAAAGAGTATTTCACCCAATCCATCCAGGACACCTAATTCTTCCTCTACACAGATGCTTTAGCTGATTTAGAAATGCCACTGACAGTAATTGCCCTCCCTGGACTTTGAAAGCAAAACTTAGGCATGGCCCAGAATGGTAAGAAATTCTCCTGTGAAGGATGTAGGTGCAATTCCCCCCACCTACTACCACGTGATAGCAAGGTATCACTATTGGGAGTTTTTACCCAACTCACAGAAATGCTACAAGAAAATGAAGAATTTCCATGCTTTTAACCTTAAGAACTTGAGACTATTCTGCAAGAGGAAAACAGAGGCATAATGTTTTTTCCCTCCTTGGTGACTATCCTGAAATGCTGGGCTCAGCGATACTCAGTGGTGGCTGTGTATACAGGTGGGGGGCGGACTGTGACAATTTGAGGTTTTTAGAAACTGAGAGGTTAAAAATCCAGAGCTGTGTTTCTATTTCTCTCTGTCCTAGCCACTAGGCACTTCTCCAGTGAGACCAAGTTGCTCATGGAGAAGCTACCCTTCTGAAAAGAATTTAGGGCATTTCTACAGAATTGGGGTAAATCACAAAGATACTCTCTGGTCAATCGGTCATAATTTATCTGTCATCTATCATGTCCATTTCGTGTTTAGCTCTCCTGGAACTTCTTTCTTTAAAGAAAAAAGATTTTTGTGGATTATTGTTTATATGCATTATAGAAAAAAAAACAGAATGAAACAGGAAAGAAAAAAGAAAGTAAAACTCTTTATATGCCTTTATTTAACAGATATTCATTAAGGGCCAACTACATGGAAGAGTAATGTTATAGTTGTCTATCACTGTGTAACAAACAACCTCAAAACTCAGTGGCTTCACCTCAGCAGGTGAACTCACTGTCCTCTCTCCTACCTGGGACCTAACTCCCAGGGGTGTAAATCTCCCTGGCAACGCAGGATATGTCTCCCAGGGATGAATCAGGACCCGACATTGTGGGATTGAGAACATCTTCTTGACCAAAAAGGGGATGCAAAATGAAATGAAGTAAAGCTTCAGTGGCTGAGAGATTTCAAATGGAGTCAAGAGGTGGACATTCTTACGCGCTATATAGATAACCCTCTTTAGGTTTTAAACTACTGGAATAGCTACAAGTAAATACCTGAAACTATCAAACCCCAACCCAGTTGCCTTGACTCTCGAAGACATTTGTATGACAATGTAGCTTACAAGGGGTGACAGTGTGATTGTGAAAACCTTGTGAATCACACTCCCTTTATCCAGTATATGGATGGATGAGTAGAAAAATGGGGACAAAAATAAATGAAAAATAGAGTGGGATGGGGGCGTGATTTGGATGTTCTTTTTCACTTGTATTTTTTATTCTTATTCTGATTCTTTCTGGTGTAAGGAACATGTTCAAAAATAGATTGGGGTGATGAATGCACAACTATATGACAGTACTGTGAACAGTTGGTTGTACACCATAGATGATTGTATGGTATGTGGACATATCTCAATAAAACTGAATTTAATTTAAAAAAATGAAGTGAGCTAAGGCAGTACAGATCTGCATTGTCAAATAAAGAATTTTGTTTTTCCACTGGGTGGGAGGTGGGGGGGGGGCTTAGTGGCTTCAACAACCATTTTATTTTGCTCACAATTTGTGGGTCAAGATTTTGGGAAGGGCCCAACCGAGTGGTTTGACAATTGACATCTGCTGGGTTAGTGACCTGAAGGATTCACTTCCAAGATGGCTTCCTCACTCACTTGACTAGAAATTCAGTGCTCCCTGGCCGTTCTCTCTCTCTCTCTCTCTTTCTCTCTCTCTCTCCACCCCTTTGCTGCGCCCCCCTCCTCTCTATCTACATGGTGTCACATTCTCCAGGCTTCTCCACTTAGCTTAGACTTCTCACAGTACAGTTGCGTCACAGTTGTTATACTTCTTATATGCTGACTTCCTTCCCCACAGCAAGTGATATAAGTAGCCCAAGGGGAAGCCACGGAAATTCCTGAACACCACTTCTGCCACTTTCTATTGGTCGAGAAAATCATTAATGCCAACTCAAGGCAAGGGGAGGTATAGACTCCCCCTCTCGATGGGGTGTGGCATGCACATACAGGGTGGTCAACTTGGAGAGAGCACAGAGTGCCATGAAGAAAAGGTAATGACAGTGATAGCAGAAGTTCACTATGGAATGGGACCACAGTGAAGAAGAACCCAACCTAGACTTGAGAGGTCAAGGAAGGTTTCTTGGGATAGGAAATATTTAACAAGAGCCATGGGCCAAGCTTGAGGTGGCTGTAGGAAGGGAAAGACAGAAGAGACAATGATCTTTAAAAAATGGGAGCAATATGCAAGAAGGCCCAGGAGAAAAAGAAAAAGAAAGCATTTTTATTAAAACAAAAACTGAAATAATTCCAATATAGCAGAAGAGCAAAGTGAAAACATATGAATGCTGAAAGATGAAGGTAAAGAGAAGGGGCCAGCACATAAACTCTTCACTCTTTTCTAAGTAAAAGTAGATATGCTTTAAAAAATGTGGTTTTTTTTTTTTTTTACAAAAATAGGCCCATGAGATTTAAAAGGTTCTGTAATCCATATTTTATCATTTAATATTAGTTCTTAACATATTTTTTGTCTCAGTAAATACACTTATAAAACATCATTTTAAATAAATGTATGGTATTCATTTATTGTATATATGTTTATTCATTTAGCCAGACTCTCACTATGGGATATTTAGGGTGTTTCCACTTTCTTTTTCCATTTCTCCCTGTATTTAAATTTTTATAGTCTTCAATGATACCTCTTTAGACAGAGATTTTCTGGCTCAACATGTATGAACACTTTTTTGTGGTTTTTGATACATAGTACCAACTTCTTTTCCTGAAAATTTTATTAATGTGTAGTCCCACCAGCACCATAGGAGAGTATCTGTTTCCTTATATTCTTTCCATCAATAAGAAAAATCATTTTGTTTCTATATTTGCCAATTTGATAAGTTTCAATTTACATTTCTGTAATTACTGGAGAAACTGAAATTTTTGTATGCTGGTAGTTTTTTTGTACGCAAGCTTCTGAAAATTATAAACTTACCAAAATAGATAAATGCCTCACTTTAAACTTTAAAGTGCTATAAAAATGTAGTATCAGGCAAAATTTAATCTACTAGTAAATTTAAACTGTAGTTTGACAATACCTCTGCTGCCTTTGTGTCCTCTTTAATGCTTCTGTCTTTTCACTGTTCTGAAATAGTCACAGTGACTTGCTATGAAAAGGAGGAAAGGAAGTCTTAGGGTTGTGACTACATATATCAGAGACCCAGACTGAGTTCAATGCCAGTTAAGTAGGTGAAGTGGGTGAGTGGGGGGCCTTATTTCATTCATGATAGCTCACTGACTCCTGCCTCTAATGCATTTAATGATCCTGTGGGCTTAATGACTGTTGCAATTAAAGTCACCCTGGTTAAGCATTGTGAATTACATTATGCTTGTTAGTGGCTGCCTTTGATAAAACATAATAGCAAGTCATCTCTTTTACATCATAACTCATTTTAAATATTGCTTTTCCATATCTGTCCCTTCTCTCTTGATTTATTACCTAGGACTCCTAAGAAGTGTAATAAAAAGAAAGTTAGGACTTGAGTCATTCTTCCAGTGTCTGGATAAGCAGGCAGTGGAGGGGGAAGTGGCCTTCTGATTGGTTAGCCCAAAAAAGGAGATGGGGGTGAGGGTGGCAATCAGTAATTAAATTATACAGGTTATACAAAAGGACAATATTAGCTTTTTGTGGCCTCCTTGCCCTCTCTCTCTTTGGATGGAAAATCAACAAAGGCCAGGTCTCTGCCAGGCAGGTTTGATATATTTATTTAGCTAGATAAAGCAGAGGAATGGAGCTGAGAGCCAGGACTGGGGAGAGGGGCTGAGAAATGTGACGTGCCTGCCTTTGTTCACTTAACTTGACCGAGGAAAGTTCAACATAGATACTTGAAATCAAAACTGAACGAGAATTTGGTGACGTTGACCAACACTGATCTTTTGAGGCCAAAAACAAAAATGAAAACCCTCAAGTTCCTTTTTTGTTGAGTATCTTCCACCCTCACCCCCAAATCACAGGAATCACTGTCTTCATTTTCTTCTTTACTCTGCTCCAGCAAACGAAGCCCCAGTGTTTCCGTCACTCAATCCAAATACTTTTCTGAAGGCAAGCCTCCAATGCCTAATGTTATTTTAATGTGAATCCATTGCCCTTTCATCCAAAGTCATCCTACCCCATAACACTTACACCAGATCCATGCAGGGATGGGAAGGGATTTGTTGTATTAAATTTCCAATGATTCACACTAGGTTCGGGTTTTTTTTTAAATTCAGTTTTATTGAGATAATTTCATATACCATACAATCATCAGTGGTGTACAATCAACTGCTCACAGTACCATCATATAGTTGTACATTCATCACTGCAATCAATTTTTGAACATTTTCCTTACATCAAAAAGAATAAAAATAAGAATAAAAAATAAAAGTAAAAAAGAACACCCAAATCATTCCATCCCCCCCCCATCCCACACACTGGTTCGATTGGATTGGCCTCAAATGACAACACATTAGAATTGCAGGTGGAAAAATACCCATTGGGGTACACCATCGAGTCTCAGGGGTCCAACAGAAGATTGTCCTCCCCTGTAAATTGTTTTGTTGCCTCCTTACTTGACTGTAACTGACCCCACCATGTCTCCATAAGCAATACAACCAAGGGTGTCCCATTTCACACAAACCTCAGCAAAAGGTCCTGAATTGAAAGATATAAAGAGTTCACAAATCCCTGTCCAATATCATCTTCTAACAAAATTACTTTTTCGAGAGACAGAGTGGCTAAGTAGCAAAAGCACTACATACACTAAGAAAGAAGAGGAGACCTGGATTTGAGGCCAATCTCTGCCTCAATCTGCTACCTCAACTTAGACAAATTATTTTAACTTCAGTGGCTCTCAGTTTCCTCATCTGTAAAAAGCTCACATTTCCATACCACTTTATGGTCCACGTTATTTAAAGATGATGCAATACTCATCAGAATTATATTAGCGGCACTAGATCATCACAAATTCAGAAAGTAGGATCTATACTATCACCAAAAAAAAAAAATCTAAAAATAAATTTTTAACATTAAATAATCAGCATGTGTTAAAATGAGGCTGACCCAAGAATACCACCTTTAAAAGGAAATCAAGTCAGCAAAACAGCTTTAAATTATAAAATATGGTCCTAGAGTGAATACAATGAAATGGGTACTCTAATGTCCATTAATGAAAATATTTATAATTAGTACAATCTTCCTGGAAATAAATTTGGTAAAATGTACCCAGAGGCTTAAAAATGTTTGCACCTTAGTGATTACTCTTCCATTAATATGTCCTAAGGAAAAATGAAACACAAAGATTTTTTAATAAAGATATTCTTGTACAAATCATTTATAGAAAAGGAAAATTGGTTCTAATGTAAATGCCCCAAATAAGGTAATAGTTTAGTAAATTATGGTCTATCTATATGATGGAACATTATGTAGACACTAAAAATACATTTTGCCAGAATTTTTAATGACATGGAAAATGTCTTTGATGTTCTATTAAGTGAAAAATATCATAAATTTTATATTAGAATGTAATCTCTAAAATTATATACCCGATAAAAATAGAACAAAGTATCTCAACATTATGTTGTTATTATTTTCTTCTTTAAATATTTTGTTTTCTACACATTTTCCAAACTGGGCATCTGCTACTTTTAAAATCAGGAAAAAATACTCATAAAAATGCAAAATTAATATTAAAGACTGCTTATATTGTGAGACCTTGAGTAACCAAAATGCTCAGAGGAATGGAACGTTTTGGTGGGTTTAATGTTGGAGCAAACTAAGATTAATTAGGAATTCCTTTCTGAACCTCTTTGCTGAAAATGAAGGAACCAGCCAGCAACTGCCTTCTGAGTATTTACCACAGACTTCATACAGCACTGAGCTGGCTGCTATTGTCCAGAACAAGGCCAGGCACCCTGAAGAGGTTCCAAAACACCACCACCTAGAGGGTCCAAACGTGTCAGGCAAGGGGGACATCCGGTTAAGTAAGGATGACCAACATGGAGGTCACCATTTTAGCAGGAAAAACAGGTATCTAACAATCAGCTGTGAAATGTACGTGCAAATGTTGAATTAACAAAAGGAATAAACTGGAAAAGTGATTTTACCTGGAGAACTCAAGAAAAGTCTTCACTGAAGACAAGCAAGAAGGAAGCCTTGCAGTGTAGACTGGACTGCAATAGGAAATGAGAAGGGACACCGCGCCCACCACCATCACCCCCAAGGTTGACAGAACAAGATGGACAAAGGCACAGAGGCAGGAACGAAGCTGGCGCTCAGCTGGGGTCAAGAGCAAGGGGCCTCTTGGGAGTGGTGGGGAAAGTTTTCTAAGGGCATCAATTCACTTTCTGAATCAGTGAAAAACAGGCATAACTGAGTCTTTGCTCAATCATTGTAGATACTTGGGCACCTCAGAAAATTAAAAACCACGATATACGTCCATTAATGCACGTATCAAAGGCATAGATACTGTTCTAAATAATAACTGTTACCCCTTACCTTTGTATAGCACCTTTCCATTTACAAAGCCTTTCCCTGTGGCTTATCTCATTTGCTCTTCAGAGACACCCCATGAGACAACCATTATTATCACCATTTTCCCAAAAAGGAAACACGCTCAAAGAGATCTAATGAATCATCCTATGACACTGCTAGTAAGTGACAGTCGGGTTCCAAATCCTCTGACTCCACTGTATGTTGTTTCTTTCTTCCCCCCTGCACCACAGCTGTCTTTGACCCAAGGACACACCCTAGAAGTTCAATTCCATTTTACCTCATTCCCGATTTCATTTTCATCATTGTCATTTGCTTCTTTCTTCTTGGATTATGGAGTACAGAGGATTCTGTTTAGATTGGGTTTGGATTCATCAAAGCAATTCTCTACTTTCAAAGTGCTTTCACACCTCATTTATCCTTACAACTTCTCAGGTAATTCAGACAAATTGAAAACTTTACTTTAGTCTAAATACACTGAGGAGAGAATAGGATGCAGACGGGATAGGAGTGGGGGGGGTCAGGAAGGAGCAGCTAATTTACTCAACTTTTGATTCACTTTGTGCTGCACAGATCTGAGCAGAAAAGGATGCTATACATGCTGATGATGTTAACAAATGCCATGTACTTTTGTCCTTCCCAGGTTGACAGACTCCTGGAAAAATAAAAGGTATAAAATCCCTCTACAAATTAGATTTTTTGTTGCTCCACTGTTACTACCAAAGTCTTTTCCAACATTTGGTTCCAAAGTAAAACAATTCTGTCATATGGTTTCAAGTAACCCTCACACTCCTAACATCGAATACGGCTGCCAACTAATATCACAAGAACTAAATAGATGACATCTGGAAAGAAGAATTTAAAAACCCACTGTTTCATTACACTCTGCCTGTGTCTTTAAACGCAGAGTGAAAAGAAGAAGTGAAGTAGCAAAAGGATCTCTGAAATTTACTTTGAAGGAAAACAGGGGGTTAATGTTAAAAATCTAATTTATTCTCTGCATTGTCCTGATTCACCAAATGCAAGCTCAAGCAAGCAGAGTGATGCAAAAGGTCGCATATTATGCTACTGAGTTCAAGATGCCTTTACAGCCAACCATCTCCAAAAAATATAAATCCTATTCTTTAAAGCATCAGCCTGGCTATGGAATTGAGCTAGGATTTAATGAACAGGTAAATCAAAAATACTTATTGAACACCTCCAATGTCCTCAGCTCTATGCAAAACAAGGTACGGTGTAACTTTTGGGCAAATCATGTAATATTTCTGACTCCAGGCTTCCTCATCTGAGAAATTTTTGAATACTAGTAATACCGGCTCTTCCAAACTAACAGAATTATTGTGAAGCTCAAATAAGATAATATACGTGGAGGGGATTTATATGCTCTAAAGTGCCAGAGAAATGCAAAGTATCACTATCACGCAGTGAAGCATTGGCCCTTACCCTTACTCACAAGTAGCTTACAACCTATTTGGAGGAACAAAGTATAAATATATTAGGTTTAAGTAATAGCATAAGGATTAAATTACAGAAAAGATAACATTATAAGTGATTTGGCAAGATAGTAAGCAATTATTTGCAAGTGAGGGGTACAGGCAATGAGAACTATGAATTTAAAATAGGAATGGTCTCCATCAGCTGTAGTGATGTGGAAAGGCCTTGTGGTAGAAGAGACTCTGGATATGGGTCTTGGACGATGGAGTAGGATGAGCAAGAAGAAGCACAGGTATCATCTCTGTGGTAACCATGGGCTCCTACCCCAGCTCCATGTGAAGCCGTCCTGAGATGAGATTTACAAACCACCCCTTCACGTGGTCCACGATCTGAGGATAACTGTAGTAAAACATTGCTATCATCAGGACACAGGATGGACTTTGAAAGCAGCTCCTGAATACTTCCATATCATAGAGTTTCAATTTGAAACCTTTTGTCAGAGAACCACCCTGACCCACTTACTCTTCTTCCCCCACACTCTTCTCATTCACATTTGCCTCACCTGTTAAAACTGCAGGGTGTCTTACAGGAGGAGAAATAGAGTCTCCCAGCTTTATATTCCCTACCTGAGGCAACCACAGTGTGCTACTAATTTCCAAGTGGGAAATATATGAGCAAAGATAAAGGAGAAAACCCAAAATATGTCTCATTTCAAAACCATTCATAGCCTAGCTATGGCTCTGTCAAAAAACTCTTATCTATTATTATGTACATATTTATTATTATGTCCTAGCCAGTGGGGGTGAGGGTGGGGCATGAAGTATAGTTGGATGGTTAGAGCCAGCTGCTTATGCGACCAAGTTCCAAGTTCAGAGGTCCAATCCCCTGCCCATTCATTTCACAGACAGAAGGCAGTTAACAGTGATAATTTGCTGGACATAGTATGCTCTAGATTCCCATTCAATCATCCCACTGGTGCCCAATGTGGGTCTTGAGTTAGTTCAGAACCAGGTGCAAATGGCATGCCTGGGAAAGTCCAGTCTCTCCTTTCCCCTCCCAAATGCATTTCACAAGTGGTCCAGTTCACTGGGCCAATAAACCAAAGACATTTCCTGCTCAAGCTCTGCCTCCTGTGCATTTGGCCTTCCATTTCTTCTCATCCACAGCATTGCTCCACACCATCTCCTTTCTTCAGGACATAAATTCTAACCCCTGCCTCCTCTGCAAGGCCACTCCTGATGCCCCAATCCCCATGGTGTTCCCTTTGACTGCACTGCTGGCACAGTTAATGTACCTTTCATTTGGGCTCCAGGATTACTCTCTTGAGTTTGGCATGGTACTTTGTATATAGTACGCTCTTTATAAGTGTTTCTTCAGAAATAAAGTCCACTTAGGTAAGGGGAGGGGTGATATGAGGTGGCTGGAAAGAGCAGGGTAAAACTTTGCTTTGGGCCCATCTGTTTGGGGTGTAATTGTCTTACCTTCCCAAAGGGCACCTCAGTAGCAGCATCAGAGACAATAATTGGTAGGAAAAGGAGAAGTGACAGTGTTAGTCCTTGGTTTCTATCAGTACAGAGAAGAACTGACTATAGGATTGAGGCCATTATCTAAATAATTCAAGTAAACAAACTGGAAAGGAAAAAAAAAACAGGTATTTGAAGCATAAAGATGAGGTAAGCATCATATCACCCATCCTGTTTTTTGTTTTTATTTTTCCCTCTTCTCCAAAGTCTAATTAGTCAAAGATCTTATTGATTCTCTCTCTAAAAGGTCTCCCATATCTATGCACACTTCAAGATCCATCTTGATCAGACTTCAATTAAAGATATGAATGAAATGGATCTGGTTAGGACTAAGGTAAATCAGAATACAGGGTAAAGGATGATATTGTCTGTATTTTAAAACCTCACCTTCTGTGTGAGACCAAAAGAAGAGATATTTATTTGGTCCAAAATTTAAATTTTCTGTAACACACTATCTAATTTAACCTGTCTGCTCAGTTTATTTAAACAACCTAATTACATGGAACCTAGAATA
This sequence comes from Choloepus didactylus, assembly GCF_015220235.1. Lineage (NCBI taxonomy): Eukaryota > Metazoa > Chordata > Mammalia > Pilosa > Megalonychidae > Choloepus > Choloepus didactylus. Next base: position 137,231,749 of record NC_051312.1, on the reverse strand, counting down.
GGGAATGAGATCTTGTTATTCTGTAAAGGTTAAGGTAATACCCTTGATACATTTCAGAGTATGTTGGGCAGAAAATAAAAAAGTATTTGCAAAACTCCCTTGAGGGACTGAGGGAAAATGTGGAACTATTAAACTTCCCCACCTGAGGAATTCCTGATACTCTCTCAAACATTGGGGACTCCCAATTTAATAAGCCAAGCCCTCGATCTTGAGGATTGCCCTTATAAAATTTATTCCTGCAAAGGAGAAGCTAAGCCTACTTATAACTATGCCTAAGAGGACCCCCAGAGAATCTCTTTTGTTGCTCAGATGTGGCCTTGATCTCTTAGTCAACTCTGCAAATAAACTCACTACCCTTCCCCCTATGTGGGACATGACTCCCAGGGGTGTAAGTCTCCCTGGCAACGTGGGACATGACTCCCAGGGATGAGCCTGGACCTAGCATCATGAGACTGAGAATGCCTTTTTGACTAAAAGGGGGAAAATAAGTGAAACAAAATAAAGTTTCAGTGACTGAGATATTTCAAATAGAGTTGAGAGGTCATTCTAGAAGTTACTCTTATGCAAGCCCCAACCAACCGTATTCCTGAAAACTCTAAAGAATACCCTGGGCTCTATATAATACTCTAGTTTATTTTTTCAGAAATTTAAGGCCTCCAGGTTGTTCCTCTGCAGATAAGCTCAGAAACCCAGAGGTACCAGTCTCTCCAAGAACATCATCAACCAGTTTCATTCCTCTACCCCCTAAGGTCCACACCCCTTTCCAGCACAAAGAAGTTAGAATGGTCATTGCCCAGATACCTCTGAAGATTCAGAGAACAATTAAATGAGAGGGAGGAGGTATAACTGAGAAATTAGGATTTAACAAATGTTTATGTTACTGACTCACTATACAGATATTTCTTTTTTGTTTCTAGTGTATCAGAATAGCAAGAAGGAAATGCTGGAAATTACTGAGCTATAAGCCAGTAGCCCTGATCTTTGATAATGATTGTATAGCTATATAGCAAAAAAAAAAAAAGTCAGTTGCCTGTGTTTTTATGTATCTACCTCTGGATGGTTTATTCTGTTCCACTGATCTATATATCTATCTCTGACAATACTATACTGTCTTAGTTAACCTACCTTTAGTGTAAGTCTTAAAATTGGGTAGAGTGCAATACTAGGGTCAATAAGGATGGGGATAAGGAATACCGGATGTTTGGGGTTTTCTTTTTTCTTTTTATTTCTTTTTCTGGAGTAATGCAAATGTTCTAAAACTGATTATGGTGATGATTGCACAACTATGTGATGATACTGTGAGCCACTGACTGGATTGTACGGTGTGTGAATATATCTCAATAAAATTACATTAAAAAAAATCCATCTCAGGCCCTCATCACACTTTATAAGGACTATTACAGGAACCTTCTACCTTGTCTCCACCCCTTTAGGCTTTCTCGTTCCTTAGCACATCTTTTCAAGCTGAAAATGTCTCTATCAATCTCCTCTCTCAGCATGTCTCTCCTCAGTTGATAAGACAAGAATGGCTCCCTTCAGGATAAAGTCCGTACTCCTTAGCACAGCTTCATTCTTTGGCCCTGAACCACCTTACCAGTTTTATTTCCCCCGGTAGTCCCTCACACCTACTCACCAAGTCCCAAACATGAGATATTTTTTCTCATTTCCTTGTCTCTGACTATGGTGTGCTCCGCTTTGCTACCTCCCCCTGACAAACTCCCACTCATCCCATAAAGACTCACTTAAGAGTATTCTTCTGGGAAGCTCCCACCCTATAGGCTGACTTCCTCAGCCTTATGCGTACATCCCTCTGATACCACGAGGACCATTACAATTGTTTGCCCACATGTCTGAGTGTAAGTCCCACTAGACTGAGTTCCTCCAGAGGTGTGGGGATTGTGTTTTATTTATGTCTGCATATCCATGGAAGGTGCTCAACAAGTTTTTGCCCTAGGTCAAATTGTTTCTCAAGCGCATGGTACGTCTGTTTTCATCAAATCCATCTCCCGCATTCCATTCTTCACTTGGCTTTGTCCCTGCAGCCGTGTTCTTTGCCTTCGTCATGTTATACCCTGATGTACTCATAAGGAGTAAGAAACTAATGAAAGTCAGTCACAGATCTTAAGGATTTCCTCCCCTAAAATATCTCCCAAATCTAATCCCATTTCCAGATCACCCACTGGCCCTAATCCTATCTTATCTGGGGGGAACTAGGAGAATTCTCCTGAAACTCTGGACAATTTACATAGATTCATAACCTTACCTTGGTTTTGGAAGCCAATACCTGGAACACTTTCTTTCCTGTTAGTTCTGCTTTAATGTCACCATAGAATCTTCAAGGTAAGGTAAGAAAGAGAGTAACTGGACCATGAATCAGGACACATAACTTTTAATTCCACTTCTGCCACTAACTAGTGGTGAGACTTTGGTCAAGACTCTTCCCCTCTCTGGGCCTCCATTTCCTTCTGTGTCGTCAACTTGAAAAATGATCAGGAAAAGCCTACCGGAATAAATAAACATTGAGCTGATCTGCTATTAGAAGATGGCCTCTAAGGAATTTTCTGGCTTTCCACACTTCTCACTTCCCTTCCTACTTGCTTTCCCTCTCCTCTTCTCCCTTCCACACTTGCCCATAATAAGCCTGATCCAAGCCTCAGCATTATATAGGAATTTATTTCCGTTATTACCTTGATGTCAAGACCTCCTACCAGAAATAGGAAGAGGGAATATAAAAGATCTGCTTCCTTTCCAATGTGTTTCCCCCACCCCCTTCTAGTAAAAATGGCCTATTTGGAGAAGCCAAAATGCTTTTGAATTGAATTCACCAAAGTACTATGCACACGGTTTTAATTTACAGTTTTGGGTCTCCAGGCCCTGCATGTGAGATCTATAAATGAGACGTGTTGCTGCAGTGAGTCCCTTTGGGAGAGGCTGGACTTAGACTAAGAACAGCTGTAGAGCTGTAATCCAACAAAGTCAGCTTCTGAATCAGATATGAATTATTGGTTCAGTCGCAGAGCTAGGGATATGCTTTCCGCTGCAGGCACAAACATATGGCCTCTGGCAGAAATAAAAGTATTTGTTCCCCACTTTACCGGGTTTTGTTCATAAAGAACCTTTATTCTGCACACTTTCTAATGTCTTGACTTTCTTATGTCTTGACTTCCTTTCCCTGTACAAGGTGAGGCTAACGGCTCTTTTAAACCATTTAAACTCAACTGAAGCCAACTGATTTTAGAAAGTAGTTCTCGACCTTGGCCGTATACTGACAACACATGAGGATCTTTCAAAAATCCCATGCTGCACCCTAAAACAATTACATTAGAAACTCTGGGAGTGGGACCAAAACATCAGCATTATTTAAGCACCTAGGTGATTTCAGTCTGCAGCCAACACTGAAACCACTGCATTAAAGTCAATTATATCTAAAGCATGAACAGACTTTTCCTTTATCCTCAAACAATGTGTAGGAAACACGAGTAGAAAATACTTCTTTCTTGAAGCCGAAATTTATGAAATCTTCAGGTCATGAGACCAAGACTTGCCCACTAAAAAGGTGTGTAGCCAAATTCTTAAAAAACTTAGCCAACTGCTCTATGTCCTGGAGGGTCAGCTTTCTGGTCCTTGAAGCATTTGATTGTGAAGGCTGAAGGCTCACAGGGAGCAATGGAAAACATGTTAAGAATTGAATGGAAGACAGGCTGGTCCTGGGGAAGTGTGTTTTTGCCACTACCGCCTATGGCAACGAATCCATTCAGATTTTGGAGCATTTCCTTATATGTAAAGAGTGTAGAGCTTGGTGTATTATAGCCTTTCAAATGCTTTCCTCCACCATCTATCTAGGACTATTAGATTGATCAAAAATGTATCAAGTACTACCCTCTGTTAAAGTCTGCCTACTTAAGAAAAACCATGTGCTCCTGAGTAAAAAAATAACAATAATAATTATGATGGTTAATCTTATGTGTTCAACTTGGCTAGGTTGTGTTATCTAGTTGTTTGGTCAAACACTGGCCTACTTGTTACTCTTATGGCATTTTGTGGATGAGATCTGCATCTACAAGTTGTTGATTGTATCTACAACCAACAAAGAAGATTGCCCTCAGCAAGATGAACAATCTCCTCAACCAATCAATTGGAGGTCTTAAAAACCAGACTGAGGGTTTCAGAGGTCGTAAGAATAATTTCTGGTTCAAGACTTCAACATGGGCTCTTGCGAGAATTTCCAGTCAGTCAGCTTCCTCTGTATAATTCGGACCAAGGACTTCAGCATCACTTTTCTCTGAGTTTCTAGCCTGTGGCCTGCCCTATGTAGTTCAGACTTCCCAGCCCTCACCCCAATCACATATGATAAATCAAACTATCTGCATGTATATACATATATGTGTATATATACATATTTCATATTTGTATTTATACACACACATACATGCACATAATACATATATAATGTTGGTTCTGTCCTTTGGTAAACCCTGACTAATATAATAATAACAACAATAATAATAACAAATAAATAAACCCTACTCCTTTCCCGAACTGCCAACTATTTGGAGAGAAAACTGGAGGGGGTTTCGGAATGAATTGTCCAGACACAGGTTCTTTACCTTGACACTGGATAAGAACACAATAGAACACCTATTCTCTGTCATTCAGAGAAGACAAAAATCTTTCTGCCTTAGTAGGGACACCAAATCCCTCTGAGCCTCTTCTCCTTCCTCCTTTGTTAAGGACTGAGGTGACCTCTAGTTTCTACATGACCACCTTTAAGCCCTGTTGCTATTCTTTCTGTTCTCAATCATTCAGATCAACTTAGGCACTATCCAAACTTAAACAGTCAATTTTCCTCTTTTATGAATGATTAATTGGTTGCTTAAAAGTTGGATGTAGCATGCCTGACTCATTGGATAATTTGTGCTGCATTCTTCTTTCTCCCTCCACCTTCACTGCAATTGTTCCTCTTAATTCTACTTTTTAATATCTTAAAACCACTCCTCCCTTTCCCTCCCCATTGCCACTGCCCTGGTTCACAGGGCCCTCTACATTTGGGGAAAGCTGGGCTTCAGAAGAGCTGTCTGTGAACCCGTGAGCGAGGGAGGGGCTACTCACTTAGGTGATCACTGAGGGGGGGGGTGCTGAAGAGGGCTATCAGAGAGGTGGAAACCACATCTCCTTTGCATCATAGTCCAGACCATCATCATTTCCTCCCCAGACCATCGCAGCACCTCCGAACTTGTCCACTGCCCACCCCGCCCCCAGTCCTTCTTGAACAAATGATACATATGAAGCACCATACCTGGTGCTAGGACCACAAAGATAAATCACCCCGATCCTGCTTTCAAGGAGCTCCCAATCTAGAGGACAAGACACAAATATCGAAATCACTTTCACAATATAAAAACTTTTTAGTTATGGTATCTGTGTAAGTGTCCTAGGGATGCTGTAACAAATTACCACAAACATGGTAGCTTACAACAGAAATGTACTGCCTCACAGTCCCGGAGGCCAGAAGTCAAGTTGTTTGGCGGGGCTGCTTCTGGTGGTTGTGGCATTACTTGGTTTGCAAACACATCACTCCATTGCCTGCCTTGTCATCACGTGGCCATCTTCCCTGTGTGTCTCTCTGTATCTGTTTTCTCTTCTTATAAGGATGCCAGCCATTAGGGCCTATCCCAATCCAGGATGACCTCATTTTCACTTAAATTACATCTGCAAAGACCTTATTTCAAATGAAAGTCACATTCTGAGGTTCCTGGTGGACATGAATTTGCGGGGACCTTATTCAATCCAGTCTAGTATCAAAGAGGAAGACGCAGCAAACTCTGGCTAAGAAAATCAGAGACGGCTTCAGAATAGGAATGATACATGAACTGAAGGACATTCCAAAAAGAGGGCACAGCACATGTAAAGGCCTGAAGGCAGGGAAGACTGTGATCCATTATGGAATTGCAAGTAGCTCAGTACAAGCGGGCATGCAGCTAAAGTACTGTCAGGAGCAGGGTTTGAAAAAATAGGCAGAGGCCAAATCACGAAGAGCCAGAGATCTGCACTGCAATGAAGAATTTAGATTTCATCCCATGAGATGCCATTTAAGGATTTTAAGCAAAGGACACAAACGATTACACTTTAGTTTTAGAATATTCTCCTTGATAACAGACTGGACGATACCTTGAAAGAGACGAAGCTTGGGGGCAGATAGAGCTGATAGAGAATGTTACAAAAGTCTAAGTGAGAAAAGATGAGGCCTAAATGAAAAGTCGTAACAGCAGGACCAGGGAAGAAGTTAACTTTAAATTATCTGTATACTTGTCTGGATCTCCTCCTGGAGTTTGGGTGTTGTGTTTGTTTGTTTGTTTTACCATGTTTCAAGTACTACCAGGCTTTGACATTTATCAATTAAGCCTCACAAGATCCCTGAAAATCGTTATTAGTTTCTTAGTTTTACCAATGAAGAAACTAACTGAGAGAAGTTAAGTAACTTGCCCAAAGCCACCCAGCCTAAAAGCAGCAGTTAGCTTGATACCCAGATTTCCTGACTCCAGGTTCAGTGCACATTCAACTGCACCTCCACCAAGTAGCCCCAGGCTCACTCCTGTTCCATTTCTTTCCTATGCCAGACCAAAGCATGGCAGATAGACCATTGGTCAGAAAATAGCTTCAGTGGCTCAGAAGCAGCTATTGCTAAGTGCCTGGCTTTAGAGTCAACCTGAGCCTGATCCCCAGCCTAGAGCAAAAACCCGGGAGCCTCAGTCTCCTCACCTGTCACAAGAGGGCAATAACACCAGCCAGCATCATTGCAATAAGAATTAAATGAGATCAAAGGATCCAGGGCAACAACTGGGATATAGTCTGCTGTCAACAAATGGCACCGATTGTCCCCTAGAAAAGTTAGGAGTGGGTCGAGCCATAAATCAGAACAGAGTTCCAATATTTGACTCAGGAATATGTAGAGAAGTGGGAAACAGACATAAACCAGGAGCTATGAAAAATTGTTGCATGTTTTTAATATCTGCTCTGTCACTTCTAAGGCAGTTCTTCCTGATTCCATTCGTGTCACTGAGGTAACCAGTGAAAACAACCCCCACGCCACCCCAAGCAAGCTTAATACTCAGCCCAGGAGATCCTTGTGCTAAGCTACTTTAGGGGGGGTTTCTATTTTTTTCTCCTTTCACGCTAGAATTAAGAAACCTGTAACTTGCTGCTTATCTCATTATCTTCTGCCTTGCATTTTAATGTGTCGCTTCTAAAAAGACCTCATTGATATTCCAGTTATGTACGTGTTTGTTTGTGTCTCTTGGGAAAATTTGCTACCGATCTTCCAAGTGGAGCACCAGCATCCTCACAACTCAAAGTTAGATCTCTCTTTTCTATAAGGAAAAAAAAATGGAGATGGTTTGAATATTTTGCAGCTACAAGAAGCTGTAAATAGAACAACTCAAGAGTCACAATCCAAATCTATGTGCAAAAAGGCAGGTGAGGAATCGCTGGGTTATGTCAATGAATAATTCAAGCCTAAAGGCTCATAAAAGGACACAGTTACCTGGGTTTCCAGATAATTAGAGATCCCTACAAAAAGGTTTTAACCTAATTTAACCACATAATTAGCCAGATCATCCAGAAAAGAGCAAGCCTTTTATTCCTGCCTAAATTATCCAGAGTTTCATCATTATTAGGTAACTGACAATCGTCTCCACTTACTGCTCTGTAGACTATACTGTGAATGGAACCAAATCAAGCCTCCAGGTAACAGGTGAGATGAGCAGGAGAAAAAGAAACTATCTTACAAAATCTAGCTGCTCTTTTCAAGTGTTATGGTTCATGACTACATCCACTCAAAGCATATCGGGAAATTTAGGGATTTATCTATAACAAAACAAAAAAATCCTGGCCATTAAGGAAAACTGGATGCGGTGGAGCCCTGATTTTATTGGCTATTTACACAGATTGAATTTTTTAAATAATGGCTTGTGCCATATTACTCTGCTTTGGTATTAATACAAGGACATAGAAGTAGATTTAGCATTTGTATGTGTATGATATTACAACTGTTACTGCAGTTGATGGTATTTTCTCATTTAATTAATCAGCTCCTACTTCCCCAATACAATCCACTGAGATCTTGGAGGAGTTGGCCACCCATGATGGTAATAAAATGTATCATTTACTGGGCACTAAATATATGCCAGGCCTTTCACATTCATTCATTATTTCATTTAATGGAAAGGTCCTTCAAGATAGGTTTTATTATCCCCATTTTACTGATAAGGACACAGAGATTTTGAGCAGTAAGAGGACCGTGAGGGGCAGTGCCAGGCTATGGGGCCATTTGCACTGACTCAAGAATGGATAAGTTCTGTACACTGCCTTGTGTCTACCCACATAAACTACTGCCTATATGAACATGAAGCTTTGGGAACCTTCACATTGCCTACATCAGACTCAAAAATGTTGGTCAGGACATGAAGAACAACTGTTAAAAGGATGAAAAACAAAACCTGCCATAAGCAAATACGTAGGGTCGCTTGGTGATTCAAACCACTGTCTATAGAGTCAGCCCAGATAGAAATCTAGCTCTACTACTTAACAGCTGTAAGACCTTGAACTCCTTACTCTTTCTAATTTCAGTGTTCTCCTATGTAAAGTGGAGAAGCATTTTAAGACGAGGCACGCACAATATCTGGCATGTATAAGCACTTAATAATTCTTAGTATTAAACACGGAGAAGAGCAATCGTTTCCAGAAAGGCACTAGATGATGTAAACAATTCTTTAGTAGTTGATGATCTGGATAATTTGTCTGGTCGCAGCTAACATTTATATAGCTGGGCATTTTTGTAAATTATTTTGCACATGTTAACTTGTTTAATATTTGCCCTCTGAGGTTAGAGACTACGGTTATGCCATTTTACAGATGAGGAAGTTACTCAACCTCTGAAAAACAGATGTCAAAAACAGATCCAAGGTCATGCAGCTAGTAAGTGACATGGCTGGGATTCAAACCTGAGGACCCAAAGGCCCATAATCTTAGCCTCTTACGGCCTCCCCCAACAGAAAAGCAGGATTTTTACAGGTTACAAGTCACTCCATCATCATTGCCACTGTTCTCTATGTTACCAGTCATTGACTGCCAGTTCCCATGTTTGCAACAGATTAAACTTCTTCCACCCTTCAGGGCTAATGATGTATATGGAAATTCTAACTGTCATTTCTTAGGTTCGACCATACTATTTGTGCTCCACTGTACTGTTTGAATCAATAATGAGAGAAAAAAAACACTTCTACTTAACCACAGATTCCAGCCATCCGTGTGTTTGCTACAGGATATTAACAAGGGAACCTGCTTTGCTTTGACAAGAAGTAGTGGAAGAGAGCCAGATGTCCCATTAAAAGTCCTTTCCAACCTAAATGAGTTTGTGCCTGTGTGTGTTTATACATGCAAGAATAAAATCCACTGCGAGCACCGTTTCTCCTGGTGGATATACTGTTATCTGAGAACGTGGCTCTTTGGGAGGCCAGTTGTGTGCCGGAGGCTGTCTACACAGGCAGAGCCAGGGGGAGAGCCTGAACCCTTCCCAAACACGCACAGGGACATGCAAGAAAAACCCCGCTAAGTTATCCAGGCAGGGCAGTTCCATCTGACAGCAAATCAAAACAAACTCCATTTTGCCTCTCGGGATGAAATGTATTTCTGTTTTCTGGTGCCAGGATGAAGATGCCCAGATGAAGGTCTCCACTTCCCTGTTCTGTAAAATGGTCTTCACAGTTCTTCTGAGGACCATCTCTGCCCATTCAACTCAGGCAGCCGTAAACGCCACATCCCAGCATCATCTTTCAGTCTTACAGCTCCAGCCCTGGACATTTTGCCGTTTAATAGAGAACACTCAAAAAAATAAATAAAGGCAAAAAAGAACCATTACAGTTCAGAAAATGCCACGTTTTGTAGAAAGATGTTTTTTTTTTTGTTGGTTATTTATTATCGTTGGCCTTTTTTGGATTAATCGTGGCACCGATTTTAGAAGTGGCAGGAGCAATCTGTTACCCCGACTCGCACAGAAGGCCACCCAGGTTCCGCAGTTCCTGCTGTCCTGCTGTAAATCAGCGTAACTTGTGGGAGAGCATGCCCCACCGTGCCGCTGGCCCTGCCGGGCCCCAGCACCCTCAATGCGGGGCTACCGCTCCCCTCTCCGCACCCCCGAAAGGGTCCTGAAAGAGGATTTGCCCAGAAACACCCCAGCCCCACAGTGCGCTGACTTTATAAAGAGGCGAGGTGAAGTAACACTTTTCTTTTTAATACCCCGTGGTGTTGAACTGAAATTGCAGCCTGCTTCTATTTTCAGAGGCCTCCTTGGTAAGAGAATGTTTTTTATCTGGAGATACAATGGCCGTGCCCCATACCCTGCAGTTCCCATGAAGCCCTTGCCAAAGTCCATGAATGCTTGCTTTATGAATCGGTCTTGCAGGTGTTCAGGGGGGTATGTAATCGCTAATGAATAGTCGAAAAACACAGAAACTCTCCACAGCCTCTGGCACGGAGAGCTGCTGGGCTTTATAATTCTGTGAGAAAACACACATGCATCTAAAGCTTTCCCTTGGCGCCGGCGTTGCCTGAGGGCAAATGTTCATCACAGGCCATCCCTGGGCTGGTGGTACGTTCCAGAAAAGAAGGGATGGATGTGTGGTTGCCATGTGGGCTGGGAAGTTAGTGTCTCTTTCATGATTTTTACTGCCCTGACTTGGTACGGGCATTATCTGGGCCGAGGGAACCATCTGTATGCACAGGTCATTTGTGTAACCCAGCAGGTTACAGCACACAGGGATTTTAGAGAGACCGCACAGACTGAGGCCCAGGTGGGCTGCCTGCCCTGGGAGAACTGATATTGGGAGGTCGAGATCAAATGACCTCAGATAATCTCCACATGTCAGGTGAGGCATCTAAAACTGCAGGGAGTCACAAATAAAATATTTTTCTCAAGCAGAGTGGTTAAGAAGGAAGGGGGCTACAATAAAAAGTGTCCTAGTATTGGGGGCCCACAGAATCAGAGACCTTAAATCTAAATAGAATCTATTGTATCCACCACCACCCCCAACACCCCAAAAATTAGCTGAGAATCAATGATGGTGAGAGAAAGGTCACTATTAGCTAATCTACCTTGTCCTTTCCAGCCTCAGCCCAAGAAGAGAACAAGGCTAAAAACACTGTAGATGTAGAAGTGCTCATAATTTTTCTCACTTTCCCTACCTGCCCTTCCTCTCTTCCACAGGGTCCCTCTCAGCTACTAACTGGAAAAATCTAAGAGTTGTATCTAGATTAGCTTCCCAGTCCTCCAGAAGAATGCAGAAGATATGGGGAAATCTGCTGAGAAATTCCCAACTTCTCTGTTACTTTGGAGAAGTAGTGCTCTTTTCCAAGAACACAACAGCAGGGCCTTGGAGAAAGACAGGAGCCTCGTAAGAGAAAGACAGGATATTGGGCTCTAACACGTGGCACCTCCCAGCAGCCTCCATAGCCAGGAGCCAGTCGGAATCCCAGAAACCAAGAGCCTACAGGGGGTGGCAGTCATGACACTAGCTTGCCCATGAGAGGGAAGGTTCCAGTCTTGTTGCACCCAGACTAACCAAACATTGGCTGGCTCTTCCTGAAAAGGGCCAGAGAGTAAACACCTTAGGCCCTGTGGCCATACAGTCTCTGTTGCAACTATTCAACTCTGCCAGCCACAGACAGTATGTAAACTAAGGGTCATGGCTGTGTTCCAATAAAACTTTATTTACAAGAACAGGAGACAGGCTGGATTTGGCCCATGAGCCATGGTTTTCCAATCCCTGATCTAACTGGGATTTGGAAGCCAAACAGAGAAGGCTGAAAGATTGCACCTGCTGGGGTAGGCCTGCTGAGAAAAAGATAACATCTGTGGCAAAAGAACACTACATAGGGAGCCAGGAGATCTGTATTCGGCTCTTGGCCACAAACTATAGGATAATGTGTCTGAACCAGAGTTTCCTATCTGTAAAATGAAAAAGTAGAGTAAGATGGTCTCTACGGCCTCTTTGAAAATCTAGAGCAGGGGTACTTAATCTGGGGTGTAGGAATGCCCCAAGGAGTATATGAATAATATTCAGTGATTCATGAGCTTAGACGGAAAAAATTTACATTTTTATTTTCATTAATTTCCAACTGAAATATAGTATTTCCTTCAATTATGAATGTAGGCAACAAACCACAGTTGTATTCACTGTGACTCTGTCTCCAATAGAAATCACAGATATTTATGTATCACATTACAGTTTTTGAAAGATCTTGAAATATCATTAATATTTGTCACATCTTTGAATTTGTGGTAGTTATTAGACCTGTAGCTAGATCTTGTTGCTCAACATGTTAATAAAGAGGCACAAATATTTCTATATTACAGATTAGAATTTTTTCCCTTTGATATTTGATAACTGAGAAGCAGTCCATGACCTAATAAATAGGTTAAGAATTCCTGGTCTAGAACAATGAATCATTAATTTATATCCATCATACTGTAAAAATATTTCAAAAAGAACACTTTTTGGAGGGAAAGATGTTTGAAAAGTTGTACTATCTTACACAGCTGATGAAAATGAGAATTGATACAGCCATTATAGAAAGTAATGTGGCAATGTTTGCTAAAATTTAAATATTATTTCTGTAAACCTATCCCTGGAAATCTAGCTTATATAAATAAAAGCACCAGTACAAAAAAGTTACATGCAAAAGCACTGCATAGTGTCAAAAACAAATGAATGACATGTTTCTAGAATGAAACAGTCAATGTGCCTGTAATAACTTAATTTTTTCATAGCTCAGAAAACTATTTCTGTCTCCATCTTTTTTACACACGGTGTATTTTACCAAAAAAGGTAAATACAATAAAATAGTTAAAATAAAAGTTTTTAAAAATGTAAAACAAAAAGCAAATGAATAAACAAACCTGGAAACAGAGTATATAAATGGTTACGAAAATGATGACTATCCATACAATGGAACATTATGAAGTCATTTAAAAGAATGGTTTAGCGCTATGCCCTGGTGGAATTCCCAAGCATTCTCTTTGAATGAAGAAAGGAACAGAGAAGTAATACACTTGTATCGCTTTTAACTAATATACATCTTAACACAAAGCACCCTATATGTGTATGTGTGCCATTATACTAGCATGGAGAAAGTAAGGAAAGAAACATATTTAGGATGTTAATATGCATTATCTGGGGGGGCGGTGAAGTTGATGGAGAGGGAAAAGGGGAGACGAGCCAAGCATAAATAGAAAACAATACAAAGACCTATATCACATACATAATATGCATATATAATATGATTGCATTTGGGGTTTATATAAAATTGTATTTTATTGCTTAAAAGAAATTTTTAAAAAGGAATTAGTTCCCCCCATTCCTCAGGAAAATCTATGATATCAATAAAGGTAGGGTGACACTATCAATTAACTATTAATACATCAAGTATTTATTGAATTCTAACTTTGCTCCAAGCTTACACTTGCCATCTCCTGGTAGCTTATTTGGGGATTTTTAAAAATTAGTCATAATATCCAAAGTGGTTTTATTTTACAAATCAATGTGTCTATTTTGATAGAAACTAATCATTCATTCATTCAGTTAACATTTCCAGGGCACCATTAAGTGCAAGGGACTGTGCTGCACTCTAAGGATAAAAAGAAGCAAAAAGTACAGGCAGGGAAGAATATTTTATTTTCTTCTTTGTTTCTAGTTTGTTCATTGTCGTTTTAAATTATGCCAAACACATCTTTTTTCTCACTTTCTCTACTTAGTCCTTTGCTGGCCTACCAAACCCTTATATAAAGACCAGCTTGATACCCAGCACATCGCAGATCCTCAATAGACGCTTACAGAGAAATGAAATTGGGTCCACTTTTCACACCTTTCCAGGTCAGAGGGGAGTAGCTGTGGCTCCGGCCAGGCGGGATCCTGCCCAGTGACCTAGAAGCTCAGGAATCTGATCAGGCCACTTTGCAGAGGCGTCCAACCACCAACTGCCCATCGGTTTCTATTCTGACAGCCAAGAATGAGAACAAAAGAAGTGAAATGCCAGCAGCTTTCCGTCTTTCCTCACCCATTCCGATGGCCTTTTTGTTTACCTCTCCCCATCTATTCTGGGAACTGTTAACCAAAGGATAATTCTCTCAAACTGCTGTTCTGGACTCTCAGGAAGAGAAAGACTCACTCAGTTTTCTCCTTGCCCAGAGTGGAGGGTGAGGAATAATCGTAGACATATTGGATTCTCTATTATGCCTTTGGCATAATAATTACGATTCCTTAGAGCCAGTGCCTCTCAGTTTCGAAATGCTTCCTCTCCCATATAAATTTCATAAGAGACAGGTAGCGCACACAATGTTATTAGCATCAGGTAAAGAATCGGAAGCTAGGTGTAGTTCAGCAACTCTCTGAAGACGACAAAGTAGTAATACGAGAGCTAGGGGTTGAACCCAAGTCTTTCAATGACAGGAGCACAGAAGCAAGCAGATTTCTAGGGAAAATAAATCCATATAGATCAGCACTGTCCAACAGAAACAGAATGTGAGCCATGTATGTAAGTTAAACATTTTCCAGTAACCTCCTAAAAAAGGTAAAAAAGAAACACGTGAAATTAATTTTATTTTTTTATTTAACCCAATGTATTTTAAAAAATTATTTCATGTGATTACATTCATGTAATCAATATAAAAAATTCAATGAGCTTTTACCTTCTTTTTGTACTAAGTCTTTGGAATCTGATGTGTATTTCATTCTTACAGGATATCTGTCTGACAAGCCACATTTTGGGTGGCTGGTGACTGCTGTACAGAACAGCACACAGCCATAGATAAAGAGGGGAGGAATATGACAGCAGATCTCAGTTACAAATCAAACAAAATTCCTTTCAAAAAAGGAATCTGTGTTGTAGGCGTGTTTCACCAGAAAGGGAGCTGAGTTCCAAAATGTTCTCAGTTCCAAGGCCCGGATGCTGCAGTGAAGCCCGGGTCACTCAGGAAAATGACATCTAGCCCTCCATAATAGAAGCAATGCCTGTTTGGAAAGGTCATGGAGAGGCTGCTCCTCCAGGATGGGGACTTGTAAGGCTCCAGTCGATAAGAAACCAGGCTCCACAATAATGTTGAACCGCAGCAGGCCCTGACAGGAAACTGACCTAGTAAACCAGACAAATCACCCGCTGCGGCCGGCCCAGCCTACCTCCCACTCCATCCCACGGTGAAATCGAGCTGTTTGGAAGCTGCTTCTCAGCTTTCTGGAGGGAAAGAGAGGGGAAAAGTGGGAAGGACCCAGAGAGACCCTGAGTGCTCTGGCAGCCCCAGGGTACCCTACAATTCTGGGTCTCTATCACCTTTGTGCATCAGCAAGTCCCAAGGAGTTCACTGGGGGGATAAACCTGACATGTCCTTGAGCTGGTTGGTGCTTGCTTCTGGCTTCTCAGTAGCCTTCTCAGAAAAGACACTCTACTGATGCCTACTCCCCTGCAAGTTCTTCAGGTAGCAAAAGGCCATTTACTGCCTACATTCATTTAACCTACATTTGGATAAAGGGGTCTGTGGTTCCTACACTGGAATCCTTGGGGCATGATTCCCAGCAAGGAAGCCAGAGAGGCAGAGAAACCACTGGACACCAGAAAGAGAGCCTGTGTGAAAACAGATTTAGGAGGCATCAGCCAGGCCCAAGTGGGTGGGAAATGCCCTTTTTGGTCGGAGCTTACTCCTCCTCTGTGCCCTTTGGTGACAGGAAGCCTGTGCTCTTGCTTGATTATTATGACCAGTAAACTATAAGCTGGGACAAAAGTGGTGTCAAGTGGAAATCTACTGAAATAGGGCACATGGGATTACTCACAGCACTGGTCAGGAGACTTCAAGCAAGTCACAGCACTTCTCTGAGTCGAACGTTTATGCAGCCACAAAACAAGCAAAGAGGCTTCCAGCTCTGATGGTGTCTGGATCTAAATCTGAATCCTCTGCACATTCTGCGTATGTTGCAGGCTCTTAAACACTCACTGAATGGACAGGTCAGTGCGTTTCTCTCAGGAAATAGAGGAAGGTGGCTCTATTATATATTTTTCCTTAATCTTGCTTAAAATGCCAACATATTAGAGATCCACTCTATGGGAAGGACCAGAAGGACAGCTGCATGTTGGAAGCAGGCAGAGATGAAGATCAAGGAGCCCCCATCATTTGGGGAGCTGTGGTGACTTGGCACCCCAGACATGACTCCCCTGCTTCCACCTGCACCTGCGTCCTGAGCTCCAGCCTTGGGTTTCTTCCAGTCAATTTGTGTCCCCTCAGTTTGTGGAACCTCTCAAATGCTCCAGATTTTCTGGCTGGTTTAACAGCCTTATGGAGGGGTTAAAATCTCAAATTTAAGCTGTCAAAGCTGTTTAAGGTCTAACAAAGCCTCAATGATCAAACTGAAACCAGGTTCCTTCAAAGATGCTACTAAAGGCCATCATCATTTGTTTTTTTGCAAACTCCCCTTTTCCTATTGATGTTAAGGAACCTGACATAATTGTAGAAAGCAACTAAACATGCAGGGAAAATAAAGGCAAAGCTATTTCTTGTACTGTCTTGTGCTCTAATTCATGTCAGTCCTGGAAGCTCAAAACAGTGATTCCTAGAGACAACCGCTCTAACATAACTGCTAGTACTATGCCAAGAGAGTCTGTCAAAAACCCTGCCTGTTCTTGTACCTTCACCCTGGGCAATCTGCTTGAGTCTCTCTGAGTCTCAGTTTCACCATTTGTAAAATGGAGAAAGCAGCCTATTTCCTACCTAGCAACCTGTATCGAAAGTATGATATTGGGGGTGACTTGAATTGGGAAGAAAAACCCAGCAGAATAGTAAAGAAGGATTGTGACAGGATTATAGGTGTTCTTTTTCCTCTCCTTTATTTTCCAACAGCTTTGGAATGTGATTACATTATCTAGGAAAAAATTAATTTATTGCAAAATTTAAAATAAAGTTAACGATATTGACCAATGCCATATAAGGGCAAATCATAGTCAATTCTTAACTATCCACATGCCACTTATTCCACAAAGTGTTTTGTCTACAGTCAATTTTTTAAATCCAAATGGAATGCTGCTGGTCACTGTGAACACCTCTGAGACAATCTCAATCAATCAGTCAATCAGAAAATATGAATGTATACAAATATGCTGAACTGTGAACTCAGCACCCTGGAAAACACTTGGGAAGGCTCTGGTCCTGACCTGAAAGGAGTTTGTAATGATGTCGGAAAAACAAGGCCTAACATAGGTAACAAAATAGAAATGACAAAAGTGTGGTTACGATTAAGGACCAAACTGGAGATGAATAAAGTTCAGAGCAACCAGGGATTAAGTGAAACCTTGGAAAATGGGAAACATCTAAATATGGAGAAGGGAGATGCAGCAACTAGAAAGCAGGAAGGAGGCACTAACATTTGCTGACACCTCCCACTCACCAGCCACTGTTCTAGGTGGCTTCCCATGTGTAATCTTGTTTATTCTCCCGACCACCCTGAGATGCAGGCATTTATATCATCTCTTTCTGACAAAGGAGAAAAATGGGATAATGCAGGAAGGTACCCTACTATAGGGGCAGGTGTGGCTAGTGATATCATAAAAAATAAATTAGAATAGATAGAGCAGAGGGCCCAGATTATACAGAATTGTGCTGTCCAATATGGTAGCCACAAACAAGTGTTGCCTATTAAATCCCTGAAATGTCTCTAGAGCAAATAAGGAACTGAAGTAGTGTAAAATAATTTTCTGTTAAACATAACTTTCTTATTTTTTTGGCAGGACTACAATTTACTTTAACCACTGAAAATTCAGCTTCCAAACTGAGATGGTCTTAATTATAAAATACGCACTGAATGGTTAAAAACTTAGTATTGAAAAAATGAAGGTGAAATATCCCATTAATAATTTTTAATATTGATTAAATGTTGAAAAGATAATATTTTGCATATATGGGGTGAAATAAAAGGGAGTCATAAAAATAATTTTATTGGTTTCTTTTTAAGTTTTTAATGTGGCTACTGGAAAACTGTGCTGAAATAGAGCTCTGAAGCCCTGGGCATCATGAAAATATGCAGCTAGTTTTTAGTATTAGCCTGAACAAATATTCCCTAGGACAATAAGTTGAATCCCAATGATTATAATTGTCTGCTGTGTAGGATCACCTTTAATGGTTTTATGTGTACACTACACTTCGCGAAGCACTTTCCCATGTTATGTGAGCCTTACATCCCTGCAGTGAGACAGAGCGGATACGATTGGGCCCATTCTACAGATGAGGACACCAAGGCTCAGTTAATCCAATTGCTAATGAGAGGCAGAGAGGACTTGAGCCAGTTTTTCAGCTTCAACTTCTCAATCTTCCTTGGCCAGAGGCTTGTCCTCATTACTCTAGCTTCTAAGCCTCAGGGCTGCCTCCCTGAGGCACTCAACCAAGGAGCCCGGAGGGATTTCTAGGGCAATTTCCTAACGATGCACATTCCACCAACTCCCAGCATACAAAATATTGTCACTGCTCTGCACCTCAGGCACAGGCCTCCTGGGTTCTTGTGTGTAGGTGCTGATGCAGCTGCCCTCTCTGCCCTGGTTCCCCAGGACTCTGAGAAGCATTTGTGAGCCGGCTGTTTGGCTCCAGCTCCAACAGGCCCCTTGAGCATGAGGCTGTTATCTGAGCCACGATATGCCTGAGAATCTTCTCTTGGGGCAGGGTGAACTGGCTAGCTCTTCAAGCGCCCACTAAAGATATGCACACTATCTTCCTGACTCTACCTGGTAGCCCTGATGGCTTGCTCAGTTCTTTGTCTCCCAGCCCCCTATCAATAACCCCTCGCACAAAGTAGATGCTTAATAAAGATCAAAGCCAGCACCTTTCTTTCTAATAGAAATCCAGGGTGGCTCCCTGGTTCAGGTGAGGTCGAGTGTCCATCTTGTTGAGAAATCGAAGCTGGGTAAAGGCTCAGGTTCCAAAGCTAGATGGAGGCTTGAGTCAAGTTTCTGATACAATCATTTGGTAAATGCACAGCTTTAGACAAGTGGCATGATCTTTCTGAGCTTCGTTTCCTCATTTTCTAAACGAGGATGAAGATGACGGTGGGTTCTGGCAACTTGGGCATAGCCTGCACAAGGATGCCTGGTGGAGGAGCTGAAGTGAGGCTCCAATGTAGCTTGCCCTCCTCTTACCAAACCACAGGGTAGCGACTGTCAGAGAAGAGGGTCACCATTCTCGAAATCACTCAGAGATGCTGTCTGCCACTAAATAGGTGCCGGAAGACTATATCCACCCAGATGGTGAAGCTCTGTCTTGTGGTAAAGATTAAAAGTGATGGGGAACGCAGAGAGCACCTGGTTGGAAATTACCGTCTTTCAGAATACCAGGGTTTGGGAACTGATGGGAGTATTTTCTATCCTCATGGAACTTTCTATCTCTGCCTGATGTAGCGGAAAAGGTTTGACAGGCTGCTTTTGTATCCTCGTTCACCTCTTTTATCTGTGTCTGCTGAGCCAAAGTTCCTCGTTTGTAAAATAAGAACAATAATATCAGGACACTGTGAGAATGAACTGAAAGGGTAGGTAGCACATGGCTGGCATATGGTAGGCCCTCAGCAGTTATGAACGACCTTCCCACTGGCAGAGAGAGAGCAGCAGCAAAGGGAGCGAGGGCCTGAGTGCCACGCTGATTTCTCTGAACTTTGTCTCCTTTTCTGTGTTCTCATTTACTATCCTATCATCCACCTATGGACATTCGAGAAACTTACCACTTAGTAATTGTCTTTTGGAGACCCGCCATGGCTTCAGCAATCACATCTCTGCAGACAGAACCCAATTCTTTTTCTTTACTGTTCCCTCCTGAGTTGCTCTAACTGCCTCCCAGACATTTTCACTTGAAAGATCAATTAGTACATTAAATTCAATGAAATGTGTCCCACAAAAAGATATGCTGAAGTCCTAACTCCCAGAACCTGTGAGTGTGACCTTATTTGGGAATAGTGTCATTGCAGATGGAATGAGTTAAGTTAAAGGGAGGTCACACTGGAAGAGGGAAGGCCTTTAATTCAACTTGTAGGGGCATGTCCTTACAAGAAGGGGAGAAAGATACAGTCAGACACTGGGGACAAGGCCATGTGAAGATGGAGAAGGCAGGGTTGGAGGGACACATCTGCAAGCCAAGGAATAACAAGGATTGGTGCAACACCAGAAGCTAAAAGAGGCAAGGAAGGCTCCGCTACTATAGGTTTCAGAGGGAGCACGATCCTTCAAATCCCTAATTTCAGACTTCTGGCCTCCAGAAATGTGAGACAATAAATTTCTGTTTGTGGTACTTCATGGTACTTGTGAAACTAATACACTGGGCTGAAAGAAACTCACCATCTTCCTTCCAAAACCCCCAACCTCTCTTCTCCTCTCCTCTCTACACAGGTGACCTTGCATCTTATGTCACTGAGAGAGCAGAATCAGAAGAGAACTTCTGTGAGGCCCACCACCAAATCAACAACCCACCTGTGTCTGTATTCTCATCACTGCCTTTATTCCTATTACAGTGACAAACTGCCCCTTGTCCCTGCTCTCATCGCCAAGACCAACCTTTCACTTGTGCATCAAGTCTACTGTCCTGTCTCTCTTCTCAACATTCCCTTGTCAAATCATTATTCCCATCAACCTACAAACACACAAGCAGGCTTAACATCTCTCTCCCTTTAAACAATGCCCTTAACCCCACATCCCTCTAGCTATCACCCCATTCCTCTGCTTCCTTTCACACAAACATCCTCAAAAACATTATCTACATTCCTTGTCCCTGCTCTTCCTCTCTTCTCATTTTCTCTGAAAACAATCCCAGTGAGGCTTTCTTGTCACCACCACTCCAACAGAATAGCTCTTGTCAAGGTCAACAGTGACCTTGATGTTATTAAATCCAGCTGCCACTTCCCAGTCCTCATATTCATGCCACTCAACCTAAGAGCAGCATTTGGCAGTCAATGACCCCTTCTTAAAACACTTTCTTCATCTGGCCTCTATGACATCACTCTCGCTTGGTTTTCTTCTTATCTCACCGACCACTCTTTCTTAGGCTCCTTTCCTGGTTATTTCTCAGCGTCCCAACCTCCAATCCTCTTGCTTTTTCTCTTCTTACTCCCTTGGTCCTCTCATCCACTGTCATGGCCTTAAAGAATATACACTGACAACTCCAAACATCATCTTTCCAGGCTACAGTGTATCTCTAAACTTCAAATTCATATATTCAACTGCCTACTTGATACTTCTACTTATGTCTCAAATTTAATATGCGCATTTTAGAGCTCCTGGTTCCAACCCTCCAACACACACACACACACACACAAAGCCTGAGAATTCTCCATTTCAGTCAATGCAAACTCATTCTTCTGGTTGCTCAGGCCAAAAATCTTAAAGACATCCTTGATGTGTCTCTATCTCAGATACTTCCTATCCAAAGCAATAGCCTTCCAACAAGATTCCCTGCTTCTCCCTTGTCCCACTACAGTTAACTCTCCATGTATTAGCCATAGTGAGATTTTTTTTTTTAATCAGATCATAGCATTCTTCTGTTCAAAACCCTCCACTGGCTTCTTGTCTCAGAGCAACAATCGAGGTCCTTTCCATGACCTATTAATTCCCACACAATATCCTCAAGCCCCCTGCCCCTACCTCTTTGATCCCATTTCTGTGACTATATCCTTGCTACTCTACTCCACATATACAGCCTCCTTGCCATTGCTCACATATGCCACACTCACACCTACCTCAAGCCACTTGCACTTGCTGCTCTCACTGCCAGGTACTCTGCCCCTACACATTTGTATGGCCTGCCTCTTCCTGTTTATTCTTTCTCCAAAGATCAATTTATCAGAGTCACTCTCTGTATTAGTTTTCTATGGCTGTCATAACAAATTACCATAAATTTGGTTGCTTAAAATAACAGAAATTTATTCTCTCCTGGTTCTGGAGACCAGAAGTCCAAAAATCAGGTGGTGGTGGCAGGTCCGCACTCTCTGCAGAGGCTCTAGGGGAGAGACTATTCCTTGCGTCTTCCAGCATTGAGTGGCTGTCAGGATTCCTCAGCTGGTGGCTTCTACACTCCAATCTCTGCCTCTGTCTTCATGCCTGTCTAATCTCCCCTGTGTGTCTCTTATAAGGACACTTGTCATTGGACCTCTTCAACTCAGATCTGTAACTTAATTACATCTGCAACGCCAGTTTTTCCAAATAAGGTCACATTCACAGGTTCCAGGAATTAGGAAATGGCCATATCTATTTGAGGAAGAATGTCACCATTCAACCCACTACACCCTCAACTACCCTACATAAATAACATCCACCACCAGTTCTTTTATGCCTTACTGTGCTTTATTCTTTGTCATGCACTTGCTGCCATGTTATGTATTAGGTTATTTGTTTATTGTTGGTCTGTCTTCTACTAGAATATACGCTCCACGAGAGTACAGAATTTGCTACTATTCCCTGTTGTATACTCACACCTATAACAGTGCCTGACATACAGTGGATGCTCAATAAATTTTGGCTCTGAATGTCTGTCATTGGCACCACCACCATTCTAATCATCAAAGCTTAAAAGCTTGGTGTTCTCTTTGCTTTCCCTCTCTCTACTATCTGCCACCTTTGATCAGTCCCAAGACATCTCATTTCCCACTCTGTGAGAGCTCTACTAGCCTTCCCTTGTGTTCTGTGTCCTCTGACCCATCCCACCACACATCCTATGTCCTAGCTCGTAAATTAGCTTCATGGCTTCATACCTGGTCTCTCTGCCTCTCCCTCCCTCCCCCCGGTACATCCTGCTCATCACTGGCAGATTAGTCCTTCTCAACCACCACTTTCATTTCTCAAGTTCCTTCATAACAAGGAATGAGTCTTATTCATCTTGATATAACCCATGTATGGCACTTAGTAGTTTATAATTCTTAAAAAATGTTTGTTGAATGTGTCAAATTATTTATAACTCACCTTAGCTCATAAATACTAAGACAACTTTTAGCCTATCAGTTCCGTGCTCATAACCCTTCAAGGATTACCCCACAAACCACAAGACCAAGTCCAACTCTTCAGCCTGTCATTCATGCCTCAACACAATCTGGGGCTGTCTACCTCATGTTCTCTCCTCCTTTTTCTATATGCATCCATCCCTGCCCTAGAACTTGCCTTGCCCTGCTTGCTTTTTGTTCATGCTATTCCGCACCCTCTTGCGATACTTTCCCTCCACCCGTTTACACAAATTCTACATGCTCTTCAAAGTCTGGATCAAGCCCCACCTCTCCTTCAAGGAGTAGTCTCCACCCAAAACTGAACACCCTCTGTTCTGTCCTCCTGTAGGTCTTACTGTTAGTATCAGTTATTTGACATGTGGCATACCCTGACATTTGTTCATCATTCATTCATATAAAAGATATTTATCAGGCCTCTATCATACCTTGTCAATATTCTCTTTCCATATTGCACCTTTTCTATTAAATTATATTATGAACTCTTTGGAGGAGAAAAGTATGACTTTAAACTTATTTGACTGGGTTATGTACACAATTTATATATGCTAAATTACTAATCAAAGTGAAAGCGGTCTGTTTCCTGCCTCTGTGTTGTTATACATATTGTTCCATTTGCCTTGGAATGCCCTCTCTCCAAGTTTCATTATTCCCATCTGTCAGAAAAATTCTTACTCGGCTTTAAATAGACAGCTAGGCTGGGCTAGGCTAGCAGGTTTCCTCCTTTGGGCCTCCTCAATCCCCAACACTTCGCAATTATCAGGATGTCATCCTGGTGGTTTTCTTGTCTGTCTTGTTGGTTGAATGATCCCCTTTACTAAAACCACTAACAATAATATTATTTTATACTTAATTAGTTTATGTTCTTCACAAGAAAAGCATTAGTAAAATCCATGCAAGTGTTGCTGTCATTGTTATACCAAATATACCTACGAACTTTAAATGTACATTTTCATTGCTAGGACCTTCAGTATCTAAAATTTTAGTTTTTCCTCTGTTTCCATCATTACAACATCCATATGAAGTTGCTATGGAACAACCCCACATTGCATTTGAACTGACGCATTCTTCCATTTTCCTGAAATACCCTAAGGGTAGAAAGAGGCTAAACAACTCAGGAAAATAGCTGATAGACACCAAAGGGCCCCATATTAATGCTCGTATTTGCCACTCCTTGGGCACTTCAAACTACATTGCAAAGCAGGAAAAAAAGCGTTAAGAAATTTCATTAAAATAAAAATTCTGAGAAATCATGAAGATTGATAAAGATGATGCTAAGGATAGCCCAGTCGTTAAATTGGCATTTTCTAATCAAACTGCCTTGATTCAAATTTTAGCTCCATCACTGTCTAGTTGTGTGTCCTTGGGTGTGTTATTTTGGATCTCTAAATCTCAGTTTCTTCATCTATTAAATGGGGATATTGAAAGAACATAACACATAATGTTATGATTCTAAATAACACATATAAAATACTTAGCATGCTGCCTGGCACAGAGTGAGCGCTCCACAATTAAATAGATAAATGTTACTTATAGAAATTATCAATCATTTCAAAAGACCCAAAACAGACAAATATTTTTATATTTTTTTAAAAAGTCATATTCTAGAAACTGCTTAATGGTACACATGATACTATCCTCTGGCAGAATCTTAGAAAATATTACTAAAATATGGCTTATGAACAGAAAGAGGTGGTCACTATAGGTGAGCACAGTGGACTACGACCAAGTCAAATCCACTAAAACTGTTTCCTGTTTGGAAAGGTTTATTGGACAGGAGAATTAATGTGATTATATAAAGGTAGATTATCTTCATTTTCTGTGGGTTGTTATGCTCTCTCTGGTGATTTCTTTATAGACAAGAAGAAATACAGACCAAATGAGAATGCTGTTATGTTAACTGGTTAAAAATATATCAAGAATCACAACGGAGTGACCAAAACCAGGCTTTCCCTCCTGCGGTAAAGAACTTTAAAACTGGACAAGAGATGGAACTATCATTTTCAGTCATTAGAGAACAGGCAGCACTGGCTTGTGAGCCCTGAGAAAAGAGATGCAAACTAAATGAGCCCTAAGACATGCTAGGCAATCTGTCTGGAGGATTTCCAAGGCCACAGTACAGGAAGGAGGAGCCCAGGAAAAGCATAAGAAATGTGCCAAATTGCGGAGGCAAAGATCAGAGTTTGCGAGTCAAAGGCAGCTGCAATTTGTGGTATAGAATACAATGGAGGAGGGTTCTACACAGGAAAAGAACTTGAAAATTTGCACAGGGGTCCCCTTAAGTCTCTCATTAAATACTGAGCAACACATGCTCAGGAAGAAACTCTTTGAGGCCAAAGAACAATATACTCGATAGCCATAAGCTGTATCACATGAGACTGGGATATAGTCAACTTCCAACCAGGCAACCTGAAGAGAGCTCACTGAATCTCAGGGAACTCAGTAGGGAACTCATAAGTGTCACACCTTAGAAGTATAGCCAAACTACCCCTATAGTAATGGCTATTTCAGACCCATCTTTTAAAGGCTTTTTGTAAGTCTCTCAAGGATCAGCCTGACCCATTAAGTACCTTAATGTCCTGCCAAAACAAAATTTATCACTCTTTAAAGGAAGACAACAAAATCCAGACAATCAACAATGTGACATTCACAATGTCCAATACCAAACTGGACACCCAATGCAAAATATTGCTATATATGTAACCCATAATCAGTTAAAATAAAATCAGGCAATAAAAACAACGATAGAATGACATAAATGATGAAATTAATAAAAGATTTTAAAGTGGCTAATATAAATATGTTTGAAGATTTAAAGGAAAATGTTAAAACAATGAAATAAATTAAAGGTATGGAAAAGAACTAAATGGAAGTTTCAGGGCTGAAAAAAATCATATGTGAAATGACAAATTCACTGAATGGACTTAACAGCAAATTAGACACTACAGGAAAAAAAAATCAGTAAACTTTCAGCAAAACAATGGAAATCATCCAAATTAAAAATAGAAAGAAAAACAGACTGAAAAAAATGAGCACAGCATCAATGACATCAATATAAAGCAGACTATCATATGTGGAATTGAAGTCCCAGAAGGGGAAGCATAAAAGAATATTTAAGTATATAATGGTCCAAATATTGACAAATGTGATGAAAATTATAAACCCACATATCCATGACTCAAAAAATGCAAGTTGAAAGAAAGTGAAAATAACTAGACATATCTTAGTGAAACTGCCATAAATCAAAAGTAAAGAAAAAATCTTAAAAGCATCCAGAGAGGGAAAAAGATACATACAAAGAAGATAATAATACAAGAAGATAATAATGACTGCAGACTTCCTCAGAAACAATGCAAGTCAGAAGGCTTTTAAAGTGTGGAAGGAAAAACAGCCACCCCAGAATTCTATATCCATTTAAAGTATTTTTCAAAGATGGAGGCAAAGTAAAGACATTTTAGACAAACAAAAACCGAATTTATCACCAGCAGATCTGCAGTATGAGAAGTGTCACAGGATGCTAAGTCAACATACAAAGAATCAATTTTATTTCCACACACAAACAATGAAAAAATGGAAAATGAAATTTAAAAATGGCATAATTTATAATAGCATCCAAAACATGAGGTAATTAGGGATAATCAGGCTAAAAGAAAAGGACAACATATGGAAACTTTGATATTCACAAAGGAATGCAGAGTACAAGAAGTGATAAATGTGTGAGTAAATGCAGAATCTAAGTAAATAAATTGAATTCTTAACTTGAAGCTTTCCTAAAATGAAAACTCCAAGTTCAGATGGCTAAAATGGTGAGTTCTGTCAAACCTATATGGAAGAAATAATACCTATGTTACACAAATTTTTCCAGAAAACAGAAAAAGAGAGAACATTTGCCAACTCATTTTACAGATTGGCATTACTATAGTACCAAAACTAAATAGTGAAATTAGAAGAAAAGAAATTTCAAACCAATATTCCTCATGAATATAAACACAAAAACCTTGATAAAATATTAGCATATTAAATTCAGCAATGTGTAAGCAGGATAATGTACCATGACCAAATGGGGCTTATACCAAGAATGCAATGTTAGTTTAACATTTGAAAAATCAACCACTATAATTCATTATAATAACAAAGTAAAGGAGAAAATTATATGATCATTTCAACAGATGCAGAAAAGAGAATGAACAAAATTCAACACCCATTCATGATAAAAACTCTCAGAGAACTGAGATTAAAAGGAAACTTTTGCAACCTAATAAAGAATACCAATGGGAAACCTACAACAAACATCATACTTAATGCTGAAGATTAGAACCTTTCCCCTGTTATTTGTAACAAGGCAAAAATACCTTCTTTAGTGGACTTCTAGTGAACATTGTACTGGTAGTCGTAGTCAATGAAATAAGAAAAATAAAAGTAAAAAGCATAGATATTAGAAAGGAAGGAGAAAACTTGTCTTTATTTTCAAACAATATTATCATATACATAGAAAATCCCACAAAGTCCAAGATATCATTAGTGAATCATAAGTAAATTTGACACTGTCACAGGATGCTAGGTCAACATACAAAGAATCAATTTTATTTCCACACACAAGCAATGAAAAAATGGAAAATGAAATTTAAAAATGGCATAATTTATAATAGCATCCAAAACATGAGGTAATTAGGGATAAATATGAAAACAATTGTAAGACCTATACACTGACAACTATAAAACACTGTCAAGAGAAATTAGAAAAGACCTAAATAAATTTCAAGATATACCAAACTCATGGAATGGAAGACTAAATGTTATTAAGACAGCAATTCTCTCCTAAATTGATCTATAGGCTCAATACAATTTTAACAAAAAGTTTTAAAGGCTTTCTTTTGTAGAATTTAACAAGCTGGTTCTAAATTTATATGGAAATGCAAAAGATCTATAATATATATAATATAATTTTTGACAAAGAACAAAGTTGGAGGAATTTTAGATTTACTATAAAGCTACCCTAAACAAGACTGTGGGACTGGGGAAAGGATAGACATGCAAATCAATGGCGAGTATAGAGAGCCCAGAAATAGATCCACACATATTTTTTTAGTTGCTTTTTCAATATTTTGGTCAGTTAATTAAAACAGTTGAATTTCCAAGATAATTCAAGAGATAAAAGACAGTCTTTTCGAAAAATCTGTATTGGAATAATTGGATATAATCGAGAAAATCATAAAAAATGGCAAGTTAAATTCCATCAAAATTTAAAACTTCTCCTCTGCTCTTTGAAAGACACTAAGAAAATAAAAATGGAAGCTACAGAAAGGAAAAAATATACAGGATTCAGGACTTATATCCAGAACATATAAAGAACTTATACAACTTGATAATGAGAAAACAAACAACCCAAGTTAAAACCGGGCAAGACTTGAACTGACAAATGAAGATATGTGAATGGCCAGTAAGCATATGAAAAGAAGCTCAACATCCTCAGTCATCATAGAAATCAAATTAATTATACAGTGAGATACTGCACACAGTGACAAGTGTTAGCAAGTATGTAAAACAACTAGAACTCTCATAAATTGCTGGTGAGAGGACAAAATGGAACAACCACTTTGGAAAACTGCTTGACAGTTTCTAATAAAGTTAAGTATACACTTACGATATGACCCAGCAATTCCACTCCTAGGTATTTATCCAAGAGAAATTAAAATGTATGTCCAAAGAAAGACTTACACACAAAAGATCAAGACAGATTTAATCTTAATAACCAATAACTGAAGACAACCCAAATGTTCATCAACAGGTGGATGAATAAACAAATTGTGACAAATGCACACAGCAGAATACTCCTCAGCAATAAAAAGGACAACTACTAATATATCTTACCATGAGTAGGACTCTCAAAAACATTATGCTAAGCAAAAATAGCCAGACACAAATCCAGGCATTTATATGGATTCCATTTATATGAACAAACAATATTGTACTAACCAGTAGTGACAGAAAACATTTCTGGTGGACTGGATCCAGAGAGGGGTGAAGGGATATCCTAGATGATAGAAATGTTCTATATCTTGATTGCGGTGGTCCTTACATGGGTGCTTACATTTGTCAAAATTCATCAAAGTGTACACTTAAAATGGGTTCATATTAATGTATGTAATTTATATTTAAAGCATACCTCAATAATGTTAATTTTAAATACTCAAAAATAATTGTATAAATTGCATAAATTGGATTAGAAGTCCTGGGCTTTATTCTTGACCTCACCCTTCTGACTCAAGGTTCCAGAACCATGCATCAGGCCATTGGGAGGGGAGCAATAATGATTATTTGACTGAGTAATTACTGTATATGCTAGACACTGTCCGAAGTGCTTTGCATGCGTTACATGAATCATCTCATTTAACCAGAACAACAGAAGCACTGGGTAGGGGAGGGATATACTGCTCTAGCTCTCACTGCCAGAGACAGAATTAAAACAAGGTGTCCTGACTCTATTCCAGTGCTCCTTCCCTCATGCTAACATTTCATTGGCCTAGTATACCAGGCCATCTATTTCTCCAAAATTGCCTCTGAGGCTAAGTGACCCAAATTCTCTGCACCATGGGATATGGTATTCACCAAAGATATTTGAGACTTTGGACTTCTGTGTCTTCTTTCTGGCTCTCTCTGAAGCCAGCTGACCCAGCCTAGCCAGGGGAGGAAGCAGCTGCCAAGTATGTTGCTTAAAAAGAACACCTACTCCTGTAGGTGCACCCTGCAGCACTCCCACCCATTATTATTCCGAGTGTATCATACAGTTGGTCCCAGAACTTCTACAGAAATAATTATTACCTCTAATATCAACTAAAAGAATCAAATATTTAGGAATAATTCTAACCAAGGATGTAAAGGACTTGTACACAGAAAACTACAAAACATTGCTAAAAGAAATCAAAGAA
This sequence comes from Choloepus didactylus, assembly GCF_015220235.1. Taxonomy (NCBI): domain Eukaryota; kingdom Metazoa; phylum Chordata; class Mammalia; order Pilosa; family Megalonychidae; genus Choloepus; species Choloepus didactylus. The sequence continues at coordinate 137,201,769 of NC_051312.1, read as the reverse complement.
GTCCTAAATAAATGGAAGGACAGTCCATGTTCATGGATTGGAAGACTAAATACCATTAAGATGGCAATATTACCCAAAGCAATTTATAGATTCAACACAATTCCAATCAAAATTCCAACAACCAACTTTGCAAAAATGGAAAAACCAATCATCTAATTTATATGGGAGGGTAAGGAGTCCCAAATAGCTAAAGCCATCTTAATAAAGAAGAATGAAGTTGGAGGATTCACACTACCTGATCTTAAAACTTATTTCAAAGCCACAGTAATTAAACAGCATGGTAATAGCACAAGGGAAGCCACATAGACCAACAGAATCTAATTGAAAGCTCAGAAATCAATTCTCATATTTATGGGCAACTGATTTTTGACAAGGTGGCAAAAAACAGTCAATTGAGGAAGAAAAATCTCTTCAACAAATGGTGCTGGGAAAACTGGATCTCCATTTGCAATTTGCAGAAAAAAAAAAAAAAAATCAATACAACATGGATCAAAGACCTAAATATAAGAGCCAGAATTATCAAAATCCTGGAAGAAAATGTAGGGAAGCATCTTCAGGACCTTGTATTAGCAATGGTTTCTTAGACTTTACACCCAAGCACAAGCAACAAAAGAAAAAAATATATAAATGGGACCTCATCAAAATTAAAAACTTCTGTTCTTCAAAGGACCTTATCATAGTAGTAAAACTAAAATCTACACAATGGGAGAAAATATTTAGAAACCACATATCTGATGAAGTTTTAATATCCAGAATATATAAAGAAAGTCTTCAGCTTAGCAAGAAAAAGACAAAAATGGGCAAAAGACTTGAACAGACATCTCCCCAAAGAAGATATACAAATAGCCAGAAAGCACATGAAAAGATACTCAACATCTAGCCATCAAGGAAATGCATATCAAAACCACAATGAGATACCATTTCATACCCACTAGAATGGCTGCTATTAAAAAACAGAAAATAACTGTTGGAAAGGATGCAGAGAAACAGGAACACTCATTCATTGCTGTTGACAATGTAAAATGGTACAACCGCTGTGGAAGACAGTCTGGGGGTTCCTCAGAAAGCTAAGCATAGAACTACTACATGACCTGGAAATCCTACTACTAGGAACATATCCTAAAGAATTGAAAGCAGGGACTTGAACAGAAATTTTCACACTGATGTTCATAGCAGCATTATTTACAACTGTCAAAAGATGGAAGCAACCCAAGTATCCATAAACTGATGAAGAGATAATTAAACATGGTATATACATACAATGGAATATTATTCAGTCATAAAAAGGAACGAAGGCCTGATGCACACAACAACATGGATGAACCTCGAAGACATCATGTTGAGTGAAATAAGCCAGATGCAAAGGGACAAATATTGGATGATCTCACTGATTTGAAACAATTAAAATATGTAAGTAAACTCATAGTCAGAATCTAAAATACAGCTACCAGGGGAAGGGTAGGAATAGGAAGGAAATGGGAAGTTAAGGCTTAAAAGAAATAGGGTTCCTATTTGGAATTAAATTAACAGGTGGGGATGGTGATAGCACAACATTGTGAACAACATTGTGAATGCAACAAACAGCACTGGAATATATACCTGCATATGATGAAAAGGGGAAATGTTAGATGGTATACATTGGTAACAGTAATTTTTTTTAAAAATCCATGGAACTAGACTTCACAAACAGTGAAACCTAAGTTAAGCCATGGAGTTTAATTACTAGTATAATTATAAAAAGATACCATCATCCGTTGTAACAAATGTTCCACAGCAATGCCAAGTGTTGGAGGTGGGGTGGTATATGAAAATTTCTAATATTTTATGCATAAATGTTTTATAAATCCACAACTTCTGTAATAAAGGGGGATTTTTTTTTTTTTTCCAAAAAATCGAAACTTGAGGGGAATGGAGGAAAGAGAACACCTCACCTGTACTCCCCTGGCTCCCTCCCCATCCCATCCCTCAGGTCCATGGTTCTCCTTCCTTCCAGGGCCTTACATAGTCATGCAGTTTCCCAAGTACCAAGGCAGACTGCCTGCCAGCACCTCTAACCACTCTGCTGCCAAGGCGATGGCAGAGACAAGCTGCAAACTCTGTATTGGAGCCAGACATCGAATTTTCTATTTTCTGCCTTTGGAGCAAGGCATCTGAGACGACCTCAGGGTGCCCTGGGCCCCTTCCCAGCTCATGCCAAAGGCACACCATAAATGCTTACAAGGAAATCAGGATGCCCGAGCACTGGCACACTCATGGGCCTTGGTGCCTAGGACTGGGGTGGGCATGGGGGCTCAGGACTCAGCAGGCCACAGAAGGTGTCCACAGGCACCGGCAGGTGCTCCCCACCCGCCCTTCTCTCCTGCAGGGCTACAGTTCTTTGTGTCTGAGTCTGCTCGCTGTCTGGCAGTCTGCACTAGACTGGGTGGGGTGGGGGAAGTCGGAAGCAGCAAATCAGCATCTGGGTCTTGAAAACTGCATAGAAGGGTGGACATTTTCATTCGAAACTGTTGCACATTAGGAGAGAACAAGTCTGCCTGTGCAGAGGCCTTCCTCGGCCTGGCCCCCTTTCTCCCTCCCCACCCCGCCCCCAATCTCTATCACCTCCCCTTCCCCTCCTGGTTTCCTTACCACCACCCCCACCTCCCTCCTCAGTCATCTGGATCTGGTTGTTCTTGAATTTCCCCAGCTGCCTGTCTGCATTTTCAGCCCTTCACGTGCACAGACACACATGTGCTCCCCAACACACACATGCAAGCACCCACACACACCCTGTGTCCCTTTACTGGGACAGCACCACACCTTTCCTAAACTGACAACACAACCCCTAGTTCCAGGACCCCCTAACACAGAACGGGACCCTTTATTCCTAATAGAGTAACTGGAGTGAGAGGAGCCATCAAGAAGTCTCCATCTTTGTACAGGAGTTTGGGTGGTATGAGATATTGTAGTCATTTCTCAAAAAATATATTACACGGACAATCTGTTTCTCCACTTCAGGGACTTCCTGAAGGAAAACTTAAATTGAATGTGCAGGGAACACAATTAACAAAATGTTTTTCCCTCACTGCATTTAAAGGCCTTTTGCTACACTCATTGACTGCTCATTTTATATTTTATATATTAACTGATGTGCTGAAAGAGATCAGCAAAATTCTAGGATATTGTCGCTTTAAGAATCTAGACTAAAACACCTTAAATGAACTCTGCAGCAGACAGATGAAAAAAAAAAAAAAAAAAAAGCCCTTTCTCTGGCCCTTACTGCTTTTGCCATTATTCATGATGTAATTTTTCAGGTGTTAGTTTGGCAGAGAAAGATTGGAACAGTGCTTGTTGCTAAGGCCATGAATGAAGACAAAGACTCCCATTGGCTGTCTGGGACTTCACAGGAGCCAATGGGAATGAAGGGGATGGAGGTAGGGGGGGCACCAAAAAAAATAAAAAATAAAATAAAAACCCTTTTGGCTGGACTGTTATTGTGTTTGCCATGTTAAAGTGTAGTTCCGTAAATTTATGGGTTTTTTTTTTTTTAAGTCTATTTGGTTTTTAAGGTGTAGGTGGGTAGTGGTGGCTGATGGGCTAATGCTGAAGAAAGAGCAATTAAGAGGCAGCTTTGTTCAGACTGTCCTGTGTTTCACTTAATAGCTCGCTGTCACCAGCAGTCTGGAGCAATATGCAAACGAGGCTGGGCACATTTCACACCCTTACGCTGCTGCACACACCTTCAGGGAATGCAATTATGCTAGCGCGGGAGGCGGGGGAGGCAGGGGCCTGGGTGGAGGGGCATTCAGATTCTTCCTCCCATCTAGATGGCCATTAGGTGAACCCCAAACAGCCTTCTGCAATGTAAGTGAAACAGCTCTGTGTGTGTAAACTCCGGGCGAGCGTGTTCCCTGCCCAGGGCTTCAGAGCTGCCTCCCAGCCCGCCGTACTGCCTATCACAGTGGGTCATGGCGGGATCTGGCCCAGCAAGACTTCCAGTGCTGATATCTACCTTGTATAGGTATCACACAGTGTGGCAGCAAATGGCACTGGGGTTTCCAGCCCAGGGCTATAAAACATTCATCCACTTTAGCAGTCTGAGTCCTTGGCCTCCCGGCTAACCAAGTAAGCAGTTTTGTGCGCCTGTCATCCTTATCTGCTTGGTTCTAGGCAGTTCCCCGCAAACCTGGGTAGGAGGAGATGCCTCACCCTCTCAGGTCTCCTTCTTTTCCTCCATCACCTATGTGGATCTGACAATCATCCCTGGGCCTCCCTTGCCATACTCCATTGTCTCAGCTCCGGCTGTAACCGACACCTTTTCTTTAATAAACAGCCCAGGTTTAGGCTGTGCCACTTGAAACACACCCACAATAAACTGACTTCTATTGGGTTATAGACCTACCCAGTTTATTTACACCCTGGAGGGGGCTTAAACCTCAGCCAGATTCCTAACTTCAGAGATTTTGTGGCTGGAGTCCAGTAACATAAAAGGATTTCTCCTTGTAATCGGCCACTTCCTAAGACCACAGGCAGTTTCAACCAATTAACCACTCTGATTGCAACAGAAAAATCTTAGGAGACTCAGAAAGACCAGAAGGGTTTTCAACCATACTCCGTCGGCTTCATGGCAGGAATTTATTTGATTATTGATTTCTTTCTTGCTGACTTCTGTGACTTCCCAGGTTGTCGAAGATTTGGGGAGATAGAGGGTGGGGCTTGGGCAGAAAGTGGGAGAAGTTAAACAAAAAGGGAAATTTTTAAATAGTCCTTTCTTTTTCTTTCAGCCAAACAAATCCCAGGGTCTGCTCACATCGACCCCTCACCATCAAAAGGAAGCACAGCTCCAAGTACAGACCCCAGTGCCTAACTGTGCCCTTCAGGTGACATGTACTGTCTGCGCAGTTCAAAGCCAAAGTCGGTGTTGACTAAATCTGATTTCAGACATCAGCATTTCAAAATAAAAGCATTCAACCTTGAGCCCCAGATGGGAGGCCTCCTTGCAGCCTTTTACCAGGAGTCCTGTGAGATGCACTTCAGTCAAGCTCTCCTCTCAAACCTCACTTTGTTCTCAGCACTCGTAAAATCTCAGGCTGCTGACAAAGCTGCACCGGCTGAGCTAAGGTGGGGCTCCAAGGATGAACCAGTGTGGGGAAAATGTTGCAGACAGCTAGTCTGCACTGAGGAGTGGGGAGCCCTGCAGCCACCAGAGGGGGACAACAGGCCCCCAGAAAAGAAGAAGGAAGGTGACTGGGGTCTCCCTCACTGAATCTCAATGCATTAATTAATTAGGGACCCTGTTACATTTGCTGGGAAAAATGGGGGCAGAACATAAGATCTAAGCTGTCCCTTTCATGAAGAAAAAAAACGAAAATAAAAGAGGAATACAGGCCAGTTGAGCAATCGATGTGAGAGCTCTGTCACTTAAGCAATGCAGATTGTGTTCAAGGCCAGGCTCTAACTTCAAGCCTCTAACTATCCAACTTATGTATTATTAATTCTGTATAAAAGCATTGTCATTCCTTGGTGCAAAGAATTAAATAAGGCTCAGAAAGTTAAGAAATCTGCTTAGAGACACCCAGTGAGCTCAGTCAGGAGCAGGAAGGGTCCCACCACTCTGATCAGGAAGGACCTTCCACCCACAAACAGACTTTAGAAATGAGCACATTTTCATTGCCAAAGCATGAACTATAAGCTAATTATGTTTTCCTGCAAGGGAAGCAAATTATATTGATTGTACAATAAAAGCTATTGTCATTCCCAGTATATTCATCATGACTCAGAAAGATGCAAAAATATTGACTTGCTCTAAATAGCATTTTACTTTTGTTTCCAGCCAGCAATTTCTAAGATGGTTTTGTTAACCAGATGGGGGTGTTAACCAATGAGAAGGAAGAGCTCAGAATTGGGGGCCTAACCTGGCCTGCCATACGAGAATGACAGCAGTCTTACAGCATGAAAGAGTTAATCTGGGTTATTACATATATATTTTTAAAATCCCTTAAAATCCCCAGCAGTACCTATAGTAACAAGAAAATAACGAAGCCCACTGACATCTCTGAAAGGAAGGTGATTAATTAAAGTAATTAGGCTGCACTGAATTATTAAAATATGAAATCTTCTGTGGGGACAAGCAAAAAGGCAGAACATTTTTGCAGTTCAAAAATTAAAACCATATTCTGGTTCATTAGCTGAGATGGGAACTCACACGTTTTAGCCTACAATCTTATTCACAGATGCGTAAGTGTCTAATATTTCACACCTTTGTAATGGCTCTTGTAAAATTAAAAAATAAAATAAAATAAAATAAAACACAGCATCCTGACTTCAACTGTTTTAATACTTGTAAGGCAGAGGAGAGCTTTTGAAAGAATGACAATGAGCCTTTCGGGTTGACTTTGAAAATGCCCCCAGGCTTTGAAATGCCAGGTGTGTTGGGGCCTGTGACTAGAGTCAGATCAGGGACGTGAAGGCCAAAGAGGCACCTCCTAACACATTCCTCGGCTCTATCTTCAAAGCAATCCGTGTTTCCTTCCTTCCTACTAAATCAAATCTAACTCCTTGCCCTGACTTTGCAATCCCTTACCGTGTTGCTCTGCCCCATTTACAACTACTATCTTCCGCACAAGCCATCTACATCCCTACTTCTCCATCTCCAGTTTGCTTATCCCTGCCTGGAAGTCCTCTGATTATATGGAGCATCCCCAGCTCTCAGAACCTGGCTTTGGGTCCCCTCTCCCAGGTTCTCACTCAAGAGCCAGGCAAGGACATCCCCACTCTGATCAGGAAGGCTTCATTATTTAATTACAAATCTGATCATGTCCCTCTGCTTGCTTTGAAATCTTCAGTTGGACCCTCTGCTTTCAGAGTCACTGTTCAGGACCATTGGCCTGGTATCATCACCCCCCAAAATCTGGGCCTAGCCTACTCCCCCGACTAGTGGTTAACAGCACCCAGCTCTGCCAAGGACTGGTGGGGCTCAAGCAAGTTACTTAATTTCTTGGAGCCTCGATTTCCACAAAGGATTAAATGAGTTAATACATGTGAAGCACTTAGAAGTGGGCCTGGTATATACCTAGCACTCAGAAAGTGCTACTTATTATCACTGTTGTGACTATTATTTCTCCCCATCACAAATCCTGCCCTCCAGCAAACTGGACTACTCACTGTTCTATGGTGCTCTTCCACTAGCATGCCTTTCTTCATAAAGTCTATCAAAACCCCAATCCTTTGTCTCCACTCGAATGCCATGTCTTCCATAATCCGGTCTGGGATTCAGCTCCCCACTGCCACCCCCCGCCATCCTTCCAGTCGCTAAACTTCCACAGCACTTTATCTGCAGCTCTCTGAAGATGATGAGCACCCTCTGCTTTGTATCAATTTTGAACAGGAATTGAGGACAGGCACTCTCTCTCTTTATATCCACTCCCCACCCGAGGCAGAAACAGATAGTGCTCATCAAATAGGGCATGTACTCTATATTCTCCAGCATCCCTTGCAGGATATTGGAGTCATGTGACTAGTTTGGGCCAACAGACTGTGCAGATGTCACTTCTGGGCTGCAGCTGCTGAAGGTCAGTGAGCCTTCTCCAACCTTCTCTTCCCTTTTTTGGAAATCTTGGGGGGTTGCATGTCCCAGACAATGTAGCTATAAAATGGCAGAGCTTCCATCAGTCTGGGTCCCTGAGTGGTCATGACGGACCAGACAATTCCGGACATCTCTTGTTGGACATGTTACCTGAGCAAGAAATAAACCTTTGTTATCTTAAGTTCCCAGAATTTGGAGACTGTTGTTACCTCAACATAGCTTAGCTTCTTCTGTTATACCATCCCACCCTTTCAACACCTGATACAGGAAATTTTGCATATAAGAGATATTTAATATTTAAGTGTCGAATGAATAATAAACAAAATTTCTCTTTTTAAATAAACACATCTAACAGTTTATGCTGCTCAGTCCAACTTCATGCATTTTATTTTGATTCCACACCTAGGATCATACTCTTTGTGAGTTTTCTCTACATCCCAAAGGATCCAGCACAGTACAAGCATGTGCTTAATAAGACTTGTTCATTTGAAGGGTCAGCCTCAGTTGTCTCATCAGAAATCCACTCCATCTAAGACCATGGGTTAGCAATAAGAGCTCCAGTAATGACTGACTCCTTCAGAGCTACTGGGGCTGTGATGCAGTGGTTGTTCCAGCTCCAGAGACCAAGGATCAAAGAGATACAACTGTTGTCCATTATCTTTTTAAAATATTATTATGGTAACATATCTTCAAGTGTACAATTCAATGGCATTAATTACATTTACAATGTTGTACTACTATCACCACCATCCATTACCTATCCAAACTCCCCATTCTTCCCTTCTCCCCACCCCAGCCCCTGGTAACCTCTGATCTACTTTTTGTCTCTTTAATTTGCTTATTTTAGATATTTCATATAAGTGGAATCATATAATATTTGTCCTTGTGTGTCTGGCTTCTTTCAGTTATCATGTTTTCAAGATTCATTCATATTGTCACATGTTTCAGAACCTCATTCCTTTTTATGGTTGAATAATATTCCATTATATGGATAGACCACATTTTGTTATTCCATTCAATTGTCAATGGACACTTAGGTTGTTTCCATCTTTGGCTAATGTAAGTAATGCTGCTGTGAACACTGATGTACAACTATCTGCTCAAGTCTGTGTTTTCAGTTCTTTGGGGTATATATCGAGGAGTGAGATTGCAAGGTCATTCTATGTTTAACTATTTGAAAATTACCAAACTATGTTTTTAAATATTTTTTAACCCATAGGTCATTAGTCAAATTTTTATTAGGGCTTTTGCTAAGTGGTTTATAATATAAACATTAATTTTCTGAATATGAAAGCATAATGAATCTATTTCTGAAAAGTACTCATTTTTGTCCTCCACTGTCACCACTCTGAAAACATGCCAAAATAGGTACGGATCTAGCCAAGGCCTCTGTACACAGTACAGCTCTCCAACGTCTTCATTCCAGAGGGATTAACCAGATACCACAGTGACTCCTCCTATCAAAGAACCTCTTCCTGGGGTGAGAATCTGAAGACTCCAGTTCAAGTCCCAGATCTACCTAGTGAGTAGCTCAAAGAAGGGTCTTTGCCTCAGTTTCCATCTGTAGAAGAGGGGAAAAAGATTCCTCTCTCTTTCTGTGTGCTTTGGAGCTGTATGTACCCCAGGAAAACATGTTTTTAAACCTAATCCATTCCTATGGGTGTGAACCCATTGTAAGGAAGACTTCTGATGAGGTTACTTCAGTTAAGGTATGGCCTACATCAATAGGATAGGTCTTAATCCTATTGCTATAGTCCTTTTATAAGAGAATGAAATTCCAACACAGAGACAGAGAGAAAGCCACAGAGAGGGCAGCCAGAAATTATACATCAACAAAACCTGGAAAGGAAGGGAGAGACCAGGAGAGGTCACCATGTGCCTTGTGACCATGTGACAAGCTAAGTACCAAGGATCACCAGGAGCCAGCCCCAGAATGCCAGTCTTCAGGAAGAAAGCATTGTCTTGATGATGACTTGATTTGGACTTTCTCTTAGCTTCAAAACCATGAGTGAATAAACTCCCATTGTTTAACAAAACCCATTCATGGTATTTGCTTGAGGAGCCAAGGAAACGAAAACACCTTCCTTCTTCCCCTTCCCCATAGGATTGTTGTGGTGAAGATTAGATGCAATGGAAAAATGCTCTGAAATAAAAAGACATGAGCATTTTCCATCTGGCTTCTTAATAAAGGCTCCCATCCCCTAGAGCACTCATATAAATGTGAATGGACAAATCTACCTTTCAGGGCTCTCACCTAGAGTATACGTTCTATCTTCCAAAGTGAATCCATCACTCAGAAACTTATGCATCATGCTCCCCTTCACTGTCAGGGTCATGGAAAACTGACACACAGGGAAAGAATGAAATACTTGCAGGATAAAAGCAACTCAATTTAGAAGGAAAAAGAGAAACTTGGGGTTTCTCCATTGCATAGGGTTTAAGAGAAAACACTGGTTAAAAGGAGGTCAATTTGGTCAACTCAGTTGGGGAAAACTCTCCACTCTTGGGTCATGCTCTGAACCAAGATGTCATAAATCCAAGACCACTGCCCTCCAAGAAGGAAAAAAAAAAAAAAAAAAGCTGAACTTCTTTAGAGGGAGGTTAGTTCAAGAATATCATCTGGGATGAGATGAACTAACTAAACTGGGCTCCTTTCCAGGATGTCAAACCCTTATACAGAGCATCCCATGATACAGGTAATTAACATCTCCCAACTTAGAAAAATCTCCAATGGTAGATTATACCACAGGTCACCAGACATCTCTCAACTTCTCTCTTGACTGGTTTTATACTGTGCCAGCTACTCGCAGCGCTTCTAAGTGCCAATTTGTCTTGCGGGGCATTACCCCTGAGTGGACAGAACCAGCTCAGAGCTGCCAGGTCCACTAGGATGTCAGGGGGCATCCAAACCACTGAACAGGCAAGGTCAAGACTATCCCAGAAGAGAAAGGTTGGCTGAAGTTGACCAAAGAAAATTTTAGCCAGGAGAGGTGGGCTTCATCAGATCACTGCTTAAAATGCAGCAGGGAAGAAAAGCTGGTCTCTCAGGCCAGGTGGGAGCCAAGGCCGGTAATTAAGAGGTAAGTGACACTGGAGCCAGTGGGCTGGGAATTAGACAAGCAGATGGTGGAGGTGGAAGTGCAGTTGCTCCCCAGCCAAGTGCCCTTGTGCACAAATGGCACTGTTGGTTAACTGTCCTACCAAGGGCTCCAGCTCTTAACAGCAATGCAAATCTCCTATCCCCTGCTGCATGGAGGACATCACACCTTCCAATACCCCACCGCACCAACACCGACATACACAGCGCGTGTTAGAAACAGTACAGCTCTCAGCCACAGAGATCTCCGCTTGGGGAGTATTTTATTCTCCTGCTTGGTCTTTTGAGATTTTTTTCCCCATTCATTAGACAATTAGTGAGTACCTATTACGTGCTTTGTGCTCTGCACCGGTGATTCTGAGACAAGCAAGACATGATCCTGCACTTAAGATGATCAGTCTAGTCAGGGAGACTGCCGTGTAAATTACTACACTGAGGTGATAACGTTTCTTAACACTGTCTTCTCCAGGCTCTGAAAACACCACATTTACTTGGTTGTTCTCCTAACTCACTGGCTCCTCCGCCTCAGGCTCCTTTGCTGGCTCATCCTCCTCCATATCTCTACCTTTAAGAAAGTCCCAGGGCTCATTCCCTAGCCCTCTCCTCTCCTGGGCAATAGCCAGTTCAATGGCTTTAAGTGCCATCTATGCACTGACAATTCCGACATCTATATCCCCAGCCCAGACATCTGCTCTGTGCTCTGTTTTCTATTTCCACCTGCTCACTTGACATCTATACTTGGATGCCTACTATATGTCTCAAGCTTACTCGATTTCCTCTCCCCTAGGTCTGCTCCCACCTCCCACCACCAAACCATCACTCCCTCAGTACATGGCAAGGTATCAACCCAACTGCTCAAACAGAAAACCCAAGATTCATCTTTCTTTCTCTGCCTAACTTCCTATCCTTCATCCAATTCATCAATACATCCAAAACAAAGTTCAGAATCTGATCATTTCTCAAAACCTCTTCTGTTCCCACTCTCACAGTAGCTGCTCACTACTCCAAGATGATCTGAACCTTGCTGGCCCTAACCTGTGCAACAACCTTCTAACTAGTCTTCCTGCTTCCAATCTTCTTCTCCTACCAACAGTCTATTATTCTCCACCCAGCAGCCAAAGTGATCTTATTAAAGACAAATTAGATCCTGCTATTCCTCTACTTACTACTGCCAACATTTTCCCAAGTGAACCAGAATCAACTCCAAACCCATGTTGTTGCCTACAAGGCCCCACATGACCTGGTTCCCCCTGGTTATTTCTCTGACCTCACCTCACCTTACTTCTTCCTCATTAACTCTACTCCTCTTCTGTCAGAGGGAAACACACCAAACTTAATCCTGACTCAGGAGCTTTGCATTTGTTTGTCCTTATGCTTGGAAGGTTGTTGCCCAAGACCTTTGTGTGGCTATCTCCTTGTTGTCATTCGGGTCTCCATGGAGAAGCCATTTCCTCCAAAACGTCTCCTCCCACCATGCCAGCCAAAGCAGTCCCCCTCCCACAAGTCACTTTCTTTACAGTGCCCGTTTTAACCTTCTTCATAGCACTTATCCATATCAAAAATGGGTTTAACTTGTCATTTCCACCTCTAGAATATAAAGTCCTAGAGGGAATGCCTCTGTTGGTGTAGTTCCTCTTGGAATACTTATGTAGCAATGGGCACACAGTAAGAGCTCAGTAAAGAGCGTCAACAGACTTCATGTCATCTGTACAAAGAGAAGACTCAAAGAAGGGAGAGATCACTCCTAGATCTTAAGTCCATCTGTGGAAAAGAAGGGTGTTCAAGGAAGGCTTCACAGAAGAGATGACCCAGGCACTTGCAGAAGCTGAGTAATGAGCAAGCCCAGAGCTGAGCTGTCCCTTCATCAGGGCCTGGACAGGTTCATATTCCTCGAGTTCCTGGGCTCAGAGCCTTGGCCTCTCAGACTCACTTGCTCAAGGTTCTCTTCTTTTCCCCTTCCATTTCTACCTCTGAATCACCCTGGAAGCCTGCAGTTTTCTCCATTTACAGAGATTTCCCTCTTGTCCCTTCCTAAATGCGCAGCTCCCATGAAGCCTTCCCAACTATTCGATAGGAATTAGCTTTAAGTGAGTTGCTGCCTCTGGACTCCTTCCCAGTCTTCTATCTTTCTTTTCTTCCATTGGGTCTCTCCACCTCTGAGTTATATAAGGTGGAAGAAAGTATTTTAAATCAATAAAAGAATGAACAGATCCCTTTGAGAATCTCATAAAAATTACACGACTTATCCCCAGAAAATACACAAACGTACACATACAATATTTTTCATACAATGGAGAAAAAAATTAACCATTCATTCAATAAAAATTTATTGAACTCAACATGTGCAGTGTGCTGTGCTGGTTGTCATGAGGAATACAAAGATTTAGGGAGAACATACAGAAAAGGCCACTCAACAAGACAATGAATGGCATGGACTGGGAGGGCACGTGGTATCCTCATTCAGGATCCAGCATTAGAAAAGATGCAGAGGTGGGAGAGGACAACAGTGGGAAAGTGAGGCTAGAAGAGAGGGATGGTGTGGGGGCCCACTGGGAGCCAAGGCTGGGAGGTGAAGAGCAGAGGAAACAATGGCTTGAGCAATTCCTTCCTATGGATGAGTTGGCAGGAAGGATAATTTGGCACCATTCAAAAACCATTAAATCATCAAAAGGTCTGAGGAACTTCCTTTATTGCCCCATTTTCATGCTGGAAGATGGAAAACAGGTTGTGTCAAACTCCTTAGGGGGTGCTGGGGCATGGGGATACTTATAGAGGCTCTGGGGTCTTGGGTACTTACTGTTTAAAGTGTTTAAGTTTTAAGTGCTGTGTGTTTTAAGTGTTTTGGAGGCATGTGCCATGACTCCCTAGTATGACTGTAAGCTCTTTGAGGGTGACTATAATAATAATAGCTATAATTATTGCAGTAGTTAAGAGCTTACAAAACACTTCAACATGCATTATCTTGCTTAATCCTTAAAACCTCCCAACAAGGGAGCTGTTATTATTAACTACTTTTTGCAAATGAGGAAATTCAGCTGCAGAAAGAGGAAGGGAGAGGGAACTCATGCTAACGATTATCTACCCAAGTTCCAGGGTTTAACAAACATATTTCATTTACTTTTCACCAAAATGCCACAAAACAGCATGAATATCCCTAATTAACAGGTACAGAAATTGAGGTTCAGGAGTGAAGTAGCTTGCTGGATAAACAACCAGTAAATGGTACACCAAGCATTTGAGAATGGGATAGCCCCCTTTCCACTAGCAGTGTGAGCACAGTGCTAGACACCTACCTGGTAGGCATTTAGTAAATACATCCTGATTCAGTGGATTAATGGATGGTGGAATTAACAGGAGGAGGACGTAGCTTTGGGTGCCTCCTACACTACCACATAGAATATAGTACAATCCAGAATCACAGTCACCCAAGTAAAGCCCCCTGCAAGAATGAACTCTGGAACACTTCAGCCAAATAGATTTCAAAGTTTTCACTCCCTTTCATCTAAGGATGTGTGAGCACCCATAGATAAAGCTTTACCAGCAGTTTTCCTTCAGCCACTCTGAAAATCCTGCTTGTCAACGTCTCGCTCTCTTTTCATGGATCTTTACCCAGTACCATCTATCTTGGGGACAACCCCCAGTTCCGAGTCTGTTCTAATGGCTGTGGTCCCTTGGCACCAAAGTTGAGAGATGAGGAATGCCCCCAAATAATGAAAGTAAACCATTTATATCCTTCTTATCACCAGTTCTCTGAATGGCAGGCAGAAAGCTGTTTCTGAAACCAGAGAATTTATAGATAATATTTCTAAAGAAATGGGTCTTGGAAAATTGAATTTGCAATCTAGGTTGTTCTTTCTTTTGCATAGCAACTTTCACCTAAGACTCTCAGTTGAATATAATCTCTCCCACGCTACCCAAGCTCTTCATTCCTGGGGTTTCTCTCCTTCCTCTACACCTAATCTACCTAATAGAATTGTGCATGCAACCAGTTCTGTGACCCTACAAGAAGTTGTGATAGGGATGGGATATAGACCAAGAGCACTTTGAGGACAGGATCCATGGCTAACTCATAATATCATGCCTCAGAGCACCTAGTGCAGTGTCTTATTCATAATAGTTGTTCAATAAACAATCAATGAATTTCACTGAGTTGAACTGAACCAAAATGGTTCTGTGAATAATGTGATTCTGCAAACAGTACTCAGCAGAGAGCATATGTGACTCCTTGGTCATAGGCATTAGTATTTTATAGGGGTAGGATCCTAGAATTTCTATTTCAAGGAGGTGGAACAAAGTTCTCCATCACAGGATCAAGGAGTCCCTAAAGCCCAATCTGGTTGCCATGAGCCCATTCTTGGCCAGTGGAATTAGTAACCAAAGCCACTTCGTGTTGCCCTACATGGGGTTTAAAATGCCATTTGATCCAACAGGAAACTTCTATTTTTCTACAAGAATCTCACAAATACTGTCAGCTTGGTCCTGATAGGAGATTCATTTCCTGTGCTTCAGAGATAGGGGCCTGGGGTGGGAGTGGGAGGCAACCAAGAGAAAACATTTGAAAAGATTAATCAAGGAAACACTGCCAGGACAGAGCCCACAAGCCAACACAATTACCCACCATCTGTTACATGGACTAAGGATAGTTATTTAGTGATCAGAACAAACCCCATGGTTGCTGGCCTGGCCTCTTCATGCACACTGCAATGTGCTCTGAAGTTGGTACCTGTGTCTCTCTGAATACAACTTACTGGTGTGTGAAACAGAGGTGAAATGGCCGTGCTCTTGTAGACATGATGACAATGCACTTTCCATACAGATTGGACAGGAACATAAGTCCAGGAGTCTCTGGATTTAATTAGTGCTTGCTGCATATTTGGTGGATCTCTAATGACAGGGGCCACATATAAGAGCACAATATGATTGCTCTGGTTTGTAGCTAAAGCCTTTTCTGAAGCTCTGTGTTGATATATTTTGAAATCTCACAGCAAAGTCAAAGGCAGATCTGATTGCTTTTATATGCAATGGAAAAGCCGCTTCCCAGAGGAACACCACTAGAGACTCCCACTGACTGTTTTAGGGAGCCATACTTAAAACTCACACTAATACAAATAAATGCAGAGCTGGTGCTTCAGTATCACAGACTCCCCATGACCTATTTATGGCTGTTGGTTTCTACACAAATAGTCAATTCTCAATTATGCCTTCAAATAAGGGACTAATGGTGCAGAAATCTAAACGAATGTCAGTGAAAAGACATTTCTTTTTCTGTCTATTCATTCATCCACTCATTCCTTCAATAAGCATCTACTGGGCACCAGTAAGTGCCAGGCAGAGTGCTAAGCCCTGGGAATTCAAAAATAACTAAAACATGGGACTTGCTCTTTAGGAACTCACTGCCTTGGGGGGGGGGCAGAAATGGACAAAGAAATAATTGTAGTACAGTATGGTAAGTACCATATATGATAAAGGGACCCAAAATTGCCCTGGGAACATGGAGCAGGAAAGCTGCCATCTTTGACACCAGTGAAGCCCCACAGATAACAATCTACCAGGTGTGGGTCCCTGGGCAGCAACCAAGATTTTACCCGTGGCCCTGGATCCATGGAGCCAGCAAACAAAGCTAACAGGAACAAAAAAAAAACAACCTGTGAACACTGATTTACAGGTTACCCCAGCATGCAGAGCCTGACGCAAGTATGGGAGGCTCACCTGTGGAGTCAAAGGACTAGAAACACAAAGAGGATAAAAATAAGGAGTAGTGGGTTAATTCTGAGAAACTAGTCAGGACTCACATAAGAACTGGCTGCATCAAGGTAGTCTTACCTGCTCCCTACAACAGGGACAGGAACAGAAGAGGCCAGAGTGACTCATTCTATCTGCAGAGGCTAAGGAAGACTTTGGAAAGGAATCAAGCAACAATGAGTGCTGGTTTTAAAGGATGAATAGGAGTTTGCCACAGAAAATTCACTAATTAGAAAACTGTATTGATGGTTACATAGCAGACAGTTACGGACGAGTAGGAAGTTTTGTTTGATTTATCTCTTCTCAAGAAGGTCAGAGTATGGATTCTTTTTGTTTGGCATTCAAAGCTTTCCATCATTGGACACCAACCAATATTTATCCCTCAGCACAGCCCTCCACCCAAACACACTATCTTCCAGTTACATTGGACTAATCTTTGTTTCCCCAAATAACTTCTACTCTGTAATATCACTGTTGTCCCCAGGCCTGAAACCCCTGCCTTGTCCTTTTCCATACTTAATTTTTACACACCCTTCTATACCTTTCTATACCAAGTGCTACTCTATCTAGAACCCTTCCCTCACCACCACCAGGAAAAATTAACCTGTCTTTATTCTAGGCTTCCATCCTCCACTCCTGTTACCTCCTCCATTAGGCATGCATTCTAATCTGCCCTGAATTCAGCATCGCATCTCACATGCCTACTTGCCTGGTAGGCTACTTGTGGACAGGGGCATTTCTTTTTTCCCCTTCTATTTATTTTGAAAATTTTTCAGCTACAGAAAAGTTGAATTATCAGTCAATGAACATCTATACATCCCACCTTGACTGAACAATTTTCCTAACATGCTGCCCATTTGTTTGCACTTTGTTTTTTCCTGAATCATTTGAAGATAAGCTGCAGACATTGTGACACTCATCCCTTCGGTGTTTCTCTCCTAATAATGGGGACAACCTCCTATAATACTATAATTCTATTAACACATCTAAAAATTATCAAAAATCCCGTTATACAGTCTACATTCAGATGCCCCCAATTGTCTCCAAAACGTCTTTTATGTTTTTTTTCCCTTGAATCTAGGACCCGGTCAAGTGTCACACATCACATTTAACCATAATGCCTCTTTTGTATCTTTTAACCTACAAGGGTTGATCCTGGGCATGATGACTATTTTGGTAACCTTACAATACTCCATCTCCACTTGAGCCTCTTGTAGAGGATTTTTAACATCGTAGATGGTTAGTAAATATTTATAAAATGGAAGAAGGGGTGGATGGACAAACCTCCAAGAAGAGGTTGACTCCTAGAGAAGGGACGCATAGCCATTGTCCTTTGTATAATCACCAGGTACTAGGTAGGGGACAACTCAATGTCTTCCTATGGCTGCTTCTCTCCAGACCTCCACTCTAAAATATGATGAGCTACTCCTTATACCACCAGGAAGATGCCTCAAGAGTAGCTGACTAAGGGAGAGAAGAGAATCTTCCACTTGCTGATGAAAAGTGTAAACATCCAGGAGAAAAGTCCCTCACATGGGACTGAAGGTGGGAAGATCCCAGAAAGCAGAGACTCATTGCCTCATGGAACATCAGAGCTGGGAGAGTCCTCAGAGATCATCGGGTACAAAAACTCATCCAAGGTCACACAGTGGACCTTTGCCCCTACCTCCCTTTCTTTCAGCTTCACCTGGCCACCATGACAATATCTGGGCTCTTGGGCTCTCTTGTTCCTAATGATTTAGTAATTTCTTCAATTTTCAAGCATCAAAGACCTCAAAATATTCAAGGCAAACCTATTCTCAGAAACAAAGACAAAAGCCAGCAAAGGCTTCCTTGACCACACCGGATGAGTCCATTTTTCAGTGTGTCACTTCCAGAGGGGAAAAACTGAGAGGCAAAGGGCATCTCGAGTGGCCAAGAGGAAAAGGGAGATAAGAGTAAACAGGCAGTCCCACCAGGCTGGACACAGGATGCCTGGTTGATCATTTTGCCTCTGCCATCCATTTGCCCTGAGCATATCACTAAACTTTTCTAGGGCTCACTTGTTTCATTTACAAACGCAGGCAATTGCAGAGCAGTTATGATGATGGCAGATGTGAATCCCTTTGGAAACAAATGATAAATGAGGGATAAATCAGGGTGAGGGGTGATTCTCATTTCTAACCGGGTGAGCATTAGCATTTACTTAAGCAGCAAAACTGAAAATTCCTCAGTAAGTGTAGGGCACTTGTTCTTTCTAAATTTCTTACAAGCTAACAGCAACAAAGATTTGAGGTTGTTAAAGTATTTTATTGAACAGGGAAAAGTGAAAGGAGAATAAAAGGTGACTGGCTCACTCATTAATGAGTTTGAAGATAGGGGAAAAGCCTCAGTTGTTATTGAGGAAAGCAAAGGGCCTTAAACATAAATTCCAGGCTTGGACTTGAACTTGTGTGACCCCGGTTGTGCTCTTAAGAAACCTCAGCTGCAAAACTGGGAAAGTTGGGTTAGAATTGCAGTGATTGTTTCTTGTTTGTTTGTTTGTGTTTTTAACCTCTGGCTGTGGAATCACCTGGGGCGAGGGATGGGGGTAATATATTTCGATGCCCATCTTCCCCCTTCCCTTCTGATGTCAACAACTCTGGGGTGGGGTCCAGGTGATTCTTAAGTAGCAAGAGTTGACAACCTCTGATTCTAGGACCTCCAGAATCTGATTCTCAGAGCAGAAAAAAGTAAGTGTGGCGGTAGAAAGGAACACTGGAATTTTTCAACTATTCCCTGTATAGGAGGCTATAAACATTGTGTTTATCTGCCTCCCTGACTTGCTCATTCAGGAGGCTGAGAACCTCCTGGAATCAAGATGACTCTCCTGCCATAGACAGTGTTTTCCCAGCAACCTGGGGAAACGTATTTTTTTTTTTTCAGCCTGAATGGAAGATGGCAGAAAGCCTATATCCCTAACCATACTGGAGATGGTCACCTGCTATGTGGAGGTCTTACCACCTTCCCATGCCTAATCCAGGCAGAGAGGTAGCCGCTAGAATTGGGATGAGGGGGAAAGGCTACAGCCACATTCAACAAGATGGCCACTCAGCCTGCCCGTCTGCCCACCGGGCCTCAGCCACCAGCCTCCGATGCGCAGGACTGGAGGCATCTGCCAGACACGTACTGACTTGTGATCAGCACTATGTCGAGCCAGAGACCTGCAGGGAAACGGCTGGGCTCCCTGTAGCTGACTAGCAGGAATCTTTCTGCAACCTCGAGAGAAGCGCTTGAAGAATCTGAACACATTTAAAAAGGGGGTGCGGGGAGGGAAAGACAGCAGCGGCCGTCTCTTCCAATGCTGTGCTATTTCATCTTGGCTAAAGGAAGCAACCTACCCTTTCCTGTCCGGTGGTTTGAGCAGGATTTCTGGGCTGCCTCTGCATATTTGGCTGCTCTGCCCCCCGGCTGGGAGAGATTCTTTCAGCCTCTGCTGACACATCTGTAAAGCCCAGAATCCACTGGAGCAGGTCTGTGGGCATTCGGTACTCAAGCACCGGGTGTGGGGGTGACTGACTACAGAAGGGTTCTTTAGAAGACACTTGTGGCTTCCAGCCTGTTCCCCTGCCTGAGGGTCTGCAGCAGCACCGGTGTTCTAAATGAGACCTTCAGGGGCCTTGGGCTGCTGCCCTTAGTAAACCTAGTCTGCATCCTTAGCAGGGCAATTCAGAGTGCGTCTAAAAGCCGTATGTTCAAGTTGGGTGTCCTCTCCTCCCCGAAATCCCTTTCCAAGAAGCCAAGCCAAGAGTTAAGACCAGTGACAGATAGTGCATGTTTGGGGTCTGACAATAGCAGCCTATGTGGCTGGAAGGGCTCTTCTCCTAGAAAACCAAATGCCCACCAGTTTTGCTTATTTGCTCTAACCTTCAAAGAGTCCAGAGGTCCCTTGCTAGTTCAACAAATAAATCCAGTTCCACTCTAGCAGGCTTTCAGCAGACAGAGTTCTATTGTTGCGCCTTGCCTGAATTTCCCGTTTGCTCCTTCATGGGCACCCCAGTCCCATGCCTGCTCACCCTTCTTTAGCTTTTGGATAAATCAACCTCCGTTTTTTTAATTCTTTCAAAGGGTAAAGAATGTTGACACCCCCATCAACCCCCAAACAAGCCTCTGATGTCTAGTTAGGCTTCAGACGGCTGTATTTGAACATGCACTGACGCAATCGGGTAGATTGGGTTAAACCAAATATTACAATTGCAAGAACTCATCTGGAACTAATAATTTTGAGGCCACCGAAAGTAAAAGGGCCCCAGCTTTGGGGCTGGCCAGCAGCAGAGGCCAGCTCGGGCCAATGCTGCCACCTGCCGAGGGCACAGGGAACAGGGCACCTCCCCAGCCTTCCTGTTTTGTTCAAGACCCACTGGCTCCCACGCAGACATGTTCCCCAGCCAGCCAGACCCAGTCTATTTTAAAAGGCTAGCACCTCTCCCCATCCTCTGGTGTAAAGATAGCTAGTCTGGCTGCCCTGACTCTTTTCTGAAAGAAAGAAAGAAAGAAAAAAAAAAGACAACGTCCCAATAACAGAGCTAGGGCTGGCTACAAAGGCAGTTGTAGCTGGAGCTCCATTAAACATGTGCCCCTTGGATTAAACAGATCAGGTGTCAGTGGCTCACTTAGAAGGAAGGCTATTTAAGCAAGAATTTTTATTTTGCGGGGGATGAAGGGAATGCACAACTCTGGGTTATGTCGGCACATTGCTGAACTGCAAGTCACATGCCAGATCCAGAAATGATGAAAACATCTGTTTTTGCTTTAGACCAGCAAGGCTCTGGTGGTGGGGAGGGGTGAGGGGAGGGAAGGGAACAGCTTTGCTCGTGAGCGCCATCTGCTGAGACTGGTGTAGAAACGCGTGTGTCCTAAGCACAATGCAGGTTGCCACTGGCCCCAGGAAGGGGGAGATCAACAGGTGAAGGTCTCTACCCTGCCAACCGCTCTCCTTCAAGGACAACCCTGACTGTGCCCTGGCGAATGTGCGATTCCATCTTGGCGTGTTCACCATGAGCTTTGTCCCTGGGGAGACTGCTCTGGGGCCATGGAGGAGGAAGAAGGAGAAGCAGCAAATGAATTTCCAGGTTGGGAAGGAAGGTGGTAAAATGGGAGAGCAGTAGTTTGTTGGTGGTTTGCAAACAGTAAAATTTGCTTTTCTTCTGGCTGGAATCTACCAGAACAAAGGAACCACCATATCTAGGAAAACTCCCAACTGCACTTCCCCCAGCCATCCCTCTTGCTTGCTAGAGTGGCTTTTACTCAGCATATCTGAGGATGTTCCAGCAGTCACAAAGCCCACTTTGACCAGGAAAGGCTTGGCCAACCCTTTAATGTGAAATCCACCCAGCCTCCCAGGAAAGGAGTGCTGGAGATCGGTTCTAAATAGGAGCCCTACTGACAGCCACCGGCGGCATTCTTTCAACGTTCAGCAAATATTTAATGCCTGCCTAATAGGTGCCCAGCACTCACTCAGCACAACAATTTGTCGTTCAGTTTAAAAAACAACACAGATATGTCAGAGGGAAATGCATGTTAGTGTCAAGTGAACGTTCCAGACAATGACAACTACGTGTTCAGAGCCATGGAGAGGATGGCAGACCTGGAGTCTCCTCTTTTTCAATGTGTATGGCAGTTCTGAGAAGAAGCCTGATTCTTCCAGTCATTGTTATACAGTTTAATACCCTAGGTACCTAGTTTCATCGACCCACTCCCGGCCCCCATTCCTCCTGCCATAAAGATAAAGCCTTCTCTAAGGTTCCTGAGGACTCTCTGCCAGAGAACATCACAGCTAGAGGACCATCCCAACTGCATCCTATTACCCATAATCACAGCTTGACTCCCAGATGTCTTCCTGGGCCAGGAACAAAATTCTGAGCTATGAGCACAGGAACAGGATTTCCCATCAATATTCACGCAGCGAAGCCTTAATCAAACAGCGAAAGAACTGTGGTCAAATGGAAAGATCCAGGCCTGAAGATCTCATGAGGACCCCTCTACCTGGTGCTCTGATCTGCTGAGCATATCCTTGGCTATTCGCTGCCCACATTTGAGGATCCAAAAGGAGGAGATGGAGCTCTTCTGCATGGAAGTCAATCTGCTCATTTTTGTCCACCTGGCTGGTAAACTCCCAAATTCAAAAAGGAACTAAAGCTCTAAATTAGGATCCAATCCTTCCCTTTCCTCCATTTCACCCCCAAAGAAATAGAAAGAACTGACCTCTGCATGGGTCTGAGAACCTGATGACTTTCTAAGGGAATCAGAAAAAGGCTCACTGTTCCTGTTTTACAGCTGGACAAATACTACGAGAACCAGTCCAGCCCTAAGAGGCATCACCATACACTAGAGATATCCCCAGTGGTCATGTTTGTTTCCATAGGGCCCAAGTTCTTAAACTGCCAGGGCCCAAACTGCTCTTCGAGGCTGCCTACAGATCAGTCTGTCACCTGCAGCTGCTCTGCTCTGGTGCTGGAAAATTACTAGAGCAGGGAAACCATGCAAATCGATAATGATCAACAGAGCTTTTCTTCTCAGGCTTTTAAAACATCAGAATGTGAGACTTTAATTTAGCCTGGTCTGGTATTGGTCTGAAATGAGGCATTTTGATAAATTTTCTTTGTTTTATAAACTGAGGAAACCTGGTCAATGACCCACATTTCTTTTTTGGACTATTTCCTTGACACTTTTCTCCCTGGTTTTGCAACAGGTTGGTGTTTTGATCAGTCGGAGGCTGAGTGTGGCATTTTGCAAGCTGAATTGGCATTTTGTTCTCAGAATTTAGGGTGTTTTGTCAACATTCAGCAAGATAAATTCTCTGAACAATAGGGTAGACGAACCACAGGAAAGAAAAAAATGCAGCATGAAAATAAATATTGGTGATTTGAGGCTTTACCAGATTTAGGATGCCAACCTTCCGAAATATTTTTCCAGTCCTATCTAAGACTCTCTTTTCCTCATTATAACAATAATTCCTATTGCCCCACTTCATTCCATACATCTTGGTGTGCTTCCCTGGTTTGCAGAGAAATTACCTTTGTTCTGAGCTCCACTCTCCTAAACTGTGCTGAATTCTGCAAGATCACTCACCACATACAAGATTAGCACCTCCTTTCCAGCTCCAAATAGACTATAATCCAAAAGCTGCTCTTTTAAATAGAGGTTTCTTTTATGCTTAAATTCCTAAATAAAAGAAACATCAATGCCACCGCTACTCTCCCCAGTTAAATCCGATTTGCAAGAAATGCTGCCTACTCAAAAATCTGGATGTGAGCTGAGTCTGGGCTCAAGGAGCAAGTTTGGAGCTCTCTAGTCATTCTCTATCTGGAGGGCCCTCCAGTGGCCAAAATCATACCTGATATAAACAAAGACCACCCAAAGCAAGTTACAACAAAGGCAGAGGGTGGATGCTAGCTTGCATTTAAAATGCTGCATGTAAACTCCCCCGTTTTGCCCCATAGAGGTGTGTCTCATTTAAAGAAAGCCAAGACAGAATCTCAGCTCACAGAACTGATACATCATTTGCATTACAAAAGGACCCTTCACTTGATTTAAAAAAAAAAAAAAAAGGTTTGAACTCCATTAAATGACAATTCCACTAATTTCTTGAAAATCCTATTGAATTTGCAAAAACAGATTGACATACAAATTTCTGGGACGCATCTGTGGCATAAAACAAGGTGCATTTGTACTCATTCCAAACTACGTCACCCACCCCACCCACATTTCCATCTTGGAAAACCTCAGGCATGCTCTTACCAGGAGAAGCCGGGAAGTGAGAGTCACAAACTGTGGTGGGGGGCAAGTTCAAGTTCCTCTGAGTCCAGAGCTACCTTCCTGGAGTACTGTGAGAGAAGCAGGAGGTCGCTCAAATATTCTTCTGGAATTGGAGGATGCTCCCGGTTTTCCAGAAGTTTATAGCTCTGTCCATATTAGCGTATCATGTTGGGCAGACTTGCCTCAGTTTCTTCTGGCTTAAAATGACGGGGTGAGTTAAACAAGCTAGATATGAAATTGTAAGACTGTTGATTTCCAGCCATTGTGATGATCTTAGTTTCCTAGAGGCCTTGGGGAAGGGGGCGTCCCTTCAGACCTTCTGACCTCCGACCCCCCGCACGTGACCCGCGGCAGCCACGTGACCGCAGCTCCGCACATCCGGGCCTCACCCGGTTCTCCACTAGGCGAGCTCCTGCTCGGTGCCCAGGGATCCCGGTCAAATGCCAGCTCCCATCTGAAGACGTACCCAATCCCCCAGATGTGGGGGGTTTTCCTCCCCCCATAATATCCCCGTAGCACTGTGTACCTTCTTCTGTCCCCGCACTTTGTACTGCTGAGGGTGATGCTGAGTCAGTGTCGCATGGAAGGGGAGCCTCCTGAGAGCAGGACTCCTTCCATTCCCTTGGAAGAGAGGCGTCGCCCGGAGCCCGCAATCCCTCCCCCGGACCTGCCCTCACCTGATACTTGGGGAAACAGTATGGAGGCCCCTCCTCGTAGTTCACTGTGGTGGTAATGGAGGACGTGCCCACCCTCCCCTTCCTCCCACTCCCAATCAGGTGCCCCACCATCAATCGAATCCCCCTTCCCTCATAATTACCTGGGGACCTTGGGTTATCTTTTTTGCACATTCAGTAGGGGCAGTAAACATTGATGGAATGGCAGGCATCTGCCTGGAAGTTGTGCTAGGATTGGACCTAGCTCCATCTACTTTAGGAGAAAGGAGAAAGAGGACAATACGCTGAGGCAGATGAGTGGGGCAGGCGGTGGAGCCAAGAATTCAGAAGAGGCAGAGAGATGTCTGAGTACTTGAGGACAAGCTGCAGGCCCAGGCTTCCACTTCACGGCAAACGACCTGTAGCTCTCCTGGGGACACTCGCGCTTCCCCTCGTTGCTCACTGCCCATCATGCATGCCCAAGTCTTCCCAAACTAAAAGAACCTTCCATCGATCTTTTTTCCAATTGAACCTACTTTCCTTTTTCTCCTTTCTTTCAAACTTCGTCTTCACCTCCCTTTGCCTGCTCAACCTACACCAGTCTGACTTCCATGCACTTCACACCCCAAAAAAACCTCTTATGGAGGACACCAATGGTTTTCTCTCCTGTAGAAATAGAGCCTACCTCACAGGCCTGCAGGAGAGATAAAAGAGGCCACTCTCACAGATAGTTGTGATACTTTATATGCATGATCTGATTTATTTATCTAATTTAATCCTCAAAATACCTCTGTGAGGTAGGTGCTAAATGACCTATTTACAGAGAGGAAACTGCAGTACAAATAAAGTGAAGACTCACTCAGAGTCACACAGCTCTGGAGTATCAAAAAGAGTCAGAATTTGAACCCAGGCAGTCTGACCCCAGAGCCCTAGCTGTTGACCGCATGCTTGGATGGGTGCATGGCCTGCAGGAAGTCATCCATAGATGTCAGTCATCCTTGGGTTCCCTTGTGAAATTTGGCAGAACTGAACACTCCCTTCCAGATTTTCTGACCCCTGGCCACCTGAGCTCTCCTGGTCCCCACCTACCTCTCTGGCCATCCAAAAGCAGCTTGTCCCAGGACCCTCTACTCTACCATTCCTTAAATGCACGTGTTACTTTGAGACCTCTTCTCACACATGGTCTCTCTCCACGCTTAATCTCTACACATGCTCTACCTACCACCATTATAGATGCAATTCTCCAGCATACATCTCCAATTTAGATCTGTCTCTGAGCTCCAAAAACTGTCTAAACTGCCCCCCACTGCTCTCACATGTCCAGTTCTCCTTTCCAAAATCTATTTTGCCTCATGGCACTCATCACTTTCAAACATACTGTGCAATGTACTAATCTCTTGTGCTTACTGTTTATTTTGCCTCTCTCTGCTTAAGTTTAAGCTCCCCAAAGACAAGGATTTTTGTTGGTTTTGTTCACTGCTGTCTCTCCAGTACCTGGAGCAAGCCTGGCACATAGTAGTCACTCAATAAGTGTTAAATGAAAGAAGCCACTTGGATGTACCACCAGCCCTTCAAATTCAACATGTCCAAAACAGAACTTGCCATCCATCCCCAGCCGCTGTTCTCCCCCTCCCTTTCCTATCCCAGTTAATAGCATCAGCCATTCACTCAGTTTGACAGGCTGGGAATGTCAGAGTCATCCTGAACCTCACTCTCCCCTCACACCCTCTCTCTTAGCAAGGGCAACACTAGCTGCATTGAGTTCTCTGCGAATGGTGTGCCTCCTGGGGTTTTGCAAAGCAGTGGCCCTGGCCTCTGTGTTCAAGGAGATCCCTTACAAACTTACTGGGGAAAAGAAATTTTCATAGATGAAAGCATCGAGGAACAATTCAAGACTAGATGACGTTGACACAAATAGTGATGTATGTAGTGAAACCAGTCACAAAAGAAACAATCATTCTCTGAAAGCAATCTCCTTTCTCTGAACGCTTTGGAAGCTGTATTTGTACAATGCAACAACCTTTTGATGTCAGCGTTAACATTTTTCCATTTTATGGACAAGAAGAGATGGGACAAATGGTCTCAGCAGTCACCTAGTCAGTTGCAGAGCCTGACAGAGGGAATCAGTCTGAAGCCTGGGCTCATACTCCCTCCACTGCACCTTCCTTGGAGCTGAAACTTCCAACAAAAGCCTTGTCACTGGAAGTGGCAATGAGCTCAGCTAAATGAGCTACTTTTCCCAGACGTCCCAGCAGCAAGTGGAAATAGTTAGGTAGAGATTCTAGGAAAGTTCTTTCAAAGGAGCCGACTCAGCTATGAGACACTGTTTCCCTTGCATCTTCCTCCTTCTTGGTGCCTGGAACATGGATGTGATGGCTGGAACTGCAGCTCCTGCAGTCATTTCCTGTGGCTGCTATAACAAATAACCACCAACCTCATGGCTCAAAACAACTGAAATTTATTCTCTCATAGTTTTGAATGCTTTAAGTACAAAATCTGGCTGGTCCCACTTTCTCCAGGGGCTCAATGGGAGAAACCTTTCCTCACCCCTTCCAGCTTCTGGTGGCTGTCGGCGTTCCCTGGCTTGTACCCACATCACTCCAATCTCTGCCTCTGAGGGTATGAGGCCTCCTCCGCTTCTCATCCAATCTCTTTCTGCCTCTGTCTTATAAGATCTTGTGATTAGATTTAGGATCAATCCAGAGAATCCTCTCAGGATCCTTAACTTAATCACATATTTTTCCATATAAGATAATATTCACTGTTTCTAGGTATTAAGACATGGACATATCTTTTTAGGGGCCACCATTCAAAATTCAACCTACTAAAGACCCAAAAGGAGGAAAGCCATACTAAAGTGCAGAAAGACAGAAAAACAAACAAAAACCGTGGATCTTTAATGACTGACGCTTCTGTACCAGCCCTAGACTACTTTTACACAAAACCAAACAAACATACATACAATCCCTCTCTTTCAAAACTACTGTTATTTAGGTTTTAGATTATATGCAGCTGAACCTCATACTAACTGATTCATTCTTAAGAACATTCACTCAACAAATAGGTACTAAGTGTCAAGGATTGTTCCAAGCTTTGTGGAAACCTAACAAAGTTCACAATCTATATGATTCTTTGCCTTCTACTTCTTCACTCATACCCTGCCCCAAGCTTCACCCAGGACCATGGCTGCTGAATGACAGGGTTTTATTACACACAGTCCACCCACTTTTGTGCTGTCCCTTCCAGAGTCACTGCTTCCGTGGCTCATGCTCTTGAAACAAAGAGGTCAGGTTTTGTATACTCTCTCACATCCAGTGGCTAGCAGAGCAACTTCTGGCCCATAATTCTTTGTGGTCAAGAGCAAAATTCACCTGAGCTTGGAATGCCTTTTTAAGTTTGCTACATCTAGGTAGTTTCTCCATTCACTCTAATCTGTTCAATGTATCATCAAATTTTGGAGCAGTAGGAAATATTAATGGTTATACAGCCCACCCCCGCCCCATGAGGATATAGGGAGGTCACATAAATCTCTGGACTCATTCTTCCCTCCATGTCTTGCTGTTTCCTCTAGCACATAATTGCATGTCTTCTTTTTCTCTGTCTCCCTTGGAGCTTCCAGAACTCTGAAGATAAGGAACATTCAAAACACAAATGACCCTCCATCAAACTTCCCTCACATCTGACCCTCTGTGGACAACAGAGTAGGGGGGTTGACTTCTGGGTCAGGCAGATCTGGGCAAAAAAACTGGTTTTATCTTCTCCTTTGTAAAATGGGATGACTATATTTACTTCAAAGGAGTATAATGTTAAACGAGGTGGCAGTGCCTGGTACGTCACTGATCCGCAGTAAATGGTCCTCAGTAAATGGAAGATATCATTATGCATTCACCCATCCATCCACCCAACAAGCATTTCCAAAATAATCTTAAATTCAGAAGTGTTGTAGATGTGGGCAATATAAAAGAAGGAGACAATATAGTTGTTAATTTTAAGGAACTTAGTTTCCCCATCCAAAATAGAAGTTATGGGAATTTTTACCAGGTGAGAAGGAAAAACTGATTCCCCTCAAAGGGTTCCAATAGCCATGGATCCCTGCAATAGGAAAAATTAATTCTGTCATGACTCTTCCAGTGTGATCTTAGAAATAACCATATCCCTCCTCAGGACATATGTATATATGAGTGTCATCCCTTCACTCAGGCTGCCTGGGAGATTAACAGAGAGGCGCTGCTGTTTGAATGAAGAATGGCATGCAGTGAGGGGCTAGCCTGGGAGCAAGGATGTATTTTCAGCTTCCATCCTGCCGTGATCTCTGTTATAGAACTTGACACACGGAAGCAGTCAGGGAAGGCCTCCGTTCCCTGCTCTTCCATATTCCTTGGGGAATGATGCTACAGTCACATCGACAGGCAATATGGCAGTTAGAAGGCGGCTGCTTGTGCCAGCATTTTCAGGGCTGCCTGAAAAACGAGGCTGAGAGAGAGGACTCCCACTCCTGGGGTTCAGAGCAAGGAGGAAAAAACAACTTGTTAATTCATGTTTCAGAGGCTCATCTTCAGTATGACCTGCGTTAGAGAGTTCAGGATGAAGTGGTTAAGACCGAAGTATCATCTGCGTTCCATTATCTGTGCTAAAAGAAGGGATCTGAGAAGCCCTGGGAAATTGAAAAGGTGGCTTATTTAAAAATGTATTCTTTATGTGTGTTTTGTAAATTAAAAAAGACTGCCTACTTTCGCACATTTTGCTGCGGTTGTTACAATTAGCTTTCATTTCCCGAGTATAAAATAACAGAATAGTATTAGCATATAGGCTGGTGATTGGGTGCTGGGATTCTTTCATTCACCTCTTCTTGAGTCTGCAGAGGGGTGAATGAAAACAAAAATAGCCGAAAGGAAACAAGATGTCACTTAATTAACAAAAGCTGGGTCAGCAGCCATGACACACTCTTCCACCCCAGCGTGGGGCTCCTCGGAGAAACTGGGATGAAGCCTCTGACTCAGGCTCACACCCAAACTGGACCCTCCCCCCGCCCCACAACGTAATTATGGGCTCCACAAGCATGGGTTTCATTCCGGGTTGTAGGATTAGGACTGGTTAGCTTACCCATTTGTTGAGATTTTAGGCAAGTCATTTAACATCCTCAACCGATTTCCTCTCATAAAATCATTTCCACCCGCCATGCGTTGACTGGCCCCAATGGCCTCACAACCCTGAGATTTTATTCTGTGTTGCTCCAGAGGGCAGAAACCGTATGTGTCTTAGTCCATATTATATCCCCAACAGCTAATACAGGATCTGGTTCAGAGAAAGTGCTCGATAAGTATTTCTTAAACAAATGTTGCTATGGGATCCATGAGTCTGGTCCTCTACTGTGAGTCTTTCCAGCCCAGAACTTGAAACCTGGCACTAACCTTTAACTTCTCCAGGAACTGCCCCAACCCTCAGGATTCTTTTTTCTTCTTACCTGATAACTCCCATCTCTCTATCCTAGAGGCCACAGATATTTAAGAGAATCCAATAAAGGGCTATATTATTATATTGAGATATAACCCATATTTTATACCGTCTAAGCTCTGGCATGACTGATCTATCTTTGTGCTGCCATTTAATCATTTGTGAGAAACTGTGGTGCCCTTTAACCCATTTCCTGCCCAGTTGAAACATGGTATTCACTATCGAACACTGAAAGCCTCCAAAGCTCCTTCCGATTCCTTCTCCTCCTCCCAACCCATCACACAGATGAACGAAAACTGGTCCCCACCACCCAGCCTTTAGCCATCTTCAGACAATCCCCCTCCCTTCCCCAGAGTTCAGATACATCCCCCTTTTTGTGTTTGCAACTGAGCTTCTGCTTAGGCATTTATCCCAACGCTCTCGACTTCCTTCCCAGTTCCCCCCATCTTCCAAGCAACAAAATGCCGAATAGGGCAAAACTTTGGTGAGCTGGAGAAAACAAAGTGACTCAAAGGCATCCTCCTATGAGCATCATTAGAGTGGAAGATAAGTCAACGCACTTGGCTGATGAGAAAAGAGGCAGCCGGTGGCACAGTGAGAAGCTCCTGGACCTACTGGTCTTCAAAGTAACCCTTTATCAAAAACAGTTTATCGGTACAAAGAGCAAAGGGACATCACTCTGCTTTTGCTGTCTGAATTCAGACTCACCTTCGTGGTTGGAACCAGGACCTGATAGAAGCAGCAAAGGTTTGATGCACTCCCCACCACAGACTCGGTGATATTCGCAATAGACTTGTCACCAAATGCAATTGCTCATAGTGTCAAAAGGACACACAGCGAATGTTAACAGTGGTTATCTCTAGGATTACCAGGAAATCTCATTTTCTTCTTGGTGCTTTTATTTTTCCAAAATTTCAATAATGTATACAAATACCTTTTATAACTTAAAAACATGTTATTTTAAAAAATAAGATGGCTGTTTTCAAAAATTCCAAACACATATACCCAAATAGGTGCTATGAAAATGGTCACTTGGAGGGGCTGTGTAGCTGTGTAGTGAAGTGGTTAAGAGCAGTCTCCAGAGCCAGGCTACTTGTGTTCAAATCTCAGTTTCTGCCTCCTACTAGCTTTTGTGACCTTAAGGAAATTACTTTACCTCCTGTGCTTCAGGTTCCTTATCTATAACATGAGAATAATACATAATACTCTCCTTAAGGGGTGTTGTCTTCACAAGTGGATTAATACATAGGAAGACCTCAGACTTAGAACTTGGTGCTACTTACTAGCACCAAGTAAATTACATCTTTGCTGTTATTACTTATTGCAATGAGACTGCCATTGCTCAGAATTTCATGGGGTCACTTTAAGGAGTATTGTATTCAGTCTTAAACATACCCCCATGAATCACCTCAATGGGGATAAAACATTCTCTTTTGAAGGTATGCTCATCCCTGGCAACAGTCAAGCTGTCTGGGGTCCAAAATAGGGTGTCCCTAGAGTCAAGGGCTTGATGTTCTTGGGTGGTTCATCTACTGCTACGAAGAATCCCATTAAAAAAAAAAAAACACGCATGCATGCACACTCCCACACACAGTTCAGCATCATTTAGGTCTTGATCAATCTCTGGGTAACAAATAGGTTCTGTGTCTGTGTGTGAGATTGAAAAATAACCCTCTTAATTTGATCGATCTCGAAGGCTTTATGGACCGGGGTACATGCAAAGGGCAAATTTCATGAAAGGCTGATTTACATTTAAATGCGAGTCTTTTTTCCTTCCTCAAAGTTTGCTGATGCTGAGTTTTAAGTATGAAATGTCATTGTTTTTATACAAATATTCCCAAACATTACCAGCTGCCATTTTGGCAATAAATAGGGTTGCGACATTACAATTATAACATTAGCATTTTTAAAAGCATAAAATCATTGTTCTTCTGTGAACTGTTGCAGACTCAAATTACCCTACACATAATCTTTGAAAAAAAAATTGATGGAGCACTGACATCAAAGCCAGTTTGTGAGGGCTGGTTGTAAGGAATGGCAGCCACCTCCTTTTGCTGGGGACCTAATGGTCTCGTGCTCGCCCAGTTATCGCCCTAATGGAACGTGTTGCGGCAGTGTGTTTTGCTGTATGCATGAAGGTGAATAAAATGTGCGCTGAAATTTTTTTCCCAAGATGCAAAGGGTTTTGATAAAATCTAACTGGATTGTTGTAAAGTAAAAGAATACTTAGTGTTCCTCTTAAGTACTTAATTCTTGGCCAAAAAAAAAACATTTTCCAGTTAAAAATAAAAAGGGCTCCTTGGATCCAGCATCAGTGGGCAATGTTGTGTTCCACATAAATGATTTTGCAAAAAATTGAAGCATACTTCTTTATGTCCCCAAAGTTCATTGTTTATCTTTCTGATGGAAATCTTTTAAAAATGTATTACCTGTGTCCCTGAATTTTTTCAACAGACAGTATCACTATTACATTATCTGATGTTTTACCAAAATGGCAAAATAGCATGCCGATTAAAAGCACAAACTTAATAACAGAATAAATCTAAGTTTGAATTTTGATTCTGCCACATCTTGGAGAAGTTACTCAAGCTCTCTTAAGATTAATTTCCTCATCTTTTGAAATAAAGGATAATACCTAAACCACAGAATCATTTTTAGAACTTAAGAAAAATGTTTACAGTTTAACACAGCAAACGGCAAAGAATAGGGGTAGATAGAAGGGAACTTTTTTTATTCTAATCGA
Source organism: Choloepus didactylus (assembly GCF_015220235.1). Lineage (NCBI taxonomy): Eukaryota > Metazoa > Chordata > Mammalia > Pilosa > Megalonychidae > Choloepus > Choloepus didactylus. The sequence goes on along the minus strand of NC_051312.1, from coordinate 137,168,740 downwards.
GTGAGCTATGCAATGTGTAAGACTCCTTGTCCCCAACTAAATGGCCCCAAAAGGTGTGTTTCATTGAGTCCTTTTATCTCTACTATAGGCCTTCTGATAAACCTAACCATAAGATTCTTTGTCTTTTTTTTTTTATTGTCAGTGTTTGTCTTTAGCAGCCTCTTTCCATTTTTAATTTGCTGTGGGTTATTTATTAGCTGGCAGATGTGGTTAGAATTTGGGAGCTATGCTGAGGTGCACCCCAGTACTCAAAAACAATGTCTTCTCCAAGTTAAACTCTAGTATCAACACGTAACAGGACAGAACAATCTTTGAGATACAATGACACTCAGGCCAGGAAGCTTTCATTGAAAACATCCAAATGCATAAATATTTGCTGTAGAATGTTTTAGAGAGAGAGAGAGGAGTTGACTCAACCACAAAATGCAGAAAAAGATGAGTCAGAGTGGAAGACGTGGGCAATGCCCATGCCTGGCGTTGGGGAAGCTCAGTCAATGGACTTCAAGTATTAGACCCACTTGCAAGACCTCCTTTAGTAGAATGGATACAGGGAGTTGTAACGTGGATTGAGATTATTCCTGTTGTGGATTGTCAATCATTCCTTCGTCCATTCAATATTTATTGGGCAATCACTATTGAGCCTGGACCCCTCCCACTTCCTTTTGCCTACATCCATGCTTACCAGAAAATCTTATAGCTGTGACTGGCTTCCAAGGGAGACCTCCCTAAAGAGGGAGAAAGCACTGCTCATGCTAACATTCCATGGTGAATTAATGAATGGACTTCATGGTGTCGCATGTCAATCCCACAAGCTTAGTCAAGGTGTGTTTTCCCAGGAGAGGCCAATTCACTATTGTGTGTTGACAAAACAAGCTATCCAAGCCTGAAAAACTAAGGGCTAAGCCACGACCAGGCAAATTCACCACATGGTACCCACCTGTGATTCCTCTTGGGAGATGGCCTTTGCTGTGTTGAAGTGTGTGCCTTCTGCACTGAACAACCGGTTACATGAGGCAGTGGAACACAGTAAGACACCGGGATCAACAATCAGAAACACTGGGAGTGAAGGCTAGTTTTTGCCATTTACTATTTGGTTTCTTCTACACGAATTACTTAACCTCTCTGAGCCTTTTTTTTTTCTTGTCTATAAACAGGATGATAATACTTAAGATATTAACCTAAAATAAAACTCTGAATGGAAGTGGCAAACTAGAAGACCTGCTCAATTCAAAAAGCCTGCCCCCCTCATCCAATTCCATACTCTCCAATTTTGATTTACAGACCCATTTATCATTCACTTATTTTAGGTAAGTGCGGCATTCTTCCCAAGACTTCATTTGCTACGGAAACCTCCTGGACGCGCTCTCTACCACTATGCTTTCTTCTCTTTGATTTGAAAATGGCCTTCTTAGTCAATGGTTTCTTAGCACATGGAGTTACAAGTTTAAGAGAGGCCCTTTAGTCATTGCCCCTATGGAATAATTCTGTTTGCTTCCAAACAGCCACCACCACGTCTCCCCACTCCACAGCCAACACAAAGACATCTCGTTCTTCAAGGGTCCACCCTGTGAAACCAGCTTGTTTCCAACAAAATTATTTCAGGTCTTAGTGTTCTCTCACCTAAGAAATAAACATCCTTCTAAGACAGCCCACTCAAATGGTGTTCAGAGACTGTATTTACCATCATTATCGCACTCAAAAGAACAACACAAGACAAGCAAAGAGAGTGGAGTTTTAAATATATGTTTTCTTGACCCAGTTAAATTTTTATTCAGTGAAAAAAGTAGACATTGAGACAAAAATTATCTTAAAATTGTGCAACAATATAGTAAAATCTTCAGCAGAAATCAGTGACTTGAAAACTTATCAAGGCAATCAAAATTATAAATACCTAATTTCACTTTGGAGAGAAACAAGTATACAGTGTTTCACTTTAAATAAGAGCAGAGTAGGCCTTTATTTTGCTGCAAATACTTTTGATTTTGCCTAAAGTTTCTAGTAATTCATATCAAGAGTCTTTAAATGATAAGTGACATGGAATATCTGAGAACAATGTTCCGCTTCAGCATTCACGGTTATTCCACTCGAGCTTCTGCACATGACACTAATACCATTCTTGGGTTACTTGGCTCTGATGATTTAATTCATAATATGGCTGCTCAAAATTAGTGGGCAGAAACATGTCTACAACCTATCCTCCCTCAACCTATGTTAGGCGGTGGTACCCCTTCCGAATACGTATTGTCCGTGTACCGAACAGTACATATCTCTTGCTATCTATTCCACATCTCAGTCTTGCATAGAAAGTAGTATATATAAACTTAATGCACTGGCTTTATTACACAAAAATTGTACCTGAAAGGCAGCACACACTCCAGTTAAGAAAAACAACACACAGGAATGCCAAGATACAATCCCAAGTGAAGATTCTGCACTGAGTTTTAGAGTCAATTCCTAAAATCGATCTGGAGGTGGTGTTCAGTTTCTTGTATCCCTCGATCCCTTCTCTGAGGGACACCCCCACCCACCCACCCCCAACTCTGCCAAACACAGAGAGAAATCTTCTTAGGGATTTACCATAACTCTCTGATGGGGGTGACAAGATGGGATTTCTGCCCTTAAGGAAGTACTGGGAATGTCCCACCAGATGGAATGATTACTGGGTGGGTACGTGAAGGCAGGATTCTCCAAATCATAAATGAGGGCTGTATCACACCATTACTCTCCCAGTTGTCCCCCAAATGGCCACTGCTTTGAGAAAGGGTTACATTCTCTGAATTGAAAACCATAGCTTAATCTATTGAGCCACACATGATGGGCAGGCGAGAACAGGAAGCTACTGTGTCCCATGTCTCTCGCATCCAAATGCCCTGAGTGATGCCACCAGAGGTGGAATCAGGCTTCAGAACCCCCTTTTTCCATCAGTCAGAAGTTTCAACCATTGACCCAGCATCCAAATTATTTACCCAGCTTGCCAGGACAGCAGTAGCTGCTGGAGCTTCTCAGCTCTCTGCAAACAGGTTTGAGTAGATGGGGTTTCACCCTGGAATTCTCTGCAGAACTCCCAGAGGCATTCAACACATAAAAGAGCCAAATCAGCTTCCAGAGAAATCTCATATGCAAAACACCTGCCCGCCAAATTTTAGTGGCCAATTAGTAGTCCGCTGTGGTCCACACGGAGATGGGCCTCCGACATTCTAATGTACCCTGGGAGAGAAGTACATTGGCCATTTCCAATGAGGTACAAAAGCCCCTTCTTCAGAAGCAACCAAGGGCTCCAACTGGTCACAGCAAAGACTGTGGTCACCTTCAAAGGCTGGACGGAGTTTTGTTTTCATTTCCTATTGTCACTCCAACCTCTGGCCTCTCGCAGATGGCACATATACATCAAAACCCCACAAAACAATGTGGAGGGAAAAGGAGAGTGCGTGCTTCAAAAGTTCATAAAAATATACAATTTACACATAGCTGCATCTATCTGGCTTAGTTCTCAGGAACTGAGCTCTTCTGTTTATATAAAATACTCTAGCCCTAAAAGGCTGCTTTTTCTCAAACAGCACAGTGGCATTTTCCAGTCTATACAGTACTATGTACTAAGCATTGGGGAGGCACTGGGAGCTAGAACTTGATTCTCAAAAATTTCTCCAGTTGCCAACTGGAGACATATGCACTATAAAAAAAAACAAAAAAGAAAACCCACAAAACTTGTCTATGGAATAATGGAAAACAATGTCTCAGAGCCTTTTCTATCAGCTTTTACAAATGCCACCAAAAAGTTGACGAGAAAAGAGGAGAAAATATACTTTCTAATGGTTCAATTAAATGACTTTCCTCCTGCTAGATCATTCATCTTTCAGCTACTTAAAGAGCTTAGTAAAGGGGTGGTGGTAAAACTCCAAGGAAAGTCAAGATAAAGCCAATGAAACTCCAGTCTTTAAAAAAAAATAAAAATGGAGAGAGATAGGAAAGAAGAGACAATATGCTGGAAGTAGGCTTATTGTTTTCATCACTTTAAAAAAAAAAATAGAACCTTACCCTTGTGGCAGACTAAAGTTCTATAGTTTAAAATATTCCTCATCTACTCATACACAATATAAATAAAAATTAAAAACTCAATATTTTACTTGGCTCCTTTTTTTGTTTTCCAAACAATCCTCAGGAAGAACAAAACAATATTATCACCCAAGAATGATACTTTTGGTTAAAAGAAACCAAATACTTGTGAGAAAGTGATGCACTGCATCAAGGGGGAGATGGGGGCTTCAGGAAGCTTGCATATAAGGGACACACATTCAGAGGCATGACCTTGGGAGAGTCCCAGGGCTGTGGCTGCTCAGCTGGGAGGACGTCATACAGCACAGTCACAGCAATGCTAGACTCTGACCCCTATGACCCTAAGTCTAAGGAGTGGCCGTCGGTCCACAGTGGGTTCTGCAGAAGTGGCACACGGCCATGATTTGAAGGCAGGGGTAACGTTTTCAAGGCGGAAGAAAAAAGCACGGCGTCTTTTGCGAAGGGAATAAAAGGACCAACTCTAGTGTGGTTATTACTGTTAACTGGATTCAGTAGTCAAGACTTTGTAGATCTCCAGAATCTCTGTGAGAGTGAATAGCACTGTTTCTTTTGAACAGGTGAAGGCAGGGGATGGGAAGGTGGAGGAAAAGAAAAAAAAGAGAAGGCACTGACTCAATTCAAAATGACCACATTTAGCAGTATGGATTTCCTAGGATGACAAGGGGCCACCTCAACACAAATACAAAAACTGACATTCTTCAGCTGTAAATTTTTTAAAAATGTATCTAAAATGGAAAACTTAGGTACTATATTTGCCAGTTTATCTGTTAGTACATGTGATGTGTCGTGACACAGTTCTGAGAACTCTCTGCCACGACCAGAGGAATTTTTTTGCAATGACAATTACACCAGTGTATAATAAAGCAGTGTTATCATTTTGTAGCTTTCAAAGCTACATCTTGTACAGAGGCATATACAGTAAGATCCATATATGAATATTACCTGAAATTGAGCAAAGATTCAATGATCTCTCCTGTCAAATGCCATTATGCAACACATAAGTGAATAACAGTGGATTGCTTCTGGAATGGCAACAAAAAGGCTTCTGTTCCCCATTCCCCAACCCTATGGTGCAGGGGCTCATAACACATGCAGTGTCAGACGCCCACTGAAGCCTGGCCTTAAACAGAGTCCCAATAAATTAACAAAACAACATCAAGGAACCCCCCCCCATAATACACCCAAACAGTTTCATATAAACTAAATCCAAACAAAATTCAAAATCTGATCACACCTTCAAGGAGAAGGGATTTCACCCATCAACCTCTCTTGAAGATTTTATTAAATACATTTCTGTGTCTTAGAAAAAAAATAAAACGAATGACCAATTTGTTGAACCAAAATTATCTCACAGACTTAAAAGCATGCCCAGAAAGCACAATCCTGTAAGACTACATTAATGTCAAATCAAAGCAATTTGGTTACTAAAATCAACCTGGTTTGAAGTTCACAGTTGATCACTACAAAGTTTATTCATTCGATTCTTTCCTTTGTTTTTGTTTTGTTTTTGCTTTTGTTTTTTTGGCCCATATAAAAATAACATATTGCAACTCAAAGTGCATCTTTTAAAATAAACCATCAACTATCTTTATCAAATAAAATATTTACACCATTTGGTTTCTAGTGAGGAAAGCTCTTTCAGGCTATCACCATGGGGACGTCATCTGAAAATCCAGTTATCATAGGAGCATCTTCATCATCCTCCCCTAAAGACAAAACATTCAGTCCCTAGTGAGTTCCAGCGTACTTCTGCCCACCTCCCATCCCACCCCTCTGCCGACCCCACCACCACCACCACCACCACTCCCACCACCCCAATCAACAGCAAACAGCTCAGCCTGCCAAGTACAACAATCTATTCTGAAACCTAGCCCAGCTTTTCTCCACCACTCTCAGGTTACCTTCTTTCCATCAACGAGTGGTCAAGCTTTTTAATGATGACTTGAACTTAACCAAATAAGGAAAGTAAATCTTTTAGGAAGAAGAACCTTATTAACTATCCAAAAGCTAACTGGGTAGTTTGGATTTCCCAGTTTGAGTTATCCACACCCTACTTTAGCACAGTTAACTTCATTGTCTGCTTTTTCTTTGAACTCCCACTGCTTTTGAGAAAAAGGATCCTGGAGGACTTTAAGCTTTATGAAGACAGCTTCCCAGACCAACAGTTCTCCCCTCATGGCCCCACATACAATGCTGGGCAACTAAGAGCTGGCCCGCATTCCAGGGTTACTGCATGGAACTCTGGAGTCCACTCCGTTTGCCCCAACAGTGAAAGCAAAGAACCCACCCTATTCATGAAAGGCAGCCATGTGCTTGCTTGTTAAGCAAGAAAAAACTGAGCAGAAAAGAAAACAGAGCTAATATCAAATGACCAGTGAATGGCAATACATAAGTGTCTTTATAAAAAAAGAAAAGTTAATTATAACTAATTTTCTTGAGAAATAAATATATAAACTCATATTCAGGGGCCTGGGTTTGGGAGAACCTTTTAACGCAACCATTTTATTACGTTAAGTGGTCTACTTGCTGTTTAGCATTTAATAACCTGAGTGTACAGGCATTTCTAAAAGGGATGTTTCCTTCTTTTTCTCATGCTATATGTTTTTGATACACACAAGACTGGCTGGTGAGGTTGCAATAGCAATTGGAAGGAAAAATAGCAAGATGGGAAGGGCATCATTTGATAGAAGCTGATTGGGAAAGTGTTACTTTTTATCTTGACTTAGACCACCAGAGCTCTCCAAAGGTCTGTGAAGGATGAGACCGATTCTTGGGCATTTTCCAATACTCTGGAGAACTTCAAAGCCCAGGATTCTCATATCTATCCTTTCTGTACAAGGCAAGCTAGCACCTACCATTTCTTCCATAGAACCGCTCCCTGTCTCAGGCCAGGATGATATTGTCGAAGAGAATACTGGTATTTCAATTTAGGAGAAAGTTTAAAGTTAAGGGCTTCAACTGATGCAACCCAAAGCAGTGGATTATTGTTTAATGAATAACTCATTTGATATAAAGGCTCTAGTATCAGAAAGCGGGCTGAATAATAGAGTCACTGGCTTTGTGTGGGTCTACTCCAGGAGGAAGAGCCAACATGCTCTACCCCACTTACCCAGATCATCCCCAGAGGAGAAGATCGCTGACCCCAGCCTGGAACTATAGTGGCTGTTGGCGAAAGCTGTGAAGCTGTTCTGCAACCTGCGATGCTTTGTGTACAGGATGGCAAATCCAACTCCCAGGCTCAGCAGGATCAGGAACAAGATGGGCACCACAACGGCAGCCACGTCAGTAGATTGAGTGGCCTGAGATGCTGACATGTCCCCACCTGCCAAGGCAAGATCCCAACCAATAAGCCTCCCACCTGAGGGCAGGAGAATGGACCAGGCAATACCGCTGCACCCCATCCCCACCCCCTCACACCAAAAAGGCTAAAAGTTTGCAACAGTTCCCCAAACCACCTGCCTAGTGTGACATGGGATGCCTGTTTGCTTCCTGACTGCTTGCCATGGAGCCGATAGACCATGGCTCTATGCATGCAAATACGGTAATTACATTAGACTCCTAATCACTGCCTTGTTGGTTATTTAATCTCTTGGAAGGGAGACCTTTGTTGGGGTATCAACATTGATTTCATTAGCATTATTACTTAAGACCACTTGCTTGCCTTACAGAAGAGGATGTGAAATCAGACCACTAATTAACGAGACTGCAATTATTTCCCCCTACTTGGCACAAATTTGCTCTGAATTGCAATTACCTGAAGCTCCATTAAGGGATACAAACAAGATTCCTTTACTAGAATACTGACTTAACAGCTCAGGAGGTTTTATTCGGTTTTTCACTTAAATTTAAAAAAAAAAAAAAAAAGAGAAAAGGATAACCTTTCCCTATACATTTAACATTTTTAAATTGTAGCAAAGCCACTCAGGTGCTTATAAATATTGCAATAATGTCTTCTCTATAGTCTTAAACAAATGCTAGCTTTATGACATGACTAACTCAGAGATTTGTGTGACTGGGGCTTTAGAGCAAGGCCAAACACTGCTGGGCTGAGGGTTGGTGTCCTTGAAAGGATCAGACTTCTCTAAAATGTCAAAAATCTTGGGAAAAGGATGAGCCGAAGGCAGGAAAATGGAACTTTGGCAGCAACTTCCTATCTCGGGAAGCAGAAGGGAATTTGCTAGGTCTAGGGTCTCCAAGAGGAGCCTCAAGATGCAAGTTGTCCTCCAGTGTAGGGGAGGAAATGTAGCAAGGCCTTTGCCACGTGGGGACAGCTCCCTGGCTGCCCAGGAAGCCATCAGGGCAGGGTACTTGTTAAAAGATGGGCCAGGGAGAAGCCATTTCTTATGTGCCTAATAAAAAATTTGATATTCATATCTTTGTTCACTTGTCTTTCATTATTTCATTAATAGGAAGAAACTATAGTCAAATCTTATTTAATGTGTCCCAACTTAATTTCCCCAACTTTAAGTTAAGGGAGTGCTGTAGACTGGAATAGTAAAGAGGTAGCCAGCCTGGTGGAGGCAATAGGAGTTGTGAGTTCTCACCCTCAATTCCTACTTCCAAGGGGAAAGTGAGCATCAAGGCGCAGGATGGGGTCCAAGAGGTCTAACTCTTTCTTCCTGATGAACTTGGTTTTACAAAGGGAGCTGACAGATGTCCTCACAACAGTTTTTTTCCAAGCATATTTCTGAAGTACATCTCACTATTTATATGGCATTCTATCTGGGAAACCCAAATAGAAGAGTTGGGTTGTCTGTTTTTTATAGGACTTCTCAGAGCCACTACGATGTTAATATAAACCATGATTCTCCAAAGGGGCTGAGATATGCAATGTTTCCCTTTTTTAGGGAGGCTGCAAGATAAGTACCCCACCAGAACCCACTCTATGACAAGATTTTGGCTTGAGCCCTGGTTAGTTCTTGGCTCGGAGTAAGTGGAACTAAAAAAACCAGTGGCAAATGTTTAAATCCTGGCCAAGCTATGATGATGTAAGTGGACATGACTTTTTGGGTAAATGGAATATTCTCTCCTCTGCCACCAGCCTGGCCCCATACTAATATCTGTGACTGTCCATGAGACAGAGCTATCAGGCGAAATCCAAGTCCTGATCTGAGGCTGACATCTAAATGAAAAGGCAAGAGCTGTAAAAACCAGTGCCACCAAGACTGGAGAATAATAGGGTATTGCCACATGTTAGAGTTTCAGAGAAGTTCTACAAAAAACATACCACCAGATAGAGGCACGCATGACACAAGAGGTAAAGATAGCCGATAAAGACTGGGACTGTATAACTTAGCAAAAACTGGAGTGGTGAATGATTGTGACTAAATGTACAAATATAAAAATGTTCTCACATGTGGGAGAACAAATGAATGTCAACCATGCCGAGTGTTGAAAAAGGGATGGTATCAGGGAAAAAATATAATCGAAGCCTACTGGAGTCGACAGTAACATTGTAATATGCTTCCATTAAATGTAACAAAGGCAATATACCAAAGTTAAATGTGTATGAGAGGGGGATATAAAGGAGGAATACAGAATTCTTGGTAGTGGTGGTGTTGTCTGCCCTTACTATTATATTGTCTTGTTTGATGTTTTATTTTTCTTTTTATTATCCTTTTTATTATTCATTTAAAAAAAAAAAAACACCTTTTTTTTTTTGCAGTAGTCAATATGTTCAGGTGCTGACTGTCGTGATAAATGCACAACTGTATGATGATACTGTGAACAACTGATTGTATACTGTGGATAATTGTATGGTATGTGAATACATCTCTATAAAATTATAGGGAAAAATACAAAGAGGGATAAAAGTGCTAGAGAAAACATGGGGAGAGGGATGTACCTATTTACTGTTGATGAGAAGTTAGAATGGTATAGCCTTTCTGGAGGACAGTGTGGTGGTTCCACAAGAAGCTAAGTATGTGGGGGCCATAAGATCCTGCAAACCTATTGTGGGGTATGTACTTGGGAGATCTGAGAGCAGAGACATGAATGGACATTTGCACACTGGTGTTTATGGAGGCAGTATTCATGATTTGCAGTGGGTGGAGGTGGCCTAAGGGTACATTGACTGAGCAACAGAATGGTGAACTGTGGTGTATGCATACAATGGAATATTGAGCAACTCCAGAAGAGAAGGAGTGAAGCTGTGAGACATACAAAGAGGTGAATGGAAACTGTAGACAGCATTTTGAGTGAAGTATGCCAAAAACAAAGGCAAACACTATAATGCCTCACTAATATGGACTAACTACAATGTGTAAACTCAGAATTGAATCTTAAAAGAGCACAGTTTACCAGGGGAACGATTATTGTAATGGTCCCTAGATTGTAAGCTCTTAAAGCAGTCACATCTATTCCTAAATTGTAATGGCTATTTCCAAACTCTGAGATGCTGATTCCTTCGTGTATAACCTGCTTGGTCTCTGGAACTCTGGGTATCTGTGTGACATATGAAACTCAGAGCTAGAGCTTGGCAGATACAAATGCTAGTATTAGTATATACAGTAACTGTTAAAAAAAAAAAAGCTGAAAAAGAACCCAGACTTCAATTAGAGATATCAATGAAGCAGATCTGGTTAGGACTAGGGCAAATCGGGCCAAAAGGTAAAGGTCGCTGTTGACTGTGTTTTAAAACTTCAACTTCCATGTGAGACCAAGGGAAGAGATGTTTACTTGGTGCAGGATCTGTATTTTCTAAACAATTTAACTTGAACAGTCAGTTTGTTCAAACACCATAATTACATGGAACTTTGAATAGGAAGAGAAATCTGGTAGGTTTGTATAGGTTAGTGTGAAATAGCAACACATCCCAAAGTAATTTGGGCAGAGAATAAAAACACATATGCAGGGCTACCCTGGCAAGCTGGCGGAAAATGTGGGAAATATTGGATTTCCTCACCTGGATTGTTACTGATGTTCTCACAAACATTGAGGAATGACAGTTTGGAATGCCGAGCCCTCTATCTTGGGGCTTGCCCTTATGAAGCTTGTTACTGCACAGGAGAGGCTAAACCTGCATATAATTGTGCCTACGAGTCTCCCCGAGTGCCTCTTTATTGCTCAGATGTGGCCCCCTCTCTCTTGCTAAGCCAGCTAGGCAGGTGAAGTCACTGTCCTCCCCCCTACGTGAGACCTGACTCCCAGGGGTGTAAATTTCTCTGGCAACACGGGATATGACTCCCGGGGATGAATCTGGACCCAGCATTGTGGGATTGAGAATATCTTCTTGACCAAAAGAGGGATGCAAAATGAAACGAAATAAACTTTCACTGGCTGAGAGATTTCAAATGGAGTCAAGAGGTCACTCTGGTGGACATTCTTATACACTACATAGATAACCCTTTTCAGTTTTTAATGTATTGAAATAGCTAGAAGTAAATAGTTGAAACTATCAAACTCCAACCCAGTAGCCTTGACTCTTGAAGATGACTGTGTAACAATGTAGCTTACAGTGGATGACAGTGTGATTGTGAAAACCTTGTGGATCACACTCCCTTTATCCAGTGTATGGATGGATGAGTAGAAAAATGGGGACAAAAAACTAAACGAAAAATAGGGTGGGATGGGGAGGATGATTTGGGTGTGTTCTTTTTTACTTTTATTTTTTATTCTTATTCTTATTTTTTCTGGTGTAAGGAAAATGTTCAAAAATAGATTGGGGTGATGAGTGCACAGCTATATGATGGTACTATGAACAGTTGATTGTACACCATGGATGACTGTATGGTATGTGAATATATCTCAAGAAAACTGAATTTAATAATTAAAAAAAAAAAAATACCACCAAACTCTTATTACCCTAGTGTTTCCCAAGTAGAACCCCCTTTATAAACAAAACCTATTAGCCTTGCCTCCCTTCTACCTGACAGCTGAGTTTTATATTCAGAATACAGTCACCTTTGTAATCCTAGCTCCTCGCACTATGCCTGGTTCAGAAAGTATTTGTTAAATAACCCAGCGGCTAATTAAATGATACATAGGTTACTTTTTTTTGAGCTGAGAGAATATTTTAAATGCATTTGAGAAAGCTCCATGTTCATCAAACCATACTACACCCTTGATATTTCCCAAGAACTGAAGACGAAAGCTGGCAGCCACAGACTCACCAGATCCCAACTCATCAAAGAGCAGGACAGCAGGCTCCCCGCAGATCTGGCTGCCAAAAAGGCATCTGGCTTGGACGGTGAAAGTGTAATTATGACCCATCTTCAGGTTGGAAATCTTAAAGAAATTGTCAGTAGTATTCCCCAGGTATGCTGTGATATTCATGACACTATCAAACATGTGTATCTCATAGCCCTGAAAACACAACACACAGAAAGAGAGCTCAGGAAGTTGAATAAGGGGAGCCTGACAATTTCTATTAGTGATTCCAACTTTACGTGAGCTCCTTATTGCAGGCTTTTATAGATGTTAAAGCATCACTCTGAGTTTCTTACTAGTTCTTTGTACATTTCCACTGAGACACTGGATTCAGAAAATGGGAATTTTCATATCCCAAATAACTGGCACACACGTTGACGAGCTGAATACTGGAAATGACAAGTGTGGCACTAACAAAAGCCTTTTTAATAAACATTTGGATACACACTCAAAGTTCCCGTCAGCCGTCTACTTGTCTCAAAACATTACATAGCACAAAAGAATCTGGACAAATTCAGCAATAGTTGGCTGTCGTGGGATTTGACTAATAATAAATCCAGGCCACAGTGGACTCAAGCCATGGGTTAAGAAAGGGGAAGGATTCGCAATTAGAAAAGACAGGACGTTTCTCTTCAGAGCAAAGTGTAGGAACACCATTGTCCACCCACAGCTCGCTTCTTGTCCCATCTTCCCACACCTCAAAGCTGATTTTAGCGTCATCTGCCCTTGAAATAAGAAGTACTTCAGTAGGTTCAAGCTCCTATTCACCAGAGGAGAGTATTAAATCATCTCCCTAGTTAGAATGTCTCAGGAAGTACCCTGGCTCCTGTGCTAAGTTCCTCTCGGGACAGCCTGGACCCAGGGTGCTGGCTGGGATCGAGGGAGACACCCACACTTCTCTGCTGATCCCCAGGCATTCCAGAGTCAAGGCTACCACTGCCAGCTCCCCCCATCCCCCCTAAAGAACCAGACTTCAGGCCTCATCTCCCAGCCACATACTGGGCTCCAGTTCATAATCTTGCTCTTTGTCCCCTTTCCATTAACCTGTCCTATTCTCTGAGCTCCCAACAAAGTCAAGGGGAGGGAAGAAGCACAAGTTATGCTTATTCCAGGACCCTTCCCAAGAAATGGAACACTGGCTTGCAAACCCAGCCTCAACCCCCAGGAAGGCTCCCCTGGGTGTCAACGGGCTGCCAAACCGGGCCTCCCGGTCCACTTGCTTGGAATCCCATCCCTGCCTTGTTTCAGATAAACAAGAATTTATTATTTTCTATCTAATATATATTCAGTGTAGAACATTTGCAAAATACATAAAGGTATAAAGAAAAAAGTTAAATTATACAAACATCAACCATCATAATTTAACCAGGCCCCTACTATGGGGCATGTAGGTAATTTCCTATTTCTTGCTATCATAAATTATGCTGCCCTCAATAGCCTTGTATGTAAATTCTTTATCCACATTAACTCCCAAGTTTAAATTCCTAGAAGAATTGTTGGGTCCAAGAGTATGAACACTTTTAAGGTTTCTGATACATATTACCAAAGAGTCTTCCCTTTCAGAAGTTGAGCCAATTTATATTCCCAGAATATTATCTCAACTATCGCCAATACTGGGAATTCTCCACACCCCTAGAAAAAACCTTTGCCAATTTAACACGAAAGTGCTTAGTCTCTGTTGTTTAAATTACTGGCTTTGAATTGATTTGATTGTTCTCTTTATATTTAAGAATATAAACCATTTAGATGTCATAGTTGTGAGAATCGTGAGAATTCTAAAATTTTAGTTAAGCTTTGTTTTGGGTATTATCCTGCGACTAGAGCTGTAGGGCTGTTTGTCTGCACTATACTTCCAGGTATAGTTCATCCACTGTGCTTCTGTTTAGCTAATGCTTTGCTGTAAATCAGGCCAATCTACTCCTGGGTCTCGGTTCCTTTCCCCATATCTCCTGTTGTGAATAAAGTAATTGGCTGTGATTTGCCTATAATAAATAAAAAAACAACAGAACAGGCGTTTTTGTTACGCCAAATGAGTACGGTATCCTCAGGTACTTCCTGTTCCTATTTCTCTAGAACAGAAGAAACTGGTGGAGTGGCAGGTTTACAGTGCCAGTCTGCTCCCCCACACTGAAGCCACCACCTGCCCCTCAGAGGTTTGGGAAAGATGGGGCTCCTGGTTCCGATGTTGAGCCCCAGCCCAGCTTCAGGAACTAATGAGGGCTCCAGTTCATTTCCCTTTCTTTCAGGGGAAGACAAGTTCAGGATTGTGAAGTGCTGAGTGCAGAGATTCTCATCTTTAATGGGCAGTATAAACATTTCACTAATTAGCAATCCCTCAGAAAAATGGCCCTTTAATTCTCAAGTTCACTTCCTTCCCTATTCTTAGTTCCCTTTCTTTTTCTTTCTTTTTTTTTTCCCTCTATCAGTGCAGGCGTGCTGGGAGGGGGCTCATCTCTAAAATAGCATTCAATTAGATTTCCAAAGTCATCAAGAATGACGAAGGGACTTACCCTGCTTTCATTAAAAAGCTTTTCCTTTAAAGCTAGACTTTTCCAAAACAGAAGAACGTGGTCATTTTCTGTTATGATTTTTAAGGCATCGGGTGCTGATAATGAAACTGAAAATTAAAAGTGAAACAGGATGCAGTTAGCAGATAACTTCCATTCTCTTGTTTGGTAAAGGAAGAGAAATAATAATGTTTGAGGGGCTGGGTTAAGGAAAAAATAAAACAATCTATATACTGCTTGGTATAGGGCCTAGGATGTGGCTGATACTCTTTAACAGGCACCACTTCTGTTCCTGTTACAATACCTTTAGCCAAGAAATTTGGATGGTATCAAGTTTGGAAGCCTATGGACTGAAAGATGGCCAA
This sequence comes from Choloepus didactylus, assembly GCF_015220235.1. Classification (NCBI taxonomy): domain Eukaryota; kingdom Metazoa; phylum Chordata; class Mammalia; order Pilosa; family Megalonychidae; genus Choloepus; species Choloepus didactylus. The sequence continues at coordinate 137,153,646 of NC_051312.1, read as the reverse complement.
AATCAAATGGGCTGGGGATGGGGGGAAAGAAAGTGAAGGTTGGGACCATGGTTCCAAAGCCTCCTTCGTACGCCTGCATCTTCCTGGACCCTGCTCTGGTTCTGGACCACTTTCTGGTTCCCTTAGTCCTGTCCTCGGGGCCTCAGGAGCCTCAGTGAAGGGCTAAGGAACTTCCCTAAAGCCAGAGCACTGGACAGCATTTGAGTACGCTCCAGGCCCACTGCTCCCGTTGCCCAAATAGAACTGAGCTGCCATGACTGAATCTCCTGAGACTGTCTGCTACTGTCCAAATAACTGAGCTTGCTACCTGTTCTCTGAACCTTGAGCCTGATGGCCAAGCCAGTCCTGTGCTGGCAGCAAGCCCCATTTAGTCTACGGCCAGTTTTGGTCCCTCTCCATTTCTGCACGTCCTAATGCCACAAGGAACAACCGTGCCTTCAGAAGAGGTCCCCAGATGTAACACTCGGCCTTAGCGGCAAGTACTCACTCAATTTCACTGCCTCACTCTCTTGGGCATTCCTCCTTTGGTCCCCTAGAAATGTCAAAACCAGCTAGAGGAGAAGTGACTGAAAGAGACTTTGAGAATCTGGGAAACAATAGCTGCTCCCCAGCCCACAGTGCCCCGGCCACCTCACTGCGGCCTAGACTACGGGAACCCCACCCCTGTCCTGCCCCAGCGTGGATTCCAGAGGGTGGAGCTCGCTCATCCTCCGCACTTCCTGATAGAAAGCACGTATCTAGAGCCATCCCGGCTGCCACAGGGATGCGTGCCGGGTGAAAAGGCCTCTCTCTCTGCTCCCTCCCGCTCACCTGTGGTAAGTTTGATGCTGGACTCTTTGCTCATGTTCCCCAGCTGGACAATGACGTGGTATTTCCCTCCAGGTTCCAGCTTGTTAACGGCGTACTCCACCGTACTGTTGCGGGATTTTACCTTGTAGATCCTATCGGTCTTTCTAATTAGATCTTTAACCGCAACTGCATATAACTAGAATAAGAAAAGTCATTGCAGTGATCACCAGACAGTTTGCATTGTTTACTCTTTGTAGTTCAGTAGGGGGCAATATAATATCAGTGGCTGTGAGCTACAGCAACAACATTTTGAGCCCCAAAGTCTGGCTGCGTCCTTTGGAAGGCCTTAGGGTGGCTAGGCCCGACTTCATAATAAATGATCATTCCCAGAATTGTACAAACAATTATCATTTAAATCCAAAAAAATACATTTATTATGACAACAGCAGGTAGGTCAAAGCAGACAAAGAAAAATCCAAATTCAAAACCCAACTTCTGTGTCTCCATCACTGCAACAGTTCAGGGATGCTGTCAGTGGAGAGAAAATGAATGTTATATTTTCTTTCTCCCAGGGTGATTCTTACGTATATGGGCAAGAAGAAAATAAAGCCATGCAACAGGTATAGCAAACTCAATCATCAGGAAGAAGACAGTTGAGAGTTTTCTCATTCACCAGAGCAATCATGCATTTAAAACCAACCACCTCTGAGGCCCGGGAGCAGGTGGGATGGGGGGATGGGCAGATGTCAAGGGAACCTGGAACAATGGAAAAGGGAGACCATTTTCTAGGCATTTTCTAGGCTCAAAGACCCTTCTTATAGAGCAGGGGTCAGCAAACTTTTTTTTTAAGGGGCCTGACAGCAACTATTTTAGGCTTTGCAGCTCAGATGGTCTCCAATGAATCTACTCAACTCTGCTCTTTGTACCATGAAAGCAATCATAGACGATACATAAACAAATGGTGTGGCTTGGTTCCAATAAAACTTTATTTCTAAAAGCAAGTGACAGGCTGGATAGGGCCTGCAGGCCATGGTATGCCAATCCCTGTTTCATAGGGTCAGAGAGACGGCAGAGGGGAGGGAAGGACAAACCAAAATGGCAGCCAGGCATAGTGGAGAAGTGCCATCAAGACCAGGCAGAAATGGGGAACAGACCTCTGCTGAGCTCCAAACACTAGGAACATGTTTCTTACGCTATTATAGAACCCCCTTATCCATCCCAAGAGTAGCAAGACTGCCTCCCTGGCTGGCCCACTCACCAAGTCCTCGTCAGGAGAATCGTATGGTGATTCCCACTTGATGACAGCTGAGGTTTTGCCCGTACGTACGGCATGCAGGTGGCGGGGTGGAAGCCTGCTGTCCGGGATCATCTTCACCACAACGTAGTCGGAGGATGGCCCCAGATAGGGCACCACCACTCGAACCTACAGCCCAAGAACACACCCAGGAAAATAAACAGCACGTGGACTTTGGACAACCTTTACTAGACTAATTGTTCAACAAAACAGTGACACATGCACCCAATAACAATCAGTAGTTGTAATCAGTACAAAAAGATAAAAACAATAATTCCCTACCTACCCCAGATCTCTAATCCATTTTCCCATAGGTACTACAGGTAACACTTTCTTGGCTTCCTTCCAGAAATGTCTTATGTGTCTACAAGCACAGATATATGGGTGTATGTATGTAAATACACATAAATATACATATATTTGCATGTGCGTAAGTATAGTCTATTTTTCTTTATCTTTTTTTACACAAATTAGAAAGCAGTACCCATACTATTATGCTTTTTGCTTCTTTCATTTAATAGCAAAACTTAGAGCTTTTCTATTGCAGTACTTGTGAAGTTTTTGTATTTCTTTGGATTAGCCATAATATTTCTAACCAGTCCTCTCCTGATAGACATTTAAGGTGTTCCGAATCTTTTGCTGTCACACGCACTAATGTGCCAAACATCTTTTTACACGTATCTTTGCACACATGTAAAAGTATGACAGCTAAGTTCGTAGAAGTGGAATCCTACAAGTGCCTTTGATTTATCCATTCCTGGGACCCAATCCCCCAATTATTAATTGTCCATACGGAGCTGCAGTTGCTTCAGCGGCCGCTTGTGCTGTGTTTCAAACAGGAACCTGATACTCATGAAGTGGAGGAGCTTTGCTCTGGTCACACATAAGAGGCTGGGTCCCAGGCCAGCCTCCAGCTCCTCACCTCCTGGGTCTGAGCTCGGTAATTCAGAAATTAGGCATCACTTGAAACACTGAAACTGTATGTCAGAGAAACTCACCAGAAACAAATACTGCTCGTCCCTACCGACGATGACTGTTTGGTTGTGCAATGACGTCCTGAAGCTCTTGGGGTTGCGATAGAGGTCGAGAAAGGAGGTAGCATAGAAAATACCATAGACCTGGTAAAAGCAGAGAACGGAAAACAACCTCAGCTCACTGGCCAATAACCTCATTCTCTCGAAATCCTAATTTAAGACCCAGGGAACCACTTTGAAGGAGCTCAGAGAGACGTTTTCATTCAAAATGTGTTCATTTGGGCATTTACAGACAAGGCTCGTTGTGGCTAGGTGCCACATTGGCAGCTACAAAGAGAAATATGATGTGGTCTCTGTCCTCAAAGAGCTCATTTTTGGAGAGTGATAGGAAGAGAAGAAAAAGAGACATAAATGAAAAGATACAAATATAGAGCACTAGGTGCTATACTAGAAGACTGTACTGTGAGTCAGGGAAAAGAGGGGGTGACCAAAAAGGGAGGGGCAGCTCCAGCAGTGGGCAGTCTGGATGTGGGGGGCTGAGCGGAGGTGCTGATGGTGGTGGGAAGCTGGGAGAGTTTGGAGTGAGTGTGGAGAGCTCAGGAAGCATATGGAGGGAGGGCAGATGGCAGACACTGCTAGAGCTCCTGCAGATACTCATTCTCTCTTTCTTCCTTAGTAGAACTCTGGCTTTTAATGAGAACTGCCACCTGGAAAAGGTCTACATTTCTCGCCTCCCATGAAGTTAGAAGAGGCCACAGGATGGAGTTCAGGCCACTGACATGTAAGCACAAGCGTGATGTGGGGCCTCTATAGCAGTTCATTAAAAATTTGGCAAGTCCTTCTTCCTTCCTCCCTACTGCCTGGGATACAGATAATGGTTGTGGCTCCTCCTGGACCATGAGGTGATCTTGAATTTGGATGCCATGTGCTGAAGATGGCAGAGCCCAGGCCCCAGATCAGAACACGCTGCTGCTGCAGAAGCGCTGGACTGCTGAACTCCAACCATCTTTTAATTCAGGGGGAAATGAACATTGTGGAACCAATTTTACTCTAGGTTCCTCTGGTATATGCAGCCATTCTTAGTAATAACCAACACACATGGGGAACCGGGAGAGTCGAAAGCAGGGAAGTAGGTATTTGAAGGAGCTTGTAGCAGGAGGGTGAAAGCTGAGGGAGTCTGTAACAGGAGGGTAAGGAGGTGAGGAAACTTTATTTCCAAGGAAGAATCAAAGAGCATTTTCTCCAAGAGAATATGAGCAGGTAAGACTGTACAAATCTGGAAGAATTGTGGGAATGGAGAAAGAGGGGACGGGCGACATGCAAATGATACCCAAGTCCCAGACAGTGGCGTGAATCTGCCCCTGCGTGCTCAGCAGCCAGAGGGGAGAGCATGGGTGGGAAAACAGGACCAGAAGCCCTGATAAACTGGGAGGAGGTGAGGAGAGAGGAAAGTCAAGAGGCAAACACAAATGGAATGGGAATCGGGGAATCAGGAAGCTGCAAAAAGCAGGGGGTGGGACAATGCGGCAGCGCAGATGGAGTGGCTATGGCAAGGAGAGGGGTCTGAGTTAACCAAGGGGGCAGGTTTCAGGAGGGCCCCCCGACATGGACGCTGAAGAGGCCCCGACGATGGCAGTTACCAAGATGGAGGGAAAAGCGCAAGTGAGATGCCAAAGTCCTCGGGAATGAAACAGGGGTAGGAGCTAAGAGCTTCTTGTTGGTATTCTCATCTGCTCTCTCTCACATGAGTATACCAGTTTTATTAGCAAGGATGAGGCACAGACAATGGGAATTCTCCAAGTTCATACACAATCAGAGACCCTAAAATAAAATAATGCCCCCCGTTCTTTAAATAACACTGTGTTCATGGTGGTCATGCCCTGCATGGGTAAATACACAGGGAGAAAGGCCCCTGTGAGCAAAGTCTACCCCAGGGAGCCTGGGGTTCACTCTGACTCTTCTCATCACAGTCTCTGCCTCAGAATCAGAACTACACAAATGGGGTATGCAAAGTTAAGCATATATGAGCTAAGCTAGCCAGACCTGAGTGCAAATTCACAGTCTAGTGTTTCACTAGAACTTCAACTTTGGCAAGTTACTTAGCCTCTCTGAGGCCTGGCTTCCTCACTGGTAAAGTAGGAATATTTATCCCATAGAAGTCATGAAAGGATTAATTGGGAGAACGTGTATAAAAGTTTTGCATTGTGCTTGGCACATCTAACTTCTCCCTCCTTCTTCACCTTTGATCTTAGACAACTGCATGTAAACCATGGCTATTCCCCTACAGACCGCTTCTAAACCGAATGTGCGCAGGGGAAACTCACAGAAGACAAGACACAGGCCATTTCTTCCAAACTTCAATCACTGAGGATTTACTAAGCCCCAGTTGTGTGCTTCGTTCTATGCTCTCTCCATTTGAAAACCCAGAACAGAATCCATGCCCTCGAGGAACTTACAAACCAGTTAGATAAGAGCAACAGACAGAAAATATCAAATAGGATAAAGTAGTATCTAATGAAATGTTATGCTGCATGGCACAGACCATATTAATTTTAGGAGTTCACAGAGGAAAGAGTTCAGGTGGGACAGAGTAGGATTTGGTTGCACAGCAGAAGGAGGGAAGGACTCCAGGGAGAGAGCAGCATAAGCCAAGGAAAGATGCTGGAAGAAAATGGAACATGCCAAGAGCCTGGGGGAAGGCCCACCCAGAAGCTAAGGAAGATACGTGCTGGGGACGATGGGAAGTAAAAAGCCAGACTCAAAAAAATGCCCCACACAAATTCTAAATAAGAGCTGTGTACCAATGCATTTGGACCCTGGAATGAAAGAGGGGTGCTCGTTTGGGAGCACCTGGTCTGAGAAGGCAAGTTGGGGTGGGCGTGGGGGATCACATAAATAAGAAGGAGCTGGTGGAGCTGGGGACAAGGCACTTTACAACTGTGTTGTCATACTTGTTGTCACTGCTGCAGACTTCTCACTAAGACCATAACCCAAGGTCAGTCCCCGAGCACAGGAATATGCTACCCTCTTCACACTCAAGATCTATTACACAGCAAACAGCACAGGGTACTGTCCCTCAGGGTGTGGAATGGGACAACGGGGCTGGGATGCCAGGTGCCTCTCGAAGATAATCCAGAAACGACTGAGAGGGCAGCTTGTGTTTGGGGTGAGAGGAGGCAGAAGCAGTAACAGAGGAGAAAGCCCTGGGACGGCCGGTGAGCACTGGGGGAGAGTTCACACTTGCTTTGCAACACCCATCCCGGCCGACTCACCACATTCCTGGGGCCAGTCCAGGTGCATTCCACGGCAGTCTGATTGATGGCCTTGGCTTTGAGGCTAGGAGCCGGTGGGCGGGTCCCTTTGGTCATGAAATGCTCAAACGCCAAAGGACTATCCCCCATGTCAGTCTTGGCCCAGGCAGAAAGCTCGTAGGATGTATGAGCTGTCAGATTGCCGACTGTGAAAACACGGACAAGGAGATGCCAGGAGGAAGCCGAGGGGGTTAGTCAAGAATCTGTGCCTTGATATATACACCCTATCTTAAAAAAGTAGAATGTAGTCTCTCAATGTCAGAGTCCCATATGCTGTAGGACTTTCACTAGTTTACAAGTGCAGGCAAGGTACTTTGATGACTGCTACATATGACACACAGGACAGGCACTGGGTAATTTCTTTTCAATTTACCACCAAAGGATATACATTAGTACAACACTTCCAGAGAGCCACGTGGCTTGTGCAACAAGAGCCTTGAAAACCTTTACACCCATCAATCCAGGTTTCCCATGAAATCAGAGAGGGGCTCAAAACTGTGTACAACAAAGATGTTCATCAAAGTGTTTCTTATATTTAAAAAAAAAATAATGTACATGCCCTGACAGTCCAGAGATGGGTGACAGTTAAACCACCTCCACCATGTGCATTCCACAGATGCTGAAAGTGGTGTTTTCAAGAATATATAACGATATGGGAACATTCTCATAGTTTTCCCTTAGGTGAGACTGGCAGGGTATAAAACTATACATAGTATTATTCTGATTTTATAAAAAATTATACAAAGAGATCAATCCATAGAAAATTACTAACTTAGAGCTCCAAAACGAAAAGCTGGTTTCTCTGGGAAGTGAAATTATTAGGATATTTTAATTTTCTTTATCTGTGTGTTTTCCAAATATTCTGTAATAAACCTATGTGTTCCTTTTATAATTAGGGTAAATGTTATTAAAAACTAAAAATGCAGCCAACAAAGGAGAGGATACGTTAAGGGGATGGTCTTTGCAATCAGAAAGCCTTGGGTTCAAAGCCTGACTCTATGCTTTGTGGTTCACAGCTATGGCAAGCACTTAATGTCTCCAAGTCTTTTTCCTTGTTGGTAAAATGGAGAAAATAAGAACACTTATAGCATCAGGCTGTTGCAAGAATTAAAAAAGAAAATGCTTGTAAAGTCTTGGCATGATGCTTGGCACTGAGCTGGCCCGTGCTATGTTTCAGGCAATAGCTACTGAGAACTGGACTTTGGCTCCTAACCCTGCCAATTTCTACTGGTGCGACACTAGGACAATGAGGTCATAGGCTTTGGAATTAGAAAGAGGTGGCTCTGCCACCTTCTAAGGGAATTGCTTAACTTCTGAACCTTGGTTTCTCATCTGTAAAATGAGCATACCCCACAGTGTTTCTACTGGAGTTACATCTAACAGGATATGCAGAATGCTAGGTAAGTGCTTACACACAGTAGGTGTTCAATGTTGTGTTTACTTTCACACATCCTCCTTGGGCAAGTTACTTAATCTACCTTTCATTTCAAGAATACCCCAAAAGATAATGATAGAACATATACAGTTTATATTTCATAAGGCTATAACAAGGATTGACTCAAAACATAATTGAAAGTCCTTTGCAAGCTGTACAAGCACTAACGAGTTAATAAGAAAATATAACCCAACCCAGGCTAGAAAAGGGGGCAAGGAAAAAGCTCTGGTGTCATTTTCAACATTAAAGGCCACCTTTGCCATCAAAGATTTGGTTTTGGAAATAAATGAATATCCTTTCCTCAGTGCTTTTTCAGATTTGAGAACGTCCATCGAGGCTCAGTATTTGCCCAGAGATAAGAACTGGATCACGTCCTTCCTTGGTCTGTTTGTACATACATTCATTTACTAGATATTTACTGAACACCAATTATGCACCAGGCCATGTGCTAGCCCTTAAGAACAAAGCAGGAACAAACAAGACCAGAAAAGAGGGACAAGTAACTAAATCCAGGAACCCTAAAAGCACCTGGAGAGGGTTAATCTGGCCCCTTTCTAATTTCCCTCCCCTTTTTAGCGCTGACTTCCATGAAGATCCATCAGGCTACATGGGGCCTTGGGAAGCCACTGAGTGGATCCCTCTACCTAGAGTCAGGAGCTAACATTTATACCAGGGCCAAGAGGTAAGAATCTTCCATCCAGATGACCTCCAGAGAAGAGATCACCACCCTTCCCAGCACCACCGCAGCTGTCATGCCCAGGAAGACTCAGTCTCTTCCTCACCCCTTCCCACTCACACACTCACTAGCTCCGACGTGTTACCTTCATGTGACAGTGTGCTCCCTCGGAAGGTCAAGGTTCTCTTTTCCTGTTTGTGGGTGTCAAAGGCCCAGAAGAGGTTCACCACATAGCTATTCACCTGCCAAGAGCCAAAACACATGTTACGTGAACAGCTGCACAGTCACAGGGCACCTGGTGACAAAGGCAGGGCTGAGGAAGCACCCCTTTTCTGTGCTGCCCTTAGACATCTCATTTCTTACAACAGACAGGTGGTTTCTTTCAATTTTTAAACTAGTTCAGTTTGTGCAATCATTAAGTAATATTTAGTTGTACTCCACCTCCTGCTAAAAACAAACATAAGACTGTTTATAACACAAAATACAAATTCAATAAAACAAAAAAAAAAGCAGAATAAAAGGACATGGACCAATTAATAGAGGCAGAAAGGGGAAAAGCTGAAAAGATAATTAGGTGCGACAAGAGCTACAGTCATTGTAATTAAGGATACATCTTAGCTTTGGTTTTCCTTCCACGGGGGCAAAACGAAGGAAGGTTATTAAGTGCTCATTGTCCAACAGGAGCAAATATATCCCTATATCAGGAAAGATCACTTTCCCAAGGCCTGAGCTCACAGAAGGATCCAGTCTAAAGATCTTTAGATGCAGGGAAATAAACAAAACATTTGCAACACCAAAGACTTTTGATAAGGGCCACACGAGGCATCATCTTGCATCATCCCTCTCTGAAGCTGGACACATGAGATTAGGTCGTAGTTCAGCAAAGGGAATTCAATAAGGCAGTGTTTGGGTCAGTACTAGGGCTCTGGGGGATACAAGGAAGAACAAAACAACCAAGAACACTCTGGAAGATGGCCTCTCGCTGTGAGAAACCACATGGACACTGAGAACTCTGGTGAAGTCGGCAAGGCAGGTGGCCGAGGAGAGGGGACAGTGGCAGCTGGGAGAGGGGGCTAGACAGTCAGTATAAGGTGTAGGTTTCCAAGGCTGAGCCTCTCAGGAGAAGGTTGCTCTCCCACTGTGGGAACCTCCGCATGAGCAGTTAGCACCAGGAAATCCAATAAAGCTGAAAATTACAGGGCGTACATATTCTGTTAACACCAACTCTTTATTTGCACTGTAGCTGTGAACCATTTAATTATAAGCTTTAAAAAAAAAAAAGGCACCAGGCTGAGGCAGAATAATTACATGTGAAGACTCAAGTTGTTCTCCTTGGGGGAAGGCACCAACCTAGTTACGGTAACTCAGCTTCACCAGATCAAGCCATTAATTTTTCATAATCTCACTGTACTATGTTGTACCAGTTCCCATACAAGGTAAAGCCTCACCCACTGCTCATCTGAAATTTCCCCATTACCTTGATGTCACTATCCATGGTCAGGGTAAAGCTGAGAGAATTTTCACTGTAGCTGTCAATGTGGATATCTGGTGGTGGGATCGCTAAAAACAAAAGAGAATTAAAAAACAAAAACACGTGATGAAAAGTGAGGAAGGCAAGGCTTAATAGCTTTGTAAGTCAACAGACAAAGCCACCTTTCAGTTTGGGAAGAAAGGGCATTTCTTTGGCAGACTTCACCCATCTATCTCTTTTACCACGGTTTCCCTGAAGCTGAGGTGGAATCCACAGTTGCCTGGTAAACATGTAACTCTTGACTCAGTCGCTATTCTGGCAATGAATCTGGGCAGAAAAGTTCCAGTATGAAAATGCCCCAAATGGTGCAGCCCCAGCTTGGTTCTTAAACGTGCAGGGGCCCAGAGACGGCTCTTTAATGGCCAAACAATGTCCCAGCAGTTGGCAGAAGTATAAATCACAAATCATTTGCTGGCATGTGACAAAATGGGAAAAAAAAAAGTGGTCTCTGGAACCTGAAGCTTGAGTTCAAGCTCCTAATTTGACATTTAGCAGCTTTGTAACCTGGGGCAAGGTATTTATTCCTACTGAGCATAAAGATATTATTCACACATCACAGAGCTTTGAAAATGAACTAAAATAATGATAAAAGCGTCTAGCACTCAAAAATGGTTCCCGTTCCCTCTCTCTCCCCTTCTGACAAAGTCCCATATTCCCTCACATGGCAGATTAAAGAAATATTAAAGCATTTGGCTTTCTCATAAAGACCTGAACCCAAACTGAGAATTGAGGGGCTAAGGAGAAAGTAGCAGAAGGAAAAGATCCCTTTCTGTTCAAGTAACGACATCCCACTTGTTGCTTTGAAAGTCTGTCTACAAGCAAGCTGACAGTACACTGCCTGGCATAATCTAAAAGGGCTCTATGGGACAAATACTATCAGCAGATAATATTTAAGTGGCAACTTATACATTAGACTCCTCAGCATATATGCTCCCAATACAGATAAGCAAAAGACTTAAAGGAGTTGGCTAAATGTGGGGGCAAAAGAGAATATGTCAAAATCTGGAGAAGCCAGATTTGTTTCCATCAACCATGTAACAAAATTGGGCTATGGAAAGTGAAGTAACCAAAAGAAGACAGGATGTTGGAAGTTTCAGGCAGCTGACTCAGGGCAGAAGTGGCACAGGTGCTATTGTAAAACAGACCTGAATTAAAATCCCGGGGACCTGGGGACAAGTCACAGTCCTTCCCAAACCCCAGCTGCTTCAGCTGCAAAATGAGAATAATAATACTTATCTCATAGAGTCTGCAAGGATTACAAGACATCAATTTATGCAAAACAAGCAAAGGGCTTGGTACACAAAAAGTGTTCAATAAATGGTGGGTTCTCTCACCGGGACTATATATCCACCGAGTTAACTAATAAATTTGGTGCTTCTGGCTGACAGCACTGCTGTTTTTGCCCCAGTCCTCTTCTTATGCTATTACAGATACGAAGTCACAGGCAACTCACAACAAATACTTTAAACGCAACACACAGGTGTCCTCTGCAGTAGCCTAACAAAAACATGCATGGAGCCAGAAGTCACCAAAATCATATAAAAGTTTAAGAGAAACCACCTCCCACTGACATTTTCAGGTGCAGGTGTGGCATGTGTGTAGAGAATTCAAGATACAGAATTTCTGCTGAACTTCCAACCTCCCTTCTTTTGTCAGCATATATAGTCAGTGGGTTTTGAGCCTCATTTTGTAGAGGGAAATGATTTAAAAAAAATAATAAAAACTCTAAGGGAATGCGAATTCAGCCAGCTTTCTCGAACACCCCCAGATATTCTTGCTCCAAAGAATGACCAGCACTACGTCCGACTGCCTCCTGCCCTGGCTCCAATGACTCTCGATGTCGGAGGCAACCAGACAGGGGCTCTCCCTGTCCCAGAGCCCATTTCTTACAGGCCTCAGGTTCAAATCAAATCCCCAATCATATTTTCTGCCACAGTGCTCCTCTGATTTTAATACCCTCAAGTCCAGAAATAAAAGCACCACGTTCAAAGGCTAAGGTAAGGGAAAACCACTCAGAAGACACGTTGCACTCCATCTCCCAAACTGTGCCAAAACCCTTCACCTTAGTTGCTTGATTACTTCACTTCATTCATCAACTATTTCATTATTTCCCTTCTTCCCAGATCTTTACTAGACACCAGTTGTAAAGTGGGGACAAATAGATGGAGGAAATTCTCTGCCCTGGTTAAGACAGAGCCAGCCCCCCATGGTAAGCAGGGCAGTCCATGGAGCAGCTGTCTCAGCTCAGAGGGAAGCAGTGGAACATGTGGTTAAGAGCCAGGCTCTGGCAACTGGGTGGGTGAACTCGCTGCCCTCCCTGCTACATGGGACCCGACTCCCAGGGGTGTAAGTCTCCCTGGCAATGCAGGATATGTCTCCCGGGGGATGAATCTGGACCTGGCATCGTGGGATTGAGAACATCTTCTTGACCAAAAGGGGGATGTGAAATGAAACGAAATCAAGTTTCAATGGAGTCAAGAGGTTATTCTGATGGACATTCTTACACACTATACAGATAACCCTTTTTAGGTTTTAATGTATTGGAATAGCTAGAAGTAAATACCTGAAACTACCAAACTCCAACCCAGTAGCCTTGTCTCTTGAAGACGATTGTATAACCATGTAGCTTACAAGGGGTGACAGTGTGATTGTGAAAGCCTTGTGAATAACACTCCCTTTATCCAGTGTATGGATGGTTGAGTAGAAAAATGGGGACAAAAACTAAATGAAAAATAGGTTGAGATGGGGGGGTGATTTGGGTGTTCTTTTTTACTCTTATTTTTTATTCTTATTCTTATGCTTTCTGGTGCAAGGAAAATGTTCAAAAATAGATTGGAGTGATGAATGCATAACTATATGATGGTACTATGAACAGCTGATTGTACACCACGGATGATTATATGGTATGTGAACATATCTCAATAAAACTGAATTTAATTTAAAAAGAAAAAAATAAAATAAAATAAAAGAGCCAGGCTTTGGTCCCAAACCCAGTTCTGCCACCTACTGATTGTGTGATCTGCAGCATATGACATGACTTCTCTCTGTTTCCTTATTTACTGTTCTCATAGTTGTCATGAGGATTCCAATTCAATGAGCTAAAGTACTGCAAGCAGTGAGCACCCCAGAGTGCCTAGACTTTGGAACACAACCAGGGATTACTGATATCAGCTCGAGTGCCCAAAACAACCATCTATGCAGGATTTGTCAGTGCCGGCGGGAGAAGCAATAAGTGCCAGCACAGCTGCTTTGTTAAAAACACCGTCGATGAATGAACATGCATGAGGTCAGCTTTATCTCTACCGAGAAGGAAGGACTCCTGTTTGGCAATCATGAATACTGTACTGCATGAGAACAAAGGGATGGACACACCGGCCTTTGGAAATCCTTTTATATTTTGTGTTATAAGAAATGCTCAGCTCCCAAAGGAGGAACATATCCCACAGTCACCCCAAAGACTTGGTATCCAAAGCACTACGGAGACACCCAGAAATGTGCACGTGCTGGGAAAAGGGGGTCACGGGAAGTTTTCTAATCTCTGCTTCTCCATTTTCCAGTTACACTAAAGTTACTTCCAAAGGATTTCTATCTTCTTTAAATTGCAAATGCTGTAATCATTTACCTTTTCCTTTCATAGTGGTAATGGATTTACAATCGCTCCAGTTTCCTATTCCACGACTAGTCACCGCAGCCACCTTTTCAAATCAGAGTGAGAGTTAGTAGCAAAGAAAGTCAATCTACCATACAGCAAGGATTCCAAATGAACTAAAGGGCTGAGGCTTTGGCAATGAGGGTAGAAGAAAACGGGGGTGAGCCAGGATATTCAGAAGCCTCAGCAACTGAAATGAGAGGGAAAAGAGACAAATGAAAGGAACCTGGGTAAAGGGGATTATGAAAATGCTATGATAATGAAATTGCTCTGGTTTGAGAGATGTCAAGGTTTGTCTAAGGAGCAGGTATGTGTATAAGTGTGTATCTATATACACACACAAACACACAAATATATGAAGAAAGGAATTGAAAAAATTATCAGGGTAAGGGAGTCTCTGGCATGTGCATCTGATTGTCTCAACAAATTTGTCTTGCACAGTATCTATCTCCTTTCTGCTAAAAAAATAGCAATAATGTCTTTAATAAGAACCCACAATATCATTTTATACATGCCACTTATCATGGCTCTGCTATATCTACTGCAGCTAAAGATAAGCAGAAAAGAGATGGGTACAAAAGTACAGATGCTGGGAAACTAGCAGAATATCTGGGTTAAAAGGAGGTAAAAGTTGCTTTACTATAAGTTCTTGGTTATCTGAGTAAGTCTGATTTTAAGTTCTTTGTGGCATCAATTTAAGAGACTGAAAGAAAACCATGACAGCAAAGAGTTGGGTATTTTGCAGACTACTAATGTGCACCAGATAAAGGCACACATGGATTACTCATGAAATGACAACCACATTGCTAAGCTCTAAAACCACCCAGATGGCTAAAATGGACATAAATACTCACTCTGACAGTATATAGAGCATTGACCAACAAGTTCTTTATTTCGGTAAAGTTACTAGCAGCCCTCTGGGAAGCCCACACCTTGGAATCACTCCTGCTGTATTCTACCTAAAGTGAGGAGAAAAAAATATTAGTAAAAGGCAACCAAAGGCCAGGGGAACCCTAATCCCTTATGAGGAGGTACAAGGAGAGCGGGGAAGGTGCGGTGTGGACTGTTCTGGTGGAAGGGCCATCTCTTACAAAGTTGCACCAAATCTGCTCCTATTCACACATAACACCACTCTGCCCTAACACGCCCAGAAATCTCCTCCTCCCCTGGTACCCCCAGCCAGCTCCTGGGAGATACTCACAATATACTCTCGGATGAGGCCATGGGTGTGGGCTGGAGGGGACCAGTGGCCCACAATCACCCCTTCAGCTTCCCTTTGGAGTGCCAGCTGGAGATTTTGAGGAGCGTCTGGCACTAGAAAAGAGTCACCCCAGGGTTAAAACCATCAGCACCCTGGGCCACTGAAGGAATTCTCCTAAGCACATATGAGACGGCATTGGATCTTCTATAACCAAATGAACATGATCATCTCTTTCGTGATAATCTCCAGAGGCAGGTCAAAAACCACACAAGAAAACCAGTTACAATACTTTATAGTCAAACTTCATTTTGACTGCAGAGAGTATTTATTGATGTTGACAGCCCACAAAAGATGGATAGCTATCTGTCAACAACAGGGTCCCATAAGACCCTCAAGGCCAGGAGGTGGGTCTGACCCAACATAATACCTGAGCTATAGTAGCTGTTCAATTAATATCTGTGGATTGAAAATGAATAAATCGGGATATCTCAAAAATTAGTTCTATACGTTCTGATGGTAGTAGCAAATGAAGAGTTCACAAAACATTTCAGGCAGTGGAAAAACTAGAGTAAGCAGATAATCACCCCAAGCCAACTACTTTGAAGAGGGGAGGAAGCAGGAAACTCTCTTGGACACATGGGTTTTGGAATGTTTCATAAAAACTTAAGCACAATACTTCCTAGGCATGTCTTATATATCCATGATGATGAGCTCATAAATACCAAGTATTGGGAAGAACCTAGAGAAGGAAAGAAGGAGGCAGAAATGAGATGAGGAATGAAAATGAAGACAATGGTTGCGGAGCATCTGAAATTAACATCTTAAAATACAAGATCATCATCTGACATAATAAGGAGACTCAATCTTTAAAAACTCGGTCAAGACCACAGAACTAAATAGAAAAAGAACTACAGTACATATAAGGGACTCTGTTCCCACACTTCCAAGCATCCTTGGAGACCCCACATAAGGTCTCATCTACACTGTAAACATAAACCATGACACTTACAGCCCTCTGGAGTTCTCAGGGTCACAAAGTCATTGCTGTTGTACACTTTGCTGAGACACTGGACCTGTACTTTAACCTGGTACGTGGTGTCTGGTTTCAAGATTCTTAAGATAGTGTTGGTTTTATTGCTGTGTGTCTCCAGAGCCTTCCAGATGCCATCTCCAACCACCCTGGCCAAGAGAATAAAGACATTATCCCAAAGAAGCAGCACAGGGTGATGGAGCCACACCCTGCACACCACGAGAGAGTTAATGGAATATCCAATGGCATGAAAGATATCAACTTCTCTGACAGCAGAGACGTGACCCACCTGTAGTAGGTGTTATAGACACAAGAGGCAGAGGGCATTTTTTTGGGCCGCGTCCAGGTCAAGGTTACGTCCCCAGAGAAGTCGGCTGTCCACCGAAGATTCTGCACTTTGTACACAGTTAAGTCATCTAGGCAGACAAAGGGGGAAAGTGAAAGAAGTTATATCTTGCAAATACTTAGATTTCAAAGGACCCAAGAGGACCCTGCTTTTAGGCAGAACAACTAGTGATCCAGACTGTCAGGAGGACACAAACATCATCTTAAAAGAAAATATAGTTGAGGTCTCCCTGCATAAGGTTCTCTTGGGGTCTCCTAAATTTCTTGTCACACTTTTCCTTGCATTTCACCTCCTTCCTGCCTGCAGCACTTGACATCTGTTTCTCAACGGGAATGCTAAGTCCAAGGACAATGTCATGGCAGGATACATTACTAAGTCACCTCCAGACAGAAGGGACTCGGTGAACTTGGCCACAAAGCCTGGGGCTCTGTGAGGGTGATGGTGTGCCAACCAGGGATGGGAAGTCCATTTAAAACAAATCTAAGACCAGCCTTTCGCTAACAGGAATGAGGTTAGCTGTGAGTTACACCCGAGTCGAGCCAACCTCACCTCACTCGCACTGAAATAGGGAACAGATCGGTTTTGTTTTAGATTGAGGAAAAGGGACAAAAGGTTCTAGCCGGAGGCCCCTTTACAGGAGAGGTAAACGGAAGACCCAGCCCAGGCTGACCAGAGCAGAGCCCGGAACTCACCGCTGCAGGCCCGCTCGTCACTCTCATCCGAGCAGTCCAGGAAGCCGTCACAGCGCTCAGACAGGACGATGCAGGTCTCGCCGTCCTCACACTTGAACTCCCTGCTCATGCAGGTCAAGGTGCTGTGTGTGGCTGAAACACAAGGAACCTTTGTAAACCCACAGGGGAGAGACCAGGTCAAAAAAGCGGGGACACCAGCCTTCACACGTGCTTAGGAAAGGTGGTTTGACTTCTCAGAACTAACCAGCTCTGCTTTAAATACACCTCTGGAATGAGGCAGGGGAGAATCTAGGCTGGAACTTTATATCATCACACTGAACATTAACAGTTTGGAATCTGCCTTCAGGAAGAGTAAGAGCTTTGGGTTAAACAGACCTGGGTTCAAATCCTTGCTCTGGGTGAGCTTGAACAAATCGCTTAGTATCTCCAAAGTTCAGCTCCCCTATATAAAACTGAGGTAACAATTCCATCACCATTATGTCAGTAATGAGATCAAGCACCTGGAAAAGTGCCCGACTCACAGCATGAATCAACAAATTGTAGCTATTAGCTAACAGTATCACCACTTATTCTATGACCACTTGTATTTTGCAGCTTACCTTGCCAGTGATCTCTGGTTTGAGTAAAACATAATAGCTAGATGATAACGGCTTTGCCTCCTTTATGTTAGTACTTTTAATTGTATAGGTTTTCAAAGCATTTTTACATAAAATAGGATGATGCAAATAAAAAGCATTGGGAAGTAACAGAGTTATGCAATTCTATGGCTGGGTTATTAACCATGGTTTGATGCTCTCCTCAGTTCTGAAAGTAGATTTAAACTGCATTGGTTAGGGGATCTAGATAAGAAGTTATGACACTATAATTTCTAATGATCCTAAAAGAGAGAAAAAAGGGAATGGCTAAAAGAAGCCAAACCTGCTGACACAGGCCACTCTGGCCCGGCCCAGGTGCGGGTGTGTCAAGAGTTCATCACACAGCCTCCCTCCTGCCTGCCCAGTCCCTGAGCTCATCCTGCCCAAGGATGACAGCTGCAAGGAAAGGGCTACACCAGAAATCAAACCCACCAACGAGGAGGGTCTAAAATTAACCTTGCTGGTCGAAACCAAGGCCGTCCATGTCCTTAATCCCTGGAATCTGTCCATATGTTACCTATGTTTTACCTACAGCAAAAGGGATTTCAGGTGTGATTAAGTTAGGGATCTCGAGATGAAGAGAGTATCCTGAAGCTAAGTAAGCTATATGGCCCTGCAGCCCAGTTATTGGTTGTATACTTGGAGGAACTGAGAGCAGGGACATGAGTGGACATTCACACACTGTTGTTTGTGGCAGCCACATTACAGATTTGCAATGGATGGAGGTGGCCTAAGGGTACATCGACTGATGGTGAACTGTGGCGTATACATACAAAGGAATACTGAGCAGCGGCAACAAGGAATGAAGTTGTGAGATATGCACTAGGTGACTGGACCTTGAGGACAGTATGTTGAGAGAAATAAGTCAGAAATGAAAAAACAAACATTCTAACGCTTCACTATTATGGACTAACAATAATGTGCAAACTCTGAGAACTGAATCTGGGGGCCTGGGTTTCAAGGGAAGGCTTATGGCAAAGGTTCCTAGATGGTAAGCTCTTACAGCAGTCACATCTATTCATGATTGTAACAGCTATTTCTAATTCTGAGATGCTGAGCTGTTTGTGTGTAACCTGGTGGGTCCCTGGAGCTTTGGGTGTATGTGTAGTGCCTGGGACTCAGAGCCAGAGTTCAGCAGCTGTGAGTGCCAGCATCGTCCCATGAATCCACTGCTAAAGAGGCTGAAAAGGAGATCAGACTTCGACTAGAGATAGGAACGAAATGGACTTGGTTGAGCTCGGGGTAGATCAGACTAAAGGGTAGAGGATAATATTAACTGTGTTTTAAAACTTCAGCTTCTGTGTGGGACCAAAGGAAGAGATATTTATTTGGTGAAAAAATCTATATTTTTTGTAGCACACCAAATAATTTAATGTGTAAGGTCACTTTACTCAAACACCATAATGACAGGGAACCTTGAGTAGGGAGGGAGTGAGATCTGGTTAGTTTGTACAGTTAGTGTGAAGCCCTGATACATCCCAGAATAATTTGGGCAGACAATAAAAAGTATTTACAAAGCCCCCTTGAGGGACTAGGGTAAAATGTGGAAACATTAAACTTCCCTAGCCAGGGAATTCCTGATATTCTCATAAGCATTGGAGACTACCATTGTGGGACGTCAAGTGCTCAATCTTGAGGCTTGCGCTTATGAAGCTTGTTACTGCAAACGAGAGGCTAAGCCTACTCATGATCGTGCCTAAGAGTCTCCCTCAGAGGGCATCTTTTGTTGCTCAGATGGCCAACATTTGTGGCCTCTCTCTCTTAGCCAACTTGGCAGGTAAACTCACTGCCCTCCCTCCTACGTTGGACCTGACTCCCAGGCATGTAAATCTCCCTGGCAACATGGGACATGACTCCCTGGACCCAGCATTGGAGGATTGAGAAAGCCTTCTTGGACCAAAAGGGGGAAGAGAAATGAAACAAAGTTTCAGTGGCTGAGAGATTTCAAATGGAGTCGAGAGGTTATTCTGGGGGTAACTCTTATGCATTACATAGATAACCCTTTTTAGTTTTTAGTTTATTAGAATAGCTAGTAGGAAATATCTGAAACTGTTGAACTGCAATCCAGTATCCTTGATTCTTGAAGACAATCATATAGCTACGTAGATTATATGGTGTGACCGTGGGATTGTGAAAACCTTGGGGCTCACACTCCTTTATCCAGTGTATGGATAGATGAGTGGAAAAATGGGGACAAGGAGTAGATGAATGGTGGGGGTGGGGGTTGGGATGTTTTGGGTGTTCTTTTTTACATTTATTTTTATTCTTATTTTTTGAAGTAATGAAAATGTTCAAAAATTGATTCAGGTAGTAGGGACACAACTATATGATGGTGCTGTGAACAACCGTTGTACATTTTGGATGACTATATGGTGTATGAATATATTGCAATAAAATTGCATTAAAAAAAAACAGAGAGAGTATCCTGGGTTATACAGGTATATCCAATCTAATCATAGGCGTTCCTAAAAACAGAGAAACTTTCTCAGCTATGGTCAGGAAAGAAAAATATGAAGAAAGAAAAATGTGAAGACAAAAGAAGGATCAGAGAGATGCAACATTGCTGGCTTCAAAAATAGAGAAAAGGAGCCACAATATGAGCAGTCTTTAGAAGCTGGAGAAGGCATGGAAGCAGCTCCTCGCCAGAGCCTACTAAAGGCATGCAGCCCTGCAGACACCGTGATTATAGCTCCAGGGGACCCGTGTAAGGCTTCTGATCTTTAGGTGGTTAAGATCATAAATACATGTCGTTTTTTTTAATTGTGGTAGCACGGGTGTAACATAAGACTTGCCATTTTAACTATTTTAAGTGTACAATTCAGTGACATTAGTTACAATTACAGTGCTGTGCTACCATCACCACCATCCATTTCCAAATCTTTTTCATCACCCCAAAGAGAAATAACCATTACGCAGTAACTCCTCACTTCCCCTCCGTCCAACACTGGTAACCTCCCATCTACTTTTTGTCTCTATGACTCTGCTTGGTCTAAATATTTCATATAAGCAGAAACATACATTATTTTCCTTTTGTGTCTAGTTTATTTCACTCAGTGTGATGTCTTCAACGTTCATCTGTGTTGTAGTGTGCATCAGAACCTCATGCCTTTTTGTGGCTGAATAATAATCCATTGTACGGATAGGCCACATTTTGTTTAGTCATTTCTCTATCGATGGCACTTGAGTTGCTTCCTTCTTTTGGCTATTGTAAGTAATGCTGCTATGAATATCAGCGTACAGGTGTCTGTTTGGCTAAGTGAATGTTATTCTAAATCACTAAGTTTGTGGTGCTTTGATATTACCAATGGACAGACAGAAAAAACTAATACACATTCTGACCTCTGTATTTGCCCAGATCCTATATTGGGGATCATGCCTTGGTCTTCTGCATTCAAACTATAATTTCTCCACTGAAACTAGGCCCTAACCCCTTCCTAGCTCTTGCTCCCCAATGCCATGGGCATGTTCACCTAGTTTTTCCATGCAATAACAATACAATTTCATTTCAATATTATGACCCAGGCATGAATTCCAGGCTAAAACCCCTTAATCTAAAATGGATTAAATAAATTTATTTAACCAGACCACAAAAGTTACATTCTCAGGATATCAACACTGAAAGAAATTTCCAAAGAGATCACTAAACCATTATAGTAATTTGAGAGTAAAGAATCCACAGCAGGGACTCTTAAGAGTCCTAAAACTAGATTCTAAAGACCTGGATTCCTAAAGACCTGCCCCAAAGTTACTGAACAAGAAACATGGAACTGGGCATGGGCACTTTTTACAAGTGCCACACAGATCATCAAAATTGGTCAGGGAGGAATCTAAGACAGAGGCATAGAGAGGAGTGGAAGCTAGTTAGTCCCCCTGGAACAACTAATAAACAACCAGCAACAACTAGTAAATAATCCGGAATAGCTGTGGGGGGACAAACGTGACCATTCACTCATCATACACCAACCTGAATTGGGAGGAATGCCTGAGATTGCAGCATAAAATCTGTAAGTAAAAACTGCAGATCCAAGCCAAGAGCCTCCTCCCCCCACAGCCTGAGCTGCAAAGCCTCATGGAGCCAGAGAGCAGCTCTCTCCAAGCAAGTGAATATAGCTCAGCTGAGCTCCAACTGGGGTTTTAATTAACAAGCGTGGACTGCTCACTACTAGCTATGAATCCCCAATACTCAGAGGCTTTGGGTGATGACTGACCTTGGAGAACCGGAGGGTGGCCAAGGACTGGCCCTGAAGGGGACTTTATGTTTCTGTTTCGTCTCAGTGGAGAAAGCCTCAGCAATTTTCAGTTCCCAGCGCTCTGACTCAGACAAGGGTGGAGACAGCACAGGCAGAGTCTATTCAAATGCTAATGACCTCTCCCTAGGGGGTCTATCTTCCCTAAGAGAAAAGAGGTGGGGCCCATCTCTACTACCCACCTTCCATTCAGAACCAGACCCCAGAGTCTGGGAGAAAACAGCCATGGGCCACACCTCCTTACACCAGTCTGGAGTTACAGGCTGACAGGCACCACCTGCTGGGCAGAAAAGCACAACTGACCCAAGACCTGACAGGGTGTACCAATTTTCTAAGACACACTCTCAGGGAAACTGGATACTGAACAGTTCTTCCTTCTGGGACCGGAGCCCGTTTTGGTCTGGGAAAACCTGATTGGGGTAACCAAGGAAACCAGATGCCTAGACAACAGAAAACTACAACCTACACTAAGAAAAACGAAGTTATGGCCAAGTCAAAGGAACAAACTTACACTTCAACTGAGATACAGGAATTGAAACAATTAATAATAAGTCAATTCAAAAAGTTTAGGAAAGATATGGCAAAAGAGATGAACCGTACAATGAAAACACTGGGCGTACATAAGGAAGAAATTGAAAGTTCGAAAAACCAACTGGCATAATCTAAGGAAATGAAGGGCACAACACAAGAGATGAAAGACACACTGGAGACATACAACAGCAGATCTCAAGAGGCAGAAGAAAACACTAAGGAACTGGAGAACAAGGCACCTGAAAGCCTACACACAAAAGAACAGATAGAGAAAAGAATGGGAAAACACAAGCAACATCTCTGGGAACTTAAGGACAAAACAAAAAACAAGAATGTATGTGTCATTTGTGTCCCAGAAGGAGAAGAGAGGGGAAAAGGGACAGAAGTAATAATAGAGGAAATAATCAACGAAAATTTCCCATCTTTTATGGAAGACATAAAATTATGGATCCAAGAAGCACAGCTTACCCCAAACAGAATAGATCTGAATAGGCCTACGCCAAGACAGTTAATAATCAGATTATCAAATGTCAAAGATAAAGAGAGAATCCTGAAAGCAGCAAGAGAAAAGCAATCCATCACATACAAAGGAAACTTGATAAGACTATGTGTGGATTTCTCAATAGAAACCATGGAGGCAAAAAGGAAGTGGGGGTCATATATCTAAGATACTGAAAGAGAAAAACCACCAACCAAGAATCCTACAGCCAGCAAAACTATCCTTCAAATATGAGGGAGAGCTTAAAATATTCTCTAACAAACAGACAATGACAGAGTTTGTGAACAAGATACCTGCTCTATAGGAAACACTAAAGGAAGCACTGCAGACAGAAAGAAAAAGACAGGAGTGAGAGTTTGGAAAACAATTTTGGGAGATAACAGCACAGCAATGTAAGTACATTGAACAAAGATGACTGTGAGTATGGTTGAAAGAGGAAGGTTGGGACCATCTGGGACACCAAAACAAAAGACGAAGGATAAAGACTTGGACTGCGTAACTCAGGGAAATCTAGGGTGCTCAATGATTGTAATAAAAGGTACAAAAGTTTTTTCATGATGTAGAACAAATGAATGTCAACATTGCAAGATGTTAAAAATAGGGTATGATTGGAGGGAAAATACAATCAATGCAAACTAGAGAATATAATTTACAGAAACATTGTATTATGCTTCCTTTAATATAACAAAGGCAATATACCAAAGCTAAGTGCATATGAGGGGGTGGGGAATAGGGGAAGGGTATGGGACTCCTGGCATTGGTGATGTTGTCTGACTCTTTATTCTACTTTGGGTGAACGCTATCTTTCCTTTTATTGCTTTCTAGCTATCAAGTTTTTTTTGTTTTGTTTTGTTTTCTCTCCCTCTCTTTTCTTTTTCTTTTGTCTCTCTGCCTTCTTTGACTCTTCCTTCTTCTTTGTGGAAGAAATGGAGATGTCCTTATATAGATAGTGGCAATGGGGCTAAATACGTAAATACGTGACTATATGGCGAACCAACGATTGTTTACTTAGAATGGAATGTATGGTGTGTGAACAAAACCATCTAAAAAGAAATCGGTTGATGAAGAAACCTTGAGGGCACTATATTGAGTGAAATAAGACAGACACATAACGGCAAATATTGCAGGGTCTCACTGATAAGAACTAATTATAATATGTAAACTCAAAGACACGAAATATAAGTTACTAGGATATAAAATGAGGCTAAAGAATGGGAAGTGTTTGCTTATTATGAGCAGAATATTCAACTAGGGTGAACTTAAACATTTGGAAATGAACAGGGGTGATGGTAGCATGTTGTGAGAATAACTAACAGTGCAGATAGGTGTGTGAAGGTGGTGGAAAGGGTAAGCTCAGAGTCACATATGTCACCAGAAGGAAAGTTGGAGGTTAAAAGACAGGAATGTATAAAACAGTGAATCCTGTGGTGGATAATATCCATGATTAACTATTCAAATATGAGAAATCTCTCTCACAAACTAGAACAATGTATGACATTATAACTAGAAGTTAATAATAGAGAGGCATATAGGAAAAAAATACATACCTATTGCAAACTATATACTACAGTTAGTAGTATTTTAACATTCTTTCATCAACAATAACAAATGTACTATACCAAAACTGAATCAATAATGGAGGGGGGGCGTGGTTAGGGGTATGGGAGGATTTGAGTTTCCTTTTTTGTCTTTATTTCTTTTCTGGAGTAAAGAAAATGTCCTAAAAATTAAAAAAAAAATTAACTGTGGTGATGGATGCACAGCTGTATGATGGTACCATGGGCAACTGATTGTACACTTTGTATCTTTGGATAGTTGTATGGTATGTGAACAATCTCAATAAAAATATACATATATTAAAAAAAAAAATTGGCCAGGGAATCCTGATTTCAACCTGAATCCTCTTCTGTGTATCATGCTTTGAGATGAAGGTAGATAAACTACAGAATGCTCACATGAGAACAGCCAAGATGCACCAGAAGAATTGATAAAGGATCCACAGATATTTTTCTAGAGAGGAAAAGATAAAGGGATAGAGGGACAGAATGCTTTAACAACTGATGAGTTTTCATGCGAAAGAAAAATTAAGACTGCATGAGTTTCTAAGACGGAGATACAGACTTCTTTTTTTTTAAATAAACAGCTCTCTAACACAGTAACTCTCAATGGGGAGAAGGGAAATATCAAAGTCACTTGTGAAACTTTTTACAAACTAACCCCCCATCTCTGTTAATCTGAAATTAGTTTGCTTTGGGGAGGAGCGGGGGGTGCTTTGTTACAT
Organism: Choloepus didactylus; assembly: GCF_015220235.1. Classification (NCBI taxonomy): domain Eukaryota; kingdom Metazoa; phylum Chordata; class Mammalia; order Pilosa; family Megalonychidae; genus Choloepus; species Choloepus didactylus. Next base: position 137,128,525 of record NC_051312.1, on the reverse strand, counting down.
ATAAAAATGCACTCAGCCAATTAAAAAAAGGTTTAGGAACCACTACCGTAATGGTCTCCTTTGCCCAAGATAGAATTCATTCATCCATCCATTGGTCCATCCATCTGTCTATCCACTCATCCATTCATTCACCCATCCATCCATCTATCCAATAAACAATTACTGAGGACCTACTATCAGTCAGGTTCTGCTCCAAATTCTGAGAATATGGGGATGTGCAAAACAAGGGACCTGCTCTCACAGAGCTTAAGAGTCAGCAAACAAACATAGGCATGTATAATTTCAGATAGTGATAAGAACTACAATGGAACCTAAAGTATGGTAAGAGAGGGATGGGAAACATGCCATTTTATACAGGAGAGTCAGGCAGGGCCTTTCTGCTCAGTAGGGGATTGTTTTGAAAAAAGACTAAGATCCCCATCACAGGAAGTAGTCCACTCAGTAAGAATATGGTATAATATACACAAATATTAGCTGAGTAGCAAAGTTGGAAGATGCTCAAAGTTTCTTTCAAACCATGTGACTTTCAGAAACATGTATCAATATTTTAAAAGCAGGAAAACATGGATTTTAGAATAAGCTTATCATTAATCTTTAAAAATTCTTAAGCTGATTATTAAACAGACAGTTAAAGGGCACTTAGAACAGAATGTAGTGGGCATCAGGGACCAGCTTCTCTAAAAAGAATCATGTCACAATAATCTCATTTCCTTTTTTGATAGGGCTATCAGATTAAAGGATTGGGGAAAATTGTGGATATAGCACATCTTGATTTTAAGCCCCTTAACCAAGCAAAATCCTTGTGAATAAGACAGATCTGAAAGAAGCTGAAAAAAAAAGACAAGAAATATTAATTAATAAATTAATACCACTGGGGAGAGAGGTCCTATTGGTGATAAACTCATTTCCACTGTGCTATTTTTTTTTAACATTCATCTTTGTGTGCAGTAGCTTTTTGGGTTCAGATGTTCCTACTGTTATTTTGGCAAGTTTGGGAGTCACCTTGCTGTTATTTGAATGCCCCCAAGGTCCCCTTTTTTGATTCTATGAAAATAAGCGTAGAATTTTACACTAACACCTATTTAATTGCTCTGTGTTGGTTTTGGCATATTCCACTCTGGTAAGATCTTTCAAGATTGCATAACGGAGGGACTCCAGCTTTGTATAAGAGGTTAAATAAATATCCCAGTCTGTTGCTGACTAGGCAATCCTCTTTGAACCTTAATTTTCCTATCTCTGAAACAGAGATAATACCAAAGTCCAAAGGTTAACTATGACAATTACCACGACATGTATATGTTATGTGCCTGAAATACTAATGGCATTTTAAGGCCCATCAACAAATGTTAGTTTCCCCTTTGTTAATCCTGATTATTTTATCCACAATGTAATCCGTTCTCTCACCTGCTTTGTATTATTAGCAGATGTGACTAGGTTTCATCCTTGCCTTCCAAGTTTTCATCCAAGTCATTAATGGCATTTTAAACATGAGAAGGCCACTTAAAAAGCATCCAAAAATGTTACAACAGCTTATATAAAGAGCAAAGCAGAAGCAACCTGGAGAAGATCACTTACGATGAAGGAAAAAGAAAAATATCAAAAACTAAACAATAGCCAAAAAGAGAAAGAAAGCAGGTGACATAACAATGAAGGAAATACACAATGCAATGGGATAAGAAGGCTACAGCACCCTGCTAAACACTGAAGAACTTGAAAAAGAAATTGACACAGTCAAAGAATTAATGATATTGAAGACAAACGCCACCTGCCAATCCAAACCACAGTAAGAGTGGGAGCAAAACCTTCAGTAATTTTGAAGATAAATGAAAAGCTTAATCCTGCAAATTATAGAAGTGACAAAGATGTGAGAAAGGGATGTAATATGGAAATATTAGCCAAGGAAACAAAAAAGATTCCTATCTGAATTTGTTTTATTTATTTATAAGGATGGCAAATATAAGAATCAAGACATAGCAACTTATCTGAATCGTTTTGGTATGTTCCAGATAACAAGTAGCACATATACAAAATACAGAGGGATTGACTCCCCCCAAAATTAAATCTATTCAATTCCTGATTTTGGACAGTGAGTTTAGTGTTCCTAAATGGAAAAACAAGCAAACAAAATAAACCCAAAAACACTTTAGCTTAGAAACTGAAAAAGCAAAAAGACTCAAAGACTGAAAGGGGTATTTCTTGAACAAAGATCCCAAAGCAACAACTTATCAAATTCCCTAACTTCTAGACAAGGAAAAGATCCTTCCCACGGCCAAAACAAAAGCAGCACTGACGGTGGAGGAGATGAAAGGAATCCCAGCAAACGTTAGAACAAAAAACCTCTACCTTGTGGAAATACATGGCTTTCAATCCTCAAGTTACGGTCTTGGCCAAGATGATTTCTCTCTCGAGTCAGAGCATAACAGCCCTAATGAAATTTGTCACCCAAAGTCCATAACTATACACAGAGAGAACAATGAAGTGTGAAAACTGGCAAGGACTCATTAAAGATGTAAGTGGTGAAGATCAACAACAAGGAAAGTAAGTTTGTGAAGAGAAAAGGAAGAAAATGCGTCCTACAGTGCCTGATCTAGCCTTCTAACTTTCTACCCGGCTGCCTCACACTACCTTATGGTTAAGTTCATGTGTCAACTTGGCCAGGTTATGGTGTCCAGTCGTTTGGTCAAGCAAGCCCTGGCCTGAATATTACTGTAAGGATATGTTGCAGATTTAAACCATCAGTCCCTTGATTGCACCTCTACATGAACAGAGGTAGCCTTCAGCAAAGAGAGGAGTCTCATCGAAGCAGCTGAAGACCTCAAAGGGAAACTGGTGATTTTAGCAGTCAAAGAACTTCTATCTCTACTTGGGGCAGCCAGCTTCCCTTGGGGAATTCATCAGAGTTCCCAACTTGCGGCCTACTGAATTCAGAGTTGCCAATCCCCAGGGTTGTGTGAGCTAGTTCCTATAACAAATTTCATCATATCTATATACATACATGTACGTGTACATATACATATATATTATTTTTTATCTTTCCTGTCAGCTCTGTTTCCCTGGAGAACTCTAAGTCTCTCACCATGCTGATGAATGAACCCATGATTGTCCCTGGCCTCACCCAATCACCTAATGAAACCTGCAAATCCTCCCCTCAGCACCCCACACCCTAGCCAGCCACACTGGCATTCATTCACCCAGTCATCAAGAGGACAAACCTCCACTCTCTTTCTGACTCCCATAGCCAATGAACCACTGGATGCTGTTAACATTACCTCCAAAATACCACGTGGCCCTTCTTCCCTTATTCCCTCCACTCCTACCACCAGAGTCTCCTGACACCTGGCCCCCAAGCTCCCCTCCTCCTCCTCCAACCCATCCCCCATGAAGAAGTCCAAGTGATCAAAAACATAAAAAGCCCCTCTCCCTAAAACCCTTCAATGGCTCCCCTTGACCAGGAGGATAAAGTCCAAGTATGGTGGCCCTACACAAGCCCCCTGCACACCTCTCTGCACACACTCTCTTCCCTATCCATGGCCACTCTGCAGAGTTGTCTTATGCCTCTGAGCCTTTGTGCAAGCTGTTTCCTCATGCCTAGGATGCCCATCATCTCCCAGTTGCCCTACCATTCTCCATTAAAACCCTTCCAGAGCACATTATCATGAGAATAACTAACAGTGCTGAGTGGTATGTGAGTGTGGTGGAAAGGGGAAGTTTACAGTCATGTATGTCATCAGAAGGAAAACTGGAGGTTAAAACATGGGAATGCATAACAGTGAGTGACTCTTATGGTGGACAATGCCCATGATTAACTGTACAAACAGAAAAAAGTTCTTTCATGAACTAGAGTAGATGTACAACACTATTATAAGGAGTTAATAATAGAGGGGTATATTGAAAAAAAATGTACCTATTGCAAACTATGGACTGCAGTTAACTAATATTTTAATACTCTTTCATCAACAGTAACAAATGTACACCAACAGTATGGGTCAATCATGTGGGGGATTAAGGAGTATGGGAGGATTAAGGTTTTCTTTTTTCTTTTTATTTCTTCTCTGGAGTAATGAAAATGTTCTAAATTTGATCATGGGACTGTATGCACAACTATGTGATGATACTGTGAACCAGTGACTGTATACTTTGGAATATGTCTATGCTATATGAATACACTGCGATAAAACTGTATTTAAAAAACAAAACAAAACAAAAAACCTACCAAGAGTCAGCAGCTCTGTCGCCTTTGCTGAGCACCAGTTCCCACGTCTCCAGAACGTTGGGCCTGTCCACCTCTAAATGTCTGCAGTTTCCTGGATGTACTTCTCGTATTGCCTATACCATACTGTACCATACCAACTAACTCAGTCCTCCCACTAGAATCTCTATCTCCAGCAACCTGATCTGCCTCATATCATGCATGATCAATGCATATTAGTTCAACCAGACCGGAGACGTTGTTGGACACATACCCTTTCCCCTTAACCAAGTCTCTCCAGGAACAGCCCAGCCAGGAACCTCATGGAGAACCACACGACAGACTCAGAACAAGACACAGCCTATCAGCTCTTCCTTCCTCCCTCAGCCTCCTGAGGAAACATGTAGGACAGAGCCATATTTCCCAAACTTGCCTGATCCTAAGAATTAGCCAGGACACTTCTAAGAATTATGGATTCCCAAGCACCCCCTCCCTCTGATTCAACTGCTCTGAGATGAAGCCCCCAGGTTTATATTTCTTATAAGCACTTTCCCATGTGATCCTTCTAAGTCACATAAATGTCAAAACTCCTGAATTAGAAGAACTGAGGAATCACTGACCCTGTCTGCCTGAGATCCCATGTCATCTCTGTAAGATTCTTGGAGTTCCAATGGACGCTCAGTTTCCCATCCGCTTGGGAGAGACTTTATTCTAAGAGAACCAACTGGGGCCAGGACAGGGATCAAAGAGGAGGAACAGAGGTGTGTGCTGCCTGGGGTTAGGGCTGGAGTGAGGCTCTCAGCAGAGAGGAAAGGGATGTTGCCACTCTTCTCCACCATCACCAGGACGGAAATCAGATCAGCATGCAAGAAACACTTGTCTTGGCAATAAAGGGTTAATTGGCTAGAACACGTGCCATCTGCTTTATGGAGTTGAACGAATCATCAGGAGATAATTGCATGGAGGGGAGTCCCTGAAGCAGGGGACCCCTCCTCGACAGCCACAGTCCACTCTGATGGTGACGGTGCTGGGTCAGCCCTGGGTCAGCCCTGTGCCAGCCACAGCCTCCCAGGCACATCAGAGCAGGACCCACCAGGCCAGGGTGGAGTCAGCCTGCAGCCAGGGACCAAAAATGCTGGCTGGTCTGTGTAAGGGCAACACACATGCCTTGTGTTCCACCCTGTAGGTCATCTGCTGTCACTCCCTGCCTCAAGAGTCATTCGGTGGTTCAGTCTTGCAGGAGCCTGTATCCCCCACCATCACACTGCAGCACACTCCTACTGCTAGGACCCTCCCTGGGTCCACCCGAGGAGCAGGCACCAGGAATGGGGTGCACTATGTGTCACAACTGCCCATTCCTGGCACATATACAACGCACGCCTCACTTCACGCTTGGCTCAGATGCCTCACCACTAGTCTCCATGTGTTTTAAGAGTGTGAATTCCATCCTATCAACAGGAATCACCCTAAGGGCTGAGACCGAAATTCTTACTGGAGTGCTGGAAGCAATCCCTTCAATATTACAGCCTCTACACCCAGTAGATGCTCACTAAATACTTCCAGGAGAACAAGCACAGAATTTCACACGATATTTTCCTCACTCGGTGAGTATTTTAGTTGGAAATGTTCTTGGTATTTAACACCCAGCCAACTTCTTAAAAGGAATGTGACTATCACAATGAAATGGATCCAAGTGGCATAGCTCCCGTGTGAGTCTAGTAAAAACACATGGTCACACCTGAGTGTACAGACTCACACACCTGAGTGTGCGGGTCTGGAACTGAAGCATGAGCCTTGAGACATCACATCTCTGAAAATCCACCCGGGGGTCAAGTGCTCCTCAAGTACTCACGGCAGTTGTCCTCATCCTGCCCGTCCTGGCAGTCTCGGTGACCGTCACAGCGCTTCCAGTTGGGGATACACTTCTTGGGCTGCTGACACTCAAACTCAAATCGGTCACATCGCCCAAGCCGGGTGGAGGAGGTGGTCGTGGCATTTGCTAGGAAAGAGATTTTTAAAATTCACTTTTTAGTACTGAAGAGGCTCGGAAGCTTCCAAAACCAATTCAATGTACTGATTATAGTGCTTTGGGAATGATGAAGGGATCATTTATAAGCTCTCATAGTCAAAAACAATTTTGAGAGAAAGATAATTAAGTTATTAAATAGATAAGTGGGCCTTGTGGGGGAAAGGAGAGAAAACAAAAGGTTTTGTGCTGTTTACAATTCATTTAAACTCAAGAAGCATTTAAGGGATGCCTATTAGTTGCCTATTATTGTGATAGGCACAGTGGGGGATTCCAAAGTGGTATGTAGCATGATCCCAAAACACGAGATCCACACAACTGAAATGGAAAGAAAAAAAATAATAATCAAGAAGCAATATATGGCAGATCATAATTAAGAATCAAAAAAAAACACTAGGTAAGTTCCATGAGACCGGAAAAGAGACTAACATCAGTTAAAGCAGTCAGTGAAAGACCACGGAAGCGAGATTTTAGAGGGATAATCATGTCCCCACTTGTTTAAAGCAGGAACCTCAAACTTCAGTGAATCCAAGAATCATAGGGGAACTCCTGGGCTCCACCGAGAAATTCTGATTCTGCATTTTTGATAAACATCAAGTGATTCCATTAAGGGTGGTTTTGTGTCACAGTTTGAGGAATTTTGATATCTCAAAGTCTTTGATAGCTACAAAAGCCATGCTGCTGTTTGGGCTGACAGATGGTGGGTGTCACAGACAGGGAAATTCAGGAAAAGGTTGAAGAGAAGAGTTTCTGATAAGGGTTAAAAACCCTGATGAAGGGGCACAGGCAAAAAAGAGACCAGTCTGCCCAGGGCTGTGACAAGTCCAGATGGGCCGAGATAAGAATTAAAAGGTACCCAAACTGGAAAGGAAGAAGTAAAACTGTCATTATTTGCAGGTGATACGATCTTATATTTGGAAAATCCTGAAAATTTGACAACAAAGCTACCTGAGCTAATAAAAAAATTCAGCAGAGTGGCAGGATGTAAGTTTAATACACTTAAGTCAGCAATGTTCCTATACACTAGCAATAAAAAAAAAATCCATTCACAATAGCAACTAAAAAAATCAAGTTCAAAAAATAAAAAGAAGAAGAAGAAATAATGATGGGAGGGTAGGAGAGGTCATCTCACGCAAGGCTTGAAAACAGGAATCAAGGGTCAAGATGTGGTCTTCTGGACAAGAGGATACCACTGATGGCTTTAAACAGGGAACCAACTGGATGAAAAAATCAATTAAAGGAGGAAAAATCAGACTATTAACCTAGAAGTGTGCTAGGAAAAGGACTATGCAAATCACAGCAAACAACTATCTATTCTCTTACTATAACTGAGTTCAAACATAGAATACTGCATAGGAAGGGACACAGTATCCTCCCTTCTCTTCTGCTTGCAGTTTGGGGCATGGACTAAAACGGACCTACAGATCTACCCCAGCCTCAAGGAATACCGCTGCTACACAGACCTTCCCTTGCCTCTCTGTGTCCAACCACTAGATGGCAGTGCTTACCCTTCTTTCAGCAGCACCGGGCCACTCAACTAGCAAGCAGGAAAATTGCACTTTCTCCTCTGAGAGTTTAATGTACACACAAAATCCTCCCTGGCTGTAACTTCCTGCTGGGGAGGAAGCAAAGGTGCTCAACTGCAGCAGTGGCAGAAAGCAGGGTGGCTGGTCTTTGCCAGGAAGATGAGATGTTCCAGTTCCAACTTGCCATGGGCCTGTGATCCAGGCCCTTAAAAGCTCCCGGCACTGGAGGTACACTGCCGGTGAGGAGCAGGCTGGCGGCAGAGCAGAGTTCCCGAGGGCAGTACAGGTGTGTGTCCCTTTCTGGACTGAGCCCGTGCCCAGGGCATACACCCAGGTCTTCTCCATAAGCAGCAGGTGCCCTGGGAAAGGGTTGGGGCCAGGACTCACCGGGAGAGGGGCAGGCCTCCTCATCTGAGCCGTCTGTACAATCTCGGTACCCATCGCACACCCAGCTGTCCATCACGCAGGCCCCACTGCTGCAGCGGAAGTAATTGGGCAGACATGTGACAGGCCCAGGAGTAGGGGAGGGAAGAATATGTATATCTGAGGAAAACATCAAGCAGGGAAACCCAAAGACAAAGTGTTACAGTAGTTTGATCCCAGACCATAGTACGTTCAAATCTGCAGCAGAAGTCTGTTTCAACTGCACCATTCAAGGGATGGTAGGGTTGGAGTGGCAGCTTATCTAAATATTCTTTACATTGGGGTTGAGAATAGATGATACCCTTTAATCTATTAGGGGGCAGATTTGCCTTTCTACTTGGTTTAGGCTAATATCAAGATGAATTTGCTTCTGCAGAGGCTCCTGCGGGCAGACAGAAGGAACAAGGGACTTGGAAGGGCTGAGGGTAGGTGTGAGAATTCCTTCTGAGGCTAAATTATTCTGGCCAACTCAACTGCAGCTACCCCAAGCCCTGGTCTGAGATGAAAATACCAGAAAGCAAAGGGACCAGCATGTTTTCCACATCAGTGCCTCCCAAATGCAGCCCTGCAGGTGCATCACTGGGGCATCTTGTTAAATGCAGAATCTGACTCAAGAGGAATGGCCTGAGATTCTGCATTTCTAATAAGCTCCCAGGAGACGCAGGCACTGCCGGACAGCACTTGGAGCAGGAAGGTTCTAGACAGAGTTCTAACTGTGACTTGCAAAAAACGGCATGAAAAATTCTGGGAACAGGAGAAACTGACCACACTGAGATTCCAAATGGGAGGTGGAATGGAAATGAACCCCGAGTTGCTCCCCACCCAAAAAAAAAAAAAAAACAAAGGAAGAATTCAGGTACCAAAGAAATAAAATTAAATCCAGTCCAAAAAGGTGTGGGTCTGGGACGTGAGGCCGATGCCACGACCCCCAGCGTCTCTCACCTCCACAGTCCTTCTCATCGGACCAGTCCCGGCAGTCATTCTCCCCGTCACATTTCCACCTGCTGGGGATGCAGCGGCCGTTCTCGCACTGGAACTGGAAATAGCGGGAACAGGCTGGGACTTCTGTGGGGTTTTCTGGGAAGACCAACCACAACATCAGTCATTTTCCCCGCACGGATGTGATCACAAAGCTCCAATCCATGGGCATCCCTGTCTACACCCAAACCCCAGTGCAACCTGCACTTCCATCAGAGAGAGATGTCAACTTCTCAGACCCAGTGAGCCAGAAAAAAATTCATCCACAATCTCAACAAAACCCCCATTTTCTGAGTCCCCAATTCATGTTTCTCTGACCTAAACTTCTGACATTGGACTCAAGGAACAACCTAACTACTGATGATAACCTGATGGTGAGGACAACTCTATTACGTTGTGCTATCGGGGAAACATTCCAAAACATTCACCATCATTGCTTACCGACCATATTCCTTTTACATAATGCAATCTTTCCAACTGGGGAAGGAAAAGGAAATGGAGTAAACATTTCCCCAGCACCTATTATGTGCCAAGTTCCAGCTTCAAGACTCAATTCCTCACATGAGGATTCAAGAATTGGCGGCAACCACTGCCAAGAAGAAGCAAATGCCTGCACGTGAGCTGTCCGTCCTCCGTCCCAGGTGGCTGCTGTAAGTCGAAGATAAAGGATGAGATGATGCAGATTTAAAGTCTTCTTACCACAGTTGGCTTCATCGGAGTAATCGCCGCAATCATCTGTCCCATCGCATTTCCAAATCAAGCTGATGCACACTCCATTCTGACACTGGAAGCTGAACTCATCACAAACCTTGTGGAATTCGGGGTCTTGGGCTAGATGAGGAACAAACATCCATAAAGTCCAAATTATTTCTGCATGAAGACTTCTAAACAGCAGGGCTGTTCAGAAATGACAGGGAAGGGCAAGTGTCCTCTCCCAGAGATTTTCTAGCTTCAGGATTCCTCGAAAGCAAAAGACACGCCTGATCTTAACAGGGCATGTATTTGGTTAATTAATCCATTTCACAAATATTTATTGAGTACCAACTGCATGCAGGGGACTCACTCTTCTAGAAACGGGGCTATAGCAATGAATAAAACAAAGCTCCTACTCTCGTGAAGCTTACATTCTAGTGGAGGAACAGACAGAAAAAGAGAGTATGCCAAGTGGCAAAAGTGAGAGGACCATAAAAGCCAAATGTGGGGAGCACTATGGAGTGCTATTTAACAGAACAGTGGCAAGGGAGGCCTCGGCTGAGATGCCATGGAGCCATGCTCTCCGCCATGCTTCATCCTCCCCTCAACGCACATACAAACAATCAAAAACATTAATTCTTAAGCCACAGAGGTAGGTCTTTCCAAGAAAAGGCAAGACTGGACACTCAATCAAGACCCGCACACTCAGTGGAGATGCGTCCCCACAGTGGTCCAGCCCCCTTGTGGTTTCTCCAGGGGCTGTTCATCCCCTTCTCTGCCTGTCCCACTTACAGCACCCCGCGAAGGTAGCATCCTCATCGGATCCATCGCGACACTGGTTGATCCCATCGCACACCATGGAACGGAACAGGCACTGCTGGCGGTTCTTGCACACAAAGTCCATGAAGTGTGTACAGAGGGGTTCTGGAAGGGTCCCCAGGAGGAAAAAAGGCCATGAGCACCCTGGCTGCCTGCACACTCTCCAGCCCTGGGTGACTGGTTTTCAGTTGTGCATCCAGGCAAACGGCAGCCACCGTTTATTGAGCACTTGCTGTGTACCCAGCCTCAAGCTGAATCACTTGACACAAGATACATCGTTAAACCCTCAAGACAGCATTATAAGAGATGTTACTGCACCTGTTTTCAAGATTTAAAAAAACAGGTTTGGCTGCATTAAGTAATGTGCCAAGAGGCCACCGGTGATAAAGGGGAGACAAAACTGGAATCTGGGCTGTCTGACATCCAAGTCCCTGATCTTAATCACTATTAATAAAATACAGACACTCTATAATACAGCCAAGTTGGCAAACTTTTTTATAAAGGGTCAGAGAGTAAACACTTTGGGTTTTGTAGGCCAGATGGTCTGTGATGATTACTTTCATGTATCATCTTGGCCAGATTATGGCGTTCAGTTGTTTGATTAAGTACTGGCTTGCGTGTCACTGTGAGGGTATTTTCTAGATGGGATTTGCATCTACAATCAGTTGACTGCATCTGCAATTAACAAATAAGACTGCCCTCAGCAATGTGGGGAGTCTCCCCATCCAATCAGGTGGGGGTCTTCAACGCCAGAGCTGAGGATTTCAGACGTCCAAAGAAGAATGTTCTCCTCAACTTCAGCCTTGGCTTTCGCTGGAATCTCCCTTGGGGAATATGGACTAAGAACTACAGCCTCACCTTTACTGGGAGTTTCCAGCCTGCAACTGCCCTATGGAATTCAGACTTGCCAGCCCCATGGTCACATGAGTAAACTCCTTATAGTAAATCTTTTCATAAATATACAGCCTGTTGGTTCCATTTCTCTTAAACTAATACACAGTCTCTCTTGCAACTACTGAGTTCTGACACTGCAGCACAAAAGCAGCCAATGCAGACAATATGTAAATGAATGGTCGAAACTATGTTCCACTAAAGCTTTATTTACATGAACAGGTGATGGACCAGATGTGGCCCTCATGCCAGTTTGCCAGCCCCTGATACATTGGTTCTCAGCCTGGACTGAGCATTAGAATTACTGGGAACACTTTAAAAAAATCCCAATGAGCAGGACATGCTCTAGACTGAATAAATCAGAATTCCTAGGGGTGAGATCCAGGTAGTAGGATTTTTTAAAGCTTCCCAGGAGATTCCAATGCACAAGCAAGGTTGAGAACCACTGACCCAAGACGATCTTTCCGGGTCAAATAAAAAGAAGGATAAACAGGGTCACCTGGCCAAAAAAGGTTTCCTGAGCAATAATCAGCAACACCAATGAAACCAATAAAGCAGGAGAAGCAATTGCCTAATTCAGAACAATGAGTCCATTCATTGAATACATTGCAGCTAAACAATAACACTCACCAAAGTATAAACTGGAATTCCACAATCACCCCATCCCTGCCCTCCCACTCTTCTCCTTTACCCAACTGTGTCCGCCACAATCAGCCTCAATGAGTCCTAGCCAAGCACCTGGGGGTCAGCACAGCTAAACCTACCCACAAGTGGGTGGTGAGGAAATGTAGGGACTTAGGCCATAGATGCTGTTCATTCAACCTGCCCAGGCCTTGGGGGAACTCACCGCAGAGCTGCTCATCCGAGCCGTCCGAACAATCGTGCAGACCATCGCAGTGTTTGCTGGAAGGGATGCAGGTGCCGTTCGGGCAGTGGAACCCATTGCACTTCTTCTCTGAAATGCAATCCAATGAGAGAGAAGGACCGTGAGGAGACAGGCAGGCACCCATGTACATTGCTGGGGGGTGGGAGGGAAATAAATTTGGACCACGCCCGGGGAGAATAATTTGGCAATAGCTATCAAAATTACAAATGTATATATACTTTGATCCAGCAATTCAATTTCTAGAAATGTATTCTACTTATACAAGTGGAAAATAAAGTAGGTACAAGATTATTTGTTGCTACCCTGGTTGTAATAGCTTGAAAACTGCGTATGTGTCCATCAACGGGATTGTTCAGTAAGTTAACCTACTCTGGCCAGCTGGACAGCTGGGAAAAAAACTGAAGATGCTCTAGGTAAAAAGTGTCCTGGATATTATGGTTAATTGAAAAATACAAGGTACAAAACAGCATGCATGGTATAATGCTATTTGTGTTAAATGGAAGAATACCAGTGTATTTAGATATGCTTGTATATGCACAAAAAACATCTCTGAAAGGATACACAACTATGGCTTTCCTAAGAGGGAACTGGGCAGATAGGGAGAAAATTTTTTTGCCAATATCTTTTTATATTTCTTCTGGTTTGAACCATGTGAATGTATTACGCATTCAAAAAATTAAGTATATCTATTTCCTTTTTAAAAGAAAAGCTTCAGTGAACAGAGAAATGAGGACATGAATCCTGATTATGAAAACCTTCTCTGCTTTTTTAAAGCACTTTACATCAATCACCACCTTAATTCTTCCAGAATTCTAAACTCAAAGTCCCTTCAGAGAAAGAAAGTCCTAGAAACGTTAGAGTGACATTTTACAACAAGGTCTTAGGGAAATTTAATTAGAACTAAGGTTTCTTGATGGCTTAGCTCAGAATTCTAAGCACTAGATCATTCTTTCAACTGAACAGAGAATTACAACCAGATACTAGGGCTTAAAAACCAGCCCACACAGGGCAGGCACAGCCTTCACAAACCCAACTCTTGGTAGAACAGTTCCATGAGGATCAGGTATAAGGCAACTAAATGTGTCTTAATCCTGTAAAAACCATCATTCCAAGGCAATTAGTCAAAGGGAATCAAACAGAAGGAGAAATCATAAATGACTGGAGGTTCTTGTAGAAACATTAAATGTCACCACGTATAAAAAGTTTAAAAAACAGTATAATTAAAATTACACAAGGTGAACTGATACCTATTAAATTAGTGAACTTTAGAAAAATAAAATATAATATCAAGGGAGACTTGGGGAAGCATAGAATATATTACCGGTAGAGATACATTTGGTGTAATCCCTTGGAAATGCAATTTGAAAAAATGAGAATCATAAAAACTGACCAGAACCTTTGGCCCAGCAGTTCAGTATTGACGAACAGAGCCCAAGAAATATCTCAGGAGAAAAACCAGTCTTCGAAATGTTTCCAAGGACATGAATAGTTTCACTGTGCAAAGCAGAACAAAACTAAAAACACTCAAATGCCCAACCAGGGAGTGAACAAGAAAACTAAGTTATATTGCTATAAAATGAATATATAGCGTCCATAAAAATGCCAAATACAAAAATACATAGATCTGTGGAAACATCTATATTTAATATTGTGACATGAAAGGAGGAGAACATACAATGACATATAGACAATGACTAAAACCCCAAGAAAATGAGGCATGTATGGCAAAAAGATAAGAAAAGGATAAAGAACCATATTAATATTTGATGTAAAGAGGCTTTTTGTTTATTTTGTTTGTGTAGCTGCTATTTTATGGTTATTTTCTAATATAAAGGTGATTAAATAGTGAATAAATAACTCAGAATTTTTCATAAAAGAGCTCTACCTTTTGAGTAGTGAGCCATTTTTCCAAAGAATCATAACAGGGTACTCCTAGTCACAAAACATGCTATTTATACAGGAATTGTTGGCTAATTTCTGCTCATCAGAAATGGGTTAGTTGGTTTCTATTTCTTTTTTTCCGAGTTGTGACGGGAAAGCAATAAGGCAAGCTGCTTGCCTGCAAATTAAGACCACGTGATGTGCCCCTCTGTAAATGGCAATGCAACACGGGCAGCGGCTGGGCAGGTTGGCTTGTCTGGTGGTCCGAGTGTGCATGCAGGTACAGTGAAACAGCGTTTAATTTCCCGGCCCATCTGTCGTGTCTTTTCCTGAACAGCAGACACTGGAGAAGTGCTGGGTAGGAGGGGAATGGGACAGGGGCATTTGCATTTACCACAGTTGACGGGATCCTCGTCAGAACCATCCTGGCAGTCACTGTCGCCGTCACACGCCCACCGCTGGGGAATGCAGTGGCCGTTGTGGCACTGGAAGTTGGAGGCCTCGCAGGTGTGAGATACGGCTGCCGGCAAAAGAGAAGAGAGAGCCTGTCATGGCCACCCTTGCCCCCACCAACCCCCCGTCACTACCAAGGCGCTGACTGAAAAGAAGGACTGTATCCTAGGTCCTAAGGTTTGAACAGGGTGTCTGAGTTTCTCCTCAGCCAGGACGGAAGCACCCGGGGCTGATCTTAAGGCGGAGTGATGCTTCCAAAATGGCTTGCGTTTCTGTGAGTTTATAAAGGTTACACGAGTCATTGCACAGGTACGGGGTGTACATGTTTTAAAAAGCAGCTGAGAAAAATCATTCCGTCTCCACAGCACCCCATGAGGTAAGTATTAGTTCCTCTGAAACAGATGAGAAGCAGGCTTCGAGAGACTGAGAAACCTGCCCACCTTCACACCGTAATTAATAGTCAGGCCTGTCCAACTCCCAAGCCTGAACTTTCTCCATACCTCGCTACTCTATCTCCTCAGACTAATCCTCCTACGTATCTAGGGTCTATGGGTCCAGGAGAACCACGTGCTCAGGAGACGGGCTTTTAGACCTAATCCAGCCACTGTTTGGGGGCCTCAATTTTGTCATCTGTTTATTGCTCTCGAAGGACCCTTCTAAGCTCTGAAAGGCCATGACTTTCTAATTCTAAATAACTACCCAATTTCGAACCTCAGACCCAAAGAGCATAAAAGATTTATCCAAAATCACAAAGAAAGCAGGTCCCAGAAAACTAGAATTTCCTAATTATCTGTGGAATCAACAGCAAAGTTTATCAGCCAACAATACAAGGGAAAAAGGGTGAGTGAAACAGAGAGTCACTGTTATAAATGAACAGGCTCATTTGTGTACAAGGACAGAGGCCACCTGGAAGTCATTTAGAAACAACTCAAAACCTCAGTCAAAGAGGAATTCAAATCAATATCTGCCTCAAATCCAACCAACACTCCGAACCATCTTCTCCATCAGATTTCTCCTTCCTCCTCTTAAACAGAAAGCTGTTTGTATGTCTGTTCTTTGTTAAATGAAAGCCAGGACTGACCTTGTTTACAACTGGCATAGAATAACATAACCTAGATAGACCGGCTCTCTGTTGGCTTAACTGTATGGACTCGGCGCCTTCAGGACAGAAGGCGGCAAACCAAACAAAAGTGGGGTGTTGAGTGCAAACTATAGCTATTTATTCAATTGAGACACTTGGCAATAAGCTACTCAAGGTTTCAGAAAACTGGCTTACAATGACTACTAAAATTTCTACTGAATTTGAGGCTATTTTTGAAATGGATGGAAATTCAAAGAGCTCACTTTTTCAAACCATTTTAAAACAAGTGGTTGTCTGTTAACTGTGTCTTCTTATCTCTCTGAAGATCAAGGCTGTATTTGGTAGCATGCAAATAAACCTACAGCAAGTTTCAATATTTTACAAACTTTGGCACTCAGAATCCATCAAGTATCTTTTGTAAATACACTTATCTCTGATAAGAGGAATAAGTGTATCACGCTTGTTACATGAGCTTTTGCCCCAGTATCAGTCATCATCTGGAATACTTTTGATTCCACACATCTGACAGCCTTTTGAAAAAATCCTCACCAAAGCCTTGCACACTCGTATAAAATAAAAAACTTGCCTAAACTGATTGCCATCCTAATCTGCTTGTTATTATTCAGCCTACGCATTTCATTTTTAATTGAAAACTATTTCAGAGTACTAACGGAGTTTCCAAATGTCAGTTCTGAAGGCAAGGCTGAGATCTCCAGCCATTTGCAAGGTATGGCCAGAATACGTAACTCAGGTTTTTCTTTTCACTACCTGCTCTTTTTCTGGATTTTTCTGTCTTCTGGGTAACTTACTAGCTCTCTGACATACAATGCCTAGTAAATAATACATGCTTGATCAATATTTTCTTAATTGCAGGGATGGAAAGGATTGACTGCAACCTGGACTAAAGAATTCAAGGAAGGAAAAAATCCTTTGCATGGTGGCACTGTGACATTAAAAATGGCAGGGTGAATGGGGTAGACAACCAGGGACTTGGAATATCAAATAGAGGTCATTGTTCTGTGATTTCCTCTTTGACTTGGACTCAGCAAGCCTCACTGAAATACCTGATCAAAAGCATTAACTAAACATAAGTGGGACAGGATAGATGAATCAATACTATAACGAGGAAAGTACTGTCTTATTTCTGACAAAGTGTTGGGCTGTTTGAAAGTACATGAGGGAAAAGAAATGCTCATTAAAAACACTAAATGATTAATGGCATTAAAGAAAAGAAATATAAAGCAAAAAGGAAGGACACTAAGAAATAAAAGTCAGATTTGAGAAAGAACCAAATAGAAATTCTACATATAAAAAATATAGTCATGGAAGTAAAAATATCTCCATAGATCTGTTAATAGATTCGATTCCGCTGAAAAGAGAATTTTTGAACCAGAAAATAAATCCGAGGTAGTAACTCAGATTCTAGCACAGAGTTATAAAGAATAAATATTAAACAGAGACAGAATGAGATGGTCCAACAAACGTCTGGTAGTAATTACAGAAGACATGACCAAAGTAGCAAACAGAAGAGACAGTGGCTATAATGTCTCAGAATTGATGAAAAATGTAAATCATCAAATTTTAAAAGGAAAACATGTCCCAGACAGGATAAATTAAAGTAATTTCACACCTACGTAGGTGAAATAACAAAAAGACCCAAAAAATCCCAAAGAAAGCTTCACAGAAGAGAATATCTGATGGTTGTCATTCTACAGATAATCTGACAGAAGAATGTGAATTGGCACACACACGCGTGCACACACAAACACACACACACAAAAGGCCAGAAAGAAATGAAATCATTCCATCAAAACACTTAAGGAAAATTCTTACAAACTTAGAAACGCAGATCCCTCTGAATTCAGGACTGAGGGTGAAATGACGACTGTTTCTAGTATCAAAGCCTCGAAAGAGTTTACCACTCACAGCCTCCTGCTGCAAGAACTCCTGAAGGATGTACATCCAGGGCAGGAATTAGATACAAGAAGCAAAGGTAGCTGGTAAATAGGTAGGTACCTATAAATACATTTGGTTATTTAAAAAAAAAGTAACAATGACTAATTTCAAGATTTTAAAAATGTAAAACTAAAATACTAAACAGTAATAACTTGGAAATCAAAGCATTCTAAAGTCCATGTATTGTCCAGAAGAGGGGAGAGATATTAAGAATACGTATAAACTCAAATGTATAACTTCCAAACCAATGGAGGGGACCAGGGTTGTTACTGATATTCTCACAAACACTGAGGACTAACAATTTAATAGGCTGAGCCCTCGATTTTGGGGCTTGCCCTTATGAAGCCTGTTACTGCACAGGAGAGGCTAAGCCTACTTAGAACTGTGCCTAAGAGTCTCCCCCAGAGAACCTCTTTTGTTGCTCAGATGTGGCCCTCTTTCTAAGCCCACTAGACAGGTGAACTCACTGCCCTCCTCCCTACGTGGGACATGACTCCCAGGGGTGTAAATCTCCTTGGCAACGTGGGACCTGACTCCCAGGGATGAGCCTGGACCTGGCATCATGGGTTTGAGAAAATCTTCTTGACCAAAAGGGGTAAACAAATTGAAACAAAATAAAGTTTCAGCCACTAAGAGACTTCAAATGGAGTCAAGAGGTTACTCTGGAGGGCATTCTTATGCACTACATAGATATCCCTTGTTAGGTTTCAGTGTATTGGAATAGCTAGAAGGAAATAACTGAAACTGCCAAACTGTAACCCAATAACCTTGATTCTTGAAGATGGTTGTATAACAATGTAGCTTACATGGTGTGACTGTGTGACTGTAAAAACCTTGTGGCACACACTCCCTTTATCCAGTGTATGGATGGATGAGTAGAAAAATGGGGACAAAACCTAAATGAAAAATAGGGTGAGATGGGGAGGTGGTGATCTGGGTGTTCTTTTCTACTTTTATTTTTTATTCTTATCTTCATTCTTTTTGGGGTAAGGAAAATGTTCAAATATTGGTTGGGGTGAAGAATGCAGAACTATATGATGGCAATGTGAACACTGATTGTTCACTGTGGATGACTGTTTGGTATGTGAATATATCTCAATAGAACTGAATTAAAAAATAAAAAAATAAAAAATAAAACAATGAGTGGGGAGTGGGATAGAGAAAATTCAAACAACCCAATAGAAAACGAAAGTGGGGAGGGGAAGAATGGAAGGTCAGCTGGCCGTGACCTATCTTCTCTGGCTTTGTGATAATAGCTTAATTTATTGGGACAGGAAATGAAGTGTCATGCCACACATCTTAATGAGCTCACATCTGACCTTCAACTATTTGGGAATGGCAGAGGAGAATCAACTTTAAAAAGATTTGGGAGAACAGCCATTTGAACAAGGAGCAGCAAGGAATATAAATTTTCCAACAGTTAGCCTGCCAGAAGAAAACCAGAGATGCAACCAGAAGTTTATGACAAACCCGCTCATAGAAATGAAGTTGTTAATTCATTCTGCTGCTGAGTGAAGCATATGCTACTGAAACACAAGTTCGACTAACATGATTGTGCTAACAAGATATTCAATCATACTACAATTTACAAGCTGAAATATCCAAGTGCGTTCCTCTAATTTATCAACTATCTATCCAAACCCAAAGCTTCCAAACAGCGTTCTGTGTTTCCTGGTCTAATGGGAGCTCTTGCATGGATTCTGGTTTTCCCTCCTGCTGAGGGGGCATGCTTATAAACAGAGAGAAGCATTTTCCTGCAGTATTTCCAGGAGGGGATCCATTTACCACATAGGGTCACCTCTAAACCAAAATGAATGGAGGGAAGAAATGGCATGTAATGAATCCAACCAACAAAGATTCTCTGAGACTGCGCTCCACTAAGTGTTGAGTGCTGCAGAGAATGCAAAGTGGTGAAAGACAAGGTCATCTGTCCCCTTCAGGAACCAAATTTATACCAGAGCATAACCCAAAGTTATGATATTTCAGTTTGGGGTATGATAACATGTCCACCTTCTCTATGTTGCTTTTACAAATAAGGTGACATTCTTTGAGCTCCCAGATGCTGGGCAGTGTGTGGACTGTTGATTTACTCTGGAGGCAAGGGAGATTAAGACATGGAATTAAAAGTCAGTCCAATAACTCCCAAGATTGACAATCCACCCTAGGTGATAGAGAAGCTGGCTCCAACAACAACAGCCTGAATTATCAGGAGCTGAAAGCAGATATTTAGTTAGGGCACATCTTTATCCCCAGCACTGGAGGGGTTTAAGCAACACTGAATGGCAGCTTCTTGCAGAGGCTGCGAAGAGGATCTACTCATATGATAGCAGGATTTGTTTTGTTTTGTTTCACCACACACTCCCAACTCCTTGCTACTTCCCATTCCACCATAATGCATTTGGCTCCCATTCATAAAAATAATATAATTCATAAAAATATATAATTCATAATATATATATATAATTCATAAAAATATAATTCATAATATAATTCATAATATAATTCATAATATAATTCATAATATAATTCATAAAAATAATATAATGAAAATGAGTGAACCTATCACCCAACAGAAGAATTAGAACACTATCTCTGCCTGCCATCCACCTGGCATTTCTCCCTTTTTCCCATTGCAGACAGGTGCACATGCAGGTCAAGGTTTCCTTGTTTGGGCAACTCCCTGATGCTCCTTGAAAAACAGGAGCTTAGTGCTACTCACAGTGTGGTTCCCAGACCACGGGCCAGTCTGTGAAGTGTGTGCTAAGGAAATCAGAAGCTTGAAATGGAATAAAAATCAACTCTGCCACTAAGGACACTGTGTAGTTCAGCTGGCATTTTTTCATAACAAGACTTTCTCAATGGAGGAAGCCACGTTGATTTACACTGTTGCACAAGCTCCTCATCTCAGTGCAGATCGACTCTTTGTAAAGAGTCATTTCTAAGGCCCAAGCCAATTCTCAGAGTCTAGATTCTATGGTCATTTAGGGTCACAGGATGAGCCAGCACACGATCAGATGAATGCAGCACCAAGAAGTACTGACCAGTACAGTTGGCTTCATCAGACCAGTCTCTGCAGTCGTTGTCTCCATCACACACCCAGGAGGAGCGGATGCACATGCCAGAGCTGCAGTTGTATTCATCGCTCCGGCACTGGTGAGTTTCTGCAGGGGAGAGCATAAAAGCAAAGATGTGAGCACAAAAGCTTGCCCTAGAGCATCAAAACAATGATCCCCATAGCTCAGAATTCTGTCTCTGGTGTCAAAGCTCACAAGGGTTGGAGACGGAACCATTATCGCTGATTATCCAAGAAGAGAATGGATGAAGAGACCTTTAACTGGGGGTGTAAGGTCAACTCAGATAGCCTCACAAGTGATACACTGCACATGCACTGCAGGTGTGCTGAAATACTGACACCCTCCAACTCCTGCAGCCAGTTGCTTCTAGGCAATAACAGCCTAATCTATTTATCCCAGGACACTGCACAAATATTTACCAGGAGGGAAGCAGTGATCTAAGAGCCCAGTGACCCCAGGGAATAGAACTCTCAAGAAACAGATGACTTCTAGAGACAGAGCCTTCAGCTTCAGAAAAGGAATAACGAGAACTCCAAGAGTGCTGATCGACGGGAGAAGCCCAGCTCAGAGAAAGCATGATTAGTGCTGAGCTTCCAAAACAGAGGAAACATAAGTTAAGGACTTGCTGTGGGCAGAGCTCCAAGGATGCCGGCTGCTGTGCTGTCTCCAGGAGGTTGGGAGGAATCAGTGCAATCAACCAAAGCCTGAAAGGAGGCTGCCCCCGCAGCTTCTTTCACTGGCCCTGGGGATATCGTTAAAACAGAACTTGCAAATTGAATTTTATGGATCCTCAGAAAACAGAAGTAGCCAAGCATGAGTCCCAGAGCAGCTGCCCCAGTTGCCTGACCCAAGAGGCAGGTTGGTGGCTGTGCTGGTGATTCAGATATTTCTGGGGAAATAGTCTAGAGACTAACAGAAAGAGCCTAGATCCGAGAGGGGGCCAGAAACAGAGGGTCTGAGGGGTCTGAGATGGCTTAATAGTCAAACCTGCACCCAGTAAGTGAGGCAGAAATGTGTAGCTATGTTGAGTTTCCTTCCCATCCTAGCACAGCTGTGTACTTGAACAGACTTGCATGTGCTCTGCTGGGGAGGAAACAGTGACAAGGAAAGGAAATCAGTTGTGAATCTCAGGGACACGTTGTCCTATGCTTTACATTTTTACAAAGATGAAGGGAAATTACCTAACCCCTACCTCCAAAAATTCCTCCAAGAGCCGGGCTAGGTACATCTTCTGCATGAAAGGGGCTCTGAATGTGCTCTGTTAGATCAATCATGTTAAAAGTATTTATGAAAAGTTTTGGTAATGGATGGCAGTGATGGGAGCACAACATTTTGTGAACATAATTAACACCACTGAATTATAAATTTGAATGTGGTTAAAAGGGGAAATTTTAGGTTGCATATATGGTACTAGAATGAAAATTTTTAAAAAAAACCATAGGACTGTACAATACAGCAAACCTTACGTGAATTATGGACTAAAATTAATAGTATAATTATAATAATATTGTTTCATCAAATGTAACAAAGGCACCCCACCAATGCAAAGTGTTACTAGGGAAAATTGCGGGGGTGGGGGGTATATGGAAACTACATTTTCTGCATGATTTTCCTGTAAACTAACAACCTAACTACTAATAAAAATAAACAAATAAAAAGGGATGAGGATGAGCAGCCCCTGTGCTCATTTCAGTCTCTTTGAGTCAAACTGCCAGCCCATCATTAAGCAGGCCCAGGATACAGCTTGCGAGTACTGCCCCTGGGACAGGGAGAGGGGGTAGGCCAGGGCCACACCAGTTCATCACTGTGTCTGGCGAGAGTTGGCCCCATTTTCACTTCCCCTAATGCCTCTGACTCCTCCAATCTGGTGCACTGTGTATATTGCATAATACCCCTATGCAGACTGTCAGCAACTGCAAGTTTGGGACTACAGTCTATTAACTGGGATTGGCTCTCATGAAACCGCCAGAAAGGCAATTGTGCAACAGAAAAGGCACAAAATTAGAAAATACGGGATAGGTTCTAGTTCCCCAGTCTGCCATAAATTAGTTCTGTTGCCTTGAATAAGTCTCTTAACCTCTACAGATGTCAGTCACTTAATCTGGAAATCGAAGACAGAGCTAGAGAATCCCAATCGTTCCTTACAATTCTAACACAGGTTTTCTAAATATAAAATATCTCCATTCAGAAAATAGATGCTCAATCAATGTTGATACCATCGGCTGACTTCAGAGTTCAGCAAATTGGATTGCTTAAAAAAACACCGTTCCCGAAAGTACAGATGCATCTTCAGGGAGCTATTCTCACAGCCACTCAGAAGTGTGAGCCACGTCTGCACACCTGTTAACAAATGCCTGGATTCATTCAGAAATCTTCACTTCCTTACTATCACATTGTATCCTCATAGCATCTCTGCAAGACAAGGCAGAGTCCATAGCCCCATTTTACAGATGAGAAAACCAAGGTGCATCAACGGCTAAATAAGTGACAGGAGCTGAAGCTAAACTCCATCTCTTCTGACCATTTGCTGTGGATCTGGTGTTTCCAAGGGAATTGGATCCTCATGAAAAACAGCACACAATGAGCTCACCAAGAGCTGTATGGAAAAGGAAATGAATCAACTCCACCATGTGGATGGGAGAGGTTATGCAGTTGGAATATAATCAACCCTGAAACAGCTGTGAGAAGTACTCCATTTCCAACCCATATTCCAGCCAACAGTTCTCCCCCGTGAACACAAACAGGGTCCAAGGGCATCACATCCTCACCACAGTGACTTTCATCGCTGTTGTCTCCACAGTCATCCTCCATGTCACATTTATAGGAGAGTGGGATGCATGTCCCAGACTCCTGGCAACGGAACTGGGTGTCCAGATCACAAATAGTGGTGGCTAAAACGGGAGGGAGACAAGATACTCGTTAGGTACAAGAATTCTCCCCAGCAAACACACTATGGGAAAACCAATTTGAAAATAGAAGGAAGCAGATTTTAATCATAGCAACAGAAATTGAATCTATGTGCATGGAAGATATAAATTGCGTGAGAACTTGAAATTCACAACCAAGGGAGATAAGGGCCTCTCTTCCCATGGACAGTGGGTGTCTAGACCTGAACAGGGTAGGAGGAGGAGAAACTGCTGCCTGGCTTGGAAAGAGAGTGACGGGCTGGATTACCTCCTAGGATTCCTTCAGGTTTGCAAATATGAAGGTTTCTCCCTAAATAAGTGGCAGAAATAACTTCATCTAGAAAACCACCAATTGGAAAGCCGATTTTGCACATGAGAAGCTGGCACTTCATCGTGAACCTGCCAAGGGTCGGGTGGAGGTCGAATTCTGCAACAGGAACACAGCCTCTGCTTTCAGGCAAGACGGGGTTTCAAATCTCGCCTCTGCCTCTTCCCTGGGTAATTCCTTTTAACCTCCCTGAGCCTCAGGGTCCTCAGCTCTAAAATGAAGATAACATAATATGGCCAAAGGCTTTTGGTCAGTGTCAGAAAGACTAGATTTGAACCTTGACTCTACCACCCACAACTTATTTAACGTCACCATTCTATGCCTCCATTTCCCCTGCTGTAAAGTGGGAGACAACACCGACCTCGTAGCATCATTACGAAGGTAAGTAAGAAAACAAGTCTGGGACCGGGATTAAATATAATGGGCTCTAAAGGAACGTCAGTTCTCTAACTCAGTGCCCCTGTCGCATCAGAAGGGGCACAGAATTAGATTCCCTCCCTCTTCTAAACAGAAATTTCTTGGGCTGAAGCACAATCCCCAGGGCCCGGGGAAGGGCCTCCAGGAAAGGCTTTGGGAAGAAAGGCTGGTCTCAGGAGCCGCTGATGGGCTGACGTATAAGGTGTGATGTGACAACACAGAATGCTGGGATGGAAGGTGTGGGTGTGCCGTGAGATGAAAAACCAAACAGCAGCACCACTGTCAGATGTCCCGGCAGCTCTTATTTGAGGTTCCATTTCTTCCCTGTAATTGAGCTCTTGGTAGGAGGAAGTGGATGAATGCAGAAATGACAAGACTGAAGGGAATTCATGTCAAAGTCTGAGTGCCTGACAACCACCCGCTGGAGCAGTCTGCTTAAGAGGGAGGGAAATCTGACAGCACCCCTTCTGCGTCTCCCGTCACGCCCCCCATCTTCTCTCCCCTGGCAGCCTGCAGGATGCCTCACTGAACTTCCGTGACAGTGCCCGTCACGGCCGTCCCTCTCTGCAGCCCTGCCCATGAACAGAGCCATTCCCGCCATCTCAACCAGCACCCCCCCCCCCCCCGTGTGCCTGACCTCCCAGATAAGGGACCCTGAGAAGGCACAGAGAAGCACTGCTCCCCAACCCCCTGCCACACCTGACTTGGCGGACCTCAGCCAAGTGACGCTGAGAGGGAGGAGAGCAGAAACCAGTCATAGGGTCTCGGGAAGGTCAATCCTAGCTGACATTTACAGCAAAACAGGAGATGGTCAGAGCCAGCGCCACACTCCTCCTGGAGGAAGAACTGACATTCTGCATGGGAAGCTGTGAGGTCAGCAACAGAGCCCAGGGCTGAGCGGGAGGGCAGGCGCTGAGGGGAACAGGTCCCCTGAGGCTGGATGTCTTTTCTCAAAACGCTGAACCAATAGGAGACCCCAGCTCATCCATCTGGTTGAAACCAAAGGCCATGGACACAAAGGGATATGTCAAGATGTCATATATCACTAGTTATTGGACACGAGTTCCTCTACTTTGTGTCTCTCTGCTTCCACGATGCCTAATTATATCTGGATGAGCTCCTTGCATTTATTCATTCTAAGAAGCATCCTTGCCCCCCTTTTGTGATAAACTCTCTGCTTCAACACTGTTACTAGTATGTGTTAATGTTTTTAGAGAGTGTTGGCTATTTCCCCACAAATAAACAGTTGTTCCTTAGACTCGGGTGGGTAGAGAAGGTTTTATCCATGGCCTTTCTGCAGAGACACAGAGAGGCTTAGTGCTTTTCCAAATCTACTACTTGATCAGCTCTTCTCCCTCAGTGTGAAAGTTAGCCTCTGCAGTCAAGGAAAAAAGATTAAGGGAAAGTTCTGATAAATAACCTCCAACAAAAACGCACAGGATTGCAGGCCCCAGATGAGTTTAATTTATTGGCTCCTAGGGTTGCTTTCTGGGTGCAGAAGCATGTGTGCCTGGCAGGGACGGGACAACTGGCTAAAGACACCCACCAGGAGCCAGAGGGGTATCTGCAGCCACCATCAGCCTTCCTGCACTACAGACTGGTAAATGAGCTTCTGGATTTCCAAAGGTATAACATGTGAAGAAGCAGCCTTCTGCCTAGTTCCTCACTTTCCTGATTCTGGTCCCTTCCCCCATCTAGTTCATTCTTCCCAAAGCCAAACTCTTACCATGTCACAGCAACAGTTCCCGCTGCTATTCTAGTAACTAGTTCACAGGGGCCTTGCTCAGCTGGTCCCCACCCAGCCAAACGCATCTTGCCCCACAGTCCCCACTCTCACTCTTCTGATGACCCCACCAAGCTTCCTCATTGCCTGTCCGTGCCACACACCCCCCAACCTCTGGGCTTTCACATCTGCTGCTCCCCCACCTCAGCGTGGCTCGCTCCTCACTGATACTGCCCAAGGTTGATTTGGATGCCTTTCCTATATGTGCACGGTGCTTCCCGTCACAGCCTCCACCGCTCGACTGTAACTGCCTGCTGCCTTTTTTGACTCCCCTTCCGGCTATACACCCCATGGGACAGGGGCCCTTTCCACCTTCATCCCTGTTAAGAGCCCCACACCCAGCACTGAGCCTGGAACAAAGGGTTCTCAATCCACACTCACTGAGCAATTGTATGAATGGGTTACTGACTGGTGGCCTCCTTA
Organism: Choloepus didactylus; assembly: GCF_015220235.1. Taxonomy (NCBI): domain Eukaryota; kingdom Metazoa; phylum Chordata; class Mammalia; order Pilosa; family Megalonychidae; genus Choloepus; species Choloepus didactylus. The sequence goes on along the minus strand of NC_051312.1, from coordinate 137,101,792 downwards.
TAAGGTGTCCTTGACACTATTAAAAATTAAGTGAAGAAAAGATGGGTAGCTAACATTTGGGGTAAATAAATCATCCATTATAGCTAGTTGTCTGTTTTCCTTCAAATTTTGCTGAACAGTCATGCACAGATCCAGTCCAAAGGTGACATTAAGTGCGAACGTCCCCACACTCCAGGCCCAACCAGGCATCAGCACTGATCAATTACAGCAATCACCGGAGCCTGGCAGGCAACCAACGTCACCTGATAAAACCTGCCTGCCTTCCCTGAAAGGCTGAACAATGAATGCATTTGTAAGTCACCCACCAGGGTCACCAGCTTTGCTACAGTGGTAGAGCCAAGACTAGAGCCAACCTCCCTAATCCTCAATCACTTCAATTTCAGCCATGCGACACCTACTTACCAATCTCTTGCAATGGATAGTGAACTTATAAATTTATGTGTTTTTGCAATAAATAATCATATATATCTAAGAAGAAAGCATAACTGGTGACGGAAACATGTGTTCTCTGTTATCCAAGCCTCATCAGCTCAAATGGGCATCACCACTCACTGGTGACCATCACCGAAAGCCCCCAGCCCAGAGGGAGCCGAGCCGCCTTCCGCATGACGGCACTGAACGTCCCGTAACCCAGCCACGCGCGACACTCACGGCAGTCTCTCTCGTCGCTCATGTCCCCGCAGTCATTGTCGAAATCACACCACCAAATGCTGTTGATGCAGTTCCCGTTGCTGCAGCGATACTGGCTGCGGAGACAGCCGTTCTCTAGCCGGGGACCACGGCAGGGAGGAAGCAACACGAATGTTATCCTTAGTGCTGGGCCACAGAGTTTCCACTTCTCTCCCCAGGTACACACCCCTTAGCTGGTAACGGGGGGAGGGACAGCGAGCACATGCACTCACAGGGAAGGAATCATCAGACAGCGCCTCTTTCTTTCCCCTTTTAATTAAAATTAATGGAGAAGAGGCAGGATGGAAGGAGGGTTGAGGGGTAGTTACAATGATGAAAAAGGAGAGTGACGATGTCAATTTGGTTTATTGGGTAGAGGAGACCGGACATCAACATTATAAAAAATAAGAATTACCCAAGAAATGCTTTACTGGACTGTGTAAGCATGGTATTAAAATATACATATCCAATAGAGCTATATTCAATACACAGTTTTCCCAGTTTTTCCAACCAAGTGGGTTGTGAAGATTTGCTCTTCATATTCTGAAGATTTTTTTTTTTGTCCCATGACTTCCTTAAAGCAAGTGGCCCTAATTCCTCACTCACAGAAAATGTACTGCTTAGTATAAACTGGGTCAAGGACATGCAATTGGCCTCTTGTCTGGATGCCCAAAGGCATTCTGCGAGGACTAGGGACAAGCCTTTGCACCCCCCTCTTGGAATATGGCATTGACACTGCCTGTTCCATTCCAGAGAACTTTCAAGATGACATCCAGAGCCTGCAATAACAGCTCCGAGTTCTAAGAAGGGAAGGCTCATCTTTTCCCACCTGGATTTTCTTAAGGAAGACTGATTATGAGGGTTCCTGCTATGCATTTCGCTGCCCTGGCTGCATGAGAAGGGAGGTTAAGATTCCAAAGCAAATATAACCTTGGGAATAAGGAAAAGTGGGGATTCTGGACATCAATCCAGGTACTTCACGGCAGAGACCCCTCCCAGGGTTCGCCTCACTGGCAGAAAGAGGAGGCCGGTAAGAATTAGGGAAGAAAAATTAAACAGCCTTCAGAGGACAAACGTTCAAAGCCATATATTCAAATTCAAAGGGGGAGTGGATGAGGCAGCTCCACCACCCAGTCACCGGTGGGAAGCAAAGACTCCAGAAGACCTCTCTGCAAACGCTGGTCGGAAATGTGGGGACATTCCTGGGGTGCGGGGAGGGATCACTGCGATGTGAGATTAGGTGAACTCAGAAGGCACCCAAACCAGTTATTTTTTCCAAGTCAGGTTGGTCCGACTTACAGGAAGCAGGAGAAGTTGGGGATCCTAGATGTGGGAGGAGGGTGAGGAAAGGAAGCAGCAGCAGAAGAAGGGGAGACCCTGAGGAAAGCCTGTGTCATCCGACATTAAACTGCAAAGACACCAGTATTATTTTTGCATGAACAGCTTGGGTCTGTTCTGGAAAAGGACAAAAGGGGCCTTAGAATCTGAACTGGGGTGACTGTGGGAATGAATCTAGTGGATTTTATTTTTCTCTTGGACTTTTTTTAAATAACCCAAAAAGGTGAAGGGGTGGAGTGCACTGGGAGGGAAGAGGGAAGGGAGGCAGATGGGTGGAAGAGGAGAAGGGGGCGTACCTTCTTTGACACAGGTGTTGTTCTTCAGCTGGTAACCCTGAGGACAGTCACACACGAGGTACCCGGATGGCAGGACACTACCTGACACGCCCTCGGGACACCTGCAGCTGTGACTGTGATTGGCCTTGGGCAGGCAGAGCAGGCTGCACGGCTTGGACACACAGGCATTGCTTCCTGGAGAGCAGACACACAAAGCAGAAATGGGTGAGTATACAGCATGAAGCGCTTGACAGAAGGACATCAGTGCAACCTCCTCGTTTTATAGACAAGACGGCACGACGCTCAGAGGGGGGATGTGGCAAGCTTTGGGGGCTAGAACAACACAGCCATGGTTTATCGGTGACCAGCTCCCAGGCCTTGGCTAGACCAGGTAGCCCCAGAACCAAGCTAGGAAGATGAGATGTTCCTTCAAGGAATTTGAAATCGGGATACTTAGAGACTAAGAAACTAGCCAGGGGAGCTGGAGCTGGGAGAAAGGACCCATAGCGTGGGTGCTGAAGGTGGGGCATAGCCAGCCAGAAACATGTGCAACTCAAAGATGTGCAGAAGCAAAGCCTGATCATGCCAACAAAATTGGACTGCAGGGAGAGTCAGAAAACTGAAGCAGATTTATGGAGAGAGAAAGGACTAGACCACGGTCACAGAGAGAGAAAGGAGAGAAGAGGGATGCTACAAACAAAAACATGATACAACTATCAAGTAACATAAAGGTCACACAGATCATGAAATACATTTCACAAAATGGAAAAAATAATAAGAAAAAGTTTGATAATTCTCAACTAATGATGGTTCTTCAATTGTGCCATCTCATGGACAAAACTCACCCACCCCACACATACACCAGAACCATATCCAAGTCCTCTGTTGCCATCCAGCCAAAATTTTAGTTATGCCATGCCTCTCCTGGCCTGCAGGTTGGAAAATGGGGTTCATTCATGACATTGTATTGATACAGGTGGAAACACACTCAGGAGCTTTGGATGTGTTGGCCACTCATCAGTTTTTAATTAGCACCACAAATAAAAATCACAATGACATAGCAACAGTGTTGCTCTTAGACTAAGGCCAAGGAAGTGGGGGGCATTACCAAAGAAATAAACTACACACATCCACGGTGAAAGAGCTACGACGAGGCATTCAGAAGTTCAACAAATAACTGAATCAGCCATAAAGCTTTGATTAGCATAGAAGCATAACCAGCTGACTAGAACCTGATCCGTCCCATGGGCAGAGACTGCGTCTTCATCTCAAACATGCATGCACTTGGCTACGGAAGGGAACGTGGAATTGACTCAGAGCCACCACTAATGAAAAATAACTCAGAAAGGCTCTGGAACATGTTCTCTGTATTCAAAGGACAGCATCTCACTCAATGTTCCAAGAAACTGAACAATAATAGAATATGATGTTATTTTAAAACACTCAATTACAGGATAATATTTTCACCTGTGACAAACATTTTCGCAAGCAGAGTAAATTTCCCTCTCAAACAAGCAAAAGGTAAGCGCACAGGATCCAAAAAAGGGGTGCTGCACTGCAGGAGAGTGATCTAGGCACAGATAGGTCCAATTATAATCTAAAAGGTAGTGTCTGGGGGCAAACCCCAAACCAGAAGCCAGGCCCACACCAGTCCAACCAAGACAGTGACCCCAAGAGGGGAGCAGAGCAGGAGTGTGCGGGTTGGTAGGAAACCACGGCAGAGAAAAGGGAAGTGCTGAATCACACAGAACCTGAAAGAGGATGGATGCAGGAAGGAGCAAAGTCCCCAACACCACCAGAACACAGCAACAGACCCCTCCTACAGGACGCCAACAGTCCTGGGCACGTGACGTGGGCAACACAAAGAGCATCATCCCAATGTGAAGAGTGGACAGATGACAGCCAGCATCTTCAAAGCTGGCCTGTTAGAAGACCAAACACGATGGTGCCACTGGGCTTATCCAGAACACTCTCTTAATTCTTCTTTGGAAAACACCTCTAGCAATTCTCTCACTTCGATACCTGTACATTTGGCAATGATTAACATCTTATTGCAAATATTAATTATCCTCATTACAGATATTTATGAACATATGCTTACTGATGGCTTTGAAAGAGAATTCCAAGAGCTCCAAAATATCTGAAGCCATCACAGCATCAACTGAATCCATTAACAGCCTTACAAAGTAACTTCTTTAAAGAAAAAAAAAAAGACTTTACAAAGAATAAATTCCAGTGATACTATTTAAAAACCACCCAGGTTAAAAGGCAAGAAATGCATCCATTTATAACCAAATATCCCAAATTGATCAGTGTTCTAACTGAACAAAATTTTTATCACAAAGTAGCATCCATCAAAATCTAGAACTTCTCAAAAACCATAGGACTGTACAACACAGTGAACCCTAATGTAAACTATGAACCAGAGTTAACAGTACAATTATAATAACATTCTTTCCTCAGTTGTAACAAAGATACCACACTAATGCAAAGTGTTAACAACAGCGGGGGAAGGTATATGGGAACTTATTTTCTGCATGATTTTTCTGTAAATCTATAATTGTTCCAATTTGTAAAAAACTTCAAGAAATCTAGTACTTTTCAATAAACCAATGTCACATTACTTAGGACACTGCTCTTCCAACAGCAGATGACTATAGGGGGAGCAGAGCCTGAGGGTTTTACTAAAGTTCAACCTTTGAAGTCATGGTTCAGATTCTTACATCTCATTAAATGATGTAAACAAGTTCCTGAACCTCTGACTGCTGTGTCCTCATCTACAAAACGTGGATTTGGGGAAGACTAACTGAGATTCAACATGCACATAAAACACTTTCATATGGTGCTTATGACACAGTAAACCCTGAACACATGTAGTTACTATCATCATTATTGGTTTACACTTGGCTAGCAGAAAGGTCACTAAGTGATAGGAGTAGACAACAAAAATAAAGATTGACTGGCATGAGGGGTTGTGAAGAGGCATTGAGAATTTGCAACCCTCTCAAGCGTCCAAAAAAGCAGGCAGGTTGGAGCCAAGAAGTGCAAGCCCGAGAAGCCTGCAGGGCACACAGCCAGTGGGGGCAGCCAGTTGTCATTGTAAAAGCTTTGATTTAAACCCACAGAGGCCTGTCCAAAAGATTGCAAGCTTGCTTTCCTGGCCGTGGGTGGTTGTGGACATGTGGGAAGGGGGTGACAGCCCTGGACGAATCCTGCTTGCAGGAGAGAGTTCTAGAGGTAGATGGAGAAAGGGACCAATAGAGGGCAATGACTGGCCTTGGCTTGAAAGGACAGACAGGCCTGGCCCTGCACGGTCTGTGTGCCACCCGCCAGCCCACACTTCCCTTCTCAGCCAGCCTCTCCTGTGTCCAGACATCAGGCGCCCCCCAGAATTTTTCTGGCTGGTTGAAATGAGAACACAAATGCAAGGGCTCAGCCAAAAACTCCCCACCATCACTATGCTCCCTGGGGCTCGTGAGCTGTACTGTGACTGTGAGGATGAAGTGGCCAGTGAACAGCCCAGAAGTTACCACCTTCATCTGAACACAGTGTTTCAGAAGCTGCCACATGCTCATCCAACGCATGCTCGTGAGCACTTGCAAGCATGAAGATCCGCTCTTCCAGACTGAGTGAGAACTGCTGAAAATTCCTCTTGGCAAGCAGGGTGGATTAGTAGGGGTGGGTGTCCTCTAACACACAGGCCCTGCGATTTGAGTCACCAGAGCTGAGAAGCATGATTCCTTCATCTTTCCCTATTTTAAAAGCAAGCACTGCTCCTAAGAAAGAACACCTCCTAGCAAAAGCCCAGCTCCTGAACCAGCGAGGGCACTCTGGGAAGACTCATGAACATCTGCAATTCCTTCCCTGATCTGTAAGCCATGGATCACTATAATATCAGCCCTCCCTACCTCACAGATCAGTTGTGAAGACATAACAATCACAAAGCCTTACACCAGCATGATGCGCTACAGTTTTCTAAAGGCATTCACATGCGCTGTCTCCATCAGCCCTCAAAGGATAACAATGACATCAATAACCGCGTTATGTGCCCTGTCAATTTTCTCAGCACAGGGCCAGCCAAGAACTGCAAAACAACATCCGCATTTTAGTTGAAAACAGGAAACCTAGCAGTTTGTCAACAAAGGAAAGTTAGCAGAGCCAGGGCACTATTTGACCCAGCTGAGATGAAGCAGACAGTTCTTAAAGGACTATTCTTCTTGATAGTGGTACCCTGATCTCTCTCCCCTAGAATCGACAATATGACGGGGAGAGAAACAAAGGTAAAGGAGAAACTAGTAAGGAAGAAGGCTTTTTGCTGAGTAGTCTAGGTCTCCACTCTTTAACCAGCAGGTCAGAGCCTCCCAGCAGTTCTTGAAGCCAGCAGACCTTGACAAGGGTTATGATCTAACAGCACCTCCCAATGGTGCCCCCCTTTTAATCTCTTCTTCATTCAACAAATACGCATTGAGCATGTACATAGTTCTCAACACCAGTAAAATGGTTGAGCCAAAAAGCACACAACCTCCTCCTCCATGGGGTTTAGAGTCTCATGGTGGGGTTAAATTAATTAAATCATCCCGTAAACGTGTGTGACGTTACAAAGGCAGGTAACCGTTCAACGAACAATAGGTCATCTGGGCAGTGAGAGAGTAAGAAGGAGAGCAACAACTCCTATTGTCTGAGCACCTGACCCAGCGTCACTCCCTGAAAGTGAGCCAAACGAGGATGAACCCCACGCTGGGACTCGTGCAAGCTGCAAGAGAAGACAACCCACCCATCAGGAAGGGACCAGGGGCAGGGGGAGGCTGTAATTACCCTACCAGCACTGACACTCCAGGCAGGCAAAAACATGCTGTCTTCCAGCTGTTTGTGTATCATTAGAAAACAAATTAAGACGTCATTAGGAAAAAATTAAATAATGTGCATGTCATCGTGACAACAACGATGCAAGGCTGCCAGCCCCTGCTCTGAGCAGGGATTGCCCACACCCAGCCCCTTGCTTGAGTTCCATTTCCTCGAGGTGAAGGAGGCAACTTTGTCTCACCAGTGGTCTTTCCCTTGTAGAAAATCTTCATGTCCATCAGCCCGGTGAGCTGGCTTGCCAGAATCTCCATCTGGGACCCAGTGTATTTGGAGGCTCGGAATATACTGAGCTGTGACCAGTCATCCCAGTAGATTTCATTCTGAAAAGCAAAGGTTTGCTTCTTAGTCCTTTCTTCCAGACACTCTGTGAAGACACGAACTCCCCCACACAACGGACCCCTGGCATTTAATGGCTGCACGATTGGCCTGTTCAAAATTCCATTTAATGCAAGACTTTATCCAAATTCCACCAAATAGCAACACAGAAAGAACTGCCCCAAAGAAACTCTATCTCACAGACATTCATATTTAGCTACAACCTCAGCTCAAAATCTGCTCTATGATGGTGGGAAGGACTATTTTTTTTTCTCTAGAGTGAAAACAGTAGTGAAAGGTAATACAGATGGTGTAGAGCTCATTATATATAACAGGGAATGAAGGGGCCAGACCTCACAAGAGATAAGAAACAAAGTCCAGACAAGGTAACAAGACTGAAGGGCAAACCAGGAATTTTCATGTGAAGGAACCTCAACGTTTAACCTCTTGAGATGTGACAGAGGTAAAAGCCTGGGCCTCTGGCACCCCTGCCTGGCATCCTCAAGGGCCGAAAAAACTGTCTCAAATTAAGAAATGAGCCAATGTTCTAGAAGTTAGATAGGCACCTCTGCAAAAACCCAGAGGCAGCAGGCTCTTAATCTCAGCATGCCTGTGAGGACTCACCTTAAAGACGGCGATGGCGTAGGGGTGTGGGAGGCTGTCCAGGATAACTGAGCGCCGCTGGCCACTAAAAGTGATCCGCTCGATGCAGTCCAGGTAGGCATCCGTCCAGTAGACCCACTGGGCATCCACGGAGATGCCGTTGGGCCACTTCACATCCTCAGACACAAGACGATGGACGGCGGAACCATCCATGTGGCTCCGATAAATGCCGGGCCTCAGGTCTCCCCAGTCCGTCCAGAACATGATCCTGGTCGGAACCAGGAGAGAACATACATCCCATCAGAACTAGTGGGATGGGAGCTCAAATACCACCCCGGAGAGGCAAGGAAACCATCCAGAACAATCAGACCAGGTATTTCAGCATCACTATAATCGGTAATTGTAATATTTAAAACCACTTAATTCCTTGATCCAGAAACTCCTCTCCTGAAATTTACGCAAAGGTAATGTACAAAGTACAGTACTGTTCATATTAGCAAAATATCTATCTATCTATATATATATTAACCTAATATTAATCCATAGATTAACATTATGGTTATGGTATATACAACAGAATATTACGAAGCCTAAAAAGAATGAGAAAAATGTACATATGTTCACAGGAAACTATACCCAACTCAGACTAAGTTTAAAAAGAAAAATGCAGAATAGTAAACAAACTATGATTCTATCTGGTGTGTTTGGGTGTTTTAAGGATATATGACTGCACATGGCTAAAAAAGTTCTGAATGAAACATAAGATACCACTAATAGCGAATTCTCCTGGGAAGTGTGAGCATGAATGGTTAACAGTAAGAAAGACGGAAACAAATACTTTTTTCACAAACTTCTGTTCTCTTTTAATAGCTTTAGTCAAGAGTATATACTACTTTTATAATTTTCTTTTTAAAACAATAGTTCCAACTCTCAATCATAGATGCCCTGAGAGAAGAGAGAGGGTAGAAAGGCTAAGCCAGAATTTCCCATGTAGTTAGGTTTCCTTCAGTTAATAAGTTAATAAAAAAGCACCTTCGCATTCCCCAAGGGCATACCAATTGCTAGTAAGAAAAAGAAATCCACACGTTCTGGGGGGTGGAGGGTAGGCAGGGGAGTTGGAATGGATTAAATGTTTGTGCCACGCACAAACCTCAAGATAAAGAATCCCCATGTTATCCAACTACCACTGACTATGTCTCCTGTGACTCTCTTTCAATATTACCTTTTCCAAAGAAACATCCCACAGATGGAAAGCATCTGGGCACTAGAAGAGATTCCATTGGGTACTTAAAGAGATAACTGACCAAGATGACTTAAGCTATCATTTTTTAAAATCTCAGTTAATAGATTATTTCAAGCACAGTCATGAGAAATAGAGTTTTTGCCCAGAGGTTTGCCTTTCTGTGAGCACCTGTCCATCGCAGCATTTGATGCAATGCCAATTTCCTTCTGAGGCCATACTCACCCCTCTTGGGGCACGAGAACCAGAGCCCTGGGCCGATCGAGCACAGAGGAATTGACGATGGTGAGTCGGAAGTCGCCATCTGGGTTAGCTACCTGGCAAAAAGAGAAAAAAAAGGCCAAGATACATCTGAGCTCCTTAAAAGACCCACATGGCAAAAAGCCTCCTACTCATCTCCTGCCTATAGAAAACATCCCCTCTAAGCCCAACTGCCTCCCCCACCAGACAACTGGGAAACCTTCCCTGATTTCCAGTCAGAACAAGTTGTTCCCTCCCCTGGCTCGGGTGACAAGTTTCATTTGGTCTGACCTAGAACTAGAACTACTTGTACACCCTGGTTCTTGGGGCATGATGATTTGTGCAAAAAATTCTCTGTGCTCAAAAGCCACCAGTGCTCTATGTTATCCACAAAACAAGTCCTCCATGTCACTGCTTCGCAGTTAAGAGTATCCACAGACTGGCCCCATGTTCTCTCTCCTATGACTTCAGTTCAGACTCGTGTCCTGCAAGTGTGATGCATACTCACCCCTCTCTCTAACCAAGTTCTGTCTTTCCTTCAAGACTCACCTCCAGGCCTACCTCCTTTCCCAAATCTTCTGACCCACTTGATCAGTGAGTATCAACAGCTCTTGCCATTGGCTCATCTCACACCATTTTGCACAAACAGTATGTGAGTTGTACACCTATCTCCCAGCAAGCCTGTGAGAGGGTGGAGACTGGCTTTATCTGCATCCTCCTAGCACCTAGCAAAGTGCTGGCCATGCACAATTAAAGAAAGGATACCTATGCAGTGTCTGTTAAGTGCCAGGCATTTTGCACCTTTCCATTCATGTCTTTCAGCATCCCTATAAGGAGAGCACCATCACTATCCTCTCCTGCATATGGGGCTCATTCCCAAGATGCCATCTCTGACCACCTTTCCTAACATCCCCCCCAATCACTCCAATCACACAATCATGCTGCCCTATTTTACATCCTTTGCAGCACTTATCACCAACAGGACAGATTTATTTCCTTATTATCTTCCTTCCTCCACTAAAACCTAAGCACTATGAGCTGTCTTGCCTGCTGTGGTATCATCAGAATCTAAAACCATACCTGACACACAGCATACATTCAAACAGCACCTGTTAAATGAGGGCCTGAGTGAAGAAATGAATCTTCATTTTACAGAAGAAGAAACTGAAGCTTAGAGAAGATAAGGAACTTGTCTGAAGTCACTTAGCAAATAGAAAAAAGACTGAATCCAGGTCTGTCACTTAAGGCTGCGCCTTTTGTCTTGCATCTTCTCCTGGCTCTGGGTGCCTCCCTGCTTCGGTGTGCTTTCCGCTAACTCAGCCTGCCATACCTGCCTGCAGAGTCAGTGCTGTGAGGTGCAGATGCACAGACCCAATAACCTGCAGAACACCTAAGTCAACCTTCACTGCCTCAGACAATGATTTGGATGACTCAGGAGCAGGAGAGGCCACTGGGCAGCTACATTCCAGAAGGGCAAAATGAGGATAATAAGAGGACCCACCTCACAGGGTAGGTGTGAGGACTCAATCAGGCAATGCATACAAAGTAGTTTCAACAGGGCTTGGCACGTGGCTCATTAAGACTCTAATAGACTATAATAACATGACAGTACAACTGACATAGCATTACAGTAATACTATAACATGATTATCATTACTGTTATTACTCTATGCCTCTGCTGGCCAAAAATAATAATAAACTTCCAGATTCTAAAAGAAACCTCCGTGATGGGTTCTGGGCATCACGTTCTCATCTGGGACCCTCCTGGCAATGAACAATCACACCCTGAGAAGATACATTCCCCCTTTCCTCCCTTCTCCAGTGGCTTGGCCAGCCCATTCCCTGGAAGTTCCCTGACAATTTCCTGAGTCATTCAGCACACCTGCTCCGGCTCAAAGGCCAGGTGCCCCACCTGCCCGTGTAATTAGGAGAGCACCGGAAGACACGTACCTCGATCTTTTTAAGGCCAGCATCCACCCAGTAAAGCAACTGGCTAAGGGGTTCCAGAGCCAAAGCTTCCACTGTCTCCAGGCCAGAACTGATGATCACCTCTTGCCCTGTACTCCCATTCAGACACAGGCGCTGAAGAGAGAAAAACAGCAATAAATGCCGTGAAATGCTCAAATGACCTCCTGCCAAATCCATCCCGTGTCTCGGAACACTTTATTTAACTGGCTTGACTGGCAAGGGATGAGATGCTGGATATTCGTTTCCAAATAAATGAAGCCACTTTTTTAGCAAAAACATGCCTATCATGTATTATTGTTTCCCATTTTAAGGAGAATGAACAGAATTTAACTATTTATCTTACTATGTATTATCATTATGAATACTGGTTTTACTAGACTGTGCTGTATTACAAGGAGACTGGAGATTACCGAGCTGTTTCCATCTGTTTGCTTTCAGAATAAATGAAAACAGCCTACTGGCATGTACAGGTTCTTGTGTCGGCTTTTTAATCATCTTTCCTCACTTGCGAGGCACCTTCACTCAACAGTCACCATCACCAACTCCCAAATACCCAGGCATTTAAAAATTTCTGCTGGAGTTGCTTCTTTAAAAGGATTAAATAGGCAATGAATAAAGATCAAATAGCTCTCCCTAAAATGCATGAATTTGAATGCATGGGCATCCACGTGGTCTGTTCAGGGATCTTTCTAGCTTACTTCTGGGTTCAGAAGAGCTGAAGTGGATAATTACGTGAACTATCATAATTCTGGTGTTACTATACCATGACCCAGAGAAAAGGGCGCTAAAGAGGCAGGAGGTATGGGGGGGGGGGTGATTACTATTCCTACATCGCCATTCCTAAAATCTTCCCAGCAGGAAGAGCGATGCCTCATTTTCAAGCAAGGCAGCAGACTTGGAGCTTCCTTTGTCCTTACTACGTGGACAGAAGGAGGCAGGGCAAGAAAGACACCAAAACAGGAAACTGAAACATCACATCAGTCAGCCCTGAGACGTGTTGCAACATACACAACATGCAGACTTCTAACTAACCATTTTCCCAGGCCATTCTGAAGGAAGGTTACCAGGACCAGAGACTCAGGCCTGGGGGGTCACAAGCAGAGCCCCCAGGACCAGACCCAGGCTGACTCACCTGGATGATGTCCAAGGCCAGGTCGGACCAATACAAGCAGTTACGCTCATAGTCGAAGTCCAAGGCCACCGCTGCCCGCAACCCAGAGAGGGGCAGCTGCTCCGTGACCCCCGAGGCTAAGTCGTAGCGGTGGATGGACTTCCGTGTGGCGTACAGGATGAACTCGTTCTCCTCTGTGCGGACAGACAGAAACAGCAGGGAGGATGGATGCAGGGATGCATAAGGGGTCCCCGCACATCTGACCTATGTTTTCTCCCACACGTGTCTCAGACCCTTTGGGGCCTCAGGATCAAGGGCCAAGAGCTCTGCAAGAGAACCCATTTCTGCCTTGGGTGAGTCACTTAAAGTTCTGAGTATCTCGGCTTCTTCATCTGCAAAGTGTTTCGCCTGTTACATTTGTTTTTATCTCGATTCCTCAGTAGGCATGTGGCAACGTCCAAATCCTGAGCTCAGCCTACTAAGTCTTCCTAGTCACGCATGACAAAATAATTACACCCATCAGCATGCTCTCCCAGTAGGACTATATCACATAGCACCATAATTTATTCATTCTCTCACAGCAATCTAACTTGTGACTAGAGACCATTAGTCCCTGAAGACTTGTTTCTAAGTTTTCTAATCTATTTGCTCACCAGTTCAATACCGTTCACAATGACCTACGAAAAATTTTTCAACCTAACAGATTTTCTGAACAATAATAATACATTTATCCTTGACTACTTACAAAATGCTACAGAAACACAATCTTCCCAAAGATCCTGTTTCTATTTAACAAATACTTACATCATGTATTTACTATGAACAAGGCATTGGTTAACCCTCATAACAACTGATGGTGTAGGAACAATTATTAAGCCAATTTTACAAATGAGAAAACTGAGACTGGAAAAGTTGAGGGAACTCACTGAGGGTCACACAGCTGGTAAGTGGCAGAACCAAGATTTGAACCCAGGCAGTCTGGATCCAGAGTCTATGTCTTCACCACTACACCACGCTGCTTCTTGTGATGCAGATATTAAGGTTGCCATCTTTAAATGTAAAGATAGAGGCCCACAGTACTTAATAGACAACTAGGAATTGGAAAAACTAGTATTCTTTCCCCTTCCACTTAGGGAAGTGCCTGGAAAACATCAAGATTCTTCCAAGGGAGAGCAGATGAGCAGCACACCAAATCCATTTCTAAACTATCTGTTTTGACAATAAATTTCATATAGGACCAGATACTGGTCTGAATATCTTTGCTGTGGGTCTGGATTAGTTTGTTTGTTTGTCCTTCTCTCACTCTATTCATTCAGTAAGTTAATCTGCTTTATAAAGGCTTTAATATAGATAATGCATCAAAAAATAAATCCACCTGAAATTTTAAATAAAGGTAAGTTTGCCTTCTTTTCTTTTGGCCTCCCTTCACTTCAAATGGCTCTAAGCTACCACCACGTGATAACTGAGTGCCCCTTTTAGTTTTCAAGGGCACTTGAAACTTTCCAGTCATTCCCAGCAAGGGGGGCAGTCAAGATACAGGGTACCCGGGAGCTGCCGGGCTCGTTACTGGCATAAAAATCAAGGACTCCCACAGAGGCTGCCTTGTGGAATCCCAGAGAGTACGTTCACAGCAGCAAGCCTTATTGCACAGATCTCTCTCCACCAACATCTATAAACCACATTCTGTTGCTCTGGATTTTTCTTCTAAAAAACTAATGACTTTATAGCAGAGCCTGAAACACCTGCCTTAGGGTTAGGCATGGAGAAGCATGCAGCAGTTCAGTGTGCACGCGAGAACCTAGAAAAGGAACAGGATTCTTGACCAACCCCAGATATGAGCACAGTCTAGAAATTTGTTATTACACTAATCACAAAGGAAGAAAACTTACTGCATTTAAAAAATCCTTCCAGATGCCTAGATTACCTCATCTTGGCAAAGATGTTATGGTTCCCATTAGTTCTGTGAAACCATCTTTTTCCTCTCTGGTTGCAGCCTTGCCTTCTAATCCACCCAGCTTTCACAAAAACATTTAGGGGCTGTCCTGGACTGCAAAAGAGATTTTTCCACTTCATTCCCTGTTCTATTTTCTCCCATCCAAAGAGAAAAATCGCTTTCCTGCCAGTTTGGACTGTTTTAAACAGATCATTGAGTCCCTAGCTGAATTATCTTCAGAAATATTTATTACAAAAGTATGTACACCGGCCCCTTACCAGCAATCACTCAAACCCCACTAACCCAAGTCCTCCGTAACAGCTCTTGTGAGGGGAATATGTGAATATTTCCTGCTCACTTGTAGGAATCTGCTGAAGCTGTGTTCTTTTTAAGTCTCTACAGTGAGGTATGCTAATTACTCTGGTAATGATGGAAGATTAAATTAAGGGACTAATGAGCTTAGCATGAAAAACACCAGGGCAGGCTGGCAAGCAGTGGGCCATGAGAGGGCTGTTCTGCCCTGCCTGCAAAAAAAGGCAAGCTTCTTTCATGATTCATTTGACACTTATGGCTGTCATGACAACACCATCACCTACTGGAAGTCAGCGCCAATCATTTACCTTCCTGAGAGATACGAGCAGGAGCAAGTGCTCAGAGGAAACGAAGATGCTCTAAATGAATAACAACTAGAAACAGAGTGAAGAAAGAAAAGATGCTAAGAGATTAACTATGTTTTAAGTTATAAGAATTTCATGCCAATATTACAAATACCTCAATATGTTACATCACCACTACATCAACTTAAAACATGTTTTGGAACACCCTATAACTAATATAATAGCTCCAAAGACTTTTTTTCCTTAATTAGCAAGCATAACAATCATCTAAAATATAGGGAATGACACTTGCCCTTTGGGTGATGTTCAATTAAGAGCAAGAAGCTAAAGTCTGAATTTTAACTTTGTCACTTACCAGATGTGTGACCTTAAGTAAGTCATTTTCTCCACTCCTCTAAGTATGTTTCCTTATATTAAAAAAAAAATGGAGATGATAATATCTGCTTCAACAGGTTGTGAAAATGATTAAATTGGCAACGTTTGCAAATGTGCAGTAAAATCTATATAATTCCACTAAGATATTAGTTATAATTATTATCATAAAATTAAGAAAGACCATTAGCTACTTCCTAAGAAGGCACATGTCTCTTTATAGTCAACTTTGACAAACAGAACAAAGAACATACAAAAGAGTTGCGGGGAGTCCTCAGTGTCCCCTACCACCACCACCAGTGCCTGGCATACAACAGACGCTGAATAAATATTTTTCAATGAACAAAGAGGTTTCCCTCAAAAAAAAACAACTGAGCTGACATAAAATATTCCCCATTCCTATAAAGGCTTAAGACTACATAGAAATTTAGTTTGGATATCAAGCTCAGGGGGAAAAAAAAGGAGTTCTGTGATGCTTATGACTTTCCCTTATTTTCCTCCATAAGTTAGAAGAGTTACAAGCCTAGGCTTGGGGAGAGCATGATAAGGCTTCAATGAAGTGAGAAATCAAAGGAAAGGAACAACCTCTCTTACCTGCTAGGGGGCAGGGGACCAGCTCTCCTTCCAGTCGTGCTTCGACATCACCGCCACTACAAGTATCCCCAGAAATCTTCCGGTAGCTGTCATCCCCCGGGCCCAAAAGCAAAAGGTCAGAAACATCAAAGAACAGTCATTCTCAAAGGCATCCCAATATGGAACACATTTCCTATCCATGGAAAATAGAGTCCACCTATTCATTTCCCTGTGGACCTAGAAAGAGGATGTGTAGCCATTCCAAATCAGTTCCATTTATAATTAGATTAGGCAGCCCCAGACAATTTTGGGACACTGTCCTGAACAAGATTTTTAACCTTCTCTCTTCAACGAACTCCTCTGAAGATGTGCCTTTGCTGAAGTTTATGACTTCAGATATTCCTCAAGTTACAAAGAAGCTTATGGACTTGGAATTTTTTTTTTCTTACTGGTGCTTGGTGAGTTTGCAGACCTCAGAATTTAAAATATTGCCCAAGCTTGGAACCTGCTATTTTGGAAATCTGGACATCAGAGTAGGACAAGAAATCAGTGGCTCTCCAAGCCCTCCCACCATGCACAGCCCCCTTCTGTCCCTGGCTGGTGGCCACTATTTCCTTTAATATCTCCACTATCAAGTATTTAGTCTGCCCAATCTATCATTCTCAAAAATCTGCCTCTTTGGAACAGGTTCTGCCTTGTAGAACAACACATAACAATTCCCCCCTCTAGAAAGGGAAGAAAAAGAAATGTCTCTTGTGCTTCAAAACTCAGCCCTAAGATCTTAGGACGCCTTCAGCTCTACCAGGGAAAGCCGAGAGGCAGCAGTAGGCTACCTGGGGAGATGCTGCAACGTCGAGCTGGCGGCCACACAGGGCAAAGCTGGGATCCATGGTCCCAGGCCTCAGGCTAAGTGGAGCAGCTGCCTTTCAGGGCCATATCCCACCCAGGATGCAGTCATCCTCCCCTAAAGACATGTGGCATAGGGAAGGAGGTATAAAAGCTTACGGTTGAGAGGAAGACGCATTCCTTCCCTTTTATAAATGAGAAGGTGCTGCTGAGTGCAACAGGCATACAAAGGTGGGAAGTAAGAAGAAATGAACCTGACTCCCCAAAACTATGAAAATCAGGCCTAATCCATACAGCCCCATCACGTACTATAAGACAGAGCAAATTTACTAAGTAACCTGAAATAAATAGCCCCCAAAACCAGAGGGCAATACCAGAGGATCCTGGGCGAGTTAAATAACCTCAGTGGCTTCGGTGTCAAGAGGGGAGGACTATCCAGCCTGCCTGTGCTCTCTTCCCACTCTAAGGGTCTCTATAAAAATTAAAGCCAACATAAGGGAGCACTCGCTTCAAAAATAAAGGTAAATACAAGCAAAGGGATAGTACCAATAGTACGGTGATAAACAATAGCAGTTCCACCACACCTACTGATAGTAAGGAGATTCACAATGCACAAGGGGCTCTTTACCTTTACATAAAGGTAAGTTACATAAAGCATGAGGGGCTGGATAAAATGAGAACTTGGGAACCTTGGCAATACACACCCTCTTGTCCTCTTGTAAGTGGAACCCACAGGACAAGGCACGGGAGGGGCGTAGAACTTCCCAGAAAACTCGGGGTCGGGAACACAGACCTCCAAGACCAAATCTTCACTCATCTTGAAGCCAAAGTCACTGGGAAAGAAAACGGGGTCCATTAAAGCCATTGTCTTCTGCACCTCAGGCATCTCAGTCCGCCCTCCTGTGATTTACCACCCTGTGTACCTCCCTCCCATGTCTTTTGGAGTAGGCTCACCTTTTTACGCTAAAATAAACAAATTTCCAAAGGAAACTCAATAAGGGAACCACAACTGGGAAACCAACATCATATGCCATACACAGACAAAAATGAGGCAAATCTTTATGTCAAAAACAAACTGTTAGGTTTTAGCTCAAGATCCAGTTTCCTACCCCAAGACTCTGGGCCTCCCCTCTCTTTGTGCAAAAGGGATTAGCAAGTGTTAAAGAATTAGCAGCACCCAAGGAGACTTTCTTCTTGGCACAATCAGAAGAATTAAAAAGGAAATAAATGCTATTTATTTATTTATTTATTACTAAGGATTCAATGTGATTTAAAATCACTTTGGGTGCCTCGTCCCATGCTTGGGACACCCTGGTTTGGTCCACAAGGATGTGTTCAATCAGGGGCCACATCTCTGCTGACCCTCCGAACTCAGTGGGCAGCACCTAGAGCAGGGAGCAGGAATTTTGGGGCTTGTGCTCATTCTCCCCCTAACTGCCCGACTTTCCAGATCTCACTTGACTCAGCTTGAAAATGTGGCAGCTGTACTACGTCCTGTCCAAGGCCCTGCCCAAGCTGTACATTCGGTAATTCAAAAGGATTTTCCTCACTGATCTGCTCCACCAGAAAGGCCTCATTTACCCCCATTTCATTCAATTCAGTGAATTTGACACTTACTATATGAAAAGTATTGACAATACAAAGTGGCTTATATCATAATCCACATTTAACAATTTGTAGAGAATTGTTCAAAAGGGAGCAGTTTTATCCCTGTATCAAACTGGCCCCAGCTACTCAGTCAATTAATGGGAATAAGTGGGAATAACAGCCTATTATTTATTTGCCTCCAATAGCAAAGCATCCTTCTTAGGCAGGCTTTTTCAAACGGTAGGTCAGCATCTGATGGACTGGGAAAACAACTGGGAGGGCAAAGTCAGCTTCCTCCCCTCCCCTGCAAAGAACAGACCACTGCAAAATGTGTCACACTTAAGAGAAAATGATGTTTCATAAAACTTCTGTTTCACCTGTGTGTGTGTGTGTGTGTATGTGTGTGTATGCCTAAATACATGTGTAGGTACAGAACTGTCATGTAAAATGTATTGCTCACCAGGAGTTGCAGTCAAAATTATGAAAGCCACATTTTTGGGCATTGTGGGGAAATACAGAGACATAAAATAAAACAGCCCTGAAATCGGGGGTGGTATGAGCTAAGAAGCGGGCTTTCCGGTGTGGTCTGAAAGGACTGTCACAGTAACCTTACTTCAAATGTAGTTGTCATTCAGAAGCTGCATAATGGAGAGACACTTTCTCTGCTGCTTCCCGCCTCTGGGCCATCTCCCTCCTCCCTGCCACAGTCCCACGAAACATCCCCAAGAGACGAGCAGTCAGGTTGGCTCCTTTCTAGCAGCTCTAGCAAAGAAAGGACCAAGAATAGGCCAGCCAAGGCTCTCAGACCAGAATTACAACTCAGGGGTGTCTGAGGGAGACTAGAAAAGGCAAAGGGGCCCTGAAACGGCCCACTGGAAACATGAAATAGCTCTGTGGTGGTTTTCCCCGTGAAACCATTTCTGCTGTCTTCTTGGGACCAAACAGCTTTCAAAGGGGATGAATGTCTGGGTCAAAAGCAGCCATGGTATCATCTGGAAGCTAGTTAGAAATGCAAATCCCCAGAACTACTGAGTCAAATTTGCATTTTAACAAGATTCCAAGTGAAATTCCTATGCACATTAAAGCTCTGATCTAGAAGAGGAGTTGGCCAAATCTCCTGGTTTTGTAAAAAAAAAAAAAAAAAAAGATAAAAAGTTATATTAGATCAGATCACAGCTATGCCCACTAGTTGGTGGCTGTTTTCCTGCTACCATGGGCATAGCTAAGTAGATGGGATGTGTGACCCACAATGCCTAAAATATTCACTATAAAAAATAAAAAATATATATACATCCCTCTTTTAGTTCCTCACAGGGCTCTGGCCTTAGTCACAAGAAGCACGGCTGCCCAAAGCAAAATCTAGTTCCTCTGTGTCTCAGCAACACTGAAATATGAGTTACATTTTTATGTTTAATTACCATGCTCTACAGACACCCCTGGCAAATCTAGAACTATCGTTCATGCCGAATACAGATGCTAGGGGGTGGCCGCGGGTTCTGAGAGCCTATGTACTCTC
Source organism: Choloepus didactylus (assembly GCF_015220235.1). NCBI lineage: Eukaryota > Metazoa > Chordata > Mammalia > Pilosa > Megalonychidae > Choloepus > Choloepus didactylus. Next base: position 137,081,726 of record NC_051312.1, on the reverse strand, counting down.
CTGCCAGAATCATTTTCCTAAAGCTGAGCTCTGTTCTGTCACTCCACCTCAAAAGCCTTCAAAGGGCCCCTACTGCTTTACAAAGGCCCTTCCCACCCCCTTGTGTTCTACCTTTTCAGGCTCAGGGCCCCTCGCTGCTCCTGCTTCAGTCACCCACAAGGCCCCATACCTAAACCACCACCTACACCTGCCTCTGCATCTTTTCTTAGAATACTTCTTTTCACATATCCACGTACCTCCTGAAGGCCCATCTCAAACAGTGCTTTCCTCAGAAAATTCCTGATTCCCCAACTGCAAATCACAGGCCTCCTCCTCCGTTCACTCGTCACAAAAAATGCACCACTGCCTCCCCAAGACACTCCCCACTTTCTGCGTCCTGGTATGATTATTTGTGCACATGTCATTTCTTCTACTTTTAGCATTCTCAACAGTGCCTTGGATATTTCACTCAGGGAATAACGAATGGTGCAAAAAATATATATACTCACATCCCCTCGTTTCAGATCACGAAATAAACCACCTCTAGCTCTTACAGACAGGCAGTCACCTGCAACGGAACCTGCACCATGTTACCTTTCTGGGTTAGCCGTGTAGACATGACTTGCAGAACTATCTTCCTGTGGCTTCCAGAGATGATAACCCCCACCCCGTGTCACGTGGTTGAAAGAACTAAATGGGATGACCCAGGTGAAAAGTGCCCAGCACAGTTACGGCCCATGAAAGATGCATTTCCTTCTACATCTGTCCCTTCCTCGGGAGGAAGGCACCCTGACTGAGTCTGTTTGCCCCACGTGGCCAACTGAATGAAGCTCTGCTCACTCCCCAGCCCTGGAATAACAAACCATTCATAGTCCTCGCGGGTACAGGAGCAGTTGGACACCACCACCGGCCGGTCAAAGTCTTCTCCATTAAAACAGGTGGCATGGGGCGTCCTCCGTTTGAAAACGGTCTTGTGTCCCAGCAAGCACTCATTCCCCCGCTCATCAGAGGGGGACCAGAGCTTGTAGTCATTCTCTGTGCAGGGAACCCCTGAGGAGAAAGAAATGAGGCAGGACACGTGATAGGCAGGTCTACTGATAGGCAGGTCTACGTGGGCCTCCCATCCCACCCACCCCTCCCAGCCCAGCCCCCCCCCCACGCTATCCATCCTGTTGCTGCCAACCAAGGGCACAGACCTATTATAACCAGAGGTCGCCCTGGGGCTGTGAGCTCCAGGCTCTGGGGCTGGGCACACCACTGCACATGAAAACGACAGCCCCTGAAACACATGTGAGAAGGTGGGAAGGAGCAAGCCATCTTCCAGCCCTGTCCAAACTTCTGAATTATTTTAGAAGAGTCAACTGTTCCCTTTAGAACTAGGTAACCAGAGGGGTTTCTCTCCTAGGGAAATGGATAGATAACATCTTTCAGGAGAATTGTTCCCTGCCTGCTTCCTAGGGAAGGGAGGACACGTCTGGTAGTTGGCCAAGGGCAGCAGAATTCACCGTCGTGACTCGGAAAGTACAAGGTCTTCCCGAAAGGAGGCTGAGAAAGCCTAAGAGAACCTGGGTACTTCACTCAATCAACCCACATTCATTCAAAGTTTAAGGAGAGTAGTGTCTACAGGAATGCCAAAGTAAACCGTGTCTAGATTGGTACTTTGCATCTTTTTTAATATGTGTGTCTACAGTCAGTTTATACTGACTGGAGCTAATGAACAACATCAACTCAATTCCATTTAAATCAGCAAATACTTCTCACGCTCTTACTGACTATTTGACTATCAGGCTGTCCAGTGGGTAGAGTATAAATACTCACAAGATACATTCTTGATTTCAAGGACCTTATTGATCCAGTAGATGGGAGATGACACACGCACACACATGTTTATAACTAAAGGCAGAGCATGGCCAGTGTTTACACCCCAGCACAGAGAAGAGGGGAGATGTCTCCTGGTTGGGATGTTGGCAGCATCTACACTAGATACGAGTGGAGGTAGAACACGTGGTGATGAGAGAGCACCCGGGGCATTCCGGACAACTGACATAATGCCAGCCAAGGCAGAGAAGTAGGAAAGGGGCGTTTCACTTCTCTCTGCTTGCTTACTAGTCCTGCACCTCGTCTAGTAGATTTGGATGCTCCTAGATGGCTTGGAGAGGAGTCTGCGTCACTTGGCCATGTGGCCTTACACATAGGAGGCACTTGCTGAATTTGTCAACTTGGAACTGCTGATTTGAAAGAATGTTTGTCACTCATTCATTGACATGTTCAACAGACATACATTTAAACCAGTGACTGCACAAGGAACTAAGGATACAAAGACTAGAGCAGAGTCTCATTAAGAAAAATTGCCTGAGTAAACTTTCATTTACCCCCCTGGGTCTCGTGCTAACTTACTCTATGTGCCAGATCCCCGAGGGGTCACAAACTCTGCTGACTGCATAATATTAATGCTGGAGCTTTGCACCTAACAGGAGGTCCATAAATATTTACGGGAAGGGGCTGAGGAGGCAGCAGCTTACCCAAGGCATCCGTGGCGTTGACCTGGAGGATCAGCCAGCTGTGGACATCCTCTTTGTTTGAGCCAAAGATGGTGAAGACAGTGCTCTTCTCCCCAGGTTCTGTGAGAAGACCATACACAAACACCGGCTTCTCGGAGAAGATGAATGTTTTCCAGGTCTCCCCTTCATTGGTGCTGTATCTGCCCAAACGCAAGTCAGAGCATCCTTGCAGTTAAAATCTCTAGGACAAGGGCTTGGTTTCCAAATAACATTCACCAGTAAAAGGAACCAGGCCTCTTTGGAGAAATGGCTGATCCTGGGCTAAAACAAGGGAAGTTTAAGATGGTACCAAAAAGCAAGGAAGTGCTCAGACACTAACGCAGTCATCTCAAAAGGACAGGGGAGCCAGCTAGATGGAGCTCCAACTGGACAAATTAAGGAAAATTCAAACATAAGAAAAAAAGGATTGTAAAAGATTTTCATTGGTTGAAAATGGGGCAGGCATGGGTCTCTAACAATACTTAAAGAGAGGGAGAGAAAAGGAGGAAAGGGAAAATGTTTTTTCTTATGTTAGAAAGCCACTTAATAAAGATGAAAATAATCACAGAATGAGAAAAATCACCATTTTGTAAACCCCACTGTAATGACTGAATCAGACATAGATCATCATTGGATAATAAAACCAATGGGTGAAAGATTTGAGGGGACAAAGATGTTCACATGGTCTAAAAATATCAATCCTCAGACTTCACTAAATACTACCTGAAGCAAGGAGTGCATTTTTATACTAGGAAGAAGATCTGAGAGTCACGACCTTAACCAAATTTAGCATCACCCATAGTTGCACAACCTGATATTATGTCCCTCTTGAATAAACCATTGAGAATAACACATCATCAATGTAATATTTTATACAATTGGACAAATCCAGAATGTGTGACATACTGCATGACAACTGGTCTGGAGTCTTCGAAAAAGTCAAGACCATGAAAAACACACAAAAAAAGGCAAAAGGATTGTTAGAGATTTAAAAAGACTAAAGAGGTGTAATATTCAAACACAATGGGTAACTGAATCCTGGACAGGGAGGAAGGAAGGAGGTATAAGTAATATGGGACATTTCTCATTTATATGAGAAAATATAAATATACTCTATAAATAATATCGATGAGTGCACGCTAATTTTCTTAGAAGTGATAATGGCATTGTGACTATGCAGGAGAACTGCCTTATTCACAGGGATTTATGTTTAAGTATTTAGCTGTAAAGGACATGATATCTGCAATTTTCTTTCAAATGATTCAAGAGGAAAAAAGTTAGATAGATTTGATTAAATAGAGGTAAAGAAAACTGGCAAAATGTTAACAGCTGGTGACTCTAGGTGAAGGTTACATGGGAGTTTTTTCTATAATACTTCCAGCTTTTCTTTGGTCTTAAAAATTACTTAAAGAGTAAAGACTTGGAGAAAAAAAGATAACCAATATTTGCATGTCCTGAAGAAAGTCTCCAAGGTCTGCTGTTTCAGAACAAGAAAGCAAACCATTGAAAAAATAAGCAACATTAAAACAATTGTATTAATTTAAAATTGTCTGTGTTTAAAAGAAGAAAACCTGCCCAATACTTGTTTCATCACCCAGTGAGCTGGCAAGGTGCTTAGCATGAAAAACAACTCAATTCAAGCTTTCTTTAAGATCACAGAGGTATCAGCTATCTCTTAAATCTTTATTATAAATAAAACTTCCTTTTTTTTCCTCCTTTCCCATGTTTTTGAGATTTGTTTTACTCTCTAGAATTCTAATACTTGACATAAATCTTTTTACAACATCACTCAATCCAGACACTTCCTCTCATATTGAGATTACTAAAATCAATACTTCTGCAAGAAGGCTATGCGTTAAAGCAAGTAGTAGGGTTACTAATCAACACAATGAATGGCAATGGAAGGCTAAGTAATCTCTACAGATCTTCAAAAGAAGGAAAATTCTCATCTGGCTGATATGCTTGGGTTTCAGCTAGTTCTGAAGCAGACTAGGGATAAATTAACACATTCAATCACCTCCTTGTACTAGGTGATGAGCGAAGGGCTTAGAATCTCTTTTAGAGCAAAATGATCCAGTAGAATTGGCCTACTAATCCGACATGATGGTAGCTGCCCATTGGCTCTGAGATAATTCTGGAAATCCATTTACTGCACATGGCCTAGTTATATCAATGTAAGAGCTCTCCCAATTCAAGATAATCCCAAGAAATGAATCATTCCAAGGCTGTGCTTGACCATGCAGCTGTTTGCTAGTCTTGTTAATGTATTATTATCTCATAATACATTAATTGTATTAATTGTTAATGTATTATTATCTCATAATACATTAACAAGACTAGCAAACAGCTGCATGGTCAAGCACAGCCTTCTATCTGAGAATAAACTGCTCAATTAGAAAACACTGATTTTTCAGAATTTCGGGGAAAGGATGGTCACATTTCCAATTGCAGCAGTTAAGAGAATATCTATCCTGGACCTAATACTGACCTGGACCTGGACCTAATACTGAAGGAGAACGTATATTAGTGAAGAGATGGTGACAAGAACACTGCAGGAAAACAAATCAAGTTATCTTGCATTACTAATAGTCATGAAAAAAGATGTAGGACCTAGATCTTAGAAAAGGAGAATTCAAATGTTCAGGTTAAAAAAAAATTATAATCCCATAGCCAAAAACCCCCAAGAGGAATGGAAAAGTCACAAAATATAACTACAGATATATTTATTAGTGGAAGAGGAAGTAGATACCCACCTCTCAACGTGTGACCACAAAAAAAGATCCCTGATGAGCTTAGATTTTTTTAAAGAACGTGTTCAAGGTGGCAAGAGACTCACACAACCAAGGGCCAAAAAATAAAAGAACAGCAGTAATCTGTAATAGTGTCTAGATAACTCAAATCCAAAATGAGCCAAGGATTATGCTTCGGTTTACCAAAATAATTGGTAGATTGGTGGTTTGGTAAAATGGTGAGTTGGTTAGGTAGTAAGCTCTTTAGAAAGGAAGAGGATCACTGTTCTAATGGCCAATGGTAGAATAGTAAGAGATGACAGATAAAAAGGCAGAACTATTCAATTTCTATTCTGCTTTTATCTTTATAAAGGAGAATGATCTCCAAACTGGACAAGGCAGGAAAAAATGGAGAAGTTAAAAGGAAAATGAGAACAAAACAAAATATATTGTAGAGAATTAAAAGACTTAAACTTTTAATAGCTAAGTCCATTTTAATAATCTCTAAAAGATGCACATAGAAGAGAGAAAGAAGGAAAAATTGCTCTATTTCCCTAAACAGGACAAGGTTTATTAAACAGCTGATTTGAGAACACTTAGGAAAGAAAAGAAGTCAAGACTGGGAACCAGCATGATTTCATATACAAGTCACAAGAAACTAATCTCATTGCTTTTTCTCATGGCAATTATTGATTTAAAGAAGAGGAAATGATATAGAACATTCTTTCATTAAAATCTTCATGGACCACACAGTTTGATAAAATTTACTGCCAGTGAAAAAAACAAATCCCAAATGTGCTGATACATGGTTTCATCTCAATCCAAAATGAGACCTCACATTGGTGTATGCTCTGGATAACGATATGGAAGGTGACACTACCAAATTTGTAAAGGGAACAAGGATAATTTACAGGGAATACAGTAAGTGCCAAAAACAAGATTCAAAACGCTTTCATTACACCAAAACAATATGCAAAATTGAGAATAAAAGTGAAGTTCTACACTTACTTTCAAAAACCTAGCTGCTCAAATGTAGGAAGGGGAAATTTAGTTTTTCAATAAAAAGAAGTCTCTGGGTTTTTAGTTAAATTGAACTTAGCCTACTGATATATATTACAACATGGATAAATTTCAAAATTATCATGCTGAGCAAAAGAAGCTAAATACAAAACTTACCAATGGTATGATTCCATATATATGAAATTCTAGAATAGGTAACACCAACCTATGATGAGAAAATAAAAACAGACCAGCAGTTCCCTTGTGTTTCCTTGGGGTGTGGGGCAGTAGCATTGACTGGGGAGGGGCATTTCATGGGGTGATGGAAATCTCTACATCTTGACATGCATCCTTCAGCACAGATTAAATTACATGTCTAAGATCGGAGCATCTCATGGTAAGTAAGTGATACCTCAATTAAAAACAAAATAGTGGGTGTCACCAGTTTGAGGTCATTGCCAAAAAATGTAAATGCAATCTTAGGTTTTTATTAACAGAAATAGAGTCTCCAGAATCAGGTAGGTATTAATCCCAGTGTCCTCTGCATCTTTCAGGCCATTTTGGTCAGATCCAGGATCCACAGCTTGAGCCACTAACACTTAAGAACCTCGACAGTGGAGATTCTGGGACCTAAGGCACATAATTGTTCAAGCAAAGACTGGATGGTCACCTGTCACAGCTGGCACAGAGAAAATTCTTGCAAGGGGTGGTGGAAGGCTGAACTAGTTGATTCCTGCTGGATATCTTCTCTGAACATACTAGAGCCCCTTTTCTATGAGTTGGATAATCATCATCCCCAGCCACCCTAAGTCTAGTCATAGAGCCAGTCCTGCAGATTATGTTCTCAAACTCATCCCAGCATTATCTTCCAAGTTATTGTCTATCGAGTTCCCTGTCTCCAGTTTTGCTCCTCTTAGATTCATCTTCCCCATCTTGCCAGAGCCATCTTTCTATAATGTAAATCTAACCATTTTATTCCCCTATTTAAAACCCTCTCATTTAGGAAGCAAAGTTTAACCTCTTTTGTAGGATGTGTAAGGTCTTCTAGAACATGTCCCTACCTGCTTACCTACCTTAAGTCTCATTTCTCAAGACTCCCCACCTTGCAATTTGTATTCTGTTGGTCCTGAAGGGCAGCACATTCCATGTCCACTCACAACGCCCACTTCACTCAAGCTCCTTCTAACCCGGGAATGCCATCCCAGCCTTGTGCTTTATCCTCTTGGTCTCTGCTCAGGCTTCACTCCTCCCAGAAGCCTTTGCCGGACCCCACAGCACCTGTGCTTGCCTCGATCACAGGCCTGGTTATACATAAATCAGCTGTTCCGTGAGGGACTTCTGCCAAGACTGCCATTCATCAGAAACAAGAAGGGTCTTAGACCCTCCTCCATTCCTGGCTCCGGAACCTCTCCTGACACACGAGAGAGGCTTGAAAATTCTTGATGAACGAAGTTACATGAATTACATTATATTTTCTTTTTCACCTGGTCTCTGGGTTTCTTAACAGTTAAAACGTATGACATGAACACCTGCCCCTCTATACCTAAAGGGGCAGAAGCAACCACCTGGGGGGTTAGGATGAAGTGGGGAGGTGCTCTCTGCAACTGCTCCAGTAAGTTTCATTACCGGCATTAAGGGCTGCTGTCAAATGAATAGCCTCACTGCTGCCTCCCATATTCTAGAACTGAGGGGCTGCTTCCAGAACTCAGGTCCAGAAAAGGCAGCTGTTCTGCGGGATCTTTTCAGGAGTAGCAGAGAGAACCCCTACAAAACCTGAAATCTCCTTAGAGGAAAGATGCTTTGGGACAAATCCAAAGTAACATCGGTAACTACAATAACATCATTATACTGACAGGTAAACTGCCAAGAAGAAATGGAAATTGATCTCATCTCTCAAGATCATGCCGACAAACTTGTGATTGGGTCTCTTTTTGGTGAGAATGCAAAAACACAACAGCCCTGTCTCTGAAGAACACTGATTAGACACACAAAAAGGAAACTGCTCCTATGTGTCCCCTGAGCAGATTCACAGTTACGGCGTGCTGAACCAATAATAAATGACTCCCAGCACAGGCTCTTATTTACTCCTTTCAGACGTGTAGACACAACAAAACAAAGCGTTCCCCTGCTTTCTCTCAATTTCAATTAACAATAAAAAAGGTAACCATCTCAGTGGAGAATCAAGGCAGAAGCTGAAACAAGTAACTGTCAACGCTTAGTTATCTGTGCTACTTAGCAACAGAAAGACATGAATAATTAAAAAAAGAACACAACCAAAACAAAAAACAAAACACGAAACAAACACTAACTCTCACTTTCAGCAATGTTCCAACCTCTTTCCCCTCTAAACCTCTTTTCGGAGTCACTGATGTTAACGCGACTGGACTATTCTCCCTAAGGATAGGTAAGAAACGGGTCAGAAAGCTCTTTGGAAACAAGCCCTTCACCTGGCCACACCCAGCCCTGCCCCTCTCTCCAGCTGTCCCAGACACATCACAGAGACCTCGGGCAGCTCCTCCACCTCTGCTCCCTCAGTTTCCAGGTTCCCCAAGGTCCGGCAGAGGTCTGTGTCACGGACCTGAAATGACTGCTAACAGCATCGTGCTCTGCTTCCAGCTCAGGCCCTAGCCTGATGGCAAATTGCATTGTTTGTTCATATGAAAACTGGGGAGGAGCACAAACCCCTTCATGTTTGTGCTCCAGGCGCTGTCATTTCCACGGACACTCTGGGAGTGGTCACCATGGGAGCTGTGCAACTGGCAGCACCAGATCAGTAAACGAATAAGCCATCTCAGAAGACCAAGTGTTTGTGACCTACCTATTGATCGATCAAATATTTACCGTGTGCCTGCCAGCCCGGGTAGAAGAGAAATAAATACTTGCCTACGACAGAGACCTCACTAATGAGTTGAGGAATTCAGGCATAAAATGGAAAGGTAACTAACAGCAGGAATCAGTATATGATCAATGAAAGATTAGTGGAACAGCCAATAAACACCGTGAGACTTGAGGAGAGAGGAATCCGCAATCTGGCAGGCCAGGCCAAGAGGAGCCTGAAGCCACAGACCCGGAAACGGAAATCCAGGTTGGCCAACAGCAGCTCCCAGACACACTTGGGAGCAGAGTAAACTGGAATTGTGGTTGGAGGAGATGAACTAATTGAACTTCAATATCATTTCCTGCTGCTCTTTGGATGAAGTTGCTAGCACACAGGACAGGTCAAAAGCAAGCCACAGGAGAAGCAGAAACCTCCGTGAGCAACACACCGCATAAGTGCCAGGTGGTGAGGCAGATTTAGGCCAAGCTCCGGCTGACATTTGGGACACATGCACCTGTCAACAGGAGGCCTGAACATATTTTTACATTTGCAAATGTAAATGTAAGTACAATTATTTGAACGATACAGACAAACAGCTTGATATGACCTATACAAACAGAGGAATGTGGTAGAATCTGAAATCCCCAAAGTTTACAACCCCTAAGTTACTTTTAAATGCCTGTGGAGGGCAACATGATTTTTTGGCACTTTCTTTTCCCCCTTCATGTTTTGCTCCAGCTAGTACAGCAATGACGCTGTGTTCTCTGAGCACATATGCACCGACAGATGGTGTAAGAGGACTAGAATCACACTAACTACTTCAAAGAAGAGTGGAATGCAAATTTAACCTGAGAAAAGTTAAACGAGGAAAATCGAGAATTGACTCTAAAACCTGAATGCAGTACAAATAATGACATGTATTCTTAGGAAGCCAAACTATGTCTCCTATATATGTTTCCCACATAGTCCTTGTCCCAGAACATTGGAACTGTTTATTCATCTCTCTTATGACTACACTGCGGAATCCTGAAGGAATCTTCAGATATACAGTACCTGGAACGCATGACTGCTTGCTGAATGTGTAAGATGGAATTAAAAAGTTAGTGGATAAATCAATCACAGCGTAGGTGTGAGCGGCACTGAGTTTTGTGACTGCTCCAAATATGGACACAGCATGTTCCACTCAAACAGGGCCATTTCTGACTCCCAGTGCCACTTAGAACAGAGAACAGCCAGGTAAACGCCAAGCATTAGTCCTTTGCTTCTCTCTCCTTCTCTGAAGACAGGCTGTTCAGCACATGTCAAATTAACCACAGAGGAAAAGCCAGCTGCGACCATTGCCTCTTCCAAACCACCCAGTTCTCCCTTGCTGCTGGGCTAGTTTCTAAAAGGAGCAAGGGAAGGGAATGCTTCTCTCCTTGCATGAAACAAAATGATTACAGCAGCCCTCTCCACCTCCTGTAGTAATCCATCCAGCAGGTTCAGCTCAAAAAGCAGGGAGAAGTGGGGCCACTCTGCTGTGACATAACGTCAACCACTCAGTAACTCAGATAAAAGCTATCAAGGTACTAGCACTGATGACACCAGGACTTACGGAGGTAGAAGTTACACAGCTCTTAGCATGTTTGCTCAGCAGAGCAGTACCCTGACCTGAGCGCCAGGCCTGCCTCTGTCACTAACAAATGGGCCACCTAGGGCAAGCTACCTCCCCTGCCTGAGCCTCAATTTTCTCATCTGTAATATGGAGCTGTTAACCCCAAATGTCCCTTGCAGCTATAATTCTCTACGAGAACCCCCAAAACAATATATCACAGGAAAAGTCAATTGGATATCCAATGTTAAATTTCTTTAACTTGATGACTGTACTTAATGTGGATACTTAAGTAAATATCCTTCTTCTTAGAAAGTATGCACTAACTGTTAGATGGCAGAGGAGCATGCTGCATGCAATCTACTCTCAAATGTTCAGAAGACAGATAGATGGACAGACAGTTATAGGTGAGAGATAGAGAGAGATGATAGATAGGTGATAGATACATATATACATACACATATATATAGAGAGAGAATAATAAATATGGCAAAACAGGCAACATATTACAAGTTGGTAAATCTGGATATCTGGGTGGTGGGGGATATGGGAGTTGTCTATATTATTTTTATATTATGTTTGCAACTTTTTTGTAAGTTTGAAATTAGTTCAAAATAAAAATTTAAAAAAATCTATTGGATATCAAGTTCCAGTCCTTCTGGTGGCCCTCTTGTGCATAAATCTCTATGCATATCAGTCACCCCAGCACAAAGCAAAGAAATTAAAGAGTCTCTAGTTAATTTTTTATTCATTATTAATTATTTTTGAAATCAGCACAATTCATTCATTCATTTGATCCTCCTAAGAGGCCTTTGAGAGAGAAACAGCAGGCTAGTATTTCCATTTTATAGATGAGGGAAGTTTAAGTTACTTTCCCTGAGTTGCACATTATGTTAATAACAGGGACAGGAATTAAAACCTAGTGTTGAGAGAGACAGCCCATGTATAATTACAGCCTTAAATTTCTGGAAAACAGACTAAGGTTAAAAGAGACCCTTACTTACTTCAGCTCGTTGGTTTCCATGCCCTGGGCTATCGCCACAATGATGCCGCCATGATCTCCCCAGGTATAGTAGTGAGGTCCAGGAAGTGCCTGAAGGGGAAACCAGAGGTGAGGCCACGGCTGCGGAGGTTGGCAGGTGGAAACCCCATGCGCTCACACACCTGTGCACACACGCACACACACGTACACGGCACCAAAGCCTACCACTTGAATAGTTTTTCAGTTTACACAGCACATTCACATTCATTTTCCTATCTGTTACACACAATCCTGGGATAGAGGGAACAAGTTCTCTCATCCCCATTTTTTTTCCAAATGGAGAAACGAGGATTCAGGTTAAAGGGCCAGACCATAAAGAGCTGAGACAGGATTCAACCCACGCCTCTGATTCTCACCAACCAGGGATTAAAAACTAAGAGTTCGGTTCTCCTATGGCAATGCAAACCTACTAGAGTCCATCATTCCTGCTGACTGAACTAAAAACCCTGGACAAATACAAAAAACAAACAAAATCAAACAAAACCAAACAAAACCCAGCTACCTGAGGCTGCTGAAAAGTAAGTAGAAGAGGCAGATTATGGAGGGAATTCAAAATCCAGAGAAACTGCCCACACAGGTGTCGACTTCATGGTATGGGGCAGGAAAAAATATTTGAAGAAGTAATGGCTGAAATTAACCCAAATTTGGTAAAAGAGATATGTTTATAGATTCAAAAACACCAGCGAACCCAGACAGGATAAACTTAAAGAAAATCACAGTAGACATATGATAAAAAAACTGCTGAAAAAGTCAAGGAAAAAAACTCATGAAAGCATTTATAACATAAGGATGGGGGATGTGGGTAGAAGAGGGACTTATATGGCTGCAAAGTTTCTAAGTTTTTAGGAAGTAGTGCAATATTAAATCAAAGAAGATTGTGAGAGATTATATCTTAATCCCTAGAGCAACCATTAGAAAACAATACAGGAGGCGGGGCAAGATGGCACACTGGTGAGCTGTATGTTTTAGTTACTCCTCCAGGAAGGTAGGTAGAAAGCCAGGAACTGCGTGGACTGGACACCACAGAGCAATCTGACTTTGGGCATACTTCATACAACACTCATGAAAACGTGGAACTGCTGAGATCAGCGAAATCTGTAAGTTTTTGCGGCCAGGGGACCCGCGCCCCTCCCTGCCAGGCTCAGTCCCGTGGGAGGAGGGGCTGTCAGCTCTGGGAAGGAGAAGGGAAAACTGCAGTGGCAGCCCTTATCGGAAACTCATTCTAGTGATCCAAACTCCAACCATAGATAGACTGAGACCAGACACCAGAGAATCTGAGAGCAGCCAGCCCAGCAGAGAGGACACAGGCATAGAAAAAAAACAAAACGAAAAACTCTAAAATAAAAGCGGAGGATTTTTGGAGTTCTGGTGAACATAGAAAGGGGAAGGGCAGAGCTAAGGCCCTGAGGCGCATATGCAAATCCCAAAGAAAAGCTGATCTCTCTGCCCTGTGGACCTTTCCTTAATGGCCCTGGTTGCTTTGTCTCTTAGCATTTCAATAACCCATTAGATCTCTGAGGAGGGCCCTTTTTTTTAATCCTTTTTTCTTTTTCTAAAACAATTACTCTAAGAAGCCCAATACAGAAAGCTTCAAAGACTTTTAATTTGGGCAGGTCAGGTCAAGAGCAAAACTAAGAGAGCTCTGAGACAAAAGGCAATAACCCAGTGGCTGAGAAAATTCACTAAACACCACAACTTCCCAAGAAAAGGGGGGTGTCCGCTCACAGCCATCATCCTGGTGGACAGGAAACACTCCTGCCCATCACCAGCCCCATAGCCCAGAACTGCCCCAGACAACCCAGTGTGACGGAAGTGCTTCAAATAACAGGCACACACCACAAAACTGGGCGTGGACATTAGCCTTCCCTGCAACCTTAGCTGATTGTCCCAGAGTTGGGAAGGTAGAGCAGTGTGAATTAACAAAGCCCCATTCAGCCATCATTTCAGCAGACTGGGAGCCTCCCTACACAGCCCAGCAGCCCAGAACTGCCCTGGGGGGACGGCACTCACCTGTGACATAGCACAGTCATCCCTCAACAGAGGACCCGGGGTGCACGGCCTGGAAGAGGGGCCCACTTGCAAGTCTCAGGAGCCATACGCCAATACCAAGGACTTGTGGGTCAGCGGCAGAGACAAACTGTGGCAGGACTGAACTGAAGGATTAGACTATTGCAGCAGCTTTAAAACTCTAGGATCACCAGGGAGATTGGATTGTTAGAGCCACCCCCCCCTTCCTGACTGCCCAGAAACACGCCCCACATACAGGGCGGGCAACACCAACTACACACGCAAGCTTGGTACACCAATTGGACCCCACAAGACTCACTCCCCCACTCACCAAAAAGGCTAAGCAGGGGAGAACTGGCTTGTGGAGAACAGGTGGCTCGTGGACGCCACCTGCTGGTTAGTTAGAGAAACTGTACTCCACGAAGCTGTAGATCTGATAAATTAGAGATAAGGACTTCAATTGGTCTACAAACCCTAAAAGAACCCTATCAAGTTCAGCAAATGCCACGAGGCCAAAAACAACAGAAAATTATAAAGCATATGAAAAAACCAGACGATATGGATAACCCAAGCCCAAGCACCCAAATCAAAAGACCAGAAGAGACACAGCACCTAGAGCAGCTACTCAATGAACTAAAGATGAACAATGAGACCATAGTATGGGATACAAAGGAAATCAAGAAGACCCTAGAAGAGCATAAAGAAGACATTGCAAGACTAAATAAAAAAATAGATGATCTTATGGAAATTAAAGAAACTGTTGACCAAATTAAAAAGATTCTGGACACTCATAGTACAAGACTAGAGGAAGTTGAACAACGAATCAGTGACCTGGAAGATGACAGAATGGAAAATGAAAGCATAAAAGAAAGAATGGGGAAAAAATTGAAAAAATCGAAACGGACCTCAGGGATATGATAGATAATATGAAACGTCCAAATATAAGACTCATTGGTGTCCCAGAAGGGGAAGAAAAGGGTAAAGGTCTACGAAGAGTATTCAAAGAAATTGTTGGGGAAAACTTCCCAAATCTTCTAAACAACATAAATACACAAATCATAAATGCTCAGCGAACTCCAAATAGAATAAATCCAAATAAACCCACTCCGAGACATATACTGATCACACTGTCAAACACAGAAGAGAAGGAGCAAGTTCTGAAAGCAGCAAGAGAAAAGCAATTCACCACATACAAAGGAAACAGCATAAGACTAAGTAGTGACTACTCAGCAGCCACCATGGAGGCAAGAAGGCAGTGGCACGATATATTTAAAATTCTGAGTGACAAAAATTTCCAGCCAAGAATACTTTATCCAGCAAAGCTCTCCTTCAAATTTGAGAGAGAGCCTAAATTTTTCACAGACAAACAAATGCTGAGAGAATTTGCTAACAAAAGACCTGCCCTACTGGAGATACTCAAGGGAGCCCTACAGACAGAGAAACAAAGAAAGGACAGAGAGACTTGCAGAAAGGTTCAGTACTAAAGAGATTCGGTATGGGTACAATAAAGGATATTAATAGACAGAGGGGAAAAATATGACAAACATAAACCAAAGGATAAGATGGCTGATTCAAGAAATGCCTTCACGGTTATAACGTTGAATGTAAATGGATTAAACTCCCCAATTAAAAGATATAGATTCGCAGAATGGATCAAAAAAAATGAACCATCAATATGTTGCATACAAGAGACTCATCTTAGACACAGGGACACAAAGAAACTGAAAGTGAAAGGATGGAAAAAAATATTTCATGCAAGCTACAGCCAAAAGAAAGCAGGTGTAGCAATATTAATCTCAGATAAAACAGACTTCAAATGCAGGGATGTTTTGAGAGACAAAGAAGGCCACTACATACTAATAGAAGGGGCAATTCAACAAGAAGAAATAACAATCGTAAATCTCTACGCACCCAACCAAGGTGCCACAAAATACACGAGAGAAACACTGGCAAAACTAAAGGAAGTAATTGATGTTTCCACAATAATTGTGGAAGACTTCAACACATCACTCTCTCCTATAGATAGATCAACCAGACAGAAGACCAATAAGGAAACTGAAAACCTAAACAATCTGATAAATGAATTAGATTTAACAGACATATTCAGGACATTACATCCCAAATCACCAGGATACACATACTTTTCTAGTGCTCACGGAACTTTCTCCAGAATAGATCATATGCTGGGACATAAAACAAGCCTCAATAAATTTAAAAAGATTGAAATTATGCAAAGAACATTCTCTGACCACAATGGAATACAATTAGAAGTCAATAACCATCAGAGACTTTGAAAATTCACAAATACCTGGAGGTTAAACAACACACTCCTAAACAATCAGTGGGTTAAAGAAGAAATAGCAAGAGAAATTGCTAAATATATAGAGACGAATGAAAATGAGAACACAACATACCAAAACCTGTGGGATGCAGCAAAAGCAGTGCTAAGGGGGAAATTTATAGCACTAAACGCATATATTAAAAAGGAAGAAAGAGCCAAAATCAAACAACTAATGGATCAACTGAAGAAGCTAGAAAATGAACAGCAAACCAATCCTAAACCAAGTACAAGAAAAGAAATAACAAGGATTAAAGCAGAAATAAATGGCATAGAGAACAAAAAAACAAGAGAGGATAAATATCACCAAAAGTTGGTTCTTTGAGAAGATCAACAAGATTGACAAGTCTAGCTAGACTGACAAAATCAAAAAGAGAGAAGACCCATATAAACAAAATAATAAATGAAAAAGGTGACGTAACTGCAGATCCTGAAGAAATTAAAAAAATTATAAGAGGATATTATGAACAACTGTATGGCAACAAACTGGATAATGTAGAAGAAATGGACAATTTCCTGGAAACATATCAACAACCTACACTGACCAGAGAAGAAACAGAAGACCTCAACCAACCCATCACAAGCAAAGAGATCCAATCAGTCATCAAAAATCTTCCCACAAATAAATGGCCAGGGCCAGATGGCTTCACAGGGGAATTCTACCAAACTTTCCAGAAAGAACTGACACCAATCTTACTCAAACTCTTTCAAAACATTGAAGAAAATGGAACACTACCTAACTCATTTTGTGAAGCTAACATAAATCTAATACCAAAACCAGGCAAAGATGCTACAAAAAAGGAAAACTACCGGCCAATCTCCCTAATGAATATAGATGCAAAAATCCTCAACAAAATACTTGCAAATCGAATCCAAAGACACATTAAAAAAATCATACACCATGACCAAGTGGGGTTCATTCCAGGCATGCAAGGATGGTTCAACATAAGAAAATCAATCAATGTATTACAACACATTAACAAGTCAAAAGGGAAAAACCAATTGATCATCTCAATAGATGCTGAAAAAGCATTAGACAAAATCCAACATCCGTTTTTGATAAAAACACTTCAAAAGGCAGGAATTGAAGGAAACTTCCTCAACATGATAAAGAGCATATATGAAAAACCCACAGCCAGCATAGTACTCAATGGTGAGAGACTGAAAGCCTTCCCTCTAAGATCAGGAACAAGACCAGGATGCCCGCTGTCACCACTGTTATTCAACATAGTGCTGGAAGTGCTAGCCAGGGCAATCCGGCAAGACAAAGAAATAAAAGGCATCCAAATTGCAAAAGAAGAAGTAAAACTGTCATTGTTTGCAGATGATATGATCTTATATCTAGAAAACCCTGAGAAATCGACGATACAGCTACTAGAGCTAATAAACAAATTTAGCAAAGTAGCGGGATACAAGGTTAATGCACATAAGTCAGTAATGTTTCTATATGCTAGAAATGAACAAACTGAAGAGACACTCAAGAAAAAGATACCATTTTCAATAGCAACTAAAAAAATCAAGTACCTAGGAATAAACTTAACCAAAGATGTAAAAGACCTATACAAAGAAAACTACATAACTCTACTAAAAGAAATAGAAGGGGACCTTAAAAGATGGAAAAATATTCCATGTTCATGGATAGGAAGGCTAAATGTCATTAAGATGTCAATTCTACCCAAACTCATCTACAGATTCAATGCAATCCCAATCAAAATTCCAACAACCTACTTTGCAGACTTGGAAAAGCTAGTTATCAAATTTATTTGGAAAGGGAAGATGCCTCGAATTGCTAAAGACACTCTAAAAAAGAAAAACGAAGTGGGAGGACTTACACTCCCTGACTTTGAAGCTTATTATAAAGCCACAGTTGCCAAAACAGCATGGTACTGGCACAAAGATAGACATATAGATCAATGGAATCGAACTGAGAATTCAGAGATAGACCCTCAGATCTATGGCCGACTGATCTTTGATAAGGCCCCCAAAGTCACTGAACTGAGTCATAATGGTCTTTTCAACAAATGGGGCTGGGAGAGTTGGATATCCATATCCAAAAGAATGAAAGAGGACCCCTACCTCACCCCCTACACAGAAATTAACTCAAAATGGACCAAAGATCTCAATATAAAAGAAAGTACCATAAAACTCCTAGAAGATAACGTAGGAAAACATCTTCAAGACCTTGTATTAGGCGGCCACTTCCTAGACTTTACACCCAAAGCACAAGCAACAAAAGAGAAAATAGATAAATGGGAACTCCTCAAGCTTAGAAGTTTCTGCACCTCAAAGGAATTTCTCAAAAAGGTAAAGAGGCAGCCAACTCAATGGGAAAAAATTTTTGGAAACCATGTATCTGACAAAAGACTGATATCTTGCATATACAAAGAAATCCTACAACTCAATGACAATAGTACAGACAGCCCAATTATAAAATGGGCAAAAGATATGAAAAGACAGTTCTCTGAAGAGGAAATACAAATGGCCAAGAAACACATGAAAAAATGTTCAGCTTCACTAGCTATTAGAGAGATGCAAATTAAGACCACAATGAGATACCATCTAACATCGGTTAGAATGGCTGCCATTAAACAAACAGGAAACTACAAATGCTGGAGGGGATGTGGAGAAATTGGAACTCTTATTCATTGTTGGTGGGCCTGTATAATTGTTCAGCCACTCTGGAAGTCAGTCTGGCAGTTCCTTAGAAAACTAGATATAGAGTTACCATTCGATCCAGTGATTGCACTTCTCGGTATATACCCGGAAGATCGGAAAGCAGTGACACGAACAGATATCTGCACGCTAATGTTCATAGCAGCATTATTCACAATTGCCAAGAGATGGAAACAACCCAAATGTCCTTCAACAGATGAGTGGATAAATACAATGTGGTATATACACACGATGGAATACTACGCAGCAGTAAGAAGGAACGATCTCGTGAAACATATGACAACATGGATGAACCTTGAAGACATAATGCTGAGCGAAATAAGCCAGGCACAAAAAGAGAAATATTATATGCTACCACTACTGTGAACTTTGAAAAATGTAAAACAAATGGTTTATAATGTAGAATGTAGGGGAACTAGCAATAGAGAGCAATTAAGGAAGGGGGAACAATAATCCAAGAAGAACAGATAAGCTATTTAACGTTCTGGGGATGCCAGGAATGACTATGGTCTGTTAATTTCTGATGGATATAGTAGGAACAAGCTCACAGAAATGCTGCTATATTATGTAACTTTCTTGGGGTAAAGTAGGAACATGGTGGAAGTTAAGCAGTTATCTTAGGTTAGTTGTCTTTTTCTTACTCCCTTGTTATGGTCTCTTTGAAATGTTCTTTTATTGTATGTTTGTTTTCTTTTTAACTTTTTTTTCATACAGTTGATTTAAAAAAGAAGGGAAAGTTAAAAAAAAAAAAAAAGAAAAACAAGGAAAAAAAAAAAGATGCAGTGCCCCCTTGAGGAGCCTGTGGAGAATGCAGGGGTATTCGCCTACCCCACCTCCATGGTTGCTAACATGACCACAGACATAGGGGACTCGTGGTTTGATGGGTTGAGCCCTCTACCATAAGTTTTACCCTTGGGAAGACAGTTGCTGCAAAGGAGAGGCTAGGCCTCCCTATGGCTGTGCCTAAGAGCCTCCTCCCGAATGCCTCTTTGTTGCTCAGATGTGGCCCTCTCTCTAGCTAAGCCAACTTGAAAGGTGAAATCACTGCCCTCCCCCCTACGTGGGATCAGACACCCAGGGAAGTGAATCTCCCTGGCAACGTGGAATATGACTCCCGGGGAGGAATGTAGACCCGGCATCGTGGGACGGAGAACATCTTCTTGACCAAAAGGGGGATGTGAAAGGAAATGAAATAAACTTCAGTGGCAGAGAGATTCCAAAAGGAGCTGAGAGGTCACTCTGGTGGGCACTCTTATGCACACTTTAGACAACCCTTTTTAGGTTCCAAAGAATTGGGGTAGCTGGTGGTGGATACCTGAAACTATCAAACTACAACCCAGAACCCATGAATCTCAAAGACAGTTGTATAAAAATGTAGCTTATGAGGGGTGACAATGGGATTGGGAAAGCCATAAGGACCACACTCCACTTTGTC
The DNA here is from genome assembly GCF_015220235.1 of Choloepus didactylus. Classification (NCBI taxonomy): domain Eukaryota; kingdom Metazoa; phylum Chordata; class Mammalia; order Pilosa; family Megalonychidae; genus Choloepus; species Choloepus didactylus. Next base: position 137,061,575 of record NC_051312.1, on the reverse strand, counting down.
TAGTTTATGGATGGATGAGTAGAAAAATAGGGGAAGGAAACAAACAGACAAAGGTACCCAGTGTTCTTTTTTACTTCAATTGCTCTTTTTCACTCTAATTATTATTCTTGTTATTTTTGTGTGTGTGCTAATGAAGGTGTCAGGGATTGATTTAGGTGATGAATGTACAACTATGTAATGGTACTGTAAACAATCGAAAGTACGATTTGTTTTGTATGACTGCGTGGTATATGAATATATCTCAATAAAATGAAGATTAAAAAAAATAATAATAAATAAATGCTCTTGAATTGCAAAAAAAAAAAAAGAAAATAATACAAAAAGATACAATAAAAAGATAAATAAAAAGAGAATACTAAAATGTATCCAAATAATACAAAAAGAGACAGGAAAAGAGGAACAGAGGAATAACAAAAATAGAAGAGATAAAAAAGAAGACAAATAATAAAATGTTGGTACTAAATCTAACCATTATCAGTAATTATATTAAATGTTAATGGTCTAAACATTTCAATTAAAAAGCAGAGCTTGACAGATGGAGAAAAAAAAGCAAGACCATATTTACGCTATCTAAAAGAAAAACACTTTAAATATAAAGATACAGATCGGTTGAAAGTAAATGGATGGGAAAATACACACTATGCAAACAGTAAGTATAAGAAGTTGGAATGACTATTTTAATATCAGATAAAATACTTCAAAAAAACAGTATTATCCTAAAGAAGGACATTACATGATAAATGATAAGAGAGTTTATCAGAAAGAGATAATTATAAATGTACATATACCTCGTAACAGAGCCTCAAAATACATAAAACAAAAATTGACAAAATTTAAAGGAAAAATAGATAATCCATAATTTTACCACCCTCAGCAGTTTAGAGAACTAGACATACACAAAAATCAGTAAAAACATGGAAGATTTGAACAACACTAACAACTACCCTCATATAACATCTACAGAACACTACCTATTACAACTGCATAAATCACATTCCTTTCTAGTACACATGATACATTCACCAAAATAGATCATATGTTGGATCACAATACAAGTCCCAATAAATTTAAAAAGACTGAAGTCATACAAGGAATATTCTCTTACTATAAGAGAAATAAATTAGAAATCAATAATCATATCTATGAAAACTCTGAAAATAAAGTTTTCAAAATAATTTATCAGAAACAAAAATCAAAAGGGACATTATATGTATAATCAAAAGAGTAATAAAAATGTTCTCAAATTAGATAGTGATGATGGTCACACAACTTTTAATATACTAAAAATCACTGAACTGTATGCTTTAAGACAGTGAAGTTCATAGTGTAAAAATTGTATCCTAATATAGAAAGAAAGACATTAAATATATTCTGAACTGAATGACAACAAAATACAACATAGCTACATTTGTAGCACATTGCTAAAGCAGAACTTACAGGAAAACTTACACCTTTAAATTCTTATATTAGAAAGATCTAAAATCAATGTCCTGGGATTCCACCTTAAGAAATGACAATAAGAAGAGTAAAGGAAAATCTATGTAAATAGAAGTAAAAATAATAATTAAGAGCAGAAATCAATGACAAAGAAAACAGACAGAAAATAGAGAAAATTAACAAAATCAAAAGTGGGTTCTTTGGAAAGATCAACAATATGGACAAACTACTAATAAAACTAATCAGGAAAAAAAAGAGAAAACACAAATCATCAATATCAGGAATGAAAAGAGGTTATCATGACACATCCAAAAGACATTAAAAATATAATAAGAAAACGCCATTGAATAACTTTAGGCCAAAAAATTCATCAACTTATAGAAAAGGACAAATTTCTTGAAATACACAAATCACCAAAATTAACACAAGAAGCAGAAAATCTGAATAGTCCTTTACCAGCCTGAGAAAATGAATTTACCAAAAACATTCTCAAGAAGAAAACTCCACGTTCAGACAGCTTCCCTGGTGAATTATACAAACTTGGTCAGAAAACACAGAAGAGGGATCACGGCTCAACTTCTGTTCTAAGTCTAATACCAAAACTTGACAAAGGCACTAAAAAAAAGGAAATTACAGACAAATATCTCTTGTGACTAATGTAAAAATCCTTAACAAAATATCATCAAATCAAATTCAACCATATATAAAAAGGATAATACATCATGACCCAGTAGGGTTTATTCTAGTAATTCAAGGTTGGTTGAATATCCAAAATCAATTAATATAATACACCATATGAGCAGAACAATAAAGAAAATCCACATCACCATTTTAAGAAATGTAGAAATAGCATTTCACAAAATTCAACACTTCATAATCATGATTAAAAGCTCTCAGCAAACTTGGAATAACAGGGTATTTCCCCACATTGGTAAAATGCAAATATGAAAAATCTACAGCCGACATCATACTTAATGGTGAAAGGCTGAATTGATTTCCCCTGAGGTAAGGAAGGAGGCAAAGATGCCCACCTTTGCCCCTTCTAGGCTCACTGTATAGAGTTCTTAGCCATTGTTAACAAGAGGGAAAAAGGAAGGAAAGAAGAGAGGAAGGAGGAGAGGGGAGGAATGGGAAGGGGAAAATTGGAATCTCCATCAATAGGTGAATGGATAAACAAACGGTGATATATCCCTACAGTGGAAACTAATCAGCAATAAAAAGGAATGAACCACTGATCCATGGAACAATGTGGATGAATATCACCATTACTGAGATGACAGAAGCCAGCACAAAGACCACTGCCAAGAGGCGGAAGCAACCTGTCATCAACAGATAAACGGCTAAACAAAATGTGGTATGTGCATACAACAGAATATTATTCAGCATAAAAAGGAATGAAGTTCTGATGCATGCTACGACATGGATGAACCTTGAAGACATCACGTTAAGTGAAATAAGCATGACACAAAAGGATAAATATTGCATAATCTCACATATTTGAAATATCTAGAATATGCAAATTCATGGCCTAGAAACTAGAACACAGGTTATCAGGGGCCAGGGTTGGGGTGGGGAATGAGTTAATGCTTAGTTGGTAGGGAGTTTCTGTTTGGGGTGATGGAAAAGTTTTGGTAATGGATGGGGGTGACGTGGCACAAGATTGTGAAAGTAATTAACATGACTAAATCGTATATATGAAAGTGGAAAAAATGGGAAATTTTAGGCTGCATATATACTCCCAGAATAAAAGTTAAAAAAAAAAAATAGAGTTGTTCAACAGAGTGAACCTTACTGTCACACGTGGACTATAGTTAATAGTATAATTATAATAAAATTGTTTCATCAGTTGTAACAAACATAACCACACTATTGCAAAATGTTTAATGATAGGGAAAACTGGGGGGGGGGGGGGGGCACGTGGTGCTGAATGGGAACTCTCTGCACTTGCTACATGATTTCCCCATAAACTTACAACTGTTCTAAAAAAATAAATAAAATTTTAAAAAGAGTCCATTTACATAAAACCATAGAAGATGCTAAACTAATAATCTATAGTGATCGAAGCAAACAGGAATAAGGGTGGATAACAAGGGGCACAAGAAACTTTGGGGAGTAATGGGAAGGTTTATCTTGATGCCGTGATGGTTTCATGGGTGTATAATATGCCAATTATGATCAGATGGCTCACTCTAAATAAGTGCAGTTCACTCTACCTCCATTATACCTCAATAAGTCAAGGGGGAAAAAGCACAAAAAAAAGGAACTCTAAGGACCAGAGAATTTACACAACTAATCAGTAGTAAAAGGGGAACCAGAAGTATGGCTGCAGGTTTTCTGGGCAGCATTCTGTCCACTACATCCTACTTGCTCTCCCACTGCCACCACCCAATGCCTTCACGTGCCCCCGACAGTCCCTGTAAAGTGAAGGCTGCAACGGGAACTCACACCGACACAGCTCATCCTGGTGATGCCCTGGTAAGTTCTCTGCTATTCCCAAAAGGAAGGTCCCCTGTGCTTCAAGCACCCTGAAAGCCGGCCTGGCATGAGCCAGACAACCACTTCGCTGGAGAAGGAACAAGACTGCTTTCTACCCAGAAGGAAATGGCTTGCAGATGTTCACATCCAGATTACACCAACCACCAGAAGATACAAACAAACCACAAGCCTCTCCACAGAGGAGAGAACACCCAATTTCAAAAGGAACGTCTGGCTCCAAGGAAGGGAAAGCAGCTGCTTCATCTTTCCCAGGAGACAGTACAAGGAGGACATGCAAAGTCCAAACGGTTTGCACTTCTTGATCACACTGGCCTTTAACAACTCCTGCGTGTGTGACCTCATGTTCTCTACACACACACACACGAGTGCCTGCACCCCAGGTCTCTCTCAGCTGAAGGGATGGAGAGATGAAACACAGATGAAATAAGATCTGTGACAGGTCTCTGTAAACTGCAAAGAACCAAAATGAATCCTAGGTAGCACTGCTTCTTTCCACATCCCCTATTTGCATATGCATGGCACCCCCTGCATACCCACTAAGCGGCACCATGAGGACAAGGAGACGGAGACATTTCCTGGCTCTTCTGAGAGCCCCACTGCCCTAGGACAGGGCGGTGCCAGCCTGCGAGTGGCCTCAAGACATTCTTGCCAAGTGACCTGTTGAATTTTATGCTGGCGGCTCCCTACACCTCCAGGACAGCGCCCCAGAATGCCACCCCGCAACATGAGACCAGATGCACTTCCCTGAGCAGTCACAGGCGATGGGAGGCTGGTGAAACGCATTTTTTACAAGGCTGGGAATTCTCAGATGTCAAGGGCTGAATTAGCATTTCGGGAGCAGGGAACCAGAGTGGCCTTCAGAATTGGTAGAACCCGTGCCTAAGGATCCAAACCAGCTACACAACCTCAAGCCAGAAAGCAAGTCTTCTTCTATAACCCAGAACAAGCTGAAAGAACCTTTACAGCACAGCCCACTGAGGACAAGCTTGACTTCAACTTCCATAATATGAAAAAACAACTTTCAGGATCTGATGCCACCACATCTCTGCTGTAATTTGTTGATACATTCAGAAGATATTTACTGAGTGCCTACTGCATGCCAGGCACTTTTAGGTCCTGGGGGTAAAGAAGGGGGCAAAAGATACACTGTCTTTGCCGTCACGGAACTTAGAATCTTGGAATACTTAGTAAAATTCATAGTTGTGTTTAAAAAAAAAAAAAAAGACATCTGTTTTAATCTAAAGTAATATCACAGTCAAAATCCTGAGTTCGCATTATAAGGTGTGAATAGAAATCAGCACGGCTGACCCTAGTGTGTGACCTCGGGCATATCTCTGTACTTAAGAAACATACTTTTCATCGCTGGCCTCCACCGCAGACCGTGCATGTCCCTGAAATATCGAGGGACAGTCCCCACTCTCACACAAACAAGATCCAAAGGGGCCCCTGACCTCTCGCCACCGGGCTCCAGCGCTGCTAGAGATGTACACGTTCGTCTTGCTTGCCAAGTTCTTCCCCACTGACCCTAAAATGCAAGAGGAATAGTTTATTTTTAATTTCAAGAATATTATGAGATGGATGATCACCCAGCCCAAGTAGAAATCCCAAGCAGTATCTAACAATTAAGGCATGTCTCAAAGCCACAGAGAGCAGTCACCGCAGGAGACGCCGGTGGTCATTCCACATCTGGCTGCACGTGACCAGACAGCCTGAGCCCAAAGCTGGGACTTCACGTGAGGCCAACTCACCAGTGGCAATGATGAGGCCGGGTGCTGACTCCTTGGAGAGGATGGGCATTCTCCGGAGTTGGAAGTTGAGAAGCTGACTCAGGCGCTGGGCCAGGTGGAGGGAACAGCCCTGAGAAAGCTACAAAACAAAAGGTACAGGCACCGTGAGCATGTGATATGATGCTGAGAGGTCCCTAATAAACACTGAGGCTCGCAGGAGGCCAATGTAGCTGAACAGTGGAGGAAACCCAGTCCATGGGAAGCCAGATTCAAAGCCCAACTGTCTCCACTCTTCCCAGATCAAGATGATAATCTGAACTCACAAAAAGGTCTCACATTGAAGAAAAGGGAAAAATAATAATAATAAATTCCTTCTGAGTCTCTGAAAGAATAGCAATTAGAAACCACTGTCAACTCCAGAAGATAGGAAAGGTATCACTCTCGCCAGATCACCCAGAAAGCCTCTCGAGCGACTTGGAACAAAATGGAAATGAAATGGTTTCACGGTATTTATTTTCTAAATCAGCAGAGAGTTGTCTCAAATACAGTTTCAGCAATTCTGTCAGGAGAAAAACCAAGAATCAGAAGTCATTACTTTTTCACTGACAAGCTCCCAGAAATACAGCATATGAGAGGCAAACACCAAAGGATTCATATTAACTTTTTTTAAAAAGCAGTGTGATGCAACTAGGTGAATGGATTTTAGGACAACATTTTGAGTGACGTACACTGGAAACAAACAGACAAACATTACAATGTCTTGCTAACATGGACTATCTATGATGTGTAAACTCCGACAATTGAATCTTAGAGCACAGGTTATCAGGGGAAGGCTAATTGTAAAGGTCCCTAGACTGTAAGCTCTTACTTACAGCAGTCACATCTATTCCTGAGTTGAAATGGTTATCTCTAAATTCTGAGATGCTGAGCTCTTTATGTATAACCTCATCACTCTCTGGAACTCTGGGTATCTGTTTAACACCTGAAACTCAGAGCTAGAGCTCAGCAGCTATGAATGTCAGTATTATCCTATACAGCAACTGTTAAAAAAGCTGAAAAAGAGTTCAGCTTCAATTAGAGAAATAAATGAAGCAGATCTGGTCAGGACTAAGGCAAATCAGGCCAAAGGGTAAAGGACAATATCAACCGTGCTATAAAACTTCAACTTCCATGTAAGACCAAGGGAAGAGGTGTTTATTTGGTGCAGGATCTATATTTTCTGTAGCACACTAGACAATTTAACTTATATGGTCAGTTTATTCTAACACCATAATTACATGTAACTTTGAATAGGAGGTGAGATCTTGTAGGTTTGTATAGGTTACTGTGAAATCCCGATACATCCCAAAATAATTTGGGCAGGGTATAAAGATGTATTTGCAGGCCCCCCTGAGGAACTGGGGGAAAATGCAGAAATACTAAACTTCCCCACCTGGGTTATTACTCATGTTCTTAAAAGCATTGAGTACTACCAATTTGGTAGGCCAAGCCCTCAATCTTGGGGCCTGCACTTAGGAAGCTTGTTACCACAATGGAGAGGCTAAGCCTACTTATGATTGTGCCTAAGAGTCACCCCCAGAGAACCTCTTTTGCTGCTCAGATGTGGCCTCTCTCTCTCTCTCAGCCCACTCAGCAGGTAAACTCCCTGCCCTTTCCCCTATGCGGGACATGACTCTCAGGGGTATAAATCTCCCTGGCAATGTGGTACATGACTCCCGGGGATGAGCCTGGAACTCGCATCATGGGATTGAGAAAGCCTTCTTGACCAACAGGGGGAAGCAAAATGAAACAAAATAAAGTTTCAGTGGCTGAGAGGCTTTAGATGGAGTTGAGAGGTCATTCTGTAGTGTATTCTTATGTGGTATATAGTTATCCTTTTTTAGTTTTTAGTGTATTGGAATAGCTAGAAGGAAATACCTGCAACTGTCGAACTGCAACCCAGTAACCTTGATTCTTGAAGACGATTGTATAACAATAAGGATGAATGAGTAGAAAAATGCGGACAAAAACTAAATGTAAAATACAGTGGGATTGGGATTTGGAATGTTTTGGGTGTTCTTTTATACTTTTATTTTTATTCTCATTTTTATCTTTTTTTGGAGCAATGAAAATGTTTAGAAATTGATTGTGGTGAATGCACAACTATATGATGGTATTGTGAACAACTGATTGCACACCATGGATGAGTGTATGGTGTGTGAATATATCTCAAAAAACTGAATTTTTTTTGAAAAAGTAGTCTGCATTTGGACAAACATGCGGGGGTCCATTGCAAGGCTTCAAGTTATTCAAACAGGCCATCACCACATATGTTCAGGTTTTAACAGCTATGTAAACAAGGAGGACAAGACCTTTTGCTACATGGCCATGCCTGATTCTTCTGGCCAGAAAGTGATTGTCAAATATCAGCCATCTGTGCCCAGAGATCGAGGGGAAGTGGGGGCTGGGTGGGGGTGGGGTACCCTACTTGTGTTTATGGGGCAGGTAATAAGTGTGCAAGGCTTGCTAGGTATACTTATTTTTGTCACAAAAGGATTCCTCTAATAAATATCTATCTTGCTAGCTTCATAAGTTAGCAAATGCAAGTGGAGCAAGTGAGTTTGGGTCTCCAATATTTATTTGCCAGCTCTCCTTTTCTAGCTTGTGTTTCTTTACCTGCAAGAAAGTCTATTCATTTAAGCTACCCTGTATCCTCAGGCAATCAGATTTTAACCATTCCTGCACATTCTTCTCCCCAACTAAAATCAGAAGTAGAAACTAAAAAAACTGATTAACTATCCTCTACTCCATAAATAGACTGACCTCTCAGAGAAGCAAAAATCTGAATTTTAACAATTTCTTGAACCATATATGACACAAGTTCTGACCACGACACGCTCAGATGTTCAGAAACGCCATCCCCCTCCACACCAGGAAAACGCAGAACCCCTGGGGTCCAGAAGACTCTACTGAGTAAAAGGGAAGCACCCAGGGTTTGTCTACAACTATTTATATCCTGCCTCTTTCCAAAAACAGATTTGACACAATAAAATCAAAACCTGTCGCCAAATAGGGATGGAAAATCAAGAAATACCTTCTAGGGTAAGAGCCTCCAGAAGAATTTTCCCAAGGTCCTTGGATATAGCATGTAGGGAAGGTCAACATACTGCACATGGACAAACAAAATTCAAAAACCCGAAAGACCAGGTCTAAGTAAAATATTAGTTTCTCTGAAAATTGATACTACTTGTTTTTTTTCTGCACTCCTTCTGCCCTTCTACCTAAATCCCTGAGGTGAACTGGGAATAGAGGTGGGGGGGGTGCGTAAAGACAGGGAAAGGAAGGAGCTGCTGAGGCTTATGGGAACACTTATACTGGGACCAAAGAATACACCATCATCTTCTTAACTTTTCGGAGGGGGCCACCGGCAGGGAAAATTGTAGAACCCTGAATTGTACTTAGAGAGGAGTTTTAGAAGAAGTTCCACAGAAACAATAACTTATGGCAGAGGTTCCCAAACTTTCTTGATTCATGGCACGATCGTGTCTCAGTAATGTTCTTAGTGTCCCCCAGGCCAAAAGAAACACCAACATTTATTTTTTAAGTAAAGTACAAACAACTTGGTATATATACATAAACTGAAAGAAAAAAATTTGTATTTCATCCTTCAATAGCCATGATAAATTACTAATGGGATGTGTGCACCTCTTGGGCACTGCACAACTTCTCAGCCTTTGGAACCATACTGAATACTGCCACTCTCATTTCCTGTGATACACTGATCTTCTCACTTGCTTTTTTATCGTATCAACCGCTCAAAAACTAGCTTCAGAAAGATATGATATCATCAGAAGAAATATGGCATGGTCTAATGTTGAAACTGGGAATGAACCCAAGCTCATAATTCACGTGGTGTCCACAGTTTTGAGTATAGCAATGCTTCCCCCCAAATTTTCAACTATCCCCAGGGCACCCCTGCAAGTTCACTATGGCACCCAGGGTACCTCAGTGCCAAGTTTGGGAACCACAAGAGTAGAACTACAGATAAAAGCTTGGTCCGTGTGATATGAATGGAATGTTATGGGATCCTGCATTTTTCTAGTAAACACCAAATGCAGGAAACGTTTGCAGACCATAGCTGTTTTCCTCGTATTAAAATCCCAAACAAAATTAACACATCTATACCTCACAATTGATTTTCTCTCCATAGCCCGTGAAGGCTGGAGCCTGAAGAAACTCCCACGTTCCTCCTTTGTCAAAGGTGATGACCGATCTCATGTTCTCCTCGTTCATAGAACCATTTATCAGAGTCGCGATGTACACTCCTTGTAACCCTTCCACTCGGTGGAAGTCAGCAAATGGTTCATTAGCAAAATACCTATAAGGAAAGAAAGTAAAGAGCTGTGAAGTTGACTTGATATTTGTTTGATTGCTTTATTGTAGAAAATAACAGTATAAAATTTACCATTTTAAAATGACCAATTCAGAGTCATTAAACACACTGCACTTTTTTGTGCAACTATCACCACTATCTAGATGCAGAGAATCTTCATCACCGCAAAAGGAAATTCTGTACCTATTAGCAGTCACTCCACATTGCCCTGTCTCCCTCAGCCCCTGGAAACCACTAAACTGCTTTCTGTCTCTACAGATTTGCCTGTTCTGGACAATTCATATAAATGGAATTATACAATATGTGGCCTTTTGTGTCTGGCTTCTTTCACTTAGCAGACTGTTTTGAAGTTCATCCATGTTGCAGCATGGATCAGTTCATCCCTTTTTATGGCTGAATAACCTGCTATTTTTTAAAGTAATTGTTGTTTAACTTTGAGGGCGAAGATGATTTCCTAATCAATAACTCCTAGCAGGGGGTTTAGGATGGCAAACATAATACATAAAAAGTTGGCCTGAGTGTCACATCTATTCCCTCACTATCAAAAATGACCCCAAATCTCCAGTGAGCCTTGACAGTCAAGAAAAGGTTAAGCCTCGTGTGAGACACACTAAGAGTGAGGAGGCTTACAATTTAACCCAATCTGTAGGAATGTGGGTAAGGGCTAGACCACCGTTGTCCCAGCACTAACAGCCTCTTTATCCAATACCCGCCTCAGATGGAAGCCCCCAGGGTTTCCGTCAGGAAGCTGAGCAGAATTCCCCGAGTCCTTCCGAAAGAAGCAATACACAGTGAAGAAGGCTCTAGAAAGCTTGAGGTGATACCTGTTAACAGTGGAGCAGAGATTGAAGCCCTCCAAGACTTAACATGCCATTCTAGGACACTGTGAGTTCACAGTGTAATTCTGCACTAAAACAGTGCACAGATTACAGACATAAACCTGAGAAACTGAGAAACGGTGACCATCCTTCACACGTGGCTTTTAAAACTGGACATGTGCCCTTTATTTAGGGGGTTCTCATCCCCCGGACTAAGCAATAAGGCAAAAAACTGCTTTTCTCCATTGTCCGCCATACAATTCTCTCCAGCTGGATAAGTGAGTGCTCTGCCACCTCAGACAGAAAGACGCATATGACAACCTCCAAGACAGGAAAAGGAAAATAAGCAGCACTGACAGAGAACAGTACCTCCTTCGGACTGAGAGGCTGGGGAAAATCTTAAGTAAAATACCAGAGTCGTGACTAAATTCTCTGACGTGTGGTGTCTTCGGGTCTATTTTAGTTATTTTTCAGTAACCTGCTCAGGAATCTCAAGGCCAACTACTCTCCTGCTCTCTATTTACCTAACTCTCCTGCTTTAGATTCTGTCATCATGGAATCTGCCATTCTTGGGTTTACTGGTTTCAGCTACGTGGGAGGTCTGAGTGTCTCTCACTGGACAAGCTCAGGTCAGCTTCCTGAGGTTCCATCTTTGACTCTGTACTCCTGTACCCCACACGTGCCTCTGCTTTTAGTTCCTAGCCCATCCTTTCAGATCTCTCCTTGAGGTGATCTGCAACAATTTCCTCATCCCAAATCCTCCCTGAGAATCATTTTCTTCCACTTTTACCCTGCCCCAGCCCTCCCCACAGAGCCTCTGCCCTGCTCCCCAGGGTACCCCTGGAGTGAGACTCAGCAGGAGCTCACCAGGTTCCCCTGGGCTACATTAAATGCAGAATCAAGCCATTCCTGGGCAGGAGACTCAGGTCTCCTCACAATGCCCCAAGATGCCCTGACAACATCTCTTCAGCACATCTTGCTTCCAAGTGCCCAACACCTGAACACTGCTTTCCGCAAGCCTCCTACTTGGCACGTCACCACCAATGCCAGGCTCGTCCCCTATTAAAAGTTCTTCCTCCGTTTCTCTAAGTAAATTAGAACCAGTTTCTCAGCACCACACTTTCCTATTTAGTTCAAAGAAGAGCTTATTTCAAATACCACAGAGGTTTATTTTAAACCAGCCTGCCCATGTAATCTGCTAATTCACCCTTATCCCATTTCAACTTGCCGAGATGGAGACGCAGATGACAAAAGGGCACTCAACTGTGCAAACACGAGCATCTCTAGTCCTGAGAAAAAAACCTGAGGGAAAAAATCAGGAAAGTCAAGCAGGGACGTGGGTCTGTAATTCTTCACATGAATTGATTTTCAATTTCCTAACTGCACCGTAAGCTCAGGCAGGGTGGGGACAGACCTCAGCAACTACAGAAAGCACCATACGTGTGGGGTGGCCTAATGGCCACAGACCCTGAGGTGAGCCAGCTGCTTCCAGAAGAGTCCCTCTCTGGCTTCCAGCTCCTGCTCTGTCCAATCCTGAACATCTGACAAATGAGTAACATAGGAAACCTTTTGGCAAGCTGGGACTTATCCACTCCATAGCCAGGGGCTCTCAAAGGCAGAAGTAAAAATATTTAAAAGAGTCAGGTGAAAGGCCTGTGGGATCATGGCTCATGATTTTAATTTCATTTTTTTTATTATGGAATAAAAGACGGCAGCAGCTCTGAAGAAGAAACCGGAAGTGGTCTCTATCCAAGCCCAGGCACAAAGATCTCCTTGTGCGTATCTAATAGAGTTCTCCAACCCAACAAGTCCAAACTCTTCATCTTTTCCCTAGAGCTGCCCCTGGCCCCTCCCTGACTCAATGGCAATTATCCTACCAGCTGCTCAGCCAAGCAGTGGGGGGGTCCTTGGCTGTTCTCTCACATCCCATACCCAATCCATCAGCAACTCCCATTGGCTCTACTGTAAAAATATATCCAAAATGTGAACATTCTAACCATCTGCACAGCTCCCCCTCTGGCCCAGCTGCCATCAGCCCCCTCTGGCCTGGAACTGTGCAAAACTTTTAGAACTAGTCTTCCAGCTTCCTCTCCTACCCCCCTAAAGGAGTCTGATTTCCACACAGCATCAAGGATAACTTGTTAAAAAGATAAGTCACATGGGTGTTCACTAATTATTTACAATGCCATGCATTTATACACTTATATACTTTTCTTTATATATGATGCAATTTACCATTTTTACAATGTTAAAAAAAAGATTAATAGGTCAAGTCAGATGATGGCTACCTTCTGGCTCAAAACCCTCTGTCTTGCTTAGAAGATAAAACAAAGATCTCTCCATGCTCTAGAAGGCCCTCTGCAACCTGAGCCCTCTGCTCTCTTGGATCTTCTCTTACATCTCTCTCCCCTCCTTCGGCTGTCTGCACCACCCTGGCCTGCTCACTGCTGTTGAAACACACCGACACAGTCCCGCCTCTGAGTCACCGTGTCTGCTGTTCCCCCCCCGGAGTGCTCTGCCTGGAGTTGTCTGCACGGCTCCTGTCCCCATGTAACTCAGGCACCTGCTCAAGTATCACCCCCCGTGACCAGCCTATGAAAAATAATACCCTGTCCCATTAATTGCTATGTTTTTGTTCTTGGCACTCACCATTACCAGGCAGATCACGTATCTGTTGGTATGCTGTTTCCCTCTAACTAGAACAGTAATTGCATGGCACAGGGACTTTGGATTTTTCATTGCTGTATGTGTTCTTTCATGGCTGTGCCTAGAACACCCTTAGCACAGAGCAGTAGCATATCGGCTGAATGAGCTCATGACTGAACAAACTGCTGCAGGAGGGGAGGGAGCAGGACCTCACTCCAGACCAGTAAGTCAGCTTCATGCAGACCCTGAGCACAGAGCAATCCTGATCACAGCCACACGCCCCACAAAGGTCAGCTTCATCACGTGGCGAAGGAGAAGAAATGGACTCTTGGCAACGGAAGGGCCCTGAGAATCCACCCCTCCCTCCTGAACCCAACTCCTCCCCAGTCCCCTTTTTGGGGATGGTGGCTCAGAGAACTCCCTTGGACTGGAAAAGAGCTTCAGCATTGCGATTTACTGATAAATGATCAGTGTCGTTGGTGTCTTTCCTAAAGAACAAAGACACTGCAATTACTTATGAGAAAAAAGAGTAAGGATACCAATTAACCTGAGCCGTCTGGTGGCTACATTATACTTTGTGGTCGTGAGAGGCATCATGGGAAAAAGATGGCAGCTCATCCCGTTCGATGATATTCTCCAAGTGCTCTTTGCACAAATGGCCAAGAGATCACAAAGCCGGGTCACGGCATGAAGGAAACCCACGGGCGTGAGCGGGCAAGAGGGTGGACGCGACTTGAAACATCCCCTATAGCAAAGGTCCTCAGCCTTGGCTGCACGGGAGAATCCCCTAGGGAGCTTTTAAATCCCAATGCCCAGGCCATACCCCAAATCAATTAAACGGTGGTCTCTCACACACCAGGGTTTCTGAAACTCCCTGAGTGAGTACATGGGCAGCTAATGTTGAAAACCACCAAACTAGAGGTTTCTGGCTGAGCTGATCTGAACAAGGGGGGCCGAGAATCACAGCTCCTCACCTCACCAAGGTGTCACTGCCGGCTCCTCCTGGGCTGTAATACAGCACGTTCTCCAGGGACAGGGAGAACTTCAGCCCTTCTGCTTCTGAGATGTACAAGTTGGTGCGGTTGTTACTGTGACTGACACATACAAACACCTGGTCCTCCGAGGCATCTGCGATGTAATACTCCTTTGGAATCAAAAGTCAAAAAATACACACGTCACCAAACACCTGTGGGCTTTCCCTAGACACCCTAAAGCAACAACTTCCAAATGTCCCAGTGACAAATGTGGGCTTGAGACCCCCAGAAAGTTCCCCAATCTTAACACAGAAGCTTTGAAGGTTTTTCCTTTGGAGAACTCAAGGCTGGACTGCAGCTAGAGCAGACTCCTCAGCTGACAAATGGAGAGCAAAATAAGAATGGGTTCCTGAACTCCGTAAATGACCAAAATACGTCGTTTCAGTTAATAGCATCTCCTCCTTTTTCCCGTGATGCCTCTCATGACTACAAAGTACTATACAGATTAATCTGCATTTCACTTTATTTCGGTTTCCCTAAAATGGCTAAAAGATGGCAGAACCCACAGAAAGTAAAGAAGTGACAAGTTTGCTCCGTGTCACGTGCCCCTCTGAGCTACCACCTTCCACCAAACTCCTTCAAAGGCCACCTCCTCCATGTGTCACTTCTCTGATGACCCCAGTGCACAATGATCTTTGTTATCAATCTCCGTGTTACAATACCTACCACACAGTCAAGCATTTGCCTTATATGGTTTTATCCTTCACTAAGTCTTTGGTCTCTCCAATGTGTATGTTTCTAAAAGGTGGGACCCAAATCTTCTCCCCTGTTGGAAACTAGCCATGTGTGAGCAATACAGCAAGTACTTAATAAACACCTGCAGCTGTGACCCAACTTCCTACTCTTTCAGCACTAGCACACTAAGCCCACACTCTCTGGCTCCACCCTCTCTGCCAGTCCTTCTCCATTTACAGCACCTTAAGGCTCCTGTTCAGATCCACTTCAAACAGTGAAGCGGGGATACAACAGTCCAAGAGGCCCAAAGCATAATGGTGCCCTCCAGAGAACTTTCTGGAAAGGGACCCAGCAGGACATCCCAGGGACACCCTTCCTTTGACCTCTGCATGGGGACAGTTAACACTTCTTCCCACTCCCAAGCCAACCCCACTCACATTAATAGGATGTCTGGTGACAAACTGGGCTGCCCGCATGGGCTTCCGGCCAAAGGACACCCAGAGCTGGACAGAAGACTGCAGCTGACTGCCCAAGAGAAGCTGCTAAGGAGAAAGAGAAAAAAATTAATTGTGCCACATTGTAGCCACTCAAAACAAGTATAAAATGAAACAAAGTCAGAGCACTCTGATTCTACTGAAAAAGCAAAAGAGAGAATGAGGCCTCAAATTCACATTTCTGCAATATCTGTGAATGCTAGGCAGCTTGGGCTCTGCTATTTCATCCTAGCTTCCTAGTCTGCAATATACCAGGGACCCCATGTGATATCAGACGAGGAGAAAGGACAATGGTACGATGGGAGAGTTGTAAGAGGGCTTGGAGAAGGGGATGGAGACTTCCAAAGCTTAAGCTGTGTGAGCCAAAGGGAGAGTGTTGTGGATGGAGGCTGGAGAACCCAAAGCCCCCACCACCACCCTATCTCCAGTGAGATCAGCTTCCTAACCACATACCATGCATATAAAATACATGCTCTTCTCCCTTCTACTTCTACATTGACATTACAAGGACACTCCAGTACCAAGGCTTTTGTTTGCACCAAGACTTGAGGGAATCGTCACTGAATTTATTAATACTCTTCGTTGATTAAGGTCTTTTGCTAGAATACATTTTCTTTGGTAGACCCTTCATCATGATGTTGACAACATTGCATCACTTTTTAGAGAATTGAAGCCACATCCGGAATTTTTGAAAATGTGCATAAAAACAGTAGATTGAGCTAGCTCTACCACTTGGGGAAAATCATTAACTACCTCTAGGCCTCAATTTGCCCATCTGTTCTAGTTTGCGAATGCTGCCAGAACACAAAACACCAGAGATGGATTGGCTTTTATAAAAGGGGGTTTATTTGGTTACACTGTTACGGTCTTAAGGCCATAAAGTGTCCAAGGTAACACATCAGCAGTCGGGTTGCTTCACTGGAGGATGGCCAATGGCGTCCGGAAAACCTCTGTTAGCTGGGAAGGCACGTGGCTGGCATCTGCCCCAAAGTTCTGGTTTCAAAATGGCTTTCTCCCAGGACATTCCTCTCTAGGCTGCAGTTCCTCAAAAATGTCGCTCTTAGTTGCTCTTGGGGTGTTTGTCCTCTCTTAGCTTCTCTGGAGCAAGAGCCTGCTTTCAATGGCCGTCTTCAAAATGTCTCTCATCTGCAGCTCCTGTGCTTTCTTCAAAGAGTCCCTCTTGGCTGTAGCCCCTCTTCAAAACGTCGCTCACAGCTGCACTGAGTTCCTTCTGTTTGTCAGCCCATTTAAATGGCTCCACTGATCAAGGCCCACCCTGAATGGGTGGGGCCACACCTCCACGGAAATTATCTCATCAGAGTTATCACCCACAATTGGGTGGGGCACATTCTACAGAAACACTCAAAGAATTACAATTTAATTAACACTGATAGGTCCACCCTTACAAGATTACATCAAAGATAATGGTGTTTGGGGGACATAATACATTCAAATGGGCACACCATCTATAAAACAAGAGGCTTTATTTGGATGAAGATGTCTCTTTGGATGGGTATAAATGACCCAGGAACTCCCTCAATATTTACGTACTCTGTGTATATGCACTCATTCATTTTGCTAGGGAGAGACATGGCTTTTAACACATTCTCAAAGGAGAAGAACCACAACAAAGCCACTATGTGGTTTTTTCCCAGCTCTGTGACTCAGGATTGATGGTAGACATTGCATGTCAATGAAGAAATATGCCACCATAATCACAAAAATGACTATTACACACACTCTGCTGTAAATGGGACCCCCAGCCAAGTGGGCATTAGTTTGGCTTCATTTACCCTTGACTATATTGCTACTATCACAGATTGTAAATTTCTGTAGAGAACATACCAATTTATCTTAATTGTAATATAGACAACAAATACCTTGCACTCATGTGTGTCCAATAAATTCTACATGAGGCC
Organism: Choloepus didactylus; assembly: GCF_015220235.1. Taxonomy (NCBI): domain Eukaryota; kingdom Metazoa; phylum Chordata; class Mammalia; order Pilosa; family Megalonychidae; genus Choloepus; species Choloepus didactylus. The sequence goes on along the minus strand of NC_051312.1, from coordinate 137,043,957 downwards.
CAATCTGATGAATACAAAGTTATTTTTTGATTTGTTGCACAGGATACGTATTCAAACCTTCACTGAACAAATGGTTAAAAGTGGTTTGTTGTCAAGAATCCACCTAGAGAGGTGTAAAAGACTGCCTTTTCAAAACAGTACCCTGAAAACCAGGACAGTGGCTCACTTTCAGTATGGGACTATTAGAAATGATGAATCTATTGAAAATGCAAAAATGGATTATCTGAATGAAAAAACAGTTTCCAGCAAAATTATTACATACAGAGGATAGTGCTCTAGCAGACATCCTGGGATGTGGAATGGAATAGGATATAATATAGACCAATGGAATAAAACTGGGAGTTAGAAATAAACTCTTACATTTCAGGTCAATTAATTTTTAACAAGTACGCCAAGATAACCCAACGGAGAAAGTATAGTCTTTTGAGAAAATGGTGCTCATAAAACTAGATATCCACAAGCCAAAGAATGAAATCGATCCTCTACTTCACACCACATACTTCAATTAACTCAAAATTGATCATAGGAAATGTGAGGGAAAAAAATGTAAAACTCTTCAAAGAACACATAGGAGTAAATTTTCACAAGCTTGCATTAGGCGATGGTCTCTTAGATAAAGCACCAAAAGCCCAAATAACAAAACAAAAAAACAGATAAATTGGACTTCATCAAAATTAAAAACTTTTGCCCTTAAAGGAATTGAATAGAATTCACAGAGTGGGATAATATTTGCAAACCATGTCTCTGATAAGGGACTTGTATCTAGAATATGTAAAGAACTATTACAAGTCAAAAATAAAAAGACAATCCAATTTAAAAATGGACAGAGGATTTGAATAGCCGTTTCTCCAAAGAAGATCTACAAGTATCCAAAAAGCACATGAAAAGATGCTCAACACTATTAGTCATTAGAGTAATGCAAATCAAAACCACAACGACACACCACTTCATAACCACTACGATGGTTATAATTAGAAAAGACAAACAATAAAAAGTGTTAGTGAGAATGTGAAGAAATTTAAACCCTAATACATTGCTGGTAGGAATGTAAAATGGTACAGTTCCTTTGAAAACAGTTTGGCAATTCCTCAAAAAATTAAATACAGAATTAACATATGACCCAGTAATCCATTCCTGGGTATATATACTCAAGAGAATTGAAAATATGTCCACAAACAAACCTCCACTTCAATGTTCACAGCAGCATTATTCATTATATCCCAGAAGTGGAAATAACCCAAATTCTCATCAATTGATGGATGGATAAATAAATATGGTATAGCCATGCAATGGAATATTATTCAGCCATAAAAAGGAACGAAGTAATGCTACAATATAAATAATATAAATGAAACTTGAAACCATTATGCTAAATGAAAGAAGCCAGCCTCAAAAGGTCAGTACTCTATGATTCCATTTTATACAACGTCCAGAATAGATAAATCTATAGATAGAAAGTAGATTAGTGGTTGCATGGGGCTGGGGGAAAGGGGAACAGGGAGAGAAAACTAACAGGTATGGGTTTCTTTCTGGAGTGATGAAAATGTTCTAGAAGTAGGTAGTGGTGACGATTGCAAAACTCTGTAAATACACTAAAACCCACTGAACTGTACACTTCAAAATGTTGAATTCAATGGCCTGTAAATTATATCTCAATGCAGATATAAAAATTAACATTAAATTTTATTGGTTTCATATTTTTAATCTGTAAATTAGTTTTTGGTCTTACTGTTGTAGATGAGTTGTAAGCATTAGGCACCTACACCTAGCTTTATGTGTGATAAGTATAAGTATCATTATAATAAAGATAATTTGTCCACAGTTTTGTTTTAATCAATTATCCTAATCAGGAATTCACTCCCTAGTTGCAGTCACCAGGAAGCCCACAATACTGGGGAAGTTACTAAGTTTTTCTGTTATCTCTGATCAACACTAGAGACTTAATAAGCATAACAAAAGTTACAAATTGGTTTTCAATAGTGAAACTAGTGGTTGGTTAGTCAGAATATCGAAAGTGAAAAAGGGCTCTCACTTTGAAGGATCAGCAGCATTCAAGAAACTGAAATGGCCATAATATTTTAAAGATCACATCCTGACCCAGGCAGGGCATAATGACTTAGGGAGGTCTATAGCCTTTACCTTTAGGAATAAAGCCCTTGCATTAGAGGATACTGGTTGTCTAATGCCAACTGAAAGGGTAACCAAATCCTGTGGCTACAGCAGGGATCAGCAAACTTTTTCTGTAAAGGGACAGGGATTAAATATTTAAGGCTTTGTAGGCTATAAATTCTGTCACAACTGTTCAATTCTGCCACTGACACATGAAAACAGCCATGGAGCATCCAAAGTACATTTATTTATATGACTGTAACAATAAAAGTATTTATAAAAACGGGGGTGGCTACAGTTTATCAGTCCTTGCTCTAGAATGCTATGACTGCATGAAGCAAGGCATGGCTGAATCATCTGTAGGGACACAGAGGAGACTTCATCAAGTTCACAGATCAGTTCCTTCCACAAGATACACATTTGTGCAAGAAATGTCTCATGAAGTTCTACAAGAGCAGCTAACCCTCTACCTCAAACTTTTCGGTACTTACCGTTATTACCAGAAAGAACCTAACAGTTGGGTATTACCAAACTAACAAATTGATTAGGTCAGTTTTACAACTTCATTATTCCTTTAATGGCCCAACTGTTTCCATGAGAACTATTAAGACAAGAGAACTTTATGTCAGAAAACAAGGAGTAGACTTCCAGTCAACCAAGATGGCGGCATGAGATATTCCAGGGTTCTGTTTCCCCAAAGAATCTTTGAACCAGTAGCAAAAACTGGCAAAGCCATCTTCCTCAGGGCTCCAGAAAATAGCTAACAAGTTGCAGTAATTGGACAAATGCCAAATCAAGAAAAAGGAAACTCAATACAAAGGGAAAAGCTCAAGGCACCCTTGCTAACCCCTCCTTCAAACTGCTCCCTGACTCAGTGTGGAGCTAGACTGTGTTCTCAGTGTGTATATCTGGTCCCATTTCAGAGGGAGCAGAGTAACCCCTTCGTACAGACTGGAGTGCATGTATGTCTGTGCCAATCTATTTGGAGGTAGCCTGAAAGACTGAATCAAGATATTCTTCTCTGGCTCACTATCCCAGAACTTGCTCTCTACACAGAAGAGAAGCAGCTTGCAGAAAGGTAAATCAGCATAAGAAACAAAACACAGTGGCCTGGATTTTCAGAACTCAGCCCTCTGAAACAGGTAGTTAACAAGGGTCAGAGACAAAGGAGTAATGTGAGTGCAGAAAATAACTCCCTAGGGGGTATGTCTTCCCTAAGAGGAGGGAGGTGGGGCCCACCTCAAGTGACTGCTCTCCCTTCAGAACTCAGACCCAAGGGCCTGGAAGAAAACAATCAAAACCATAAACAACTAAAGCTGAGAATTAAAAGGGCCACACCTCTTTACACCAGTGGGGAGTGACAGGCTGACAGGCACCACATGCTGGGCAGGTTAGGAAAAGCACAGAGGCTCAAGGTCTCACAGGAAAGTCTGTCAATCTTCTAAGACACACCTTTAGGGAAACCTGATACTAAATATAGCTAGCCCCTTCCTGAGACCTGAGCCCGCTCTGGTCTGGGAAAATCTGATTGGGGTAATCAAGGAAACGAGACACCTAGACAACAAAGAATTACAAATCACGTTAGGAAAAATGAAGACATGGCCAAGTAAAAGAAAGAAACTTACACTTCAACTGAGATACATTTAAACAATGAATACTATATCAATTCAATGAGTTTAGGGAAGATATGGCAAAACAGATGAAGGATATAAAGAAAACACTGGGTGAACATAAGGAAGAACTTGAAAGTTTGAAAAAAAAACGGGCAGAACCTATGGAAATGAAAGGCACAACACAAGAGATGAAAGACACAATGGAGACATACAACAGCAGATTTCAAGAGGCAGAAGAAAACATTCAGGAACTGGAGAACAAGACACCTGAAATCATACACACAAAAGAACAGACAGGGAAAAGAATGGGAAAATATGAGCAACGTCTCAGGGAAATGAATGACAACATGAAGCACATGAATGTACATGTCATGGGTGTCCCAAAAGAAGAGAACAGAAAGGGGGAAGAAGCAATAATGGAGGAAATAATCACTTGAAAATTTCCCATCTCTTATGAAAGACAAAATTACAGATCCAAGAAGCACAGTGTACCCCGAACAGAATAGATCTGAACAGACCTACCCCAAGACACTTAATAATCAGATTATCAAATGTCAAAGACAAAGAGAGAATCCTGAAAGCAGCAAGAGAAAAGAGATCTATCACAAACAAAGGAAGCTTGATAAGACTATGTGCCGATTTCTCAGGAGAAACCACAGAGGCAAGAAGGAAATGGTGTGATATATTTAAAATACTAAAAGAGAAAAACTACCAACCAAGAATTTTATATCTAGAAAACTGTCCTTCAAATATGAGGAAGAGTTCAAAATATTCTCTGACAGACAATAAGAGAGACAATGTGCCTTTTATTTCCATAGGTTCTGCCGGTTGTTTTTTCAGACTTTCAAGTTCTTCCTTACGTTCACCCGATGTTTTCTTTATATCCTTCATCTCTTTTGCCATATCTTCCCTAAACTCATTGAATTGATTTAGTATTCCTGCTCTTCAGGAAATACTAAAGGGAGCACTACAGACAGATAGGAAAAGACAGGAATGAGAGATTTGGAGCACAATTTTGGGTGATGCTAGCACAACAATGTTAAGTACACTGAATAAATATGACTGTGAGCATGGCTGAAAGAGGAAGATTAGGGGCATGCGGGACACCAGAAAGAAAGAGGGAAGATAAAGACTGGGACTGTATAACTTAGTGAAACCTAGAGTGGTCGACAATTGTGATAAAATGTACAAATATGTTTTTACGTGAGGGAGAATAAATGAATGTCAACCTTGCAAGGTGTTAAAAAGGGGTGGTATTGGGGAAAAAACACAATCAATGCAAACTAGAGTCTTTAGTTAACAGAAACATTGTATTATGCTTCCTGTAATGCAGCAAAGGCAAAATACCAAAGCTAAATGCCTATAAGAGGAGGATATAAGGGAGGGGTATGGGATTCTCGGCAATGATGTCATTGTCTGACTCCTTTATTGTACTTTATTTTTTTTTTCTTTTGTTGCTCTTTGGCTGTGATTTTTTTTTCTTTCTTTTTCATTTTCTTTTGTCTCTCTACATTTTTTGACTCTTCCTCTTTCTTTGTGGAAGAAATGGAAATGTCCTTATATAAATAGCGGTGGTGGTGGTGAATGCATAAATACGGGATTATACAGGGAACCATCAATTGTTTACTTACGATGGAAAATATGATGAGTGAACAAAACTGCCTTAAAAAAAAGACAGATTGATGGATGAAACTTGAGGACATTATATTGAGTGAAGTAAGTCAGACACAGGGGGACAAATGTGGTATAAGCTCACTGATATGAATTATTTATAATATATAAGCTCATAGACACAAAATAAAGGTTACCAAGATATAGACTAAGGTTAAAGAACGGGGAGCGGTTGCTTATTATGAGCAGAATGTTTAAGAATTTGGAAATGGACAGACGTGACAGCGTGTTATTGTGAGAACAACTAACAGTGTTGAATGGTGTATGAGTGTGGTGGAAAGGGTAAGTTTAGAGTCAAGTATGTCACCAGAAGGCAACTTGGAGGATAAAACATGGGAATGCATAACACAGTGAATCTTCTGGTGGACAGTATCCATGATTAACTGTACAAATATCAGAAATTTCTTTCATGAACTAAAGCAAATGTATGACACTATAAGTAGAAGTTAAAAATAGACGGGGATTTAGGGGGGAAATGTACCGATTGCAAACTATGTACTTCAGTTAGTAATATCTTAATATTCTTTCATCAACAGTAACAAATGTACTATACCAATACTGAGTCAATAATGGAAGGAGGACTTAGGAGTATGGGAGGATTTGAGTTTTCTTTTTTATTTTTATTTCTTTTCCAGAGTAAGGAAAATGTTATAAAATTTAAAAAACAATTAATTGTGGTGATGGATGCACAACTATGAGGGTACCGTGAACAACTGATTGTTCACTTTGGATGATTGTATGGTGTGTGAATAATCTCAATAAAAATTGAATTTAAAAAAACATGTTATTCTAAAAAAAATGCAGTGGCCTAGGGCAAAGGATTATCAGCTTTAAAATATACAATAGAGTACCCAGTACCAGGAAAGACTATTTCAGAGGGAGAAGAGGTGGCGTTTGGATCCCTGCAAACAGGACAAGAAGGATGTTCAGAAAGGACTGGAGAGAACACTATGCTTTAACACTGGGCATCTTCAAGTTCCCTAGTAAGAGGATGAAGCTCTAAAGGAGAGCATCTGCCAACACACAGACCATTTGCAAGGACTGTGAAAGGTGTTTCTGACTTGATTGTTTGGCATTCAAAGTTATCTCTGTCATTTTACTAGTTGGATACAAACTTAAGGAACAGACATTTAAGGGACTAAATTCCAGAGTTAACATATTAAAAAATTAAAATATAGTACGCAACTAAAGATTACAAGGCAAACAAAGAAATAGGAAACAACTATCTATCTAAAAGAGCAAGATAAAACATCAGAAACCATCAACAAAGAAAACCAGACTTTGGAAATACCAAAGAATTTAAATAAATGGTCTTACATGTGCTCAATGAGCTGAAGGAAACTATGGACAAAGAACTGAAGGAAATCAGGAAAACAGATGAACACAAAGAAAATATCACTAAAGAGAAGAAATCTTGTAAAGGAATCAAATAGAGCTTTAGACCAGAAATTTTAAAATTTCCTAGAGGGGTTCTATAGCAGATTAGAGCTGCCAGAGAAAGATTCAGTGAACTCGAAGATAAGATGATTGAAATTATTCGGGCTGAGAAGCAAAAAGAAAAAATACTGGAAAAAGTGAACAGAACCTAAAAAAGTTGTGGGATCCCGTAAAGCATACCAATACAGACATTGTAGGAGCCCCAGGAGGAGAAGAAAGAAAGGGGCAGAAGGAATAGTCAAAGAAATAATGGCAGAAAACTTCCCAAATGTAATGAAAGACAATGAATATACAAATCCAAAAAATCCAATGAAACCCGAACAGGGTAAATTCAAAGAGATCAATACCCAGACACATCTGTCAAATGCCAAAAACAAAGAGAGAATCCTGAAGGCTGCAAGAGTAGCAACATGGCATGTACAAGGGAGGCCCAATTAGATTAAGTTCCAAATTCTCATCAGAAACCAATGAAGCAGGAAGGAAGTGCGACACAATTTTTAAAGCACTAAAAGAAAAAATTTATTAACCAAGAATTTTATATCTGGTCACTGTCTTTCAAAACCGGAGGAGAAATTAAGACATTCCCGGATACAGAAAAGCTGAGGGGATTCAACACCACTAGACTTGCCCTACAGGTAATGCTAAGGGGAGTTCTTCAGACTTTAAGGAAAAGGACAATAAACAGTACACCAAAGTGAAGTAAAGAAATAAAGATTTCTAGTAAAGGTAATCACATGGTGAGTTATAAATGCCAGAACTATTGTATTTTGGGTATATAACTACACTTTTTACTTCTTACAGGTTCTAAAACGCAAATACATAATAAATAATGTTGAACCTATGGTTTTAGATGCACAAAATATAAAGATATAGTTCATGACAAGAACAACCAAAACAAAAACATTTGCTATGTACAAAGCACTAAAGCACTATCAATGACAATCAAAACAGACATCATCCCTGGTCTTACTACTGAACAGCAATAATTAAAATCTTACCACCGTTACTGGGTAAAGCAGCTATGTCTAGAGAATAAACATGGTTATTAGACTGAAAGGAGGGCCCAGAAGCTCTAAAGGGATCAACTTAAATTCTTGGATGAGAGATAGAGGAATAATAGGATTAAGAGAAATGCACAACAGCTATCACCCCAGCCTCAAATCGGGCAAAAAGGGCAAATCTAGAAATCAGGGTCTTAGAATTATGAAATTAAAATCAAACAAATAAATTCAGGTCCAAGGAACTAAAACAGAAAAGACATATGAGAAATGGGAAACTGGAGGTTTACACTACACGCTCAGTATTTGACAACATGATGTCATAACGCACCAATACTTAGGCCTGATTTCTCACTCCCATCCCTGCCCAAGCAACTTTATGGATGCATGAGTTCTTAGAGTACTGTGTTGGTGTGTGTATAAGAGACAATAAAAACTGCCATAGCTTAGTGGTTTTAAGGGACATTTTGCAAGGCATACAATGGGGAACCTCTCTTGCTTTTTAGCCAACCACGTCTTCTCTTCTCATTCAAACTTTACTCCCTGCTTTCCCTGGTGGGGGAAATCCTCTTTCTACCCAAGAATCCTACCAAGAGGGTTGACCTGCTTCTACCTGGCCTGGTTCCAATCATATATACATAAATGAGAAGCTGGAGGAAAACATTACATCCGATTTCAGTCCCTAAGACTAACAGTGACAGAAAGCAGAGCCACCTCACAGTTTCCAGAGGCCTTCACCAGCGCCTGCAGTCAATGAGGGAATGACCGCCATTAAGAAAGCAAGTTATAGCCTTCCCAGGATGGTAGCCCAACCTGCTCTCAGCCAGGCCTGGTTTTTTCCTTTACACAAGGGTGATAAAGAGTGAATTCGATACAGTTACAACGCAAGTCCTATTAAATAATCAACACCAGTTTTAAATGAGGAAACCCTCCATTTCAGCATCTGGCTCCAACACATCAAATTAAGGGGAGGATTCTCCCAAAGGCTGAGAGTTAAGCTACTTACTGACAGCTGGAAGCTTAATTACTGCTTTTCTTAGAGGATCCACTCCCACTAGCCAATGACTACACATTCTATTAGCCATGTTAATTAACATGTGTCCAGAAACCTCAAAGAAATCGGCCTAAGTTTAAAGGAAATCAGGCAGTAGGATTAAAAGGAAAAAAAAGAAATCAGAGTTCTGTTTACTTTTAACTGAGAGATTTCAAAGAAATATGTGTTTGTCACAGATGCCTGGCTGCCAGGAAGCAATCAAAGTCTTAGTGCCTACTGACATTTGGAGAAGTTCTCCACTCCCCCAACCTCCCAGGATTGTCCAGGCTCTTTGAGAATGTTCACAGATGCCCAGTGTCTTGCAGTCAAGCTCCTCCAGACACATCCACTGAAATCCCTGCTTGTGGAAACATCTGTTTTATCACAAAATGCCAAACCCCAGAAAAGAGAATCAAAACAAGTGTATTCCTTAGCTCGTTCAACTTACCACCACCTTTGTAGCAAACATGTACTTGTCCCGCAGCTGAAAGTCCTTCACTTCTTCAAGGATCACTTCCTGGTTTTCCCGGGACTGGAAGAAATCTGTACTATGGAAAACTGTGGAGTAGCCGGAAGGTTCATGGCGTTCAATGTAGATGGTGTTTGGCTTGTCATAGGGATCAATTCCCCTGAGAGAAGAAAAAGTGGCTGTTATCATCTCCATGTTTAATCATTCGAGGCATGGAGGTTATGCCATGCAGGCAATCACCTGGAATTTAGAGCTGTCCTAGTGACCTCCAAATGATACACTCTGTGCCTCAAACATATCCCTTTGCTTCCTCCTTGATTTGGTATAGAGGGAAAGAAAGAACTGCCATTTATAAAGTATTTTTTGTTATTTCTGCTATTTCTCAAAGCATCCTGGGTTTAGCTCCAGACAAGCTCTCGAAGTGATTGAGAAGAGCAAAAAAGGAGAAGAAGTAAAAGAAAAGGTGGAGTGTTTCAAAATAAATAACCACACTGCTTTCAGCAACAGACGTTTCTGGCCTCAAGTTATGGGCCCCAAGGAATCAAGGAGAGTGTTTGTTTCCCCAAGACATTCTTCTTTTCCCAGAAGAACGGCACTAGCGGAAACCACTTTCTCCATCTCTGAGCCTGATCTTCCCAGCAGATCCTGCCCTCTCTCTTTCTGTCTGTCCCCTGTTGATTTCACTGTGCAACCTAGCTTTACTGTACTGGTACAATTTCAATTGCTATGAGGCACCTTCACAAACACTTTCTTGAGCATACTGATCTCCTCAATGTCCTTCAGAAATGAAGGGCTCATTTCTCCCTCTGTCCCCTGTATGCACTCTTATCTGCCCATCTAACTTCTACTCATCCTCCAAGGTCAAGTTCAAGCCCCCTCTTCCAGGGAGCCTTCTCCTTATGCTCTCAGACCTTCTCCCAATACAAGCAGTGCTTCTCAGCAACATTCAATGTCATGTGTTTTGTGTGAGTTTCAACTCCAAATAAAGGTACGGATTGGCTGGGTGGATTTTGGAACCAGTGTCCTTACTTTACACAGTAGCACTTCTTACACATTGTCGTATATCGTTCACTATATACTGTGTCTGTCTGAGCTTCCTAGAGAAGACCGATGCCTTTAAAGGCCATGTTTCATATTTCTTTTGTATCGCACAGGGTTCCCAGCTGAATCGATACTTCCTGCTTTGGGTCCACGGACCAAAGGCTATTCCAAATTTAAACTGCAGAGTGACCAGGTCCAACTACCTCGGAGGCAAATCTCAGGGTTCATGTTCTTCCGTATCAGGACCCAAATAGCAGCTGTGAGGATGACTCACCTACCCCAGGTTTCCTAACCTTCACATGGAACACAAAGGACCAAGCGGACCATTCAAGCAAGTGGGAGAAATAATTAGGAAAATAAACAGGGAAGACAGCTTCACAGTAAGGATGGGGACCCAAGAAAAGGCAGAAGGGCTCACTTAGGTACTTTTCTTTGTACAGTTCCATAGGCACAATGGCTTTCAGAATAATGCAGGTAATGAAATAAAATTCCTTCAACAATGTACTGTTAAGAGCATTTTCAGAAGAAGAAGGTGGTGAAGAAGAGGAGAAAGGAGAAAGGAGGAGGACAAGGAGGATGAGGAGGAGGAGGAGGAGGACTAGGAGGAGGAGGGAAGGAGGGAGATAAGAAATGGGAACCAAAAAAAAAAGAGCCTCTTTTCACAACTGGTGAGGCTGGAATTGTGCCCGGCAATCTGGAGTGTGACAAGGGCGGTGGAGAACCAGCAACCTTGGTCCGAACGTGGGACACAAACCTTCTTCACCATTAATGCATGCGGGGGTGGGTGGCGACATGTTCTCTTCTCTTCCACAATTAGAAGTACTGATTCAAGTGCTTCCTCTAGCCCAGAGGATATGCAAATCCGAATGAGGCTGCTTGGTATTTTTAAAAGCGGGGAGGGGAAGGGAACCTGATTCAGATATTTCGAGACCCAGCTCACCTCTATTATTCCTTCCTACCCAAAAGCGCCAGCAAACATCTAGAGAGAGAAAGATCTGTGACTTCCATCCCATTCCTCTTCCATAATCCATACACAGGTCCAATATTTGGACCTCCCATTTTTGAGAGCAGCTCCAGCTGCAAGTTCTTCTCTGCAGTCACCTGGCCTCCCACTTCTGATGCTCACTCACACTTACTTCCTGTTCTCTTTATCCTCATTCAGAAATTCTGATCCTTGCTCTGTCTCTGAGCACAGTCCTCAGTCCCCATCTGGCCTCACCTGTCCTCACCTGCCTTCCTTACAGCCCTTCAGTGATGTTCCGGAGGCAGCCTTGAGCTCCCCTCATCCCCCACCACAAGCTCCTCCACTGCCACCACCTCTTGCTCGCCTTCAGCCCTGGAGAGCATCTGCTTTCCTCACTCTCACTGTTCCCAGGCTGCCAGGCATCACTGACCAACTTTATGCCATTATTCTGAGAGGTGAGATTACACTCTCACTTAGGGATTCCCAAGGAATCTGCACTGAGGCAGAAGGTATAGCTCACAAATTCCCAAACTTGAAGTTCCTTTATTTAATAGCCTTAATGGTTTGTCCTTTTAATACATAGTTCCCTAACAAGATAAAAGAGCAATTTGTCCCTTTAAACTCCAAATAAAGCCAAAGAAAGTTATAATGGTATTCCTTTGGGTGTAGTTGTACTTCAACGAGACTGCGGTTGTAATTTCACTAAGACCACCAAACCTCTGGCCAAGGAAAATAGCAAAAGGGTTGCCAACAGCTACCCTCTATGAAAAGGAAGCCCACTGGAGCCTGGAGATAGTTGGATGTAAGGTCCCTGTAGCCCATTCATCGTCACTGCTCTCAGTTACTAAGAAAGAAGCAAAATTAACACAAAGACACTTCTCTTCAAAGGGAGAGCTAGAAGAAGCAAGGACAGTTTAAAAAATTTATTTGGCTATTACATGTAATGAGGACTAAAACTACATGTGAAAGTCAACAGATACATGACAAACTCAGAAGTATAAATATAAATGTACACAAACAAATTCACCTATCTCCTATCAAAGACAAGGGGCTAATCTCAAATATATAAAGAGCTCCTGGAAAGCAAGAAGAAAAAGACTGTCAACATGTCACAAAAAAAATAAGTAGCAATGACACCTAAAGAGTTAAAAAGATGTTCAAACTCACTCATAATAAGAAAAATGCAAATTAAAACTACACTGAGATACTATTCTTACCTAGCAGACTGGCTGTGGAGAGAGGCGCTACTCTATGTTGCTGGCAAAATTTAACCCTTTCTACAGAAAATCTGATAATATCTCCCCAAGTTACAAATTCAATGATTCCTTCACTGGGGATACACCAGTGCAAAGAACTGACAGAGATCCCAGCCCTTATGGAGATTTCATTCTATTGAAGAGAGGCAGGCAAATAACAATAATAATAATTGTATATTAGAATGTAATAAGAATAGAACAGGGTAGGACAGATAGGGAATGGCAGGGGAGTAGTTGCAATTTCAAAGAAGAAGTTCAAGGTAGGCCTCGTTTGGAAGGTGCTATTTGAGCAAAGACTTGAATAAGGTAAGGGAGTAAGCAAAAAAATGGTTGCTGAGGAGCAGATTCTGGATATATTTTCAAGGTAGAGCCAGCACGATTTCCTAACGGATTGAACATGAAGCATGAAACAAATGTGGAATCCATGATGGCACCATTCTTTCTGACCAGAGCAACTAGAAAAAGGGATCTGCCATTAACTGAAAAGGGGAAGATTATGGGTGGAGTCAATTTGGGAAGAACCAAGTTTGCGATGTCTGTTGGTCATCCATGTGGAGGGATGGAGTGAGCAGTTAGATATACCCACTGACACAGCAAGCCCACTCCCAGGAATCTGTCCTACACATTCACCTGCACAGGTACAAGATCATGTGCTCAGGAGTCTCTACTGCATCACTGTAACAGCAAAAGAACAGAAGCAACCGTGACTAGAAACAACTGTACTTGTGGCTGGAAGTCAACCCCGTTGATTTCACTGTCCTGCTCAAAAACCTACAATGGCTCCCCACTGCCTTAGAATTCACTTCAAATTCCTCTATCAAGCACTACATATGCTGGTGCCAACTTCCTTTCTAAACTTGACCTGTGTCCAAAAATGAGACTCCTGTGTCCACCCAGGAACCACAGTCTCAACCATGCCTTTGGCCCTTCCGTTCCTCTGTCTAGAACTCCTGTCCTCCACTCCTCTGCACAGCTACATCTTGCTTGTTGTGCACAGCCCGGACCACAGCAGCCTCCAGGAAGCTATCTACGACCCTCCTATTGGGAAGGATTATGTCCCTCCTCTGGCTTCTCAAGCTATGTCTTTAACTTCTGTGTTTCCTTCATAACACATTATTTCCACAAATGCCTTTTCTTACCTCTGAAACTGTAATTTCCTTAATGACCATATATATAAATTATTCAACTTCTTATACCCTAAAGTATCTAGGATGTTTTATAGTTAATGCTCAAATATATATATATATAAAATGAATAAAAAATGAAAGAATTTTATAAAAAGAAAAATGCCCACTACTGATACACTGCTCTAAAAATGAAGGTCTTTAGAAACTCTAATAATGCAAGAACTTCAAGATACCTCCAGGTTCCCCAAAGGATTGAAAAACACAGTTCTCTATCACTCTCTCACAAATAACCTTCCTTTCTCCTCACCCCAAATGAGTCCATTATACTGGAAACTCTAATTCTAGGATCTGGAAAATTCCTTTCCTGAACCAAATGCTTCACATTTCAGGGGAGGGCAGAAGGTTTGTCCACGATGAAGGAGCCGGACATGGAGAAAGGAGATGATGGAAGTCAACATTTCTTAGACGGCACAACTTACCAAGAGAACGACTTCACATGTTCCTGAATCATGATCCAGGTCTGGCCAAAATCATCTGATTTCCACAGCTGCAAAGACCAAAGTGACAAGAAGTGTCAGTGACACAACCTGGATCCCATCACCACCAACACCCAGTGAAATCCTGCCCTACGTAGTGCACCATCTAGGATGACCGGCACCGAGGCCACCAGGGCCAGTTCAGCCACCCCGAAAGCAAGAAAGGGCAAGGATGGAAGGAAAAGCCTCCGCCTTCGGATTCTTCTCCATTAGTTATTAAGACTTTAATAGCAACTGGCAGGAAGGAAAAATGATTACGTCTCGTCTTCCATCTGTGGATTGCAGAAATTATATTTTACTCAGACTTATCCTCCAGGTAATGGTAAAAGCAAAAGGATTAGAATGGTCACTTCTTGCCTGGGAAACAGGCTCCTTAAAAACTCATAATGGGCCATGTGATTCAAGTGGAATGGAGGAGATACTGGCTAAGTACAGAGTCAAAGACCAACAGAAGGCAACCAACTGAAAATGTGGGGGATGACCACGAGCAATTAACCTGCTGATCTTCACCAAAACCCTTCAACTTCCAAAGATACCACCAGAGGATTCCCCCAGCCTTTAACCAAGCACTAAGAAGCATGAAACCCAAAATAACAATAATCCACCCACACGGTAAACTGACCCAGTCCAGACTTAGGTTACTCCCCAAGGCCAGCAAAGGTAAACAGATCATGTTTTTGCTTAAACAACCTGGAGAGAAAGAGAAATGTTCCAAGGCTCCACTGCGGGGGGTGGGGGGAACATTCAAAACTCATCAGAAATCCAATCAAACAGGATCAGTGGTGTTTCATAGGTTTCTGCCAAACCACTATCTTTGACTTTGGCAAATTTCAGCCATGAGATATAAATCCTAGTCAGGTTCTCTCTCCACTGCTCATCTTTCCGCCTAACCTGAATTAAAGGAGGAAAACACATACACTTAACATTACATACACACATACATACACACACACAGACACACACACACACACACAAAGGAGAATGTTGAAGTCAATGATAACATCAAACAAACAGTGTGTTTAAGTAGAGGTAGAGGAAGGTAGATGGGAAATTTGACAAGAGGTCCCAGCAGAACTCAGACTCCAGACCTCCCTTCCTGGCTCTCTCTGATTAAATTCCAGGGCCTCGGTTTACCCCAAGGCCTACAAAGGCTCATGTGCACTTAGAAGGGTACGATGTTTAACTAACAGGGACCTGCCAAGTACTGGGTGTCGATCCCTGGCTTGAACGCGGATGGACGGTGCCAGGAGGATATATTTTTTCTCAGCCATGGTAAATGATATAGTAACTACAAAGGCTACGCCTGAAAGAGAAGGAGCGGGGAGCAGAAGGGGAGGTTCATGCAAAGGACACGCAATCCACCCAGGCAGGGCAGGAAACTGGAGGAGCCCCCACACGACCGTGTTCCGCAAAGCTCTCTTACCTGCTTGTTGGGGTGAGACCTGTCAAAGCCCAGGAGAAGGTTCGAGGCCTTACTGTGTAGGAGGAGATCGGCTGCCCGGAACGGGATGGAAAAGCCTTGGACAGTTTTGCAGAAGTCAAATGTGATCCAGAGGTACTGGGCATAAGCATCTGCAAAGATGTACTGCAAGAACAAACAGATAACCTCATTGTAGAGCTTGGCCAGAGCCACCAGCCCTTCTCCCCAGCAGCGTGAGAGCAAACTAAGAGCGGGACGTGCCAGCTCTAAGGCGCCAGCCCTCCTGGGGAGACAGCGGCATCTCACCATCTCCAGCAATGAAAAAATGCTGGAACACCCCAGACAAGGCCCGAGGAAAGAAGGGGTGTAGGAGACGGGCCAGGACAAAGCCACAGACTGGTCTGGTCTAACCAGGTAATGAAACCAGTCAAGCCTTTCTATTTTTTCTTTCAACTATCTTGACCGATCTCACCCCCTGGAGAGTTTGTTACTCAACACAGTTAGAAGGTGGCCACTGGCAGCTGGGACAGAGAAGTCCCACTCTTCAGATTGGCTCAACTGAGAAAAGAGTAAGAGGGCAAGTGTGCACAGATGGGAGGGCTGCCTGTCCTGCATCCTCTGAGCAGAAAGACATAGGATATATCTTTCCAGGAAAATCCTTAAAATCACACCCATCTAGGCAGGTAAGCTTCTCCATCTTAAATTATACCAGGTGCCAGGGCGACTCTGGGGTCAAGCCACAGCATGGCAGATGCACTCTGGGGCAGAGCAGGAAGTGGCTGTGGTGGGCAGAGGCCTCCCTTGCCTTATTTTGTTCTGCATGGGAGAGTGACTCTGAACAAGCTTAGCTGGAGGGTGACTGTGGCCTGAAAGGTGGGGGAAGTCTGGAGGAAAACACCAAGTCCCTTCGATTTAACAAATGCATATTGCATGTTTAGGCCTGGATGCCATGATGACCAAACAGGATCCTTTCCTTCAAGCAGCCTACAATCTAATACACATCCATGGCTAACTACAACTCAAGGGAAAATGCAGCTTTGTGAAAAATCATGGATAGGGGCTGATGAAAGCACAGACGAGGAGATCAGTTCCAGTTTGGGAGATCAGAATGACCCCATGCAGGAAGGGGGCTTCGGAGAGGCGTAGTCAAGATTTCCATAGGGAAAGGACGCTCCCAGCCTAGGGCAGTGTGGGTTTGGGCATGAAGGAGGAAAAATAATTCGGCCTGGGTCTGATGCTAGTCTGGAGAGACAAGTTTAGCCCAGCTGATGAACGGCCTAGAATGTGCCTGAGAAATCTGAAGGCCTCTCCCCACTCACAGTAGAACCAGAGTGGCTTGGGGGACAGCACAGGGAACCAGAAATCAGATCGAGGGAGACACAGCTCCACCCACCCCCAGTCATTTAAATCCTAGAAATAAACCAACACAAAGGAATCAGCCCAAGGACATTTTTCCTAATTGATTCCACCTAATCTATCTGCATCTTCTGTTCTGAGTCCTGTCTGTACGTGAGGCCTCAGCACAGACGCATACTTTGCACTTGTTTGCATGTTACTTTTATGTGTTCCTAACACTTTTTTCATTTCCATGCTCTCACCCCAAATCTACACCATAAACTTCCCAGGGGTGTATTTTGTGTGTGCTCTCTATCTCTCTTGCGTTTCCTCTAAAGCACCTAATGCAGAAATCTAATGAAACTTAACTGAATAAGGTAGTAAATGTTTCCAAAGCAAACTACCATAAGCAAATGCGATGTTACAAAAACAATGATGACTCTGAGAGTGGCATAATTTGGGGCATGAAGTTGTGCCCTAAAAACAACCCAGCCCTTATTTATACCCCCAAACCATTTTGGATACTGGGGAAAGGAGTGTTCTCAGTTTGAAAAGATTTCTCCAGAAATTCAACTTCACAGCTTCCTGCAGCCTTACATCTGAGAGTCTAAAGATCATGTACTCAACCATAAAACTTACTATTGCTTGTGAGAATAGCTAACATTTTTCGAGGGCTTTCACTATGTGCCAGGCCCTGAACTTAAGAGTGTTTGTGTGCCTTATCTCACCGAATCCACAGGGCAATTCAATGCTGTAGATATGACTGTCTCCCCCTCTTTTATTAATAAGGAAACTGAAGCTTCAAGAGGTTGGCTGCACAGGGTGACGCAGCTGGCGAGCAGCATTTATATCAGAGGCCGGGTTCCAGAGACTGCCCCTTAACAGACCATCAGCCTGTAACTCAATTCTTCAAACGAAAAGGCTGCATTTCCAGAATTTAACTCACAGGCCTTACACTGTGCTATCTGAATCATTTATGCGTCTCCTCTCTTGATCTCCTTAAACACTCAGCACATGCTTATTCCTTGCTTGCGGGGACACTGTACTATTTCACCCTCCACCCCCACCCCCCCAATTCTGACCACATTCATCCTTGTCTCTTCTGTACTGGCTCCTTTGCCTTTCTCCACTCCCTACTTTCATCCTTTGCTCTACTTACTTAGCTTATCCTTCCAAATTCCATGACCTTCAAATCTCTAGTCTAACCCTGACTTCTTACTGACATTCTCCTCCGTGCCTTCTTCACCCTCTCAAGATCGCCACTTTGATGTGTGAAGATGTTGCACCACATCCAAAACTGGATTCTCTAGCACCTACCCACCAAAGTCCAATTCTCCCTCCCCACTTTCCAGTTTCCATCCAATGACACCATTCTCCTAGTCCCACTACTCACAAACTGGGGTTTGGTTTTTATCCCATTCCCTTCCTTCAGCCCTCATTTTCAATCAGCCACTGACCCTGTTATGTTTTTCTTTAAAACATCTTCCAAAATCAGCGTCTTCCTTTTCATTCCCAGTGTTACCAGAGAGGCCCATGCCCCTGGTAGAGAGTGGACATCACTATGGGGTAGACACTGGGTTCTAGGACCTAGCAGGGTAGGAAAGGCTGAGTGGGTGACATTAGGTATGGTTGAGTGACTGAGCATATTCATGCCTATAGAACACAATTGTCACCATTCTAGTCTCTTCTCCAATCTTTCCCTTCCAATTCATCACCTACACTGCCAGGAGACACATTCCCCTAAAGGGCACTAATCACTCCCCCACTCAAAACTTCCCCCATGACTCCCCACCATCCTGAAGATGAAAGACAAATCTCCTTCTTCTTCAGATTCAGGCCTGACTGCTTTCACCAAGCACCTCGCTTCAAACCCTCCATCCCTGTGAAGCCAGCTCCTCACTGTCTTGCACGCAAACCCCAGACAAGCTCCTGGAAGACTCTGGCACCAAGCTCCTCCCCCTCCTCACAGGCTCCCACCAACTCTGCTCTAACCTATGAAATCCTGCCAATCCTTGAAGCTCCATTTCTAGTCTTAATTACCCCATCAAACCCTCACTTCTCTGATCCAAGCACATTTCATTCCCACAGCTCTAATTATCTGTAGGTTTCATTCATCTCTCAGCCACATGGAGCTTTGAGCCGTTATGTACCCATGGCACGTAGGCACACTCAGGAATGCACAGTATGTCCCCCTCTCTGCCTGTGTGTCCCCAATATTGCCTTGCTGTCACGCTTTCTCGAGGCTGACTCCATCCACAGGTTTGCTGCAGAGTTGCCCTATTGGGCGCTACCTGAACTGTGCATTTGATTTTGGTGTGCTCCAACTTCCCCAATTCTGTTTGCTAAGAATCACATAATATTCCACAGAGGCTTCATCCTTTGGCTTAGAGCTTTATTTCCTTTTAAAATGAAAATACCTCTGGGAAGATAAACTAAGCTATGGGGTTTATCTTTCAGTTAGCTTGAGTGACTTTTTCCAGTTTTGAGAACAGAAAATAAGAGTCCAATGAGTAGAAGACAGGCAGGGGAGGAAGAGAAAATACATCTCTAAGAGGCAGGCATGAAGGGAAAAGAGAGAATTTTTTTTACCGTTTTACCTAGGACCAACCTGCGGTGTTTTGGAGCTGTAAGTACCCCAGAAAAACATGTTCTTAAACTTAATCCATTCCTGTGGCTGTGAATCCATTGTAAATAGGACCTTTTGATGAGGTAACTCCAGCTGAGGTGTGGCTCAACTCATACAAGATGGGTCTTAATCCTATTACCGTAGTCCTTTTTAAGCAGAATGAAATTCAGACAGAGAAAAAGAAAGCCACACAGGAAGGAAGAAACTGAAATTCAGCAGAACCCAAAAGAGAACTGAGAGGCCAGGAGAGGCTGCCACGTGCATTGCCCCATGACAGAGGAGCCCAGGACCAAGGATCACCGGCAGCCAGCCCTGGAATGCCAGTCTTTGGGGAGAAAGCATCGCCTTGATGATGCCTTGATTTGGACTTTCTCCTGGCCTCAAAACCATGAGCCAAAAAATTCCCATTGCTTAAGCCAACCCACTGCATGGTATTTGCTTGAGCAGCCAAGGAAACTAAAACTCAGCCTCTGCATGGAAAAAGGCAGGGTGAGCTCTCACTTCTGCTAGGTTGTAAAGCCTAACTGTACATTTGGTGGCCTTTTAAAAAGAGCCCCAGACTATACTTAGACATCGTCTGACTGGTTTGGGGACCCTTAACAAGGCTCGTGGAACGGCCAGGTGGCCAGGTCTGATGCTGGTTCAGGGAGGCAGCACTCGGGAACAAAAAGAAGGAAGTAGGACTGATGGCTCTTGCTAAAATAGACCCCAAAACTCATGACCCCACAACTAGCAACCCCCACCCCATCTCCATCACAAGGCAAAGCCATAGGACTAGAGCTGGTCGTCTGGAAAGCACTATTTTTTGCCCCTTCCACAGCCACACATACCCTCAGACCTCCAGGCTACACTTCCCTGACATCGTAACCTTGCAGATCAGCTGCAAACACTCATTTCAACCATTTCCAGTCGGGCTCCTCAGCCCACCTAGCATTTCACACAAAGAACTGGCCTGAGCCCAGCACACTGGTGTTGACAGCAAGGCACCAACCTTGTGTGATTTTTCTCAGGAAGTGGTAGGCCTGGTGGGGCAGTTTGCCTCCAAGGGGACAAAGGCGAAAAAGTGACAAAGATAATCAGCAGAAGAAGAGTCGTCATTTCCTTCCTGAGAAGGCTGGGCAGGGGGCGGTATGAGCACTCTCCGGGGAATTAGAAACTCTACAGAGAACGCTGCCTCCTAACCTTGCTCAGCCTGCTCCAGGCCCAAGGCCCAACTGTCAGCAAGTTCTCCAAGCCGCAACCCCTCCTCGAGCTCCCAACTCTCCACCTCCACCAACTCCAAGGTGTGTCTACCTCAACCGCGAAGAGTCTAAGATGAATTCTTCCAAGCGGGCAGCACTTATGCTGCAAACATGCCTGCTCCAACTCACCCTGCTGCACCCAACACTCCTTGATCGCCACCTTCCCCGAGTTTCTCCTTCCTTCTTAGCCCACAGCCCCACCCTGCTCCTTCTCCAGGCCTAATGCTCCGAGGCACCTAACCCTGTCCCTGCTCTAAACAACCTCCTGCAAACCATTGCAGCATCTCCCCATCTCCTAACTCCGCAGGCATATGGTGTTAGAAGCTGCTCACCGCAACCCACAACAAGCAGGAAGACGGAACCTGCTTAGACATCTGTCTGCTCTGGGGAGGGCGGGAGTGGGGAGAGGCAGATGGAGATGAAAAGGTAGATTCCGTGGCAGGGAGTGGTGGGGGCCTTTACGATAGTTTCCAGACCCAGTGTCCAAGCTACCAACATACTTTCAGCCACAGCTTCAGTGAGAGTTAGCTCTGGGACAATGTATAAAAATAATGATAGCGACAATAATCAGATAGGTAGAGCATGATAGAGTAACTAACTAATTCAAGCATTGCTGGATTCTTGAGAGGCAGCGGGGACGACAGCTCTAGCCCCTAGCAAACTGGACACTGGAGCCACGACCTGCCTCAGAAGAGCCAAGAGCAAATGGGCAGCAGGGCCCATCCAGTTCTGGGGCCCCAAGCACCAGGCCAGACTGGCCCCCATGCAGTGGGGGGAAGGGCGCCAAAGCCCAGCAGTAATGTCTACACAGCCAAACCCCTCCAACACCTTTTCCCTGCTTTTCATCTCAGGGGAAAAAACTGCTCTGTCACCCTGGAGTTAGGCAGGAGAGAGTGTTTGCTCCTAACTGCCACTTTACTCAGAGAACATAAGGCACAGCTGATATCTCCTCAGTATGTACCGATAATGACTATTCCGGTTGTTAAAAAGAAATATTGCTTCTGTACCAGTCAGTAAATAGTTGCTGCCCCGAAGCCTATTGAGCATCTGTGGCCACCTCATTCCCCCCCAGACCCCAGTGGCCTGGTCCCCTTCCCCAGGACCTCCCCACAGTCCAGCAACTAAAAGGTTAACAATGCTCAACCCAGCAAGGGGAGCCCGGCCCTGGTCTGGACAGGGTCTGTTCTGATTGGTCGGGCCCTTGCCACACCAGTCACTACAAATTTGGAATGCAGCCCCTGCCAGCTGACCATGGGCAGCCTGAGAAGCCAGCACTTGGGACCTGACAAGAGGACCCTACAGATCTTGCTCCTTTATGAATGAGTGGAAAGCTGCAGGTATCCTTTCCTTAGAAAGCTCTGGCTACAAAGGGATTTTTCAGCATCCTTAGAAGCAGCCATCCTACCCTGGAAAAAAGCGAGGCAACATAAGAGCAGGAAAGAAAGCAATCAAATACAAACAACACCGGAGCTAAGGGCTATCTAATGGGCAGGAAAGATTTGTAGGCCTCCTGAATCCTGCCCTACCCCTTCCAACTCCCTCAGGGCAGAGGGCAGTCTCATCAGTGCTCTCTCCAAAACCAGACTGCCTGGGGTCTACCGCGGAAACAGAGCCCCCAGGCCAGCCAGCTGGAAAAACAAATTAGGAGGCACCACAATATTTGCTGCTTTGGTTTTCTTTGCTGCACCAGTAGAAGTTCAGAGCGGGGAGAAGGAGGCATGCAAACGTGCACAGGCACATAGATGCACAAACACAGACATGGTCTCACACACACACACACACACACACACACACACACGTGCATGCACACACACAGATGAGGCCAACAAAACCAGGAGCTCAGCCACCGCAAAAAGTCCCGGTGCACTCTGGGTCACCCTGTTGCCATCTATTAGTCAGACCCTTTAGTAGTTGGTAGCGTTTCCGTGCTTTGTTACCCTCTGCCATTGCTGTGTCAGAAATCCTGCCTGGCAAGTATGGAGCCTGCCTAATTGTGCAGAGTCCCACCCTGGGAAGGGGCTCCGCACAAACCCCAAGGCAGCAAGAAGCAGTCACCAGCTACCAGTCTTCCTGCAAAGACCCCAAAGAGATGCGTCTCCCAGCCCCTCGGACAGCACAGCAACCTTCCCAAAACAGTCCCATCAAGTCCCAAGCAGCAGCTGCTTTCCTTACGCGTTTGTTGTCCGCTGGACTGTGGTAGAACTGGGAGATCACGGCTTCACTGCTGTTTCCCGGGCCAAAGTTGAATTTCTCCGAAATTTTCTTGAATGATTTTCCATAGTCATAAGACACGTAAACCTGGAATATAGAGGAAGGGAGAAAAAGAAGAGTTTGTGAGGAATCCAGCAGAAAGGGCTCGCAGGCTGCCTCTGCCGTCTAACGTCCCACCTGGGTCGTGATGGGTCCCCGAGGTCCCTGATACCACAACACTGTGGATGTTGCCAGAAAACCCACAGAGGCAGACGCAGGGTCACTCTCTGCCTGTCCCCGGGCATGTACGCAGGACAGAAAGCTCAGAAGCACAGCACACACCACCACTGCTGCCGGAAACTGCAAGGCAAGTCCTAGGGCAGGAGACCAATAACAGAAACGATGACCCCTGCTCGCCACAGCTGGGTGAAGCATTTAACAAATGCAATCCAGAGGCCCAGGAAATGTGGGCGCCTGAGGGGAAAGGGATCGGGAATTTGTTTTGCCATCTGTGGAAAGGTCCCCAAAAAGTAATTTAAAACTTCATTCCTCTGCTGGAGAGCACTGTTCTCTCCAGTCCAAAGGACTGGAAAAATACCACCTCATGGGTCTCCTCCGGGGGCCCCAGAGATGAGAAAGAAAGAGGGGCCAAGTGATTACATAGGCGCAGACTTAGATGTAAGGTACGAGAAATCCCTTCTCCAGCACCAGTGTTATATGGTTCTGTAGTATCAGAATCAGAGCAGGATCCCATGAACGTGCCAGCAGCTCTTACCCCTCTGCTGTTCTGCATTTCCAATGATCCGGCAACCACAGGAATAAAACATAACAATATCAGCATGTGCTCGCCATGCACCAGATGCTGCACTAGCCTCTCCAAATGGATGAGCTCAGGTAAGTCTCCCAACCACCCCACGTGGCAAATGCAGTTATTAAAATCATTGTACAGATGAGGCAACAGGCACTTATAAGATGAGTAACTTGTCCAACCAAAGTAACATAGAAAGTAAGCAGCTCCCTGGGTTTCTGATGCAGGCTGCCTGCCTCCAAAGCCCACAATCTCAAAAGCTATTACCCACCAAGTAACGGGCAGTAGAGTGGAAGTTGTCAGATATTTTGTACCTAGACTCGAAACCCTGTGAGATGTGAAATATAATTCATGTAATCATTGGGCTACAAACAAGCCTGGCAGATGAATACAATAATTATAATAATTTATTAGTTACTTTAAAAATGAATGCATAGGAAAGAGAAGTGGGGTACGCATTAAAGAAAAATGACAAGCGAATCCCAAGAAGAGTGGGATCTATTGGACCAATCCCAGAAAGTGCAT
The DNA here is from genome assembly GCF_015220235.1 of Choloepus didactylus. Classification (NCBI taxonomy): domain Eukaryota; kingdom Metazoa; phylum Chordata; class Mammalia; order Pilosa; family Megalonychidae; genus Choloepus; species Choloepus didactylus. The sequence goes on along the minus strand of NC_051312.1, from coordinate 137,019,558 downwards.
TACCATCCTTGCCCATTGATGCAACAAAGAGGGTTCTGAGGGTTTCCCATGAGCCAGGTCCTGAGCACCAGAACTACAAGGATTAATAAAGGACGTGGTCCTCAGCTACGACGGGCAAGAAACATCCCCCGGTAAACAAGGAACTACGCAACGCATGTAAAAAAGGAAACTGAGAACACACGCGACACACTAATATTTATTAAACATCAAGGTTAGAAGAGTCAAGTGAGACCCTCTGCCTCTATCTGGATCAGAGTGGAAAAACGCTATTAGGAATATCTGCCCTTGCACAGCGAGTGTTGCCAAAGATCAAACGTGCAGTGAAGGGCTGCCACAAAAGCAGCTTCAGAAATTGAGCAGATTGAGAGCTCACAGATAATTTGAGTGGGTAAAAAGAAGTGGAACTTTCTCACTTCCAATCCTCTGGCCAAGAACAGATGTTCAGAGGCCCTGTTAGATTCTGAAGTTACATGGAGCAAACAAATGGCTTCCCAAAAAGGAAATCAGGTCCTTTCCAGCTCTAACATCCCAGAGTGTGATATGATTTGCCTCCTCAGAGACACAAAGATGATAATAAATTTACATTAGGATAGAATTTTCCATCTACAATTAATTCTCTTTTGTATATCTCTTCTGTCTTCATCTTGAAAAACCCTGAGAGGTAGTTTCATATCGCCTCCTTCAGTATACCAGAGTGTGCTGGTTTGGATGTATTATGTCCCCCACAAAAGCCATATTCTTTAATGCAATCTTGTGGGGGCAGACGTACTTGTGTTGATTAGGTTGGAATCCTTTGACTGAGTGTTTCCATGGAGATGTGACTCAATCAACAGTGGGCGAAACATTTGATTAAATTATTTCCATGGAGATAGGGGCCCCGCCCATTCAGGGTGGGTCTTAATTTAATCACTGGAGTCCTATAATAAGAGAGCTCACAAACAGAAGGAGCTCAGAGATACCTGGAGATGCACACAGAAGGATGTTTAGCTACAAGATGAAGCCCAGAGTTTGCCTGGAATATGGTAAGATAGGACCCCCAGGTGCTTAGAAAGAACCAAGAATGCACAGGAGCTGAGAGAGGTGCTAGAACACAACCCGGGACCAGCAAATGCCAGTCACATGCCTTCCCAGCTAACAGAGGTTTCCAGACACCATTGGCCATTCTTCAGTGAAGGTATCACCTGTTGATGCCTTAGTCTGTTCACTTTTATGGCCTTAAGACTGTAAATCTGTAACCAAATAAACCCCCTTTATGAAAGCCAATCCGTTTCTGGTATTTTGCATAACAGCAGCATTAGCAAACCTGAACACGGGGCATGGAGACACTCAATGAAGACTTCTGGAATGAATAAATAGCATGATAAACCAAAGCATGAGCAAAGGAATGTATTAAGTAAATAAGCGACAGTGTATTGAATGAATGAGTGACTGAATGAATGAATAATTATCTCCATTTGAGAGATGAGAACTTCATGATGGGTTCTTTCAATTCCAAATTCAGTTTTCTTTCTATTTCTGCAAGTTACCTTCCAGCAAATGCTCCCTCTCCATACTTACCTTTCTCTGTTAAAGAGGAAGGTCATCCACTGAATATCCAGGCCAGGCCTTGGAAAGAACGCTGGATAGAAGGAAGAAATGACCTACTTTATCCAAGTAGGAAGGCTCTCAGAGATTCTCATCCATTCCTCTGCCATCACGTACCGGGAGGTAAAACAAGCCTCACTACCACAAAGCCCTTCTTTAATACTAACCTCTAAAGGAAGCTCATCTCTTTGGGTCTTACAATTCATAAAAACTAAGAATGAGTATGTAAGAGTTCATCCTATGCTCGAAGGTATCATAAATTGCTCATCAACCTTCTCTTCTCCAAGTAGAACAATTCTAAAGCTATATTGTTGTCCTGTCCTCATAATTCTGATTTCTATTTGATTCACGTATACCATACTTTCCAGAGGACAAAGGCCATGTCCAGGACCGGTACACAATTATTCACTTTCCTCTACAGTGGCTAGGCCAGAAAAGGTCTCTGCAGGGTTCAGGGGAGGCTAAGCAGGCTGCAGACCCCATGTTTTCACGTTGCACCCCCATTCATGCATTCTGCTCCTGGACCTCTTTTTTCTCATGGAAGCATTAAGCTGTTGACTCACTGTCAACTGTGATCTCAAGGGAATATGGGCAAACACCCTGTACTCACTCATCTTGTTCTCCTACAGTTTGTTTTTCTTCTCCAGAAACAGGTTTCTACACCAATTAGTCCTCTCTGAGCTCAATATAACACTACATGCCAAAGAACAAAAAACAACAGGGGGAGGAGTTACTAAACTGCCAAAAGTTGCTAGTCAGATAATCTTCACTTACAAAGATGGTCCTTCGAAGTGGAATGTTTTAAATTCTCTCTTCTCTACTTCAAAACCATATAATGATAATAATGCAGAGGAGGAAAAGGGAAGAAAAACTAAAATGTACCAGAAACACCTACATCTAGCATTGTGCTAAGTACTTTATGCCAGTGCTTCTCAAACTTCAGTGTGAGTACAATTTACCCAGGATGCTTGCTAAAACACAGATTCTGATTCAGGAAGTCTGAGGTGGGACCTGAGATTTCACTTTTCTAAACAGCTCTCAGAAAACACCCATGCTGCTGATACACAGACCACACTTCGGTTTTGTAAGAATTGCATCACTGATAGACCAAAAGACCAAGAGAAGGTAAATTACTGGGTCCAAGGTCAAATGGCTAATGAATGGCAGAGCCAGGATTCGAACACTGGCAGTCCGACTTCAGAGGTAGGGCTCTTCTCCACCACACCATTTAGCCAGACACTAGCCACCCCAGGCAAGCAGGTTCTGTACTGCAGCAGGTACTGGCCCTGCTCTCCAGTCAGTTCTGCAGGGCATCAGTCACCATGATGCACCGTCTGCGTACCAGACAAGTGAGATCTATCACTCACACCGTCTTCCCCGGTTGATTCTGATCTTCTGGTGGACAATATCTCTGGATCACTCTTCAGCCGATTTTGTTGCAACTGAGCACTTTGTAAAATATGTCTCGAGAGGGCAGAAACAAAGAATTGCAAAGGGTCAAGATAAATAATATCTATTGTTTCCTTTCATTTACCAGACTTATCGCAGGAAAAGATGAGTCCTGCAGGAGCTGTTCTTCATGAAATCGCATTGGCTGCAGATTCAGGAGGCGACAATTATTAATTCTTTTTTATGTTTAACAGCGAACTTTCTAAGATTCCAGCTTCTAGATCCATTCCTTTTTATATACTGAATATGCATGACCTTGGCCATTCCTCAACACTCACACATTTCCTTATTTGTACAAGTTCCCATCCCACTGGAGTACTGTAGGAGCCTCAGGAACCATGCTTACAATTTTCTTTAAAGAAAATCTGGATTGTTATGACTTGGGTACCAACTCCTGCCTCTGAGTCATTTATTTTTGCATTAACTTTTCACATCAGAGCATCTCATTTGCCAACTCTGTAACGTAGCCAATAGAGATGGAGGAAATTTCTGCCATCCCTATTTATTACCCCTGGACATTACGTTTCCTTCCCAATATAATCTTACCACGTTTCATTCCAGAACAGCTTACAATTTCAAATATTCTATTGGCTCTTAGTAAAACCCACCCAAATATTTAGAGTAAGAGTTGGGTTGGGGTAGACTGGCAATCCCTAAGGTGACCAACCATTCAGGTTTTCCCAGCAACGAGGGGGTCCTGGGATGTGGGACTTTCAGGGCTAATGCCACAACAGGTTGGTCACCCTAGCAAAACCACATCCTCACCCACCGAGTATATGATTGGTCCTAACTCATTACCTCCAAGTGCCCTACAGACATGCTGAGTGACTTCAGGCAAGTCACTTAATATCTCTGGGTTCCTACTTTTCCAGCAAAACTATAACGTAATAAGTATAAGGTCTTTTGACCTATTTTGCAAAAAAAAAAAAAAAATTTATATATATATAAATAAATAAATCTGGACAAAGAGTTTTTTTAAATGCATAAAAGCCCTAATGCAGATTTCACAATGCAGTATAGTACAGAGCTTTCTCCTGTGCTCAAAAGGGATACATATTGACAGTAACTATTCTAAATAAATGCACAGGTGCCTACAGAGACCCTCTCACAGGCCAACAGGCATTCAGACGCTGCGGTCTGCGGCCACACCTGTCACTTGCAAACCCTGATCGCATTTATAAATGGGCCAAAGACTTTGCCCAAAACAAGTCTACCCCCACTCCAGAATACTACACCCAGACTGGCTGTCCGCTGCAGGGGTTTCCCACACGCCACAGCTCAGCACCCACCTGGGCAAATCCATAAGGCCTATGTGAAAGTGTTCACAAATACATCCGGTGGTTTCCTCCGCCAGAGCACAAAGCAACCAAGCTCTACATTTGTTTTTCCGTTCAGACCCACCCCTGTCCCGATGTCAGATCCCTGATTCAAGGAGATGGTCTGGGGTAGAGCTTGCAAACTTGGGACCCAAGGCCCAGCTTTGGCCCTCACATGTTTCACTTGGCCATGCAGGGTTTTACAAAACTATGCATTAGCTGCCAACTTTTAAGACACAACAGTTTTCACATAAAAATCCTCACTTCTCTTGTTGCTGCAAGGAGAGGCTAAATCTGCTCATAATTGTGCCTAAGAGTCCCCCGAGTGCCTCTTTGTTGCTCAGATGTGGCCCTCTCTCTCTAACTTAGCCATCTTGGTGGGCGATCTCGCTGCCCTCCCCCCTACATGGGACCTGACTCCCAGGAGAGTAAATCTCCCTAGCAACGTAGGATACGACTCCTGGGGATGAATCTGGACCCAGCATCATGGGATTGAGAACATCTTCTTGGCCAAAAGGGGGTGCGAAATGAAACAAAATAAAGCTTCAGTGGCTGAGAGATTTCAAATGGAGTCGAGAGGTCACTCTGGTGGACATTCTTATGCACTATATAGATAACACTTTTTAGCTTTTAATACATTGGAATAGCTAGAAGTAAATACCTGAAACTACCAAACTCCAACCCAGTAGCCTTGACTCTTGAAGACGACTGTATAACAACATAGCTTACAAGGGGTGACAGTGTGATTGTGAAAACCCTGTGGATCGCACTCCGTTTATCCAGTATATGGATGGATAAATAGAAAAATGGGGACAAAACCTAAATGAAAAATAGGGTGGTATAGTGGGGTGATTTGGGTGTTCTTTTTTTATTTTTATTTTTTATTCTGATTCTGATTCTTTCTGGTGTAAGAAAAATGTTCAAAAATAGATTGGGGTGATGCATGCACAACTATATGATGGTACTGTGAACAGTTGATTGTACACCATGGATAACTGTATGGTATGTGAATATATCTCAATAAAACTGAATTTAAAAAAAAAAATCCTCACTCCTGGGTTTCTCACAAAAACTCAGAAGATCTGGCCACACTGGGGCCTTCCTTCCTAGATTGCAACAGTGCCTAGATCTGAGTAGAAATGCCTCTTTTAGACGTGTTCTCCAGTTTGCCGAAGTCCGTCCCATCCCGGCATCTCTCCAACACTAGGACCAAGTATCAAACACCACATTCAAATTAGGGTAAAGGTGAAATATGTTTGAACCTGAATCTCTCTCAAAAGTGGGAAACTGACATATTGCCTAAGAGGAAGTAAAATGGGAGAGTGCTACAAACTCAGAGGTGGCTTCACCCTTCCCTCTACCTGCCAGGCCTCTCCAAGGTCTCTGAGTTTGTAACCCTTGGTCTTCTGTCTTCAAAGCACCGAACATTAAATATCATAAAAAGTCAACTATGGAAATTAAAAATAGGCAAGAATCAAGATTCAACAACTCACCCAACTCGAACAGGTTATAAGAAATCAGCACATGGGCTGACCACTTAGATTCCACCTGTCCTGCTGCAGACAAGCAGCTCTGCCCAGGAATGCACACCTGGTATTTTTTTGATCAGATGCAATGAGCCATGATCATATCCTATCACTGCACAAAAGTAATCCCACATTGCATGAATCTGTTTGCCACACTGACTCCACCTGTTCAGCAAACAAGGGATTTATTATTTCCTGGATTCGCTTTCCTGTCCTATAATTCATCAGTTCGTTCTCCACTTACCCACTACTTTTTTCTGGCATGATAGCCCCAGCAGGTCAGAAAAGGGCAGGCTAATGGCACTGAGGAGTGCCCAGAGCTACACAAATACTTACGTCACTGCTCCTGGGCCTCACCAACGCCAGGCTGTCCCGGGCTAAGGCCACGATCACGTTGCTTTTCTCTCCAGCCCAGTGCACCACCATCTGATTGTGGGAATCATTCAGACTAACCTGAAAAACGGTCAGACCAACACAGGAATTAGGAATCATGAGTGACAGCCACAAATATCCTAAACAAAACTCTCTCTCTCCCTTTGTCATTTGGAAATGGCAAAGAGTCTTAGATTTGAAAAGCTGGGCCCAAATGGCCTATTTTTCTCCCTGAGCACATCCCACCAGGCTCAACTTCCCCAAGAAGAAACGCCAGATCCCTGCTATTTTGGATATAACTGGACTGAAGAAAATCTTCCATTCAGGCCCTCGTTGGCATAACCAATTACTTTGCTTATTTTTGTCCTCTGTGACGCTGCAATCTCATGTTACCCTCATCCTTTCTCCAAATGTGTGACGTGCACTCTGAAGGTTTTAACCAAAAACACGGAAACATCTCCCTCATTCAGAGAAAAAAAAAAAAAAATGCACAGGCCAGAAACACCACACATTCTTGAAACCTCTGTTCAAGCCGGTGCTCTCTCTGTCTGGCCTAGAGGCAATGTTGTTCAGTTTTATTTATTTGTGCAGTTTTATTTATTCGTGAACTTACTCAAGGAAGGAAATATTTTCCAGGACCCAACAAAAATGACCTTTAGATTATTGCTAACAGCAGTTACCTGACTTCCGGATTTCACAAACCCATAAAGTAAAAACAAACAAGAAAGGACAACAGATGATTGGTTGACAATTTCTATTCTGGCAGGTAAAAGCATTAACAAAAATCACTGAATCAGAGTTTGACTAATCTGTTTGCTTTTCTTCTAGCCAGACCCATTCCCCAGGCTGACTTGCAGGGAGGTGTGGCCCTGGGACTCAGTCCCAGCCGATGGCAAGTGAGTGAAGGTCATCAGAGCCACTACCAGCCCTGACAATGGCTGCAGACCATCTTCCCCATCCACTGGCTACATTCACAGGACTCCAAAGTCCCATGGGAGAGCAGAGCCATAAGACGGAAGGAGCCTGGGTCCTGGTAGAGAAGGCTCTCCACCAATCTGTAACATCAGTCTGTGAGTGTGTGTGTGCATGTGTAGTGGAACATAAAAATTTGCCATTTTAACCACTTTTAAATGTACTCTTCAGTGGGCATTAATTACTTTTACAATATTATGTTATCATCGCTGCCATCTACTACCAAATTTTTTTCATCACCCCAAACAGAAACTCTTTATCCATTAAGCAATAACTCCCCATAACCTCCTCCTCCAAGTGCTTGGTACCTCTAATCTACTTTCTGTCTCTATGAATTTGCTTATCCTCGATATTTCATGTAAGTGGAATCACACAATATTTGTCCTTTTGCGTCTGGCTTATTTCACTTGGCATAATGTTTTCAAGGTTCACCCACGTTGCTGCATGTACAAGAACTTCATTCCTTTTTACAGCTGAATAATATTCCATTAAATGGAGACATCAGCTGATAGACCCTTGGGTTGCTTCTACCTCTTGGCTGTTGTGAATAATGCTGCTGTGAACTCTGGAGTAACACGCATGTTTAACTTCTCACAGTCGGGAGTTTTATTTCTATTGGGTTCCACCACTGAGCTTTTGGGATTCACCTGTTACGCAGCTAGCCCTACTAACTGAATACAACCACCATCTAAAATCACCATGATTGTTTAAGGAAAGGACATGTTAACACCTAAAACTAAAGAATGATGTAATCTTACAATAAAGAATATTTTTTTATTTTAAATGATTTTTTTTTTTTTTTTTTTTTGCTTCATAAAAAATTAACCACATTATTTTCATTTCTCTTATTTCACTGATGGTCACCAGTTCAGGGACCAGCATTTTAGACCAACTGAGCCACACGTTGCATCCTCTCTCTCTGTGGAGAGCAAACTGTTGACCACACATATGAAAATGTTGAGAGCAAGTATAATTCAGAACCAGGACCAGAAAAAGACTTAAATCAAGAGCGCCTATCTAAAAGAAGCCTTCGCACCAGCGTTCTCAACCACAGCTGTCTTCTGGCACATGTAAAAGAAAATTAAGCTCCTGGGTCCCAGAGTAGTCTCCGTGTGTTACAGCCTGCACATTTCATCCCCACCCTCACATCTGGGACTGCTGCAAAGTTCAAGCCTAGGCTGACCTGCCCTCTGAGTTGTATTTCTGTCTTTTTCTCAAGGCTCTGCAGCACAAAACCTCCTCTCCCCACAGCTCCCCAGCTCCTCACCCATCCCACCACGCCCTAACTTTCCCCACCCATTCCTTGAGGTATTCTCAGATGTCACAAGGGAGACGGAAACACCTGCGCCCAAAACTTGGCAGAGAGAAGGACCAAAGGGTTAATCTTTAACTATTTTGCTTTGGGTTGAAGCACCTGCTTCTAATTTGATCCAGGATCCAAATTCTTTTGAGAAAATATCTGAAATGAGCCCTCTTTCAAGAAAAAAGACCCTTGATATTTTTTTTTAGGAAAAGATGACATTCCAAAATGTCCTTTCCCGTTCCCAGTTAGATAAGCCCATCCATGGAACAGGGAAAATTAAAAAAAAAAAAAGAAAGAAAGAAACAGAAAAATGGAAAGAAAAGAAATTAATAATTTAACCCAGAATCTACAGAACAAAACAGCTGAGGGAATCTCCACCAGCCGCTGAAGCCTTTCTGCAGCCTTCCCTTTTCCCCTCCTTCCTTCCAGTGCAAGCCTCCGGAAGACTGCAAGCATTTGCCAGCATCTGTGGCTCCGACACCCACCAGCACACCCGCCTCAGGCCAGAAGTCTCCTCCCCCTCCAAAAGCATCCTCACCCTAGGAAACAGAAAGGAATCAACAGAGAGTGCTGCAATCGTCAGAATAATAAAGGATTAGGAACCTGAAAGCATCACCCATGTTCAGGGTCTGGGATGAAAAAGCCCACAAGCCCACAACTTGAGCATCCTGCAAGAAGACCTATCAAAATCGGACATTCTGGTGGATAACAATCAGTTGATACTTTGAACTGGATACAAAGCTCTCAGAGATCAGAGTAGGAAAGAGGTCTGAAAACGACTTGCTTTAGTCTTTCTACTTGGAGGGAAAGAGATTTATGAGACCCCCCCCTCAATCAATCCTAGGAGAGGGGGAAAGATGAGGGGAGCACAAAGGGCAAGCACTGATATAGCCAAGGGCTTTTTGTTGTTGTTTATTTTTTTCCCTCAAACAAAGAAAGCCTGCCTGGAACGCAAGGCTGGTGAAGCACCTTTAAAAATCATTTTAAAAAAACTTTTTTTTAATTAGCTGTCTCTTTAATTCTAGCAGCCCATTGTGGGGGCGACGGGAGAGGGTGGTTGGAAATCCCTGGTAAGAAATGGCTCGTAAGAGGGCCACCCCACACTCACACCAACAGTTCAGCTCTCTAGATTGGCACGATTTCAGTATCGGCACACACATCCTGGTCACGTGAGCAACTCCCTGGTGAGCCAGAGCCCAGGAGGTGGGGTGGGGGGGGGGAGGTGAGTCACAGCTGATCCCCGAGGCAGCCCAGGTGCCCATCCCCCCCCAAGCGCAAGCCAGAGTTGGCCACAGGAACCCACGCAGCCAGAGGAAAGCAGGGCCATAAATTTTATGAACACAAAGCAATGAGTTCTCCTCTCTCACCTTCTCTCTCCATCTCCCCTCCACTCCAGCACCACCATCCCCCAAGGGAAGGAGAGGAAGAAGTCGTCAAAGCAGGGGTCTCCCGTTAGTTCTCCACCAAGAGAAGCCCAGAGCAGCTCCAGGAATCGGGAACCACCCATAGGTCTCCCACTGCCCCCACCCCACCCCAGCGAGATCCCCCCATTTAATCAGTGTTTTCCGGTTTGTTTGTTTTCCCATCCCCAGGGATTTCCCCTGGAGCCGCACCCTCACTGGCCCCCTTGGGACTGCTGCAGACTCCAGATCTCTCTTATCGGCCCGGCTCACCCCAGACCCACAAGCAGCTGCAGAGGAAAGCAGGTGCACACGGACCCAGAAGACACTGTCCAGGGAGGATGGCTTTTCCAGTAAGGTAACCTTGAGGTGCAGTCAGTTATAACCACAGCCCCAGGGAGTGAACAACCTTCCTTCTCTGACTCCCAGCTCCCCAGCTCACAGGGAGGCTTGATAAATGAGACACAATTAATTGGAACCATAAAAGAAGCAGGGAGGGGGCCAAGTGCCTCCCCTCAGAAGGCAAACAGGAGAAAAATCGCATGCCACAGAAATCTCTGAACACAGAAACTGCATCGTAAACAACAAACGGTGTCTCCGAGGTGCTGCAGGGCTCCACTGAGCTCCAGGTCAAGAAAATCCTGGAGCTGGAATAGCTGCCCAGAGGTCACCTGACACAGGGGTTCTCACCTGAGAGGCCCCACCCGGACCTGGTTTGGAATCCCGCAGCCCAGGCATCAGTATTTTATAAGACACACCTCAGGTGTCTCGAATGCAGCTTATCTGGGGAACGATGACTCTAGCCCAGCCCCCTGCCTCCTGGTAGGAGCTGGGACTCAGCAACAGTAGTTTGAAGAGACTCATGGTTTTTTTTTGTTTGTTTGTTTGTTTTTTGGGGGGTGTCTTTTGGTATTTGGGGTGGTTGTTAAAACTCTGTGACCTACTGATACATGCTACAGAGTGGATGAACCTCAGAAACATTATGTTGAGCGAAGGAAGCCAAATGCAAAGACTACATATCATATGATTCCATTTATATGAAATGTCCAGAAACTAGGTAAATCCACAGAAACGGAAAGCAGATCAACGGTTGTCAGGGGCTGGGGTAGGAGGGAATGGGGAGCAACTACTTAATGGGAAAGGGGTTTTTGGAGTGATGGAAATGTTTTGGAACTAGAGAGAGGTGGTGGATGCACAACTGTGAATGTACTAAATGCCACCAAATGTTCACTTTGGAATGGTTAATTTTATGTTACATGAATTTCATTTATTTACAACAACAACAACAAAAAACTCTCAGGCCTATAAAAAACATTTACTTCCCAAGTGCTGATCCCATACCTACAAGCTCCCACTGTTAAGAAGGGCTTCTTTCATCCCATCTCTATCCTACACTACTGCACGCTACCAAAATATGCAGTCACACAGGAGTCACACAGGAGTCACACAGGAGGCAGGCTGAGGACTGGGGCTCTGGCCAAAGCCATCCTTCAGCGCATTGGTGGCATCTGCGGCGCCTCAGTATCGGCGCGGGCCTCCTGGTCCCCAGCTGGAGGAATTGCCACAGGCTCGGGGCTAGTGTCTGCTTCCAGCTCAGGGAAAATCACTGCCACCCACCCCTTTACACACCTCTAGGTGTTTTTCAAACAAGTCTGAAACACAGCACATGATGTCTCTCAGTTCCCACCACCACCACCACCATGCCCTGGCCACCCAAAGAGGTTAAATGATTTGCCTCATATTATCCAGAGTGAGGGGAAGAAACTGCTGTCACCCCATCCCAAACTCCGGGTGGCTCTAAATGGAAGGAAAGATGTATGCATTTCCTTTGCTTGTCTTAGGAGGTACTGACAGCTCATGCACGTGCACGCTGATTACATCTGCACGGAGCCCTGTTAGGTGCCAGGCACCCTTTGTAGCTCTTTAATCATCTTTTACCTGTTCTAGGGCATAGAGCACTTCTTGGGAGAAACTGGTTTTGCAAATCTGAACCAAGAATAAGTTTATAATAAACTGACCAAATTCTGTACAGTCATTTAAGGCTTCTTTGGGGGAATGCAGATCCTAAATGGAGGGGTCACATATCATCTCCTTTCATTTCTTGTCCCATTGCTTTTTTCAAATTGGTCAAAGCCAAAGATCAGAATGTCCTCCAATGACCCACAGTTTGCAGTCCTCACTACTCACACACAGCTTCTTGCCAGAACACAGTTGAAGGAGACAAAGCAGTCTGGTTCACTTCTCTCCTTCCCTGGCAGTGAAATACAAAGAAGCATTTTTAAAATTCTAAAATGAAGTATAAAACAAATATCCTGTCCTTCAACCGCGCGGACAGAGGCAGCCGCTAAATCCTCTGAACTATACGATGGCCTGAGGAAACCAAAGGCAGGCTCTTGAGGTCCAAGAAGAACAAGGTTTTCTCAAATCGGCCATTTGCATGACCTAAATGCTACGTATACAAATCACCCTACAGTGTCCCCTTTCAAGATCGTGTCCTCACTATATTTAGTAGCCTCGTTATCCTCCCTGGACTCTGCCCCTGGGAAGGAAAGCTGAAATCTAGTTTATGTTCTCCCTGCAGAGAGCCCCTGTTCATGCATCTCAGCTCACTCATTTGACTTTGGGTTTGCTCAAGATGCTTTGCCTGCACAATTCATCAACTACTCTGCTGATAAACAGAAGCAGTAGTATCAAACTGCCCATTTTACAGATGAGGAAACAAAGGGCTGGAGAACTGACTTCTCTGAGCTGGAACTTCAATTCCAAGAATGACTTTGGACTAAAACCTTAGCATTTCACTATAATCTCGTCATTAAAGCCCTGAGCTCCCTAGAGATAAAAATCATGCCTTAAAATATTCAAAATTGATTGTGGTGATGATTGCACAACTATATGATGATACTATGAACAACTGATTATACATTTTGAAGGACTGTATGTTACGTGAATACATCTCAATAAAATTGCATTTTTTTTAAAAATCCTGCCTTTTCCTTTCTCTTTACCAAAAGGGTGATAATCATATTCTCACTGACTCACAGTATCAGTTCTGAGACTCATCTTTTCTGACTGATCCTTGGTAGGTAGAATCTGTTACCTTTTATGTCTGGCAGCCATTCCCTCCCGGTGAACCTGCTTTGTCACTTAGCAAATAGTATGCTTTGCTGTTCCAGGAGGCTTCCCTATGAAAAGGAACCTCTCTGTCATGAAAATAATCATCCCTTAATTCCTCACTTGGTAAGTAAGAAAGAGAGCAAAATATCAGGGCCAGAAAGAACATCAAGAACATCTACGCCAATTTCCGTATTTTGCAGATGAGGCAAGATCATGCAGGGATTTAGAGTGTTCCACACTGGTTTAAAAGGCAGGGCTCAGCACAGGGCACTTGGGCAGAATGCACAGAGTAACATCCCGTCCACAGGGCTAACTGGTTGCTGAGCCCACCCTAAACCAGAGGGTCAACCTATGTACCCAAAGCCATCTCTATGAGCCCTTTAGGACCCTCACCCCCACCCCACCACACTCCCTGACCCTCCTGTTTGGCTCTGCAGCTTCACCATAAATAGCCCCTCATCTTGGTCATTCTATAAATATTTATTGAGCACTTACTATATACCAGACACAATGGTAGGTGTTAGGAAAAGAGCAGGCAGGCCTAAATCCTGCCTCATGGTCCTTAAAGTAGTAGGAGAAACAAATATTAAACAACTAATTCCACAAATAATTATTAAATTACAGTTATTTAACAAAGGACATTCCTCAAGGGGGGAGAGAATAAGCTTCACTGAAGACATCACCTTTATCCAGATACCAGAAGGATGGGAAAACAGGGTGGGGAAGTGGGGCAGATGAGAGAGAAGCAAGCCTGGGGAAGAGAATAGCAAAGGCAGGGAATGGGAAGGGGTTTGGAGCATCTGAAAAGTTAAGAGAAAATCAGTGTGACCAGAATACAGAGAACCAAAGGGAGGTTAGAATTCCATGAGATTTTTGAGGAGGGAAAAAAAAAAAGTTCTTCAGAGCAAAAAGGCTGTGGACCCCTGCCCAAAAACAAGGCTTTCACTGTATTATTTGCGGGAGGCAAATGGGCCACCGTAGATGTGAAAAAAGTCAGAAGGTTTGGGTCTGAGTCTTGGTTTCTGCAATTTCCGAGCTGGGTGCTTTGGGGTTAGTCACTTTACCTCTCTGAGCCTTAGGAAAAATTCTTTTCTTCCCAATGTTACAGGACTATTGTTAAGAACCAAATGAGATATTGCACATAAATACATGTCATAAACTTCAAGATGCTAAAATATTATTACCAAATATGTTCTCCACCAAGATAAGCCATTCTTCACAAAATGGCACCACATAAAAAATTAACATTAGCATCATCATCAAGGCTGGGGCACAGAGGCCTAGGCACAAGCAACGACAGGGACAAAATGACAAGACGTGTGAGCCAAGCTGAGAACTGGCAGAGAAGCCCGGCTCCGGGGGAGTCTACCCCTCACCCCGCAGCTGAGCTCAGACACATGGGGGAAACTCAATCTCTGCCCCTCAAGGCTCCAGTGGGGAGGGAATACCATTTGCTAGCACTTCCCTCCCCGCCAAGGAAATGTATTTAAATCCTGCAACCCAAAACCCAAGCCTCAAGGCCTTCTGGGTGCCTCCTTGACCTCACTGAGGGAAAAGCTCTAATAAGGCTAGTGGAGAGAGAGGGAAAGCAAGGCGACCCCAAAAGAGTGGCAAATTTCTCAGTACTGCAAGATGCTCCCTGAGCTGCCAGGGGGTCAAGGCCCCAGGCGGAAGCCCCGAGACCCACCCCGTGAAGGCTGAACTCCCCTAACTTTGCTTCCAGAGCCCTAACACCTCTAACCAACCCTCCTCCACATCCAACCACTCTTTAATTTTTCTCCTCTGTGGATTCAACGACTCGGCCTCGTTTCTGGGGTAACCCAGCATTACCACCATCAGCAACACATCTTGACAGATTCAGCAAACCGAGGGCACGGTTAACTGCATGATTTTTTTTTTCTTTTACTACACAGTGAGAGAATTGCAGGGAACTAAATATACACAGATGAGGGAAGTCATAAGTACACGGTTTCATGTTGCTCAATTAATCGGGCACAGGTTTATAACATTCAATCTCCCACACACTCCCAGTTTCTCAGGCTGCTCGCCAGCTCCCTGGCATCCTGACTCCCTCCTTCCAAGGCCCCCACAGGGAACGGTCTCCCAGGCATCCCCTGAGCTGACAGAGAAGCAGGGTCCTTTACACTCTGGGCCACGGGCCCCACAGCTCCGGGCAAACCCCTCATCTCACAGGCTCCCACCTGTCTCCCTAGACACAGGCCCTGATCCAGCCTCTCAGATCATCCAAGCTTTGCCCACAGCACAGAGGTTTCCCAAGAGTTAAAAATCTCATCACAACACTATTCCTTCATCTCCTCAGCCCACCAAAGGAAGACAGAGCCCACCCTCCATTTACACCGACATATTAAAATCCATTTCAGGACTCACATTTATTTCATCGTAACAATCTCCCTAGCCACATTCCCCTCAAAGTCCCCCCTTCAATCCCCAGTTATTGGGGGTAAGAAGGTGTCAACTCCACAGGCTAATCTCTTTTCTAAACAATAGAGGCAATATCAGTTACCTTCATCTAAAATCATAAATAGAAACAAACAGAAAACAAACAGTTCATTGGCTCCAACAGGGCACCAAACACATTTATATGCATTCATCTTTTTATTGCCCTCGTGTGCCACTCAGATTTGGGATATAATCACATCAGCCTGCCTTTCTGAGACGTCATAGCTGTGTTTTTAATCTAATTCTGGGGGCTGGAGATAAATCATTGTGAAGGGTCCCAATTTCCCAGGCCAAAAGCCTGCAGCAGCAGCCACTGCAATGGCATGCTACATTAAAGAGCCAGCTAGCAGGGTGGGGAAAAGACCACATGCCTGTATTGTTTGTCTTCATGCCAGCCTGAAGGGTTGAAGGGATAAAAGACAGACCCGGCAATATCGAGGTAAGTCAACAAGAGCACAGGAAGCAAAGGGCAGGGGTGGGGAGATGGCCCCACAGTTAAGGCACTGTTTACATCTTTCATTGCTAAACCAAATGTGCGGGACTTGCACAAACTTCAGCAAAGCCAGGGTACAAGAGGACTGTTTGTGCAAGGCCAGATCAGAAGTGAAGGCACAGGGTTTGGTTAGCTAGCCCTCGGGAATGTCTCCGTCATCCGGGTTGTTAATGGAAGGAGGCAACTGTCCAGAACATTCCCTGAAAAAGGAGTCTGGGAGGAACATACTCGACCTCCAGGGTCCCCTGAGAATTTCCTACCTAGGAAAGAAAGGCCATTGGCCCCACATTCAACTTGGCACTTAGCAGCCACCTACAGCCCTCAACTCTGGCTCTTGCGAGATCTCTCTTCCTCCTGTTCGTGATGGAACAAATGGTTGCTTCACCACTAGAAAAAGGAGGCCTGGTAAAGCTGTGCTGTCTAATCCAGTAGCCACACCCACATGTGGCTACTCAAACTTTAATTAAAACTAAATGAAAGAACATTCAGTTCTTTAGTCACACTAGCCACATTTCAAGAGCTCAATGGCCACAAATGGCCAGTGGCTATTGTACTGAGCAGTGCAGTTTCAGAGCACTTCCAATATGCCAACAAGTTCTATTGGCCAGCGCTCTATTAGAGGATCATCACGAGGCCGGGAAGGTAGGATCTTCCAGCTCTCGGCTAACGATATGGTCATGGTTGTCACCAAGATTGTGACAATTACCCAGTGGATAATCGAATGCTGTAATTATCTTTAACTCACTGCTGTGGACGTGATGGTTACGAAGTTCTGTTCTTATGGAACCTACCCCACAATGTACCAAGTATTCCTCACGTCTCACCACGACGTAGGTTGAAGCCCTGAAAGACACCCCTCCACCAGCAGCCCACCCTGCCTTGCCTGGTTTTTAGCTCCATCAGCCACATCAATGCTCGAAGACTGCCCGCACCACTTCTTCGAAGGCCCAAGGTTCGTAGGTCGATAAACCAATAAATTAGGTCGAAATTAACTGTGGCTCATTTTAAACCGAGGGAAATTGATTTTTTGCATCTACGTGGCTGGACTGAATATGCCATCTGCCAATGGATTCTGGTGGACCTAGCAAATGCATAGGAAGGTCCTGTGCGTATCAGCATGGCAATATCCCCCTGCCCCCACCACGGCCCAGACCAAATATCCAAACCAAATCTAAATCTAAATAAATGGAGGAGAGGTCAGTGTGTGCGTGCGCGTGTGTGTGCGCGCGCGCTTATTTCTATGCGGTCACCTCTCAATTATCTGCAACTGAATTATTGTCAAGAATTATTGCCCAAACTCCAAACTGGCTTTCCCCAAGCACATTTCTGCCAGCCATTTCCCATATCAGCTGGTTTCTGCTGGGAGACTGCAATTTCATTTTAATACTGGCCTAAGCAAAATTTAATTACAAAGGTAAATTGACACTTACAAAAAGAGACTAGATAAATACACAGAGATGGAAAATTCATATTTTTTTTTTTTTTGGATTACCTGCCCCTGTGTCCCTCCATTCCACCAGAGGGTAAAAGGCCAGCTCTATCCCTCCCTGCCCTGGGATTAAACAATGACACCAAAAAAGATGGCTAAAGGAGAACAGGACACCATCTGACAATGAAACATCCTGGCAACACACACGCCTGCTGCTTTGGGATGGTAGCTGCTCTTAGGATCTGCCTCCTGGATCCCAGGTCTCAAAGCAATTTATGAAAGACACCGTTAACTTCATTTTACAGAATATAAAGAAAACATTCTTGGAAGGAATACGAGTTAAAGCCAAGATCCATGATCTCTCTATTCTGACTTTCTGGCAAACCTGGGCTCTACGCCTCTAGAAAACTGCCCTCCAGCATCTATCCGTGTTAGAAGAGAGCTATATAATGCTGCTTTCCTGACCCACAGGAGCCCTCAAAGTGAAACCAGAGTGGGTTTTCCTTCCCCCAACCCTGGGAAAGAGTAACAAAGCAATCTATTTTATACCATGACACTTCAGAGTCATAACACTGTATGGAAATTTGGTATAAGAGCTGGAGTTAACCTCATTATTCATGATATCAGGGGCTACAGATAACAAAAAGCCAAGTTTCAAATTTTATGGACATGTATGTTTCATAGGCATAGAATATTTCTAGGAGGACATATAAAAAACTGCTGACACCGGTTGCCAACAGAGAAGGGGTATTGGGTAAATGGGGGAGGAAATTTACGTGTCACTCCAGAGTCTTTTGTACAAATTTTGCTTCATAGACGTGTATTACCTACCAAACTGGATGTCATTTCCTTTCATCCCTTCATGTTCAGCTCTTCACTTCTCTCAGTCTCCTTCCCTCCCATTCCTTCCGCCTCTCAAAACCTCCACCCTCCACCCTCCAAGATCTGCAAGCTATTAATGAACCAAACAGTGATCAGAGGCTGAGCATGGAACCACTTGCAATAAAAAGAGATGCCAAGTGGAACCAGGAGGAATTTTTCAAGGCACATCCCTTAACAAGCCAATGCCAAGCAACTCTGCACCTTCATAGAAGCCAACTTGAAACAGCAAATGCTTTGCCCCTTGGCCTTCTTCTTTTGGAAGAATACAGGTCAAACAGCCAAACTTCACAATCAGCCAGCCAATTCTTCTCCAAGCAAGTATATCATCTACTCAAAGGAGATCTAGAGCTCAACAACATTCCACCCCAAAGGAGGCCCTTTGTCCCCAGGGCCTGTGCTATAACAGACACTTTATTTTCAGTCTCAAATCAGGACACTGAATACTCCCCGTCCTCTAAGATGCACAAAATATGAACAGAGAGTTTGTAGTTTGTTGGAAGGAAAAGAAACCTGTAAACCCTATGAGGCTATGCACTTCATTCCAAAGGATTTTTTCCCGACAGCAATACCATTCACACAAACCAGTATGATAGCCCTACAAGGCAGGATTCTTTACAACAGAATCCCAGCTCCCTCTTCAACATCACTCCCAGGAGAGCACAGGAAAATCAGGGCTCCTCACCACCCAGGGAGCTCATTCTCACAAACCATTCGTGGGTTCACCACAGTCCCCTTATAAATACTTTTTATATAATTTTAACGTTCATCCTACCCTCCAGGTCTCTCCTACAAATATTCATTAAGGGCCTACCAGTGCCAGGGAAATACAGGGAGAAAGATTTGATCCATGCCCTCAGAGAGCAAATAGAGAGGTTAGATAGTTAAACAGGCAATTATATAACAGAGGGCAATAAGTGCCGTGAGCCCAGCTCAAAAGAACTCTTCCCCTGCGGGGTCTAAGAATACAAGGAGGTAACCTCAGAGTTGGACATTGAAGAGTGGAACAGGGTTTTTCCAGGACAGGACAGGAGTCGGGTGAGACTGTTTCAGGCAGAGGGAAAAAGCAAATGTGATGGTACCAAGGCATGGACCCCACATGCAATCAGGAAGAAAATCAGTGTGACTAGTATTATGTAATCCCTCTTCTTGGACTTGGCCTTCTTCAGAAGGGACTCGACTTTCAAACTTTGAACTTGGACAGAAAAGTCCTAATATCTGATGTCAAATTACTTTCACCAAGATGACCATATTTTGTTATTACAAACATGCCTCTAAGTAATCTTGGCAGAAACCAGTCTTTCATTTGCGAATCCGAGGATGAAGAGGGTCCTAACAACCAAGCATAGGTTAGCAGAGCAGGGAAAAGTATGGGCTCAGCCTACAATACACAGGCTACCTCTTTCGCAGGTGCAGGTAACTCCCTGCCTTCCTCCTGCCCCCAAAGCTGGTGGCCTTAAAATAGCCTCCAGAGCTGCTTGGTTCAGACAGCTCTGCTTCCAGCTCTAATCGGCACTGTCAGGCATCCTCTTAGCCTCCCTCAGAGGTCAGAGGGCAAGAAGCTGCAGAGTATCTGAGCCCTGAGACACTTCCCCCCACCATCACACCACCTTCCCAAGGCCCTCCCCTATCATCTGGCCCACTAATAAACCACTGTCGAGCTGTGGCTGGCTTGTTGTGGCTGTGCGCATCGGTTCCTGCCTGCTCCGTTTACATGCCTGTATCTGCATCTGCTTTATCTCCTCCTTAAATTGTAAGTTTTCTGAAAGCAGGAATGAAATCGTATCTCACCTCCTCTCTGCACCCCGACTTCTGTACAGAACCACACTCAATTCAAGCAATTTTCTAGATAAACACTGCAATCTTTAGGTTTCAAAGTTAAAAAGGAGGAGGTAGTATAAAGCAGAGTTTGGCTTCGCGCTAGAAGTTGAATGGCCATAAAAATAAAAGACCACATCCTAACACCTTTGAGAATGAAGAGGGTGCTTTTCATAACCAGCAGAAACAACTTATAAACCAGGTCTGTCCCAGGGGGCAGAGGCAAATGGTCACCCCAGCTAGAAAGGTCACTCCAAACAGATGTGACTTAGTCCAGTGCTTCAAGAGGGGTGCCCCAAGCCCCTTCAGTCTCTGATTCCTGTGCTTGCAGCTGGAAGGGTCTGCACCAGATAGAGCCTGTGACAGAAAGGCCAGTACCAGGAAGTTCTTCCTTCTATCTAACTCAAATCCTTACACATCCAAATCAACCCCTCTTTTTATTAACCTCAGGGCAATAGAGAACAATGGCTTAGGAAGGCAGTCACAAAGGAGAAAAAAGCTGTCCTGCATCCTCTCCCTTAGGAAGGAATCCCTCCTGAGAAAGGAGTCAGGCTGTTACTTCTCCATCCTTCCACTGAACCAAACTCAGTCCGGCTGGCCCAGAAAGGTAAAAGCTGAGGTTTTTGGAGTCGCTCCCAATGAGAACAGAGCTCATCTTGAACTTGCCTCAAACCCCAGGAGCTTGCACAGACCACACTCAGGGAAGAAGTGGCACCTGTGTGCCAATCCTATACCAGCAGGGGACCTGAGCCCTAGGACGCCCTGTCTCCCACCCCTCCCCATTCCCAGCCCTCAGAAAGCTGATTCAAGCCTGCAGCAGAGCTGGGCTGACCGGGAAGACTCCACGAACAAGGGATTCTCTCTTCCTCCCTCCCCACCCTCCACAAGCCTGATGCTGGCGAGTCCCGTTGAGAGCAAGGACCTTGCTGACTTCTTTTCAACAATACAAAAAAGAAGTTTCAGATAGGCGTGGGGGGTGGGGGGACAAGGAGCTGGGCAGAGGGACACACAGCCGGCTCCAGCAATCCGTGCCCACAGCACACACTCTCCCCCAGGGGCTAAAGGTGGATGAAAATCAAATACTCCCACCCCCTCACCTCTATCACCACCCCTTTTAGCCAGATACATTCCATTTTAGAAAGGAGATCTTTAAGGAGCCTTGTATAAAAACAGGGTCACTATCTGATCACTCAAAGGTCACCGAGACTTCAGAGAGGATGCAGACAAAAAATGAAAAAACAGGCAACCCTGACAGTGTGACCTTGGGATTGTCACTTCCCCTTTCCCAGCTTCAATCTCTTCAACAAAATGACACAATAGGGTGGGGTGGTTTATAAGGATCTTCCTGGTTCCAAGATTTTAACCTCTGATTCTACATGTTCGTGAAGAAATGGCTAAGGCAAAAACCAGTAAAGAGAAGCAGAACTCAGCCAACCCTTTAATTTCTACTTAAAAAGGGGGCAATTTGGAGCAAACGTGCATACTGACCACCTCCTCCAGTCCCAGCTTTTCTCCCCCACCGACCTTCTAGTTTTGCTGATGTCAAACTTAACTGCAGAACCGGGAGTCTCCTAAGGCAATAAAACGGCCAAATTAATTTTGCCAATGCTGATACTAACCTACAGACTCGGTTCCACAATTTCTAGCACTAAGACTGGCCATAAAAGTGAAATTAATGTTACTTATGATCTAATAAACCCATTGCCTGGATAGAAATAAATCGCATATTGAATCATAACCACCACCAACCCCCTCCAAATCTCGCAGTGTTTTCAAATCCCCAAGTGCCATGGGGTATATTTCTGTACAGAATAGTCAATACCTTGAAAGGTGGGGGGAGAAATAGGTCGACTCTAGTGCCCTCCCATCCCCACAAAATTCAGCTCTCACACACACACACACACACACACACACATACATACACACACACACCTCTTGCTTTTGCTACGCCAAGACAGTAGACATGCTTTTAGGTTTGCCCACCTTTATTGTGGTTGAAAATGCTAAGTGGGAAACCCCCTCCTCTGTGTAAGTGGACTGCAACTGCAGGGCGCTCGCTTTCACTGCCAACTGATGATATACTAAAGAAAGCCTGTTTTTTATCTAGAGGTAAAACGAAGCTGCACCCCTCTTATACCTGCCGGAAACTACAAGGGTCTGCACGCACCCTGGGGAAATATGCACTGCATCCCGCGAGTTACCTGGAATGTTTGCTAAAAACCGTCAGGAAGAAGGCAAGATTAATGTAATTCAAGTGCTGACGGTTGTACTTATGCAGGGGGTGGGGGGGAACAAATGCAAGCCGGGAAGTCCCCAGTGGTGCCTGCACCTGGGAGACGACTGCAAAGGATGGATGCAGGAGAGAGGAAGTGCAGGGTGAGGAAAGAGCTAGAGGAAGGAGGGTTGCAAAACTGCTCACCTGTCCGTACACCTTGATGGGCTCGGGCTGCTGGGGAGCGCTCCGTCTCCTCCGGAGCGGCTTCTCGTCCGCCCCGCTCGCCCCGCGGGCATCCCCGCGCGCCCAAAGCCGCAGCCCGCGCGGGTCTCCCTGCACCACGAGGAAGCCCCGATCCTGGGGCAAGGGCGCGCTGCCGCCGTGCAGTGTCTGCGTCCAGACCTCGCCGAGAGCCCAGGGCGGCAGGAGCGCGACCAGGGTGAAGAGGAAAGGGAGTCGCGACTCCCTCCTGCTGCTCCCTGTCGCCATGTTCGGGCGAACGCTACTGCAGGTGGCGCCGCCGCCAGGAGAGAATGTGCAGCGCGAGGCCGGGAGGCGGGCTGGGCCTGGGCGCGCGCGCCGCTCTCTGGGCTCCAGGCCGCCGCGCTGCTCGGGGCCGCTCGCTGCGCCCGCCGCCGCCGCTGCCGCCGCCGGGTCCCGCTTGGCGCTCTGCGCGGCGCCGTCACGTGGGACTTTCTCCGCTCGGCAGCCCGGCCCCTCCCCAGCCGAGGGATGGGGAAGTCAAGGCAGCGAGCGCCGTCAAGGGTGCGTCCCGTTCCCGGCCCGCGCACCTCGTCGATCAGCCTGCTGGAATTAAGAGTTGTGAGGGGCGCGTTCGTTTTCCCCGGAGTTTGTTGCCTCCTAGGCAGGGTCGTGTCGAGGTCGCCCTATGCCGTAGCCAGGGTATTTTTTCCGGCTGCAAGGCCCCCCTGTCCTCTCCACCTCTAAAGGAGAAGCCGAAAAGAAATTACCTCCGGGCACACAATGGGCAAATTAGAGTCCAGATGAACACGCTCCACGGTGGCACTCACGTAGCTTCCGTTACTCTGGGCACCCAAACGTATTTGAATAGTGGACACAACCAAAACCTCCCCTTGACCAACCTACACTGTCTTCACCCCAAGTGCAAAGTAAACATACTCCTTGCACAGAGGCAGTAAAAGCGAGGGCAAACCTGAGTGGAAATTTGCCGCACCTGGACCAATCATACAGGTATACAGTGTCTACTTGCACAATGGATACCTGTGCCTGACCCAGGGTCCCAAGACAGTGGCTTGCTGGTGACCCCTCCAAAGTGGCCGGATACCGAGCTGCCCTACCCTCAGCAATATAATGGAACCAGTCACCAGTCCTTTCAGCCAGTACTGGTGTAAAGCTTGCCTCTGGTGGCAGGAGGGGACAGACACGAAAGACTTCAAAGCTGGCGAGCAGGGACACACTTTATATTAACCCTAAATTCAGCCTGAAGACGCAGATTAGCTTTAAACTACACGGAG
Organism: Choloepus didactylus; assembly: GCF_015220235.1. Taxonomy (NCBI): domain Eukaryota; kingdom Metazoa; phylum Chordata; class Mammalia; order Pilosa; family Megalonychidae; genus Choloepus; species Choloepus didactylus. The sequence continues at coordinate 136,995,732 of NC_051312.1, read as the reverse complement.
ATAAAACTTCTGCTGTTGGAACCACTGATGCGTACTCAGGGCAAATATTTTTTCAGGTTTCTGGGCGCACCCAAGACCTATTTATTGCAGCCTCCTCCTCCATTTCATTTTATTTTTCACTGCACTCTGGACTCAGATCCTGCTTTTCCTAAGACTGAAAACAGAAGGAGCAAGACTGAAGGAGACTACTTCTTGGTTTAGAGAGAGGAGGGGAGCTCAGTTCAATTCCCTGGAATTGCTCCTTGGTCCTCAACAAGCCACAGTAGCTTGATTCCTGCTCCAGCTCACTCTAGCACTTACCAGTTAGCAGAGATCCCTTCCCCTACCCAGGGCCACCTACAACCTGCCAAAGGAGGAACCAGACAGCCTTTCCTCACCTCCCTAAATCCAGCATTCCTCCACCCTACCCCACGCCATGCCAGACTTGCTGGGGGCCTTGGCCTCAGGCTCTTCGCAGAGTATCTGAGACTTCTCCAAACCATTTAGTCCCCAAGAGAAAATGAAGGGAGTCAGAACACCCTATAGGTGATTTAATTGTTGTTGTTTTTGTTATCAACATTTATTTAATGGGAATCTTCTCTATAAGAAGAGCAAATGTCAGAGTTCCAATAGAAAACACATACGCATCCCCTAAATGTGGGTTTGAAGATAGGGGGCCCCTTTCCCATGCAAACCCCCAGTTTGAGATGCCAATGGCCATTCGTATGGAAGGACTGGCTGGGCAGGGTTAGCTATTTATTGATATTTGTTTTATTTATTTTTATTTGCAACTCAGATGTTGGGAACCAGGCAAGAATGCTCAAACATGGTTAATTTACTCCTTGAAAGCCCTCCTCTGTAATCATTATCTACCTTCTAAGCCATCCTCAAGTGGAAAATCCACAAACCCAGAGGTGGTGTATGCCTCATAAGCACAGAGCACCCTGGAAAGCTCACTGAATTTTGTGTCAGGAGACCCACTTTGTAGTCCTGGGGACTTGGCCAAATAACTTCCCTGAGCTTCAGTTTTCTCATCTGTAAAATGAGGATCTTAATCCATGCATCTGTTAAAGGGGTATCAGAGGAGATAATGGATATAAAATAACTGTGCAAACTGTGAGGACCCCAGATAGCAGTATTGTAAGCAGGTGGCAGTGTAGTCACCAGCTCCACTCCTGGCTTTGCCACCAAGTCACTAGGCACTGTTCCATAAATTAAATCGGCCACCTGCATTGAGCATTGCCAGGAGGGACCCCTTTCTGATAAAGAATTTTCCAGAAGACAAAAACAGTTGACCTGCAGGGACTTCCCAAGAAAATGGAAAACACCCTACAGAACTGCAGATAAGCAACACCTGGTGATAAACGAGTTTCAGTCCAGTAGAGAGAGCTCATCATAATGGACAATCATACCATGCTAATCAATGCATATCTGCTCCCCACTCTGTAAGACCGCCACCCCCAGCCATGTAAAATGGAAGCTTAACATCAGCCAATCAATAAATTTCCTCACTTGCTTCTGGGTTGGCCCTATATAAGCCCCCCTTTCCACCCCCTTGGCGGAACTCCCTTCTACTTTCTGAATTGGATGCTACCCAATACATGAACCGCTCAAACAAGTTGTGAGATCCTGAAGTGCATGGAAAGTTTTTCTTGTGATAGTATTTTTGTCCTGATCATCTCTACTTTCTGGGCCTTGGTTTCTTAAGCAGCAGCCGTGATCACTGTCCACCCCCTCTGGGACCCCCACCAGGGCATGGGATTGGCAAGACAGAGTGCTCAGGAAGGAGCAGCCACAGGGAAGCTCACCCAGGACAGGGTCGGAGCTGAATTGTGCAATGTGTTCAGTATTTCAAAACCAGCTCTGGGCTGTAAACAAGCCACCTCTTCCTCCACCCCTCCAAAATAACATCAAAGCCTGAGTGGCGGGAGAGTGCAGGGACTGTAGATAGAAGGAAGACAGTACCCCCCTCTCCTTCACCCCAACTTGCATGGCCTTGCCCTTAATTCTGCCCACCATCACGATGAAAGTCAACATGTCTAGTATTTTAATAACAGACTCATTGTGTATAAAAACATCTGGAGCCTCTGGCCAGACTTTAAACTGCCCCCTTTGTCCTGCTGCCCATCCTAGACCATCCTGGGCTGGGGCTGGAAATGAGGCTAGAGAAAACCACTAAGAGGTCCCAGAGTCCCACATTTTTAACCAGATGGAGTCAGGTTTAAAATAGCCACACGGACAGCCATGAAGAAAACAGGGTAAAATATCCCCAAAGCCTATCTCGACTTCTTTGCTTTCCTCTCTCACACCTTGGGGCCTTCCCATGGACTGAGATCTGTCTGTTCACCCTCCTTCCAGGCCTGTGGCCTGGTTTCAGCTCCTAGGTGAGGCTGCACCCCTCCTTCTAAGTCCCCCATAGCCTTCCAGAACTCCTCCCTTGTAGAGTGTTGATTAACTCCATCTTCCTGTTGAACGCCACCCCAAGCAGCAGGAGGGCAAACTCAGGTCCATCTTTTCCATGCTTAGATCCCAGTGCCCAGCACAATCCTGGCACATCGTACGTGCTCAGTATACTTAGAGAATGTGGTCTAAACTGTACATAGGGAAGAGGTGGCATCCCTCCCTAGTGCCCTGGTGATGAGGGTTAGGCAGTGGTTAAGGGGTCAGTGTAGCTGGATCTCAGATCTTTTCTTACTACCCCCGGCCTGCATCACTTCTTTCTCCCAAAGCCAGTCTCCTCAGTTCACAAATCAGCCCCTGAGTCCCTGAAGCCGAAAAGAAACCCTCTTGCGGTGGTGAACTTCAGTCCCTCTCCCATATACTTAGACCACATAACTACCATTTACCTCACCAGTTAAGAAAGATAGAAATACCCACCCACTGCCGCCCCCAAAGAACTAACTCTTTCTCCTGCTGTTGCCAAAAATTCCTCTAGTTGAGACAAAGTCTGAGATAATTGGTGAGGTTTAAGGGACAGATGCACCCAGAACATAGAATAAGTAACTCTTGAAAAAATTAAATTCAAAGAGGAAGTTCTAGAAATAACAGTAACTTACTTTGGCATAACAGTGACTTACATTTGCATAGCATTATAACAGCATTATCTTATTTCTTTTCATAGCAACCCTTTGAAGTTGGCTAATGCAGGTATTATTGCTATCCCCATTTTACAGATTGTGAGAACTGAGGCTCAGAAAGGAAGATTATCTAACTTGTCCAAAGTCACACAGTAAAGCATAGATTCAGACTTCCTCTGACATTTTCTGTCACACCTGATACCTCCCTTAGGAAGAGAGGGGAAGACCTGGTATTTCAAGTCCTGGATGGGGTGGGGACAGAAAGGAGAAGAGAGAGTCCTCAGCCACTTCTCAACCCCCCTGCTTTAACCCTCTGTAAACCAACACAGTCGCTCCAGGGACCCAGTCGAGGTGATACTGAATTTGTCTTTCTCTCTCCTTGGGCCACCGATTGGACCAAGTGGGGAGTAGCGTTACTGTTACCGAGTTCACAAGTCAAATCCTGTTCTTATAATTTTCTGGAAGATAATCTGTATTGAGGTATTTGATTTCAAATGTGGTACAGTTAGAGGCTGATCTTAACCTTTTGGTTCCACGTGCTTACACTGGAACTTGCCTGGATCTCTTAGAAACTCAGCGCCTTCAGCTTGGGTAGCAAGAAAGTACGTGAAGCAAAAATTCAGTGAAGCTATTGTGATGTAGACACAGGGACAGACCTCCTGAAAGTGAAGACCATGGTTTGCTGGGAAATTATCTCCTTCCCAATGAGCATAGGAGAATAGGATTGCCGCTCTAGGGTTTGGAATGAATGGGAGGGGGTGTGGCTGAGCCCAGGGAGGAACTTAAGCTGCAGGTTCTTTGAAAACCCCTGAATAATTACATATCAAAGGCTTATATAGTCTTTCTTTTGGGCCATCGCAATGTATTAACTGAGTGAGCTAGGCTCTCTCCACCTAAGTGGCCCTGGACTCGACTCAATTTAAGTATGTGATGCTTTATTTCAACAGATGTCCCTGCACTCAGAGCCCTGAGAAAATAGACACGCTGGCTCGCTTTTTGGCCCTCCTCTCCCTGACACAAACCCCAAACCCCTCCTTCCATTCTCTTGCACCTGCCAAAACGGAGATAAGAGGATCCCCACTTTGTCCATTGCTTCCTCTTCAACTAAAAGGCCACTCCCCAGATTTTCCTCAACCACCCCAGAAGCCTCCCCCAGACCTTCATCTATGCCTCTCTATTGATCACGTTCTGCCTTTCATTATACTAGCTATTTTGTCACTTGCCTCATTTTTTAAATTGTAAGCTCTTGGAGGCCAGGAAGTTGTAATTATGTCTTTGGACCTATTCCTCCGTCTTGCAGTCTTGCACTTAATAAGGTGGCTCTTGGATCCTGCTGAATTGAAATCAACAGTCTGGTTTACACCACCCCATTCCCCGCAACTCACATCCTTTGGCAGTTGGTGCTGTAAGGAATAACAGTTCTGCATTAGCATTCTCAGGAAACTGAAGCTGGAATCCTAGTGTCCATAGTTAAGGGTCCTGTCGGCCCCAGGTGGGTCAGCCTGGCCAAGAAGCGAGTTCTTCTGCAGCAACATATTTTCATGTATTACCTAGTCATTACTGACCACAAGTCTCTGGAAAACATGCAGGTAGGACCTTCAAGGCCTCTGAATAATGGGAAGATGGATAAACACCCAAATAGCAGAAACACATGAATACAGAAAGAGTTCTGCCTTGAAAAGGAAGATGATTGATGGCTTTGGGGAGAGTCACGCAGAGACCAAAACCTTTTGAGCAGTGATTTCAACTGTGCATATTGGAGATGGGGAAGGCATAAACCCTCTGTCCTGGAGGAAGCAGGAAACTATTTTCTGCATCTCAAGAGAATGAAGAAAGTCTTCAAGGTAGGAGTGAGGAGGGAAGACAGGATGTGGGACTGTGCAGTTAGGGTGGCACCCACCGCAGGAAGCAGGGAAGGCAAAGAGCAAGGGAACCCAAGGGGGCTGCATGGAGAACCACAACTTGGGTGGATCACCCTGTCTAATTCATTTTGGCATCACTGCGGCGTTGGACCAATGATTTGCTGATGCTGGACACTCAGGTTATCCTGAGAAGTGCTGCTTTGACCAGCCACTTCCCTAGGATGTCAGCAGGCACCTTGCGTTGCCACTTTCATCCATCCCTGCTGCAGCACCCGGTGGCTCATGTTTATCGTGCACATAATCTTTCACAGGGCACTACAGATCATACCTCCTGCTGTCTGCCATCTCTAATTCCACCACACTAAAAATGTACACGGTGTCATCAGCTGAATTAACACCTGTTAATTCCCATTCCCACCAGACTCAAAAATGCCAGTGCTTTTAATGAGGCCATGCATAAAGGAACACTTTCTGCGAGCCCTGAAACAAATCGTATTAAATCCTCCACACCAAACAAATGATTGAAATAGCGATCAGGGTTTGGATCACACCCACAGATTTGCTCAGAAGAAAACAGGTTCTCATGTGGGGTTTGACGCAGTGCTGGGGTTTAGAAAACTGCCCAGCCACCCCCAACCTGAGGGCTAAGTGAAAAATCCATTTCCTTTCAGTGGTGATTCAAACAAGAACTTCAATGCTAAATTAGCAGTGGATTCTGCATATGAATTTTCTTTGCATCCTAACGTTATGTAAATGAAAAACCCAACGAAGTGCAAATTAAGACTATTCTTAATTCTAAAAGGCTGCTATTCTGTGATAATGACGCCATGGAATTCTTCACAGTCTGCTAGGCATGGTGTGGGGTTCCTGCCAGGCTCCCCTGCCCTGTGGGCCGCCCAGCACTAGGGCACCCACTGCATCCTCATCCCCTGCCCACTCATGTCAGATTCTCCCCCCGCCCCACGCATTGTCCTCATTATGATTTAATCTTGCCACAATCATTTAATCATCTAGACTGAATAAGAGATTGATGTGGGCCTTACCTGCACCAGGGAGCCAGTGGGAAAAGGGAAAGAGGCAGGAAAATTGGAGACCAGCTCACCTGGGTTTACATCCTCACTCTGTAGCAGATCAGCAGGATGATTCCAGCCACCTTGTCATAGTCTCGTGTCTCATCTGTAAAATGAATTAACTGCCTCTTCAGGGTTAAAGGAAATGAATGATCTACCTCTGCAGGGTTAAGGGATTAAAGGAAGATTATACATGTCAAGTGCTTAGATCAAAGCCTGGCATGTAAAAACTTCTTCAATAATACCTATGTTATTGAGAAAAGTTCCGGGTAGATACTGTTGCCAAATCAATTAGGCCATTCATCAACTGCCAGCTTTTTATTCTGGTGTGTTTATGTCCCTATAACCTCACTCCCACTGATCTGTTGCTATAAAGTAAGTCTCAGATGTGGCTCTGCCTGACACACATACAAATGTTTATTAGCAAATGGGCACAGGAGTGGGCCCATGGCTTCCTGGAGGTTCAAGGCAGGCCCTGCTCTCAGGCCTTTCCCTCTCCCACAAGTGTCAAGCAGCAAAGCCTGGACCCCAGGAGGATGAAGCAGTTGTCTGAAGCTGGGATCCACCACACTCCGGGTCAAATCAGCCAAGAGTTTCCTAGTAACTGTGGGGACAAAAGAGCAGAGGGACTGTATACATCAGGCCCTGTCCTGGAGGAGTTAGCCTGCCAGAGTGCTGGATTCTTTTATCTCGTTCATGCAACCACATTTGCTAAACAACACTAATTCCACCCATGAAAAATTATTTCTAACATCCGTTCTACTAACTAATGATTCTTCTGATTCAGATTTTGATAATGAGATCTGAAGTTCCTGGTGGTGACACCTCTGGAGTGTGGGTAGCTGACTGGGATGCTTTAAATATTAATATAGAGCCCCTGGCCTGGATTAAAGTGAATTTATACACATGTACATCATGCTGTTTATATTTAAGCATTTCCAAATCAATGACAGACAATATAACAACTATGAATAAAGGAAAGTTTCCAGCATCAATGGACCAAGAGATCAGTATAAGCTATGGATTCTCCTGCAGTAGCAACATTCATGCCTTAGGTTCTTGTCTCTTTGTGTGGCACTATGATGCCTGTAACTTATTTTGAATACTTCAGCATGGACGGGGTGATAGTACCATGTCAGTTTGGGTAGCACCCTAGGGCCATCATTTGTCCTGTCAGGACAATCAGAAATGGGCTACTGGAAAGCCCACATTCCAGAGGCTTGTGTTCTCCCAATCTCAGTCAATGCCAGAGATATTTTACTCATCAGCATAACAAATGTTACAAATGGATTTTCATTAGTGGCTTGTTAATTAGCCTAATGATTGTTAGAAATGGGCTCTCACAGCGAATTCATAAGTATTCAAGATAAATGGCATGTCCAGAATATTTAAAGACACACATGGAACAAGTCCTCTAGCCTGGGGATGACAACCAAATCTTGATCACTAACGCATCCTATGTCCGGTCTTCGGGTCTGATGATTCTGGTTGCCTGTTACCAACCTTAAGCTCAACTGAAAGCAGCCTCTGGAATGTTTTATCTGCATTGAGTAAAGCACAGTCAAGTAAGGTAGGATCAATACACCCAAAAGAGAGCTGGGACTTCATATGAGCTGTTGCTAATTAATGTTGATTTAATAAATGTCTGCATGTGTGGCAGAAGCTGGTGTGACAGTTGCTGTCATTACAACCTGGCAGTGAGGTTATGTCACCAAAATGATGGTGGCTTAAACAAAACAGAAATGTATCTGGCCCAATGAAGAGGAGGGTGTTTCCTTGGTCTGCATGCTCCAAGCTAGCTCACCTGAACATTCCTATAAACTCCAAGTGCACGCGTCACTTCTGCTCTCACCCCATTGGCCAGAACTTAGTTACAGGGCCACACCCACCTGCAAGGGATGCTGGGAAATGTAGGCTTTATTCTGAGCATCCACATGTCCACCTAAAAACCAGGGATTCGATTCCCATTAGTAGATGAGAAAAACAGTACTGGGAAATTACCTGTAGTCCATTCCACAGTCAAAGAGCAGTGATGGAGAGAACGGGGCTGAGAAGCAGCAAGAAAGCTCCAGTACTGGTGCTCCGGTTTCAAAAACATTGAAATGCTTGGTAAATAGTCACTGCTCCAGTCCCCGAAGGCCCCCGCCCCACTCTCCCAGCCACCCTGCCTCATCCCCCAAGATCCAGAAACTAAAAGATTAATCAGTGCCTGCCACTCTAGAGCCTCTCAAACCCTGATCCGGCCCTATGGCCTGTGTCCTTTCTGACTGGTCAGTGCCTTTGTCTTACTGATTTTTAAATATTTCAAATATAACTTGTGGGAGCAATATCTGGAAATCATATTTTATGAAAAAGAAGATGACACTAGGGATACTTAACCCAGAAGCAAAGAGATTTTGGCAGGGGAATAGCTCAGCCATCATCTGTAAACATTTATAATAATAGTCACTAACTTTAAATTTTCTTTTAAATGCCTACTGGATGCCAGACCTGAACTGGGCTCAGTTTGCTTTCTATGAATGCTCTCAAATTCTCATAGCAATCCCATGTGGTGGGAATTATTTTCATTTTACAAAGGTGCTGAAGATCATCAGAGACATCAAGTTACTTGTAGAAGACAAACCACTTGAGTCAGGATTGAAACTCCTGGGTGTCTGGCTCCAGGGTGTAAGTTTTCTCCACAGTGCCATACTATCAACTGTGTGAAAGAGGAAGTAGACTTATTCACATTACTTTAGAGACAGAACTAACATGCTATAGGAGAGTGACAGCCAGAAAAGGGAAGTTCAAATTTAAAAAATTTCTAACAATGGAGCTATTCAAAAATGAAATGTATTGATGAACTGATAATAAAATTTAAATAGACATGTAAAGGACTTAGAACAGTCAAAGCAAACTCAAAAAAGGACAAATTTGAAGGACTTATACTACCCGATTTCAAGACTTATTATAAAGCTACAGTAAAGAAGACAATATGGTATTGGAATAAGAATAGGCAAACAGATGGAACAGAATAGAGAGTCTAGAAATAGACCCACATATGTAAAGTCAAATGATTTTTGACAAGGGCACCAATGAATTTCAATAGGGAAAGGGAATTCATTTAAAAAATAGTACTCAAATAAGTGAATATTATTTGGAATCAATGAAGCTCAATCCCTACTTCACATCATACACAAAAATTAATTTGAGATGGAGCATAGACATGAATGTGAAAGCTACAGTATAAACCTTCTAGAAGAAAACATAAGAGAATATATTCACAGTTTTGGGTATACAAAGATTTCTTGACAGAACACAAAAAGAACAACCATAAAAGAAAAAATTGATTCAATATAGTTCATTAAAATAAAAAAAAAAATTCTGATTATCAAAAGACACTCTTAAGAAAATAGACCAGCCACAGACTGGGAAAAATATATATTAATACACACACATATATATGTTTGTATGTGTATAAATATATATATACACACAAACACACATATAGGTTTGACAAAGGACTCAAGCAGAGTATGTAAAGAACTCCTACAAATCTATAATAAAAAGAAAACAACTTTTAAAAAAGGACAAAAGACACACAACAAAAGAGAATGTATGCAGTGGCCAATAAACACGTAGAAAGATGCTCAGTGTTGCGGGTCACCAGAGAAATGCAAATCAAAATCACAATGGGATGCTGCCACACATCCACTAGAATGGTTAAAATTGAAAAATTCTAACAATACCACATTGTTGGAGAGACTGTGGCACAACTGGATCTCTTACACATTGTTTGTGGAGCTGTAAAATGCAAAAAACTGGCAACTTCTTATAAATATTCAACTACCTTATGATTCAGAATTTCCAAAAGAAGTGAAATCATATATCTACCAAACAACTTGTATAGGATGTTCATTGTGGCTTTATTTCTTATAGCCAAATGTTGGATGCACTGCAAATGCTCATCAAGAGGCAAATGGATAAACAAATTGAGGTCTATCCATACAGTGGGATATTGCCCAGCAATAAAAATGAACAACCTATTAACATATATAACAACATAGATGAATTCCAAAAATGTTAAGCCAAAAAAAGAAAACGAAGCACAGAATAGTGTGCACTGAATGACCCCATTTTTGTGAAGTCCAAGAACAGACAACACTCATCTATAGGGGTGGAAATCAGACGACTGGTTGCCTCTGGGAAGCAGGAGAGAGGATGGGATTGGAAAGGAGCATGGGGGAATTTTCTAGGTGATGACAATTTTCCACATTTTGATTAGGCCGTTGGATACATAGTGTATTGGTCAAAATTCTTCTGTACACTTAAGGTCTGTGCATTTTATTATATGTCATTACACCTCAATTAAAAATGGACATAAAATAAATAAAGGAAGGAAATGAGTTGCCTCTTCCAGTAGCGTGCTCCCTGGCATTGGAAGTGTTCAAGACAATGTTTGTCAGAGATACTGCAGAAGGTTCAAGACATTCAGAGTTCAGATTAAGTAACTTTAAAAAAAAAAATCTCAGACTGTAAGACCTTCATATACATGATGCTGAACCAATCATGTGTTTCAGTAAATGGAAAACCTGCCTTCATTTTCTCTGTTTTACAGAATGCAATATATATAAGGAAATGTGTGTTAACAAAAACTTAAAAACAACTTTTTAAACTTTTCATTTCTTTTTCTTTTCTTCCTCTGTCTAGCCTTGTCTCTAAAGACTTCCCTCCTGAAACCCAAGCTCTTAGTCATTCTACCTTCCCTTGTCTTAGAACATGCCGTGTTTGCACATTTCCTTTATTAAACATGTACCCTGCCCCCATCACTTCTTCTCAACTTCTGCCCCTCCTTGAAGATTCCATGCAGTTGACAATTGCCCCAGTAAGACTTCCCTACAGACACCACTCCCTGCAGCTTGAATCAGATGGCCATCCTTGGTTTACCTGTAGCATTTATCCCAGTCTAAACGATGCCAAGGTTCCTTTGAGTTCCAAGACTCCAGTTCTTTAAACATGTGAGTCCAGGCTCATAGAATGAAGAGAAACAGTCAAGTTGTCAAAGGAAGCATCTTCATCAGGCTTACATGAGACAGATGGCATAATATGCTCTGAGGACACTTTTCTTTGAGAACTACATTATTCAGTGTTAGGTAGGATGCTCCACTATCAGTGGACTGATAAGAGAACAAGTTAAGATTGTCAATCTGGTGTAGAGTTGGAAACTTTCAGATTTGAGGCTGATACAAAGGAACTAAGATCAGTAGCTACATGAGAATGGATCTGTGTGGGTACCATGGACATGGGGTTGAAAGAAAAGGTTGTGTGAAACTCAAGGCTAAATCCAGAATACCAATAACATAATATTTACTGAGCACTTTCTATGCTGCTGGATCCTATGCTAACCAATTTATATCCATTAATCTTACTTAAGCTTCATTATAACCCTCTGAAGAGAGGTTAAGTAATGTTGTCCAAGATTTCCCAGCTGGTAAGTAAAAGAACCGGGTCTCACGTCCAGGTCTACTTGACTCCAAAGTCCATGCTCTTAAACCTAGACTCTGCTCTTCCCCAAAAAGGAACTGCCAAAATCAATTAGTTCAGGCACCTAAACCAGCCCAAACTGACAATCTATGTTCCCTTTTCTTAAGATTTTCTAGGAAGAAGGGGCCATAGCATTTCTTGGTAACCAGTTGCAGTGTCTTTTAAAATCTTCAGCTGGCACATTCTTCCTTGTGTTTGAGTCCTCCCTACTCTTCTTTTACCATTAGTAAAAGTTCCATTTATACTTATGATTTCAGCGGATGCAGGAGGATGCAGAAATGCTACAGTAAGAAGTTAGTAACTAAATAATCGGGTGCATCTTCTAGTTGTTAAAGGTTTGTCACGTTTCCATAGCAGTGTGGTCTGGACCCAGATGCAGGGAGATTGAGAGGGGACACACATGGGTCAAGAAACAGATGCTCTTTAAAGAGTTTGGGAAATGGGCTCCTTCTCATTAAGCTGTCATTACAACAGACTGTAGAATATATTGTAACATGCAGCTGTGGGGTAGCCAAGGAAAACTGCAAGGAACAAATGTGGTAGACATGGGAAATAGGAGCAGGAAGATGTAGCAATGTTATGTTGAAGTTTTGCAATAGTCTTCTCCCCTTGGTCCCCGTGTCTAAATGAAACTAAAACCAGGTCAAATAACTTTAGCACATCAAATATATTTAGCACCTACTAGGAACTTCTTTCTGCTTCCTCCCCTCTTCCTCTTCTTTAGTTCATGTGACTGTATTGTTGGGCAATCCTTGCTTTCAAAAGAAAACCCGTGAGAACCCAGAATGTAGGTACTTCTTGCTCAAAAGCTGACCGGTATCCTCAGGGTTATAACCCAAGATGTCTCAGACCATTGAGCTGTAGCATGGGAGTTTCTAAAACTATGATCCTGGAGAAACAATGGCACAGGGTGGCGTCGGGGAGTGACAAGTAGTCTAGGAAGTAAGATGCCTCCTTTCATATTCCTCTTTGCAATCTTGGCAAAGCCATGTGGGCGGTCCTGGTTGTGTGTTGATCATTCAGAAATCAAGGAGAAAATCTATCACCCCTCACCTGCTTTCCTTAGACAGAAGTTTTGAAGGTTATGGAATAGAGTGAAGAAAAAGCTCCCAGGACAATTCCTAAGTAAACAGCTCCCTGAAAAGTGCCACTGGAGGAAAATGACAATAATGAATAATAATAGCTGCAACTTAATTGAACACTCACTACCTGCTAAGTATTGTTCTTAGTGCCTTATATGTTTTAATCTATTTATTCAGTGTTGTCCTGGTAAATATTTGCCAACCATCTCCCCCAAGGACAAAAAAAAAGCCCTGGTTTGTAGTATTTGCCTATGTCAATGGGATAAATACACCCACCATCACCCATTCCAAGCTACCAGTGTTGAGTCAGGAAGAGACGTGCACAATTAGCTTCAGTGCACCACTGCATTTAATCCTCACGATATCCCTACAAGTAGGTGGTGTTATTACCCATTTTAGAAATGGGTGATCTGGGGTACAGAGAGGTTAAAACACTTTCCTAAGAGCTAGTAAGTGGTCAAGTTTGGGAGGAACACAGGAGGTCTAGCACCAAAGCCTATACTGGTAACCACTAAGCTTCATTCTGTCTCAGTTGACTTGTGATGAAGACATTTCCAACCCCCTGTCAAAAAAGTCAAAAAAGAAAATATCCTGAAAGGACTAACCCTTTTATCCAGTGGTTTACATTTTTTTTTTAATTAGTTTAAACAGTAGAACTAGTTGGTTTTTGTTGTTGTTTTTTAAATTAAAATCTTACATGGAACTTCAATGTATAAAACAGATAAGAGGCCAATCTGTAGTGTTTCATGGGTGAGCAGGGGGTCCAAAACCTTGCTTACTTGTCTTTACTCTTGCCCCTCTTCTTCCACCAAAGTTGATTCTGAAATAACTGCAGAACCTTAGAACACTCCTTGAGTCTTACATCACTGAGTTAGCAACGGTAAATTGATCAAGTTTTGTTTTTTTTTTTTAATCTGTTCCTTTTTTTCCCAACCAGAGGTAGGAAATGGGACTCAGAGCAGAAGGAAATGCTTCTCCAGATAAAGTATCATCTGGAGAAGGAAGAGCTGAGCAAAGCATTGTTGTGAAACATTCCAATCAAGGTGAGTCACGTGAAATCACATGCAAGAAAATGAAACAAGGATGGGCCATTTGTGCCCAGCACCTGCCTCAAGCGGTTTCAAAGGAAAGAGAAAAAAGGGAAACCATGATCTGGGTCAACATGCTGACACTCTCCTGCATCTCACCTGATGTCCTGAAAAAATACACCAACTCCAGCATACCTTCTCGTTGTCTGTGCAACCACCACAATTGCTTTTGCACACACTTAGAAACAGGAACCAGTTCTGGCCTTTGCGTAAGCTTGGAACCTTTCCAAGCTTACCCCAGGATAGATGTCTGTTAAACAGAGGAGATTGTGAAACTTCCCAAGAAGAAGCAGCATTTGGCAATAACAACAAACGGGACTACCTGGAGGTCAGAGCAAGGTGTGAACGCTGGGCTGGAATTGGAATCCCACTAGCTCCTTGAATACTCTGCGATTCAGCCATTGGGCCAGTGGGCTAAAGAAGAGCACAAAGAAAACCAGACCTGGAGGCTGATCTACACCTGGGGCAGAGACCTTTTTGAATGTTAATGATGGGGAGAGAGAGAGAGTTTAAAATTATCAGACCAACCAACTGACCAACTACTTAGGCTAGGACAGGTATACACCAGTGGTGGGGATCCCCCAGATCCAGGAGCTGGTTCTTAATTTGTCAGGATCAGAAATTCAGTTTTATCAAAGCACATGCACTGATCTGGGCCATTATCAATTTCCTGGATATCTGCCCTTTGCCTCAAAGCTGGTCTCCATCCTTCTTCACCCGGCTCTTTGCTCCAGGAAGCTGAACTGTGTGGACCATATCAACAGGATCCCAAATCCTCTGGCTCCCAGCTGGCTTTGGCCAACTGGAGGCACTAGCAAGAGATCATAGTGTAGCAAAGAAGTGAGGTCAAGGTATGTAATGCCCCAGTTTCCTGCCTTTCAGGTAGTCATGCATTAAGGATTGAACCGTGTCCCCCAAAGGCATGTTCATGCCCTAACTCCCAGTCCTGTGAATGCAAACTTATTTGTAAATAGTATCTGTGAAGATGCAATTAATTAAGATGAGGCCAAACTGGAATAGGGCAGGCCCTCATCCAATATGCCTGGTGTCCTTAGAAGGAGAGGAAATTTGGACACATCAGTAAGAGGTTTGGGGAAGGGGAGTATATACATCAGGGAGGCAACATGGTCCTGCCAACACCTTCATCTCAAACTTCTAGTCCCCCAAGATCAGGAGACATTAAATTTCTGTGGTTTAAGCCCACTAGCCTGTGGTTCTCTGTTACAGCACCCCTGGCAAACACAGTCGCTATATCTAGCCACACCCCGCACTGAAGGCCTCTTCACGGCAACCCTCATCCAACCAGCCACCTTTTCTGCGTTCCAGCAATGGCTCCTTCCCCTTGTCCCTTCCAGCCTAGGCGTGGTAAGGATTTCTCCACTGCTATTAGCCCAGGGTACGGCGTGATCCCTTGTATATTTCCACACTTTGTAAATTGTAGCTTTATTAAAATCTCCAGTCTCCTTAAATATCCAGTTTACATGTGGCATCTGTTTACTATCACTGCCTGGTATTTAGTCAGCTTCTGCCAGACGGACAGCCTTGGAAGAGCGGAACAACTGTCCCCAAGACAAGTTTACATACTGCTGTGAGTTTATCCTCTTACTTCATTAGTTGGGATTGTGGCAAAGAGACTTTTCTGAAGCTCTTAATTTTATCCTGTGTGTTATACCTGCAATTTGAAAATGCTGCCTTCAGATGGATGGTAGGATTTGGGTTAAGTATGTATAGGTGTTAGATATGCTTGGGGTTTTTTTGCCCAATTGGGTAGAGAGTTCTAAAATTGTATGAAAACAGTAAAATATTAAAATTAACCAAATATTAATAGGCCAGAGTGTAGTCATTCAGAGCACAGGCTTTAAAATTAGAAACATCGAGATTCAAATTCGCCACTTATTAGCTGTGTGGCCTTTGGAAGGTTGCCTTACTTCTTTAAGTCTTGATTTTCTCATTCATACATTAGTGATAATAATTGTACTTACTTCTTTTGGTGGTTGTGAGGGTTAAATAAGATGATGCACATAAAGTCTGAGTACAGTCAGCACTTGAAAATATGTTATTATTATTGCCAGAGGTAAATTGTTGTTAAAATGATATACTTTAAAACAAATTGTCTCATAGGGTTGGCATAAGAGTTAAGTGATGATGTTTTTAAAAATACTTAGAACGATCCTTGGCCCACAGTTAAAAGCTATATGTGTTCATGAAAAGCTAAATAACATTTAGTAAATACGTAGGTATAATTTGATTTCTTTTTTCCTACCTTTTAATTATTAATTATTCTCAGCCACTTCTCACACTACATTTGGATTTCCCTCCAGGTGTAAATAGAAAAAGAACCATCTAGAGAACCATCTGACTTCATCCTAATTTTTTTCTTGGAGTCAAAAGCCTTCCTGAGCATATACATGGTTGTTTTAAGTTCTCATTTTTAAGCATCAGGTCAGCTTAGGCTTAAAACTTATTTCAAATATGTCTTATTGAATATTTTATTTCTCATACTCCTGAATGAGATCTTAGCCATCTTTTTACCATTGGGATAGAGCAACTGAGCCTTTTCTTTCCAGCCCAACCACCCCACTCTTATCGCACCCCAGCAGCATGAGGGGAGGAGCAAGTGGTTAGGAAGGAGTGGTCTGGGCCTTGAGCCGGTAATGGTCTGTTAACTTAGGGATTTTTGTCCATTAATTTGGGATATAACTCAGGATAGTGAGAGGATAAATGCTTTCTTAAATAAAATAAGGGCAGGATTATTGCCCTCAAGAAAATGTCAAATTTATAATAACAGGGGAATATGAATTTCTTATTTAGACTGCAGGAAGGTTTTTTTTTAATTCAGTTTTATTGAGATATATTCACATACCACACAGCCATCCATGGTGTACAATCAGCTGTTCACAGTACCATCATATAGTTGTGCATTCATCACCCCAATCCATTGTTTGAACATTTTCTTTACACCGTAAAGAATAAAAACCCAAAGTAAAAAAGAACACCCAAGTCATCCCCCCCCATCCCACCCCAATCTTCATTTAGTCCCTGTCCCCATTTTTCTACTCATCCATCACAGGAAGGTTTTTATGGCTGAATTAATCCTTGGATTCATGATATGCATGTAGGACCAAGGCACCCATGGCCCAGAATGGAATGCATTGCTCTCCCACTGGCTCTCCATGTCTTCATGATGGTGCCTGAATGGCCTCCTTTCCTGGGGAGCCGCAGACCCTGAGCCCGGAGCCTTGGCCTCCCCACTGCAAAGCCGTAGCACCCAAGGCTGAGGGTGAGAGATGTACTGTTTACAAGAAAAAAGATAGAGGGACAGCAATTGGACCATTTGTCTAGAGAAGGTGGTGGATTCCAAGGGCATATGGGATCAAGTGGGGAATCAGGAGTAAAGGATTGAAGAGAGAGGGCTAATGAAAATGAGAGAGAAGATAGAAAGTTAGGACCAATGGGATGTGCACTGCGACACCCTCATAAGCCTACTCAATAAGGTCCGACCTTTGTACTTAGTGCATAGGAGCAAATTGTATAGAACAGGCACAATGCTTGATCTCCCACCACTGCCTCCTCCTCTTTTTTGGTCAGGGGTCTTTTGAGTGTGAGTGGTAGAAACTAAAACTGGCCTAAGAGTCAAAGGGAATTTATTAGCTCATGTAACCAAGGGGTCCAGAGGTGATCTGACTTCATGTACAGCTGGATCCAGGGGTTCAAACTGCAACAGAGAGACTATGTTTTCCACCACCTCCTAGTTCTACAGGCAGTTGGCTATAGACTATTTTATCCAGGTAACAACGAAGATGATCACCAGTTGTCCCTGGCCTGTATCATCCTTGAAGGTGACAGTCTCAGAGAAAAGAGAACCTTTTCTGCCCAACATATCATTCATCTAATATCAGTCCCTACAGATGACCCTGTTGAGACCAGAGGACCAACTCTCCACATCCAGGAGAAGGGATACTTTCCCTGGGAAGCCTGGGATTTTACCCACAATAGTCATATGCTGTAGGGAAAGAACATTTCCTAGAAGGAAAGCTTGGGGGGCAGAAAACAAATAGCAGCTATTCACTATGGCCCCGAATTCCATTTGGCTTGAACATCTTTCTAGACTCTCCAGGATAAAGCTGTTTTAAGTTGGGTTTGTATTCAGTTTGGGAAATGGAGGGCAGAGGAGGTTGGTGGCATGTAGGGAAGCCAGAGGTCATCCCCTCTGCCTGGCCACTCTCAGGATTGTTGCCCTCATGGTATACTGTTAGATGAAGAGGATGCTCTACCTACAGATGATGATCTGGACCAAAAAAAAACTTGGAGAGACACTCTACTGCACTACTTCCCCAACTTACCCTCCCACCTCCCCAGATAGTAACAAGAGACACGCCCTGAGAGACAGAAAAACAAAGGGTCTTGGCACAAATTATATCATTACATCAGCTGTGTTTATTCTTTCACACTCACAGTTCCCTAATCCGCTTCTCTCTCCCTTGGGGTAAAGCCAAAATGACAGAAAGAAAAGAGAGCTCGGGCATAGTGTTTATAATTCCTCCATGATAAATCCATGGTACTGCCACCTTTTTTTTTTCGATAAGATTTTCTGACTGCTAGCTCTTAACTCGTATACTAGATAATTTTAATTTAATGGCCGTTAAGAAAAATAACCTTTGAAGGGCCCCTAGAGTTTCAGCCATTTGAACAGGACCTGATAGCATTATCCAACAGAAATAAAAAGTGATTTCTTTACACAGCTCCTCTAACTTAAACACATTTGCATATATGACCCACCTGGAAAACTAGAACTAAGAATTTACAGATGAGATTCTCACTTTTCTATCCCCAAAATCCCCCACCTCCGATCCTCGCCTCTATATGCTTTCAAAACCCTAATCTGAAATCATTCCCTTTAGGAAGTCTTCCTTGATTAATCACTCGCTGCTTAATTACGTATTTTTTCATCATCTAAGCAAAAAATTGTGGGTACTGTTCCAGTTAGGGTCATCTTCTCTTGTGCCTATGTGGATTTTAAAGTTTCATGGGTCTTGGGATGTGACTCTGCCTTCCCCAACTGGGTGACGACTCCAGGACAGAGATCCCTTCTGTTTCTTTGTAATCACCCTTTCCCTCTCCCCTTCATCCCTGGGCTGCTTTAAGCAAAGATAAAAGAGGACCTCAGTGTCATAGTGGGAGATCCTGGGCTCTGCAAGTTGCCAGAGCCAGGTGAGATTCCAGTTTACTAGCTGTTTACTAGCCATGTGGGGAAAAGAGTCAATTTTTAAACAGCTTAATTTCCTCATATGAAAAAATTACAGTAAGTTCTCAAGAGTTTAGGTGATGATTAAATGGTATCTATTCTCAAGCACTTAACAATGCTTGTAGATCCTTTAAAAATATTTGTTTCTTTAGTGATGTGTTTGTAGAAGCAGCTACTGTGTCCATGAAATATCTTTCCTGTTTGTTGTTGACATCTGAAATTCTTTTCCAGAAGATGAAGTCTTTTATACCAAATTAGTAATAAGATTGAAGTTATAAATAATCTTAGGACAGATAATAAAGGAACTTAAATAGATTAACTCTGTCAGGTATGACAAATACATAGTATACATAGTACACCTGCCTTCACTGCTCATTCCCTTACCCATGGTTGACATTGTTAATTTGTCAAGCAGAGTTTCCCACTCAACCTGTGATGTGCCTCAGAATTCCCAACCCAGGGCTCTAGACAGTCACTTTCAACCAGCTGAAGTTTGGGAGGTGATATAAAGCCTTTTTTTTTCACCCATGCTAGGTAATATGTCATTGACACCGGCTATTTTCCAAAGAGCAGGATTTTATTAGAGAATTAGAAGAAGAGAGTCAAGAAGCACTCCTTGCTAAATGTGGAAATGAGAAAGGGCACCAGGAGAGAAAGATGCAAGTTCTCTGGTCTAATAAGATGTTCCCATACCCAGGAAGGTGTTCCCCAGGACCCAGTTGAAAGGACTGCCCCATGGGCACCCTGTTTCTCAACCTAGTTCTGCACCATCTCCACCTTCATATCTTCACTCTCCTCATCTGATTGTCAATTTTGACCCATTTCTCTGTCCTCAGATCCACATTTTTAACTCCTCTAGTTCTGACAGGAAAAAGGAGTTGGATTATATTTAAGGTCTACTCTCATTCTAGACACTTGGCTCCAGACTCCTGACTTTAGGTCCATTCTCCACTCAACCGCCCCCTTCTCGATTAATGCTTCCACTGGTGGATTGTCCAGTAATCCCCCAAGTATTAGCAAGGCCTGAGAATGCTCTCCTTAGACACTTATTCTACAAGCTGCCAACACTGGACACCGCTTGATATCAATGGTGGAAGAATTGAAACAGACCTACATTGTGAGCCTCACAATTTAGCCTTGAGCCTCACAGGCCTAGGACAAAGATGTCTGGGGAGAGGAGCTCAAATGCATAGGTGTCAAGAAAGGTGTTTTAAGGGTGCCTGAAGTTTACAAAGAATCGTGAATTCTACTTGTAACTCTGCTGCCAAGTAACTGTGTCTCTAAGCTTGTCAATTCTCTTCTCTTAACCTTGGTTTTCTGTTCTTGTCAATGAGGGGGACTGTGGATCCCCTCCAAGGCCTCTTTTAGTTCTAACACTCTATGTGTCTCTGTAGAGAATGGATGGGCCACTGTTAGGCTCTGTGGAAAGAGACTTTCAGGGATTCCTAGCTGTGAGAAACACACTTCAGGAGTTAGTACAGTGTTGCCTATTTTTTTTTTTTCACGAGTTCTTTTCAGATTAAAGAGACACTCTTGTCACAGTAGGATAATTGAAAGAAAAATAAAAGAGCTAGATGCTAACACATTAACCTCCATCCATCCATTCATCCATCCATCCATCTATCCATCCATTCATTCAATTCATTCATTCATTTTTTTCTTTCAGTCTTGCGGGACACTGATTACGTGCTTCAACTTGGCGGGCCTGGGCTGGGGGACCTGATCAGCCCCTGGGGAGGGTGGTGGGCACGGGCGACAGTGCCCTCCGCAGCCCCCCGGGCCTGGGAAAGTGAGGCCGGAGGCAGGCCCCATTTCCTCACCCAAAATAACACTGTTAGGGGAGGCTTGCCGGAGGGAACCGCCTTTTCCCCACCCCCTTATCTTGCCCGGACACTCCCCGTTGCCAGTGCAACTCCCATTACCACCAGTGCGCATACATTGTTGCCAGACACCGTTACCGGAGCAACTCTCGCCCCTTTTCAATCAACCTCCGCGCCCTCTCAGAACCAATCCAAGCCTTTAACCTCTACAGCTACCCCGCCCTCTAAACGCCCGATATAAGCTTGTACTCTCCCCTAATAAACTCTCTTGGCTTCTTCACCCTAAAAGAACCGTGTCCCGCCTGTTCCTTTCTCGCCGCCCTCCATACTTTGCACGCCACCCCGCCGGGGACCTGGCCAAGTCCCCCGCCTCGCCCTCGCCTCCGGGAAAGAGCCCCCGCCGCCGGTACCCTCCGAGCAATCCTGGGAGCCTGGGATTTAGCAACCGGCCGCCACCCCCCCCCAGACGAATCAACTGCGACCGCAAGTCTTTCTATAAATATGTAAATGTGAATGATATGTATAAGACACTGGGATACAATAATAAACTAATCAGACGTCATCACCACCTTAGGGAGCTACAAACAATAAACGAGTAAGTAAACAACTAAAATAATTTCTAATTGTGAAGTTCTTGAAGGAACAGAGTGAGTTGAGAGAAAATAACATGAGGAGACGTACTTTATAGAGAGACTGGTCTGTGAATAGCTCTCTACAAAGATGACATTTGAACTGGGACCCAAAGAATGGTCTTTAGGAAACAGCCAGATAAAGAGGGACTGGAGGAAAGTTTCAGGCAAGAATGACCTTAGGCTCCTCACAAAGCTGTATGAAAACCAGTGGGGCTGGAGCACAGTGAGCAAGGGAAGGTGACATAGGATGAGTTTAAAGAGGCGGGCAGGACTGGATCATGCAGTTCTGGGGCCTATACTAGGGAATATGGGGAGCCATTTGTGGTAGTTTGAAGTTGTATGTACCCCAGCAAAGTTCGTGTTCTTTTAACACATTCCTGTGGGTGCAGACCTACAGGTGAAGGTTAACAGTAGGAGGAATATTGGAAGAGGTGCAAATTTTTTGCAGAACAGGTTGGCGTGTCTTTCAGTGGCCAGTTTCTCTTTTCCAATGGGAAATCTGGGCATGATCTGAGATTAAAACAAGAAAGAGGACAAGAGGGAATGTGTGTTTTTATTTGGGTTATTCATTCATTCAGCAGACATCTATTGGACACCTATCATATACCAGACCCTCTTCTGGGTCATGTGCAAAGCAAAGTTCCCGCTCTCGTGGAATCTGTATTCTACTTGGCGGAGGGTAAAAACAAATTCATAGTATACTAAGTGGTGTGTGTGTGTGGAGAGGGGTGGTTTGCTATTTTATATATTGTGGTTAGGTTAAACCTCTCTAATAAGGTGACATTTGATGGGAAAGCTGAGGAAGTAAGAAAGCAAGCCACATGGATATCTGGGGATGGGATGTTCCAGGCAAAGGAACAACAGTAAGTGCAAAGGCTCTGCTTGATGTGTTCCAGGAGCTGCAAGGAGGTCTGTGTGGAGCATCAAGATGAAGGGGGAGCATAGTAGGAGATGAGGTCAGAGAGGTAGTGGTGGTCAGGTCTTGTAGGATCATTGTAAGAATTTGGGATTATATAGTGAGTGAGATAGGGAGCCAACTGCAAGGTGACTACCTTTATTGAGTACCCAACAAACTTCCCATTTGCACTCCTTATTCTTATTAAATGAGGAGAATATATTCATTCCTGGCCTTTTTGAAGTGAAGCATAAGTAACAGATCAAGAATAAAATGAAGTCATGAGTGTGTGTGTGTACATACCAACAAAATACTGCATAAACCAAAAAGATATCAAGATATCCCTTACCTAAGCCATTTCATCAGTAAACAGCTTGTGATACAATTACTGCAAGTGGTAAATTCTGTTACAGGAGGGGTATGATTTAGGGAAAACAGGAAAGTGCCCATCTTTCTCAGGGAAAACAGGAAAGTGCCTATCTTTCTCTCTCATGGTTTTTCAGCTACCAAAAATCTTATCCACCCATCCATCTATGCATCCATCCATCCATCCATCCATTCATCCATCTATGCATGCATCCATCTATTCATCCATCCATCCAACCAGTATTTCTTGGTCCTCTACTGCATGTATGACACTATCCTAGATATCATGGGTATATACAGATGGATAAGATTCCCCCTGCTTCCCATGAAACTCTCTCTCTCTCTCTCCTTCTCCCCCTCCCTCTCTCTAGCTGAATCAAAAGTCTCTTCCTTCCCTTTGTTCCTTCCTAATTTTCTCTTTGTCATGCCCAAACATGGTTTCTTTGTTCAAGCAGTCTGATCCATGTTTCTCATAACTCAGGGGTTCAGAGACCTGGAAAACAGATATTGGCTGGATCTTGGTAGACCATTTGCTTTTTCTGAGGTCCGATGCTCCTCAGCATCACCCCAGTAGACTGGAGGACTTTGGACACTGTTTCAATTCTCCTTGCCATTGATAATCCTCCAAGGAAATCTAAAATATCTGCAGGCAATTGCTTAATCTTAGATATACATTTCCACTCCATTTTAGTACCGCTAAGAAGTTACTGTGGTTAATGTCTATGCTTTAATGCTCCCTCCTGAGCTATGTATGGTTCATCCAGCTAAGTCACGCTTTAGCGATAATTAGAAAAGAGGTGACCGACATGGGGATTTGATTCTGTGGCTTAGTTTGCCAGGGAGATATATTTTTCTTACTGCTGACTTATCTGGCAGATCTGGATGTACTCTTGGCTGCCATAATTTATTTTATTGGTATGAGACATTTGTTTTTTTTTTCCTAACTCTTCAGCTGTGCTTGCTGACCTGTATAAAGTCAGTAAAATCAGATAATATTGTTGAAGCACCTTTGTAGCATCTATGCTAAACAATAGCAATTACGTTTAAGTGGATACAATTGGTGTCCTATAAATATTTATATCCCAATGCTGACTACCATGAACTATGCTTGCATGTTCTAACATGGTATACTGCTTAGCTGAAGTTTGAGAACCTAAGTGTCAAGCCTCCCCTCCTACCAGACTTATGAAGCAAACAAATTGGCCGATTAGCAGGAGCTCAGATGCTGATTGCAGTAATGGTGAGCACATTGAGTGACAGATTCCCAGGTCTTCTCCTCAGTCTCCCTCTGGACTCCCCTCCTCGGTGGCTGGTAACTTGGTCTTTTGATTCAACACTCAGTTTCGACTGACTGTAATGGGTTGAGTAACTCTGTCTTCTTCACAAAGTACATTCATTAGGCGCCCACTCCTTTTATTCTTCAGACACCCCTTAAGGGGCCCCGCAATGACCTGGAAAGGCGACCCGGTTTTCAAGTACACATCAGCGTGCAATGCTACAGCCCTCAGGAGATCTGTAACCACAGCCAGAGTACATCCGTCTCCCCATACTGCTGGTGCAAGCAGATCTTAACAACTTAATCCTGCATTTTATAGCTCGACTAGCATTTATCTGAGGAATTAACAAGCCCAGGTCCCTGCTGTGCTAAACCTTTCAAAGTCATACAAATTGGGCCTGTAAATTCCTAGCCCTAATTCCACATCCTGGCCCAGGGCTTGCTGTAGCAGTCACTTCACACAGGTTATGGGTTTATCTTTCAGAGAGAAATAGGAAAACCCTTCTGGATTTCAGGGGCGAGATCTCAAGACAGGAAACAGGTGAAGGGGGAGAGAGAGATCACGGGTGCATCCACCAAAGAAAAACCTCAGGCTGCCAACTTCAGCTCTCTAGAGAAATGGGGCTGAAGCCAAAGAGAAACGGATTTCAGCCTTATGTCAGCTGAAATCGAAAATGCAGTCACTCATTTGGGCTATGGCTTGGAAGTTATTTCTGTGTATCTGGGACCTTGAAAATTCAATAGCAATCATGGTGCTACTTTTCCTGGACTTGGGGCAAAGGGACTAGAGTGGAAGCTTGTTCATTGCAACAGCAATATTTGGAGGAGCAGCATGCACAACAAAATACTCCTCATTTGGGGATTTTCTCTCCTCCTTATAACTGCTCTTTCTTATGTAGGGATTTTGTAAATTAGACATGAAAGAGAAAGACTCACTATTTCTTACTCTGCCATTCACCCACACTTTAATAAATTAAAAAAAGTGTTTTAACTAGTATGACATTCATTTATTTTTCCTTTACTGACGGATCGATGCCTGTACCTTTATCGTGTCTTATCTCCTCACTAGATTGTAAACCCAGGCAAGGCACCAGCTCTGTAACTGTTTCAGCGCTATCAGGCAGTGCCGTCACAGGGTTTGCCAAGGAGAATTGGCCTGGAAGAGGTTATACAGTTATTCTCCAGGTGTTGCCATTGCTCAGCTATCTTTGAAACTCTTTGAAAGGGAATTGTCTAGATTTCTCCATTTAATAAATTTAGAACTGGTTCACAAGTCACCCAAAAACCAGTTTGGATATTTTATAATCGTCACACTTCATTTTCTTTTACAAGCTTTATTGAAGTTTACGTTGCATATAATAAAATTCACCCATTTAGAGTGTGCAGTTCAATAATTTTTAGTAAATGCATAGATTTGTGCAACCATCACCACAACCTAATTTTAGAATATTTACATAATCTGCTCCCACCCTTGGCCCTAGGCAACTACTAACCTACTTTACAGATTTACCTTTCCTGGACATTTTATTTAAATGGAATGATACAATACTGTCCTTTTGTGCCTGTGTGCCAGTTTGAATATATTGTGTCCCCCAAATGCCATTCTCTTTGATGTAATCTTGTGTGGGCAGATGTTATCAGTGTTGATTAGATTGTAATTCTTTGAGTGTTTCTTTGGAATGTGCCCCACCCAGCTGTGGGTGATGACTCTGATTGGATAATTTCCATGGAGGTGTGGCTCTGCCCATTCGGTGTGGGTCCAACTTGATCAGTGGAGCCATATAAAGTTGCTGACATAACAGAAGGAACTCAGTGCAGCTGTGAGTGATGTTTTGAAGTGCTACAGCCAAGAGGGACACTTTGAAGAATGCACTGGAACTGAGAGAGGAGCTTCAGCTTACAGAGACATTTTGGAGATGGCCATTGAAAGCAGACTCTTGCTGCAAAGAAGCTAAGAAAGGACAAACACCCCAAGTGCAACTAAGAGTGACATTTTTGAGGAACTACAACCTAGAGAGGAACATTCTGGGAGAAAGCCATTTTGAAATGCAACCTAGGAGCAAACAGACGCCAGCCACGTGCCTTCCCAGCTAACAGAGGTTTACCGGACACCATTGGCCATCCTCCAGTGAAGGTACCCGATTGTTGAAGGACACTTTATGGTCTTAAGACTGTAACTGTGTAACCAAATAAACCCCCTTTCATGAAAGCCAATCCGTCCCTGGTGTTTTGCATTCTGGCAGCATTAGCAAACTAGAACAGCCTGGCTTCTTTCACTTAGCACTGTTTTTGAGGTTTATCCATGTTGTTGCATGTACCAGAATTTCATTCCTTTGTATGGTGGAATAATAGTCTATTGTGTGGATATACCACATTTTGTTTATCCATCCGTCACTTGATGGATATTTGGGTTGTTTCCAGTTTTGGGCTCTTATGAATAAAACTGCTCTAAATGTTTACATATGAGTCTTTGGACTTCATTTCTTTTTTATCAGAAAATATAGTCCTCAATTTTGTCTTTCCTCTACTTAGGTGATACCTAAGAAAAGATGTCCTAAAAATACTGTCTTAAATGGTCAAAGCTGCTACTACATGATGGGTTGACTTAGCAATAGGAATTTATTGGCTCATGATTTCAGAGACTAGAGATCCAAAGTCAAGATGTGTGCAAGGCTTGCTTTCTCCCCGAAATCTGTAGTGCTACTGGTATGGCTGCCAGCAATCCTTGGGAATCATTGGCTTGAATCCCTGCTTCCCATCACATCGCGATGTCCTCCCTTTTCTCTCCTTTGTGACTTCTAGATCCTCTTTTTAAGGCCCCCAGGAAGCCAGATAAAGACCCATTTTCATTCAGCTGGGCCAGACCTTAACTAAAAACAATATTCTCAAAAGATCCCATTTACAACGGTTGACACCCACAGGAACACAAATTAAGATTAAGAGCATTATTTTCCTGGGTTACATAACTCAATCTACCACAAGCACCATCAGTACACATAATACTGGATTAAGAGTACTGTCACCTGAAGTAGTTGTTCTGAAGAAGACAATATTCATTGGATATATAAACTGAGGTGTATTGGCTGTAAAATAGTTCATCTTACATACAGCTTAATTGCACCTCTCCTGTGAACCCTACAACAATTTGCACAGTACCTTGTAGGGAGTAGTAGCTCAATAAATATTTGTTGATTGATTTTTAAAATACCCCCAGTGGTTCCCCTTGGAAAGTAAATATCAAGAGGTTTGATGTTTAACAGCATTTTTCCATTTAGAATAAACAGCCAAAGCCCTCTGAGAGAACAAGGCAAGATATCCAAAGGGCCCCCGGTCGCATTAGTCTATTGGGCAGCCTTACGGATCTTCCTTCATTCAGCTCAACAGGCTCCAGGGAAAGCAGTTGCTCTATGAGGGCTTGGAGGGAGCCAGAAGCCTTTCGTTGTACTGGTGGGAGCATTTGGCCTTCCGACGCTTTACGTCTCCATGAGAAACAGTCACAAGAGGCAAGCTTTCCCTTGGCAAGGGTTTCCCCTGCCCCTTGCTGGCACATTTTCTTAGAAGGTTGAATGGCCTGGATCCAATATTGGCTAACTTCCCCTCCTTCCCTCCCTGGCACACTGTTACAGGCCTGTGTGGTAGAATTTGGGCTATTCACTCAATGGACTCAAACCACAGGGAAACGAGAACCGCTCTGGGGCCCTGCTTGCTGACAGTTTAGCTGCTTCATTGGCTCAGAGCAGCTGCTAAAGCATTTTCCTGTGGTCTGCGGGCTCTGGGGCGGCACTCAATGAAAGCCCGTCTTTAATTGGCAAAATGAAGGGTCCTCCTCTGGGTTTTTCCAACGTTCAAGGAAACAAGTGCATTAGAAATGCAGCCTGAGTGCCTGCCCCCAGCAGGGTCTCTGTGTACCACTTCCTTAGGATCTTGCCAAGGGAAGAAGATTGATAGGTTCTGTCAGCCAGGTTCTACCACCAAACAGCCAGTTTTTTTCCACTTCTATATGGGTATACTTGTTTCTCTTTTTTTTAATTGTGGATATATATATTTATATATGTATCATAAAATTTGCCGATTTAACTATCTTAAAATCTACAATTCAATGACATTAATTGCATTCTCAATGTTGTGCTACCATCTCTGCCTTCCATTACCAAAACTTTTTCATCACCTCAAACAGAAACTGTATCCATTAAGAAATAACTCCCTATTCCTCCTTCTCCCCAGCCTCCTGGTAACCTCTATTCTACTTTGTCTCTATGAATTTGCTTATTCTAGTTATCTCATGTAAGTGGAACCAGACAATATTTATCCTTTTGTGCCTGGCTTATTTCACTTAGCATGCTATTTCCAAGATTCATCCGTGTTGTAGCATGTGCCAGAACTTTATTCCTTTTTGGCTGAATAATATTCTGTTTTGTTTACGTATTATATTTTATTTATCCTTTCATCTGTTGACAGACATTTGGGTTGTTTCCACCTTTTGGGTGTTGTGATGAACATTGACTTACAAGGATCTGTTTGAGTCCCTGCTTTCAAATATTTTGGTTATGTACCTAGTAGTAGAATTTTTGGGTAACGTGGTAATTCACTGTTCAACTTTTTGAGGAACTGCCTTTTAATTTTCAAAGCACTTTCATACATACATTAACTCAAATCATTAGCATAGATTTTAGAAACTTATTATAAAATGTATTTAATTGTAATTCTTTTCCACCACAAAATAATACATTTCATTCCTAGTACATATCTGTGATGGTTAGGTTCATGTATCAATTTGGCCAGGTGATGGTGCCCAGTTGTCTGCTCAAGCAAGCACTGGCCTAACCATTACTGCAAGGAATTTTTGTGACTGGTTAATAAACCAGAAGGCTGGTTTCTTAAATCATCAGTCAACTGACTGCACCTGTGATTGATTACATCTATGATCAACTAAGGGAGTGTCTTCCACAGTGAGAGAATTCAATCAGCTGGATTTAACCGAATCAGTTGAAGACTTTTAAGGGACAAGAGGAGAATTTTCACTTCTTCAGACAGACAGCCTCTCCTGGGGAGTTCGTTGAGGACCTTCATCGGGGTTGCCAGTTCATGGCATGCCCTATGGAATCTGGACTCATGCATCCTGCCCTATGGAATTTGAACTTGTGCATCTCCACAATTGTGTGAGACACTTTTATAAATTCTTATATTTACAGATATCTCCCATTGGTTGTGTTTCCCTAGAGAACCCTAATACAATATCAATTGAAAATTCAGTACACTCCTTACTGTTTCCTCATTGCTATCTCCCTTAAAAACTTTACATATATATATATATATATATATGTGTGTGTATATATATATATATATGTAACATATATATGTGTGTATATATATATATGTAATATATATATATATCATCAGCCAATTAAAATTTTTTTTTGCCTGGATTGCTGCTGTCTTGTCAACTCCATTCTTACATTATTGTGATTCTTTCTACTGTCCTTTTGCTTTCAATAACAATCCTTAGAATCTTTCTTCAAATGAATGGCTTATGCACTGTAGGGCACATTTATTTTTGTTTGTCCAGCACTCTTTCCTTCTGGGAAGAGCACTCACCTCCTGCCTGATAATGCTTTGCCTCTCCCACCCCCACCCCCAGTCCAGCCATGGGGTCCAAGGGACACTCTCCTCTTGTTACTCAACCTGATGCCCTGACCCAGGGATGGGCAATGACCCAATTTGGCCAATCCGAGCCCTTTAATGGAATTTTTACAACTGAAACTGAAAGGGAAGAGGGCTCTTTGTTCTCTGATCAACACATCCTCTTATTTGCTTAGGCAAGTCCCAGAGGGATTCTGTCACTTGCAACCAAGAGCCTTGATTTATATCCCTACTCTTTTCCTATAATCATGACCAGAGCTTTTCTGCTCTAAGAACTTTATTACGGGCTTTTACATCAGAAAAAAAAAAGCCATGATGCTTTTGCTTTGTCCTGTTTTTACCTTTGTTATAACCTAATGATCTTTTAATGGCTTTATGGGTGGCCAGAGAGAAGGATTATTTAGAAATTCATCCCTATGGAACACTGGGAGAATTGGGTATCAACCAGAAAAACAAAACAAAACAAAAACAAAAATAAAATGAACAAACAAAACACAAGCTTGGGGAATAGATGGTGGACGTAATAGCTATTTTCAATCACTTGAAAAGCTATTATGTGGCGAGAGAAATAGAGTCGATATGTGTCATTTAGTAGGAATGTTAATTTCCATGGTTAAATTTCTCAGAAAGTGAGATTTCTGTTGCTTATAGAAGTACTTTCTAAAATCCAAAGTGCTCCAAAAATGAAACAAGCCTCCCCTCAGAAAATAAGATTCTCAAGAATTTTGGAGTTATCATTCAAGGACTCCCGGGTGAGGGATGAGGCTAAATAACCTCAAAGACTCTCTTAATTCTTTGGAGTCTATGGTGTTGAAATGGTGATGGAGGTGAGAATGCTGCTGTTGAGAGAGGCCAGGAGGCATGGGGTCTGCCTAGGATTAGAACTCCATCTAGAAAAGGAACAGGTCTGTATCCTGCATCCTGACATGCCGGAAATGACTGGTCATTAATTTGCCTAATTTCATTCTCTTTCATGCTGCCTGTTATTTATTTGGTAATACAAAGGTAAGATATCTGGAAAAGGACAAGTACGTGGTAGCTAGCAGATCTTGCTCTCTGGACCTTGGTTTCCTCATCTGTAAAATGGGGAACCGTGACTAGTTTAGATGATTCCAGACTTTCCTAGTAGGGATTGGAAGGGGAGTACTGAAGATCCCCTAAAGGATAGAGGGGTGAGAAGATGTGACCGCTAGTGTTACAAATACAATGCTTTCTAGCTCTCTCTATCCACTGGGATTATCTTATGACTGGAGATAGCAAGAGGGGAGGGCATGATGGAGCACAAAGGATAATATATGAAGGACCGGTTATAGAATCTTCAGGGTCCAGTGCAAAATGCCAATGCAGGGCCCCTTGTTAAAAAATCAAGAATTTCAAGACAGCCACAGTAGAGCATTAAAGCAATTCTGGAGGCCTTCTAAGCGCATGGCCCTGTGTAACTAATTGCACAGGGCATATGCTCATGAAGCCAACCCTGGATATATGGCAAAACCCTATATAACTTGAACCAGTTGAAAATATAGATTTGAGGTTTCGAAAGTCTCCTTTGATTAGAAAAGAGCACACTTTGATCAACAAATCCATTCAAAGCTTCACTGACCACCTATATACTAAAAAAATTGTAATTCTATAAGTAAACATAAACAAGAAAATAGAGGAAACAAATAAATGCCCACCAATTACTAACTTTTGCGAATTCCCCCAAATCGGAACAACTATGTATTTGGTTCATTACGACAGTTTGTTTCTAAAAAGGCCTAACAATTTAGAGGATTTGCCTGCCCTGTTTAAACATTACTCATCATCAAATGCATTCATTTACCCTCTTCCCTGCTATTGGTGTCAATGAACAACTTTTCTTCTCTTATTCATTTAGGAACTACTTACCACACCTTATGCACTTTAATAGCACCACAATGTGCTAAGTTCTGCAAGGAACTGGGAGTCTCTCCACAGCTAAAGGTGTTGGTGGGGCAGGGTGAAGAGTTATCTAAAGGAAGGGAGTATCATCTTAATTCAAATTGGGAAGGGGCAAGGTAAGCAGTGTGGCTGGAGTGTAGGATGCATGTGAGGGTAAATGTGGGAGGTGAGTTTGGAAAGGGAGCATTGAGCTAATAATGAAGGCCTGTGAAAGTCAGGGAGTTTGTCATTTCTCCTACGAGCAGCCCATTGCTCATTCTAAGAGACCAGTTTTACCCTGATACCAAAAGCAGACAAAGACATCAAAAGAATGGAACCCTACTGACTCATATCTCTTATGAATATAGATGCAAAAATACTCAAGAAAATGCTAGCAAACCAAATCCATTAACATATAAAAAGGATTATACACCATGAATAAATGGAATTTATACCACAAATGCACGATTAGTTTAATACATGAAAATATATTAATGCAATACGTCACATCAATAGATTAAAGGGTAAAACCATATGATCATCTCAATTGACGTAGAAAAAGCATCAACAAAATCCAAGATGCTTCATAATGAAAATACTCAACAAACTTGGAGTAGAAGAGAACTTCCTCAATCTGATAAGGACAATTATTAAAAACCCCCAACTAACATCATATTTAATGATGGGAGCCTCAGAGCTTTCCTCCTAAGATCAGGAATAAAACAAGGACATCTGTTTGCTCTACGTCTAGCAGAGCCCTTTACTTCTACTTTGTACTGGAGGTTCTAGCCAAGGCAATTATGGAAGAAGCTGAAATTTAAAAGCATCCAAATTGGATAGGAAGAAGCAAAACTGTCTCTATTCACAGATGACATTATCTTATAGAGAGAAAATCCTAAGGAATACACAATTACACATACACACACACTATGACTATAATGAAAACAAATTAGAGTAGGTGTTGGTGAGGGTATGGTGAAATTGGAATACACTGCTGATGGGAACATATAAAATGATGCAATCACTTTGGAAAACAGTCTGAAAGTTCCTCAAGAGTTTAAACAAGAAGTTACCATATGATACAGCAATTGTACTCCTGGATATACGCCCAAGAGAAATGAAAGCTTAGGTCCTCACAGAAACGCGCCAAGAGAAATGAAAGTTTAGGTCCTCACAAAAACTCATAGCAGAGTTATTCAAGATAGCCAGAAATTGAAAACAACACAAATGTTTATCAACCGATGAATGGATAAATAAAATGTCACGCATCCATACAATGGAATATCATTCGGCAAAAAGAGGGATGTAGTACTGATATATGCTATATGGCACAGCATGGATGAACCTTGAAAACAACTAATAGAAGCCAATTGCCCATAATCACATTTTATATGATTCCATTTACATGAAATGTCCAAAATAAGCAAATCTATGGAGTCAAAGCAAAGAAACAAAAAAACAGATTAGTAGTTGCCTGGGACTGTGGATTTGGAGTAAATGGAAGTGACTGATAATAGATACAAGGTTTCTTCTTGGGGTGAGGAAAATGTTCGAAAATTTATTGTGATGTTGGTTGCGCAATTCTGTAAATACACTAAAAATATAAAAAAAAGTACTAAAAACATTGAATTGTACACTTTAAATGCGCAAGTCTTATTGTAGGTGAACTATATCTTGATAAAATTGTGACACATTAAAAAAAAAAAAAAAGGATAAGCCTTAGAAGATAAGTAGGAGATGACCAGGCCAAGAGGGCTGTGAGAAAGGGAATGGGTAAAGTTCCATTTAAGCATTTCAAATGGAATGGCCCCTTTCCCTAACCAATGTAGAGGTCCATTCTATGGTATCTCTCATAGTTATTTAACCTCCACATGAATGTTTCCAGTGATCAATTATTCTACAAATATTTGTTGACATATATGGTAGGCTCTAGGATAACCATGAACAGAACAGCTCAGGATTCATGCTACGATAGTGATCCGTGCAACATGGCAGCAAGGTCTGCCCAAAAGTAAGGCACTCATCTCAGTTGTGGGTGACGATTAGCAAAGGCTTCCCAGGGGAGCATATTTTAAAGCCCGATGTAATCATTGAATATGGATTTAACATAATGAAAAGGTATAAAGGGAGGAGTTAAAAGCATGAAATCTTCATCTTACAAAACAGAAAGATGAATAGTGTCTAAAGTTGGTGAAGCAAGATATAATAATATAAACAGATTATTTAGAAATACAGGGGTAACTGTCAAAAGAAACAATTTAAAACTGGGAAGTAACGGCGTCTGGGGTGTGGGGCTGGGGGCAGGAGCATGCAGGCAGGGGAGAGCTTTTTCTAGGCTGTTCTTTCAGTACCATTTGACTTTTTTTTCTTTTTGCTATGTCCATTTATTACTTTGTTAAAAATAAATATTAATTAAAAAGAGAAACAGTTTAATTTGACCAGCTCAATAAGCCCCAGTTTAGGAATGTATTAATTATGTGTGATTATCTAACATTTTAAAGCAGGAAGGAGAAGATACCATTTTCTGCTCAACATAATACTACCTTCGGCCTGGAGTTATCACTTGTGTCAGGGAGATAAATTTAATCACCTCTTTGGTATCCTATTGTTATGCAGTGACAAAGTTAATGCAATTTATTCAGTACTCTTGTTCCATTATTAAAATGTCAGTCAGAATAAGGCTCTAATTTTGTGAAACAACTTAATTTTTGTTCCTGGTTTTAAAACCATCATTTCTGCCAGTTTGCTTCCAAAGATGAGGAGTTTGAACAAGAAGTTCATGTTTAATTCCCTAAATTGTTTTAGTTTAATGAAGAAATGCTTTTTTCTCAGTGAGGTTTTTTTTTCTTTTTTGGTCATTTCTTTCCCCTAAAAACCTAGGTGA
Organism: Choloepus didactylus; assembly: GCF_015220235.1. NCBI lineage: Eukaryota > Metazoa > Chordata > Mammalia > Pilosa > Megalonychidae > Choloepus > Choloepus didactylus. The sequence goes on along the minus strand of NC_051312.1, from coordinate 136,961,394 downwards.
TAGGACCCTTAGTGATCACCCAGGCCAGACTCCTATGCACCTGGGTAAATTGAGGCAGAGAGATGCTAAATGACTTGTCTAAGATTTCACAGCAAGAAAGGGCAAAATTGTTATCAGTGTCACAAGGATGTTACAGCTAAAGAAACCAGTTCCTTCAATGACCCAATTTCCTAACTACCTATTCTATTCTGGTACTTCGGGCTTTGGCTCGGCTTGCAGGAGAGCATAGATAGTGTCCTTTTGTTTGTTTCACATGCCATGGGTGCCTGATTAATATTCATTCATTCAGCAAATATCTACTTGGCTTCTCTAGTGTGTGCAAGACAGTGGCTTGCACAGTAAGCTCAATTCTCCCTTTAGAAAGAAAACATTGGACTTCATATAAGGCCTGGAATTCTTCATTCTTCTGCTACCCTTTCCTAGGCCTACAAATACTCCATGTGCCCAGGAAAAGCCTGCGGTGCTCACAGCAATCTATACCAGCCCTACAGCCCCTTGGTGAGGGAAGACAGCAATTCTTCAAAAGAATGATGGACAATTGTCCCTCAGATGCACTCCCCTTTGTTCAACGCAGTGTTGCTGGAGGTTGTGTGGTAGACAGGTAGAGTTTTCCACAAATTAAGAATGATGGACAATTGTCCCTCAGATGCACTCCCCTTTGTTCAACGCAGTGTTGCTGGAGGTTGTGTGGTAGACAGGTAGAGTTTTCCACAAATTACCAGACACAAGAAGGTGAATGTGTGCCCTTGGGATTTTTGCAGCCCTCTACACATGCAGGTAAGTGGACCAGGACTGCACGCCTGATGGAAAGCCTCTCTCAGTCATCGGAGCCCAGGGTGGTGGCAAGGAGTGAAAATGATTACATGGGCAATAATGCATTGGATAATGTGGAACTTTAGGGCTCTTTTCCAGATCTCTTTCTCTGGGCTGCTATGATTGTGTTACTAAGGAAGCATTACAGAAAGAACCAGACAAACCTCTGTTCAAGTCTCAGCTACACGGTTCAATCCAAATGACATCGCACACATCACTTTCCACTCTGAGCTGCAGTTCCCCTTCCCCAGAACAGAGATATACTGTCCACCTAACATGTGTTGTATGGAAAGTTTCTGAAATACAGCAAGCATTCAACTAATGGGAGCTATTAAAATTAAGTTGGTGAAACACCAGCAGAATTCAATACAAAACATGTGGACTGGGAAAATGTCATTAAGATCACTTGAAATACTTTCTTTCTGAAGAAATGATCGTTTTCCTAATTCCAGTGGTGAGCTCTCACTCCTAAGAAACTTGCAGTCTCAGCTCAGATTGCTGGCAGGGGTCTCTGAGTAGTCATTGCCAATAAGACACCATGTCTCATTTTATTTTCGGTCCCCAGAGTTCTATCAACTAGACAAATAAACACCCCATGAGCTGGGAACCACGGGGGAATCGATACTCTTTCTGCCTGTAAAGTATTTTTTGATTTTCTCTAATTGATATTTATCCAAAACCACATTGGTTTACAACGTTGCTTAGCACCTGTTGTTCCTACAGGCTGCAGCCCACCCGCAGCACTGGAGGGCTACCCAATACCCAGAAGGCAGGGAGAGCGATGCAGCCTGGCAGTCACGGAAGGGAGCAGGAAGGGCTAAAGGACAATGGAAGTTGCTGCTCAACCCAGTTTATTAAAGTAAAACTGTTCTGATCTTTCCTAGGAATTGGACAAGGAAAGAGAAAGGAAATGGACATTTCTCCAGAGCTAGTCCATACAGAGGAAATTGAATGACAACGGTTGCACCTGTCGTTCAAGGTCAGTGCAAATGCCCCTGCTTCTGGGAAGCCTACCTTATTCTTAGCTGTAATCTTTTGTGAACAGGGCTGCTTGCTCCCTTGCATCCCAGCTCAGTGTGCACTAATACACCCCAGTTCAGCATCGGGGACAACTGCAGTGACTCTCCCATGTGTATGAGGGTCCTAGGAAATTGTGGCCGGAGGGTAGGGGAATTGTGTTCTCGGGCCCTGTGCTTCTGGGCTCAGGTGCCAGGTCCAGTCTAGGGGTTCACAGCTCCTCAGCAGGCCAAGGACACTCACGCATACCTCGCACCATGGTTCTTCTCTAGGGTCTGCTACCCCTGGCACTTATGGGGCCATGGTCCAACCAGGGGCCAACTCTCAGAATAGACACTGCAAAACTCAGTGTCCTGCCTCCTCAACCCAGCTTCCAGTTCAGTTTCCTACCAGTTCCCATCTTTGGCCTCATTCTCAGAAATCCCTATTTTTCACTTTTTAAATTAAAATTTTGAAGTAATTAATTCATTCATTTTTGACTATATACGACCACACTCGAGAGCTCCTAAAAGAGCTTGATGGCAGGCTGGAAAATTTGTAAGGCCCTTAGCTACTCTCTAAAGCTTGTTTGTCCACACATGGCAAGAGACCCAGTTCCTGGAAACAGAAGCTGATTTCTTGCTGGAGGAGTAAAAACAATGTTCCCAACCCTTTCTGATGAGTCATCATCGCTCAAGGATGCACAAAAGAATTCTTTTGCTCAAGCAACAAAACATAAACAAATAAAAACAAACAAAAGAACCCCCTCAAACTAGAGTCTTAATGGACCACCCTGCAAGCTGGGTCTTTGGGGGATTATCTTGTATAATCTGGTGAATTGTGTCCCCACCCCTACAAAGACATGGTCAAGGGTAACCCCTGTCCCTTGATTGTGACCTTATCTGGAAAGAGGGTCTTTGAAGAGGCTATCAGTTAAAATGAGGCCAAACTGGATTAGGGTTGTGTCCTTATAAAATGGGTAGAATTGGAAGCAGACAGACAGACAGAGGGGAGAACATCATGTGGGGACTGAAGTGGAGACTGAAGTCCCAGGATGTCAGGGAAGACACCAGAAGCTACGCAGAGGTGAGAAAGGGTTCCTCCTTACAGATGTCAGATTTCCAGCCTCCGTGCATGTGAGACGCTGAATTTCTATTCTTTTAAGCCATCCAGTTGGTGGCATTTTGCTATGGTGGCCCCGGGAAACCGAGACACCTTGTATACATTTCTACAAATGCCTCCTACCCCCTGTTAGATGAGGGTGAGGAAATGTGTCTTTCTCATCTTTTCTACCCCATGTCACTTGGAAGTGTACCTTTTCCCTAGTAAATGCTCTATAAATAGCTGTAGGGCCCTTTCATATCTTTATTTCTGCTTTCTCAACCCTTCTTTATAAGATGTGGTGTCAAGACCCTTCGCCATTTGGTGTCTGTCCCTTGACATGCTGTCCTACATTTGTAGTCCTCTTCAAGTGGGGCTCTTGGAAGGAAACAGAATATTTCCACTGTGGTCTGGCCTGTACATAACCAAGACTGCAACAGGGCCACAACATTACAACCTCTCTGCAGTGATTCATATCAACTCATTAATCCCTTATGGTCACTTAAGCAGCTATAAACCCACCCAATTATTCTTGACTTTAACCCATATTTCTCCACGTGAGCCCAGAGATATCACAGGAGACCCTGATAAATGCTGCCAAAATCTCCAAACACTCTGTCAATTACAGTTCCCTGGTCTACGTGAATAATATATTAAGTAGGCTATAATTCTGCCTGCAGAGCTTAAACGTGTAAAAGTCCAAGCTGGCATGGCGGCTCTGCTCCAGGAAACTCAGGGGCACAGGCTTTTGTTGCTCAACCACCCCAGGTATAGTCCACATCTGCACTGTGCAAAATGGCCCACTCATCCACATTTCAGCAAAGAGTATAAGGGCATGACTCAGAAAGGGCAGGATCACTTTTGCTCATGTCCATTGCCAGAAATTGGTCACATATTCTAAACTTTGCTGCAAAAGCTGGGAAATTTAATTTTTATTTTGGGTAGCTGTGGTCGACTGAATAACGGCTTCCTGAAGATGTCTATGTCCTATCCCCAGAACCTGTGAACGTGTTACCGTGCATAGGAAAAGGGACTTTTGCAGATGGGACTAAACTGAGGAACTTGGGTTGGGAAGATTATCCTGAATTATCTGAGTGGACCCAAAGTAAGAGAGAGGCAAGAAGGTCAGAGTGAGAGATGGCAGAGGATGGGAGCAGAGGTCAGAGAGAGAGAAAGAGAGAGAATTGAAGAAGCTACACAGCTGGCTTCAAAGATGGAGAAAAGGGGCACGAATCAAGGCCTGCAAGTAGCCTCTAGAAGCTAGAAAAGCTAAGGAAACAGATTCTCCCCCTAGAGCCTCCAGAAGGAAAGCAGTCCTGATGACCCAGTTTAGGCTTCTGGTTCCAGAACTATGGCATGATGAATTTGTGTTGTTTCAAGCTGCTAAGTTTGTGGTAGTTTGTGAAGAATCACTAGGAAACTTAATATAGTAGCCATTTGTGCTGCTAAAATTTCTGTTACTATGGAAAAGGATGAGAATAGATATTGGGGAATAATTAGCCATTTCTGCCATGTCTTTTTTATTTTTATTTTTTAGTGACCATATGCCTACTTCTAAAGATTACCTGTTACTCTTCAAGTAACGTTCTTTTAAAAATCCCATTGTTTATCTCGCATGGGCTGATTGTAAGAGTCACAGGTCTGTAGTTTTAGAATACTTTCTGTTTCTGAAAATATTCAGTTTTCCAGTACCTTCCTTGGGGTCCCTGATGCATCGGTGATAACTAACTACACAGTTCAGCCGTCTCGGTTATGTGTTCTCATGCTACGCTGAGGTGTGAGTGGCATGGGCTCAAGACTCAAAGTCACGTCACATGTCAGAGAGAACTCTCACAGTTTTTTGGAGCATTTCACCCTTTTTGGCATGAAGAGCATTCTCCCCGGTAGAGAATTCAGAAAGAACAAGAATGCTGAGGAGTTCTGCTTTCTGTATGTCATCCATCAGCTGTATGTCACCAAGATCCAACCACAGCCTTTGAAGTTCTGGCTTATAAATTGCCTTTGATGACATTGAATCACCTCCAAAGGATTTACGGAGGGCCGAGCCATTCCTGCTTTATCTTGCTTAACCAGAAAGACACAAAAGAATCAGATTTCTCCACAGGCCTCTTCGTAATGAACTAATTGCCTTCCAAGAGATGCCCAATGCCAAAGTTTCTGGGCTTCCATCTCTCTTAGATCTCTGCTCCCCTGTACCAGCAATGGTTCCAGGGTTGTGAAAACTGACACATCTGCTCATGTTAGTTACCCCCAAGCTCTGACTCTCCTAAGAACCATTCGCTCCCAGATGGGATGACAGCCAGGATAATGGGGAAATCAAATCATTCTAAAGTTTCCAAGAGACAAGCGCATTTCTCTGTTTTGTTCTCCTCACCTGCTCCGGGTTTGCTCTGCCAACACTCCCTCTGCCCCAGATTTGTTGGCTGTCAAGGCAGGAGCCAACAGCCTACAGAGGCGTCCTCATTAAAATGCACCGCTCTTGCTAATTAGGAGCCAAGGTTCTCCCACGGTGGGCTTGGCCTGGGTGTTGCCATTATCTTCATAAATAGACTCTTTACTTTGCAAAATGGTGCTGTCAAACCCAGGCATCCCCAACCTGGCAAACGCTCCATGCATTCTTTAGTGGCGGAGGAAATGTGGGGGCAAGGGCAGGCAGGGCGTTTGTGCCGAAGCAGGGGCTCTGTCCTGAGTTCACCCCGCTCTGTTTGGGCAGCAGGCAGCCAACACAGCGGCTGGATCTGCATGTACAGCCACAACGGGAAGTCACCATATGGCCCGGATTTTCTGGGAGATCCTATTTCCCATCATTTAAATCTTTACAGTAAAGGCAACTTGTTAAATGCATAAAATGTATAAATACGAAAAAAGTGATCTAATTGTTTTACCTTTTAAAAGACTGTTCCTACCAATGAATTCGAAAGTCAGGGGGTAAAAACTAGCCAAGTTCTTGGTTTCCTAAATATGTTGTATGCAATCTTATCCCGAGAATGTATTTACTCATTTAATTTGCTTCACTTACAAGCCTTTCGTGCCACTATTTCTGACTGCCTAATGCTTACCTGCTATTTCTAGTACTAGCTCTTCCAAGAGGTCTGTCCTGATCCCCTCAATGAAATGTAACTTCTCCCTTTTCTGGGCTGTCAGAGTATTTGCTTATATCTCTTTCATGCCACCTATTATTATTTATCGTAATAGCTCCCATTTGCCGAGTGCCAACTCTGTGCCAGGCCACATGCTGGGCACTCTCCACGAATCATCCCTCATCCTTACAATGAACCAAAAGCTTAGGGTTATCCCCATTTCCTAGATGAGGAAACTGAGGCTCAGTGGCATCAAGAAACTTGTCCAAGGATGCCCCTCTGCAAGGAGCAGAGAAAGAAAGGCTTGAAGCTCTGAGTTAGTTTAGTTTATACGAACCTTATCCTCTTACTAAATTGCAGCCTCCTAAAGGAAAGATTCTGTCTGTTATCTCAGCATCTCCTGTCTGCCCTTAGGCGTTCAAGAGTAATGAATCAATAAAACACAGTGCTTGATTACAATCTCATTAAGGACATAAGACAAGTCCCCAAGAAAAATAGCTAGGCACACCTGCTATTTGAAGGCAAATAAAAGCATAATCAGTGCAAACAATTTACCTTCTCCTGCTGAATTTACTTTTAAAAGGCTCAAGGAGCCTGATGAGGTTACAGGACAAGTTGTTAGCCCTTCCCCTAAACCGGTGTTATAACGAAGCACTTACACTTCTGAGGGCCCAGGACCCACCTGGGATCTTGTTAAAATGCAGATTCTGATGCTGGAGGTCTGGGGTGGGGCTCCAGAGTCTACATTTCTGACAAGCTCCTCGGTGATGTCACAGCTGCTGGTCTGCAGATCACACTTTGGGTAGTAAGGATATACATAGGAGCTCTGTTAGGAACTATATAACCAGGGGAACCTGGGAGGAGAAGAGGCAGGAGGGGGTCAGGGGATGGTCTGGAGATTAGAGGGCAGAAGGGATCAGAAATCCAAAAAAAGTGGGAGGAACACTTCCCTGCTTGCAGGTCTCTCGCACACGTCTTTCCCTATGTTGCCCCTTTGCCTGGAAATTCCATATATATTCTTCTTTTTAAAAAAAAAAAATTGTAGTAACATATATACAACATTAAAATTTCCATTTTAACCACTTTTAAGTATACAATTCAGTGGAATTAATTATATTGACAACGTTATACTACCATCACCAACATCTGTTACAAAACTTTTTTGCCACCCCAAACAGAAAGCTCCGTACCCATTAATCAACAAGTCCCCATTTTTCCCTCCCACCAGCCCCAGATAACCTGTAATCTACTTCCTGTCTCTGTGGATTTGCCCATCCCAGATATTTCATTTAAGTGGAATCACGCGTATATCCTCTTGTGTCTGGCTTATTTCACTCAGCATGATGTCTTCAGGGTTCATCCGTGTGGTTGATGAATCAGAACTGCATTCCTTTTTATGGGTGAATAATTTTTTTTTTTTTATTAAATTCAGTTTTATTGAAATACATTCACACACCATACAATCATCCATGATATACAATCCACTGTCCACAGTATGATAACATAGTTATGCGTTCATCACCACAGTCTATCTCTGAACATTTTCCTTACATCAGAAAGAACCAGAACAAGAATAAAAAATGAAAGTGAAAAAAACACCCAAATCATCCCCCCATCCCACCCCATTTGTCCTTTAGTTTTTATCCCCATTCCTCCACTCATCCATACACTAGATAAAGGGGGTGTGATCCACAAGGTCTTCACAATCACACTGTCACCCCTTGTAATCTACATTATTATATAATTGTCTTCAGGAGTCCAGACTGCTGGGTTGGAGTTTGGTAGTTTCAGGTATTTACTTCTAGCTATTCCAATACATTAAAGCCTAAGAGGTGTCATCTATATAGTGCATAAGAATGTCCACCAGAGTGACCTCTCGACTCCATTTGGAATCTCTCACCCACTGAAACTGTTTCGTCTCATTTTGCATCCCCCTTTTGGTCAAGAAGATACTCTCAGTCCCAGGATGCCGGGTCCACATTCATCCCCGGGAGTCATACTCTGCGTTGCCAGGGAGATTTACACCCCTGGGAGTCGGGTCCCACTTAGGGGGGAGGGCAGCAAGTTCACCTGTCGAGATGGCTCAGTTAGAGAGAGAGAGGGCCACATCTGAGCAACAAAGAGGCACTCAGGGGGAGACTCTTAGGCACCATTACATACAACTTTAGACTTTCCTTTGTGGTAATGAGCTTCATAAGGGCAAGTCCCATGCTTGAGGGCTCAGCACATCAAACTGCCAGTCCCAATGTTTGTGACAACATACACTAGGGGATCAGCATCTTAAAGTTTAGAGATAGGCCTTACAATTCAGGGATAGAGTTAACTGCTGTAAGAGCTTACAATCTAGGGACTATTACAATTATCGTGTCCACGTTAGGCTATGTTCTAAGATTCAATTCTGAGTTTACACATTGTAGTTAGTCCATATTAGTGAGGCATCATCCCTCTCACCATGTTTTCTCCAACACTTTTACTCCTATATATATATTTTCCTACAATTTTATAGAGTTATATTCACATACCATACATTTATCCACAGTGTACAATCAGTTGTTCATGGTATCATCATAAAGTTGTACATTTATCACCACAATCAGTATTTGAACATACTGATTACTACAAGAAAAATTGTTGTTTTTTTTTTTTTTAGCAATAAGAAAAAATGATAAAAAGAAAAATAACATGTCATAAAATACAATATACTACTAAGGACAGCAAATAACACCACTACCAAGAATCCCATATTACTCCCCTATATCCCCTTCTCATATACATTTAGCATTGGCGTATTGCCTTTGTTACATTTAATGGAGGTATATTACAATGTTACTGTTGACCATAGACTCCAGTTTGCTTTGATTATGTTTTTTCCTGAATACCATCTATGGGTGAATAATTTTCCATCGTATGTATATACCATGTTTTGTTCATCCATTCATCTTGTCAATGGACACTTGGATTGTTTCCATCTTTTGGCTTTTGTGAATACTGTTGCTGTGAACATTGGCATTCAAGTATCTGTTTGAGTTCCTGCGTTCAATTTTTGGGGTATATAGGTAGAAGTGGGATTGCCAGGTCATATGGTAATTCTATGTTTACCTTTATGAGGAACTGCCAAACTGTTTTCCACGGCAGCTTCAACATTTTACATTCCCACCTACAATGAACAAGGGTTCCTATTTCTCAGCGTTCTCACCAATACCTGTAATTTAACATTTAAAAAGTAATAGTCATCCTAGCAGTTGTGAAGTGATATCTCACTGCGGTTTTGATTTGCATTTCCCTAATCACTAATGGTGTTGAGCCTCTTCTCATGTGCTGACTGACTGTTTGTATATCTTCTCTGGAGCAGTGTCTATTCAAGTCCTTTGCCCATTTTTCACCTTTTTTTTTTTTTTTCCCCATTTTTATTGAGATTGTTCAGATACCATACAATTATCCAAAGATCCAAAGTGTACAATCACTTGCCCCTGGGTACCCTCCTACAGCTGTGCATCCATCACACTTAATTTTTGTTCAATTTTTAGAAACTTTTCATTACTCCAGAGAAGAAATAAAGTGAAAGATGAAAAAAGAAAAAAAGAAAAGGAAACTCTAAACCTCCCCTATCCCTAACCAACCCCCCTCAACTGTTGACTCCTAGTATTGATATAGTACATTTGTTACTGTTTATGAAAAAATGTTGAAATACTACTAACTGTAGTATATAGTTTGTAATAGGTATATAGTTCTTCCCTATATGCCCCTCTATTATTAACTTCTAATTGTATTGTCATACATTTGTTCTGGTTCATGAAGTGATTTCTAGTATTTGTACAGTTGATCATGGACATTGCCCACCACAGGATTCAGTTTTATACGTTTCCATCTTTTGACCTCCAACTTTCCTTCTGGTGACATATATGACTCTGAGCTTCCCCTTTCCACCTCATTCACACACCATTCGGTGCTGTTAGTTATTCTCACATCTTGTTACCGACACCCCAGTTCATTTCCAAACATTTAAGTTCATCCTAATTGAACATTCTGCTCATACTAAGCAAGAGCATCTACATTTCTTCCACAAGGCAGGAGGGAGAGTCAAAGAAGGTAGAGAGGCAAAAGAAAGAGGAAACAAAAAAAATGACAGCTAGGAAGCAGCAAAAGGAAAAATAACCTTAAATCAAAGTGGAATAAAGAATCAGACAATACCACCAATGTCAAGTGTCTAACATGCCTCCCCCATCCCCCCCCATCTGCATTCACCTTGGTATATCACCTTTGTTACATTAAAGGAAGCATAATACAATGATTCTATTAGTTACAGTCTCTAGTTTATGCTGATTGCATCCCTCCCCCAATGCCTCCCCATTTTTAACACCTTGCAAGGTTGACATTTGCTTGTTCTCCCTCGTAAAAGAACATATTTGTTCATTTTATCACAATTGTTGAATACTCTAGATTTCACCAAGTTACACAGTCCCAGTCGTTATCTTTCCTCCTTTCTTGTGGTGTCTCACATGCTCCCCATCTTCCTCTCTCAACCGTATTCATAGTTACCTTTGTTCAGTGTACTTACATTGTTGTGCTACCATCTCCCAAAATTGTGTTCCAAACCACACACTCCTGTCTTCTATCACCCTGTAGTGCTCCCTTTAGTATTTCCTGTAGGGCAGGTGTCTTGTTCACAAAGTCTCTCATTGTCTGTTTGTCAGAAAATATTTTGAGCTCTCCCTCATATTTGAAGGACAGCTTTGCTGGATACAGGATTCTTGGTTGGCAGTTTTTCTCTTTCAGTATCTTAAATATATCACACCACTTCCTTCTTGCCTCCATGGTTTCTGCTGAGAGATCCGCACATAGTCTTATGAAGCTTCCTTCGTATGTAATGGATTGCTTTTCTCTTGCTGCTTTCAGGATTCTCTCTTTGTCTTTGACATTTGATAATCTGATTATTAAGTGTCTTGGCGTAGGCCTCTTCATATCTCTTCTGTTTGGAGTATGGTGCGCTTCTTGGATCTGTAATTTTATGTCTTTCATAAGAGATGGGACATTTTCATTAATTATTTCCTCTATTATTGCTTCTGCCCCCTTTCCCTTCTCTTCTCCTTCTGGGACACCAATGATACGTACATTATTGTACTTTGTTTCATCCTTGAGTTCCCGGAGACGTTGCTCATATTTTTTCATTCTTTTCTCCATCTGCTCCTTTGCATGTAGGCTTTCAGGTGTTTTATTCTCCAGTTCCTGAGTGTTTTCTTCTGCCTCTTGAGATCTGCTGTTGTATGTTTCCATTGTGTCTTTCATCTCTTGTGTTGTGCCTTTCATTTCCATAGATTCTACTAGCAGGTTTTTTGAACTTTTGATTTCTGCCGTATACATGTCCAGTTCTTCCTTTACAGCCTCTATCTCTTTTGCAATATCTTCTCTAAACTTTTTGAATTGATTTAGCATTAGTTGTTTAAATTCCTGTATCTCAGTTGAAGTGTACGTTTGTTCCTTTGACTGGGCCATAACTTTGTTTTTCTTAGGGTAGGTTGTCATTTTCTGTTGTCTAGGCATGGTTTCCTTGGTTATCCAAATCAGGTTTTCCCAGACCAGAACAGGCTCAGGTCCCAGAGGGAAGAAATATTCAGCATCTGGTTTCCCTGCGGGTGTGTCTTAGAAAATTGCTCCACCCTTTGATGCCTCAGGTCACTGTGCTTTTCTGCCCAGCAGGTGATGCCTGTTAGCCTATAATTCTTGACTGGTGTGAGGAGGTATGACCATGTTCCCCCAGGCTCTGGGGTCTGGTTCTGAATGGAAAGGGCCCCACCCCTTTCCTCCTAGAGAAGACAGACCCCTCAGGTGGAGGTCATTAGCATTTCAATGGTCTCTCTCTCTGCTTGTGCTGTCTCCACCCTTCCCAGAGTCATAGCCCTGGAAACTGAAAATGACTGGGGCTTTCTCCACTGAGCCAAAAAAGAAACAGATAGTCCCCTTCAGACCCAGTCCAAGGTGACCCTCCGGCTCTCCAAAGTCAGTCTTCACCCAAAGCCTCTGTCTGTTTTTTGGGGATGCGTACCTGTAGTGAGCAGTTCACACTCACTACTTAAAACCCCAGCTGGAGCTCAGCTGAGCTATATTCGCTTGCTGGGAGAGAGCTTCTCTCTGGCACCACGAGGCTTTGCAGCTTGGGCTATGGGGGAGGGGGTCTCATGACTTGGATCCACAGGTTTTACTTACAGATTTTATGCTGTGTTCTTGGGCCTTCCTCCCAATTCAGGTTGGTGTATGATGAGTGGATGGTCTCGTTTGTCCCCCCGCAGTTATTCTGGATTATTTACTAGTTGTTTCTGGTTTTTTGTAGTTGTTCCAGGGGGACTACTTAGCTTCCATTCCTCTCTATGCCGCCATCTTGCCTGACCCTGCCCATTTTTAAAATTGTTTATCTTTTTATTGTTGAATTGTAGAAGTTATTTATATATTCTGGATATTATACCCTTCATCCTTTGAGACCGCTCAGAGGTCAGCGCCCTTAAGCTTTGCTTAACCTTCAGGTTGGGCAAGTGCATCTCTGCACCTGGGATGTCAGTGCATACGTTAATCACGTCTACCTGCTTCCCCACCTAACTGTCAGTCCCTTGAGGTCAGGACTGTACATTAATGATTTGACACATAATGGGTGCTCTTTAATAAACTGAGCTTATGATAGGGACTGGGTGTGGCTCATGAGAAGGGGTTGACAGGAAGGAAGCTAGAACAGCAAAGCAATTCTATGCCAGGTGTCTATTGCCACAATAATGCTATATAAGAGACAATCACAAACCCACTGGCTTAACACAATAAGCGTTTATTTAACTCAAGGATGTGAAGGTCAGCTGGGTGGTTCTGCTCCCAGACTCCCTTCCGGGTCTGTAGTTGGCTGGCAGGTCAGCTGCAGGTTGGTTTTGCTGGACTTGGCTGTGCTTTCTTACGTGTCTGGGGCCTCAGCTCGGGCCCAGCAGGCTTGCTCAGGTTTGGACTCATGTCTGGGGCAGGTTCCAAGAGAAGGTGCAGAGTTGGGCGAGGCCTGGTGATATCCGGGCTTGGCTATGGCACACATTACTTCCGCTTCATTTTATTGGCCAAAGTGTGTCACAGGCCAGCCCGGGGTCAGGAAGTGGGTAGAGTAGATTTCACCTCTTAATAAGAAGAGCTGCAAGTCACACTGTAAGGGCATCAATGCAAAAAGGGGAATAATTGGGACCGTTTTTATAATCAATCTGCCATCATCTGAGACTGAATCAGACCAACTGACTGTTAGAGAGGATGCAAATCCCAGGACATCTTAGTCATGGGTCTTGATTTTGATGTTGTCATCTCCAGGAGACAACTGGGCTGCAAACCATGGCCACTCTTCATTATTTGCATATCAGTCACCCAAGGCAAATATTCTTTCCCAGACTGGCTTCTTATCTGCTTCCTCCTACTGTCCAGCTGGTGTGTGTTCATATAATTCAAACTTGGTTTAAAATTAGGGTGAGCAAAATATAATGAGGGAGGTGAATCTGTTGCAAAAAAAAAAAAAAAAAAATCAAGCTAAAACTAAATATAAATACTTCTTAGGTTTAGCTCCGACTTTAGATGAACTGTGTTCCTACCATCAGTGTCGATACTTAAAAATTGTCCATGTGTACATATATATATATTTTAATTAAATTCAGTTTTTTTTGAAATATATTCACGTATCATACAATCATCCATGATGTACAGGACCATCATATAGTTATGCATTCATCACCCCAATCTATTTTTGAACATTTTCCTTTTACCAGAAAGAATCTGTGTACATATATTTTTAATTTAATATTTTGAACAGTACTGCATTAACTAAAGTATAAAAGAATATAAGTGAACTAAGCCCCCCAGTCATTTAATTCACCTCAGATGCAAACAATATTATTTTCTAATATATTCTTCCAGAAATGCATGTAATCAGATATCAATAAATACATATGCATGTTCTTTCTCCCCTTGATTCTACCCTTTTGTTTCCAATTAACAACACGTCTATAGAGATTTTTCCAAATCAGAGCATAAAAAACTTTCTCATTCTTTTTTTAGGGCTGCATAGTTTTCCACTATACAAATGTATCATAGCTCATTTAATCAGTCTCCTATTGCTAGACATTTCATTTGTTTCCATTCTTTTGCTATTGTACTCTTTTGCCATCTTGAGAGGACTTGTGGTAACAGAGTGATGAATTCCAAATTTGGCATTGTAAATGGATTGAAGACAATGGCTATTCTATTATCCTCTGATCAGAGTCTTTGTCTTAGTCTGTAACTTTGCAACATTAAAGACAAACAGAAAATTCCATAAAGATGCTACTTTTTACATGTGCCCAGCATTTTTGCACCTGTATTTTCTAAGTGGCCTCTAGAGGAAGCCATATAGCATCATGGGGAGATGAGGTGAGGGGGTGTTGAGCAGAATGACATGGTTAAAAATACAGTCAGCTGTGCTGTGTTTTGGTGGTTTTAAAGGGTTGTTGAGAATCTTTCAGGGGAAATGCCAGTTTGCTAGTGCATCCCTTAGTGCTTAAGAACTTTTCCACATTAGCTTTTCCACTAGCTCTACTTTATTCCTGCTGTACATTCTATTCTGGAGAGTAAAGTGGAGGTGTGCAGAGCTGGGTCCTGAACAAACCATGTCATGGCCATGAGATCAGGATCCTTAGGGGTCCCGGGACCCAGAATGGCCTAAATGACACAATCACTATGTACGATTCAGGGAGGCCAAATCAAAGCAGCCCTTAATTTATCCAGAGCCATTGTTTCCAAAAGCTAACTCATGCACCTGCCTCAGAATCACCTCATATGTGTTGTTAAAAACAGAGTCCTGGACCCTGTTGGAAAGAACGCTGTACCTAAAAGAGAATAAGGCTCACATGATGTGGAGGAGAGAAAAGAATTTATTTATGATCTTGCAAGAACGGACGCACAGCCAAAAACACGACAGGCTCACCAAACAAGAGAACATAGCGATATTTATACCCTAAGTCTAACACACAAGTCCCTCCCCTGTTTCTCCATTGGCTAGATACTCCAGAGGGTATAGCCTATCCAAGAGAGCTAACTAGCCCGCCTTTGGGATTTTAAATTGTACAGCCTATCCAAGAGAGCTCATCCAGTTTAAATTTTCTGCCAATAGTTCCCGCCTTTGATTATACCACACATTCCTTTACATTCCAGTGACTCTGGTTATTGCTTGTTTTTTTCCCTACTCCACGTTGCCTTTATGTGAAAGCTAAACTTACAGACCCCACCTCGTCAGAGCCATGGGATCCGACTTTCTGGAATCTATAACAGCTCCCTAGGTGACTCGGAAGCATCGTCAGGACTGGGAACTCTACCAACGCAACAGTGCAGAAAAACATGCTGCATTTAGAAACCAAGGAGCTCAGACCTTAAAGACTCTATATATGGAACACACCAAATGTTCTGAGCTATAACAGCCTGATGCTCAGGCATGGAAAAGATAACATTCTCTCCGGCTTCTAACCGTCAAGCATGAATTCTGTCCCCTCCTGGCTTCTCACCAGTCGGGTTTCTGACCAGGACCCTGAATGGTGATTTACAGAAAAATGTGTGGGAGGGCTGTGCTGACAGAGAACCAACCTGATTCTCCCCCTTCTGCTTTCTATTTATAGACTATTTATAGGCTATTACTGGCTAGTGGTTCTCTTGGTGGGATGTGGAAGGTTAGGTCAGACACAGGGTTGGTCAGACTAGCAAGGAAGCTGGTCTGAAGATGGATATTACAATTAAGTCTGGTCCCCAGTGTCCAGGCAGGCAGGGATTGCACCCCTGAGACTGCCCTGTCCAAGAAGGAGCAGCTGCTTTCTCAAGGAAGTTGTACAGACCCAGGCCACTGCTGGGGTGGGGTGGGGGTGGTTTAAAGAGCACCGCCACCCCAGCCAATTGTCTAGTCTTAAAGCCTAGAGTCAGTTTTGGCAGCTCTGCTTTCCCTAGAGGATTCAGGCCTCTTTCCCCAATGAAGGACTCTCAGTGTTGATGGCTGTGCTCATCCCATATATGTGGCCATTCTAGGGCTCAGGTGGGGGTCTGTTCTGAGTGCTCTGGAGGTGGATCATCAGGAGGGACCACTCTCCCTCTCTCTCTTGCTTCTTCACATTTTCCTACTTCTATGAAAATGCACTAAAGGTTTAACTTCCTGGGTGTAAGGCCAAGCTCCAACCAGGATCCTAGAAAAATAGGTGATAACAGTTTGCTATTCAGGATAAAGCAAGCAAATAATCCTCTTTTAAAAGTCAAAAGAAGTTTTGCTATAGATGACATTACTGTATGTGCCGGTTTCGATGCATTACGTCCCCCAAAACGCCATGTTCTTTAATGCAATCTTGTGGGGCCAGAGGTTTTTAGTCTTGATTAGGTTGGAACCTTTGGATTGGGTTGTTTCCATGCAAATGTGACCCACCCAACTGTGGGTACAACTTTGATTGGATTATTTCCACGGAGGTGGGGCCCCTCCCATTTAGGGTGGGTCTTGATTGATTTACTGGAGTACTTTAAAAAGAGCCATTCTGACCCAGACTCTTGCTGCAGCTGAGAGAGGCATTTGAAGACGGCCGTTGAAAGCTGATGCTAACATTTTGGAGAATGCCTTTGTGAAATGCAACCTGGGAGCAAGCAGATGCCAGCCACATGCCTTCCCAGCTAACAGAGGTTTCCGGATGCCAATGGCCTTTCTCCAGTGAAGGTACCCTATTGTTGATGCCTTACCTTGGACACTTTATGGCCTTAAGACTGTAACTTTTTAAGCAAACAAACCCCCTTTATAAATACCAATCCATTTCTGGTGTTTTGCAAAATGGCAGCATTAGCAAACTGGAACACTGTATGCTTATTTTTTTAATTTAAATACTATTATTAAATAGACTAATATAATGGAACATTCCTATATCCATCACCTAGGTAGAACAATTGCTAATATTTTGCCATATTTGCTTCTTTTTTGCTGATATTTTTAAAGGAAAATTATGAAAATCTTAACATTTCACTGCTCAATATTTCAATACATATTGCCAAAAATCAAGGACATTTTCCTACATTACCCAATGCTATTATTATTGCCTAACAAAATTAGCAATAATCCTTTACCATCACAGATATTAACTAGTCCATAAACAAAATTTTCCACAGTTGTCTCAAAAATGTTTTACACCTGCTTTTCCCCCCAAATCAACATACACTCAAGTTTCCTTTATTGCATTTTGCAATTAAACTCCTTAAGTATCTTTTAATTAGAACAGTCACCTCCCTTCCGCTGATTTTTTTTATGCCCTTGACATGTTGAAGAAACTGTGTCAGTTGCTTACATTGTTTTTACAAATTTGGGGAGTTTCAGCCATCTCTTCAAATATTTTTTTCTATTTGCATCCTTTCTGGACTTCAGTCACAAGACTGTTAGACCTTTCAGTATTATCCCATATATCCCTGAGGCTCAGTGAATTCTTTTTCCTCCCTGTTGTACAGATTAGGTCATTTCCATTGATCTATTTCAAGTTTGTTGATTTTTTTCCATCTTTCATTTCCATTCTGCTATTGAGCCCATCTGGTGTGATTTTATATTTTAGTTATTTTATTTTTCAATCCTGAAACTTCCATTTGGTTCTTTTTTATATTCCTATATCTCTGCTGAGAATTTCTCTCTTTCTACTCAATTTAAGAGTGCTCAACCTTACTTCTTGCAAGATTTTTGTAGTAGCTGCTTTAAAATCTTTGTCTGATAATTCTAATACAGGTGTCATCTTACTGATGGCATCTTTTCTGGGCAAGGTGAGATTTTCTTGGTTCATTCTATGCCAAGTAATTTTGGATTACATTCTGGACATTTTGAATATTATGTCATGATGCTTTGAGTCTTGTTTAAGTCCGAAGGGGAATGTTGGTATTTTTGTTTTAGCAGGCAATCACCCTGTTTGGCCATACACTCCAAGCACACTTCTGTGTGTTGTTGTTCCAATGTCAGTTCAGTATTCAAAGCCTTTGCAATGCTCTTCAGATCCACCCCACGTGAGCGCCACCCAGTGGCTATTCTGGAACATGGGCAGTGGTCTATCCCACAGTTCAGTTTTCAAAGTCTTTGGCATGCTGCTTGGGGTCGGATCCATGCATGTGCAGCTTGGGGGTGAACTTAGGAGTCCATAAACAACTTTCCCAAGTTCTTTCATCTCAGTAATGTCCCTGGATTCCCCAATTTCATGGACCTCTTTTGTGGTCCTCCAGCCAGAAAACTGGGGCTTCAGTTACCCCACTGTGCTGTGTACCTCCATCAGTGTGCCTGTATCTGAGGCCAAGTGGCAGGAGGACAGAGAGAGAGAAAAAGCATGGTGTTTGCCCACCTTCTTGGGACCACCGTACCTCCAAACAGAGAGGGATGTCCCCCTTCCTCAGAGTTTTGGGTACCTGAGACCCCACTGTGCCATTACCTCCACCACCACAGGATTGTCTCAGGGCTGGGGCCACACCAAATGGAGAGATAAAAAGAAAAAGAATAATGAACCATTTCCCTACTCTCTCTGTGATAGGAGTCCCCTTTTCTATTCCTGGAGTCAGAAGTAGAGGGCTTCTCCCAGGACTATCTGTCCACAAGGGGTTCCCCCTTCCAGTCTCAAGGGCAGGGGAGGCCAAGGAAATAAAAGGGATGAAACTCATGGCTGGTTCTGTGATACTTCAAATTCTGGACTTCTTTCCCCATCCACTTGCTATCATTTACTTTTTGAAGTACTCAAATAATTGCTGCATGCATTCTGTCCAGTTTTTACAGCTATGTTCAGTGATAGACAGGGTTCATTGTGCTTCTATGCTTGTATTTTGCTTTGTAAGGATTCCATCTAGCTCTGCTAAACAGATTTAAACAGATGAACTCCTAGGTTTTAAACTTGTACTTTATTTCATTTTGAGACAAGAGTCCATCAAGGATACACTAAAGGAAAAGTGTATCTATCAAGGGAAGTAAAATATGTATGATTTCTTCATTTTTTAGATTATTTTGCTTCCTCATTAAGATCATGAGCAAGAGAAATCAAAGATGGAGGCTGGCTACTGTACACTATCCATACCTGCTGAGAAAAATGTTTGTGATGCCTTGCGGTGCACAGATTACAAGGGCCCTTCCTTAATCTCAGAGTTGTGGCTTAGGAAAATAAGGCTGCTGTTCACATAGACTGATCTCTCATATATGCCTTGGGATTTAACTGCAATTTACAGAAAAACCCAAACAATTTTACTTTCTCAAAGCTTTTCGAAAATATGCAGTGAATTGCCAAGAGCAGGATGTTCTTTATCAAGGGCTTCCGAGGAGACAGGATTTAATTTGCTCTTCTCTTGGTCTGTGAATTCCAGAGAGTGATGTTTGCTTTCTGTAAAGTCAGCAAGCCATTGTCGAGCAGAATTTCTGCAGCTATTGTCAGTGGGAACATAATTTGGGTCAATGAATCATAAATTCTATTTTGGTGATTTGCCAAAGACCACACTGAGAACGGAGCCATCCCAGTGGGGCAAACTGGAAGGAGACACTAATATCTAAATAGCATGGTAGCAAGGCAGGGGGGGAAACAAGGAGACATTCTGCCCAGCAGACTGAAGGCTTCTCTTCAACTGATTAGTCAAAAAGCAGGTTGGATATTTTTTTTCCTCCTAGAGCTGGGAGAGACTGAGAAGCAGTGAACACAAATTGCACAGCCACAAACAGGAACGTGACACTTGAGGCAAGTCCCCTCAGATACTCAGATGACTAACTCTGTTCAGTCTGTTAACCTATAAACTTGTGCCTTGGAACAAGTCCACAGACATTAAATACAACAGCCTTGTATTGCCTGTAGTTTCTTCATTTCCTTATGTTTCAGGAAACAGCCAGTTCATAAGCCAGCTTTAACTTTCCCTCATTTTGGTTCACAAAATTCAGGTGACGCTTTGCAGGGGGAGAGCAGGGATGGAGCAGTGGAAATGAATGCAAATGAGGATGAGCTGTTCACTCAATGCGGCTTTTTCTCAACACGATTTTACCTGGATTCTATAAATGAGGAAATGGAATCAACAATAAAAAATAACCGCAAGTTACCATTATTCATGCCAGCAATTTAATCTAGGGCCCTCAACTTAAATGTCCGCCTGTTGCTTCATCAAGATCCAGGAGAAAGAGAAGACCTTTACCTGGGGGTTTATTCAAAACCAAGGTCAGACAATTCTGAATTTACCTTTTACCACCAAACGCTCCATCAGTCCTCAAGAGAATTGTGCAAGTGAGAACAGCTGTCCTTTGTTTCAGACAAGGACAAGGAAGAAAACTATAGTTTAATTGCAGTAGGAAGGATTTGGATTAGATGTGAAAAAGAATTGTTGGACTCCAAGTATTGAGAGATGGGGGAATGAATTACAGGAAAGAGTGGCAGAGTCTACTTTCTAAAGATTTTAGATAGCTCTCTTTCTGGAGGGGCCAGGAGCATCAGTTACCACAGTGCAACCCTAGAAGTCTACCATTTCTATATTCATTATTTTGGCCAAGAAAGGGGGTTCCCAGTTCTGGCCCTCAATGTCAATCTCTCAGCCATGACTCCTGGGGCAGGCAGTTTTTTCTCTAGCTGGAGCATCCTGTCCTCCTGAGAGGCCAGGCTGTTGAGATTCTCTGTGTTGATGGGTAAGAGAAAGAGAAACAAAATGAGCAATTGCCTCTGTCTTATTGGGGAAAAGCTACCTAAGTTTCTCAAGGAGGACAGAAAACCACCTAGAAAAGTTTAGAAGACAGCCTTGGCCTTGAACCAGCATCCTCCTCCTAAAGCTATAGATCTCAAACCTGGCTGCCCTTTAGAATCATCTGAGGACTCTGGGCCACATTCCAGTCCAATTAAGTCAGAAAATCTGGGTGGTAGGGCCCAGGCATTGGTATTTTTAAAATCTTCCCAGGTGATTCTAAAGTGCTTCCTGGATTGAGAAGCACCATCCAAGAAGCATAGTTAATATGCAATATCCTCTTTGAGATATTTATCATTCTGTTACATTGACTTCAACACCCCAGTTTAGACATGTTTTTGGTCTTAATCCACATTCCTTTGGGTGTGAACCTATTGAGGATGTTATTTTTAGTTAGGGTGTGGCCAACTGAAGCAGGGGGCCTTAATCCAGATTATTGGAAACTGTAGAAACCAGAAACCAGGGTCAAAGAATGCCACAGGGAGAAGTAGGAAATCAGTAGGAACACAGAAGAGAAAGAAGACATCACCATGTGATAGGAAGGTCAAGGAACCCCAGAAATCACTGGTAGCCAGAACCAGAATGCCACATTCACTGGGGAGAAAGCAAACCTTGCCAATAGCTAGATTTGGGGATTTTCCTAGCCTCAAAGCCAGAACCAATAAATGCCCATTGTTTAAACCAAAACCAGTTTGTGGTCTTTGTGATAGCAGCTCAGACAAACTAAGATCAACTGAGGTAGTCTGAATGTAAGTTGGCTGGAGAAAGGGGAGGGGAAGCACAAAATATCTACTTACGTGAATTGTTCCAGTTTACTGCCATTCGATCGCTGGGTTAGAGGATTAGCACCTAGGCCTCATGTTATGAAAGCAGGTGACTTGCTGGCTGACTGTCAGCCTGAAGGGAGCCGCTTTGACAGCCTTGTTTCAAGACCCCAGAAAGACAGGACTATGCCTACAAGGATTAAGAGGGAAGATCCTATTGCTAGGAGAAGGCTCTCCAAGTTGCTGAGCAACCTCCAGCCCTCACAGGCAGAATGTGTAGAATTCCCAAGACACCATGAAACAGCCGTCTGTGGTACAAAGAAGACAGGATAAGTTGTGGAGGTAAAGGTTCATGTCTAAGGTTTATTAGCTACTCACCCTTAGGCATATTACTTTATTTCTTTGGGTTTCATTCTCCTTGTGTAAAATGAAGACAATGATAGTAACTTCCTCATCTACCCATATGTTGTGATGCTGTGATGACTCAGTGAAATGATAAGTACAACACTTAGTATAATACATTCAATAAAAACCACCTACTTTTATTTGGTTGGGGTGGGACTACAGTGGAGGTCATGGTGATGGGTAAAAATCTTCTCTCATCACTATAGCAGTGGCATTGAAAACTGAGGAGGAGGTTCAAAGGAAAGATGGCCAGGTCACCAGGCTGGTGCTGCCATGCTTCTCTCAAGGTGTAAATCTGGTAGGTGCCCACTGGCCTTGGCAGCCCAGGTACATGGTGCGGGAGGAGGCACCCCTCAGCCCAGGCTCCTAAGAGCAAGTGAAGCTGTCATCTGAATCTGTGTCCTTGTCTTCATAGTTGGAGAGTCTGAATAAGAAAGTTTGGGGTGGAGCCAAGAAATCTATCTTTTCCTCAGCATTTCCCAGATGATTCTGCTGCACAGACAGGTTTGGGAACTGTGGTCAAACCTGCTCAGTACAATTAAAGTGAGTCACAAAAGCCCCTCTGCCCAAGCTCGCTGTCTCACTCTATGCTTTACTGCCCAAGATTATCTGTTCTAAAATTCTACTAAACAGAGATATTGTGGGTTAGGGCTGTATGTACATCCAGAAAAACAGGTTCTTAAATCTAATCCATTCCTGCGGGTGTGAACCCAATGTACGTAGGACCTTTTGATGAGGTCACTTCAGTTAAGGTGTGACCCACCTCATTCAGGATGGGTCTCAATCCCCTTACTGGAGTCCTATATAAACAGAATGAATACGGGGAGAGAGAGAGAGAGAGAGAGAGAGAGAGAGAGAGAGAGAGAGAGAGAGAGAGAGAGAGAGAGAGAGAGAGAGAGAGAGAGAGAAAGCCATGGAAGCAAGAAGCTGAAAGCGACGAAGCCTGAAAGAGAAGGGAGAGACCAACCTGTAGATATTGCTGTGTGCCTTACCATGTGGCAGAGGAGCCAAGAATCACCAGCAGCCGGTCTTTAGGAAGAAAGCATTGCCTTGATGCCTTGATTTGGACATTTTCTCAGCCTCAAAACTGTAAGCTAATAAAGTCCCTTTGTTCAAGCCAAACCATTTCATGTTATTTGCTTTAAGCAGCTTAAGAAACTCAAACAGGATATTTGTTTGAATCAACAATATCTCCTTTTAAAATGCTCTTGGGCCTTGATAATAAACCAAAGAATCCTAGCACCTAAGATCAATTTCAACATTTGTAAGGAATTCTGAAAAGGGAGAAAGGCAAGAGGTGATTTGGGGATGGGAGTGATGTGGGAACAGCAGACCTCGCCCGGGACCCATAAGATCGGGGTTTTAGCAACATGAAAGAAGAGACATTTGGGAGAAAGGCACAGGGAGTGCACCAGGAGCTGGAAGAGGGGCCCAAATGAAAGGAGTGACATTGCAAAGATAAAGACAGCTTTAAAAAATTGTTGTGGTAACATATATACTACAAAATTCACCATTTAACCATTCTTAAGTGTATGCTTCAGTGGCATTAATTACATTTACAGTGCTGTGCTACCATGACCACCATCCATGACCAGAAGTTTCTCATCACCCAAACAGAAACCCTGTACCCACTAAGCAATAATGCCCATTTTCTCATCCCTCCCTCTCTGTACCCCTTGCTTCCTAGACGTGGTAACCTGTAATCTATTTTCTGTCACTATGGATTTGCTGATTCTAGATATTTCATGTAAGTGGAATCATATGATTTATCCATTTGTGTCTGGTTTATTTCACACAACATGATGTCTTCAAGGTTCATTCATGTTGTAGCATGTATCACAACCTCATTCCTTTTTATGGCTGAATAATATTCCATTGCATGGACATGCCACATTTTGTCTTTCCATTCATCTGTTAATGTACATTTAGGCTGTTTCCCCTTTTGTCAATTGTGAATAATGCTGCTATGAACCTCAGTTGTGCAAACAGTTGTTCCTGTTTTCAATTCTTTGGGGTATATACCTAGAAGTGGGATTGCCAGGGCACATGGTAACTCCATGTTTAACTTTTTGAGGAACTGCCAAACTGGTTCCACAGTGGCTGCAAGAATGCTTTTTAAACCAGCTAGATACAGCCTTTAAACAGAGCACCTACTGGGTGATAGATATTGTGCCAAATATTTTAGCACCAATTTAATCTTCACACAGTCTGGCCATGAAGGCACCCCTCTTCCTATCTTACAAAAGAATAAGTTGAGGTTCAATCATCTCATCCAAGAAGATGGACAGGTGGCACAACTGCCCTGAATCTTACGGGGGTTCAGGTAGGGTGTGAAGGGCAAAAGAGAGCACCTTTGCAGAAAGCTCTGGATGGTGAGTGGCCCTCACACCGTCTTCAGTCCTTGCTTTCCCAGACCCAGCCCTCTACAAGTAGGTTCAGCCCATCCAGCTCCTAAGGAGGGGGCAAGGAAACTAATCCCAATCCTGTACCCATGACCTGCTGAGCACTGTGTTCAGAGGTTTCAGATCAAGTTGCTAATTAAGTACCATCTTTTGCAACTCCCAACCAGTGGAGATAGCAAATATCTTTCAAAAATATCTTTACTCATCTCATGTCAGACATTGCTATTAACTTCCAGAACTCTTCCTTGCAGAGCCCAGTCATCTTCAGAAATCTTCTCAACGTATTGCTCCTGGTAATTGCATGCAGTTGGCACTGAGTTGAAAGCTATTGACTATCCTCACCTAGTCTATATCACGGGACTAGTTACCCATGATACTGATGCTCCTTCCCAAACCCTCACAGACCTGGCTGGGACCCTGATGCCATGCCTTGCTCCTATCAGCCCTTCCTACTGGGGGCAGGGCTTTGTTGCCTGGAGGCCTCGTCCCCAACTGCTGCTCCAATATACTAATCACTTGTGGACTTGATGTCACTGCACTTCGGCTGTGTAGTACTTCCTCCTTCTGTCTCCTACCCCCAGGATTTGATCTCTCTGAATATCCATTCTGGTCCAGGTCAACCCCCAGTTTCTTAAACTTCAATAGATAGTATAGACAGGACCACTGACTATCAGGAGAAAGTCCTATATTCTGTTCAGTTCTTCATTCATTCATTCTACACATGTTTACTGAGCTCCTTCTTTGCCTACAGTGCTGCACCAGCAGTTTGCTGGGGTCTGGGAACCCAGTGGTGAATATAACAGTCCTACAGCCATGGAATTGAGGGCATAATCTTCTAGAGCAGACAGCAGGGAAACGTGGTCTCATGGATCAGGGCAAGTCTCAAGTATATTTAAGCTGGACCTAAAAGATGACTTCACCAGGCAAAGATGGGGAGAAAGAAGGTTCCAGGCACAGAAAAGAGTGTAAAGACTGAGGTAAGATGTAGGTGGGGGTGATCCACTGAAGAAATTGGGCTGGGTTTAGTAGACTGAGAGTGTGGAGCACGAGCTATACTTACCTTTCTTACTGCATGTATCTATCATGTCACAGTGTGAGTCTCTCTCCCTGCACCAGCCTATGGGCTCTGTGAAGGTCACGTCTGTCTTTTTATCTTTATATTCTCAACTGTTAACCTGGAAGCTAGCACATAGTAAATGCTCAATAAAAATTTGCTGCCCTGAACTGAATGCAGTCGGCCTTGGTCTTGTCTGGTAGTCCATTCCCCAGAACTCTCATTCTTTGCTCCAGTGTGCCTGGATTTTCTTGAGTTATGGACATATTCTCGCTACATGGGTAGAAAGCAGCAATATCCTTGACTCATGTACCTTCACTATGAAGTGTGAATACATCTGAGTATTTTGATGCATCAGTAATTCAGATTGTTGTAGCTAAAAAGTTATCGATGCCAATCTCTTAAGACAAGGTGGGAGTGTCTTGACATTTAAACCTATTTTCTTTCCTTACTTTTCAGAAAGAGATTTGTAGGCCATCAATTTTGTAAGTCCCATCTCCCAAAAAGTATAATGCATTATCTAACTGTTTTCTCCCAAAAGGGCATGATATTTTCAGACAGGTCCTACCTATTAAGTTATTAAGAAAAGCCATACGCTAATAACTAACTTATAGATGTATGTTCTCCTGTGATGTTCTCCTTGGCTTTAGGGCTAAGAAAATCTGGAGAAATTTCATCAAGTTGTCCCATGCTATTTCATCAGTGGCAATAGTGCCTGGAAGGTGCCCGAAAGGTTTGTTGAACAAAGAATGGTTGTTCTTTGCTTTTGGCTGTTGCCTCTGCTAATATTTTGAACCTGCTCAATGCCAGTGCTCATTTGGCATTGCAAATAAAGAAAATAACAATAATGAAAATGGACTACTTGCCAGGCACTGTGCTTTCCGTGGGTCATCTCACCTGATTCCCCCCAAATCTCTATGGTGCTATTATTGCCATTTTATGGGCAAGGAAGTCAGAGTTCAGAGAAGTAATGGACTTGTTCAATGTGACAAAGCTAGCGAGTGTTCCAGTGAGCCAGTGCTCCACCAGCAGGGGCAGAAAGTTGCAAAGGCTTTTCACTGTCTCCTTTCCTCCTTGAATGTCAATAACCCCATTTGCTCTGAATTTCTCTGCATATGTCTATTTGAAGCCCTCATTTCTCAGGCCCCTTTATGATCACTGTAGCTCTGGCTTGAGGTCCTCACCAGCATAACCCCCTGGATTCTCCATCCTGCTCCCCCATCCACCTTGTTCTGATCTCCTCCTATTTGTCCCATTGGTGAAGGAGGGAGCTCCTGCCCTAGATAGTATGAGATGGCAAAAGACACGAGACCTGACACCTTTGTCTCAGGTGAGACTTGACACCTGATGAGATCGACAGCAGTTTATTAGTCACATATACGCACAGCCCAAGGAAGGAGGACACCACATGCCATGCAGGGCCACAGAGGGGTTGCACTTGGAAGCAGAGTGAAGTAGCAGGTGCTATGCGAGGCAGGCTTTGTAGTGACAACAGGGTGAGGTGCTCTTTGGTTTTCGTGGGAGGATGTGATTGACTGGCTCAAATAATTTTGTGGGCTGGCAGGGAGGTGAAACTGATCACGTTGGGGACCAAGTAGAGTACAGCTTGTTGAGCTAGTAGGGGAACCAGCCAGGCGAGGATGAGTATGTGTATGTGTGTGTGTGTGCTAGTGTAAAGTAATATAATAGGAAAAACCAAGAGTATGAGGGCTTCAGGAACACCTGTATTCGGAAGCTCAGACAAGGTCATCAGTTCAGTTCTCTCTCTTTATTGACTTTCTTGACTTTCTCATTTCTCTTTTTGTGTTATTTGCATTCTCTCACACCACAAACAGATTTTGTCCATATGACAGGAAAGATGGTTACTGGAAACCTCAAACCTATATTCTTAAAAAAAAATTTTTATGAGAAGTAAATTTACAGAAAAATCATGCATAAAATACCGAGTTCCCATAGACCACCCTATTTGTTACTAATTTGTGAAAGAACAGTTTTTATAATTGTACTATTAACTATAGTCAGTCCATTGTTTGCAACAGGGTTCACAGTGTATGTTGCACAGACCTATTAAGACTGTGTTCCTATAGCTTTTGATCCAGAAAGGAAAGAGACCCTCTTTCTCCCAGCATCCGTATGGTTTCATGGACACACTCTGGCTCTGTTTGGAGCACAGGCATCAAGCAGGATGGGCACGCAGGCCATGGTCACGTGCCCAGCTCAGGGTCTTGGGGGAGGGGAATATCCTGAAGGATATGAAATGAGAAGGACACTTGCCTAAAAGATAAGCTGGGTGTAGTTACCCTCTGGAGTAGGAACAGAGAGTATTTAGGAGACATAAAATGAATCCTGCCATGCTCAACTTCACTTAGGTAAAATCTAATGAAGAACTGGGCTTGGGAAGGAAGGATAGCTTCTTCAGTGACTTTCTTAACAGTGAGAATGGACAGGACATGGTGACATTAGAAAAGGGAAAGAGATGAGGGGACAGGAGGGCGTTCATAAAACTGCTAGGTTTCTTGCTTGAATGACTGAATTTGGCGTGGTGTATTTAATACGAATGGAAAAAACCGGAGGAGGATATGTGGATTTGAGCCAGTGGGGCAGAGTGGATGCAGATGGTGTGCTCAGATTTGGAGGGCTTGAATCGGCTGCACTGGAGTGTGCAGCAAGGCTGCATAATTTGCCGCTGAGGTTGGTCAGGGGTGGGGTGAAAGGGGCTCCTTTAAAACTAGCACAGCAGTCACATTCCTAGCCAGCAACATGTCGGGAAGAGAGAGGTAGTGGCCAAATGCAAGTGGGACCTGGGCAGGGAAGGGGGGGCACTAACTAGGACTGACAGCTGTCCCAGTCATCAGTCCAGGGACAAGCTAAGCAGAGGGAGCCTCGTTTACCATCAGTACCAGGGCCAGGAAGAGAATTCTGGGCTGCAGCTTGTGGGTCAGGAGGGGTCAGAATCCATGCAAGGGATTGTGGGAGTCAGCGCCCACTGAGGAGGGTGGTAGCTAACCAGGCTGGAATCCTGGCAATCTGGAGTGGACCCAGGACTGGGACTCAAGCATAAGGTCTTCAGCATGTTCAGCCACACACTCTGAGGAGTGAGCCGGAAGTCTCCATAAATAGATTCCTAGAGCTAAATTCAACATAAGCACAAAGCCTGCTATACCAGTGCTTCAGGTGGTTAGAGAAAGGGGCTCCTCGTGAGGTCAGGCTCCCACTGACTCAGGGCAGCAGTGTCTATAATAGGAACTTCTTGGGATGGGTGGGGAAGGAGCCGTGAAGAGTGCCGGAGGTGACTCATACCTGGCCCCGCCGCTCTGGTGATGACTGTCCCGGTGGTGCAGCTTTGATGGACAGCCTGGCCTCCTGGGCTCTGCCTCTCTTCCTGGGGACAGCCCAGAAGAGTCCAAGTACCGGGTCTCCAGTAAATGCTTTGATGAGTGAGTGCATGGCTGGTTTCTTCACATTCTTACCATATGCTGCGTGGAGCACCCAGAGTGCTGCATGTGGGATGTTGGTGCAGTTCATCTATGTTGCAGTTTCTGTGCAAAGGCTGGTGGCTGAAGCAGGGACCGTGAGGGTCTCTTGCTGCTCAGGTTACCTGACAGGTGAGGAGTTGTATGGGAGCAGGTTGTTTAGAGATGGTGATTTCCGGAGAGCAGCTTCCTTGCCAGACTTGTTGGCAGAGAATATGAGGACAGTGGCAGTCCCCTCGGGTTGGGGGAAAGTTAGGCTGGCAGGGCTGCAGGAGGTTCCCAGCTGCTAAAACTCTCTCAACTGACTTCACGGACTGAGAGAAGCAGCAGGGGCTGCCAAGGACGTGACATTTCTCATGCTAATTGGGAAGGTAGGCGGTATCTGTAGCTCCACTGATGTGTGTGTGTATCTGTATGTGTGTGTGTGTGTGTGTTTTATTAGAGCAATTGAAGGTTTACAGAAAAATCAGGCAAAGTACAGGGTATAACCCCCCCCCCCAGCCCCACCCCACCCCCATACCTGATTTATGTTTTAAGGCTGAAATCAGGCTTTATCTAAGGGTAGGTGGGAGCAAGGATCTCTCTTTTGGAATCGTTCCTATAGTTTACACTCCTGTAACTTCAGATACAGAGTGCCTGACCTTGGCCTTTTCTCACACTGCCTCTAATGGGGTCACCTCCCTCCCCTTCCTGTCTGATCCTTGTGTCCAGGGTGGATCAGAGCTGAGACTTGAAGCACCCATGGGAATCAGTGGGGAGTCATCTCCTGCTTTTATTAAACTGAACTTGTTGGCATCTGTGGACGCATCTATTTGCACGCATTCCTGATGCTGTGTGTGTGTTTGTGTGTGCAGGTGCCTGTAGAAGGGGTTGAGTGGACTTGGAAGGATGGCCCCAGTATATTGTTAAAGGCAAAAAGCAAGTTTCAGAACAGTGGATAAAGCATGAGCCTGGTGTTGGGGATTGAATCGTGTCCCACCCAAAAGACATGTTCTGGTCCCAGCGCCGTCCTGTGGGTGTGGACCCCTTTGTAAACAGGATTTTGAAGGTCTTATGCGTTAAGGTATGGCCAAACGGAGTGAGGGCCTTAATCCAATATGCCTGCAGTTCTTACAAGCAAGGGAAATTGGACAACAAAGAAGCCAGATGGCAGAAATCAGAATTGCTGACACAAGGAAAGAGAGCACCATGTGCCAGAGGAGTGCCAGAATTCTAGACTCCGGAAGAAAGCCAGTCCTGCCAAGGCCTTGATGCTGGACTTCTAAAACTGTGAGATGGTAAATTCCTGTTGTTTAAGCCAACCCATTGTGGTAGTTGTCATAGCAGCCCTGACAAACTAAGACACCTGGTCTAACAAAATATCTTATAAATGCATAATGTATGTATAATTATATAGAGAAAGTCTGAAACAATATACACTAAAATGTTAAAATGGTTTTATCTGTATTATAACATTCAATGTGGTTTGTGTATGTGTGTGTGTTTTGAATTTTGTCTTCAACATTCTTATTTTCTAATTTTTTAAATGAGTATTTATGACTTAATAAAAACAATGCTAACAGCATTAATAGTAGCAATAAACATAAGGTAACAAGAGATTTAAATGGGACCTCGTATCCCAAAGACTTTTTCAGTCTAAGTCTTGGGAAGCAACCAGAATGGACATAACAGAAATCAGACGGTGACTCTAAAAGGAAATGAGCAAGCCCTGCCTCTGTGCCTACTTGGGTTCTCTCCTGGATCTGTGCCTGATGCACAGGAAATCTAAGTGTGCTGACTGGTCTTAAAGACTGCTCTTCTCTGAGCCTACCCTCGCAAGGAGCAAGGGCAGATAGTGGTGACTAAACTGGTGCAGGATTTGGGGTGAATGCGGAAGCAGTGTGGAGGAGGTGTATATAAATGCGAGAAAACTTCCACTGAGTGTGTTGAGTAATTGTAAGTTTCGCTGCTGAATTACCTGTGAACAACCTTCCTATGAAGAGGCTATTCTACCCCAGCGAAGCAAGTGGGACTCACTCCAGTAAAAAATAATAAAATATGATATTAGAAAAGCCTTTCCTATATTACCCACCCACTACCTTCAACCCCTATTCCAGGATCATAAACCTACCACAAAATTTGAGTTGCTGAGTTTTTTAGAGTCTGACACAGTTGGAAGTGTGAAATGCAGCCATCTGGCAGGCCAGAAAGAAAGTGGTTTTGAGATATTTATTTGCATGAAGCATTAGCTATGATTTTTAACCATGAATTGGAAGTTCTGAACAGAAGCAAAGCTTGGGGCTATTATTTTTCCCTAGGAGAGCCTTTGGTGTTTTTGTAGCATTTTAGGTAAGAAAAGAGTGTGCAGATGTTGAAATTAATAACCCAGGATTTTCTCTGAGGCCCCATGAACTTTAAAAACATTTTCTGGAGCTGGGTGATTAAGAGGGGGAGGAAATCCATCTTAATCAGCAGTGTGAGTTTAAATTTGGGGCTCCCTGGCAAAGTACCTGCAAGGGCTGTTAACTTTCATTAATTATGCAATAAACAACTCTCAGTGGAAAAGGGTCACTCGCTATGGGAGGCCGGAGAGGGAAGGCAATTCAGGTGTCCTTTGGGTGATAGTCATATTTTGGACCTAGAACCTCTCCTCTATACCTTTGTGTAGAGACCCTAGATCTGAGTGGACTTTTTCCAGGGTGGGAGAAGGGTCCTTAAGACCACATCTGGTGAAATCTTTGCTATTCCGCTATCTACTGTTGTCAGAGAAAATGGGAGCAACAAAGACTGAAAGAATAAACCCTTTTTTTTTTTTTTTGCATTTCCAGCTGGAGCAGTGACTATTGGATCATTACATGGGAGATGTTCCTGGGACACTTCCAGAATATTTCAAGAAGGCAGGCACTTTCTGAAAATGAGCATTCTGTTTTTGGGTTAATTCTTGAAGCCCATCTGTGATTGATTTACTAGAGTGCTAATAATATTTTGCTTTCCTTTCTTTTCTCTCCAAAGCATCCTAAACTTCTTCCCCAATTCTGTGTGCTCAGCTCAGCTGTAGACAAGCTAAAGTCGCAGGCTTTAGGGCCATGTGGTATTTAGAGTTTCATGGGGAAGCTAACTGGTGGGCTGGCAGTTTCTTTCCTAACTCTAATTTCAGGGGGTATCTTCTGTTTACAACAGAACTGCACCTGATATTTAAGGATTTGTGTGATGGGGAATTAGAGAGCGCTAGGGCTGCGGAGACGCCAATGAAAGGTGCTATGACAAGTGTGGCCGTCACAGGAACAGCTGCTGAGTGCTGAGCCAGACACCCATGGTAAGTGCTGGGCGTGGCCCAGCTCATTTAATCCTATAAGCTTGGTGAGGAAGGAGCTTCCATGAACAGCACAGCTAGAGAAACTGGTTGAAGCAGGCTGAGCAGCTTGCCCAAGTCCCAACTGTTAATGTGTGTCCAGGGTTCAAACCCAGATTGTTCTATACAAGAACTTGTGCTCTTTGGCCCCAAACTGTATTCTCTAGAAGGAAATAGGGAGGCAGCATTTGGCAATTAAACCCATTCTTTTAAGAAATTATCCTCTAGTAACTAAAGAGATAATGAAAATTAAATGCATTACATGGTCCTGGATGGGATCTAATGATGGAGGAGAAAAGGCCCAAAAGGACATTACTGGAGCATATTTTAAAAATTGGAATATAGACTGAAAGCATTATATCATTGTTAAAGTTCTTAAACTTGATAACTGCATATAACCTACTCTGCAATATTTAGAAAATTGATAGATAGATGGATTGACAGATGGATAAATAGAATGATACAGCAAATGTGGCAAAATGCTAAATTTGACAGATCTGGGTATCTGGGGCTGGGTGGGTATGTTGGAGTTCTCTGTATGGGTTTTGCATTATTTTTGCAACTGTCCTGTAAGTCTGAAAATATTTAAAAATAAAAAGTTTGAGAGAAAACAATTTTTTTTAAATAAAGCTTTTGCTGGAACTCTGCAAATCTAGAACCAATAATGTGACACACACTGGGAAATAGTCTGAAATGAATGCATACACAGTAAATATTTTATTAAGACAGGAAGAGAAATTATCCTCTGAGTTTGAAGAACCATTTCTTACTTCTAACCTGAGCTCTTCTTTTACTCTCTTTGCATGTAGCTTATAGGTGTTACTAGGAATCTAATTGCTTGAAGAACTGGGGAATCTCCTGCTAGAGAACTTACCCTGAGCGAGAGAACAGCCAGAAGAGGGGAAATTCTAAGCGCAGCCTGGTTTCTGTCACTGGGATTTGTCCCCTACATCTGCATCTGAGCCCTATATAGAGAACAAGGGAAGAGTTGATTATCTCATCTATTTCCAGTCTTCCCTTGACTTTGCCACTGTGTCCATGTGACTGGATAGAGCATCACTCTGGCAGACGACACTTTCAGGGTCGTTTGCTTACTAGCCATTTCCCCAGGGACTGCCCTTGACCCTGGCGGGGCAACTCTTGGCAGCCAGGTCCAGCTTTGGGAGGCTGCCCACTCCCTGCCCCACACCACTCCCACTGTACCTGATTGGTGCAGAGGTGGGCTCAGGACTGAAGCTGGGCCAATCAGAGTCCATACCCAGGAATTAGGCATTGGGATTGAGAGGAAGCTAATGGCTTTGCTTGTAACCTGTACACTTGGTGACAATTCACCCCAAGTAGACTGGAGCACCAAGAAAGCTGGTCTACAGATCAAAAAAAATAGATCAGTTGCAGAGAATGAAAATAAAGATTGGTAGAGAATACAGATGGCTTTCCAACTCTCTGGTTCCAAGGACCTTCTTCTAGTCCTTGGTTCAGGAAACACCTTATATGTTTCTTATAATAAATTCCTTTTCTTCCCCTCAAACCACCTTGAGATGGTTTCTGAATTTGCAACAGAAAATTCTGAGTTTTATGAGTTAGAACACCATATGATCTGTTAATTAACGATGTGATGATAGGTCATTTTCCCCTAGGCAAATTAACTTTGCTCAGTCCTGAAGCTACAGTTTATCTCCTAATCTGTTATCACAAGGTAGGGGGGAGAGTATAAGTCAGACCGCTGCTAGGTAAACAGCTTAACAGCAAAAGTAATTTTGATAGTGACATCTATTATCTTGGAATATGATTGATGGCACATTATCTCTGTTTTTTTTTTTTTTCTTCTTTGTGCAGCCTACAAGCCTGAAGATGCTAGGAAAGCAAATCTTGTACTCAAATGTACTTACTTTTCTTCACTTTCCTGGGAAGGTGGGAGCCAGGAAGACTGAAAGGCTTTGATATGTCACAAGTCAGATGAGTGAACAGGGAACTGCAAGGATCTCAGCAGCTGGCCACAGGAAAAGGAATGAGCAGGAGAGAGGGCCAGGTGGCCCCAGGGATAAATAAACCAGATGTAGGGTCAAAAAAGACTAAATTCTGCTGCAAAGTTTTTGGCAAAGCAGGGCTGTAATCTCCACCCTCCTTCCCTCCCATTCCCTGAAGGGATAGCCAGGAGGATAATATGGCATCCAAGGGGATTTGGCAAATTTGAGCTTGACTTGAAGCAGTGTAAATGTCCCAAGGGACTGATGCCTTTGTTATGTTAAGGTAGTTGATGTACTTCAGCAAATTTGGTTAGTTCATCAGGCAGCCTGTCTAAAGACAATTTGCAAGAGGAGGCAAGATTGAGAAGTTATCCCTAGGGAGGAAATAATTGAGCACGACCAGCTTTATACTGGAAAAAGTCTTGCTCAAAGAGGAGAGGGCAATTCTGGGTACAGCATCCGGTCACTTTCTTGGATTGTCTCCTGGTCCAACAATTATTGGAGAATAGGGATCCGTGAGTGAAATTTGAAAGAAATATTAAAAACTCCGTAACACTGATTAGAACTCAAATCTGTAGTAGTCAACAGTACCCAAAATAATTTATTATGGCTTCTGTTATTCCTTCTATATCCTCACATTGGTGAGACCTTGGAAACCGTAGTTACGTGAAAATTACACAGGTGACAGGATGGGGGGTTGGTGGGAGGAAGGAGAAATCAAGAGGGTCACCTCAGTTGGAGCCTGGTATAAGGTTTGGCCCTTGAGAGAATAAGGTGGGACCTGTGAGCAGGACTTCAACCAAGTGATGTGGAGCTCAACCCTGGCCTACAATCCGAGTGGAGGAACTGGAGTGTAATTGAGAAATGGAGGCGGAAGTCCAGATCAATGGCTTGGGTCTGTGTGGCTGGGATTAAGGCAAAGCTGATGCAAATGAGAGCTCATAACAGCACTGGAAGGAAGACTGACTGCTAAAATACTCTACTTGTGTCTCCATCTGAAGAAATAGGAGTTGTGTCCTTCACGTTTTTATTCCCTTCACATAATATGGGGCATTTTCATAGCAAGGGTTCAATATCTATTTGTTGAGTGAATGAGTTCATCCTTGCACAGCTTTGTCAGGATTGGCTCAGATGTAGGGCAGGACAGAACCAATATCAGTAGATGCTATAGCTGAGAGAGGCAAGTTCAAGGAAACGGACATGTTCAACGGAAAAATTATGCTATCTACACCTGGCATGGGGCAAAGGGGAAGAAAACATGAGGAGATGAGGAGAGAAAGCTGGAAGGTATTATAACTCTGGCTGAGCTGGCTGTTGTTAATTAAGTTTCATTATTGGGTTTGTAACATATCATTAGGTGTTTCATATTCAAATATAAAAACGTGTTATATTCCAAGCGAAAAGTTGAATTTGAATTATCCCTGTCATTATTTCTCTCCATTCTTTAATTGGTTATATTGGTTTCTTCTGTCTGGAAATATATCAGAACCAATGCATAGTCACCATGAAGATGCTTTATTCCCTTTAACGCACTGATAATATTCCTAGAATAGTTAACACTCAATCCAGTGCCTGGACTTCTACTGTTCCAGTCTGCTAGTGCTGAGGGCAGAGAATTGGAGGAGAAATCCTGACTTCATTCATCATAGGCTCAGAAACTCATCGCACGGGCGCAATATCAGAGTATTACTAACCCGTAATAACTCCCAATAGAGGAACTTCTATTGACTTTACTGAAATCTGGTCATTTAGCCTCTACTTGAACACTTCAGTGAGGGAGAACTCACTCTTTTCCAGGCAATCAGCTTTATTATTGGACATCAGCCTGAGATTCCTACTTACTAAGTCTGGATGAGTCCCAAGAGTCTGTGTCATATATGGATGATGTTGTGGTATCAAGTGATGTCAATGTTTAACCATGTTTTGGGACCAATGTTTCTGATCAATGGTTTTAAAAATTAGTTTAGCTGAGGAGCCTATGGATAAAAACCAAAATCTTCTGTAGATGCAGGACCTACAAGGAAGCACCGAGAACAAGAGGGCCATTCGGCTAGAGCTTCAAATTCAGGGAGTCCTCAAATATCAGCTATTACCCAGTGGTAAGGGTGAGTTCTGATCATAAATCAATTCTAACTATAGCTTATCTAACTATAGCCAAATAATATTGATTCTGACTACAGCCTATCAACCTCTAATTGCTAAATCTAAGAATAGGAAAATAGACCTATGAGTATAAGGGCTCTTAAAGTTTGAAAATCGCCCAGGCATCACTGGGTTATTAGAGGCCTTTGGACTCCAAATAGAGAAAACCAATAAAGGAGGAGCTGGGCTGAAGTCCTTTCCCCTACTTTCTCTTTTTTGCTCTGAACATACTAATCTTGGTTGGATAGTTGACATTGAGTTTCAGCTCATGCAGCATAATAATGAGGCATAGTACCTTCTCTTTTCACGTCAAGTTTTCAAAATCCAGTGTGTGTTTTACACCTACGGCACATCTCAATTCTGACTAGCCACATCTCAGGTGCTCGATAGCCACACGTGGCTAGTGTCTACTGTATCGGACAGCACAGTTCTAGGAAGTGGAGTGAGATATTAAAGAAGTAAACAAATACATAAGATAATTTTGCATAGGGATATGGTCTCTGAAGAAAAAAATAAGATCATAGGAGTGAATGCAGGCTATTTCATTAAAGTCTTTATTGAGAAGGTATTCTGGGTTGACTTGTGTCCCCTAAAAAAATCTGTTGAAGCCCTAACCCCTGGTACCTCTGCCTGGGACCTTATTTGGAACTAGGGTCTTTGCAGATGGAATCACTTAAATCAAGATGAGGTCACACTGCAGTAGGTTGGGCCCTCAATGTGATGTGACCAAGCTCCTTAGAAGAAGAGACAAGAGACCCAGACACAGGATACACATCAGGGAGAGGCCACGTGAAGACGGAGGAGGTGGAGATGGGAGGGATGTGTCTACAAGCCCAGGGATGCCAAGGATGGCCGGCAAACCCTAGATGCTAGCAGAGGCAAGGAGGGGTTCCCTTCCATAGATTTCGGAGGGAGCACGGCCCTCCCTACTGGCACCTTGATTTTGGACATCTGGCCTCCAGAACTATGAGATAGTACATTTCTGTTGACTCAAACCACCTGGTTGGTGGTACCTTGTTATGGCAGACCAAGGGAAACCGAGATAGAAGGTAATATTTGAGATGAGCCTGACAGATGAGAAGGAGCCTCTTTGCTCAAGTCAGAGGGAAGAGGGTTCCAGGTAGCAGGAATACTGAGAACCATCTGTGCATTAGGAATGAATTTGGAGCATTCTAGGAACTGAATGAAGACCAGGGTGGCTGGAGTGGAGTGTGTGTGTGTATGTGTGTGTGTGTGAGTATACATGTGTGTGGGGGTTATGAGTGTATGTTGGGGGGTATGGGGGGATGTGGGTGGGTGTGGGTGTGAGTGGGGGGATCGAGGAGGGTGGGTGTGGCCAGGGAGGGATGGTAGGAGACAAGGAAGGAGAGCTAAGCAGGAGCCAGATCTTAAGGGCCTCGTTGGCCATGGTAAAGACTTTGGAAATGATGTTGGTTTGATATGCCTTTTTCTATGTGAAATCACACTAGTTTCTGGTAATAACTGCATCCAGATTTTTAAGTGTTCACATCCATCTGTTTAATAATCAGCTCTGGAATTTTACTGGAGCCTGGTGTCTAGTCTTTCAGTGTGAGGTTTGCAAAAGCCAGCCCTTTTCCCTTGCTGAAGCTTGGGGCATATCTCCCGTTATCCATGAGTTTTCAACAATCACCAGGAGTGATGTCGAGTCCACACCTGCAAGTTCCTCTGATACTGAGGCTGTAATCCAAATACGCCTGGGGACTTGAGCACATTTTCAGTGAGAACATTGTTTTTTGCTAGATCATATATCTTCACCTTCATTTCACTTGTAATATTTGTACTATAAAGATACTTGATGGAGAAGGCAGAAGCATAATAGCAACCAAGTAATTTTGCTTTCTATTGGTTGTTAAAATTAAATCCTTTTCCCTATTTTCTCTTTTTTGCTCTGAACATACCAATCTTGGTTGAATGTTTTACATGAGTTTCAGCTCATGCAGTGTATTGCTTTCAAAATACTGGTGTTTACATGGCCTCTTTGTCTTTTGTGTTTGCGGCGATGGAGGATGATAATCACCTTCCTCCCACATCTTCAAAGACCAGGGCCTTTTTGACTCTTGCTTTCTCTTACATCCCACATTTGGCCAGTCCTTTGATTAGTCAGGACTCTCTGCTGAAAGTTCCAAAAGTCTAGCCCCACTGATTTAAGAGAAAATAGATTGGCTCACATAATTAAGAAGTTATTTCAAGCAAAGATGGATCTAAAGTCTCAAAGAGGTTAACAAGAACCTGTCTGTGGCTTTTGGCTTTTTTTTTCCATTTGTCTTCAGTCTCAGAAAGCTCTCTAGTTTAGCCATCCCAGCAGAAAAAGATTACTTTTCCTGGTAGCAAAAGCCCCAGATAAGGCTTAGGTCACATGCCCAACCCCAAATCTGTGCTTACAGGCATATGGTGTTCTCGCTGTTCTCATTGGCCAGGTTTGAGGGATGTGTCCTACTCAAGCCACATGGCCTGCAGTAGTAAAGGTAGATCTTCAAGGGAAGATCAGTTAGGGTTAGGATCTGAGAAGAAGGGAGAATGGACAAAAAATCAGTAAAAATAAGACAATCCCTACACTGTCACATTGTATTACTTCTCTCTTGACAATGCCACTCTTATTTGTTCTCTTCTTCCCATTTCCTCTGCCTCTACTTCAGCTCAGAGTTGCATTGCATTTTGCCTGGATTATTGAAAAAGCCTCTTAACTATCCTTAAGCCTCTGCTTTCTTCTGTACGACCACATTGCACAATTCCGTGGGGTACAATCTGCCCTAGAGTCCATGTAAATTCTCTGGGGTGCACACTGCACCTGACTCTCTCCCCAACTCCACTCCCTCCCATGTGATGCTCCCTGGGTGGTCTTCTGATGTGCACTTCCGGATGTGCCAGTATCTGCAGAGGCAACCCAGACCAGGAAGAAAGTCAGAAAAAGCATCATTTGGAGGGGTAGAGAGGCATCATTTGTAAAGTGTGGGTGAGTGGAATGGGATAGAACAGCGAGAAGGAATATCTACGTTGTGTTGTACTTGCTGATGTAAGGAACACAAAGCTGTAGCAGAAATGGTCCCTAACCACAAAGAACTTGCAGTATTGTAAATATTTTAAAATCTGTGATATATACTAGTATGTAGGAGGGACCATGTGCATCACTGCCCACATTTCATAGATAACTCGGCTGAAATGATGCGGACTAGCATAATAAGAGAGATGGTAGTTGAGCTGTCCCTTGAAAGATAGGCGGGTGGGGTTGTGTCGGCAAAGAGGAGGTGAGGAGGGCACATGCCTGGCAAAGTGAATGACTCAAGCAAAGACACAGCAAGTTTGACAGGGGATCAGAGAATGAAAACTTGTCCAGATGGGTTGGGAAGGGAGCAGCTGGAGACAGACCATGAGAGTTAGTTTAGGCTAGAACGTGGAGGGTGTTGGATGGCTTTGGATTTGGGGGTGATGGAGATGGAATCTAGGGGCTCATCTCATCCCCAGTACTCTGTCTGGCATCTGTGTCTGCAAGGTGGGGGTGGGGGTTGTCTCCTTGGCAGCCAGACATGGTTTTAGCACATGGACCTCGGAGCCATCCTGATACTGAACCTTATTCCTTGGCTCCACCTCTGCACTCCAGCCAGGATGTGCTTGTCTGGGATTTTCTAGTGTAACTGGGGAGGTCCTGGGGCAGGCAGTGGAGAGAGTGGCCCAGAGCTGTGGCGCGGGCCCCATTTGCATGCCTGGTGTGCTGTATGAGTCCCCAGCTGATGTGAAAGATCAGCCAGGGAATCTCATCTGTGAAAACACATCTGTGAGACCACAAGTTCTGACCATTTTTTTTTTAAGTTCCCTCTCTGTCCCTTCTGAATGGGAGTTGGATCTTGATTTTTGCCAGGAGCTTTCCCTTCTTGCCAACTCACTGCCTCTCTTTCTTCCCCTCTCAGAGGGAAGGGGTGAGTTTCTTGGCTGTGTTTCTGGTTGCTTCTGAAAGGCCTCCAATTCTCTGCTGACAGGCTGGCTGTGGTGTGACTCGTGATGAGATGTGGCATGGGAGTCAGGTTTTCGCCCCCTGTATCCCGGGGGACACGCCTGAGCAAGGCAGCCCTGCTCCCCTTTCAGCCTTTCCCCAGGCTCCCTGGAATGGAGAAACAAGGGGTGGTGGAGTTAGAATACATTTGTGGAGGGCGGAGGGCAGTTTGGGGTGGCTTCCCATTCCCAGGATGCCAGGTCACTACGATGAGGTCGCGGATCCCCTTCTCTGATCCAGAGAAGTTCAGGAAGACGGGGCAGTGAGCAGACACCCAGGCATCCCATGGGGAGATCCATTTTCTTATGACCTTTCCCAATTCCTTGGCTACAGGTCAACAAGAGCCTGCTCCTACGTTTCCTCCCTGTGTCCTGTTGCCAGTGGGAAGATGTATTAATTGGCTAGGGCTGCCATAACAAAGTACCAAAACTCGGTGGCTTAGATCAACACAGATTTATCCTCACAGTTCTGGAGGCTGGGACTCTGAAATCCAGGCATTGAAAGGGCCATACTCCCTGTGACATCTGTAGGGGAGACTCCTTCCTTGCCGCCTCTGGCTTCTGGTGTTTGCCGGCCATCCTTAGCCTTCCTTGGCTTGTAGATGTGTCACTCTGCCTCCTCCATGGCTTTCTGTCTGCCTCCAAATCTCCTCTTCTTATAAGGACACCAGTCATAATATATTAAGGTATGACCTTAGTATGACTTCATTTTAACATAACAAATTCATTTGCAGTAACCCGATTTCCAAATAAGATCACATTCATTGGTACTGATGGTTAGAGCTTCTACATGTTTTGGGGGACACAATCCAACCCATAATATAGGATTAGGAGTAGAACTCAAATGCAGATGCCTCTAACCCAGCCCATCACAAGAACAGATAGATACCGATCTGTTGGCTGGAAATATTTCTTGGTTTTGGTTGCAATGTACTAGAGAAACACCCCTCACTTCTACGAAGGAAGCCCCCCACTGACTCTTAGAAGGAAGTCTGCATTGCCAATTAAGAGAGCATCTGTGGGAGTCGGGCAGGGCCGGGGGCAATCCCAGCTCACCGACTTCCCAGTCACAGTCAGGGCCAGTTTCCATGTCTGTTAAATGGGCTAATAAGAAAACTCATTGCACTGTGATTTTTTGGAAGAATTATGCAAGCTAATTTAGCACGGAGCTTGGTGCTTGGTTAGCACTCAATAAGTGGTGGCTGCAGTTATTATTAAAATGGTGGTTTTGGCATTATTATTTGGCAATGATTAGGCAAAGTGGGGAGAATGGTTCCGAGGCACAGCCCAGCATGTTTTCCAACTGCTAGTGCCCCCCCCCAAATAGTCTAGGAAGCTCCTGCAAAATAGCATTTACATGGGGCTGATTTAATATGGTATTAATTTTAACATGCAGCTGGGTCATCCCCAGGTGCCAGTGCCTTCCCTCTCACATCTGGCAAGCTGCCCTGGAAAGACAGTTTTCTCCATGACTTCCAGTTTGACCTCAGGAGGGTGTTTGTGGCTCAGCTATCAAAGGGTTGTTAATTTTACACACATACCACAGTAACACACATTTTAAATTGTCTCATTAGTTTGCTGATATCCAGCCTTTGAAATTATTGCTCTGAATACAGAGCCCCCATGGATATGAGGTCTCATTATTTTAAGGGATAACACCCTGACAGATCCATAATTCTAGGGCAGCTGCCATTTGGGCTTTCTCAGTGGTTCAATTGGTCGCATTAAATTGGAGAAGTGGTAAGTCAGAAACCACCACTTCGAGGTTCAAGTGGAACAAACGCAGGTTGGTAGGGCAACTTAATTACACAAATGCAGGGTGTTTTTTTATCAGGTGCTATGGTGGACCACAAGCATGAGAACTGTCAGCAGTACAACTCAGTTCAAGTTACACTGATTTTGGTTAAGTGTACGATTTGCTGCTGTATGGTCAGCCCAGTTACACTCCCAAAGAAGAAGAATTAGAGAAGATAGGGACTCAATACCTCTTCCAAAAAATATTAAAGACGATTTATTTAAGGCCAGGCCCTGGTATGTCTCCATCTATTGATTAATTACCCAGCACAATCCTTTTAAAAAGCTCTGATCATCAGAATTTCACATTTTTTATTTAATTCCTTTACAAGCCTCAGAATCTTTACTTCGCAGGCTTTCTTTTTTAAAAACATGCATATGGTAGTATCTTCTAAAAAGCATTACTTCAGAAAGCCTTGATTATTGAAATGCCCAGCTATGTATGATAATTTGCTGAGCCCTTTCAAAGAAAAAAAATGGTAGGGGTGGAGGGACAAAGCACACACATCGGGAGATCCTGCTGCTCTGGATTTCTCTCCTCCACAGCCAGCAGTGGACAGCAGAGAGGCTGGCGATTAACACATTCTCCCTTGTGGCTGCCCCTGGCCCCTGCTCTAGGGGCATACAGTCATCCAGGAGTTTCCCCAGCCCAGAAGTTTACGATTCTTCCACCAGACGGAGAGCAGCTCTGCTGACACATGTTCACTTTCCTCTCCTTTGGGCTGGGACCTGGACAGTGATCAGCTCCTTCTGGCCAGGCATGAGTGTGATGGTTGCTGAGGGCATAGGATTGTTTGTCAGCATCATGCCTCCAAGCAGAAATGGAGAGATGTCCTTTAAACAGAGGCTGCAGCAGCCAATTTCTTGCAGCTTTGGGTTCACTGACCCACGCTCTCTCCTCAGATGAGTTTTCCAAGGTTGTTTTGCAACTCAGCCACAGCTGCCCTGCATTAGAAGAAACCATTGGCTGACCACAATCCCTCCCATACTCAAATGGCTGTGCAAACTGTGTGTCTCACCAGCAAGCCCAGTAGTAAGCCTCCAGCGTGGGGACTTTGAGAGTCAACCCTTCAATAGCAGGGGCAGGCACTTTGCAGAGACATTTTCACAGGCTCCTGGCCTCTCTGTGCTATAGGTGCTATTATTCCCATTTTGTGGAAGAGGAAACTGATGATTTGAGAGGTGAAATGAATTGCCCTGGGTCCTGTCATCTACCCACTAAGTGAGAGGATTGGGAGTTGAGCCCAGATCCACTGAATCCCAATTGAGTGCTCGTTCCATGCTAAGCCTGTGTTGTCAGAGCAACTCAACCTTCTCTAGGTGGAATCTGATCTGGTGCCCACCCGGCAAAATCACTGCTCCTCAGGAGCAGGCCACTGTAGTTTTATCAACAACTGCCTGTTATACTCTGACCTGTGAAATTTTTTTTCCTGACATGTTTAATCAGTTGACCATAGGGAGTCATCAATAGCATTTGAGTGTTTTTTAGAGAATATGTCTTAGAGGATTTGTAGTTTCCTAGGCTGCTTAAAGTAGATGGCATGAAATGGCTTGGCTTGAACAAGGGGAATTTATTAGCTTATTGTTTTGAGGCTGAGAGAATGTCCAAATCAAGGCACACCAAGGTGATGCAAAGACTGGCTGCTGGTGATCCTTGGCTCCACTGGCACATGGTAAGGCACATGGCGGCATCTGCTGGTTGGGCTCCCCCTTCTTTACTGGATTTTGTTGCTTTCAGCTTCTTGCTTCCATGGCTTTCTCTCTCTCAATCTTTCTCTCCCTCTCTCTCTCTCTTCATTCGGTTTATAAAGGACTCCAGTGATAGGATTAAGACCCATCCTGATTGAGGTGGGTCACACCTTAACTAAAGTAACCCCATAAAAAAGTCCTACTTACAATGGGTTCACACCCACAAGAACGTATTTGATTTAAGAACATGTTTTTCTGGGGTACACACAGCTTCAAGCCACCATGAGGATATCAGTGTGTTTGATTGCCACATTCTTTATCACAGAAAATTTAGAAATACAGAAAAGAAAAAATTAATAATCACTTATAATCCTACCATCATTAGCATTCCAGTCAATTTTCAATGTATGCATATATAAACATATTACAAAATACACATTACATATTACATAATATAAGCAGCATTTACTATATAATCATGTATTCTTTGAAAACAATATTTTTAAAGCTTAGAACAGATTCTGAAACATAGTAAATACTTAACACATGGTAGCTATTATTTGTTGAATAATATTTCACTGTAAGAATGGACTATAATTTATATAACCTTTCTTATTTCAATGAACATTTAAGTTATCATCTTTCCCCCACTATTATAAACACTTGTACCTGAGCATTTTTTGTCTATAAATTTTTTTCTAACATTAATCATTAATTTCTTATGATAGTTCCTTATGATACAGGAATTACTGGATCAAAATTTAGTCAATCTAAAAATTTTATTTTTAATACAGGTTGACAAATTGCTTTCCTAAAAAGAGTGTATCTGTTTAAATTCTGCAGTGTATGAGAGGGTCCATTTCTTCTCACGCTGAACTTGAGTGATAGTTTG
Organism: Choloepus didactylus; assembly: GCF_015220235.1. Classification (NCBI taxonomy): domain Eukaryota; kingdom Metazoa; phylum Chordata; class Mammalia; order Pilosa; family Megalonychidae; genus Choloepus; species Choloepus didactylus. The sequence continues at coordinate 136,916,765 of NC_051312.1, read as the reverse complement.
ACCTTTGGTGAAAAGGGCTGTGTTTCAAACACAGCCCAATGCACATATCTTTGGCCAATTGCATTTAACACAGAGGATGCTAAGTCTGCTTGGTGGGGAAAGAATAGTGTCTCCACCAATGGTGCTGGGAAAACTGAATAGCCACATGCCAAAGAATGAAAGTAGAACCCTACCTTACAAACAAAAAGTAACTCAAAAGTGATGAATGATCTAAATATAAGAGTTAAAACTATAAAATTCTTAGAAGAAAACATAGTCAGGACCTTGTATTAGGCAATGGATTCTTAGAGATGACACCAAAAGCATGACCAACTAAAGAAAAAATAGATAAACTGGACTTCATCAAAATTTAAAAACTTTTGTGCATCAAAGGACATTATAAAAAAGTAAGAAGACAACCTACAGAATGGGAGAAAATATTTAGAAATCACATATCTGATAAAGGTTTAATATCCAGAATATATAAAGAACTGCTATAACTCAATAACAAAAAGACAAACACCCAATTAAAGAAATGGGCCAAGTATATGAATTGACATTTCTCCAAAAAAGGTGTGTGTGTGTGTGTGTGTGTGTGTGTGTATCTCCAATAAACACATGGAAAGATACTCAACATCATTAGCAACTAGGGAAATGCAAATCAAAACCACAATGAACAAAATAAAGTTTCAGTGGCTGAGAGACTTCAAATGGACTCAAGAGGTCATTCTGGAGGTTATTCTTATGCATTATATGGATATCCCTTTTCAGTTTTTATAGTTTTTAGTGTATTAGAATGACTAGAATGAAATACCTGAAACTATTGAACTGCAATCCAGTAGCCTTGACTCTTGAAGACAGTTGTATAACTATAGCTTATGTAGTGTGACCATGTGATTGTGAAAACTTCTTGGCTCACATTCCCCATATCCAGTGTATGGACAGATTTGTAGAAAAATGGGGACAAAAAGTAAATGAATAATACGGGGATATAGGAGGTATGAGATGTTTTGGGTGTTCTATTTTACTTTTATTTTTATTTTTATTCTTATTCTTTTTTTTTTTTGAATAATGAAAATGTTCAAAAACTGTGGTGATGAATGCACAACTATATGATGATGGTGTGAACAACTGATTGTACACTGTGGATGATTGCATAGGATGTGACTATATCTCATTAAAATTGCATTAAAAAAAGCCACAATGAGATACCACTGCACATTAACTAGGATTTGAAAAAAACATAAAATAATTGTTGGTGAGGATATGGAGAAATTGTAACTCTTGTGCATTGCTGGTGGGAATGTAAGATGGGCAGCTCCTGTGGAAAGCACTTTGGTAGTCCCTCAAAATGTTAAACACAGAATTACCATATGACCCAGCAATTCCACTCTTAGATAAATACCCCCCAAAATTGAAAGCAGGGATGCAAATGGGCACTTGCACACCAGTGTTCAAAGCAGCATTATGCACAATAGCCAAAAGGTGGAAACAACCCAAATGTCCATCAGTGGAAGAATGGATTAAAAAATATTCTATATACCAGCAATAGAATATTATTCAGCCATGAAAAGGAATGGACTTACTAATATACACTAAAACATGGATGAACCTTGGTGATATTATGCTAAGTGAAATAGGCTAGATACAAAAGGGCAAATAATATATGACTCCACCTAGATGAAATATCAAAAATCAGCAAATTCATAGAGACAGAAAGTAGATTAGAAGTTACCAGGGACTGAGGGGAGGGAAGAATAGTGAGTTATTACTTAATGGGTAAAGAATTTCTTTTTCGGATGATGAAAAAATTTTAGCAATGGAAGGTGCAATGAGAGCATAACATTGTAAAAGTAGTTAATGCCACTGAATTGTGCACTTAAAAATGGTCAAAATGGCAAATTTTATTTTATGTCTATTACCACAATAATTATAATTTTAATTGTTTATTGTATATAATTATAATTTAATTATAATAATTTTATTATAGTGATAATAAACCAGCCTGATGGATCCACGTGCTTCTCACCCATGGTGTGACTCAGTAAGAAGGCAAGGCTCGGGAAGCTGGCCCAGAGACAATGCCAACGAGTTCTGGGGACTTTCTTTTTTAGGAAAACAGTTCTGAGCCAACTTATTTCCGTTCTAAACTGACATTATGCATTCCTGAGAACCCTGTGCTTCCCTTCATGTAACGTTTGCCCCTGTAACTACTTGTTCTGCATCCTTTCTCTCTGTAGGACTCTGAACTCCGTGAGACCTTTTCCCTCTCTTCACACCCAGGCCCAGCAGGGGGCCCGGAACCCGACAGGTGCCTGCGAGTATTTATGAATGAAAGAATTGCAGCCACATGCCCTGTATTAGGAGCTTGGAGCTGACTCATCTTCTCATGGCTGTGTGTATTTAAAAATAGAAAAAAAACCCACACATATCTTATATATGATTAAACAAAAAAAGCAAGTTACAGATCACTATTTTCTTTATGATCCCACTTTTGTGAGACGGAGCAAGACAAAGAGGAGGGGAGGGAGGGGGGCATGGGGAGAGCTGGTCGCAGAGGGGTCAAGACCCAGAGACAGCATAAACCCTCATCTCTCTTTTTTTTTTTTTTAATATTCATTTTATTGAGGTATATTCACATAACACACAGTCATACAAAATAAATCGTACATTCGATTGTTCATTCGATTGTTCACAGTACCATTACATAGTTGTACATTCATCACCAAAATCAATCCCCAACACCCTCATTACCACACACACAAAAATAACCAGAATAATAATTAGAGTGAAAAAGAGCAACTAAAGTAAAAAAGAACACTGGGCGCCCTTGTCTGTTTGTTTGTTTGTTTCCTTCCCCCACCTTTCCACTCATCCATCCACAAACTAGACAAAGGGGAGTGTGGTCCCTATGGCCCCCCCAATCCCATTGTCCCCACTCATAAGCCACATTTTTATACAATTGTCTTCAAGATTCATGGGTTCTGGGTTGTAGTTTGATAGTTTCAGGTATCCACCACCAGCTACCCCAATTCATTAGAACCTAAAAAGGGTTGTCTATATTGTGCATAAGAGTGGCCACCAGAGTGACCTCTCAGCTCCTTTTGGAAACCCTCATCTCTTAATAGTGGTTATCACAGGGTGGCAACAAGCTTTTTCTTTTATATGTTTGTCTGTATTTTCCAAAAATTTTACATTGCACATTAGAAACATTTTTTGACTAAAATTACTGTTAGATCTCAAATGCTTTGGAAGCTGTGTCTTTTTTATGGTGACTTGGCAAAGAAAATGCTACCGTATTTACTGAGTCCCTTCCATCAGCTGCAGCCAGCTTATTGCTTGCCCTCCTTTCCTCCCAGGGCTGCAATTTTTTTTTTTTTTAACTTGAAGAAGCAGGGCAGAGAGTGGAAAGAAAAACTCACAAAACTCTTAGCAGCTCTCTTTGGGGAGGTGAGGGATGATAGCACTGAAGAAGGGGGTGATCTAAGGTCAGCATTAAATAGATGTGCTGCTTTTCCCAGAGTTGGCTGAAAAGAGCAAATGACTTCTTCCACACAGAAGTTACAATCGGATGATGAACAGAATTTCCTCACTGTTTTACAGGCTTCAAAACTTATTCCCTCAAGTCCTGCCAGCTTTACCTCTCCTCCTCTCCAGGGAGCAGCAGTCAAAAATCCCAGACCCCAAGGAGGGATTACAGAGATGCAGTTTATGTGCAGGAGACTGGCTTTTAAGGGGAAGCATGCGTGCATACATGTGTGCATGTGTGTGTACCCATGTGTGTGCATGCATGTCCATGTGTGTGCATGCGTGTCCATGTGCTTAGGCATAGGGTATGTTCATGCATATGCATGCATGAGCATGTGCACCTGTGTGTGCATGCATGTGCATGTGTGTGTGCGCACACACACAAGGGTGTAGTGCAGAGCTAGGAAAGGACAGAGAGGAGCATCCGAAAAAGGGGAGAAAAACCACAGCCTCTATCCCTGAGGCTGATGCTTCTTTTACTGCTTTTAAAATTTCCCTCCCTCATCTTTTCCCCCAGTGGCTACAGGATCCTATGGTTATAAATACTAATCCTAGGACTTTCTGAAATCATATAGAAAAAGATGTATAATTCTTTTCATCAGACACGAGTTAGAACATGTGTTTCTCTTTATGCCTTAATTTCCAGGCATTTCTGAATTTAACTCATTGCTTGAAGGTAGCAACTGTCTAATACCCGACATCTTTGAATACTTCCCTGCTCCTACTTATTTACGTGGTCCTTCTTTATGTGGTTTTGCACTGTAATCTACCACATTAACAATTGTGATCCACCTTAAATGCCCTTTTGTGCCAAAGCATGGTATAGATCATTCATTGATTCATTCATTCCATAGGTTAGGTAAAAGGCTAAGCTGCTGAAACCTTAAGTGCAGGTCCTTTCCCTCTTGCATACATTCTCAAAGGGCAGTCCCAGCCCGGCAGGTGAACGAGGGGCTCTGCCTCATGTGGTGCCCGGGTTTCGCCAGGTTCCCAGGTCTCATCGTCCTGACATCTAATGGGGTGATGTCATTGTCTGCATAGTCTGAGGAGGGGCATAAACACCTCCGTGTTTCAGCTTGTGGGAAGGTGAGAGAGGGCCAGCGGCTTATCTTTTATATTCGAGTTGAAGTGGCAGTTGTGCTTATCACTTCTTCCCACACCCCATTAACTCCAATTTAGCCACAGAGCCGCACCAAGCTGCATGGGAGACTGGGGAATCTGATCTTCATCACATTAATAAATATGTTTGAATGCCTACTATGGGCCAGACAGTCTTCTAAGGCACTGGGGATCCAGCATTGAACAAAACCAACAAAAATCATTTTCCTCAGGGAGTTTACGTTCTATAGGGTAGGGGAATAAACATAGGAACAAGTAAACAAACAATAAATAAACATATAAAATGTATGCTCTGCCATGATGAAATCTGTGACAGAAGGAAACCAAAGGCAGGGCAGGACATAGGAGTGGTGGTGGGAGGTGGGGGGAGTGGAGGTTGCCATTTAAAATAGGTCAGGGATGGCTTTGCTTAAGAGGTGACATTTGAGCACCAGCCTGCTGGAGGTGAGGGAGTGGCCCATGGCTGTACCCGGGAGGAACGTCCGAGGCACGGGGAGCAGCTGAGTGCAGAGGCCCTGAGGTCGGGGCTCGCTGGGCTAACAGAGGAACATCAGCGATACAGCACGGAGTGGGTGGGTGGGGCTGAGGGTGATGATATTAGGAAATGAGGTGAAGCCAGGGACCATGCCATGTAGAAAGTCATCAAAGTCATAGCAACTCATGCCAGAAAGAGCTATTAAGGATCCATTTTACATTCATTTATTTGTTCATTAGATAGATTGGTTGAGCTCCTATTATATGCCAGGCCCTATTCTATGCATGGGAAAAATGATAATGGGCAAGATAGAGCCTTGGTATAAATCAATGACTACAGACGCATCTTACAACAGTACGGAGGTTTATCCAGATTTACCAAATCCTCTGTAGAATTCTGGAAATACAAAAAAAACCACTTTAAGTGCCCCCAGATTCTAAGTTCCTTGAGGGCAGGAACTACATCTTGATTCATTGCTGTATTAATTCAATGAGATATTTTTCAATTTAAATATATTTTACCAGTAAGTATAAAATTTGTTATAATTTAGCAATGAAATTATAATAGCTATCATTTGCTGGTGTACGCGATATGCCAAGCACTAGTGGGCTAGGTAATTTATTAATTTATTACAATTTAGTTATTGTAATAAACCAGAGAGGAAGGTGGTATTGTCCTCATTTTACAGTTTAGAAAACCAGGATTTAGAAATGATAAGTTGAACAAGTTCACACAGCTAATAAATGGTAGATCTGGAATTAGGAACCAAATCTGCCTGACTCTAATTCTTCTTGCTACCAACACTCCCAATTCCCCAAATGAAGCTTTTCAAGGCCGTTTATCAAAGGATGAGGCTCATCTGGATGGTCTTGGCTCAGTCCATTGAGCACTTATTAAGTGCCTACTGCATGCCAGTCTGTGTGTGGGCCACTGGGAATACATGCTTGAATGACATGATGCTTTCTCTTAAGGAAAATATGCAAATTAACAATTAACTTCATTAAGGTAAATGCTGCATTAAGGAGACCAAAGGTAGGGCAGGGGGATGGGAAGAGAGACATGTGAGTGTAGAGGAAGTGCACGTCCTGGGAATTCACTGAGAGTTTCTGAGGCTGGTCATCTCCCAGCTGAGTCTTGGAGGCTGAGAACAAGTTAGGCAGGTGAAGGAGGTGGGCGAGGATAACCTAGGACACCCAGATGTGAGATGTCAAGTGTGTTTGACAGGACATTGCTTCCCTACTCCTGTTTCTCATTTCCATATGTAGGGCACTGTCGTATCACCTCCTGCCCCCCCCCACCCCCACCCCCATCAATTGCCCCTTATTTCTCCCCATGAGTGAATCCTGAGAAGAATCATTTGAGTGTGCCTAATTCAGCTCTCTTCTCCTCCTGATGGGAGTGGGCTGTCCACAGGCAACTCATGTTTGTCTCCTTCTGGGGTTCATAATAAGGGAGGCCCCTTGTCTGCAGAGAGAAGCCACTTTCTCCAGGACTGACCTTATCAGTAATACAAGTGGTATGTTGGTCTCTCATGTGTGGACTTCCTGAACATGTGAACTCCAGCAGAGAAGAGGGGTGCTATGTAGTGGACCTCCTAGAACCCCACCATAAAGGATTGTAAGGTATGGAGTGCGGAGAAGATGACAATCATCAGGTTTGGAAAAGTCAGGTCAAGGAAGGCCTTTATCTTAAAGGTCTTTAATACAGGGGGATACCTTTAAATTTGGTTTTAAGCTATAACCCACTCAAAGTTGCATTTTATGTACATCTCTCTGGCAACAGCAGGGATGTTGGGGTGGGGGGCAGTTAGAAACAAGACCACAGACAGGTATACCAGTGTAGAAGTGACTGCAGTGTCATACGCCAGGGAGGGTGAGGCTGGAGCTACTTCGAGGGAGAGCACATAGAGAGGACAGCCTGATCAAGAATATGGTTAGGAGACTTACATAAGACTTAATGATTGACTTCTCAGTGCGCTACATGATCTGGCTCCCATTAGCACTCTGACCACCTTCTACGCAGCCACATTGGTGTCCTCACTATTTCTTCAGGCACCGGGCCCACTCCCACCTCAGGATCTTGCACTGCTGTTCCTTGGACTTCAATGCTTGTCCACCTCATTTCAGTCTCACCCACTCCCAGCCTTCTTCATCTCTTTTACTCAGGAACCTCCTTCCCAGTGAGACATTCCTGGCTTCCTGATCAAACACCGACTTTCTGCTCCCACCCCTGATATTTCTTGCCCATCTCCCTGCTTTATTTTTCTGCTTAGCACTTAACATTAAGACACTACATGTTTTACTAACTTATCAAATTTTCTGCCTTCCCCACTAGGGCAGTGATTTGGATATGTTTTGTTCATTTCTGTATTCCTCATGCCCAGAACAGAATCCGGGACCTCAGTGAATATTTATTGAACAAATGCGTTCTGATTCAAGGTAGGCTTCTTACCTCTGGGTTAAAAATGGACAGTTCTCCAATGGTTTCATGCATATTAATTTTGTTAGTTTAATTAGAATATATTCTTTTCAAAAGTAGAGCTCTGGTCACCCTTCATGCCTGTATTCATTCAAAGAGATGGCCCTAAAAGCTCACCTGTGTCTGCCCCTTGCCTGCACCCCGCTAACCCCCATTCTTGGGTTGCCTCTTCCTTCCCAGGATGACTTTTTATTCCTTCCTTCTCTTTTTACTCCCTGTTGCCTTATCTCAGGAAGACCCCACCGTTCCTGGAGAAATTCTTCCTTTCCATGGCTTCTGCTGATTTAATCTTGGCTTTTTTTTTAATTAAGATTTTTTCACATATATAATCCACTGATCACATTGCTATCACATAGTTGTTCATTCATCACCCCGATCAATTTTTTTCAACATTTTCCTTGTACCGGAAGAAGTGAAAGCAAGAATAATAAAAAAAAAAAGAGTAAAAACAGAACACCCAAATTGTCCCCTCATTCTTCCTTTAGTTTTTTTTTTTTTTTTGCCCCTATTTTTCTACTCATCTGTCCATACACTGGACAAAGGGGAGTGGTGTGATCGACATGGCTTTTCCTAATCTTTGCTTTTTAATCAGATATAAGGAGGTGGGGTGGGAGTGAGGAATGTACTCAGACCATTGTGCATCATTTTATAGAAGAAAAAACTTGACATTTTCATTGGCAAATAAATCTGGAGCTCTGGGACAGGAAAAAGGCCCTACAAGGGCAGCTAATCTATCTTCACACCTTGGGGCAGTTTTGTATGAGAAACCATCCCCCAAACACACCTGTCTTGCTTTTTCTCCAACTAGTCTCTAAGGAAGCAACCTTCCTGACCTCCTTTGATAAGTCATTTTAGCATCTTAGTGGAAGATATGAAATTATTATTAAAGCATTTCCAGTGGAACGCAAATGTATGTCCCTGGAGTTGCAGGCAGGGGCCTGGGGATCCGGGAAAGGCCAACCTGGGTTTGAGTTCTGGATTGACCACTAACTAAGAGGGAACTTGGGCAAGTTAACCTCTGTGAGCCTCAGGTGGTCTCATCTGTAAAATAAGAGATGCTCTTAAGTCCCAAGGACTTTATAAGCTATCTACATATATGTAAAAATACTCAATAGATATAAATGTGCAAATTATGCTCAATATTTCTTTTCTTCCTTCTGTTCTTTTCCCTACTCCACCCTGGTCCTAGCCAGGTGCATTTCATATTTGCTGAACCATCTAAGTCTTCATCATAGAATTTTCAACTCTAAGAGCATCTTTTGGCTCGATGAGCCCCAAATTTCTTTCTGTAAGGACAATCCCTAAGTCTTTCCTAGCTGAAGTTCAACGCAGCCAACACACAGGCTCTAGTGTTCAACAGGCTGGATTTGAATCCCAGCTCCAAAATGTATCAGCTGTATGAATCAGGGCAGTTGACTTCCTGGAATTTTCATTTCCTTATCTGTAAAATGGGTGTGAAATATCTGCTACCTTGAGGGGTTCTTTCTTGCAATGATTAAATGGGGAGATGCACAGACAGGGTTTAGCATTGTGCCTTGGAACTTCAAATGTACTTATAAATGATAATGATGATGGTAATAATAGCTAATATTGAATATGTATTGCCCATTTAGTACATGCCAGGCATTACAAAGCACCTTACCTATACCAACTCATTTAATAATAAATGGAGGAGGAGGTTGTTACTTTTATTAGCATTAGGATTGTCATGTTTTAAAGACCCATGTGGGAGACGGAGTTCTTTCCTCCCAAGTCGGTGAGGTGCATCTAAGTCCATGTGAGTGGTTGGTGCTAACTAGGCTGAAGAGGAGGCTGAAGAGGGCTCGGGAGAGGACAGAGCTGGAGGAGCAGTGAGGGAAGAAAGCGTCTGTGGCCCCAGAACATGGAGGCCATGACTTAACTCTGAAAATGCTGGGCTCTGAAGTTTGTTTCTCAGGGATCCTCAACACTGCAGGGCTGGTGCCTGGGATGGGGTGGGGGTAGGGAGGCAGGAAGAGGGCCTGGAACCTCGGGGGCAGTGTTGTGCTCTTTCTGTGGTTTATGCTGCTACACATCTCTCCAGAATCACAGGTGGGAGGAAGGGAGAGACGTGCAATTTTCATCTGAGAAAAAGCCGGAGCAGGTTAAACTGACCTAACCAAGGGAGAAATTTGATTTGAGCCTAACAACGGCATTGACAAAGTACCCCTAAAACATTTTTATTTAGCCTGCAATTTCTTAAATTGTAAAGAAATTGTCCAATTATTATTTTTAAAAAATGCTGAAGGAAATTGAGCGAGGGAATATTTAGGAGACTGCAGCTCTATTACATTTCATCATAAAAGAGAAAACCAATGATTCATTCCAAACACAAAGCAATCTGAGGTGTCACTGTTTTCTATAATAAAAGGTGGAGATGGACCATTTAAAAATAATACAACCGCAGTAACCAAGTTTACCCAGCCTGAAATGTCCTTCCACAGGTGGTTGTACTTTCTGTGGAAACTCCCAATTTGCTTTACTACAATGTCAAATTAATAAATTGTTAAATGCAGGCTGGTGTTTTCTGAGAGCAGTTTTGAACTGGCTCCCAAAATACTTGGGAAGGCCACAGGAGGATTAGGATCACATTCCTTGGAGAGTGTCACTTGCCCATTCACTGCCCACTCAGCCCACTCACCCCCACTCACCTCCACCCACTCCCCCTGGTCCAACCCTACTGGTCCTTTCTATTGTTAGGCCCCTGGAGCCAGACCCAGCTCTTTCCAATCTCAGACCCTCCCACCTGTAGTTTCCACCTTATGGAACAATTTCTCCCTCCCCCTAATCTCAGCTGGATTTTTATCCTTTAGGTTTGGCTAAATGGCACCTCTAGAGAAGAGGCCTTTGCAGATCCCCCTATCTAGAGCAGCCCCCACCACCACACTAGATGGACGTGTGCTGTGTGTCTGCTGGCACACAGCCCGAGGTTCTTTGTTAAGGGAATCTCCCTCCTAGACTCTGAGCTCCCTGGGCAGAGACCAGGTCTGTCTCATTCCCCATTTACAGCCTCAGCATAGAGCAAAGTGTCTGGCACCTAAGTGAAGTTCGATGAATATCAGTTAAATGAGAGGATTGAAAATTCAATATTTCCTTTTAATTTATGGCACTTATGGGAAATACAAATGCCCAGAGCACCAGCCCTTTCTCAACTGTTTTTATAGATATGTAGGAGGTTCAGGTAACTCACTTAGCTAAAGATGGGTGACATTTAACCTTGGGTTGTTCAAGACCCAGAATATGATTGCTGATGTATTACTTAAGTTAAATAAAGTTTGATTTAAGGCTCATGCCCATCTGGGTAGTTGAGGACAAGGTTCTTCTCACGCTCTGTTCCAGTTTGCTAATGCTGCTGTTAAACAAAATACCAGAAATGGATTGGCTTTTATAAAGGGATTTATTAGGTTACAAATTTACAGTTTAAAGGTGTAAAAGTGCCCAATCTAAGGCATCAACAAGAGGATACCTTCACTGAAGAGGGGCTGATGGTGTCCACAACACCTCTGTCAGCTAGGAAGGCATGAAGCTGGCATCTGCTAGTCCTTTGCTCCTGGATTGTGTTTCAAAATGACTTTCTCCAAAATGTCTCTGGGTCTCTCTTAGCTTCTCCAGGGCAAACTCAGGGCTTTATCTCCTAGCTTAGTATCTCAAATGTCCTTCTGTCTGCATCTCCAAGCATCTGTAAGCATCTTTGTCGGCTTCCAAGCATCTAATGTCTGTGTGTCCTGGCTTAGCCTATCCCAGAGTGTTTTCGTCTCTCTGCTCTCTGTGTGACTTCCCTTTAAAGGACTCCAGTAAACTAATCAAAACCCACCCTGAATGGGTGGGGCCACACCTATATGGAAATAATCTAATCAAAAGTATCACCCACAATTGGGTGAGTCACATCTCCATGGAAACACTCAATCAAAACATTCCACCCTAATCAAAAGACTAATAAATCTGCCCCCATAAGATTGCATTAATGAATCCAAATGTAATTTCCCCCACCACTTTATAGAACTTGTCATCAGTTAAGACCTGATTTTGATGATTTTATGGTGCTCTCAAGATTTCTGAGTGGAGTATGGCTAGTTAAAAGAGTCCTATCTGGGAATAAGGACCCTGGGATCTGTTTCTAACTGGCCACCAACTTGCTGATGAGTGTCGACAGGTCCTCTCCCTCTCTGCATCTCAGATGTCTACGAGGATGATTCTTACCTCCCACGGTAGGGGGAGCAAATAGAAAACTCCAAACTTAGGAAATGTACAGTGTACTTTTATTGACCAATTTACCAAAGTAAAATTTTATTAGGTCAAAGAGTAGCAATTTATTCCATGTAAAGGGACAGATATAATTTGGAAAACTCATTTCAAGGCTAACATTCTCAGTGTTTAGATCTCTGTTAAACAGCTTTCTGTATTTTAGAGAAAACTTCCATCGGCTGTGATCATGTAAGAGTCTGTTCCATAGCCCTGTGGTGTATGGTGTGCCCGCCTACATGCCAGGGCAGACAGAATAACACAGTGGCCAGCCCTGGCTCATGCCTGGTGCCCATGTGTTTCTTTGTTAATCACGCCTCTAGGTGAGCTTTGGAATCAGTCCTGGGTTGAGGAGGGAGGATCAAGAATTCCCAATCCAGCAGCACAGTGGCCTTATCATCTTCCTGCCCACCCTTCTTGGTCTAGCTAGAGACTGATCACCTGCCATTTTCCTCCAGCCTGGCACAAAGGGCCATGTTTGCACTGGTGTTCTCGGGGGCCTGGAGTTTGGTCTCAACATGAGTGTCGGGGGCTGGGATTCTGGTACCTGCTGCCAGGCAGTGAAGACATTTGATGACATCAATGCCTTTGACATGGATTACCAAATTGGCAGAGCTTTGATTTTGAAGAGAGGCAATTCTGTACTTACATGGCTTCTAATAGAGGTAGTGTAAAGCTAAGCTTGACAGGCTCTGGATTTTTAGAGCTTCTAAGTACAGTTGGTGAACTAGTAGATAAGGATCACTTTTTATAACTGGGATTACCTCAAAATTAGAGAAATAGTTTAACCCACTTAGATGTTGCTGGTGGGAGTGTAAATTAATGTAAATTTTCTGGAGTCCAGTTTTGTATTATATATGGATAACCTTAAAATATATACGTACCTCTTGACTTAGTACTTATTCTTATAGGAAGTTACACTAAGATAATAAAGCTATTCCGGCACTGTTATACTGAAAAACTAAAATACCCTAACTGAATTCTTAGGGGACTGGTTAGGCAATTTGTGGTTTGATATAATATTTCATACTCTAAAATCAACATTACACACAAAAAATATACTGGTATGATAGAATGTTTGTAATTTATAGTTAAGTGAAAAAAAAAAGCAGGTTAGACAATGGTATGTACAGTCTGATCTGATTTGGGAGAACAATAATGTATATGTATATATCTGATAGAAAAGGGCTGGGAGGATAGACACCAACATTTAGCCCAGTTATTTCTGGGTGGTTTTTATTTTAACTTCTGTACATTTATGTATTTTCCAAAAATTTTATATAAACAGTTTTGTTTAAAAAAACATAAGATTGCATTTAAGAACACTGCTTTTTGGGGGACATGATATATCCAAACTGGCACACCCTTTAAAAGAGAAAGGAAAATGCCTCCCACTTTGCACTTCAGTCCAAAGGCAATACAGCACAGGGACAAAAACCTTACAAAACCGAAAGATCAAAGATCAAACCTCAGACTCTTAATCACAGTTGGCTTGAGAACCCACTGTCTGCCAGCTACTGTGACAATACTACAACAATACGTGGCTATTATTCTCATTTTACTAATGATAGAAATGAGGTAGTAAAAAGTAAATAACCTTCCCAGGTCTCCAAACCTAGCAAGTGCCAAGGTCTGTCCAATACCAAAACATACGTACTTAACCTTTGATACAAATAAGCAGTCCAATAGTGAACAGCATTGTCGGAGCCTGCACTGTGCAGAGGCAGGATGCACGCCCGAGGAAACAAACCGAAAAAAAAGAGGTACCCAGGCGGTTATCTTTCCTTGGAAGGCATCATCAAAACACAACAAAATATCCTTAAAATGCACTGAGTAAACTACAACCGAGAACCCATGAATCTCAAAGACAATTGTATAAAAATATAGCTTATGGGGGGTGACAGTGGGACTGGGAAAGCCATAAGGACCACACTCCCTTTTGTCTAGTTTATGGATGGATGAGTAGAAAAATAGGGGAAGGAAACAAACAAACAAACAGAGGCATCCAGTGTTCTTTTTTACTTTAATTGCTCTTTTTCACTTTAATTATTATTCTTGTTATTTTTGCGTGTGTGCTAATGAAGGTGTCAGGGATTGGTTTAGGTGATGAATGTACAACTATGTAATGGTACTGTGAACAATCGAATGTACGATTTGTTTTGTATGACTGTGTGGTATGTGAATATATCTCAATAAAATGAAGATTTAAAATAAAAAAAAATTAAAAAAAACTCTATTGAAGATCACACCATTTCTTACCTCAAGGATTCCTGCTAACAGTTTTAAAAAGGGCATAAAAACCAAAATAGGAATATTATCAGATAAGATCATAAGAATTTAGCAAACAATGCTTTATTCTTTTTTAAAAATGAGAAAACAAGAAAACTAAGATGTCAAAGTAAGTCTAAAAGGTGAATGTTAATGGCATTCAATATAATAACTGATAAAGGAGGATTTGTACAGAAAAGCAACTAATTGCTTTGGCAGAAAATAAGTTAATCTAAGATGAGCCCATTCCTATTGCAGAGTATGGGAGGGCAGAAGTCAGGTTGTAAGATGTTAACTAAGATGATGAAATTGAGCCCTTCTCCAGGGACGTCACTGCAAAGGGGAACAAAAGAGAATAGGAGAATAGCTCAGGAAAGGTTTCTGTTATTTTCTATTTCTATAAAGCACTTTTAACATCATTGAAATTATTTATCAATCCAGTCCACCATTCTCTTCTAATCTATATTTCTCATAACAGGGATCATATTTATTCATTTTTTCATTTAATTCATTTATTAGGTATTCAAGTCCCTCCTATATGCCAGGTCTAGCAAGCAAGGTATTGAAAGTATATCAAGGGGAACAGAACGGACATGGGCCCTGTTTTCAGGTCTAGTGAGGAAGGCAGAAATGGAAAACACAATTCCAGAATAACTATGTATTTATAACTGTGATTAAATGAGAGGTAAAAGTGCAGAGAAACCTAAGCTACTTGAGGGGACTCAAGAAGGCCTCCCTGGCATAAAAGAATTTAAACAGAGAATTAGTCAGGTGAGGGGAGTGGAGGGAGTTCCAGGGAGGGACAGAGCACCTGTAAAGGTCTGGATGCTTAGCTGTTTACCTCCAGAGCCTCGTACATGGAAGGTGCTCAATAAATGCTTATGGAATAAACTTAAGTTCTTAATGTATTCAGAAACTCTTTCCTAACAACCCCAAGATATGTACAGAAGTATGTATGTAAGTATGAAGAGTTATAGGTATAAAGAGGTGTTATTTGTAACACAAAAAAATTAGAAAGAGTAATAGCAAGACAGTAAATTACGGAAACCAGTGACTGAATATTACAGAGCAATTATGAAGCGACATGCAAAACTGTAATTACGTAATTAAGAGGGGAAAATGTAACAAATGAGTTTATTCTGATTGGAAATATGGAAAAGTGTGAAAATTTAGAATAATATAGGCCCTCTGTATTGACTGATAAAATTCAACAATTATCTATCAACCATTCCATTTACAGTCCATAAGCCCAACTGCAAGTTCCTTCTGTTTTGAAAAGCCTCTCTCAGCCAGTTCTCAGTCAAAGCCCACTCCAACCAACGCCACTCATTCTGGCCCCCTAAGAACTGCAGCATCTCTGAAATGTCAACATATTTCTATAAGGCCTTAAAATGTCACGAAGTATTTTCACATACAATATATTTTGGCTATCATCATTTGCTTCTTATTATCTAATAGGTTGGTATGATGTGCTATACAAAGCATTAAGAAAAAATTGGCTCCTGATTTCCCACATGGCACTTCAAAGGACTTATATTTCACCACTGACTTTTTAATTACTGGGTCATATTTTCTTTTCCCTTCAAATTCTATCATCCAGAAGAAAATGTTAAATATATATGAATATAATCATATTATAAAAGTTCAAAAAAATTGAGAAAAAAATCATTCCTAATCCCAAGATCCTAAAATACTGTTAATAAATTTGTTAAACGTGAAAAAAAAAATGCGCTGAGTGAGGGCAAACCTGACATGCAGGATAAAGAGAATGAGGCAACAAGAATAGACAGGGCTGACTGAAGCCTTTCAGGAAGGAGAATGTATTTAGTTAGAGAGAGAGGGAAGGAGGAATGTATGAGACGTCAGCCTTTGTGATCACTCCTGGCCCCTCCAACACCATTGGCCTTTGGGTCTTGGCCCAAAATAGAGCCAGGAAAGGTAAGGGGGAGATTGGGGCATCATGTGTCCTAGTATTGGCCTGTGAGAGTCAAGGTACCTGTGAATAGCTGCAAGATTCCTGAGGAACCTGGTGGTGACCTCCAGGAAAAGAATAAATCTTTGCGTCCTGTCTGCTGTTGTGGACGACTTGCTACCATAAGACAAAGGCAAACGGGACTGATGCTGGTAGTTCTTTGCATTTCCTCTGGAGTAGAAGGACCCACGTGGGTATAGCTTTCATGACTGCTGCACCAGATTTGAACTCATTATAATTTATTTTGAATGGGGTTGGGGGGCTTCTGTGCCCTTATACAACTGTGGGTTTCAGGTTAATCTCCCAGTCTTGCAACCAAGTATATTTAATAGGAGGGAAATTTTTGGAGAAGCTGCCCAAGGAGCTAAGATCTGAAGGAATATTATCCTAATACTCAGGGGATTCTCCTGTAGGGCATTCCCATTTTTCTGCCTATGTACCTGATTTGAAAATAGAGAAAACTGTAGATTGAGTTATGACAAGGAAAACTTTGGCCCCCACTATTGAAAAGGCCTCCTGATACTCTACAAATCCTTTTCCTGAGGACAAGTGCAGCTTCCTCCTCTCAAAAACGATACTACAAAAAAGATCTCATCTTCAGTTAGGAGGATTCACTCTTTATGATTCAGAACATTGGATTCTGCACAATGATGTTAAGACAAGCAAGTATCAAGTTTGTGTTGCACCCCTCCCCCCCCCCCACCATAGGAATAAAATGTATGACTTACTTATTCTGTCTAATTTCTTCAAACATCATTGAATCTGGACCATGCTGAGATATTTAGCATGCACTTAAAGTAGATAACAAAGGAAACACTTGTTTATTGCCAGTATTTAATATGGGTATCTAATTAAGTTTAGGTTATCATGTTAACTATCACTCAGTTTTATAAAGTTGATTGAGCTATCTAATTTTAATACAGTCCTACTGAAATTGGTGACTATGTATCCACTCAGTTGCTCAGCTAAAAAAAAAATTAAATCTAGATATGTAAGGTGGGCTGTTTCAATTCACCTATCCATTATAATTGACCATAAAATGTTTATTAGGGTAACGTACAATTTCAGTTTTTTGTTTTGCAAAGCAATGAAGTCATTTATTTGGGGTCTTAGAATTGCAATTCAGGTAGCAACCCAGATTATGTCCCTGCACAATTTCAGTTTGAATTGAGATCTTTAGTGCACCCTCCATCAGCTGTTACGGGCAGAATCTCCACAATGAGTATCTTACTTTCATACTGACTTCTGTGGATTATATCGACCTAAATTTGCTTTGCAAAGTACAATATTTTAAGAATTTTCTAGCCCTCTCTCAGCTTCATGAATACTTCAAAACTTCCTCTACAACAAGAATTTTAAACTTTCACAATGGGTATGTAGAAAAAGTTCCCTCTGGTGCCTTTCCCCCTCTCCTCCAACAGCTAATCCACCTCTCACTCAGCTAATGACTTCTTGTCTACCTCACAGAGAAAATATGAGTCATTAGACAGGAAGGCCCTGAAATTCTTGCCACTAAATCCACAAACAGATACCGGTATCCACACCTGTTCTTTCCTCCTTCAAAAGCATTCATCCTCTCTTCCAATGCTATTAACTCTACTTGTCTCTGAATCTCAGTCTCTCCAGACCTCTCAAGAACCACCTCCACCTGGGGCTACCTTCAACCTCACCCATTCGATTTGTCACCTCCTTCAATATCCTCCGAATCTCTCACATTTATAAAACACTCCCCACTGTGACCCAATTCCCTACCACCCGCTATTGGCTCTAGCTCTTGCTGCATATTTGGAGCTATATTTCTTGAAGATCCATCTCCATCTCCTCACCTCCCAATCACTGTATATCCCACTGCTCTCCCTTGACTTCCCTTAGTTTGGCTTCTTGGCAACATTTGCCACCAGACAGCTCCTTCCTTTTTGCAGCCGCTCCTTCCTTTTTGCAGCCGTCTCTTACCTTGGTTTTGCAAAGCCACCTTCTCCTGGTTAACACCATTCCTCTAGCCCCTTCTCAGTTTTTTCTTGCTTTGTTTTTAATTGACTGTCACTGCCCAAGAAGGCGTTTGTAGCCGAAGGACTCGAGAAAGCACCGGACACATTCTGAGACATAAGCTTTTATTATGGGGCTTACCAACATGGTGGGAAGTCGAGTCACGTTGCCCTGAAATCAGGAGCTTCTCTGAATGGATTCAGGAGCGGCTCTGAATGGTGGCAAGTTCAGAGCACAACATGGAAATAGTCTGCCCTTTGAGGGGCTGAATAAGCTGGTTATAAGGGCTCAACATTCCAATGGGTATGAGAGCATAAGGCGGGGAGCGGGGTTGATTATAGTCAACAGGGAGGAAGGGAGGAGTATAGATTATCTTGTAGAAACAGTATCTCAGGGAGTCTCAGGGAGGAGGTAGTTTTGGGTTTAGATTATGTTTAGCACCTGATATCATAAGGAGAATAGGTCAGACCTTAACAGTCCTAGGGCAAGCAAACTGCTGTATGCAGTCTTCAAGACACTTGGGGGCCTGGGGCTCCCACATTGGCTCCTCTTCTTCTGCTTGATTTTATGCTGCTAACTTCCAAATCCATATCCTCACCAGCCATCCACTCACACAGCAGCCAGCAGGATACTTCTCATATATAAATCTGATCCTATCAACTCCCTGCATAAAGTCTTCAGCGTTTACCCATTGCTCTTCAGATAAAACCAAACCCCTCTACAGAACCAACAAAGCCCTCCAGGATCTGGCCTTACTCTCCTCTCTGATCTCAATCTCTTTCCAGTCTTCCCTCGCATTCTACACGCCAGCCATGCTGGACCTCCTTCAGATTCTTGAATGGTCCATGCCCTTTCAATGCAGAGCCTTCCTCCCATTCAAGTATTTCTACCTGGAATCCTCTTCTACTGGCCCACCTTTAGGTCTCTGCTAAAGTCTGTATCCTTTTGGGAGAACTTTCCTCACCCCAGCCTAGGTTGGGTCCTGCTGACTTATGATCCCATAGCCCTTCTGTATATTCCTGGTCAAAATATTCACTATAATTTATTTATTCCTGTTGAATTGTTCCCTGCTCTATCTCACCTCCTAGTCCAATGCCTGATATACACTA
Source organism: Choloepus didactylus (assembly GCF_015220235.1). Classification (NCBI taxonomy): domain Eukaryota; kingdom Metazoa; phylum Chordata; class Mammalia; order Pilosa; family Megalonychidae; genus Choloepus; species Choloepus didactylus. The sequence continues at coordinate 136,897,591 of NC_051312.1, read as the reverse complement.
GGTGCTCAAAAATATTTGTTGAATGAACTAATTTATCTAAATGACAACAATATTATGTGAACATTCATACTTGAGAATTTTCACAACTCTTCAGGGAGGTGGCCTGTGCATTCTCCCATTTTCTCATCAACTGCTGCTTCCAAAACAATCTGCTCATTCACAACAATTATACTCTTACATAAAATTGCGGAGGAACAGTCTGCAACACCCAAGGATAGCTGTGTTGTTCTGCTGTAGAATACCAGGGTGTGAGTTTAATTGAAAAGGTATTTAACATCTGATTTAAACAACTCCTGGCCTTTTTTTTCTTCAGACTTGCTGGGTAGTTTGCACATATACTCTGCAACCTGCTTTGAGTATTATGATTAGTAGCATGTCATGAAAACTTTCCCTTTCAATATTAAAAAAAAATATTTACTATACCCTTAAATGTGGTTTTATAATCTCTTAGGCTCAGTTTTTCCAAAGGCAGTATCTCCATGATTTTTAATGGAAAAACAGGATTAGATAAGCAGACATTCATTTCACAGATAAACGTTCAGGACCATACTTGTTTCATACAACCAAGAGAAATCTTTTCATATACCTCCTGTATTAGTTAGGGTTCTCCTTGAAAACAGAATCAATGAGAGATGTCTCTTATTATCAAATTGTAAAAGTGACTCACGCAACTGCGGGAGCGCACGAGTCCAAATTCTGCAGAGCCGTCAACTAGCTGTCAACTCCAAGGAAGACGTCCGACGAACTCCTCGGGAAACGAACCGACAACTTTGACGAACTCCTCAGGAAACGAACTAGCAACTTTGACGAGCTCCCCAGGAAAAGCTTCACTGAGCAGCTGAAGAAGAAGTGAAGGGTCTCTAACCGTCCGGCTTATAAACCTCCAACTGATCACCCGGACCAAATCCAGCCAATTGCATTCTCTCACTGTGGAAGCACGCCCCTTGATGAGTCATCAGTCAGCTGCAGTCAATTGACTGATGATCTGACAAACCAACCAGCCTCAAATAGCCTCACAGGAATCGTCAGGCCAGTGCCCGCTTGACCAGACAGCTAGGCCACCTAGCCAAGTTGACACATGAACCCAACCATCACACCTCCTTTTGGGTGAGACACAAAGAATGGGGAATGGGGACTTTCTGGGGCCCATGGGGAGTGGTATCTGCCCAAATCTTGCCCTACTGATTTTAGTGTTGCCCCTTATAAAGATATTCACCTGCTTTAACCTCCTTTATATCAAGACCTAAAATACTGGGAAAGCTTAATCTAAGACAAACAAAATGTTTCCTGAGAATCCAGAGATGACATTTACTAAACTGTCAGAATATGGAGAACTGTTCTGGCGTCCAGCAACATGAAGTGTTATTTTTTTCCCATGGGGAAGGGATGTGTGCACGTGCACTTGTTGGATTTTATTGGGGTTTGCTGTTTTGTTGTTGTTGTTGGGCTTAAAAATAATGGCCAGGAATGGAACAGCAGAGCTTCGAATGCAGTGGAAAGGAAGTGGCAGGGACAATGCATCACCACCAGGCTAGTTCGGGAGTGATTTTCTGTAGACAAGAGAGAAGATGACCTTTTCCGCTCCCTCCAGTCTGAAGATGTTATGATTCCAAGCACATCCTCTGTCTAGACGAAGCGTGGATGTTCCTGGTGTTACTGCTACAATGAGAGGGAAAAAAGCACAACTGCTCCACCTACAGTCTCAGCCTAGAAACAGCTCAGCCTCAGCCAGGACAAACAAAACAAAATAAACAAAACAGAGGAAAGAAAACCCACTAGAAAGAATGCAGTGAAATTTCAGAGTCTATAACAAGAAATATGCCCCAGAAATCTATTATTTTTTAAATGCAGTTTTACTGAGATATATTCACACATCATACAAACTATCCAAAGTGTACAGTCACTGGCTCACAGTATTATCACACAGTTGTGCATACAACCCCATGATTGATTTTAGAACATTTTCATTATTCCAGGAATTTATTTTTACTTTTAATCCAGCCTTCCAAAGTGACTATAACTTGAATATCTGTTTCGCCAATTATCGGTAATTATTCATTCGTATATTTAATGTCTAATATGTAAGAATATTCCAGTGAGAAGGGAAAGAGACAGAAAATTTGGCTCTTCCTTTGATAAGTGGTGAATAAAGATCTGAAGAGGTAAGTTAGCTGTCCATGATTACACAGTGACCTAAGCCTGGACCAGTTATTCTGAATATCAGTAGGACATAGGTGTGAAGATTTCTAGTCTTCCAAGACTGACCCATCATTGCAGTGCTGTCTTCAAACATTTATGCCTCAAAACCTTGCCCCTCTCCCCAACAAGTTCTGTACTCAGTTCTCTGCGTCCCAGGCAATCTGAACATCTTTCCCCTTATGGTTTCCTCACCTTCTTCACCTTTGTAGTTACATACTCCCTCCCACATCATAACTTTTTAGCCTCTATCAGGCTCGGGCCACAGTGGCCTCCTTATTTTTCCTCAAACACACCAAAAGCCTCAGGGCCTTTGCACATGTCCCTTTTGTTTCTGCCTTGAATGCTCTTCTCTCAGATACCCACCTGACTTGCTCTTTCCCTTCATTCAGGTCTCTGCACAAATGTTACCTCCTTAGAGACATATATTCAGTACATATACTGAATGGTTTTTCCTGGCTGAGCTTTATAAGGACATTCTCAGCCTGCTAGGGCTCCAGTTCCCATGCCAGGCTACCACTGATGTGGATATCTTCCTTGCTTGACCCCACCATATTACTGAGAAAGAAGACGACAGGAAGAGAAAGAAAGGAAACATTTCCATGCCACTTTGAGTCCTCATTATTGGTTCTAATCAACTTCTAAGGTTGGGCCAATGTAGGCCTCTCCCTGTCAATAAGCACCTCATTTTTAATTACTACTCAAGTAGCTGGGTTAACATGGCACCCCTAAGAGAGTAGGAACTTCCCACAACCAGCTCCCATTAGTCTGATAAACCAATTCCTTACTTTCCCACTAGGATAGTATTTAGAACAATGTAATTTTGTAGGGATTACCCTAAATCCCTAAGTAAGTGATTTCATACTCAAGTCAAGGGCTTACTTTTTCCACAACTCCAGCACTGCAGAAGAGTTTACAATTGGAGCTGTTCTGCTTTAAGGGGAATTCAAACAAGGCCTGCTTTAGTGATGCTTTGTCCTCTTAGCCTTCTCAATAGAGTTATCATTACAGCCTATGAATTCACCATGTGAAATTGAGTAATTCACTTTATCTCTTTGGACCTGTTTCTTCTGCTATAAAGGGTTAAACTTATGATTCTTAATGTCTTCCAAAGGTCTAATGTTTTGTGATTCCACTTTATTCTTGAAGGATAAAGTGGTTAGTCGTTCACCCCTCTGTGTGAATTAATCATAGGGGCTGATTATACTGATAACACTGAGAGTTGCACAGAATTTGAAGACTTCCATCACTTGAGGGAAGTAAAAGATATGGGGAGAAGAGTTTTGGTTAGCAGACTTGGTCCTTAATAAATAATAACAATGACAACCAGTAACTGAGTGCTAACCATCAGGCACAGAACTAGGTGCTTTGTAAATGTTATTTCAACTCACCTTTATATTATAGCAGTATATACTATCCTAGGACATAACCAAGAGCTGTGAAATTAAACAGATCTGAGTTTAAATCCTGGCTTTGTCATCTACTGACTCCATGGCTTTGGCAAATCGCCATAACCTTCCCAGACTCAGTTTATTCATCTGTAAAGTATGGAATTTGCCCATAGGTTTGTTGGGAAGATTAAATGAGATGTGCATGTAAATGACTCTGCACAACATAGTACACAAAACAGGTATTCAATAATGGCAGCTAATTACAATATTTGATATGTTTTATCCCTAATTTGTAGAGGAAAGAACATAAGCACAGAGCCAGTATCCGAACTTGGGTTAGTTTTATGCCACCTCTCTTTCTGCTACAGTGCTGCCTCAATACACTTTGCCTATTTCAGTTTTCTGCTGGCAAAAGCTCAGCAGAATTTCTGGGTTCAAGGTCACCAGTTTCATGAAAATCGTCCTCTATGTCCGTATCCCATTTTCAGAGTCCCATTTCTTCCCAATCAATGCCCGAATTTTAACGTACAAAACTCGGTCAGGTTGGGAATTCAGTTTGCTACATGCACAATTAAATTTTGGGATAGAGCTATAGGAGATAAGTGTTTCTTTTAGGACAGTCATAGAAGTTTTTGGTTCCCTACTTGATCTGGGAACTTAGAGCCACTAGCTCATCATTTCTTTCCCCAAGTTCTTTAGACATCTAGAAGCTATCAACCAACTCCCGTGATACTCCTTATTTCCATTAAAATGTTCCATGCAGCAAATACTTGGCCATCCAAAGCCTTGCCTTCTAGAGGCACTTAATTACAGGTGTCTGTAGTGATAATTTAAGTAACTGGTTTGCTACTGCGTATCATGGCTATGTACAAACCTGCAATATCCCTTTAACTATTGGAAACAAGATCATTAATGACTTCATATCTAATCAGGCCAGAGAACCCATTCCAGATGATACGAGACCAATTCAGAAAACCATTCTTCAGGTTCTGATCATTTAGAACCACTTTCAGTGCCAAATTTTTATCAGTCAGTGTTCTATCAGAGAAGTAGGGATTTGACCTTAGGCAACTGTGAGAACTGGTTTTACATAGTCCATGTGAGGCTACTGTTTCTGTGTCTGATAGTGGAACCTGAAGTCTATAGAGCAGGAAGTCAGAAAGGAAAAGAAGAATGTGGGGGAGGCAAGAACACACTAGAACTCATGAGGCTGAGGTGGAACTCATGATGGTAGACTGGCGCCTCTGTCATTCTCTCACTATCTCCAAGTCCCAAATTTGAGGTGAGGTGGCCTGCATCGTGTAGCTGGTGCCCTGCATCATGTAGTTAAAACAAGCAGCTTGGAGATGCAGACAGAAAGATGTTTGAGGATGCTAAACTTAGGATGTGGGAGAAGCTGAAGGATTCAGAAGGAGCTGCAACTGTTGTGGGCCCAGCTGCTGCCCCAGGCCAACCAGGCGAACCAGCAGATAAGTGAGAAATGGGTGAACTGCAGTAGTATTTTGTGGACTGCTCCATATCTCCACGCATAAAAGGCAAGATGGTTGCTGTTCCACTTCCACCTTCCAAATCTCACACAAAATGACTTGAGTGGCCATGCTAATCTGGAGCTATGCAGGAAAGGAACTCTGGGAAACATCATTTCAGTTCACCTAGACACACCATAAGCACCAACCCCCCCCACCAACCATTGGTCAAAGAAATCTCAGTGGAAACAGAAAATATTTTGAAGTGAATGATAACAAAAACACAATATATCAAAAGTTGTGGGATACAGTGACAGCAGTTCTTAGTGGGAAACTTGAAGCTTTAAATGCTTATATTTGTAAAGAAAAAATTAAATCAATGATCTGCACTTCCTCCTTAAGCAGCCAGAAAACAAGAGCAACTGTTTTTAAACAAGGGACAGAAGTTAATGAAATTGAAGCTAAGCAACAGTGAAAACTCAACAGTTAAGCCAAAAGTTGGTTCTTTAAACAGATGAATAAAACTGATAATCCCTCAGACCAATCAAGATAAAAAGAAAACACAAGTTATTGCCATAAGGAATGACAGAGGAAACATCATTACAGATCCTACAACATTAAAAGGATAATCCTACAAAATTAAAAGGATGGTTTGAATCTATTATGTCCCCCACGTTAGCCATGGTTTTGTTTTTTTTTTTTAATCCACTCTGGTGGGTGCAGACTTATTGTGGGTAGAATCTGTTGATTAGATTGTTTCTATGGAGATGTGACCCACCCAACTGCGGGTGAGCACTTCTGATTAGATTATTTCCACGGAAGTATGGCCCTGCCCATTCAAGGTGGGTCTTGATTACTTTACTGGAGTCCTTAAGAAAGTTCAGGGGATTACATGGACCCAGATGCTTGGAGATGCAGACAGAAAGATGTTTGGGGATGCTAAACTAAGACATGAAGCCCAGAGTTTACCCCAGAGAAGCTGAGAGAAGACTCCTAGAAGCTTAGAGAGAAATGTCCTGGGAGAACAAGCAAGGATGCACAGAGACTGAGGGAGAAAAGCTAAGAGAGACAGAAGCCCAGAGACATTTTGGAGAAATCCATTTTGAAATGCAACGCGGGTGCAAAGGACCAGCAGACAACAGCCATGTGCCTTCCCAGCTAACAGAGTTGTTCCGGACACCATCAGCCTTTCTTCAGTGAAGGTATCCTCTTGTTCTCTTGTTGATGCCTTGGTTTGGACACTTTTATGGCCTCAGAACTGTAAATTTGTAACTTAATAAATCCCCTTTATAAAAGCCAATCTATTTCTGGCATTTTGCATAATGGCAGCATTAGCAAACCAGAACACGGCCCTATGGCCCACCAATTCTACTGACAGGTATTTACCAAAGAGAAAATAAAAGATCCATGCAAAGACTTGTACATAAATGTTTGTAGCAGTTTTATTTATAATAATACAAAACTGGATATAACTCAAGTATTCATCAACAGATGCATGCATAAACAAATTATGGTATACTACAACAGAATCCTACTCAGCAACAAAAAGTAACAAACTACAGATATATGCACCACCATTAATGAATCTCAAAACATGCTGAACTAAAGAAACCACACACAAAACACACTGTATGATTTTAATTACATGAAATCTTAAACAAGCAAAATTACTTTCCAGTGACAGAAAGCAGATCACCGGTTACCTAGGGCTGGGGTTGGGGAAAGAATGAGTACAAAGGGAGATGATGAGTTTTTCTATTGAAGAAAATATTCTGTATCTTAATGGGGAGGAAGGGACAGAAGGAATTACAGAGGTATATAAACTTGTCAAAACTCATCAAACTTTATAAAATGGGCACTTTTTTTTTTTAATCATCCTTTACACTTTATTCTGATTTACCTTAGTCCCAACCAAGCGCATTTTGTACATATAGCTAATTGAAGTCTGATCTCTTTTTCAGCTTTTTTAACATTTGTTGTATGGGATAATGCTGACATTCATAGCTGCCAAACTCTGGCTCTGAGTCTCAGGTGTCACATAAATACCCAAAGTTCCAGGGACTGACCAGGATATACACAAAACAGCTCAGCATCTCAGAATTTAGAAATAACCATTACAACTCATGAATGGACTTGACTGTTGTTAAGAGCTTACAGTCTAGGGACACTTACAGTAAGCCTTCCCTTGACAACCTATGCTCTCAGATTCAATTCTCCGAGTCCGCACATTATAGTTAGTCCGTATTAGTGAGGCATTATGTTTGACTTTTCAGTTCTGGCAAAATGGGCATATTTTATTGTATGCAAAGTAAACCTCCATTAAGTTGATTTAAAAAGAAAAAAATCCTGATGAAGTGGTGGGCAAGTCACTACAACAGGTGCCATCTTAATACTGGAATGTGCACAAAGGTCCTAGGTTTCTATTTGATTGTTTGTTTGGTAGCACATCAGCCCAAGTTTTCATTTAAGTAAACGGCTTCGGAGTAAAATTGCAATCTAACAGAGAAGACGCAAAGAAATGATGCAATTAGTGAATAAAAGCCTTTATTACGAGTACTTTTGTTTTGAGTGACTAACAAGTTTTGTTATCAGTATGGTGTTTTGCGTGTTCATTTGAATCATGACCCGTCAAAGTGCTTAGGAAAATCTGCCAAGTACATTAAATCTGCCTTTTTGGGCACTGAAGTGTCTGTGATAATGAGAAAATTAAAAACATTATATCTTTAATCAAATGCTTAAGAAAATGTGATAAATAAAATATGTAAATGGTGTTAAATGTTTAGGAGAATTTGATCTTTCAATTATGAGTTAATTGTCAAACAAAGAAATGAGAATGTAATTGCCCTTATTTTTATAAAAATTTTACTGCATTTTTAATTTAATAACAAGCTCTCCAAGTTGATCTTAGAGATTTAAGAAAAACTACATATTTAAGCATAATATTTTAATAAAGCAAAAAGTGACGAAACAAATATTAGTATTTTTCCTTCCATACCAAAATTCTGCTTTGATAGCAAGGCCTGTTGACAAGATGGTTGGCACAATGCTTCCTTCTTGTCTTTATTAATAAATTTAGATTATTCTACTTTTTAGGGAAACTGTTTTTTCTATTTGATCTCAAAATCTTAGAGCTTGGTATTATGGTTTATAGCAATGCATTTGGTTCCATAAAATTATATAAGAACAAATAATCTAGATATCTTACAGTCCTTTAAAGACATTTTACAGTAAATAATCAATTTAAATTTTACTTATATGATTTTAAGTAAATGTATACCTGCCCCTTCTAATTCATCTCATGTCTTTCACCCTCCAATGTTAATGTGAAAGTATCTAGGCTTTTTTCCCCTGCAACTGATTTCTATTGAGGTCCTATCTAGGTATAATGCAATCACTGACTCTAGAAGGAGGCATTAAGCACAAGTAGCATGAATAATAACCTCAGATGATGTTTAGCTGTGTGCATCTAACTTATTTAATCTTAATGGGTAAGCATTATTCTCATAGACCTACAGATGGAGAAACCAAGGTAATGCAAATCTGCAAGTGACAGAGCAATGGCTCAAAACCATCTATTTAATTAACTCCAAAGCTCGTTGCTTCTGTGATTTTTCTGAGACGGTGAGTATAGTCCAACTGAGGTCACGGAGATCTTCTGAGGTTTGCCCTTTCTTGGTTCAATCAGTCAATATTTTTGAGGGATTTTTGTATCCAGAGCACCGTGTTAAATAAGTGCTGACTTTTACAGATGCTTGTTTTACTAGTTCATACATGGTCAGAATCTGGGGCACTGGTGGTTTTAAATTATTTTGTTTCCAGTAGAAGGTTATGAATTTGAGTGGGAAAAAGGCAGAGCCTATCCTTGATGCAGGTATCATTTTTTTTCCTACATTAAGTTCAGTTTTACTGAAATATATTCACATACCATACAATCATCCATGGTGTACAATCAACTGTTCACAGTACCATCATTTGGTCATGCATTCATCACCTCAATCTATTTCTGAACATTTGCCTTACATCAGCAAGAATCAGAATAAGAATAAAAAATAAAAGTAAAAAAGAACACTCAAATATCCCCCCATCTCACCCTATTTTTCATTTTTTGTCCCCATTTTTCTACTCATCCATCCATACACTAGATAAAGAGAGTGTGATCCACAAGGTTTTCACAATCACATTGTCACCCCTTGTAAGCTACACTGCTATACAATCGTCTTCAAGAGTCCAGACTACTGGGTTGGAGTTTGATCGTTTCAGGTATTTACTTCTAGCTCTTCCAATACATTAAAACCTAAGAGGTGTTATCTATATGGCACATAAGAAATGCCCACCAGAGTGACCTCTTGACTCCATTTGAAATCTCTCAGCCACTGAAACTTTACTTTGTGTCATTTCGCATCCCCTTTTTGGTCAAGAAGATATTCTCAATCCCACGATGCCGGGTCCAGATTCATTCCTAGAAGTCATATCCTGCGTTGCCAGGGAGATATACACCCCTGGGAGTCGGGTTCCACGTTGCATAGCGGGGAGGGCAGTGAGTTCACCTGCCGATGCGGCTCAATTAGAGAGAGAGAGGGCCACATCTGAGCAACAAAGAGGAACTCAGGGGGAGACTCTTAGACACAATTATATGCAAGTCTAGCCTCTCCCTTGCAGTAACGAGCTTCATAAGGGCGAGTCCCAGGATAGAGGGCTCAGCACATCAAACCGCCAGTCCTCAATGTTCGTGACAACACTTCTGCATTTCCCCCCAGTTCCTCAGGGGGGCCCTGCAAATATTTTTATTCTTTGCCCAAATTACTTTGGGATGTGTCACTGTTTCATTCTAACCTATACAAACCTACCATTCTCACTTCCTATTGAAAGTTCCATGTAATTGCGGTGTTTGAACAAACTGACTGTAGAGTTACACTGTTTAGAAAATATAGATCCTGCACCAAATAGACATCTCTTTCCTTGGTCTCACATGGAAGTTGAAGTTTTAAAACACAGTTAGTTTCAACCTTTACCCTTTGGCCCGGTTTGCCCTAGTCTTAATCAGACCTGCTCATTCATATCACTAATTGAAGTCTGGGCTCTTTTTCAGCTTTTTTTTCCCCAACAGTTGCTGTATGCGCTAATACTGACATTCATATCTGCCGAGCTCTAGCTCTGAGTTTCAGGTGTCACAGAGATACCCAATGTTCCAGAGACCAATCAGGTTATACACTAAGGGATTAGCATCTCAAAGTTTGGACATAGCCATTACAATTCAGGAATAGATTTGACTGCTGTAAGAGCTCACAATCTAGGGACCATTACAATAATCATTCCCCTCTTAGGCTGTGTTCTAAGATTCAATTCTGAGTTTACACATTGTAGTTAGTCCATATTGGTGAGGCACTATAGTGCTTGCCTTTATTTGTGACTTACTTCACTCAAAATTCTGTGTACAGGATCCATTCACCTCATTGCACATCTCACAGCTTCACTCCTTCTCATAGTTGCTCAATATTCTATTGCATGCATACACCACAGCTCACCATTCTGTTCCTCAGTCTATGTACCCTTAGGCCACCTCCACCCATTGCAAATCATGAATACAGCCTCTATGAACCCCAGTGTGCAAATGTCCATTCATGTCTCTGCTCTCAGATCTTCCAATTACCTACCTCATAATTAGGTCGCAGGACCTTATGGCCCCCACATACTTAAGTTTTTGTGGAACCACCACACTGACCTCCAGAAAGGCTACACCATTCTGCCTGCTCATCAACAGTAGATAGGTACATCCCTCTCTCCATGTTTTCTCCAACACTTTTACTCCTATTTATATTTTTTTCCTACAATTTTATAGTTATATTCACATAGCAGGTATCACTTTTCCTCTTTATTTCCTCCTTTGACTCCCCATGGCACTCAACAAATGTTGCTAAATGAATAAATGAGAAACAAGCTGTTTGTTAAAAAGACAGCGTTAGAATTTGCAGACTAAATATATGCATCCAGTGCAGTGTCTGGTACCTAGTACGGGTTCTTTAATATTTCTTTAAGAGAATGACATTTCCACCACTTCATTAATTCATTCAGCAAAGTATTTATTGAACCTCAATGTCTTGAGCATTCTATAAAGATGTATGGTTTCAGACAATTGTGACTTAGATACGGTCTTTACTTTAAGGAGTTTAGGCTCTATAATAAATATTATGCACATAACTATAACAGATAGGAAGCATTATATGCTGATCTCTTTTGAGAGTATGAAGAAATTGGGAAGACTAGAAAAGGAAGTTCTTTTCCCAGGACTTTGGTTTGTTTCTTTGGATATCTTTTTTAATGCTCTCCTTGGCAATATCATGGCTTCAAGCTTCTCTTCAATCTGGGTTAATCCCTTTAAATGACTCCATTCTGATTTTTCTCCTTAGTTTCCATCTTCCTCCCAGACATCATCTCTATATAAGTAAACTGCTGGCACTGTAAACTCCTTGTATCAAAAATGAACACTTAATTGTCTCTCTCAAATCCCTCCATGATTCTTGAGGATGGGAGGAAAAAGAATCATGATATAGGGGGATGAGAAGTAGGAAATTCACAGCATCAGTACTAGAGGCAGAGAGTAAGATAAGGACTCAGTAAAGGTCTCTGGGTTTTTAAAATTCACTTCATTCACTACCCAATCTCTACCATAAAAGTGGAAAATTTAACCTTGATTTTCCCTCTGTGCTACCCTATAAAAGGTTTCAAAGCCAACAAAAAACTCTTTTTCACTTGATAACCAAGGAATGTAAATTCTCACTTCCATGAATATCCTCTGACTTCCTCTAATACAGAATAGGAGAATGTGGTGATGTAGAAAGATTAGGACTATACTACTTAATAGACCAGAATTTGAAAAGAAGAGTGGGAGGGCAGAGACTAAAGGGTTTGATATTTTCTACCGCCTTTGAGGGAACCTCTCACTCCCCATAAATCATATCCCTTCCTCTCTATAAGCTACACGTTACTAAGAAGCTGGAGGACACTTTAACACTCATAATTGGGGTTATGGAATTAAAGACACCAAGATAGCCAGTGCATGGGTAACTTGAAATACTTCTGAGCTCAGTCACCTCTTCAATGCCTTTATTTCCTTAGGACCCTCAAAAAGGAGGGAATACATTATATGGATATGGCAAATTGGCTAGCTCTTTAAGAAACTGGTTTCCCTTTTGTTCCAGGCACACAGATTTCCTACATCTCTTACAGTCAGGTGGGCCAAATGACTGAATTTTGTCCAAAGGAATATGGGCAGAAATTCTAGGTGTGGTCCATTAAAATTTCTCAGGCTCAAACTTTGCCCTCTTTCTCTATTTCCTCCTTAAACAAAGAAACCTCAACAGACTGTGGGAAAGATGGAGGCACAAGAGGGGAGGAGGCTGGGACTCAGAATGGCTGTGTGGAAAGCTGCCCACTGACCAAAAACATCCACATTGGATTTTACGAGAGAAAAAATCTTGGAACAGTTACTTAACTTCTCTGAGTCCCAGTTTCTTCACGTGAAGGTCTTGTAACAGCGCCTCACCAATAGCAAAAGCTCAATAAATATCAGCTGTTATTATTTTTAGAAAAAGTTTCCTTCTCTTTAATTTCCTTCTTTTTTCTTAGGCAAATGGGAGTACTGGGTGGGGGGTGGGGGGACAGGAAGGGATAAGTGAAAAGCATTCAGCTGCATTCACCAGTTACAAAATACCAAATGGTATATTGGTAAATTGATACATTTAAGTAAGATGACATTATAACAGTAACTCAATGAGAAAAAAACATTCTTTTCTGAATCCCAAGCACCACATTTTATGACTCACCTCTTTCCAAAACACTTAAATCTAATAAGCACATGAAATATAAAAATAATTAGATAGCCCCTTCTCTCTTTTTCCCCTTGACACTGAGCATCCAGGGCCATTCTAAAGCAGTCTTGACAATCCACATAGTTTCTATGGTTTCAGATTGACGCAAAATTTATACAAAAAATTCTTTGTGCTTCACCATATTTAACTGATACAGTTTAATAATAGTCATAATCAACTTTTATTGATTTCACATAAATAGCTTATAGAATGGCTTTGCAAACCATGTTTTTTCCCCAATATATTTATGTTACAACACACATTTCTTTATGCAAGTATCTGCTAAATCATTTGCAGATGAAGTAGGGAAAAGAGGTGGACAAGAGGGAGAATAAGACTTCAAAACTAATCCTCATCGACTGGTCTAAATATCTGGCAATTATTTTCTTTTACAGAAAATTACAGGTTCGTAATTTTGAAACATATCAAAAGTGCAGTGCATTGATTTAACTTAAAACATCAGTAGCGTCAAATATATTACTCAGGTATCAAATTTCCCTTTCAAATATATTCAGATTCATATATTTTTAGAGTCATTAAATAATGGTTTCTAAATAATAATCAAAATCTTTAGTTAAATAATCCTGTATCTGGATTAAATCATGGTAGAAGTGATTTTTTTAAAGATTCCGATTTATTTATATATCAGTAAAATGTGATATTTGACAACGTCCTCCAGAGAATGAGCTTCCTATGCATAGGAAGATGGTAATCTAATTACACTTGCTATTAATTAGGTCATTTATATAGCCACTAATAAATCGGATTTTTTTTTTCACATTGATGTTTTCATTTGGACATTATTACCATCGTAATACTGGAGACTTAGCCATTTCTGAAACAAGGAACCACTTTATATTAGTATTTCTCCATTAACGGTGCTTAGTCATGGTATTATTAAGCACAACGAACTTCTCTTAATGAATGTGGGTGGATTAAGGCAAAAGCACATAACCTAGTCCCCTCAATTATTTATTCTGTCTTTTTAAAAACTGTTGTTGAACCTATATGAACTACAGATTTGTGTGCTGGAAAAACATAAGTTGTCGATACCTGGTATTTTAGGCATGAGGTTAAAATCTTGGGGCCCACAGCTTCTTCCCTTCATCTACCATTAGGCTCATTCCTCAGTGGTACCCACAATGCCAATTTTCAAATGATACCATTTATTTGCTATGTCTCTTGACTGTATGTAGATTATTTTGCCTTATTAAAAATATTTAAGATTAACTGGGTAATAATCTACTCATTCTTTGAAAGCTCTCCATTGAATAATTTTTCATTTTTACAACCATTTCCTGCATTACTGCAGCATTTTCCTTCTATTACCTTCTTCACATAGCTAAGCGGTCCCGTCCCTTCAAAAGAAGAAGGATTTTTGAACGAGCCTCCAATTCTATCCCACAGTGTGAAATACTGTCCATAGTTACAATCAAAGAACATGTGGTGGTCTGTATGATGAGCTGAACCATTAATAAATGGTTTTAAGATTTGAGGGACACGGAAATCACCATCATGAATGGAAATTGACCAGAAATTGACCAAAACATATAAACCTAAATAAACTACCTTATGTAAAGGAAAGATAAAAGGGTATATATGATAAGGTAGACTCTGAAGGAAACCGTCTGCAGGGTGAAAAGCATGACTTGCAAACGGAGTGGGAATCTTCCAAACATGATGAGGTTTATGTATGCGCTACAGAAGAAAAGGACACCATTAGCACCACAAACTTTACCCAGTGCAACATTCAACTTAACTTTTCATAAACATGTTTGCCAAAACTGCCTAACAGAATAACCCCTTTGAAATTAGCAAAACCACTTTATAAAATGCCCCCCTTCTTTACCCAAAACAGAATTTTAACACAGCCCCTCCAGATCCAAAAAGAAGAATATGAATAAAAGGTATCTGGTACCTGTCATTATACAGATGCTTAGGTATTTAATATAGTTAGAGGAAATCCTTAGACATACATGACTATACACAGAATTTATAATCATACACTGCTAATATGGGTAATATTTTTTCTATTTCCCCTACAAATGACTCTACCTTATATAAAAGCCTATGATGAAGGCCTCTGTGAATCCAATAGATCATCATGTCAGTGAAAAAGAGGAAGGATATTACACTAACAACAAGTCGAAACCAACCTAGAAGAGAAAGCAGAAAAGAGCATAATCAAGATTTAGCTTTCAGGATCAGAGTTCACCTTACGTATGTCCATCTAAATGCAAAATGTGATTCCAGACTCAAATATTATAAACATTTTTGGGTACTTCAATACATTATAAATTAATCTCCCTTAACTTCCTGGAATCTGCTCTAAAGTATTTCCTCATTTCCCTCTCGTAAGAGCTTGTAATGTCCCACTTACAATATTTGTTAACTTAAACTGAAAATATTTATAAGAAAGAAAAATGAACCTTCTAAGGCATCTATATTTTTCAAATCTCTGAGAATAATGCTATTGAATTATTTCCTTTATATTACTCTCCCTAAGAAATAATCTGCTTGCCTAGAATTTTATTTTCCACTAAATACCTTAAGCCTAGCATTTACTCTATAACCCAATGTTTTCTGATCTTTCCATCCTAATCCTTCCTATTTTTCCCTAACTAGGCAGATTACTCAATCTTCTCCCAACCTGTCTTGAAAGTCTTATCTCCCTACCTTTAATCATACCATTATACTTAGCTAGAATGCCCTCCCTCTCTTAATTTTTAATTATCACTATTAATTAGTTTTCTCTTTTTAAAAACTGTGGTTATATATGTATACACACACACACACACACAACATAAAATTCCCCACTTTAACCATTCTCAAGTATATAATCCAGTGGTATTAATTACATTCACAATGTCACACTACCCTCACCACCATTCATTACCAAAACTTTCCCATCACCACAAACAGAAACTCTGCATCCATTAAGCATTAACTCCCCATTCCCCTCCTCACTCCGCTGGTAACCTGCATTCTACTTTGTGTCTCTATGAATTTGCATATTCTAAGTTATTTCATAAAAATGAAACTCTAAAACATCTGCCCTTTTTATGTAGCTTATTTCACTCAACATGATGTTTTCAAGGTTCATCCATGTTGTAGCATGGATCAGAACTTCATTCCTTTTTACAGCTGAATAATATTCCATTGTATGGATATACCACATCTTGTTTATCTATTCATAGGCTGATGCACACTTGGGTGGCTTTCACCTTTTGGCTACTGTGAATAATGCTTCTATGTCTCCCTTTATTTTTTATATATTCCTACCCGTTCATCAAGGCCCAGCCAACTTATCACTTCAAGGTGTAATTTTTGTTCTCTCCTCTAAATAACTAACCTCTTACTAGAAAGAAGGGGTGTTGGTGCCAGCAAACCTGGGTTCAAGTCCCAGATCCATGCTGATTTGCTGAGCGACCTAGCCAAATTAAACTCTCTGTGCACCTCATTTCCTCACCTATACAATGAGCATAATATACAGTACCTATCTTGTAGAACTGTTTTGAGCATTACATGGTTTACTACATGTCAAGAGCTGACACATAGTAAGCACTCAATAAATGTTAACTACTATTATTATTTTTTATATACTAGATACTAGAAATGTATCCTGAAGAAATAATTTCAAAACTTCACAAAAGTTGTGACAGCAGGACTGTTTATAATATAGAAAAAAGAAACAATCTAAAGGTCTAACAATAAGGGATCACTTAAATAAATAACGGCTAGGAAATAATATAGTATAATACAAAGTGTCATTATTTATTTACATGAAAAAATATGGCCACGTAGGAGCTTCCACAACTGAGAAGGTCCATCACTGTGTGAGGAAGGCAACTCAGTTTGACTCCATGTGGGAGACGACGTGGAAGCTTACGTTGGAGACCCTCCCAAACCTCACTCTACGTGTCTCTTTCTTTTGGCTTCTTCTTATTTGTATCCTATACTATAATAAAACTATAATTATAAAAAAAAAAGCTTACATATATGTAAAAAGGCCCCCAAGTCCACTGAACTGGGACAGAACAGTCTCTTCAACAAATGGGGCTGGGAGAACGGAAATCCACATCCAAAAAAATGAGAGGACCCCTACATCTCACACCCTATACAAACATTAACTCAAAGTAGATCAAACACCTCAATATAAGAGACAGCACCATAGAATACTCAGAAAATAGTATAGGGAAACATCTTCAAGACCCAGTAATAGGAGGTAGCTTCTTAGACCTTATAGCCAAAGCACAAGCAATGAAAGAAAAAATAGATAAATGGGAACTCCTCAAAATCAAAAGCTTCTGAGCCTCAAAAGACTTTGCCAAAAAGGAGACGAGGCAGCTAAGTCAATAGGAGAAAATATTTGGAAACCATATATCTGATAAGAGACTGATACCTTGCATATATAAAGAAATCCTACAATGTTCATCTTTGCTAGCTATTAGGGAAATGCATATCAAAACCACATCTCACATCATTAAGAATGGCTGCCACTAACCAAACAGGAAACAACAAATGCTGGAGAGGTTGGGGAGAAACTGGAACTCTTATTCATTGCTGGTGGGAATGTATAATGGTACAGCCACTGTAGAAGACAGTTTGGCGGTTCCACAGAAAATTAGATATCAAGTTACCCTACAATCTGGAAATTCCACTTCTTGGTATATACCCAGAAGATCTGAAAGAAGTGACACAAACAAACATTTGCACACTGAAGTTTACAGTGGCATTGTTCACAATTGCCAAGAGAAAAAAACAATCCCAGTGTCCTTCAACAGACGAGTGAACAAACAAAATGTGGTATATACATATGATGGAATTGTATGCAGCAGTAAGAAGGAACAGGGTCCTGAAACACATGGCAACATGGATGAACCTTGATGATACAATGCTGAGTGAAATAAGTCAGACACAAAAGGAAAGATATTGTACGTTACCACTATTATGAACTCCCTGAACAGTGTAAAATCAGAGTCTTATTATGTAGAATATAGAGGAGCTAGAGATAGGCAGAAGCTAGTGAAGGGGGAATGATAACCTAATATGTTCAGATATGTTAATGAGGGTGAATTTAAAGGTATGGGAATGGATAGGAGTGATGATTGTTAGTTAATGGGATTATGAAGGCATACATGATTGAATCCCACAGATCAGCACTACAAATATAAATAGGTGCTTGCCTGATACACTTTTAATGTATGACACTGGTACAAAGAGTTAAGAACAGAGTAGTATATGGGAAAAACTACTTATTGCATACTAGGGACTATAATAGGAATGCCTTGCTAGTACCACACAAATATTAGGGACAAATAATTAAGGGCTGATAAGAGCTTTAGGGTATTTTGGGACATGAGAATTGTTTTAAATGGAGAGTGATGAGGATTGTACAACCAAGTAAAGAAAATGTGGGACACCGATTGAAACTTTACAGCTGTAAAGGGGAGGCTAAGCCCACCTATAATTATGCCTAGGAGACACCTCCAGAGAACCTCTTTTGTTGCTCAGATATGGCCTTTCTCCCTCTAAGCCCAACCCTGCAAATAAATTCATCACCACCACCACCACCACTGACGTGGACATGACCCCTAGGTGAGTGATCTCCCTGGCAACGTGGGACGTAGATCCCAGGAAAGAGCTTGGCCCTGGCATCGAGGGATTGAGAATGACTTTCTGACCAAAAGGGAGAAAAGAAAAGCAATAAAATAAGGTTTTAGTGGCTAAGAGATTTCAAATAAAGTTGAGAGGCTGTCCTGGAGGTTACTCCTATGCAAGATTCAGCTGATATCCCAAATGGTCACAGTATGATAAGCCCAAGTCAACAGCAGTTCCAAAAACCCTAAAGAATATCCAGGTCCCTATCTGAGACTCTATAAAAGTTTCACTTACTAATTTTATTTTTCAGAAATGTAAATCTTCCAGAGTATTCCTTTGCTAGATAAGTCCCAAAAGCCAGAGGCAACAGCTCTTCAAGAACATCAACCAGATGCATCTTCCTTTCCCATAATGTCAACACCTCTTTTCAACATGAACAAGTTAAGGTGGTCACTGCCTAGACACCCCCAAAGATCAGGAAAGTGATTAAACTAGAGGAAGGGGTAGCAACAGATAAGAGAATTTGGCAAAGGATTATGAATACTGAATCTTTGTATAATTTTTTTCTTAGTTCTTAGTGTATTGGAATAGCTAGAAGGAAAGAACTGAAACGGTGGAAATGTAACCCATAACATTCTTCGAAATCTGCTCTGTAGCTGCTCGTTAACTTGTACGTTGAAAGTTATCACCTTTCTGTATATATGTTATATTTCATAATAAGGAACTGAAACTGTAGAATTGTAACCCACAACATTCTTTGAAATTTGCTCTCTACCTACTTGTTAAATCACACTTTGAAAGTTATCACTTCTATGTTTATATGTTATATTCCACAATGAAAAAATGAAAGAAAAGGAAACAAATGCAAGGGCCTATCTTTGATCATTTCACTCTTCCTCCATGAACAATCTAATCTACAACAAAACTTTAAAAGTGACAGACAACACTAAAGAAATGCACATATGTGGCAAGACATAAATCCAAAAGAGTATAACATTAAAAGGGATTGACAAAACCATCTTGTAAAAAGACCAAAGTTGGAGAACTCATTTTAAATCTTATTAGAAAATCTATAGTAGTCAAAATGGTGTGGTACTGGCACAAGGACAGACTTATAGACCAATGGAATTAAACTGAGAGCTCAGAATTAAACCCACCATCTATGGCCAATGGATTTTTGACAAGGGTACCAAATGGGGAAAGAACAGTCTCTTCAACAAATGGTGCTGGGAAAACTGGATATCAATACATGAAAGAATGAAGGTAGAACACTACCTCACATCATATACAAAAACCAACTCAAAAATGGATCAACTTATATTTGGTTCTACATATAAGAACCAAAACTATAAAACTCCTAGAAAACACATAGGGAAGCATCTTGAAGACTTCGTGTTAGGCAACGGTTTTTAGATTTTACATCAGAAGCATGAACAAGAAAAGAAAAAAAAAAAGATAAATGGGACTTCATCAAAATTTAAAACTTTTGTGCATCAAAGGATTTCATCATGAAAGTAAAAAGATAATCTACTCAATGGGAGAAAATATTTGGAAGCAACATATCCTTTAAGGGTTTACCATCCAGAATATATACAGAAATTCTACAACTAAACAACAAAAAGACAACTCAATTAAAAAATGGACAAAAGAAATGAATAGACAATTCTCCAAAGAAGATAAACAGATGGTCAAAAAACACATGAAAAGATGCTCAACACCATTAGCCATTAGGGAAATGCAAATTGAAACCACTGTACACCCACTGGAATGGCTATTATTTTAGAAAATGGAAAATAATAAGTGCTGGCAAGGATGTAGAAAAATAGGAATCCTCATACACTGGTGGTGGGAATGTAAAATGGTACAGTCACTCTGGAAAATTTTGGCAGTTCCTCAAAAAAAGTTAAATACAGAACTACCATTAATGACCCAACAATCCCACTTCTAGGTATACCCAAAAGAATTGAAAATAGGGCCTCAAACAGATATTTGTATCCCAATGTTCATAGCAACATTAGTCACAATAGCCAAAATGTGGCAGCAACCCAACTATCCATCAACAGATGAATGGATAAACGCATTGTGGTATATATACACAATGGAATATTATTCAGTCATGAAAAGGGACGAAGTTCTGATGCATTGTAAAACATGGATGAACCCTGAAGACATCATGTTAAGTGAAATAAGCCAGACACAAAAGGAAAAATATTGTATGATTTCACCCATATGAAATCGCTACAATATGCATATTCATAAAGACACAAAGTAGAATACAGGTTACCAGAGTTGGGGGGGGGGGGCGCAGCTTAGAGGGGAAATTGGGAGTTAATGCATAATGGGTATACGGTTTCCATTTGGGGTGACAGAAACATTCTGGTAATGGATGGTGGTGAGGGTAGTGCAACATTGTCAATGTGATTAATCCCACTGAATGATGTGCTTGGAAGTGGTTAAGAAAGGAAAGTTTATGTTGTATATATGTTTCCACAATTAAAAAAAGAGAGACAGATAATAGAGACAATGATAATTAAATGCAATACCTGAGCCTAGACTGGAACTAATTATGGAGGAGAAAAAGCCCAAAAGACATTACTGGAACATATACTGAAATATTAACTACAAGCTTTATATCAATGTTAAATCACTTGAACTTGATAAGTGCATAAAGGTGGTTACATAAGTGAGTATCTTTGTCCTCAGGAAATGTACATCGAAGTATTAAGTGTTCAAGGAGCATGATGTATACATCATGTATACATGTTTAGAAAAGAGAAAGACAGATAGATAGCCATATAGTTGGGGTGGGTGGATGGATAGACGGACGGATGGATAGATGGATATGATATCACAAATGTGGCAAAATATTAAAAGTTAGTGGATCTGTTTATCTGGGGTGTGAGTATATTAGCATTCTCTGTATGAGTTTTGTATTATTTTTGCAACTCTCTTATAAGTTTGAAGTTATTGCAAAATAAAAGGTTTAAAAAAACACTCAGACAATTTATAACTACTTAAAAAGAAGAAAAAAGAAGATTTAATTCTTTAACGAAACCAATATGTGCTCAGACCACCCTCTTCCAGAGACTCAAATTGTTTACTTACCAAATGGAAACTCTCCTATGTCTTCATATAATTTACTGTAACCTTTCACCTCTAACAGGAACAATGCAACTGTGGGAATACTCATCCATGGCAATGCTTGGACAGTATGCTTAATCTCTCGATAAACTTGATTCTGAAAATCAAATTTCTAATAGTTAAAATCAGAAAAATTGACTTCTCAGTCATAATCTATGTCAAAAATGTTTGGATTAGATTGATAAAATCTTTTATCTAAGGGGGGGGGGCTTACATCCAAACTATTTGACCATTATGATTTTATTATGTGAGAAGGGTACATTCTTTTTGTACCAGATAAATGCAACAAACATTTTAAACTGAATTTTTTCCTCCTTCCCACCAAATCTGCATTCTCAGTTTATATTTCAGGAATAGTCATTTCTTTCATTAATAACTTCTATCCCAAACCCAATCCTCTTATTTTTTTCAGTCCCAACAGTAAATGACAAATACAAATAACTGAAAGAGGAAAATGATTGTAAACAACTTTAAAATTACCTAATTTGAATTCCCTATCTAGCAAAGAAAAATATACATAGTAAAAACATATTTCAGTTTCAGAAAGCCATATATTAAGATAATTATATAAATGTGTGCATTCATTTATTCAGCATTATTAACAAAGAAATTCCTATCTAAGTACTCAGCAAGATACCAGGCTTATAGATTAAAAAAAAAAAAAAAAGTTGGATTCATTTATTTATTTAAAGGGAAGGAGAAAGGGGATTAACCCCACCAAAAATATCTAACCTATCTGGGGGTGGTTTTAAAAATATTATTTAATGGCTATATACAACCAGTTTAATCTGAAAATCTCACAAATATAGCACCGTTATTTTACTGTAATGGGAGTCAGAAAATAAAGAAAATCACTTACCTTTAAAAATTGTGGATGTTTCATCAATAAATGATCAAAGACAAAATAATAGCTCAGTGTTGCAAAGAAGAAATAAAGGATATAAGCACCAAGATTTGTTATAATCAGGAGACTAATAGTTTGTCGCAAAGTTTCATCCTCTGCCCATGTAGCTGGATATACATAGGGTGTAAAAAAATAATAATCTGCAGCATTGAGTACAAGATCCATCTTAGCACCTAAAAGGTAAACATGTGCAACAATTACTTAACCATGTTTACATTTCTTTAAGCTAAAATTTTTTTTTAGAAAAGAGATATCTGAAGTTCCTGATTTAAGAAAAGCCATATGTACTACATATCTGCTGCTTTGCGAACCCCCTAAATGCAATCTCCTTGAGCCAGAAGCGATCTTAAATATCATCTTCATATTATATGGTGACACTGAAGCTCATTTAGAAAAACCAAGGCCCAGGAAGGTTAAGTACCCCAACACCCCCAGTGGTCTTCAAGCTGATATGTGGCATAGTCTAGATCTAATTCCATTTTAATGTTTAACGTTCTTTTCTATCATATCTGACATGGTAAGACACGATACACGGTAAGCAGTAGAACCCAGGGCACTAGGTACGCAGGCAAATGGTTTGCCCCTGTAGCTACAAGTTTCAGCAGCATCTCTCTACTAAAAGGACACGTATCTTAGAATTTTTGTTTTGTTTTGTTTTGTGGTCATCATTAATGTTGTCGTTACTTTCTTAATACTTATGTGCATTTAATAATCTTTTGGCAATTTCCCCAGGCGGGAAACCCAGGCCCAGGGCCTTCCCTAAGGGCCTTGAAGACTGCACACAGCAGCTTGCGTGACCTAGGTCAGTTAAGGTTTGACCTACTGTCCTTGTAAAATCAGGCTTCCTGCGCTAAATGTAATCTATAGCTTACCTCCTCCCTGAAACTCCCTGAGATACTATTATCTACAACTTATAATCCTCCCCTCTTCCCTGTTGACTACAATCGATCCACCCCTATGTCACAAGACCCCCATTTCTGCACCTATGCTCTCTTACCCATTGGAAAGCTTTGTCTCAAGCCCCTATAACCGGCTTGATCAGCCCCCCACCCCAAAGAGTGGAGTACTTTCACATTTGAGCTCTGGACCAGCCACCGTTCAGAGCAGCTCCTGACTTCAGAGCAAACTGACTGACTTCCACTGGATGTGCCTGGTGTCTTTGGCCTCTTGGCAGCAAAAGCCCCCTTGGGCTGTGAAAATTGGTGAGCTGCCAGCCTGGAGACTAAAGAAATCCCAGGCACTGACAACATGAATTTGGGGAAGGGAAAGGGGAAGACCCAGGGTGGGACACCGAGGTGGCCTGCAAAGTCCATGTGGGGAGGGCTGGCTACCGTCCTAGATGAATGGGGCCCACTGACAAGAGTATAGAGGCGCATGCATTTCCCCAGCCAGATTAATAGCCATCCTGCAGCAGGCCGCAGGATTACTGAGACTTCAGAAAGAGAAAAAGCATCATTAGACTGCCCCCGCAATAGGCTGGCCATTGTTAGAGGCTGTGAGCGCAGCCATGGAGGAGGCTTTAACAGCTAAAGCGGAAGTGTGCCATTTGGAAGAGGAATTAAAGTTAGAGAGAGATATGAGAGCCTCCAATCAGAATTAAAGGATGCTTTGAATGAAAGATTAAAGTGAGTAGATAGAAACCTAGAAACTTTAGCCTGTCGCTATGCTAGAGAGAAAGGGCGGAAACTGCATAAGGTCCAAGTCAGGCGCATTTTAACCTCCCCTGATTGGGATGCCAAAATATGGGATCTGGTGGATGTTTCCTCAGACAAGGACGACCCCCATTAGAGTGGAGGACTGTAAGCTTGTTTGACCTCTGGTCCAATGCAAAGTCAAATCAGAGCATGTCATATTCCCTAATGAGGCAGGTAGAGAGAAAGAGGGTGCTGCTAAGGCAGTCCCTGCTGCACCTACTGAGCAAAAGGTGTTCATTACAATGCAGGACTTTTCTGCAGCTGAATGGAGAGATATTGGGAATCAATACACACAAAAACCTAGGGAACCCTTAGCAAATTGGCTGCTGTGGCTGTGGGACAATGGTGCTGATGACACCTTGCTCTCTGGGCATGAGATAAGTAAACTATGCTTACTCATCACTCACCCCTCTCTATGCCAGTGCATGTATGCACTAGCCCCTAGCACAGAAACAGGTTCACTACTTGATTGGCTTATATGTCAATGTAAAGAAGTCTGGCCTAATGAAGGGACTTACCCCACCCACCCCCTCAGTGGAGCACTATAGGTGAGCTCCAAGATGTACTAAGGGGGCTGGGAATGAAGCACTTGATACACACTCAATATATGTGCCAGGTGCCATCGGGCCAGATGATGTACCCTTCACCACGGGGCTGTATGGGACAATTCTGCATACTGCTCCTAACCAATGGTACGGAACATTAATGCCAACTCTCAATCTGTTAACAGGAAAACCTTTGTCTGAAGCAACCCAGGTAATTGCTCAACTAGGAGAAGCAGACAGCCTGAGGCAAAACAAAGGCAGAGTTAGAGCTACTGGTCGTGTTCCCAAGGGCATGATGGCCCAAACCGGGAGTTGCATAGACAAATGTGGGCAGACTTGGTGGCCACCGGGACAAAAACAGGAAACAGATGAGCAGCCAAATGCAGTGTTAGTTAAGCTATAGAGTAGGTTACCTAAGGAGCAAAGGTTTACTAAGCCAGACGTTAGAACTCTGGAAGAAGCTACTATCTCTAGCTACAAAACGTGTGATCCCCAGCCCATGCCTCATAAGAAGCCTTCTACTCCTCCAGCTGAAGAGGTCTGGGAGGCTCCCTTTCCCCTAGATTAGGGGTGGGGCCAAGACTCCCAAGTGAGAGAAATTCATGGGGACAACCGGGTTTGGAAGCCACATATAGAACTATTTCCTGGTCTCTAACCAACGAGCATAGAGTTTTGGCTCTAGTGGACACCGGAGCTGAATGTACTCTAATACATGGAAAAGACCACGAACTGAAGTCCCCACATTAACCACTGCTGGGTATGGGGGCCAAGGAATTAAAGCAACACAGAGGCGGGTACTAATGCAAATTGGCCAACTGCCCCCTCAAACTTACACAGTGTATATATCCCCTATTCTGGAGTATATACTAGGAATTGACATTTTACAGAATATTACCTTGCAAACTGCCATAGGTGAGTTTCGCTCAGGTGTTGAGTAGTCAAAGCTGTCCTCAGGGGCCATGCTAAAACTAAAACTATTCCTTCTGCTGTTATTGATAAAGTGCAAAATTATCCTACCCCATGCACCCCCAAGCAATTAATGGCTTTCCTTGGTCTGTTAGGCTACTGGAGATTCTTTATATCCCTGCAAATTCTGAAACCTTTGTACTTGTTAGTCCAAAAGAGAAAAACACGGGAAGGGGATGTCCCCCAACAGGCTGTGTTTGAAAGGTCTAAGAGCACAATAGTGCTGATATTGGCTTTGGGTGTGGTTTATGGCAAAGGCAACAGGCTAAACATCTACCTATTGGATTCTGGTCCCAACTACGGAAGGGTACAGAATTCAGATATACCCTTTGGAAAAGCAACTGTGCGCAGCTTATAATGCTCTATTACAAGTAGAAGGACTAACTCAGAGATGCCCAGTGAGCTTATGAATGGCCACACCCAAACAGGGGTGGATATGTGACACTATAAACAAGCCCCATTTGGGTAGTGCTCAGCTGAGCATGCTGACAAAATGGAAAGCCTACTTCCTACAATACAGCATGTTTAACAACAACCCTTTGAGTGCAGAAATGTATGAAATTTTAGGACTGGTCTCCTACTTAGAAGAGCAGCATGCCCTGCTTCCTGTCGATCCTCACAAGGTAGCTCCTCCCATGCCCTCTGTTGACAGACAAGGAAGTTTATGGTATAACTGCTGGATTGACACATGGGCAACCTGCTACCTGGATGGCTATGGCTGTCCAGCACAGTACTGACACCATTTGGTAGGAGATTGGAACTTTGCAAAGCAGCCAGCTGGCTGAGCTGAGCTGTATGGATGTCATTGTCCACGAACCAGGGGACACTGACTGTTCATACAGACACCTGGGTCATGTACCGAAGCTTAACCATATAGATGGCCACCTGGAAGCAAGAACAGCCCCCTCGGGGGAAAAGAAATGTGGGAAGACATCTGGACTGCCTGCCACAAACACAAGGTAACCGTTTTTCATGTCTCTGCCCATAACACCAATTCATTACTAGGTAACATAGAAACCGATGCCCTGGCAAAAATCTGCAGCCTAGCACCAACAACGCATGAAGCTGCTGAGTGGCTACATCAAAAAACAGGGCACCAAGGATATCAGACCCTGTGGAGGCTGGTACAGCAGTTCCAACTACCCCTCACCAGACACCAATTAAAAGAAGTAGTGGATGTTTGCCCCTCCTGCTTGCTGTGATGGTCAAGAATGCTTGCTCACCAATTTGGGCACATTGGCCAAGACCACATCCCTGTCACCTGGTGGCAAATAGACTATATTGGCCCCCTTCCTCTGTCCAAAGGGGCAAAATATGCCTTCACCACTGGAGATATGGCTACAGGACTGCTCTGGCCTTCCCAGTGGGCAAGGCCAACCAACAGGCTACAATACATAGCCTAGAAAAATTGAGTGCCTTCTTCAAGATCCTCACGTATGTGAACAGTAATAGAGGGACCCCACTTACCAGGCAGGTAAAGTCAAGCCTTGGCTGCTGAGCGTGATGTCCTCTGGACATTCCACCCGCCCTACAACCCCACCACATGGCAGGGTTGATTGTCCCTGCTCCTGTCGAGACGGTAACCACTGGGCCTATGCAAGCTTTCTGAGTTCAGGTAAAGGGACCAGCAACCTTACAACCGTAGTGAGGTAACAATAACAATTTACTCTTACCTGTACCACAAGCACTAGAAATTGGGGAAAATAAGGTCAAATGGCCCCGGTCCTGGCCAATGCAGCCTTGATGGCTGGGTGTCCTAAGCCCATGGGGGGTTGGGATCGCCCAAAACCTAAATATTAGACCACAATTTATTCAAAAAATGCCAAAGGTTCTATACATTGTTAACCCAGGGCCCCCTATACCTCAAGGTACTAAATGTATGACATTATGGATGCATTATGCCTAGGCTAACCATGGATGCAAACCCTGGGGGTCCTTCACAACCCCAAGGGGAAAAGATATGGTATTTAAAGCCCCCTCATGAGGCCCCATCATTATCCACTGATTGTAATGGAGTTTGTATATGGTTACACCACCAAGATGTGTCTCTTATTGTACCCCATAAACATCTTTCTTTTCACCCACAGCACTGTAGGAAACACATTTCTACAGTGGGCATGTGCAGTAACATCTGCACATTGCTCCTGCCAACCAGACCGTTTGGGACGCCATGCTAACGTCGCAATGCACTCACTGACAACAAGTGTGGAAAGACTTCTTCCCTTTCTCTGCATCACCAAATATTTTTTCTTCTGAGACTCAATCTTATTCTTACACATATTCCCTGGTCCGGAGCAAATTAATAAGTCCCAGCCTATATTTGGGTATTCAGTACATGATGGTTTAGGATAGCTCACTGCTGAGACTGTAACCATTGATAAAGTGGCTCCAGTTTGCAGGGAGTGTACTGAAGGAAATAGAGAAATGGGATGGCTGTCCCTTGAATTCTGCAGCATGACCATCTGCCTACAAACGGATAGCTATCTTCAGTGGCAAAATGTTAACACTAGCCATGGAGCTTATCCATCCCCTAAAGGATGGCTCTGGACTTGCAGGCACAACAGCTGGTTGTATCTGTCCTATAACTGGACTGGACAATGCACTTGGCAACCCTATGTGCCTGTTACTCATTATGACACTTTACCACATATACTCAGCTATTGGGAAATGGTAAAAACTAGATATAGAATAAAGTGGGAGAACCTAAGATGGCAGCTAGGTGAGACAGGGAAAAAAACACTTCCATGAAAAATACTAGATAAAAACCAGAAGGTGACCCAGAATACCGGGTTCAGTGATGCACCAGCTGGACAAGGTCTGCTACAACCACATGCACTTGTTGAAACCAGGAGTCTGCATCCTGAAACAAGTGAGTAAGCCAGCTGAAAGACCCATGGCTGCAACACGGTGTGGGGAAGCTGAGGGATGGCGTTTGGAGACGGACTGGTTCTTTTAAAAAAAAAAAAAGGGAAAAACCCAGGAGCAGCTGCAGTTGAGATGGTGGGAACCGCACAGTGAAGCATGGCAGGGGCGGGCCGAGCCAACCTCTCGGTGTCTGGCATGGAGGATAGCCTGCTGCAGATTCCCTCAGGGCCAGGGGAGCAGAAGGGAGAGCCAAAAGGAGAAAGAAACCCCGCTGCTTGCAGCTGGCTCCCCGGCGGGCTGGAGACACTTCTGCCTGGGACTGTGCCCACAGCCCAGAGCCATGCCAGTTGTCCCGGAGCTGGGAAGGAGGAACTGTGCGAAAGGGGGGGGGGGGGGGTTGAGACGCCCCATTCAGCCATCTTTGCATCAGGCTGAGAGTGCCCCTGCACGGCCCGTTGGCCTGGGGCTTCTCTTGAGGGATGGCGCACACTTGTGACATAGCACAGCCTTCCCTCAGCAGAGGTCCTGGAAGATCACAGCCGAGAAAGGGGGCCCACTCGGAACACCCAGGGATGCTACGTCAATGCCGGTGGTTTGTGGGTCAGCAACAGAGAAAATCTGGGGCAAAACTGAAATGAAGGCTTAGACTCTTGCAACAGCCTTGAATCTCCAGGAACACCTGGGAGGTCTGACTATTAAAGCTGCCCTGCCTCCCTGACCACCCAGACACACGCACCACGTTCAGGGTGGACAGCTCCAACAACAAACCCAAACTGAGTTCACCAACTGAACCCCACAAGAATCATTTCCCCACACACCACAAGGACAAAGTTGAGGAGAACTGACTTGAGTGGTATAGGTGACTCGCAGACGCCATCTGCTGGTTAGTTAGAGAAAGTGTATGCCACCAACTCGTATTTCTGAAAAATTAGATTGGTATTTTTTTTTACAACGTGAAAGAACCCTATCAAGCAAAGAAAATGCCAAGATGCCAAAAACAACAGAAAATCTTAATGCATATGTTAAAACCAGACGATATGGAGAACTCAATCCCAAAGACCCAAATCAAAATATCAGAAGAGACACAGTACTTGGCACAATTAATCAAAGATCTACAATCGAGGAATGAAAACATGGCAAAGGATATAAAGGACATGAAGAAGACCATGGCACAGGATAAAAGGGACATAAAGAAGACCCTAGAAGAGCATAAAGAAGACATTGCAAGAGTAAATAAAAAAATAGAGGATCTTATGGAAATAAAAGAAACTGCTGGCCAAATTTAAAAGACTCTGGATACTCATAATACAAGATTAGAGGGAGTTGGACAACAACTCAGCCTCCTTGAGGACCACAGAACAGAAAAAGAAAGAACAAAAGAAAGAATGGAGAAAAAAATAAAAAAAATCGAAATGGATCTCAGGGATCTCAGAGAAGGGTGAAGGTCTAGAAAGAGTATTCAAAGAAATTGTTGGGGAAAACTTCCCAGACCTTCCACACAATATAAATACACAAAGCATAAATGCCCAGCGAACTCCAAATAGAATAAATCCAAATAAACTCACTCCGAGACATATTCTGATCAGACTGTCAAATACTGAAGAGAAGGAGCAAGTTCTGAAAGCAGCAAGAGAAAAGCAATTCACCACATACAAAGGAAACAACATAAGACTAACTTGTGACTACTCAGCAGCCACCACGGAGGCGAGAAGGCAGTGGCATGACGTATTTAAAATTCTGAGAGAGAAAAATTTCCAACCAAGAATACTTTATCTAGCAACACTCTCCTTCAAATTTGAGGGAGAGCTTCAATTTTTCACAGACAAACAAATGCTGAGAGAGTTTGCCAATAAAAGACCTGCCCTACTTCAGATACTAAAGGCAGCCCTACCAACAGAGAAACAAAGAAAGGAGAAAGAGATACAGAGAATTTTAACAGACATATATCGAACCTTGCATCCCAAATCACCAGGACACTCATTTTTCTCTAGTGATCACGGATCTTTCTCCAGAAGGGACCATAAGCTGGGACATAAAACAAGCCTCAATAAATTAAAAAAAGAATTGAATATACTCAAAGCACATTCTCCAACCACAATGGAATACAAATAGAAGTCAATAATTTTTGAATTGTAACTCCACTATTTACTTCCTCTGTGATATAAAATACACAAACTCTAATGACAAATCAGTGGTTTTGAACTCAACGTAAAATATATAATTTTAGACAACTATATAAAGGTGGGGGAATGGAGGAGTATAGGAACATAGTTTATGTGTCCTATTGAAGTTAAGTTGGCATCAAAGAAAAACAAGATTGTTATGGATTTAAGAGGTTAATTTTAAGCCCCACAGTAAACACAAAGAAATTATCAGAGAACATGACCATAGAGATGAAAAGTAGAGTATGGGTTATGAGAAATGGGGGAAGGGGCAATGGGGAGTTAAGAAATGAGTGTAGGGTTGCTGTTTGAGGTGAAGGGAAATTTCTAGTAAGGGATGGTGGGAAAGAGATAGCATTACAACATTCTAAATGTGATTAATCCCACTAATGGAATGCTAGGGAGGGGGTAGAATGGGAAGATTTAGGCTGTATAAATGTTTCCACAATTGAGGGGAAAAAAGACAGTCTAAATAGATGACAATTGAATGCCAAGGATGATGACCCTGGATGGGATCTGAGGACGGAGGACAGGAGGCTCAAAGGAGACAGCTGAGACATAAGAAAAAAAAAAAAAAGGAAATATAGAATGTAAGCTTTGTATCAATGTTGAATCTCTTGTACTTCTTAGCTGTGTTTAATGGGATTGCATAAAAGAATGTTCTTGTTCATGGGAATTGTACATGCGAATTACAGTGTTTGTTCAAGGATGTGCAGCTAGCTCTCATATGTTCAGAAGACAGAGCAATAGATGATGGATGATAGATAGGGAGGGAAAGAAATAGCGGTGTGACAGCACGTTAAGTTGGTGGATTGGGGTATCAGGGGAAGGGGGTCAGGGTATGCTGGAGTTCTGTGTATGGGGTTTGTATTGTTTTTGCAACTGTTGCTATAACTTTGAATTTATTTCAAAATAAAATTAAATTAAATTAAAAAAAAAAAGAATAGAGTGGACTGCCTGGTGGTTTTATCCTTTAGCTATTTTAGCCCCAGGTGGCACCGCCACAGTAACTGAAAAACACGTAGCTGCTTTAGCTAACCACACTGTGCAAGCATTCAATGAGTCAAGACAAGCTGAATCATTGTATAATGATGAAACTATAAAGTTAGGAAAGTAGTCTTACAAAATAGAATGGCTCTGGATATTTTAACCACTGCCCAACGGGGTACCTGTGCTTTAATTAATATTCAATGTTGTGTACAGATACCTGATAACACAAGCTCTTAATCACATGCAAGATCATATACAAAATATTGAACATTTATCTGATGATCCTTTGTCCAAATGGTTTAATTCTTTAACTTGGCTGTGGCACCACTTATTAATAGGATTACTGGCCATATGTACTGGTTTACTTGCACTCAGCTGATTAATGTATTGTTGGATCATGGAAGCAATGTCTGTCCTATGGTCAATGCAAACAGCTGCATGGGGGTGGACTGTGGGAGCCCTGGGGCCTAGGGCCTTCCCTAAGGGCCTTGAAAACTACGCAAACAGCAGCTTGCGAGACCTAAGTTAGTTGAGGTTTGACCTATTCTCCTTGTAAAATCAGGCCTCCTGCACTAAATGTAATCTATAGCTTACCTCCTTCCTCAGCTCCCTGAGATGATATTATCTACAAGATAACCTATAATCCTCCCCTCTTCCCTGTTGACTACAATCAATCCTTCCCTATGTCAAAAGACCCCCATTCCAGCACGTATGCTCTCATACCCATTGGAAAGTCTGTCTCATGCCCCTATAACTGGCTTGATCAGCACCCACAAAGGGCAGAGTACTTGCACATTTGAGAGCTGGACCAGCCGCCATTCAGAGCAGCTCTTGACTTCAGAGCAAACGGACTGACTTCCATTCCCTGTAATAAAATTTCATGCCTCAGAACGTGCCTGGCGTCTTCTTTGGCCTTTCAGCAGCAAAAGCCCCCTTGGGCTGTAACACCCCATCAATCAAGAAATGTGTAACAGAAGCCTCATGGTCAGCATTTCATCAATGTTAGCTCTCCCTAACTTATTTATGCTTTTGGCTGCTAACCTGTGGTATAATTAATGAGGTTAGGTATCATCTTCTCATGAGTGACATGAAATTCTTCAAAATCTTTATCAGGTTCATTTTCAAACCTCATTGGCAGCTAAAATTTTGATAAGCATTAATTAATTCTGATTACCAACCTTCATTTCAAGCATTAGCAATTTCTGAAAACAGGATCTTTATGACTGAACTCTTACAGGAAATTCTGACACCTAGGCTTCTGTTAACTGTTGCAGACAGTATAAATACTGGTTTTTCCCAGACACTCCTTGGACAAAAGGTTGTATTTATTCTAATCACACTGGGGGGAAAGTAAATGCTAAAAACATTATTTTTCACAAGAAGTCAAGGAAGAGAATGCATGGAAGAATTGTCTAGGAATAGGAAACATTTTCAGTCCAGCCTACATTGCCTATCAAGAGCTTATACTGCAAGCACAGATGGTCACTGAACCAGCCTGAAGATTTCTCCATATTAATGTCCAGGTATATTATGAACCCTGTTTAGACAGTTTAGATGCTGGCTTTTTCTAATCACTGCCAACTTATGTATCTAGAACACTAGTGCCTTCTGTTAATAGTTAACCTTTGCTTAATATTAAAATCTGATGACTCTCTTGCAGTCTGATTAATGTTTTTCAGGAATGAATATCAGATACGGGGCTATTTCATCACCACTGCAAATTTATTCATTATGCAGGTTGTCACCAGGTATTACCTTAGCAAATCTGTCAGGGTAATTTTCAGTTGCTTGAGCTTCATGATCAGCAGAATAATTTTTACCACACTTCCAGACATTTTCCACCAAGCTTCCTAAATTTCTGAAGCCTCTCTTCTTAACACTAACACACATCTTCAGTAGCAGTTCCTCATAGTATGTTCTAGCTTGTTTCATGATCAACAAACCAATCAGTGCATTTGTTTACATCCTTATTTTTCATTAGATTTTGGTTATCATCACTGCCACCATAAATTTCAACAATCTGTGTTTTTAAAGTCATATATGGTGGTAAGTCCCATTATGTCTTCTTTGATAGGATGCCCCCCAGACACACCATGCACAAATTGCTAAAATAACTCCACATTCCATGCTATTACTAATGACAGATGTTTTCATTCATTCTGTTTTTTATAAGGCCATTTTTAACAATTTTTGACATTTTACATTGCAATTACCCCCCAAATAACAAAACAAAACAAAAGAAGCTAAACAGCAGCAGCAAACAGCAGAGGTAGAAATATTTGGTAGGTGCATCAAGACACAATGGGTGTCTTAGTGAGTTGAAATCACGTTTTGCCATCAAATGAGTTTAGGTGCCAAACTTTAAAAAAATAAAAAATAAATAAAATAAATTTAAATAAAAAAATAAAACAAAAATGAAAACATACAACTTTTGATTTTCAGGACTTTCTAGACTATGGGTAAGGCACTAAGGATCTATGTTCCTCTGTGTGACCCCACTGTTGTTTATTTAACCAAACACCCATATACAGACATTTTTTAATGTTTTGTAATTATAAATAATGCCAAAATGTATAAACCCAGGATTGGGTAACTTTCTATAAGTTTAAGTGTTAGGTCAAAGACCAATTGCATTAAAAACTTGGGACGATATTGCTAAACTCTTCTCCACAAGGGATGTACTACTTTGCGGGACTGTGAACAATGTAAGACAAAGCCTATTTCTTACAACCTCACCAACAGAGGGTATTATCAAACTTTGGATATTTGTCAATCTGATAGGAAAGAAAGAGTAACTTAGTACAGATTGATTTATATTTATATTTTAGACTGAGTTTGAGTATCATTTCATATATTCAGATTAATTTGTATTTTCTTTTCTGTGGATTATCTTTTTGTATCCTTTTCCCTTTTTTTTCCACTGAGTTTTTAGTCTCGTTTTAAAAATCAACTTCTAGAAATTCTTTATTTATTAGGGAGTTTAGCCCTTTGTTTGTGATATGAGTTGTAAACATTTTTTTTTCTCATTTTCTCAGGAAAAGAAAAATTTAATTCATTAATGCCGAATGCTAAATATTAACACATGCCCGCCATGTCACTTTTAATTCATTCAAATAACAATATATTGTGTCAAGTGCTATACCTGGTAATGAGCCTACAAAGATTAAAATACATAGTCTAAGTTAGTCTTAAAGGTAAGATGACTGTAGAAACAAATGACATCAACGTGACAACTGCTATTATAAAAAAGGTACATATATAAATTCTATGAAACCAGAAAAGACAACACAACTACCCTAGCTTAGAGTAGAAGTCTTCATTGTGAACATGACATATGACTTGGATTCTGCAGGACATCACTAGAAAGTAAAGTTTAGGCATAGTAATTTCAAATAGAAGAAATGACTGCAAAGGCATGTTAGGGTCATAGTATACTCACGGTTCACAGAGGGTGGTTGGGAGGTTCCAAGGGGTGTGATGGGGTGAGGCAGAAGAAAAAATGCCAGGTGACGAATCTGGTGAACGGACTTTAGTGTTAGACTGTGATTTGTTGCCCTCCTAAGGAATATGGATTTTCTCACACACAATGGGGAAGATACCAAAAGGTTTTCAACCAGGAAAGACGTATAATCAGACCTACATTTCATAAACACCATTCTATCAGGAATATGGACTATTGATGAGAAGCAGGGTTACTAGCTTGGTTGCCCCTGTGGCAGAGTAACCAAGAGAAGACGACAGCTTGACTAACTTAAAGCAGTAGCTGTAAGAAAAACGTACTCATGGAAGATAATTTAACTGATTAGACAGTGAGAGAACTCTAGCATGACTGTGAGATTTTAGCTTGACTGAGTAGATGGATGAGCGGTGGTGTCATTATAAAAGAAACAGGGAACATTGGGAGAGCTAGTAGATTTGGGTGGAGTACTGATAAGAGGTGGGTGAGGAACCATGGCTTCAGTTTGGGAGTTAAATCAAGTTACCTGTGGCTCATCTGGGCTCCTGGACATAAGCAGGAGACCACATGCAAATATGGAACTGAAGTTCAAAAGTATGCCTAGTTGAAGTCATAAGAATGGAGACTGGTAAAGGAGATAGTGTAGCAGCGGAAGGCATTTAAATAATCCCAGGAAGCACAAACATTTAAGAAAAACCTAAAAACTGAAAAGGAAACTGCTATACCACTAAAGACTGGTAAGAGCTGAAGGACTAATTACAGCTTATTTATACTGCCACACAGCCCTAATTCCATACAGTACCCGGAAAAGTACAGTGCAGCCAAAAGAATCAACCATTAACCAAAAATCTTTATTTGGTCTTTAAAATCAGATGTAAGTAAACACCTTAAAAGGATTTCAGTCCTTGACTTTTAAAAACTCTTTAACTCTGCTTTTACCTGAAGACCATGCTAACTGTGTGGATTTGTATTTGTCCTGCCCTTAACAGCTCTAATAGTAAACAAGTGCCTGGGAGGGAGGAAGGACTGTATCTCAGTCCATCTGGAGGCTGTGCAGATACTGTGAAATTAAACCTGCTCTCAATGTTTTTAGAATTTCGGTCTCAATTACTTGTTTTGTTAAATGTAGTAATTAGGTATCCATGAATATATTGCTGTAATTTCTGACATTTAACACATACAATCTTCTGAAATCTGTATAACAGGATCTCAAAACTGCAATTTTGAAGTAAGTTTATATTCAAACCCACCTCCGCAAAATAGACATAATATATGTTGTAGAATTGTTGTAAGGTTCAGAGAGACTAAGTATATCAAGCAATTGTTACCATCTAACACAAGGAGGTACCAAATAGAAGCTCTTATCACTGTTTTGGGAGTCAAAATTACTTTAAACTAAAGCTGAAAAAGGTGACAGCCACTTGGTTTTTCATTGAAAAGTAATAATAGCTAATATTTACTATGTACTAGGTACTGTAAAAATTTTACATATAACTCACTTAACTCTCTCAACAAACCCCAAAGAATCAGGTAGTACTATTATGTTTATTTTATGGATAAAGAAACTGAGAAAGAAAATTCAACTAATTTGCCCAAGGTCACAGAGTAAATACATGCTGAGCTCGAATCAAAACACATGCAGTCTTTTTGCTGAGTCCATGGATTTCAAACAAGTTCAATGACCTCTTCACTACTCTCAACTCTCTGACTCCTTGATGTTTAAAATTCTCAGCAAATCTACAAGTTCACATAATTCTGCATATAATATTAAGGGGTTCATGGACTCCCTGAAGTCAGAGGCTCCATAGTCCCTAAGAAAAGTACACCCACTTAAAATAAAAGCTCATACTGAACATTAACTTTGCAGAAAAAAAGAAACCTTTTCTCAAAACACAGTGATCCGTATAATGCTATTAAGCTTAGGTTAACTGATTCTATTTCTTTTTTCTTTACTTAAAAAGTATACATAATAATAGCCAACAGTTATTGAGAACCAGATATTATCTTAAACACTTTTTACATATTATCTTGTTTAATTCTCACCTTCGAGGTGGGCATTTTAAAAATCCCCATTTTATAGAGGCGAAAACTGAGGTCAGGAGTGTTTAAATAATTTGTTCAACAGCTAGTAAGCTGAGTTGTATACTGTAGAGTTTATTCTTTTAGCTACCACACTATATTATCTTGGAGATAGATATATATACATGACATGCTCTATACATTCTTTTAGCTACCATACTATATTACCTCTCGTGTATCTATTATTATTCATGCATTTGGGGAATTCTGAGTACCACCCCATGGTAATTACATTTCACAACGTATTTATTATGTATTTCTACTTAAAAAAAAATCACGACAGTGATAAAACCAGGCTGCCACAAACTTCTCAGTTTGGAAACTATATCTACAAAGGTAATGCTTTCTTCTCCTACTACCATCTCCAAATTTATTCTGCTATAACATAGGGATGCTAGTACACATGGTTTTTCTTTTTACGATGTTAAACTAACAGATTATTTCCCACTCCCTTCTAGCCTTTTCGAACTGCGGATTCTTGTCCCTTCATCCTAATTTCGTTGCAATAATTAGGCTGGCCCTGCAAAAGGCATGAGGTCCCAGATACCGATCTGTTTTTCCACCCAATTCTTTTGTTCCTTTAATAAGTCCTTCCAAGAACAGGGGGAAATCCGTCGCAAAGTAAAGCACCAGTGTGTTCAGTCAACAGACTTCCCTTGGATAGGAGACCCGCAATAGCCGACATCAACTATGCCATTTTCTTCAAGCCCGTCCATAACGTCTGTTGCTTTCACGCGTGGGCTTCCGCACCCGTCCCGAAATACCTGCTCTCATCCAGCAAAGAGCCCCTCCTCCCGCCAGCCCCGGCCTGCCAGCGTCCCTCGCGCCCGGCTCTCGCCCACCACAGTCCCCCTTGCGTGTTTTAAGGATGCCGGTCAGCGCAGCAGTCCCCGGGTCAGTGTCACTGGGACACCCCCCGGCGCCTGCCCAGTGCCGGGCATCCAGGAGACAGTCAATGAACGTTTGTGGCAGGCTGAAAACGACTTCGGCCCTATTTGCTGATTGCTCCCTGTTCCCTTTTCTTCCTCCCCTCTCCCATCCCGCTCCGGATGATTGCGCTTCCTGCCGTTCCTACCTAGCGAGGATCCGCCGCCCTTCCACTAGCTGCCGTCTCCAGACTGCCGCTGCCGGTCCCCTACCACACCCGACGGGCACGGCCTACCTAGGTGTACACATAGCCTGCGCGCCGCGCGGCCCACGCGCCAACCAATCAGGGGCCGGCGGCATAAGCTGATATGACGGCGGATCGCGCGACTTGGCGGCTAGCGGATTCAGCGGTCACGTGGGCGCCGCGCGCTCGGCCCTGCCTCCGCCTCGTCCAACCTGAGGGAAGGGAGGGCGGGAACTGAATTCAGGTACTGAGTGAGGTCGGGAATTGGGTTTCAGGTTTTGTTTTCATTTGTTTGGTTTTTAAGCATTTCTGATGTATGCAGCTCAGAGCCTTGTACGTTGCAGATTTACCTTCTTTATGCAAACATTTCTAAAAAGGATGCTCACTCTGAGGGAAATAGGTGAAGTTTCCTTTGAAGTGAACATCAAAGGCATCTTCC
Organism: Choloepus didactylus; assembly: GCF_015220235.1. Lineage (NCBI taxonomy): Eukaryota > Metazoa > Chordata > Mammalia > Pilosa > Megalonychidae > Choloepus > Choloepus didactylus. The sequence continues at coordinate 136,858,716 of NC_051312.1, read as the reverse complement.
CTTCCAGTGAAGGAGGCTCAAATATCTCTCAGGCGATTACTAATATTTCTACATTTGGAACCTGCCCTTTTCTAAAGCATCGAATGGTCAGATTCTCGCTAGATACTAAAATGGTGACAGGATGAGAATAAAAATGACAGAAACCTTTTCATTGTACAGGTAAAGTAAACCTATACAGGGTAAAGGGGGATAGCTGTAGGTTTCCAGAGGTTTGGTTTCACATGTATGTATTTTTTTTTTTCTTTTTTTTAAATTGTGGTGGTTAGCTTTTGCAAACACGGAACTGCGGCGATCCTGCTTTACATCGACCAACCGGGGAGCCTCAAGGATAGTGATTCTGAAAATGTGGTCTTCCAATGAGCAGCACCGGCACCCCCCACCCCCACCCCGGGAACGTCCTAGAAATGCAAAATTATGAAGTCAACCTAGCCCCGTTGAATCAGAAACTCTGAGTTGAGCCCAGTAATCAGTGTTTAACAAGCCCTGCGGTGATTGTGATGTTTGATAAGGTTTGAGAATCTCTGCTTCAGTAAATCTGACCAATCAGAAATTAAACTAGTCTTTTAATTTTGCTCCCTCCAGAATGAGAAATAGAAGTTCTGAAAAATTGGATTCTGTTTTTGCTTGCTTTTAAGGGAGGGCGGAGGGGGGGGAGGGTGGCGGGGGTGGGTGGGTGGGTAGCTGGAGCCTGGAGCTGCTTACTCCATCATCTTGCTGCCATAACTTTGCTAGCTACTTGCAGAATATAATAAAAAGCTGCAAGGAGTACGGGGGATAGAAATAGATATATTGATAGACATGCAGACTAAGTATGTAGATTACAGCAGTACAAGTATATAACTTTGTTAATGATAGGTCTTTCTGCTCTTTGCTACTGATACAACACTGCTGGCAGCCAAATTTTTTGTGACATCCTAAAGTTAGCGCTAATTAGGATGCTATGCAATATTAGTAAACTGGAATGGGGATATTCATATGTATCAGTTATCTATTGCTGCATGTCAAATTATCCTCCATATTAGCAGCTAAAACAACACACATTTATTATATCATTTTTTCTGTGAATCAGGAATAAGGTCATTCATGGCTTAGCTAGGTTATCTGCTTTAGGGTCTGTCACAAAGCTGCTATCAAGGTGTTAGCCAGGGCTGTGGTCTCATCTAATGGCTTGAGTGGGGAAGGATCTGCTTCCAAGCTCACTTACATGGGCTGTTGAGGAGATTCAGCTCCTAGAGGGCTACTGAGCTGAGGGTCTCAGTTCCTCCCCAGTGGTTGACTGCAGGCCACCCTTAGTTCTTTGCCATTTGGGCCTCTCCACCTTGCTTTAGCAGAGCATGCACATGAAATGAGTCAGCCAAAGAACATAAAGATATCAGAAGTCACAGTGTTTTACAACCTAATATTTAGAAGTGACATCCATCACTTTGCCATACATTATTTGTTAGAAGCAAGTCACTAGGGCCAGCTTACACATAAGGGTGTGAATACCAGAAAGCAGAGATCATTGGTAGCCATGTTAGGAGCCACTTAACACATTGTGAAAGGCTAGAACTCCTCCTCACATGCCACTCCTCCCCACTTCATGTATGTGTGTGTCCATGCCAAAAGTGTTAGCACTTCCTATTATAAAGGGCATTCAAATGGGAAACTCAAGGGGAATGTTAACAAGATAACAGCAACCTATCCATATCCATAGGTGAAACCTTTGAGCTGACATGTGGGCACTTAAGGAATTAACAGAGCCCATAAACATTTGATTCTCCAACAAATAAAGTAAATGTTCCTCTAACGATGGATTTAAAGAAGGATGTAGTGCTGGAAAAGCCCCAAGTCTGGCAAATATGACTGATCAATCCCTAAGGCAAGCTCAAATACCAACATCTGTAGAAAGTGGACAACAGAAGTAGAGCAATCATCTGTAAGAAAATTCCTTCCTAGGCCACTCTCAGGTATGGACCTAAGGACACTGGCTGATCAAAGAGTTTATTCCACTGTCATAAAGTTGAATCAACAGAGTGAAGGTCATGAGTTTCACTAGTCTTATCACTTTATTTAGTATTCCTGTTTTGAAGAAGATGGTATATGCCCTGGACTAATGTCTCTATATGTTTGCTATTTACATATTTTTCCTCCCAACATTGCTATTTGTGCTTGGAGTATTTGGTGGATTTTTCATGTTTCTTAGGCTGAATAGCTGGAGGAGGCTATGTAGTAAATAGATCCAGAAATACAGATATGGAAATATATATATATATATGTCTCCTAGAGACTCTGGATTTATGGATTATTAAGAGTGAGCTTAAATTTTACATCTGTTTATGTGCACATTACACGCTAACAGGGAGATTGTAAAGGACACGTTTGGGTTTTTCTGTACAGCACCCCACCTCAATCCATTTTGTATAGTATGACCCTGGCCGCAGTAGATTGGCCTTATATTAATTCCAGTGAGGCAAGTTCTGAAATATTTTCACTTGGAAAAGAATCATTTAAGCCTGAGGACAAATTGTATTTTTCTCTTTTCCTGATCCTCATGTAAATTTATCCTGAATGCTTGTTTTAATTTCATTGGCCTGAATTTTTATCCAGCCATAGCCTCGAAGAGCCAAGAGAAAGCATTATTTAGATTAGATTGGCCCTTATAACTAATTGAAATTACTATTCCAGAGGGAAAATCATTGTTTTTTCTGCATTTAAAAAAACTTCTTTATTGAGGTATAATTTGCATGCCATAAATGTCACTCACTTTAAGTGTAAAATTCAGTGAATTTTAGTAAATTTATAGAGTTGTGTAATCATTACCACAGTCCAATTTTAGAACATTTCTATGACCTCCAAAAGATCCTTATGCTCGTTTGCAGTCACACAGCTATGACCTTTTTTTTTTTAATGCAGTTTTATTGAGATATATTCACACAACATACAGTCCTTCAAAGTGCACAATCAGTTGTTCATAGTTGTACATTGATCACCATAATCAATCTCTGAACTTTTCATTACTCCAAAAAATAAAATAAAAATTAGAATAAAAAAGAACATCCAAAACATTCCATTCCCCACCTCCCCTCATTGTTCATTTACTTTTTCTCACACTCATTCCTTGTTTTTCTTAACTTTATCAAAAAATTTAAAAACAAGCACTAAAAAAACATTTCAAAACCAAAACAAAGGACTAAGAAAAAACATATAACCTAAAATAACTACATTGCTTCCAACATGTTCCTACCCTACCCCAAGAAAAATAGACTATAACTCAACAAAGGAATAAGAAAAACAAATAACCTAAATAACTACATTTCTGCAAACTTGTTTCTACCACAACCCCCAGAAATTAACAAACCATAGTTGTTCCTGAGCATTCCCAGAACATTGTTTACCTTCCATAATTTATCTGTTATTAGATTATCGTTCCCCCCTCACTATTTGCTGTCTTTCGCTAGGTCCCCTACATTCCACAGTATAAACCATTTATTTTACTTTTTTCCCAGTGTTCACATTAGTGGTAACAAACAGTATCTCTCTTTTTGTCCCTGGCTTATTTCGCTCAGCACTGTCTTTTTTTTTTTTTTTTTTTTAATCTTCATTTTATTGAGATATATTCACATACCACGCAGTCATACAAAACAAATCGTACTTTCGATTGTTTACAGTACCATTACATAGTGGTACATTCATCACCCAGATCAATCCCTGACACCTTCATTAGCACACACACAAAAATAACAAGAATAATAATTAGAGTGAAAAAGAGCAATTGAAGTAAAAAAGAACACTGGGTACCTTTGTCTGTTTGTTTCCTTCCCCTATTTTTCTACTCATCCATCCATAAACTAGACAAAGTGGAGTGTGGTCCTTATGGCTTTCCCAATCCCACTGTCACCCCTCATAAGCTACATTTTTTTTTTTAATCTTCATTTTATTGAGATATATTCACATACCATGCAGTCATACAAAACAAATCGTACTTTCGATTGTTTACAGTACCATTACATAGTTGTACATTCATCACCTAAATCAATCCCTGACACCTTCATTAGCACACACACAAAAATAACAAGAATAATAATTAGAGTGAAAAAGAGCAATTGAAGTAAAAAAGAACACTGGGTACCTTTGTCTGTTTGTTTGTTTGTTTCCTTCCCCTATTTTTTTTTTTTTTTTTTTTTTTTTAAATCATCATTTTATTGAGATATATTCACATACCACGCAGTCATACAAAACAAATTGTACTTTCGATTGTTTACAGTACCATTACATAGTTGTACATTCATCACCTAAATCAATCCCTGACACCTTCATTAGCACACACACAAAAATAACAAGAATAATAATTAGAGTGAAAAAGAGCAATTGAAGTAAAAAAGAACACTGGGTACCTTTGTCTGTTTGTTTCCTTCCCCTACTTTTCTACACATCCATCCATAAACTAGACAAAGTGGTGTTTGGTCCTTATGGCTTTCCCGATCCCATTGTCACCCCTCATAAGCTACATTTTTATACAACTGTCTTTGAGATTCATGGGTTCTGGGTTGTAGTTTGATAGTTTCAGGTATCCACCACCAGCTACCCCAATTCTTTAGAACCTAAAAAGGGTTGTCTAAAGTGTGCATAAGAGTGCCCACCAGAGTGACCTCTCGGCTCCTTTTGGAATCTCTCTGCCACTGAAGCTTATTTCATTTCCTTTCACATCCCCCTTTTGGTCAAGAAGATGTTCTCCGTCCCACGATGCCAGGTCTACATTCCTCCCCGGGAGTCATATTCCACGTTGCCAGGGAGATTCACTCCCCTGGGTTCTATGACCTTTTTTAAGGAAAAATTTTTAATTAGAGAAATCCATTTCTGGTATTTTGCATAATGGCAACATTAGCAAACCAGAACAACTGGTGTGATTTGAAATGTTTACTTTTTCAGTAAAAAGCTTTCAGTGAGTCATCTGGACAGTTAGTAATGCAGCTTACAAATAAATAAAGCTTAAACAAGAGTTTTAAAGTCTCTTTTTTAAGAAGCAAAACCATAGAACTACTGAGAAAGGGGAGCAGTGATGTTTTAAATACATCACAAACTTGAGGCAGGAACCCTACAACAAAGAGGATGTAAATAATCGACCATCTATAAGAAAGTGACTAACAGTCATCTAGCACAAAATACCTATAGCCAGCAAAATGCCCACTAAGGGCTTCTCTCATAATATCATTATAAATCCTCAGCAGGAGTGCCTCAATACAAGGATGTCGAGGATATGCTGAGAACCACTAGGCCTACCTAACCAGAAAATCCAGCCATAAAAATGGGCTGCCAACATACATCAAAGGAGAACTCACTGCCTACAGATTAGATGAGCACTATTCAACCCACATGCCTGAGGACTCTGCATTGGCATTGGCAGATGAGCTTTCTTGAATGGAGCATTCCCAAGAGGAGAAGCAAATGCTGACAGTTTGTTCAGTAGGAAGGGTGCGGGTGTCTGAGCTTGTACCTCGACTTACCAGGCCTGGGCCAGGGGACCTGATATCACCCCCTGGGGAGGGTAGTAGGTACGGGCGTGAGTGCCATCTGCAGCCCCCCCGAGCCTGGGGAGCGAGGTCAAGGCAGCTCCCTTTTCCTCACCCAAAATGTCACTGGCAGGGGAGGCTTGCCGGAGGAAACCGCCTTTCTCCCAACTGCCCTTTCCCCACTTCCTTATCTTACCCACACACTCCCTGGTGCCAAGGCCACTCCTGCCACCGCCAGCGCGCATGCACCGTGGCCAGAACTACCCCCGCCCCGCTGCAACGGTTCCGGCGTTCTCTCAGAACCAATCCTAGCCCCTCTCCCTTCAGTATTGCCATTTAAGGCTACTTCACCTCCTTTCCAGCCCTGCCCTTCTTACCAGCCTATATAACCTGTAATCACCCCTGAATAAATCTCTTTGGCGCATACTCCTACTGGATGAAGAGTGTCTTGTCCCTATCGCCGCCCTCCTTGCACGCCTCTCGCGAGGACCCTGGCCACGTCCTCCGCCTCGCCCTCGCCTCCGGGAAAGAGCCCCCGCCGCCGGTACCCCTTGAGCAGCCCCGAGAGCTGAGGGCTCGGCTACCGGCCGCCTCTCCCCCTAGAAGTAGTAACCGCGACCGCAACTGGTGCCCCGTGTGAGGAACGTCTCCACACAACAGTTCAGCAGGTCGATCGCTCGCCCGGACGCCTCTCCAGCTTCCCGTTTCCTCGCCTGCAAGGTAGGGCCGCCTCTCCTTCGCCGCTTCTGGAGCCGTGGGAGGTTCCCTGCTCCGAAGCCGCTCATCCCTTCCCCCACGCTCTCTTCATCCAGTAGGAACTCCTCCCTTCCCCTACGCTCTCTTCGTCCTTTTGTATGCGCACTTCTATGACCCCCGTTCCTCCTAACACTCTCCCTCTTCCCCTCCATTACTTTGCTGTAGTTCTTTGTATTTTTATTTCTTCATTTGGTGCTGTGTGCCTCTTTGCAACCGCCCCCCCTGACTGCTCCCGTTGCCAAAGGGCACTGCTTTCTGCTCTCGCCGTCTCCTTCGGCCTTGCAGCCACAGCTTATCTCATTCTCTCTGCTCGGTAATCAACTCCTCCTCCTCCTCCCTGCCAGCCGGCCGGCCCGGCTCGGGAGCAAACCCCCCTCCTCCCCCCTCAGCTATGGGTAATCGTATATCTACATGTCAGGCACCTCAAGTTCGTGCTCTAGCGGGTCTCCTAGACACGCATCGCTGTAAAGTGTCTGTTCGGCAGCTGCAAGTATACTGGGACCTCCTGCTGCCCTTTAACCCATGGCTCACCACTTGCCATCTCTGGGACCCTGTTACTTATGATCGTCTTATTGATCGAGTCACTAATGCCATGGAACATGAGAGCAAGCGCTTCCCTCCCGGCTTGCTCCCCACCTTGATAACCATCCGCTCCTGCCTTCAAGGCTCCCTCCCCCCTGATCGAGGCCTCGTTAAATCCAAGGAGGCCCTATCAACCCAGCCAACAGACTCAGATAGCGATACTAATTCAAATCATGACTCAGACACGGAGTCCTTAGTCGAGCAGATTAACAACGCGCTCGAGGTGACTCCCAAAAAGCAAAATAACACTGCGCCACGCCAAGATGGCGAACTTCCTCCTTCTTCTTCCATCGAGGGGAGGAAATGCTCCGGCGATGACATCAGCCCTAAGCTGGGCCGGAAACCGCATATGCTTTACCCAGCCCTTCCACAGGGCGGAGTTAGTCCACCATCTTATGCCTTGGGCCCCACCCTTTCACAGGGCGGGGCTGATCCACCATCTTGTGTCTTAGCCACGCCCACCACGCCGCCATCTTGCGACGCTTGGGGCCTCCCACTCCCACCTCCCCCCTTCGGCGAGCTCCCCCTCGGAGCCGCTACCGGCAGCTGCCGCCGCTCCTCCCACCCTGCCGACTAACAACCCCTGGCTGCCTTCTACACCTCAAGGCAACCCTTGGGGCAACGCTCCCCCTATCCCCACTCCCGCGCCAAGTCCTCTGCAAGCGCGTCCTCCTTTCTCTCGTGCTTTTCGTTGCTTTCCTCTTAACCTTGCCCCCACCCCACAGAAACCGTATGACTGGTATCCCATTGACTCAGATACTATCAAGCAGCTTCGCAGGGCCGTCAAGGAGGACGGGTTAGGTAGCCCATACGCTTCCCAAATACTGCAGGATCTCGGCATGGACTATTGCATCCCCCAAGACTGGGCCTCGCTTGCCCGTTCCATTCTTAACCCCGGTCAGTTTGTTGACTGGCGTGCTCACTTCCAGGCAGAAGCAGCTCAGCAAAGTGAGCAAGACGCAGCCCTTGGAGTCTATCATCCCCCTGAAGCCTATTTGGGCACTGGAGCATTTCTAAATGCGTCTGCTTATATTAATGTCCCTGCTACCTTCTGGACTGTCCTCAGAGGCATTGCCTTACACGCGTTTGCCAATTGCCCTGCCTGTCGGCCTAATAAATTCACCAAGCTCTTCCAGGAGCCGAGTAAGCCTTTCACCACCTCTGTCTCCAGAGTCGAAGAAACCTGCGCTCAAAAGGTAAGTAATCCCCAGGCCCAATATTACATGTGCCTATCCTCAAATCCTGGAAAATCGTACTGTAATTCCCCCAACGAGTACTACTGTGCATATTGGGGGTGTGAAACATTAACCACTAATTGGAAGCCTCCTGTTCCTGATCATTACCTTACCCTAAAGTGGGCCCCTACAGGGTGCAAACTCCCTACTGTTAACTGGCTCGGCCAAGAAAGTAAGGGATCCTGCACACATCTTAATCTTACAGTGCAGCTCCCCACTAATCCCTCCTGGTTACTCGGTCAAACTTGAGGCTTCAAAATCTATGAAAAAGGAACCGACCGAGGATCACTTATTCTTATAAAAAAGGAGGCTGTAAGCCAACCATACCAAAATACTGCTTTAAAAACACCCTCTGGCATAGGTCCCAACCAAGTCATTAACCCCCTTTTTCCACAGCTCTCCAGCCGCACCTCAGCTCCAACCAGCCGCACCTCAGCTACAAACAACGCATCGCCAACCCCACCACCCCAACCTTTTCTGCCCCCTTCTTGTTATTCCTCTCCCCTCCTCAGCCTCATCCAAGCCGCCTTTGCCTCAATAAACTCCTCCAACCCCAATTTTACCTCATCCTGCTGGCTCTGCCTCTCCACCTCTTCCTCACTATACGAGCCCGTTGCCTCCAACCTCTCCTTTTCAGAAAGCACAAAAAACAGCCCCTTGGAATGCAATTGGAATACCTCTGCCGTCCCCCTGACCTTTCATTCAGTCTCCTATACGGGAAAGTGCGTCCGCCCTCGCTCCAGTAACTCTCCCGACCTCACTGCCTGTGCCAGCTACTCATTTCCCAGCAGCTCGGCAAAATTTCTCATTCCTCATAACTCCTCCCAATGGCTCTGCTCCTCTACAGGACTTACCCCCTGTCTCAGCACGAATGTCATCAATGAATATAAAGAAACTTGCCTCCTAATTGTCCTTATCCCTAGGGTCTTATACCACAGCGAAGAAGACTTCTTCCTCCGTCTGGAAAAAACTGCGGCTCCTGCCCCACTGCAAAAGCGAGAGCCCATCACCGTCCTTACAATTGCCTCCCTCCTAGGTCTTGCCGGCGCTGGCACCGGAATCGCTGCACTAGCCAGTCAAGACTCCGCCCTAACTCACCTCAGGGCGGCTGTTGACGAAGACATTCATCACTTACAAAACGCTATTCACCATCTAAAAAATTCTGTCAATTCCCTCTCTGAGGTAGTGCTCCAAAACCGCCGAGGTCTTGACCTTCTCCTCCTCAAAGAAGGAGGCCTCTGCGCCGCCCTAGGAGAAGAGTGCTGTGTTTATGCCAACTCCACAGGTCTCGTCGAGGACAGCCTGAAAAGGGTCCGAGAAGGACTGGAAAAGCGTAAAAGAGATCGTGAAGCCACCAGTTATTGGTCCAGTTTTTTCACTCCCATTCTCCCATACATCCTTCCTTTTCTTGGCCCCCTATTAATAATTATTCTAGCTCTCATCTTAGGACCCTACCTCATCCGCAAAATTGTCCAGCTTGTAAGAAAACAAACAGATGCCATTTTTTCCTCGTTCGTGCAAATCCAGTATCAGCGACTCGCCACCTCTGACGCCCCCCACTCCAAGATGACAGCCAACCCTCCGCGACCTCAACGCCACCGGTCGACTCGCCAACCGCGAGGCCCTTCTCAATCACCTGAACATCGCTCTCACCTCGAGTTCCAGCTTCTCTGAACCCCTGAACTTTAAACCCCTCACCTTCGCCCAGCCCGCTGCAGCGAAGCCATTGTCAAGCGCCCGGGCACCACACCAACACTGAGCTCCAGCCTCGCTGAGCCACCGTCAACCCCTTTTTCCCTTCCCTGACCTCCCCCTTCCCTCACCCTTAGCGGACCTCTCCGGTAAAGCCTCTTCCTCTAATTAGAAAAGAAAGGGGAATTGCGGGTGTCTGAGCTTGTACCTCGACTTACCAGGCCTGGGCCAGGGGACCTGATATCACCCCCTGGGGAGGGTAGTAGGTACGGGCGTGAGTGCCCTCTGCAGCCCCCCCCGAGCCTGGGGAGCGAGGTCAAGGCAGCTCCCTTTTCCTCACCCAAAATGTCACTGGCAGGGGAGGCTTGCCGGAGGAAACCGCCTTTCTCCCAACTGCCCTTTCCCCACTTCCTTATCTTACCCACACACTCCCTGGTGCCAAGGCCACTCCTGCCACCGCCAGCGCGCATGCACCGTGGCCAGAACTACCCCCGCCCCGCTGCAACGGTTCCGGCGTTCTCTCAGAACCAATCCTAGCCCCTCTCCCTTCAGTATTGCCATTTAAGGCTACTTCACCTCCTTTCCAGCCCTGCCCTTCTTACCAGCCTATATAACCTGTAATCACCCCTGAATAAATCTCTTTGGCGCATACTCCTACTGGATGAAGAGTGTCTTGTCCCTATCGCCGCCCTCCTTGCACGCCTCTCGCCGAGGACCCTGGCCACGTCCTCCGCCTCGCCCTCGCCTCCGGGAAAGAGCCCCCGCCGCCGGTACCCCTTGAGCAGCCCCGAGAGCTGAGGGCTCGGCTACCGGCCGCCTCTCCCCCTAGAAGTAGTAACCGCGACCGCAGAAGGGGTTCCCCAACAGTCACATTCCTCCTGAGGCCATCTAGATGGATTCCAGAATTCAGATGCTGCCAGACAGGAGTGAGACAGGCACTTACAAGTTGTTCCCTCCCGCTGTGAATAGAGCTCTGCTCCTGGGCTGGATGCTACCTGGCAAGCTCCTTTAAATTCCTGAATCAAGTTGTAGAAGCTGTACAGTGGACAGAGCAAGGATATGTCCAACTCTTGGAGGCCAACCATCTCATTGCAGAGCAGCACAGCTTTCAGGTTGGGAGGCTTGGAGTAACCTTGTGGCCTGCTCCCTGTTGCTCCATGACCCACTCTCTGGCACCCTATGTGGCTCACCTCACCCTGAATGAAAGATGTGTGTGCACAGCCACTCCAGCTGCTGCCAGCCCCACATTCCTGCCCAATAATGAGTTGAACAGCCTGCTGAGGCTCTTGGGAGTGAGTGGGGGTGCAGCCTGTCCACCTGCAGCTCCCGAACCCTGACTTGGCCACCAGTTCCTGCCATCCCCTGGGGCACTGACCCACTCACTGAACAGCAATGCAGACCTCTCTGCCTTCTTTTGAGTGAATTATTTTTCAGCATTTCATTTTATCTTCTCTTGCTATACTTGTTTGAGTAGTTTTTGGTGGTGTGATGAAGATTACTATTTTTTTTTAACATATCATAGTCTATCCGAGTAATATTATACTGTTTTATGAGTAAGAACAGTGTAAGACTCTTAGAAGAGTAGAGTTCTATCTGCCCCCCTTCTACACTTTGTGCTATTGTTGTCATGTGCTTTACTTCTACATATGCTATGAACCCCATAAAATGTTATTTTTTCCTCTTTATCTTGACTTTCAGCAGTTTGAGTCTGATGTACCTAGGTTTTTTTTGTTTTTTAAATTTATCTTGCTGGAGTTTGCTAAGATTCCTGGATGTGTGGGTTGATATCTTTCAACAATTTTGGAAAATTCTTAGCTACTATTTCTTCAAATATTTCTTCTATCCCATTCTTTGTCTTTTTCTTCTTCTGGAAACCTAATTACATATATATGTTCCATAGAGTTCAGATACTTTGTTGTATTTTCTCACTCTATTTATTTTATGTTTTAGTTTTTACAATTATCATTATCTTCAAGTTTATAGATTCTTTTCTGTGTACAGGCTGCTGTTAAACCTATTGAATTAATTTTTCATTTATGATATCATATTTTTCATTTCTAGCACTTCCATTTGGTCCATTTTTATAGTTTCCATCTCTTTGCCAAATTCCCCATACACTTATGAATTTTGGCTAGCTTTTCCACTAGATCTTTCAACACATTTTCATAGTTGTTTTAAAGTCCCTGTTTGATACTTCCAACACCTGATCTATCTCTAGGTCTGCTTCTGACTCTTTCCTATTGTGATCTTGGGGTCCATGTTCTTGCTTCTTTGTGGTCTCATAGTTTTTAATTGTGTGTTGGACATAGTATGTAAAAGATTAATAGAGACTGATAAATAATATTTACCACAGAGAATTACTCAGCCCTTCTTCTGTCAGAATTATGCCAATATCTAGCCCTGCAGAAGCACCAAGTAAGCTCCAATAAGATATCAGAAATTTCTCTGTTAATTTACAGCCCAGACACCAGCTTTCTGAAACATGAGAGACTTACCTATGCTTTACAATATGGTTTTCAGCTTTTTGAATTACTGAGGAAATTCTCTTTGTTCTCCAGTTCCACCCCCATCTTTACATACTGTGCCAGTTTGGATATATTATGTCCCCCAGAAAAGCCATGTTTTTAATGTAATTTTGTGGGGTCAGACTTATTAGTCTTGATTAGAGTGTGACCTTTTTATGGAATGTTTCCATGGATATGTGACCCACTCAACTGTGAGTGAGAACTCTGATTAAATTATTTCCATGGAGGTGTGGACCCTGCCCTGATTTAAGAGTGCTAAGAGCCGACACAAATGCTGATGTTGAGAGGTGCTTGGAGTTGTGGACAGAAGGATGTTTGGAGATGCTAGGCTAAAAGATGAAGCCCAGAGTTTGCTCCAGAGAAGCTAAGTGAGGACCTCCAGACACTCAGAGAGAAACGCTCTGGGAGAAAGAAGCAAGGACACACATGAGCTGAGAGAGAGGAATGAAGATAGGAGCCCAGAGACATTTTGGAAAAAGTCACTTTGAAACCAGAACCCAGGATCAAAGGACCAGTAGATGCCAGCCACGTGCCTTCCCAGCTGACAGAGGTGTTCCGGATGCCATCCACCTTTCTTCAGTGAAGTTATCATCTTGTTGATGCCTTAGTTTGGACACCTTCATGGCCTTAGAACTGTAAATTTGTAGCCTAATAAATCTCCTTTATAAAAGCCAATCCATTTCTGGTGTTTTGCATAATGGCAGCTCTAGCAAACTGGAACACATACCATAGGAGATCTCTCTGTGTCCTGCTGCCTTGCTTCCAGCACTGGAAGTTTGCCACTTTGCACTTGGTCATAACTCAGAAATCCTTGGAAGGACTTCTCTAATCACCCCCCCCCCCCCCCCCCCCCCCCCCCGCCTATCTTCTAGCCTTTGGAAATAGATGCCTTGCACTCAAGGAAGGCCCCAAAGTGGCTTGGGGAGATTTCGCTCCTCTTTCTGCCCAGCTCCCAGCCTTCACTGGGTCATTGTCTGAACTTGCAAAGGTCTGGGTACCTTATATAGGATCTCTCTAAGCTCTTTTGCTCACCCCTCAACCTTCAGCATATTATCCATGCACCCTTGGTAAAGATCTGTGGGAAACAGCAAACAAATAGGTACATACTCATCCTGTGGTTGAGACTCCTTGGGATTCTAATTTATCAGGCCAACTCACATGCAGTCATTAAAACTTCATTGAAAATATGGTTTGTTTCTTCTTACCACCTACTGTGATGTATTCCTTCCTCATTCAGCTGCACTGCTAGGGAGGAAAACAGCTGTGGGTCTCTCCTCTTAAAAGAACAGGTCTTTCTAGATTTTCATTCTAGATTTTGGTTTAGCTAGATTTCTTTGTAACATCAGGTCTCTAATGGTCTTTTTTTTTTTTTTTTTTTTTTTAACTAAATTCAAAGTTATGGGAACAGTTGCAAAAACCATACTAACCCCATACACAGAATTCCATCATACCCTGACCCCCCTCCCCCGATAGCTCAGTCCACCAACTTTAACATGCTGTAACATCGCTATTTCTTTCTCTAATGGGTTTTTTAAAAATGACTATTTTGTAGTTTATCTGGTTTATTATTCTTAGGGTAGCAGCAACAATCTCCTGTGACTATAAAGTGGAAGGCCTAGAATTTAGGCTTGAAAGGCCTCTGATGGATCCTGTGCCGGTTTGAATGTATTATGTCCCCCCAAATGCCATTATCTTTGATGTAATCTTTTTTTTTTAATTAAATTCAGTTTTATTGAAATACATTCACACACCATACAATCATCCATGATATACAATCCACTGTCCACAGTATGATAACATAGTTATGCGTTCATCTTTGATGTAATCTTGTGTGGGCAGATGTATCAGTTTTGATTAGATTGTGATTCTTTGAGTGTTTCCGTGGAGATGTGCCCCACCCAACTGTGGGTGATGACTCTAATTGGATAATTTCCATGGAGGCGTGGCCCCGCCCATTCAGGGTAGGCCTTGATCAGTGGAGCCATATAAATGAGCTGACAAACAGAAGGAACTCAGTGCAGCTGTGAGGGACATTTTGAAGAGGAGCTACAACCAAGAGAGACACTTGAAGAAAGCACAGGAGCTCAGATGAGAGACTGTTTGAAGACGGCCATTGAAAGCAGACTCTTGCTCTGGAGAAGCTAAGAGAGGACAAATACCCCAAGTACAATGTAGAGTCACATTTTTGAGGAACTGCAGCCTAAAGATGAACATCCTGGGAGAAAGCCATTTTGAAACCAGAACTTTGGAGCAGACACCAGCCACGTGCCTTCCCAGCTAACAGAGGTTTTCCGGATACCATTGGCCATCCTTCAGTGAAGGTACCCGATTGCTGATGTGTTACCTTTGACACTTTATGGCCTTAAGACTGTAACTGTGTAACCAAATAAACCCCCTTTTATAAAAGCCAATTCATTTCTGGTGTTTTGCATTCTGGCAGCATTAGCAAATTAGAACAGAGCCCAAGCAGGATGGGAAGTAGAATCCAAGATGCAGGCATAAGACAGAACTCGAGAAAGGGGAGATGTAGAAACAAGGCACTCAAACGGAGACATCTGCTTGTGCTTGGCTTTAGGATAAGCAGAGCTAGAAAAAAAAGAAAAGAAAAGGATCTCCTCTGAGAATTCTGAACCATGATGGTCTGAGTACCACCAAGCCAAGATTTCATTTTAAAGTAGCCTCAGATTGGTAGGGCCCCTATGTGCCTGGCAGAAGCAAAGCAAATCCTCCCTGTAAAATTCATTTAAAACATTGATTTCATCTCTTTCTGGGCCTAGAACAGCCATCTCTCATGGTCCTAAAGAGTATTGAAGTACGTGGCAATTCTGAAGCATGGAATGAATGCTGAACAAGCTGACTGCTGTGTTTGCCCCTTGTCCATCCACTAGTCCCAACAAGCTGCTCCCTCTTGTCATTTTCCTAAAGAACAGGCTCAAATGTGCTCTGACAGGAGATGAAATGAAGAAGGTCTGCATGCATGGTGTATTAAGATTGACAGCAGGTTCCACACTGATATAATCCACCCTGCTAGTTTTATCTGTCATCAGCATTGACAAGACCAGTGAGAATTTCCATCATCTGTGACCCAAGGGTCACTTTGCTGTTCATTGAATTCTGCCCAAGGAAACCAAGTATAAGTTGTATGAAATAAAAAAGATCTCTGTTGGCACCACCCAAACTGACCTCTTCCATATTAATTCGGAGGTTGGCCAAATCAATTAGCCATTTCATCAAGTCTAGTAACCTATGTATGGTGACTAAAAGTGCCAATCTGGGACAGATTAGTATGATCACCAACAGAGAGAAAGAGAAAAAAACACCTGACTCTATGTGGTTCATAAGAAAGATGCTGCTATTAGCTTTCTAGAGCTTCTGTAACGAAGTACCCAAACTGGGTTGCTCAACACAGCAGAAATTTATTCTCTCATGTTCTTTGAGGCCAGAGGTCCAAAATCAAGGCGTCAGCAAGGCTGTGATCCTCTGAAATCTCTAGAGAGGATTCTGCCCCATGCCTCTCTCTCTTTTTTCTTTAAAATTCAGTTTTATTGAGATATATTCACATACCATACAATCATCCATGATGTACACTCAACTGTTCACAGTACCATCATATAGTTATTCATTCATCACCCCAATCTATTTTTGAAGATTTTCCTTACTCCAGAAAGAATAAAAATAAGAATGAAAAATAAAAGTGAAGGACTGGGGGCAAGATGGCAGACTGGTGAGCTGTATGTTTTAGTTACTCCTCCAGGAAAGTGGGTAGAAAGCCAGGAACTGCGTGGACTGGACACCACAGAGCAATCTGTCTTTGGGCATACTTCATACAACACTCATGAAAATGTCGAACTGCTGAGATCAGCGAAATCTGTAAGTTTTTGCGGCCAGGGGACCCACGCCCCTCCCTGCCAGGCTCAGTCCCGTGGGAGGAGGGGCTGTCAGCTCCGGGAAGAAGAAGGGAGAACTGCAGTGGCAGCCCTTATCGGAAACTCATTCTACTGATCCAAACTCCAACCATAGATAGACTGAGACCAGACAACAGAGAATCTGAGAACAGCCAGCCCAGCAGAGAGGAGACAGGCATAGAAAAAAAAGACAACACGAAAAACTCCAAAATAAAAGCGGAGGATTTTTGGAGTTCTGGTGAACACAGAAAGGGGAAGGGCGGAGCTCAGGCCTTGAGGCGCATATGCAAATCCCGAAGAAAAGTTGATCTCTCTGCCCTGTGGACCTTTCCTTAATGGCCCTGGTTGCTTTGTCTATTAGCATTTCAATAACCCATTAGATCTCTGAGGAGGGCCCTTTTTTTTTTTTTTAATCCTTTTTTCTTTTTCTAAAACAATTACTCTAAGAAGCCCAATACAGAAAGCTTCAAAGACATTCAATTTGGGCACGTCAAGTCAAGAGCAGAACTAAGAGAGCTCAGAGACAAAACGCAATAATCCAGTGGCTGAGAAAATTCACTAAACACCACAACTTCCCAAGAAAACGGGGGTGTCCGCTCACAGCCACCATCCTGGTGGACAGGAAACACTCCTGCCCATCGCCAGCCCCATAGCCCAGAACTGCCCCAGACAACCCAGTGTGACGGAAGTGCTTCAAATAACAGGCACACACCACAAAACTGGGCGTGGACATTAGCCTTCCCTGCAGCCTCAGCTGATTGTCCCAGAGTTGGGAAGGTGGAGCAGTGTGAATTAACAAAGCCCCATTCAGCCATCATTTGAGCAGACTGGGAGCCTCCCTACACAGCCCAGCAGCCCAGAACTGCCCTGGGGGGACGGCACTCACCTGTGACATAGCACAGTCATCCCTCAACAGAGGACCCGGGGTGCACAGCCTGGAAGAGGGGCCCACTTGCAAGTCTCAGGAGCCATACGCTAATACTAAGGACTTGTGGGTCAGTGGCAAAGACAAACTGTGGCAGGACTGAACTGAAGGATTAGACTATTGCAGCAGCTTTAAAACTCTAGGATCACCAGGGAGATTTGATTGTTAGGGCCACCCCCCCTCCCCGACTGCCCAGAAACATGCCCCACGTACAGGGCAGGCAACACCAACTACACACGCAAGCTTGGTACACCAATTGGGCCCCACAAGACTCACTCCCCCCACTCACCAAAAAGGCTAAGCAGGGGAGAACTGGCTTGTGGAGAACAGGTGGCTCGTGGACGCCACCTGCTGGTTAGTTAGAGAAAGTGTACTCCACGAAGCTGTAGATCTGATAAATTAGAGATAAGGACTTCAATTGGTCTACAAACCCTAAAAGAACCCTATCAAGTTCAGCAAATGCCACGAGGCCAAAAACAACAGAAAATTATAAAGCATATGAAAAAACCAGACGATATGGATAACCCAAGCCCAAGCACCCAAATCAAAAGACCAGAAGAGACACAGCACCTAGAGCAGCTACTCAAAGAACTAAAGATGAACAATGAGACCATAGTACGGGATATAAAGGAAATCAAGAAGACTCTAGAAGAGCATAAAGAAGACATTGCAAGACTAAATAAAAAAATGGATGATCTTATGGAAATTAAAGAAACTGTTGACCAAATTAAAAAGATTCTGGACACTCATAGTACAAGACTAGAGGAAATTGAACAACGAATCAGTGACCTGGAAGATGACAGAATGGAAAATGAAAGCATAAAAGAAAGAATGGGGAAAAAAATTGAAAAAATCGAAATGGACCTCAGGGATATGATAGATAATATGAAACGTCCAAATATAAGACTCATTGGTGTCCCAGAAGGGGAAGAAAAGGGTAAAGGTCTAGGAAGAGTATTCAAAGAAATTGTTGGGGAAAACTTCCCAAATCTTCTAAACAACATAAATACACAAATCATAAATGCTCAGCGAACTCCAAATAGAATAAATCCAAAAAAAACCCACTCCGAGACATATACTGATCACACTGTCAAACATAGAAGAGAAGGAGCAAGTTCTGAAAGCAGCAAGAGAAAAGCAATTCACCACATACAAAGGAAACAGCATAAGACTAAGTAGTGACTACTCAGCAGCCACCATGGAGGCGAGAAGGCAATGGCACGATATATTTAAAATTCTGAGAGAGAGGAATTTCCAGCCAAGAATACTTTATCCAGCAAAGCTCGCCTTCAAATTTGAGGGAGAGCTTAAATTTTTCACAGACAAAGAAATGCTGAGAGAATTTGCTAACAAGAGACCTGCCCTACTGGAGATACTAAAGGGAGCCCTACAGACAGAGAAACAAAGACAGGACAGAGAGACTTGGAGAAAGGTTCAGTACTAAAGAGATTCGGTATGGGTACAATAAAGGATATTAATAGAGAGAGGGAAAAATATGGCAAACATAATCCAAAGGATAAGATGGCCGATTCAAGAAATGCCTTCACGGTTTTAACGTTGAATGTAAATGGATTAAACTCCCCAATTAAAAGATATAGATTCGCAGAATGGATCAAAAAAAATGAACCATCAATATGTTGCATACAAGAGACTCATCTTAGACACAGGGACACAAAGAAATTGAAAGTGAAAGGATGGAAAAAAATATTTCATGCAAGCTACAGCCAAAAGAAAGCAGGTGTAGCAATATTAATCTCAGATAAAATAGACTTCAAATGCAGGGATGTTTTGAGAGACAAAGAAGGCCACTACATACTAATAAAAGGGGCAATTCAGCAAGAAGAAATAACAATCGTAAATGTCTATGCACCCAATCAAGGTGCCACAAAATACATGAGAGAAACATTGGCAAAACTAAAGGAAGCAATTGATGTTTCCACAATAATTGTGGGAGACTTCAACACATCACTCTCTCCTATAGATAGATCAACCAGACAGAAGACCAATAAGGAAATTGAAAACCTAAACAATCTGATAAATGAATTAGATTTAACAGACATCTACAGGACATTACATCCCAAATCACCAGGATACACATACTTTTCTAGTGCTCACGGAACTTTCTCCAGAATAGATCATATGCTGGGACATAAAACAAGCCTCAATAAATTTAAAAAGATTGAAATTATTCAAAGCACATTCTCTGACCACAATGGAATACAATTAGAAGTCAATAACCATCAGAGACTTAGAAAATTCACAAATACCTGGAGGTTAAACAACACACTCCTAAACAATCAGTGGGTTAAAGAAGAAATAGCAAGAGAAATTGCTAAATATATAGAGACGAATGAAAATGAGAACACAACATACCAAAACCTATGGGATGCAGCAAAAGCAGTGCTAAGGGGGAAATTTATAGCACTAAACGCATATATTAAAAAGGAAGAAGAAGAGCCAAAATCAAAGAACTAATGGATCAACTGAAGAAGCTAGAAAATGAACAGCAAACCAATCCTAAACCAAGTAGAAGAAAAGAAATAACAAGGATTAAAGCAGAAATAAATGGCATAGAGAACAAAAAAACAATAGAGAGGATAAATATCACCAAAAGTTGGTTCTTTGAGATCAACAAGATTGACAAGCCCCTAGCTAGACTGACAAAATCAAAAAGAGAGAAGACCCATATAAACAAAATAATGAATGAAAAAGGTGACATAACTGCAGATCCTGAAGAAATTAAAAAAATTATAAGAGGATATTATGAACAACTGTATGGCAACAAACTGGACAATGTAGAAGAAATGGACAATTTCCTGGAAACATATGAACAACCTAGACTGACCAGAGAAGAAATAGAAGACCTCAACCAACCCATCACAAGCAAAGAGATCCAATCAATCATCAAAAATCTTCCCACAAATAAATGCCCAGGGCCAGATGGCTTCACAGGGGAATTCTACCAAACTTTCCAGAAAGAACTGACACCAATCTTATTCAAACTCTTTCAAAACATTGAAGAAAATGGAACACTACCTAACTCATTTTATGAAGCTAACATCAATCTAATACCAAAACCAGGCAAAGATGCTACAAAAATGGAAAACTACCGGCCAATCTCCCTAATGAATATAGATGCAAAAATCCTCAACAAAATACTTGCAAATCGAATCCAAAGACACATTAAAAAAATCATACACCATGACCAAGTGGGGTTCATTCCAGGCATGCAAGGATGGTTCAACATAAGAAAATCAATCAATGTATTACGACACATTAACAAGTCAAAAGGGAAAAATCAATTGATCATCTCAATAGATGCTGAAAAAGCATCTGACAAAATCCAACATCCCTTTTTGATAAAAACACTTCAAAAGGTAGGAATTGAAGGAAATTTCCTCAACATGATAAACAGCATATATGAAAAACCCACAGCCAGCATAGTACTCAGTGGTGAGAGACTGAAAGCCTTCCCTCTAAGATCAGGAACAAGACAAGGATGCCCGCTGTCACCACTGTTATTCAACATTGTGCTGGAAGTGCTAGCCAGGGCAATCCGGCAAGACAAAGAAATAAAAGGCATCCAAATTGGAAAAGAAGAAGTAAAACTGTCATTGTTTGCAGATGATATGATCTTATATCTAGAAAACCCTGAGAAATCTACAATACAGCTACTAGAGCTAATAAACAAATTTAGCAAAGTAGCGGGATACAAGGTTAATGCACATAAGTCAGTAATGTTTCTATATGCTAGAAATGAACAAACTGAAGAGACACTCAAGAAAAAGATACCATTTTCAATAGCAACTAAAAAAATCAAGTACCTAGGAATAAACTTAACCAAAGATGTAAGAGACCTATACAAAGAAAACTACATAACTCTAGTAAAAGAAATAGAAGGGGACCTTAAAAGATGGAAAAATATTCCATGTTCATGGATAGGAAGACTAAATGTTATTAAGATGTCAATTCTACCCAAACTCATCTACAGATTCAATGCAATCCCAATCAAAATTCCAACAACCTACTTTGCAGACTTGGAAAAGCTAGTTATCAAATTTATTTGGAAAGGGAAGATGCCTCAAATTGCTAAAGACACTCTAAAAAAGAAAAACGAAGTGGGAGGACTTACACTCCCTGACTTTGAAGCTTATTATAAAGCCACAGTTGCCAAAACAGCATGGTACTGGCACGAAGATAGACATATAGATCAGTGGAATCGAATTGAGAATTCGGAGACAGACTCTCGATTCTATGGCCGACTGATCTTTGATAAGGCCCCCAAAGTCACTGAACTGAGTCATAATGGTCTTTTCAACAAATGGGGCTGGGAGAGTTGGATATCCATATCCAAAAGAATGAAAGAGGACCCCTACCTCACCCCCCTACACAAAAATTAACTCAAAATGGACCAAAGATCTCAATATAAAAGAAAGTACCATAAAACTCCTAGAAGATAATGTAGGAAAACATCTTCAAGACCTTGTATTAGGCGGCCACTTCCTAGACTTTACACCCAAAGCACAAGCAACAAAAGACAAAATAGATAAATGGGAACTCCTCAAGCTTAGAAGTTTCTGCACCTCAAAGGAATTTCTCAAAAAGGTAAAGAGGCAGCCAACTCAATGGGAAAAAATTTTTGGAAACCATGTATCTGACAAAAGACTGATATCTTGCATATATAAAGAAATCCTACAACTCAATGACAATAGTACAGTCAGCCCAATTATAAAATGGGCAAAAGATATGAAAAGACAGTTCTCTGAAGAGGAAATACAAATGGCCAAGAAACACATGAAAAAATGTTCAGCTTCACTAGCTATTAGAGAGATGCAAATTAAGACCACAATGAGATACCATCTAACACCGGTTAGAATGGCTGCCATTAAACAAACAGGAAACTACAAATGCTGGAGGGGATGTGGAGAAATTGGAACTCTCATTCACTGTTGGTGGGACTGTATAATGGTTCAGCCACTCTGGAAGTCAGTCTGGCAGTTCCTTAGAAAACTAGATATAGAGTTACTATTCGATCCAGCGATTGCACTTCTCGGTATATACCCGGAAGATCGGAAAGCAGTGACACGAACAGATATCTGCACGCCAATGTTCATAGCAGCATTATTCACAATTGCCAAAAGATGGAAACAACCCAAATGTCCTTCAACAGATGAGTGGATAAATAAAATGTGGTATATACACACGATGGAATACTACGCGGCAGTAAGAAGGAGCGATCTCGTGAAACATATGACAACATGGATGAACCTTGAGGACATAATGCTAAGCGAAATAAGCCAGGCACAAAAAGAGAAATATTATATGCTACCACTAATGTGAACTTTGAAAAATGTAAAACAAATGGCTTATAATGTAGAATGTAGGGGAACTAGCAATAGAGAGCAATTAAGGAAGGGGGAACAATAATCCAAGAAGAACAGATAAGCTATTTAACGTTCTGGGGATGCCCAGGAATGACTATGGTCTGTTAATTTCTGATGGATATAGTAGGAGCAAGTTCACAGAAATGTTGCTATATTAGGTAACTTTCTTGGGGTAAAGTAGGAACATGTTGGAAGTTAAGCAGTTATCTTAGGTTAGTTGTCTTTTTCTTACTCCCGTGTTATGGTCTCTTTGCAATGTTCTTTTATTGTATGTTTGTTTTCTTTTTAACTTTTTTTTCATACAGTTGATTTAAAAAAGAAGGGAAAGTTAAAAAAAAAAACAAACAAAAAAACAAGGAAAAAAAAAAAGATGTAGTGCCCCCTTGAGGAGCCTGTGGAGAATGCAGGGGTATTCGCCTACCCCACCTCCATGGTTGCTAACATGACCACAGACATAGGGGACTGGTGGTTTGATGGGTTGGGCCCTCTACCACAGGTTTTACCCTTGGGAAGACGGTTGCTGCAAAGGAGAGGCTAGGCCTCCCTATGGTTGTGCCTAAGAGCCTCCTCCCGAATGCCTCTTTGTTGCTCAGATGTGGCCCTGTCTCTCTAGCTAAGCCAACTTGAAAGGTGAAATCACTGCCCTCCCCCCTACGTGGGATCAGACACCCAGGGGAGTGAATCTCCCTGGCAACGTGGAATATGACTCCCGGGGAGGAATGTAGACCTGGCATCGTGGGACGGAGAACATCTTCTTGACCAAAAGGGGGATGTGAAAGGAAATGAAATAAGCTTCAGTGGCAGAGAGATTCCAAAAGGAGCCGAGAGGTCACTCTGGTGGGCACTCTTACGCACACTTTAGACAACCCTTTTTAGGTTCTAAAGAATTGGGGTAGCTCGTGGTGGATACCTGAAACTATCAAGCTACAACCCAGAACCCATGAATCTCGAAGACAGTTGTATAAAAATGTAGCTTATGAGGGGTGACAATGGGATTGGGAAAGCCATAAGGACCACACTCCACTTTGTCTCGTTTATGGATGGATGAGTAGAAAAATAGGGGAAGGAAACAAACAGACAAAGGTACCCAGTGTTCTTTTTTACTTCAATTGCTCTTTTTCACTCTAATTATTATTCTTGTTATTCTTGTGTGTGTGCTAATGAAGGTGTCAGGGATTGATTTGGGTGATGAATGTACAACTATGTAATGGTACTGTGAACAATGGAAAGTACGATTTGTTTTGTATGACTGCGTGGTATATCAAAATATAAAAAAAAAATTAATATTTAAAAAAAAAAAAAAAAAAAAAAAAAAGACATAATGCTGAGCAAAATAAGCCAGGCACAAAAAGAGAGATATTGTATGTTACCACTAATGTGAATTCTGTGAAAAATGTACAATGTTTTATACTGTAGAATGTAGGGGACCTAGAGATACCAATTAGTGGAGGGGGAATGATAATCTAATAAGAGCAGATAAACTATGGAGGGTAATCTCAATGTTATGGGAATGCTCAGGAATGATTATGGTTTGTAAACTTTCTTGGATATAGTAAGATCATGTTGGAAGCAATAGAGTTATTTTAGGTTTTTTTTTTCTCTCTTATTCGTTTGTTTTCTTAGGTGTTGTTAATTTTCTTGGGGTATGGTAGGAACATGTTGGAAGCAATGTAGTTATTTTAGATTATTTGTTTTTCTTACTCCTCTGTTTGGACATGGTTTATTAATTTTCTTGGGGTACGGTAGGAACATATTGGAAGCAAAGTAGTTATTTTAGGTTATTTGTTTTCCTTAATCCATTGCTTTGTTTGAAATGTTGTGGGGTTTTTTTGGTGGTTGTTTGCCTGTTTGTTTTTAATTTTTTGATAAACAAAGTTAAAAAATTGAAAAAAAAATCAGTAGAAAAATGGGAGTAAAAACTAAATGACAAATAGGGTGGGATGGGGGGATGGTTTGGGTATTCTCTTTTCACTTTTATTTTTTATTCTTATTCTGATTCTTTCTGATGTAAGGAAAATGTTCAGAAATAGATTGTGGTGATGAACGCATAACTATATGATCATACTGTGAACAGTTGATTGTATACCATGGATGACTGTATGGTTTGTGAATATATTTCAATAAAACTGAATTAAAAAAAAAAAAAAGAAAGAATGAAAGAGGACCCCTACCTCACCCCTTACACAAAAATTAACTCAAAATGGACCAAAGATCTCAATATAAAAGAAAGTACCATAAAACTCCTAGAAGATAATGTAGGAAAACATCTTCAAGACCTTGTATTAGGCGGCCACTTCCTAGACTTTACACCCAAAGCACAAGCAACAAAAGAGAAAATAGATAAATGGGAACTCCTCAAGCTTAGAAGTTTCTGCACCTCAAAGGAATTTCTCAAAAAGGTAAAGAGGCAGCCAACTCAATGGGAAAAAATTTTTGGAAACCATGTATCTGACAAAAGACTGATATCTTGCATATATAAAGAAATCCTACAACTCAATGACAATAGTACAGACAGCCCAATTATAAAATGGGCAAAAGATATGAAAAGACAGTTCTCTGAAGAGGAAATACAAATGGCCAAGAAACACATGAAAAAATGTTCAGCTTCACTAGCTATTAGAGAGATGCAAATTAAGACCACAATGAGATACCATCTAACACCGGTTAGAATGGCTGCCATTAAACAAACAGGAAACTACAAATGCTGGAGAGGATGTGGAGAAATTGGAACTCTTATTCATTGTTGGTGGGACTGTATAATGGTTCAGCCACTCTGGAAGTCAGTCTGGCAGTTCCTTAGAAAACTAGATATAGAGCTACCATTCGATCCAGCGATTGCACTTCTCGGTATATACCCGGAAGATCGGAAAGCAGTGACACGAACAGATATCTGCACGCCAATGTTCATAGCAGCATTATACACAATTGCCAAGAGATGGAAACAACCCAAATGTCCTTCAACAGATGAGTGGATAAATAAAATGTGGTATATACACACAATGGAATACTACGCGGCAGTAAGAAGGAATGATCTCGTGAAACATATGACAACATGGATGAACCTTGAAGACATAATGCTGAGCGAAATAAGCCAGGCACAAAAAGAGAAATATTATATGCTACCACTAATGTGAACTTTGAAAAATGTAAAACAAATGGTTTATAATGTAGAATGTAGGGGAACTAGCAATAGAGAGCAATTAAGGAAGGGGGAACAATAATCCAAGAAGAACAGATAAGCTATTTAACGTTCTGGGGATGCCCAGAAATGACTATGGTCTGTTAATTTCTGATGGATATAGTAGGAACAAGTTCACAGAAATGTTGCTATATTATGTAACTTTCTTGGGGTAAAGTAGGAACATGTTGGAAATTAAGCAGTTATCTTTGGTTAGTTGTCTTTTTCTTGCTCCCTTGTTATGGTCTCTTTGCAATGTTCTTTTATTGTATGTTTGTTTTCTTTTTAACTTTTTTTTTCATACAGTTGATTTAAAAAAGAAGGGAAAGTTAAAAAAAAAAAAAGAAAGAAAGGAAAACAAGGAAAAAAAAAGATGTAGTGCCCCCTTGAGGAGCCTGTGGAGAATGCAGGGGTATTCGCCTACCCCACCTCCATGGTGGCTAACATGACCACAGACATAGGGGACTGGTGGTTTGATGGGTTGAGCCCTCTACCATAAGTTTTACACTTGGGAAGACGGTTGCTGCAAAGGAGAGGCTAGGCCTCCCTATATTTGTGCCTAAGAGTCTCCTCCTGAATGCCTCTCTGTTACTCAGATGTGGCCCTCTTTCTCTGGCTAAGCCAACTTGAAAGGTGAAATCACTGCCCTCCCCCCTACGTGGGATCAGACACCCAGGGGAGTGAATCTCCTTGGCAACGTAGAATATGACTCCCGGGGAGGAACGTAGACCCGGCATCGTGGGACGGAGAACATCTTCTTGACCAAAAGGGGGATGTGAAAGGAAATGAAATAAGCTTCAGTGGCAGAGAGATTCCAAAACGAGCCGAGAGGTCACTCTGGTGGGCACTCTTACGCACACTTTAGACAACCCTTTTTAGGTTCTAAAGAATTGGGGTAGCTGGTGGTGGATACCTGAAACTATCAAGCTACAACCCAGAACCCATGAATCTCGAAGACAGTTGTATAAAAATGTAGCTTATGAGGGGTGACAATGGGATTGGGAAAGCCATAAGGACCACACTCCACTTTGTCTAGTTTAGGGATGGATGAGTAGAAAAATAGGGGAAGGAAACAAACAGACAAAGGTACTGTGCCGGTTTGAGTGTATTGTGTCCCCCAAATGCCATTATCTTTGTGGTTTTGTGTGGGGCAGGCGTTTTGGTGATGGTTGGATTTGCTTGGAATGTGCCCCACCCAGCTGTGGGCAATGATTCTGATGAGATGTTCCCATGGAGGCGTGGCCCCGCCCATTCAGGGTGGGCCCTTATCGGTGGAGCTATATAAATGAGCTGATTCGGGGGGAAGAAAGAGAGTGCAGCTGGGAGTGATGTTTTGAAGAGAAGCAAGCTTGCTGGAGAGGAACGTCCTGGGAGAAAGCCGTTTTGAGGCCGGAGCTTTGGAGCAGATGCTAGCTGCCTTCCTAGCTAACAGAGGTTTTCCGGAGGCCATTGGCCATCCTCCGGTGAGGGTACCCGATTGCTGATGTGTTGCCTTGGACGCTTTGTGGCCT
Organism: Choloepus didactylus; assembly: GCF_015220235.1. Lineage (NCBI taxonomy): Eukaryota > Metazoa > Chordata > Mammalia > Pilosa > Megalonychidae > Choloepus > Choloepus didactylus. Next base: position 136,831,531 of record NC_051312.1, on the reverse strand, counting down.
TAAGACTGTAACTGTGTAGCGAAATAAATCCCCGTTTTATAAAAGCCAATCCATCTCTGGTGTTTTGCATTCTGCAGCATTAGCAAACTAGGACAGATTTTGGTACCAGGAGTGGGGTGCTTTTGCTGCTGAGTTTGCAAATACCGAACATGTTGGAACGGCTTTTTAAATGGATAATGGGGAGTTTCTGGAAGAGTTGTGAGGAGTTTGATAGAAAAGGCCAAAACTGCTTTAAAGAGACTGTTTGTGGAAATATGGACTCTAAAGATACTTCTGACGAGGTCTTGAACAGAGATGATCAATGTGTTGTTGTGAACTGGAAGAAAGGCGATCCTTGTTTTAAAGTGGCACAGAATTTGGCAAAATTGAGTCCTGGTTTTGGATGGAAGGAAGAGTTTGAAAACGACAACTTGGAATACTTAGCTGAGGAGATCTCCAGACTACGTGTGGAGGACATATCCTGGCTTCTCCTTGCAGCTTATAGTAAAATGCGAGCAGAGAGAGATAAACTTAGAACTGAACTCTTGGGTTCCAAGAAACCAGAAACTGATGGCTTGGAAAATTACAGGATTCCAGGGGGTGGAATCCCAGAAGCTACAGCCCAACGTGAGGATGGAACCAAACATGGAACCCAGCCGCCATTTCAGTACAAGCCAAGATTGGAAAAGGAGTTAAGCAGAAAGGATTTGTGGAAACTCCTATTGTCTGATGGCTTTGACCCCTGCATGCTTCATGCAAAGCCAACAGAATTTTTGCGAGATCTTTATAGACGGAGCCATTGCCGGTCTGGACTGGAGGAGACAGACAAGGAAAAAATTAAAGGAAAAATCTCTTCAAAGACAGAGCCATGGAGGTTGAGGTCTGGAGTCAAGAGGTTTAGGGCTGGGAGAGCGGAGCAGCCCACATGCATGGAAAGGGTGAGTTTGCCCTGGAGGTCGAGGGCGGGCTTTCCGCCTCGATGCTCTGGAAGAGTTTTGCCACCTCGGGTCCCAAAGAGGGTGGAGCACATTTCCAGGGAATTGGGGAGAGCCTGGCTGCCACCCGACTGTTCTGAAGGGGTTGAGCATGTGCCCCGGAGATGGAAGGGAATCCGGGAGCTGCCCCAAGGTTTGAGGAGGGTGGGGCCGAGAAGGTGGTCTCCCCAATGTGTGGAAATGTTGGAGCACTCACCTAAGTGTTTGGAGAGGAACGGGCTGCAGAAAAGGCCCTTGGGAAGGGTTAGGCTCCCACTCTCTCAAGCCCCAAGGATGCAACATTGTTCTGTAAATGACTCTCGGACTTTGAAATCTAATGGACTTTGTCCTGTGGGTTTTAGGAACTGTTTTGCTCCTGTTAACCCTGTTTTCCTTACTGTTTCTCCTTATGGCAATGGAAATGTTTATCCTATGAATGTCTCTCCTTTATATATTGGAAGCACATAACTTGTTCTAGGTTCACAGATCCACAGCTAGAGGGGAATTATGCCTTAGAACTGACCAAGCCTAAACTGATTTTGATGGGATTTTGTACTTAACTTTTGTTACTGAAATGATTTAAGTTTTTGTGATATTGTGATGGAATGAATATATTTTGTATTTGGAAAGATAATGTCATTTTGGGGTTCAGGGGGTGGAATGTGCCGGTTTGAGTGTATTGTGTCCCCCAAATGCCATTATCTTTGTGGTTTTGTGTGGGGCAGGCGTTTTGGTGATGGTTGGATTTGCTTGGAATGTGCCCCACCCAGCTGTGGGCAATGATTCTGATGAGATGTTCCCATGGAGGTGTGGCCCCGCCCATTCAGGGTGGGCCCTTATCGGTGGAGCTATATAAATGAGCTGATTCGGGGGGAAGAAAGAGAGTGCAGCTGGGAGTGATGTTTTGAAGAGAAGCAAGCTTGCTGGAGAGGAACGTCCTGGGAGAAAGCCGTTTTGAGGCCGGAGCTTTGGAGCAGATGCTAGCTGCCTTCCTAGCTAACAGAGGTTTTCCGGAGGCCATTGGCCATCCTCCGGTGAGGGTACCCGATTGCTGATGTGTTGCCTTGGACACTTTGTGGCCTTAAGACTGTAACTGTGTAGCGAAATAAATCCCCGTTTTATAAAAGCCAATCCATCTCTGGTGTTTTGCATTCTGCAGCATTAGCAAACTAGGACAGGTACCCAGTGTTCTTTTTTACTTCAATTGCTCTTTTTCACTCTAATTATTATTCTTGTTATTCTTGTGTGTGTGCTAATGAAGGTGTCAGGGATTGATTTGGGTGATGAATGTACAACTATGTAATGGTACTGTAAACAATCGAAAGTACGATTTGTTTTGTATGACTGCGTGGTATGTGAATATATATCAATAAAATGATGATTAAAAAAAAATAAAAGTGAAAAAAGAACACCCAAATCACCCCCCCTTGCCCCTCTATTTTTCATTTAGGTTTTGTCCCCATTTTTCTACTCATCCATCCATACACTGGATAAAGGGAGTGTGAGCCACAAGGGTTTCACAGTCACACCATCACCCTATGTAAGATCCATAGTTATACAAGCATCTTCAAGAATCAAGGCTACTGGTTTGCAATTTGACAGTTTCAGGTATTTACTTCTAGCTATTCCAATACATTAAAACCTAAAAAGGGTTATCTATATAGTGCATAAGAATGTCCACCAGAGTGACCTCTCGACTCCATTTGAAATCTCTCAGCTACTGAAACTTTATTTTGTTTCATTTCGCTTCCCACTTTTGGTCAAGAAGATGTTCTCAATCCCACAATGCCAGGTCCAGGCTCATCCCTGGGAGTCATGTCCCACATTGCCAGGGAGATTTACACCCCTGGGAGTCATTCCACATAGGGGGGAGGGCAGTGATTTCACCTGCCAAGTTGGCTTAGCTGGAGAGAGAGGGCCACACCTGAGCAACAAAGAGGCATTCAAGGGGAGACTCTTAGGCACAGTTATAAGCAGGCATGCCTAGCCTCTCCTTTGCAGTAACAGGCTTCTTAAGGGCAAGTCCTGTGATAAAGGGTTCGGCACATCAAACCGCCAGTCCTCAACGTTTGTGGGAACAGCAGCAACCATCCAGGTGGGGAAGCCCTACACCTCTGCATTTTCCCCCAGCTCCTCAGGGGGGCTCTGCATATTTTTTCATTGCTTTTTTTCTAATTAACTATATTAAAAAATTTAAAAAAATACAATAAAAATATTTCAAACAAGCCAAAACAAAGGAATAAGAAAAAACAAAGAACTTAAAATAACTACATTAGTTCCAACATGTTCCTACTCTACCCCAAGAAAATATACAGACTGTAACCCAGCAAAGGAATAAGAAAAACAGATAACCTAAGGTAACTACATTTCTGTGAACTTGTTCCTACCATACCAACCAGAAATTAACAAACCATAGTCATTCCTGAGCATTTCCAGAATGCTAAATTTATGCATGATAACTTATCTGTTCTCATTAGGTTATTGATCCCCCTTCACTAACTGCTATCTATCGCTAGGTCCCCTACAAGTACCATGTGTTTTATACACTGAGAAAGAAGTTAAACTGTTTATACTTTATATAATGAATTTTAATGTAGATCTTCCAATAGCTAAATATTTTATCTTACAATGGTATGCTGGTTTGGATATATTATGTCCCCCAAAAGTCATGTTTTTTAATGCAGTTTTGTGAGGGATTGAGTGTTTCTTTTGATTGTTTCCACGGAGGTGTGACTCAGTCAACTGTGGGCTAGAACTTTGATTACATTATTTCCATGCAGAGATGGACCCTGCCCATTCAGGGTGGTTCTAAATTAGATCACTGGAGTCCTGTAAGAGAGCTCACAGACAGAAGCTCAGAGAGCTGAGAGAGAACTTTTGGAGAGACATGTGGCAGCTGACAATTGGAGATGTTTGGAGATGCTAGCCCAGCATCTGGAAAAGCTAAGAGAGAACCCTGATGCTTAGATGCACAGGAGCTGAAGAGGCTAAGAGAGACAAGCCCAGAGACATTTTGGAGAAAGACATTTTGAAATGCAACCTGGGAGCAAAGGAACAGCAGATGCCAGCCACATACCTTCCCAGCTGACAGAGGTGTTCCAGATGCCATCAGCCATCCTTCAGTGAAGGTCTCCTCCCGCTGATGCCTTAGTGTGGACACTTTTATGTCCTTAGGACTGTAAACTTATAACCAAATAAACCCCCTTTATAAAAGCCAGTCTATTTCTGGTATTTTGCATAAAGTCAGCATTAACAAACCAGAACAAATGGGATATTGAAGAAAAGGCAAGGAGGGAACAGTGAATTTAATTTACATCATGATTCTGTAAGTGGTCTAAATGGCTAGAGCTGTGTGTAAATATCAGCTTGGAGACAGGTTTGTTTAGGTGTTATGTGAAATAGAAAAGAAATATCCATTTTCCTCAAGATTCATTAATTTAAAAATTGGGGGATGCTATTATGAATTAAGGTGGCCTGGATGACCATTCAATGTGATCGAGGAATGTTTTGCTCTGGAAAACTCAACTCTATAACAACATCATGTATCCACTTGAGGCCCATCTCTCATTTTTAAAATTTTGCATTTTCTTTCTTTTACAACAGTCAGTTTCACAACTCACAGAGCAAAGCCTCTCGTACATTGCTGTCTCTTTCTAAGATTCCCAGCGTTCAGATGTTCTAGAATCTTACTCCGTCCTCTGACTGGTATATAATTTGAATCAGCATACAACTGCAATATACACTCTCTAAAGCAGCAGTCAGTTCTCAGCCTTTTGGCTGCCACGACACACTTGATAAATGATTCTCTTATGTTTGAATTACACTCAAGGACACATTGATATTTTGACAAACATCTCCCACATTTGGAAGTCATGCACTGCAATAATTTGTAATCCTCAGCATGGTTAGTGCCCATTTGTAGTGGTGACTCTTTGTGATTTACTGCAGATGTGAACTTGGGCTGTGTCAGATAGTTCTTGGTATTCTGGCTATAGTGCTACTCCCTTCTCTCCCAGAATGCTAGTTAGTGAAGGTGATATTACATAGAATGCATACAGACAGAATGCATACAGAATGCATAGAATGCATTCTAATTTACATATATATGTGTGTGTGTGTGTGTGTGTGTGTGTATCTTTATATATAAAATAAGTCTTTTGGAAACTTTGGCACTTTAACTAGAAAGCAACATAACATATTGCTTTTGGTGCAGTGTGTGGAGCCAGTTTGTGTAGAATTTATGTACTAGCGATGTGAACTCGGGAAAGTTATGTAGAGGTAACATTGCCTAGGTGATAAGGCAGCTGTGTATATACCTGAGATAATATACATTAACAACTAGTTCTCATGGTGATAACTTTTTTGATTCAACTAATAGTTGATTGCTTTAAAGGCAATAGAGTTACCTAATCAACTTACTAATAGTTGAGCAAGTTTTCCTCCTGTTCAAGATACAAACTGTCAGTGATTTTGAAATATTTTTTGGTCTCAAAGGTTGAATCCTTTAGTCATATCAAACCATACGGAGAACTGAATGTAGAAAACAGAAACAAACAGAAGGTGCTCTATTTGCAATGGGGGGGCGAGGGTGGAGGTGATCTGCAGCCTCATCTTTTTTGTCTGCAGCAGCGCTTGCAGAGGTTCTAAAGAATCCTAGGGATCTAAGGAAAAGTTTGAAAAACTCCAATCTATTTAGTCATGCTATTTCCATGGCAGCTTATAGTCATGTAAACTTAAGTCTAATGTCCAAGCTTGCCTTTCTGTGTCTTGGGCAAAATCAACATATAGCCTAGAATGTGTCCCTTTTGCATTTTTCAATGCTGTCAGCTCAGTTAGGTACTTCATTAATGTGTGTGTTTAGGAAATTATCTGCCTTAGGAATGCAGTAGAACTGTTTGGATGGAAAAACCTTACATGGCAGTGCTTCTTAAACTTTAACGTGCATCAGAATCACCTGGAGGACTTGGTACATCACAGATTGCTGGGCCTTCCCCAAGAGTTTCTCACTCAGTACGTGTGGTGGACTGAATTGTGTATCCCAGTTTGGTTTTGGTCTTGGTCTGCATTCTGGTGGGTGTGGACCCATTGCAAATACAATCTCTTCAAGACATTACTTCATTAAGGTGCGGCCCTACTGAACCAGGTTAGGTCCTTTATAAGCAGGGTGAAATTCAGGCGAGAGAGAGAAAGCCATAGGAAGAAGCTGGAAGTCAACAGAACCTAGAGGAGAAAGGAGAAGGCATTGTCATCTGCATTGCCATGTTCCAGAGAAGCAAGGATTGCTGGCAGCCAGCCCCAGGACGCCACAATTGAGAAAGCATCACTTTGATCTTGGACTTCTTGTCACCTCAAAACCATGAGCCCATTGTTTAAGCTAATCCATTGTACAGTATCTGTTTTAACAGCTGGGAAACTAAGTTGGTCTTGGACGGCATCTGAGAATATGCATTTCTATCAGGTTCCCAGGTGAGGCTAATGTGGCTGGTCTGGGGATCACTTTGTGAACTTAATTTTAGGTAAAATAATCTCTATTAATCTGCAGTCTTGAGAAGTCTTGAGGTTTAACTTTATTCAATTTAATTTCACAGTTATTTATTGAATTTCTATTGTATACCAAGCAAGTACTGGGCTAAGTGCAGTGGGTGAAATAGATTAACTATATGATACCTGCTTGTGGTTAGATTTTGTATATCAAAATAGCCATGACATTGAGTCTGTAGTTCTGTTTGTCTTTTTATACTTACTTTTCTAAGAACTAAGACCACTTTCTGGCAAGTCTGGAGGCATGGCCCTTTGTAAAAGCAGATGTGGAAAGGGGAATTGTTTTCTACGCTTGAGCAGTAAGACGGTAATAGGAGAAGTTCCTGTAAATGACTTCTATTCTGTCCCTTTTAAAGTGTGGTTAGAATGACTGGGCTATCGTGTATGTTATAATATTTGCTGGTAAGCAACTTATAGATATGTTTTTTCTGAAACATTTGATAGGCGTGATTAAAACGCATGAGACTTTTCTGGAGTGAATCATTCAAGCATCACTTTAGACTGTGGGCACTGAATTAGAAAAATGAGAGCTGGTATGACTTCAATATATTTGAGTATCTCTGTATGGCATTTTTCATATAAGAGGATTTTTGGATGCCTATAAACATCCACTAAGTTGCTAACACCAATAAACTTTAAGTCAATTCACATAACACCCATTTTGAAGAGTGAGATATTGAAAAAAATAGCCACTTTTTCCCCCCGGTACCTCATGGTCCTTGGTGTATGCTGGTGTACCTACTTCCTCCCATTCAATTTAGATGATAAAAGAATGGAGGGTGGAATTCTTGGCAACTGTGGTGGAGAACTTACCCTCGCTCCACAGTGTGTAAAAGTGATCGTTCCCTTTCTGCTTGGCAACAGAATCTAGCTGACCTCCAGGTATCCACCACACAATATCCATCAGTAGCTTTGTGGACAGAGAGCACTTTTATAGACAAAGCTGAAAGGTCTGTAGTGTGGTCATTCTTTGATCTAGAGCAATGTTTCTTCAATCTTTTTAACACCAGGCCCTCCTGTGATAAACACAAAGTTCTTTCACCCCTTCCAGACGATGTGATATATGCACCTCTTGAGAATCATTTCCTCCTTTGTAAATTTCTACCAGCCAAGAACTCCGTCTTTTGTGTTGTTTGCATTATGAAAGAAGTAGATACTTTTGTTTTTTTCCAAATATATAATTATAATAAAATTTTAAATATGCTTTTTTTATTCTACAACCATATTGTCCCTTCATCTAAAAGGCTATGTCACCATTGGCGGATGGTGGCCTGCCATCAGCATCCTTGGGTGAAAATTACTACTCCAGACAAGTAGTCTCAGAATCCACTGGGGGATGGGGAGAAAAGATCAAACTTTTATCTACATTTATTTTTAGCTGACAAGGGAAATAAATTAAATTTTACTGATAATTAACACATCAGTTAACACTCATACCCTCACTTGATTTGCAGGTCAGTTACCTGTCACACACTGATCCTGAGTATACTGAGGAAAGGGTGGGAAAGTCACAATGTGAAAAGCTTAACAGTGGTACTTTAACTCATTTGTTATCTTTTGTTGTATTATAACTTGGACAATTTATTTATGCTAAGCTAAATGGAATTTATGGTCTCCACGTAAACCTGGCTAAAAAGATTTGTACAAAGGAGTCACAGATAAAATGAATCAATTTTAATAAATAAATAAATTAATTTATAAATTAAATTATTAAAGAAAAAAGGTGAATAATTAGTAATATTACATATATATAATATGCTATATATATATTACTGTTTGAGATTTGATTGGGGAGGGCGAAATAAGGAGGTTTGAAGGTGACAGTAACATTCATTTCTTAACCTAAGTGATAGGTACATGAGTGTTTACTTTATCTTTCTTTTGACTGTTATCTTTCTAATCTCTTTTGTGTATCTATATTTTACAACAAAAATTTTCATTAAGCATTTACAGTTCTGTAAAATGATTAAATAATTTCTTTATTTACAAACATGCTTCTCAAGACCTTTTAACAGATTAGAAATCACATTCATAAGTGTAAATAGCATTCAATACCAGAAAACCTTATTAAATGACTAGTTTTTGCCTAAGTATTATAGAATTACCAGGCACGTATCTAAAATTTTCAAAAATAATGAAGCATATGTTCTCACTTTGCTTCTTCTATTATTACATGGTTATGTGACACCTCATCCTTTAAAGATGTATGTATGTTTTACAATATACATAATATATTAGTAACCAGTACTGATATCTAATTTATGTTTAAACACAAACACTATATTGGGGAGGTATGCTCAAAAATTTCTTTCCGACTGTGCATCAAAACATTGAGAGACCACTGATCAAGATACTATCAAGTGGCACTTTTCAAACTGAGGGTGGTGAACACTCACCTAAGCACACATTAGCAATGCTGTGTCATTGAAAACAATTGCAAATTCTGTATCTGATAAAGGTTTAATATCCAGAATTTTAAGGAACTCTTACAATTCAACAACAAAAAAGACAAACAATTCAATTTTTAAAAGGGCAAAGGGCTGGAATAAACATTTCTCCAAAAAAGATATATGAATGGCTGATAAGTCCATGAAAAGTTGCTCAACACCATTGGTCATCAGGAAAATGCAAATCAAAATTGCATCAAGAGAACCTAAGATGGCAGCTAGGTGAGACAGGGCAAAAAAAACACCTCCGTGAAAAATACTAGATAAAAACCAGAAAGTGACCCAGAATACTGGTATCAGCGATGCGCCAGCTGGATGAGGTTTGCTAGTACCACAGGGGCTGTATACTTGTTGAAACTGGGAGTCTGCATTCTGAAACAAGTGAGTAAGCTGGCTGGAAGACCCGCAGCTGCACTGCGATGTGGGGAAGCCAGGGGTTGGCGTTTGGAGACTGACTGGTTCTTTAAAAAAAAAAAAAAAAAGAAAGAAAAGGGAAAAACCCAGGAGTGGCTGGAGTTGTTACAGTGGGAACCACACAGTAAAACACAGCACGAGAGGGCTGAGCCGGCCTCTTGGTGTCTGGCCTGGAGGATAGCCCGCTGCAGACACCCTCAGGGCCAGGGGAGCAGAGGAGAGAGCCAGAAGCAGAAAGAAACCCCGCGGCTTGCAGCTGGCTCCCCGGAGGGCTGGATAAACTCCTGCTGGGACCGTGCCCACAGCCCAGAGCCCCGCCAGTTGTCCCGGAGCTGGGAAGGAGGAACTGTGCGAGGGGTGGGGGTTGAGATCCCCATTCAGCCATCTTTGCATCAGGCTGAGGGTGCCCCTGCGCAGCCCAGCGGCCCAGGGCTTCCCTTGAGGGACAGCGCGCACTGGTGACATAGCACAGAATTCCCTCGGCTGAGCTCCTGGAGGATCACGGCTGGGAGGGGGGACCCACTCAGAGAACCCAGGGACACTATGCCGAGTCCAGTGGTTTGTGGGTCAGCGAGAGAGAGGGTCTGGAGCTGAACTGAAATGAAGGCTTAGACTCTTGCAGTGGCCTTGAATCTCCGGGAACCTGGGAGATTTGAATATTAAAGCTGCCCTTCCTCCCTGGCCACTCGGACACACACCCCACATTCAGGGCGGTTGGCCCCAGCAACACACCCAAACTGAGTTCACCAACTGAACCCCACAAGAATCATTACCCCACACACCACGGGGATAAGGTTGAGAACTGACTTGAGGGGTATAGGTGACTCACAGAAGCCATCTGCTGGTTAGTTAGAGAAAGTGTATGCCACCAACTTGTAGTTCTGAAAAATTAGATTGGTATCTTTTTCTTACAACTTGTAAGAACCCTATCAAGCAAAGCAAATGCCAAGAGGCCAAAAACAACAGAAACTCTTAATGCATATGATAAAACCAGATGATATGGAGAACCCAATTCCAAACTCCCAAATCAAAATGTCAGAAGAAACACAGTACTTGGCACAATTAATCAAAGAACTACAATTGAGGAACGAAAACATGGCAAAGGATTTAAAGGACATAAAGAAGACCATGGCCCAGGATATCAGCAACATAAAGGAGACCCTAGAAGAGCATAAAGAAGACATTGCAAGGGTAAATAAAAAAATAGAAGATCTTATGGTAATAAAAGAAATAGTTGGCCAAATTAAAAAGACTCTGGATACTCACAATACAAGGTTAGAGGAAGCTGAACAATGTCTCAGTGTCCTAGAAGTCCACAGAACAGAAAATGAAAAAACAAAAGAAAGAATGGAGAAAAAAATAAAAAAAAATTGAAATGGATCTCAGGGATACGATAGATAAAATAAAACATCCAAACTTAAGACTCATTGGTGTCCCAGAAGGGGAAGAGAAGGATAAAGGTCTAGAAAGAGTATTCAAAGAAATTGTTGGGGAAAACTTCCCCAACCTTCTACACAATATAAATACACAAAGCATAAATGCCCAGCAAACTCCAAATAGAATAAATCCAAATAAACCCACTCCGAGACATATTCTGATCAGACTCTCAAATACTGAAGAGAAGGAGCAAGTTCTGAAAGCAGCAAGAGGAAATCAATTCACCACATACAAAGGAAACAACATAAGACTAAGTTGCGACTACTCAGCGGCCACCATGGAGGCGAGAAGGCAGTGGCATGACATATTTAAAATTCTGAGAGAGAAAAATTTCCAACCAAGAATACTTTATCCAGCAAAACTCTCCTTCACATTTGAGGGAGAGCTTCAATTTTTCACAGACAAACAAATGCTGAGAGAGTTTGCCAATAAAAGACCATCCCTACTTCAGATACTAAAGGGAGCCCTACCAACAGAGAAACAAAGAAAGGAGAAAGAGATATAGAGAATTTTAACAGACATGTATCGAACCTTACATCCCAAATCACCAGGACACTCATTTTTCTCTAGTGATCACGGATCTTTCTCCAGAAGGGACCACAAGCTGGGACATAAAACAAGCTTCAATAAATTAAAAAAAGAATTGAATGTACTCAAAGCACATTCTCCAACCACAATGGAATACAAATAGAAGTCAATAATTTTTGAATTGTAACTCCGCTATTTACTTCCTCTGTGATATAAAATACACAGACTCTAATGACAAATCAGTGGTTTTGAACTCAACGTAAAATATATAATTTTAGACAACTATATAAAGGTGGGGGAATGGAGGAGTATAGGAACATAGTTTATGTGTCCTATTGAAGTTAAGTTGGTATCAAAGAAAAACAAGGTTGTTATGGATTTAAGAGGTTAATTTTAAGCCCCACAGTAAACACAAAGAAATTATCAGAGAATATAACCATAGAGATGAAATGTAGAGTCTGGGTTAAGAGAATAGGGGAAGGGGCAATGGGGAGTTAAGAAATGAGTGTAGGGTTGCTGTTTGAGGTGAAGGGAAATTACTAATAATGGATGGTGGGAAAGAGCATTACAACATTCTAAATGTGATTAATCCCACTAATGGAAGGCTAGGGAGGAGTTGGAATGGGAAGATTTAAGCTGTATATATGTTTCCACAATTGAAAAAAAAATAAAAATAAGAAAGTCTAAATAGATGACAATTGAATGCCAAGGATGAATCTGGATGGGATCAGAGGATGGAGGACAGGAGGCTCAAAGGGTCACAGTTGAGTCATAAGGAAAAGGAAATATAGAATGTAAGCTTTGTATCATTGTTGAATCTCTTGTACTTCTTAGCTGCACTTAATGGGATTGCATAAAAGAATGTTCTTGTTCATGTGAAGTGTATATGTGAATTATAGTGTTTGTTCAAGGATGTGTGCAGCTAGCTCTCATATGTTCAGAAGACAGGGTAATAGATGATGGATGATAGGGAGGGAGGGAGGGAAAGAAATAGCGATGTGACAGCATGTTAAAGTCGGTGGATTGGGGTATTGGGGGGGGTCAGGGTATGCTGGAGTTCTGTGTATGGGGTTTGTATTGTTTTTGCAGCTGTTCCTATAACTATGAATTTATTTAAAAAAAAAACTGCATCAAGATACCACTTCACACCCACTGGAATGGCTATTATTTTTTTTTAAATGGAAGAGAAGTGTTGGAGAGGATGTAGAGAAATTGGAACCTTCCTACACTGCTGGTGAGAGTGAAAAATGGTGCAGCCACAATGGAAAACAATTTGGTGGTTCCTCAGAAAGCTAAACCTAAAATTACGTATGACTTGATAATTCCACTTCCAGGTATATACCTCAAAAATTGAAAACAGGGACTTGAACAGATATTTGTACACCAATGTTCACAGTATCCTTATTCACAGTAGCCAAAGGGTGAAAAACAGCCATGTGTCCATGGACAGATGAACGGATAAACAAAATGTGGCATATCCATATGATGAAATATTACTCAGCTGTAAAAAGGAATGAAGTCCTGATACATGCGACAACATGGATAAACTTTAAAACCATTAAGGTGAGTGAAAGAAGCCAGACAAAAAGGACAAATATTGTATGATTCCACTTATATGAAATACCTAGAAGAAGCAAATTCATGTTTGCTATTCAGAAAGTAGACCAGAGTTTACCAAGGGTAGACGGAGAGAGAGTGGAGAGTTATTGTTAATGGGTACAGAGTTTCTGATTTGGGTGATTAAAAAGTTTTGGTAATGGATGGATGGTGGTGGTAGCACAACATTGGAATCTAACTAACACTACTGATTTGTACACTTAAAAATGGTTGAAATGGGAAATTTTGTGTTATACAAGTGTTGCCACAATAAAAAAGTTGATGTCTCCTGTATATAATCCCTCAGGATTCTGATTCTGTTAGTCTGGAAAGGGCCCCAGGGATATGCATCTTCAATACACACTCTAGGAGATTCTGATGCGAGTTGTGCACCTGCCTCAATTTTGCTATAAACTCAGACCACAATTAAGCCATATCTTTAGAGAGTTGTGTCCCCAGGATGTGCAGAACTGCATTTACTGAATTGAACTTTGGCATGATGCCACTGACCTGTACTGAGGGGCTCTGTAAGAAAGAAATGGCCCTTTAGACTTCATACCAGCAACTAAAATAAAGATGTTATTGATGACGTAATGTATGTATAGGGCAGATCATAAAACCTGGCACACAGTGAGCACTCAATAATTGGTGGCTTCTTATAGTTAGAATACTGTGTCTTTATTGAGAGCAGATAGGAGCAAGTACTTTCTGTTCTTAATAGGGAATAATTATGCTATTCTTTGTAATTCAGCAATTTGACAACCTAGTTCTATGTTCAATTTATTTTGATACTTAGTTTCAACGGCTGTCATAGCTGACAAAAGCTACCTCCCACGGATATGTGGATCCCAATGGAAGAAGTGAGTCATTGGCTGGTTTTACCAAGTGATTATAATCTTTTCCTACCTCTTTTACCAGTTATCCTAAGCAGTTTGTTTTTATCCCGTAGAAACTAAATTGAGTAACTTACTGTTTTTCTCTTTGCATTGTTTGCTGGAAAGCTTAGAACAGAAATTCGAAATTAGTCTCCCATCCTTAGCACTTATGTAGAATTTGACAACATGTACTTTTATAATTGTCTCATTTTTGGTACTATTTTATATTTTTTATCCTTGGGTTTTTTTTCCTTCCTACTTCAAAATAATGCTTTATTTTGGGGGGTGTTATTTCTATATCTCTGTTACTGCCTTAAATAGTTGTTGAAATACAGTAGAGGAAGTGAAGGAGGAGAGAATGAGTGAGTGGTGACATGTATGAGAGGAGAAAAAAAGAGGGTTGATAGAACGGACTCAAGTTCTTGGCCAGCTCAAGTTCATTCACGTCTAGTGCAGTTATCAGAATTAGAGATCGGGTTTCCAGGACACATGACAGTCTTCTGTAGGTATGTATCCACTAATGCTATAACACTGAGTAAATACTAACAAATTAGTAGGATCTTTTATAGACCTAGTTACCTGTTATTTTTGCTTATAAAGTGGTCTCCACTGCATCATAAGAGCTTTGAGATGCATGCTTTCAGTTAACTGAGAAAATTTTAAAAGTCTTCAGTTTGGAGAATGATAGGGGAACAGCCCCCTTTCAACTTTTCTTGGATTCTTTTAGTGAACCTAGAAGATTTATTTTAATCGTGATTGAATTTTCATAGGCTAAAATAATCATCAGTCCAGCTAGTCTTAATAGAAATTTGTGAGGATCAATATTTTGATATGAAGTATCTATTTTCTAATGCTAGCTGTGGGCAAATTTTCATCTTATAGGCCTACCAGATGTTAACAATTTAGCAAAGAGACCAAGTGCAATAATAACAAGTGTGAAATACATGTTTAAATAATTTTTAATAAACGAAAGCTGCTCATTTTCTTTTCCTTAATGCTTCACTGTCTTTAGCAGCTTTTTGTTTCTCTTTCCTCTTTGGAAAGCCTGCATGCTTGGTAACTAGTTTCCTTTTTAAAAAGAATTTTGGCATGCAGAAACACCAGCAAGCTTTTTGGAGAATTTTCCCATAAGAGCTTTCTGTAGGAAAGCTTTTATAATAAGTGGCCTAGTATTTTTAAGATGTTAATAACTACTGATTTGGTCCCTCCTTGGGTTGCATTTTAAATTAATGGGGAAAAAAGCCTCAAACACTGCTTGTCAGTCACATAGTATTAGGGAATGGTGGACAAGTAAACAGGTTTCAAAGTGATTCATGATATACCATCTCACTGACACTGAAAAGTAGTGTTTTTGTAACAAGAGGAAATGTATTCTAATTCCTTTTAAATGACTTATAATAGTAAGGAAAGATACTGTTTAAAAAGAACAAGTTTAATTGGCATTCTTATAGACAAAGTTCTCTACTACCAAGCTTCTGCACATTTATAATATAATGATAATTCAAGAGATGATTAAAGATCCAAGAAAAAAAATTACTTTACACTTAACTACATACGGAGCCTTGTGTTAAGTGACTTAGATTTGCTTTTATTTAATACTCTAAACAAACATATGGGAAAGGTAGGGTTACGGTTTGCTAATGCTGCCAGAATGCAAAACACCAGAAATGGATTGGCTTTTATAAAGAGGGTTTATTTGGTTACACAGTTACAGCCTTAAGGCCATAAAGTGTCTAAGGTAAAACATTGACAATTGGGTACCTTTACTGGAGGATGACCACTGGAATCCGGAAAACCTCTGTTAGCTGGGAAGGCACGTGGCTGGCATCTGCTTGCTCCCAGGTTGCATTTCAAAATGGCATTCTCCAAAATGTCTTTATCAGCTTCCAATGGCTGTCTTCAAAATGTCTGTCTCGGCTACAGCAGCTCTCTCAGCTTCTGTGCATTCTTCAAAGTGTCCCTCTTGGCTGTATTAAGCTTGCTTCTTCTGTCTGAGCTTATACAGTGCTCCAGGAAACTAATCAAGGCCCATGCTGAATGGGCGGGGCCACACCTCCATGGAAATACTGAGCCAATAGATTCCAACTTAATCCACACTAATACATCTGCCCCCACAAGATTGCATTAAAGAATATGGCTTTTTCTGGGGGACATAATATATACAAACCAGCATAGGTAGTGTTATCCTAAATTTATAAATAAAGACAGACATCCCTCCCAGAGGTCAAGTCATCTTACTTTAGCTTTCTGCTGTGCTCAGCATCGTTGGCCACTTGATGTTGCTCGAAACTTGGTATACTCACACCTTCTTTCTGAGCTTTCCTTGGCTCTTTCTGGGTATTCCTCAGTCTCAGTTGACAGCTTCTTCCTCTCCCCTGACCTCTAAATTTCCATCCTGGAGCTTGTCAGGGCTCTTCTATTCTGTCTCTCTCTCAATTCTATCCTAAACTTCAAATGCCATCTAAATGTATATGACTCCTATATATAGTTTGTCACCACCCCAGCCTAGTCTGATAAGCTCTTGTCATATATCTTCCTGCCTACTTGACACCTCTACTTGGATCTTAGAGGCATCTCAAACTCAACATGTGCTAAACAGAACAGTTGGTTTTTCTCTCTGAAACTGTTTCTCCCCAAATCTTTCCCATCTCAGTAAATGACATCATCATCCATCCAGTTGTACAAAGCAGAAACATCTCTGATTCCTATCTTTCGCCTCTCTTCAAATTCAGTATATGACTTAGTCCCATAGATTCTTCCTCCAAAATGTAGCTCAAAGCCATTTATTTCTTCCCATATCCTCTCTTCCCAGGTCTTTGCCAGCACACCAGTTCTGGACTAATACAACAGCCATTTCTTCTTCCTGCTTCCCTTCTTTCTCTCTTCAAATCCATTCTCCATAGATCATCTGGAATTATTTTAAAAATATCAATGGGATTATAACACTTTCCTGCTTGAAATCCTCAAGTGGCCTTAGAAATAAAATTCACACTCCTTTTCATGATTGACCAGGCCTTGCATGATCGGTCCCTGCCCATCTCTCCAGCCCCAGCTCATGCCAGCCTAGCACATGCTAAGCACCCTGGCTCTTTTCTTCCTTGCAAACATGGCAACGCTCAAGACTTTGAGCCTTGCCCTTCCTTTGCCTCTGTCTGGAATACCTCCATGGACACCCCCACCTTCATCCTTGCTTGGTTCTTTCTTTACCCTCCAATCTCAGCTTAAGCAGTCACCTCAGAGAGTCCTTCCTGACCACCTTATCTAAATTAGTCCCTCACCTCCAGTTTTAAAAATCGCATCCATTTGTTTTAGAAGTAGGACTTTTATCCATGTGCTTTTTGGTTTATGTACCTATTTATTACTGGTCTGCCCCACCAAACTATAAATTTGGTGAGGGCTGGTACTGTATCTATTTCATTTACCATTTTATGTTTAATACCTATTACAAAGTATTGATGGATGGATGAATGAATGAATGAATGAACTGCACCTCTAGCCAGTAAGTGGTGAAACTAAGATCCAACCCAGGTCTGTCTGAATCCAGAGTCTGTAGTCTAAACTATTATAATATGGATAGGATTAATTCATATTCAGTGGAATTTTAGTGTAAAATACATTTTAGCATAAAAATCTAAAATTCTTTTAAAATCTGGTAACCCATGTGATAACCTTCCAATGACAACAGATTACTAGACTGACTACCATCCTCCAAATCAACAGTGATTCTGGATAACATAAATTATGCGACATTTGGTATTTTGTTTACTAAAATGCCCAGACAAGATCCCTTGCAATGATTCTTTCAGCCATTAAATATCCTGTGAAGTCAAGCAAAATAATGTGAGCAGCCACCTTCCGGATTTGGCCTAGTAGACAAGCTGCAGCCTGCCCTTGAGTTCCCCCCGCCCATCGAGTGGTGCCAAGATGGCGCCCACATCCTGCTTCCGGCTTCTGATGTATGTAACCACCCGCTGTATTCACCAATCATGCTTGTGTGCGTGGCGTTAGCCCATTGGATACACGCAAGGTTTATAAGAAAGTTCCCGGGCAAAGCTCGGGGAGACAGCCCACAAGGAGCCGTACCTGACGGCCGCATCGAGGTTGTTCTCCCCCGAGGTGTCTCGCCCCGGGTGGAACCTGTAAAGATGATGATTGCCTAGTCCCATTAAAAGTTTATCTGCTTTACCACCGCGAGTCCTGAGTGATCACAAGTGCTCCGGGTAAGACGTTGTCCGCACCCTCTCTCCCCTTATCTCTCTGGTCCCCATCGCCGGCCGACCGAGGACTCGAGGCGGGGCGGAGAAGCGCCGGACAAGTGGTGGCCCGTACGGGGAACTTCGAACCCGCAACCTCATTTGCGTTCCCCTCGCCCCGACGGAGACGTGCTCCCGGGATCCGTGGTTTGACCTCCGCGACTGATCACCGCGAGAAGGAACCAGGACGCCAACCAGTGTGGGTACCGGAGAGATTGGTGAGAACCGTGCAGTCGCCTGAGAACACCAAAGAACTGCAGCCTGACGGGTCGTTAAACCCCCAACGTGACCTGTTGGATCCAGTCCTCAACTCGCGTGATGAGCGGTCAAATGATGTCGACGGTGTCGACCACTCCCCAGCAGACCGGGAAGAGGGCCAGGAATATTGACCTTTTTTCCCTCCTGGTTCTCTTGGCCTAATCTGACCAACTGGGTTCTTCTTGCTGTGGGGTTATTAGTAGGTTTGATCATTGTTAAGAGTTTGCTGGAGCGTTTGTTTCAAAGACAACAGCAATTACGTGTTACCGCCATGATGGCCATGTCCTCTGCCTGTAACCCTCCTGATAACTATAGTCCCTCTGCCCAGCACCCATCCCAACCACTCGAAGCTGGGCATTCGGGGGTAAGGTTCGCAGCTAAGTATATGAAAAAATCTCGTATATAAACATTCGGTACCAGTGGCCCTAATTTTTGTCTCAGGTGGACCTCTTACGCAGAGTCCTAGTTGTGGCCAGACGGGACCCTTGGCGTTTGCACAGAGGCTCCTAGTGACGCCCTCGGCACTGGCTACCTTCTCCTAATCCTCCTGTCCCCCAGTTGCGAGACTGAGTACTGCAAGGAGGGCCACGTGGTTTCCGGCTCACGGGTTCTCCGGTCTCTATATGAAGTGAGCATTCTGGTCGGTGCCAGAGGTCCCACCTTGGTATGGCCGGGACCTAGTCCAGACTCCCCAAAGCACCAAAAAATACGTTGTGGGCCATTTTGGTCCACGGGAGCACATTCATCACTGGAGACACTGGGGCATAAAAAACAAAAAAGGGGGAGATGTGAGCAGCCACCTTCCGGATTTGGCCTAGTAGACAAGCTGCAGCCTGCCCTTGAGTTCCCCCCGCCCATCGAGTGGTGCCAAGATGGCGCCCACATCCTGCTTCCGGCTTCTGATGTATGTAACCACCCGCTGTATTCACCAATCATGCTTGTGTGCGTGGCGTTAGCCCATTGGATACACGCAAGGTTTATAAGAAAGTTCCCGGGCAAAGCTCGGGGAGACAGCCCACAAGGAGCCGTACCTGACGGCCGCATCGAGGTTGTTCTCCCCCGAGGTGTCTCGCCCCGGGTGGAACCTGTAAAGATGATGATTGCCTAGTCCCATTAAAAGTTTATCTGCTTTACCACCGCGAGTCCTGAGTGATCACAAGTGCTCCGGGTAAGACGTTGTCCGCACCCTCTCTCCCCTTATCTCTCTGGTCCCCATCGCCGGCCGACCGAGGACTCGAGGCGGGGCGGAGAAGCGCCGGACAAAATAACCTTAGCCTCACTAAGGCTACTGTTTCCTCATCTAGAAAATAAGGAAATAGCTATTTCATAAGATCATTGAAGAGAATCAAAGGAAATAATAGATGCAAAGCTCTCACCGTAGGGCTTAGTATGTGGCAGGAGAACAAAACTTACAGTTCTTAAAAAAACAAGTCTTAATTTTTTTTTTTTATTAGAGAAGGTGTAGATTTCTAGAAAAATCATGCAGAAAATACTGAGTTCCCACATACCCCCCTATTATTAACACCTTGCATTAGTGTGATACATTAGTTACAACTGATGAAAGAATATTATAATTGTACTATAATTGGTTTATGTTAGGGTTCCCTATTTATGTTTTCTTTTTTATTCTGGTAACATATAAACAATCTAAAATTTCCCCTTTTAACCACATTCAAATATACATTTCAGTGGTGTGAATTACACTCACAATGTGGTGCTACCATCACCACATCTATTACTAAAACTTTTCCATCACCCCAAACAGAAACTGTACAATTTAAGCAGTAACTCCCCATTCCCAACCCCAACCCCAGCCCCTGGTTAATCTGTATTCTAGTTTCTGACTCTATGGATTATTTAGTTGGTGGAAAAATTCTAATATTTTGGGTCAACTAACCAAGGCTCCTTCTTCAATTGTTTCTAAATTTTGGCATGTCCCCATGAGCAGATTTGTCACGCCAAGTCATCAAAGACTAATGATCCAGAGAGGAGATAGGCAGGAGAGCTGCCTCTGTGGGGGAGTCTTAGAAACCCACAGGCAAACTCTAAGTCTCTCCATTTGGTGCCACTCTTGGATGTATGTTTGGCTCATGAGTTTACATTTCCCTCTAAGGGATAACTTCTTTTTACAAGAGGAATATAGCAGCTGACAGGTTCTTTTCTAGGTTACTTTAAAAGAGAAGTTTGATTCAGTTCATTGATTCTGCCTAAACCAACAACAAAAAAGGAAAAACAAACCCTGAATGTTGGTGATATGAATTTCTTTCTTTTCTTCCTTGGTTTTCTTTTTTCCTCTAGGAACTTTGTTATCCAGCACCTGCCAATTGCTCTATTTCATGTGGTTTAATGAAAGTCTGAGGTCTCATTTTTCTTTGAGATCAGTTTGAGAGGACCATATTTCTTTTGCAAAAAACTCAGAATTTCTTTTCCATCTCTCAGGTTTTTGGATGTTATCGTGACAAAAGTAGACAAGCTGACCAAGGAAGGCACAGAGTTCTTCTAGAATATGAAAGCCTAATAAATGGAGATGAATGGATTTTGAACAATAAATTTCTAGTGCTATCCAACTTAGGGAAAGTTAAATATAATTTCTGCTAAATATTTACATGTTTTGGAGGAGAAAAGTTTAGAGTTAAGTACTAAAATTTTGTGATTCATCATAATGAGATTCTCTCCTTTGCAACTTACCCTGAGGACTTAAATTTATAGACACACACACAAACACACACACACAAACTACAGAAATAAAATGAAACCCTAGCTGTAATGACTGGAATCTGGGTAAAAAGGAGCACCCAAGGATTAGTTTTACACCCTACTAGGGGAAAAATATTGCTGTTTCCTATGTATGGATTGGCTTCAATGTTTGTTTACTCCTAGTTCGAGGTAATCAGTTTTGTCTTTTTCGTTAATGAAATCATGACTTGATTCCAAAGGTAATATTATTAAGACCCTCTTTTCTTTCCTTTACATTAGTTTACTGTCTGCAAAGAATTATTTTATTAAATTAGACTTTTCTTCCTCAGGGTAATCCTGTTTTTATATTGCATTTCTTAATTTTCGATTCCCTAGATTTACACTCATTGAATTAAATCTGAGGGAATCATTCTTCATCTTATAGTATTTTCAAATATTTCAGAATGAGAATTAAGATAATTCCCCCCACCTTTTAACAAAATCCACTTTGGAGTTTCAATGGAAGTGAGCTTTCCTTTTCTTGAAAGTTTTGGAGGAGAAGGCACCTTCGATGGCATGTGGTAGAACCTGAGGGAGGCTGATTCAGCCAAGTTCCCACCAGAAGGAAGGGTGCGACAGAGGCTTGCCCACAGCCCCTGGCCCTTCTGCATTCTCCCCACCATCCTCGGCTGCACCTTGTATATATTTGACTTAATCAAGATGTTCTTGCTCTAGCTTCACAAAACTAAAAGCTTCAGCCACCCTCGTTTTTCCAACCCGTATGCATATGCATTTACATTCTTCTGGTGAGAGGGAAAAGTTCACAATAGGATTAGAATAAATAATGTAGGAATTGGTGAAAATGCCTTCATTTTCAGTTGTCCATACCAATAAGTCTTTGGAGCAGACTTCACCAGTGATCAGCGAGTCAAGTTCATGATTCAGATGGTGGCATGAAAAGAACCCACTTCTAAGATGAGTAATTTTGTTGTTGTTGCTGTTTCTGTGATGTTAGAGTACCCCACGATGATACCTTTTTTGTAGAGGACTTAGAAATGCACCCATACACTTTAGAATCTATTATGAAACCTCTCAAAGCACCACACATTTTTATGTCCTATGGTTTTATCCTACCGACAAAGTCCAGAAAACCCTAAGGCAGGGAAAGTTTGTGCTGATGTAGCTGTGAGGTCTCTTGGTCAAGAGGTCAAAGGCACCTCTTTGGGAGTCTATCAGGAATGTTGATTTTTGCTGAATCTGTGCTCCTAGAATATAATGCCCGGAAATACAACAAAGTCCTCGTCTGCTGTGACTGTCGGAAACTGTTTTCAGTAGAATAAAAAATATTTAGGGTTGTATGATGGATGCGTGTTACCTATATTTAGGCAGCTGTGACTTCAAGGCAATTTGCGTAAATTTAAATTAATTGCAATTGTTGGGTGTTTGCAATTGTTGGGTAAATTGTTCAGTGTGGTCCAGGGGGATGTTTAAGACAAAGGTGGTAAGATTTCTCTCCTTCTGTCAGCTTAGTTCTGGGGTTCCACTTAAAATTAACTCATGAAAGTAATTTTCTATGAAAAGGATCACGTTAAAGTACATTTAGAAAATGCTAATAGCTGGAAGACTTGAACACAATCTTTAGCAGTTGAGCATCTGCAGACTCACTACTTTCTACTAATCTTCAAGTAATATTCAGAATACTTTGCCACCTTCTCTCTTGGGGTTCAAAGTAAGCATTTAGAATCCGGGGATTTTCCTTAAGGGCAAAAATTTCCTTCTGTGCCATCCACAGCTCTTCTTCTTATTTTACGCCTTGAATATTCTGACATGACAACTTGAAGATTTACATTATATGTTAAATCATTTTTCCCTTGTCGAATTAGTTTGCCAAATTGCTTTCTGATCATGACTCTTGGGAGAGCAGACTCCCTCCTCTGCATGGATGCAGATATTCCTTAACAGCATTTTGCAGTCATCAATGCAAACACTTATGGGGAGTGTGATTGAATGTACACATGGTAATTCCTTGATTTGAAGGATCCAGGAAGTTATGTAAACCGCATTTAAGAAGCAGGATGGTCTGTTGCATTATTAATGTTTGTGACAGGTAAGAGGAAAATATACTGGGGATCATGCATTATCTGCCTTTGGTTAATGGATAATTAACTTAGTAGCAAATTTCTATGTGGATAGAGTCTTTAGCGGCAAAGATTCTGGATAGATACAATGCAAAGATTTTTGAAATTTTAAAATAATGAAATATGTTAGTCCTTTCAGTAAAATAAGATTATTTTTGCCTAACTAACATATGACAATATTAGTGGATTTTTGTACCCTAGACTAGGAATTCAAGAGTGAGGGTGGGGGTGGAGGATTAAGAATTTTGTCTTAACGTTTCTTTGTTCTTCACTAGCAGGCTACTCTCATTCTCATGTGCCTCATTAGAAGTTGAAATTACTACATAAAGCTCTGTACGTAGGCACACACATTTATGGTAGGTTTGTGCTCTTCTTTAATTAGTGCTTTATGCCATTTGTGACACAACTTCAACTTACTTTCCCTCTAATTTCCCTGTCAAAAATGCAGCATGATTTACAGTTGAACAATATTAAATAAATGTGGTAAAGCATGAGTTATGGAAGATGCTGTATTAGCATGAGGTATTATTTCATCTAATGGGAGAATGTCATCATTTCAAAAATATTTCATAATCAGTATTTTATGCTAACATATCAAACAATCACTAACCTACAGGCTATATGCAAACAGAAACACACAGCAAAATGTACGTTAAACAGTCTCTCTCCATTTGTTTCCTTAGCAAATAGAATTTGATTGCCAAGTTCTTCACGGAAGGATGACTCTGTGTTTTATTTCTATCTGTAGAAACAGAGATCTATCCCTCTGCTATGGTGATATTATCTTATATGAGAGCCATATTTCAGCAAAAATAATTAAACCATCACAAACAGAGCCTTCCATTAGATCAGAGTGATTGCTGTTGTATTTTAGATGCATATGATAGTATTTCATGTTCTGCTGGGGGAAAAAAAAGATCACTAAATATTTCATGGGTTTTTCTTGATCAGATTGTTTATTTCTCGACATTTTAAAGAGATACTTAATTTTTCTCAGCAGCTATTTTTGTCAGCACATTAAAGAAATAGATATTAAGGGCAAAATTTGCATGGAATGCCAAGAGCTGGTATTTTTGGGGAATGATGCTTACTGTGTACATAAAAATAAATCTCACACTGTTCTCCAGAAAATGTCCTTTGCATTTTATGTGTTCTCTAAAGTGATATTCTGGTAATGTTCTGCATCTAAGGTTTGGGAGGCGGGGAGAAGGAAAGGGAGCAGGGATCATATTTTGATTGGTGTGGTTTGATACGTATTTTGATTTGCAGCAAAAATAAAAAAGGACACAAGAGGGTGCTGTTTGATTTTCTTTTTCACTGGGTTGTGCTGCGGATATCAATGTACTAGGGCCCGGAAAACACCATCTTGTTCTTTTAACCAGGACCAAATTGCAATGAAATACAAGGAGTAGAAATCCCCTGAGTTCTGGGAGACAGGCTGGAAAGTTCAGAATGGGGTAGATGCTTAATTAATTCAGAATTAGTAAAGAAGTAATTTCTTATTACCCCAGTCCTGCATAATTGTCATCTTTTGCTAATTGCTTAATTCCTTTGGTTGAAAGAAATTTTATTAGATTTCAAGCTCTCACTAAATGTCTGATGGTTCCAATATAGCTAGCATATTAGACAATGTTGAACAATTAGTGCTCTCAAGTTTCGCCTTTCGGGTTTTTAGTGTAGTACATACCTACGACTGGTTAAGAAACTAATTATAGAATTCCCAAATGTCAGAAATGCCAGACCCCAAGAGGTTGTTGCTTTCGATATCAGACAAATACCAAGTCAACAAGACTCCCAATTACCTTCTTTTTTAAACTTTGCTAAGCATATGTCTTTTTATTTTCCCATGAGGCAAATCTTTTTGACTAGCAGAAAAAGGCAATGGTCTGGAGTTATCGTAATATATACTATCATATAGTTTACGTCTGTATAGTATCCTTTCCTAAGGAACTTACACTGAACAGAAAAATGTTTGAAATGAGACGATGTTCTCATTTCACACATACGAGAATTAAGGTGTTGAGACATCAAATGATTTGTGTGTCAAGCAGTGAATTTAGTAGAAGGGTCAGGATCATTACCCAGTTCTTCTGCCTTCTAGATACTCAACTAGGGGACCCGTGTCTTTTTAGTTCTGTAGAAGTGAGTTTGTCTCTTTAATACAACCAGACGTAATTAACTGAAGGACAATGTAGGAGCTACCACCACGTCATACTATTTCTAGTTATTTCCAGTCCTCCCTGCTCTCTGAAGCTTTGTTGCAGCCAGGTGACTTGCTGTGGACAAGGTAACGGAAGCAGAAGGGATACGTGTTGCTTCTGAGCAGAAGCAGGTAAGAGCTGGGCTGTGGCTCTCCATGCTCTCTTTCCCTGCTGAGGTGGCCCCTGAAGCCTCGTGTTGAAGGGTGTCATCAAAAGATAAGGAAGCCTCCACCAGCCTCCGTCCCTGGGTTGCAGCAAGGAGCAGGGCCTCCTTATATGAGCAGGAAAGATACTACGATTCTGGGGTTTTCTCTTACAGCACCACAACTTAGCTTATCCTGATGGTAGACATTTTAAGGATGTCAAGTTAGATGACCAAAAGCCCAGAATAAAAGTGTGGCAAGAAAGGATTTGATTAAAAAGCTTAAAAATAATAATAATAAAAAAAGAACTATCAAATAGAATTTTTCATTTAGTTATTTTTAATGATTTTGATATGTGAATCAATAAAACTAAGTTATTAAATAGATAACGTATTCTTTCCTCCTTGTATTTTTTTAGTTAAAATTCATCTAAGGAAATCAAATAAAAAAATGAGGTGTTATCATGATCAACTCATAATCTGCCTGATATTTAAATCCTAGCCCTCAAACTGTGTAAATTGATACAGTGCCTTAAGCTTATCTGAATCTTCTGTTCATGGGAATAGAAGATTCAGATCTTGGGTAGTCTACAGTTGATGTTTTCGGGTAAGAGAAGAACATGCACAAAACATCAATTTCTGTCCAGGGGAGGGAGAAGTATTATGTCTCACCTAGAAATGGTCTGATATGTTTCCCCATTGAAATGCTCAGCACTTCCCCAAAAGATCAAAAAATGTCCAAGCAGAAACAGAAATCTCTTTTTCTCCATCTATACCAGTTGTCCTCTGACACACAGCATGCGAGCCTGTGGTAACAACAACCTAGAATTGGTTGGCCCTTATGGCGGGCAGAAAGCAGAGAGCTGGGAGAACGCAGCATGTGGCTTACCGCAACCCAGTCTACAGCCGGCCCCGTGACATTGGACATGTGAGGCGACAGCAATTGCATCCACACCCACGTTCAAGGATGCTAAGGATCTTACTCAGCTTTTCAAAGAGTTCCCAGAAAAACACAACAATGCCATACGCTTAAATCCAAAACCACTTCAAAATAAACTCGAAGCAGATTTTACTTTGTTTTTAACTTTAAAAAGACAAGCACTGCAGGGATATATTTAGCAGATCTCCCATTTTGATGTTAATTACACTAAGTGTGTGTGAATACACTCCTTACAAAAGAGCCTGCCTGCTGCTCTTGTCCAATTAATGCTCTGGCAGCAAACGTGAACAGTGATATAACAACATGCACTGATGCCCTCGCCGACTGGGCCTACCTGGCCCAATTTCTGCTGCTGTTTTTTTGCTCATGGCCTGCTCTAGAGTGTGCAAGGCTTAACAGTGAGAATGAGTCCAGCCACCAATGAGAATACTTGAACACAAAGTTTATTTAAGCATCAAACACATGAAAATTATTTGGTTCATTTGTGAAAGAGAAGGGATTGGGTTGGAGGGGATGGGGTGCAGGGGGCTCCCCAGGTTTGCAAACAAATGTATGTCCGGTGACCAAAGCTGTCATGGCAAGATCAAAGACATGGTGGTCAGGGAATAAGCTCATCACAAACAGAAGGAAGCAACACATGCGTCTCATAGATCAGACACTTCTAAACATCGTAAGGATTCATCAGAGGGAGTCAAACCTTCCAGTCACTGCTTCTCAGTATCGTTCCAACAGTCCCTCTCCGTAAAAACTGTGATCCAGAAACATCACTGGCTTGACAGATTTCTCCAACCCAGAATTTTTTTTTTTTATTCACCGGTTTTTCATGGAACCCAAACTACTTGGAAATTTTAGACAAGATGTACACTTTCCACAACTGGCTTGTAAAAACTTGGTGATATACTGTGAGAGTAGCTTGCAATCTCACCCCTTTCCTGATATCTGACCATTTGAGGCAGGTGGCACCACTCTGTGGTGCTAGAACAGGTTTTGACTTAAGGGCACATGCTTTTACCTAAGGAAGTTGGAGTTAAGTAAATTACAGTACTTTACATAGCAACCTTGAGTTAATTATGAGGATGTGCCTGATTGATACACGAAATGCCATAATGAGATCTGGGTCATGAGGAGAAGAATCGTCCAAACTTGAATTTCAATTGAAGAATTAGAGGCTGTGAACAGAGAGGAAAAGAGCAAGTCTTATGAGAAAAAGAAAAGCCTATTTGACAGGAATCAGACATCTTTTTGGTATTCAACTAAACAAAGGACATTTTATGGCCAAAAACCCACATTCTCCAAATGACCAGCAAGAGAAACAGAAATAACTCAGCCTTTAAGAAATTCCTGCTAACTTCTTAGGGTACCAGGGAACCCTGTGCCAAGGCTAGTGCTGCGGCCCCGCCATCAAAATCCAACTACGGCCCAAGGAGACCTGGCTGCCAAGTTTAAGGCCAATATATGGCCCTTACATGGCTGGGTGACCTTTTTTTTTTTTACAGGTATTTTAATTTATTGGATGCATATTAGGTACACAGTTAAAAAGGAATAAAAGTCCTACTCTCCAGAACAAAAGACAATAAATAGAACAAAGCTACCTGCTATTACACAAATGGAATGAATGAACATAAGGTGAAACGTGCTCTTCCATCATATCATTTGTTTTAAAACTAATCTTTTACAATGAAAAATCACTACTTATTTGAAACTGTATAGAGTTGGTATATTATGTATGTCATTTAAGTATTACTTCAGGGCTTTACAAACAACTTTATTGGTGGTATTTATATATGAGAAGAGAAACATTTACTGTATATAACGAGTAACATTTTTAGAAGTTACCTTCATCTTTTAGATAAGAGAGCAGGGACCCAAACTTTTTTTTTTAATGGTGCTAAAACTACTTGGGCATTTTCCCCAGCTTTCCTTCCTAATTTCTGGAATTCGATGTTCATAGGTTAGTTGTGGACTGAATGGATTTAAACACGAATTTCTCCTTCTCAGGGTAAGGCGCGTTCTTGCGCCCCCTAGTGGCCACCCTGGGGAAGCCCTCTGGTGCATCTACCTCTGCAGCTCTTGCCGTCCGCTTGCAGGGTCCCTGTCACGCAGCTGCACAGAGGCCCGTCCACCCGGCTCGTACAGATCTGCTCACACCCTCCGTTGTCCTCACACCAGTCCAGCCCTGAAAAGGAGCAGCCGGTCAGCTTACCTACAGACAGTTCATTTCTTCAACTCACACCTAAGGGCAAGGCTTTCAAGAAAGGAGGGGCAGAAGCAAAGCCCAGTGCTGCTGTGAGCTTTTAAAAGCCAACACAAAGATTTCCTTAAGGAAGCCGGCAGTCTTCTCACCCAGTCTCCCCAACCCCGACCTCCTCATTCACCAGATTCACATCACAGGTGATGCACAGTGAGCCCAGGCTTTCAAATCCCAATGTTTTAATAATTTATACTGTGTTTTAGGAAACATACATACTTTTTCGCCTAATAGGTCCCACTGAAATGATTTGTTCTTTGGGTTCTTTTGTATAGTCGGTGGCGATCCTGGAATTTTGTGGGCAATGCTGAAAGGCAGAACATACCAGAGGGAAAATTTCACACAATTAAGCTGCTAATTTATTCTTCACCTTATTTCCACCTCCAAAAGAGGTAGTGGCTCCGGCCTCCAGCACTATTGTTGCTTAGATTAATTAGAACCAATGCATTCTGGATCTGTGAGCCCACTGGGACTCTGGGCTTTATGCTCAACAGAATTAAATATATTCTCCACACTAGAATTAGATTCCTGCCTGGGAATGAGGATTGTCACTTCTCACTGGACGCTAATGCATGCAGCATTGTCTGTAAGCAGCTCTGACAGTAATTCACATCTTAATGCTGCATGCATAAAGTAAGCATAAAGCTGAAATGCTAACGGTTAGGGACTAGGGACAGTGCCATCAAATCTTTGGGACATCCCCATGTGTGAGAGGCATGTAAGCTTGGCCTGGAAGAGGTGATTGGTTAGTCACCTCTTTCTACCAAAACCTCAGGTTCTGGTGAGATCTGGACAAGCTGTAGGATGCCCCCTGTCTACGGGACACTTGGATAAACTGTATCCTGGTCCTAGGAGTTCCATTCTGTTGTACAGTATAGCTTCACCCCAGTGCTCACTTCAGATTCTGATTACCTGGCTCAAGATGCTCCTTGAGACTCTCGTGTGGTGGTCTCAACCAAGGGCAATGTTGTCCTCTAGGGGTGTCTGGAAGTATCCGCAGATATTTTTTTTTTTTTTTTTGTCTGCAGATATTTTGGGGCCTTGCCAATGGTGGGGAGCAGGGTGCTACTGGCATCTAGAGGGTGGAGGCCAGGGACACTGCCAAACATCCTACAATGCACATAGCCTCTCAAAACAAAGAATTATCTGGTCTAAAATATCAGTAGCGCTGAGGTTTGAGGAATCCTGGTCCAGTGTTAAGCCAGTGACCAATGGGCATTTCAGGGATAGAGCAGAGGAGTCAACAGACATCGTTCCACCACGCTGACTCTTTTAGTGTCCCACAAAAGTTGACCTCCTGTTTCTAAGGATCTGAGGACGATTCCAATGCAGCCACTTCCAGGTGCTACAGATCCTCGCATGTATGATCCCCGTGATGGGAAATAAGGCTAAGCACGTAATTTCTGCATGCTCACTTACTATTTTGCAGGAGTACTTTTCTGAGTCACAGAGTGACACTGCACAGTGAAGATGAACTTCATCATAATCCCCGATGAACTTGAAGACGGTGACATGGAAGCGGCAGGTGAGGGAGACGCCGTTCTCCTCAATGCCGATGGTATTATCTTTAATGTTCTGACACCTAGTCAGAAAAAAAGTAAACTTTCCTCTAACACTTTAATTCTCATCTTTGTTTCAGAATTTTATATTTCACATAAAGCCATCATAAATGACCTTGCAAACATGCCTTTGCATTTGAACACTAACCTCTGCACTCTTCGGGTTTATCATTTATTATCACTCCCCAATGTTATCATAGTTTGTTTTGAAAGCCTCAGACACCACCTCAAATTAATATCCTAACTGCAACAACAACAACATGACTACAGGGACTGCATTCAATTTCCCCACGCTTTGCTTCTCACGCCACCCCCGCAGAATGCTATGTTTTACTGATATCAATTTAACAAACACAAGATTAGTCCTCACTTCTTCAGGGCTTTCTTCAGTTAATCATCAATTTGGGGAGGGGTCCCTGATTCAACCCTACTGGGAAATCTTCCCACGTGTCAAAATAGGTGGGAGCTGGAGGGAAAGGCAGAGCAGCCAAGGCCGAGCTGTAGCGTTGCTTTGTCGGAGGTGACCCCCTCTTCCTGCAACGCCCTCTCATCCTTGCCACATTGAGCAGGAGGCAATGAGAGCCAGGCTCTTCCTCAAGCACAGATATCTTGTCTCAACCACTTAACAGTTCCCCACATGCATCACGCTCTCTTATGCCCCTGCATCTGCTCTTCTTCCCATGCGTCACTCCTGCTCTTTCTCCAACACCAGGCTAGGGTGTCCCCTCCTTTATAAACATCACCTAGCCATGACCTCACCAGGTGGAAACCTGATGGCTTTTCCTGGATTTGACAACACCCTCCTGTTGAGCTCCTTGGGAGCAAGAGTCCGGATGTAACCCTCATGGTGTCTTTAACACCCTGCGTGGCACATGGTAGATATTTAAAAATCTTTGTTGGATGGAAGGATGGAAGGAAGGAAGGGAGGGAGGGAGGGAGGAAGGATTGTTCTGACATGGTCAATGTTAGCCCATAGGAGCCAAGAAGCTCTTTAAAATGACAAAGATAAGAATGGTGACTCTTATTACATTTCCTTTCCATAACCCATGGGATCAAATAGCGTAGCAATAAGGGAAATTAAAAAACTGGAGTTGTCCTTCAGCATACCTATTAAGTTTGTTAATTAGTCTTCTAGGCAAAATGCTAGTTGCTTTCCAAAGTGACAGTCTCTTAAAGCTCTGAAATGAAAACATCCGTGCCATACTTTTCATTTGGATAATCTAAATTGGTCCTAGCATTCTAAAATGTTAGCAGCCCTCCAGCCTTCATCCAGACTTTCCCACTTAATCAGACCACTGACTGTCTCCCAGAGAAAAGACTTGAGGTTTAGGAATTAAAAAACAAGGAGCTGAAGGGAAGCGGCAGGCTGTCTGGACACCTGCCTTAAAAGAACGAGCACAAAGCCAAGCACTCAAATCCTTTGTTCACCACAAAGGAACACCTGTCCCCCCTCTGACCAAGCACAGGAAGAGAAAAGAGAAGCGGCTGGCATGGCTCCAGACTTTTGAAGGAAGTTGGTGCCATCCCTGTCCTCCCCGTAGCTGGGGAGCAACAACTAACCCCCAAAATGCTGAAGCGGACCCACACTGCTGCTTGTCCACCCAGGTTTCTGACAGAGGACCTCACTGCACAGAGGATCATTTCCTCCATAAGTTCACAGGAAAAAACAATGACCATATCCCTCCAAGAAATGTCAGAAGGTCCAATGAAAATTCTCCCACATGACAAAATCACTTCATACCCAACAACGGCTTATTCGAAGGGCTTCACTCAGACCCTAGGGTGAGCAAGATTTATGAACATGCTCACGTGCTCTCTCACTCTCTGGGTTCAGTCTATTAAATACTATTTTAAAATTGGTAAATGCCATGGTGTCCTTCAAAGGAGACACAAGCCCTACAATCTGGGTTTGCATTTGCACAGTGGATCAGATTGTAAAAAATGTAGAAGCCCTTTTACTTTGGGAAAGGAATATGACAAGGAGGGAAGAAACTTGGAGGAATGGAGAAGTGTGACTTTAACCCCAGCATCCAGGCTTGCAAGAGGTCTAAGCAGTCACTGAGCCGTTCCCTTTGCCTCTGATGGGCTAAAAGCCAATTCAGAAAGACAAATGCCTTAGCGAGGTCTTTGGAAGAAATTTCCACATACATATCCGTGGCCCATGCCACGTCTAGTTGGTTAGGCAGTCAGTATGTCCTGGATTCTTTCTCCGCTCCTTGCTAGTTGGGTGGCCTTGGGTGAGTTGTGTACCTAACCTCTCTGTTCCATTGGAAAATAGTGGATATCTATGGTTTGTCTGCCCAGAGCTACACCTGTCTTCTTTTGGGGAACCACTCTTCTTGCCCCAACCACAAAGCTCGGGAGGTGGCTGCCAATTACAGTATCCATGGGAGGAACTGGGATGGGCACCCACCCAGGCCAGGCAATGGTAACACTATATCCCCTGATCAAAGGATAGGCAGGTGATCCAAGACAGACTAAGCATATGCCTCCCTGGGGGTCTCTGACTTGGAGCTCAAAAGGGCAATCTCTCCTCAATGATTATCACACTGTAAGAATGGGAGTACAGGACTGCCAGTTGTCTAAGGAAGTCAAGGAGAGAGAGAGGGAGGGGGAGAAAGGGAGACTGAGAGACAGTGATGGAGAAGCGGAGAAGCTGAGACAGGGATAGAGTGAGGGAGGGAGTCTTGAGAGCATCTGGATCAGTTGTCCCTGAAGCTGCATCCACTCCTGTAATTTGGTTTTGTAGCCATTAAATACCTAGTGTGAATTGGTCTCTACCACTTATAATAGAACGAATTCTGCTATCTATAGCATATATGTAATAGAGAGAACATGGACTTTAGTTACTTACTATCAATGTATAGATATGGGTTCATTGATTGTAATAAATGTACCACACTAATGTAGGATGTTAGTAATAGGGCAATTATGTGGGGGGGGGGGTGGGGAGGTAAAGAAGGGGAGGTATACAGGAACTCTCTGTGAACTTTCTGGGCAACTTTTCTGCAAACCTAAAACTGCTCTAAAAATAAAGTCTAATATTTAAAAATAAAAAAGAAGAAACTGCTTTAAGAGTTATTACATTGGGGTAATGGAAATAGTCTAAAATTAGATTGGGGTGGTGGCTGCATTCATCTGTAAATTTACTAAATATCATTGAATTTTATACTCAATAGCAAGTGAATTTTTTACTATAAACTATATACACAAGATGGATGGATGAGTAGAAAAATGGGGGCAAAAACTAAATGAAAAATAGCGGGGATAGGGGGATGATTTGGGTGTTCTTTTTTAGTTTTATTTTTTATTCTTATTCTGATTCTCATGTAAGGAAAATGTTCAAAGATGGATTGGGGTGATGAATGCATAACTATATGATTGTGCACTGTGGATGACTATATGGTATGTGAATATATTTCAAAAAAACTGAATATAATTTAAAAAAAAGAAAAAAATTATATACATAAGAAAGCTGTTAAAGAATTACTGCAAAATCTGTGATCATATGTGTAAACTGCCTGACATAAACAGTAAGTTTTTTTTAAAAAAAATCATTATTGTTATTTGGTCTATAGTTGTTGTTTTTTAAATTTTTCTTCATCCATTTGATAGATTTGTTGCATAGAGATAATGTTGAGTTTTGCCTGAGCCCCGTGATCCTGGAACTTCTCAGCTGGATTAAACTCTTGACAGGTATTCTCATCTCTAGGCCCCTGACCCCCCTCACCTTGGCCCTCACACAATCCAGATAGAACACGTTCCACTTGGCTCCACAGTCAACTCCGGAGATAACATCATGTAGTGGACACACCCCTTGCTTGACCTCACCCTCCAGTACCTTCTGCATTAGCGCATTTGAGCCCCTCATCTGTCTCTCCTTTTGCGACAGCCTTCTGGGCTCTCCTCTATTTCATAGAGCTTTGAATAGTCATCCTTGCCTGTTCCTCACTGTCCTGTGCAATTTTTCTTTGACAGCAACCACTATATAAACTAGGTGCTGGGCATAAAGTGGTGAGTAAAAAGGAAACAGTAGCTCCTGGAGCGTAAGCTATTATTGTAGCATGCTTTTTTTAACTTTTTAATTTTTTTTTATTTTGACAGTTATCCTAGTCACCAACCTTTAGTTAGTCTCACTATGCTTCTTTCATTCACAGATGTTCCACCTTCCTCTCAAATCGAAATTCAAAGTAGGCAGGGCAGAAGCCCCCCTTTGATCACATGGAGAATAAAGTATCTTGTAGTTAATACCATACAAGCTTGGGGCTCTACCACTAGATTGCTGTGTTAAGTTAAGCAAGTTGCTTGAGCTCACTAAGCCTCGGCCTTCTCAGCTATACAATGGGGTTTACAATATCTACTTCATGGGTTGTTAAGAGAATTAGATGAGTTAATATTGCAAAATGCTGGTACCATAAGTAGCAAACATATATTACTGTTGATAATGTAACTAAAAATTCGCGTAAGCAAATATTACAAACATTTGAGACTGTCTTAAGGTAGAAGGACACTCACCCTTCTTCGATGATGAAGTATCGGAGCTTATCGTTGCTGTCGCGAGAGGGAGTGGCATAGCATTTGTTCAGCGTTAGGATCAACTGTGTGGCGTCAGCTCCAACCACGAAGACCCCCACGTACAGCACATCTCGGGTGGTCAGCACTACTTCCCCCTGGCGATAAGGATGTTTGTAGGAGGCATTTTTGTAGAGGGCCATCTTGGTGGTGAAGCTGCCTTCTTGGGTTGGGATTGTCAGGTTAATGACACTGAAAAGGAAACAGTTACAAGGCAGGGAACCCAAAACAAGTGTACTTATTAAATCACCTGCCATTTTTCAAGCTGAAAATGCAGAGGGAAGGCCAAACAGCAGGGAGCAGTAAAGTCTAAGGCTGTGCTGTCCGATATGGTACACGAGCCACATGTTAGCAATTAAAATGAAATTAAATTAAAAAATTCAATTGCTTAGCCCCACTAACCATATTTCAATAGCCACATGTAGCTCTACCGTATTGGATGGCTTGGATAGAGAACATTTCCATTATTGTAGAAAGTTCTATTGAACCTTGATGGTTTGAAGCATTTCAGTTCAGGAAATATGAATTATTTTTTGCCTAGTGCTTCAAAGATAAATGCCAGTAATACTGATTATGCTACCCTTACCTGCCAAGGAGAAGACAAAGCAAGGTGCAAAGCCCGTGGGATCCTTTACCTTAGCATAGGTTTTATAACAGAATCTAAGGAGATCTTGATGTCCAGCTCATAAGCACATGAAAAGTCCACATTGATCGTCCGGTCTCTGGTGATGATGTTGCCAGTATTGTTGGCACTTTCAATCCAGATTGTGTTTTTATATGTGATATGAGTGCCATTGGACTGCAGAGCAAAAGGAGGTCAGAAATCATTAAATCTGGGAGTATGCTGCTTGCTTTCCAAGTCCACAGCCTTGAAAGTGGAGAAATGGCTTCATTCCATACATAATCCAGAGGCCAGTATAAATCAGTATGGAGCTAGTCTCAACATTTACTGGAAAAAAAAGTATTACAATAGATGCCAACAGCATCCTCCAGTCTGATAACCTTGAATGCCCACAGAAGGCGATTTCATCTACCACCGAATTCTGTTATCTGTGGGAACCCAAGCTAGGGGACAGCATGATGTATTGCCATCAGGAGGTAATGTAAGTCTTCTCTTTTAATCCTTAATTCAAAATCTCTCCTCCAGCAAACCTTTTATCAGGCATGCCTTTAAATACCAAAATGAACAAATTCAAGTTTCACCTCCTCACTTCTTTCACCCTCTGATAAAAGTGTGAATAAACAAAGTCAAAAGTAATTGATGGGGTATGTGAATATATCTCAATAAAACTGAATTTAAAAAAAGTAACTGATGGACAGCAGGAAGGGACAAGAAGAAGGAAAGCAGGATGCTTTGTTAATCTGTAAATTGGACAATCAGACACTAATCATTGGGGCCTTGCTTGTACTTCTGCAACCAACTGTTAAAGAGTGTCTGGGACACCCTTCCTTCCCAGTTAGTGAAGCCAGCTGTATTTACCTGGAAGAACAGAAGCATACAAGAAGTAATGAAATTGTTGTCAAGACTAACCTGGAACTGGGGCAAGGTATTTGAGAAAGAGTCCTTCACCTTTCAAACATCAATTTTAGAACTGTCTTAAAGTACTTTGAAGAAGAAAATATGTACATAGAATATGCAGGGCAAACTCTGACAGCAGACAAAGCAAATCAAGGAAAGAAACACATCATTTATTAGGCTTTCAGTTCAATCATCCACTTTGTGCCAAACAGTTATTCTCCTTGCTGTCTTTCATTTCTTCCCTGCCATCTGTTCTCCACAGCATGCATTTCTAAGAAGACTACCTTGAAGTTGGCTTTCAGGACAGCAGATGTGCAAACACAGGAGCTTGCACAACCTCTACCATGTGCTCTTTCCTGCCCCATGTGCTCACCTGCACGATGTTTCCACAATTCCCCTTGGTATTGTTGATCTGAAAGGAGATGAAATCCTCCCCCTCGATGCCGGAGCACCGTCTGTCATTGATCCTCACGCCCTCCCTCTCAAAGCCGAGCTGGAAGAGTTTGCACTTAGATATGGACACTTCCATCTGGGCCGCCTTGCAGGTCACCTCCGCATCAATAATGTCATGTGAGTCTGTGGGGAACAGTTATGATGAAAGGCAGTCAGTGGGAGTTGGCCCTGCTGTATGATGGCGGAGAAACATCCCATTCCCAGTCTCCTTTAGAAGAGGCTACTCTTTACTCAAAGGCAGCGGCATTTCTAAGCTTTGATCATCTCAAGTGAGTCCATGAATTTTTTCAAAGAAATAACTTGGGCCTTGGTAGAGCCTTTGAAGGATGAAAATGCTAATCAAGCGCGCTTTGTCTTTTCTTTATAAACCCAGGTCTTCCCCCTACACAATATGTCTGTAAGCAACATGCAGGATCCGGCACATTGTGGCCGGGCTAAAGAGCACACCCCGGTGACAGCATCGCTCAAGCAAGGACCCCAAGCCATCCCCAGGAAAGCACAAGGAACTCTTGCTTTCTGACATGATGATGCTCCTTTTTGACATTTTATCTGAGTATATAAACACAGGCTAATAAGCACTATAGAAACAGAGAGAAACATTTTTAATCTGCTTGGACGAAGCCCTTGAACAGTATATGCTGTCCCCTCCCATGGAGACATTTAGTCAATTAGGCTTTCATTCTCTAATGATGT
Organism: Choloepus didactylus; assembly: GCF_015220235.1. NCBI lineage: Eukaryota > Metazoa > Chordata > Mammalia > Pilosa > Megalonychidae > Choloepus > Choloepus didactylus. The sequence continues at coordinate 136,794,088 of NC_051312.1, read as the reverse complement.
TAAATTTAGCTTGTGCCTTCTGAATTACTTAGTTCAGTAAAAGGCAGCCTCTGGAGGTGGAAGGCAAAGCAGCTCCCCTTCAAGCTGATGATCCCTGGTGGGCTTGGCCGGCAGAAGAAGCCCTTCCCACCTTCGGGAAGCTACAGTTTGGAACATGACCCGGAGTGCCAGGACTTCTGTTTGTTTCAGACATTTCAGTTGTATCTCCAGGGCTGAAAGGCTTTGGGCCAGATAAGGTTGGCTTCAAAGGAGTCTTAGGAACGCAGCTGGTGCTCTCTCCTACTTTTTTTGTGTGCGTCAAACCACTTTTACTTCCCTGTGAGTCTAAAGATCAGATTGGATCTCTCTGATGTTGAATACGGCCTCAGATGGAACTGGCTGATTCCATTCATGTACAATTTGGCATGCTACAATTTATCAGAGAAAAGGATGTAGCTACAAGGAAACGAATGTTAGCCCACTCTGAAGTGGTCAGATGGCTTCCTTGTTCTGCTTAAGCACTTGTGAAAGCTTAGCTGGGTGGGTTTCTAAACTGTGGTGTGGACCTGTGGCCCCTCCCTGGAGCTCTGCTCTGCCACTGCCAGGACGTTCGCTCTGGGTCTTTCCGGGTGAGGAGGTGGCAGTTGTCACTCACTGTTTCCGTAGGGGGGAGGCTCGATGCAACCGCACAGCTCTCCACCGTTCTCCAGCTCACAAGTGCGGTTGGGACAGTCCACCCCGATACACGGATCTTCAACCACTCCTGCTAAAAAGGAAAACAGACAGAAACACTCACAACTTGACGTTCCCACCAATGTGTGGCAGCGTCTGGTCACAGTCTGGACCTGTCACTTTAAGCACACTGGAAATGGTCAGGATGGCAGGCAGCCACACACTCAGACAGGGCAACCTTCCAGAAAATGATGCTACAGCCAGCAAGTGGGCGTTGCTTTGGGCCTGGCCCTGTGTGTCATGGTTTGGCTGCATTCTCTCATTTTACTCTCACAGATACTCCTGAGGTAAGTGTTGTGACTCCAAGGTCACAAGTGAAGGTGAGAGGTGCAGACAGGATGCACAGGCCCTCTGCATGGCAAAGAAACACCACGATTACAGCATGCACATGCTGTGCTGTAATCACTTGCATTTATATCTTTAGATTCAGCTAAAGACCAGGTTGAAATTATTTATCTCTACATTCCCAGCACCCAGACACCTCACAGTTGGTGCAAAACAAGTATCTGTTGAATGGATGGAAATTTTAGGGCCTGTAAGATCCTAGAAAGGTGTCCCCAGACCAGGACCACTTCATCTTTTTTTTTTTTTTTTTCTGATTCCTGGTCCACCTTCCCATAAACTTCTACTTGATTTTATAAAAATAGATAATCCAAGACCTACACACAGCTCACCAGCACTGACTTAGATTAATGGTACTGTTTTGCCAAAAAGGGTAAAATTTTATATATAAAAGTTATATATATATATGTATGTATGTGCTAATTCTAAGCATCATTGTCACTGCGTTATTATGAACAGTATTTCTATACAGTATGAGCCTGTAAACTCTCTCCAAGATCTTCGACAACATCAGTCTGTGAGACTTTAATCTAGAACATTTTCTTTTGGAGACTCGCTTCTTTATTTAAAGAATCTCTCTCCCTATTAAGATGTAATAATCCTCCTATTAATCATGGGATATGATGGTTAGTGCGAAAGAAACAACTGTTCAAACCCAGCATGAGCCCAGTTAGCTTCAAAGAATTCAAAACAAAAACAATAAGCTGTCCCACAGCCCCAGCTGCCTCTCCCAACCCAGCTGCCTCTAACAATTGTAACAAGTGGGAGTAAAGGAGTGGCCCAGTGTCAACCTATTTCAATTCCCGGAAAGATGACTGAAGGAAAGCCACCAGTATCCTTTCCACACGTTTATTTTTAAAAGGCTGCCTTTTATAAACACCCTTTCACTTGCCTGGTGTGTTCAGTACCTAATGGAATACTAAGCCCCCAGCACCCCCTCAGCAAATGTCGGGGTTGATTGACATAGTATGAGAACCACCAAAAAGAAGGCCAGCAATAAAGTTCCAAGATTACAAATGTGCTGGCTCATTCACCAACTGGCAAATAAAATATTCCCTTAGATGGAGGGGAGGCTTGCAGTTAAAAAAGAAAACCAAAACAAAAAAACTGACATATTTAAAATTCCAGACACTATTTAAAGTTCAAAGCAGTTCATTTTCAAGTTATTTAAAGTATTGCTAATTAATGCAGCAGGATAAAATGTTAAAGTTACCAAATGAACCATTTTTGTTAATTTCCAACAGACTATTCATTTGCTTGTTCACGGTTTCTGAACTCACCAAATGTGTATTTTAATTAGTTGCATTGCTTTCAGGTTCTGAATTAAGGGAATAAGGTGTATATTTGGTTAGGGTTAGTCTGCAAACTTGCTCATACATACGGTCCTGGGGTAAGTCTGTTTCCTCAGTGTACCTGTAGACCCAGTGGGTTGGTGCCGTGTGTAAGGGCACAGACGCTTATTCTGTTGGTCATAATATCATAGGCATTGATGGAACAGACTAACCATATATGTATATGGACAAACGTGTATAATACATTTATATGGGTTTATATGCATTCGTATTTATCTATTCCACCTATTTGATTAACATAGGGAGAAAATGCACAAACAGAATCATGGAAATACTCATCAAAATAATTTTCTTACTACGGAAAAAAATACAAGTATCTATAGATCCTTACTTTACCAACTAATTCCAAATATGTAATCCCTTTATAAATCCAACTGCAACTTCCTGTCAACCCAGGCCGATAAAGCCAGCTACATTCCAACTCAACCTGGCGCATCCCACAAGTCCTTCCTTTTCTGAAATGTGCTGGGACCCACGTTAGAAGATCTGAGGTAGAGCCAAGTTTGGGAACTGAAATCCTTCAGGAGACCCTCTGTGTTCCTCCAACCCAGAGGGCCTCATTTTCCCAAGCTTGTTCTCCAAATTCCATAAGCAGGCAGGAACCACAGGTGGGGCAGGCTCCACTGAAAATGCCCCTGCTCTGCTCTAGAAGCAGATCTATGAGTAAAGGTGGAGAGGACAAGCCACCCCTAGGCCAAGCAGTGCTTTCTGCAAAGCCGTTCTTTCCACTTGGATGGAATCTGCAGAAATAAAATAATTCTCTTACAGCAATTCTCCTTCTCAATCCATTCGGTGCTGAGGATCCCGAAGGAGCGACAGGCCTCCCCATAGGCGGCCAGGGAACCACACAGCTGGAACTTCTTGTGGTTGTAGCAGCCGTCCAGGTAGCAGGATTCGTAGAACGGGAGGGGATCCAGGAGCCCATAGCAGGGCTGGAAGAAGCCCTTCATGTCGGTGAGCTTCAGGCAGTGGCCGTTGCCCTGCATCATTTGGATGTGCACGTTGTCACACATGGCTGCATACTGGGAAAACTGCAGCTCGTTGCAGCTGCGGGACAAGAGGTCTGGTCAGACTCCATGAAGCAAAAACACCAGCCAAGACCTCCAGGGGAAGGTGAGGTCACTTACGTTACCCGTTTTGCTACCTGGAAGTTAGTGCAGTAGGTTGATGCCTATCTCTAATGAGCTGTGTAACCTTGAGAAAGTCAGGTGCTACTGGTCCCAAGCTGTCCATCTTAAAATATGAAGTAGTAATTCCTATTGTTAATATCACTGGGATACAGGGAGGGTAAAATAAAATAATGGATTGGCAGCCAAACTGCCATATGAGAGGCACATATAATGACCATTAACAACAATAATTGTTACAATAATTGGTAGAATTAGCAATTTGGAAGGAAGCCTAGAAAACGTCTAAGACAGTTCCAGTTTAGCTATCAGAGACCCAAAGCAAACTTTCATAAGAAAACTGGGATTCAGCATCTGATAGTTTATAAAGGAAGGAAGGAAGGGAAGGAAGGAGGAAGAAAGAGGAGGTTCAGAGAGCATCACAGTTCTTTGGGAGGAATGGAACCTCACTTATCTTTGGAAGCCCCAGACTGGTTTAAATACCCAAAATCATCTTTGCTCTAACTGGAAGAATCTACTCCTGGCTTTACCACCTAATGGGCTCCTCATGTAAGTGATTAACTGCTCTAGCTTACGTTTCATCTAGAAAAGGAAGAGATGGGAGTCCAACATTGCCCAAGGTTCTTTCCAGCTCTGGGTCCTGTAATACACAGGATAGCCTAATTTATGATACATTACTCAGCTTATGCTTGTGGAAAGGTCAAAGAAGGTTCAGAACATCATTTTCACATCTGGGCATTTAGCTGATGTTGTCATGTTAAAGAACAAGGGGATCAGTCATTTTACAAACAAAGAAATACCAGAAAAGAGAAGTGTATCTACAGATCCAGAAAGGTATTAACATAATTCCAAAAGCCTGGAGGGGCCTTAAATTAAAAACATTTGGAACAACTTATTTAACTCATTCTATCTCAGCTGGCCAGATATGGGCCTGATAGTAACCTCCGTGACTTCTGTTTTAAAAAAAAGGTTTTCCCCAATTCCCACCAACTTTTACTCTTCAACCACAAGCAAGCCTTGTGGCTTGGATGCACAATTAGATCCAGCACTAGGAGGTAACTTTTAATTACTCCTGAGTCAACTTTTAATTCCATCCCCAGCAGGGGTGCGTAAGTCCCAGGGGGGCAGCTGGTCAAGGCTTCTGAGTTCTAATCGTGGACCCACTCTTCTGGTTAGCCAAGGGGCCAGATGACGTGAGAATTTAGAGTCACATCATCTAAGCCCAATTCCTTCCTCTGCATTCAAGAAATCCCTGGGGTCCCTGATGTGTCTATGTGTATCATCCGAACTCCAAAACCTTTGGCTCTGCTCTCTGTAGGAGAGGAAGGCTGAGGCTACACAAAGTGTGTTTCTCGTTAACATCTCCCATGCCCGCGATAGAATTTGGGGCACCAAATCTAGTGGCGTGAATGATGGGGCCCCCTCACCTCTTCTGCATGCCATTCGTTTTCCAGCTCTGGGCCAGCACCACACTGCTCACCACTGGTTTCCCCCGCAAGGTCACGTAGTCGTCGGTCAAGTCCCCATTGAAATTCCCACAAAGGCCACAAACTTTGTTTTGCAGCCTCTCGCTAATACTGATTTTAATGACATTGAAACCATTGTAGTATATCTGGATGTCAGGGCTGGTGTCAATCACGAGAAACCCCTCCCTGCTGTAGATTTTGGTTGCCAATCCAGTTATAAATGGAACATTCACTTGCGTGCCATTCACCTATCAAAGGCGGGGAGAAAAAGAGGTAAATTACCCTAGAGCGGCGGTCAGCAAACTTCCTGTAGAGGGCCAGACTAAATATTTTAGGCTTTGCAGGTCATATTGTCTCTGTCGCAATTACTCAACTCCGTCCTTGCAGCACAAAAGCAGCCAGAGACAATACGTCAATAAATGAGCGTGGCTGTGTTCCAATAAAGCTTTATTTACAAAATAGGCAGTGAATGGATTTGACCACAGACTATAGTTTGTTGACCCTTGTCTTTTTGTTTAAGGACATTCATGTGTCTTACTGTCCACAATTCCCCCAAAGGAAGCAAAATATGGAGGCAAGAGCAGGGGAGGGGTGCCGAGTGATAAGAAAATGCTAGAAAAATATAAACCACACCAAATGACTGGATTTTTGTATAAAACTTCCTCTAGCATAAACCAATTTCTGAAAATGAAATCCCAATCCTGCGCTAAGGAGAGTCTAACATAGTTAAATGAATCAAGGGATCATTGCCTCGTTTATTGTTTTCTTGTTTATAATGTTCAAAACAGAGGTCTCCCAGAGGTCCTAGAGGTACAGTATTTTCTCCATTTGTCATTTTCCTGCTTTATAACATTTTCTTTTCTTAGCTCTTGGGAAAGAATATAACATGCTTTTCCCGTTCTTACAAAATAAACTGTTTTTCTTCCCCCAGGTTATTAGTAACTTTTGTTTCTTAAAAATGGCAGAAGCCTCTTTTAAAAATATGATTTTTTACTATTCTGGTTAGCTTAGGGTATTTTATTCAGCAGCAATGTCAGTTTTGCTCTCTCAGGCACTCATTTTAACTTTCTAGCTCCTGTATTCTGGACCAGTGCAGTTGCGTGTCCGTATGAGCAATTTGCAAAAGGAAAAGGAATGTCAGAAACAGCAGCAGCTTTCATTGAAGTAAAAAAACAGTAGTAAAATCCAGACCCTTCCTTTTAAGCTTGCAAAATACTGCCAGTTGCTTGCCTAATGCCAGATACTAAGCTGTTTGATGATTCTTCAAATAAGGATACAGTCCATGCCTGCCTGATTATCTGCGCCAATGGTGGAAGGCAGACATACACACAATACTCCAAAAAATGTTAATGCACAGGTTCTCACTCTCTCCTGGTCTCTCCCCAGCTGGCCTCGCCCCTGCCTTCAGGTCTACCTGCTGTGAGCAGCCTGGTGTAGCCAAAGAGGCTCGGGGGTCACTGTGACGAGGCAGATTATCTTCTTAAACAGGAGGGGTGGCAGAAATCTATGTCTGAGAGCCATATTTGTTACAGGGGTGGGGTGGGGATGGGGGAGCCACATTAGTTATAGGGGTGGGGTGGGGGTGGGGGACCCTATTAGTTGTAGAGATGGAGTGGGGGTGTGGGACACCTATTAGTTATGGGAGGCGGAAAGCCCATTGGTTATGGGGGGGTGAGGGGGGGTGGAGATTTGTATTTGTCTGTTTACAGTTTGGTTCTAAGTCACAAGAAACCAGGCATCGGGCCTAATGAACAAACATCAAACTTAAGAGAAATTCAGCATATCCAGCCTCTCATTTTGTTTCACTTGGAACATCATGGCGGGGCCTTCTCAGAGTGGGGGATGCGCCATCAGGTTTACGTGGTTAGTGTTTCAATAGACAAATGCTCGTGTTTTCTCAGCTTATAGAAAGGTGGACACTACCAGAAAGGATGGTTCTGAAGGGCTTTGGTACATGTAGGCAGAGCTGAGAATAATTGGAAAGGCTCTTAAAAACAAACAAGAAGCTTTGTGGAAATGATTTGAGTGCAATCTGAGTTATCTACCATTTCATCATCTGAAGCTCTGTCAGGGCTTGATGGTGGTTATCAGAGCCCTGAGACTTGGCAAGTTTCCTGGGAGGCCGTGGGAGTCATCTCTGAAGGGGACAAATGGGGCCAGTTCTTACTCGTAAAATCTGATCACCTATGTACAGGACATATGAAGAAAACCTGCTAACTCAAAACTCGGTTCTCTGGGGAGCCACGATAAACTGTCCACTGACCAAGCCCCTGCTCTGGGACCCGTTCCTTAAGGGTGGGGTCCGGCAGGGGGCGAGTCAACCACGGGCTTGTTACCTTGACAGTGTTGCGGTCGTTGATGAGAATCTGCTCTTCGTTGATGTAGAAATAGACTGGCGAAATGATGGTGAGGTTGGGGGCCGACCACTTGTCGAAGTTGATGATGAGCTGGAAGGAGATGTCGGGCAGCTTCTGGCAGATGGTGGAGAGCACGAAGGCGCAGTTGGCGGGGAAGCGCAGGAAGGCGCCGTCGAAGGTGCGGAAGACGCCGCCGCCGGCCGCCAGGCAGTAGGAGGTCTTGGTGCTGAAGCAGCCGCGCACGCCGTTGCGCAGCGCGCACTCCTCGTCCGATTTGCACTGCCGCGGGTCGCACTGGATCAGGTTGCGGCGGAAACAGCGGCAGCGCCGTGTGCAGTCGCTGTTCCAGAACAGCTGCTTGGGCTGGAAAACAGGGTCCCTCTACATTAAACTCAGACCCCGGTCAGGACCGGGGACCCCAGACCCAGTCCATCTGGACCCCTCGCCACGACGGGCTGGCCTGTCTTGAGTGGGGCTGGAATTTGCCACAGGGAGCAGTGGGGAGGCTGCGTCAATTCAACTGTTACATCAGTTCCATGTAGCTCAGATGCCAAACAATATGCAATTTAGACTTTATTAGCTTCAATCAGGAATTCGGGAATCTTTATTGCTGAGCTGTAGAACTCATCACAGCCAACCTGAATGTGCAGCTGTTAGAGGAACTAGGTGAAGAGAAAATCTATTTGGTAGAAATTTCTTACCAAGGAATCACACTTCTAATAAGTACTGGCTGCACTTCAAGGATTAACATTAAATTCATTCAAGAATGAAAAATCAGCCTTTCAAATCTTAAAAATGTAAAGACAGAGAGAGAGATGGCCCCAATTCTTATTATTAAGCATTTCAACATTTCACAATACTCACCATTCCAAATTTTCTCTTGAATCTAATCTCATTCTAATTTACTGCAAGCACATCCATTTCTATGTGTCTTGAACATGAGAGAGCTAGTGAACAGTGAGGTTCTTTGAAAGGAAAGCTTTGGGATCAGATGGCCTGGGTTTCAATACCAGCCCTGTAACCCTAAGATTGTCATTTGAGGACATTACTCAACCTCTACAGTGTCAGTTCACTGTGTCTAAACTGGAGATAATAATCATGTCTCACAGAGCAGGTGTGAAGATTAAATTAAATAAGATGTGTAAAGCACACTTCTTGATATAGAGTAGGCACTAAATGAATAGCAGCCACTGTTGTTACGAAGGAAGATAACCATTCATCGTCTTTCAGATGGTGGCGCCATTATAAAAATTATCTAGACTATATCATATCCCCATCTAGTGGCAGCTATTACTTCCCACTCTTCTCCAAATGGGCAACCATTGGTAGACACAATTCTACTTAGTGGAGCTTGTACTCTTCACCTTTCACTTGCTCTAGACTAAGAAATTCAGGGAACAGTTGGAAATTGGTCATGATTGTCCAGTTGGACCATGTCATAGGGAAGTGGGTACTCAGTGCATTAATTCAATTTACCAACTCAGTGCTCCCCAGAAAAGAAGTTTTAATGGCACAAAAAGGCCTACCATGTTGGTATAGTCACCGTTGTCTCCGTTAGCTTTAGTTTCATCAAGTACATATAGAGTACAGATATGACTCAGATTTGGGTGTGAATAGATCAAGGGGAGATATTCCAAGAAAAGTTTCCTCAGTCCAGTGTGCTTCAAGGTATCACTGCTGATTCTTTCATCCCCAAAGTGAAGTCGTTCCTGGAACCAAGTCTCTTCTCCTTCCAGACTTATAGAAGATTCTCGGTGCCAGCAGCCTCACAAATTGACTTTGTTTCTCTTATCACATTTACAGAATAATTGAGTGGATGGTCTGGCCTCTCTCTGATAAGAAGTCAGACATCATATTGGTGGAAAGAGAAAAATAACCTGATGTATGTAGATATGATCAAGGATAAATAACTCATCTCACAGGAGAACTTGATCAAGAAACAAGCATTGCAAGAAAGTGACTGGGCCGATGCCACTTTCTTCACCTTAATTAGATGTGGCAGCAACAGCTGGGCAATTACCCACCAAGCCAGAGGCTAGAGACGTTCTGTCTTTATTTCCAAAGAAATGTGTTGTGGAAACAAGCCTCCGAGCTTGTTCAGATTGTGGCAAGTAGATGTGGCTTATTTGTTCTGAGTCTGCTACTTCCCAGATAGAAGCTGTTGTCCAAGCCCACTGACTTCCTGATGAAAAACAGATAATAATGTTTACAGGATTAATAGCTGCCGAGTGCTGCATGATGCCTTTCCTGAGAGTTCCATTGGCTTTTATATGCATCACTTCATTAACATGCCTGGATTTTTTATTTACAAAATGTTTCTCAAGAGAATGACAAGCACCACAACAATATCAACGACCTATTATTAAGTACTGTGTGGTGGGTTCCAGGCCTGGTGATTGGCATAGAATGTTTACCACACACCCTACTGAGTTGGCATCGTTATCCACATTTCACAGATAGGGAAATCGAAGCTCAAAGTAATGACACAGTTTGCTAAGGTCACACCACCAGGTCCCAGTCCCAGTCCACTGTGCCATACTGACACTCAGGATCCCTTCTGAGCAGGGCATGTCACATTGGATAGATGGATACATTCTGCTAAGTCTTCCGCAGGGGAGCACAGTTTAGTTGAGTGCTTTTTCCCTTTTAAGCTGGGTTATCTCTTCTCACAGATAGTGAGAAAATGGAATTTATTATTTCCTCCCATGTGTCTGCCTTTCCTCCTCAAATAATCAAAATTTTTAGTGCTAACTTCAAAACCCACCTCTTCCAAGAAGTCTTCTTTGTTTAGTTCTACTGTTTTTAGTTTATTTTTTCCCTGTATTTCTAATATAAAATTAAAATATGTTTTCTACCAAAAATGAGATTGAGGGTAACCTCCACATTCTATTTCCATATTCCCATTTTCTTTTGTTTTTTTTCTCAAAGTAAAGGCAACTTAGTTATTCTTGAACAAATCAATAACATCTTTGCAAAAAGGAGTCTATTTTTTGCTTAGTTTATTTCCAATTTGGACATTTCAATAGGGTTTTTAAATGCTGTTCTTTTTCATTTAAAATTGATTAGCTCTGGGGGTATTATATTTTACTTATTGATGTATTATTACATAATTGTTCTGTTGTCCTTTAAAAAGCATGATTTTTCTCTCTTGAATAGATCTTTAAATTTCTCAAGGCAGGCAACATACTTTTTCATCCTCCTCAATAGCAAATAACAGATGCTCTATATGTGCGGTCGTTAACCATCTACTCACCAGCACAGGGTTTCCATGTTGTTTAAACAGAGAATGGGCTTGAGGGAGAACCATGGACAAGAGATCTTCTTGTCCAGCTTCATGTTATAAAGAAAGATGAAAGACAAAGTCCAAAAAGTAAAGCAATGTAGTGAGCTACTAGGTTTTCTTGAGAGACGTCCACAAAGGGCATCTCCATCAGCTCTAAGTTTAAGTCCCTAAAGAGGGAGAAGCAGAAGACAGGCTACAGGGCCACAGAATTAAGCCGTCCAGACAGAACTCCCTGGGAATGACACTAGAGTGACAAAGGAGATGGTAAACTCGACTCACTCTCAGGAGCTTCATTAGCCAGTGGAGGGAAGGCCATTCCTCCCAGCCTCAAGTTCCCTTTCTTCCTGTTAAAAGTGCCTTAGCGGAGACAGCTAAAATGGCAGATTCATAGCCACCATGTTTCCCAGCTATTGCCCCATCAAAGGTTTGCAAACTAAAATTTACAGGAGAACAAATCAGAAAGGCCTGGTGAAGAGATAAATACAAACATGAGTGAGGGGGAGAGGCAGCATGTCGGAGAGCCAGGGGGTGCCCGGGAGGGAAGAGAGGGAGGCCAAAGTGCTTTCCTCGATCTGACACTCGGTAACTAAGGGCCTCACCAGAACTTTACTTGTCCTCTGTGTTCCCCCACCCAACCTCCCTGCCAACAAACGTCAGTCTTCGTGAGGAAGTAGAACGGTCCATCGATTTTGGCCAACCTCTTTGAGGTGGGGAGAAATGCAACAGTGACGGTGGGCAAGGAGGAGAGGGCAGGGCTCGGCTCCCCTACCTCGTAATATTTGCCATCTGAGTAACAGCCGCAGCCATGGGGCAAGATGCAGCTCCTGCCGTTGAGGACGTAGCCGGCGTCGCATTGGCAGCCCTCCACGCAGTAGTGATTGCAATCGCTCTTCAGGCGGATGGCGGCGCAGCGGGGCTGGCACACGCTCACGCAGCTCTCGTAATGGCTGTTGGGAGGGCAGGTGACGGCTGCAATGCAAGACATAGATCAAGGCTTTGCACAATCACAAGTCACTGCAAATGCTTTTCTCCCCACTCAGGGAGAGACGGGGATGGAGGGGGTGGTCAAGGCTCACCACCTTCTGATGACCACCCTCTCTGCATGTGGAAAGCCTCTATCTGACTTCTGCTTAAAATGGCCCCGTGAGCAGATGGAAGTTGCCGGAAGCTCCTCACGTGATTTTCGCCCTCTTCTCAGCCTTGCTTTTGGAGGTCCTCTGTTATCTGCTGTCTTAAACCCACCTCCTTACACACATCTAGACCTCAGTTAGGCACCTCACTAGATGGTCTTGTGGGGCCCATTGCACTCCTTCCTGCCTTCACTGTCCTCCCTCACGCCTGCTCTCCCTTGTCCTCCCAGCCGATCCGATTTCCTCATTCTCCAAGTCCCGGTTGGCATCCTGCCTTCTCCAAAAGCTCTCCCCAACTCATCTTCATCTCAGAACTCCTTCAGAACCTTATCCTAAACCAGTAGTTTATGAAGAGTGGACCCCTGAGACCTCCCTTGTTTTCTTCAAGTACTTTTACAATTTAACTTTTGACATTTCATCTCTGTTCTGTGGGGATTTTATTTTGGAATGAGGCATGAAGGAGGGATTTAGCTATATTATTTTCCAGCTAGTTTGCCATCTGTCCTTTTATTATTTATTGAATGAAACATTTTCCCAGTGATTTGAAATGATGGCTTTACCATACACTGATGTCCTTTTAGGATTTGGACCTATTTCTGGGCTGTCTCATTTTTCCACGGGTTGGACTTTCTGTCGATGTGCTAATACTAACTACTTTTCATTACTGATGCTCCTCAGTATATTTTAACGTCTGGGAAGATGTACCCCCAATTTAGAGATGCCCGTTTCAGGAATGCTGGTCCTAGTTCCCCAATTAGACTCTCAACTCCATACTTTTTACTTCTGACTCTTCCATGACACCCCATATTTTGCTGAAAACATGGCAGGTGGTTAATTAACATTTGACTCTTGAAGACAAACTTTCAAATTCCTGATACTGATCTTCTGCTTCTCTCTTCTCTTCTCCCAAACGAAGGACCAAGAGCTGTGGACTGATGGCTGGGATCACCCCTGGATTTCCACCATGGTTGCAAATGAGTCTCTCTCTGTGGCCAGCAGACTGACCTCACATTTGTGTCCCGGGTGAATGGGAGAATGAATGTGTACCCCCGAGAAGCAGGGCACTGCAATAGAACAGGCATGGCATTTGGAATCGACTCGCCTGGGCTTGAGCCCAGCTCTGCCCCTAACTAGCAGCAGCCCCTGGGCAGGTTACTTACCCTCTCTAAATCCTGGTTCCCCATCTGTAAAATGGGGATAATACTATCTCCCTCATCACATAGTTGTTAAGATACCATGCCATTCAATTTGTAAAAACTTCTCCCATAGTGCCTGGTACATCAACGATAGCTTCTGCTATTAATAGTAGTAGTTACAGCCATAGTAGTAATTATTTTTTAAATTATTCAACAAGCATTTATGGGCTCTGTAGAGAAATACATAAGAAAAATCCTAATTATTGGACCTTGGGCCCAGCACCCTGAAGTAGCAAAAGCTGCCTCTGATAGAAAGAAACAGAGAAAACGGTAATAATAACCAACCTTCACCTGCCATCTGTCAGGCCTGGGGCGGTCTGGTTTTTAAGACAGCGACGCTGTCAGTTCTCACGATGGCCCTACAAGGTTGGAAGACATCTCCCTAGACTTGCTCAGGACAGAGCTGTTTGCCCCCCGGTGGGGGCTCCCTGGCCTGACCACCGCTAGAGACACAGTCCTGCACAATGGGAAGAACACTACTCCTGGAGCCACTTGCCAACTGTGCATCCTTGGCAGGGCTGTTTAATTTCTCTGAGCTTCAGTTTCCTCATCTATTAGATGGGACTATTAATCGTGCTGACTCTACAGAGTGGCCATGAGGGAGAAACGAGTCCATCCATATGCCATGCTTAGAATAGTGCCTGGCCAATAGTTATTAAACACATAAATAAATAAACCGCTATTTATTATTCCTATCTCTTACTGCACTGTCACCATCTATTACTCTATTTTAAGTCCCCAATTAATGAACTGAAAGAGTGATGGACTCAACTGAAAGAATCTTAAAGACAGGTCAGTAATTAAGACAATTTACCACCCCCTTTCCCCTCTAAGCCTGTATGTTCAACTGGGGTGAAGAGGTTTTCTAAAGTAGTTAAAAATAAGGTAATTGAGCAATAAATTATCCCATTGATAGGAGCAGCCAATATCAATGAAAAAACACAAGTCTTTTACCTTGTTACTAATAAAGTAAAAATTTAATGGGCAATTCTGGGTTAACCCCCTTTTCTCCTGAAAGCGCTATTTCTTATATCTCAAACATGCAAGTGTTGAATTGGATTATTTCTTTGTAGCAGGGAGCGGGGGAGTCCTGCCTTCACTTCTCAGAGGTGAAAGTCATGCCGAATATGGTTACAGACAACCACATTCAAGGTGGGTGGGTGTTCTGTGTTCACCCATCTCTTAGGCTGAATGGCTGGGTCAGGATTCAGTCTCTGCAGCCCTTTCTGGTTCTGAAATCCAAGACAGAAAATCAAGCTACCCCAATTGCGCCCTGTCCTCCACCCCCATCCACACACCACCTTTAAAGTCTAAGATTTTTTTCTCTTATTTTGACTTTTCTTTTTGCCATTCATTACCACCATCTCCCCAGGCATCCTCTCTTTTGCATCTTTGGTCCCGTCTTGGAATGCTGAGGCAGGGGAAGGCCTCAGCCTCCTTGGGATGGGAAAGGTCCTAAGTTTCCCTGTTGGTCCCAATGCATCTGGCTGGGACTTCCAATTGGGCAGCTGGTTCAAGGCAGGGATGGCACCCAAGGCTGAGGGTGAGGCAGGACAGACGGGGCCCTGAGTGTCATGACAGAGTTCCCATTTGTCTAGCCTATGAGTAGAGAAGGCAGCCAACTCTGGATAGAACTCTCAGGAGAGGAGAGAGTTTGCTGGTAGGGGGACAGGAGGACAGTAAAAATCATCTTTACTTCCCTTATCCCTAGCCGAGCTCTATAGGGGTGGGGGAGGCTTCTTCCTTGGAGGCAAAGGTTATAGGATCCACTAACTCCATTCCTTATTACTCCCGTGAGTAACAGAAATTGAGACCCAGAATTTGAAGTGGAGCCTGGCATTCTTCCCCTTTACAAAACAACTCTCCCCTATGCACACTCTGCTCACCAAAGCTAGAAGCAATGTTTTTTGGCATACACAATGCACCTCCATCCCAGCCACCCCTCAAGAGCGGGGCAGCCACAGGGGCATGTCTCCAGGTAAAGCAGAAGAATTCCCTGTCGTAGGTCTCAAGAGGAAGCAGGCAGAGTCTCTCTTTCCAAAACTGTTTCCCCATCCTGCACCAGTTTTAGACCTCTGGGTCCAGAGCCTGGATTTCTGATTTAGAAGAAGGCAAGTTCGCTAGTCCTGCTGTGCTGACCCCAACGAATCCAGAGAGGATCCGGGCATTTATCCAGACCCTGACTTTTTTTAATAGGCTTATTTATTTTACTTAAGTCACTAGAGCCCAGTTAATCTGGACAGTCACCCCTACTGCCACCCCCACCCCACCTGCACCTTTGCTCGGACTGAGCCCGGATGAAATGGCATTGGCTTCTCTTCCCTCCCCAACAGACTTCTCCCTTCTCCCCAATCTACAGGGATCCAATTATGTGGAGTGTAAACTAACTATGAACATTAAACCGCACCACTGTTTCTGGTTTTTTATTCAAATCTCCCTTTTCCAGGAGGAAAAGGGAGTTTATTCTCTGGGAACTCTACTGAATCATTTATTTGAGCCCTATGAATTCAGCACCAATTTGTAGCCTTTTTATATAGCCAGAACTTCTAAAAGAGCTTCTAAAAGAAACTGGCCATAATTAATGAGCTAGAGATGGGAAAACAGGTTGGCCAAAGACCAAAAGTAGCTTCTCCTCCCAAACGTTTTCTGTTCTGATGTGCTAAATGCAGCCAAATTATTCTAGTACATGGTGCATCAGGATAGTGTATAGATTAAGAGTTTGGGCTTTGGGGTTAAAAGGTCAAATCCTGACTTTGCCACTGAGATTGTATGACTTTAGGCAAGTTACTTAACTCCTCTGAGTCTCAATGTCCCCTGGCTAATTGGGTTATGGAGAAGAATAAAGGAGATAAAGTTGATAGAGTGTTTAGCGCCGGGCTTAGCTCAGAGCAAGCCATTAATATAACAACAAAAGCACTTAGCAGGAGTAGAGTGTGCTGTGCATTCAATTGCCTAATTTGATCCCCTTAAAGTTTCTATAGCATAAATGATGTAGGCAGCCTTATTGCCTCTCTATGAGGGGGGAAACTGAGAACAAGGGAGGAACTGTGAATTGCTCCCAAGTCACACAGATCCTTAAGGACAGAGCCAAGGCTAGAATCCAGGAGCTCTAATTCCTTTTCTAATGTTCTTAACGTCTGCTCTGTTCATAAGTGCAAAAACTGACGTGTGGCATATATGAATCAAACTGAAAAACATTTGGAGAATGCATGTAAATTACTGGCACAATGATGGACCCATGAAGTTCTTGAATTGACTAACTAGTAACTAACTAAACTCATTTGCCTTTTTGATAGCATTTTATTTTCTACTTGCTGAGTCCAAATGTCATGCATGGTGCTCTGTGCTTTAATACATGATCTTACTTCATCCTCAGAGTCACCTGTGAAATAAGTAGAATTAACCCATTTTAGAGATAAGGCTCTAGAGGTTCTGCAAGTTTCCATAACTCGTTTCAGGTAACAAAGTCAATTCCAACTTGCATATCCTTAAACTGCTCCACTTGATTTGCTCTGAATTCTATGGAGTTGGAACACTGGCCTCCCCGCACCGATCAAGAACAAGGAGAGGATGTAAGGAGAGGTAGCGGAAGGAAGGACTTACAGCAGGACGTGTAATTCCTCCAGCCAGTCACTGCAATACCCTGGGTCTGGCAGGTGCTGGCGTAGTTCTGCAGCCAACTACAGGCGGTCTGCACCACGCCCCCGTCAATGCAAGAGTCAAACAGGCAGTTCTTGTAGAAGAAGGTGGGGTTGACCTTGCTGTGACACTTGGCGAAGCCAGCGTTCTGGTTGGCGATCAGGCTGCACAGCTGCTGGGCCTTGGAGAAACCTTCGACCTTGGCACAGGAAGGGCAGCGGTCCCCGCAGCCCACCTGGCAGAAGGTGTCCCTCTTCACCCAGCTCTGCCCAAACTCACTGATGCTAGAAGCCAGCAGGCCCATGGGCATCTCCAGGTCGTCGTCGGGGTTGCCGTTATAGCGGCCGCAGAGGCCTTGGGTGCGGTTCTGCATGGCCCGGGGGACCGTGATGGACAGGAAGGTCTTCCAATCATACACAACCTTCAGGCCAAAATCAGTCTCCACCACTACGTGGAAGCCAAAGGAAAAGATATTTATTTTCCCTTGTCCCAGCTTCAGGGGCAGATAGAGCCGTTCGTTGTTGACCTGTAAGAGAGAGAGGGTTGAGTGGAGAAACACAGTTGGCCCAGAGGTTTCCCAGCTCTTGGAGGGATCGTCATTCCAGAAGCAGTCCCAGAGGGGGGTTTAGGCAGGTTGAATGCAATGCTCTGCATTAAGTGTTGTGTATGGCAGTCAACTATTATTATTAGGAATTGAATAGACTTAAATGACTATCTTTTGTACATCAATACACCTATTTATTTCCATGCCTTCTGTTTACATAGCATTCTTTCCCCCCAGGAGTTCAACTTGTTTCCTCCAAGGTAATGAAAGGGTAATAAGAACTCAATTAAAATTTAGACTTTAAAATGCCTGGAACTCCTGTGTTTCTATTTCCAGCTCTACTGTGGATTTACTGTAAGGAAGTCTCAATTTACTAATTCCTTTGGGATTTTTTTTTTCTCCCTGTAAAGATGACTTGACTTTGCTGCTCCCCCTGCTAGAATGCCATTCTTCAATCCGTCAACAGCCCTGTCATCCTCCAGACCCTATGCAAATGTCACCTCTTCTGTGAGGCAGGATTTTCTGAGCCTGTGGTCAGAATTAATCAGTCCCTCCTCTGGGCAGCCAGAGCACATTCTTTATCCTTCTCTTGTATTTGTCTCTACCTTGGGCCAAGATCATCATGAGTTCATCTGTGCTGCTGACACACACATCCCAGCCAGCCTTATGCTATGGTTGGTTGTGTACATTTCCGTCTCTTCTCCAGGATGAAAGAGCACCTGGAGGGCAGGAGCCACTTTTTATTGAGCTTTATATCTACCTTCCCTCGCTGCCACCTGGGACCCAGCACAATACCTCACTCAGAGAAGGCCCTTGAAGCATGTTTCCTCCCATCTATTTTCAATTCAGACAACAGGGAAACCCCCTAACGTTGAACTCTGGAACTGCACTTGCCCTTGAACTATTTTGATTCAGGGGAGCCAAATCCTATAGCCCTTGGCTGGGTTAGTACCTGGTGGAAAACAGAGGTTCCCTGCTCAGCCACTTGGAGAACTGTAGTGAGGGCAAAGAGGAGAGCTGGTCTTTCATGTGGGAGAAGTAGGGAGCTGCTTCTATGGGGTGTACAGGTTGCTCTCCAAGCAGAAATCCCTTCCCTCCCAGCTGCCTTAGTCTCTCTCCTCCCCCACCCCATTGCCACTGCCTTGCTCTGTCTCTCGTTGTCTTGACTATTGAAGAATCTCTTTACTTGTCGCTCTCGTTCCAGTATTGTGATATAAATGGACCGAAGCTAAAAGGCTTGCACATTCTGTCATTGCCAAAGAAAATCCTGAGAAAGGAATACAACCTCTCCCTGACTCATACAGGTGGGCTCGGCTTCTCTCCGTCCCTGGACCCTGTGCGCCCCAGCTCCATCCTGCCATCACTGCCCTGGTGCTCTCTGTGTGTGAATAATGGAGAGAGAGAGAGAGAAAAAGAAAGGTATGGGAGAGGAGGTCAGAGAGGAAGGAAGAGGTTGGTATGGAAACGGAGCTTGATGGTGGAGGAGGAGGATGTGGAGGAGGAGGAGAAAGGCATAGATGAAAGGGGATGGGTGTGGGAAAAGTACCCAAAATCTTTAAGTATGAGAATTAAGACTACAGGTTAGATTTTTAGTAGAGAGTTTTCCTCTCTACCACTGGCCCTGGTCTACTTCAACAGCCTCTTCAGCCGCCACTCACAGCCTCACACTTTCTGCTCCCTGGAAGGAACTCTTCTAAGGTCTCCTCATAACCCTTGCTCTGGCACCCTTTTGAACCTTCACTGATGTTTCCTTTTCTTAAAATGCCCTTCCCTCATTCTCAACCTGGTTGTGCTCCTTCAGGGCTCAGCTCTGCATCACCTCCTCCAGGAAGCCTTCCCTGAAGCCCCCTGGGTTGGCTCGGGCAACCTCTCTCTGTGCTCTCACAGCCCTTCTGTATGTAAATTTCTTATAGCACTTTCCATTACGTGGACACTATTTGTTAACGAGCCCATCTCTCCCACTAGACTCTGAGTTCTCTTAGGACAGAAACCATATTTGATCCTTATGCCTTGAGGGCCTGACACAGGACAGGTGTCAACAGAAGCTTCTAGAATGAACAGCTGTTGTGACGCTCAAAACCTCACTCTTCCCTCATAGCTGCAGGACTGGCAACAGGTGAGGAAGACACGGGGGACAGGCCGTGAAGGTCCCCTTCGCCTGGACCATGGGGTTGTTGGCTGACCGGAGGAGATGGCAGGGGATAGGCCGTCTCTGTCGAGCGCTGGCTGAGGATGGCTGAGACGCGGCTACCGCAGCGTGCCTGGGAGCAGCTCCCTTTCTGTCACTCGCCCTCGTAACCCTGCCTGCTAGAGAGAGAGCATACTGATTCCTCTTTTCCCATGGCTTAGTGGGTTTTCCCACATCTGCGGTGTTGCTTAGTGCAGGGAAAGAACAGAGTCACTGAGGGACCCTGTGTCCCAAGGAATCACTGCCCCCTCACCCTCTGTGGCTGAGTGCCCTGCAAGGACCTGCGGCTCTGGGCTGTGTTCTCCCTGTGCTTCAGCTCCCAGCGTCATTCTCATGGCCATTATTCCTCAGGCTTGGGGAGGGTTGGTGACTAATAATAACATCATGGGAAAAACAAATGCAAATCACTGAATAAGCAGATCCTGTCATGCATATTAATAATTCAAAGTAATTGCTAAATCTATCCCCCAGGCCCCCAAAGAGAAGAACCTTCAGGGCATCCTGAGCTTTGTCTTCCTTTCAGCAATTTGACAGCTACATACCCTGCTCCTGGCTTGGGCACTTAGGATGGCTGGGTGGTTTTGAAAGAAGTGTCCTGGCAAAGGGTCTGTCGGCCTCTTTAGTCAATCCCTCCTTGATGCTCAGTACTCTTTAATTACCCGTCCCCTTTCCATCACATGTGAGGAAGACCATGGACCTGTGGTCCTTGTGGCATGACTCTAGCCAGGAGAGCATCTCATGAGATTGGAGGAGAACACACACTTGGAAGGTGAGCTGATGAGTTAAGGGCTTAACCCTAATGAGGAAGGAAAGGGAGGGAAACACCCAGAGAGTGGAAATCAGTTACTAGGAAGGAGAGAGAGGGGATAGCATCAAAAAAAGAATAAGTATGCTTGGGGATCTGATGATTTATGTGAAAATATCCAGGGAGAGGTCAGAAAAGAGCACATTTAGCATCAGATATCTGTATACATGAATGCCTAGAGCAGGTAACACAAGGCAGAAAATTCTATTTCATAATAAACCAGTGGACAGTACCTATGAACAGATTATATTTTAAAAGGGAAAAAAAGTCATGTAAGATAGAAAGGTAGAAGAGAGTTGAATGTCAACAGGATAAGTAGCTGTGAATATGTGAAAATGTACAAATCTAAGAGTGGAAATATATCAGATGAGGCTAAATGGAGAGAAGGTCAACAGTGATGCAAGCCACACGGACAAAATGATTGATACATGTGTTTTAACAACTATGATGTAAGTTCAACAGCAGAAAGTTACTGTCATGGGCCTCTTCAACTGCCCAGACACCTGCAGGAAATCTTATGAGGCTAAAAAGCAAAGCATCTGATCCATTCCTAACTTGCCTCAAAGGCAATTTAATCTCCAAGATAGCTGAAGAAGTGACCAGCCGCAAAACGGAAATGACAGGGGCCTTGGAAGAAAGGGGTTATTATGTCACCTCACTTACACATTATTTGACAAAATGTTTTGCGTGCACTATGTGCACTATGTGCAAACACAAAGATGAATTATGTATGGCCCCATCCCTCGAGAAGCCCATGCTTAATATTGAGGGAGTTAGACGTGTACATCACAAAAAAATACAACATGGCTAATGCAATTATGGTCACAGCAACAAAGTGTTATGAGAAGCACAGAGGAGAACGATTGGGGGTTAGGTTCATAATATCCAAGACAGGGACAATGGGTTTAGTGAGAAAGCACCTCAGATGCTAAGAAGGCAGATTTTCCAGTAAGTGAGAAGGAGAAGACAGTTCAAGAAGCTTAGGAGCCTCAGAGAAGGGGGTTAAGAAGTCCCAAAGAAGGATAGAAACCAGTGTCACTGCCCAGGGACTCTTTAATAACATCCCAGGTTTTTAAAGAGCATGTGGACAAGATGAAACAGCATCCCTTCAGAGATAGACAAATTAAGACATGGACTGTGAGAATAATGGTAAGAAGGCTAATCCCTACATCAGCTCATCCTAAATGCTGAAGACGGGTGGATGGCTTGCTTGCTAGTGTTTTAAGTTATGTTCAGAGCAAGGCACTGGCCAAGGAATGGCTGGACCTGCTGGGGCTGGTGTTGCCAGGCTGGACAGTGGGGTGTTCACGGCTCTCCTCCACTGCTCTGTCTTCATGGGCAGAGATAATTCTCTTTGGGTTGAAAGAGTAGAAAAGGGCATAAAGAAGGAACTGAAGGTCCAGGTAGGTAAAGAGAGCGTAGGAGAGCCTCTGAGGGTTTCAAATGAGGGTCCAGGATCCTGTGGGAACAACGGTGGAAAATGGAAGAGGTGGAGGGGAAGGAAAGGTGGTGGGTTAGGACAACAGCAGCACTTCTAGGTGCACTTCTAGACACGTCACCTGTGCAAAGCATGTGCTCTCTTTTGTTGAAGCAACTGAGCTAGAAGGTTAAGTGACTGCCCAAGGCCACACTGCAGTAGCCCAGCTGGGACTCAAACCCAGGTCTGTGTATTCCTAAGCCTGTGTGCTCTCCAGTATACTCTGCTGCAATATAAAAAAGTACCATTTCTAGAGCTAGCTCTGCTCCTAATTAGGTGCCTGTGACTTGGGCAAATCATTTTCCTCTCTGAGCCTCAGCTTCCTTCCCTGTAAGATGAAGTGATAGAAAATCACCAGGGTGATTTTCCTTGGACTCCAGGGCAGCTCAATTCAGCTCAGCCTGGTGTGCTGACCCAGGACCCCATGCCTCACTCCTGGAGTTCCAGCCTGGGATACTCACCAGCACGGTGTGCTTGTAGGCGCGGTGGATCACGATGCTATAGCCAAACACAGTCACGTCCACCTGCTTGACCCACAAGGCCAGCGAAGGGTCACGGTCCTCATTCTTGGCCGTGACAATGAACTTGGGGAAAGCATCTGAGCTCAGCCTGTTTCCTGGGGTGCACAGGACGAGGGGACAGCTGGTCTGGAAGTCAAAAGGGTAGCCATCAAAGGTCAGGTAGTGGCCATAGCCCGAGACGATGCAGGAGGCGTCGGTGCGGGCCTGGCAGTAGTAGAGGCCACCCTCTTCCAGGCAGAACTCGTCATCCTTGCAGGGGAGAGTCTCACAGTAGACATTGTTGGTGGTGCCGTTGCAGTAGCAGAAGATCTGGCAGTCCAGGTCCACCCAGAAGGTCTCATTGGTGATGAGCTGGTGCCCCTCGAAGTTGCAGCCACACTCGCTCCGGGTGACACACTGGCTGTCCTGCAGGGCGTAGCCCTCGTCACACTGACAGCCCTCGGAGCAGCTGTCCACGCAGATGGGGCCCAGGGCCAGGGTCTCGCAGGTCTCTGTGCACGTAATGCACTCCTCAAAATGGCTGTTCTCTGGGCACTCCAGGGCTGAGGGTGGGCAGGAGAGAAGACAGGCTTGAGAAAGGAACAGCGGTCAGAGACGGGAGCATGTGGGGGCTCACATGTGCGTCTATGTGTGTGTGTGTGTGCATACAGATATGCCCCAGGTGTGTGCATATCCATGTGTGCTTATGTCTGCACCTGTGTGTGTGCTTTATTTGTGCAGCACAGCGGGCTCAATAAATGCTATGTGATCAGCATCACTGTCATCCTCCGTCAGGACCATTGGAGGGTCAGAGAGCCGCTCACCATGTACTACTCCAGTGCGTTTAACTCTCTGTGAAGAGGATTCTGGTTCTACGAGCACGTACTGGGCACCTGCAACCTGCCAGGCACTATCCTCGGCATTTTTACCCACCTTATCTCAACAACCTGGAGAATAATGTTGATCTTGCCATCCCTACCTTAGAAAGGAGGAAACTGAAGTCAGTGACTTAACTTGATCCAGCTAATAAGTAGAAGTGGAATTTGAACTCAGGTCCCCGGACTCTAAACCTAGAGTTCTGGAGAGGCAGTGGGATGTATTGGAGAGAACATGTGCTTTGGGGCCATGGAGACCTGGGGGTGCCACTAATCCATAGCATGTTATTTAACATCTCTGAGCCCAAGTTTCTTCTTCCATGAGATAAGGACGATAGTCACCTGGAAGGGCTGTTCTGGGGATTAATAACCTGATACGTTGAGCCGTGATAGAGGCTCGATGACTAGTGTGACCTTCCCCCTCTGGATGCTTCGCTCCGTTTCCCAGGCTTTACGGAAGTATTTTTACTCTGCGCATTGTTTTGACATCTTTTCTTTTGTCTTTCATTTCTCTGCTACAGGTGCTGTGGGTCTCCTCCACCTCCTCCCCTCCCTCTGCTCGGGCCAGGCTCACCTCTACCTCCTTTGCCTTCCTCACACCCCTCCCCCTGCCTGGAATATCCTCCCACAAAGCCAAATCCTACCCATCTTCCAGGGGTCATTTCAAATAGAACTTCCACCAGGAAGCCTTTCATGATAGATCAAGTTTCCGAGTCAAGCAGCTCAGCCCACAAACTTATAACAACACGTGTGGCGCACTGTAGAGTCTGGGAGCCCCTCCCCATTTCTCTCTATTTCTTTGCTTGTCAACATTTGACGTGGGCAACGACAGATTCCAGGACTGCAAAGAAAACTTCCTACAAGTCCATGAAGTCTAGAGATCTGATCTTGCCACCATCTCCCGGGAGAACAAGATCTTGCCTTTAAAACTTTCTTTGGCTCTTATACTTATGATCGCTCCTTAACAGTATTTTACAATCCAAGGACATGAAGGACACTACAGAGAAATAAATTGCAAGGCAGTAATGGCTCTGCCCACAAGTACCAACTCAATGGTTTTACACTGTGTACTGGAAGCAAATTTTTTTTCCTCTGGCCTAAAGGACCATCTCCACTCCCGGCTCCCCTCCCCACTGACTAGGGCACCCAACAGCTTTGGAGTTGAAGGCTAGTTCAGCACTAATTAAATATGTCTGTATAGAGGGATTTTTGCACTTGTCTCTAAATTATGAATGTTATAACACTGACTGCAGGTTTATGGTGATAGCAAACAACATGACTTATTTAAATGGCTCTTGCTTTATGACTTATTGTGTTGTCT
Source organism: Choloepus didactylus (assembly GCF_015220235.1). Taxonomy (NCBI): domain Eukaryota; kingdom Metazoa; phylum Chordata; class Mammalia; order Pilosa; family Megalonychidae; genus Choloepus; species Choloepus didactylus. Next base: position 136,769,775 of record NC_051312.1, on the reverse strand, counting down.
GAATTTGTCTGAAAGTCTGGAACATACAGACGTGAATAATAAAACTCCCTGCAGCCCCTCAAACGCTTTTGTGAAATTACTTAATTGGGCAGCCTGGCTCTGACAGCAAGAGGGCTGGTTAAAACCGTCTGAACATAGAAACAGTGGTTGTCTCTCTCTAGGATCAGAGAAGATTGTGTTCCTGATTTGCAGCTTTTGCCCATGCCAAGACCCCCCCAACCAGATTAACCCCTTAGTACCTGGAGACTTGATAAATCAAATGTGTAGGCTCGAAGGCCCTCTCACCAGACTCAGACATGAAGGTCTAGATGAGACACCTTGATTATTGTCTCAAGTCTGAGCTCTGACCCTTCACCTGAGGAAGCCCTGCTCCGCGTGGCTGCTCCTGCCCACATCCCTTTCCAAAAAAAGGCACCTACAGGAACTTCCTCCAGCTCTGCCGGCCCGGTGGAGGGGTAGTGAAGAGCTATTCTCAGCAGCCATTGCACACAGGAAGAGAGGCGATCATCGCCATCACGCGGCTTTTACTTGGCATACACAATGTCACCAAACTGTGCTCAGCACGTATGAAAACAATCCAGAAACACTGCCTGCCAGTGAGGAGTTTGTAGCCTAAAAGGTTGGTGCTGACCTGGCCTGGCAACAAAATAGATTTGGTTTGGAGGCGACTCGATCCTGTGTTGTGATTGAAACACAACTAAGAAAGCTGGGAGTGGCAGCAGGAGCAGAAATCACATTCAATAAGCTGGAGACTGGACAAAAGAGGGCACTGGGAGATGGACTGCATAGAAGGCTTTGGGAAAGTATTCTAAGGTCCCACTAGATGTGGTGGTCAATAGAAATGCTGGGCCCTCTGTTCTCCTGCAGATGACTTTATGAAAAGAGTGTCCTCCCTGAATTCCAGCTTGCGGATACATAGCATCTGCTCCATTTTTGCAGGTGTACTCCCTGCCCCTTGATCATTTTTGTTGGGTGTTCTCCAACAATCCCCTCCCTCTTCTCCCCTATGAACCACCCCGACCCTGGAGGTGCCACCCTTGCAAGGTCAGGAACCATGACTGAAATTAGGGCTCAGAAAGCATAGCCTATGGAACCTTCTAGCAGGAAGACACTCCTCCCCATTGTGGTTCAGTCTTCTAGGGACATAACCACCCTTCTCTGAGATGACAGCCACCAAGCCCTGCATGTGCTTCTCTGACTTCCCAAGCTCAGAGTTTTTAAAACAAATGCAAGACAAGTATGCAAGTATGTGTATACAGGAGTGTGTGTGTGTGTGTGTGTGTGTAGTAATCAGCTCTCTCCTTTTAAAAGGTTTCAAGGCAAAGCAAAGACACTCCAGTAGCAATGGGTACACCTCACCCAGATCTTGGTTTCTAATAGCATTCCCCACCAAAAGAATTCAAGGCATTCTGGAGAAATGGCTGGTTCCAGTCTGGGGCAAGGAAGATAAGAGGTGAATGTGGAGCATCTTGTTGTGCCAGAAAGTAAGAAAGTACTTAAAAAAAAAAAAAAAAAAGACAGGAATGCCAAAAGGACACAGGGGTCAGCTCTGGCTCTTCACCTGAGGAAGCCCTGCTCCATGTGGCCGCTCCTGCCCACATCCCTCTCCAAAAAAGGCACCCACAGGCCAAATCTGGAAGAATTTTAATACTAAAATAATTAACAAATGCAATATGCAATAGAAACCATGATAAAAATAGGAATCCTTAAATCCATATTGATGATTGACAGATAGATGATAGATGGATCGATTGATCGATAGATGGATAGATAGATAGATAGACAGATAGAGATGATAGAAAGGGAGAAGGAGGGCTCTGAATGCTGGAATTGGGAAACCATCATTTTGTAACCTTAATGGCAAAGACTGCTACAGGCAAAACCACTGATGGGCACTAGGTCTGAGAGGGAAATTTCGATAAGGAGCAGGATATTTGCATGGTCTTAAAGTATCTCCTCCACAGACTACATATTAATTGCAAGGGAACAAGATAAGGGCTATCCAGTGGAGAGATTCAACAGCCTCTTGACCAATGATCAAAATTTCCATAACCAAGGAGGGGAATTAACATCGCCAGTGAGTGGGTGCCTCTGTGTGTGATATGATGGCCTGAGAAAAATGCGCATTGCTTCTGCAAGATCCTGACTGGGGACGCATAACCTGAATTTAAGCATGAGGAAGCACCCAACCCAAATGGAGGGACATCCTATTTGAAAAGGGGGGTGACTCTATTCTTCAAAGATATCAATGTCATAAAAGACAAAGCAAGCTAAGGAACTGTTCCAGATTAAAGGAGACTAAAAAGACATGGCAACTAAATGCAGCATGTGATCCTAGACCAGATCCTGTATGAACTTCATCCCAACCTCCCCACTCCCAAAAGCCATATAGGACATTACCAGGTCAAATGGCAAAATTGGAATATGGATGTTAAGTTATCGCATCCATGTTAAATTTCCCAAGCTGGTAACTGTATTGTGATTATGTAAGAGAATATCCTTAATCTAAGGAAATGCATCCTGAAGTATTTAGCGATAAAGGGGCATGATGTAAGCAACTTACTCTGAAATGGTTTACATTTATCTGTCTCTACACAGAGAGAGTCCCAGATCGAAGAGCAAATGATAAAGCAAGTGGGGCAAAATGTTAATGAAAGGTTGTCTGGGTAAAGTGCATACAGATGCTCTTGGAACTTTTCTGTAACTTGGAAGTTATTTCAAAAGAAAAAGTTAAAAAAAAAAAGCACCCCCACTTAAACTGGAAGAAATATAACGGAAGACGGATAAACAGATGGAGAGGATGGACTCCTAATGGCGGCACTGGCTTCTGCTTAGGGTCCATCTTTCTGGTGAGAGAGGAACGCATGCGGAGGTTGAGACGCTTCTGGCTGTATGTTCGAGTCCCGCCCTCTCAACCACTTGCTCTTCTGACCTTGCATCTTACTCCTCCTTGTGGTCTCCCGGATGGTCAAGGGTGCTGTATGTGAGGTCTTCCCAGCAATTATTCTAATTACTAGGGGTACTACCACTGGCCTGCTGGGAGGGGTCAGATACTCTGGGACAAAATGAAAACCCGGTAACACGAGACTCTCTTAATAGCCATTGTCAGGTTTGCCCTGGGGAGTGGCGCTAGACGTTTCACAGTGACAGCACCCTGAATGACAACCTCAGATGCCAATGAATGGGGCCCTTCTTTTGTCAAGACAGAAGGCACGTTCAGAGCCACTAGGAAGGCTTCTATTCATTTTCTTCAGTGCAGAGATGCCACCTACTCCTTAGACACTGCAAGGTCTCTCCCCTACGCTAGATAAAACCACGAGTCAATAGGATGGCCAATTTTTCTGCAATGAAGAGATATTGCGTAATTAAAAACAAAATTAAAGGTGAGAAGCACTCTGGTTTGGGGTGATGGATCTTTCAGGGGACAGGTCAGACTCGGGAAGGTACGCACTGTAATTGGATGGTCCTATAGTTTCAATTCCACCAGGAGAAGCCCTGAGTAGGCAGATCCCAGGACTCATCTCTATCCACCTCCTGGAGCCTCCCCCATAAGGCAGCCCCAACTTACGGCAGAAGTCGTAGGTCCTCCAGGGGCCCACCTCCACGTCGGCATTCTTGCACGCGCTTGCATAGCGGGCCACGGCGTCGCAGAGCTCTGACTCATTGCCGCCGCTCTGGCACAAGCGGAAGAGGCAGGTGCGGTAGTAGGCGGTGACGTTGACCACACCGTGGCACTCCAGGAAGGAGCTGTTGGAGGGGTCGTTGATGATGCCACACCGGGAGCGGCTCCGATAAAACTTGAGCAGCTCCGAGTCATTGTTGCAGGCCTTCAGCAGGTCCCCACACTCCCCATTGCAGATCTCCTCAAAAGTCGTCCAGCTCTCCAGGAACACCGCTAGATTGTCTGTGCACTTGCCGTTGGGGAGACAGAACTCATCACTGACATTTGCATTGAAGAAACCACACAGCCCCCCGGTGCAGTTGAAGTAGGCGGTGGACAGCCGGATGTATAGCAGGCCTGTGTCTACATATTGGACGGTCACAATGCCCTTGGACTCCACTGTTGTGCTGTTTTTGTTTCGATAAATCTCCAGCTTCCCCGAAGGATGGAAAAAAGGTAATTCCACGTCCTGACCATTCAACTGTAAAAGCAAATCACTATCATCAATGTACCATACACATAGGACACCCATACTTTTCTAGGCTACAGAATAAAGCAATGGTTCTGCTCCAAGGTTATGGAGTATCAAGAAACTGAGACTTTGGAAACCATGCAGGCAAACATCAATCATTTTATTCATGGGCTTCTTTGTTTCTTTCTGGATCCCCTAGATTCAATGTATTTGCTGTTTATTTGTATGTGTGTAATACATCACGCTAGCCCCAAACAAAAATGAAATGTGAGCAAAAAAGTTGTCTTACATGTGTGGCTTCCTCCTGTGCCCGATATCTCCATTTTGGTACATTTTCACAGTCAGCTCCCCACCTTCCTAATCTTTCTGGAGCTTTCCTTTCCCTTCAAATCTTACCTTTCCTATGTCACAGTGCCTTGGGTCATATAGTGCATATTTAGTTATCTAACTACCCATCCACTACCCACCTTTCACCTATCCTTTTAATAGATTAATCTTTGCCCATGTGTCAATGGGAACCAAAACCCAACCCTCTGAGTTTGTGGATGTGTATTGATGTGTTTTTTTCAAATTAGACTTTATGAAATATGATAAATGCTTGTTGGACTGGGAGGAGTCCCCCACCCCATCCCAGGTCTGCCACTACTTACCTGGGGCCTGCCACCCCTCAGCTGGCCCTTGAGGATCTTTGTATGAAAATGAAGCGTTACTTTAGGTGATTTCTAAGATTCCTTCTAGAACTCATGATCTATGAGCCTGGATGCCTAATGACGGGTGCTTTAGACCAGGTCAGAGGGGCAGGAGGCACCCTGACAGTCACCCCTTACATTACTCCACAGGGATCCCCACTATAAGTTGGAAAGTCAGTATAGAGCAAGGGTTAAGAGCACAGACTCTGGAGCTAGCCTGCCTGGGCTTGAATCCCATTTTATAGCTGTGTGTCCCGGGGGAAGTTACTAAACCTCTCTGTGCCCCAGTCCTCTCATCTATAGAATGAGGATAATATTATCTACCTTGTAAGAGTAAATGTGATATCATGACACCTATAAAGGGCTTAGAATAGTGCTTGGCACATAGTAAGTGGTCTATAAGTATCTGCTATTATGGTGGATAGTCCTGCTATATCTGTCTAATCGGAGACAATCCAGCCTCAGTTTCTCCACCTGATAGACTCCTGTTTGGGGCTGATGAAAAGGGCTCCCTTTTCCTTCTTGTCATCCTCTCCTGGTTGGAGGCAGAAAGGCCAACCTGAAGAGAATGGCAAGCTCCTTCACTTGGTGCGACTCATCGAAAACCCTCAAAGCAGCAAGGAACCTTACCTTGACTTCCGAAGCCCCAAGGCCGCCTATCTTGACCTCCTGGTCAGCCACCAGGATCCGAAGACCCCGGAGCCAAGCGGGCCCGGCTTCAGGCTTCTTCTTGTTGATATCGATCTCCAGGTACTCGGGCCGCTCGGGGCAGGTCTTCAGGAGGGTGTAGGAGAACTCCGAGGGGAAGGCGTAGGCGGCCCCGTCGAAGGTGTGCAGCACCTGGTTCTGGCTGAGCAGGCACACGGTCTCGCGCTTGGGGAAGCAGCCCTGGTAGCCGTCCTCCACGGCGCACACTTCCTCGCCGCGGCAGGTCTTGTTGAAGCAGTGCACGTCCCCGCCCTCCTCGCACAGGCACTGCATCGTGCAGTTGGCGGTGGCCCAGAAGAACTCGCCCAGGGTGTAGTAGTGGCCGTCGAAGTCGCAGCCGCACTGGTGCAGCGGGACACACTGGCTGGTGCTGAGGACGAAGCCCTCGTTGCACTCGCAGCCCTCCGTGCAGGGCGTGGGGCAGTTCTGGGAGGCTGTCAGGTCCGAGCACGTGTCGGGGCAGCTGCTGGTGCACAGGGAGTAGTGGCTGAAGCTCGGGCACTGCACCATGGACGCTGACGTGGGGGGAAAGGGAGAGAGCGTGACCGGGGAACGCACCCGAAGCCAAGCGCCCAGAATCCGGCCGGCAGGAGGAGCTGGGGAAACAATTCGTCTTCCAGATCATTGAGCTCCTTGAGTGAGGGAGCAGTGGCTGCTCACTGGGGGGGAGACACCTAAGGTGGCATCCGTGAAAAGGAGCCCAACTGCGTTCATCTTGGCTACTGAGCAATATAATTGAATTGTGGACATATACTCTAGTTTGATGGTCTTGACTGAAATCCAACTTGTGGTTGCTCTCCTAATTAGGCTAGACTGATTATTCAAAATAGAATTATCATTGAATGATTTATGGAACTAGCAACTTCCACTGACAGACATACAAGTTGACTTGCTTTTAAAGAGCATGGCTCCTTCTTAGAAGGACATGAAATCCAACTTTCAGGAGAAATGAAAAATTTAACTGTCAGAGGAGTAATTGGAAAACATGGAATTTCTAACAGGGAAGTACTTAAAATACCTTACAGCTGACCAAGGAAGGCTGTGGAAATGAATTCCTGGGATATTAAAAATAACAAGTATCTGAATGACTTGTGCATGAGATAAAGAAACTATGGCTAAAGACCAGGGGTCAGCCTGCAGTATAATGAAAAATCTTGGCTGATTTTTGCCCTCAGTTCCTGTGGAAGCAACCTCTAAATCTTTGGGATTTCCTGTGATAGAGTGTCTTTTGTTAATGAGACGACAGGGAGGGTGGTGGGCAGTCTTAGGGTGAGGGGCTGGCCTGACCAGAGAGACCAACCTGGTGATTAGGGGGCTTGGGTCTTTGAGTCCTCTGGGAGGGGAAGGGGCTACAGATTGAGCTCAACCATGTGACATTGAGTCCATCAATCATGCCTACGAAATAAGACCTCATATAAACTTGGGACCCTTGAAGCCGTGATGAGTTTCCATGATTGAGAAAATACATGGCTGCTTGCACTCATTCTGATTCCATGTGGTGAGAATACGGGAGCTTGTGTTTGAGACCCTCCCAGATGTCCCCCACCCTATGCATCTCTTCCTTGGACTTATTTTACCATACTAAAGCTCTAATCATAAATATAGAGCTTTCAGGGAGTTCTGTGAGTCGTTCTAGCAAATTGTCGAACCCAAGGGGGTGGTGGGCACCCCAAGTTTGTAGCCAGATGGTCAGAAGTGGGCCTGCAGGACAGGGAATTGCCCTTCTCTCTAGGGCCTAGTTAGAGCCAGAACTGAAATGATTGGGTGGCTCTGACATCTTTGCAGAAGCTGACAGAGCTTTTGATAACCTTTCCTCTGATACACTGGACTATCTTACAGGACTAGATACCTTCTGAAGGCTCCTCTTGCCAAAAGAACCTTCAATTCTTATTTTAACTACGTCTGAATTTATGTAAATGTTTGGGTCTGGTTGAATCCAACATGTAGGGGCTTGAGGGTCTAGTAAAATAGCTTTCTGAATTAAATATAATTCATCCCACGGAAATAGAGTACGGGGGAAGGGGGTAATCAGAGAGAGAGAGAGAAGCAAAGCTTGGGAGAAAACTGTGGAAGATTGGAAAATAGTACCACTAGGAAAAGGTAGAGACATTATAGGTGAACATTTAGTTAGGAAATTTGGATGCTATTAGATTATACAAGGATCAAAGAGAAGTCATATTCAATCTCAACTTGAAACATGCCTAGGGCTATGGATGCTCAGGGCAGAATAAAGTCTGGTCAGACACCCAGCAAGAAAAACATGCTCTCTTTTCTACAGATTGACCAATACTTAAAGAATTAGCATGAATCTGATACATGATGATTTATGAAAGTCCAACCTCTACAGAGAAGACAAAAAAATAATTTCCCTCTGCCCTTGGAATTTAAAGAAACTTTTAAATCTTCTTATCTCTATAGCACTCTCCAATGCATGGATTATAATTTTCTGTTTACTCATATAGAGAAAACCAAAGACCAGAAAGGAAACAAAATTCAGAGAAGCTATTTGTTTTTTTGCTTTTTGTTTGTTTGCTTTTAAGTTTTACATAATTGGGGAAAGAGAGACATTTCAATGAGACAGAAGGAAAAAAAAAATGAGACAACTAAATGGTCTCAAATACTGATTCAAAAGTATAATTCAAAAGAACCTGATTTCCTCCATAGCGTTGGGGCTTTTCCTAACAATTAAGCATTTCGGAAAAAGGAATATTCTTTATTGGAATATTCTACTCTCTACAGTAGCCCTTTCTTCGCCAGCAGCGGCCAGCTGAAATGCTTCAGAGCGAGGTGCACATACTCTAAAGCAATTGAAAATGGAGAAGAGAGAGTCAAGGAAGAAAAGCTGCAGGTATTATACTTGGGAAATGAATTATTCTCCCTACGCCTGGTTTTGATTATCTGGCCAGCTTCTGCACACACTGAGCCACAAAGGATGCCCCTCCATCTCTGAAAGCCCCACCTCCTCACTCAACCCTGGGATGGCTGGATGGCCGCCCCCTGATACAGGGCCTTCCTCTGGCCACGTACTTCCTGCCATGCATTCCATGCTTCTGGACCATGAACAATAATCAACGGTTCCTCATTTTCTGGCCATAATACTGGGTAGGGAGAAAAGTCAAGATCCACTTACAGTTCGCTCTTTATCATTTGTAATATTTTGACCTTAGCCTCACTCTCGGACCTTTTGTCTTGCTAGTTTTTGAAGAGCCCTGAAACCCAACCCCGGCCCTCCTGCCTGGGAGAGGCCCTTCCTTTGGCTGGGGGATGCGTGCTTACCACACCCAGTCTGGGTTCTCCAGTCTCCGATGGGAATGCCGAGGGCTTGGCACACAAGGACATAGGCCTGGATGGCCTGGCAGAGCAGCGTGCCGTTGTCCTGCATGCTGCACAGGTCGTACACGCAGCTGTGGACAAAGGCCGTGGGGTCCACGACGGTGCCACACTCCCACAAGGGGCCGTCCGTCCTGTTGAGGAAGCCGCAGTGGTCGGCGCCGAAGTAGAGGGCTTCGGTGGTGGTGTCACACTGCGTGCAGTTGTCCACACAGCCCGAGTCGCACTTCCATTCGGGGTGGTGGACACGCCAGCTCTCGCCCAGGTCCAGGACAGACATGGCCGGCCTCCCGTCCGGCCGGAGGAAATCGTCCAGGGGGTTCTTATTGTAGTTCCCACAGAGCCCACAAGTGGAGTTGATGTAGGAGCCTGGGATGGAAATGGAGGCATAGTGCTGGCCGTCAAACGTCACTAAGAGCCCAAAGTCCGTTTCCACGGCAGTAGACATGCCGCTCTGGTAGATTTTCACTGCCCCCAAGTCTAAGGTGACGGGCAAAGAAGTCACCAGGTCATTAACCTGCCAACAACAGTAACAGTAAAAGGCAGGTGAGCAGGAGCAATGGTGTCCAGCAGACGTCAGGCAAGGGAGGCAAAGCAACTCAGTGCTCCAGAGAGAAGGACCCCCCAAAATATCCAGGCCCCAGTGGGCTTTCCTCTTACTGAGGCAAAGGCTTGGAGAGTCCTAGAGGCCAGGGGGGCTGAGGGTCAGCCTGAGCAATGCACATTTGAGTCGAGAGAGACTTGGTGTTTCTAGTGCCACTACAGGACACCCCAGACCAGACAGTCCTCTGGGGACTGGGTGGTGTCAACCCTGCCTAGCCGGCTCTCGGGCTAGCATCAAGTCTTTTCTTGAAAGACTCGTCCCCTCATTCTTCCTTTTTATTCCTCTAAGTCCATTCTTTAAGTCTCAACTGAAGTCACAAATTTTCATGACCCCTTCACTGCCTTTCGTACCCACTGACCTCTCCTCCAACTGAAATGTGTGCTGTTAGGTGGTTTGACACAGTTTAGCTTCTGAGGCTGCCCTGGTTTTATTCTTGGAGTGTTCCACCCTGTAACTCCGATGGCAGGACAACGTTATTTAATCACTCATTCAGTCGTAACATTTGAACACCTACTTGTACCAAGCACTATATTAGGTACTGAAAAATAAAGAATGAAAAAATAATTGTCTCTCTCCCCAAAGGAGCTCTCAGAGGAAGAGGTACAAATAGATAATGGTATAATATACTATTTTAAATATGAATTAATTGATGATGCAATGGGGGACCAGTAAGGGAGTCATGGAAGGCTCATTAGAAGAGTTAAGTCTGACCTGAGTCTTTAAGGAAGTGGCCAAAGAAAGAGTAGGGGGCAAGGAATTTGAGGACAAGAGAATAAAGGCAGGATGGTTACAAACAGCAGTGTGTGGATGGGAACAGCCACTGGGTATTACTGGACTGCACAGGGAAGAAGTGGCCAGAGCCAAAGCTGGAGACGCAAGCCAGGAGACACAGATGAGGTCCACTCATTCAACAAAGATTTACGTGACCCTTTCTGTGTGTTAAGAATCTGTCTAAGAGTTGGGGATCAGCAATGAACAGAGCAGACAAATTCCTGCCTCGTGGAGCTTATATTCTTGCTGAGGAAACCAACAGACAAAATGAATAAGGAAAATACATGTTATATCAGAGAAGTGTTGCGGAGAAATTGAAAGCAGGAATGAGGGTGGTCGGGAAGAGGGTTTCTAATTTTGAATAGGACGGTCAAGGAAGACTTCCCCCAGAAGGCGACATTTGATATGAGGAAGCAAGCCCCACCTTTATCTGGGTTGAGAGTGTGGGCTGGTTTGGAGAAACCCAGAGACATTTTGGGGAAAGCTATTTCGAAACGCAACCCAGGAGCAAAGGACCAGCACACACCAGCCACGTGCCTTCCCAGCCTACAGAGGTGTTCCAGATGCCATCGGCCGTTCTTCAGTGAAGGTATCCTCTTGCTGATGCCCTGGTTTGGACACTCATATGGCCTTAGGACTGTAAATTTGTTACTAAATAAACCCCCTTTATAAAAGCCAATTCAATTCTGGTGTTTTGCATAATGGCAGCTTTAGCAAACCGGAGAAGACTGTTTCACACAAAGGGAGCAGCCAGGCCCTAAGGTGGAATGTGCCTGGGTGCTCCAAGGACATCAAGACAGCCAGTGTGGCTGGAGCAGAGAGAGCAAGGAGGGAGAATGGTAGAAGACAGATAACAGCATCTGGCACTGGTAGAGCCGTCCAGCCACTGGGAAGACTTGAGCTTTGGTACTGAGCGAGACAGAGGGCCAAGTAGGTGTTTAGAGCAAAGGATCGACAAGACCTGACTTCTGTTTTAGAAGAATTACTCTGGCTTCTCTGTTGAGAACAGATCTTGCAGGGCCTTTTATGCCATGTTGGAAACAAAACAAAACACAACCCACTTGCATTCCTCTTCTGTAAGGAAAGCCTCTGAAGGGTTTTAAGCAGGAGAATGACACAGATGAAGGGTGCATTGGAGTATGACGAGATTAGAAGCAGGGAAACCAGACAGGTGATTGCTCACAAGTCCAGGTGGATGGAGGACAGGAAGAGGAGGCACGGTCTTACAGAGTAAAGCCAGCAGGCCCTGGTGATTTTCTACAGTAGGTGTAAGAGAGGAGAGAAGAATCAAGGATGAGTCCCAGGTGTCTCTCTCCTGTGAATAGGGGCTTAACAAGTTAATTTTCTTCTGTTTCACACTTACCATGCCTAACACCTATAAACTTTCACATTTGTGGGCTGGGTTGGAATGGTTAGTCCAAGAGCAGTGCTATCTGGGATTCACTGTATGTGCACACATGCTTCCCAGGCTGCCCTGGACCCAAACTGATTTCTGTAACATGGGAAGGACAAGGGCTTTTCCTGATACCATTGTTCCTTCTTTTGGAAATGTCTGGGGAGAAAACAGATTGGCCAAGCATCTCTCCCAAGAACTACCAAGGCAGACACCATGTGCAATTCACTTATGAGCATTATGAATCTAGAGGTTCATAAGACTGAGTGGAGAAGAGGACAAGAAAAATGGGCTGGGGAAATAAATTTTCCTGCAGAGAGCCAAAACTAGAAGTAAAACCTAGAGGTTGATTAATTCATCCTCATCTCTTAGGAGGAGGGTTAGCCAACGAGGGTGAGAAGAGCCATATGCTAAGGAAGGTCAGCTAGCAAGAGCACTAAATGATTATTACATATCATTCTATGCTGAGATGTGGGAAATGAAATCTTCCCCAAGGTTGGTGTAATTTCAAATGCCAGATACATCAACCACTGAGCTCTCTCTCTGACTCTCACTTAAGCTCCTGCCAAGAAGCAAGATCTTGTGTGTCTCAAAGCTGAAGCCATGAGGTAGACTGTTCCTGGATATTGCAATTGTCTCATCTGGTTTCCCTGCATTGGATCTTGGTTAGCCAACGGTTGATCAGCTTCACCTCTTTGCTTTTCCTACTTCTCCTGTATTCTACTCATTTCCTTCCTCGACAGTGTCTCTTCCAAGGTGTGGAAGGGGCAAAGTAAGGAGAGAGACATAGAATCACAGAAGCATAGGGCTTAGAGCTAAAAAAGACTTCCCGGAGGGAATGGCAGTGTGGAACCGCATGTATTGAGCACCTACTATGTGCCAGGCTTTGCATTAGACGTCCTGCATGTGGTTATTCTATTTAATCCTCACGACAGCCTCTGAAGGTCCATATCAGCTTCTCCTTTTACAGATGAGGAAACTGAGGTTCAGGGGCAATGTGACTTATAAGCGACAGGGCCTGACTGCCACCGGTCAGGCTCCAAAGCCATGCCCTCCCTGCTGCTCTCTGTGCCCTCTGTCCCAGCACTGAGGAGAGGCAGCTGGTCCAGACTACAGCCCCAATGCCCAGGTTCCTGGACACGAAGACCCCATTTTACAGATGAAGGGAATGAAGCATAAAGAGGCCACTCAACTGGGAATGAATGCACAGTGATTTAACCCAGTCAGACCCACGAGTCAGAGCTATTCAAAACTGTATGATGACCTGGGCACCTTTTTCCCTGGAGTATCCCATACTACTTGCCTTTATCTGGGGGAGTAAAATGAAAACTGATAAGTTTTGATTAGGAGACATTTACAATGTATAGATTTTAGGGACTCTGGCTTTCTTTGGCTCCCATAAGCATATGTGATCCTAAACTGTTTATCATTTGAGAACAAATGATAGATTTTCACAGGGGAAAATCTTTATGCAGAACCCATCTCGTAACACAAGCATATGGCAAAAGGGTCCCTGTCATTGGAAAGAACAGACCTCAGTGGTCGTTCCCAGCCTGGCACGGTGTGTCTAAAAAGTTCAGCAGCCCCATGGGAATATTGGGCTCCTCCCTGCTTCCCATGCCTCATTTCACCCCAGGTGGCGGCTGTGCCGTCCATCGAGCCACTCTCCCCAGCAGAGAGCAGGTGTATTCAAAGACACTTGGAAGTCATTTGGCAAAAGGAAAAGGAAGTCACTGTTAGTTTGCAGTTGGCATCACATAACCTTTTCTTTCTGAAGCATTTATATTCACATCCACATCTCCCTGTCACTACAGAAAATTGAGGAATCCATGCCCTATGCTTGGACGATGGAATAGAGCCATGCAAAATTAGCAGAGTGGCTGAGCCTGAAAGAAATGACAGTGCCCCTTCCTTTCTAAAACAAAAAAAGTCTGACTGTGAGTGAAAAAGAATTTTAATCAAAATGGAAAAGAGGAATAAACATGAAGCTTTCTTTTTTGTCTACAGATACCACACACATCATCCCCACGCTATTGGCAAGCAGGGAAAAGCTAGTGGAGATTTTTCTTGCTTGCGATGTTAGCATCCATCTACAAGGATAAGTATAGTGCTCAAGAGCACAGGATAAATTTAAAAGGGAAAAGCTCCAACCTTCTGTACCCTAACTCTTTGTTTTGAATTGATATACAGAGCTGTTCCTAGAGAGACTAACCAAATAACAAGCAAACTGGCATGTCGACCACAGCAATAACTCACTTTTCTAATTATGAGACTGATAGACTGCACAGACCTAGGAAAGGCAGAGCCAGAAAAAGTAGCATTAGTTCCTTGGTCCTGCCTTTTGGTGGCTGTGCTACATCAATTAAATCACAACACATATTTAAAAAAGAAAGAAAGAAATCCCTGCACTGGCGTCTATCCTGGTTTGTAGTCTCTGCAGTGACCCCATTCACAAGGATTAGGGATTGCGTGGGGTTGGTTGGTAGTGCTGGAATAAATATGTGATTGCTGTAAGTTCTTCATTAACATTATGAAAATTGGGGCATCCACAATTTCAGTAATTGCTTGTGGCTTTTTGCTTTCCCTCTTTTGTCAGTGCCCCAGCTCAAAATCCAGGTGGACAATGACAAGAATCATTTGTATATGCTAAACAGATGGACCTGGCAGAGAGCCAGGCCCCTGCTTATTCCAGGCAGGAATGGGGAGTTCTCTTAGGGAGGGCCTGGGCAAAGGTGCCTTGAGACCTTCTCACCCAGGGCTTCTAATGAAGTCACCAGGCCACTCCAAGTCCTTGCACAGCTGCTGCCTCTGGAGACATCCTTCAGTTTAGAGGTTTCTCTGAGAATGAAGCAGTCACGTTTGGGAAAATAGGCTGGAAAGTGAAGTGGGGTAAGGATCGTGAATCAAAGGCTGAAGTGAATTAAGGATTTGTGCTTTGTTCACACCATCTCCTGGATGTGGTCACATGGATCCAACTAATGCAAACCAGGACCACGGGAAATTGATCTTACTTCTCTTCTCAGGTACTTCTGAGCTATGCACCTGTGTAAATGTGAGTGTGAGAGTGTACGTGTATATCAGTGTTTATGAGGGAATGTTAATGTAAAAAAAAAAGTTACAGAGAAGATAGGCAAGCCAAGTTGAGAGCCTAGGTTAGCTCTTATGTAGATAAAATTTGGGCTGGTAAAGAATTTCACACTACATTTGCAAGGGAGGAAGATCCACCCATCTCTCTGGTTCTGTGGAGAGACAAACAGCAGAGTCCATAGATCTGGGAGATTCTTCCCCAGGCTGAAGCATCTTTAGCTTCTCCATCTCCCCTGCAGGACAGAGGGGGCCTTACCTTGACTTTACCGTAGCTTCCTTTGGGGACGAGAATCTTGTAGCCATTCACCTCGACAGAGAGCTCCTTCACCCAGGAGACAGCTGAGCCCCCGCGGTGCTCGTTCTTGGCCTCCACACTGAAGAAGGGGAGGCTGGAAGTCTGCAGACACTGTCGGGCCAGCAGGTAGGCACAGGAGCCTTGGAAGTGGAAGAGGAAGCCGTCAAAAGTGTGGTAGTGCGGCTCCCCAAACACCACGCACGTGCTGGTCTCCAAGGGGCTGC
Source organism: Choloepus didactylus (assembly GCF_015220235.1). Lineage (NCBI taxonomy): Eukaryota > Metazoa > Chordata > Mammalia > Pilosa > Megalonychidae > Choloepus > Choloepus didactylus. The sequence continues at coordinate 136,754,541 of NC_051312.1, read as the reverse complement.
AGTAGAAGAATTTGCCTTTGGGTTCGCACACCTCGTAGGGGCCACAAGCGGCCTCCTGGCAGTAGATCTCATTGTTGAAGTCCAGGCAGCGGCACTTGATGGTGCAGTTCAGGTCATCCCAAAACACCTCCCCTCGCCGGAGGAACTGTCCTGGGAAATAATGACATTGGAGCCAACATTTATTGAGCGCTTTAGTCTCTGTTTCAAGAATTGGGGTAAATGCTTTTGTGCATTATAGCATTCAATTCATCCAAGAAACCTTCTGAGGTAAGTATTGCAACCTCACATTTTACAAGTGAGAAAACCGAGGCTCAAGGGACATTGAGTCATCCATCCCAGTTCACTCAGCAACTCAGTGGTGAAGCCGGCATTCAAAGCTGGGTCTCCCTGAATCTGAAATCAAGCTCTTGGCATTACTGTCTCCACAGCTGGTGATGAAACCTTCATTCAAGGAAAGACAGGTTGTCATTAATCCATGGGGAAGGAGTTATCTCCTCCCTTTCAGGAAAAGGAGAAGGGGATTCTGAGGAAGATACAGCTTACCATGTAACTCAGCAAAACTGTTACATCTTGTGCTAAATTGTCCATTCACTCACCCATTCATTCACCAAACATTTATTGGGAATCTCGTATGTACCAATAGCAATTAGTAGCATGAATCAGGAATCAGATGCACAAGTTTGAATTCCAGGCTCCCTGGGAAGATGCTGCAAAGGGCTGACCTCTGGTTTGGCACCTACAGAATGACCTGTAGCCTGTAACCTGGGTCCTTTCCTGCAAAGGCTGCTAAGTCCTGCGGATGCTACATAAGCAGAACTTACACCTATGCATGCTGCCTTCTCTCCCACTCTAGGCCCTGCTCAAGGGCATGGCTTCTCTCTCTTCGGACTCAACTTGACAAAATCTAGGTCAATAGACAATGAAGTGGGAGTGGGGTGGTAGAATTGTTTTAAGGGTAGCACTAATTTTAAAAATATTCACTATTATTTATTTGGTAGATATCCCAACTTTAAAACCAATTCCCTAAATAAATAAATTTATATATACTTTGATATTTATTAGGGTAGATTACATTATGCAGTCTAGGAAAAACATGTTCTTATTCTTAATCTGCATTCCTATAGGTGTGAACCCATTGTAAATAGGACCTCTTGAAGATGTTATTTTTAATTAAAAAGTGTGGCCCAACTGAATGAGGGTGGGTCTTAATCCAGATTGCTGGAGGCCTTATAAAGAGAAGGCCACAGGGAGAAGCTGGAAGTTGGTGGGAACCCGGAAAAGAAAGGAGAGGACCTCACCAGGTGACATGAGGCAGAGATGTCAGCCAAGGAACTCCAAGGACAGTGACAGGCAGCACCACAATGCTACAGATCCCAGGAGGCTTACCATGAGGTAAGATTCCTGTTGTTTAGGCCAATCCATTGTGTGGTATTTGTTATAGCAGCTTGGGCAAACTAAGATGCTAGTTGATAACATCAACCTTCCATTGCAATAGGGGCCTCTCTGCATTGGGGGCTGTGGTTCTTGGGTGGGTGGGTGCAGGGGCATCAAGAGAAGTAGGCAATAGTCCCAGTAGTTCCACAGTCTGCAACACAACAGTCTGCAACCAACTTCCAAGGCAACTGGCAACATCTGTGTGTCTTGGTTTTTCTAATCTGTAATGGGGTGACACTCTTTTCTCAGCCTTGTCTCATGGAGAACAGTAATGCTATACAAAGCTGGCACATGCCGATTAGAGGTGGAAGCATTTGTAAGTTAAGGCAGTCTGAAGAGAAAACTATCACAGACACAACGTTAAGAAACATCAATAATGTCAGGCACCAAGAGTGACTGTAGTTTGTAGGGTTGCTAATACTTCTCAAGTTTTATAGAGTTGAATACCTAAAGAATAGCACCAGGGTGCAGGTTAACCCAAGTAATGTTCCTTTCTATGTCTGCGCAACAGGAAAAATTATGTCTCAGTAGGCAAATATGCTTCATACCTGTTTGATAATAGGGTCCAAAAATGGGATAATAGATTCAGTCACATTCACAGTAGGTCATATGCATCAGCCCATATAATGAGCCCTTCAGTCCTCACCACTCTTTGGCACTAGTCCAGGGCTACATAAATTGCAACAGCCTCCTCTTGGGACCATTTCCAGTCCCTGCTTTTTTCAGGCTTCCAATAAATGAGAGGAAATGCCTCTGAATAGAGGAGGTTTGGACCAAAAGGCAGACTCACTGAGATAATTTTGTTTGCGAAATGATAATATAATAAACCACCTTGACACAACACTTCCCTTGCAATAACCCAGGCCAGATCTCAATCTCATTAGATTGATATATGTCCAGCGGCACATAAAAATGCACAGCAGACTGGATAAGGATATTGAATTTGTCCCGTATATGAAACCCAAGCTCATAACTCAGGAGGAAAAGAATAAAGTCAAAGCGGGGACTATGTACATAGCTGGCACCTGACCAGTTGCCCAGCTCTGCCAGCCAAAGCTGTCCATTTTAATAGCATTTCATTCTCAGCACTCAGGTGAGAGGCTGTCACTGGGCACTCATGCTGCACAGCCACAGCCACTCAGCTTGGTGATGCTTAAACAAAGGTGGGGAGGCATTTGGGGAAGAGTCTGTAACTTATCGGGTTCCTAGCACAGGCCATGGAGGGGAGGAAGATAGGTGGCACTGGTCGGTCCCTTTCACACACCTTCAATGAGGCTGTATTTATGTTCTGGCAGGGGGGAAGGCACAACCTCTGAAATCCTGGTGAGCTTTGGAACCAGATGCTTTCCTATCCATTTTAATGCCGGCTTAGCTCCAAAAACATGCATTTGCTATTCTGGACATGGGGGACTTTACAGAGCCCAGAGGCAAGGATGTGCAGGCAGGCCATCTTCACAAATGACCTTTACTTAGAGCAAAGGTCTTAAACCTGACCACAGGGCAGGGAATGGGGGCAGAAGGCATGGGCACGTCACACCATGTGGTTAGGGCATTTCTGTGTATTCAACATATTATAGCTGAGCCAAGAGAGAAGCCGAGGCACGCAGCCCTCAGGCCACATGCTTTCTATTTGATGAGGGGAAGAGATCTCCTGAAACTGTCCTCCCAACCCAACACTTTCTTAGAGATCTGGAAACACCCAATAAACATGCTTTCTCTGGCATCTTCCTCTGTACGTCCGCAGCACCAGGAGCTCATGTCTATCCAGTCTAGTGTAACACATGTCCTCGTTGTTCTGGAGGCTGCTTCCTCTATAGTAGCAGCCTGAGAGGTTGGAGCACCTTGGTCTCTGGCACCCCATAGAGTGGCTGCTACCTCGCTGGAGCTCTCAAAATGTGCATTGGAGAGATGTAACAGATGGATGGACGGACAAACAATTTCCTACTTCTAGTTGCTATAGCTTCTACTCCTGGAAGAAGAAATAGTAACAGAAATCCCATTTTCTTAATACTTTTGGAGACATAAGAAGCAGAAATCTCATAAACTGGGATGTGCCTGTGAGATCCTAGGCTATTTTGCACATCCAAAGAGGTTTTGATACTCTAGAGAAGGCACCAAACTTCTGATGCTGGTCTAAAGGAAACCCACTGGGGTTCAGCTACAGCTGGTTCACAGGTTCTCAAGCCAGCTTTGATTCACTACTAATTCCTGGATGTTTTGCTGCTGCTCAGAGGATTTTTAGGAGAGAAGCTATCCCAAAGCCTAAGATGTTTTCTTTCTTTCTTTCTTTCTTTGTAGTTGTAGTAGGAAGCACTGATTTACCCTCGTAGGGACTTGGCAAGGCTCCAAATTCGCCCACTCCCGTGGATCCACAAAGTGCAGATGGCAGAGCAAGTGGAAAGATGAGAAAAATTAAAAGGAGGAAATGGCAACAGCAACAACAAAAATAATGTTAAACAGGAGGGCTTCCTTCTGTCCCTCTGGCTTAGACTGCACTCTAGCTCCCGGTCCCCTTTGGGGCTGGGCAGAACAGGGAGCCGAGGACTGATAAAACCGCAGCGTGGCAAAGGCAGGGTCTCAGCTCCTGCTGTGATGAATGTGCCTGCTAAAATTACCTCGATCTCCATTACCCAGCAGAGAGATGTCAAAAGAGTAAGGCATCAGCAACGAGTCCGCCCCCGTGGCTTAAAAGCCTGCCTGTCAATCGAAACGAAACCCACCCGGCTTTGCCACCGAGAAGAGGAAAAGCAGTTACCTCTGGAGGTACAGCCGTTGGCCGGGTCAATTTCCTTCCCGTCAACTTTAAATGCCCAGCGGCCTGGAACATTGACGTTCGTCGTCTCCTGGATGTTCACGATATCGGGGGTTCTTGACCCCGGGAGACTGAAGAAGTTGGTGAGGTTTCCACCATTAAATCCTGCCTGGTGCACAGAAGTTAACATGCGACTTTGGAGTGCATATACCAGCCCCCATTGGTTAACTTGCCCTCATTTTCAGAATCTAGCACACCTGAAGTGAGAGAGACCCCTTTACCTGGAGTCACTGGAGTCCCCATTCTGGGGAAATACCTGCCCAGACTGTCCCACACCTGAGTCAAGATAGCAAAAATGGGCACGACTGACCTCCCAGCCCACCTGCAAGATCAGATACGCTTCTCTAGTTAAAAGCTGTTGGCAGGACTCCCTGCAGGATGCTGAGCAGCCTAAGCAGATGCAGTGATTAAAAAACGCACAGGAGCTTGGGATGGAGAAGCACCTTACCTGTGCCATCACTCCACCGAGACCTGTCAGGGGATCACCGCCACTCGCTGTTCCCGTGGTCCAGTTAATTTCATAGTAATTGAAGAGAGTGAATGTGTAGGAGCCATCGGACACCAGGACGGCCTGGAAGGTGTTCACCTGCGGCATGGGAAGGGATGTCTCTGACTCACGCTTCCCTGGAGGCTCCCTCCCCGACACCCTCCCTGTCCACAACCCTCATCTCTGAATTTGTTCTCGCCTCCAGTGGGTAAAGCGAGGCATGTGGGATGATGCATGTGAAAGGGAAATTGCCCGAGGAAAGCCTAGACTCTGAGTCAGCATCCCTCTTACATCTCTGACTTCTCCACCAGCCAGAAAATTCAGATGTGATGCTACGAGAGCACCTATAGATGGCAGCATGATAATAAACTACAGGAAAGAGCCGGGCCGGCGAAGGGAGGCCAGTGACTGTTCCCAGCGTGGGGTGGATGGGGGGCAGATGCTACTCAGTTTGACTAAAGCGGAGACCTGGATTAGCTCTCTCCCTTCCCAGAGCACACTGCTAATCTTATGAGATGGCTCCTCTTTTTAAAATGGAAGTTGGAACGTGATTTTTTTCAAAAGCACGTTGTGGAGAGAAATCGCTCCTCTCCTTGAGTGTCAATGTGCCACTTACATCTGCAAAAATCTCAACACTACTCTGTACCTTGGACCAACCCCAAAATGGGTGGTGTTTAGGCCCCTTCCCATCTTATTGCTAAGAAAACTGAGATGAAGAGACACGAGCTGCTGGAAATTTTGCAGAGATCCAGCAGCAGAAAATAGGACTCCAGCCAGAGCTCCCAGCCCATCCCTTAGTGCACTGGCATTGCACACTGCCTGAATTTAAAATTTTTAGGACCGGTATATAACATAAATTCAAAAAACCCTTGCATACAATTTTTTGAAATAAGCTCTAGCAAACCCCATCCTTTACTATTTCCCTTCTCTAATCCCTTCCCCTTGACACATGTTTTCAGGAAACTTAAGTAAAAATAGAGCTAAAAGGAGAGGCTGTGTTGACCTTTTCCCATTCAAACCTAGCACTTTCGCAGCTGCCTGATAACATCCTGGTTAGCATTCTGTTAGACCAGAGGAAGACCCAAATCCCTATCCAGTGTAATCAAACTGGGGTAGAGGATCTTGGAAGCCCCAAATCTCCTCATCCTAGACAGTCCCAGGGACGAGACAAGGTGCAGGTAAAGAAAAGCCCTTTTTGTAAAGGAGAACTTTCTCTCAAGCTCTGTCCTTGCCACTGCTGATGGCGTTGATGATAAAGTTGCCCAGGTATATGCTGTCATTCTTCAGCCCCATTCAACAAAAGAGAAAAGTGGGACACAGAGGTGCATGAGCAGCCAGCTCAAGATTACTATAAGGTCACTAGCAAGGTCAGGCCCAAGGGATGGGTGCAAAGTCAAGGTCACACAAGGACTAAAGCTGAACAGGGCTGCCCTTCGGGAAGTGAATCCCTTCTCTCGAATTCCTTTGGTCCCTACAGGTCTTGAGACCAACCATTTCTGATCCCTAAAGTCAACCTCAAAACCAAGCCAGCCACCCTAGTAACACTCCAAAAGCTGACCGCCATCGACATGCTTGCTTGTGTGCCCTCCTGCACACGCTCACTCTCATGCACACACACACCTACACTTACAGATTTCTTCCATATTTGTTTCAAGACTCTACTTACTGGGTTTTATTTCTAAAACCATCTTTCTAATTCTGGAAAAACCCTTTCATATTTTCAGGAGTCCCAAGGATAATTCCAAGGAGGCACCAGGGGAAAGAGTTCAGGATTTGGAATTGGAGACTCTGGTTTGAACCCCAGCTCTGCCTCCTTTGAGGGTTGAATCCCTATTGGTGCCACTTGGACAAATTGCTTCACCTCTCTGGGCCTGTTTTTTACCTTTAAAGTGGAGATAATGCTAATGGGGTACATTTTCATGAGGGTTAATTGACATGGGAAAATAGGCTGTCAGTGCCGGAGCACAGTAATCGTTCAATAAACAGGAGGTTTTTCTTCCTTGAAGTAAACTTGTCCCCTTCCCCTCTTCTTCTTTTGGGCTCCCAGGACATTCCGTGCCTCTAAAGATCCCTGAAGCCCGGTGTTCAGTTTGCCTGATGACATGTGTTCCTATACAGAAGAGGAAAGCACTCAGATGCTTCTCCATTCATCCTCACAGAAAGAGTCCTCACCTAGTTCAGAAATTCACTTCAAAGTACAAACTTGGAAGTATCTAAATTATCTTGCCATTTTTATTGCCGGTGTAAGGTGTTTTTTTTTTAAATGGTGGTCAGCATTTGATGGGCATTTCTTCTCTTTTTTTTCCCCTCCCCTGACACTAAAATTTATTGATTGCTGGCATCCTGCTTTCTAATGCTGTAAGGTATGAGGCTTAAAGGACATAAAACATCACCCAAGGAGTCGTTAGCAATCCATAACACGACAGAGGGAAATGTATGCTTCTTTAGAGGTTATTTCTAGCCAATGCATCCTCTCTTTAAACTTGTGTCTTTCTGTTCTACAGAACATTTTAGAGATAAAGTGCTTCTTGATGCTCTGGCCAGAAGGTGCTAAAACTCAATGTGCTTACTGGGTGCAGGTATGAATTGCAAGCCCAGCACTTTTCCACCTCTGCCTCTAACTCGGGAGTTTCTATTCCACCCCTAAACAAACACATGGCCAAGGAAATTGGGAAACAGGTGGCACTGGAAATAATCCTAAGAAAGCAGAGGGCAGATTTTTGAGTGCCTTTGTTTACTGGGACATAGACAGGTGAAGACGCGTCTGCTGTTTCAAAAAATCTCCACCTCAAGAGCCACCCAAATAAGCTGCAGGCTTTCGTGAGAACTGTGGTCTGTCCCTTTATGTAGAAAGTTGATTATCTTTATGATAATGCTAGTGATAATCTTTCGTATTTGACTGCTCATTTGGGATTTCAGAGCAGATGTTGAAACTTTATTCATGAAATACTTTAACTGCCCACTCTCATTAACATTAAATCTGAATAATTTTGGCCCTGGTCAAAAAAAAGAAAAAGAAAAAGCATAACATGATAAAATGAGCCAGGTCATTTGTGCCAAGATCCAGCACCCTATTTTCCTCTTCCTGTCAGATTTTGTGAAGGAAAAAAAAAAGGAAATTAGCAATATGGATTTTGTGCCTCTGACAAGAGGAAAGGACCATTGGGTTCCTAAATGGGTCTCAGTGCCTCAGCCTCTCTTCTGCCAAGTAAGAATGCCACCAACTGCAGGAAATTACAGAAGGGTTCTCTTTAAACATTCATAATGAGTTGCAATTGGGGTGACACATCTTCTGAAATATTACAGCTGGCTGGACTGGTCGGTCTGACACTTCCCTCCGTTTCCGAGAAAGTGGCAAGACTCACTGCTCTAACTCAAGGAAACTGACTTCCCTCTGCCCTACCAAGTAGGCTCCTTCGCAGGGGTGAAGCTGGACAAGAATGAGATGTCAGGGTTGGAAGTGGAAAATGGAAAATTTGAATTATTACAGGCGTGGTGCTGCTCCCTCCATAAAACGTGACTTCCTCCCACGTCACAATGAAAACCCAAGTGGCAGAGAAGGTTGCCATGTCTTTGAAGTACTTCCTGATGTCCTTGGTGGCTCTTTTCAAGATGACAGGGTCCATGGTCTCTCTGTAATAGATCTCGCCTCGAATGCCATTGTGCACGTCGGCCCAAAATGGGGCGATGAAGGCCCTCCCGTCCGTCAGGGGGAAGGATTCTGGCGTGAACTGGCTCACCAGGACATTGAAGGAAACAACTCCATTGTTATTGACCTACAAAAAGAAAGAGGTTTTGCACAGTGGCTCTGAAACCATGACCCCAGCAGAGTCACAGACCGAGTTCGCCTAATCATATGAATGAAATGACTTTTAAACTACTGAATTAGAACCTCCGAATGCCAGCTTCCATTGCCCAAGCTAGGAGGTTCGTTTCCTTCCAGGCAAACTCATTGGTTTTCTTTCACTTTCAATTTGTTGTTGGCTTTGTTTCTTATTAATAATCAGTCTCATTTGCATGTTCTCTGTCCTATCTCTATTTACACCTATCAAATGGTATATAAGTGAGAGAGAAAGTGTGTGTGTCTGTGTCTGTGAGAGAGAAGGAGAAAGAGAACGAGAGAGAGTAAGCACTGAGCGTGGCGTATGTATGTGTTGGGGCTGGGCAGGGGGTAATGTGAGCAATAAAGACTGATCCAGAGTCTCAGATGCAAAATAAACAGAAAAAGAGAAAGAGAGAGAGAAGAATCTGTAAACAAAAAGTTATATTAAAAAAAATTGAGGAACTCTGTATTAAAGCTTTACTCCTATCATGTAATGAAAAAGGACCGCCAGGGAAAGATACGTCAAATACTCCACCCATCATTGAGCTCATATTGCAGGATGTACAATATCCTGCTCTGGACAAGACATGTAAAGGGCTTCTATTGATGCCATGACCACTTTTGTACTCCGAAAAAGGACAAGGTTAAGGCCTATGGATGCCCAATTCCATCACTGCTCATGCAGTTTGAGGATTTCTTTGTGCAGTCAGTGCATAAAAATTGAGACAGGAATGCCTTGCATTATATGTAAATGACTATCTTATGGTGATTTCTTTATAGTTTGTAAGTAGCTTAGCAAATTTTTCAAATTACTAAACATTACTGCAAATCAAAGGTCAAGATGTATACTCAGTTTATGCCAAATCTGTAAACAATTCTGTGTCTGCCTGCACCTGCACCTCTATATATTGACAGATAAGGCCAATTTAACCCCATGGCTTGCATGGGTTCAAGAGCTGGAGCTGCTGTGATGGGAATCCTTGCAATTCCTCAATACAGGAAATCCAAGATCATTTTCCCATACATTCCAACTGCTAGTTATGTGCATATTATCCATAATATTATGGATATTAGCAGTGGCCCAGATCCCAGAGGTAAGTCATCTGTAACGTGGGCCCAGGGTATGTCAACCTGTTTTGGAAAGAAGAATGTGGATTTTTGAAAAGGAAGCTGGAGCCCGAGCTATAAGGACAATAAAAGCCAATCAGGCTCGGAAAAGACTGCGCTACTCAAAGTGCTAGAAACTGTGCCCCAAACTTAGGACCTCCCTTTTGCAGGGGTGAGAATTCTTCAGTGCAATGGAAGAGGAAGAGGAGCTTAACTAAAGAAACATATCCTTAAGGCCCGGGAGACCGCAGCTTCTAGATGGAAGTCCTGGACTCCCCTTGCATCTCCAAATCAGATCAACTCATTCCAGAACTTACAATCAGCTATTACAGACACAGAGGTCTGTTGTGAGCAGAGTATAAAAAGCATCTCAGGATACTGGAGCTTTGTGTTTGCTGAGGAGTGATAGGTGTAATTAACACACAGGGCTAGCAGAGGAAGCTGGCAATGGCTCACTTGTGTTTGGATGACAGTCTATAGTTAAAATCAGAGGTTCTCAAACTTTTGTGGGCATTAGAATCACCTGGAGTCTTATTAGACACAGGTCACTGGGCCGTATTCCCAGAGTTTCGGAATCAGTGAGTCTGGGGAGGAGCCTGAGAAGTTACAGTTCTAACAAAGGGGATGCTGAAGCTGCAGTTTCAGCCACCACACTTCGAGAACCACTAATTAGATAATGGAAGAAGGAACTGTTTTCTAATGGGTATCAGCCCTGAGCTATAAATCAAAAGTTGCAGATGAAGTTTCCCAGGTACAAAAAAGAGCAGAGGTGCATGCACCTCAAGTTCTGTTTCTTCCTCCAGGACGGGGCACAGGATGGGAAAGGATATGGTGTGATCTCCATATGCCTCATACAATTCTTTAAGGCTAAATATGAAGACTGGTACAGTTGCCCAGAACCTTCCTCTCAATGTGCAACAGTCTCACTAGCAGCAAACCCAATGACCCAGAAAAACAACCTGAGAACACAGGTGCCTGGGAGACCTTTGGCAGTAAATGGTATCATTTTTTTAGTGCAGATTTGATGATGGGGCCCTCTGACATTTCTGCAGACTCAACGAGGGAGGCCAGTTCTGCAGATGACTTTTACATAATTGTTTATATAATGTATAATCACCTCTCAACTCTGTTCCGACTCGGCTCCAAATTGGGAGGCCGTCCAGGAACAGCCGATAACTAAACTTCTTACACCCCCAGAAGGAAGAGAAGAATGACTTTGCTCTTCTTATGTTTCACTGTATCTTTTTATCTTGTCATGTTGCAGAAGTAACGTTCGTGGCACTGGGGCCTCTGCTTTACTTCTGTGTTTAATCATCCACGGAAGCAATTTATTGCCCGGTACACTCCTCTACTGTGAACATCAGTCATTAAATACACCTTTGACTTTCCTAATCATAAAACCTATCAGCTCGTGAAATCCCAGAACTTGTTTTAGTTGCCAGTAAATTCCCCTGTTCCCGAAGCCCTGGAAAAGGGTATTTAAAATGCTTTCCTTAATGACAAACAAAAGGAAGAGCCACAGAGCAACAGCTAGGCTGCTTCTCCACTTACGTAGACAGTGCGGTAAGGAATGCCAAAGAAGAAAACGGGGATGGCCAACTTAATCTCGGATGAGCTTCCGTCATCTACTTTAGGGGTTTTGGTGTCGTTCTGCCAAAAGGGATACATGAGCTCCCTGGGCTGAGCTGTCAAGAGAGACAGTGGTTAGACAGGAGGCGACTTCCCTCCTACCTAGTGAAGCCAGCTTCTTTTAGCAAATCTTGCAAACTAAATGCAAGTCAGTTTGCCTTTTCATTTATCCTAAATCTAATCTATATCGCGCATTATTTCTGCCTCTGGGAAAGGAGAGAAGGCGAGTGACGCCATTTTCCTTAGGAGCAGCTCTTCATGCTTCATTTCTGTGCTCCCGTGTAATTTTGGGAGAGAAGCGGTTAAGATTGGCTGAAAATGTTGTGAAATCACCCCTGCCTTGTGCTCCCAGAGGACTAAGGAGCAGCCCGTTGGTCTGGGATGGCTTAGGAGGGCTTGATCCGAATGCCAGGTATAGGGGCGATGCCCCATGGCTCTGAAGGACCCTTGCAACTCAAGAATTCTGCTATCGTCTTTTCCTGAAACGAGTCCCTCCTTCCAGCTCTATACAGGGAGAAGATACCAGATTCCAGAAGGAAATAAACAATCCTTGGAACCTGCACAAAAGTGGGAGGAGAGAGTTTGCAGTTACTGGCCCCGGAATGACCCCGACTGAGCACCGTCCTGCGAGAAGGCTCTCTGCCCGGCTCCTGTTTACGCAAGACGGACATGAGATCCTCTGGGGCTTGTGAGGTTGGGGTGCTTGAGAACTCCTCGGGGGAGGCAGCCCAGGACTCGTACTCATCTTCTTGGTCAAAAGGTGAGAGTCACCATACAAACAGACACCACATAGCTCCCACTACAGCGTCCCCACCTCTCCTGGCCACCTGGCTTGTTTCTCAGAAGTTTCCCATCCTGACTCTCAGTGTGGCCAGAGAAGTTAGACAATGCCGCACTGTCTACCAAGTCCAGCGGGTATCTACGAAATCATCGACATTTTGGCTCTCTCTCTACCTCTTTTGTCTCTTCTCTTGAATGAAAATAGAGCATCCTTTTGCTTCCTTGTTTTTTTTTCTTTTTTTTTTTTTTAATCTTGTTTGTTAGTTTTCATGGGCAGTGGCAATCTATTTGGGGCTTCTGGCCACAGTTCTTGAGGCACCTGCCTGCTGCACCCCAGATGCTGACACCCCATTCCCTGGTCAGGGCCCTCTCCTTGGGAAGCCCCCACTCTGTGCTGATGGAGCCAAAAGGCTGGGAGCAACTAGCCAAGGATGTTCTGCTCCTTTGGGAGTCTTTAGTGGGCAGACAACAGCTCATGTAAAAGAGAATGCAGCATGGCCAGAAGCGGCACAGAAGTGCCTGGCAAAGCCCCAGCTTCCCTGTTTCCGGAGCAGGGAAAAAGGGGGGACCAGCCTGGCTGGGAGGCTAATCTGTTTCCAAGGGGCTAGCATCAGAGGAGAGCAGAGAAAACCAGTCTGGCCATTAGTGTGTATGCATTGTTCCCCAAACCCCAGAAGTTTCTGGGAAGCTGACCAAATTTTAACCTTTAGGAGGTGTTGTAACGAGATTAATTACAGAAGCATTCAGCCAATGTACTTTATTGATATTACAATCAGTAAGCTAGAAAGGGTTTTCTAACTTTTGTATTTGAACTCCAAAGCAACAAATTCCGAATTACTAAAAGGTAGGAATGGTAAAAAAAACAACAAACAAACAAAACAAAACTAAACAAAAATCTCTTCATAATAACTACCATAGCATTATACACCAGAACTCATTAAATTTCTATGGTGATGAACTTCCTTAAATTAATAATAACTCAGTCATGGATTTCTCCTCCATGGGGGGCTTTTTAGGAGTCATGGCCAAGTATGAATAAAAGCTTAATTCCCTGTGAGCTGTAATCAATCTAATGGAAAGATTAACTGGTATTTTGGGGAGTGTTGACCAATTTGCCTAGAAAATGGAAAACCTAAAAGCCCTAATGGAGCAGACAAAAAACCACGGCCATGAGGAACAACCCTAACTTCTCGTTCTGTTCCAAAGTTGCGGCAAATTTGCAGGATTTTTCTATTCATGAGTAATCCTAATTAGTTCATTATTTTGAATGGACAGTTAAAAATGATCAATTCTAGGAAGAATTCGAATAATTAGGATACCTAACATGGTAAATAGGCACTTGTTGGATGAATAAACAAATTAAAAAGGCTACTTAATAAAAAATAATACTACAGAAATCTCCACCTCAGAAACCATTACTGTTATTAAAATATAACTTGCTGACAGCATAGGCTATCAAAAGTATCAGATTTAGTGAAGGAAAGAATATTCCCACACATGCTGGCTTTAGGCTGGGAATTTCACAGTAAATGTAACCATGTTTCTCAGACGCTTGCTTTAAACCAAATAAAATGTACTTGCTATGGGCATAGATCAGAGGTTGAAGTCAGTGGGACTCTTAATTATTATGGCGTTTCATACTGTGTTTTACAGGCTACAACTGTCTAAATGTCTTCAACCCTGGAAAAATATTAAGGCTACACATGTCATATTGATCTGCTCATCTCAGATTTCTATCATGTGCTGGCTGAACTAAACAAGCAAACAAAATAAAGGTGCTTTAGAATTTTAGTCATACATGTTTAATATCTATGTAGACTCTCCCGTCTCTCTTGGTAAAATCTAAAGCAAAAGTAGGATTACAACAACAGCAACAACAAGACAAAACAATAGAAAGAAATGTATGTGACCTTCCACCAACCCAGGAGGGCAAAGCTGTATATAGAAAAAGAAGGAATCACTGAGGGGAATTATTTTCTTATTTCACTTGGAGTTGTAGATTTTGGGCCATATAAAGGTCACAGAAACACAAGTCACTGAAATTAATGCCATTGTAACTTCCTGTTTGGACCAAAACAAGTAAATTCTATGAACTCTGTGCCACAACTTAAATGTCTTCCTGGGAATCGAATATAAGGCCTGGAGTGCACTCACACCTACCCTGTATACATGCAATGAAAATAATTTGTGTTGCTTTAAAGAAAACAATTTACATTCTTTACAAAATAATTGACATTAAAATAGGGCTTCCTGATATGTACAAATTGAGTACAAACTTAAATAAAAAGTGGGAACATGAGTGAACATCATTCCAAGTTAATGTATTTTACTCTTGACAACAGAATTTAATTTACATTTTTTCTTGTATCTGTAGGCACATGTACACCTGCCCTTACAATTACAGTTCCAACAAAAGTGCCTCTTTATAAATTCAAGAACATGCTAATCAAGAGCTTTATGGAATTCAGTAGTACTCACCTTGGTGCCGTACAAGTGCGAAGATGAAAGAGACCCAAATTCTAAGCAATGATGAATAATTCATCCTGGAATTTTAAAAAGAAAAAGAAAAAAAGTCCCCAGCTTGCCAGAGTAAATAGAACACCAGGTGTGTTTGGTGGAAAAGCCCAAGACATATCACGACCATCACAGAACAAATTCACATAACAACATCAACGGTTCTGACTCAGGTGAAAATTCCCTGAAAACTGGTTGGTCCTCCGGAGTTCAATGCTTTGTGAGCAAATTAGACCCGCGTAAGAAGCCAGTTTGGCAGTGCAATGAGATCACTCAAATTGCCAGATGATTACATAAAGATCAATGAGAGGGGCAATGAGGAAGGGGAAGGCATACGTACTCTGCACCTACAAAAGCACTGAAAAATTGAACCCGATTCTGTAGAAGTATGCCCCCACATCATGTCTCTAGAACAGAAGCTGAGTCTTTTGTGAGATCTGGCTCTCCTAATTTTCACAACCATTTTCCATCAGATCAAATAAATTTGATGAAAATGCAACCTATTTTTACAGGTAGGAGGATTTCGAGTTTGTCACCCCCTTCCCTATAGCGTAGACCCAACCCATCATTCTGAAGTATGACCAGATTCACTAGTAGTGTAAGACTCCATCCATTGACTTTCAATAATGAAATGAGTGACAGATACATTGGTAATTTAAAAACCACATCGGGATTGCTCCTTGGAATTACAATAAAAATAGAATCCAGGGCCCTAAGTGAGTAATTTGTTCCACCAAATTAATTGAAGAAGGAATAAATAAAATAAAATAAAATAAAATAAAATAAATAAAATAAAAATGAACCTTTGGCATTCTAGTTTATGATCAATTGAACCAGCGGCTCTACCCTCTGTTAGGAGCATGGGTAAAGTGTGTTGCTCTGCAAAGCAGAGGTGCAAACCCCAAAGCAAGCTCTAACTTATATGCACACTTGCATAAGAACCAAAGTGCATGGAGAGACTGGGATGCTTACTTCCGACAGTATTCTTAAAATAAAATCCCTCCTGCTATTATTTGAAATTATCTCAATTCTTTAGCTAAACTTTCATGAAAAGGCAGTGAATTTACCCTGTGAGAGTTACAAGTTACATTGCCAAACTTTGGTTGTCAAGCATACACATTGACATTTCAGGCACATATTAAATATTAGTCACTTCCACTGAACACTGTACTAAGACTTTAACCAGAGATCACACACAGCTTTAGCAAAATAGAGACACAGCGGAGGTTTGACATAAGCCCCCGGGAAATAGTTCAGAGAGCAGAAAGGAGGATTCATTTAAACATTCATATGTGTGAAAAATGTCACTAACCTGTTCTGCAGAGATGGGAGGAATTGAGTCAGAAATATTAAGCCAAATCTTGGTAAACCAGGATGAAATTAGGTAAAACAAGAATTCATGTCAGTTCTTCCCTACTTGCTGCCAATTATTTCTGATTCCTGAAATGATGTCTGAATCCCTTACTCTTTAAACCAAAAATTCAGTTAGTCTTGTGCTAGAGTCAGATAAGTTTTGAGTTGCAATCAAGTTTTTTTTCTATTGATTAAGAAAAAGTAAATCTAAAGATCAGTTTCAGGATTGCGTAGAGAGGTTCTTTTCCTGAAAAACTAGACCTTTTTTTCCCCCCTTAAAAAAAAAAAAAAAAAGTAGATTCAGATGGAAATGTCAGCTACTTGGAGCTGAAACCTTGGTCTTTTCTGATTGGAATCACTTTGCACTGAAAATCACAAAAGAAAACCCCCCTTCTACCTTTGTACCCAAAAAAAGGCAACTGTATAATGTTACAGAATTAGCATCCACCAGCATGGGATTAAAACTCCAAACAAAGCTGCTGCCTCCAACATTTAAATGAAGTTAGTTTTCTACTAAAGTCTTTTGTTGTTTCTCTGGTTTTGAACAGCTGCCATAAATAGACCCTACTCGAATTTTTCACAGGTATGTATGAAGTATTTAAAGGAACTTTCCCAAACTTTTCTAGGTTTATTCCTTCCTTTTCCTCTCTGATGCACTGCTGGGCAGCGCCAGGCATTTTCTGGGCAAACCCAAATGAGACAGCCATAATGGGAAAACCCAAACCATGCCCTGTAAACCTCATTGGTGCCCAGGGGAGAGTCCTCAGAAGGAGAGGGGGAGTTAGACCCTTCCTGTGAAAATCTGCAGTAAATAAATAATTTAAAAGGTATTGTGCACAAGGTAAAAATGTGGCTCGATGCTCGCAAGCATCTCATGGATGTGGAATGAGACAAACTGGCTAAGGCATTGACTAAGTCTATTGTTCAAAATATTTACAATGAAATCCTTTAAGGAAAGAAATCATTTGAATGTTGCAGGAAAAAAAAGAAAACAACTCCTCTGTAAGTTAGTAAGAATTTAAAAATTACTCCAAATTTTTCTCTAACCAGACTTTCAAATGCTGGCTATAAAAAACAATAATTCCAATTTTGAGCAAGTTGTCCATTTTGAAGAGAGACAAAGAGTATTTGGGGGAACAAATGTTTTAGCCTATATTATTCAGTATCTTTCCTTTAAAATCTGTGATAATTCAGTAGGTTTTGCACATTAATTTTACTTTCTCACTATGATAGTGAACCTTCCACATGTATTTACCTATAGATGTCAAATGACTATTTTCCTCCAAGAGGCACTTATTTATAGAGCTGAGAACCCAGTTTTGGGGTGTCTGTTTAAGATAAAACTAAATCCAAAACCAATACTCACCCAGTGACACATTGGCCTTGCCTAGTCTTCATTAATGTCTTTAGTCCAGCAGTCAACTTAAATGTCTTAAAGCAAAATAGTTGGTTCTATTTAAAAAACTGCCAGTGGCATAATAATTGCTTTGGTGTTCTTTCTTCATGCTCTCTAGTATATTTATATCTTGGTCCTTTCAACCCATGTTACATTCTTGAGGTTGGACGGTGACAGGGATAAATGCCATCTGAGCATAACTAGTTACACAAGATGGCGGCATAAATGAGGCTGAATGACTGAGGTTCTGGGTGTGAGCAGGCACGGGGCCCTGAGGAGAGCCCTGTCCAGTCTACTGCTGGTTGGGCCGGGCATGTTCTGGGTGAACACTCAGTGATCTCAGGTGGACCAATGGCAGAAATCCCTGTTCATGCCTTATCAGTAGGAGGGCTTATTAGCCAGAGGTGGGGTGGGGTAGGGCTGGCTTGGAGCTAGTCTCCTGAGATATTTGTGTTTTTAAGATGGAATGGATTGATGCTGCCTTTTTAGCTAGAAGGAGAGAGAGCCCTCTCCCCAAATGGAAACAAAATAAAACAAAAAAGATAATTCCCTGAAACCAAGTAGGATGTGCCTTCAAGGCTGAACGTTTTTATGGCTTTCATGTTTCTTACACCTTTTGAGACTTGAGCTGGTTTTATTGGGATAAAACCATGGGATGCGCCACTCAGATCCGGCTTTGAGAAAGCTCAGAGAAGCTTGGTTGGTCTGCAGTCTCCAGCCACGAGCACCTCAGGAGCAGCCTCCATGTCGGGGCTGCCCCCCAGCCAGCGGCCTGGCAATTTCCACTCAAAGCAGCACTCTTCTTACGGCTGTATTTGTTCCAAACAGCCTTGTTGGAGCTGACAAAGACTTTGTCAGGTGCTTCACTGAGGCGGTTTTCTTATAACAAAATCCAAGGCCTCGCTGGGAACATCTAGGACTCTGACACATAGGGTGGGGTTATTTGGGAAGATATTGCCAAAGATTTTGACTCCCTAGATTCTCAAACTGTCTGAGCCTTCAGACATGTCTCACTCTCTTCATTGAGAGTTAAAATTTCTCCCAGAGCAAGAGGACAATAGACAGGGCTCTTGCCACAAGGCAACAGGTGCCACCTCAGAAGATGCCCCACCCTCCCACCAACCCCGTCTCCTTCCTGACTGCTAGGACTTTAGACTTCAGTTGCTGCCATGGCCATTGCTGGACTTGAGAATGGGGGAAAGGGACTGTAACCCTAAGGAGCTGCAAGATCAAGCTTTAACACCATGGCAAGAACCCCAGGGGGTGGTGCAAATTCACTGCTAGAGCAGCTCCTAGAAGCCTGGAAAAAGTGACAGCCCACACTAAGCAAGGCTGAAATGCCTGAATTACTGTGGCAGAAGGTAGAGAAAGGGATTAAAAGGTTTAGAGAAGTTGAGCCTACTTGAATAGATACAGTATGCATGTCAGGGAGACCATCAGAGAATTGTGTTCTATGGGAAGGCCCAGAAGACACACCATTCACCACGGCCAGCAGGAATATGGTGGTGAGAGGTTTACCAGCATTGCTGGGGAGTTCAGTGGTGGTTTACTCTGCCGGCCAGGGCTGATGGCAGGAGAGGTGGTCATGGAACCTAGCTCTGATAGCAATGGGGTTGATGAGGCTCTTGAAGCTATAGAGGCTAGGAGGTGGCACTCTACTGCCAGAAGCTGGAGTGCGGGGACAGGGGTGGTGGTGGTCATAATTTTCACAGTGATCAGCAAGGTCAGAGTACCAGCCAAAGGGGCCTGATGTGTAAAGAGTTATGGAGAAAATTAATAGAGCATGACTTCCCTAGGGGCAAAGTAGATGGGCAGCCAACAAGGGTATTGCTTAATATATATATAATAAAGAAGTGTAGGGATGGTTGAACAAGGGGCTGAGGGCAGTTGCTCCAATAAAAAAGTCACGGTCCCTTGCTCATCTTCTGGATCTGAGACAGTTTTCAAATCTGGAATGTGTAAACTAACAAGGTGATTAGCTCCCCAAAAGGAAGGATACTGCAACACCATGGCATGTAGTGATTCTCCCAGCTCTTCCCCCAAAAGACCTATGGCTATTTACTTGAGTGACTGCAGGAAGGGGAAAGAGGAATACCTAGACATTTTGAGGTCTGTTGTGCACAGGATATGATTTAACATCGATACCCAAAGACCCTGTTTGAGTGAGGCTCCTGGCTTAAGTCCAGCCTACAGTGTGTCCACAGGGGCTTCAGATCCCCCTGGGTGTCATGTTCCCAGTCCCAAATAAAGAGATAACTTGACACGTTGGGTCCTTGGTGTGTGGAGTAAGAGCTATCATAGAAAGGAAGGCAAGTGGAAACTTCTAGAGCTGCTCTCCCCAATCCACCCAAGGTAGTAAATTAAAAAGAGTATTGCATCCTGGAATCGGGGAAGGATAGTGAAGATTAGTGTCATTCTTAAAGAATAGGGGTGGTGCTCTTTATCATATCTCCATTTAACTGGCCAGGATGGATCCCAGAGAATGTCCATAGACTATGGCAAGCTAAACCAAGTCATAGCCCCAGCTGAAACTGTTGTGCTGATGTATCTTTGCTAGAGCCAATTAGCATGGCTTCAGATACATTATATGTAGCCATTCATTTGGCAAAGGCATTTTTTTTTCTATCTGAATCAGGAATGAGGATCTGAAATAGTTCAGATTCATATGGAACAGATAGCAATATGCACTGAGTCTTTCCACAAGGCCATGATAACTCTCCCATCTTCTTTCATAATATAATGCAAGAGATCTTGACCATCTGGACATCTGGAGGACATCACATTGATTAATTACATGTGACATCATGCTGACCTGGCAGGATGAGAAAGAGGTGGCTAACCTGTAAGACATGTGTTCTCCAGAAGGCCTTGGTAATACATGTGTGCTCCAGAAAATGGTAGATAAGTCCTACAAAGATTTGGGGGCCTGCCATTTGAGTAAAATTTTTAGGGATCCATGGTCAGGGATATTCCAGGACATCCTCTCCAAAGCAAAAGACAAATTGCTGCATCTTGCAGCCCCTCCTCCAAGTAAGGAAGAACAGCACCTGGTAGGCCTCTTTGGGTTTAGGAGGCAACACATTCTATACCTAGCAAAAACAGCCCACATACCACATGAGATGGAATTCAGCCAACTTTGAGTTCAGTGAAGAAAATGAAAGAACTCAATAGCTGGTCTATGCTGTGATGAAAGCAGCCCCACATATGGTTCAGCAGACCCTTTGACATTGGAGATGTCAGATGGGGGAAAAGATAAAGTGTGGATATTATTGCAAACCCCAGTGGAAGGACCACAACACAAGCCCCTGGGGTTCTGGAGGAAGGTCATGCCATCTGCAGGAAAGAATTACATGCCTTTTGAAAAGCAACTCCTGGCATACTGCTGGGCCCTGTTAGAGACAGAATGTTTGACCAAGAGACAACAAGTGACCATGTGCCCAGAACTTTTGACCATGAGCTGGTTCCTATTGGACCACCAAGTCATATACCAGCGGATTACAGCAGCAATCTACTGTAAGATGGAAATAGTACATCTGGGAATGATAATGAGCAAGCTGCCTGGGCAGACAGCCCAGACTCCATGTTACTAGTCACATGGCACCAGTGCCAAAACCAGATTGAACCTATAGCCATATCCAGGGGGCTGATACATTAGCTGAAAACACCTAAGCTTGGTGTAAGGTATGGGTTGGCTTGGCATATAGTTGCAAGCCTAAAGTAAATGGTGGCTATATACAGCATCACTCAGGGGTGCCTTGAAAGACAGTTAGCAAGGGAACATTGTCCCAATGGGCAGAGCTTGGGTGATCTGGTCATCCACTTTGTGTCTGAGAAACGTTCTGAGGTTAGAAAACGTTACACTGAACGGCAGTGGTGAATCACATGACCAGCAGGACAAGGGCTGCTGCTGGAAAAAAAGTCATGGGGTAAAGACATGTGCATAGACAAACAGATGGGAATGGGCACAAAATGTGAAGATCTTTATTCACATGTTAACATGCACCAGAAAACCAGCACTATAGAAAGTGACTAAACAACAAAGCAGACAAAATGACTTGGCCAATTGATGTGAAGCAGCCTTTATCAGTGTTGACGTGACGGGCACCTGAACGGAGTAGCCACAGCAGCAGGGATGGATGCTATGCATGGGCCCAATAGTATGAAATCCTTAGCAAGGCTGATCTTCCTACTGCTGCCTCTGAGTGTCCCATCTGCCAACAACAGAGACCAAAGCTGAGCCCCCAATACATCATTGTTCCTTAAGGAGACCAACTGGCCACATGTGGCAAGTTGACTCCATTGGGTTCCTTACATCCTGGAAGGGCCCACAGTTCCTTCTCTCCGGAATGGACCCATTGTCTGATTATGGGTATACCTTTCCTGCCCACAGGGCCTCAGCCAGCACACTAGTGGGAGACTTACAGAATGCCTGATCCACAGGTATAAAATTCCATGCCAAATAGCATCTGAGTAGGGAACCCACTTTACAGAAAAGGAGGTGTGAGAGTGGATTCATGGCAATGGCATCCATTGGCTGGAGCATGAATGATAGGACACAGAAAATGCCAGCCTGATAGAGCATGGAAATGACTTGCTGCAGAAGCAGGTGAATCACTACCTAAGGCAATACCTTGTGAGGATGGAGTGCTATCCTACAGGATGCTGTATATGCAATGAGTCAGAGAACTTTGTATGGGTGCAGTGGCCCCAATAGGAAGAACATATGATCTGGGAACCAAGTATGGAGGCAGGAGTGATCCCACTTAGCATCACTTCCAATAATTACTGGGGAAATTTGTGCTTCCAGACTCCTCATCTCCAGGTTGTGCAAAGTTTTAAGTCCTGAACTTCAAGAGGGCACACTCTCACCAGGGGACATACCAAGAGTCCCACTGCACTACAAGCTATGGTTTTGATGCTGCCTGGGCATGTAGGACTCCTTGTGTCCCAAGACCAGCAGGCAAATGAATCTTGCCAGGAGTAATAAGGTCAGCAGGAGGAGGTAGGGCTGCTGTTACCCAGTGGATGTAAGAGATATGTGTGGATCTCAGATGATCCACTTTGGTGCCTCTTGATACCTGCTTGCCCAACTGTGATTGTGACAAGGGCAGCAACCCTAGCATGAGAAGCATATGGTTATCAGGGACTCAGACTACACAGGAATTAAAGTTTGGATGATGCCACTAAGTTAGCCACTGAGACCAGAATGATGGCTAGGGTTGAGGGGAATTTAGAATGGAGGGTGGAGGAGGGGGGCAATGGTTATCAGTTGTGGGCCTGGAAATCAACTGCGGTGACAAGGGATACAGTTCATCCCCTCATGAAGAGAGGCCCACCAGAGCCCTAGACGAACTGCTCTCTGATCACAGATGGAGAATTGGATCTACAGATTGCAAGGGGCGGTCTGTGGCCGCCATGGAGATGTACTGCTCAGATCCTCCTTCAAGAAAGGAATTGCCCAGCTACAAGGAGTGTGATTAGCTACCAGCTTCCAACTTTTGGCCCTTTCTGTATCTGCCTCAGTGCTCAAGCTGAGGTCATGATCTTCTTGCTGCATCCTCTGATCAAGGACTGAGAAAAGCAGTGGCAAAAGGCCCCTTCTGCCCAAGGTGGGATTCCTCTACTGGAAAATCTTTGCTCTGGAGCATCCTTTTAGGCTGGCAGATTCTTTGTCAGGTCTGCCCCATGGTCTGATGGCCTTTTCTGCCCAGCCCTAATTCCCTTTTTCTTTCGCAGCTGTTAACTCTCAAATGTGCCTTTTGCACTCCCAGCTTCATCTTGGCATCTGCTTCCTTGAGAACTTAACCAGTGGCACTGGTGTCTTGGTTAAATTTACAAAACCTCTACCACTGAACATTTTGTTTCATTGTATAATCTACCATGGAGATTCCAGAAATTTCTGTAGTGCAGTTGTTTCTACCACTTATCCACAGATTGAATGATGTCCAACCACTAAAGTGGTTAAGGCTGTGCTGTGCTTGCATTCTTCCTTTCAGTAACATTATCTGCAGCAGAATCCTTGAAATAGATGAGGTGATGTAGATCATGCAGTTATGTTCCTGAAGACTTTTCCTAATCAGAACATGCAGTAAAGACATGAGAAATGAAAAGATTCTTAGGAGTACCACTTCTGGAAGTGTGCCTCTCTTACCACCTTGTTCATGCAATCTGTTAGCTTTTCATTCCTGAAAACAGATTTGAAAAAAGCTATATAACAATGCATATTTATTAGTATCATGGTAATCATTTAACTACAAGCTGCATGCTTAGACTGTAAAAGATTTTAGAGTCCATCTTTTTGAAAGAATGAATATTATTTACTTTTAGGTTATATTACTTTTTGCACTGGATTTACTCATTCTAGACACTGGATTTGGGTTAATGCTAATAAACATATATTAATTATGAGAAAAACGGCATTGGCTCTTTGAAAACCACATTGAATGATGCTCACTAATGCTTACTAACCGACCAACAAGTTTGCCAATCAAAGAGATTGATAATAAAAGAACGAACATCTCTGAAATTTAAACGGACTCAAAGACGTTTTCTGAAAGCAACTGAAGTATATCTCTAGCAAAGGAATTTGTAATAGCTAATTCTAAGTAGACTGATATAACGAAAAAACTCACAATTGGCCAGATTCTAACTTGCTTCCTAGCATATTAGCAATAATGTGTGGTGGTGGGGGATGGGGGGTTGTGGGGTGGGGGTGGTGGGAGGCCAGGCATACTATAGCACCAAGTTATTTTTCTTGAAGAGATTTCACTGGTAGGCAGCCAGCAACTCTGATTATAGCTTATTCTAGACAATAAACAGAGATTTTAGGGCTACTAATCCATCATTTTCCAAGGGCACTCAGCCGCAACAAGTGAAAGTTAAAGTATATATAGATATACCTTCCGTTGCAGAGATGAAATCTCTTACTATCATTAAAAATTATAGGTTCCAGGAGCAGTACGGCCCATAATATAGAAGATATGAATGTCTCACCATGTCTGTACCGTGTTGAACACAATTGCCTAAATTTGCATGCCTAATTGGGAAGAATGCTAGCTTGGTTGCACGAGCCAGGAATCACATATCAAGCCCAAGATCAGTGAGGTCTTCAACTTTGCAGAGATGTGACAAATCATAACCACCCCCACCCCCCACCTTCAAAGTGTTCTTTTTCTGTAAACCCTAATGGAGAACAATTTGGCAATATTTACCAAAATTATAAACACATTGATCTTTTGCTCTAGCAATCTCACTTCTGGGAATGTATTCTACTGATATATTTCTACACATGTAAAAGAGCATATGTTGTGTACTGCAGCAAATTGGTAATAGTAAAATAGAGAGAGGAGAGAAAAACTCGAGTTTCTATTTATACAGCATTGTCCAAGTAAATTACAGTACATCACAAATGTAATACTGTGTACTATACTGTAAGGAAAGGATAAGGTGAGTCCCTATGTACTACTATAGAGATCTCCTAGATACATTTTAAGTGATAAAAGCAAGCTGTGTGAATGTATATAGTTTGCTAACTTGGTTGTACAAAAGGGAGAAAATAAGAGTATATATTCTTATTTGCTGTTATTTGCATAAACTCTGGAAAGGCACCCAAGAAACTAATAAAAGATGGAGTATAGGGATTAGAGTGGGGCTTTTCAACATGTATTTTATAATATGAATGTTATCTATTTAAAAACTGAATTTAAAACATCATTTAAAAGCCTTCTGTTTTTGTAAGCAAATTGAAATTATATATATTTTAATACAACCAAAGCAATTTGTATTTCTTACATAATTTGTCAGCTTACATCTGCCCACAAAACAACAATTTCAGAAAACAAGCTTTTTCTCTGTAATCTGTATTCTTTAATTTCTGCTCCCCCTTATTCCCATTCTTATTTAATAGCTTAACTGCATTACCTATAGTGACTAAGAGTGTGTGAAAGACTAGACAAACTGAACTTGCATTCTGACATTTTGGCAGATCGAGCTCTTGCAGACCCTAATAGTTAACCTGTTTCCTCCATTTTGTAAGCAATATCTATATTCTTCACAAGGTTCTCTGTTGAATTTTAGAGAGGAATGATGGCAGTGACAGCCTTACCCTTTCTCATAATTAAACCTTTGGCATAGGCTCCACTGGAATATAAACTTATTCTTTTCCTCTACAAACAACAATTTTAAGTTCATTTGGAACACTGATGCCTCCTTGATAAAAAGTCTAAGTTGGAACTGAGTGACTTCTCTCATCTTTGGCTGCCTACTGAAATGAAGTCTTGGGGCTCCAGAATGCTGCAGGCTGAAAACCAAATTATCAGTTTTCTTCCATCATCTTACTGGTTCATTTATTCCTGCCAATAACACTCACTCCAAGTGTCCAACATGATATATCAGAGGAGCGAGGAGAGCACAAAGTCCTATTTAGATTTAGAGCCATCACCCACGTTAGCGATTTTGTTACGGAGCGAATCAGTTTAGTAAATGGATCTTGAGGAACATCTCATTTTGGTGTTTTGGTGAAACATAAACACTAAGTATAAATGTCTGTGTGTGGGTGGGGGAGGGAGTATGAAGAATTTTAGCCTCAAGTACAACAGTATATCTGTCAAGTGCATGGATTCTAAGGCAAATTGCTGGGGTTTGGATGCTGGCTCTGCAGCCATTGACCAACTGACAAGTGACTTCTGACAAGTTACTTAACCTATCTGTGCCTCAACTTCCTCATTAGGAAGAAGATGCAGTTTAACACTGTTGCTCTCACAGGTTGTTGTGAAGATCAAACGGAGTTAATAAATGTAAAGCATCTAGAATGAGACCAGACTGGTAATAAGTGCCGTAAAAACACTCATTGTTAGTTTTTAGAAGCAATGTGAGAACCAAAAAGCACAGAATCACACAGCCAGCACCTCTCTGCTTGCATTTCTCCTTTCCCCTAGGCTATAAGTTTATTACTCCTCTATTAATATCTGTGTCTTAAAATAGAAGAGCAAATTGTTCAGGTGTCTAAACTGTTGAAGAAAAACTAGACAAAATATTAAAGTTACTAGCAATTCTTACTTTACCTATTTAAAGAGCAAAGCATTTGCTTCCTATACCCTGGTTTGCTTTATCTTTATTAGGCTCAATTATTATTTAGGTCATTTTGGTGTTTTGAAATAGAGCTGCAACAGTGCTGCTGACTAAACAGAATAATTCTAAACTTCATTAGCAAAAACCCCAAACATTGTGTTACCTTTTGCTTTAGCTCAGTAAGGTGGGAGGCTAGCATAAGAATATGTTCATGTATATCACTCGCATATACATAAGCCACTATTGAACATTTTAACTTTGTTAAGTTTATACAGTTAAGCATTTCTAGTGATAGTGTCGAAACTTTGAAGAAAAGGTATTAACATTAGAAATTCATTATGTTTTAAGGCAATCCAATAGAGTATGTTTTATTCCTTTCACAGATTAACTCAATTTCTAAGTCTTAGTTACATTAAAAACTTAAGAGTAGATGAAACGAAGAGAAATGAAACAAAATAAAGTTTCAGAGGCTAAGAGATTTCAAACAGAGTTGAGAGGTCATTCTGGAGGTTATTCTTATGTGTTACATAGATGAGCCTTTTTAGTGTATTGGAATAGCTAGCAGGAAATACCTGAAACTATTGAATTGCAACCCAGTAGCTGTGATTCTTGAAGACCACTGTATAACTATGTAGCTTACACGGCGTGACTGCATGATTGTGAAAACCTTGTGGCTCACACTCCCTTTATCCAGTGTATGGACAGATGAGTAGAAAAATGGGGATAAAAATTATATGAATAAGGGGGGGCATGGAGGGAATGGGATATATTGGGTGTCCTTTACTTATATTTTTATTCTTATTTTTATTTTTATTTTTTGGAGTAATGAAAGTGTTCAAAAATTGATTGTGGTGATGAATGCACAACTATATGAGGATACTGTGAACAACTGATTATACACTGTGGATGACTGCATGGTATGTGAATATATTTCAATAAAACTGAATTTAAAAAAATAAGTAAAAGAGTAGATGAAATGACTCATTAATATCTACAATGACCTTTGTTTAAAAAGTGATCTGGTTAAATTTGAATTCTGAAGTTCTCAGTTGGAGAACAAAGGTAACTTATTTTCCAGAGAAGAGGTGGAAAGAGAAACATGCCTTCAATGGTTGACCTCATCTTATATTCCAGCCTAATCACTAGCAAAAGTTGCAGCATTTTTCAGTTCAATAGTATTGGATGTCTTGATATATGTCTACCTGCAAGTACTCAGTGAAGCTCACAATAAATAGTGATTAAAATGAATATTAGCACAGAAGTTAAACTTTTATAATTCTTTGAAATTCGAACAGGAGGTAGAAATAATATTAAATTTAAAGACATCACAACAATTATGCACTTCTGAAGCCCTGAGAGAAGTCAATGGATTCTGTCTTCTAAATACAGAAATAAAGTCTATATAGTCTTTGAATCTTAATTCTTGGTACAAGTTTAATTCATAAGAGTTTACCAAGAAATTACTGAAAAACAGGTATAGTCCAATGCTCTAAAGTCTAATTATTATAGAAAATTGTGTTTCAAA
Organism: Choloepus didactylus; assembly: GCF_015220235.1. NCBI lineage: Eukaryota > Metazoa > Chordata > Mammalia > Pilosa > Megalonychidae > Choloepus > Choloepus didactylus. The sequence goes on along the minus strand of NC_051312.1, from coordinate 136,726,612 downwards.
GGAAAAGTGTCCATGAATAAGAACTGGCCAATTTTTATTTCACCCAAACAAGACTTTCAACCTTACTGAAAAAAATGGACACCAAATATCTCCAAGAGAAGATTTAAAAGAGAGTATAGAGTGCAGGTTAGAAGGAAAAAAATTTGCTAACAGAAAAGCAATAACATTCCCTGTGAATCTTTGTTTTATGATTTTCATTTCATCTTTGGCAAAATTTCTATTGAGTTTGTTAAAATGGCTATACTCTTACCAGCTTAGGTTAACCCCCAAAGAACTCAACCAGGGAACCAATGCTGATTTTTAACTATTTAAATACATGCCGTCACTCCATAACTCCAGAAAAAAAATCAAAACACAAAGAGAAAATGGACTTGGATCTTTAATTTTTTAAAGATTATCTATATATATTAATAAAAAGTGCAAAGAATAGACCTTCATGTTTAAATTATATTCTAAAATAAAATATATTATTTCCATTAACTGCAGGAGACAACTGGCAAGTAAAGAGCCTGAGAGAGTCCAGTCCCTCTCCATCACTACAATGGACGTATCTTTTAAGGAAGCACCTATGGAAAACAGCCGAGTGTTCACGACACATCTGGTAACACAGATAGCTTCTGGGTGTTCTCTAAAGCAGCCTGTTTGCATTTTCAATCTAACATGAAATTAAGGGAAAAATCAAATTCATAAACAGAAATGACATTGCTTAGTACAATCTAGTGTTCTGTACTCATGTCTTACATGCCCTGGAGCCCAGCACCTCCTGTGGAGCAAGCCACAGCTCCCACGGCATCCACCCAGCTCTGGACGGCTTGCCACACCAGATGATCATCCACTCTGCTCACAACACTGAGGTCGCAGCAACAGAGCTGAAATGTCTGCTTAGAATTGAACTTTCACTTTTAAAAAAAGGTAAACATTTAAAAACAGCATCATAGCATTCAGTGCTGTTACATATAGCTTAAGTTATGTTTTGGGCTTAATTTTCACTAAAACATTTTAAAAAACAAAGGGCTATTGTATCTGCTGCCTTGTTATATATTTATGGCAATGGTGGCAATAGGTGGCAGAAACAACAAAACTTTTAATAATAAAAAGATATTCTCCTCTGAGCTTTTTTTTTCTTTAAAGAAATCTAGGATATTTCAATAACTGAAATTCAAAAAGTGATTTATACTGTGGCTTCAGCAGCTACAAGCCCACCTGTGGAACAGGATCCCTTGGGTTTGATTTGGCCTTCTTTTACTACTCTATTCCCTTTTTTCTAACTGAAAAGAATTTCTATTTTAGAAAAGATATGTTTTATACATCGTGCCTCTAGCAAACATATGTATAATACTGGAAAGGACAGCATTTTGCCTCACAGATGTCAACAATATGCTCTGACTGAATCTGAACAAAGTCAATATTGAAATACAGATAAGCTGTAGCCACTCAGTTATGCATATGTAGCCAAAGGTCCATGGTCCCTTCTCTCCTTCTTTTAGGCCTGTTATAAAAATAATTTTGGCTACAAGTGTCTACACAGCACCAATTTTATTTCAAAAGCAGCATCTTTACTCAGCCACCCAAATGAATCTACAAGCATACATGCTCAAATAGCTTTTCTCACTTACCTCTGTTCTATAACTCTAAAAGACCTGTAATTGTATCGGATTTTTCTTAACCAAAAATTTATTCGGCAATTATGAAAACCATCAATTACAGTGCCCTAAAAATACCCACATTAGCTGAATTAAACAAGAAGCTCCCCTTGCATGCAACTGTATAATAAAAGAAGTATGCCTGCTGCTGAGGAACACTAGTTCTATAGTAACAGAAGGAACGGGTGTCTAATAGTAAAAAAGCATTTCATAAAACTTTGTCATATATAAAATATCTTATAATTGTGACCATTCCACTTATGATTAAAGCATAACACAAGTGTTTGCTCTGCCTTCTGCTGTGGGACAGTCAGGGGTCATACGACCTCAAAAAATAAGAGTGCATCTGTTTCCCAGTTTGACAAAAGCAATGGGCCCAATTACACTGTTTCTCTCTCAAACTCATCTGCACTCATGCGCACATACACAAAGCACCCACAGTTTTAATCTCTGCAACACTGTTGCCACAACACTTTTTTTCCACTTCCAAAAAAATCTGTCAGGAAAATGTAATTGCAAAATAATTATTCTTGTCTTTACCCAGCCTGGCTCTCCATTGCTCATTTTTATGATTCTGAAAGATAAAGCCTGCAGCAGAATAGGCCTCTTTCACCTTTCTCAAACCCTTTGGTTTCCACCTTTAATGTTACAGTGAAAACAGATTTGACTCAGTAGGCCCGAGTCAAAGGCTTTACAGATACTGAACCTGAAGTGCATTAAGAGAATAAACATCTGCCATTATGGCATAGGAAAATTAAAAAGTAGCAATAATAAACCCAACTCCCCGTACATGAAGAATTTACAAGAGTCATCCAAAAACTTCATAAGAAATTAAAGAATTTGTAGGAGAGGTGGAATCATGTAACAAAGGTCAAAAGTTCAAATGCAATCAGCTAATGATTACATTCTTTGAAAAATACTTCTTGTGCACACCTTCAGCCCAAGGGAAGCTAAGTATTTCTTATTTCTACCACCTGACAACATGGTGGTTCAAGATGTATATTAAAGTAAGAGATCACATCTATTAATAATGGACTAGAAAACCAAACAAAGATTTCTGAGCAGGTAGAGAACCAGCTTCTAAGGGAAAAGTGCTTTAAATATGCTTCTGCAAAAGATACAATCTTGGGGTAATTCTGAAGTTTCGATACTTATACTTTACTCATACATTAGGCAGAATTGTTCTATAGGGAGAACTAAATCGAAGTGCAAAACAAAAGAATTGTTCAATTATGTCATCACAAAATCTCAAGGAAGAACTGGGAATCAAAGTTCCCTTTGATTAACATTTCCCATCTTTAATGCAAAGTGCAAGAGCAAGGGCTGCAAATGGATGATGCAGGCAGGAAGTTCAGGACCCTCTCTCTCCCCCACATTCCCCTGCGTCACACCCTCACACACACCAAAGTTTGTAGCTAATGCTCAACTCTCCTGGCACATATATCCATTATTCTATTGGATTTTCATAAAGTCAGGCCTCTATTCCAATAGTTCAAAGTAATGAAAAAGAAATACATGAGGAAATACATTCATCGAAACAAAAATAAAAGAAGTCTGGGATCTGAAATATTGCATATTACTGAAGTAATTGTTGGTATAACATTAAGGAACATTAAAATTGAGAAAGTAAAATATAAAGATATCAGACTGCTCTGCCTGTGCTTCCAGAATAACTGCAGGTTTCCTGGAGTTTTAACTCTCCAACTAGTCTTCTTTAGGATCCTAACAGAGTTAAGAGGTTCTTACTGAGTACCTGAGATCAGAATCAGGTTGAAAAACGCTTAAAATACTTTAAATTGCTTCAAAAGGGAGAAATAAGAAAAAAAAAAAATCACCCAAGTTGAGAAATAAGAAGTTAATTTTGGACAGAATAAAACTATTAGGTAAACATGTGCTGACACAAGTCAAAATGAATAAATGAACCAAAAGAGAAAAGGAGGGAGAAGGAAGAATAAAAGGAGGAACCGGGAGAGAGAAGTGCTGGCCCTTCCTGCAGAGACTACTCCTTTCCTGATTTGAATACTGTATCACACCCTTCTGCTATTTTCATAGGTATACCTAAATGGAAATGCTACCCAAGGGTCAGACAAATTCCACTGAACACAGTAAGAATCGGTGATTTTCTTAGTCACTTCTGTCATGAGGGAGGGCACAAGGACTGGAGAGCTGGCCAATTCTCCTGGCTGAGCCGAAGAAATCTGTGGTAGAAAATACCAAAAACAGCCCCCTATCCATCCTAGGGGAAAAATATACAAACTCTCCAAAAACCTAAACAAAACAAAACAAAACAAAACAAACACAACTTTCTCCCTCTTAAAGAAAACCACATTGGAAACAAATGCCCTGCAATTAGTCCTCGTGTGTGTTTTTACAAGGCTGGTAGAGGTTATTTTGTTTTGGATTCCACATAAATTTTATCTCCATCCCTAATGCCAAAGGAATGCAATGCCCGAGAGCTGTACTTCATTTCCTCTGGGCCAAAGGGTGCTTCGTGGTCAAAATAGTAGAGAAGCATGTTGCTTGTGGGTAATTGCACTAGAGTTTTTAATTGTTTCTTTAGTTCTGCGACTGTTTGGTCCAGACGAATGCTCATTTCTTCCACCTGATCATTAAAGTGGACTTCTACTTTTGCACTGCTCTGGGGTCTTAGGTCCACTTCTGCCAAAGGCTCCAACTTTCCATATTTCGTGATCAGTTCATGATACCTAGAAGGATGAAAAGACAGTGTCAGCTTATGAACACAGAACATGAACTGTGGACTTCTTCGGAACTACAGGTAAATGGAACCACTACCCTCAACATCTTTCTACTATCCTACTCTATTTTTACGTCTTGCTACTATATATTTATTTCTTCATCAAATATTGTGGTTTCTGTGACCTAATATGATTGCCCTGTGGAGGCCACAATAAAGCCAAATCCTTGGGGAGAGAGGAAGAGCTTCTCCTGAAGATGGTCTCCATGGCTGATGATAATCGTTACTTAAGAATAGGCTTAGGAAGGAAAGCGGAACCTAAAAAAGTGACCCAAAGAAGGCAGTAAAGACAAGTACAATCTCTGTAGAACTTCCTTTCTTGGGTGTCACCATCAGGGAGAGCAGATATCTAAGCATATGTTCCTCAGTAATAAATGGAAGATGGATGTAAGCCAGCAATTTCTGAATCCTGGAGGAGCCACACAAGGAATTTACCTAAGAGTCAATGATATGTTCTTGAAACAAAGTGGTAAATGAGGTATTCAAGTTCCTTGATCAAGGCAGGAATAAACAGCAAAAGACACCAAGAGGAAAGTGAATTATAGAGATGAGAATAGGGCCCACATGTGGAAAACCTTGTCTCCAATGCCAGCCTTGGAAGGGCTAAGTCTGATTTTACTGAGGAAGCTGGGCAGTTTCCTACACACCATAGAGGGAGAACATCCTGAAAAGACCTGACGTTTGCTTTGTTATAACCACAACACACAGAGGGTAACACAGCACCAGATTACAATACTCACACAGGCTTACTCCCCACCCTACCTCTAGCTTTAACTCAGTAAAACCGGTGACATAATATGGGTAGTAGGAACTTTAAAGACACAGAAAGATGCCTCTGCTTGGGTATGGAGGTAATCATTTCAAGTAGAGTAACAGGGTATGATAGAAACAGCCCTGGCTTTGGAGCCAGAAGATCTGACTTTAGAGTCTTGACTCTGTCTAATAATTAGTTGCGTGACTTGGAAACTCACTTAATCCTTTTGGATCTCGGTTTCCTCATTTGTGAAACTGGGATAATAATTTCTGCCCGTATTACCTTATAAGACAGTTAAAAGAATTAAAAATATTAACATTCTATTCTTGCAATTCTTGAGCTATTAAAACACACACACAACACACCCTTACAAAATATAAGACTGAAATCTACCTAGGTGGGACTTCTGGGAGAACGCAGTAGTATTATGAAATAGATTACAGAATCTTCCTTTTCCAGGACATGAGCCCAAAGTAGTATTTTTTTTTTTTAATCTTCATTTTATTGAGATATATTCACATACCATGCAGTCATACAAAACAAATCCTACATTCGATTGTTCACAGCACCATTACATAGTTGTACATTCATCACCTAAACCAATCCCTGACACCTTCATTAGCACACACACAAAAATAACAAGAATAATAATTAAACTGAAAAAGAGCAATAAAAGTAAAAAAGAACACTGGGTGCCTTTGTCTGTTTCCTTCCCCTATTTTTCTACTCATCCATCCATAAACTAGACAAAGTGGAGTGTGGTCCTTATGGCTTTCCCAATCCCATTGTCACCCCTCATAAGCTACATTTTTATACAATTGTCTTCGAGATTCATGGGTTCTGGGTTGTAGTTTGATAGTTTCAGGTATCCACCACCAGCTACCCCAATTCTTTAGAACCTAAAAAGGGTTGTCTAAATTTTGCATAAGAGTGCCCACCAGAGTGACCTCTCAGCTCCTTTTGGAATCTCTCTGCCACTGAAGCTTATTTCATTTCCTTTCACATCCCCCTTTTGGTCAAGAAGATGTTCTCCATCCCACGATGCCAGGTCTACATTCTTCCCCGGGAGTCATATTCCACGTTGCCAGGGAGATTCACTCCCCTGGGTGCCTGATCCCATGTAGTGGGGAGGGCAGTGATTTCACCTTTCAAGTTGGCTTAGGTAGAGAGAGAGGGCCACATCTGAGCAACGAAGAGGCATTCGGGAGGAGGCTCTTAGGCACAATTATAGGGAGACCTAGCCTCTCCTTTGCAGCAACAGTCTTCCCAAGGGTAAATCCTGTGGTAGAGAGCTCAACCCATCAAACCACCAGTCCCCTATGTCTGTGGTCATGTTAGCAACCATCGAGGTGGGGTAGGCCAATACCCCTGCATTCTCCACAGGCTCCTTAAGGGGGCACTACATATTTTTTTCCTTTTTTTTTTTTAAACTTTTTTTTTTAAATCAACTGTATGAAAAATAAAAAATAAAAAATAATAATTAAAAAAAACATACAATAAAAGAACATTTCAAAGAGACCATAACAAGGGAGTAAGAAAAACACAACTAACCTAAGATAACTACTTTACTTCCAACATGTTCCTACTCTACCCCAAGAAAGTTACCTAATATAGCAACATTTCTGTGAACTTGTTCCTACTATACCCATCAGAAATTAACAGACCATAGTCATTTCTGGGCATTCCCAGAATGTCAAATTTACCCACGATAGCTTATCTGTTCTTCTTGGATTATTGTTCCCCCTTCCTTAATTGCTCTCTATTGATAGTTCCTCTACATTCTACATTATAAACCATTTGTTTTACATTTTTCAAAGTTCACATTAGTGGCAGCTTATAATATTTCCCTTTTTGTGCCTGGCTTATTTCGCTCAGCATTATGTCTTCAAGGTTCATCCATGTTGTCATATGTTTCACGAGATCGTTCCTTCTTACCGCCGTGTAGTATTCCATCGTGTGTATATACCACATTTTATTTATCCACTCACCTGTTGAAGGACATTTGGGTTGTTTCCATCTCTCGGCAATTGTGAATAATGCTGCTGTGAACATTGGCGTGCAGATATCTGTTCGTGTCACTGCTTTCCGATCTTCCGGGTCTATACTGAGAAGCGCAATCGCTGAATCAAACGGTAACTCTATATCTAGTTTTCTAAGGAACTGCCAGACTGACTTCCAGAGTGGCTGAACCATTATACAGTCCCACCAACAATGAATAAGAGTTCCAATTTCTCCACATCCCCTCCAGCATTTGTAGTTTTCTGTTTGTTTAATGGCAGCCACTCTAAGAGGTGTTAGATGGTATCTCATTGTGGTCTTAATTTGCATCTCTCTAATAGCTAGTGAAGCTGAACATTTTTTCATGTGTTTCTTGGCCATTTGTATTTCCTCTTCAGAGAACTGCCTTTTCATATCTTTTGCCCACTTTATATTTGGGCTGTCTGTACTATTGTCATTGAGTTGTAGGATTTCTTTATATATGCAAGATATCAGTCTTTTGTCAGATACATGGTTTCCAAAAATTTTTTCCCATTGAGTTGGCTGCCTCTTTACCTTTTTGAGAAATTCCTTTGAGGTACAGAAACTTCTAAGCTTGAGGAGTTCCCGTTTATCTGTTTTTTCTTTTGTTGCTTGTGCTTTGGGTGTTAAGTCTAGGAAGTGGCCGCCTAATACAAGGTCTTGAAGATGTTTTCCTACATTATCTTCTAGGAGTTTTATAGTACTTTCTTTTATCTTGAGATCTTTGGTCCATTTTGAGTTAATTTTTGTGCAGGGTGTGAGGTAGGGGTCCTCTTTCATTCTTTTGGATATGGATATCCAACTCTCCCAGCCCCATTTGTTGAAAAGACCATTATGACCCAGTTCAGTGACTTTGGGGGCCTTATCAAAGATCAGTCGGCCATAGATCTGGGGGTCTATCTCCAAATTCTCAATTCGATTCCATTGATCTATATGTCTATCTTTGTGCCAGTACCATGCTGTTTTGACAACTGTGGCTTTATAATAAGCTTCAAAGTAAGGGAGTGTTAAGTCTTCCCACTTTGTTTTTCTTTTGTAGCGTGTCTTTAGCAATTCGAGGCATCTTCCCTTTCCAAATAAATTTGATAACTAGCTTTTCCAAGTCTGCAAAGGAGGTTGTTGGAGTTTTGATTGGGATTTGGGTAGAATTGACATCTTAATGACATTTAGCCTTCCTATCCATGAACATGGAATATTCTTCCATCTTTGAAGGTCCCCTTCTATTTCTTTTAGTAGAGTTATGTAGTTTTCTTTGTGTAGGTCTTTTACATCTTTGGTTAAGTTTATTCCTAGGTACTCGATTTTTTTAGTTGCTATTGAAAATGGTATCTTTTTCTTGAGTGTCTCTTCAGTTTGTTCATTTCTAGCATATAGAAACATTACTGACTTACGTGCATTAATCTTGTATCCCGCTACTTTGCTAAATTTATTAGCTCTAGTAGCTGTATCGTCGATTTCTCAGGGTTTTCCAGATATCAGATCATATCATCTGCAAACAATGACAGTTTTACTTCTTCTTTTCCATTTGGATGCCTTTTATTTCTCTGTCATGCCAGACTGCCCTGGCTAGCACTTCCAGCACAATGTTGAATAACAGTGGTGATAGCGGGCATCCTTGTCTTGTTCCTGATCTTAGAGGGAAGGCTTTCAGTCTCTCACCATTGAGTACTATGCTGGCTGTGGGTTTTTCGTATATGCTCTTTATCATGTTGAGGAAGTTTCCTTCAATTCCTACCTTTTGAAGTGTTTTTATCAAAAAGGGATGTTGGATTTTGTCAAATGCTTTTTCAGCATCTATTGAGCTGATCATTTGATTTTTCCCTTTCAAATTGTTAATGTGTTGTTAATACATTGATTGATTTTCTTATGTTGAACCATCCTTGCATGCCTGGAATGAACCCCACTTGGTCATGGCGTATGATTTTTTTAATGTGTCTTTGGATTCGATTTCCAAGTATTTTGTTGAGGATTTTTGCATCTATATTCATTAGGGAGATTGGCCAGTAGTTTTCCTTTCTTGTAGCATCTTTGCCTGGTTTGGGTATTAGATTAATGTTAGCTTCATAAAATGAGTTAGGTAGTGTTCCATTTTCTTCAATGTTTTGAAAGAGTTTGAGTAAAATTGGTGTCAGTTCTTTCTGGAAAGTTTGGTAGAATTCCCCTGTGAAGCCATCTGGCCCTGGGCATTTATTTGTGGGAAGATTTTTGATGACTGATTGGATCTCTTTGCTTGTGATGGGTTGATTGAGGTCTTCTATTTCTTCTCTGGTCAGTCTAGGTTGTTCATATGTTTCCAGGAAATTGTCCATTTCCTCTACATTATCCAGTTTGTTGCCATACAGTTGTTCATAGTATCCTCTTATAATGTTTTTAATTTCTTCAGGATCTGCGGTTATGTCACCTTTTTCATCCATTATTTTGTTTATATGGGTCTTCTCTCTTTTTGATTTTGTCAGTCTAGCTAGGGGCTTGTCAATCTTGTTGATCTTCTCAAAGAACCAACTTTTGGTGATAGTTATCCTCTCTATTGTTTTTTTGTTCTCTATGTCATTTATTTCTGCTTTAATCCTTGTTATTTCTCTTCTTCTACTTGGTTTAGGATTGGTTTGCTGTTCATTTTCTAGCTTCTTCAGTTGATCCATTAGTTCATTGATTTTGGCTCTTTCTTCCTTTTTAATATATGCGTTCAGTGCTATAAATTTCCCCCTCAGCACCGCTTTTGCTGCATCCCATAGGTTTTGGTATGCTGTGTTCTCATTTTCATTTGTCTCTACATATTTAGCAATTTCTCTTGCTATTTCTTCTTTAACCCACTGATTGTTTAGGAGTGTGTTGTTTAACCTCCAGGTATTTGTGAATTTTCTAAGTCTCTGATGGTTATTGACTTCTAATTGTATTCCATTGTGGTCAGAGAATGTGCTTTGAATAATTTCAATCTTTTTAAATTTATTGAGCCTTGTTTTATGTCCCAGCATATGATCTATTCTGGAGAAAGTTCCATGAGCACTAGAGAAGTACGTGTATCCTGGTGATTTGGGATGTAATGTTCCATATATGTCTGTTAAATCTAATTCATTTATCAGACTGTTTAGGTTTTCAATTTCTTTATTGGTCTTCTGTCTGGTTGATCTATCTATAGGAGAGAGTGATGTGTTGAAGTCTCCCACAATTATTGTGGAAACATCAATTGCTTCCTTTAGTTTTGCCAGTGTTTCTTTCATGTATTTTGTGGCACCTTGATTGGGTGCATAGACATTTATGATTGTTATTTCCTCTTGTTGAATTGCCCCTTTTATTAGTATTTAGTGGCCTTCTTTGTCTCTCAAAATATCCCTGCATTTAAAGTCTATTTTACCTGAGATTAATATTGCTACACCTGCTTTCTTTTGGCTGTAGCTTGCATGAAATATTTTTTTCCCTCCTTTCACTTTCAATTTCTTTGTGTCCCTGTGTCTAAGAAGAGTCTCTTGTATGCAACATATTGATGGTTCATTTTTTTAAATCCATTCTGTGAATCTATATCTTTTAATTGGGGAGTTTAATCCATTTATGTTCAAAGTTATAACCATGAAGGCATTTCCTGAATTAGCCATCTTATCCTTTGGTTTATGTTTGTCATATATATTTTTCCCCTCTCTATTAATATCCTTTAATGTGCCCATACCGAATCTCTTTAGTACTGAACCTTTCTCCAAGTCTCTCTCTCCATTCTTTGTTTCTCTGTCTGTAGGGCTCCCTTTAGTATCTCCAGTAGGGTAGGTCTCTTGTTAGCAAATTCTCTCAGCATTTGTCTCTGAAAAATTTAAGGTCCCCCTCAAATTTGAAGGAGAGCTTTGCTGGATAAAGAATTCTTGGTTGGAAATTTTCTCACTCAGAATTTTAAATATATTGTGTCACTGCCTTCTCGCCTCCATGGTGGCTGCTGAGTAGTCACTACTTAGTCTTATGCTGTTTCCTTTGTATGTGGTGAATTGCTTTTCTCTTGCTGCTTTCAGAACTTGCTCCTTCTCTTCCGTGGTTGACAGTGTGATCAGAATATGTCTTGGAGTGGGTTTATTTGGATTTATTCTATTTGGATTTCGTTGGGCATTTATGATTTGTGTATTTATGGTGTTTAGAAGATTTGGGAAGTTTTCCCCAACAATTTCTTTGAATACTCTTCCTAGACCTTTACCCTTTTCTTCCCCTTCTGGAACACCAATGAGTCTTATATTCAGACGTTTTATATTATCTATCATATCCCTGAGGTCCATTTCGATTTTTTCGATTTTTTTCCCCATTCTTTCTTTTGTGCTTTCATTTTCCATTCTGTCATCTTCCAGGTCACTGATTCGTTGTTCAACTTCCTCTAGTCTTGTACTATGAGTATCCAGAATCTTTTTAATTTGGTCAACAGTTTCTGTAATTTCCATGAGAGCATCTATTTTATTTATTTAGTTTTGCAATGTCTTCTTTATGCTCTTCTAGGGTCTTCTTGATATCCTTTGTATCCCATACTATGGTCTCATTGTTCATCTTTAGTTCTTTGATTAGTTGCTCTAGGGACTGTGTCTCTTCTGATCTCTTGATTTGGGTATTTGGGCTTGGGTTATCCATATCGTCTGGTTTTTTCACATGCTTTAGAATTTTCCGTTGTTTTTGGCCTCTTGGCATTTGCTGAACTTGATAGGGTTCTTTTAGGATTTGTAGACCAACTGAAGTCCTTATCTCTAATTTATCAGCTCTACAGCTTCGTGGAGTACACTTTCTCTAACTAACCAGCAGGTGGCATCCACGAGCCACCTGTTCTCCACAAGCCAGTTCTCCCCGCTTTGCCTTTGTGGTGAGTGGGGGAGTGAGACTTGTGGGGTCCAACTGGTGTACCAAGCTTGCATGTATAGTTGGTGTTGCCCGCCCTGTATATGGGGCGTGTGTCTGTGTGGTCAGGGAGGGGGGGTGGCTCTAACAATCAAATCTCCCTGGTGTTCCTGGGGTTTTAAAGCTGCTGCAATAGTCTAATCCTTCAGTTCAGTCCTGCCACAGTTTGTCTCTGCCACTGACCCACAAGTCCTTGGTATTGGGGTATGGCCCCTGAGACTTGCGAGTGGGTCCCTCTTCCAGGCCGTGCACCCCCTGGTCCTCTTTTGAGGGATGACTGTGCTATGTCACAGGTGAATGATGTCCCCCCAGGGTGGTTCTGGGCTGCTGGGCTGTGTAGGGAGGCTCCCAGTCTGGTGAAATGATGGCTGAATGGGGCTTTGCTAATTCACACTGCTCCACCTTCCCAACTCTGGGACAACCAGCTGAGGGTGCAGGGAAGGCTAATGTCCACGCCCAGTTTTGTGGTGTGTGCGTGTTATCTGAAGCACTTCCGTCACACTGGGTTGTCTGGGGCAGCTCTGGGCTATGTGGCTGGCGAAGGGCAGGAGTGTTTCCTGTTTACCAGGATGATGGCTGTGAGTGGACACCCCCTTTTCTTGGGAAGTTGTGGTGTTTAGTGAATTTTCTAAGCCACTGGATTATTGCCTTTTGTCTCAGAGCTCTCTTAGTTCTGCTCTTGTCTTGACCTGCCCAAAATGCAAGTCTTTGAGGCTTTCTGTATTGGGCTTCTTAGAGTAATTGTTTTAGAAAAAGAAAAAAAAAAAGATAAAAAAAAAAAAAAAAGCCCACCTCGCAAATCTAATGGGCTATTGAAATGCTAAGAGACAAAGCAATTAGAGCCATTAAGGAAAGATCCAGCGGGCAGAGAGATCAGTTTTTCTTCAGGATTTGCATATGAGCCTCAGGGCCTGAACTCTGCCCTTCCCCTTTCTATGTTCACCAGAACTCCAAAAAGCCTCCGCTTTTATTTTGGAGTTTTCCTTGCTATTTTTTGCTATGCCTATCTCCTCTCTGCTGGGCTGGCTGCTCTCAGATTCTCTGGTGTCTGGTCTCAGTCTATCTATGGTTGGAGTTTGGATCACTAGGATGAGTTTCCGATAAGAGCTGCCACTGCAGTTCTCCCTTCTCCTTCCCAGCGCTGACGGCCCCTCCTCCCACGGGACTGAGACCGGCAGGGTGGGGCTCGGGTCCCCTGGCCGCAAAAACTTACAGATTTCGCTGATCCCAGCAGTTCAGTGTGTTCATGAGTGTTGTATGAAGTATGCCCAAAGTCAAATTGCTCTGCAGTGTCCAGTCCACGCAGTTCCTGGCTTTCTACCTACTTTCCTGGAGGAGTAACTAAAACATACAGCTCACCAATCTGCCATCTTGCCCCGCCTCCCCCTAGATATCCAAAGTAGTATTTTAAAAGGGTAAAAAATCACCAGCAGCAACCAACAAAAGAAGAGGACATATCCTTATGCCATAAACTTTTAACAAGAACCAGAAGCTCAGTACTGTGTAGCTTAGCTAAGCAAGGATCCTAACCCAACCTCCAGAAACCATAATGGAGAAAGAAGGTGAGGAGACAAAATCCTGAGTGTATTAATTCTTCTCAATTTGGAGAGAAGTGGACTGAGGGGATAAGGGGTAACCCAGGAGAAAGGCTGAGGAAAAATTCTGAACCTCAAGCCTCTACCTCCCACTGCCAGGATGTCAGAATGTTAGCAAAGGCTAACAAAACAAAACAAAACAGCTCAAACAAAAACCCAGACTACCAGAGCTTGACATTTTCCAAGGCTCCAAGCTGCAAAGGTGAAGTGGTTCAAAATTCACGGGTGTCTTTCCTCATGCCACCTGTTAGTATAAGCCTTCAAATAAATAAACCCAGCTATGATAATTTAATTTCAGACAAGACAACATTACCTAGGTGGTCAATAAAAGAGCTAAACCCAACTCCAGAGAGGTTCCCTCTTCTAACTACAGAAAAGCAGACAGTATTATAATAACCCAGCTCTCAAACTTTGCCCAGGATGGGAAGAAGAAACAGTGGCAAAGAATGTTTACTCACACTATGTTTCAACAAAGAGATGGTCTAGAGAGAGGTGCCCATTTTAAGCATAAGCAAGAAGAAAAGATACAGAATGGCATCTCAGCCCGTACTACAGCAAGAAGAATGAAGGAAAGGTATACAAGAAGCAGAAACTTTTATTTTGAGGCAAGAACTCAACCTGAAAGAAAACATAACTGAAGGAAAACAAAAATGCCCCACAAAATGCTTTAAGATCCAGAAATTAATAAGCACATGCATATAATAAAACAAGAGCTCAAAGACAAATGATAAACAGCAGAATGAGATTAAAAGGGAGACTACAGATCTAAGGAAACTGCAGAGCTCAAACAAACTAACCGAGGAACAAAACAATTATTATTGACCAAATAAATAAATTAGAAAGCATGATCCAAGAATACTATGCCGCACCCAAGTTTTGTTCAGGAATAAATTTAACAATCAGAAATTCTGAAACAAGAAAGAACTTAGGGAGTCCTGCTAGGAATAATAAAAAAAACTACTTAAGGAAAGCAAAGAATAAGTGGTGAGTCCTGAATTTATTTAAAACTAAAACTAAGCAACTATGGGAATTGTGACTCTATGAAAATGAATGTCCATTGTAAATCTTTATAAATGTAAAAAATCATATAACCAACAAAAATCAGGAGGTGGTGGGAAAAAAAGGAAGTCATTATAGCAGGGAGCTGATGAATACTATCTAAAATCAAAACTCAGAATTAAAAAATAAATACTCTGACTTCAAAACATTCTTCATGGTCTCTTTCCTTCATCCTAGGAAGAATCTCTAGGAAATATTATCCTTTGGTTTGAAGAAACATTTAGCTGAAGTTAGTTTTGCTTTAGTTTTTTCCTCCTATAAATTAAGTAAAACAGTAATAGTTTGTTTAAAATAGCATAAACAACATATATTGTATGATTCCATTTTTATGAAAGTAATCCCTTCATTTTTCTATCCCTCTTCCTTCCTGTCTTCTACCTTATCTATCCACTTCTCTATAGCTGTCTGGAATGATGATTAATTAATTATGTTGCTTTTCTCTTTCGGATGCTGGAATTCTTATTTTTCACCCTCTCTTCCACCCACTTTTCTGAATTGCTCTAGTATTTTTAATAATGAACTTGCATCATATTTTATAAAACAATAGAGTCATTTACTAAAAACACAAAAACATCATCCAGGTGAATCCCTGGTTCTCTGATATCAAGTTATTAGGGAATACATCTACTAAAAGATCAACTGGCATGCAGGCCTGAAAATCCCCTTTCTGGGAGCCAATCAGAATATACTAGCACAATTTCCTAATGCTTTCATTGACATCCATCAAACATATCCTTCCTGCAGTGTGATGACACACTGAGGGAAGAGGATCGGTGAGGGTAAGATGACCTATTTTGTCATTGTGCCTGGCACAGTGCAGGGCATCCTGAAGGTTAGATTTGAAATACTTCTGAGGTGACTAATAGTGACTTATACTGATGCACATCTATACTCTCACTTACTTGCAAGATGACTGAAAGAAATGAAGGATGCTAACAATGGGTGCAGGATTAAAAAATCATTATTGTTAGTAGCCCAAACTTAATAATAATATATAATTGTAGACTTATTTTATATTAGAAACTATATGCAATCGCATTAATCTCAACCATCGACATATTTGCACACAAAATTATGACCCACATTCAGAAACTAGCCTAGCTGTTACAAATGATCAAGCCTATCTACAAATTAAATAATCCACAAATTGGGATACTCTGAGGTCCCACAGTTTTCTTAAAAGCAACATGTCCAAAAAGAATTCAGTGCTACTCCCTAACCATTTTCTCCTCCAGTCTTTGTTAGCTCAGTAAATGGCACCAGAAAATACCCAACTATAACAGCAAGAAACTGGATAGTCATACTGGATTCCTTCTTCTCTCTCCTCTTGTCCCAACCAATCACCATGTCCTATTAATTCTTCCTCCTAAATATCTCATGAATCTAACAGCAGCTCTCTTGCCCACTTGTCTTGTTAGATAAACCCACTATCATTTTTTGCTACAACTTTCTGTGGATGAATATGCCAGATGTGCGCCCTCAATATCTGTTCCAAATTTCTTCTGGTATGCCTTTGGGTATTACAAAAGACTGTAAAGCTGTCTTGCAGATGAGATTTAGTTTCTACCAGTGACATTCAATCAGCCCTGGGGAGAGAGGTAGTGAACCTAGCAGACACGATGTGGAACGGTTTGGGTAGAGGTGCCCTAACTACCAGATTGTGGTTAAGCAGTTTGAGCCTGGAGCCAACAGTCCTGGCAGCAGCTTGCTGATCTCTAGGTCATGGCTAAGGTAATGTGATCCAAGGACTGCAGCCTCCTGATGCTAGCAGAGGGAGCAGTCACCTTGGTGGGCCAGTTCTGTGGGACTGTTCTAGAGATAATCCTAGGGAGGCCACTAAGCCTAATTCTGCTCCTCTAACTCGTCCAAAGATTCTGTAAGCACTGAACTCCTTTCTTCTTAAAATAGCTGGATTGGCTTCTGTTATCTATAACTGAATCCCAAATGATATTCCTTCAAATGGCTTTCCATTGCATCAGGGTGGCCCTAAGCCATTCCTTGTCTATATTACAGCCAAAGTGACTATCTAAAATAAATTGATAATATCACCCCTCTACTTAAAATCACACAAACCCACTAGAATAAAGCCCTAACTTTTTAACATGATTGCGGTAGGCAGAACTTTGGCCTCTGTGACCTTTGCTCCCTGGTTTTATTCTTGAGATTTTATTACGTTATATGCCACAGTTGATGTGGAGATTATCTGGGTGGGCCTAATCTAAACAAATGAGCACTTTAAAGCAGAGAGGTTTCTCTAGTTGGTGGTAGAAGAAGTCAAAGAGATTTGAAGCACAAGAAGGACTCCATTGCTAGCTTGAGGATGGAGGGGTCCACGTGGAAAGTGTGAGAAAGAGCCATCCTCCTGAATGAACCTGCAAGGTGATTATTCTCCAGGGCCTCCAATAAGGAATGTGGCCCATGGACGCCTTGATTTCGGCCTGTGAGGGTCCAGGCAGAGAACCCAGCTAAGCCATGCAGTGCTCAGACTTCCGACCTGTGAACCTGTGAGATGATAAATAGATGTCTGAAGCTGCTAAATTTATGGTAATTTGTTACAGGATCAATAGAAAGTAACACAATGATACAAAAGGTCTTTCGTGATCTGGTTCCCTTGTAACTCTCAAACATTATTTGTGCCATCTCCATTGCCATTTTCTGTACCTTTCCACTTGTTTAAATCTTAAAATCAATCTTTTCTTCCTCTAGTATTTGATGGGTATAATCTATCAATGTGCAGATAATGCCAGCAGACTTTCATGTATGGGTTAAGATTTTGGACGTGGGCTATAACAAATATCCACTCCTCATTATATACAAATGAAGAATCAGTTTAGTGTTGTTACTTACTATACACACTGGATAAGTTCCTCTGGATATGTTACATAAGTAAAAATCATGACTTTAAGATAATCTATTTATTCAAATTTTCTTATTTTGGATTATCTTTAAACAGGGTTACTTAGTAAACATAGGAAATCATGCTGAGTAAATTTTAGAAACCAATTTATTCCTAGTCTTCCAGCTTAGACATTTTACTCATTATTCAGAAGTCAATTCAAACCGAACTATATTTGCAAATGTTGTATTATCTGAGCTTTGCTTAGCAAGAGTCCCAATGTCTTCCCAAAGCTATCATCTTAAAAGACAAATGGTTTCTGATGACTAAGTATTCTTGAAAACATATGCTCTCAATTCATATTTTAGTAATCATTACCTTCACCTGATTAGCAGGAATTTAATATTTATCAGCCTCACTTCTGAAGAGGAAAAAATGCTATAAACCTACCTTGGAAGGCATTATTGACAAGGAGGTATTGCAATCATCAAGTGCTGAAATGTAATAAATACTGTGTCTGTTCAAGCATTCTCTGGCCCCATTCTACCATGACCATCTAACAGAAAATGACCAATCTTAGCGAAAACAAATGCTACTACACAAGGCAGAAAGGCTGACCACAAAGCAACTGAGGTTGACCGTGAAATACAATGCTAGCTGCAACCTTGGGAAGACACCACCCACAGGTAAACGGGTGTGGCGCTTCCTTTCTCTCATTCTATTAAATAAAAACACCGACCGTGAGAAAAGCTTCTTTTAACTTTAAGGGTCTTTGAGTGGTTAGCAGTTAGAAATCAGGGTTTTGGTTGAGTGGGGCTGAAGTGGGGCTAACAAAGCAGGGATGGAGAATGAAGCCATCCTCAGTGGTGCTAGGACACTTCTACTCTCAATTAAAACAAGCAAGCCTTCAACATGGGGGCTCCTGGTCTATGGAACATCTGCTTAGTGTGACGCAGAAGCAGATTTTAGTAGCATGGTGGTCAGGCACCCCTTTCTCCTTATTGTCCATCCTCACTCCTGATTCCCAAGATACCTGTGGGCATTTCCTACCACATAAAGGTCACCAATATCCTATTTGCTAAAACACATTAAACATCACATTTTAGAGGTAGAAGGAACCTTAGAGATCATCTATTACATATTTGACAGAGTAATTGAGGCCCAGTTAGCTAACCCAAAGCTCCATAGCTAGTGAGGGGAAGGGCAGGAATCAGGACTCAAGGTCTTGCTAGAAAGACCTTGTTCTTAGTTCTCTATGTCTTAACAGTTCGCTGCGATCTAGAATACTGTTCTAGAAACTCTCTTCTGATATCATCCTGGCCTTCCTTCACTGCAAATGCTTCCCTTTCAATCTCTCTTCATGGGTTTTCACTCCTCTTTATACCATCTACCCTTGGGCAGTCCTTAGCAGTCCCTCCTGGATTGTCTTTTCTTGCCATGATCTTCCTTCACAGATCTCATCCTCTCACTTAGCTTTAAACCATGGATGTTTCCCATGTCTTCCTCATGCTTCCACATTTCACCTACCTACAGAAATAATTATAGCAAAGTATTTTCAATTGAACTCAGTATTTTACATATAGTTTTTCTTCAAGGCTTACTTAAGTCATGGAATTATCCTTGATTACTTCAACTCACAAAATGAGCCTTGAGTTTTCTATCCTCTCCTATTTTCTAGAAGTGTTTGTGTGGAACTAGTATTCTATCTTTCTTAAATATTTCGCAGAATTTATCAGTGAAGGCATCTGGGCCTGGAGTTTTCTTTGTTGGAAGTTTTAACTATAAATTAAAGTTATTTTTGTCAGTCTTGCTAGAGGATTAGCGATGTTACTGAGGTTTGTTTCAAAAACGGGCCTTTTGTTTCATTGATTTTCTCTATTGTTTTCCTATTTGCAATATCACTGATTTCTGCTCATATCTTTATTATTTCTTCCTTTCTGCTTGTTTTGCTCTTCTTTTTCCAGTTTCTTGAGATAAGAATGTAGCTTATTGATTTGAGACCTTTCCTAATATAAATATTTAGTGCTGTAAATTTCCCTCCCAGCACCATTTTAGCAGCATCCCACATTACGATATGCTATATTTTTGGGTTCATTCAAGTTCTATTTTAAAAAATTATTATTTCACTTGAGACTTCCTGTTTGGCCTATGGATTATTTAGAAATTTAATTTCCAAGTGTTTGGAGATTTTCCTTTTGTCTTCCTAATATTATTTCTACTTTGACTCCATTATTGTCAGAGAACATACTATGCAATTTCAATTCTTTTAAGTTTGCTGAAGTATATTTTATGGTCTATCTTGGTGATTGTCCCACAAGCACTTGAAAAAAAAATGTATTCTGCTGTCCTTGGGTGAAGTGTTTTATGAATGCCAATTAGATCGTGTTGGTTGATTGTTTCCTTCAAATCATCTCTACCTTTGCACATTTTCTTCCTAGTGATTCTATTTGCTGAGAGGGGATGTAAATAGCTTCTTGAGTCTGGCTCCTTTACCTAACATAATGTGTTTGAGATTCATTTATGTTGTATATACCACCAGTGAGGTCCTTTTTACTGCTGAGTGGTATTCCTATATACAAATTTAACAGTTTCTTTATCCCCATTCACCAGCAATATTGAATAAGAGCAGTGAGAGAAGACATCCTTGCCTTGTTCCCTGACTTAGGGGAAAGTATTCAGTCCTTCACCACTAAATATGAGGTTAACTGTAGGTTCTTTTGTTCATGGTCTTTATTAGGTTAAGGAGGTTCTCTTCTATTTCTAGTTTGCTGAGAGATTTCATCAAGAAAAGGTGTTAAATTTAGTCAAATGCTTTTTTTTCTGCATCTCGAGTCATATATATATGTGTGTGTGTGTGTGTGTGTGTGTATATATACACACACACATTTTTTTTTTTTTTAGTTTGTCAATACAGTGACTGATTTTTTAAATAGCTAACCAGCCTTGCAGCCCCAGGAGAAATCCCACTTGGTTAAGATGTATCATCTTCTTTTTATATTTTCAATATTTTATCTTTTTTACATATTGCTGAACTTGATTAGCTAATATTTTTGAAGATTTTTGTTTCTATGTTTATGAAGGATTTCAGTCCATCATTTTCTTTTCTTTTAGTGTCTATGCCTTGTTTTGATCTATAGGTTTAATACAATTCCTATCAAAATTCCAACAAGAGTTTTTATAGACACAGATAAGCTTAGTCTAATATTGATAAGGAAAGGCAAAGGCCCTAAAATAGCTCAAACAATTTTGATGAAGAATAAAAGAATAACATGAAGGCTTCTATAAAGGAGATACTCAATTCAGTGCTGTAATGGTGGAGGGAAAGACACCCAGATCAATGGAACAGAACAGAAAACCCAGAAACAGACCCACACAGATATCACTTGATTTTTGAAAAAGGTGCAAAAGCAATGCAATGGAGGAAGGACAGCCTTCTCAACAAATGGAGCTGGAGCAACTGGACAACCACAGGTAAAAAAAAATGAACCTCGGTTTACCTTACACAAAATTGAGCTCAAAATTAGCCATGGACTTAAATGTAAAATATAAAACTACAAAACTTTCAGGAAAAAAACAAGGAAACCTTCGAGATATAGGACTAAGCCAAAGAGTTCTTAGATTTGACACCAAAAGCATGATTCATAAAAGGAAAAACCGGCAACAGCTTGGATGAATCTCCAGAAAATTACGCTAAGTGAAAAAAGACAAACCATAAGGTTATTTACTGTATAATTCCATTTATATAACATTTTTGAAATGACAGCATTTTAGAAGTGAAGATAAGATTAGTGGTTGCCAGGGGTTAGGTATGGAGGTGGTGAAGCTGGCAGGGAATTGCATATAGCTATAAAAGAGCAACATGAGAGGTCCCTGAGGTGATGGAACTGTCAATATCTTGACTTTGGTGGTGTATACACAAACCTACACTTGGGAATTAAGATTTACTAAAAAGCAACTTAGCAATCTAATTTAGCAATATTGTAATAGTGCAGGGATGGACAAATACACCAATGGAACTGACCAGGGCCCTAAAACAGAACCATGCATATAAAACACAAGACATATGACAGAGTGGCATTATAGATCAGTGAGGAACACCAATTATTCACATGGGAAAAAAATAAATTCAGATCTCTACTTGACACTATACAAAAATAAATTCCAGGTGGATCAAGCTCATAAATGTGAAACAGGTTGAGAAAAAAGATTATCTCAAGTGATTTTTGGAAAGAAAAGGATATCTTAAATGAGATGCAGTAAGAATAAACCATAGAAGAAAGACTGGTAAATTTGACATGAAAATTTAAAACTTCTTTTCAACAAAATACAAAGTGAAAAGACCAGACTGAAAAGCTGCAGACTGATAGAAGATACTGCAAAGCACATTTACAAGGAATTACTACCCAGAATATATAAAGAATTCCTTCAAATCAATGAGAAAAAGACAAACCATCTAATTTGGTTTGACAAAAAGGCAAATGATATAAACTGTCAATACAAAGAGGAAACTTACATGGCCAGAAAACATGTGAAAAAAATGTTCAACCTCACCAGCAGTTAGGAAACTGCAAATTCATCAGTATTAGATACAAACAAAGCGTGAAAGAAATCAAGTTGCAGAATGATCTTTTCAGTATGATTCCATTTTTCTAAAATTTAAAAACACACTCAGAATATTAGTTTATATTTTAATGGATATATAAAATATATACTCCATAGATATACATCAAATTCTTGCTAGTGGTTGCTTCTTGGCGTGAGGAATAGGACTGGGATTAGAGGCTAACAGGTACTCCAATTTTATTTGTAACATTTTTTCTTTTAATTAAAAAGTAAACGTGAAGAGAAAAAAATATTAACAATCATCAGTTTTGAGCAGTATGAATCTTAGTGTTTTTTTTATTAGCCTCAATATTTTTCTGTTTTTTTTTTGTGTGTGTTTTTTTTTAAATCTTAAAAAACAAACAGAAACAAAAAAAGATGAAACTGGTCCCTGCTCTGGCTAAAACAAAAGTTCAGACACCAAAGAGAATTTTCCCCAAGATCATGACTTGCAAGGGCAAGTACTCATTCTCTCTTTCCTTTACGGATATATTCAAATTCTCATATATAACTCCAATCAAGATTAGGAAGGTAGCCTATCTTCTGTGGGGCTGGGAAAGTAGCAAGAAGTCAAAATCAAGTCCAAGGTAATTGGAATGACAAAGGCTGGGAGCTGCAGGGAGAAGCTAACATTTCAGAGGCCCTCCGTGGTACAGCGAGGAGAAAGCCCCTTTTGTTTTGTATCAGATCCGCAGCTTAATGTGAGCAGTGCTATGTCACTGCCCTTGTCAGAGGATGATGGAGCCTGGCAGTATGGGGAACCCCAGGAGACTCATGTCAAATGTAGGAATGTTCCTTCACAACAGCAGGTCCTCTGTTTGGAAGGAATATGAGGTAACGGACACAGCACACTAGGGTTTCTCCAGCATCCAAGACAAAATAAGCCTTCATTGAGCTGGTGTACAAATACAGGCTGCTGCCCTGCTCTCACAATAACATGGAGATACAATCAGTTCTATTTAGAAAAGCCATTAGCTGTAAGCAGGAAAAAACATATTCTCCGCATTTCAAAAAGGAATAACACTAATGACCATCAAATCAAATTTGAGGAATTCCTAATATTATCTTTGACACAAATAAGGATTTCCCAGGGCATGGTTTAGGGATTCCTTGGGACACACAGACATGAGGTAGCAAAAGAGAGTAAAGGCAAAGAAAAGCCTGGAAGAAGACTTATTTCTGGCTTTGCCATCCTGTCACTGACAATAACATTTCCTCCATCTATCAAATTGTTCATTGCTGTTATTCCTTTTATAGCCCCTCTTCATGAAAAGCAAAATTTTAAAGTCTGAAAAAAGAGACATCCTGAATCAATGAATTCATCTCCCCTCATTGTCCTCAAAAAGAAAAAGGAACCATTGAACCCCAAAAGATAGGTGATATGTTGATTTCTGAAAGAAAAGTTGCATTTTTTTAAACCTCTCTTTCTGTAAAACTAAACAGAGGATCTAGTATTAGTTAATTACTCAGCAATTCAAATTCAGTCTTTCAAAGGAAATGGAGAGTTGAGGCAAACACCAGATAAAGGAAAAACTGGTAAATATAGGCAATGGGGACATCTGATAAAGGGTAAAGCAAAAATAATAAATTTGTATATTTTAACATGCTACAGATTCACAGATGTGGAGGTTTCTTTCTCTCTAAATGATATTTATATACTCCTAGAGAAATCACAGCTGTAAATACCAGGGAAGAAAAAGAACTTCACAATGTGTTTTCTGAAGACAATTTCAAATTCTACATTGAAATTCAGCCTGATGTGTGTACCTATCCAAACACAGAAGCAACCTCTAATACATGCATCCACCTTTACAAAAGCCTCTGGGTCTCTCTCAGCTTCTCCTTCTAAATATGAACCAAAATCTTACCAGGTAACTGCCCCACCTGAAACCTGTCAATGACTTCCTAATGCCTGGAAGATACAGTCCGAGTCTCCAGCATGGTGCACCAAGGTTTTTAAAGGCCTGCAAGGCTCCTTTCTCCCTCCTCAGCATTACCTGCCATTACTTCCTGCTTTCTACCATTTACTTGGTCATACTGAACTGTTCTAGTTCACTACACAAAAAGAGCTATTCCATATCTGTGCCTTTACTTCCCATGTACTTTTCTGTCTGGAATATTCTCCCTCATCTTCACCAGATTAACTCATTTTTTTTTTCTAGGAAGTACCATCTCTTCCAGCAGATGTAAGCACCCCTCCTTCATGCTCCCAGAGCATAACGGGAATATTCAATCATTTTATTGAACCAATGCTATATGGTTAGGCACTGTTCTAGACACTGAGGATATAGCAATTTGCACAACAGAAAAGTCCCTGCTTTTAAAGAGCTCTTGGTCTAGTGAAGGGGAGACAGACAGTACACGAGATATGTTAAGTCAGATGCTGGTAGGTGACAAGAAAAATAAAAGTAGGTTAAGAGAGGTATAGGAGACAGAGGTGTATCATTTTAGATAGGATGATCAGTGAAGGAATTTCCAAAAAGTCTCAGTGAGGGAGACAGTCAAGCAGATAACTCGGTGCCTTCCAAAGGAGAAAAAACGCAAAGGCTGATGTGGGAATGTGCTTGATGTGTTTGAGGAACAGCACGGAAGGCTGTGAGTAAAGGAATAACATGATCTACACAACTCAAGTTTTTATAAATTTGTGTTTTTTTATAAACTGGCTGCTATCTGGAGAATAGACTATACGGAGATGAGGGTGGATTCAGGGAGACCAGTTAGGAGGCTACTATAACACAAGTAAGAGATGATGGAGGCTTGGACTAAGGTGAATGGTAACAAGGAATCAGAGTCTATATATATTTTAGAAAGTAGAACTGAGAGAAATAACAGATGGACTATATGTGGGGTATGGGAGAAAGAAATCAAGGATGACCCTGAGGTTTTTGTTCGTCCTGAGCAATTGGAAGAATGAAGAAGATGTGGAAAAAACTTGGAGAGGAGCATATCTGGCAGTGGGAGATGGGGTGAAAGGGTGAGGGGGTGAGGTGAGGGTGAAGAAGGGAAACAAAAATTTCGGTTTGGGCCACATCTGGTTTAGATGTCCAGGTGGAGGTATCAAGTAGGCAGCAGGAATGCTAGTCTGGAATTTAGGGAAGATCAGAGCTGGGTTTGACAATTATCAGAATTTAGAAGGCACTAAAGCCACAGGACTGGATAAAACTACCTAGAGGGTAAGGATAGAGGAGAAGAGGTTCAAGGACTAAGGCCTGGGATATCTCAATTTTTAGAAGTTGAGAGCACAAGGAAGACGCAGCAAAGGAAATATATCTAACTTAGGCCAGATAACAAGCTTCTCAGGAGTAGACAATACTTTTTTTTTTTGTCTTTTTATATCCAGCTTCTGGCACAATGCCTCCTGTTTCACAGTAGGTATTCAATAAATGAATTAAACTGTCCTTTGAAAGCCAGCTAGAATCTGGAGTTATTTCCTAGAAGTTCTCCTGCTGAGACAGAAGAGTCCAATAATTGAAATATAACCAGCCCAGTGAAGACATCTTTTCAGCCACCTGCAGCATACACTGGAATTATTTTGAAATAGCACACCACTGCTGCACAAGTCCCTAAGAGACAGGGCCCAGATGAAGGCTTTAAAAGAAAGAGCCTATTGATTAGAAAGTTAAATACGATGATGTTTAAAGGCCAAGAATCAGAGGACAGAGATTTTTCATCTTCTGTCATTTCACAAAATAAATAAACATATGGTCGATTGTCCAGTTTTTTGTGATAGGCCATTATTACCATAAGCAGCTAATGCAGAGAGGCTAAACTTCCAGCTGCACCTATCAGTAGAAAGTAATAAAAAGGATAAATTGAGCACCTATAAGAAATTATAAAATGCTTCATAAGTACATCTCCTTTCAGTTTCCTAAACATTTTTTTTTTGATTTTTTTTTTTAAATTAAATTCAGTTTTATTGAAGTACATTCACACACCATACAATCATCCATGGTATACAATCCACTGTCCACAGTATGATAACATAGTTATGTGTTCATCACCACAATCTATCTCTGAACATTTTCCTTACATCAGAAAGAACCAGAACAAGAATTAAAAATAAAAGTGAAAAAAGAACACCCAAATCATCCCCCCATCCCACCCCATTTGTCCTTTAGTTTTTATCCCCATTTTTCTACTCAACCATACACTAGATAAAGGGGGTGTGATCCACAAGGTCTTCACAATCACATGGTCACCCCTTGTAATCTACATTATTCTATAATTGTCTTCAGGAGTCCAGACTGCTGGGTTGGAGTTTGGTAGTTTCAGGTATTTACTTCTAGCTATTCCAATACATTAAAACCTAAGAGGTGTTGTCTATATAGTGCATAAGAATGTCCACCAGAGTGACCTCTCGACTCCATTTGAAATCTCTCAGCCACTGAAACTATTTCGTCTCATTTTGCATCCCCCTTTCAGTTCCCTAAACATTTTATTCTGTTCATTATAAAAATTTCAAATGATTTAGGTAACTGGAGCTCGCATTTTATTCTGGGATAGGAAAACAGAATCCACAAATCTCTGGATCATCTTTCAAGTCTTATGTTGCCAAAAAAACTAATCACATGAAAACACAGATATATGCAAATACTCCAACTGACTCATAAAATAACTCTTCCACATAAAGGACATTCAGCTGATCATAATGGCTCTATTCCTGCCTTCACAGGCATTTTGGCTAACTTTTGGTTTAAGTTGAGTAGAGGTATTTCATGTTCGATGGACACTGAGAGAAAAAAGAAAGGAGGAAGAGAAGGTCAGGGAACCAAACAACTAAGGAAAGTGGTTGTAGAAGTCGGAATTTACAGGAAAATCAAGTTACATACTGATAAAAATTCCATGGTCAAATGAAAAGGAATGTTTTCTCCAAAATAAATGGGTACCGTCATCCTACCTGGAGACTAGCACTCAAATCTGATTCAGCAGGAAACAGAATTATTGAGTTAAATTTTCACCTTTCATTAACTTTGCATTGTACTATTCACTATTTATTGGTATTCTAGGGAGAAAGATTATGCAGATTAATTTGAAAGACAATTAAAGAGATAAGTATAGTACTAATATCCCATTTATACATCACTATTCTTATTCATAATGAACATGTTCTAATTCCTCTGCTATTATTCACCACTCCCTCTTGCAATCAGCATGAACCCTATCACAGTTCCTTTTTAAGTGCCTGGCACATCACAAAGGCTCCAAAATTTCTTGTTGAACAAGTGGATAATTCCAGCAGGGGACTTATAAGAAAAACTTCTAGGGAGGAGATACTATAGTGGATATATGTTGACTATGTCCAGTGTCTGAATGCCCTTCTGATTCAGGGCAAGCTCAGGATAGATGGGAGGCAGGTACTGCTTCCCAATACAGAAGCTGAAACGGAATTGACATTCTCTCTCTCCACTCACTGGAAACAAGAATATGAGAAGGTGACCTCAACGTGTCTAACTATAACTGGAATTTTAAAACTTGAGGAGCAATGCAAAGCCACAAGGTCTGATAGGAGATTATTCATAGCCCCCATGCAAGAGGCTTGGCTGCACCTGTGCAAGTGCAATGACGACCAGGATGAGTGACTGTCCAAGGACCAGTGTCAGAAGCATCCTTTTGTATCATGAGATACAGAAATCTTGGCTGTGTCTTGCTTCCTATAAATCCTGCCCACGCCTAATTCTCTCATCTTCTTGTCAATTCTGTGAGCTACAAAGTAGTCATTATTCCTATATTAAATTCCTTTCCCATTTAGGTTGGTCAGGGTTATTTCTGTTGTTGCACTCAAAAAATAGTACCAGGAAGTGGATTGCAGGCAAAATTGTCCCTCAGGTAATTAAGGGCAGTTTGGGATTAATTTCTAGCTTAGTAGAGGGCCAGTGAATATCATGTTAGTGTTCATGGAAGGGATTCTGCAGGCTTATGACATGGAGTAGTGAAATAACTATCACCTGTAGTCACCTGGAATGGAGCACCCATTGAAGATTCTCCGGGTGATTGGGGGACTGCTGCCAAGGACAGAAAATAGGAAGGGCAGGCAGAATTCAAGACTATGAAGTAGAGCATTGGATTATTATGAGGGAACAAGATAACTTAAATAAAGAGAATATTAAGGGAGTCGGGGCAAGATGGCGGACTGGTGAGCTGTATGTTTTAGTTACTCCTCCAGGAAAGTAGGCAGAAAGCCAGGAACTGCGTGGACTGGACACCACAGAGCAATCTGACTTTGGGCATACTTCATACAACACTCATGAAAATGTGGAACTGCTGAGATCAGCAAAATCTGCAAGTTTTTGCGGCCAGGGGACCCGCGCCCCTCCCTGCCAGGCTCAGTCCCATGGGAGGAGGGGCTGTCAGCTCCGGGAAGGAGAAGGGAGAACTGCAGTGGCAACCCTTATCGGAAGCTCATTCTACTGATCCAAACTCCAACCATAGATAGACTGAGACCAGACAACAGAGAATCTGAGAGCAGCCAGCCCAGCAGAGAGGAGACAGACATAGAAAAAAACAGCACGAAAAACTCCAAAATAAAAGCGGAGGATTTTTGGAGTTCTGGTGAACATAGAAAGGGGAAGGGCAGAGCTCAGGCCCTCAGGCTCATATGCAAATCCTGAAGAAAAGCTGATCTCTCTGCCCTGTGGACCTTTCCTAAATGGCCCTAATTGCTTTGTCTCTTAGCATTTCAATAACCCATTAGATCTGTGAGGAGGGCCCTTTTTTTTTCTTTCTTTCTTCTTCTTCTTTTTTTTTTAATCCTTTTTTCTTTTTCTAAAACAATTACTCTAAGAAGCCCAATACAGAAAGCTTCAAAGACTTGCAATTTGGGCAGGCCAAGACAAGTGCAGAACTAAGACAGCTCTGAGACAAAAGGCAATAATCCAGTGGCTGAGAAAATTCACTAAACACCACAACTTCCCAAGAAAACGGGGGTGTCCGCTCACAGCCATCATCCTGGTGGACAGGAAACACTCCTGCCCATCGCCAGCCCCATAGCCCAGAGCTGCCCCAGACAACCCAGTGTGACGGAAGGGCTTCAAATAACAGGCACACTCCACAAAACTGGGTGTGGACATCAGCCTTCCCTGCAACCTCAGCTGATTGTCCCAGAGCTGGGAAGGTTGAGCAGTGTGAATTAACAAAGCCCCATTCAGCCATCATTTCAGCAGACTGGGAGCCTCCCTACACAGCCCAGCAGCCCAGAACCGCCCTGGGGGGACGGCACTCACCTGTGACATAGCACAGTCATCCCTCAACAGAGGACCAGGGGGTGCACAGCCTGGAAGAGGGACCCACTTGCAAGTCTCAGGAGCCATACGCCAATACCAAGGACTTGTGGGTCAGTGGCAGAGACAAACTGTGGCAGGACTGAACTGAAGGATTAGACTATTGCAGCAGCTTTAAAACTCCAGGATCACCAGGGAGATTTGATTGTTAGAACCACCCCCCCTCCCTGACTGCCCAGAAACACGCCCCATATACAGGGCGGGCAACACCAACTACACACGCAAGCTTGGTACACCAATTGGACCCCACAAGACTCACTCCCCCACTCACCACAAAGGCAAAGCAGGGGAGAACTGGCTTGTGGATAACAGGTGGCTCGTGGACGCCACCTGCTGCTTAGTTAGAGAAAGTGTACTCCACGAAGCTGTAGATCTGATAAATTGGAGATAAGGACTTCAATTGGTCTACACATCCTAAAAGAATCCTATCAAGTTCAGCAAATGCCAAGAGGCCAAAAACAACAGAAAATTATAAAGCATATGAAAAAACCAGACGATATGGATAACCCAAGCCCAAGCACCCAAATCAAAAGACCAGAAGAGACACAGCACCTAGAGCAGCTACTCAAAGAACTAAAGATGAACAATGAGACCATAGTACAGAATACAAAGGATACCAAGAAGACCCTAGAAGAGCATAAAGAAGACATTGCAAGACTAAATAAAAAAATAGACGATCTTACGGAAATTAAAGAAACTGTTGACCAAATAAAAAAGATTCTGGACGCTCACAGTACAAGACTAGAGGAAGTTGAACAACGAATCAGTGAGCTGGAAGATGACAGAATGGAAAATGAAAGCATAAAAGAAAGAACGGGGAAAAAAATTGAAAAAATCGAAACAAACCTCAGGGATATGATAGATCATATGAAACGTCCAAATATAAGACTCATTGGTGTTCCAGAAGGGGAAGAAAAGGGTAAAGGTCTAGGAAGAGTATTCAAAGAAATTGTTGGGGAAAACTTCCCAAATCTTCTAAACAACATATATACACAAATCATAAATGCCCAGCGAACTCCAAATAGAATAAATCCAAATAAACCCACTCCAAGACATATTCTGATCACACTGTCAAACACGGAAGAGAAGGAGCAAGTTCTGAAAGCAGCAAGAGAAAAGCAATTCACCACATACAAAGGAAACAGCATAAGACTAAGTAGTGACTACTCAGCAGCCACCATGGAGGCAAGAAGGCAGTGGCACGATATATTTAAAATTCTGAGTGAGAAAAATTTCCAACCAAGAATACTTTATACAGCAAAGCTCTCCTTCAAATTTGAGGGAGAGCTTAAATTTTTCACAGAAAAACAAATGCTGAGAGAATTTGCTAAAAGAGACCTGCCCTACTAGAGATACTAAAGGGAGCCCTACAGACAGAGAAACAAAGAAAGGACAGAGAGACTTGGAGAAAGGTTCAGTACTAAAGAGATTCGGTATGGGTACAATAAAGGATATTAATACAGAGAGGGGAAAAATATATATGACAAACATAAACCAAAGGATAAGATGGCTGATTCAAGAAATGCTTTCACGATTATAACGTTGAATGTAAATGGATTAAACTCCCCAATTAAAAGATATAGATTTGCAGAATGGATCAAAAAAAATGAATCATCAATACGTTGCATACAAGAGACTCATCTTAGACACAGGGACACAAAGAAATTGAAAGTGAAAGGATGGAAAAAAATATTTCATGCAAGCTACAGCCAAAAGAAAGCAGGTGTAGCAATATTAATCTCAGATAAAATAGACTTCAAATGCAGGGATGTTTTGAGAGACAAAGAAGGCCACTACATACTAATAAAAGGGGCAATTCAACAAGAAGAAATAACAATCATAAATGTCTATGCACCCAATCAAGGTGCCACAAAATACATGAGAGAAACACTGGCAAAACTAAAGGAAGCAATTGATGTTTCCACAATAATTGTGGGAGACTTCAACACATCACTCTCTCCTATAGATAGATCAACCAGACAGAGGACCAATAAGGAAATTGAAGACCTAAACAATCTGATAAATGAATTAGATTTAAAAGACATATACAGAACATTACATCCCAAATCACCAGGATACACATACTTTTCTAGTGCTCACAGAACTTTCTCCAGAATAGATCATATGCTGGGACATAAAACAAGGCTCAATAAATTTAAAAAGATTGAAATTGTTCAAAGCACATTCTCTGACCACAATGGAATACAATTAGAAGTCAATAACCATCAGAGACTTAGAAAATTCACAAATACCTGGAGGTTAAACAACACACTCCTAAACAATCAGTGGGTTAAAGAAGAAATAGCAAGAGAAATTGCTAAATATGTAGAGACAAATGAAAATGAGAACACAACATACCAAAACCTATGGGATGCAGCAAAAGCAGTGCTGAGGGGGAAATTTATAGCACTAAACGCATATATTAAAAAGGAAGAAAGAGCCAAAATCAAAGAACTAATGGATCAACTGAAGAAGCTAGAAAATGAACAGCAAACCAATCCTAAACCAAGTACAAGAAAAGAAATAACAAGGATTAAAGCAGAAATAAATGACATAGAGAACAAAAAAAACAATAGAGAGGATAACTATCACCAAAAGTTGGTTCTTTGAGAAGATCAACAAGATTGACAAGCCCCTAGCTACACTGACAAAATCAAAAAGAGAGAAGACCCATATAAACAGAATAATGAATGAAAAAGGTGACATAACTGCAGATCCTGAAGAAATTAAAAAAATTATAAGAGGATACTATGAACAACTGTATGGCAACAAACTGGATAATGTAGAGGAAATGGACAATTTCCTGGAAACATATGAACAACCTAGACTGACCAGAGAAGAATTAGAAGACCTCAATCAACCCATCACAAGCAAAGAGATCCAATCAGTCATCAAAAATCTTCCCACAAATAAATGCCCAGGGCCAGATGGCTTCACAGGGGAATTCTACCAAACTTTCCAGAAAGAACTGACACCAATTTTACTCAAACTCTTTCAAAACATTGAAGAAAATGGAACACTACCTAACTCATTTTATGAAGCTAACATCAATCTAATACCAAAACCAGGCAAAAATGCTACAAAAAAGGAAAACTACCGGCCAATCTCCCTAATGAATATAGATGCAAAAATCCTCAACAAAATACTTGCAAATCGAATCCAAAGACACATTAAAAAAATCATACACCAGACCAAGTGGGGTTCATTCCAGGCATGCAAGGATGGTTCAACATAAGAAAATCAATCAATGTATTACAACACATTAAAAATTCAAAAGGGAAAAATCAAATGATCATCTCAATAGATGCTGAAAAAGCATTTGACAAAATCCAACATCCGTTTTTGATAAAAACACTTCAAAAGTTAGGAATTGAAGGAAACTTCCTCAATATGATAAAGAGCATATATGAAAAACCCACAGCCAGCATAGTACTCAATGGTGAGAGACTGAAAGCCTTCCCTCTAAGATCAGGAACAAGACAAGGATGCCCGCTATCACCACTGTTATTCAACATTGTACTAGAAGTGCTAGCCAGAGCAATCCGGCAAGACAAAGAAATAAAAGGCATCCAAATTGGAAAAGAAGAAGTAAAACTGTCATTGTTTGCAGATGATATGATCTGATATCTGGAAAACCCTGAGAAATCGACGATACAGCTACTAGAGCTAATAAACAAATTTAGCAAAGTAGCGGGATACAAGATTAATGCACATAAGTCAGTAATGTTTCTATATGCTAGAAATGAACAAACTGAAGAGACACTCAAGAAAAAGATACCATTTTCAATAGCAATTAAAAAAATCAAGTACCTAGGAATAAACTTAACCAAAGATGTAAAATACCTATACAAAGAAAACTATGTAACTCTACTAAAAGAAATAGAAGGGGACCTTCAAAGATGGAAAAATATTCCATGTTCATGGATAGGAAGGCTAAATGTCATTAAGATGTCAATTCTACCCAAACTCATCTACAGATTCAATGCAATCCCAATCAAAATTCCAACAACCTACTTTGCAGACTTGGAAAAGCTAGTTATCAAATTTATTTGGAAAGGGAAGATGCCTCGAATTGCTAAAGACACTCTAAAAAAGAAAAACCAAGTGGGAGGACTTACACTCCCTGACTTTGAAGCTTATTATAAAGCCACAGTTGTCAAAACAGCATGGTACTGGCACAAAGATAGACATATAGATCAATGGAATCCAATTGAGAATTCAGAGATAGACCCTCAGATCTATGGCCGACTGATCTTTGATAAGGCCCCCAAAGTCACTGAACTGAGTCATAATAGTCTACTCAACAAATGGGGCTGGGAGAGTTGGATATCCATATCCAAAAGAATGAAAGAGGACCCCTACCTCACACCCTGCACAAAAATTAACTCAAAATGGATGAAAGATCTCAATATAAAAGAAAGTACTGTAAAACTCCTAGAAGATAATGTAGGGAAACATCTTCAAGACCTTGTATTAGGCGGCCACTTCCTAGACTTTACACCCAAAGCACAAGCAACAAAAGAAAAAATAGATAAATGGGAACTCCTCAACCTTAGAAGTTTCTGCACCTCAAAGGAATTTCTCAAAAAGGTAAAGAGGCAGCCAACTCAACGGGAAAAAATTTTTGGAAACCATGTATCTGACAAAAGACTGATATCTTGCATATATAAAGAAATCCTACAACTCAATGACAATAGTACAGACAGTCCAATTATAAAATGGGCAAAGGATATGAAAAGACAGTTCTCTGAAGAGGAAATACAAATGGCCAAGAAACACATGAAAAAATGTTCAGCTTCACTAGCTATTAGAGAGATGCAAATTAAGACCACAATGAGATACCATCTAACACCTCTTAGAGTGGCTGCCATTAAACAAACAGGAAACTACAAATGCTGGAGGGGATGTGGAGAAATTGGAACTCTTATTCATTGTTGGTGGGACTGTATAATGGTTCAGCCACTCTGGAAGTCAGTCTGGCATTTCCTTAGAAAACCAAAAATAGAGTTACCATTCGATCCAGCGATTGCGCTTCTTGGTATATACCCAGAAGATTGGAAAGCAGTGACACGAACAGATATCTGCATGCCAATGTTCATAGCAGCATTATTCACAATTGCCAAGAGATGGAAACACCCCAAATGTCCTTCAACAGATGAGTGGATAAATAAAATGTGGTAATATACACACGATGGAATACTACACGGCAGTAAGAAGGAACGACCTCGTGAAACATATGACAACATGGATGAACCTTGAAGACATAATGCTGAGAGAAATAAGCCAGGCACAGAAAGAGAAATATTATAAGAGAATATTAAGGTCAAATCCCTATAAACTATGCTCAGGGCACAAACTGAAATCCAAGTACTTTTAAGAAAAGGATCTTTTCTTTCCACAATAGAGTTGAGTGGTCAAAAACCACAAATGTACAAGGTTTGATGTTCCAGGTTGTTGAACTGCAAGTCAGTTAAATCTGCATCCTTATTGTGGACTATTTTATGAAAGCTAAAATAGAATTGGAATGGGAGTATATGGCAGGATTCTGAGGACTAGGAACCTTGAATCCCTTATCTTCACTTAAGCTCCCCTGGCTAGCTGAAATAGCCGCTCTTCCCCTATCTAATCAGACTGTTCCTATTTTGCTTGAAAAAGCAGTAATCCCTCTGCCTGAGGATTACCTTCCAAGAATAAACTAATTCCCCATTTGCCTCACCCTTCCACACATATTCCCAGCTCCACTAGCACCAGATAACAAATACTCTGCGGGGTTAATTATACAAACACCAAAAGAATTACTAGACTTTAGTCATTTATATGGAAAAAAATAGAGGAAATAAATACAGAAACAGATTCTGAATGTGTTAGACCATGGAAGGAAAAGCAATTTTAGATCCAGCTGAATTGTTTGACATAGGTATACTTATCAGAGATTCTGAATTCAAAAAGCTACGTTCAGGGGCTGCCAGTAGTTCTAAATGTTTGTCTACCTGGCTGACTGGATCTTATACTAAATGGTGGTCTATGATAAAGCAAGTTGAGATGTCACAAATTCTTTCAGATAATGTGGAAGAAGGAATTCAAAGACCTTAGGGCACAGGAAAAACAGAAATTATTGTGTCGCCCATGTGTTTACCCCACCGGTTCTCCATCTATGAACGCTAAGAAAGACCAGAAGATTCATGTTTCTCCAAAGCATTTAAAAATATATTAGTGAGTAGAGCACCAGCATCTCTGAAAAATACTTTATAGGCTAGGGTGCTGGTAGGTGCCCATTCAGGTTGCCCATTCCAGTCTTAAGGATGGAAGACACCATGTGGTAGTATTTAACCACTAGTGGGAAAGTAGGTATGATTACATAAATAAGCAGCAAGGCCAGAATGGTAATTAAAATAGTCAGGTGGCATGAATCTTTTGCAATACCTACTGGAACACGGAATCTTTAGGACTAAAATAAATGGTCAGTCTATTAAGGTCCTATTTGATTTATATAACCAACAAAATTTCAGATCTGCTAAATATAGCCCTGTCTTAAGCCACCATAACAGAATCATGATTCCTCTTCTAACTCTCAGACCGAGTCAGTTCAGACAAAGTCTTTGTGTTCATTTATCAGGGAAACTATTCACCAAGAAAGGGGAAGCAACCACACAGCCAGGAAGGGGTGTGACTGAATATGAACTTGAAACATTTTAAGGTAACAGCAAACCCAGAACATCAACATGGTCCATTAGTCAAACAAAAGCTTATGGAGCTCAGGTGATGGAGTTTGGGCTATACATCTTCCTCCTGGTGGGGAGAGAGGGACTCCAAACCTGTCTTGTGGCTTCTTGCCTACATCTTACACAAATAGTTGGAATAGTTATCCCAAGAACTAGAATAATGCCCTTAATGTCTCACAGACACCTGCAGCTTTTATGCAGGAAAAGCAAAGGAAAGTGGAAATCCCTGGAGCCCCTTTCAACCAAAACATTAGATCAAAAGCAACACTCCTTCATAAAGAAATCAGAGAGATAGTGCCATCACTAAAGACTTAATTACTTAACATATCTCCATTTAACTCTTCAGTTGGTATGGGTCTTGAAGAACAAAGGTGATGCCATTTACGACTTAGCCAGAATACAAAGGTCTGCAAACTGAAAGGTAAAAGTGATAGACATAATACATCTCATGATTTTATCTAGTGACCAATCTGCAAAATTGTTTCATAATCTTGAGATCCAATAAGTTTAAGGTTTTAGAACCCAAGAAAGGAATGCCTCCACCTGTACAACGGCAATTACTCCAGTGAACTGGAAGCTGAGATGTCCAACTATCCATTTTAGGCTCCACAAGCCACTAGGCAAACATCCTTCATTCCAATATCAGCTGAGATTATTGATCCTGATTATCAACAGGAAATACAGTGGGGCTTAGTGGTAAAAAATAATGCAAAGTTACTGAAACCATATATAGGTAAAACCACCAAGAGTGCAGATACCATAAGAAGAAAGGCTTAGATCCTCCATCCTCCTCAAACAGTGAAGAATCCTGTCCAATCAAGCTAGCCAAAGGCAAAGTTAGCTGAAGGCAAACTTGAAAGAGGGAAGTCATAAATACCAATTACAGCCTCGGGACTAGCATAGAAAAATGAAAGCATCAAATCCTTGTTAATATTCGTTCTTTGCTGTATATGTAAATATTGATAAATTTTAATTAATTTTCTGTTTCTTTCTCTTCCATTTTCCCTGCTGTTTTATAAAGGGCATATGAAGTGTTTAATTTTACAACAGAATCAATAGGTTGCAGGATACAGAAATAAAGGAGAAATGGAGATCCAAGACATGCAACTAGATACAGCAGCAATTGATAAGACTCTGGGTTATCTCATTTCAAGGAGAGTAATTGTGCTTTCATTTGTAAAGGAATGCATTAGAGTAGGTAGGAATAATTTTTTTAAATATAACTATAGGGAAAAGGTATGCATAGATGTTGAGTAGTCCACATAGCAGACTATAGTAGATGTTATTTTTGCTGAACTGCTTCCTGTTTGGGGGAAATTCCAAAATCAAGGGAAGCAAGATTCTACCTCCCACTACAGAAGCCAAAGTGGAACAGAAATTCCTGCTCCCTATTTCTTGGGAGATAGAGTGTGAGTACCTGCTCTAAACACTGGTAACCAGCTGGTCCCACTCAGATTTTTTATTCTTGGAGACTGCAGCAAAGGTCAGTGAGACATTATTTTTGGCACTTACGGGGAGATCAGAAGTCTAAAGACATAGCTGCAAGTGTCCAGTAGTACAGTCCAGGATTGTAGTAAATGTCTAGAGGTGACAGTGCCAGCAGCAATATACGAAGCAGATTATGAGCTGGAACCTTGGCTATCTTTGCCTTCTTTGGTTCTTTTATTTTCCCAATATCTTCCCAATAAATTTCACTCCTGATTAAAGTTAATCAAAGTTGGTTTCTATGACCTGCATTCAAGAACCCTGACTAGGACAGATGCATAAATGTATTTTAGGATAATTTACAGGGACAGAAAAAAAATTACTGCTTATAGAAGACAACACTTTTTGTAGTAAACTGGAAGTTAAATAAACTGTAATGACAGATTTATGCTCATAACCAAAATGTTCATTTTCCCATTAATATGTTAGATTGAATCAAATTAAACTATTAAAATTAAACATTTTTTACCTAAAAAAACATCATACGGCTTAATCTAGCATCTTGGGGTTGTATTAAAAGGCATAGCAATATTGCTTTCTCACTACCTGGCTGTTCCTAGCTAATTTTTAAAGGTTATCTTCAAAATCCTTACTTCATTTGTCTAATATTTTTAAATGCTTAGTCTTTAAAATACTAGTAATAATTCCACAAAATCTTTTTATACAGCATTGGTTGAGGCTTACAGAATGTTGATGCTCTTAACATATGTCAATCATAGAGAACTTCGGGGGGAAAAAACAGATGTGTTCAATAAAAATGAATTAGAATCACAAATTTTCAGCCAGAGGGAACAACTAATTCGACTCACATTCAGCCGTAACTCCCATCTTGTTTGTCCAAAACTCCAGTCAAATTATTATTCAATTAACGTCATTAAGGAAGGAAAGAGCACAACTTTTTTCGTAACCTATTCTACTTACCAATACCCAAAAACCTATTTTGGGTTTTGTTTTTTTTTTTTTTTCTTGTATACTTACATGTATCAAATCAAGCTGCTACATTTCCTTTTACATTTTCAGAGTATTAAAGGTAGTTTCCCACCAAACACTAGATACTAACTTGTCAGATATGTAACCTAGCCCTCAGCACGTCTCTTCATACTCCACCATCCTAATTCCTTTAATATTTTCTCAAGAGCCTATTGTTTCAGTCCTTTTCTCATATTTTCTGAGAATTTGCCAAATCTCCCAAACTGAAGAACTTAGTGTATCCTAAAAGCAGATGCAAAGTGAGAGGAGAAACCGATTTTAGGAGTAGGTGCACTCTTGTAGAAGAGGATCAAAAAGGAATTGATGATACAGAGTGTGGGGTGGGAACTACTGGAAAGAGTCAAATACTCACCCATTCTTAATACAAGAGCAAGGCTACAAGAAATGCACGGTGAAAAATGAGATACAATAGGTTTGCTTTTGTATTTCTTCCTTTTTATTTTTTTAATCTATTACCAAATTCCTTTGAGAAGGACCCAATAACAAATTAGTAGGTTTTGCTCTAAAACAGTAGCTCTTGTTGCCTCAACACTCTCTAAAGAGTTTGCTAAGTGGATAAGGGATTTTTACCTGAATGGCACTTCTTCCTGTGGAACGTCCACATAGTAGCGAATAAAAAATCTCTCAGAATCTTCTCGCTCACTATCGGTAACAACGCTGCCATTAAGTTTGGAAACTGATGGCAATCTATAGGTCAAAAACAAAACAAAAGACATTTTTCAATACTAAAAATATTTAGCTTTAGAAAAAAAATAATAATTGGTTTGAAGCCCAGTCTTATTCTCTTGAAAGGATACACTTGATATAGCTCTGCTTATGGACAACTACTGACATGAACTAAAGTGGTGCTAAATAAAATAAACAAAACACATAAAGTTTCATTTTTGGACATGAGACCAGCCTGATACAATCACGTCACCTTTCGAAATAAAATTCTATATCAGTGCTGTCCAATTTAAACATAATGTAAGCCACATAAATTAACTTTAACTTTTCTAGTAGCTGCATTTAAAAAAGTAAAAATAAAAGGTGACATTCATTTTAGTAATAAATTTTATTTATTTTATTTAACCCACTATATCTAAGATATAATCATTTCAATATGAAATTGATTATAAAAATAATTGAGCTATTTTACATTCTTTTTTTCAAATAAAGTGTTCAAAATCCAGTGTATATTTTATACTTAGTGCACATTTCAATTCAGACAAGGCCTACTTCAAGTACTCAACAGCTACACATGGCCAGTGGCTACCATATGGGACAGCACAGGGATAAAGAGCAGTCAGTGCAATTTGGTTATATAGTTCAGGAATAAATATATTTATTAAAGAATTGTGTGAAGAAAATAAAAGTACAAGTCCTACTACAAGGCTTATTCTTCTTGGAAGAAAAGTACCCTAAACTTTATTTCTTCAGTGAAATATTAATGTGCATATTAATACCTACAAAGCGGTAAGGAATTGCTAGGCCTTAGTCATTCAGAAACAACAACACCCTGTTTAAAGACCCACTCTTCCTGTAGGGAACAGTAAAGCCTACTGTACCCCTTCGTATGTGTAGTACATAGAGAGAACAAATCAAAGTCCCATGGCCCTTTCCACCTTAGCTAAAATCTGATTGCTGCTAAAGGTTCATACAAAAATAAATACTCATAGAACGTTTCAGTAGGCTGTGGGAGGCAGAGTCTCAGGCATGAAAGGCAGGGGATGTCAGAGGGAAAAAATAACAGTAATAGCTGTCTTTAAGTCAACTGACATTCAAGAAGAAAACACAGATGTTGCTCCCTTAAGTTTTACACTAATGAAATAGCCCAATTTTTAGGTATTTACACTTTAAATGACCACTAGTTAAAATAGAACTGACTCCCTATTATATATATTTTTCTTCTATTTTTGTACTGAAAAATACAAAAATAGAATAGAATTGTGAGGGAATTTTTC
Organism: Choloepus didactylus; assembly: GCF_015220235.1. Classification (NCBI taxonomy): domain Eukaryota; kingdom Metazoa; phylum Chordata; class Mammalia; order Pilosa; family Megalonychidae; genus Choloepus; species Choloepus didactylus. Next base: position 136,686,075 of record NC_051312.1, on the reverse strand, counting down.
AGTAGTCTTGGTAGGCCAATTTAATTTCATGTTTTTCTCATCATATTACATTCCTTCTCATCCAGGATTTGGAGCTTCCAAAGCAGCTCCCTTGAGCACAATCTACTCAAGAGATGGATAAACTCAGAGTGCACTGCCCCTAAATGGTGCATAAACCCTTTTCATGAAACGGTAAGGCCCCATGAAGAGAAAGTAGAGGAATCAGGACAACACACCTGGCTACCACCAACTTCCTTCGCTCCTCAGTGGTATATGGCTGCAGAAGAGGAATTCCTAACAATCTCACTTCTTCAAGTTTGGGGAATGAATTTAGTTTGTCAATGTCTTCCCAGGAATGCAAACCTAATTTGAGAAATATCATTTAAGTAAATCCAGGAAAGTCTCCAACATCCACTCATCTACTGATCCTCTACCCAAATGGCTTGTAAAAAGGATCATTAATGGTTTCGATAAGCAGGATGTATTCCACGACTATATAACAAAAAAAGTGATGTGACCAACTCATTTCACTCAGAAGGCCAAACACAGAACACAACTATTGATCAGAGTTGATACTGCCATATTCAAATTTTTACCTGACAAATTCTAAAATGGCAATTCAGTAGAACAGAAACTAAATATGCTCTGTCTTTCATACCATCTTCATTTTGGGTTCAGGGGAACAAATCTAAGAAAAAAACAAAAACAAAAACACAAAACCCTGGACCTTTGAGTACAAAAAACATAAAACAAATGAATATTTAGCCTTAAAATGAAACCCTCCCTACGCCTGTGAGCAAATGTATCACCCAAGTCAATACTTGGCACTGCTGGGAAAATTACAACACAGTAAATCCATTTCAAAGCACAATGTGGTCCCTCCCTATGTCTATCAACTTTCAGCAAGGGTAAAGGCACAGCAATTTATGAAGGCTGATGTGTAACTATCCCAAGTCACGGCCATCCTCTTCCCTTCAAAATGGCATTTCCTTCTAGGAGGAAGAATAGAGTTAGCCCAAGGGGTGTCAAATTGTGAAAGGAACATCTTCCACATGCAAAAGAACATTTTAAAAATTTCTTTCCCACCCTTATAACCTCTATGGTGAATCAAACTAAGTTTATGTTTTTATAGTTGCAGGTTAGAGTTTTCTGTTATGTTGTTTTAACAAATATGCCAAAAAAAATTCATTCCTATGAAACACAGGATCAGATGGAAACAAACTGGCAATCAATTATACATAAATACTAAAAAGAAAAATGAACATTTGAGAAGGTATAGCAGATTGGGACTCCCCAACCTATCCAGATAAAATGTTCAAGTCAAAGAATGTGTAATTCTTTATACTCTTTTTTACTCTGCCTTTTCCTGTCCAATTTATCAATTTCATTTCACTCCTTTTACAGCATGATCCCTTTAATATATAAAATATAAATTGCTAATGTAATGCTGTGCCACTTAGTATTTATCAGAGCATTTATGAAATGAATGTCTTAAATTTAGCCAATCAATAGGCCTCTGCGTGTCACCAATGAAAATTCATCCTACAAGAAGGTAGAGAGATATGACTGAAAGAAATATATTTTCATTTTTATTTCATGCATAAGCTCAGCTCAATTTGCATGTAGAATGAGAACAAACCTATACCCCACCTGACTTATGGAGGCTGATGGATCGTAGATTAGGAAACAACCTTGCCAATGAATCATCAGGCTCCTCGATGGCATTCAAATGATTGTTGGCCAGGACAAGGGTATCCAGTGAAGGAAACATAACTCCTAACTTTCTTATTTCAGTCCAGTTTTGGAGGTTATTGTCTGTTATATGTAGTAGCTTAAGAGAATGACAGCAAATAGAAGGACAAGACACTGTTTCATAGTCATTAAGGCACAGGAAGAGCTCTTCCAAACTGCAGATAAAAAAGGAAATATTTCATTGTTTAAAGGAATGAATTTTCTACCTTGCACTTATTTTTATTCATTCGATAAGTATATAAGTATCTACTTATACAGTCTGCTAGACATTATAGAGGAAATAAAAAGATGTCTTCCTGAAGTTTCAAAAATAGCTGGAAAGACAAAATCTAACATACATAAAATGACAGAGAATGATAAAAGCCAGTACTAAATCTCTTTTGTGCTTAAATAATTAAGTGTAAATTAAGTGGTAGTAACTGTAAGTATGACAGTAGTTCATATAGACATGAAACTGAAATTGATGGATGGGTAGACCTACATAAATTGAAAGGAGAGAGAAGAAAATTCCAGAGACAACATGAATAAATGCTTAGAAATAGAAATAATAATACCATTTATTGAATTCCTACCCTGTGTGTGCCAGGTACTGTGCTGTGTAGACTCTACTTCTATTTCCGCAGGACAAATACAATTATGCCCATTTTACAGACAAAGCAACTGAGCTCAAGGAGATTAAGTAGCTTGCCAAAGGTCATATGGTTAGTAAGTAGAACTGAGATTTAAAAGCTCATTCAATGCCATGCTGCTTGTTGCATGCAGGGAGGAAACCAATCTTACAGAAGTGAGAGTGAGAAACTAAGATGGCATAGTAGGGTGAGACCAGACTCTGCAGGGTTTTGATAATTTCCATATTTAAACAAAGAAACTAAAGCTCCATATACTTCTTTAAACTACCCCTTTGAACACTTATGTGCATACACATAGATACAAACAAGAAATAAAGCATTTCTTTTTTTATATATATAAAGCAAAAATATAACTTCTTGCTTATGTTCCACATAAGGCCAGCTAAACACTTTTAATCATCTGCATGTTACCATATATTAGAGATCTATGATTATTTTTCCTCACAAAGAGAAGGGCTAATGAGGCAAAATTTTTAATCAGAAGATTAAAATGGAGAAAGGTTGGGTTGATCTAGAAGTGATAAGTACTTCTCAGGGGTATTTTCTAGCCAAAGGATGACATATCCTATGTCTTAGTGCTACTCAACACTCTGAACAAGTATTCCGATGGAAATGCTGCTGGTTTACTCTAACACCATCATTCTAATTACTTCATTTTTCTAACCTCATTCTCCATTCAATCTGCAGTTCTAGTATTTCTGAGATGGGAGATCAGCAGTAATTGCATGTGCTAACACTGATGGCAACACAGCTCCCTGTCCATCATGCTCTCTGGGCTTACTCTGGTAACTCCTGCAGTATCGTGTGGACTGTCTCCCAAGAAGCTTTGCTGTTGTTGAGGACAAGTTTGCGAACCCCAGAGAAGGACCCAGCACATGTTCTTTCTAAAACCGACAAATTCAGAGGGTTGGAACTCAGGTTTAGAAACTCCAACTGGGGAACATTTGACACAATTTTACTGACCTAGGGAGAAAAAAGAAAAGCATATCAGGCAGTAATCAGAGCTTTTAAATAGTAATCATGATCAAGAAAGCCTAATTAAGTGGGCCTCCAGCCATCTATCTTAGAGAGTCCTATTTAGTGATGGTAGCCACGGAGAGGCATAAGTTAACTTCAACAAATCTTGGCAAATAATTTAATGTATTTCTATGAAATAGTGGCATGACTATAGGTAATGGTACAAAAGAAAGATTACCTATGTATGCTGCCTTTAGCAAGGTTTCTGAGTCTGCTCTTTAAGTTATACTCTTCGATAAATGGAGAAAAGATAGTTCAGATGACGTCTTAAGCTACAAGGTCCTAAAGAGCTAAGATTGGGCCTTTACACCACCTCACCCCCCCAACACAACATTAAAGCGAATAAAAGATTTATTAAAGACCATGTGATAATTCATGTGTTCAAAACTGACTGCATAGCTACAATCATTTAGAAAAACAGTTTCAGTTTGATTTAAGCTGCACCAAACTTTAAAATATATTTACTTAAAAACAAAAAGCAGCCTTTAACTACATTATGAAAGAGCAAACATGATCATCAATTTAACAATTTAGCTAGTAACTTGGTAGACAAAAAGGAAAAAAAAAAAAAAAAAGAAATGAGCATACTGACCTTAACTATTTGTTCTTTGATATCGTTTACTTCACTAAATTCCCAAAACAACTTGCAAGGTAAGTAATACTGCTTTCGTTGTAATAAATGAGGAAACTGAGGCTGAGAAATGTTAAATAATTTAAGTTCTCAGAGTCACAAAAGCCAAATCTGATATTTAAAAATCAGAATCATTTTTTTCCAATATACAGTATAACTACAATCAGAAAAAAAATGAATAAAGACAATAAAGAAGTTACAAAATGTGAGGACTAGCTTGAACAAGTGTGAAATAAATGCAAGAAGCCCAGTAAATGTATTAAGCACCAATCCACTATACAATGTGATAACTAAAAGAAAGGCAGTAGAGCAGAACACTTAGGCTTGATTCAAAACCTGGGTTCAATACTTTATTCTAACACTTTTTGGCTGTGTGATTTCAGACAAATTACTCAACCTCTCCAGATCTCAGTTTCCTCAAGCTGTAAAATAGGGAAAATAAAAGTACCCACCTAGTTTACAGGAATCTTGGTAGGATTAAATGAGATACACATGTAAAGCACTTAGTACAGTAAGCACTGGCACATATCTTTTTGAAACTTGTTTCCTTACCACCACCCTCTATCAACAGAATGTAAACTCTATGAAAGCAAGGATGGTACTACTGCAGAGAGGGCATTTAATATCTACTGACTAAATTAATGGAAGAAAATCATCTAATAAATGTAACTATTATTAATATGATAATTATAGTATGGACCAATCTCTCAACCCTGGCTATACTATACATCAGAATCACTGAGAGAATTTTAAATTGAGTCCCACACTCCATCTTATACTACATATACCATCTGAAACTTCATAGGTGGGACAAATTTCATAGTTGGGACCCAATTATCTGTTTCTTTTCAGAGCTCCACAGAAATGCCAAAGGGCACCCAGGATTGATAACTATGGGTAGAAATAAAAAGTAATCTGTACTTTATATTACAGATATAACTGTTCAGTTCAGGAGCTCTAAAATCAGTGAGAAGTCAATTAATTCCAAGAAGGTTCAGAGAAGTCTGTCTAAGGGAATGGTCCTCACCTCTACTATTTCATCTATTCCATACACTAACCTTTGAAGTGGGTACTGTTTTTATCCTAATTTTACAAATGAAGAAATGAGTGATCTTTTAGAGAAAAAGCCCTAAGTTTCAGCTTAAAATGTCCGTCTAGTATCAGTAAGAAATTTCTACCGGTCTGCCCACATTCTCTTGTTTGATCCCTTTTGTGATGAAATAGATCTCTGGCTAGGATTTGGAGTTTAGTCTGTGGCCAAAGCACAGCTAAATAGCCCATGCCAGGACCAACCCCATACACTGTCCTACCACCCAAATCTTATGATAGATAGACTTTCATACAGAAGATGATGGCCAACTACACGTCATCTCTTTTAAAGACAAAAATAATGAAGAGGAATTGCGTTCCAGCTAAAGCATGAAGAATAACTACTAATCATGGCACAATCCCAGTTTTAATAAAACCAAAACATAAAATCCCTTCATTAACCACCAATCACCATATTTTATTTGTATAATAAAGAAGAAAATAACAACAATAACAAAGGTAATTTAAGGGTTTTAGGTGTCATTTTGGGGAGATTTCTCCAGGTAAGCAGATATGTCCCAGGATCTTCCTAGTTAGCATCCACACTACTGTTCAATGAGAATAAAGATTTAGAATCATGACTTTGACCCTGAAATACCCTAAAAAGATAGAGTTTAACTATAATTCAAGGGGTTAAAAATAATGTATGTTAGAAATAAATAAATATTTCTTAAAAGGGCTGAAATAAAAAAGGCTTTTTGGGTAACCCTGAATCAATGATAAGATTCAGGAAAATATAATGTTCATTATACAATGTTATGGTAAATTTATTTACAATGGAAAAATTTCCTAATAGCAAAAGCTGACAAACATTTAATGAGTTTCTACAGCAATATACTGACTTCCCTTTTATAAATTCTAAAAATAAAAAAGGCTGGAATGAGTTGAGTTTGCTCATGTGCGGAAACAGAGATGAACTTAGATCATCTTTTGGGTCTCCAAATCTATGGTTTTATCGGGGACCCTCCACTCTGGCTTCTAAAAAGGAAGAAACTAAAGTTTTAAGAAAAATGGAGAATTTATACCCAAGCTATTCTCTGGCTTCCCTAAGTGGCTAATTCTTCCCTCTTCTCAACTACTTGGTTTAATTTCTTTTATAAAATAGTTTTGATAAGAAGGGGGGGAGATACCTTGGGAAAGTCAGATAAAAACCTGCCTATCCAAAAATTCAACTCAAAGCTAAAAAAAAAAAATTGCATTTGTAAAGCATAAATGCTGAGGTTTAGAAGGGTGGTGGCAAATATTTGCCTGCCCCGCTCCCCCAAATATTACACTTTTCACCCATATTTATCTTCGTCTCTAGATAGATAACAGCCAACAGTTAAACTGCAAAAGAGGTTAATCATAACTCAGAACATCAGCGACCATTAAAAAAAAAAAACTATAAAAATAAGTGACATTGTTTTGTTGCACATTGCTATACCAAATACTGGCTGAAATAAATTTGGTAATGGCCAGGGACAAATAATCTTGGAAATCAGAGATATGAGTTGTAATGAGGTTGAAATGTAACATTTAAATACCATGACCTATGAGGCATTTGTAGTCAAAGAGTTTAATCAATCTTAAAAATCAATATTCTTGTGCTGTCAGTATGTTTCCTATCTTTCTCTGCTCTGATACATATTCTACAAGATTGGGATCGGCTACAGTTAAGGATGAGGAGGAACCATAAAGGAATGATAAAACAAAAATAAACAAAAAAATGGAAACCTGAAGTGTAGCAGCTACAAATGTGCTTGGGAAGTGCCTGAAAACAGACTACAGCACATTTAGAAACATGCACCTGGGTGCAAATATGATACAAACAAATATGCAACCCTCTCGTTATAGGTATCAATGTGGCCTGAGAAATATTTAACTTAGAACTTTGTGTAAGCAGAGAAAAAGTGAAATTACTCCATGTAAACTCTGTGTACTGATCCATATTTACATAAATCTTCCTTCTGGGGTAGCAACCACATCACTGTTGAAATGTTCCCACCAGTTAGCAAAAGCTTATGTACATGGTCAAAGCACAGGCACAAAACCTATACGAAATTTTATATTCCCAAAGAACCAAATTTAGGAGAATCAGCATGTGAACACAGGAGCTGAACTGATTCACAGGAAGATTTGGTTTGCCTTGTCACTCAGGCAGGTCACAGATCTTACCAGAGTTTCATTGGCAGAACCATTAGGAGAATTATGGAGGAGAACGGGAATTAACAAGTTAGTTTCTTTTGCATTTGTGCAGTGTGGACACAGCATGCATATCAATTAAGTGTCTCAAAGGACCAAGAAAGCACAGTTGTTAGATAAGTGAAACACATAAATAAAAACATGCTATTTCTTAGAACAGCCCTGAAAATCTGTGAACATTAACAGAGTCACTTAGAAATCAGGTGACATGCATCTCAAAGAATCTGGTAAACATCCCAATAAAGATAGGAAATATAACCAAGACAACAGTTAAACAGATTAAACAAGACTTTGAAATGGATAAATACAAGAAAAGCTGAAGAAAACAGGCTATAGGTACATTTTCTGTCTTAGAATTTATATAGCATTCAATATCTACAAAGTGCTTCAATGATTAATTTTTATCAGCCACCCTGTCTTATGAATGAGGAAACTAAAGCACCAAAAAATGAAGTGAATTGCTCAAGATCACAGGAAAAGGTGGAGCAGGTGGCCTTGATCAATCATTAAGATACAATCATTTATTCATCAACACATTCAACAAACATTTGAGTGCGTACTATAATAGTTGCCAATGATAAAGAAAAGAAAAATCTCCACTTTGAGTAAGCTCATAATCTAGGAGGAAAAATGTCAAGTAAGCAAGTGATTACAATGCACACTGATAAATCCTTTTCATAGCAGCAGGGTACAGGTGTTCCAGGATAACCTGACTCTGCCTGGGTGAGAGCCAGGGAAAGTTTCACAGAGGAAAAGCCACCCGGGCCAAGTCTTGAAGGATGAATAGGAAGTGACCAGGTAGTCAGGAGAAGGAGAGCAGTGGATTCTGAATGAATAAAAGCACAGACACTTTTCACTTCAAGAGTTTAGCATGAGATGCAAGTAAAAGCATATGACTAAAGATGGAGATAAAGCTCTAGAAATAGCAAAGGGCCATATGATGAAGGGTCATGCTTAACGAGTTCAGACCTTAGTTTCTGGGCAACAAAAAGCAATTTAGAGGAAATAATAAAACTAGAGGCAGGAAAACCCATTAGGAAGTTTTTCCAGTAGTCTAAGGAAGAAATAAGAGCCTAAATTTAGGCAAGAAAAAGAACCAAATAGGAAGAACTATTTTTCCCTTATTCGTAAGGTTAGCTTCTATGAGGTCATGTTATAATCAGGTACGTAAGTAACATTGTCATAAAAAGAGAGAATGGTTATAATACTATTATTTGTGTACTTGTTTTAAAGTTACACTGAGATTAAAAGACATCAGTTACATCAAATCACCAAATGGATTTAATAATGTAAGGAAAAGTTCTAAAATATTTGGAATAAACCTCAGTAACAAGAATAAATTTTTTTATAATCTTAGTTTCAAGACCAAGTATTTTTATGTCAATTTACAGTATCAAATATTGAAGTAGTAGAGATGAGCATAAGATGTGTAAACTAGTGAAATAGTGGAAAATTTACAGCACTGGTAGCAGTCTTAACCTCTGAAGTCTTAGCAACCTCTTGATGCCTGGAATAAAGTTCTTCAGTGCTTTTCACATTGATAAAAAACAAATTAGCAACAGCAAAGCTAAGTGAAAAATCACCAAAGAAACAAAGTGGGAGCCATCAAGTATTTATCTTGAGACATGCAGACAACAACAATCTCAAGTGAGAACCAGAATTCAGCAGAATATATAACATAAAAAAATAATGTAATCGTTAATGCTGCATTTCCCCAAAACGCAGCAACATAACTTTACCTCATGCCAGTCTTCAAGTTTGTTGTCAGAAAGATCTAGTTCTGACACATGAGCACAGAAGGCAGCAATTTCTTTTTCGTCTCCTGCACAGGTTATGCCGCAACTGTTTAACACCAGTACACTTGGGAGGTTGAGGCGATCTGAATCACAGGAGAAACAAGACACTTTCTACGTCAGCCTAATTCTTTGTCTACATGTTCAGCCACCAGGAATCATCAGGAGACAAAAATCAAATTGCAGAAAATTATACAAGGACCTGGAAAATACAGGATATAATGGAATCCAACAGTACTGAATTCTAAGGGGAGACAAACAAATACGGACCAGGAGGAGTTGAGAAATACTGGAGCAGTACTACCTCAAATAATCCTTTAGGCTCTAACTCCCAGTAGGATTGTTTATCTTAATTACCAAAAACATAATTACCCATTAATTGCCATCACCTTATCATCTGACCTCTAGATCCATGCCACTTCATGCCTGGGCAATCACTGACTACTTACTGGCCTCAATTCTTTCTTTTTAAAAAAATTAGCTCAAAAGTATTACTTTCTTTCTGTTTATCTTCACCTTTTGCTGCCTTTAAAAATAATTTCAAACCATTAAATAGTCTATCTGCTAAACCACTTTTGTCCTTCAAGTTCATATCATTCAAGAAATCTTCCTCACTTAAGGTGGATCCATTCAAAAATCTACATCTCTTTCACTTGTACTTGTCCATCACATCGATGTAGAATTCGTCCCTTATGAAAATTAGCTTCTTTTAAAATATAATTGTAATGGGGCAAAGTGTTTCCTTTCGATGAACTTGGTTAAGCTGAGGTAAAACTCTCTTACTAGTTCAAAAATATGTATGTACATAAAATCATTCTATCTCCAATAAAAAGGATAAACATGAGAATTCAACCATTGTTTTCCCATCTGGTGTAAAACAAACTCATGAAGGTAATATTTTATTAATGGAGGCTTCAAATTACATGATTTTTCAACTTAGTACTTGTCAGTATCAAATTTCTGAGAATGTGAACAGATCCCAAAAAAAATCACCAAGTAAGAAATTCACTTCTTCCTGCCATTTCAGTTTATCCAGAGTGATAAGATAATTGTACTGAGGAAACAAAAAAACTCATTAATCTTTGGACATAGGAACTAAAACATTAATTGATTCAGTGTCAATTTTCCATAAGTACAAAGAACTGCCTCCAAGAACTGTAATTGTTAGTAACGACATCAAACTAAAAGGCAAACAAAAAACACATCTTGCTCATTTGTAGCTGTAGATCTTTGCTCAAATAATAATCTCCTCTCTAGTCAAATAATAATCTTCTCTCCAATCAAACTCTTTTCCTTTTAAAAACTTTTTTTCCATTAGAACAATTGTAAGTTTACAGAAAAATCACACAGAAAGTAGAGAGTTCCCATATTACCCCTCCAACAGTTTTCCCTATAATTAACATTTTGTATTAGTATGATACCTTTGACACAATTGATAAAACAATATTATTATGATTATATCATTAACTATAGTCCATAGTTTACATCAGGATTTAGGATTCACTCTTTGTGTTGTATAATTCTATGTTTGATTTTTAAATTTTTATTCTGGCAACATATACAAACCTAAAACTTCCCATTTTAACCACTTTCAAGTATACATTTCAGTGGTGTTAATTACATTCACAATGTTGTGCTAACATTACCACCATCCATTACCAAAACTTTTCTAACACCCCAAACAGAAATTCTACCAATTAAGTAGTAACTCCCCATTCCCTACTCCTACCACAGACCCTGGTAATCTATATATTCTAATTTCTGAATCTTAGAATTTGCATATTCTAATTCAATATTTGTCCTTTTGAATCTGGCTTATTTCACTCAATATGAAGTCTTCAAGGTTCATCCACTTTACAGCATGTCTACTCATTCCTGAAGTGCTGGTTCAAGTCTCAGAGCTTTGAAGCCTTTCCTGATCATACTGATTAACTCTCTTCTAAATTTCATTCCCAAGCACTACACCATTCATTTAGCTCAACATAAACTATCCTATGTTATTTCTTTGTAAATATGAATATATTGTAATTCAATTAGGCTGTAAGGTCCATGAGGGTAAAGGCCAGGCCAATCTTGCTCTGCTTTGCACCCTCCAAGTTCTTTCAAAGAATATGCTTTTGAAATATTATCACTCAAATACTTTTTTTGCCCTATGAGTGCAACTAAAATGCCTTTTGGCCAATCTGGAGGAAAACAAGCCCTGACACGTTCTTCAGAGACCCAAAATCATAGCAAGGAATCAAAATAAAGGAAATCATTTGCAAACAAGGCAATATTCTGATTTAATTTTTAAGTAAGTTCCAGTAAATAAATGTTTTCAGGCCCACCTTTCTTACCTTTCATAGGGGAACCCTGAGGTGTGGCTGGGACATGGACTCCCATCCCAGGACCACGGCGGTAAGGAAAGTTCTCAGGACTGTATTTTTCACACAATACTTGCATAAAACTTCTCCCACTAGGTTGATCCATCTTCCTTCACTCAAATTCTACAAGAAATCATCAAAATTTATTTACTTATACAAGAAATATTTACTGAGAACCACTTATTTATAATGTACTAGGCTAGACACTGCCAACATATAAGACATTGTCGCTGCCCCCAGGAACTCAAATGTGCTAAGACCTTATGTTTAGGGGGCTACAAGTATAGACAAATGACAGCCATACAGTTCAGCATGGGATCTTTGCCAGACAGATGAAAAGGGCTACAAGATGTAGAAGAGGAGGAGATCACTGCCAGCTAAGGATAACAAGAAGTCTTCTGACCGGAGCAAAGGGTTCCTGTGGTAAATAATAGGTAAAAGAACTAAAAAGGAAGGTAAAGAATGCACATCAGTTTAAATAGCTTGAACTTTATAAAAGGGAGGAGAACGGTGTAATTCTTTGTCTTCAGAACTGAGTCACAGCATCTGGTACAGCACACTACACAGGGTAAGAGTGTCGTACATGCTGCTGAGTACTAAAGTCATTAGCCTCCAGTGTGCTGAACAGAAAGAGCAGAGAATTCACAATCAGGAGTAGATTTAATCCCCATCAAGTTCTACCACTTATTAGTTCTGTACCATCAGATGAGTCACTATTTCTCTGGGCGCTCAGATGTCTTAATCTGTAAAATAAGACGTTAATTATCTATGCTACTTGGATTACAGGGTTGCTGTAGAGCTCCAGAACATACAAATACACTATATTGACTACAGAGCTGTCATAAAGCTCTAAGTTATACAAATGTTAATAATTTTAAGAGGAAGTTGCAGTGTGGCAGAAAGCACATGGATATAGAAAACTTAGGCTCCATCATATACTAGTCGGGTAATCATAAGCTAGTTATGTTGCCTCTCTTTATTTCAACTTTCCCACCTTACAGATGGGCTAAAACCTGCCTTTCAGGTTTGTCACAAGAAGTTTAAAAATGCATGGATGTAAAAATGGTCTTTAAGCTTGGTCCACTTCTTAGAATACTATCAGAACCATGTCTAAACACTTTGTAAAATCAACTCACAGATGCCTAGAACACATTTCAGACACTCACCAAGCACATATCCATACAAAGAACAAAAGTTTTATCTGTACATTTTACCAACTCTTAGACAATGGACTGTATCTCATAACAAGTGTATCACAAGTCACCTTAAAAATACAGGGCTTCCCTCTCCACTATTGCAAAACATAACATACATACAGAAAGGTATCAACTTTCGATGTACAGCTCAACAAGCAGTTATACAGGCAATTTCAAAAATTATCATGGGTTACAGTTCCACAGCTTCAGCTCTCCTGCCACTATTATGCAATATAGGGTATATACAGAAAGGTGAAGACCTTCAAGGCACAATTCAACAAGTAGCTATAGAGCAAATTTCAAAGGATCCCACAGGTTACAGTTCCACGTCATCTACCTTTTTCCAGCTATTCTAACACCCCAGCCTACAAATATATATATATATAAAGGTTCCGTATTCAGAGACCTTTGTTAAATCTTATCTTTTTTGTTGCTTCCTCTTCCTCTCACTTAATCTATTTTTCCTTCTTCAGGGCTGTCTAGGCAGTGAGCACCCTAACTTGTTTACACTGAAAGGGGGTGTCAACAGTATGGGGAAGGGGGATGCATCTGACTGTTGTTCTTAAAGAGGCTGCTGCTCTGGATTTTAGGACCGTGGTGGATTTAATTTTCTGAGAGATAAAACTTAGTGAGTGAATAGACTCTCCGGTAGGGACTTAGTTATTTGGGAACTACTTTTGACAAGGGCATGGCAAATTGTGACCATTTGCGATGTCTAGCTGGAGCTTGCATAAGAGAAACCTCTAGGATAGCTTCTCGACTCTATTAGGAATTTCTCAGCCACTGTGACCTCAGCTTGTTACCTTTCTTTTTTCCATCTTTTGGTGAAGTAGGCATTTTCAATCCCTGGCTGCTAGGGCCAGGCTCATTCCTGGGAGTCACATCCATGTCACCAGGGAGGTTGATGAATTTATTTGCTGAGTTGGGCTTAGAGAGAGAAAGGCCACATCTGAGCAACAAGAGAGGTTCCCTGGAGGTGCCTCTTAGGCATAATGATAAGAGGGCTCAGCCTCCATTTACAACCCTAAGATTCACAAGAGCAAGCTTCAAGTTGAGGGCCTGATCTATTAAGTAGTGGATTCCTAATTTCACTTTATATTCTATCCCACGATAAATGGTCAGTTTCTTACATTATCTTCACTTAGTTGTACAATCATCATCACTCTCAACTTTAAACAATTATCATAACATAAAACATCCCAGAGCTCTTATCAGCTGCTAATTATTCATCCCTAGTATTAGTGTAGTGTTGGTAAGATATTCCTATTAAATATAGCTTTTAATATAATGCTCTATTGTTAGTCATCTGCACCAGTGTCATATCTTGTAAGTATGTCATGCTAACACTTATTTGTGGTGCTACTCTGTGGGCTACATGCCTTTAAACAACCATTTACACACATGTTCGCCTTCAATGTGTCACTGATACTTATAATTCCATTAATGAACCATAGTCACACCTGACCATTGCCATACTGTTAAGTTCACCCTCATTATCATGTCTGTACATATTAGATTATCATTCCTTCAATAGCTTCTATCTCCAGGTCCCCTATATTCTACATTATAAGACACTTATTTTACTTTTTTCACAGAGTTCACATTAGTGGTAACATACAGTATCTCCTCTTTTGTGTCTGGCTTATTTCACTCAGATTATATCTTCAAGGTTCATCCATGTTGTCATATATTTCACGACCTCGTTCCTTCTTACTGCTGCACAGTATTCCATTGTATGTATACACCACATTTTGTTTATCCACTCACCTGCTGAAGGACATTTGGATTGTTTCCATCTCTTGGCAATTGTGAACAATGCCGCTATGAACATCGGTGTGCACATATCTAGCATAAGAAATATTGTTCTTTCTATCTACTTAGGGTGATAAGTGTCTGCACAGCTGCTGCCCTCTCTCCCAGCACTGACTGTCAAAATTAAACTGTGTACATCCCAAAGTAATTTGGGCAGAGAATAAAAAATATATCTACAACACCCCACCGCCACTGCCACCCTGCCATCCCCACTCCCGAGGAGCTGGGGGAAGGTGCAGAAGTGTTGGACTTCCTCAACTGGACTGGTGTTGACGTCACAAACATTGGGTCTGGCAGTTTGGTGTGCCAAGCCCTCTATCATGGGACTTGCCCTTATGAAGCTCATTACTGCAAAGGAGAGGCTAAACTTTCATATAATTGTGCCTAAGAGTCTCCCCCTGAGTACCTCTTTGTTGCTCAGATGTGGCCTTCTCTCTCTAACTGAGCCACCTCAGCAGGTGAACTCACTGCCCTCCCCTCTATGTGGGACCCAACTCCCAGGGGTGTAAATCTCCCTGGCAATGCAGAATATGACTCCTGGGGATGAATCTGGACCCGGCATCGTGGGATTGAGAATATCTTCTTGACCAAAAGGGGGATGCAAAATGAGACGAAATAGTTTCAGTGGCTGAGAGATTTCAAGTGGAGTCGAGTGGTCATTCTGGTGGACATTCTTATGCACTATATAGATAACACCTCTTAGGTTTTAATGTACTGGAATAGCTAGAAGTAAATACCTGAAACTCTCAAACTCCAACCCAGTAGTATGGACTCCTGAAGACGATTGTATGACAATGTAGATTACAAGGGGTGACAGTGTTATTGTGAAAACCTTGTGGATCACACTCCCTTTATGTAGGGTATGGATGGATGAGTAGAAAAATGGGGACAAAAACTAAATGAAAAATAGGGTGGGATGGGGGGATGATTTGGGTGTTCTTTTTTTACTCTTATTTTTTTTATTCTTATTTTCACTTTTTCTGGTACAAGGAAAATGTTCAAAAACTAGATCGGGGTGATGAATGAACAACTATATGATGGTACTGTGAACAACTGATTGTACACTTTGGATGACTGTATGGTATGTGAATATATTTCAATAAAACTGAATTTAATTAAAAAATTAAACTGTGTTGCATTCATCTAGGACATCAGGAACCTTCAGGTCGAAAGGTTCTTTTTCAAAGTAAACTTATCACTACCAACAGCAGATACAGCAGGTGCTATACCACAAGCAACAGGCACATAGATCTCACCAAAGACCTGTCTTGAGCAGAATGACAACAGAATTTATAGAAATATTTAACAAAACGTAAAAAAAAGGTGCACTGCCACCTTCCATACAAATGATAGCTCCAGAGAATAAAAAGTGTGTGTGGAGGGCACTGAACTGGCACTGTCTCAAATAAAGGTCACTGAGTTTAAACAGCATCTTTTATCTGCAGGCTCTCAGATATACTTAAATTCAAACCTACGCAGTTCAAGGGCAATAACTGTATACTAAATTTAAATGTAGACAATCTGAGGTCTGGTATAATTAAAGATATATTCTAGTTAAAATAAGTCCTAATAGGCAAGCAAACATGGGGACTTAAGAGTTTTTTCTCATGACCTCATGGTTTAACGATTTTTCCAAATAATATATCCCCCCCTCCTTTTTTTTCTTTTAAAGGCTGAAAAATAATGGCAGGCGCCTTCATTGTCATTTTCCACGATATTCTATTAGAATAACTTACCAGTAATGCAGATGGTGTAAACATCAATGAGTTTTGAATTATAACATTAATATTGCTAAGAAGATCAGTAACACAAATCTATCCAAAATGTGTTTGGGCACTTTGAGGAGGAACAGTAGGTGGGAAAAGAAGGCTGAAAACCAAAACAGACTGAAAAATGAGAAAATACTAGATGCAAAAGGATCTTTAACTTTTAAAGGTTTTTTTGAGGAGGGAATCTATGACTTTCTGGAAACAACAGGTGTCAAATTATATCTTGCTACCTCGACAACTGGCAGAGGTCTGATGCATTTGTAAAGTGTTCTGAAATTGGTGCTTAACGCCAGGGAGCCAAGGATCTCGGGTGATACTGCTTGGGGTTCCATTACCAAGTCACAGACTGTGCCTGTGAAAATCTCAACTCCTTTGTGTCTCAAAATCCAGACTATAATATACTCTTCAGAGTGCCTGGAGAAAGTCAGGATAACATTCACCTTACAGGACTAGGTGCTTTGGTACACTTTTGTCAGATGGATTAATATCAGAACAGAAAATCCAGTCACCTAAGTATCCTCGATTGCTATCAAATAACTTGTACTTGACGTTCCCAAAACAAAGAATCAGGTCAAAATCAGTATGAAACTTAAGACAACTGAAAACTGGAAAACAGGCCATATGTAACTACTAATTCTGGGAAATATAAAAGATATATCCTTATGCTAGTATACAAGATCAATATTTACTTCACAAAGAAATTTTATGGTAGTGTACCATACTTCATAAAGTGTGAATATTACTAGCCTCACTCACCACCTCCAAAAGAAATAAATGCTAACCTAAAGAATTCCAAACTATAAATTTTGAACCTTATACAAATGAAATTATCTTCTTGTATAAGAACAGACTACCTCTGGGAGGATGAAATAGAAATGAATAAAATTAGCACAATGGTTGACTCCGAAGAGAAGAAATGAGAATTAGGGTGGAAAAGAGATTTACTTTTACCATCTACCCTTTGGGACAACTTGTACTTCCTATAAGCATACATTATCTGTTCAAAATAGAAAACATTTAAAAATGACATATCTGGGGATGATAATTTTTCAGAGGATTTAAAAATTCCTCATTATCATCAACCTTCTAAAAAAAAAAACTCTAAATCAGAACATGTGGAAAATACAACAGTAATAATAATTTTTAACAGAACTGATTACCTTATACCATATACAAAAAAAAAAAAAACCTCAAAATAGACGAAAGAACTAAATTTAAGAGCTAAAACTATAAAACTCGTAGAAGAAAACATTGAGGAAAATCTTTGTGACCTGGAATTTGACAGTGGTTTCTTAGTGTGATACCAAACGCACAGGCAACAAAGCAAAAAAATGGATAAACAGGACTTCATCAAAATGAAAAATTTTGGTGCATCAGAGAGTACAATCAACAGTGTAAAAAAGACAACCACTCACAAAATGGGAGAAAATATTCACATATCTTATGAGGGATTAGTATTCAAAAAATATATTTTAAAAAACTCCTACAACTAAATTACAGAAAAATAAACAATCCAATTAAACAATGGACAAAAGACTTGAATGGACATTCCTCCAAAGAAGATATACAAATGATCAAAAAGCACATAAGAGGATGTTCAATATCACCAGTCATAGGGAACAATGCAAATCAAAACCACAGTGACACTTCTGGTTGACCAAGAATGGCAGTATAAAATGCTCCAGGGTGCCATTCCCCCATAGGATCTTTGAACAGCTAGCAAAAACTGGCAAAGCCATCTTCCTCAAAACTCTGGAAAACAGTTAAAGGGTTGTAGTAACTGGGTGAGTGACAAATTAAGAAAACAGTTTTAATATCAGTAGGAACCTGAAACTCAGAGCTAGAGCTTGGCAGCTATGAATGTCAGTACTACCTCAAACAGCAACTGTTAAAAAAAAGCTGGAAAAGAGTTCAGACTTCAATTAGAGCTATGAATGAAGCAGATCTTGTTAGGGCATAGGCAAATCAGGCTAAAGGGTAAAGGACGATATTGACTGTTTTAAAACCCCAACTTCTGTTGCAGAATAAGGGAAGAGATGATTATTTGGTGCAGGTCTATATTTTCTGCAGCACAATAAATAATTTAACTTGTATGGTCAGTTTATTCAAACGCCATAATTACATGGAACTCTGAATAGGAAGTGAGATCTGGGAGGTTTGTTCAGGTTAGTGTGAAATCCTAATACATCTCAAAGTAATTTGGGCAGAGAATAAAAATATATATACAGGGCCCTCCTGAGAAACTGGGGAAAAATACAGAAATGTAGGACTTCCCCACCTGGGTTATTACTGATATTCTCACAACTATTGAGGACTACCAATTTAGAAGTCTGAGCCCTTGATCTCGGGGCTTGCCCTTAGGAAGCTTGTTACTGCAATGGAGAGGCTAAGTCTACTTATAATTGTGCTTAAGAGACTCCCCTAGAGAACCTCTTTGTTGCTCAGATGTGGCCTGTCTTTCAAAACCCACCCAGCAGGTGAACTCACTCCCCTCCCCCCTAGTGGGACATGACTCCCAGGGGTGTAAATCTCCCTGGCAACGCGGGGCATGACTCCAAGGGATGAGCCTGGACCCAGTATCATGGGATTGAGAAAATCTTCTTGAACAAAATGGGGAAGTGAAATGAAACAAAGTTTCAGTGGCTGAGAGATTTCAAATGAAGTCGAGAGGTCACTCTGAAGGGCATTCTTATGTGCTATATAGATATCCTTTTTTAGTTTTTAGTGTATTGGAATAGCTAGAAGTAAATACCTGAAACCGTCAAACTGCAACCCAGTAGCCTTGATTCTTAAGATGATTGTATAACATGTAGCTTACATGGTGTGACTGTGTGATTGTGAAAACCTTGTGGCTCATACTCCCTTTATTAGTGTAAGGACAGATGAGTAGAAAAATGGGGACAAAAATTAAATGAAAAAGAGAGTGGGATGGGGGGATGGTGGAATGCTTTGGGTGTTCTTTTTCACTTTTATTTTTATGCTTACTTTTATCTATTTATATTTTTTGGAGTAAGGAAAATGTTCAAAAATTGATTGTGATGATGAATGCGAAACTTCTGGACCTGTCCCAGAGCTGCCAGAGTAAACCCTATGCACATACTGGTGTGCCTGTATTTCGGTGCAAATCTATCAGTGGCAGCCTGGGCCAGGAAATATGTCATTGGCTGACCCTCCCATAACCTGCCCGATAAGCAGAAGCAGCTTGTGGACAGCTAAAATGTATAAAAATCAATTAAGTCAAAGTATGTTAGGCCAAGGGATATAGAATAGAGTACCTGGAAGGGGAAAAAGTCTATTTCAGAGAGTGTAGAGGATTATTCATTTCCTGTAAATGGGGGAACTGTTAAGGCCATGATCAAGCTAAGCCACAGGCTCAGAAGAGACGGAGAGGACCCTGCACTTCAATTTCAACTTAAGCTGATCTTGCTAGGACTACTAAACTCTGAAAGCAGAGTACCAGCCAATGCAGAACTGATTTGCAAAGACTATGAAGAGTGGGTTTTACACTGTTCTTTTTTATTCTTATTACTATTATTTCTGATAACTCCTGGCATGCAAGGAAATCTCTGTCATATCATTAGCAGGATACAAACTTAAGGAACAGATAGCTCCAGAACTAAACCCTAGAGTTAGCACATTAAAATATTAAAATGTACAGTGTGCAGCAAAAGATTATAAGACGAACATAGAAACAGAAAATGATGGCCCATCCAAAGAAACAACACACAAATTCAGAACCTGTCAACAAAGACAACCAGTAGCGATACACCAGACAAAACTTAAAAAAAAAAAAAAAAAGATCTTTAACATCCTCAAGGAGAAAAGGAATATGCAGAAAAACTACAAAAGGATACCAGAAAAACAATGAATGAACAATGAGAATCTCAATAAACAAAAGAAATTTTAAAAAGAAACTGAACAGAAATACTGGAGTTCAAGTCCACAATAACTGAAATGAAACAAACCCTAGAGGGTTTGTCAGGTACAGCAGATGCTACCTGACAGAGAAAAGAAAAAAAGTGAATGCAAAGACAAGACAACGGAAATGATTCAAGCTGAGGAACAGAAAGAAAAAGGAATGAAAAAGTGAACAGAGTTCAAGTGTACCAATATACTCATTATGGGAATCCCAAAAGGCGAAGAGAGAAAGGGATAGAGGGAATATTCAAAGAAATAATGGCGGAAAACTTCCCCAATTTAAGAAAAGACAGAATATGCGTATTCATGAATCCTATGAAACCCAAATGAGATGAACTTAAAGAAAACTATGCCCAGACACATAACAGTCAAACTGTCAAATGCCAAGGACAAAGAGAGACTAATGAAAGCTGCAAGAGAAAAGCAATGTGCTACATACAAGGGAGTCCCAACAAGATTAAATGCTGACTTCTTACCAGAAACCATAGAGAGAAGGTGGCAGTGGGATGCAATATTTACAGTGCTGACAGAAAACAGTTACCAAGAACTTTATATTGAGTGAGACTGCCCTTCAAAAATTAGGGAGAGATTAAGACATTTCCAGATAAACAAAAGCTGGGGGAGTTTGTCACCACTAGATCTGCCATACAGGCAATGCTAAAGGGAGTTCTTCAGACTGAAAGAAAAGGATATCAGACAGTGAATCAAGCTGACATAAAGAAGTAAAGACCTCTGGCAAAGGTTAACCATATGGGTAATTATAAATGACAGGAATATTTTATTGTATTTTTTGTTACATAACTCCAGTTTCTACTTCTTATGGTTTCTAAAATGCAAATACATAACAAATAATGTTAAGTCTATGGTTTTGGAAACACAATATATAAAGATATAATCTCTAATAAGTGTAACAAAGTATGGGGAGGCAGAGGCGTATAGGAATAGTGTTTGTATATGCTACTGAAGTTGGTATCAAAACAAAAGTGATTGTTATAGAGGTAGGATGTTAAATTTAAACACCGTGGTAGCCACAAAGAAAATATCTGGAAAATACATTTAAAAATAAATGAGGGGAGTGATATCATCAATGTGGCGATCAATATAAGACATTCCCTGAAAAAACCTCCCCAGGGATTCAGTGAAAAAAGGACAAATCTCACTTGCTTAGAACTCTGCAGGAGGGTATACACTGGAGAAGGACTCCACAAACACTGAATCGAAGAAAGAGAAAAGTATCAGGTAGGAAACTTCTGTCCTGGACCAGCCGGTCCTCTTCCCGCCCCCTCACTCAGTCCCACGCAGCTTGGGAAGTGCTCAGTGGCAGCAGCCCAGATCTCTACACCTCTAAACAGGGACACAGACTATAAAACCACTCAGAGCAGTGAGTTAGATCCCCACCAACATCCAGACACAGGGACCCAAGACCACAGAGAACCAGGGCAAAACACAAGCCACTGAGGAGTGTTGAATAGAAAAGGGCCCCAAGGAGGAGCTTCCAGAATGGAGAATTAGGAAGGGAGAGGCAGAACCTACTTCTCTCCTAAATGCAGCGAAGAGCCAGGCAGAAGCTGTCTGAATCAACTGTTTGGGGATCCAGGGACCAGGGGAGGTCGGTACGATGCCCAGAGAAGTGTGGGATGAAGAGACTGTGAAACTGTGGTCAGAGACTGTAATTCAGTCTGAGGCGACTGGCACCCATCCCCCACGCTCGAGGGAAGTTCTAATACATGTGACAACACGGATGAACCTTCAAGACATCATGTTGAGTGAAATAAGCCAGACACCAAAAGACAAATAGCATATGATCTCACTGATATAAAATAATTAGAGAACCTAAGATGGCAGATAGGTGAGACAGGGCAAAAAAAACACCTCCATGAAAAACACTAGATAAAAGCCAGAAAGTGACCCAGAACACCAGTTCCAGTGATGCACCAGCCAGACAAGGTCTGCTAAATCCACAGGGACTGTGCATTTGGTGAAACTGGGAGTCTGTGTTCTGAAATGAATGAGTGAGTTGGCTGAAAGTCCAGTAGCCACGCTGTGGTGCAGGGAAACCATGGGTTGGCATTTGGAGATGGACCAGTTCTTTTTTTTTTTTTTTTTTTTATTAAATTCAGTTTTATTGAAATACATTCACACAACATACAATCATCCATGATATACAATCCACTGTCCACAGTATGATAACATAGTTATGTGTTCATCACCAGAGTCTATCTCTGAACATTTTCCTTACATCAGAAAGAACCAGAACAAGAATAAAAAATAACAGTGAAAAAAAAAACACCCAAATCATCCCCCCATCCCACCCCATTTGTCCTTTAGTTTTTATCCCCATTCCTCCACTCATCCATACACTAGATAAAGGGGGTGTGATCCACAAGGTCTTCACAATCACACTGTCACCCCTTGTAATCTACATTATTCTATAATTGTCTTCAGGAGTCCAGACTGCTGGGTTGGAGTTTGGTAGTTTCAGGTATTTACTTCTAGCTATTCCAATACATTAAAGCCTAAGAGGTGTTATCTATATAGTGCATAAGAATGTCCACCAGAGTGACCTCTCGACTCCATTTGGAATCTCTCAGCCACTGAAACCATTTCGTCTCATTTTGCATCCCCCTTTTGGTCAAGAAGATACTCTCAGTCCCACGATGCCGGGTCCACACTCATCCCTGGGAGTCATACTCTGTGTTGCCAGGGAGATCCACAACCCTGGGAGTTGGGTCCCACGTAAGGGGGAGGGCAGCGAGTCCACCTGTCGAGATGGCTCAGTTAGAGAGAGAGAGGGCCACATCTGAGCAACAAAGAGGCACTCAGGGGGAGACTCTCAGGCACCATTACATACAACTTTAGACTTTCCTTTGTGGTAATGAGCTTCATAAGGGCAAGTCCCATACTTGAGGGCTCAGCACATCAAACCGCCAGTCCCAATGTCTGTGACAACATACGCTAGGGGATCAGCATCTTAAAGTTTAGAGATAGGCCTTACACTTCAGGGATAGAGTTAACTGCTGTAAGAGCTTACAATCTAGGGACTATTACAATTATTGTGTCCACGTTAGGCTATGTTCTAAGATTCAATTCTGAGTTTACACATTGTAGTTAGTCCATATTAGTGAGGCATCATCCCTCTCACCATGTTTTCTCCAACACTTTTACTCCTATATATATATTTTCCTGCAATTTTACAGAGTTATATTCACAAACCATACATTTATCCACAGTGTACAATCAGTTGTTCATGGTATCATCATAAAGTTGTACATTTATCACCACAATCAGCATTTGAACATACTGATTACTACAAGAAAAATTGTTTTTTTTTTTTAGCAATAAGAAAAAATGATAAAAAGAAAAATAACCAGTTCTTTTTTAAAAAATTAAAAATTAAAAAAAAATCCGAGAGTGGCTGCAGATATGGCGGCGAGAATCATGCAGTGAAGCACGGCAGGAGCGGGCCTTGAGAACGCCTCAGTATCTGGCGTGTAAGATAGCCCTTCCTGCACCTGCTGCTAATTGTCTCAGAGCCAGGAGGGCAGAGGGGAGCCAAAAGGAGAAAGAAACAGCGCCCCTTGCAGCCATCTTCCTGGCAGGCTGGGGACACTCCTGCCTGGGGCCGGAGCCACAGCCCAGAACCGTGCCAAGGGTCCCAGTGTGACAGGGAGTGTTTCCCGCAACACACACAAATGCCACAATATCGGCCATGGACAGAGGCCTGTAGTGCACCCACAGCTAACTGTCCCGGAGCTGGGAAGGCGGAGCTGTACAAAAAGAGGGAAATTAACACTCCTCATTCAGCCATCTTTGCAGCAGGCTGGGAACGCCCCTGCACGGCCCAGTGGCCCAGGGCTTCCCTGGAGGGCTGGCATGCACTTGTGACGTGGCACAGCCTTCCGTCAGCAGAGGTCCTGGAAGAGCACGGCTGGGAAGGGGGACCCGCTTGGAAATTCCAGGGACCCTATGCCAATATAAAGGACTTGTGGGTCAGCAGCAGACACAATCTGTGGTGAGACTGAAATGAAGGTTTACACTCTTACAGCAGCCTTAAATCTCCGGGAACACCTGGGAGGTGAGGTTTGATTATTAAAGCTGCCCTGCCTCCCTAACTGCTCAGACACACGCCCCACATTCAGGGCGGACAGCACCAACAACACACCCAAATTTGGAGCACCAATTGAACCCCACAAGAATCAGACCCCCACACACCACAAAGACAAAGTTGGGGAGAACTGACTTGAGGGGAATAGGTGACTCACGGACGCCATCTGCTGATTAGTTAGAGAAAGTGTATGCCACCAAGCTGTAGATCTGACAAATTAGAGACTGGTGTTTTTCATATCCTGAAAGAACCCTATCAAGTAAAGCAAATGCTAAGAGGCCAAAAACAGCAGAAAAATTTAAAGCATATGACAAAACCAGACAATATGGAGAACCCAAACCCAAACACCCAAATCAAAAGATCAGCGGGGAGACTGCACTTGGAGCAATTAATCAAAGAACTAAAGACAAACAACAAGAACATGGCACAGGATATAAAGGACATGAAGAAGACCCTAGAAGAGCTTAAAGAAGAAATTGCAAGAGTAAATTAAAAAATAGATGATCTTATGGAAATAAAAGAAACTGTTGACCAAATTAAAAAGATTCTGGATACTCACAGTACGAGACTAGAGGAAGCTGAACAGCGACTCAGTGTCGAGGACCACAGAATGGAAAATGAAAGAACAAAAGGAAGAATGGGGAAAAAAAATTAAAAAAATTGAAACGGATCTCAGGGATATGATAGATAAAATAAAATGTCCAAATTTAAGACTCATTGGTGTCCCAGAAGGGGAAGAGAAGGGTAAAGGTCTAGAAAGAGTATTCAAAGAAATTGTTGGGGAAAACTTCCCAAATCTTCCACACAATATAAATACACAAAGCATAAATGCCCAGCAAACTCCAAATAGAATAAATTCAAATAAACTCACTCCAAGACATATTCTGATCAGACTGTCAAATACTGAAGAGAAGGAGCAAGTTCTGAAAGCAGCAAGAGAAAAGCAATTCACCACATACAAAGGAAACAACATAAGACTAAGCAGTGACTACTCAGCGGCCACCATGGAGGTGAGAAGGCAGTGGCACGACATATTTAAAATTCTGAGAGAGAAAAATTTCCAACCAAGAATACTTTATCCAGCAAAACTCTCCTTCAAATTTGAGGGAGAGCTTAATTTTTTCACAGACAAACAAATGCTGAGAGATTTTGCTAATAAAAGACCTGCCGTACTTCAGATACTAAAGGGAGCCCTACTGTCAGAGAAACAAAGAAAGGAGAGAGAGATATAGAGAAATTTAAAAGATACATATAGAACATTACATCCCAAATCACCTGTCACACATTCTTCTCTAGTGATCACGGATCTTTCTCCAGAATAGACCATATGCTGGCACATAAAACAAGCCTCAATAAATTAAAAAAAAATGAATTTATTCAAAGCACATTCTCTGACCACAATGGAATAAAAATAGAAGTCAGTAACCATCAGAGACTTAGAAAATTCACAAACACCTGGAGGTTAAAAATGAGGGGGAGATGAAAACATTCCCGGATAATCAAAAGCTGAGGGACTTCATCACCAGTAGATCAGTCCTATAAGAAATGCTAAAGGGAATTGTGCAGGCTGAAAGGAAGGGACACTAAACAAATGACTGAAACCACATGAAGAGATAAAGATTTCCAGTAAAGATCACATGGTAAATATAAATACCAATACTACTGTATTTTTGATTTGTAACTCCAATATTTACTTCCTACAGGATCTAAAATACATAAACTGTAATAATAAACCAGTGGTTTTGGACTTAATGTACAATATATAATTTTTGACAAGAACTATAAAAAGGTGGGGGAATGGAGGAGTATAGGAACATAGTTTATGTGTCCTATTGAAATTAAGTTGGTATCAAAGAAAAACAAGATTGTTATAGATTTAAGATGTTAAATTTAAGCCCCACAGTAAACACAAAGAAAATATCAGAGAATATGACCATAGAGATGAAAATAAGAGTATGAGTTACAAGAACTGGGGGAAGGGGCAATGCAGAGTTAAGAAATGAGTGTAGGATTTCTGTTTGGGGTGAAGGGAAATTTCTAGTAATGGATGGTGGGAAGGTGATGGCATTGCAACATTCTGAATGTGATTAATCCCACTAATGGAATGCTAGGGAGCGGTCAGAATCGGAAGATTTAGGCTGTGTATATGTTTCCACAATTGAAAAAAAAAAAGTCTAAATAGATAATGACAATTAAATGCCAAGGATGATCCTGGATGGGATCTGAGGATGGAGGAGAGGAGGCTCAAAGGGACACAGTTGGGACAAAAGAAAAAAAAAAACAAATATAGAATGTAAGCTTTGTATCAATGTTGAAGTTCTTGAACTTCTTAGCTGCGCTTAATGTGATTGCATAAAAGAATGTTCTTGTTCATGGGAAATGTATATGTGAATTATATTGTTTGTTCAAGGATGTGTGCAGCTTGCTTGTCATATGTATACAAGACAGAGCAATAGATGACGGATGATAGATAGGGAGGGAGGGAGGGAAAGAAAGAAATGGTGGTGTGACAGGATGTTAAAGTTGGTGGATCAGGGTATCGGGGGAGGGGGGTCGGGGTATGCTGGAGTTCTGTGTATGGGGTTTGTATTGTTTTTGCAACTGTTCCTGTAAGTTTGAATTTATTTCAAAATAAAATAAAAAATAAATAAATAAAATAATTAGAATAAGCAAATTCATAGACAGAAACTAGAATATAGATTATCAGGGGCCAGGGAGGGGGAGCTGAGTAAGTAATGGGGATTTAATGCTTAATTGGTACAGTGTTTCTGTTTGGGGTGAAGGAAAAGTTTGGAATGAATGGTGGTGATGAAGGCACAATTTTGTGAATGTAATTAACAACACTGAATTCTATTTTTGAACGTGGCTAAAAGGGAAAATTTTAGGTCAAATATGTTACTAGATCGAATTAAAAAAAAAAAAACAAAAAACATAAGACTGTACAACACAAAAGGTAAACCTTACTGTAAACTATGAACTATAGTTAATAGTATAATTATAATACTGTTTCATCAATTGTAACAAAGGTACTACACAAATGAAAACTGTTACTAATAGGAAAAAACTGTGTGTGTGAAGTGGACTATAAGGGAACTCTGCATTTTCTGCATGATTTTTCTGGAAACCTATTTGTCCAATAAACAAAAATTAAAAATCTGAACACATTTTTTTTTGTACTGAGCCACAATAAAAAGTGATACTGTACCCAAAACAAAATAAAACAAACCACACTTTACATTGACGAGTATGGCTATCATTGAAAAAGCGAAAAGTAACAAGTGTTAGCAAGGATGTAGAGAAATTGTAGTAGCCTGTGTGCATTGCTGGTAGGAATGTAAAGTGGTGCAGCCATTGTGGAAAACAGTGTGGCAGTTCCTCAAAACATTAAATATAGAATTACCATACCTAGCAATCCCATTTCTTGGTATATACCCAAAAGAATTGAAAACAGGGACTCAAACTGATACTTGCCCACCAATGTTCATAGCAGCATTATTCACAATAGCCATAAGGTGGAAACAACCCAACTGTCCATTAACAGCTGAATAGATAAAGAATATGTGGTATATACATACAATGGATTATTATTCAGCCATGAAAAGGAATGAAGTTCTGATACATGCTATAACATATTAGAATCTTGAAAACATTTTGTTCAATGAAATAAGCCAGACACAAAAGCAAACATATAGTATGATTCCACTTATATGAAATATCTAGAATAAGCAAATTCATAGAGACAGAAAGTACAATAGAGATTACAAAGGGTTGGGAGAGGGAGCAATGGGGAGTTATTGCTTAATTTGTAAGGAGTTTCTATTTGGGGTGGTGAAAAAGTTCTGGTAAGAGCAGTGACGGTCAATGTAATTGTCACTGAATTGTACTACACAAAAGAATTTAAATGGTAAATTTTAAGTTATGCATATTTCACCACAATTAAAAAAAAAAAAAGGAATTGAGGAGTGAGGAAAAAAAAGAGAAATAAAATGACCAAACAGAAATACACACTTTTGTAAAACAGTATCGGGAAAGCGCAAGAAAGCAGAAATAAAACACACTTGGGTTTCAGAACAAAGCTCCAATTAAAATAAGAGAAGGGGCAGAGATGAAGACAGGTATGGGGACAGAGGCAGATCTGAATATTCTGTTATTCTTTACTATGGATTTACCAAGGGCAAAACAAAAGCTCCACTACAGATTATACAGAAGGCTGGAAGAATACTCCCGCATAAAACATAGCCTGACATTAAAATTAATATCCAATGACCCTCCCCTCAATTACGGAGCTCTTAAAATGTACAATAGAAAAAAATAAGACTCTTTCCCACACTTATAGGGGTATTTCCTTGGAGGACTTTTTACACTGGCTAATTTTTCCAATAGGTTAAACATTTTGGCCAAAGGATCTACAATTTCATCTTTAGGTTTCTTTAAAATCCTTGGTCAGATGACATTTCTAAACAGTGATTTTTCTCCATTTGGAGGCCTGATTCCTTCACAAGACAATCAGGGAATGAGAGTCTTTACAGATAGTTTTTTTGTTGTTGTTGTTTTGTTTTTTTTGTAGTCACATGCCCATTTTTTTTGTTGTTAATTTTTTTTATTAAATTCAGTTTTATTGAAATACATTCACACACCATACAATCATCTATGATGTATAATCCACTGTCCACAGTATGATAACATAGTTATGTGTTCATCACCACAATCTGTCTCTGAACATTTTCCTTACATCAGAAAGAACCAGAACAAGAATAAAAAATAAAAGTGAAAAAAAAACACCCAAATCATCCCCCCATCCCACCCCATTTGTCCTTTAGTTTTTATCCCCATTCCTCCACTCATCCATACACTAGATAAAGGGGGTGTGATCCACAAGGTCTTCACAATCACACTGTCACCCCTTGTAATCTACATTATTCTATAATTGTCTTCAGGAGTCCAGACTGCTGGGTTGGAGTTTGGTAGTTTCAGGTATTTACTTCTAGCTATTCCAATACATTAAAGCCTAAGAGGTGTTATCTATATAGTGCATAAGAATGTCCACCAGAGTGACCTCTCGACTCCATTTGGAATCTCTCAGCCACTGAAACTATTTCGTCTCATTTTGCATCCCCCTTTTGGTCAAGAAGATACTCTCAGTCCCAGGATGCCGGGTCCACATTCATCCCCGGGAGTCATACTCTGCGTTGCCAGGGAGATTTACACCCCTGGGAGTCGGGTCCCACGTAGGCGGGAGGGCAGCGAGTTCACCTGTCGAGATGGCTCAGTTACAGAGAGAGAGGGCCACATCTGAGCAACAAAGAGGTCCTCGGGGGGAGACTCTTAGGCACCATTACATACAACTTTAGACTTTCCTTTGTGGTAATGAGCTTCATAAGGGCAAGTCCCATGCTCGAGGGCTCAGCACATCAAACCGCCAGTCCCAATGTTTGTGACAACATATGCTAGGGGATCAGCATCTCAAAGTTTAGAGATAGGCCTTACACTTCAGGGACAGAGTTAACTGCTGTAAGAGCTTACAATCTAGGGACTATTACAATTATTGTGTCCACGTTAGGCTATGTTCTAAGATTCAATTCTGAGTTTACACATTGTAGTTAGTCCATATTGGTGAGGCATCATCCCTCTCACCATGTTTTTACAGATAGTTTTAATAAAAACGGATTCAACAAACACATTTATTTTTCTCTGCTATCTCTTTTTGCACCTTATCAAGTGGTTCCAGCTAGGCTTATTTGAGACACATACCAGAGGCTATTTCTATGCCAAACACTGCCCTAAGCACCAAAGAAAAGAATGCATGAAATCCAAACTCTGTTCTCAGGGCATCCTCAATCTAGGAGGAAGCAGGCAGAGATAACACATACCTGAAATAAGCCATACAGAAATAGTGAATTAAAATATAAGAAGTGATTAACTTTTGGAAGTATGATCAAGGACGCAGATAAGTCCTGAGCAATTCTGGAAGATGAAGATCAGGTTAACAGGGTGGGGAAGGACATTATAGGCACAGGGAAGAATGGTACACAAGAAACAGGAAAACACAGCATTCAATGGTACTGCTAAAACAGAGTGGTGGGAGGAGGGCCGACTGCAGCCCTGGACAGTCAGGCCATGAAGGGCCCTGTTTCAGTCTGGACTTCATCCTGCAGAGACAAAAGTAAGAAAAAGTTTTGATAGAGCACTGAATACAGTACAAGGATGAGAAATAGTAAACTTTATGAAGAATATCAAGAGGTCAAAAATGATGAGAATTTAAAAATCACTCAAGGATGCAGTACAATCAGTGGGGGAGAAACCATAGTTGAGGGAGTTAAGGAAGTTTGTAAGCTTTGGAGAAGCTTAGATGAAAGCAGAAGAGATGGGTACAGGTAATGAAGAAAAAACAAAGACTAAGGGAGAGTTGTTATCTCTTGTTCACTTTTTTAAAAGGATAAAAATGAAATTTATAGGCTGAGTTGGGGGTGAGGGGATCAGGTCTGAGGAGGAAAATCTCCTGGATAGCTTCAAAGAACCTTTCAGGATTCTTTAGCTTTCTTAGTTTTTGCAAGGTTTTCATATTTAACTTTCACCTTGTAGCTAGCCCCTCTTCTAACTTCACCCCCAGGAAGCTTTCTCTTTTGAAAGATCCCCATTGTACCCAAAACCTACCAGAGTCTCGTACATTTTAGGTAGCGGGGTTTTGGTTTGCTCAGTTGGTTTGTTTGGTTTTCTAAATTAGTCTTTCCGATCATCAGTATATGTGCGCCCCAGTTAAAAAGAATTGCTCTGGGAAAGTATGTATGTGTATTATATATATTTTTCACACGAGGAAAAATTAAATAAACTAATGGATGAAGGCCTATTAAGATTTTTTCCTACATTTTTTACACAAGTAATATATCCCAAATTTTTTAAAAATTTCAAATTGAAAATAAACAGCAACAACAAAAATCCTGTAATTATACCACACAAGCATGTGATTAAGAATTACCAGAAGCTTTTCAGATCGGAAGCATTTTTAGAGCCACAGCCACACCATGAGACAGATTTGGTCTAAGGATGCACCTTTTGGTGCATAATCCTTCCAGACCATTTTTCCATGCTTATGCAGATATCTATTTTTTTAAACAAAGATTAAATTACTTTTAGATATATAGTTTTATAACCTGTCCTTTCACCAAATAGCTCATGAAAAACTTTCCATGCCAATAAATACACATCAATATAATTATCTTAAGGTTTGTACAGCATTCCATTAATAAACTTTCATGACTAAAGTCATGAATGACAACTATCTTTCCCATAAAAATACTTCAGTGACATTGTCCAAATCAATATAACTAGGCTGGATGGTCTCACTCTGTATGAGACCTCATTTATCCTCAAGTAAACAAACCTGCAATTCTATCTGTTACCTCCTCTGAGCATTATGTAATATACCTAAGTGGATGCCCTCTAAAAAGTAAGGAAAATAATTTGAATAAACCTTCAGAACTATTCTGTAGAATTAAAGTTACCAAATACACTAACTTATTGCTAAAGCACTCTAAGTGCAAAACTTGAGTGTAGCTGATAAAGCCATTATCATAACATACCACTCCACCATGATTTCACACCCTACTGTGAACCACCCTATTTCTCAAAAACTCTTTCTCAACTGTTTACTACACTAAATCCAAGAGTAATAATGTGGCACATCAACTTTTCTTGGTAGAAGATTTTTTTACATATCCAACTCTGCCAAATGAAATATGAATTAAGACCCTTGGTCTTTCCTAGAATTATGTATGTCGTGTAGTAGTAGGGCACTACTCCCGTCTTCCCTTACCCCAGCACTAGGCTCTCCTTAGACATATCACTTTAACATACCTCCCCAAAGTGCTTTATCTTGGTGATGACAATGACTAAAACCATGACTCTACGAGAGAGAAGTAGAGCCACAGAGCTGTCCAGATTTTCTACTTAAGAAACATACTGCATACAAAATGCATTTGATATTGGACAAAGAGACAAAGTTTTCTCTTCTACAACTGCATATTGGCAACTATGACTGGCTCTCATGGTTGTAGACCACCATGAAATGTAAACATAGCACTTGAAATTTCTGATGCAAATGAACCAGCTAAATGATTTTATGTTTTTGAAGAGAAAGTATTTGAGAGGGAAAAAAATTAAGAAAGCACTGCGTAGACTGAAATACCTCTTTGTATGTATGAAAATATTTCTAAATATTTTTATTTATTTCCATAACCTCTTACTGTTCCAGAATGTTGGCTCAAACTAATTGCCTCTACCCCTATTAAATTGAGCATCCCGAAATACAGAACAAAAGCACCTTCCATACACTTCCAGCAATCGTAACAAAAAGTTTAACATTTACTATACCCTTTACTTCGACTGTTTCCAGTGAGAATTCCACACCCCTACCCCCAACTCTGAAGCTGAGCAAACTTTTCTTCTTCACAGACAAATGTGCATCTACCCCTACCTTTCCATTTGGCCCAGATTCGATTTGAGAAAGTTCCAAGGCTTCAAGGTTCAGAAGTAGATACATTTACTCTTGAACGGATGTTCCCGAAGGGAGTGTCCCCACACTGACATCAACAGTCCTTTTAAAGCTAATGATTTTCCACGGCCACTGAGACAGACAGACAAACACTTATCTCTAGTCCCAGTTTCAGAGACCAGGGTGACTTGCTCAGGTTTCTGTGCCCACCCAGCATGTTTACTTTCTGTAACCTTAATCTGTTGAGCCCTGCAGCCTTTTCTAAAAAAAGGGATATTTCACATCCACAGTATACAGCATCACACAGATCAAAGATACAACTTATTAAAATTGCACGAAAAACATTACAGCCAAAATACCTCTTGTAACCACATCAAAGTAACTGAACCAAAAAACTAAGCAGCACTGACTGATACAGTCACTAAAGGAAAAACAAATATTCTCAACTTCTCTGCCCCCAAAAAGGCAATGAATATTTGTTTCTTGAAGGATTAGGTTTCTTCAGAAGAAAACTGTATATGCATGTTTTCTTTCAGCTATGAATACAGTTTAGGGTCATTACTCAGCTGTTTACAGATTACCCCATTATCACATTAAAAGCAAAGCCTTATAGGAACTACTAGTTCAACGCTCTTAAAAACCATTCTGATCAACAGCCAGGAATTGCCAGAATGTTAAAACATCAGGCACAAAAGGTATGTTACAAAAGTTTATAGGTCATTTAAAAAAAAAATTGTGCCAGCCCTTCCATATTTAGCATTACAATGGTGTTGCTTGGTGGTAATGAGTTCTGGCTCTGAAACTATACTGCCTGGATTTAAGTCCTGACTGACTCCACTACTCTGTGTAACTGTGAGCAAGTTACCTAAGATCTCTAAGTCTCCATTTCCTAATTTGTGAGAAAGGATACTAAATAGTCCGTAACTCCTAGCTCACAGAATGAATAGAGGTAATATGGGTAAAAACTGTTTAGCATAGTGCTTGGGACACGGAAAGCACCTACTACTAGCTTTCTATTACTTTTGCTGCTACTGCTACTCCCACCACTTCTCCCATCACTACCCGGTGAAATTGGCAGTATGAATGCAGGGCTGGGGATTTTTAGTAAATAGATTAATTTTATTTTTTTTAGGGCCCAGGACTATCCTAATTAATGACTGCACACCAGTAAAAATATCTGACATTTATTAAGCCATTTCTCCTTAATTGGAAGGTCTTCCCCTTTCCTTTCTACCTCTATAAATTTTATGCATCCTTCAACATACTGTCAGAATATACTTCTGAGAAGAAGCCTTTTTGATATCTCAAGCAGTAATCACCTATTTCCTTCGAGCCGAGCTCATGGAGTCTTGCTTAAAATATTTACTGGGCAATTTAATCAGTTACATATTGGCATGTCATCCTTTCATTCTTGTTTCATATACCATTATTAACTCACACATAGTGCTGTAATTTTCTGGGTTTAGGTCTTTTGTCAGATGTATAGCTCTTGAGGGTAAGGAAACATATCCCGATGCTTCCATGTATCCATCACAGACTGTGGTTTGCACATAATTGACACCAAGTAAATGTGTTAATCGATGGGCTTTCTAGTCACTTCTGACTGTATATCAAACACATTTTATACAATATGAAAAGTCAGTTTATTAATAAACTCTGAGATCAGAATACTTTAGGGACAAAAATGCTTCATAGCTACTGCTAGAATACATAATTATGTCTACTTGTCCACAGGGATTCTGAAAATAAGAGGTCACATGATAGAGCAATGAATCAATAGCACAGTCAGAAATACTTGCTACTTAATACAAACTAAATTCTACAAAAACCACAACCACAATAGATTTAATACTGAATATATGATGTTGTATCTATACTATACCTTGTAGTTCATATGCAAAAGTTAATACATTATGCCATATTTCAGAACAAAGGAAAGATGAATATA
Source organism: Choloepus didactylus (assembly GCF_015220235.1). Lineage (NCBI taxonomy): Eukaryota > Metazoa > Chordata > Mammalia > Pilosa > Megalonychidae > Choloepus > Choloepus didactylus. The sequence continues at coordinate 136,651,402 of NC_051312.1, read as the reverse complement.
AGTCAACTTCAAAATTTCTGGTTCTTACTCTCTCAGCACCCTTATCAAATAATGCAAACAATTCACTTGAGGATCTTAAATGGTGAGTAAAGGATAAATTACCCAAGTCTCAATAAATGCATTTTGTGGGAGACTTAATTTATGCTGCATAAAATCTTCATTTATCTTTTCCTTGGACTCCTTTACTGATGTTTATGAGGAGAAATGTCACTAAATGAATAACTAACAGAGTTAATATTTAAATTTCAACATTCAAGGAGTGCTGGCTTTATAAAACTTGAACTTCAAGTTACTAAAAGTGCCTATGAGAACATATGATCTTTGTATATAAGTCACAGTAAGAAGGGTTTTACAATTTACACTTGTTTTCAACATTTTAAGAGTTGCAATTCTTTCCTAAAATTATTTGCTTCATTTACCTCTAAACTAAGTATCAATACCATGATGATAAATCTAATAAAAGTATTCTCAACAAAGCAGTCTATTTATCGAGATAATGGCATACAGCAATCAGAACACTTGGTATTCGTAGAGATTCACTGCATTAAATTATTCTTTTAAAATAAAATGTTATTTAAAAAAAAAAGTAAACACAAGAGGGAGGGAAAAGTTTTAAGGCTAATGGTTTCCTGAAAAACTGTCTCTCTCCCAAGGTTTCACTGTACTTTGTCAAAGAAAGCAGCTCTGGGTAAAGAAAAATAGACCAATAGAATGGGAGAGTCCAAAAACAGGCCCATGCAAAGATGGTATAGTGATATCTGATGGAAGTAACAAGGACCATAGAAAAAAGGATAAACCCTTCAATAAATGGTGCAAGGACAAGTGAATATCAATCTGGGAAAAAATGAAATTGAATCTCTACCTCACAACACAGAAAAAAATCAATTCCAGATAAGATGTGAGAGGTAAACTTTATGCCTTTTAGAAGAAAACAGAAATTTCATCTAATAAGAACAGAGTTTATGATCGAGGTTTAGGGATGTGTTTATTTAACAAAAAATAAAAAGAACCCATAAAGGAAAAGCTGATCAATAAATTGAAAAACTTTTGATCATCAAAAAACATTAGAAATGTAAAAAAGACAAACCAGAAAATGGAAAAATATACTTGCAACACACATAACTAATATGGAGAACCATTAAAAACAATAAGAAAAAGGCAAACCACCCAACACAAAAATGGACAAATAGTATTAACAAGCATTTAACACAAGACAAAACTCACTCTCTAACAAATATATGTAAATGATGTGTGAATTTAATAATACTCAAAATTCAAAGAAACAAAAATTGAAACCTCAATAATACACCATTTTATACCCTCCAAATTAACAAAATTCGAGAACTCTGACAAAGCCAAGTGTTGGAGAAAATGTGGAAGAAAGACACTCATACACTGCTAGAAGGAATATAAACTGGTACAAACACTTTGGAAAACAATAAATTATTGTCTTGTAAAGTTGAAGATGCACATCCCCTAGGATCCAGCAACTCACTTCTCAATGTGAACTCCAGAGCAACCTGTACGTGTGCACCAGGAAGCAAGGATAAGAATGTCTATAACGACAGCATTGTTTGAAATTACAAAAATCCTAGAAAATGTCCCTTACATCCAAGGACAAGAGATTGGATAAGTAAATTGTGATATATTCATAAAAGGAAATATTGCACCACAATGAAATTAATGAATGATAGTTACATATGTCAACATGAATGATTCAAAAACAATGTTGAATGGGGAAAAAACTGAACACAACAATATGTACAGTACAATTCCATTTATACAAAACTGTAAAACAAGGAAAATTAACCATCTTATTGACTTGGGAATTACATACACATGTAGTAAAAATTGTAAAGGACAGCCAAAGAATAATAAACACAAAATTTGGACTAGTGGCACCCTTGGAGGGTGGGGACAGGTGACGTGTGATCACATCATATAATTCATCAGCAAGACCTGCAGACCCTACCTCCAAAATACCCCAATTTTACCCCAATTCTTGCCATCCCCATTACTTGACTCTAGTTCAAGCCACCACCAATACCCTCCTCCCCAGTCTCTCTTGGCTGTACAATTCATTCTCCACTAAGTAGCAGAGTGATCACTTCAAATTTTAAATCAAATCATGACCTTTACGTTCTCCAATGGATTCCCTTCACAGTTAGAATAAAATCTGAACTCTTTATCATAGATTCATATAATCCCATTTCCTCCCAACCCTATTCCCAGTTCACTATGCTTCAGCCACTGTGGCTTTTTACTTTTCAAACCTGCTAAACTCATTCCCTACTCCCACCCTCAGGACCTTTGCATGTGCAGTTTATCTGTCCTGGCTCACAGTCTGGATGGCTTCATCTCAGCATGTGAGTCTCAGTATAAATGTCACTGCCGCAGAGTCTGCCTCGGACCACCTAGTCAAAAATAGCACCACTACCACTGTCACTCACTCACTATCAGTTTACCATCCTTCATTTTCTTCATGGCATTTATCACAATTCGTGAGTTTAGTGTTTGTTTAAAGTCCCTTTCCACTAGAACATAAACCCCCAAAAAGCAGGGATTTTAATTCAGTGTTATATATAACAGTGGCTGGCACGTGGCAATAAATAGATATTGGGTGAATGAAACAGCAAATTTCACTTTGAGTCAACAAGAAGTAATAGCCTCTGACAGTGAAATGAAAATCAGGGACACCAATAAGGAACATGGCAAAATAAGAAAAAAGAGAAATTTTACCAGAAAAGCATTAATCTAAGCACAATTTTAGTCTAAACATTCCTTTTCTCAACATTACTAGTTATGTATCACAATCCTAAGGACCATTAGTGAATTATTAACGAAAGTTTCACAGAGCCACATGATCCTGAGTTTTGGAAATGTGTCTGTTAACATTTCCTGCTTTTAGAAGATTCAGACTATAGGTTCAATCAGGCCTGAATTCAGCTTTGACTCTTCCGGGTAATTTGAGCAAGTTACTTATCTTTCTATGCCTTTGCTTCATCATCTACAGAATGGAGCTAGTAACAGCTATTTCATTATATATGGTTATTGTGAAGAGTAAGTGAAATAAAATTTTTAAAATTTAGGTGTCTGGCATGCAGTAAGTGCTCAAGAAATTGTAGTTATCATTATTGTAATGAAAGCTGAGAGTAGGAAAGTCCAGATAAATGGGGGAGCTGATATGAGTCAAATAACAACCAAACAGCCTCCACCCCTAACAAAGGTGCGCTATTTACAAGGTACCAGGAACATAGGTGAGAACTAAATACTTTTCCCTCCAAGAAGATGACAATTGTACATTAAAGTAATACACAAAAAAGAACAAAGCACTTTGAGGATACCAAAGACAGACTATCATAAAACTCAGTCTTAAAAGAGATGAGCAGGGATTCACTAGATGAAAAGGGTGCAGGAAAGCACGTGTAAAGGCACAAATAAGTGAAAGAACATGGCATGCAAGAAAAAGGGAGAAACACAGTGTGGCTGGTATGGAGGGTTTGGGGTGGAGGACTGGAAGATAAGGACAAATGGTAGGTTGAGGCAAAAAGGTAAGGATCTAAGGTATGTAAAAGTTTGGACTTTATTCTTTAGGCAATGGAGAAACGAAGGGACAAAAGTTTAACGTTCTAATTTGACACCAATCCTAAAGAAGGAAATGACACCTTTATGACTTTAAATACCATTTAAGTCCATTTTGCCTGAAATGGAAAATTTTAAGCCTTAATTCTTGAAACCATATGAGCAATCGTTTATTAACAATGACTGACACGGCCCTTATTCTCATAACTCTGTTTTTCATTACTCTGATAAACACGGTTATCACATTAACCATCCTCATGACAACAGATAAAATCTATTGAGACTTTACCATATGCTATTTACTGTGATGTTGTACATGCATCATTTTGTTCAATTCTTACATTTGCAGATCAGAAAACTGAAGTTAAGAGAGGTTATGACCAAATGGCAAGTGAGGGCCAGAGCCAGAATCCGAATCTAGGCTGCCTGACTTCAAAGCCCTGGAATTAAACCGAACTGAACTGATATTGTTCAGTTCATTTACACCATTCAAAATTTATTTGCATGTTCTTAATGTAATTTAAAGCATCATACTGTGTCAGTGATTCTCAAATTTTACCCTACAGAAGATTGCCTGGGCAGCTTCTTTAAAATGCATGTTCCTAGGCTCCATCAGAGATTTTGAATCATTAGGCCTAGGATGGGATTCAGGAATCTGTACTTTCAACCATAAATACATTCTGTTCTGATGCACTTGGTCCATGAACTACACTGATAAACCCTGTGCTAGGTGTCCTAGAGACTTGAGGATATTTGAGCCTTCTGTCCTCTAGGATTTTACAATCTAAAAGGGGTAAAAAACAAAGTACACAAAAAATACAAGGCAATATAGGAAAAGTAGTGCAAACAATACAAACAAGAAAGACATCAGGAAAAGGGGTCATCTGAAACGAAATGAGGATTTCATGAAGAAAGGGAACACCTTCCCAGCTGAGACCTGCAGGGCTAATGTGACATACAAAGGAAGGTAGGAAGAACAGACAACTTGGTGGGAACCCAGGATCTGCATTTAGGAACTGAATAATAGTGTCAGGATTGTCCTGATTGTCAAGCTCAACAATCTGGGCTTCATTTAATGTTGGTACTGGGAAGCAGCTAATGGTTTTTGAGGCGGGAAATGACATGATCACAGCAAAATTCTTTGGAAGAATACCTGATGAAGCTAGGCAAGACCAAGAAGAAATGGAGTAACAGACAATGTTCATAGTTTGGTTACAGTTACAATTTGGCTGTTACCATTCTAAGCCCAAAGAAATAAAAGTCAGAACAGGGTAGTAAAAAAAGGAAAAAAGAGAAACGGTAAATCTTAATGATGAACAGCATGTAGCACAAAGGAAGCAATCAAAGCTAAGAGATTTTCTCACCCTTTAAGCCCAAATTTTATAGCTATTAGTTTCATGTTAAAGAAATGTTTTTTTATATAGCTGCCTAGGCCCAAAATAGATAAAGTCCTTGTTTATTTAAAAGACAGATCTGTAAACAAGCCTCTGGGTAGCCAAAATACATGTCACAACTTTCTATATTAACCAACAAATAAATAAATATCACATATACATATGATATAGGTGTATATGTATATATGTGCACACATGGATAATACATAAAATGAAAGAACATTATTCAGAACTACATTATTTTACACAAAACCTTATTAAATGTATTTGATTTCCAAACCTACAGAAGTCTGGAAGGAAAAATTAGAAGGGGAAAAGAGCCTGCTATAGGTAGACATATGTAAGGGTCTGAGGTTCAAGAGAAGAAATGAAAACTATTTAAAAAAGCACACACAATCACTCAGGGTAAGTTCTCCACAACTGTTTATTGACAGGTACACATGATTCCCAGAAAAATGAAATCAATGAGAACATTCCTTAATTTCCCAAACAACTGCCACAAAAAGAAATCCTCTTAAACACTTTGAAACAAAATATTGTAAAACAAATACCATTTACCTGATTAAAATATGGCTGTACATGCCAACATAGCCTCTCTCATCAGAAACCAAGATACAGACAATAATTAGTCAAAGGCAAAAAAGATGTATTTTAAACACAAAAAGTTTGAAGACAGGATGCTTTCATAAGGTGCTTCATCAATAATGTGGCCCCACTGATTGACGTTTAATTTGAGCACTTCTTTCCTGACAGCTGCACCTTTGAATTCCATATTCCAAATAATATGAACTCATCCTCAACAAAGATTAACACTATTAAACTGGTCTTAAATACATACCCTATAAATATATCTATTGAAAGTAAGTAACATCATTCGATATTCTGGTAGCAATAGGCTTTGTGACAACTTCTAAAAGTACTTTAAACATAGTAACATACAAAGCCACTTTGTTCATCAACACTCATTAATGTTTATCATAATACTATTCATCTAAGGGCTTCACTTATTTGTAAACCGATGAAAACCTCATTTCTTGGATGGAATTAAGATGTTTAGGATTAAGTATAAGATATATACTAAAGCCATTAACTTTATACTTTTAATTATGTAGCAAAAACTAAACTATGTAATAATTACTAGAGTAAGAATAGTTTGGGTTTCAGCTTGAGCTTTTTCAAATAGCAGAAAAGCAAATCTGTCCACCTTTACAACACTGGGACATTAAAATAAAATCATCCTTATTAATCCGCAGTGATAAATCAACTATATGGAACTAGGCCTCAGGCCTCATGTATTTCTCAGACGCAGCAAAGCTGGAGAAAATTAAAACACATGCACACTTATTTTAAAAATTTCATCAAATGATCAGGCAAAATTAAGATATTAAAGACTAAAATTATGGTACTCTAGAAAACATAGGTCTAATATGCTACATATTATAGATGTCTAAATAATTTCATCAGTCAGTTGCATCTGATTGTCCCTCTCTCCCCACCAAAAAATGCCTTAGAATCATCCTTGCTTTCTAGAAGCTTACAACATAGAGATACTGACTGAGGCTAGTGAAATGTGCCTTTGAAACAGTGTCAAGTTATGACCCATAAATCAATTTAGTAGATTTCAGTCAACATTTCTTTTTTAATGGAAGAGAATGGAATAAAATAGAAAATATCAGAATGCACCACGGATAATAAGGGTAAATAATGTTTTGTGAAACTTTTCATCCATATGTAGGTAAGTACCAGATAATGATGTAAAACGTACCACTCACTGTGGGGCATGATTAAAATTTGAAAGTTATTACCCTAGAGATCTAGGTCTTAATGCTGAATGCTTTCAATAGTCCTCCGCACCCACACATAATCTCTTTGCTCCAGATGGATCCCTGGAAACCAACTTAAGAGCTCCATGGTAGGATAAAGAGAACTGGGACATGACCCTGTTCAAGAATGAAAGAACTGCTAGCTTCCCCCAAACAGCTCCGGCTAGTGCCTACAAGCTCCCTGTAGCCTAGCAACCTTCAGAGTAGAGCTCCTCCTTCCTTCACCGACTGTAAACAATTTAACTCTTCCAACCAACTTTCCTTAACTACAACTTTTACAATCAGTGTCCCAATACAAAACAGTTGGTTAAATTTCCTTCTCTCTTCAATTCCAAGAACTTCTTCCTAAAGGATCTAGAACACCTGACTCCCCATTCTCAACAGAGAAGCTCCACACATATCCTTACACTCCCCCCTCAAAGGTCCCAGGACACAGTACACTCTGTCCAGCCCCCATCATATTCCAATCCCCTCATTTTCAGCATCGCCCAACTTGGGACACATCTATTCTCCCCAAAGCCCTTGTTTTAAACTAGGGCATCCTTTTTACCGCCTTTTTATCAGGCCCTGGAAGGAACAGGCCTAATGTCCCAGGAGCATGGGAATGCCCTCCAGCCCCTGCTCCTTTCCCCACCAAACCTCCCTGGGGACATGTCCTCTATTTCTGTGATTCAGACGTTCAGAGGCAAGTTTCCCATTTCCCCATCAGTCCCAGACACGTATCCATCTCCTACCAGCCATGGGGCTTCCTCCCATCCCCCACGCCCCCGGAGCACAGTGAGAAGCCTTGACTCTCCCAGGAGCTCAGGCAGGCTCCCCCACGACCCCTCCTCTAACCCTGGGACCAGCCTCCGTCTTTCAGCCCAGGGACGTCCCCGCTTGGCCCCAGTCCCAGAACAAGTCCGGGCCCAGCCCCTTCCTCCCACTAGTCCTAGGACAGGTGTCCCAGGCCTCCAACCGACACGGCGCCCAAGCAAGAGCTACCCTCCTCGCCTCGGCTCCAGAGGGGACCGCCTCGGGCCTCGAGACCCTGGCAGAGCCGGCAGGGCCCGGGCTCCACTCACCCCTCAGCCCGGGAGGCGGGGGAGCTGCTGCAGCCGCTCCTCTCCTCCCCCCTCCCGGCCGCCGCCGCCGCCGCCGCCGCCGCCGCTCTGTCTCCGCGGCCTGCTACTGGCCGGCCCCGGACCGGCTCCAGTTCACCTAGTCCCCAACTCTGGCCGCTGGAGCCCAGTGTCCTGCATTGACCCGGAAGCAGCTTCCTCGGCCCAACAACATCACGTGACCCTGTCGCACGTGACACGTCGACTGCGTGGATGGGAAGGGGCGGCGGAGGAGCCGGTCCTCGCGACCAAGCTGGGGTTGCCACGGCGACCGAGATGCCTGTACTGGGCTGGTCTTCACCAGGAACACACCTCTTCTGCTCCATCTCTTGCCCATCCAGATGAGGGGCTGCAGGTGCAATGGGGAACACGTTGACCCATGAGAGTGAAATAGAGCTGGTTGCAGCAGAGACTGGGTCAGTCGAGAGGCCTTACAGAAAGGAGCATTGGGCTGAACCTTTCCAGACGCATGGAATCTTGTCCTGGCTCAGTCACTAATTTGCTCTATGACCCTGAACAAGTCACCTCCTGTCTCTGGCTTCAGTATCCTCATTCATAAAATCAGGAAACTATACTAGGTGAACTCTAGGCTGTAATCTAAGACTCCATGATGCTTTTGCCTGGGGATGTAGTACCACTCTGGCCTTTATCCTGTGTCCCCTTCCCGAGGTCTGTGGCATCATGAGGTTTCAATGCTCTGCCATTGATTGGGCTTCCATTTATTGGACCCCTTCTAGCATTAACCATGTGTTACTTTGAATTCTTACAATCTTCTCCAAATAGTTGTTTTATAGAATTGAAAACTGAAGTTCAGAGAGGTTAAGGGAATTGCCTAAGACCACTCAAACAGTAAAAGCAACCAGGCTTAGATTTGAATCCCCGTCAGTCTGGAAGTTCATGCATCCACATTATGCCATGCTCTTGCCCCAGCTCCATGCACATTGTATTTGACTGGTGGGCTGAGATTGTTTATATACTACTTTGTCCATTTCTTTTTCAGGAACGCAGATGGAATAGAGATCGTGCTGGCTGATCTTAAAGAGAATTCAGCCTCGTTTGGATATGTCAGCTAAAATGCTAGGAGTTGAAGAGGTCTGTGTGCACAAGGTGTGTGTGCTTTCATGTGGTATGTTTCAGGGAGGGGTTGAGGAGGTTGTGGTGTGCATTTTCATGTGTATGTATTGGTTCCTAGAAAATTAATTAGAGGGAACCCAATGGCCGTTTACCACCATTGGTTCCTGGAAACTTGTTTTTGTCATTTTGTTTGGTTTGTTTTACCCCATAGGTAGGGCTAAGAGGGGTTAGAGAAAAAAGCCAGAAGGAGTTGGTTAAGGAAGTGCTCTGAGAATAAAGGGAGGGTGAGCTCAGCAGTGTCACTTAGGATGCTGGGGTAGGGTTATCCTCCCCCTCCCACAGTGAACAGAGCACCTTTCAGGCACCTTAAAGATTAGTGGCTTGGGGAGCACTGGGAACATCAACAGGACCACCCTCACAAGGAAGACCCTGTGAGGAAGTAGGCATGGAGGAAGAAGAATGCTCTGGATGCTTCACAGATACTTTGTTGACAGATTTACTTACTCAGATGTCGTTGGGGCTGCCCCAAAATACTTAGGAGGTTAAAGGATTCTAAATGCTCAGTGAGCAACCAGGAGAAAAAGCAAGATATGTAAGTCATTACTGTTAACAAATAGAATATACAATGTATAAAAATACATATATAAGTATTGTATGTGACTGGGTGTGATTGGTTATTTACTTTTTTGTTTATTGGAAATGTTGAATTACTTTTATGTCTTTTGTTGCAGATTCTTTTATACAGCAGATTCCTAAAGATAAGATCAGTATTTCCACCCTTCTCCCATCTATCCCCCCAAAACAGCCAAGATTATCTTTCTAAAACTCATATCTGTTTGTGTTATTCCCTGGAGCTCAGAGCCCTTCTAAGAGTCACGGTGGCTCTCAGGATAAAGTCCACAGTTAACATGCTTTACAAGTCTGGGCCCTGTTTACTTCTCCAGCCTTCACCTCTAACCTCTGTCTTCTCTTACTCTATACCTGCCCTGTCCAATATAGTAGCCACTAGCCACATATGGCTATTTAAATTTTAAATTAAACTCAATTAAAGATTCAGTTGCTCAGTCACATGACACTAGCCATATTTGAAGTGCTCAATAGAAAGTGTCACTATAAGTGACAGTAGTCACTAGTGGCTAGTGTAACCAGGTTTAGATTTGAATCCCATATTGGACAGCACAGATATAGGATATTTTCATCATCACAGAAAGTTGTATTGGACAGTGCTGCTTTATACTTTCTTTTTTTTTTTTTTCACTATGATATCTTCTATGGGAATTTCCTTCTCCTGAGCCCCTTACTTAAAACATCCTTCCATCTCCATGAAACTAAAAATTAATACATAATTGCTTATTTTATTGTTGTCTACCTTGATGAAGGCAGAGAGCAGGTCTATCCTGTTCACCATTGTTCCCCATTTCTCAAGGATTATCGTACAGAGGAGAGAGTGGAAGTTGAACTAAAGTGAGAGTAATAGAAAGGCAAATTTCTGGCCGTGTTATTAGAAGTTGCTGATAATTTGATTATTTTGACCTAGAAACAGCAATTTAATATGGTTCAACCTAATGACAAAGAAGCACTTTGGAAGAATTGGAGCTACTTCAATCAGTTCTAATGAGTTCCCTTTCTTTGGAATAGGTTAGGCAAAGGCATAATCTGTTAGAATAATGTATAAGTAATTCCGAAATGAGCTGGATTGGTCCACCAGTCCAATTCTAAGAGTCTAAATCTGTATTCTTCCAATCGAGTCTTTAGTTCAGGGTTGAGTATGCCATAATGACGATCATAGTGACTATCTGAGGTTTTGCTATGTGGCAGACACTGCTCAAGATATTTCACATAGGTTATCTCCTTTAATCCTCACTATGACCTTATGAAGCAAGTTTGTTACCATCGGATTTACAAGTCAGACTCAGTTTAGGTAATACTCTGAGTAACACAGAATAAGTAAATGGCAGAGACAGAATTCATACCTAGGTCAGTCTGTCACCAGAATGAGTTTATAATAACCCTGTTATATTGGAATATAATTCATTCGTGAGGTTTCAGTCAGATATTTGCCTGCACTTTTAATTCAACAAATATTTGTATTATAACAGATGCATATCTTGCGTTTAGCTAGACCATTTGGGGAAAAACAAGGATGAATGAAGTATGACCCCTACAATGTAGTTGGAAAAATAATGCATATATACAAATCACCATGATATGGAGCAATTAAAGGAATGTTATTTTCAAAAGAGAATCAGGGATCATCTTCTTCGCTGAAGACTTCTCCGACATACGCAAAAGGATAAGGCAGAATTGTGTAAGAATTCAATGTAGGCAACATCAGTACATAGACGGGAATCCAAGGGAACAGAAAAGCAGCTGGCTCATTTGAAAGAATAATGACTGATTTGGAAATGAAGAGTTTGCAATACTAGTCCTGTTTTTCCCACTAACCAGCTGTGCACCATAAGTCATTCGATGTCTTTCTGCCTTAGAGCTTTATCTACCAAATGACCTGGATTGGATGAACTACCATGACAAACCACCTGAAATCATGTATAAAAAACTATGTATATGTACATATGTGTTTCTTTCCCAAGGGAAATGCCATAGATTCCATCAGATTCACGAAGAGATAACAACTCAAAAAAGGATACAAACATTTAGGCTACTTGGGCCCTTTAAATTCTGCATTTCTGAGATTCTGTATTTTATTTTTATCAACATTATTGACATATTTGTCAGGAAGTAGACTGTCATACCAAGCTAAGTGACTAAGCAAAGGTCAGAGATTTTTGATTTCAAACTGGAAAGTCATAATTATAATTTATTTAGAAAGTATCAGAATTTCTTTACTGAGCAAAATATGGTTTTAAAATAGCAACTCTTAATTTGCTTTCTGCAATTTGGATATATCCTAAAAGATATTTTTATTCAGTGTAACACTAAGGTAGTTATTTGTTTTTTCTTGGAGTCCATATGATACTTAAAGCATTTGTGGCTTGATGGGCTTTCATCAATTTTGAAAAAGCTCTCCAATTATATTTTAAAATATTGCTTCTGACCCTTTTATTCTTTCCCTCTGAGACTTCAGGTAAATTTATGTGAGATTTTCTTGATGTGTCCTCTCTCTTTTACACTCTCTTATGAATTTTCTGTGTGTCTCTCCATGATCCATTATGAATATTTTCTTGTAACCTGTCTTCCATTTCATTAACTCTCCCTTCAACTGTGTAATCTGCTATACAATCCATCCATCAAGTTTTAATTTTGATTATGATATTTTTCAGTTTTACAACTTCTCTATGGTACTTTTTAAAAAATCATGCTAAATATATCTTTATTACAGTATCTTTTATGCAGGTAAACCTATTGACTGGAATTATACAGCATTCAAAATTATAAGAGAACTGAAGTATCTTCTTAGGGCATAAATGATTTTATTATTAATGTCATTTACAAGTACTCCATTTGCACCAAACGTATTCCACATATCCCCTGGTAACCTATAATCTTCCTTCTGCTCTGCAAATTTGATATTTCTAGACATCTCTTGTAAGTGACATCATACTATATTTGTCCTTATGTGTCTTGCTTATTTCACTGAGCCTTAATGTTTTCAAGCTTTTTCCATGTTGGCAGCATATCTCAGAACTGCATTCTTTCTTTTGGCTGAATAATATTCCATTGTTTATTCATTCATTTGCTTATGGACCCTTGGGTTGCTTCCACAAAGGCCATTGTGACTAATGCTGTTGTGAACATTGGTGTACAAGTGTCTTTCTTTAATCCCTACTTTCTGTTCTTTGGGGAATATACACAAGAGTGGATGCCAGGTCATTTAACTTTTTGAGGAACTGTCATATTGCTTTGCATGGTGCTGCACCATTTTACATTCCCGCTAACAATGCACTGGCATTCCAATTTCTCCACATCCTCCCCAACACTTGTTATTTTCCATTTTATTTATAATAGTCATCCTTGTGGGTGAGAAATGATATCTCATCGTGGTTTTGATTCACAGTTCCCTGATGGTTAATGATGTTGAGCATCTTTTCATATACTTATTGGCCATTTGTAGATCTTCTTTGGAAAAATGTCTGTTCAAATTCTTTGCCAATGTTTATTTGGGTTGTTTGTCTCTTTGTTGTTGCATTGGAAGTTCCTTAAATATTCTGAATATTAAGCCCTTATTCAATATATGATTTGCAACTATTCTCTCCCGTTCTGTAGGTTGTCTTTTCACTTTCTTGATGATGTCCTTTGATGCAAAAAAGTTTTTTATTTTGATGAAGTCAAGTTTATCTACTGTTTCTTTTGTTGCTCATGCTTTGGGAGTCATTTCTAAGAGTCCATTAAACCCAGGTCATGGAGATTTTCTCCTATGTTATCTTCTAAGAGTTTTATGGTTTTAGCTTTTATATTTAGGCCCTTGATCCATTTCGAGTTAATTTTTGTTTATTTGTTAGGTAGAGTCTAATTCATTCTTTTGCACGTGGTTCTTTTATATAAGAAATACAATTTCTTATTCTCTGCCAAAATTTTCAATCTTTTCTCCTATCTTTTTAACAATTTTAAGCATAATTTTAAAGTCTGAGTCTCATAATTTATTTTTTGGAGTCCTGTAGGTTTGGTTCAATTGTATATTGCTTCTCCTGGTTTTATTTCTTGTTTTCTTGTCTTTTCAAGTGCCTGGTTAATTTTGCTTATAGAACAGATATTGTAAGTTAAAAATTGTAGTAATTTGAGGCCTAAGATGATGACAGTATTTCTCCAGACAGAATTTTTATTTGCTTTGGGCGGGCAACTGGGAGCATCAATAATCTCTGAAACTTTAATCCAGTTCCAGTGGTTATTTGAACCTGGGCTTCAAAATCTTTGTGAGCCAATTTACCCCAAATCACTCTTTCTTTGCCCTTCAGAGATTCAAACAAAACTTGGTGGTTTATCAAGGCTTCCCTTGTCAGGCCTTGGACAAGTTTAAGATTCCAGTTTTTGTCTTCTTAGTCCCATGAGGCTGTCAAAAGCTTTAATCAGTTTATAAGCATCTCAATTAGATCTTCCTGAATCAGCAGACCCTACCAGAGGTAAAATGGCTCCAAATGCGTCTCTGGGTTTCTATATTCCCCTGAATCTTGGCCCTTATCATTGCCTTAATAATTATCTGATACCCAAAGGCAGATTTTAAAAAAATATTTTTTTTTTTTTTTTTTTTTTTTTTTGGCTTTTCTAGTTGTATTTAAAGGGAGGCTTAGTTGAAGTTATCTAGTTCACCATGCTAAAAATGGAAGCTGTCAGCTCATTGCTGTTGCTACTTCTTTTTTTGGTATTCTTATGAATCCCTGACCCCACTCAAAAAATGCGGTGATAATGGATATGGGTAACTTGAGGGAATTTCAGTGAACATTTTGAGCTTAGTAATAATAGCTAGCATATATTGGCTATTAGTAAAGCAAATACTGTTCTAAGCTTTTCATGTGCCTACTCATTTAGCTTCTAAAGATAAATTTTATATGAACTCAAGGCATTTTTCTTCAACAAGGATCAACTATTTAAAAGAGGAATCTCTCTAAAAATAATGTATTTCTAGTTCTGTAGTTTGCTGTTAATATTTAGCCACTAGCTTATGACTTGGCCATCTAGTTGGTCAATAAATATTTGTTGAATAAATAAATTATTGAAAAATATTGGGACATAATTGAACTAATGATTGTATTATTGGGTTAAAGAACCATTTGTAGGCCCAACTGAAGACACATTTTTAGAGAGATTCCCCTTTTAAATAGTTGATCCTCGTTGAAGAAAAATGCCTTGAGTTCATACAAAATTTATCTTTAGAAGCTAAATGAGTAGGGGAAGCATCTATTTGAGTGTTCTTAGGCATGTTTTAAATGATGGCTCACAATAATGCACTACAATTAAAAATACCGTACCCAATGTTGATCCAAAAGATTTAGCCAACTGTTTAAATACTGGGAAGATAATATTTTCCAATATAAAATTTTTCTTTTATTTGTTATTTCATAGATTTGTTAGAATTTTATAGTTACTTTTCCTCTAAAAATCTTCAAGTTACAAAGGTATATGACTCCTTTAAACTTGGCTCTTCTCACACAGAGTCGTAAATGAGGGAAGCAAGATAGACTACAGAATGGGAAAAGGAAATGAGGGGAAAAAAGGGTCAGGAGGGACTTTGGAAGAGCAAGTAGTAATATGCCATACATTGAGAAGTTATATAGAAACAGATAATTACCTCAGTGGTGATAGACTTGCTTTTCAGTAAATTAAAGAACTTGCTTTATTTAATGGCCTGGTTTACTGATTCTGTGGTAGTTTTAAAACATGTCCACAAATTCTTTGACACTCTTTCCATTGAGTGGTGGGGTCTATGTCCTCTCCTCTGGATCCTGGATGGGCCTTTTTGATTGCCTCTATCAGTGAAATAAAATGCTATGTAATCGTGTCTTGTTCTCTTGGGCCATTTGTGTTTAGAACCCAGTCACCATGCTGTTAGGAAGCCTCTGTAACCACATGGAGAAATCATGTGTAGGTGTTCTGGCCAGCAGCCATTGCTAACAACACTATCTAAGGTCTCAGGCAACAGCTGATACCAGCAACCAGACATGTGAATAAATGAGCCCCCAGGATTGAGTTACCACACCTTTGAGTGCTTCCAGCCAAAGCCCCGGACATTATGGAGCAGAGACAAGCCAGTTCACTGTGTTCTTTCTGCATTCCTAACTCTCTGAATCCATGAGCATAATAAAATGGTTGCTTATGCCACTAAGTTTGGGGTAGTTCATTGCTCAGCAACAGATAACTAGAATCCACTCATAGCAAAGACTGGAATCTGGGCACAACTTGGTTTTCCTGGCTCATCTTCTGTTGTTGCTCCCACCTCTTCCCCTGCTGAGCTCCTCCATTCTTCCACTCTACCCCAGTCTGCTCTCCCTGACATTAGCATCTCATGGACATTGACCTTTCCCGAGCCTTTGCTGGTGCTATTCCCTCTTCCTGGGCTTCACCATGAGGTGAAACCTGGGTTTGACTCCCATTTGGACCACTTGGTACCTGAGTAATCAATTTCTCTCATCCTTGCCAGAAAATAGGGATAAAAATAGAACCTATTCATAGATCAGATGGCTAAAGTATATAAAGAACTTAGTGCTTGGCGCTATAGTAAACACTCAGTAAATGTTAGCTATTATCATAGGTTCTTTCTATTCTCTTAAGTGAGTTTTTATTGAAAGTCAAGGCTTAAATGAAACCTTTTGTCTTTTAAGTCTGAGCTCATATGTTAATTCGTTTTGAAGACATTTCCACCTACCAGACAAAATTAAATTGCTCCTTCCATTATGTTTCCAAGTACTTTATTCATTCTTCTACACCTTCAGACTGTACATTCCACAAGGAAAAGGTTTAAGGCAAAGACCTTAGAGAAGTAAAGAATGTCTTTACTTTTGTGTTCATATATGTATACATATGTGTGTATACATATATTTGATATGTATATCAAATACCATAATGGAGAAAGAGAAATGAAGAATTTGTTATAGGGCTATTGCAGGATAAGACAAGAATTTACAGAACTTGGGTCTCTGCACAAATGCTCTCTCCACTCACGAGGATTATACATTTTTTTTTTAATCTTCGTTGAGGATATATAAGTGATCTGTGGAAGTCATGTAAGGGGAGATGTATATTGTTCCTTAGTTCTTTATTGTCCACTGTGTCCCAGGCACTGTAGTACGCCTTATACAATTTAGACTCCATGATCCATCGTTATACGCACTCTTTTGCAAATATCCCCCATAGTAGTGGCTCTCTCTTTTCTCTGTCCTTCTTGCATAGCAAACCCAGGAAGAAACTAACTGTGCCAGTATCAGAGGAACTGACTACTGCTGGAGAAAATCACATAACTGAGCTGATCAGAGAGGCTTTAAATTCATCTCTCATGACAAATGGGCACTCAGTACTGCCCACCCATCTTACTGAGTTTTTCTGGTTACCCACTCCCCAAGACGACTTTCTCTCTACCTAGACCTCCAACCTTGTCCTCCTTCCTGCTGAGTTGATGCTCTTACACTTCGTTGCAAAATTAGAAACCATCAGTGTGAACTTAATTATTTTCCTACACCTTCCCTAAAAGCCAACCTGCACTTGCCCCCATTTCTCCTTCTGCCAAAATGGAGGACATGCCCCTCCACCTCTCAGAGGCATTTCCTCGATTTGTGTTCTGAATTTATTCAGCTCGCACCAATTCAGGGTCCTCCTTTCTTTGGTTTCCCCCTCCTTCTCATGCATCACCAATCTCTTCCTCTCTATTGGATCATTCCCATCACAACATCAATATGCTCTGGGAGTTCCCATCTTTAAAGAATCTGTCCTCAACTTCACATTCTGTATACTTTCCCCTGTTACTCTATTTCTCTACTCCCTTCTCAGCAAAATTTCTTAAAAACAGTTGCTAGACCTGTAGTCATTGCTTCTTCACTCACCGTTCACTCCTGGGTTTACTCCAATCTGGATTCTGTCCCCCCCACTCTCTACCGAAACCCTTCTTGTGAGAGTCACCACTTCTCTGTTTTCATTTTACATCTGCACGTAGCCCCTCCCTTCATTTTGGCTTGTGGGACCTCACTTGCTTTTGGTTTTGTTCCCTTCACACTGGCTGCTCCTTCTTAGTCTCCTTGGCTGGCTCATCTTCCTCTACCGTATCTCCAAATGTTAAGAGTCTCTCTAGGTTCCGTTCTAAACCTTCTTCTCTCCTGTCTCTATGCTTTCCATAGGTCATGTCATCTATTGCTCTGTCTTCATGCTGATGACTTCTAAATCATAGCCAAGGTATCACTGAGCCCCCAGACTAGCGTATCCAACTGCCTTCTTACTTATTTCCACTTGCATAATCCTTTAACATCTCAGTTGTAACATGCCCTAATAGAACTCTGCATCTCCTCCCTCCATTTCCTCCCAACTAGTTTTCCCATCCAATAAATAACACCACTTTTCACACCAATTGCTAAAGCCAGTAACCTGGAATTCACTCTTGCCTCTACCAAATGATGTCTACCTCAAAAATATATTTATTGTTGCAAACATTTGGCTCAGATAGACACATTGTAAATATTTACTAAGGAAAAAAATGAATAGATGTTTGCTCACTTGAGAAACACTGGACCAGGTTGCTGGGAGTCATATGATATGAGAACTTGGTGTCCCTGTTGCCAGTAGGGCACCAGAACACAAATTAAAGCATACTAAAAATAAGAGGGGAAAAGATTTTTCCAGCTTCCGGGATGAGGAGGGAACTTAGCACAGGGTACAGAAGAGTTGAGGTGCCTAGATCTTTTTGAGTGACTACATTGTGGTGTACAGGGAGGAATACTTACATGGGATAGTGGTAAAACCCCTCTAGGCCAGGCCTTGGAAAATTTCCCCAGCTTTTTTCAAAAAAGAGTATGTAAACTCAGAGAGTAAGGCCACATTTGGGGGAGCCTATTAAAGGGGCTGTGGCATCTTAATAAGAGTGGCGGCGCTGGAGCAGGCAGGGCCGGTCAGAGGTGGTGTGACTGGCAGTAGTGAAGCAGAAGGGAAGTTTTATAAGTCCCTGAGCATGCATTAGCTGGGGCCCCTGCAGGGAAGAGAAAATCCAGTAGCTTTCCAAAGTGGCGCTCAGAGTGCTCAACCTTCAAAGCCACGTTTCCCAAGCCTAGTGTTCCCCAGACACTAAACACACACAGGAACACACACACACAGTTCTTGTGAAAAATGCCTGGGAAAAGCAGCATCCTCTAACTCTTGGAAAGTCACTATTCATATTTGCATTATAAATGCTTCAAGAAGTTCTGCAGTAGAGAAAACTGTTCTAACTGTATGGCAGGCAGCGTGTTCCAATCGTATCTGGCCTCTGATCCCTTTGCCATGGAATACCCTTTAACACGCCACCAAGCCCGAGTGTTTCCATTTGCTAATGCTGCTGTTATGCAAAATACCAGAAATGGATTGGCTTTTATAAAGGGGGTTTATTTGGTTAAAAATTTACAGTCTGAAGGCCATGAAAATGTCCAAATTAAGGCATCAACACAAGTATGCTTTCACCGAAGAAAGGCCAATGGGGTCTGGAAAACCTCTGTTAGCTGGGAAGGCACGTGGCTGGTGTCTGCTGATCCCAGGTTATGTTCCAGCTCCTCTTTCAGCTCCTGTAAGTTCTTCAAAATGTTGCTCTTGGGGCAGTTTGTCCTCTCTTGGCTTCTCTGGAGCAAAGTGTCAGCAAAAGTCTGCTTTCAGTGGCTATCTCCAAACTGTTTCTTGGCTACAGCAGTGAGCTCCTTCTGTCTGTGCTCTTTTAGTACTCCAGTGATTTAATCAAGCCCCATGCTGAATGGGCGGGGCCACACCTCCATGGAAATAATCTAGTCAAAGGTATTACCCACAGGTGGGTGGGTCACATCTCGATGGAAACAACCTAATCCAAAGATTCCAATCTAATCAACGCTAATATGTCTGACCCCACAAGATTGCATTAAAGAACATGGCATTTTGGGGGACATAATACATCCAAACCAGCACACCTAGTGTTCCACAAAACACAGTTAAAGAATCACAGCCATGGATTGCAGGCTCTTTGGGTGCTGGAGAGTTATTCCCAAGGACCTGCAAATCCCTATGTGATCCAAACACTGAATAAACAATAGTTCCTAAACACATATATGTTCTTTCTAAAAATATATGTCAATACCTATAATTTGAAAAGTACTAATTCTTATCTTCTTCACCAAAAGGGGGATGCAAGATGGGGCAAAGTAAGGTTTCAGTGGCTGAGAGATTTCAGGTGGAGTCGAGAGGTCACTCTGGTGGACATTCTTATGCACTGTGTGGATGACACCTTTCAGGTTTTAATGTATTGGAGTGGCTAGAGGTAGATACCTGAAACTATCGAACTCCAACCCAGTGGTCTGGGCTCTTGAAGATGATTGTATGACAGTGTAGCTTACAAGGGGTGACAGTGTGATTGTGAAGACCTTGTGGATTGCACTCCCTTTCTCCAGTGTATGCATGGATGAGTGGAGAAATGGGGACAAAAACTAAGTGAAAAATATGGTGGGATGGGGGGGGTATGATTTGGGTGTTCTTTTTACTTTTATTTTTTATTCTTGTTCTCATTGTTTCTGATGTAAGGAAAATGGTCAGAGATGGATTGGGTTGATGAGTGCATGGCTGTGTGATGGTACTGTGAACAGTTGATTGTACACCAAGGATGACTGTATGGTATGTGAATATATTTCAATAAAACTGAATTTAATTTAAAAAAAGTACCAATTCTTAATCACTTGATGCTAAATGTGATCACTAAACAGGGATCCTGTTATGTGGGAGCATTAAGAATACTTTTCCATTAAAAAGTGGTCCTTATAAGAAAAAAATCTTGGGGATCAACCATCCTTAAATTGATTTTGACTCCAGAAATAATCATGGCTGACATTTTGGGGGGCTTAATATGCTCAGGTTCTGTGCTCAGTACTTTCTACCAATTGTTTCGTTTGGTGCTTACAACAACTCTATGCAATAGGTACTCGTATTTTCATTCCCATTTTGTAGATGAGCAAACTGAGGCTTAGATTAAGTGCAGCAATTTGCTTAAAGTCACACAACATAAAGTGGCAGAATTGAGACTTGAGCCCCGGAACCTAACCACAGAGCCTGTGACCCACCTTTACCAGGGCAGTGTGTCCTGAAGGGAATAAGGCATAAGCCACATTTGATCTTTTCTCAAGGAAAAATGGAGATTTCTTTGTCCTTTTTTTATGGCAGTGAATTCTGTTCCTACAAGTTCCTGAGAAACTTCTCCATAGACTTCTTCTCCACAAGACCAGACTCTCCGCTTTTCTTCATTCATTATGCAATGAAAAAAAGAAAAAGAAAGTCAGTTTAGTATTTTGAGGAAAACAAAGGTGTGACAGGAGGGAACTTTCCTCCCTTTTTTTTTAGGCTAAAAATGTATCACTCTTTCCTCATGAAATCACACCCACCTTCACAGCATCTCACCAGGATTTGGCCCCAGAAGAACTGAAAAAAGCAGACTCAGACAGAATTACCAAGAGAGTTATAAAGCGAAACATTTCTGGGGAAGGGGGCATCAGTGTGCCTTTCCTAAAAAGAGGGAAGTATGTATGATTTAGAATCAAGACCCACCACCTCATTGTTGGTAATAATGCTGAATTAAGTTCCCTCCTCTTAGTAGGGACAAGGTATGTGATTTGAGTGAGTTAAGACCTACTTTTGAACCCATGGCAAGACTTAATATTTAATTTTTTTTCCTTTAAACAGATAAACCAGAGCGCAAAAGGAAGGCAGAAAGTATAAGGGTGGTCCTTCATGTGTAAGGATAACAGTGATTGCAGAAGTACGTTTCCTTGACTCTCTGTCTCATAAATTATCTGCTGAGAGCTACTAAATATCTCAGATTGGCATTGCATTTTGTCTTTCTTTCATCTAACAGAATAGATTTTTGATTACACATTAACAGAACCACCCTATCCCCTAGGATCCCACTGGGAATACAGAACATAAAATTGCTTTCCTGAACTATTTTTCTATTAGCAAGTTATTTTCCAGATTTTTCCTAGCATGTCCCAAGTAGCACTTAACTCCTGTGGTACAACAGTATATTATAAATTATGTGCTTGGAACAACCCTTATTTAGAGTCTAGAGAGGAGTTAACAGTTTGATTGCCTTTTTAAGAGCTGCAGTTAAACATGCATATGTTGAGGGTTCTTTGGGCCAAAAAAAGCTTCAAATTGGTCACTCAATGCTAATCTATTCTCAGACCACCCAGAGTGACAAAACTTTGCACACTTCTTTTATAAATCAGTATGAAGCACTTTATCTTATAGATTTAGGTTGTGTATATATATGTGTAGGTATGTGTGTATATAAACACGTTTTTCCAGTTAAAATTAGGATGAAAAGAGGAGGAAAAATGAGGGCAGGAATAAAGATCACTCTAGAGTAAGGCTCTAAAAATGCACACTGTGATGACATACGCATTTTATAGATGGATCTCAAATTTAGCTTCCCAGATATTGATTCAAAAAAGGAATGGACCTTGTCATTTCACAGCATCCTTAGGATAAAAACAATTGCGCAAGGGATTTTTAGCTATTTTTGGTACCAAGATCAGTTAGGGTTTTTCCTCTAGAGGCCTTGTGAAATGGATACGGTATGATGTAGTGAGTGTCATACTCAAAAACATTCTTTACAATAGAGTCAGTGAGTTTCATTGGACTGTTTCTCATAAAGACCCTCCATATCAGCTAATAGCATCTCCCCAAAGGATAATTCCATAAGAACAATTTTGCAGATTGGTGTTGCTTGTGTCTTTCTTTCAGCAGTTTACGTAATCAGCTCTCTGCTGATCAATAATATGCAAACAATAAGGTACATTGAAACCACAGAACATTATATTAATAAAATAGGCTGGCTAGTTATCATCTGAATGGAAGAAGTTACATTTTGCCACTCAATGCTTTAGTGACTTACATTTACTGATGGATCAGCTGGAAAGTTCCCTTTTCCTTTCCCAACAGCATCATTAATATTAGAAGGAGGATGTAGCTAAGAGCAGTAGTAGCAGCCTAGAGTATGAACTCATAAGAAGAATCAATTCCTACCATATTGTGGGGGTAGGGGAGGCCTTATTTACCAAGCCCTGTACATACGCACTTAACGTGTTATTTCCGTAATCTTCTCTGTCATCCGCTAATCAACACTGAAAAGACATTCTATTTTACAAAAAAGAAAATCGGAGATTATAACCACTAAGTAAATTGTCCAACTTTACCAGCTCATAAGTGGTAGAGCCAGGATTTGACTCCAGTTCTGACTTTCTATCATACCAGACCACCTGTGAGGGTAGGATTTACGTTTCTACTACTTAATTAGGAGTTTTTCCCCCTGATTTCTTGCAATCCTATTCTATTTTGTGTGGCTTCTTCCAAGTGGCATCTAGGATTAAAAATCATTTGGAAAAAAAAATCACTTTGTTCATTTTTTTTAGTAGATTTAATACTCAAAAGCAAAAAAAAACAAACACCTTGATTCTTTCACTCTCTGGTAGCAACAGTGCAATGTGAGTTCTTGAATAACCTGGTCCAGATTTTTGTTGACTAACAGTCTCATTAAAAACCATGGATCTCACTAAAAACCTTTAACTAGATTATTGTTCCTTTTATGCATTTGTGAGAGGGAGTTGCTTTTTGGTTTTGTTTTCCTGCTTGCATCTGTTCCAGTTCATCAGCACGCACCAGATCCAGCATAAGTACAAGTGTGCACCACATAGTACAGATGCACCGAAGCCATGAGACCTGCAGGAAGAGCTACCTTGCTGGCGTGAGATCAACAGTTCATCCCTCTAAAATACCTACTGTACCGGTTTGTTTATATTATGTCCTCCAGAAAAAGCCATATTCTTAAATGCAATCTTGTGGGGGGCAGACATATTGGTGTTGATTAAGTTGGAACTTTTGGATTAGGTTGTGTCCATGGAGATGTGACCCACCGAACTTTAGGTGATAACTGATAAGATAATTTCCATGGAGGTGTGGCCCTGCCCATTCAGCATGGGCCTTGATTAGTTGACTAGAGCACTATATAAGCTCAGACAGAAGGAGCGAGCTTGCTACAGCCAAGAGGGACACTTTGAAGAACGCACAGGAGCTGAGAGAGGAGCTGCAGATGAGACACAGTTTGAAGACTGCTGTTGAAAGCTGTTGCAGACATTTTGGAGAAAGCCATTTTGAAACACAACCTGGGAGCAAGCAGACGTCAGCCACTTGCCTTCCCAGCTAACACAGGTTTTCTGGACACCATTGGCCATCCTCTAGGGAAGGTACCCGATTGTTGATGCGTTACTGTGGACACTTCATGGCCTTAAGACTGTAACTATGTAACCAAATAAACCCCCTTTTATAAAAACCAATCCATTTATGGTGTTTTGCATTCTGGCAGCTTTAGCAAACTGGACACCTACCTCAGGCCGTGTCCATATATCTAAGAATATTGGTTTTAAAGAATAGTTGAGCAAGTGTTTTTCTTGGTCAATGATTAAACTTGAGAGACAGCATAGTTCATCTGAGCTGCTGGGGTTTTCATTCAAAATTATATTGTAAAGATTTACCTATATTTAAATACATATCTCTGGTTCATTCAGTTTTACCACTGTGAATTGTTCCATAGTATCAATATAGCATAATTTTTTATCCATCCCTTTATTGATGCACGTTTGTTTCCAGATTTTTGTTTTTGTTATCATCATTGCTGGTAGAAACTGCTGCAGTCAATGTTCTCATTCATGTCCTTGCGCTCATTTGCAGGCATTTTTCTAGAATATTTACCAAGATGTGGAATTGGTGGTTCACAGGATATTCCTCATCTTTGCATTTACTGGATATTGTCAAATATTCTCTACTTTGCAGCTGTAGATATATGGGTGTTCCTTTTACCCAACACACCAGCCGTTGGTATTATTGGATTTTTATTTATTTATTTTGCCTATCTGATAGGTGTGAAATGCTGTCTTATTGTTGTTTTGAAAGTCTTCCCATGTTTGAAAAACAACAGATTTGGTTGCTTTGTGGAAACATAGCTTTGTTCTAAAGGAAGTGGATAGCACATGAGAAGAATTTATCTCAATGAGGACCTGTTGATTGTTGTATAGCAGTTCTGTTAATGCCAGTCCTTTGAGCAATTGTACTTAAAATAAAAATGAGTTATTGGTGTTCATATTTTCACAAATCATGAAAAGTTCTACCCCTTGACAGTGTGATTGTGAAAACTGTGTGTATCACACTCCCTTTATCCAGTGTATGGATGGATGAGTAGAAAAATGGGGACAAAAAGCTAAATGAAAAATAGGGTGGAGGGGGGGATGATTTGCGTGTTCTTTTTTACTTTTTTTTTTAATTCTTATTTTCACTTTTTATGGTACAAGGAAAATGTGTTCAAAAAATAGATTGGGGTGATGAATGCACAACTATATGATGGTACTGTGAACAACTGATTGTACACTTTGGATGACTGTATGGTATGTGAATATATTTCAATAAAATTGAATTAAAAAAAGTTCTACCCCTAAAACATAAAATTAAATAAAAAAATTCTCCCCCTTTTCCTATGCTACTTACCTTTTTCTATTCAGATTGGGTTATGAATTTGGTGCTACCAAGAAACAAATAAATTAAAATTGGTGCTCATCTGCATGGGGAAACCAGTTGCCTGGAAATTGGAAAGCTGCCTCTAGACAGTAGACAGGGAAACTCCCTTTCTCGAGGGCCTGAACATTCAGCAACATAGACATGCTCTGTGATGTTCCCAGTTGCTTGGAATTGGGTGGAGTGGAATGGGGAAGGGTGGGATGGAGATGTGGCCCCTACTACACAGAGGCAGACACGAAGCTAGGCGGGGAGGGGCCTGTGAAGGAGACCACAGTCTGGAGAGCAGCCACACGTCTTTGATCCCATTGATTAGCTGCCTCTTAATCTGGGTTTATTTTCCCTTTAGTCTTGCATCATCATTTCTGCCTTGTTTCAGCTCTGCGACCTATGCCCATTGGAGTCAAATCCGTGAAAGAGCAAAACTCCTCCCAGGACAAAGGTGGCAGCAACATAATTTATGACAAGACTCCAAGGGGAAGTTGGATTTCAAGGGGACGAGAGTCTGGCTATCAAATCCAGCCTCCTGTTCGCATGTAGAGATTCTACCTCTATTCCAATCTTGGAGGATGTCTTTAAAGGACACTGTGGGTTTTCTTAAGACTTAGAATTCCCCACCTAAGCCACTGCAGCAGGGTATATCCTGGCCAAGCCAGTAGTAAAATAAGCCCCCCTATTCCTTTATTTCCAGGGAGTCAGCAGGATGTCGCAGAAAGAGCAAGCTTGAGCTTACATCCATGCTGGGAGAGGTTTGTGAACCTGGGCAGATGACTTAAAACTCTCTGAGTTGCAAACTATGATTCTAAAAGGAGAATAATAATGACTACCTCAGAGAGTTACTCTGAGGATTAAATATGAAAATTTATGACCTCTCCCTTGTTGCATTCCCAGGCTTTGCCTCTGCTATTAGGTAACAACTGACTGATCATGATTAATTAGGTATTATACCTCCCTGAACCCAAAGAAATTATCGATGACAATTTCAGGTACCAGAGCAGGTTTCTGGGGAAAACTGGAATCTTGCAGTAATTAAAACTAACCTCCAGATCATACCACTTACCTTCAGGACAAGCCTTGGTGGTCAACTGGAAGTGAAACGATTTTTCTCTGAAAGCAATATCCCTATCTGCCCTTTAGGCAACTGCCCTTCCTCATTACTGGAAGAGATTTAGGACCACTAGATGGGATTATGAATATCCGAGATACCCTTTGGTCTCAAATTAAAGGCTTTCAAGGGCTGGTGGTTTAGGTGCTTGTCCGTGGAACCTTGCATCTCTGAGTTACCATTTCACATTTGCTCCGGCAGCTGCATTCCCCTCTGGGAAAGGCAGCCTCTGATAAGGAATTTGAATGGGATTCGGCCCAGTCCTTTACCTAGGGACACTCAGCTGGCTGGAAACACCCTCCCTCTGGCACACAGCCCCTCACTGACAGTGTCCATGAAGAAACAGAAGATCAAACAAATTTAATCTCTGACCCCCACCTTGGCCACCTGGCAGGGCTCTGTCTTTAGGACAAAGGAAATCTGAAATACCTCCTGCTGCTCTCACCACTTCTGTTCTTTCTCTGTAGGAGGCTGTCTGCTGTTTAAGGCTATCAGTCTGACATACTCCTCTAGTTTTAAGGGAAAACTAAAATACCATTTAAGTCTTCTCCCAACATTTCTCAAATCATGTGGGTATTACCAAGCATGAAGTTATCATCTAAAAACTCAATTTGAGAGGGTTGGTTCTTCAGGAAAAATAAGAAAGAACATTTTCTCCTGTTTACTCTGAGATTTGCTTTTTTGGTTACTGCGTCTTTCTTAATCTTTGGAGATTAGACTTGGATTTTTTACCTAGACTCCAATTTGCTCATAAATCTCCTCCTATTGCTTAATTTAAATGTTCCAGCCAATTTCATGGTTTAATGATGAGAAATAAAACTTGAGCCTTAATGACTACTAAGGAGGGAATTTTCACTTCAACTGAATTAAAAGAGTTGATAAAGAGGTAGGCCTCCATTCAGACAAGCTGCCGCAATCCTAGCTGTAGCATACCAAATGCGGCTTGATATTACACATTTCTTTACACTTAGGGCAATTCTCCTATAATATTACTTGAAAATCCTATGAATCCAGCCCTTTTTACATCCACCTGATTGCTATGCTCCTATGATTAACTGCGAACTGTTAACTGAATGCAGGCCATCTGAGAGGACCGCAGGCCCCTGGGCGTCCCTCACAAAGAGTCAAGCAAGTTACCCAGCTCTAACATGCTCCAACACAAGTTGTGTAATGGGGGCCCTGAGACCACAATTATCAGATAACTAGGCAGCAGAGGGTATTGTTTCAGCACTTCTACCTCAGTAGACTTGAACTTGAAAGCAAGAAGTGCAAAAACTAGAAAAACCCTTTTCTAGTACATTTACCACTGAAGAAAGGTATCCATACAAAAGGCTATGTAGCCTAGAATTCCCTCCTTGCCCAAAAGCTGAGGGGAAACATTAGCTGGGTAAGTCCCCTTATTAAGAGAGAGGCCCTTTGGTCTTTTTTGCTTGTACAGAATATAGTGGGTCCTCTGAGAGAGCCTTTGGAGAGGCCACTTGGCACTCGGGAGCATAATGGGAACTGGCTGAAGACATACCAACCCATTTCTACTAGGGGCTTATTGAATGGATAGCAAAAACTAATCTCAGATTCCTCCACCCTACTTACCGTCCTTCAGGGATGTTCTAGGCCATTTTTCCTTCTTACTAATGAGTATCCTACAATTATTTATTTAGCATTTAATCACATATTGTCTTGGGTTAGAAAGCTCTGTGCAATAAGATTTACTTTTGAAAATGGATTGTAAATGCCTCAAGGGCAAAAACCTTGTTACACATTTTTTTTAGCTCATTCATTAATTATTAACTAATAAATGAATCAGCAATTAGTCCATTATTTATCCAGCACCTACTATACTTAGAGCACTGTGCGAGGCCTATTTCTAGGCCCTCCTAGGGTTCCAGAAAAGTGTGGTACCGGATTCCTGCCTTTTAATAGCTCACTTTCTTGTTGGATGAGCTCCAGGTGTATGGAGAGAAGCTTAGGCAATAATGCAGTATTTTATACTAAGTTCAAAATTATTAAAAATACACAAAAAGAAACCCCAAAAAACAAAATGTTAAAAATAGTCTTTAGGTACTGACATTTGGGTTTTTTTTCTTCTACTGTTTGGATTTTTCAATTTTCCATAATATATAGATATTACTTTATTAACTGTAAAAAATAAGCTTGAAAATATGAGTTAACTTGCAGTATAATAACTGAAATGTCACAAAACCAAATTAAGATTAAGAGCCAATTGAGTGACCCAGAAAGGGAGTTCCTTAAGTTTTAAGTGCCTTATTTTCTTTTTTTTTTTTTTTTTTTTTTTTTTTAAATCATCATTTTATTGAGATATATTCACATACCACGCAGTCATACAAAACAAATTGTACTTTCGATTGTTTACAGTACCATTACATAGTTGTACATTCATCACCTAAATCAATCCCTGACACCTTCATTAGCACACACACAAAAATAACAAGAATAATAATTAGAGTGAAAAAGAGCAATTGAAGTAAAAAAGAACACTGGGTACCTTTGTCTGTTTGTTTCCTTCCCCTACTTTTCTTTTTTTTTTTTTTTTTTTTTGGTTCTTTTTTTTTTTTTTTTTTTTTTTTTAATCATCATTTTATTGAGATATATTCACATACCACGCAGTCATACAAAACAAATTGTACTTTCGATTGTTTACAGTACCATTACATAGTTGTACATTCATCACCTAAATCAATCCCTGACGCCTTCATTAGCACACACACAAAAATAACAAGAATAATAATTAGAGTGAAAAAGAGCAATTGAAGTAAAAAAGAACACTGGGTACCTTTGTCTGTTTGTTTCCTTCCCCTACTTTTCTACACATCCATCCATAAACTAGACAAAGTGGTGTTTGGTCCTTATGGCTTTCCCAATCCCATTGTCACCCCTCATAAGCTACATTTTTATACAACTGTCTTCGAGATTCATGGGTTCTGGGTTGTAGTTTGATAGTTTCAGGTATCCACCACCAGCTACCCCAATTCTTTAGAACCTAAAAAGGGTTGTCTAAAGTGTGCATAAGAGTGCCCACCAGAGTGACCTCTCGGCTCCTTTTGGAATCTCTCTGCCACTGAAGCTTATTTCATTTCCTTTCACATCCCCCTTTTGGTCAAGAAGATGTTCTCCGTCCCACGGTGCCAGGTCTACATTCCTCCCTGGGAGTCATATTCCACGTTGCCAGGGAGATTCACTTCCCTGGGTGTCTGATCCCACGTAGGGGGGAGGGCAGTGATTTCACCTTTCAAGTTGGCTTAGCCAGAGAGAGAGGGCCACATCTGAGCAACAAAGAGGCATTCAGGAGGAGACTCTTAGGCACAAATACAGGGAGGCCTAGCCTCTCCTTTGCAGCAACCGTCTTCCCAAGGGTAAAACTTATGGTAGAGGGCTCAACCCATCAAACCACCAGTCCCCTATGTCTGTGGTCATGTTAGCAACCATGGAGGTGGGGTAGGCGAATACCCCTGCATTCTCCACAGGCTCCTCAAGGGGGCACTACATCTTTTTTTTTTTTTTTTTTTTTTTTTCCCCTTTTTTTTCTTTTTTATTTTTTTTTTTTTTTTTTTTTTTTTAACTTTCCCTTCTTTTTTCAAATCACCTGTATGAAAAAAAAAGTTAAAAAGAAAACAAACATACAATAAAAGAGCATTTCAAAGAGACCATAGCAGGGGAGTAAGAAAAAGACAACTAACCTAAGATAACTGCTTAACTTCCAACATGTTCCTACTTTACCCCAAGAAAGTTACATAATATAGCAACATTTCAGTGAACTTGTTCCTACTACAACCATCAGAAATTAACAGACCATAGTCATTTCTGGGCATCCCCAGAACGTTAAATAGCTTATCTGTTCTTCCTGGATTATTGTTCCCCCTTCCTTAATTGCTCTCTACTGCTAGTTCCCCTACATTCTACATTATAAACCATTTGTTTTACATTTTTCAAAGTTCACATTAGTGGTAGCATATAATATTTCTCTTTTTGTGCCTGGCTTATTTCGCTCAGCATTATGTCTTCAAGGTTCATCCATGTTGTCATATGTTTCACCAGATCGTTCCTTCTTACTGCCGCGTAGTATTCCATCGTGTGTATATACCACATTTTATTTATCCACTCATCTGTTGAAGGACATTTGGGTTGTTTCCATCTCTTGGCAATTGTGAATAATGCTGCTATGAACATTGGCGTGCAGATATCTGTTCGTGTCACTGCTTTCCGATCTTCCGGGTATATACCGAGGAGTGCAATCGCTGGATCGAATGGTAGCTCTATATCTAGTTTTCTAAGGAACTGCCAGACTGACTTCCAGAGTGGCTGAACCATTATACAGTCCCCACCAACAATGAATAAGAGTTCCAATTTCTCCACATCCCCTCCAGCATTTGTAGTTTCCTGTTTGTTTAATGGCAGCCATTCTAACCGGTGTTAGATGGTATCTCATTGTGGTCTTAATTTGCATCTCTCTAATAGCTAGTGAAGCTGAACATTTTTTCATGTGTTTCTTGGCCATTTGTATTTCCTCTTCAGAGAACTGTCTTTTCATATCTTTTGCCCATTTTATAATTGGGCTGTCTGTACTATTGTCATTGAGTTGTAGGATTTCTTTGTATATGCAAGATATCAGTCTTTTGTCAGATACATGGTTTCCAAAAATTTTTTCCCATTGAGTTGGCTGCCTCTTTACCTTTTTGAGAAATTCCTTTCAGGTGCAGAAACTTCTAAGCTTGAGGAGTTCCCATTTATCTATTTTCTCTTTTGTTGCTTGTGCTTTGGGTGTAAAGTCTAGGAAGTGGCCTCCTAATACAAGGTCTTGAAGATGTTTTCCTACATTATCTTCTAGGAGTTTTATGGTACTTTCTTTTATATTGAGATCTTTGGTCCATTTTGAGTTAATTTTTGTGTAGGGGGTGAGGTAGGGGTCCTCTTTCATTCTTTTGGATATGGATATCCAACTCTCCCAGCCCCATTTGTTGAAAAGACCATTATGGCTCAGTTCGGTGACTTTGGGGGCCTTATCAAAGATCAGTCGGCCATAGATCTGAGGGTCTATCTCTGAATTCTCAATTCGATTCCATTGATCTATATGTCTATCTTTGTGCCAGTACCATGCTGTCTTGGCAACTGTGGCTTTATAATAAGCTTCAAAGTCAGGGAGTGTAAGTCCTCCCACTTCGTTTTTCTTCTTTAGAGTGTCTTTAGCAATTCGAGGCATCTTCCCTTTCCAAATAAATTTGATAACTAGCTTTTCCAAGTCTGCAAAGTAGGTTGTTGGAATTTTGATTGGGATTGCATTGAATCTGTAGATGAGTTTGGGTAGAACTGACATCTTAATGACATTTAGCCTTCCTATCCATGAACATGGAATATTTTTCCATCTTTTAAGGTCCCCTTCTATTTCTTTTAGTAGAGTTATGTAGTTTTCTTGGTATAGGTCTTTTACATCTTTGGTTAAGTTGATTCCTAGGTACTTTATTTTTTTAGTTGCTATTGAAAATGGTATCTTTTTCTTGAGTGTCTCTTCAGTTTGTTCATTTCTAGCATATAGAAACATTACTGACTTATGTGCATTAATCTTGTATCCCGCTACTTTGCTAAATTTGTTTATTAGCTCTAGTAGGTGTATCGTTGATTTCTCAGGGTTTTCTAGATATAAGATCATATCATCTGCAAACAATGACAGTTTTACTTCTTCTTTTCCAATTTGGATGCCTTTTATTTCTTTGTCTTGCCGGATTGCCCTGGCTAGCACTTCCAGCACAATGTTGAATAACAGTGGTGACAGCGGGCATCCTTGTCTTGTTCCTGATCTTAGAGGGAAGGCTTTCAGTCTCTCACCATTGAGTACTATGCTGGCTGTGGGTTTTTCATATATGCTCTTTATCATGTTGAGGAAGTTTCCTTCAATTCCTACCTTTTGAAGTGTTTTTATCAAAAAGGGATGTTGGATTTTGTCAAATGCTTTTTCAGCATCTATTGAGATGATCAATTGATTTTTCCCTTTCGAGTTTTTAATGTGTTGTAATACATTGATTGTTTTTCTGATGTTGAACCATCCTTGCATGCCTGGAATGAACCCCACTTGGTCATGGTGTATGATTTTTTAATGTGTCTTTGGATTCGATTTGCAAGTATTTTGTTGAGGATTTTTGCATCTATATTCATTAGGGAGATTGGCCGGTAGTTTTCCTTTTTTGTAGCATCTTTGCCTGGTTTTGGTATTAGATTGATGTTAGCTTCATAAAATGAGTTAGGTAGTGTTCCATTTTTTTCAATGTTTTGAAAGAGTTTGAGTAAGATTGGTGTCAGTTCTTTCTGGAAAGTTTGGTAGAATTCCCCTGTGAAGCCATCTGGCCCTGGGCATTTATTTGTGGGAAGATTTTTGATGACTGATTGGATCTCTTTGCTTGTGATGGGTTGGTTGAGGTCTTCTATTTCTTCTCTGGTCAGTCTAGGTTGTTCATATGTTTCCAGGAAATTGTCCATTTCTTCTACATTATCCAGTTTGTTGCCATACAGTTGTTCATAATATCCTCTTATAATTTTTTTAATTTCTTCAGGATCTGCAGTTATGTCACCTTTTTCATTCATTATTTTGTTTATATGGGTCTTCTCTCTTTTTGATTTTGTCAGTCTAGCTAGGGGCTTGTCAATCTTGTTGATCTTCTCAAAGAACCAACTTTTGGTGATATTTATCCTTTCTATTGTTTTTTTGTTCTCTATGTCATTTATTTCTGCTTTAATCCTTGTTATTTCTTTTCTTCTACTTGGTTTAGGATTGGTTTGCTGTTCATTTTCTAGCTTCTTCAGTTGATCCATTAGTTCTTTGATTTTGGCTCTTTCTTCCTTTTTAATATATGCGTTTAGTGCTATAAATTTCCCCCTTAGCACTGCTTTTGCTGCATCCCATAGGTTTTGGTATGTTGTGTTCTCATTTTCATTCGTCTCTATATATTTAGCAATTTCTCTTGCTATTTCTTCTTTAACCCACTGATTGTTTAGGAGTGTGTTGTTTAACCTCCAGGTATTTGTGAATTTTCTAAGTCTCTGATGGTTATTGACTTCTAATTGTATTCCATTGTGGTCAGAGAATGTGCTTTGAATAATTTCAATCTTTTTAAATTTATTGAGGCTTGTTTTATGTCCCAGCATATGATCTATTCTGGAGAAAGTTCCGTGAGCACTAGAAAAGTATGTGTATCCTGGTGATTTGGGATGTAATGTCCTGTAGATGTCTGTTAAATCTAATTCATTTATCAGATTGTTTAGGTTTTCAATTTCCTTATTGGTCTTCTGTCTGGTTGATCTATCTATAGGAGAGAGTGATGTGTTGAAGTCTCCCACAATTATTGTGGAAACATCAATTGCTTCCTTTAGTTTTGCCAATGTTTCTCTCATGTATTTTGTGGCACCTTGATTGGGTGCATAGACATTTACGATTGTTATTTCTTCTTGCTGAATTGCCCCTTTATTAGTATGTAGTGGCCTTCTTTGTCTCTCAAAACATCCCTGCATTTGAAGTCTATTTTATCTGAGATTAATATTGCTACACCTGCTTTCTTTTGGCTGTAGCTTGCATGAAATATTTTTTTCCATCCTTTCACTTTCAATTTCTTTGTGTCCCTGTGTCTAAGATGAGTCTCTTGTATGCAACATATTGATGGTTCATTTTTTTTGATCCATTCTGCGAATCTATATCTTTTAATTGGGGAGTTTAATCCATTTACATTCAACGTTAAAACCGTGAAGGCATTTCTTGAATCGGCCATCTTATCCTTTGGATTATGTTTGCCATATTTTTCCCTCTCTCTATTAATATCCTTTATTGTACCCATACCGAATCTCTTTAGTACTGAACCTTTCTCCAAGTCTCTCTGTCCTGTCTTTGTTTCTCTGTCTGTAGGGCTCCCTTTAGTATCTCCAGTAGGGCAGGTCTCTTGTTAGCAAATTCTCTCAGCATTTCTTTGTCTGTGAAAAATTTAAGCTCTCCCTCAAATTTGAAGGAGAGCTTTGCTGGATAAAGTATTCTTGGCTGGAAATTCCTCTCTCTCAGAATTTTAAATATATCGTGCCATTGCCTTCTCGCCTCCATGGTGGCTGCTGAGTAGTCACTACTTAGTCTTATGCTGTTTCCTTTGTATGTGGTGAATTGCTTTTCTCTTGCTGCTTTCAGAACTTGCTCCTTCTCTTCTATGTTTGACAGTGTGATCAGTATATGTCTCGGAGTGGGTTTTTTTTGGATTTATTCTATTTGGAGTTCGCTGAGCATTTATGATTTGTGTATTTATGTTGTTTAGAAGATTTGGGAAGTTTTCCCCAACAATTTCTTTGAATACTCTTCCTAGACCTTTACCCTTTTCTTCCCCTTCTGGGACACCAATGAGTCTTATATTCGGACGCTTCATATTATCTATCATATCCCTGAGGTCCATTTCGAGTTTTTCAATTTTTTTCCCCATTCTTTCTTTTATGCTTTCATTTTCCATTCTGTCATCTTCCAGGTCACTGATTCGTTGTTCAACTTCCTCTAGTCTTGTACTATGAGTGTCCAGAATCTTTTTAATTTGGTCAACAGTTTCTTTAATTTCCATAAGATCATCCATTTTTTTATTTAGTCTTGCAATGTCTTCTTTATGCTCTTCTAGGGTCTTCTTGATTTCCTTCATATCCCGTACTAGGGTCTCATTGTTCATCTTTAGTTCTTTGAGTAGCTGCTCTAGGTGTGTCTCTTCTGGTCTTTTGATTTGGGTGCTTGGGCTTGGGTTATCCATATCGTCTGGTTTTTTCATATGCTTTATAATTTTCTGTTGTTTTTGGCCTCGTGGCATTTGCTGTCCTTGATAGGGTTCTTTTAGGGTTTGTAGACCAGTTGAAGTCCTTATCTCTAATTTATCAGATCTACAGCTTCGTGGAGTACACTTTCTCTAACTAACCAGCAGGTGGCGTCCACGAGCCACCTGTTCTCCACAAGCCAGATCTCCCCTGCTTAGCCTTTTTGGTGAGTGGGGGAGTGAGTCTTGTGGGGCCCAATTGGTGTCCCAAGCTTGCGTGTGTAGTTGGTGTTGCCTGCCCTGTATGTGGGGCGTGTTTCTGGGCAGTCGGGGAGGGGGGGTGGCCCTAACAATCAAATCTCCCTGATGATCCTAGAGTTTTAAAGCTACTGCAATAGTCTAATCCTTCAGTTCAGTCCTGCCACAGTTTGTCTCTGCCACTGACCCACAAGTCTTTGGTATTGGCGTATGGCTCCTGAGACTTGCAAGTGGGCCCCTCTTCCAGGCTGTGCACCCCGGGTCCTCTGTTGAGGGATGACTGTGCTATGTCACAGGTGAGTGCCGTCCCCCCAGGGCAGTTCTGGGCTGCTGGGCTGTGTTGGGAGGCTCCCAGTCTGCTCAAATGATGGCTGAATGGGGCTCTGTTAATTCACACTGCTCCCCCTTCCCAGCTCTGGGACATTCAGCTGAGGTTGCAGGGAAGGCTAATGTCCACGCCCAGTTTTGTGGTGTGTGCCTGTTATTTGAAGCACTTCCGTCACACTGGGTTGTCTGGGGCAGCTCTGGGCTATGGGGCTGGCGATGGGCAGGAGTGTTTCCTGTCCACCAGGATGGTGGCTGTGAGCGGACACCCCCCTTTTCTTGGGAAGTTGTGTTGTTTAGTGAATTTTCTCAGCCACTGGATTATTGCCTTTTGTCTCAGAGCTCTCTTATTTCTGCTCTTGACTTGACGTGCCCAAATTTCAATTCTTTGAGGCTTTCTGTATTGAGCTTCTTAGAGTAATTGTTTTAGAAAAAGCAAAAAGGATTTAAAAAAAAAAAAAAAAAAAAACCGGCCCTCCTCAGAGATCTAATGGGTTATTGAAATGCTAATAGACAAAGCAACCAGGGCCATTAAGGAAGGTGCCCTGGGCAGAGAGATCAGCCTTGCTTCGGGATTTGCATATGCGCCTCAAGGCCTGATCTCCGCCCTTCCCCTTTCTGTGTTCACCAGAACTCCAAAAATCCTCTGCTTTTACTTTGGAGCTTCTCGTGTTGTTTTCCTTCTATGCCCGTCTCCTCTCTGCTGGGCTGGCTGCTCTCAGAGTCTCTGGTGTCTGGCCTCAGTCTATCTATGGTTGGAGTTTGAATCAGTAGAATGAGTTTCCGATGAGAGCAGCCACTGCAATTCTCCCTTCTCCTTCCTGGAGCTGACAGCCCCTCCTCCCCCGGGACTGAGCCTGGCAGGGAGGGGCGCGGGTCCCCTGGCCGCAAAAACTTACAGATTTCGCTGATCTCAGCAGTTCCACGTTTTCATGAGTGTTGTATGAAGTATGCCCAAAGACAGATTGCTCTGTGGTGTCCAGTCCACGCAGTTCCTGGCTTTTTACCTACTTTCCTGGAGGAGTAACTAAAACATACAGCTCACCAGTCTGCCATCTTGCCCCGCCTCCAGTGCCTTATTTTCTATATCCTTTTGTATCTAGGACAGAAGTGGGCACATAGTAGATGTTGAAGGAACTTTTTTTTTTACTAATGATAAATATTTGTTGAATGTAAAGTTCGATGGTTAATTATATAATTGTTATGCCTTTTGTAGTTGTGTCAACATTATTAAATAATTCTTTTCTATTATTTTGTAATTATGTGTTTCATATCTCCTCAACGAGATAATTTTTTGTGATTTATATGTTTTCCTCCTTGCATTATAATTATGTACATTTGTCTCCTGTCTTAAATAGTCCTTTGAGGGCAGACCCCATCCCTGATAATTATAGTATGTCAAAACTGGTATAAAAAGGGCTTTACTGAAAATAGCAAAGGTTTGAGAGCCAGACACTTGTGCTCAAATCTGTTTGCACCATTGACTTCTAAATTGATCCTGGCCAAGTAACATAGTTTCCTTTTCTATGAAATGTGGAAAATAATACCTATCTGTTGTGAATATAAAAATAGCATGTATAAAGCACATTATCTGACAACTTTTGAGTACTCAAGAAAGATAGTTGTCACCATTATTATTATATTATTATTATACTATTTTATAATCACCAACATAATTGGTTGTTTAGTCTAAATTTCCACAAATACAAGAATCCTCTCTATGGTATCCCTGATAGCCTTAGCTTGTGTACTGACAGTGATAGAGAACTTTCTCCTTTGTTTAAAAGTTCTTCCTTTTATCTATCTGTATTCTGTATATCAGCAACACGCACTTCATTTTAGGGGCTACACAGATTAAAAAATCTGCTGCCTTTTCAACATGAACTCATCCATTTTCATGTCTCTCATCTACACCCACAAACCCTCTACCCTGCACCCTCCCCCCAGCGCAAACATAACATTTAATAAAGATTACTTGTTTGAATTGATAGATTGAGTTACGTCTTTTGCAGTACTGCCTTGAGTTTAGTCCTAATGGCAGGAGAATGAACTAAAATGGAGTAACTAACTATTAGATAGTCCTTCCAGCTTTACAATTCTGGGTGAAAAACTTATAGATCTTTAAAGGCCTTATATATAATTTTCCTCGTGTAGATTCTCTCTGGCTACTGGACTGGAAATAAAAAACAGAGCAGCTGGTTGCTTATACATAAACTAGATGAGTGTTCTGATTCATTAATGTGTACTTGTGATGGATTGAATTGTGTACCCTAGTTTTATGTTCTTGGTCTTGGGGTGCATTCTGGTGGGTGCAAACCCATTTGTAAATAGGACCTTTGACAAGGTTATTAGTTAAGGGGTGCCCAAACTGAATGAGAGCGGGCCTTAATCCAATATGGCTGAAGTCCTTGTAAGCAAAGGAAATTGGACACAGTAAGAGAAAGCCACGGGAAGAAGCCAGAAGTCAATGGAACCCGGAGGAGAAAGGAGAAGGTGTTGCCATGTGCATTGCCATGTGACGGAAAAGCCAAGGACCAAGGATCACTGGCAGCCAGCCCCAGAACACCATAGTCCTTGGGGAGAAAGCCTAGTCTTGTTGAAGCCTTGATTTTGGACTTCTCCTAGCTTCAAAACCACAAGCCAATAAATTCCTGCTGTTTAACCCAACTCATAGTATGGTATCTGTTTTAACGCAGTTGGAAAACGAAGTTAGTGTTATGTTAAAACCATAAACTCTCATTGCTATTAATAATAAGAAACATTTTCAGAGTACCTAATAAAATAAAATTCTTATTCTAATGAAAATTCCATCTCTAAAGTAATATATTCAGCATCTTTCATGATTTCCAAGCACTTATAGGAACAAGTTGTTTCAAAAACTAATACAAAATATTATGGGTGAACAAAATCATAGAAACAAAGTGATTTGACTGCTTGAGCAACAAAAAGCACGAGTCCTAGCTAATAAAATGAAGCATGTGTGGAACCCTGCCTCTGTTCTATCCTTTCTGGAGCAAACACCCCAGAAGGATTTGGGTGATGGGGTGCACTGAGATATCCTGACAGTGGAGACAGAGAGAACTGGGTTTGAAGTTTTGCCCTTCACTTTTGAAGCTTTGTCCTTCACTGGCTGTGGAACTTGAGGTATGCTATGCTTCCAGAAGCCTTTGCTTTTTCTCCCCTGAAAATAATAATATTTAACTCATAGGACTATCACAAGGATTAAATAAATGAATGTTTGTAATGTGTTTGGCATGTGGCATATACTGGAGAAATGCTGTTTTGCTTTTTTGTTTTTTGTTTTTTTTCCATCTCAACTCCCCTCCATTTTCTTTGATCTAAATACTAGTCACTTAGGAAAATAGCATTATTTTTCTAAACTCATCAAAACTGGCCAGACTTCCCAGTATGGTAACCACTCTACATGTTAGAACTATAATTTGTTGCCCTTCAGACTTTCATGGTTTTCACATTTTAAAAGCAAACCACCAAGGGCAAATTCTTCTGTTTTCTTGGCCAGTAAGGAGGAAGCTGAAGTTGATTTTGATTATTTTGGTAAAGGAGATTGCATTTGTTCTCATCAAGCACTACCTTGATGGACTTATATTAAAAGAAATGGATAGCCCATGAACCAAGTTTTGGTGATTTTATTTTGGAGGAGAAGTCAGTTTTTTGAGGATAATGAGGAAAGAATGGAGATGATTTTTCCAAAGCTGGCTTGGGATCAGGCGGCTGAATTTTTCTAATCTATGTTGAAGGCATGTAGAAAACTGGAAGAAAATGTTACCTTGTACCTTCCAATTGGAACCCACTCCCCACCAGCCTACAAATATCAGCTTGCTCTTCCCACTAGGTTCATGCCCAGTAAAATAAATGAAGTTACATTTTTGCTTGGTATAAATTATTAAGTTGTCCTTTGCACAGTTGCTTTAAATCAAGAATGTATTAGCCTATCCCCGCCACTCACTTTCCTACCTGCAGCATTTTTGTGTACATTTGCTCTCAGTGGAATTTGCCTCATTCATTCATGGGAATCAAATATATGCCAGGAATCCCATATACTTTGACAGAATTAGAGACGAACAAGGCATCTTCTTTGTACTTTAAAGACCTTACTCTGAAATAAGTAATAATTATTTCAGAATATTTGTTTTTCCTATTCCTTTATTTTGTCTGGAAATGTTTTTAAAAAAAATTTTTTTTTTTTACAAATAAAGTATTTTTTACAAAAGGTCTTACTCTGGTAGGTGGAGGTATTGGGGGCAAGAAATGTGTCAAAGATGTATAATTTAATGTACAAAGTGATGAGGGTCATAAAAACAGGTTGAGAAAGTTCAGGAGAGGGGAAAGTTATTCCTTACTCCCTTGGAGATGGGAATCTTTGAAGACGTCACAGGGGAAATGGTGTTGAAGCTGGGCCTTAAATATGCGTAGGCTTTGGTAATGCACAACCGACTGGGAAGGGTATTCTGGTAGGTAGGAAGTGCCAAAACAAAGGCATAGAAGTAGAAAAGCATGGGATAATTAGATAAGTGTAGAGTAGTAAGTGGTATGGTTTGACTGCAGCGAGGAGTAAGTTGGAAGATCATCAGGGGAGAGTGGGGAAGGGCCTTATTTCCTCTGGAAATAATGGCAGCCTCAGCAAATTTGCCATTTTGTTTGAAATAAAAGATCTACTAGCTGAATGAAAATGTTGTTCTGAATTCTGTACTTTGGTGGCCAACCTAACCATTCAAATTTGAACAATTGCATTGTCTGACCTTCTGAAAATTGTTTTCTGCTTAAAATGGACATGACTATTGTTAAGTATGGAGTACCAATGAAAGTCTGCCTGCGTTGCTCTTGTTCAATAACACTATCGGCAGAATGTTTTGTATGGTCACTTATTATTGCTAGAGGAACTTCATTTTGCAGCTGATAGACGGGGAATAGGTTTTACGAAGTCAACTCAGGCATCTTAGCGCTCAACTGGAAATGGGGAAAAACACCTTTTCCCTCATGCATCTAATATATATCTGGCTCAGAAATAAAATTACATCAAAGCCCACACTCAGTGAGAACTAAGCCACTAAATACCAGAAGACTAAACCCAGCAGTGTTATCCAGGAGCATGGAAAAAGACTGAAATAATGGAAAGTGTTCTCCTCTTTTTTGAAATGGACATAAGGACCGCTGACAGGAACCTACAGATCTATATAAAGTGCAACAGACATGCACATACATACCTATACACAAATACACACATACACAGATATACACACATACCTGCCTATACAGACATATACATCCATACACACCTATATACACACACGGACACACATATACATACATAATGGTTTAGTTTGTTTAAAAAGGAAAAAGAAGAAACAGCAAAGAGAAAAACAACTTTAAGACTCTACAGAACTGTTTCTCATTTGATCCTCTACAAGCGAGTGTTTAGTAACTGCACATGACCCCTGAGGGCCTGCAGAGTGTGCAAGGCTGCCCTGTGCTGTTTACTGCCTGTGGCTTTTCTCCTCTGACCCTCACATTTGACCCAGTTTTAGTGATTTAAAATGCTTTTATCGGGCACACTCGGAGCTGTATGATTATGGATGATGTAGACATGGAAGTAACACTGCTTTATTTTTAGTGAAACAGCTAATAAGAATCTAATCAGAGCAATCCAAGTAGAATAACTCTCCAGGCTGATTCCTTGTGCTGTGGATAACTAGATGGTTTAATGGACTGAAAAGGAAAATAGTTCTAAATTTTCCTATATGTCAGAAACTGGGGGATTTAGTTCTGTATTGATGTTTTACATTGGTTCCACACCTTCATTCTGTATTCACTTTCCTCCCCCAATTAAAAAAAAAGTATGATCGTTTTAGTTTTTTAGTGCACATAATCCACTTCATACAGTTTCATCGCCTGTTCGAGGTAGTCTTTCTGCATTCTGTAGGGCTCGGCTGTTTGTCTCTGCAGCTACTCCACCAATACAACTTAAAGAAGCCCAGAAATGAGAGTGGTGAAACTCTCTCAGCAGTGCTGGCAGCAAGCAGGGAGAAGCAGAATTCCTCAAAAAGTAATGCAATGAGCAAAAACAAAACAACAGCAACAACAAACTTTTATCAGAGGAGTGCTGAATCCGTCAACGTGAATTAACCATATTTCACTCCAAGGGAGAATAAACAAATCTTGTTTTGCCAGACATTAAAAAAGAATTTTAACAACCCAGAGACACAAACAGTCCTGTGGTCTTCCTTTGCTATCTTAACTACCTAGACTCTTTAGCACCTCTGAATTTCTATGGGGTTTAGATTCCAAATTGTACACACCGGCACTCTTATTTTCTTTCACTGTTTGTTACAGGAAGTTTTGTCTTCCCAGGCAGGGTACAGATTGTCCCTTCTACTTCTTCATTGTCTCCCACAGCACCTAATGTGTTGCTGGCTGTTTGGGAAATACTCTCTCAAGGTCACCCACCAATCTATGAAAAAGTAGCTAACAGGTGAGAGTCTTTGATTCCTATTTCCCTCTCCAACTTCTTTGACAGAATCAGAGAGATTATTAGATTAGGTACAAGGAATACTGAAGAGTGGCAGGATTCTTTAGGTAGTTTTCTAGCAGGAAGATAATTTGTTCTGCACTTACACATTTGACCTCCATCTTCTATAATATATATTCTACATAGTCTAACCTGTAAATAGGGTAAAATCCCCAGATGTTCCATCAGTCATAATGCACGGATTCCCTGACATGTTTCAGTAAATCTAAGATAGTGAAATATTTAAATGCATTCCCTTAATTAATATATGGCCATATTATATGTTCAATTTCTTCTTGCCTTTTCCTGGGGCCTAAACATTTCTATTGTTTCTGATCTTTGAGGTGTTTTGCTGTTGTTTTTTTCCACTTTATTCCCTTCCTAAACTTCTTTCTTCCTTGATTTCAGCACTAGTTCTGCTATTTGTTTACTGGCAGTATTCATATTTTTCATTCAATATTTATGTTAATAAAATTTGAATGCTAATATTCTATCAGCAGTGACAAGACTTCCCTCATCTGGGGTTACTGACTCCTTCAGTTCTAACACCAGGAGGTTTCTTTTCTCTGGAAGCCATACCGGTTAGGACTTTCTTCCCTCTATGAGAAGAATCTTCTGGATGCAAGTCATCACCAATCTTTGAGGCATGCCATCGGATTATCAGGTTGTCAGCCGCTAAGTGCACTCGGTTTGGGCAGGGCTGGTGAGGAGAAAGCCCTCAGAAAGGCATGGGAATTACTCATGGCTCAAGGCAACATAGGTTTAATTTCTCTTTGAGAAGGCCCCATAGGAAGTGCTAGCTTTAAGCAAACGCTTTGTGAAAGGATTCCTTCTCTGAATTTTCCGAACAGCCCCCTTTGTTACCACACAAGAGAGCTAACGACCAGTCAGGGAATCAAATCCCCCTTATCAGTCCCAGCCCATTTTACCTCGAGGCACCCACCCTATTGGCTGGAGGGCTGCAAATGGTTCTCCCAGGCTTTGCTCAAGCCACCAATCTGCCGTGTCTGAAATGCCCCAGCCTTTTCTGGCCTCCTGTATTTGACTCCTACACCATGGGGGAAGTCCCCCTTGGATTCCAAAAGAAAATTAAACTCCTTGGAATCCAAAACTAATCACCTTTCACAGAGTGGCCCCAGGCGGATTAGTTATCATGATATTTCAGTCTCACCTAACCAATAAGAGGGCCGGTTGGCAAGTTCCCAGGATGAATATTCTCATATGAACATTGGATTAGAGGGAGCCAAAAGATTTTCGGCCATCTAGGTACTCAACTTACACCCCACCTGGGTTCTGAGGTAGAGATCTTGTGACGGTCTCTACCTGCAAAGCAATTAAAAGAAATAAAGCAAAGTATTATATTTTAATTGATGTAATCTTCAAGCTCCCAGTGGAATCTGGAGTGATATCTGACTAGAGTTACTCTGGGTATCAATAGATGACTATTCTGTGTAAATGCATTTAGGAAGACAAAACCCTACGAATGCTGGACTTCATTAACATGTGTATCCGTTTGGAGGGGGGACTGGCTCAGGCTCCAAGGGCTAAAAATTGAAAGAAGCCAGCTACCTAGACTTTTCTGGGATCTAAACAAAGAGCCGAAGGGGTGGGGGAGTGGAGAGGGAGGTGGAGAGAGCCAGAGAGAGCAGGGCAGGTGGAGGGGAAGACACAAAGTGGGTTTATATTTTTATTTGTTTTTAGAGTGGCCTGGATATTGGACACACCCAACCATACTTTCCAAACCCAAACCGCTTTCACCCATCACTAACATTTCAGGGTTTGTTTCTGTTTTATTGTAAATATTCCAGTCAAAGAAAGATAAACAGACAAGAAAAAATTGCTTTTGTATACAG
Source organism: Choloepus didactylus (assembly GCF_015220235.1). Lineage (NCBI taxonomy): Eukaryota > Metazoa > Chordata > Mammalia > Pilosa > Megalonychidae > Choloepus > Choloepus didactylus. Next base: position 136,607,392 of record NC_051312.1, on the reverse strand, counting down.
AGTCAGATAGAAAATACAGAATGGAAAAGAAAGCCAACAACCAACAGATAAAAAGTGAAGACAAACCAAGAAAGAAAACTAGCTGGTTACAAATTCACTCACCAGCTTGAGTGAGGTGCAGTGATGGTCTCAACAGCTAATAGAAACGGTCTACTGCTGTCAGTCTTGTCTTTATGCCACATGGTGAAAGAAACAGACTTTATAAATGATTCATGGGGACATTCACTTCACTAATCCGTTAAAAAAAGTTTGCTATTGATCAAGATATCCTGCTCATAAAAACACATGTTAAAAAACAATCCCCCCCCCCCCCCCCAAATGTGATCTGACAGTGTGGACTACATTGTCAGAAGAAAGGGATGGAGCTGTGGATGGAGAGCAGTGTGACACCACTGGGGTTGGGGGTCCGCCGGCCTCCTCCTCCACATTTCTCCACTAGGCTTGAAGCAAGATTTAAAAAAATACTTAATTATCTTGCACAGCTGGCTGTCGCTTGATGGTTGAAGAGGAAAAAGAAAAACCAGGATGCAAATTCATGAAAGAAAAGAGGTCAGCTTAGGACCACACTGGCGTCCTTTATAAGAATAATCGGGATACCAACTGGCCCCTGCACCCCTGCACAAAGAGGATGCTAACCTATCCAAACAGCAAAAGCATGGAAATAAGCTCATCATCTTCCAAAGACGTCTTTATTTTAGTACATTCAGAACAGAAACAATCCAAGGACGGTTCTATTCAAGGTGGTGGTGGAGGTGGAGGTGGTAGTAGCAGCTGTTTAATTCTCTCTCCCTCTGAATTTTCTAAGTTTACAATCAGAAATTGCATAGAATTTGTTTTCTGTCAGAAAATGAAAACTTGCTCTCTGCCTGAAACTCCCAACAGGTGAAGCCAAGCAAAGGTCAAGCAGCTGCTGGGAAGCCTCTTCCCTTTCATCAGACAAGCAAGTGCTCAGGACCCTGCAAACATCTCTGAAGGAAAGCACTAGCTAGCAATCGTGATAACCTGGAAAGCATCGGTAACTCCTATTATGTGGATGGAAGAGGAGTTAAATGCTTTGTGTAAAGTCACATGGTGGTGGCTGAGTGGTGGTGGTTACTGCCCAAGGTGAGGTTAGGACTCAAGAGTTCCTAGTTCCCAGGCCTGCAGATTAGCTATGAGACTCCACCTCTCTCCCTGGCAAATTCTTGCTTACTTTAGGTCTTTCCATTTAATGAACACACACACACACACACACACACACACACACACACACACACGCACACACACACACTTGCAACCAGGTCTCACATCTAGTTGCAAGAAATCTCCCAATTCATGAAAACCTTGGGGGTCTGGCTTTGCAGGCAGCTAATGAGTTTGGTTAAAAAGCAATGCAGTTGACAAAGTATGCAGCACACCAACAGGGGCACCCCATCCCTCCTGTCTGGGAACAGCACTTGCCAACTGAAGCCCAGGTCACAGTATGGGAAAACCACCCCCCACCCCCACCCATGCTGCTCCTTAAGCCAGGTCCCAGGACACTGGGCACATTCTGCTCCCCCCCCCCCCAACTGTCTATTTTCTTCAGAGATCACAGTCACAAAAGACCAAATCAAATCTAATAATAATGAAAGTCAGAAAGTGAAAGAAAGAAGACACATTAACTCCTGAAACCCCTCCAGGCTTCTTGGAGTAGACTGTGGGTTAATTGGTTTTTGGCATTTTTTTCAAGTTACACTAATGGGCTTTTATTTGAGACTCTCCATCTCATTCTTCTCAAGACCCCTTCTCCTACATCCCCTTCCCCTCATCGCCACCCAGAAAGGAGAGTTCAGCACCTGAAATCTTATGCATTGCCGACTCCACATCCTAAAATTCATAAAAAGGAACAGAAATTATTGAGACTTCCATTCCCTAACCCCAGCCTCCCCCTCCAAAATGCAGAAAACAAATGAACAGAACCCAGAAGAAGACAAAGAAGAAAGACGGGAAGGAAAGAAAAGGGGAAAGAAAAGAACACGAACAAAAGTATACAAATCCAGAAAAGAAAAACTTCCCTGTTGAATTTAATTTTTTTTTTTTTCTGTAAGAACTAGATCCAGGGTACAATGGCCCCTTCCTGGGGGGAAATTCCACTGATGATTCCATCCATTTATTGGACAGGTCTGGTTAAGCAGTGACCAACCCCCCCCCCCCCCCCAGCCCAGATCCCATGTTATTTTGGTGGGAGGGAAAGGCCCATTGGGAGAAGAGGGGCCCCGTGTGCCTGGGAGGGGGAGCGTCCCTTCGCCATTGGTTGCAAGGCGGACCCCGCTCCCCGACCGACAGGGGTGCTGTCTCTGGCTGGGGCGTCAGGCTCTTTGATCTTTTTGTCAAGGTACTGTATCCAAAATGCGGAGAGAAGTTTCGACGCGGTCCCAGTCCCGGCTCCGCGCAGACCGCGGGCGCCTGCCCAGCACCCCTTCCCCACCTCCCCACTGGCCTGGCAGTCTCCAGTCGCCGCGGGGGCTACTCGGGCTCGCTGCTGTTGGTGGCCTTCTCCCACTCCAGGCTCTCCTCGCTGCGGGCGGGCGACGGCCGCGCGCGCAGACCCTGGAAGCGGCGGCACTCGGGGCAGACGCGGATGTGCGTGCAGCCGCGGGCCACCAGGGCGGCCTCTTGGGCCAGTCTCTGAGCCAGGGGGTCGGGCTCCCCCGCGCCGCACAGCTTGCCGTTGCTGAGCGTGGCCGTGGCCCGGGGCCGGCGCTCCTCGGGGACGGGGGGTCGGGGCTGCGGCACCCCAGCGCGCCGCCGGCGGGGGTGGATACTGTCCTGACACAGGATGATGCTGCGCAGCTCGGTCACCATCTCCTGGCAGACGGATACCTGGAGGAGATAAGGGGGTCACAGCCCAGCCTCAAAGAACCAGCCCCCCTCCCCACCCCCGCATGTCTCCTGCGGGTCTATAGGGAGTGGGTGTCGCTGAGTCATAAAATCCCAGGTAGAGAAGGAACCTTGAAGGCCTTTCAATCCTTCTCTTCCCTGCCACACCCCCAACTTAATGTTTAAACACGCTCCATCACAGCCCTGCCAGCTGGTTGTCCAGGCTTTAAACACCTTCGAAGACAGTCAGCTCACTATGTTGGGAAGGAGCTTATACCATTTTTGCACCTTTCTAACTGCTAACTGCTTCTTCCTCCTACTGCCTTAACGATTCCTCTCCCTGAAATTCTCATCTATTGACCCCAGTTAAATTTAGACCTTAGAGTCTGTTAAACAAATAACCCCCCTCCACTGCATGTCAGTCTTAACAGGTATTTGAAAATGCTACTTGTCACCAGGAACATTCTGTTCTCAGGCTCAAGATTCTCATGTCTTTTAATCAACTGATTATGGTGGGAGATGGTGCATTCTAATAATCATAACAACCAAAACAACAGCAAGGAAGAAACCCTTGGATCCAGCTGTGTTTCAGAATTCAGAATATTTCGGCTCTTCGGAAGGTAAATACAATGCACAGGTAGTATATTGTGTATCACATTCAGTGGGGTCTGGGGAAGTCCCTGTACTCCAACACATTAATATTTCTGTAGTAAAATGCATATACATTTGCATCAAGATAAATACAGACCATAAACGTTACCCTCCTGTCAGTTCAAGTCAAGTTTTGCCACCAAATGCATTTGCATTAAACATACAGAAAATGTGGGACTTTCTGAGGTTTCAGAATTGTGGGTAAAGAATCATGAACTTGTACTACTATTACTTCCACCCCCTTCTGTTACCACCTCTTCGACTACTACTACAGGCACCATTTATTTGCCAAGCTCTCTGATAAGCATTTTACTTACAGGATCCTCTTAAGAACCTGGTAAGAAGCAGAGTCTATTATTACCATTTCATGGATGTGGAAATGGAGGCTCAGAGAAGTTACATCTCTTGCCAGAAATTACTTGGTTAATAAAAAGCTGACCCAGAATTTGAACCCCAACCTGACTCCAAAACGCATGCATGCTCTGTTCAGTTCTCTACTCTATGCTAGAAAGGACACTTTCCTGGAGATGATGAGAAAAGAAGACTTCTGAAACCCAGTTTTATGTTCTTTCTTCCACATCTATTGAGGGACAATTGTTCTACCACAGTCAACTAGCTAGCTTAGCCTTTACTCTTCATTTCGACTATTGGGAGTGCTCTAACACCAAATTGAATTGAAGTTTTCAATGTACATCCCCACCATTGGTGAGCTCTTGGTCAAATAACTGAATAACCAAATGTCCACAGGTCCTCTACCGGAAGCAACTACAGAGAGGCTGTGTGGCATAATGGAATACAACTCAGGTTAGGACTTGAGACCCGGATTCTAGACCCACTGATGTTGCTAATTCCCGAGAATCCAGGCAAGTTACTCAACTTCTCTGTGCTTCTAATAATAACTATAACAAGGAAAACACCTGTCCAATTTATTTCATATGATAATAGTATAATTCAACATATATTTATTGACTGCTCTGTATCAAGCACTGTGTTTTGCAAGGGAAATGCAGAGAGATAAGACAGTTTATTTTCAAGCAGCTCAATGTCTAATCGGGGGGCTAACAGAAAAACAGTTGTAACACAGTATATGTGTTCTGTGCAGAGACTTTCTATGCAGTGGTGGTGGAAAGGAGGGGGAATGGTCCAGAGGAGAAGGCGTGAGGGTTGGGTACGGTTTTGCAGGGAAGGGAACCACTGAACTAGGTCTTATGGAATAAGTAAACACAACCACCTCTATTTAAGGAATGCGTAAAGGGAGAAAGCCAGTAAAGCTGGAGAGAGAAGTAGGAGGTGAACTATGACAGCTTGGTGGCACACAAGACAAGGCAGGAGACAGCTTCCAAAGGAGCTGTCCACGTGTCAAGGGGACACACTGAGGTCCAATACGGTCCAGTAGGTTCTCTTTTGGTTTTTGTCCATTGAGAGGGCCTTTCATTGAGGGATGGGGAGTTGCCAGACTGCCCTGGGTTGACGACTGAATGGGAAACGAGGACATGGAGACTGGGGCAGTGGGATCCTCTTGGTTTGGAAGAGGGAAGGGATAGGGGAAGAGCTATAGTAGTATTGCTAGTATTTTTAAATATGGGAGAAACTTGGGCTGATTTATGGATTTCAGGGAGAGAGCAGGTAGAGAAAAACACAGAGGAGAAAGAGGATACTCCTAGAATAGCTGGGGGAAGGTGAGATTCAGAGCAGAGACGAGGAGTGGGCAGGAGCCTCTCCCGCCTGAGCTGCAGGAAAGGAGGGGAGGTGGTAAGCTTATAAGTGGGGGGGGGGGGTTAATTTGGGGCTTATCACTCCAGATTTCTTGGTGAGAAGGGAGGTAAAATTAACCTCTGCGCATGAAGGAGCAGAAGGGGCTGAGGAGTGGGTGTTGGCATGGAAACTCTTTTTGGGGCATGGGAAAGGTGGTTGAGCATAGATAGCAAAAGACTAACAAGCAGTGTTGTATGGAGGTCCCATATGAGGCTGGGCTCCATCCATTTATAGGGACACTGTACAGTTGGGAGAATTTTCTCCAGGGGCAATTAGGGAAGGAGGTTTTAGGCAGACCCAGAGTTGGGAGATTGAGATAGAGGCTATTTATTGTACTTTTACAAATCTAATAATACCGTGCATATGTAGGGAGTTGTGTTCCTTCTTTGGGGTGGGAATGGAAGGAAAGTGGAATAGAGTCTTCTTCCTTCTTCTTGGGCTCTTCAATCTGTCTGATGTTTATATTAACCTGGTCTCTAAACCACAGGTTGGGGAATCAAATTTATTCAAAGTTCCCGAGAAGGAAGCCATAATTCTTGGGCTTACATGAATTAGGGTTCCCTATGTATCTTTATCTGTGAGCCAAAAACATACTCAAAATTGAAGGACTGGAGTCATCTTTTCCATTAGTAGCCTGGTACTTTCACCTGTTTTTCTTTATTATACCTTAAATTATAGTTGTATAGGACTTTACTGTCTATAGAGCATTTTTCACATCTTATTTTATTTTCTGGGCTGTTTCAAAGTAGAATCTGAAGCCCAGAGAGATTAAGTGTCTTTCTGTGGCTGCATAATTAGTAAGCGATGAAGCATGAACCCAGGGGTTGGAACTTTTTCCCTCGTGCCAGCGTGTGGATCTCCACTCTCGTGTGGGATTTCATCTGCTCTGTTTGAAATGACTTCTCTCCATGTCTAGGCACGTGAATTTTGTCCCATCTACCAACACCACAAGCAGCATCCCTTTGGAAATTTACCTCTGTTGCTTCTGAGTGTCGAAGAGTCCATAAAAACTCCAACATAGCCATAAAAATGGCCACAATTAAGCCACAAATAAGAACCACAAAGATTCCACCAATATTCTCCATTCCCAGGCCTGTAAGAAAACAATGAGACAAAAAATAGGGTAAAGGGGCAGGAAGATATCATCATTCTACCAAACATGCTGAAAGTCATTTAAATGACCAGAACTTGAGTCTTGTAAATGCTTTAGACACACAATTAAGGAGATTTAATTATTATTTTGGAAAAAAAATGCAGCATTAGCTGGAGTTAAAAGGGGAAGGGAATCTAGTTGCAAATGGATAAAGCTGGTGAGAAGTCTACAAAAGGGGGCCAGGGGTTGGGAGGTAAGGATCCTCTTAAGAGAAGGGATCTGCCCAATTTGATTTAGCTCATAGAGACATGACACCAATATACCTGTATATTCTAGCAGTTTCAAAAAAAATTTTAGTCAATCTTCCTCATATTATGTTTGCATGGTGTAAAGCAACTGTTTTGACCAAATCATGGATAGGAAAAATTATAGTTACCTATCTATGTCAACATGTTTACTAAAAACACTGATTTAGGAAGTAAAACTTTTTATCCCACCTGAACAGTGGCTCTTAAACCAGGCTGCCATCAGATCTGCCTGGGAAACTCGTAAAAATATAAATTCCCAGTTCTTACCTCAGATAGACTGAATCCTTATCTCTGGGGATAGGGCCCAGGAATCTGTATTTTAAAAATAAGCTTCACAAGTGATTCTTTTCCAGGCAGCCTAAAATTAGTTTGCAAGTGGGTATTTTCGGAAGCACTGTACTAGTTAGATTTTAAACCCTTTGAAATCAGGCACACTTTTCTGTTGTATCCTCATTGCCTAACATCTGGCATGTAGTGTATATACTCAATAAATATTTGTAGGATGACATGGTTGTTTCATTCCAAGTCTAACACTAAGCTTTGCTGAACTGATAGGCTGTGTGCTTTTTTCCCTGGCATCAGAGAAACCCAACTTTCGGAGCAGCATCATAAACACATGCAACCCTGATTAAACAGGGGCCACAATCATAAATCAAAAAGCATCTTTTATCTAGGAAGTTGTCAAGAGGATAGCTTACATCCTGTACTTTTCAGGAACACTTGCACATTTGAGTGTTCCATCAGTAGTGTCATCGCTGAACACGGAGCTGTGTCATTGTCAGGGAAAGCAAACTTCACACTTAGGTGATGAGCCACAGTTGAGGAGCAGAAGTCTGACACTACCTTCTACACCTTGCAAAGCTGGGAACAAACATCCTTACTGAGCCATTTCAAGTAGCCTTGGGTTTTCTTTCACAAAGCTCCAAATGGACATCTGTCATCTTTTTTTTAAAATAAGAGAGCTAGGTAGCAGTGCCTCCCTACACTAATAACCTGCTGACGATGGCTTTAAGGGCCAACATGATGAATGCCTCAGGCAGGCTGTGTACTCAGGTGTGCAGATCCACCCAGTCAACTCAAGTACTTGTATGCAGGTGGGATCCTCTATCGTGAATAACTGAAACAGTGGATCATTCAAAAACTCAATGCCAAGGGACAGTAGATAAGGTTTGGGGTAGATTTCTACCTTCTTGGCTTCATTTGAACACCTGCTTCTCAATCTGGGGCTCTTTGGATGGAAGGTTTTTGACCATGGGAACATATGCATGGCGGGGGGGGACTGAGAGTTTGGGAGACCACAGGAAAACAGCCACAACTGGGACACCAACAAGGGAATGCTCCAAGGATCTAGTTGGGGTTGTGGGGACAGATGCTCCAGCTCACAGGTTTAGGGGTGGTGAGAACTGAAATAGTAGGATGCACATCTAAGAACATCTTGGATGAACTAGTTTCTCCAGCCAGCCTCTGTGGAGAGAGTCTGGATGGAGATCCCCAGGGAAGGGAAGGGACCTCTGTGTTCTTCAGGATGACTACCTGTGCAGGTAAAAGAAGACTCCAAGTGACTGTAGTGATGCAACAAAAATGACTAGGCTCCCCTGGAAGGGCCCCATCCTCCCCTCTTGTTTGTGTAGAGCAGATGTTTTTCCTCCACTCTTGGCCTAATTCTACCTTCTGGGCTCTAGCTGCTTCCCCTGCCTCTAGTGGTCACCATGCCACCCCACCCCTTCAATCTTTCTTTCTCTACTGGCTCCACTCAAGTATCTCCATTCTTAAAGAAAAACAGAAAAATTCTCCCCCCGCTCCAACTCTGTTTAGTGAACACTCTTTCTCCTTCCACACATGGCCAAGCTTTTAGAAAGAGCTGTCTATATTAGAACTATTTTAAGACATTCTGAAGCCCTTAACACTCTTACATTTGGAGGCTCCGTCTCACATGAAAGCAAATAGAAGAAAATGTACCCACCTTATGTTCAGTGCATTGTTAAAATATTGCCTTTGATATTACTGAGCAGCAAGAAACAATTTATGATTGGCTGTGATTTCTCAGCAAGCATAGTGCATACAAGGGGATGTCTGCAAAATGAGCAAATCTAACAAAAAATTGTTTCTAAATGTAATGAACTTTTTAGGAATATGAAATTTAAAAATTAATGAAGTTGAAACAACATTACATTTTGGAGATATTTAATTGAACATGTCATAATTTAATTTTACAGTTTCCTTTTTTTGCATTTTGAAACCAATACTTTTTTTTTTCAGACCTCAAACACAATTTTGGACCCTTGAAAAGCTTTCAGGCACTACCTTCTCTGTCTGTTGTATCCAAAGGAGAAAATGATTTTGTTCTAAATTTACTTTCGTTCTTCCTATTCACTTCTCATCTCATGCCATTCGTCTTGCACCACTACAACAACCCTCACCAAGGTCACCGATGAACATTTTGTTTCTAACTCATTGGAACATTTCCAGTGCTGAGCTTACTCCAGCTCTCTCAGCACTTGCCATTGTCAACCATACCCCCTTTCTGGCTTTTTATACAATCATAGTCTCTGTTCTCTTCCAATCTTCTTAATTCTTTGCTTGCTCTGGGATCCCATCCTCTCATTTTCCCGCATTTGGTCTCTTGCTTCTCCTCCATGCACTGGCAATTACCGAGTCCTGATGTTTTTACTTCCTACATAGTTTTCAATTTCTTACTTTTTTCTCTATTCCTCCTACCACCTCCCTAGTTCAGGCCCCCATGATCTCTGGCTTGGACGATTGAAGCAGTCTCCAAAATTATTTCCCTGATTGTTGCCTGAGGGATCCTTCCGAAATGCAAAATCCAACTGTGACACTTCCTCTAGCAACACAGAACTGTGCATGGTTCCCAGCACGAATCACGGTTGCTCCCAGCTCCTATGCCTCTTCTCCTGTTCGCACTTCTGCCTGGAAACTACCCTCCCCTCCATCCGCCAGACACACACCTGGTGAACCTCGACTGCAGCTCAGGCTGCAGCAGCCTTCTCTGATCTTATGTGACTCTGTCACGTACAGCTGTTTTATGCTTCACGAACACACCATGTATGACTCCAACATATTGCATAAAATATTAGCTTAAGTTGGTATGTCTGTATTTCCCACTGGACTGTGAGTTCCTGAGGGTAAGAACCATGTCTTGTTCAACTCTGTAACCTCACAATTGTGGTGCCTGGTCTATAATAAGAACTCAATAAATGTTTGTTGAAAGAATAAGCATTAAGAAACAGTATAAAGACACTCCAGATGTAGGGGCATGCATTATCAAAAGCTTTGGAACCCATACTGTGATATGCATTTATCCTTAATTTAATTTTTTAATTAACTTTTTATTTTGAAATAATTCTAAACTTACAAGCCAGCTGCAAAAATAATACAAAACCCATACAGAGAACCCAAACATATCCCCTACCAAGATACCCACATCTACCAAATTTTAACATTTTGCTACATTTGCTGTATCACTCTATCAGTCATCTATCTATCTATCTATCTATCTATCTATCTATCTATCTATCATCTATCTATCCATCTTCCAAACATTTGAGTGTAGGTCATATACATCATGATCCTTGAATACTTAGTGCTTCCTTGTACTTTTCATTCCCAATTAAATTTTATTTGAAATAGTAAAATGAGCACTCCCAGCCTGGTCATGGAGGCAGATGGCCCCAAGTTGCGCTGAGTGGCTGACAAAGGGGACTGATCACGGATAAATCCACTATGTGGATTGACTCTACCCAGTCCAGGGCAGGATGGGGGTAGGGGAAGGATATAAATGGACATGGGATCTGGATTAGATCAGGGAAAGCTTCTTGGAGGAATTGAGGTTTTAACAGGATTCTGGTAGAAACCATGAGTCACTGAAACACCCCACAGCCTTCCTTTCCTGGCTCCTCGCCTATTAGGGCCAGCGTGTGAATCAAGAGTGCTGGCTCCAGCGAGCCAATTCTGGCGGAGTGGCCTCCTCCCCATAGAAGCGAGGCTTGTATACCATTCCAGCCTTTAGGAACTTATTGGAAAGTGGAAGCAAGAATAGATTGCTGGCAGAATCAGAGCCGAGAAACAGATGGAGCGGGGAGTGGAAGGGAGTGTTAGGAGAGTGCTGCAGTTCCATTTAGCACTGTCATCAGTCATCTCCTATAAGTCAAACGCCTTCCACAGCACGCAGCCATTAATCAGAAGGAGCCTCTGACGTGGACCCCCTCCAGCTGACGAGAAAACCCTCTTGGCGCTCACAGATGCTGGAGCACCTGCAAGGGGTGCTGGGAAGCCATCTAATCATCCCCTCCCTTCCCTTCTTCAGATGGGACCACACGTAAGCCATCCAGACAGATGGTTTTAAAAGTGAGATTTTCTCCTGAAGTTTGAGTCTATGAGTCCCCACGATGCCCCAGCCAGCAGTCATGCTGCATTAGCTGAAATAGAGTAAAATTCTCCTCGCAAACTCATGGTTGGTTAAATACTAACTTTAGTGTCACTCACAGATTGCCCACAAATGCAAATGATAGTTCGCAAATGCAAATGAATGACATGCTTTGTCTCTAGAACTATAGAGGGGAATGGCAACCTGGAAGAGAATACCTTTAAAGAGCTTTGACTCTCCACCCACCCACCCACCCATCTGCTCTTCCTTTGGTTCATATCCAGGATTCAGATGCACTTACGTCTTGGGCCTTAAAACCCTTCCACATCTCCTGGTAGCCCTGTGGAAATGTACAATTGAGATGCAGAGGGGCAGCTTCTTTTGAACAAAGAGGCTGCAGCCTGGGAGGCCAAGAGGAACCTTGGAGGTAGTAGGCTCAGAGCATCTGGGGTTAAAAGATGCTGACAGACTAGTACCACGTTCCCATCAAGCGATGAAGAATTCATTCTTCGACCTTGAACAACAAATCTTAATGAAGAGCTTCCACAAGCTGAGCACTATGCTAGGTGTGACACTCTGTTCAATGTTCACACGTTAAAGGCATTTGACAAGAAAGACTCGCCAACGTGTCTCTCCAGCACCTTCTATTTCAGAGTCACATTCACCTACAGCCATGCAAATGTATCAAATGGTCCCATTTCCATGAACTTGGTTGTTGTAAATAGCAACTTCATGTGCCCGTGTGTAAGCTGACCTGTAGGGCCTTCCCAGAAATTAAACAGTGACTCATTGTGTTTGCGCTGTTGAGGACTGTGAAATAGTAAGCTTGCCATTTCTTCTTACATCCACTGTGCCATCCATTTATTAGACCTAGCAGATGCTGTGGAGAGTGATAGAAAAAAAGAAGGAGCATAAAATAGAAGAGAGCTGGGAGAGGCATTTGCTAAATTTTACTATTTACCAAAATAGGAGTTCAAGTACCTCATGTTTTAAACATTTGCTGTCCCCTTCAGTTATATTAAAAACACTAGAAAGCAGACCTTCCTAGCTTCATGTTAAAGAAACAAAAGTGTGTAGAATTTAAGAAAGTTGCTCGTTTTTCCTGCTAAGATGTGAATCCTAGATCACGCTGACCTCAAAGCTAACGCTCTTTATAAGAATAAAGTTGACCTTCATGACAGCTTACCGTGTACAAGGTTATCACGCTAACACTTTGCGTCAATCCTAAGTGCCCTATGAAATATGCACCACTCTTCCTCCATTTTCCTGACAAGGAAACCAAAGCACAGAGTGGGTAGGTAACTGCCCAGGGTTACGTGGCTGAGAAGGAGGAGTGCCTGGATCCAAACTGAGCCTGAACGTTAATCCCTGCCCCGTGCCGCCTCTCCCTGGGGCTCCCCGTCTGCCCCTGCTACAGTGCTGTGATTACCAACCTCAAATTATCCCAAAGACCAACTTCACCACTGGGAACCCCCGGAGTGACTAGGCAAGAGGGTCCTACATATAGGCCAATAGTCAACTTATAAAATCCCTTTCTCTTCTTTGAAACATTACATCAAATGTTTGAATCAATGATTTATTGACTTCATCTTGGCTCAGTTTCCAGACAAAGTTGAGCCCCAATCTTGACAGTTCCCGCTTTCTCTGTTGCAGACCCTCTGGGCCATCATTCGCTCTTCGCCTGACCATGCTTTCTGGCAACCCCACAGGAGTTTCTCGATCTCTCAGCAAGAAATCAGATCTGACTGGGGAGAGGCTTCCTCTGCAAGCATCTTCCTGAGACACCTTCTAAACTCCCACATTCTGGTCTCTAGCCGCACCTCTATCCAGAGAAACCGGAGAACCAGGATAACCTGGCTGGACCCCTGAGAAGAAGGAGAGAGGAAAATGTCCTCAGAGTTCCCCTCCTTTCATCACATACCCTCACTCTTGCTAAGATGTCTCACGCTTTCATTCCCATTGTGCCAGACTTCCTGCTCTCTAAGGATTTTGTGAGTCAATGCCACGGCCTCTTTCCCATCCTTGAAAGGGGACTCTAATTTTCACGGCCTGGTGGTGTATTTATGTTCCTTTGAAGCCCACAAGATCGTGAGCTGGGGTGTTTCAAGATAAAGATATTTAATTTCCTTGGAATTCACCGACCACCTCTTTGTCTAGCAATTGTTCTGCAAAGCCTTCGGCAATCCAATCCTCTTGAATTGGGAAGCCGGCATTGATATTTCTTTTTATGGGAGTTGAGTGAAAAAATAAATAAATAAAGTAAGTGTTTTTGGAAAGAAAAGGCTGAGGAAAACAAAACAGTTTGGAATGGAGCCTGCTCCTTTTTGTAACTCTCCAGTCTTCTACCTGATCTGCCGTTTCATTTTTTAGCTGTTTATGAAGGTGGATGGCCACTGAGTTACAGGCAGGGAAAGGAACAGGGTGAGAAGAAATGAAGGGGTAGTACTGTGGCTCTCACCAGAGCCAAGTCAGACCTGGCAAAAAAGACTCAGGATTGGAGGCATCATCACCCCAGGGTTAGGATTCTTCTCTGGAGCTTGGCAGTGATGTCTGAGCTGTTAATATTGGATTAGAAGTGAGGTAGCACCAGATTGTTTTCTTTGAAATTTCTTGCATTTTAATAGCTTTACAAAACACTAAAGGACTATGTTAGACACTGTGAGTTGTCTGGTTAATTCTAATTGAAAACAAAGTGCCCACAGCTGCTTACAGATTCACAGGTCTTTGACAAAAGGATCCCCTGACCCCCTTATATCTCCCCTCACCTCCACCCCTCCCTGTCTGTTCCATATTGTTCTTGCTCCTTAAGCAGATGCTAAAGCCAGCTGATTCCAGTCATCAAAAAGGAAGATCATCCAGGAGCTGCTTTGGGAAGCAAATTAAAACTACTGCATTCCATTCAATTTGGGACACAAGGAAAAAATAATGTTCCTGTGGCTCCATCCCCAGGGCCATTTCAAGACTTAAAGGAGGAGCTCTTTCAGGATATCCTGGTCCTGTTATTCTGCTACAGTAAGGAGTGTCTTGGGCAACGAGTCTGGATGGCTAATTTGTCAAAGAGAAACCAAGCAATGGCGCCTCCTGTTCCAGACTAGTGCTTCTCGCCTGGCTCGGAGGAGGTCACGTGGCATTTCACTTGGCCAGGAAGACGTTTAGCCTCTCTGAGTAATGTGGGATTGGGCTCCAGCCATGGCAAGAAGGAGCCACTGCATTAAACTGGCACTAGCTGCTGCGGCTGGGATGGCAGCCGAAGCCCTGGCTTTTATGGCGGTTTGCATAGCGTCCTCCAGACAGCCTCCCTCTTGGGCATTACTGCATATTAATAGAGCTCACCCTCTTGTTCCAAAGGATGACTGCATAGACAAGCTACCACTGGCTGGCTGATAGAACGCCAACATCTTCTGAAGCATTTGGAACCCGGGTAGGATGACTTCCGCTGTTTATCTCCCCTTTACATCTGCTTAGTTCTCTTCTCTGTGCCAGGGAACAGTTAGTCCCAAAATGCAGAGTGGAGAGAAGCCTCCTGCTCACTCCTTCCATCTTCTCTGGAACACTGAGCTCCCTCCCTGTCTCCCCTCTCCGTCCACCCTGAAACTCCACGGTCAGATCAGTCTTCCTCAAACTCTGTGCACCGGTGATGAATTTCCAAAGCCAACAACTCTGCAAAAATTATAATTTTATTTTCCTACAAATGAACCTAATCTCTAACTCCAATTTCCACATCCACCTGATTGCGAAAAACATTGAGACTTCTCAGTCATTTCAGGCTTCAGCTCAACTAAATCCAAGGTTTTCTCCTTTCCCTCTTCTCCCCAGGATGCATTTCAGTTGTGAGGTTGCAAAGGAGGCTGGTTGTGTCATGGCCTGTGGGGAGTAGGTGTCTGGTCTTATGTTATATTCCACCCAGATTTCCTATATCCCTGTGTCTGGTGCTCAGGTAAACTCAGGCCTGTCACTGGGCCCTCCCTGCTTTGGGTACCCACATGTCACCTCCACTGTGACACGACACATATTTCTGGGGCTTACCAAACTCGAGAAGAAAGCAAAAATCTCTTTAACTTTTGGAAACCCCGACTAATCTAGGAGTTCTATCTGCTTTCCTCTATCTCCCAGCAAGGAGCCAGGCTCCTTCCCAGGGACCCAGCACACCCTAACATATCCTTTCCTGCTCAGAAGCTCCCCTCCCCTAGCCAAGGCATCCTCTTATCTGGTTGGCAGACTGGCGGTCTGGCTTTTCTTTTCTTCACTCTCTAATGTTAGTGTAAACTTTATGCCCAGCTTTCTTCAGGTGTTAACCTCTGCATTCTAAAGCACCTTCTCTAGACAATTAAAAAACAAACAAACAACCAACACCTCGATTTCAAAGAATATTGTGTCTGTTATAGATTGTAAGAATATATTTTGGAATTTGGAGTCAGTAATTTCTTTGTCCTTCCTAAGCTGATGATTGTCCCCTGGGAATGTGAAAGCCACCAACTGGGATGGGAGACCTTCAACTAGGAGCTCAGAATCCACCCCACAGCAAGCACTCCCATTATACCACATCCCTCCCCAGATCCTTGGATGTCTACACCTGTATTCTCAAACCAGGTTCCTGAAGTGTTGTCAAGCCAAGGCATATGCAAAGCTAAGGGGATGATTATAGAGCATTTTCTGGGATATTAATTTTACTTTGAGTTTGGGTGGGAAAAGCAAATTAAGTAAACATACCTCTATTACAGAGTAAGATGCAAAATTCACATGTATTTTTAGGACACAACAGAAGACTTTAAGGACATTTCAAGTATGGTGCACTGGCTGCTTTATACTATGTCCCCAGATCCCCCAAGAGCACACATTCAGCCTCCTCTGCTATACAAGTTCCTTCCATGGAAAAGTTTGAGACATATGAGTTTGCAGTATTAATTTCAACCTTGTCCTACTTATTCCATCTGATTTCTGATGGTAAGAAATCATGCTCCACAACATTCTTAAAGCAGCGGCTCTTAATGGATGCTTCAAGGTCCAGGCCAAATGTCTTGGTAAAGCCTTCCCTCACCATTCATCAGAATTAATCACTCCCTCCTCTCGGTTTCACAATGCTTTCTTTAGAGCGCTAATAAAGCATCTCCAGCTGTAATGCAACCATTACAGCTGCGCCTCTTTCTAGGTCTAAATCTCTTAAGGGCAGGGCCATGTCTTATCCCTTTTTGGAAATCCCAGAGCCTAGAGCAATGGCTGCTATGCAGTGATTTACAATAATGTTTGTTGGATGCAGTGGAGCTATGTGAATGCTTTCCATGCCAACACCCAGGGTGGCAGGGTTCCTGTTTGGAAGGGAACAGAGAGAGGATGAGAGTGAGAATGGTACCTAGTCTGGAGGTCCTGGAGATGCTTGTTCATTCATTCATTCATTCATTCAATTGTTCATTCTTTCTTCAAATACTGATGTCAGGCAATGTGCTGGGCACTAGGATACAAAAATGAGCAAGACACAGTCCCTGCCCTTGAGTTGTGCATAGTCTATGGGGACAAATGTCAACAGACACAAAATAAATGCCATGTGTTGATGTTCAGAGACCTATCCAGCCTTGAAGGAGCACAGGGTACAAAGGCATAGTTGTGACTTGTGGACACTTGTCAGACCTCTTCTTGTGCCTTAATTGCTCCTTTAGGTCTAGCTTTTAGCATAAAATTTGTTCCCATTGACTTTGTGCTAGGCACTTTGCTGAGTGCCTAATTTGAGTGATCTCATTCAATTTTCCCAATAAGAAGGTGTTATTAAAAGTACCTCTATTATTATTATGTCTATTTTCCAGAGAAGGAAACTGAGTCTCTAAGATGCTTCATACTGTATACAACAAGGCCATCTCTGTAGTGGAGTCCATTGACTCAATGCCCATGACCTTGGCTTTGGGGGAGAACCATCCCAGTGACTGTCAGTAGAACAAACTGAGACATGCAGGAGGGTAAACAGTTTGATGAGCTCCATTTTCAGGGGGATAAGAAGAAGGATGGAAAGAATCCAGTGGGTTTTGGGTGACCTCTACAACAGGAGAGACACTAAACCAGACACTTGAGTGTGAAAACTCTAAGGCACCCAGATCCCGTGTCACCTTCCCTGTGTTTGCTAATTCTGCTTCCCTCCATCTGTTTCATTAGCAGCATACATAAATAAACCTAGACAAATAAGTAAGCAAACACAAGGGAAGTTCCCATGGCTTGTTTTAGGGGTCAGGGATGAAAGAGATGGTATCAACTTGAGTAATGAGTCTCATGGGAAAATGAGCACCAGATCAAGTGGGATCAGTTTAACAAGGAAATGAAAGCCTGGGGCATCTGGGGCTAATGGGAAGGAAGAGAGGAGAGCTACTTGGAGCCCATTGGAGCTTGGAGTCTAGACCTGGAGGGTCAACAGGGAGCATCTGGGGTTCCCTGCAAGGCTCTGATCCTTGCCCTTAGCCCCCTCCCATTTTGCTCCAGCCCCCTCTCCTAGCATCTTTGCATCACTGCATATTTCCAATCCACTGTTCAGAGGCAGGAACAACATGATTTTGAGTGGAGAGCTCCAGGTGTGAAGGCGATTTCAGAAAGTAATTACAAGCACAGTTGCATTAATCACTTTCACATGGCCCAGGGGAACACCGTAATTGATAGTTTTTGACAGTGATTGATAGCTTTATTCACACATCCCCCAAGCACGGAGTACTTACCATGTGCCAGGCTCTGTGGCAGAGGCCAGGGCTGTGGAGGCAAATAAGCCAGGGGCTGGGTCTAAGGTGCCATCAGCTGAGCAGAGGAGACCTGGCTCAGTCCAAACCAGGCAAGGCACCCAACCCAGCTGGGGATGCTGGGGGAGGCGGAAGGCTTCTAGGTAGGCAGATACCTGGAAACACCTCCTATTTCACTCAGAAATCTACCCTAAGCCAAAACACAGGAAGGACCCAGTGTCCTTCTGCTCCAGATCGCAGGCCCACCTCTCTGTTTCCACTTTAGATTCCTCTAGTCAAAAAGCCATGACTGTTTCCCTCCATATCTCCTTGGTAAGGTGGCACTCTTTTCCACCATTCTAAAGTTCACTGTTATCGCAGAACAGTATTAACACGTTAACTTAGCAATAATCCTATTCTATTTTGACTATTCCAGGCCCAATCAGATTTGGATTGTTTTCAATCCACACATTTTTTGTTGTTGTTGTTTATCGTTGCTCACTAATCAAAGTGTTTTTGGGGGGAGGGCAGTGGAGAAGCATTTTGCTACCCATACCGTTCCCAAGTATAAACCGTCTACGCAGCCCCACTCTCCGGATGAGAACTTTCTCTCCTTCCCCTGTACCACCAGTCCGCCTCGTTTGCAGCCCTGCCCCCTGCTCTAGTGCTTATTTTCCTCGAGGTGCTTATTTTCCTGGGATACTCTCCTCCTCCCTCCCTCCTTGTTCAGATCCTGGGCATCTTCAAAATCTAGTTCATTCTATACAAGCCATAGACGTTTCCCCAGACTTTTCTCTGTGCCTCCCTCCCCATCTCTTCTCTCTCTGACAAAGAGTCGCCTCCACATTTCACACCACCAGTGTTTAATTGTAGATTGGCTAGTATCTAGCATTGTTTGCTAATCACGTCAAGTACTTTGGCTTTGTTTCCAGAAATCACTTTCAGATCCTTGTAAAGGAAGGTAAGCCTATAGTACGTTCTCTTATTCCCAGGAGGATTAAAGGATGTACTGGGGCCCCTCAGTGTCACTCAGTACATCCCTGCTGATTGAATGGGTGACTGCCTGACCCACTGAAAACAGCTTCCATGCAGACAGCTCACAAAAATCAGCCTCTCCGAAAGTCCTGGGCATAGCACAGCAGGATGTTAGGGTGTAGATCAACCCCAGCTATGCTATTTCATTCCGACTTTACAGCGCCCTTGTTACCAACCTCGTTTTACAGATAAGGAAATGGGGGCTCAGAAATGTTAACTAATGTGCCTAACTAAGCTCACAGAGCTGGGAGTCCATTAATGTCCACTGCCCTTCATGTGGTCAGCTCCACCTTCGGGGAGTGAGAAGCCAAGAAGCCTGTGGCCTCGCCGGGATCCTGAGGGAAAGGGGAGCGTTTACTGTATTCCATTCTTTTTACACGTAAATTTCAAAGGGCTTGCCCCATGGCTCCCTATTCCTGACACCTCTCCTTGCAGGAGAGAGAGCCACGTACAGATGTTTAGAAATACATAGTCACTCCCTCACTCCCTCACTGTGGATAACCGTTCATGCTGAGCAGAGAGGAAAGCACATGATATCATTCATTTCACTCCTCGGTTGCTTTCCTGGGGGAGGTAAATTTGTTGCATATTTTAGCAAGGCTGCAGAAGATTACTAGGGTGACCATAAGATTTGTGGTCCCAACCAAGACACTTTGAGAATGAACAGGGGTTCTAAAAATAACCAATAGGCATTAACTGATCTACAAGAGATGTAATCCAGAACTGCGCTGGGCAAACGAAGAAGTGTGTTCTCCCTACAGAAAATCTGGGTGCTGAGGGACCCCCAACACTCCTCAAGCACACATCAGTCAGCAACTGCTTTCTATTCAACCCCATTTAGAATTCATTCATTCATCCACTCACTCATTCAATAAAATATCCACGTGAAAGGACTTTTGGGCAGCCTCGTGAAGAAGACAAAAACCCTGCCCTCATGAAAGTTCATTCAGCAGAGGTAGGTGGAAAGTAAATAAATGGAACATGTGCTATCAGGCAGTGATGAGGACTGCCAAGAAAAATCAAGAAGGGCTGAGGCGATGGGGAGAGATGCAGGGTGAGGGTGGAGGGAAGCCCTCCCTGAGGGTGCCTCCTGCAGGTCAGGGGGGAAGAAGCAAGCAGGAAAAGGAACAAAACGCACCACGGCTCTGAGGACAAAAGAGCTGGGAGGCTGGGGGAGCAGAAAGCAAGCCCACGTGGAGAAAGGCCAGAGTCGAGATGGGAATAGATCATCTAGGGCCTGTGGTCCCAGGTTTGAATTTCATCCTGAGTGAGATGGGAAGCCATAGGAAGGTTTGCACAAGGGAATGCTGAAATCTGATTTGCATTTGAAGAAGAATCACTCTGGCTGCTGTAGAGAACATGCAGTGGAGGGCAAGCACAGAGGGGGAGAGTCGGCGATGGTGACGGTCCAGGTGCCAGGTGAGGGGGCATGGGCCAGGGCGGAGGCTGCTGGACAGGTAAGCCGGGTGGACACTGGATGCTTCCAGCACAGGACTGACCAATGGCCAGCCCCGGCCTGGCCCTAGGTTCCTCCCTAGGCTTGCTCTCCAATGTCTCCAAGGCGGCGGACGTCAGACACAAGCTGCCTTGGTCCCCGTGGGCAGGAGTGGGGTGGGCCCCGAACATCCTTACCTTTGGCTCTGTGGTCTTCCTCCTTGGGGCACTTTCCCCCTTCCCACCATTTGCGCTTCAGGATTTCCAGGCGGTTGTTCTCCTGCAGCTGGAGGATGGCCAGGTCAAACTCATCCCGGAAGACGGAGCCTGTAAGGTTCACAGGAGAGCCCAGAACACAGGTTATGAATGCCCTTGTGCATCCCTCAGCTCCATTTCCCGGTCAGCCTCCGTGTACTCCACCCACTTTGACTTCAGGAGGGGAATGAAGGATGGAGTGGGTGTCCCCGCAGGGCCCCTGCCCTCCGCTCCGCCCGATCTAAGAAACTTCCATGGAGAGGAGAGCGTCTTGGCTTCACAACTGGGCGCTCAATCTTTCCCACTTGGCTTCTCTCCACACTGACTGGTGGGTCAAGCCTGTGCCAAAGACCCCCAGTGTGGGTCAAGGAACAGCTTTCCAGGCACTTGCACCATCCCGCCCCACCCCAGCCCTGCCACCTTCCAAATTAAAAAACGACGATCTATCCAGGTTAAATGGTCTGCCCCCCACCCCACCCTGCCCAGCAAGGAGCCGGCTGCAAAGCTTCCCAGAGACCTCCAGGGTCCAAGATGGAAATGTTCTGTGCTACAGTCCTCTGAGTCACAGAGTTGTCTATTTTATATTTGATTTATATTAGGTTCTCAGGCACTTGTAACTCTCACAACATTGCATCTGACAATCATTTACCCAGGGCGGTCCCCAGCTGAGAGAGAAGAGTATCCCAGAGCATGCTGGGAGCCTCCTCTTGCCTGCGAGCATGGAGAAACCCATCACAAGGCATCCCAGACCTTCAGAGCCGAGTGCCCCAGATGCACTGCCCACCTGCCTCCCTCCTCAAACAGAAGGCTTCTGTTCATTGCGATTATTTTTTAATTTTTCTAATGGAATATGGTCAAGGAGCTTTGGTTCTAGAATTTAGTTTTAATCACAAAACCAGGCTTAATGAAACTGTGGTAAGCTCAATGCCCCCAGCACAGGCTGAGGCCTGAGGTCATTAAGGAAAAAGCTGCCAAAAGGCTGCAAATCAACTCAGCTGCCCAGTTTTATTGCCCAAGCTCTGGGAAGGCCTGACATGAACGCAGGCCCCAGAGAAAAAAAAGACTGTGGTGAAGGAGTCATGCCTCGGGCAGCGCTTGGAACGAGTAGATCAGTGCTTCTGAAGCTGTAATGTGCTCAGGCATCTCCTGGGAATCTTGTTAAAATGCAGATTTAGATTCAATAGGTCTGGGATGAGCCTGAGACCCTGCATTTCTAACAAGCTCCAAGGTGAGGCCGATTCTGCTGGTCCACGGACAAGACTTCGAGAGGTAAGACTTCCTTTGATTCCGACAGCTCAGGACTCCACGGATAGACCCTTTCCACCTACAGACACAACTGCGCTTGGGCATGCAAACCCTGAGGCTGCAGCACCAAATGTGTCTGTCTAACTGACCTGGGCGGACGTCAACAGCACCTCATATACTGGGTACCTGATACACATCCGCAGTGAATGGACACATGAGCAAGTTGCCTCGCAGATATCGTTCAGTGGGGAGACTACTCAATATTTCAGGTTTGGAGACAACTGTCCAGCCCAGCAAACCATTTCAAACACTCTCCAGGCATTTTCAATCCAACCTCAAGGCACCCCAGGGAATGCGTGACAAGCCTATTCTGCTTACTCCATGTTTGCCCCTTAGCTCCTAAACCACCCGACTAACTTTTCAATCTTGTCCCTTGTTCTGTTTCTCTTAATTCTCCTGGGTCCCACCATATTTCTTATTCTATAGTTATGCACATCCTTCTTTCAGGCTTGTCTTTCCTGGACATAATCTCGGCTGGATCTAAATTCTGTCTCATCGGTGGACTTTTCCCAGTCTGATTTGACAACCTGGGCAAACTGATGGTTCTCTTTACCTAACCTATCCTGTCTGGCTGGTGGGGCCCATTTGGAAACACGGTCTGGAGAATGAAGTGCTGGATTCGGAGACAAACATCCCAGGCTCAAGCCCAGCTCCTCTACTTATTCCGTGACCTTGGACAAGCTGTTCTGAATCCCAGTTCTAACCTGAGCAGAATGGGAGTATCCACACCTGCCTGGCAAGTGGGACAATTAAGTGAGATGACACATGTGAAAGTAGCACCCTGTCAGACTCAGAAAAATAAATGCATTTCCCTCCGTTTTCTTACTTGGTTATTGAATATTTCTAGAGTCGGTCTGTTTTACCTCAACTCTCTATAGTTTTGTTCCACAAAACCTTTTGTAGTGCTTGACATTTCAGTTAGAAATGTTAAATTGCCACAGTATTATCAAGGTGCACCTTAAGTTCAATTTGTTTCTCACTCCACCATCTTGAAACAAAATGTCAGGCAATAAATTTCTTGAGGAGGTCCATAATCTGTGATATTAATGGACATCAATGAAATATGTTGGTACGTAGAGGGGATGGAGGTTTGAGTGCTCTGGGTGAGGCCCCCAGTTTACAAAACTACTGCTGACAAAATTTACCGAGTACAAGGATGAACCATATTATTACTTATGTTACTCTGCTTGGTTTCTGCATAGTCTTTAAGATGTTTTCTGCTTTTGTCACATAACAAAGGGAGCTATGGAAAAGATGGGAAGGGGATTAATATTCCCCAGGACAGGCAAATGGGAGACACTGTGGTTGAGACACCTGGCCAGATTTAACCTCTACACTAACCCCGTGAGGTAAGTATTAGAAACCCAGGTCTACAAATGAGATAATTGAAGCTCAGAGAGGGTAAGTAACCTATACAAGGTCCCACAGCCCTTAACCAGGATTCATTCCCAGGTCTGCAGGATGCTGAGTCCATGTTCTTTACGCTCTATAGGTTAAGTGAATCCTATCATTTGTAGAGCTTTGAGTTAGGTAAAGATCAGTTGAAGGGATGTGTCATATACCAGCAAAAAAATGCACATGCTATGTATCAATTTCCTCACAAGCTGATGGTTTCAGTTCCTGCATCTTCCTCTGCTACTTTGTCAAGGACAACCTCACCTCTCAGTGGCTCTCAATAGTGTGTGTGTGTGTGTGTGTGTGTGTGTGTGTGTGTGTGTGTGTGTGTGGTGGGGTGGGGAAGTGCATATGAGAATCATCTGGCGAACATTTTCAAGTTCCGCTACAATCTCAGCAAGTAGCTAACATGTAATATGCTCCCCTCTCTCATCCTCCAGGGGAGATACTATCATGAGGGAAGGCCCAGAGGATGAATGTCCTTTACAAAGCACAGCTGGGATACCTTTTTGGCAGCCAAATACCTCTACGCTCCTATTACAAAAGCAGATGGCACACAGTTGCAAGCTGAATCCCAGAGTTCTATGCCCATCCTCAATTATGCAAGCTGACCCAGAGTGCATGGATCAGGGAAATCCACAAATAATTGGACAGCCATCTCCTCTCATCATGTCAGTCCCCTTTTGCAGTAAACTTTTCACCAGGGACATTAACAAATAGCAAAAATAATTCATTGGAGTTTTACTCTCTCTTCCCTCTCCTTCCCGCTGTTAGCAGAGACGTCAATCAACAGAGAAATGGCAGGAAGCAGGAGAGAGGAGGATCAGAGGTCTAAAGAATCCACTGAGGGCCCTTTAATAATTAAGGATTGCGTATTGATCACTGATTTGTAGAAGTGTGTCAGTTGGTTTTTTTTGAACCTTGAGAGTGTCCATGTAAAGTCACTGTTAGACTAGTTCTAAAAAAAGGGGTTGTTGAATTCGACACTGTGTCCAGTGGTTTTGGCTACCCTGCACCTGTCTGGATGAAGCTACCCCACGAGGCTGCTGCTCTCCTGCATACCGACTGGCATGCCAATCCCATAGCCCTTGGTGTCCAGCAGGCCCCCAATCTGAGTGAGGTTGCAGTTGCGCTGCCGATAGTACTCATTCATGGTGGACTCCAGGAGGAAGGCGTAGTTGGAATTCAACACCCTGGCGATTCCCTCCTCTGTGCTCTTCACAAACACACTCGGCTGCTTGGAATACATGTAATTCCACATGCGTTGATAGGTCTGGTAGCGGGAATTCTGAAAAAAGAACAAAAGGAAGCAGGATTGGGAAAAGAGAAAGGAAATGTTAGTTTGAAAAGGGAGGGAATCAAAGCAGGTCTTAAAATCCTGCCATTCCATGAATCAATCTCCTCCTTATATTCAATAATTTTTTCCCTTTCCTTCTCCCTACTCATGATGTCCACTGGGGCCATATTAGCATGTGCATAATGGTAGGAGGAGGAAGTTGTGATTTTTATACCTTTTACAGAAAGATGGAGAAGCAGCAGGGTAATAAGGCACCATAAGCTCTGCCTACTGGTTTCATAACTTCAGGTTTTGCCTCATCTACCCTAGAGGGTCTTCCATTGCCAACCTCCATGTTCTCGCAGAAGTAAGAACTGAAATTCGGGTTATGGTCCCTTCACTGTCCTTCAGGTTGGGGGCAGTGAACTCAAGTTCATTTGGGACTTCTATAAGAGACACCATCTGAAGGAGAGGTGCTAACTATTTCTAGCATCCTAACCCAATTTATCAGTCACATACCCAACACGGGCTGCCACGTCACAAATAATAACAAGACTGAGAGAATTCTGGGGATCTATCTGAACTTTGTGTTTGGATAACACCTTCACTGATCTCTCTGCCAATAAGCACTGAGACTTGTATGGAAAATAGAAAACTGAAGGTCTTGGACATGTTGCATGTGAAAATGAGCTTCTTGGGTAGTAGGTTCATTAGAAACCTATCAACCCTAGGGGAAGTCTGCTTCCTTAGAGATCTTGAAGACTATGAGAACTACTCATCTTTCTGGCCTGGCTCTGTCAGCTTTGGTGATCAGTGAGTTGGTAGAATAACACACCCTGCCAAAGAACTCCAAAGAAGTCCCTATCTGAGACCTATCAAATCTGGGATCAATGAAATCAGTTCATCTTAATCTAGTACTTCTCAAACTTTAGTCATTTGTATACATATTATTTTAATCATGCTTTGTCTAAGTACTACCTACAGGATTCAACTCACTTTAGAAAATTTAAATGCATACACTAGCTTCCTCCTATGCAGCAATATAAATAAAATTACAAGTTGGATTCACTACACACATTTTTCTTTTCTAATGCCCACTAAAATAAATATAAAACTAAAAATAATTCTGCCACATTGTACCTAAAATCATCTCAGACACCACCAGTGGCTCACATCTAACACTCTGGGACATGCTGATATTAACCCAATGTCCCTTTAGGACCTCATTCCAGGGCTATTTTGTGGAGCAGGAGATCAATGAGCCTCATGTGGACATCTCAAGCAGATGTCCAAAAGAAGTAAAGGGTTGAGGAGAGATGTTTTTGTCTCCAGCAGACAAACATCTCGACTTTATTCTGCCCAATGCCCAGTGCTTGTGAGCAGCCGAACGGGGTTTACTTGGAAGAAGGTCATGCTGGAGCCTCCGTGAATTGTGCCGTACTCAATGGCAGTCTGGTCTGCCAGGTCATCCACCGACTCGATGGGCACGTCCATGCGCTGCACAGTCAGGAAGGCTGCCAGGTTGGCCGTGTAGGATGAGATGATGATCAGCGTGAATGCCCACCTATGCAGGAAGAGACCAGAAGTCATTATTGCCTGGGCACCATCAGGAGCCTTAGTCCTCATCCCAGTCCCGCTGGGACATGGCAGTGACCCAGCGTCCCTCTTCGGAAGGAAGTCACAGCTTAGTGGATGGAGAGAATGGAGGCAGGGGTGTATGATGTCAACAGAAATGAATGAAATTTGCGAGGGTTGCCTGGAAGGAGACAGCTGATTTTTATTTTATATTTTTAGTTTCCTAAAGAGGTGGCCATTGGGTGGTTATTCAAAAGAGGGGTAGTCCATATGTGTGAGACAGCTTGGGAGACTATGAGAAGTAATAGTAAAGGTGCTAAGGATGCTAGCTAGCTTTGAGGGTTTGGTTCTGTGCTAGAGCTGGGGTGCTGGCTCTGCCTCCTCATGGTGAAGCCAACCAATACTTAGACAAGAATGCCATTTACCGAGCACCTACCATGAGCCACGTAACCCCTTCAAAATTCTTATCCCTAATTTTACAGACAAGGAAATTGGGGCTCAGAGGAGGGAAGTAACTTGCCAAGTAAAACACTGATAAATTCGTATTTTAAAACCGGGTCCGCAAATTGTAACAGCAGAAGAAACTCTGATTAAGACCAACTGGGGAAAAGCACCTTTGAACTGCTGAAAAGTTGCAATTAGAAAAATACTCTTGCAAGCATCATGGCATTTCAAAATAGAAGGATGTTTTATTGGGTACACAGAACTCATTTAAAATTAGAATAATTTTGCATCTCAGGTAGCATATACACTAACACCATTAAAAAGAGGTTGTTCACTTAAGTAGGCTAAACAAGCCTTCTACCGCCTGGTCAACAGTATAGATTTGCACCCCAATCCCTCTGTAGGTGGTTCAATAATGTATCTAAGAATAATTTAGTTTGGGTAATCACAAATTCTGAACTGGTGAGTTGCCAACTAATGCATAGCGTTTGCCACAGAACTCAGCAGCTTCCAGGAGGATTTTCAAGAGCAGGAGGCCCCATTGCCCCTTTTGCCACTGTGTCCAAGAGCTCATGCCCCTGCTTCCCCCATCGTGAAGTGGCAGGGGCATCCGCGGACTCAGTGGGCTCATCTACATGTTAGACTATCTGTAGGGTGGTCTGGTTTGTACTTTTGGCTTTGTCACATCCACCTATGAGCCCTTGGGGGGAAGTCACTCACCTTCTCTGAGCCTGTTTACTTATCTAATGGGGTAATAATGCCTACTCTGCCTATCTTCTGAGACTGTATGAGATCAAGTGAGGTAGTATGTAATCGGTGCTTATTAATCTATAAAGTGCTATGTGAATGTGAGCTACAGAGAGATAGATAGACCTTCAGACTGAATATGGGACAAAGATCATTTGGCCACCTTCTTCCCACTGTCCCTATTTATGACCTGTAAGTGCCAGGTGTCCTTCTATGCCCAAGACCTGCTTTCCTTGCCCCTGCCTCAGCTCTAACCCTCTCTTTGGACGATACCTGGGTTAGGTTCAGGGGAGGGTGAGGCCCAGCAGGGAGACAGTGTTCTGGAGTGGCTTGGCTCCATTGGCCAGTGTCTTGGGTTAATGAGCCTGGGTGTGGACATGACTTCAGAGAGGGTGGGGATGTTCTCTCAGCCCTGTGGTTATGCCCCGGCATCTGCTCCAGCCCAAGCAGCCATGCGGCCATTTACATCACTGGTCACAAGGGGAACTCAGTGTGAGAGCAGAAGTGGCTGAGCACAAGCCCAAGCCCCCTGCAGAGAAAGCAGATTGCACCCAAGCTCTCTCTGGAGGGTTAGGGGAGCTGCTGTGCTCCTGTGTGGAAGGGGTACCATCAGGTGTAAAGCTGGCATTCCTTTTAGCCACATGGCATTTGTGTCACTTGTTCCGGGCGAGGAGGCAAAGGTAGGACACTGTGGCCCTGCCTTTGGGCCTCCCACTCAGCCAGGGAACTGATAGAACAGAGGCCCCAAATTCATAACTAAGAATTCATAATTCAGAGAGGGATTATTATTATTATTATTATTATTAGGGGCACAATAACTGCTGGGTTCGGGGACTGCTGAGAGCTGCTGTGCTGGGCTCTCCGAGAGCTGAGCCACCTCCCACCCACTCTCCGGGGCAGAGTAACCAAGCACCCTGAGCAGTGAGCTAAAGCAGCACTGGGCAGAGGGCACAGGAGAACAGACGGCCCCTCCAGGACCAGGCTGAAGTTCCTGGGGGCGGGGAGCTGGTGGATGGGTGGACCAGGCAATAGGGCCCTGCGTGCAGGGAGCAGGCATCCTCTGGGAGGAGAACCCCAGGTGGAAAGGCACCAACACCTGCAGCTGACATCTGCTTGTCTCCCACATCTTTTGCCCTGATTTTCTGGATTTTGAAGGAGCTCCGTGACTGTGCCCAGTCTGTCCCTTCTTCCTGAGACCCAGTTCTCCACAGTGGTGACTTTTCAACACTATCTGGTAAAGGAAAAGGACCTTGCCCAAATAGTTTGATTCCTGCATGTTCCCTGGTAGGGAAAATGAGAACATCAGGTGGGAGGAGGGCACTATCCACCTGTGCTCTCACCTTCCCTTCAGCCTGCCAGCCCATCACCTCCTCGGTCCATCAGCTGCAGCTCCACTGGCTCCTCCGGTAACTCTCCAGACCACCCCACCACCCCCAGACCACCTGTTCCGAGGGGTGACGATGCTACTTTTCCTTAGACAGGGCTGAGAAGGAGGGGAGAGAAGCATGACTGCAAATCCTATAAGCTATGGCAGCCAAACCTAACAGTGCATTTTAAAATGAGGACCTGGAACTTGTATTCTACCAACTTGACTCTTAAGACAAGTTAGCTATGAACACCCACTTCAGCAGGCCCGTTGATCCACAGGTGACTCTCAGACCTTGGAATCTAATAGAGCTTTCCCTCCAATTTCTCCCTTCAGGGACAGGAATGCCTATCCCATGTCTGTCCCACCATTGTATTTTGGAAGCAGATACCTTGTGTTTTAGGTTTCACAGGTCCACCCTGTGGGATTGCCCCAAGATGAACCATAGCCATAACTAATTTTTATGAGAATTTGGACTTAGAGTTATTACTGAAATACATGCATATGTCTGTATATACATATATGTGTGTGTGTATATATATATATATGGGTATATGTATACAAATATATGTACTCCTTTCCCCCATAACTGTCTAATAATAATTATCAGTCCATACATTTATATAGCATTTTCAGGTTTTCAAACAGCTAGCTTTCCCATGCATTGATTCATTTGACAAATTTCTTCTTGCCCTGCATAAACCAAGAGAGGAAGGCGTTTCCAGCAGAGCCTGGCTGACCCCCATGGTGGGGAGGTTGGGCTTCTTGCTGTCAGTGCACTCTCCAGGTCCTGTCCAACTCCGAGGGGCAGAGAGTGTGCATTTGCCCACACCTGCTGTGGCCAGAGGCCAGGTGCCGAGAAACCGAGCTGGAGACGGCTGGCAGAGGGGGGTGAGACATGGCTGTGGGCCTGGCTGCCCTCCTGCAGGGACTTCCTGCCCCACGCTCACATCTGTATAAAATCTGCATGTGCTTTGAAGGCCCAGACACCCAGCCTCAGGTTATTTTCAGGTCAGGAAGTTGTCAAGGCTTTGCCAAGGGCCATCAAGACTGCTATCTCCCCCATCTGGCTTCCTGAGTTGGCTCCCCTCTTTATCCAGACCACAGAGGCAGAGAAAGGGAAAGGAATAGGCTAGCAGAAGTGTCCCCCACGACCCCCACACCTTCTTGTGGTCAGCAACCCCAGCTGGAGTCTTGCTTGGAAGGAAGAGGCCGTGGGGCAATCCCACAGGGTGGTGAAGGCCCCTGCCTACCAGAGGATGCCCGCTGGGTCTGGCCCCGTCTCCACCTGGGATCTTACCAGACGCCGCTGACGCAGCGGGTGGACAAGGCCCGCGGGGCGATGGTGGAGCCCTGCTGCATGAAGCCCCCAACCGGAAACCAGAGGCTGTTGCCAAGCGAGTACTGATTCACCAGGAGGTTGCACCGGCCCTGGGCACATGGGTGTGGGCTGTACCACTCGTAGGGGGTCAACCTGTGGGCAAAATGGACAGGTACCATGTCATAGGGACACCGAGGGCACGGGAGAGGATTGGGGAGCTCTCCTCTCTGGTCTCACCCCTCTGGAACTGGCTCTGCGGCCCCGGGCAAGCCACTGCCCTTGGCTGGACTTGGCTGTTCTCAACCCCGAAATGAGGAGGTTGGACAAGGCTGGTGGTTTTCAAACTTTTTCTTTAATCAAAGAAACTATTCCCCAAATAAATTCTGATGTGGAATTCCAAGATACAAAATAGATGACTGTGGAGCCCCTCTACTGGAAGGCGGGAAGGTCAAGGGGTGCAGAGCCTGGAAAGTTGCATGTTCTGACATCCCCAGCCCCCTGGGGTGATCACGGAGGAAACCTAGGACCAGACAGAACCACAGTTTGAAAACCCTCAGCCTAGAGCAGTGGTTCTCAAACTTTAGTCCCCAGTGCAATCACCAAGAAGGCTTGTTAGAATACAGACGGCTGGGCCCTACCTCAAAGTTTCAAATTCTTAGGCAAGGCCTAAGAATTGCAAGTTCCCAGGTGAAAATTCACACTGCTGCTCCAGGGACCCCACTTTGAGAACCACAGCCTAACTGGTCCCCAGGGCTGAGGCTCTCCTTGTCGTCTGCTCTTCAAATTCCCCTGGGGAGCCTGGATTCCACACCCAGAGATTCTGATTTCATTTGTCTGGGGAGGGCCTGGGCATCTGCATTTTTTAGAGCTCCCCTGATGAGTCTGAGGGGGCAGACAGGGCTGGGGAGGGCGTGGCAGTCCCGGCCCCCTCCCGCAGTCTCCTGTGGCCTCCCTGCTGGCTTCTCTCGGAGAAGCCCTTTCTTCCCACTGCCCATTGAGCCCACGCTTTCCCTCTGTTCCCGGCCCCAGTGCCCGTCTCCCACACAAAGCCTTCCAGCTCTGACAGGAGAGGCCATGCACGGGTGTGCACTGGGGGGCGGGGTGTTATCATCATCACTGGTCTTTTCAGTTCCTTCACTCAGCCCACTTGCTCCAATGCTCCTTCACCCACATTTCCACCGATGCCATGTCATTACTGGCACCATGTCCTGGGGGAATGCCTCTCTCCCTGTGTGCCCTACAAACTGGCTACCTAGTGTTGCCTCACCTTGGGGGTTCCTGAGCCTACAACCAGGACAAACCTGGGAGTCTCTAGGATGCAGATTCCCAGACCTCACCCCGAGATCCTAAGATGGTGGTACCTGGAAATACTTTTTTTTTTTTTTCTTTAAGTTCCCCATGTGCCTTAAATCAGCAGTTTTCAAACTTCCCCCCACCCCCTCTAAAATCATACCCATAAATATAATATATGAGATAAAACTGGAGCTGGCAACCCAGCCTCTTCTTACTGCACTGAAGTCTCTGGAACCTCCCTGGAACCTGCACGCTCCATGAAACCCTGTCTGAAAACCACTACCTTAGGTCAGAACATTCCAGGCTCAGGAGTGCAGCACCCAGACCTTTAGCACATCCTGTTTGTTAACACTGCTGCGTGGAGGGTGGGGAAGAGGGGCTGGTTTGAAGTAGGGCTGGCATGTGTGGAGCTGGTAACCAAGTCCTGAGACCATTCTCGGGGACCTCTGGGCCACCCGAGAGCTGTGGCATGCTACTTACAGGGCCTCAGCCAAAGAGGGGCAAGGGTGGATTACAGAGCAGCGGACCCCAGAGCCCGAACTCAGACAGACAGCTTCCTCGCAACAGCACAAACAGCAAGTTGAGGTGGAGAGAAAGTGTCAGACGCATTAGCTCCCATGCATCCTGCCAGACATCACTGATAACAGCTACTTGACAGTGGTAATGCCTCTGGCTCAAGAAGGGTAGGGGGGACGCAAGAACCAGGCTCAGCACCTGCTGTCTTGGGAGGCCACCAGGTTGTGATCAAGACCTTCCTTTGTTGGGCTGGATTTGGTGGCCCTGGATGGCTTTCTGATCTGGGCTTTGATCTCTGTGGATCCTTGGTAGGCTGAGCACTGTCCCTGGGGTCAGGCACCCCACAGACCCTCAGGGTTTGGGACGCTGCTGCTCCATCTCCCAACCGGAGAGAGTGGGCTCCACCTGGAGCTGCTGAATAAACACGCTGGGAGGGAAAACCTCACTGCAGAGGCGGGAATGCATCCTGTAGGGTCAGTGGCCTCCTCCCACACCAGAGGAGAGAGCTAGAATAGAGTCTCCGTCAGATCTGCTCCCACCTAACAGCCTTTTTCTGGGCTCCTCTACAGCCAGCTGAGGGCCCAGCAGGGCAGAGGAGTCTAGGTGGGAGGGCTAGGAGCCTTGAGGGCTGGCACCACTCCTGGAGGGTAAGTTGGCTCTCCTGCAGACTGGCTCAGGGGGGACAACACCCCCCTCTGCACACATCCTTGGGAGGCCACAGCCTGGGGATGCTACTCAGGTTCTTCCACAGGCCCCTGGGTGTCCCTGGTTTCCCAGAAGCAGGCGGGTGGGTTTATTCCCCCTACCCCTGATCTGGACTCAATACCATCAGCAAACGTCACTCAGCACTACTTGTGAACACCTCTCTCTCCATCCTGCCCCCTTGCCGCCTGCTGCCCTCCAGGGTTCCCATTCAACCAGGGCAGCTGTGTTTTCAGAGGCAGATCTGGGCTCTCTGCAGAGGAGGCCTCTTCCCCCATCTGCCACTGCAGCCTCTGGTCCCTCCACTTCAGATTCACAGGCTCCGTTTTGTGTCATTCAGCACTTTGTGGCAGATCCTAGCAAGAGCTGATGCCAGGGCAGGCAAATGAGCAGCATTTAATCAGCATCATCTTCCTGCCACCCTCCTCTCCTTCCAGAGGCTCCTACACAGGCAGGGGGTATGGGGACCAGGGAAGGGGATGGGGAAAGAGGAGGGGTGCAGAAGCAAATGCAGACAAGCTCATTGTCCACTGTGTGCATGCTAGGGGATGTGCATGTAGATGGTGGAAGGGTGGTATGAGCTTTACAGCTGGGCAGAGAGGGTCAGGTCCTGAGACCCTCTCCCATCCCTCTAACTTGGCATCAAGGTCTTAGCAAGCCGCCCTTCTCCTCCTCCCTGCTCCCCATCCCAGGCCATTCCCAGAGGTGGCCGCTTGGTGGCGGTGCGAGGACAGGAAAGGGGAGAACCGAGTACCTAGCCACCAGGAAAAGGACGCAGCTGACCGCCAGGTAGGCCAGAAGCATGAAGAGCCAGACGCCTGGAGAAAATGGGTCCAGGAAGGAGAAATAGCCGGGCTTGCGTCCCTGGAAATGGAGATAAAAACAAGATTCACCATACACATTCAGTTAAAATGGCCCTTGGGCAGGGCAGGGCAGAGGGGATGGTGAGTGTGGGTTTGGCCCCAGAGTTCATTTCTCTGCAGATTTTGGGTAACTGGTTTAAATGCTGCTGGGGCTGAAGGCGCAAAGGGGGTCACTCCGAAACACTGACCCAGCCCCGACTTCAGCAGGTAAAATGAAAGAACAGGGTGGGTTCATCACTTCCTGGGATGAAGGAGGCTATGAGCTGGGAAAGTAGAACAGCCTCAGTGCCCCTGGGGGTGGCGTGAGTGGTCTCTTTCTCAAGAGGATCCTAACTGAACAGGCATCTCTGGTGTTTAGCCTGCAGGGTGATCTTGTACACTGAGACCTTCTCATGTAACACTCAAGGCAATCTTGGGAGGCGTGGATTATCACTGTCATTTTACTGATGAAGAAACCAAAGCCCAGGGCAATCACAAGACAAGTCCAAGGTTACACAGTTTGCACGTCAAAGGGCTGGGACACACACACACACACACACATTTCCTAACATACACATGCACATACACACACAGTACAGGGCTTGCACCAGGAGACAATAGGAACACAAGGCTTGCCCCAAGCCCAGGGATGTGCTCCAGTTGGTCATGTGAGCCAGAGTATGGAGCCAGAAACAGAAACTCTGGAAGCCAAGCTCCCACCCCTTCTCAGCAGGAAAGAAAGATGGGATGGGAAGGAAGGGGTTAAGTCATCTGCTTGCAGCCTTGAGCTGTGTGCTCTCGGATGAGTCCACACTCTTCTCTGACCTCCGTTGGAGCTAGACCAGATCCGAGTTCACACACTGGTGGCCCGTGGACCAGAGACAGTATGCAGATTTGTCTTGTTTATCCTGCAGTGTTTGAACATTAGGTATCAGTTGCCAGAATTAAATGGTTGTGGAGTTTCACATAAAAATCCAGATCTCTGGCTTTTTTTTTTTTTTTTTAATGGAGTGATTTAGTAACACTGAGCCTGAATTCCCACATGGCCACTAAGTGGTTGGAACTAAGAGGTGCTTCCCACTGTAAACAGAGCACGTTCCTTCCAGCTCCCTGCTGCTACTTTCATCTTGCACCAGGCTTGATCTTTCATTCACTAGGAAACCACTGGACTCAGTGCTCCCCAAGGACCATTCTAAACTGAATATGCTATGATTCCATGATTCCAGGAGTCTGGGAAGTTCCAAGAGTAGAACTGAAAATCAGTGTTAGGCTCAGAGGTTCTATGAACATGTAAACTTTCAAGCTCAAGATTCTATTGGTCACTGCACAACCTGCCATCATGATCCATTTCTATATCAAGATCTGTCATTTTTACACTAGGGTCCACAGAAACAGCCAGGGAAGCGACCTATGCCAAAACTCAGCTAAACTCAACCAGCTTTTGTTATCCATGGGCTGCTAGGCCACTGAGAAATGCCGAGAAACACAATAGTGGTTCACACTGCTGCGTCCGAGGCAGGTGGGAGGGAGACAGCCTGCAAGGTCCTGCTGCATTTGCATAGCAGCAATCGTGGGTAATTTTCAGCTTCTCTTCTGGGGGTTATCCATCCCTTCTGTGGGACCCAGCTTTGGCATCAGGAGGCACATTCTGGAACCATTTGGGCACAGCCATCCCACAGGTACACAGAGAGAAAGCTGATAACTCATCCTCCACCAACGAGGCAGCTGTTCTTGGCCTCGTGGCCCTTCAGCTGTGTGACAGTGACTTTTAGGACTGTCTGTTTGAAACAGCTTTTCTTTCCCAATGTGGCTTACACCAGGGAGCTGCCCTTTGATAGCAATCACAAGTTCTCTGCCTCATAGTGCATCCATGCTTTGTCTGCTGCATACAACATGCAGCTGACTCCACTGGGAAAATGAAACAACTCGGGGGATGAAGCCCTGTATCAGAGGGAAGGGAACAGGAGAGGAATGTGGGGAAGACCATTGGAGCACATCTGGTCCCATTACTACGTAAATTCTCTAAAAGGGAGCAAAGAACTCATGAGCTCCAGAGTTAGTCATTTCCATGCCTACCACAGGTTGTCCTTATTTTCTTCATTGTCCTAAGAGCCAGTGGCAGACCCAAGATGGAAGACAGAGATTGCAGAAGCATACATAGACTCTGGGAAGGGACGAAGGAGCCATCTGTGCCTACACACCCTTTGCAACAGAAGCCACTGGGTTGGTCCATTCCCGGGATCCTTCTTCACCCCGAAGTTTCCCCAGGAAAATGTACATGCATCCTACATACTCTATCACTTGTGATGGCTTTACTCTGTCTCTCAGTTGACAGATATCCAGGAGAAAAAAAATCTTTTTTTGTTGCTTTCTGAATCTGAAACCCCATCAGACGCTCAATGTCAGAAATCTACACCTGATTATATCACAATAAATGAAATTGAGGAAAATGACAGTACTATTTAGACCTGCCATGTTTGGTTATGGGTGATAGAGAATGATGCACAGTCATGGGAAAAATTCTTGGAGACTCAAGTTATAAAACACAGAACATCACACAAACAAGGACCAAGACATAAACACAGCTCTGCTGGAAACCTATCAGTCATGTTGGCAAGGCAACAACTGATTCCACTTGTGATTGATGCCAACCAGAGGATGCAAAGAATGGGCAGTCATTTGAAATTTTGGTCTCGGCTTATACAGCCTTGGATTGGGTCTGAGCCCAAGCTGTTCATATGATGCCAAAGAGAATTACGTGACTCGCAAGACTCCGAATGCCTACCATTTTTTCTATGCAGACTCTTTCGATCGCTTCCTTCGCAAAAGACATCTGAGTCACCGGAGCTTGCGGCAGATCAGGTGACATATGCCACAGGTATTTCTTACAAATAATAGATTTTCTTTAACCCAAGGGATATATGGTTGTGATGCTTTTCTTCTAAAGAAATCAAAGTACTTCACTATGTTCTCTTGATTTCAATTCCTGGTTCTCCGTATTGACAGATGGAAAAACTGAGACCCAGGAAGGTGAAGTGCCTCACTTGAACCATTTGTCATGGCTTCAGTTTCACTGGCATGCATTCGTCAAGCTGTGCCATAGGCATGCCACGGTCTCCCTCATTCAAATGGCAGCTGTACCATGTCTTCCTCTCCTTTCTATCTTTGTAACTTGCTCTAATAAACTCCCTAATTAATCCCATGCCTCCTCCCCGGTGCCAGCAGAATCCCAACCTCCTTTTTCTTACCCCCTTAAAGTACTTTTAAACATCATTTATTTACACTCATTATCATTTATTGTGAGTCTGTTGTACTTATACGCATCTGTATTTATTTATGTAAGTCTCTGTTAACTGTAAGTTGAGCCAGTTTTTTCCTGGTGAAGGTGGATAATGGGCATATATATTCTATGCCCCAAATGTCTAGGACAGGTCAAAACATTGCAGATGGAATTGAAAATTAGATGGCACCAAAATTAGAACTGGTTCTCTTGACTTTGGACCGTGTTTCA
Source organism: Choloepus didactylus (assembly GCF_015220235.1). NCBI lineage: Eukaryota > Metazoa > Chordata > Mammalia > Pilosa > Megalonychidae > Choloepus > Choloepus didactylus. The sequence continues at coordinate 136,570,654 of NC_051312.1, read as the reverse complement.
GACTGAACATGTGAGATAGTGGGGGAGGCCCAAAGGGCTGGTCATCGACTACCACATTCCTGGGGGGTTGAGGTCCCTTGAACTAATTCACTGATACTTCATTCTGTGTGTACTGGAGGAAATAACATAGTAAGAATGCAGTTGCTGTCCTAGAGTCCAGAGCCGAATGCACGAGGACACTAGAGCCAGGCAAGGCAGGGCAGGGGAGTGAATCAAAACACAGACTCTGGAGCCAGACTCCCCAGGATTTAATCCTTGCTCTACCACTTCCAAGTTGAGAGAACCTGGGCAAGTTACTTAGCCTCTCTGGGCTTCAGTTTTCCCTTTTGTAGCATGGGGATAATACTGGGGTTGTTTTGAGGACTGAGTTAATGCACGGAAAGGGCGAGGACAGAGCTTAGCACATAGCAAGGGCTACATACGTGTGTGCTCCACCTCTGTCTAATGGTCACAATGAGTCACAGGGAGAGGGGAAGGTGGTACATGACAAAGAAGGGAACTTCCTTTTATACTGATGCCTCCCTCAATGGAAAAGAAATACTATTCTCTGTCCTATGGTGACACATGTTAAAAATGCTTGGGGAGAAAATGCCATCTGGCTAAAGCCACTTTTCATAAATCCTGGAGTTTGTGTGGATTGTAATAGGTGAATCATGAGGTTTCCCTCAGGCTCTCCAGGGAAGCAATTAGGGCACTGCCAGGCTCTCTTCTGGAAGCATGGCTCTTAGAAACAGGTGATTCCAGCTTCTGGAAGCCAGTTCCACCTCACCCTTCCCACAGAGGCCACAGACAGAGTGGGGGAGATGTGTGGCAGGTCCTTAGTGTCTGTGTGAGGCTCTGTACCCAGCCACCATTTCCCACACATAAGCTACCATGTCAGCTCTCTTCATTCCCTTCTAACCCATCCTCTCCCCAGCAGAGCCTCTGACAAAGTCTGCACTCATCATGTCCTCCCTGTGTTTTTGCCAGTCTCTGGAACCAAATGATGGTTTATAGAGAAGTTCCTTGTTATATATTCCACTCCCAGCAGGGATGAACAGTCAATAAAATACTCTCTGGGGAGGAAGAGATAAGAGAACACAGTCTCCGTGGCTCCTTCTGGGTGAGGGAGAAGGAGCTGAATTCTTCTTGTCCCACCCCAGGAACCCATGGAGAGCCTCCCTCAGTCTGTCTGCTGTGGATTGTCTTGCTGATGTTTTGGCCCAACATGTGCATCACACCTCTGACTCCAAGGGCAAGAAAGAAATAAGCTATTAATCCCTCTTCACAAGAAACGCTCAGATGGGTTTTTAAAAAAAAAATTTTTTTTAACTAAATAACTCAGATGCTAGTTTATCTACTTTCACTTTGCTGGTTGGAAATCTGGTATGAGGAGACTTAAGTTTGAATCCTGGCACTGACATTGACTTGTTCAGTGATCCTAAGCAAGCCATTCAACTTCTCTGGGTGCCATTTTCTTCTTTCATATAATGGAGCATCACAGTCAACATGAAAGTGGAATGTGAGAATTATTAATATAATGTTAATAAAATAACTTGAGATTCTTGGGAGAGAAGCACTCAATAAATTACTAGTATTAGAGTGATTATACATTCAGGGACCCATATTTCCATTATATGGGCTATCATGTTACTTAGCTTTGTGGAATAGAACTCTATTCATTTTCCATTTTCTTATAAGAGTATTAAGAAGTATTAGAAATGATTCACTGGTTTGCTTAGCATTGTTCTCCATTTTCCCAGACAGTCTTTCTGATATGAAACAAACCTTCTTGAGAAATGGGTAATATATCCAGCAAACGCCATGCATTAATTTAATGGTGGCATTGATTTCTCTCTCACTTTTTAATCACTGTCTGCTTTTCCTTTTTTTTTTTAATTTTTTTTTTTTTTTTTTTTTTTTTTTTGAGATATAAGGCCCTAGGTGAGAGTTGAGAAGAGAAAAAGGACAGAGTACAAAACTTTCCCATTTGTTAACTAACGATGGAGCAGGAGGTTCTAGGGAACAAATGGTAAGCTCACATTTTCAAAGGAGTCTCAGATGCTCTGGCTGGCTTTGGACCCTATATGAAATCAGAAATAGTGTCGTCAGATCCCAAAGGATCTTGAAAGATCATCTGACACATACCTTTGACACTATGAGAAATGCACCTACTATATCATACAGGTCAGTGGCTGGACATGTGTGGGATTTGGAGACAGAAGACCTGGCTTCAGCTCCCACCACCACCACTGCACTGACCTTCCTATTTCCACTACACTGACAGGTCTCATTGAATCTCACAATCCTCCTTGTAAAATGGGAATCATACTACCTGCCTCAGGGGATTGCTATGTTAATTAAACAAGAGACTGTCTGTGAAAATGTTCCATAAATTAAGAGATGCCAGACAGATGTTGGTTAACATGCAAATATCTGGGACAAACACCGAACCTCCTTGAATACATCAACACTGAATTCTTTTTGACATGGATTATCCATTTGGAATTACAGGCGCTAAGTGTTTAATCCCAGTCAGTGTGTGCTTGAAGAATACAAATTTACTAATATTAGCTTGAGCAAAACATCATTATATAAATTACTGCTACAGGAAAAGAAAGAAAAAGAAAAAGAAATAAAGAAAGAGAGGGAGGGAGGGAGGGAGGAAGGGAGGAAGGGAGGAAGGAAGGACGGAAGAAAGGAAATTCCGCAGAGGGGAAAAGAAAGAAAACATATACTCTAATATCATATATAATCACTCTTGTTTTCCCCTACCACTCTCCCCTCCATTCACACAGATATTGGAGAGCTCACTGCATCAACACCATAAAACTCTCCACTGCAAAATGCCTTTAGAGTTATACTGCCATGCCAACTGCAAAAAGAGGAAATGAGCATATAGCCCAGAGAAATCAAGCGAGTCTTGAATTTCAGATGTCCTATCACTTGACTTCCACCCTTTGAGTGCCAGCGGACACCCCAGATTCTCAAGGCGGCCACTGGGCTGGGCCTTCTCTGTATGCCCTGAAAGCTCATCTTGGCCCACCTGGGGCTTCTGATACCTTCTCAGGTGGGTTCTGTGTTCTATGTGGGATATGCAGGCATCCAGGAGGGAGAGAACAATGAGCCAGGCCAGAGGAGATTGCCTCCCATATCTTTTTGTTCACAGGACCAATGGGGTAAAATCCAGAAACAGAAAAATAACCTATGTAGGTCACTCATCCTTCCTGGAATCCTGGCCCTGCAGGGCCCCTGAGGCTCAGTGATGCCCAACCAGGAGCCACAAAGGAAAGAAGGTGCTCACTGCCCACAGGATCACTGGATCCATGGTCCGTCCATCCTTCTTTCTTCCCTCTGTTCTTCCCTTCTTTCCACCCTTTCTACTGTCTTCCTTTATTATTATGTAAATACTTTGTGTTTAGGATAACCACATTTCCCATAACAAATATTATGTCATTAATATTTATGGTCTCCCAAAAAGGTACCATCTCCTCAATGTGTCTCCCACTAAGGTCTACTGGGGAAGAGATAGACAAAGAGTAATGTAATACAGCATAAGAGTGCTATAATAGAGATATAGGCAGAGGAGAGTGGCTCAGAGAAGGAAGCAATCGGCTCCATCTAGTGGAGTCACATTGATGAACAAGTGCCATTTGAGCTGGGTATTGAAGGCCAGGGAAGAGTTAGAAAATGGAGAGGCAAGATGAAACCTAGACGAGGAGGCAGGAGGAGATGGACCTGGTGGGAACGAAGTGAGCAAAATGGGGTGAAGGAGCCTACAGGCAAAGACCTGGAAATGGGGTGGGAGAGATGACTTTATTCTCCATGCTAAGAAGGTTAAACTGTTTCTTTTAAGTGATGGGCAGCCAGTGAATGATTTTAAGTAGGAGGCTGACATGACTACATTTGTATTAAAAATAACTCAGGCTGCCATGTGGAGGATAGGGTGGACAGGGAGCAATTCATATCCATTTATTGTGCATATAATATGCCAGGCACTGTTGTAAATGCCTTACATATGCATTCTCATTTAATTCACTTGACAACCCATTTTTACAGGTGAAGAAACTGAGATGTGTGTATCATGCAGCTAATGAACGTCAAATCTGGGAATAAAAGCAGTGGCATGACTCCAGAGTCCATAATTTTTTCTGTAATGCTGCTTACTGAATGCTTATAATGGGTGTGGTCCTCTGATGGTGGTAGGATAATGAATAAGAAACAGTCCTGCCCTCAAGGAGCACCCAGGCTGCTGGAATGGCCATAGTTCAGGTTAGCAGAAGTCAGGAAAGACAGTATAGCTGAAAACCATTTGAGAGGTGAGAGGACCAACTGAACATGCCAGGTAAAAAAATGTTAAGGACAACTCAGGCTACTGGAGCCCTGAGAGGGGAGGAAGAAGAGCAAGTCTGAGCAAGAAATGCACTGAATGGAGTTTTAGGCTCCATTTTTGAGGTGCCTTGAGAGGTCCAGGTGGAGATGCTAGTGTTGTTTTAGAGATACACTTCTGGAGTTCAGGGGAGAGGCCAGGGTTAGATTTTCAGATTTGGGGGTGGGTGATATTACCCTGAGAGAGAATAGGTAGAAGGAGAATAGAATGAGGACATTTGGGTTGGGGGAGGAAGGGAGGAGTGAATTGGGGGACAGGAGAGATCAACAGAGAGAGATGTAGAGAAGGGATTGATCAGGAGGCAGGAAGTGCACCAGGAGAAACTAGTGGCTTGGATGCTAGGAACCCAGAGAGTTTCCCAAAGCAGTTGGGATCAACAGAAAGAAATGCTGAAGCCAGAATCCTTAGCCAGCCTCCTGAGTGGCAGCGAGTAGGTGGTAAAAAGAGCAAAATTTCTTCTTATTTTGGTCCTAGGGATATCTGAGCAGAAACAGAGTTTACACTCCCATGCCTGGGAGAAAGAAACTATCCATAAACAACCCTTGCTGGTACGTGTTCATGAAAAAGCCTAGAGAATCTTAGATGGCTGGGAATTCACATATTATTTCTGGTTATCTTTAGACTGCAGAGATACACTTTTCATCACTCATTATTTTTGAGGGTTTTGCAATAATTCTTAACTAGGCACTTACACTTTGGGGTAATTATTTCAAACAGGTTTGATTGCCACCAGATGCTCACATTTTGATAACAACCACTCATCAGTAGAGTGACATCACGGATGTAGAACTAAGGTAGAGATTCTAGGTCCTCGTAGATTGCGGATGACATTAAATTAACCACATTTTGGTTCAAAATAATTATCAATTAGAGAAAATTCATATTTTAATAATAACAATAAACACCCAGTATTTAACTTGAATTTCATTAACTTAACTCTGTAATATTAGAGATAGCTTTTCTGCATCATTTTAAATTGAGGATCTCTTGGTGGACTCGAGCAGGCTACCCTTTAGCATCAACTGCTCCTGCTAGTGCCTCCTTTGTTTCTGATACAGCAAAGTTCATCTCAGACTTGTGCTCTCTGGCTGGGTCTCATCAATTCAGGATTGTTCTCTCCCCGGCTGACCTTTGGCTCCCTTTCAGCTGACCTCCCCTCCCCCTTTCTATGATGACAAGACAGCGCCCATTCATGGGGCACCTCCTGTGTGTCAGATGCTCTACCGGGCACCCAGGGTGTGGGTTGTGTCATTCTTATTTTGGAAACGAAACTGGGACAAGCTTCCTCAGCAGGCATGCAGGGTGACCTCCTGGGTCCAGGACTCGATGGGCAGCTTTGTGCTACACGCTGTGCACTGGAATATGCCATGGCAGCTGGACCCTGGGCACCGAAAATGACTAGAGCATTGGAGAAATCCATATCATGGCTGTGCACCTGCAGCCAGTCTGAATGAAAGCTTCAGTAAGGTCAATTTGGTAAAGCTGACTATTTGCTGGCAACGTAATGATTATCCACTTTGTAGGTGAGGTACAGTTACTGCCCCCACTATTCAGTACACTCTGGAGTCACGCCCACCCTTGGCTGCCCATTGGTGTGTTCTCATAAACTTATTTTGACACTCACTCTGGCCAAGCCTAACACAAGTGAAGTCTTTTTTTTTCTTAAGGGAGCAGAAGAGGGGACTGGCCAGGTATAAGTGGCATTAGATTATCTGCTCTTTATTCACCAGTACAGATTACCAAGAAAGGCAGGATTCTACGTTCCATCACCAGATGCGATGCCCAGAGTGGACAGAGGTGGACCTGGGAATTGGAAAGTCCTTGAGAATGCCAGTGTGACCCGGCTGGGTTGTGGGCCCCATTCCCAAGGAGTAAGCAGAGTGACTGACGGACCGGTCATCCACATGCTATGCCCCAGGTGTTGACCAATCCCTCTTGGAGACATCCCCTTACTGACAAGCCCACAAGTGCGACTCTTCCAACCCTCCTGTTTGCAAGTGCACCCAGCTGATGGGGGGAAATATAGCCCAACACATTCGCATTTAAGTCTTGAAATCTAAATATTTCCATGAGTCATTCATTATTACCATATAACTCAGTGTTTGCATGCAAATAACTTGAATGGCATAAATGCTTATAAAACAAGTCTCTTACCATATGAACTCGGTAAAGAATGCTAATTCCCAGAGTCATGAATGGCTTAGAGAAATCAATCACCTTCTCCCGTTCTGCAGTGATGGTGAGGCCTGCCACCGCCAGATCTGCTTTCTGAAAGGAGCAGAGAGAGCCTGTCAGTGGGGGTGGCCAGGTGAGATGGGGCCCGGGGCCCAGGGACTTGTGGTCAGAAGCCGTCACTCCTCGGGGCTCATGTCTCAGCTCTGAGAGCGACTCTAAGCAGACCTAGAATATCCCAGATTTCAATACCCACTCATGAAAGGAGATGGATATTGAAGCTATAACTTATGTTCACTTGAGGTCAAATCTCTCTGAATCCACCTAGGATTTAAAAAAAGCAGGGAGATCCCTTCCTGACAACTCAGAGGTAGTTTCAAAATGTCCCAGGAGAGGCAGCTGGGAGGGGAAAACTGGCAGATAGGCCTCCCGGGCTCTCAATATTGAGTATTTGGTTATTTATTCCATTTGTTAGTTATTCAGTCAACAAAACTTCACTGAATGCCTGTGGTGTACAAGATGCTTTGGGTGGGGAGTTGCAATGAAAAACAAGTGATTAACTGAACAACAATAGCTAACATATTGAGCACTGTGGTAGTTTGGAGGCTGTATGTACCCCAGAAAGGATCATATTTTTTTTGAATCCACTTCTACACGTGTAGACCTATTGTAGTTGGGAACTTTTAATTAGGTTGTTTCAATTGACACGTGACCCACCTCATACAAGGTGGGTCTTAATCCACTGGAGCCTTTTTAAGAGGATAAAAGACAGAAAAAAACAGAAGTTTAGAGAAAATTCCCCCAGGGGAGCTAAGAGAGAACACACAGGAAACAGAGAGAAAGCTGCTGAAGTTGGAGGCTGAAAGCAACAAAACCTGGGACAGAAGGACCAGCAGACATCTCCATGTGCCTGTCCATGTGACAGAGGAGTCCCAGATTGCCAGCAGCCTTTCTTCAGAGAAGGTATCATCCTGTTGATGCCTTAATTTTCATGGCCTTACAATTGTAACTTGTGAGCTAATAAATCCCCTTTGTTAAAAGCCAAAAAAAAAAAAAAAAAAAAAAAAAAAGTGATGAAACCATAGAAATTAGAGACAATTTAATACAACCCCATTTATCTCACAGTGAGGAAACAGAGAGCAAGAAATTGAGCAAGTAGCCCCATGTCACAAAGCTTGTCCTTGCCAAGCTGGGACTGGAACTCAGGCCTCCTGCCTCACTGGCCACTTGTGTTGCTGTTGAAGTTAAAATACTGGTGCCATGAGTAGAAACATAAGCATCATCTCTGGTCTCCTTAATAAATGTAAAATAACCAGAATCTGTTATGAAGAGCTTTCCTTCTTTATTCTGCCTCCAAATTGCACCTCAAGTGGACACATCTGCTGAGAGATGTTCTGCAGTAAGCCCTGCTGAGAAAGAAGATGCTACGGGCTTCCTCGATACTCCTGTCAGGAAGTTCTTCCTTGTATCTAGCTCAAATCCATCATGTGCAAAAAAAGCCCACTTCCTATTGGTCTGCTTTGAGAAAGATGGAGTCCAATCATTGAAATCACCTTTATTAAATTTGAAGAGTGTATTGGAGAGCATCTAGCCAGTACTTCTATTGAATAAGAAAAAAAATATCTACAGTTTACAAATAGGCCAATCAGCTCTAATGAGTGTATGTATATATATAATTTGATTGTTAGTAAATCATTGCAAAGAAAGTAGGGAGACAGACACACTAGCCCTCATTTTACACACAAAGGAATTTATGGCTTATGTATAAAAAGGATAAATCCACTGGCAAAGGTCAGTTTCTTCTACATCTCAATCCCAATTCTCCATTCCTAATTCATGTTTAATCAGTTAAGGCAGCCACATGATCCAGCACAGGTTAATAAACTCGGGGCCTTATAAAATGAGGCCAGGCTTAAAAGAAACTAGACTGCAGATGTAAGAGATTTCTAATAAAATTGAAAAATACAAATGACTTATTGTACTCATTCTGTCTTTCTCCGATAGAGTGTTGATTACTGCGATCAAGTAAATCAACCCTTGGGTTAGAGAGTGGGGTTTGATAGAAGATTGCTTGTGCCTACATTTTGGGGACTCTTTGGAAGGTTTCTTGGGACTTGGAGAACCTCAGCTCCTCAATGACAGCGGCACTGACGAGTTCAGAGCTCGTTAGCACAGGCGTAAAGCAACAGAAACCAACCACAAAGACCCAGCAGGCACGACATCAATCTCGTGTGTACAGGTTTATGGCAACGCGGCAGCCAAGCCCTGCCCAAGCCTTGTGGGGAAGAAACCAGAGTTAAATGAGTTGGAATGAAGGAACTGAAGTGAAGACTCGGAAGACTAAAACTGATAAAATAGGTAAGAGGTAAACACATGGTTCAGTCTTCTCTCTGCTCACTGAAAACAAAAAGAAAAAAACAAAACAAAACACAAAAAACAAAAACAAAAAAAAATACAAACAAAAAAACCCCACAACTCCATTAACCAAAGTAAGCATCTCTGTCTCCAAGTTTCTTTTCCCCACACCCAGCTCCCTTCCAGAAAGAGCAACATTTGGATTAAAATTTGGAAATGGTTTAGAAAGTTTACAAAGTTGGCCAACCATGACATAATGGTAAAACAATTCCATTAGGAGAGAAGGCTGGAAACAGTCTGTCCCCCAGATTAGGGCATTTCTTGAGTGACAGAGACTGACCCCAAGTACAGACAGTGTTTGCCCTAAGCTCAGACAGGGCACTTCTGCCTGTTCACAAACAGACACATCCCCAAGCTGGGCCGAACAGAAACACAAAACACCCGCTTTGTGCCAAACCTTGCAGAGTCATGGCCCCCGTCCCTCCTTCTTTCCTCCCCGGTCAAGAGTAAGTTCGGGGCAGGGGAGGCGAAAAGGAAGATTGAGATGGTAAGAGGGCAGTGCCAAGCACAGAGAAAATTTGGAGGTTTTGTGGTGGTTGCGTTTTACATTTAATTGACTCGGTGCAAAACAATAATTATCCACCTTGGCTTCACTGCACCCTGGGGTATAACCAACAATCTTGTGGGATTGAATTATTCCAAAAGACGTGCATTCATTTTATTTTACCTTAGTTAAAAAGACATTATGCTATCAAGTGCTCTTCAGATAAGGAGATAATGTGCCATGAGACTGAACTAACAACGAAAGCAGGCTGGGATTGCAGGAAGGCCAGGAAGTGCTAGCAGGGGAGGCAGAGGGAAGTGTGGCCGCCACGACAGCTCCATCTGAGCCCTTTGCATCTCTGGACATTGCGGGGGCTGGGGGATGGGTGGAGGAGGGCAGGGCCGTGTGCTTCAGCGAACAGGACATCAAAAGGCCTGGCTCTAGTTGCGGTTGTGCTCCAAATTCACCCTGTGACCTTGGGCGATATGGTGCCCTCTCGGTGCCTTAGTTTCCTCAGCTGTAAGAGGAAAGTGTTTTACTAGATGCTCTCTAAGCTCTTTTTCTAGCTCTAAAACCCCATGCTTTGATTTGCTTGGTTGGAAGAGACTTAATGGACCCCCACTTTGCTCATAAAGATGGGGGTGGTCCGCAGAAATGAATGTCACGGAGTTGTGGAGGAGAATGAGCTCCGTGTACAAAACCTGTTCCCAGACCAGTCGGCAAAGAGCAGCTGCTGATAGGCATCCCGGGCTGGGGGACCTAGAAAGGGCAGGAAAGCACACCGCCATCTGGGGAGAGAAGGTTTAGACATATAACCCAGGGCATGTGGGAAACCAGAGGTTTCCCAAGCAGAGGCAGCTTCTGGTCTGTCGGAAGAGCAGAAGGCTTAGAAAGGGAACTGGGGGGAATCTCCACCTGCGTCACGGCATCGCTGGTCACGGTGTGTGTGTGTGTGTGTGTGTGTGTGTGTGTGTGTGTGTATGCCCATAGGTGTGGATAAATAAAACTCCCTCTCAGAGAAAGATCTCTTGCCTCTCCCCACTTTGGATGGGAAACTGCTCTTTGAAAAGCTTTGTGTTCTGCCTCTGAGAGATCCCCTCTTTTATCTCCTGGATGTCAGAGGAACTCACAATGGGAGGGCAGGCTGGAGCCAGCCTGGAGGCACTTCCAAAACATACTGTCACTGGCCCTGTGGAGTTTAACAGGGGTCCTGAGACTGCCACCACCACCATCAAAGTCCGAAGGCTCTGTGCCGCTGCTGCTCTTCTCCTGGGACCAGCCCTGGCTGGCATGAAGCAGGAGAGAGCGTGTTTGCAGCAGGGTGCTTTGCCTGCTTTCTTAGCAAACCTGCTGCACCCACCCTGAGCTTCCCCGAGGACTGCACAAGGAAGGGTTCGCCAGCAGCACCCGGCCCTGGATGGGTGCCTTCTTCCATCTACCTCCCCTCCTCTTTGAAACAGCTGCTGCCCCCGTTTTGGAGCAAAACTCTCCCCTTTCCCCTCAGCAGTGGTTCAGCTCCATTAAATGGATTCCCAGCTGCCTTGGCTCCTTCCTCTCTCTACCCAGCAGCTGAGGCAATGAGGGATTGGGAGAGCGTGGCAAATAGCAGTTGGAGTTGCTGGCTCTGCCTCTTGCTACCCATATGGCCTTGGGCAGCTCACTGAACCTCTCTGGGCCTCCTTTTCTCAGCTTTAAATCAGGGCAATGCCTTCCTGACGGTATTTTGTGAGGGTCAGGAGAGATGGTGAACGCGGAAGAGCTTTAGTAACTGTAGAGTGCTGCACACAAATAAGAGGCTGTTAAGACAACAGAGTGGGTGACTGGGACAGACCTGTCTGGACTCTGTCACTTACTTGCTGTGTGACCTTGGGCAAGTCATTGAACTGTTTTAAGCCTCAGTTTCCCCATATGTAAAATGGAGGAAAACAGTACCCACCTCCTACAATTATTGAGATGAACGAGACAATGTCTGCAATGCTGAGCATGGGCTTGGCTCCAAGTAAGTTCCCAGTAAATATCTGTTATTAGGACGTTGGCAATGGCGGTGATAATGCTGGACTTGAGGATAATCTCCACAAGGGCCTCTGGAGAAGATACCTCAACCAACAGTGAGTTGTAAGAGTGTTTGTGGCAGGCAGGCCTGTTCCACCTATGTGTGAGCTGACTGCTCACTGAGGCCCCTGGACACTTGGCCTCTGGTAGCCTTTCCCAGCTATGTGGATGCAATATGCTTCCCTGTGTGAATGTCCATCTCTGCAGACCCATGTGGGGACCCTCCCAGGCCTCACTTTGTCTCATCACTTGCAAAACTCTAGGGGGAAAAACTGACACCTAGCTTGGAAAACCGGTCAATCTTCACGGTCTCATCCTGTTACATGATTCTCCTGCAGGGACTGCTGATTAAATGACCTCCCCAGCTCTCTTTGAATTCTCAGATCCATCATACTGCCTCTGATCAGCTTCCAGATCTTTATTCTCTAGCTTTTTTCCACTGACACCCCCTGCCCACCCACCCCCCAGCCCCTAGCGTCCTGTCCCTGGGGAGGCCAGCTGGCCCTTCCATGCTAGCAGCTTTCAACTCCATTGCAAGGCACATCTGCACAGATCTTCTTTCACCTGCTGCCCAAACCTGGTGGTGCCACACATTCTTTGCTGTCATTTATTTAACTCTGTAATTGCATTATTTAACTCTGGAAAGCTTTGGGAGGATACAGTTGGAATGAGAAAATGCCACAACAGAATAATGTTGTTCTAAGAAATCCTGGAAACCTTCATTCCAAGGTAATTGTCTCTGGAGATCCCCTGTATATTGTAAAGCCTTACTGAATGCCAAGCAAGGCCAGGCCTGCAGCTGTGCAATGGAGGCTGGCATTATCTCTAAATACCCAGATAAGAGGGTGCTCTGAGTCCGGCAAGCCTGGGACTTTCTGGGAGGGATCAGGCTGGTTTGGCTCTGCCCGGGAATCCGGGCCTAGAATGACATGGGGCCGTGGAGGTCATGAGTTCTGCCCTGAGTGTGGAATCTCAGGGTGGGCAGAGTTTGCCTGCAGAACCCACTGGCCCTGCCTGGCCATTGCCATCCCCTCCTCTTTAATGCTACACTCTGCTTGCTCAGCCTTCATTCACTGCTCTTTATTTTTTCTCCACCTGTGTCAGGCATAGTGCAAGGTGTTACGAATCAGTGGTGAATAAGCAAGCACAGTCCTGTCGACAAAGCTCCCAGTCCAGTGGAAGAGGCAGACATTTATCAGATTGTCAAAAACAACATTGTAAAGTTACAACCGAGATACGTGTTATAAGGGAGTCATCTGTAGCACCATGAGAAGAGAGAGAAGGGGGTTTGGCAGAGTCTGGGAGGGCCACAAGGGCTTCCCAAGGTGAATTCAGTTACCTGAACAGGATACCTGTGAGAAGGCCTGCAGGTGGAAGGGACAGCGTGTGGAAAGGCCCTGAGGCAGGAGGGAGCTTGGGGCATCCCAGGGCTGAAAGACGGCCAGAGTGGATGGTAAGATGAGGCTGGAGAGGCAGCAGGGATGGAAAATGCAGTTGGAAGGCCCTGAAGTATTTTAAGCAGGGAGTGGTCCATAGGGTCAGATTTGTAATGACAGTATGGCTAGTCCTATAGCATTTCCTGTGTACTAAGCACTTTCCAGGTATTGTCTCACTCAGCACTCACCAGCACCCTATGAGGTAGGTTACTATTGTCATCCCCATTTTATAGACAAGGAAACCAAGGCACAAAGAGGTCAAGTCATTTGCCCAAGGTTGCACAGCAAGTAAGTAGCAGAGTCAGGATTCTGACCCAGGCAGTTGGCTTCAGAGACTGCATTCTCATCCTGCAAAGAATCCAACTGGCTCCAGTGAAGGAAAAACAAATTAAAGAGGGGCAAGAAAGAGCCAGCCTCATGTGTTACCTGTTTCCTTGCCATTTAAACTTTCCACTGAGGGCACTATGGTCTCCACCCACCACTCCATCTATCTCACTCCAGCTGAGACCAGCAATGACCTCTGTGTTACAAAGTCTAAGGGATGCTTTTCAGTCCTTGACCTCCTAGCCGGCCCCCCTCCAGCCCCTGCCAGGTGCTCCTGAATGAGGCCAGTGTCCAGGACACACCCTGTCCCCACCCGCTCTGCCTTGTGGCTCTATTACCCTGCCTCGTTAATACCAAAACAAACTGGGTTCAAACGCTGGTCCTGCCAGTTACTAACCGTGTGAACTTGGGTGGGTTTCATAACTTCTCCGGGCTCACTTTTCTCATCTGTAAAATGGGATAATAACTGCCAACTTAGGGTTGCTGTGAGGATACATGAGATAATACACAAAACACATGTAGCCCAGTGTCTGGTCTGTAGTGGGTGTGCAAAAAAGGATGGCTACAAATAGCATTTTTCTAATAAAATTCACTTTTACACTATGACAACTACACCCATCCCTTCTCTGAAAAATGTATCCGTGCCTCCCACTCCGCTAGCCCAGCTGTGTGAGTCAGGCCCGTGTGGTCCACCCACACCCATGAGTTCAGCCTGACATCCCCGCACTCCCTCCGCACCGGCCCCCGCCAGGCTGGGTTGGCTGACCCTCAGACACGCTTTGTACGTCCCCAAAGCTATGGCTCAGGTGACGCCAATTCTTCCACCTGGACTGTCCAGCCATCTATCCCACCTCCCTCTCAAGGTCCATTCAGATTCCCCCTCCTCCATAAAACCAACCCTGATCATCTTCCCTGGAATAAGCTCTTCCTCCTGTCCGTCCCCAGAGGACACCTAACACTGCTTGTACTACCCTCAAGGTATCTACTAGAAATTGCCTTGTCTTGGAACTGGGTGCCTGAGCTCACCCTCCACCTCTGCTACTTACTAGCTGTGTGACCTTGGACAAAGGACTTAACTTATCTGTGCCTCAGTTTCTTCATCCATGAAATGGGATAATATAGTTCCTACCCTTATGGATATTCCACGGGAATTAAATGAACAACCCACGCAGAGCACTTAGAGCAGTGCCTGGCACAGAGGAATGCTCAATAAATGTTAGCTCTTACTGTTATTGTTGCTGGTGGCATTTGTGCACACAATTTATTTCCCTGTTAGCTTATGAGTTTCCTGAGGCAGGGACCACATCTTTAAAAAACTTAACATATATAGCATTTCTGAGTTGCCATTGGCCTCGTTTTTCAGACAAAGACACTCAAGCCCAGAGAGGTTAGTAATTGGCTTAAGTACACACAGCTAGGACATGGAGAAAGCCAGAGTGGGGCCTGCCTGGACAGATTCCCAGGACTTTGCTTAGCTTTCTCACTTCTGCACTATTTACAGTGCTTTTCCCAAAGTGGGCACACAATAAATCTCCACTGAATAACCGGTGCAGCCAATCTATTTCTTGACCAGCCTTGTTATAGCCCCTTCTTGTTGACAGCAGAATTGGGCTGATTTCTGACAGATGTCTTCATGCAGGTGGGATTGGGTCAGGAAGCCAGAATGTTACATCCAGATTCAGGTTGTGTTCCAGGCCTGGTCAGGCCCCGTAACTTATCCTTAGCCCGCAGGAAGACTTGAAGCCCTAGATGCCCCCGGAGGGCTCCCATCTCCCAGGCCCTTTTCTCTTGAACACTTTGGATGGTGTCACGTGGGGACCCCAAACAAAAGAGGACCAGGCCCCAGGCGCCATGCTCACAGCAGCTGCCAGCACCAGGGAGGGGCTGTTAAGTCCACCCTGGGAAGAACCGAGATGACAGGCCCAACCCAAGCCAGGCACCAGCAGAGGAAGGCTGCGTGGTGCTCCGTGGAACTGCTTCCAAATTCTCCCCAGCGCACCAGGCCTTTTGTGCTGTGCAGTCAGGCAGGATTAACATCTGCATCTCAGCCTGTTTTAAATTAGATTATCTGCTCGTTTCCTGTGTTTTGATGGGTTTACCTGCTCAGTGCCTCTCTCTCTCCCCCTCCACCCCCACCTATTCAAATGCCCAGGAAAATTGCCATGACTCACCAGGGTCACTGAGCTGCGTGGCAATGGGATTTGCAGGAGACAGGGGGCCCGCTCCCACTCCCAGCTCATGCATCAGCAGGAGATATCACCTAGACATCATAATAACATGCTCGGGAAGGCACACATCTGCTCCCCTGCCCATGAGTCGGGTCTTCCCACTCCACCCACCGTAGGCTGGGGCTGAGGCACCTGCAAAATGTCAGGTGTCCTTGTCCACTGGGGTGAGTGGATCCCACTCCTCCACTTCTGGCCCCTTTCAGAGCCAGAAAACGGGAGCAAGAAAAGAGGAATAGAACCCAGAGAGCCAACTGGGACATACACACATGTGCATGCACACATCTACTCAGTCTGCACCCCCTAACCCTGCAAGGTGGCTCGCTTTCTGTTCAGAGGCTTTGCAAACCAATCTGAGCCCAGACCTGGAGGCTCTCTCCCCGCTCTGCTGGCTGCTCGGGAGGCAGAGGCCAGAGCAGCGTAAGTGTTCCTGGGAAACGGCGATGCGACTTGCCGGTCCAAGTGCTCCCCGGAGCTATTTCTCAAGGTGAAAGCCTACTCCCAGGGGTGGATGAACTTCTCTGGAATGAAATTTAAGTCCCCATGAAATATTTAGTTGGCTCAGTGCAGGGCTGTGTTATTGGCCTAGGAGGATAGATTTTGGGAAAGAACCAGACTTAAGGAAAGAAGGCCCTGGTACTTCCTTCACTGGCAAAGGCATGTGGCCCAGGGGTCCGAGCTGGGTCAGGAGGCTGAGCATGGGCTGTGCACCTTTGATCTCTTGTCCCAGTCTCCCATTTACTGGCCTGTGCCCCTCTTGTCCAGCTCTGCCATTTGCCAGCTGAGCAAATGACCTGAAGTCTGAGCTTCAGTTTCCTCATCGCCAAAATGGGCTGGTGAGGTCTAGTAACCCCTCCTTAAAAATATTTTTAAATGATCACTTAGCAATACAGTTATTGGAATATTTTGACAATTTTTGTGATTACAGTGATGCATGTGCTTCTTTACATAACAAAAGCTGGAGGGAGGTCTAATTACTCTGTAATAGAATAATGTCTTCAGGGATGAAGGCATAGTTCCAGTTAGTGCCACTATGGTTTGCTGCCACACTCATAATTGAAGGAGATATTATATTTCCATTTGAATTTAGAAAAAAGATAGATGTCAATTTTCCCCTTCTAAGTGTATGGACTCTCTTAATTCTATCCTCAGATCTTTGGGCTTGACGCTGCCCCAGAAAAAGAACTCATAGAGATTTCTCAGTTTATTGACAATAAAACCCCAACTCCTCACCACGGCCCCCCATCTCCCTGCTGCTCACTCCCCACACTTGAGCCACACTGAACTTTGTCCTGTTTTGTGGACAGGATCATCTCCGCCCTGGAATTTCTGCGTTGACTCTTTCCTCTCTCCAGAATGCTCTGCCCTGGGCTCAGCCCGGCTGGCTGCTTCTCACTGCTCAGATCTCAGGTCAAGCATCACGTCCCCAGGGAGGCCTCCCCCAACACTCACTGATTCATTATCCTATTTTCTTCACAGCAAATATTGCAATTTAAACTTGTCTTATTGATTGATTTACCTGTCTGTTGTCTGTCTAGAATGCAAGCCCCATGAGGGCAGGAACCTGTTGTCTGCCTTTTCCACCATGCATCTCCAGCCTAGAACGGTGCCTGGCATACAGTGGTGTGAAATAAATATTTTTTGAATGAAGGCATACTCAGGTGAATGCATAGATGAATCAATGCAAGAAGGAGCTCAATTCATGCTGTTCTCTTACCTTGACTCTGAGTTGGGGGAACAGTTTTGCAGTGCAGTGTTTTGGCAAAGAGACAGCCTTTAGGACCAGCTCTGCCACTTACTAGCCTCTAAGCTTAGGCAAGTTACTTCACCTCTCTGTACCTCAGTTTCCTCATCTGTAAATGGGGATAATAATAGTATATACCTCAGAGGGCCAGGGTGAAGATGAAATGAGTTAAAATGTGAATATATAGTGTAGAACAGTGCCAGGAACATAGGAAATGCTGTACAAGTATAAGCCGTTGTGGTTTTTTTGTAATTTAGAGGATCAACTTCAAGTTTTAAAAAAACAAGTCATTGTTTCAGAGATATTAATGTGGGTTTTGAAGAGAGTGCAAAGAAGTCCCACAATTGGGAAACTAATATGTATTAGCTACATCATGCAGTGTTTATATAGTCAAGAAAGTAGAAAGAAATAGAAATGAGTTTGGGACTAGACACATTATGGTGTGTGCAGTGAAGCCCCCAGAAACCTGTGCTCCCCACGCCACCACCACCATTGCCACCCTCATCACCTGATTTTCTAAAATATCTTACACATCAAATAAAGAAAAGAAATAGGATCCTATCTGGGGTTTCAGGAGGATGTGTCTTCTTTTTCCTCAGGCCAGATGACAACATTGTCATCAATTAGCCATGTGATAAGAGGCACTGAATTTCACAAGTCCACTCTCTTTTGCCCGTGCCCCCACCCCTACCCTGCCATCCCTCCTGGTTGCCAAAAAAGGTAGTTAAGGTCTAGGATGCAGCATGGAGCCTTGGCATTGAGCAAAGCTAACAGGCCCACATGGGTATCAAACTTGCAACTCTGACCCTCCAAGCAGGAGGCTTGAACTGGCCTGGTCAGCTCTACATCCTATTAGGGGCCTCTGGGTACCAGGCCTGGGCAGGGAGCCGTGTAAAGCAAGCTCAGGCAGGCTCAGGCAAGCGGTTGCTGCTGCTGTAGGAATCTGCCATTATTAGCAGCTCGCAGTGTTGTCTTTTGTTTACTTTTCCTTCCCACCTGTCAGTCATGAATTTAGGAATGGGGTGATCCAAAGGCCAGTTATTAGGACAGTTTATGAGGGGTGAAATAAAGTACCACTGATGGCCGGGAGCATTGCCGACAACCGCAGAGAACTTCCAGAGGCCTCTCCTTTGCCTTCTCTACTCCCAGCCATGAGGCCCCTCCCTGACTTTCTCCTCTCCCTCACTGCTCCTGCTGGATTGATGGGGGGCACCAGGTCCGCCTCAGAGACCACCGTGAGCTGCCCCACTGTGCCACGAAGGGTGAGCAGTTATCTGGCCAGTTAGAGCCACACACTGCATAGCTCTAGCCCTTTTCTCATTTCTTACCCACAAAAGCACAAGTTGAAACCATTGCAGAGGGCAGTAAGGCGTTTTTGCAGGGCTCCCTGCAAATTTTTTGAAGAGGAAAGCCAGAGACATGGCTGGAAACCTTTGGCCACCCTGACTGATGTGAAGGAGTGGACCAGGTTGACTTCAGAGCGTGTGCCAACCTTGTAGACCTGGAGCTCATGTGCCCATCAATAATTACATGTCAATTGTTCTTTTTTACAGATTATATCTGAACCCCACAACCACCTCTAAAATCAGCAATAGCCTATTTAGAGATGAAGACAATGAGTCTCAAGAAAGCTAAGTGGGGTTGGAAGTTGGGTTAGTGGTTACTTTGGGGGAGGAAGGCGGGTGTAAAGATAGAGTGGAGGGGTGGGGGCTGTGTGGTGTAGGAGGGGCAAGGGTAATGGCATATTTCTTGATCTGGATGGTGATTACACAGATATGTTCCCTTTGTGACAATTCATTGAGTTAACACTCGTTATTTGGACACTTTTCTGTATAGGTATTAAATTTCAATACAGGAGGCGGGGCAAGATGGCAGACTGGTGAGCTGTATGTTTTAGTTACTCCTCCAGGAAAGTAGGTAGAAAGCCAGGAACTGCGTGGACTGGACACCACAGAGCAATCTGACTTTGGGCATACTTCATACAACACTCATGAAAACGTGGAACTGCTGAGATCAGCGAAATCTGTAAGTTTTTGCGGCCAGGGGATCCGTGCCCCTCCCTGCCAGGCTCAGTCCCGTGGGAGGAGGGGCTGTCAGCTCCGGGAAGGAGAAGGGAGAACTGCAGTGGCAGCCCTTATCGGAAACTCATTCTGCTGATCCAAACTCCAACCATAGATAGACTGAGACCAGACACCAGAGAATCTGAGAGCAGCCAGCCCAGCAGAGAGGAGACAGGCATAGAAAAAAAACAACACGAAAAACTCCAAAACAAAAGCGGAGGATTTTTGGACTTCTGGTGAACATAGAAAGGGGAAGGGCAGAGCTCAAGCCCGAGCTCAGGCCCTGAGGCGCATATGCAAATCCCGAAGAAAAGCTGATCTCTCTGCCCTGTGGACCTTTCCTTAATGGCCCTGGTTGCTTTGTCTCTTAGCATTTCAATAACCCATTAGATCTCTGAGGAAGGCCCTTTTTTTTTTTTTTTTTTTTTTTA
Source organism: Choloepus didactylus (assembly GCF_015220235.1). NCBI lineage: Eukaryota > Metazoa > Chordata > Mammalia > Pilosa > Megalonychidae > Choloepus > Choloepus didactylus. Next base: position 136,550,942 of record NC_051312.1, on the reverse strand, counting down.
ATCCTTTTTTCTTTTTCTAAAACAATTACTCTAAGAAGCCCAATACAGAAAGCTTCAAAGACTTGCAATTTGGGCAGGTCAAGTCAAGAGCAGAACTAAGAGAGCTCTGAGACAAAAGGCAATAATCCAGTGGCTGAGAAAATTCACTAAACACCACAACTTCCGAAGAAAAGGGGGGTGTCCGCTCACAGCCATCATCCTGGTGGACAGGAAACACTCCTGACCATCGCCAGCCCCATAGCCCAGAGCTGCCCCAGACGACCCAGTGTGACGGAAGTGCTTCAAATAACAGGCACACACCACAAAACTGGGCGTGGACATTAGCCTTCCCTGCAACCTCAGCTGATTGTCCCAGAGTTGGGAAGGTAGAGCAGTGTGAATTAACAAAGCCCCATTCAGCCATCATTTCAGCAGACTGGGAGCCTCCCTACACAGCCCAGCAGCCCAGAACTGCCCTGGGGGGATGGCACTCACCTGTGACATAGCACAGTCATCCCTCAACAGAGGACCCGGGGTGCACGGCCTGGAAGAGGGGCCCACTTGCAAGTCTCAGGAGCCATACGCCAATACCAAGGACTTGTGGGTCAGTGGCAGAGACAAACTGTGGCAGGACTGAACTGAAGGATTAGACTATTGCAGCAGCTTTAAAACTCTAGGATCACCAGGGAGATTTGATTGTTAGAGCCACCCCCCTTCCCTGACTGCCCAGAAACACGCCCCATATACAGGGCAGGCAACACCAACTACACACGCAAGCTTGGTACACCAATTGGACCCCACAAGACTCACTCCCCCACTCACTAAAAAGGCTAAACAGGGGAGAACTGGCTTGTGGAGAACAGGTGGCTCGTGGACGCCACCTGCTGGTTAGTTAGAGAAAGTGTACTCCACGAAGCTGTAGATCTGATAAATCAGAGATAAGGACTTCAATTGGTCTACACATCCTAAAAGAACCCTCTCAAGTTCAGCAAATGCCATGAGGCCAAAAACAACAGAAAATTATAAAGCATATGAAAAAACCAGACGATATGGATAACCCAAGCCCAAGCACACAAATCAAAAGATCAGAAGAGACACAGCACCTAGAGCAGCTACTCAAAGAACTAAAGATGAACAGTGAGACCCTAGTACGGGATACAAAGGAAATCAAGAAGACCCTAGAAGAGCATAAAGAAGACATTGCAAGACTAAATAAAAAAATAGATGATCTTATGGAAATTAAAGAAACTGTTGACCAAATTAAAAAGATTCTGGACACACATAGTACAAGACTAGAGGAAGCTGAACAACGAATCAGTGACCTGGAAGATGACAGAATGGAAAATGAAAGCATAAAAGAAAGAATGGGGAAAAAAATTGAAAAAATCGAAATGGACCTCAGGGATATGATAGATAATATGAAACGTCCAAATATAAGACTCATTGGTGTCCCAGAAAGCGGAAGAAAAGGGTAAAAGTCTAGGAAGAGTGTTCAAAGAAATTGTTGGGGAAAACTTCCCAAATCTTCTAAACAACATAAATACACAAATCATAAATGCTCAGCAAACTCCAAATAGAATAAATCCAAATAAACCCACTCTGAGACATATACTGGTCACACTGTCAAACACAGAAGAGAAGGAGCAAGTTCTGAAAGCAGCAAGAGAAAAGCAATTCACCACATACAAAGGAAACAGCATAAGACTAAGTAGTGACTACTCAGCAGCCACCATGGAGGCGAGAAGGCAGTGGCATGATATATTTAAAATTCTGAGTGAGAAAAATTTCCAGCCAAGAATACTTTATCCAGCAAAGCTCTCCCTCAAATTTGAGGAGAGCTTAAATTTTTCACAGACAAACAAATGCTGAGAGAATTTGCTAACAAGAGACCTGCCCTACTGGAGATACTAAAGGGAGCCCTACAGACAGAGAAACAAAGACAGGACAGAGAGACTTGGAGAAAGGTTCAGTACTAAAGAGATTCGGTATGGGTACAATAAAGGATATTAATAGACAGAGGGGAAAAATATGACAAACATAAACCAAAGGATAAGATGGCTGATTCAAGAAATGCCTTCACGGTTATAACGTTGAATGTAAATGGATTAAACTCCCCAATTAAAAGATATAGATTCGCAGAATGGATCAAAAAAAATGAACCATCAATATGTTGCATACAAGAGACTCATCTTAGACACAGGGACACAAAGAAACTGAAAGTGAAAGGATGGAAAAAAATATTTCATGCAAGCTACAGCCAAAAGAAAGCAGGTGTAGCAATATTAATCTCAGATAAAATAGACTTCAAATGCAGGGATGTTTTTGAGAGACAAAGAAGGCCACTACATACTAATAAAAGGGGCAATTCAGCAAGAAGAAATAACAATCGTAAATGTCTATGCACCCAATCAAGGTGCCACAAAATACATGAGAGAAACACTGGCAAAACTAAAGGAGGCAATTGATGTTTCCACAATAATTGTGGGAGACTTCAACACATCACTCTCTCCTATAGATAGATCAACCAGACAGAAGACCAATAAGGAAATTGAAAACCTAAACAATCTGATAAATGAATTAGATTTAACAGACATATACAGGACATTACATCCCAAATCACCAGGATACACATACTTTTCTAGTGCTCACGGAACTTTCTCCAGAATAGATCATATGCTGGGACATAAAACAAGCCTCAATAAATTTAAAAAGATTGAAATTATTCAAAGCACATTTTCTGACCACAATGGAATACAATTAGAAGTCAATAACCATCAGAGACTTAGAAAATTCACAAATATCTGGAGGTTAAACAACACACTGCTAAACAATCAGTGGGTTAAAGAAGAAATAGCAAGAGAAATTGCTAAATATATAGAGACGAATGAAAATGAGAACACAACATACCAAAACCTATGGGATGCAGCAAAAGCAGTGCTAAGGGGGAAATTTATAGCACTAAACGCATATATTAAAAAGGAAGAAAGAGCCAAAATCAAAGAACTAATGGATCAACTGAAGAAGCTAGAAAATGAACAGCAAACCAATCCTAAACCAAGTAGAAGAAAAGAAATAACAAGGATTAAAGCAGAAATAAATGGCATAGAGAACAAAAAACAATAGAGAGGATAACTATCACCAAAAGTTGGTTCTTTGAGAAGATCAACAAGATTGACAAGCCCCTAGCTACACTGACAAAATCAAAAAGAGAGAAGACCCATATAAACAGAATAATGAATGAAAAAGGTGACATAACTGCAGATCCTGAAGAAATTAAAAAAATTATAAGAGGATACTATGAACAACTGTATGGCAACAAACTGGATAATGTAGAGGAAATGGACAATTTCCTGGAAACATATGAACAACCTAGACTGACCAGAGAAGAAATAGAAGACCTCAACCAACCCATCACAAGCAAAGAGATCCAATCAGTCATCAAAAATCTTCCCACAAATAAATGCCCAGGGCCAGATGGCTTCACAGGGGAATTCTACCAAACTTTCCAGAAAGAACTGACACCAATCTTACTCAAACTCTTTCAAAACATTGAAGAAAATGGAACACTACCTAACTCATTTTATGAAGCTAACATCAATCTAATACCAAAACCAGGTAAAGATGTTACAAAAAAGGAAAACTACCGGCCAATCTCCCTAATGAATATAGATGCAAAAATCCTCAACAAAATACTTGCAAACCAAATCCAAAGACACATTAAAAAAATCATACACCATGACCAAGTGGGGTTCATTCCAGGCATGCAAGGATGGTTCAACATAAGAAAATCAATCAATGTATTACACCACATTAACAAGTCAAAAGGGAAAAATCAATTGATCATCTCAATAGATGCTGAAAAAGCATTTGACAAAATCCAACATCCCTTTTTGATAAAAACACTTCAGAAGGTAGGAATTGAAGGAAACTTCCTCAACATGATAAAGAGCATATACGAAAAACCCATAGCCAGCATAGTACTCAATGGTGAGAGACTGAAAGCCTTCCCTCTAAGATCAGGAACAAGACAAGGATGCCCGCTATCACCACTGTTATTCAACATTGTGCTGGAAGTGCTAGCCAGGGCAATCCGGCAAGACAAAGAAATAAAAGGCATCCAAATTGGAAAAGAAGAAGTAAAACTGTCATTGTTTGCAGATGATATGATCTTATATCTAGAAAACCCTGAGAAATCGACGATACAGCTACTAGAGCTAATAAACAAATTTAGCAAAGTAGCGGGATACAAGGTTAATGCACATAAGTCAGTAATGTTTCTATATGCTAGAAATGAACAAACTGAAGAGACACTCAAGAAAAAGATACCATTTTCATAGCAACTAAAAAAATCAAGTACCTAGGAATCAAACTTAACCAAAGATGTAAAAGACCTATACAAAGAAAACTACATAAACTCTACTAAAAGAAATAGAAGGGGACCTTAAAAGATGGAAAAATATTCCATGTTCATGGATAGGAAGACTAAATGTCATTAAGATGTCAATTCTACCCAAACTCATCTACAGATTCAATGCAATCCCAATCAAAATTCCAACAACCTACTTTGCAGACTTGGAAAAGCTAGTTATCAAATTTATTTGGAAAGGGAAGATGCCTCGAATTGCTAAAGACACTCTAAAAAAGAAAAACGAAGTGGGAGGACTTACACTCCCTGACTTTGAAGCTTATTATAAAGCCACAGTTGTCAAAACAGCATGGTACTGGCACAAAGATAGACATATAGATCAATGGAATCGAATTGAGAATTCGGAGACAGACCCTCGGATCTATGGCCGACTGATCTTTGATAAGGCCCCCAAAGTCACTGAACTGAGTCATAATGGTCTTTTCAACAAATGGGGCTGGGAGAGTTGGATATCCATATCCAAAAGAATGAAAGAGGACCCCTACCTCACCCCCTACACAAAAATTAACTCAAAATGGACCAAGATCTCAATATAAAAGAAAGTACCATAAAACTCCTAGAAGATAATGTAGGAAAACATCTTCAAGACCTTGTATTAGGCGGCCACCTCCTAGACTTTACACCCAAAGCACAAGCAACAAAAGAGAAAATAGATAAATGGGAACTCCTCAAGCTTAGAAGTTTCTGCACCTGAAAGGAATTTCTCAAAAAGGTAAAGAGGCAGCCAACTCAATGGGAAAAAATTTTTGGAAACCATGTATCTGACAAAAGACTGATATCTTGCATATATAAAGAAATCCTACAACTCAATGACAATAGTACAGACAGCCGAATTATAAAATGGGCAAAGGATATGAAAAGACAGTTCTCTGAAGAGGAAATACAAATGGCCAAGAAACACATGAAAAAATGTTCAGCTTCACTAGCTATTAGAGAGATGCAAATTAAGACCACAATGAGATACCATCTAACACCTATTAGAGTGGCTGCCATTAAACAAACAGGAAACGACAAATGCTGGAGGGGATGTGGAGAAATTGGAACTCTTATTCATTGTTGGTGGGACTGTATAACGGTTCAGCCACTCTGGAAGTCAGTCTGGCAGTGCCTTAGAAAACTAGATATAGAGTTACCATTCGATCCAGCGATTGCACTTCTCGGTATATACCCGGAAGATCGGAAAGCAGTGACACGAACAGATATCTGCACGCCAATGTTCATAGCAGCATTATTCACAATTGCCAAGAGATGGAAACAACCCAAATGTCCTTCAACAGATGAGTGGATAAATAAAATGTGGTATATACACACTATGGAATACTACGCGGCAGTAAGAAGGAACGATCTGGTGAAACATATGACAACATGGATGAACCTTGAAGACATAATGCTGAGCGAAATAAGCCAGGCACAAAAAGAGAAATATTATATGCTACCACTAATGTGAACTTTGAAAAATGTAAAACAAATGGCTTATAATGTATAATGTAGGGGAACTAGCAATAGAGAGCAATTAAGGAAGGGGGAACAATAATCCAAGAAGAACAGATAAGCTATTTAACGTTCTGGGGATGCCCAGGAATGACTATGGTCTGTTAATTTCTGATGGATATAGTAGGAGCAAGTTCACAGAAATGTTGCTATATTAGGTAACTTTCTTGGGGTAAAGTAGGAACATGTGGAAGTTAAGCAGTTATCTTAGGTTAGTTGTCTTTTTCTTACCCCCCTTGTTATGGTCTCTTTGAAATGTTCTTTTATTGTATGTTTGTTTTCTTTTTAACTTTTTTTTTCATACAGTTGATTTAAAAAAGAAGGGAAAGTTAAAAAAAAAAAAGAAAAACAAGGAAAAAAAAAAAAGATGTAGTGCCCCCTTGAGGAGCCTGTGGAGATGCAGGGGTATTGGCCTACCCCACCTCCATGGTTGTAACATGACCATAGACATAGGGGAACTGGTGGTTTGATGGGTTGAGCCCTCTACCACAGGTTTTACCCTTGGGAAGACGGTTGCTGCAAAGGAGAGGCTAGGCCTCCCTATGGTTGTGCCTAAGAGCGTCCTCCCGAATGCCTCTTTGTTGCTCAGATGTGGCCCTGTTCTCTCTAGCTAAGCCACTTGAAAGGTGAAATAACTGCCCTCACCCCTACGTGGGATCAGACACCCAGGGAGTGAATCTCCCCTGGCAACATAGAATATGACTCCCGGGGGAGGAATGTAGACCCGGCATCGTGGACGGAGAACATCTTCTTGACCAAAAGGGGGATGTGAAAGGAAATGAAATAAGCTTCAGTGGCAGAGAGATTCCAAAAGGAGCTGAGAGGTCACTCTGGTGGGCACTCTTATGCACCACTTTCAGACAACCCTTTTTAGGTTCTTAAAGAATTGGGGTAGCTGGTGGTGGATACCTGAAACTAACAAACTACAACCCAGAACCCATGAATCTCGAAGACAGCTGTATAAAAATGTAGCTTATGAGGGGTGACAATGGGATTGGGAAAGCCATAAGGACCACACTCCACTTTGTCTAGTTTATGGATGGATGAGTAGAAAAATAGGGGAAGGAAACAAACAGACAAAGGTACCCAGTGTTTCTTTTTACTTCATTGCTCTTTTTTCACTTTAATTATTATTCTTGTTATTTTTGTGTGTGTGCTAATGAAGGTGTCAGGGATTGATTTAGGTGATGAATGTACAACTATGTAATGGTACTGTAAACAATCGAAAGTACGATTTGTTTTGTATGACTGTGTGATATGTGAATATATCTCAATAAAATGAAGATTTAAAAAAAAAAAAATTTCAATACAAATGTTTTTAAGAGAGTAAAGTGATTTGCCCAAGTAGGAGACAGAATCCAAGCAAATCTTGGCTGCCATGGCCATGCCATGTTAAAGCCTGACACCAAACACCCGGGTGACCCTAAAGGAGCTGCAGGGACCACACCAAGTGTATTGGGTTCCGGTGATTTCACACGTGTGAAGAAGGTCTGCCCCAGCCTGGTGAGCCTACCGTGTGTCTCTCTTTAAAAATGTGTAGGTGGCTTCTAACTCAAGAAGGGGTAAAATGAACATCTGCATGTTTATCTAGATTCACATTTGCATTTGGATGGGGAGAAGTCCAGATCCCTCATCTGGTCCTAACAGCTGAACAGATTGTTAAACTCCTGGAGGACCCAATTCTCTGTCTGCTGGAACGCCAGGCAAAGCCTCAGCGGGGAGCCTTAGCCTCCCTGCTGGGAGTTGCAATCACCCTCCAGCACTCACCAGCCCCCACCATAGAGAGTTCTTAAAACCCAGAGAAGAAGGAAGCTAGTCTGTCCCAGGCTCCTGTACTGCTTTGTGTGAACTACCCACCAGTATCGGATTTAAGTCTGCCTCTTGCTAGCTGTGTGGCCTTGGGCAAGTTACTTAGCCTCTCTGAACTTGTTTTCTCATGAATAAAGTATGAATGACAACAGTTTCTACTTCATGGGGTTGTTGCAAGGATTAAATGTGTTAATGGAAGGGCTTGGCCCGGAGTATGCTTAACAAATGTTCACTACTGTTGCTATTACGATGCTGTTCCTGATTCTGGCATCCTGCCTCCATCCTCTGTTCATTTCCTCAATCCTCGGAGACCTGGCCTCTGTCTTGGGCTGTGCCATCCCGCCTGGTGGGGCTTTCTGAAGGCCAAATGTTCACACCTGAATTGCTCCTACTGATTTCCTCTTCACTTCTGGCCAGAGAGACACAAGCTTGCACATTTGCTGTACTTGCTGACCACTCCCAGCCCTCTGTTCTGATCTCTTGACTGTGTCCCACTGTCTGCCACGTCCTGGCAGCCTGCCAAGTCCTCGGATCCCTCTCCTGCTGCTCTCCAGGACGTGGCTGTGACAGCACATTTCTTTCAAGTCTGCTTGGGGGCTTCCTGGATTTGGTTAGGGATCTGTTGGGCAAGAGTCGACGGTGCCTCTCTGAGCTGCCCAGATTCATTGCCTGGATCACACGCTGCCATTAAAAGGATCTAGGCCTTCGTTTTGTTGCCTCAATTGCAAACGTAGACACAGCTGGGGCGTGGGAATTTGTCATCAAGCAAAAGGCATATCTGAGAGCTGCAGAAGGTCAGGAATCACTCCATACGTTCTGGAATGGACAGAACAGAGCGAGGCTCTCGGGGGCAGCCTCCGGAACTGCCAACACCACCAGTGGCATATCTGAGCTCAGCCTCATCCTCGCACTGACGAACAGGGGGATGTCAGCTGCTCCTGACAAGTTATAGGATGGCAAGAAAAATTGTCTGTGAACAAGCTCCCCCACCAGAGCATATAACGATGCTGGCCAGGAACTGTGAGACGGCGAGGCCAAGCTATGGCAACCAGCAAGTCGAATACCACGGGACCTTCTGGTGCGAATTCATTTCAGGGAGGGAGGCATGCCAGCAGACAGAGGGAACTGTCACATTCGTGATTCCTTGAAGCAGAGCTATTTACTCACAAGAAGGCAAGAGATGAGAAGGGCCTGCCTGCTGGAGCAGGGCAGGGAGCCCCGGCAGCAGGGTGGCTGACCAAAGTGCCACCAGGTAGAACGTGGGATGTATTCAGGGCTCTGCACAGCGGAGCACCCACTGTTGACCCACCTGAGTCTGGATCCTGATCTGCCACTTCCCAGCCACATGACCCTGGACCATTTACTTAATCTCGCAGCCCCAGTTTTCTTTTTCTTTCCCCCCTTTTATTAGAAATGTTGTGGGTCTACAGAACAATCACGCATAAAATACAGGACTCCCACAACCCACCCCATCACCAACACCCTGCACCAGTGTGGAACGCCTGCCACAATCAATGGCAGCCCATTTTCGTAACTGTACTATTAATTAAAGTCCATGGCCCAAACCAGGGTTCACTGTTTGTGTAGCGCAGCTCCATGGACTCTTTTTCTTCAATTTTTACTCTGCCACCATATACAAAATCCAGCATGTCTCCCCTCAATCATATTCAGATATATATTTCAGTGCTGTTAACTGAGGTCAGTGTTGTGCTACCATCACCCCATCCATTACCACAACATTTCCATCATGCCAAACAGGAATCCTGTACCTTTTAAGCCTTAACTTCTCATTCCCTATTCTCATCTAGTTCCCTGGTAATCTATGTCCTAGATTCTGACTCTATGAGTTTCCTTATTCTAACACTTGCTCTCACAGGCATCCCATCCCATCCATCCACCCCTACCCATCCATTTATCCACCCGTCCACCCATCTACCCATCTACCCATCCACCCATCCAGCCATCCATCCATCTGTCCATCCACCCATCCACCCATCCATCCACCCATCCATCCATCCACCCACCTATCCACCCATCCACCCATCCACCTATACATCCATCCCATAGTCACTGAGTGCTGCTTTGTGTTGGGGACTGTTCCGAGTGCTGTCAGTGCAGGGATGAATGAGACAGACATACTTCTTGATCTCAGGGAACTTACATTTTAGTGAAGGGAGAAAGACCATAAACAAATATTCCCATCAAAAAAGCAAGACAATTTAGAAGGCAACAATTTCTCTGAAGGCAATAAAACAGGGTAATGTGGTAGAGAGTGACTGGGAGAAGGGATAGGAGTCCTGAGGGTGCCGGGGAAAGAACACTTCTTGAAGAAGACGACTTCTGGCTTAGACCTAGATAACAGGATGGAAACAGTCAGCGGGAGACTTAGGGAAACTGGTTTCTGATAGGAGGAAGAGCAAATGGAAAGGCCATGTGCTGGAACTGAGGTGCTAAGTCCAAGGAACCAGGAGAAGGCCAGGAGGGATGGAGGACAGTGAGTGAGGGGCAAGGGACAGGAGATGCAATGCCTTGTGGGCTCTACTGTAGAGATATTGGTGAAATTGTGGCTGGTGCAAGGCAGGACATGGGAGTAAAGCTTATGCCCATTCACCAGGTGAACAAACAGTAGGCCAGGAAGATCAGAGCCTAATTTAAGGTTCAGGGACAGACCTGACTTCCAATTCAAGATATATTTCTTGAAGCCAAAGAGGACAAGTGGGCTTGCCACCACTTTGTCACGAAACAGAGGTTACTTTCTCCCATAAGAGGTGGCACCCAGACCCCTCCCTCTGGAGAGCAAGAAGAGAGGGGCCAGAACAGCAGGCTATCACCATTGTCACATAACCTTTGGGAGGCAACCTACCGCAGGGTCAAGATGGACAATTGGTGCTTCAGTTTTGTGCCGATAAAATAGGCTTTTGTAGTTTCCAGACACAGCGTGGCAAGGAGGAATTGACTCAGGGCAGCTTGGGGGAGGGAAGGCCCTGTCCAGGTGAGTGCCTCACAGTGGAGCACACGGACATATGCATGCATGTACATGTGTTTGGAGTTGGATGCGGGGGGAGGCTGAGGAACCGAGGTTTAGCCAGTGGAGGAAGTGTGGGCAGAGCCTATGTGGAGAGATTGGTAACAGACCATGGAGAAGAGGAGAGAGCTAACACTTGTGGAGAGTCTACTACATGCCAGGTGCACTACAGGTGTTATATTTCATTTATTTCTCACAACCCAAGGGTAGTTACTCTCATTTCCATTTTGATGATGAAAAAAGCTGGGGGTTGGAAACGTCAGGTTAGCTGTCGAGCCCACACAACCCATACCTGGCAGAGCAGGGAGTGGTGCCCTGGGCACCCAGTAGGGATGGATAGGGGTATGAGGATGGATGTGGAGCACCCCCCACCCCCCACCATCACCTGTATGGTGACGACCTCCACACGGAATCTGTGCCCTCCCTCTTGCTGGCTTTGCTCACCCATGTAACTTACTGTACTTTTCCACCTCAAAGTCCTGCTGATGCCTCAGACCCTGGTCATGTACTCCTCATCTTTGTCACTCAAAGCTACTCTTTTTCCTATGTGTCATTTCTTAGTTACTGACTTCATCATCCATCTGTCATCAAAGCAGGGACCAGGAGTCAGCTGGGAGCTTTCTCTGCTCTCCCCCATTCAATAAAACCAAGCCTCACCCACTTCCTTCGAAATGCTTGTTTAATCCATATGGCCATTCGAATCCTACTGCTGCTGCCATCATTCAAGACTTCAACTGAATTATTCAACAGCCTCTGTATTGGCCCCTATTTCCACTCCATTCATCCACTAAACCACACTGGGGACTAGTGCATGCAGCAGAATCACCTGGGGGGCCTGTTAAAATGCTATTTGCTGGGCCGCAACCCTGAGTTTCTCATTTAGTAGATCTGAATGGGGCCCCAGAATTTGGATTTCTGACAAGTTCCTAAGTAATGTGATGCTGCTGTTTCAAGAACCACATTTTGAGAACCCCTGCTCTAGAGTCGATTCCTACACTAAAGATCTAATCATATCACTTCCCTGCTTAAAAAACTCCAGTGGCTCCTCCACTGTCTTTAATTACAGTCCACCCCTTACTGCGGTCTGCAAGAATCTTCACTACTTGCCTAGATGTGACTTTTCAGCATCTCTTCAAGCTGCCAACCGCCCCTCAGCCTTCTCACGGCACTCACTGCTCATGCTCCTTAAATATGGCCTACATTTCAGACTCCCACAGACTATGCCCCCATGGGTCCTTCTGCCTGGACCTCTTCCCCACTGGTCTGCCTGACAAATTCCTACTTGTCCATCAAGGTCTATCTGGGATGTAACTTCCCATAGAGGAATCACAGTGTGTCAGATTGACTACAGCCTCGGGTGTCAGAGAGGCTTGGTTTTGAATCCCAGGTTAGTCATTTGTTAGCTGGGTGACCCTGCGTTAGCCACTCTGGGAAGCCAAAGTTAACCTCAGCTTCTTCCTCCATAAAATGTGAATAATAATACTCATCTCATAGGATTGTTGTGTGGAGAAGAAATGATGCATGATAAACACCTGGCAGGTGGCAAATACTCAATAAATAATAGTTGCTATTATTACCAATAGCTCTGCCCTAACTCCTTCCCTGACACTTTTCAGCTGAACTGCCTCTTTTCTTCTTTCTGCTTCGGTAGGATTCTGTACATGCTTCCATTTCACACAGATCACATGGTAGGGTATCATATATTTATACACAAGGCCTTATTCCTAGTATAGATGGGACCATAATATGAGTTATAAAAATGTGATCCTTCTGGAAGACTTCGTGGACATGTGACTTGGCAAGCAGAAGGCATCTTTGTAGGAAGAAAATCTACAGGTGGATACAACCCCACGCCAGAGCACATGATTGGTGAGCAGAGTGTGGGCTGGATTTTGGATCCCATTCACCCCTTGTACAATACATAACCTGCACAACCATACTTGGAAGGTCTAGGAATATAGAACATGAGTTCACTGAAAGCAAGAACTGTGTCTTATTCAATCTTGAAGCCACAATCAATGTCAAGTCGATGCAACTAGGGGCAAGCCATATGGGCAGAGGACAGAAAGCTCATCGGTAGGTTTGGTAGTGTCCTAGCCCCAGGTTCAGGAATAGGATTCTTACTCCTGGGGAAGAGAGGGGTGCAAGAACCAGAGCTGGCAACATCAGAGACACAGGTCTAGGGAAGGACCAAGAACTGAATTACTAAAGCTGGGTGGAAAATGAGAACATGGTTAGACGAACAAGGCTGAAGCTAAGTCCCCGTATGTTAAAGCAGAGCTCTTGAAAGTATTCCTGACCTCGGACTCGAGAGCCTGGCTGAATCTGCAGGTCAGGCCCACACCTCTGCCACATGGGGGTGGGGAATCAGGACCATAGTCACTTTAGAGGCTATTAAGACACCACTGTTCATCACTGTTCCTGCCCCATCCCTGACCCAAATCCATCTCCTCTGCTTAACAGCAAGGTAATCTCTTTGAAGGCTTTCAGATGCCTTAATTAATACATTCTCATTTCCTCTGCAAACCCCTCACTCTCCTTAACAGCTGGCACTCTGTGGGGAAGGCAGAAATAATTCCCAAGAAGTGAGCCTTTGGATAAATATCCCAGGCTGCTTCTAGATGCTCATGGGGTTTGGAGGAGTTCCCAATCTGCAGCTGCTGAGGTAGCTTTGAACCAAACTGAACTCCAACCCCCCTGAGATTCCCTTATCAACTCTTCAGTAGAAAATAACCATCACCAGGATCCAAGGACAGGCAGGCAAAATGCTCAGGTCTCTCACTGACTTCGTGGCTGAACTTCTCTGGGCTTCCCAAAGAGGGAGCGGGCTTGAGATTGCTTTATGGGAGATAAGGATCGAAGCTGTGCATCTTCGCAGGTGCTGTACAATGTCATCCTTTGGCCCTGCCCTGCTTGGTGCTTCTCTAGCAATGCATTCTCACCCTTCACAGTCCCACTGGAGCACAGAATTCCTTTCTATGTCTGTGCTTCCCCTACCTCCATACTGCCTGGTCCCAGAAACTTTCAAGGACAGAACCAAATCTGATTTATCCTTTTACTCCAAACCCTAGCCCAATGCCAGACACACAGTAAGTATGAAATCAATGTCTGCTGATTGATTAATCAATTGATAGCCAGGTTTTCTAAGTCTTGGGTTGACAGTGTGTTGAAATATACCTGCTGATGGAAGGTCTCCCTGGGTTTATGCAAGGAATATTTATCACAGGGGACCCTGTTCTGTATGATTCAATGGAAGTATTTATTTTTAAGTATTTAAGTTTTTACTGTGTTCCAGGCACTGAACATAAGGATGCCAAGATGAATAAGATACAGTGCTTGCTCTCAAGGAGCTTCCAGTCTCACTCCTGCTAAGAATCCATCTCAGTGGTCCCCTTTCAAAAGCAATTTCTGCCTCCCCTGCTCCTATTTAAGGATGATATAGTTTATATTTCTAACACAGCCCTTACCCTGTATGACCTTGTTTGCAATGATTTCTACTTGCATCTGCCTGCACTTCTAGTTCATGAAGGAAATCCTAACACTTCCCATATATTGTCTGCTCAGGGGCTCCATTTTCTTGTGTGTAAAAGGAGGTGTTGAGGACACATGTTATACAAATGTCCCTCTCAAGCTGGCCATTCTGAGCGGCCTCCTTTCTTGCCATTCTCCTGAACCTGCCTAGTCCTTTCTCCCCACTCCTCTGGCAAGTAGCTGCAGAGAAGTTCCTGGAAGACTGGACCAGAATCCCTGTCTGTCCCAGCCACCAGTTCTCAGGAATCCCTTGTGGTGCAGTGAGAAGAGCACAAGGCTGGGCTCTGGCTGGGGGAAAGCCTGGGCTCTGGCCACCGCTAGGGTTGACCACCAAACTCTCTGAGCCCCCAGGTCCTCACCATGGAATGGGGTAGCAGTCCCTGCCTTGCGGGCCTCTGGAGCACGAAATGAAATGGCCCATGTGGTGCTCCTACGTGGCGTGTGGCCCTCGTCAGGAGCGACCAGCCCTCTCCCCCTCCTGCCCCCTTCCTTCCGGGTGACTTTGGCTTTGAAGAGCCATAGCCAAGGGTCTGCAGCAGATGAGGCCCCCATTTGGATCCCCCTTCGAAGCCACAGGAAGCCAGAGGAAGCCACGGCCGCGCCCTCTGCTGGAAGCAGGTAATTGCCGGGTGGGGAGTTTCCCGGGGCTGCACGGATCACAGGCCCAGGGGGTGCACAAGCCTCACCCCTGAATGGGCACGGGGAGCAATCACGGGAGCCAGGCAGGAGAGCTCGGAAGACAGGGAGAGGCCGCGGGTCTCCTTTTATTGGCCTTTATATCAGGTCGATGAAAGGATGCCAGTGACAGAAAACAACCTTTAGAGAACCCAAAATGAGAGAGTGTTGCAAAGGGAGAGACTGATGAGGGAGGGAGAGCGGTCGTGGTCCAAGATGCAGTCCAGGTCCCCGGCCCTTCCATTCCCAAGCACAGCCGTCTGTGAATAATGAGCCAGCAAGATGGGTTTCCTCTCTCCCCTGGTCTCGGTGGGGCTTTATGTAGGGGTCACCACTTGGCTGCAACCCTTAAGAAGCCGTTCCAGAAAGGATCGTTCTCAGGGTTAAATGCCCATCCTTCTTCCGAAAGGCAGGACTGCCTTACCCTGTGCTTAAAAGTCTATGTGAAAGGGGAACTCACCTCACCCAAGGTCCAAGAATTAAATGCTGAAATCCCTACACTGTAGCGATCCTCGCCTGGGCATCAGGCAGCCACTACCTTAATTCCAGCCTCATTCCAGCCTGCCCGGGTCACTGCACCTCTGTCACGAGTGCACCTGCAGCTTGTCCTCCCGGCTCCAATCTGTCCCCCTCTTGCCTGCCAGGGCAACCTTCCAAAACCAGAGCCAACGATGTCACCTGCCTTTTTCATCAAACAGATAAACCAACCACCTGCTCTTCAATAGCTCCCCAGGAGGCCCCTGGAAACGGTTTTCATGTCCAAACACACGAGTCCCTGTTGTGACCAGCCCCTTCAACCCTACTCTCCTTTGTGCTCTCTCACGCTTGACTCCAGCCACACAGAATGGACTGTGGTGCTCAGCAGTTACTCAGCTTTCCCCAACTGAGGATATCCTTTTCTATCGAGATGATCCTTCTCCATCCTCCATCATCATTCCCTTGGTGAACTCCACCTTGCTCCCGTAGTGCACCTGATCAGACTTCCACCACACCTCTGCCACTCACCTGTCACATTGCCTGGGATGGGCTAACTAGCTTCTTTGTGACTCAGTTTCCCTCATCTGTAACATTTGGTTATTCTGAGGATTAAATGAATTAATGCAGTAAAATGCTCAGAACTGTGCCTGTCCTATGGGAAAAACTTACTAAAAGTCAACCATTACTATCATCATTATAACTAGTATTAATATAGTAGGTATCACATTGAACAGTAATTATTGGTTTACCTAACTGTCCCCTTGAGAAAATTTGGGGCTCTTTAAGGGCATCTAAGCAGGGCTTGGCAGAAAGTGGGCACTTTGTAGCATCTTGATGAATGAGTGAATGAATGAAGAGTTGAAGTGTAATTGAAGCCCATCTCTGGCTGACCTGAGTAAATGCAGAACTCAAGCTTTGCTGGGGAAAGGAAGGTACAGCCCTCCCTGAGCTTGGTGGTCACACAGAAATACTTGCACACTAAATTCTGGCCCCTGAATTGTCATCTTTATTTTAAAGCATGCTGAGTAGAATTCTCTGACCTATTTGCAGTTAAAATAGTCTCTGGCTTCAAGGTGAAAAGTAATCCCAGGGGGACAGTTGTTGTATATTTTTTTAGTTCAGCAAAATGTCTCTGGACAACCATCCAAGTAGATTGAGGCCAATGACAGCCTACCCTACCAGGTCATGGCAAATTTCCTCTAAAGTCCTTTCTCCTAGGGGCTCCTGGGGGGACACAGAATGAGCTGTGTCAGCTTCACTTACACTTAATTCATCAAAATGTCATTGGTGAGAGCTATTTGATGTCCCAGGCTTATGAGTCTTGAATCTAAGCTCTCCAAAGCCCTTTTCTCTTTGAACCGAAATATGCCATTCTGCCAACATGGAGTTGAATGCCAATGGGGTAATTGGCTCTGAATTTTGAAGCTATAGGTGGGGTCTATAGCTTTTCCCAAATGTGCTTTTCTCTCACCCTATCTGGGTCCCAAATATGTGAAATGCAGGTCTTCTCCTCCCTCCACATACAGATGGTCAGAGTGGAGGGGGTCTTGGAGGTTGTATGTCCAATCCTCTCACCTTACAGATGACGGGCAATTCCCCGGAAGTGCCTGGAAGCACCTCTCAGAAGTGAATGCCAGTTGTGGCTGGAGATGAGGCTGTGATTCCAGCAGCAAGAGTCCATGTGCTGTTGAGAACCTGGAGTCATGTATGTACCTGGGTTTAACCCCACCTCTGCCCCACACTGGCTGTGGGATGTTGGGTGAATCATTAGTATGTCTATGCTTCAGGTTGCTTCTCTATAAAATGGGGACAGTAATATCTATTTCACTGAGCTGCTGTGAAGGATGAAAGAGCTAATGCTTGTGAAAGCAGTGTGTAAAGGGTTATTAAGACAATGCCCAGGACAGAAACTAGCCTGTCTGCAGTGATTCCCAGTCTTTTGCTCATGCCATAGCAAGGACTCCAAAGCCCTTTCATGTATGCTCCATCTCCCCTACCCTCTGGTCTGCCTCCCCTTTATTGCCACTCCCCAACCCACACATTGTTCCAGCTGTTTTCCCCTCAATTCGGAGCAGCTGCTTATACCAGCTACTTCATCTTAAAACACAGCCAACCTCTCAGCTTCACAGCCCCCTCCAGCCCCAACCCTCCAGCTCGCTCCCCTCAAAAGCTAAGCATCTTGAAAGAGTATTCCACCAATCACTGTCTCCATCTCCTCCCCTCACGAGTCACCCATTGCCGAGTGACCTCCATCCCAGCTACCCATGGAAACTGCCCTTGCTAGTGACCTCTGTATTGGTAAATATGATGACTGCTTTTCTGTACTTATCTTACAAGGTTTCTCTGGGAAACCTCTTTACCCATTCCCTCTAAGGGGCCTTCACAGGCTCTCCTCTGCCTCCTTCTTGAATGTGTGCTTTTCTCCCTGGGTGATCCCTTCCCTTCTCAGCACTTCCGTAGCCTCGTATGCACCATCCACACTGGCATCTCAATGGCTGCAGACTGGACTCCCCAGCCAACTATCTGCTGAGCCTCTCCACCTGGATGTCCAAAGGCACTTCAGAATTACCATTTCCAAAGCTAAATCCATCTTCTCCCCTCCTCCCTGACCTGTTTTTCTCCTGATTGTCTTCCTCTGTGACTGTCTCCACCATCCACCCAGATGTCCAGGTCAGAAATCTGGGCTCATTCGGTGTTCTCCCTCTCTCTCACGTACTGCATCCATTTGGTCCATGAGTCACGAAAATTAATCTTGTTGAATAGTTTTCAACAGGTTACAATACAGAACTGTGGAGGTTTGGAGCTATGTACCCCAGAAAAGCATTTTCTTAAACCTAATCCATTCATGTGGCTGTGAATCCATTGTAAATAGGACCTTTCAGTGAGATTTCTTCAGTCAAGGTGTGGCCCAAGTGAATCAGAATGGGTCTTAATTCCACTACTGGAGTACTTTAGAAGCAGAATGAAATTCAGACACACAGAGAGAAAGCCACAGGAAGCCTCCAGAAGCTGGAAGTCTGCAGGACCTGCAGGAGAAGCCAGGAGAGGCTGCCATGTACTTTGTCATATGACAGAAAAGCCAAGGACCAAGGATTGCCTGCAGCCAGTCCCAGAAGGCCACCGTCTTCTGGAATAAAGCATCACCTTGATGATGCCTTGATTTTGGACTTCTCTTAGCCCCCAAACCATGAGTCAATAAATTCCTGTCTTTAAGCCAATCCATTGCATGGTATCCATTTTAGCAGCCAGGAAATGAAAACAAGTACATATAGCATGATCCCAGTTTTACAAAAAAGGAACTCATATAAAATATTTACTCTAAAAATCAGAAGTAGGACACCAAAATGCTAAGCATGGGTATTCTTGGATGGTGGATTTCCAGGTAATGTTTAGTTTTTTTTTAAAAACATATAATTTTTGAAAAGAATATATACCTCTATGTAAAAGAAAAACTGTTATCTTTAAAAGATTAAAGGCTTTGAATCTGTACTTTCCTCTAACTCCCAAGTTACTTTTGGTTCTCATCATCTCTTGCATTATATACAACAAAAGCCTTCTACCTGTTTCCCGGCCTCCAATCTTGCCCCACCTCCCCCTCTGAGTTCTGCACCACAGTTCGTATGGGCCCTTCATAAATGACCCCTGCCCACCTCCTTGATGTGTGTCCCACCATGCTCTGTTACAGGTAGACCAACCAACTTGCAGTTCTGGAAATGGGAGCTATCCATGCATGCACCCTCCTGCCTTGCATCTTGTGCTCCCTCCCTCACAAGTGCTCTTCTCTTTTCATGCCCCTTTTCTACCTGGCCAACTTCTCACCCTTACAGACTCAGGCAGAGCGTCCCCTCCTGCAGGGGCTTTTCCCAAGCAAACAGAGTTAGGGGCCCCTCTCTAGTCCTCTCACCATACCCTGCACTTCTCCATTACAGCCCTTTTTAACAAGCTTCTACCTGGCTGGGGCCCCACCAAAGAATGATCTTCTCGCAGTCAGGAATTGTCATGTTCATCTTTGTATCTGAACACCTTGAACAAATGTTAACTGAAGACTCACTTCAGATAAATTTATTGGGGGTGACGCAGATGGGTCTTGGGGCATCTTCTTCCTCAGGCTCCTCTAGGCCATCTCCCCCTCTCTGCCAAAGACATGTCCACCAAGAAGCATCACTCCTGCTCTGCAGACCTGCCTGTAGGCTCAGCTGTAAAGGCTCTGACTGGGGCACAAGGAATCCAAACCCAAGAGCATCCTGAACAGTCATCCTTCCTGTCGCCACTGCTGGACACAGCCCCGGGAGTGGTGAGCCAGCCACCTTGCCCGGTTTATGTGAGTCCACTGGTTTTCACTCCAAACACACCTCCCCTTTGAATGGGTTCTACACCAAGAAGCATGTGCTGATGATTCCCATGCATCTGCAGAACACATGTTTGTAAGCTCTTCTACAACTAATGCCTCATGTATCCAAACTCACAGCCGTGGGTAAGCAGATGATAACTAGACTAGTTCTAAAACTTCTACTGGAGATCACTCTGTGCTTCTATACTTTATTTCATATCACCTCCAGATACAGAGGCAGCTTCAGCATTCTTCATATTTCCCACCGGGTTGGGGGGGGGGGTAGATTCCTCAGTCAGCCATAAGCCCCTCGCTGCGGGGAAGGCTGGGGTTCTTCTTTAATCAAGCCTTCATCTCTCTTGCTGCAGTTCTAGCAGCATTCACCTTGCCTGTGACCTGGAGGAGATGGCTGGGCAGCCTGACAGGCACACACCCCTGGAAACTTGTCCTTGTACAGAGTCCCCTTCTTTGCTCCAAGTTCCACATGGGCCTATGAGAATGACCAACTCCTGATGAGCCACGTGCCTGCAGGACAACTCTTAAGCCTTGTCACAGAGGCACTGGCCCAGTCTCTGGACTAACATGAGGAAATCTTGGGCTTGCCCCAGTGTGATGCAAATAATGGCTTTTACCCTCAGCTGTTAACCAGCAGCCAGCATTATAACACTCTTTGTGCCAAAGGACATGTACTCCTTGGACAAGAAAAGGGGCATCAAGAGATAGACTGGAGTACTTAAAGGGACTGAATAACAATCACTGCCAGGCCAAGCCAGCTTATGGGTATCCCTGGGTTTGCTTGGCCATGAGGATTTCAGTCCAGTGTTACCAATAACTATCCAGGAAGACAGCCAGGCACCAACCGGATCCTAGTTATCCACAAAAGAAAGTCTCAGTCTTCACTGGCTGGAGGCCCACCAGGTTCTGCCCTTGCCCTGGTGGCTGGGGCTGTGCCAACATGGTACTCCACCTGCTTGGCTGGCCGGGCCCATTATGGCAGCCGTTTCTGACCTTCCAGTTGCCCACAGGCAAGACCTGACTCTGTGCCCATGTGCTTCTAGCCTCCAGCCCTGAGGCTCCTTTGGGCTGCTAAGATGTGAGAATAGGGGGGACCTTTTGGTAACCCTGCATGTGCTGGCTTTTCCATCTGGGCCCAAGCAGCAGGCAGCAGGAGAGGGTCACGGGCTTGCACCCCAGCCTGGGTTTATGGGATGTGGCTCGCGCTGCAGGTACATCACTGTTATCTGGGGATCTAATTCATTTGATGGTTGCCAGAGGATCATGGGGGCACAACCCAGAAGTGAGGGGTGGTTGATGCCCTGGGGGGTGAACTGTGACCAGTGAGAGATGGACCCAGCAGAGAAGTTCCCTCCTTCTCACTATGGACTTCTTCGGCAAGGCAAAGATGGAACATTCCGCTGTGCTTTTTACCAAGTATGGCCAGTACAGTAGCATGCTCCCATATATATATATATATATGTATGTATGTATGTATGTATGTATGTGTATATATATGGATGTATATACATATGCTCTCACTCTTTGCCTGCTCACTTCTGCCTTCTTGGAATTGTATCCCCTAATAAAGAGCTTAGCATGTAAGCTGTGGCCCTGGGCTTAGTTTTCTAGGTAACTTGGCCTAAGCATACTTCCTGTACACCAAACACTGTATGTGTGTGTGTGTATAAATATATTTAATGCTATTTTTAATCTTCACAAAAAATTCCTTGCAGATGAACACTGGAGTCTGCAGGGATGGTAAAACAGCTTGTCAAAGAACACATAGCTAGTAAGTGGGTGAACTGGGAATTGAGCTTAGGTCTGTCTAACAGAAGATTTATGCCCTCTCAGATTCGGAGCACTGAAGGCAGAAAAACCAGGGCTTAAATGCTGTATCTGAGCTTACTAGCTACATGACCTTTGGCAAGTTACTTAAACTTACTGAGCCTGCATTTCCTCGGCTCTGTAAGTGACAGATTTAAATGCTGCAGTGACCTCTAAGGTCTCTTTGGGCTGGGATATTGGTAGTCTCAGGGGTCGGTTGTTATGGCCTCTGAAATTTTCTGTGCAGTTTGGGAAGGTGTCCAGAAGGATGGATCTGGGGCTTAAGGTCATTGTAATCCCACAGAACATCTTGGAAGACATACCAATACTTCAAACCCAGGGCAAGGCCAGCTCCCAGCATCACCCACTCCTGCCAAGGAGAAACTTCAGTGGCATTCAGATAGCCTTCTCCTTGCCCAGGTAACTTCTACCCACTTTTCAGATGTCATCTCAAATACAATTTTCCAAAGGAAGACTTCCTTCCCCTGGCCCCTAAGCCCTTGAGGCTGGATCTATTTTCCCTATCTATACTCCCTCCTAGCTCCTTGTACTTTGCTTCTCTTGCATTTATCACAGTTTGAAATAATATATTAATGAAAATTAATATCTGTCTTGCCCACTAGTCTATAAGATCCATGAGGGAAGTGTCCATGTTTATTTTGACCCCATTGCATCTCCAGTGTCTGGAATAGTGGAACGTATTCAACAAATAAGACTTAAATTAATGGATTAATCCATTAATTGATTGATATGATGTAGTTACGTCTCAATGAGACCAAAAGAGCAGTGTTTCTGCTTGAAAGATGATCCGGGGTGAAATTGAACATCCCCACTCCCTGCCCAAGTCATTCAGTATGCAGCTGCGTGTCCTTGAGTCCCAGGCTGTACCCTGCTCCTGCCACTCCATATCACAGCTCATTAGGGAGCTAAGACGGAGATAGCTGTACACTGCCTTTGCCATCCCTGAAGTCACCCAGCCAGTCAGCGGGCAGCCCAAGGGGGCTGAAGAAGTGGGCTCAAGGTAACTGAGTATGTTAGTAAGATGGGAGGGAAATGGCCTGGCATTTCAGCTCTCTATGGTCCACCCAATGGGCTGCCCCTCCACAGTGGAATCCAAACTAGAGAAGTGTCTCAGCAGGGGTCTGAGGCTGTAGAGGAAAGCAGCCAGTCCTTTTCTCTTATCAGCAGGGAGGGCTCAGGTCCCAGAGGCAGCAGAGAGCTCCCCTGCAGAAGCCTTCACCCCACACCCATGCCCATGAGGTTGCCCGTTTGCCTCCTGCGGCCTTTGATTGGTTTGTCAGCTCTCCGTGGGCAAGACTCTCTTCCCTGCGAGGGAGGCCGCAGTTCTGAACCAGCTCGCTCTGGGCTCTAGGCACACTGGGCTGCTTCCAGTTCCCCGAACAAATGTCTCATTGAGGATGTTATCTACATCGCCAGGCACACACCTAGGCATCCTCCCTCCTCATCTCTTAAATTATCTTTCCATTTTTCTTGTCTATACAGAACTTTTTACAATGTCTTGTCAAGGATTTCCTATTTATTACCCCAATTAAAATTTTCATCCTTGAAGACTCTATCTTTTATTCCTACTTTGATACATAGAGTTAAAATCATATTAATTTAATAAATAAAGGGAAGGGAGAAAAGCAGGAAGGGAAGAAAATAAGAAAAGAAGGGTGAGCGGGAGGGAAGTATGGAGGGAGGATAAAAGGAAGTGAAGATGGAAGGGTCTGGATTTGTGCTATACCTTTTCTTCATGATATTAAAATCCAGCTCAGGCAATGTGCTGCAGCAGGAAGGAGGTGGTTTTGGTGTTTGGCAGCCATGGGTTCAAATCCCTGCTCCATCTTTTACCAACTACTACAAAGGGGATTGGTTATGGGTTACTTGGGGGTGGCAATTAGCTCCCATGGTTTTAGATAAGTCATTTGAGCTCTCTGAGCTCCAGACTGCTGATCATTTGTAAAATGTGGATAACAACCAGCTAAAAGGTATGTTTCAAGACGACTGGAGATGATGTGTATAGAAAGATCCCTGCACAGTGGCATGTACCGGGGGCACTGCAGGAAAGCTGCAGGCCAAGGGGCTGGTTCAAGGTCACACCAAGAACCCAGCCCTGTGCTCTGTGCTTCGGACATCCATCATCTATTCTCACCATAAAAACTGGATCATGGAGATGTGGACAGTGAATTAGTAAGGATTTAATTAATTTTTATAGATGTTAACAGTATATACCAAGTAAACAAGAGATTTTTCCCTGGAAGAATTTTCTCTACCCTTGCTTTAACCTAACAGATGACTGACAGTCTATGATGCGCACCTGCATTTTAATCAAATCTCCACATTCACCCTGAAAATCTATAGCCTGTCCCAGTCCACCTTGGGCCTGGGTCTGTAAAAGGACATTAATGACAGCAGAAAACAATGCAAGAAGCAACAAAATGACCATAACTGTGACCAGCTCTCTGACAGTCGATCCCTTTTCCCCTGTTATTAAGCACGTCTCTCTTGACCATACTTCTCGAGTGTCCAAGCCAGTTGATACAGGTCTGCTCTATGTACCCAGGGTCTGTCCAAACTCTGCCAGGGGATGCCAGTGGGCAAAAAAACAGTCAGAATGAAGAAAAAGCACCTGGATGATTCAAAAATGGAACTCAACCATCCTCATGGGTATTAGTGGGTCAAAGCCTCTATTTCTGGTCACAGATGCTAGGCTGGAAGAGCCATGTGGCAGGGGTCATGGCCATCTTATTCACCAGCAGACATCACCCGTGTCTGTCTTTGTACATGCTCAATAAAGGTTTGTGGAATGAATGGACAAATAAACAAAAAATCTATGACTGACTAACTGAATAGATAGAGGGTACGTGAGCCCACGGCGCAACTCATGCCCACCCATCTCCCTCTCCAACCCCAAGTCCAAGTCACCTGCCCTTTCCTTACCCTGGCGATCAGCTCCCCGACCATCCCAGTCCAGGTGCCGTTGGCCTCAGGAACGCCATACACGCCATCCCCGACCAGGCGGATCTTGTAGTTGAATCGGAGGATCTCCGCCAGCTCCTTGAGCATGTCCACGCAGAAGCCCTCGTAGCGGTCATTGCCTTCCATCTCCTGGTGGTTCCCCTTCAGCATTAAGTACGGGTTCTCCTGCAGCAAAACTGGGCAGCTGTCATTCTCATCTTAGCCCTGGAGTCTCAGCCACACAGGATGGGGAGGGCCAGGGGCCAAGGAGGTCGGGGAGAAGCTGGGGTAGAAGGAGGGAAGAGGCCTGGGGAATGGGCTCCTTTGGAGACAGCAATTCACTCTTGTCCACCAACTCACTGCTCAAAGCTCTCCTGCAAGCAGGCACTTCTCTTATCAGGAACACACAATGACTCCCATACACACAGGATTCCCTCATCTAAGGTCCTCACGTGATCCCATTCCCTTCTGTCCCTTTCTTCTTTTTCTTCCTTTTGATTACTCCACACAGCCCGATTGCTGGGCATGGTGACAGCTACGAGGACGCACACATCTTTGTAAAAACATGGGCTCAAGCAACTGCCATCTAAGGCAGCATGTGATCCAGCCTTTAGAGCATTGGGAAGAGGGAGGGATCTCTCTGGTGAAATGTCTGAGAAGTTTCCACAAAAGGAGGGGGCACCCAAGCTGGGCTCTGAAGAATGGTGGAACATTGTGGGCATTATGATCAGGGGACCCGTGTGATCAAGGGCATAAGCCAGTGTAAGAAGGAGCTGGACTCTTCAGGGGATGACAAATGCTCAGGTGTAGTTACAGTCTGCATTATGTGGGAGTGTAGAGGTGGGAGGCTGCATTTAGAAAGACAAATTAGGGTCAGCATGGGTCTTGGATGCCAGGATGAGGTGACTGTACATTATACATATATAGTGGGGAAACAATGATGGTTTTAAAGATTTAAGGTTGGGAATAAACACTATTAATTAGTAACAGAGGGAGAGTCTAGGGCTGTGGACAGACTTTCTCCAGTTATTAGATACCGAGGCCAGAGCCATGGTTTGGCTCAAGTTGGATTGGAGAGACCTAGAAGGATACAAGAGACTCAGAGAAGGACAGGCTTGATGACTAGGTAGGTGGGCTATAGAGAAGGGTCCTTAGGCCCTTGGATCCTGGGTGGATGACTGAGGATGGTGTTATCACTGGCATGGATAGTTTGGAAGGGAAGGAGACTTGGAATATATTGAATTTGAGGCTCCAGTAGGCTATCCAGAAAGAAATGTACAACTGGATGTTTAAAATGGGGGGAGAGAGTAAGACAGGAGGGATAGAGATTGGGAGGCCTCTGTATATAAGTGGCAGCTGAAGATAGAGTATAAGTAAGACCACCAAGGGAGAGGAACCGAGAAAGGACAGAGAAGAGCAACGAATAGGACCTTAGGGAGAACAGGAGCTTAGAGTCTGGGAAATGGAGAGTAGCCATAGAAGACGACAAAGAAAAAGCAGCTGGAAAGGCTGCAAATCAGGCTCACATGGTCATAAAAGTCAAGGAGGAGGGAGTTTCAGGAAGGAAAATACAGACATTCACACACGCAGAGACCAAGCAGGACCATGAAAGGACATTGTTTGTGACCCGACAGAAGGTGGATTCAATGAGGATAGAAGAACTCTGCAAGAATTAAGGAGTGAACAGTGGTGCAGGATTCTGAGAGTGTTAGGAGACAAAGGAGGGAAGGCAGCCTGGTAAGGAGTAGAATGTCTTCCTCTCCACCTGGCTGCTACAAGTCATGCCCGTTCTCTGAACGTCAGTTCCCATCTGCAACATGGTTGAAGCCTACCCAGGGGTCCATTCTAATCCTATGATCCTATGATCTGCCAAGTTGGAGGGCAGCTTGAAGGGCTGCAGGGTATAGTTAAGGCGGTGGTGGTAGTGTTTGAGGGTGGCAGAGACCAGAGTATATTTGTAGGCAGAAAGGAAGGAATCCCTAGACAAGGGAGATCAGTGGAGTACGAGAGAGAAAGGCTGGTTGGTGGAGCCAGGACCCGGCAGAAAGAGAAGGGATCAAGGTAAGAGGTAGGCTGGGGAGTGGGTCTGGAGGTAAGGTGGAGAGAGTGGATGTGGATGTGGAGAGGCGGGGAGGAGGCCAGAAGTTAGGGGAACCAGAGTTGGGTTGGATGTGGGGGAGGCAGGATTGAAGACATGGTGTGTGGGAAGGTTTGGCAGGACTGCTTGGGGGATAGGATAGGGAGTGAACAGGAGAGAAACACAAGGATTGCCAAGGCCCAGCTGAAGTCAGGAGGCTGAATGCAGATGGAGAGCTGGGAGCAGGGCAAGCCCGAGGCAAAGACAATCAGGCTTGGGGACAGGAGAGGTGAGATGGCCAAGGATCGTGGCAGAGAGGACTCTAGAAGCCAAGGGAGAGAAGTGCTGAAATGCTCATCTGGGCTTAAGCTGGGCAGGGCTCCTGGGTCAGGGGAACAAGGAGGGTCAGAGAGACCAGAGGTCATGGGGGGAGGGTGGAGAGTGGGATGAAGTGCAGAGTGGGAAGGTAAGTCCGAGAGGAAGGTGACATGGTTCATGATGAAGCCCACTGTTGTGTCAGTGAGATGGGAACGTTCTCCTGCCTTCCACACATGCCAACTGCTCAAGGGCGTCTCCCTGTCCAAACTCTTCTTCCTTCCCATCTTCTGCCTATCCTAACTCTTCTCTGTCCTTAGAGGCCCATCATCTCCTCCTACTCCAACCTACTTCTCAGGACTACTCTGCTCAGTCGGGGTGCCACCTAATTACCCTCCCACGCCTTCCTACTTGAGCCTGCTCAAGTAGGAATGGAAGTGGGCTCCTTCCTTCCCCTGTAGCCTCAGCTGACCCCAGCATAAAGCACTGGTTGATTGTGTGACTGAAAAGTAGCAAAATGACTTTGACCAGAGGTTTCCATTCTTAGTTTGGCAACATCTTAGGATATCTTTGGTTGTCCCAAGGAGTGTCTCAAAATTCTCCTCTCTAAATATCCCTTACTCTCAAGTGAACATAAAATTCACTGGGCATATTCAAAGTAAACATACGCAAGGCTGATCTTAGAGGGAGGAGACGTTGGAAAGCCAAGATGTCAGAAAGGTTGGGGCTCACTGGCACTTTGGAGAATGTAGGGGCTGTGTGCCAGCCTGGAGCAGGAGACCCTGCCTTGCAGTCATGTTGGGAGAACTGAGGCGATCCTGGAGGCATACTGTTTCACATGGGATCTAACCCAGAATAGTGTTCAAGGGGTGTTAGCTGCGGCTCATTCTGTGTATTGGCTGGTATTAACCAAATGACCAATCACATGTCCCAAGTGTCCACTGACAGGAGCCAGAGACAAGGGGGTCTGTGATGCATTTTAAGGGATAAGCCACTCAGGATTACCATTTGCCAGGGATAACCCATAGATGCCCACCCAGGGCTGAATTAAGATAATCCTTCTTGGTAAGAGTTATTAACTTGGATCAGTCATTTTATACACTCATGCACAGAAAAAGAACCAGCATTGATTTTTGGGTGAGTTGTACTTACCATGTTATTAAATGTCACTGACTCAAAAATGTCCTGCGGACACCCCTACCCCTCATGGATGCACTTATGAACATGCACACTCACATGCACACACAGTCAAGATTGGCTTCCCCAGTCTAGCAACACTCTCTAGGGGCCTCAGTGTAGTTGTGAGTCTGGACCAGACCTCAGAGCACAGTCTGGTTCCAGATCCTGCAGGAAGGAGGTACACCCAGTGACTTCCCCATCACCCAACCAAACTCCTGTTGGCTTTTAAGGGAGTCCCTCCCCTGGTAGAAAGGGATTCTTTCACTCAAAGTCTAATTATTGAGCTTCTACTGTGTGCTAGCCACCCCTCTCTTGGAGGAGCTGTCAGTCTAGAAGGGGAGGCAGAGCTGTAAACAAACTCTCGTAGGAGAAGTGCCACCGCGGGGAGAGAGGGCAGGAGTCAGATCAGGGAAGGTTCACGGAAGAGGTGACATTTCGAGGTGAGGATCTGAAGGATGCACGGGACATGTCCAGTTGGAAACAGGAATTAGGGGAAAGGGTCTTCTGGGCAGAGGAACCGCATGTGCAAAGGCAGAGGTGAGAAAAGGCATGATAAGGTGAGGAAATATGGGAAATCCAGCACCACCGGAAACCAAGGCACATGGAAGAGAGTATAGCCAGAGAGGAAGCAGGGGAGGTAGGCTGGGACTGACTGTGAAGAATTTATATACCAAGCTAAGGGGTGGTATGTCCCAGGGAGCCACTGATGGACAGTAAGTAAGGAAATGACAGGATCCATTCTGATTTTAGAAGAGTTGGGGGGAAAGTTTGAGCAAGTGAGAAGGAAGCCAGCTTGGAGGCCATGCCAGGAACTCAGGTGGAAAGAGTCAGATGGGTCTGAACTTTGAGGCTCGACATCAGGGGACAGACTCAAGAAGGGTTTCAGAGGGAGAAAGGCAGCGGAGGGAGGTCCCAGCCATGGCATCACATGCGGCTTCCAGCTCGGCCAGCGCTGCAGCTCAGCCAGGCTGACCCCAGCAATCTAGCTGGGATGGCCACAGATACCACCCCCTCCTCCTGCCATTTCCACGTGGGTTCAGGCAAGCTCAGGTTGGCGCTAAGATGGTGAGTGACTGAAACCCTGGAAGCTCAAGCTGCTGCTCCTTCCTTAGCCTTAATTGCTCCCTCTGCTCAGAACGCCCCTCTCCCGACAGCCACGTAGGTCTCTCCTCCTCCATCAGGTCTCACCTGCCCAGTGAGGCTGCCCTGACCCTTCTGTTTATTAATATTGCCTGCCCCTCAGCTCCACCTACACCCCCTTCCCCAGCTCTGCTGTTCCCCCTTAGCCTGATGACCTTGGATTATTATATATTGGTTTATTATATTTACTGTTATTGTCTGTTGCAATAATGGTAAATTCCCTGCTTTTTTCTGTGTTCAGGTCATTTTTATATTTTTGTACTTTCTGGCACCCCTACTAGAAAAGTGCCAGGCATATGGTAAGGGCCTGATAAATATTCATTGAATGAATGAATGAAAATACTCAGTGGCCTCCTGGTTTCCTGCCAAATGCAAGGAAAGCTCAATAGACTGGTCTTCAAGTTCCTAAGTACTGTGGATCCAACCCACTTTTCTGGTCCTATGCCTCTCTCCTTCCCTACCAGTGCCCACTTCCCAGGCTAATATGTATTTTTCGGCATTCTCCAAATACCCGGCAACGCTCTCCTTCAGTCACCTCCCCCGCCCCAATCTCTCCCTGTCTTTGACAGCCCATCTGAAATGACCCTTCTTCTCTGAAGGATTTGCTGACCTCTTGCTCTCCTTCAAGCCCCCACAGCAGGTTTGCCCTCTTTGTGGCTTTATCACACTTAGCTTTAAGTAGATCAATAATCCCCATTCCAGGGTTCCTGAGCCCCAGGAGTTCATGTAGGTAGTGACAGGGGTCCCTGAGCACTTTCTATCATCTCAAAAGGCCTAAAAGAAACAGACACACTTTGAGACCTTGCACATAACAGCAACAAGGCTGAGCAGACTAACTCATACATCAAGTCTCTTTGCTTTGGGTTGGAATTATATCAGTGTGGCAATAGTGGTTATCTCCTGCTGATAAAATGCTATGCCAGGCGGGAAATACGCTTTTGATTAGTTAAAAAGGAGTGGGGTGGGAGGAATAAGCTAATTATTGCTTAATACATGCAGTTGGTTTGCTTGCTAAATCCTTGCAAGCAGGAGGTCTTCGGGGAGACAAATACCTTGGTCATGTTTGCACTTGGCTTATCCCAACAACTAAATTACAACCTTTTTGAGGTTAGGGACCCAAGTCTTACTCATCTTTGTATCTCCAGGATGGAGCACAGCATCTCACACATGGATTGGGGTTATTGTTGAAAAGAACTGAATCAAATAAAAAAGGCAGATGGCCCCTTGCAACTATGATGCAGATTAAATGAAAAATCTCCAGGCCATGGAAACTCACAGAAGCCCAGGAGTCCACTGGGAGTTGGGGGTGGGGGAGACCCGTTTACCTATTTTGAACACGATAGGCACCAAGGAAGGTTGGCTGCCTAGGAGGACCAGATCCAGTCTCCCA
Organism: Choloepus didactylus; assembly: GCF_015220235.1. NCBI lineage: Eukaryota > Metazoa > Chordata > Mammalia > Pilosa > Megalonychidae > Choloepus > Choloepus didactylus. The sequence goes on along the minus strand of NC_051312.1, from coordinate 136,520,316 downwards.
CCTGGGTCATGAGAATCCCTTCCCTTGGCTGGGAGCAGCTTGCAGGCGTCCACAAGCTGTAGCGTCTATCCAGCCACCCCTCTCCCCCAGCTGCTCTGGAACTCATCAAATATCATTTCCATATGAAACAGCAACTTGAGTTTAATTACACTGTCATAAATTGGCCTTGGTGTTGCCAACAGAGCCCTGTCTTCCGTTCCCTAGGAAGCCTGTGAGTGCCTGGTGCTGGGGAGGCCCCTGGGGAGCAGCGGCTAGGAGCCCGGGGTGCACCCGCTTACCAGGATGGTGGTGACGACCAGGGTGGTGTTGAAGAGGCTGTCGGAGATGTTGGAGGTGTAGAGGCGGCTGTCCATGCTGAGGCCCTCCGCCACATGCCACTGGCCAATCTGAGGAGACCAACGGGAGAGAACGAGGAAGAGGGGGAGGCTGGGAGGCAGGCTGCTGTGGTCTTGGGGGTATCAGGGTGAGGGGAGGTGGGTGCGGGCCAGGTCTCCAGGTGGGCTGCATTGAAGAAGGAGGGAGGAGGTGGCAGATGGAGCAGAGGGGTGGACTGTGGCAAGGGGACACTGTTACACAGGGCTGGGTGGGGGACATGTGAGAGTAAGGGAAGAGAGGGTTAAAGACTTGGGAGACGTGGGAGAGGAAAATGGAAAAATAAATCAGGAATGGAAGGCAGGTCAGGGAAGTTCTCACACATGGGCCAGAATGGAACAGAACATCTGGAATCACATTATCTTGAGACAGGAATGAATCAGGAGTGCTGTTGTGCCTGCCTTCAATAATTCTTATTATTTTATTAAGAACCAGAATGGTGTACTGGAGAGAGCTGGCATATACTAGTCCCTTTAATAAAGGTTTGTAGAATGAATGAACGAATGAACAAAACACAAGAGGGAAGACCCAGGCTCTAGTTCTGGTTGATTCACTAGCTAGGTACGAGAACTTAGGCAAGTTACCTAAATCTTTCGGAGCCTCAGTTTCCCCATCTATAAATGTGGATGGTAACATCTGCCCTGCCTTCATAGCACCATTTTGAGGACGAGCTGAGCTCATGTATGTGTCAGTTCGATGAAACATTGCTCAGCCAGACTCAGGATCACAGACCCCAACTGTGTAACCTCAGAAAAGTTACTGAGCCCCTCTGAGCATGTTTCCCCATCTGTAAAATGGGAATCATAATAGGAACTTCACTGGGTTGTTGTGAGAAGGTGTTTAACCTGGCACTCAACAAACATTATTTTCGTTTCTCTTCTCCATTGCCTTGAAGAGCTCTAGGGAAAAAAAAATTCACAACGTACTCAGTTTCCCATTCTGGAAACTTACCTAAACCTAAACTGAATAGCAGCGGGTTTTGTGTGTGTGTGTGTGTTTGTTTATTTTGTTGGTAGTTTGTTGTTTTCCCTGTAAAACTGTTTCAATTAAAAAAAAAATCTTATGTGAAATCCCAATATATTCCCACGAGCTGGAGCTGCTGGCAAATCGTTTCTGTCGCTGAGCGTTGGAGGTGGGCAGCCCGGAGAGACAGCTGGCGGCTGGCTCGAAACCAATGAAATGCACACATCCGCCCCTGCCAGGCAGCTACAGGCACGGCAGCAGCTTCCCTGGAAAACTCTCACAAGTCCCATGGATGCCATGTGGCTTTATTTCCCAGAGCTGGGCTCTGGGTCCCTCTTTTGGAAGCTCCAAGAACGAGAAAGACAAGTCCTAGCCTTGGGCCTCTCCCCCACCCCATGGAACCAGAGGGTGAGGGACCCAGGGAGCAGGAACCATCTCCCTGACTTGATGGCCTGGAGAAGCTGGAGCTTGTGGTGGGGGTGGGGGGACCAACCCAGGACCACCCAGACCATCAGCTGCAAACTTTTGAAGCCTCCAATCCCAGACAGGAGCCCTATGGTCTCTGCAGGTGCACTTTCATCTGGCAAAGGGGAGATGACCAAACACTCCCCTGCAGGCCTCAGCAGGAAGGCCACCTAGAAAAGGGTAATAGGCACCGTTTTCCAACTCTTCAAGGGCAGAATGACACTGCATGTGCTTGTGCTCCTTTTCAGTTTATAATCAGGGTCTTACGCATATCCATACAGCAAGCCCCATTACAGATACAGATAAAGAAACTGTATCTGTAAGGCCAAAATAAGAGGCCACTTGACTTGCCCAAGGTCACAGTCAACTGAGAGGCCCGAGCTTTAACCCCTGAGCTCTTAACCCCACATGAAACCTCCCAAGCAAGCCTGCACGGCGGTGCTCAATGTTCTATTGCATATCTTTGTTCACCCATTGTCTCCCTGCTGGCCTCTGGGGCTCAGGACAGCAGGGGCCAGGTTTTAGCCATGCTCACACTCAGAAGCAGAGGAAAGCCGTCATTGCACATCAGCTGTTGGCTGTCACTGGTGAGACATGGCTGAAGGCGAGGGAGCCCTTCCCTGGTCCTCTGGAGTCACGTGATGGCTTGAGCTTCCCCTTCCCCATCCCTTTCAGCAGGGTGAAGGGGTGGGGAGGTTGAGGGACCAGTAGGTCGATTTTCTTGTGAAAGGGGAAAGGTCCCGATAGTTGCTGGACATTGACTGGGGGACTGGGTGAGTTGAGTTCTTTCACTAATTTGAATTCTTTTATCAATCCTGGGGGGTAGTTACAGTGTTCCTCTGTCTTCTATGAGGAAACTGAGGCTCTGAGAGGCTTAGTGGCTTGCCTCGGGCACCTACTAATCGGTGTGTCACAGGCTTGAACCCAGGAACCATCTGATGGGATCCTAAGTCCATGGTCTTTGCTGTCTCTGCTGCTGTCCCTTTGGGTGGGGGCACTAACACGCCATGTCCATAAACAGGCCAGTTGATGACAACGTGGAGGTGCCATCCAGCAGGAACTCTGGGTACAGAGTTTTTTCCTCCTTGTTTTGATACTCCTCAAAGTCAGTGAAATGATTCTCCTCTTGGAGGCTTAGTTTCTCTACCTTTAAATGGGCAGAGGTAGTCTCTGGAGGTCTCTCAGGCTGGGAAAGGCCATATTGAGAAAGAAGAAACATAAAGAGCAAGTGGGCTGAAGGGCAGTCAAGTTTTGGATGTCTGGGACAGGATTGAACTTCTTAGAGTCCTGTTGTCACGCTACACCTACACTTCACACCAACAGAGCCAACAAGACCTTGGTGCGCCCCACCCACTTTGCCGCCCCCAACTCTCTGGGGACTAATCCTAAAACCACCATCTCTAGGAGGCTCCAGCCCCTTTACAAGCCACGAGATAGGTTCCCACAAATGCCAGGGATGGAGACGCTTTACCTGGAATCAGATCCGAGTGCCTGAGCAAGGCACCCCCACTTTACCCCCACCTCTGGGACAGGGCAAAGACACTAATCAGCCCCCAGACTCCAGCCAGGAAATGAATCTCTCACCCACCCTCCCATTACCACCAAGAAATTAATAAACTCATCAGATGCAACAAAGCGGCTTGGCAGCTATTACCCAGCACAATCTAATTGCAGAAAGGCAGTGGGAGGGAAAGGGAGAGACGGAGCCAGGCGCCCTGGGATACTGGCTAATTGCCCCACCCACTGGCACCTTTGATGCCACACACATGCCAGGGGTGGGCAGAAGACACAGCGCTCTTGTCACTGCCAATCTGTGGCTCTGCCTCCAGACAAATCCCCTTGCTCTACCCTGCTTCCACCTGCCCCCAAACCTCCTGTAGGAACAGCCAGTGATAAGCCTCTCCCGCATGCTCCTATGTGCAGTCTTGATCATGCTTCAAATACCTTTCCTTCGCCGTCTCTATCTCGGTGGTTCTTTCTACTGCTCCCACGTCCTCTGCCTCTCCACCAGGTTAGAGGTTTCAGGGGATGCAGTGAAGGGAGGAGAGACCATGGATTTGAACAGGACACTGCTGGCCTGTATACACTTTGGTGCAGAAAAGACAAACATGCCCTTCTGGGCTCCTGAGGCCCTGTGGCTCTGGGCATGCAGAAGGGAGGCTGGGGTTCAGCCTGCACTTGTCCTTGAGCAGTGCACTACCTGCACCACAAATGCAACGGCCCTGGATTGGAAGACCTAGGTTTAACTTGGCTTCTCTGCTTAGGAGCCGGGTAACCGACGTTACTTAACGTGTGGGTATGTTACTTAATCTCTTTGAGCCTCAGTTTTCCCCATCTATAAAATGCAGATTGAAATACTAATTATCACCACATAGGGTTCCTAAAGAGATTACTGAGATGGAGTATGTGCAAAGTACTAGCTAAGTATTCATTAATTTAATTTTTAAGGTTGTTTCCTGAGACAGAAAATGGGATATCTTCTGTGCCCTCCAAAAGGTTTTGTGCTGTGGATTCCAGTTTATTAGACAGATTAGACCAGCATCTCAAAGTTTGGCTCTTGCCCCAGCAGTATCGGCATTAGAAATGCAAATTCTCGGGCACCTCTCTAGGCTGAAGAAATCAGAATCTCTAGGGGTGGGGGCCCAGCAATGTGCATTGAAACAAGCCCTCCAGTGATTCTGATACAGGCTGGATTAGGGCACTGAGGAAGGAGCAACTCAGAACACACACATGCCGGCAGGGACAGGTAAGGGTGTAGCGATTCAGAGTGACTGAGTGCCAACCTGGGGTGAGCAGTAAATGTTTAAAAACTGGCTCCTCGGGAGAAAGGGCCCAGAATGGTAGCATTTGACAAATCCTGTGGTGTAAATACGCCTTGATGGTTGATTACAAGCTACCAATGTGATGTCACAGAACAGAGTTGGGAAGAGTGTAAGGGACACACATGGGCTGGCTCCAGCACACCGCTGGGTCAAACATGCCCAGGCTCCAGGCCGGGCACTAGAAGCTTCGCCATATTCATCTCACTGCCACCCAACTCATTGATAAGGGAAATGAAGTCCAGGTAGGTTAATCATTTGTTAAGTCACAGAGCTGGTAAGTGGAAAATGTATTCAAAACAAAGTCCATGTGCCACTCAGCTGAGATCAGAGCCCTTAGAGCAAATGTGTACTCATTTTAACTCCTGATTCTAATGCTATCAGAAGAAGTAATTTGATAGGAGTGCTTAGTCTAATAAGAACATTTAGCTAACCATAACTAAAAGGGGATGTTTGCACGTGCATAGGAAGTATTGTTTATCTGACATCCCTAAGGAAAATGGAATCCATATGTTAATAATAATATTGCTCCTTTAAGCACTAAAGTTATGGAGATTTCAATTATTTATTCAAAAGCAATATTTCCAAAAATCGTTTCGAAAGGAATTATGCCTTTGTCTGCCCCATAAATGGAGCAAATATCTTTACCATAATGCACAGTGCTCTCAGTACGAAGCTGGTTATTATGCTGTGTGGTGCTGTAATGCTGCCCCGAGTTACTGAAATGTGAAGGCAACTTGCCTGCATTTCTGTGCTTAGTGTAAGTTCATCTGGATAAGAGACACCTAGAAATAGGGAATTCACCAAGAGAGAGAGCAGATTAGAGGTGACCAAGAGAGGGGAAGGATGGGGGGGAAGGGGAGAAGAGGGAGTGTTTTTAAAATTTAAAAAAAAAAAAAAAAAAGGAAGGGAGGAAGGAAGGAAGGGAGAATTAAGCAGGTCCTGCACTGGGTATACCTTGATGCCTTGAAGAGGGGAGACCTGCTCCCCAGCCCCCCAAGTCTGCCTGCTGAAACAGGGATCACACTTAACTGTATAATAGAGATGTGGTTTTAGAAAATTGGAATTATTTTTCTGTGTTCACTGCGAATTTGCTAAATGCTTGTAGAAGGAAACCCAAAAGTTAATCTGCCTACTTTTCATAGTGTTCGTCTCTTCTCACTGTGTGCTGTCCCTTCTCCCTGCATCCAAGATGGCTGTCCTTAGGGCCCCTGCCCTTCTGGCAGCTGTGTTTAAGACCTTCGGGCAGAGCAACCAAGGCACCAAGCTGGAAGGACCTGCTGGTAAAAGAAAGAGTGAATGAGACCTGATGGGGCCTGGGGGTGCTGTGGGTGGCTCTGTGACATCAGCATGGGCTGCTGACATTCCTTCAGAAAGGTGACTTCTGCACAGTTTAACGATCTGCCCTGTGTCCCCAGGTCAGTGTGATGCTTGGCCTGTGTGTCAACTTGGCTAGGCCTCAGTACCCAGTGACTCAATCAAACGCCAACCCCGGTGATGCTGGGAAAGGATTTTGTAGGTGGGATTGGCATCTACAGTCAGTTGACATTAAAAGAAATGACCCTCAATAATGCGGGTGGGCTTCATCCAATCAGCTGAGGTGTCCAGAGGAAGGGGTTGGGGAGAGAGAGGAGGAGGAGGAGGAGGATTAGGGGGAGGAGGAGGATTAGGGGGAGGAGGAGGGAGAGGAGAAGGAGAAGAAATACTGCTTGAGTTTCCAGCCAGCCAGCCTGCCTCAGAGATTTTGGACTCAAGGCTGCAATATCAACTCCTGCCTGGATTTCCAGCCCGCTGGCTTGCCTGTAAATTTCGGACTTGCCAGCCTCCACAATCGTACAAGCCAACTCTTTAAAATACATTATATATTATCTGTGTGTTTTTTCACACATACATTCGCCCACATACATACCCTACTGGCTCTGTTTCTCTGGAAAACCCTGACGGATGCAGTCAGCATAAGAAGCTGGTCACTCCCTCGGCAATGCATGACGAGAAAAGCCTGTCCAGGGGCCATGCCCACCGGGCTGGGGGGCTCCACCCTTGTCCAAGTGCCCAGCAAGCTTCCCCTGGATCAGAATCCACCGTGGGCCTCTCTCTGCTCTGTTCTCCACACACCAGCAGCCTGAGTCATCCCCACAAAATCTCAGGTACGATCCTGCCAACCCCTGCTTAGAAGCCTTCAATTCTTTCCCAGGTTGGTTTAGGGATAGAGACCAAAATCCTGAACCCAGCCTCCGAGGCTGGCCCCTGCCTGCTGCCCCACCCTCACCTCACACGGGGGCTTTTTCTGTGTCCCAGTCACACCTACCCCCTTTCACGTGTTCAAGGGCAACAAAATTCTTCCTGCTGGAATTTTTGCACACGCCGTTCCCTATCTGGAACTCTCTTTTTGTCGCACACCCTCTACCCCCAGCCCAGCCCTCTTGCATCTAGTCCAGAGGTTGGCAAACTACAGACCGCAGGTCAAATCGGCCCACTGCCTGTTTTTGAAAGTAAAGTTTTATTGGAACACAGCCATGCCCACTCACTCACAGTGTCCGTGACTGCTTTCATCTATAACAGCAAAGTTGTGACTGACTGTGCCACCCACAAGGCCTAAAATATTTACTACCTGAACCTTTATAGAAGAAGTTTGTCAGACCCATATAGTTTATACCTTCAGGCCTCGGGCCAAAGGTTACTTCTTCCAGGAAGCTTTTCCTCATCTACTAAATCAAAGTTTTCTGGGGATGATATTCTTTTCCTCCAGGACATTTACCTCGGGTGGTGACTGTACTTTCATCACTGTGACCATCACTTCCTGCTTGTCATTCTTAATATTCAATAAGTTTCCTGAGAGCAGGGATCCGTGGCTGCTTTTACCTGCTCGTCTATCCCAGCACTGAGCAAAGTAGAGCTCATGGTAGGTGCCCAACAACACTGAGTTGAATGAATGTGTCAGGAACTTTGCATATATTATCTCATTTAATCTTCAGTCCAACTATAAGAGGTAGATATATATTTGTTCATTTTACCAATAAAAAAAAAATCCTTAGTCTTAGTGAGGTTAGGTAAATTCTAGAATGGAGATCCAAACCCTGGCTCCTAACCACTGTGCTTTGTCACAAAGATTCAAGACGATAATGATGGGAATAGGCTTGGCACAGTGTCTAGCATGCTAGCGGAGCTGAGACGACCCACGCCAAGCCCCTTCCCTCTCTGTGCCTCGGTTTCCTCACCGGCTGCACCACACGACCTCTCAGCCCCTTTCCTGCCACTCTCTCCCAGAGGCCCTGGGACTGGCCACCTACACCTAGGGAGGACCCGCTGCTTTCCCGTGAGCTGTGAGTCCCATGCAGAACAGCCGCCCGTGCCCCAGCTCACAGTCCCCCCACTCCCTCCCTCCTAGAAGCCCTCAGAGTTGTCATTTTGTCACTTTGTTCTCTCCCAAGTAGATAAAAAGGGATTCATTTTTAAAGCTCCCAGGGATTTCCTCACATCCTTGCCTGCATCTGTGGGTGTGCACACAGCTGTATAACATTTAATATTTTATGTACATTTACATGATTGTTCTTTGAACTCAGCGCTGCCAGGATCCAGCTTTTCTAGGGAGGCAGACATCACTCCAAGCAGGCAGATCTGGCAAACACTCATTGGCCCCCTCTTCATGCTGGGTGCTCGGCTGCCTGGTTTTACTTACAGACCCCTCACTGATTCTTCATATCCACCCTGCTATTAATTCCACCTGAGAATGGAGTCTTCATGTCGGCACTTCATACTGCCATTTTTTTGAGTGAATGAATGAAAAAACTGAGACTCAGAATGTCAAGTAACTTGCTTAGGATCACACAGTTAATACACTGGGATTCTCCTCATTGCTACACCGTCTCATCAGGTTAGGGCAGGCAGACGCTACTCTGACCCTGAGACATGGGCCTTCCCACAGAACTCTCCGATCACTGTAAACCTGTTCCTTGGAGAATACATCCCTGAAGGGAGTCAGCTATAAGAGCCCCCAAGAGTGACCCTGGTCAAGGTCCTGGGTGGCTGTGGAGGGGCTTGGCACAAGGAGAAGCAGGGAGCTCATTTCCTTTCCACTTCTACTGTGCATAAGCTGTAGGACCTTGGGCGAGTCACTTAACCTCTCTGAACTGTTCTCAGCCATAAAATGGAGAGAAATGGCACCGTCCACCCACAGTATGGCATGGTTGTCAACAGCAACTAAAATAACGTGTGTGATGCCATAGGATGAGGAACGTAAGATAACGGAACAGTTGTGTCTCTGGTGGGAATGCAGCTGACCAGAAGTCAGGAGATTTGGGTTCAGTCTCCACTCTGCCATTTACTGCATTGCCTTGGTAAGTCAAATTTGCCACCTATAAAATCCCTTCTCCCTTTATTGGGATGATCTGGGGCAACCATAGATGTGATGAAAGTTTGAAGGCCTATCCAAATGCAAGGTCTCTTTATTCCAGATCTTGGTTCTCTAGTACCATCCAACATTGGATGAACCATGACCAACAACCTTTTCTTTTTCCCACCTCAGGTGCAAGGTTCTAAGTTGAAGTCCTCATTAGGAATGGCACTTCTTATAATATTAGTGTCTCCTTGATTGCATAGAACTGATTTTGACATCACGGACATGAAAAGTGATGGTCAAGTGTGAAACACTGAGGCCAGAGACTCCAGGAGTTAGTCGAGATTGCACCATAATATTGAGTTACATTTTTGGAGTGAGATAAGGCCAGCTAATAGGCTGGTTATGTAAGCCTCCATGGCGAACACCACTGTCTTAAAAGAATAAAATGCTTATCGAATTTAAACCCGTTCTCTCCAATCATAAAAGTTTAATTTATATGGGAGCCTGGATAAGGAAGAAGGGCCCAGCTCAGTGCCTGAGGGATAACTAGAGGAACAAGGAGAGTTGACTAAGTTGATCAAATACCTCTTTCTCTTAGCCAGAGCAGCCGTCAGAATGTGTGCTGTGAAAATCCAGGATCAAAGGACAATAACGGCCAATACCAAAGGTAAGTGATCAAAAGCTGGGAAGACTCACTCCATTTCGAAAGAACTCCACCTACCCGGGTTAAAGCCTTCTACTCAAGTTGGTGTAAGGCCATGTTTTTTTAAACTATGGGTTGCAACCCATTAGTGGGTTATGAAATCAATTTAGTGGGTCAAACTTTACATTTAAAAAATAACTAGAGACTCGGCTAGATCCGAGTGCAACGTTCCCAGCAGGATTACACATCGTTTCACGAACCCTGGTTTTGGTTACGTATACTCATACGTGGGAGTTGATGTCTGTCCTGGATTGCAACCTAAATGTGCTTCAGGCTCAAAAAGTGTGGCGGTGCCTGGCAGAAGAGTTTCGGACCCCTACGTGTTCACCACTCTACAGTCAGCTCCTAGCAGAGCACCTAGAACATAACTGAAGTTCAATGAATATCTTTTTGGCAAAAATGAACACCTAGATCTAGTTTCTTGTTGTTTAAGTTACTCAAAGATTAACTATAAGAAATTACACAAGTCAATTTTTTTGAGCATTTACCATGTGCCAGGTACTAGGCTAAATGCTTTACATTTGGTATTTCTTTTCGTCTTCCCAGCTGTACTGTAAGGAAGGGACTGCTTATTTTACAGATAAGAAACTGAGGCTCAGGGATGTAATGTTTCTTGCCTAAAATTCCATAGTTTATGCAGATTCAAATGCAGGCAAGATATTAATTTTACTGTAGCTATGTAAACATTTAGCAGATATTTGAATTGCCATTCTGTATCCATTGGCATTGGCTGAAGCACTCCTGCCTGAGATTCCAAACCCTGAAGTTGGCCTTTGTTTTCCCTTGGCTTTGATTCAGACATGAGAATTTAACAGAGTATGTTTAAATAAAATTTGAGAAAGGGGATAATGGGGTGCAGGGGGAAAAGTAAAGCATCAGGTGATCTGGTTTCCTGACCTGGCTGCCATCAACTCACCCTGGTCTCTAAGTCCTATGCCAGACACAGCTCCATGAGGGCAGCTCCTGGCATGCACTCGTCTTACTCTCCGTCACCTGGGAATGCCCACTTATCTGTCACGCTTTTAGCCTGAATGTCACCTTCATGGGGAAGCCCTTCCTGACCCCTCTTACGTGGTCCAGTCTCTCCTTACAGGGACTCATGCGTAATGCCTAGACTTCCCTTTTGCAGCAGTCATCACACTAGTAATCATATAATTATTTAGGTAATTATTTGTTACAAGCCCATCTCCCCCATTAGACAATACATTCCACGAGTGGTGAGGCTCTATTTGTTCACCATCACATCCTGAACGCCTAACATGGAATCAGTGCTCAGTAAATATCTGGGTTGCATGAATCAATTCCCCTCTGTGGATTTCCAGCTCCCAGGACAGTGCTTGGCCTGCAGTGGTGGCTCAATCAATACCTGTTGAATTGAATTATTTAATTCCTTTAGGAGAGTCACTTCTCTTTAGTCTCCAATTATCTAACCTATTAAAGAAGGGTACATATGGGAGAGGCCAATTCCAACTCTAACACAAATTCCTGAAAATGTCAGGTATATTATAACATAGTATAATTTTTCAAAGGGTCTTGGAACAACACTGGGGAGAGACCGGCCTGAGAGGGGCAACACAAAGAGGCCTTGGACAGGTGACTGTCGGTGCAGGTGACGAGTGTGCAGGTGTGAAGATGAAGCAGGTGGCCACTAACATGAGGGATGCTAGAAAGGCTCCTCTCGCCACTGCCACAGAACAGCTCTCTGGGCCCCTGGGGCTGATGTCTGGCTTTTCCCCACTCGAAAGCCTAGCCTTTGAGTAAGACATTGCATCTGAGTAACACTGAAACCAATCTAAGAGTGGGAACACATTCTACTTTTCTCCGGTTTCGCACACAATGGACAAGGGGATGGCAAGTTTTTTTTTTTTTGTTTTTTTTTGCAAGGGAAAGAGTGCTCTTTTACTCAGATCCCACCTGCACTGTTCTAGGCACCACTCTTGAGGAGGGACACAGACTAACCTGAGTGTATCCCAAAGATACTGACCGGAAAGAGTGAAAGGACTGAAATCACATTTATAAGGAAAAAGTGAAAGAGAGTCATGGGGAGGATGGAATAGTTGCACAGACCCAAGGAGCAGAATGAAAGCTTAAAGGAAGATGCTTCAGAAAGGTAGATTTCTGCCCAATAGAGGGAAGAACTTTCCAGCAATGAGAGCTTTCCGAGACGGAATATGCTGTAGCTATAGGTAGTGAGTTCCCCGACACTGGAGGTGTTCAAGCACAGGCTGTACTTCATGAGCATTCATTTTCAAGAATCCTGATCTAGGAGACCTTTGTTATTTCTTTCCGCCCCAGGCATGTAGGATCTCGGATCTACTCCTACGTCACAGGTAACAGGAGGAAGGCCAGGGCCTCAAGAAGCAGACACAGTCCTCGGATATTGTAAGAAGACAGGAGAGTAGGGGCAGTGGATGCAGGGAGGAAAGGCCACTGTAGGAAAAGTCAGTTCCTCAAAGGCTTGCCCATTCCTGGTCTCCTCTCTGGACGATCTTGTTAATCTGTCTGCCCTTGAGACTGACAGGTTGGCTCTTGCCAAGATGTGCCCAGTTTCCATCCCTAACCTCAAACCTCAGGGATGTGAAGTAGAGTTTGTTCTAACCCTCACTACTCCTCTTGCCACAGAGAATAAACCCACATTGGCCCTTCTCAGAGTCTCCAGGGACATGTAAGAGGCTTATACATCTAGGGCAGGGGCAGAGTGCAGCCCCCTGCCACCACACCCCCCAGTCAGCTCGGTCTAACAATGCTGCCCACAGTCATGCCCCTGGTGAATTTAATGGGCTGCCCCCTGGCTCAGGGTTTCAGAAATTAAATTTCTCTTTTGGAGTAGAAATGCAAAATGAGTTTAATAACCTCTTTTTGCCCACACCCCACCTTCCCCCCATTTTTTCTTAACTGGTTAAAATTCTTGCAGACTCTCTTCTAGACATTTTGGGGGATGATCAAACTGGCATGTGGCGAGAGCATGGCAGTCTGTAAATAGGAAGAAAGACTCATGGGCACGTCCCTCTCCCGCCTCCCAGAAGGCAGAAGGTATTTGGAATTAGCTGCTGAGGAGGGAATTTGTCAGAAGGCTCAGCCATCGCTCAAGAATTTTCATCTTACAAGAAAATTACTGCAATGAACATAACACAGGCAGGGCTTGGAGGGTGCCTGGCTGCATTTGTTAAATGCTGCAGGTGGAGAAGTATCTTAGGGAAGTAGCTGTGCTAATCACCCACAACTCTGAGGTCTGAGTGGCAGATGCCACTTGAACTAATGGTTATAACCAAGGGCTGGGGCTGGAGGGAGCTGGCCACTCACTACCCTTCAGCACCTCAGCAACTCAGGACAAAGAAGTCAGTAGAACTGCTGGAGGGCAAGGTGGGTGCCACTTCTGAGCTTTCTGGGATGGACTGAGAATGGCCCTTTTCTGCCCCTAGTAGGATGCTGGCTCCCCAGGCTCTGGGAAAATGTTTTTTTTTTAGTTTGGGGGATGCCAGCAGCTCTTGTCTGAGCCCTGCTGTGCCAGGCAGGCACCTTGATCTGCTGTTGGTTCTCCCAGGAGCAGGGCCAGGATTTCTTGTTCTGTCTTCACACCCATCCAGCTCCTCTGCAAAGTGGAAGGGGTGAGGCTGCCACATTAGGCAGGGGAGGATGGACTGATGGGGGAGAGGGGAGGCTGTAGGGACCCATCCTGAAGGAGGAAGGGTCATCGAGCAGAATTTATCCCCACCAAGCATGACAGACATATGGGCTGGCCTTTGCAGGCCTCTGCCATGGCTCTGGGCTTTCGGAAGGAGTGAGTGAACCTAGTGCTCACTCCTGCTCTGTCCTTCCCTCTCCCTGAACCAGGCTAGACCAAAATTCCAGGAATCCTGCACACAGAGATGGAGTGATCTATAGACAGAAATCTCCACGAGAGACGACAGAAGGAAAATGTGCACAGTGTAGTCAAATCCTCAAAGCACACCCACCGACAATGTATCATTTTGTTCTCACAAAAACGGTATGATGCACATAAAGCAGATATTCTTACCATCGTCATCCCTATTTTACTGAGGAAGAAATGAAGGCTCAGAGAGCTGGAAACTGTGAGAGTTGGGACACATACCTGAGTTTCCCACTGCTAAGCTCTATGCTCTTTCCATGACCCCACACTGCCTGCTCCCGCTCGTCTCCCTGGGTTTTCCTTTGTCCCCCTTGGTCCCCCTGCCTTCCATGCCCACACTTCTGGCCCATGGCCTGCCTCACCTCTCACCGGAGCTGCCTGGTGCACACTGCTTCGTGACATGAAATTAGCAGCCTGGCCTCTTCCAGCTCTCCCAGGCATGAGCTGGCTGAAGAGCCATGGGAAGGAGTCACTCAGAACTGGCAAACGTCCCCAGCTGAGCTCAGGTAGGAAGCGTGATCGGGCACATCACAAGAAATATATTTAAAACACAGCACTTTGAAACCCTGCTCCTCTGCTCAAAAGCAGAACCTACCCACCCCACCACCACCACCAATCTGAAAATTTAAGTATCTCTAATTTGTTTGCTGGTTGATGTGTGAACAAGCTTCTGCAGTTGGTGAATTTCCCATCAAAGCTGATAAGCAGGAAGTCCCTGTACTTTGGGAGTAAGAACAAGACTTATGGGGCCTGGGAGGCAGGAGGAGAGAGAAGGCCTTCCAGTTACCTTCTTCCAAAGCCAGCTCTCCTGCCTTGGTTCCCAGGCAGCCGGGAGGGCCAGACTCCCTCTCTGGAGGAGGAGGTTAATGGCCTTTTAATTAGCTAGAGTATTGCTATTAGAGGACAAAAAGAACTTGGAAACGGAGAAATGCACCAGTGATCTGAGGGGCCGCCCATTTTGAATTTCTGAGTTCTAGTTGCCAACGGGGAGGCTTGTCGCATAAAGACTGTCTTGAGCAAATAGGGGAGCGGTGGTTTTAGAGACCTCTCAGGACAAAATCTGCAGGTCCCCAGGCCTCCGACACTCCACTGGACATGAATTCCTTAGGGGCCTGGTGGCACATCTGGTTGGCTCCCAGCTCCCCTCCCTTCTCCATCCCCAGCCTTGGGCTCTGCACACGCCAGTTCCTCTCTCACTCACATTCACTCTCCAAACCCATATTTCACATCACTCTAAGCAGCCATGTGAGCCCCCAGTCCTGAAGTGAGAAGAGTATGAGACTGCTACAGCAGAGTGGGCAGAGGGAGCACATAAAAGGAGCACTTCACCCAGCTTATAGGGGTTGGGGTCAGTCGGGGAAGACTTCCTGGAGGAGGGGCCATCTGAGCTGAGGTTGGCAGTCATGAGTTGGAACAGCCAGGGGAGAACTGGGGGTGCACAGGATTATGAGGGAGACTGCTGTGTTCAAGGGCCAACACAGGATTGAGTATTGCTGAGGCCCAGTGTTTGACGGTGACTGGCAGGCCAGGGGGCAAGGAGTAGTGATTTCACCCCAAAAGCAAACAGGAGCCACAGGAACGACATGCTCACATTTGCATTCTCTAATAGGGAAGTCAGACCAGATGATCTTTGGGTTCTCCTCCAACTCCTAAGAATTTATGACATTCTACGAGACGTTGTCTAGCTATTTTAAACCTCAGGCCAATTCCCCTTCTCCCGCCTCCTAAATTAAAAGGAAGAGGTAAGTGACTTCTCAGCAACCTTCAAAGCAGCCCCCAAACCCTCTCTCCCTCCCTGTACCCAGATCTGCTGCCTCAGAATCTCCTTATCAAAGGCAAAGTCGCTTTGGCTCTCAGCGAATCACCCGCCAAAGAGCCTCCCCATTTGGCTCGTTCTTGTCAGGCCTGTCCCCAGTTGGGGAGCTGGCACTGGAGGCTGCTGATTTCCAGCATTTTAGCCTCCGCTCCAGCATTCTGAGCAAGGTCTCAGCCAAGGCAGCTTCGCAGATCTGCATATTTATGGTAAACGCCTTCCTCAAATTGAAAATGTATTAGGCAGTAACAATCGCAGCATCCTCTAGGCTGCTCCCCCCCACTGGCAACCTGTCTGAACCGTAATGGCTGTTCTTGTTAGTGCAAATGGAATTGGAGCTGTCACCTCTCTCAGAAGGAGAGGGGCTGGGGGAAAAGGGCGCAGATGCCGGGAAAGACCTCTCCATGGGGAAAATGAGATCCTTGTTCACTGTTCCCCCGATGCCAGTGGAAGGCAATAGCCAGGCAGTCGCCGATGTGACAGGGTGATATTAGGTTTCCTTGTGGCTGTGCTTTGGGTGTTTGTTTGTGAAGTGGGGGATTGGTCTGGAGGTGGGGATGGGGTGGAACCCACCAGCAGGTCTGCTAAAATTGCCATCAAAGCAACAGAAGGCAATTCCGGGTGGTCCAGTCTGGAGAGAGCTATGAGAAGAAATGCAGAGCCGCCTTTACACTACTCTGGGGGTGCTGCCAAATGAGCCCTGCCACTGTGAACACCAGAGGGTCCCAGACGTTCCCAGAAAGGAGGCAGCCTTGCCTCTGTGTGGGCTTCCATCAGGGAAAACTACAGGAGAGGAGACTAAAGAGAGGCAGCCTGTCTTCCCTGCAACTGGTGGAGACCTGCAGGAACACCAAGAAGTTGGAACTGGGTTCTCGGAATCCTCAAGTTCTTGGTTTGTGGGGGTGGCACAGGAAAGCCATTTCATCCATCCTCCCATCGCTGGTTAGAACTGTGCTTAAATTATTCCGGAAAGCCAGCCTCTTGGAGCTGAGTTACTATCAGCACTGGAAAACAAAATATGCTATCAGCTCGCACAGCTTTGTTCTTGCCCATTCTGGGCGAGCCTTCCCAATCTCTCCATCTCCATAGGAACACAGAGCTAAAAGAATCACTGCCCAAGTAAAGGGTGGCTCAGCTCTGTTTTCTGTGAAAAGTTCAGGTGAAAATGACCCTATGTGTTTAGGAGGGGGGAGGTAAATAGAGTAATTAATTGACCCCAAAGCCCAGAGTTCAGAATGAATCAAAAATTGGGAAACTAATGTCAGTAAGAAAGCTAACACAGTGACCAGAAATTACGCATTCGGACTGAAGAAACTGATAATCCCACAGGGCTCTCAGCTCTGAGCTGTTCAGCCACCTTTCCCCCCTGCCTGAAGCTCGTCTTTCAATTTGGGCTTCTTGTTTTAATAGAGACCTAGACAAACCAAAAACCATCAGTAATGAGAGATTTGGAAGCCACAAAACACTGGGAACAGCTCTGGGCTACTGCTTGGAGAAGTTAAAAAAAGAAAAAAAGAGGAGTCTAACAATTTATGCACCGTAGTGGTGGTAAAAGCTGTTTGCAATCTTTGCCTTCTCTGAAAGACTAGGAGCTCTCGAAGGGAATATGACTCACTTATCTCTATATTCCCAGCCCATGCATGACACAGAGTAGTAGCTCAAAAAATTCATGCTACATTCAGGAACGAATGAATGCATAAATGAAGTGAAATGACACTGTTTTTGAATATTTGAAGAGCAAGAAAGAGGAGGCAGGCTTGTGGTGGACTGTTCCACAGTGCAGATTTAGGCTGCAAGCTTTGACCCAACGTCTGGAAGAATCTGGAATGTGCTCCCTCGAGAGGCCGGCGGGGAATTCCCCAGTGCAGGACATGCTTAAGGAGAGGCTGGGGGACACTGTGCAGAATATTTTTGCTTTAGGTTGGAAGATTAGACTAGAGGCCCTTCCAACATGTTCTAGTACCATGCTGTATAGTGGAAAGAACATGGACTTTGAAGACAGCTGGATCCAGACTCAATTCTTAAGTCTGGCACTTACTAGCTGCATGAATGTGGACACATTCTCTCTGTCTCAGTTTCTTCACCTGCAAGATGGACAGAACAGCTTTCATGCACAGTTGATGAAAGGATGAGAAATTTCAAATATAAATGTACATCACCCAGCACTGTGCATGCATGTGGTAGACACTCAATAAGTGTCAGCTACTATGATGATGATGTCAGCAGAGCTGGCTTTCTATCTAACCCATAGGCAAAGAGCAGAGAGGGTGCTGTGCAAATCTAGTTTCCATAATCCTCTGGGATCAGCCAGGCCACAGGGTCACCATCTTCACTGCACAGTGATATTCATTGCAATATACAGTGAACCTACAGAAAAGTTTAGATCCCACAGCTTTAGCCAGGAATGTCAAAGCCCAGTGCCTTGGCCCTTCCCCTCCCCAAGGCTTAATTAGAGCCTGTTAAACTATTTCCGATTCTCAGATGAAAGATGTGCTCGTCTTATTACGGCCCTAACAAAGTCACTGAGGGCTGCTCAGAATCTCTAATCTTTAGACCAAGTTAAATGAAGGGAATTAAGGGCCCTCTAATACCTCAGATGCCATGCTTCTTTTTTTCCCTTGCCTTTTCAAATGGGATTTCTAAATCTGGAAAGGGAGCCTATACTATTCCGGTTCTACCCAAGGCATCCTTTGGGGGTGTGGAGGGAAAAAATGAGATGGAAAGGGGAGATCTAACACTGGGAAAACCTGGGTGATCAAGCTAGAAAACCTGAAAGTAATACTATGGACTTCGATGGTCATAAATAAATAATTAGAAGATGATCCAGATTCAGAAGTGTCACTTACGAGATGCCACAGGGAACCTCTTCCCTTAAACAGGCTCCAGAAGGAAGCTCCACAGAGTCCCAAGACAGAAAACCCTCTCCGAACAGAATCAAAATAGTAATTTTTTAAATGGTAGAAAATGGCCTTGAATTCTGAAAGACTGCTTTACAAATGGTAATAATCCTTTAATCAGCCACTGGCAGGGAATATGGCATTTGGTTCAGACGTTTTACCAATTACAACACACTGAGTCCCTGCATGGTGCTTTCTAAATAATCAAAACCAGCTCTTAATAGCCACTTACCCAGACAGAAAGAGAAAGAACAAAAGCAAATCAACATGAGAAGATGCCATTACTAAAGAAAGCCCAGCCCAACAGGTCATTAGGAACTGACCCGGGTAAAGTTTTTTGATTTGGGGCTTAGGAGTTCTGGGAAAGGGAGAAAAAGCCAAGAGTAGGCGGCCAAAAAGCATGTTCTCTGGAGTTAGAGAAACCCAAGAGTGGACTCAGCTCTATCTAAAGTCTTGGCTAATAGTGAGACTTGAGCCAAGTTCTTTACCCTCTCTGAGCTTCAGTTTCCCCATGTGTGAAATGGGAATTTATCTGCCAGGCAGGGTTGTCCTTGAGATTGGAAGTAATCTGTGCAAAGTGCCCACGTGGTCTGTGGTCCGTAACAGGTACTAAAGAGAAGTTACTTCCTTTGCTACTGTCATCCTCCCTTCCCCTGCCAGCATCACCTTGGGCGGAATTGGGACAACATTAGAGCAGACACTGACATTCCCACCCCTAAACGAGAAGCCCAATTAATTATCACTTCCCAAACCATTTCTTCATCCTGTAATAAGCAGGGGAAGGACACCTGTCAAGAGGGGAAGATTGGGCTGGTGATTGGGATGGGACCTGGGGACCAGAGCTGCGAAGCTACACCTGTGCCTGTGATAAATTTTGCAGTTTCCACTTGGTAACTCACGGAGCCTGAACCAGGCAGGAAAGCAGTAGGACAGTCACCAGATTTTTTGAAGAAATACGAGTAATAAAGAGGATTATTACTCCACTTCATAAGTCCAATTAGGAGTGTGTGTCCTTTAGGGTAACCAAAGATTAAAAAAAAAAAAAAAACACCAGCCTCCTGGCCACTTCTGTAGCAGATTCCATTTAACATTAGCTCAAAAAGATGGGGGTGGCATGGGGGGAGGTCAAGTAGAAATTCTGTGCATAGAGGCTGCAGTTTCACTGACACTCTTCCAGGGCAGTTTTTCTCAAAGGGTAGTCTGTGGACCACCTGCGTTATTGTCATCCATCTAGGTGCTGGTTAAAAATATGCAGAATTAATCAGTTTTACTGACTCAGAATTTATGGCTGTGGGGCCTGGGAATCTGCATCTTACAACAAGCACCACTGGCCATTCTTGTGTACACTTACATTGGAGAAGCCCTGCCCCACGGCAATCACAGTTGCTGCTGATAAAGGAACAGCAGGCCTGTAAGAACAGAAGCCCCGCTGCTTAGGATGCCCCGGAGCTGAATCCCTTGCAAGGGTGGGGCAGTTGGCCATGCTTACCGCTAATGACTCAAAAGTCAGCCTGAGTGACTGCTGTTGGAGAAGCAGAGTGAGGTGAAGAGGTGCTTTGAGCTTAATCAGCTGTTGTTCGGGTGAAGGGCGGCATCAGGCCCACGGGCCAGCTCAGCCACTGCAGGTGCTGCTTCACGGAAGGGGTGCTGGAAATGGGCTCTTTCTGGGGAGCACTCAGAAAGCAGGGCTGAAGTCTGGATGGAGGGTAGGGGCTCAACTCCTGAACTTGGGCTTTCTCTGGAGTTGGGCTGGGGCTGGGAGTGAGCCTTGGGTCTCCTAATCACTTCTCCTCCGTCATTATTCTCCACACACTTTCCATGTCCTTACCCTGTTTTATTTTTCCTCATAGCCCTTATCACTACTGACATTATGTTACATATGCATTTGTTTGCCTGTTGCCTGCCCCCTACCAGAATATATCTCCACAAAAGCTGGCATTGACTATTTTTTTTTTAACCTGTGAATCCCCACTGTCTGGAAAGAGAGCCTGGCAGTCACCACTCAACAAATGTTTCTTGTAAGAATGAACGACTGTCCTTTGATTCGCATCTTCCAAGCATAGGTGGAGCTCAGAGGAAAGCCTTCCTGGCAATGCCCTAAAAGCTGGCAGCTTCCTTTGCTCAGGGAACTATGAGCCTGAGGGCATGATCTGCGTTTAATAACCCCAAATTGCACTTTTGCTTTTCTATATCAGTCTCACCTCCAAAGTGTGAGCTCTCTCAGTGCAGGTGCTGGGCCTTTGTCAGTTTTGTTTCCCCACACCCACCACATTCACATTGTACGTGCTCAATAAATGAATTGTTAGATGATGAAAGAACCATTTTGTCATACTCCACCCTGCAGTCCCTGGATGTCTACCTGACCCAGCCCCCATTTCAGAAGTTACAAAAACTGGTAGCTATCGGCATTGCCTATTCTTACCTGTCTGGGCCTCTTTCCTTTTACCTTGTAGTCTTCCAAGAAGGGTGGCCTTGTCTCAGGGCCCAGCACAACCACTGTCCTCCTGGAAAGAACTCCACTGGGCCTCGTGAGCAGAGCCAACTCGGGGCCTCTCGGACACGGGGCCTGAGGGATGGTCTGATGGAGACTTCTCTTCCTGGGCCTCACCCTAGGCCTCTGCTTGCTCAGACACTTCCAGGGAAGAGCCTAAAACTCTTCATCTTTAACAGATTACCAAGGCGATTCTGATGCATAATTTGTCTTAATGGCTAAGCACTTGGGCTTTAGAGTTCGACATATTTGGATTCAAAACACAGCTCTGTCATTATTAATTATTCAAGGACAAGCCAAGTAATTTCCCTGAGCCTGTTTCCTCGTTTGTAAAGTGGAGATTAATACTAAATCCCTACTTTGTAAGGTTAAATGAGCAAATACATGTGATGCAGCTAACACAGAGTATATGGCCCATGGTACATACTTAATAAATGAAAACTGCTGTGATGATGATGATGGTGATGATGATGATGATGATTCTTCAGAGTCCCCTGGAAAGGAGATTCTGAAGCTCCTTCATAGCTATGTTCCCTGTTCAGCCACCCTGAAGTCAGGAAGCTCTTTAATGTGTCTGCTTTCTACTGCAATTTGTGCCTCATTTCCTATTTTTCAGTCTTCCTGAGGCTGGAGAAGAGCTAGAATAAGAATAGGGAGTTAACTGTTAGGGCGATGGGGAGGATGGACAGACCGTCAGAGAAACATGTGGACTGACTGTCAGAATCCTTGCATCCTCTGATGTAAGAGAATTGGAGAAAAGGAGAATAAGAAGGTTAATGGAGGAGTAGGAAGCTGAAAGGAGTTCCAAAGGACAAAGCCTCCTGGAGATGACGGGGAGTAGACAGGTCGCAGAGAGTAGGGAGGGTGTGATGGCTATGTGGGGAGAGGGTTGGTCAGAGAAGAGCTGATGGGAGAGAGCAGGCAGCCCACCCCCAATGCTGAAGGAATCCCCCAGCCCACATGGGATCCAATCTGTGCCTTACCAGCGGGCTCCACGGACTCCAACGCTGGTTCCAGAGTGAGGGCGAGAGTCAGGGAGTAGAATAATGCAAAATCGTGGACAAGGCCTGGGAATCCTTCCTTACACGGCACCCTCCTCTGCCCCTCTCCCTCACAAAGCATGGGTCTCTCCCTCTTGGTATCCTGCCGGGCGGGCAGCCCCTGACGCATACAGGCTGATCCTGGTGGCAGGTGGGGTGAGGCTGGCGCACGCCAGGCACCTCGCACAGGATGTGGCCTTTTGCTCTGGGGGACCACTGAGACCAGGTGATCAGCCAGAGTTCCAAGAAGCTGAAGAAATGAGCTGGGGACAGAGCAAGGAACGAAGAGGAGGGATCTGCCATCACGTGGCTTACCTGCCGAAAGCCATTCCTCGTGAACTGTAAGATTTTCAGGGCGTAGTTGGACCTCTGGCCTTTGCTGTTGAATTCAATGTGGCCGGTGAGACCTTCCAATTCTACCTGTCCAAGAGAGCGTGAGTTACAGCACCAAATAGGCCCCAGCTTCCTCTCGGCCCCAAGCAAGCATCCCACACATGCTCTATTTAAGGACACTCAAGAATGCAGAAGACGCACAGATCCATTCTGCCCTCCTCCCAGCCACAGCACCTTATTCTACAAATGGGATGTCGCTGGAGCCAGTTCTGACTTGGCTGGGGCTGGAGGAGGAGGATGCTCCCACACCCAATGACGCTACACCTGCCACGATTCTAGCTTAAGCTCTGGCTCCTCTGTGCCCCTGCTCCAAGCCCTTGCTTATTAATAGATTTTATCTTCTTTGGGCAGTTGCTCACCCAACCCCCATGTCTCATGAAGTCAGGAGGCCGCCCCTGCTGACCATAAATACAAACAGACTCTGGACCATGCTTCTCCAACAGATGTTTTCTTTGTCGGTTATAGATCCAGGCCTATCCCACCAGAAAAGGCTCTGCTGGGGAGAAGAACACTGGGAAAAGCCCACAATGCTGGAAGGCCTGAGCCTGGAAGCACCCCATGGGGTCAGCCACCAGAAGCACTGCCCTTCCCCAGCTGTGCCGTGCTGAGCTTTGAGGGGGCCACCTCTGAGCAGAGAAGTCAGGTTTGGAGCCTGGAATTGAGGAGGCCTCTAATAGTCTAAGGCTCAGGGGCCGTTGCCTTGTGAAAAGCCTTGCTGTTTATTCTGTGGACTTTTTAGGGATCCGGGGAGCACATGTGACCCCTGCTCTGCTGAACTGGGGTCCCCACAGCCCGCTGTTTAACCTGGGGCGTGGCCCTCACCATGCGCAGGTAGTTCATGAGGCTGGTGCCGTGCTGCCAGATCTGGGCCGAGCCGCAAGACAGGGGCTTCACGCCGATCTCCTGGCTCCGGTTCAGCTCCTGCACTGCGGTCACCACAGCGTAGACAGCGTCGAACAGCAGTGCGGAGGAGAGCTGGGAGGCCCGGCAGGAGGAGGTGGCCACGTGGGCGAGTGGACGAGGGGAGCAGAGAGGAAGAAATGGGGTGAAGGAAGGGGAGGGGTGGGCAGGAAGGAAGGAAGAGAGGAACAAATGGAGCAGGCGGAAAACAGAAGAAAAGCAAAAGAAGGCAGAAATCAGGGCATGTCTTTGCTGTCCTTGATCCACCTCCTGTCACTGGACTGGCAGGCTCTGCTTTGGCTAACGGTCCTGGGCCTCACCAAGGCGGGCCCCGCTGGCAAAAGCAAAGGGACTCAAGTCTCAAGCTATCCCTTTGGGCCCCTTCTCTCTTTTTGCTCTAGGGAAACAGCAACTTCCTTGGCTTTCAGGAATTCCCGAGAAGGGAGAACTTAGGCCTATCTCAGATCTGCTTATTCTACAAGGTCACTTCCTCCCAGAAGATCCCTGTGGTATGGTTTCTTCCTAGATGTATCTAATATTACAGTCTGCTTTGTACAACTCAATTTGATGAGTATATATGGAGCACACAAGTTCAAAGCCTGAAAATGAGTGAGACCCTCTTCCAGTGATAGATTACAGCCATGGGGGAGGGTGATACAGGGACATGGAACACAAATAAAGGTACTGTGAGTGAGATGCACCCACCCAGCTCTATGGGGTTCCAGAGAGGAAGATACCTTATCTGGTTGAGCGATTCAAGAATATATTTCTTGGAGGATGCAGCGTGGGAATTGAGCACTGAAGGGGTTTGGTAGATACGTTACTGGATATGGGAGTGGGGGGCAGCTGGGGAAGGGAGGAAGGCATTCCAGAGGGTGGAACTGCATGTCCAAAGATAAAGGGATGGGAACAAGCAGAACAAAGTTGGAGGGAGGTGAGAGTAGAAAGCGATGAATCAGAAACGTAGGCCGGGGTCCAACTGCTGAGGACTTACAACCATGGAGAAGAGGTCATTGCAGTTGTATATGCATATTTTTACCTCTCCCTGTTAGATTATAAGCTCCTTAAGACAGGGAACACATGGGATCCTAATCTCTGTATCCTGCATAGTATCTATCTGTCACAGGCCTGCCAGGTGGTAAGGACCCAACATTTATTTCTTCAATTGAATTGAATTTAATCTGGGCTGAAATGTGTCCATGAGACCCAGCCTACATGCTACTCAATGAGTTACTCAAAGTTTGCAGTATTTATGGGTGAAGGCTGAGTGTTTGGGAGGAGGTGGCAGGAGTGGAAAAACAAAATACTCCTGTCCTTGGGGAATGTGCAGTTTCATGATTCAATGAGCACAAGTCCTCTGACAAGGAAAACCTAGCAAGTGTAAAAAACCATAAGGTGAACACTGCACAGGGGACCTGAGAGGAGACCAAGGAAGACAGGTGGAGGTTTCCTAGGAGGAGTGATGTTGGGAGGCTCGAAGTCCACACACCACCCAATTACAAAGCACATTCTGTCATGGAAGCTTGATGTTTCACCAATGGCAATTCAATACTGCCTCTCTGAAGTCCCTTTTCTCCACCAAAGATACACCTGTGAGGGCTTGCAGAGCATGCTCCCATGTGACTGACTTCTTATAATTCTCCTCCTACCTGGCTAGGATCCTAGACCCTGGACCTTCCTAGGTTAGAGGGAGGGAGGCCACCTTGTGACCTCTTGGATTTACTCAAGCTTTCCAGACAGAGCTTACACAACTTGAGACAGCAACATACAGAAGAAAGAGCTTGCAACTAGGAACACTCAACCCAGAGTCTAGATCCCAGCCCCTCACTTATGTGCTCAGTAATCCTGGGGCACGTTACTCAACCTATCAGAGTGAGCAGCATTTTCTTTATCTGTAAAAGAGAGACAGCAGTTCCTACTTCATGGATCTGGAAATGGACATGGTAAAGTGCAAATGTCAGGGGTAGCTATTTCTGAGGGCAGGGGCTGTGCATCACTAGGTCTGGCGACAGGTGTTAGCATGTACTCAGAAAACAGGTGTTACTGAACCAAGGTACTGGGAAGTAGTATGAAGAGGGATTTACAAGGGCAGAAAACAGGCTGAGAAGATTGACTTTATTTCCACCACAGTTTTGCTACATGCTACATGTTGGGCCATGAACTGGATGAGCTGACTTTGGACAGTCTTTTAAAAAGATCATTACAGGAAGCATGCAGTTGACCAAAATGGTGGTGTAAGACACTTCAGGGTGCTGTTCCCCCAGAGAATCTTTGAACAACTAACAAAACCTGGCAGAACCATCTTCCTCAAAACTAAGGAAAATAGTTAAAGGGTTGCAATAACAGGGAAAGTTCCAAATCAAGAAAACTCAGCTTTAAAAATTGTAGGAAAAGCCCGTGGCACCCTGACTGGCCCATTCCCCACCCCTTCCCTGGCACAGTGTAGAACCAGCCTCCTCTCCCATTGTGGGTCCCTGGCCTTGTTCCATAGGGAGCAGAGTAACCCCTAAGTGCAGGCAGGGGTGCCTGTATGTAGGTGCTGATGTATTTGAATGGCAATCTGAAACGCTGAAACAGGAAACTTCTCTCTGGCTCTCCTTCATAGAACTTGTCCTGTAGTCAGGGCAAGCAGCTTGTGGACAGCTAAATCAGTACGAGAAACAATTAAATCAAAGTGGCTTGGGGCAAAGGATTATTTGCTTTAAGAAATACAATAGAGCATCCCAGAAGAGGAGAAAGTCTATTTCATGGGGAGGAAAGGAGGCAATGGAATTCCTGTAAACAGAGGAATTCCTAGAGACATGAGTAATTGCCCAGGACAATATGCAGGCTCAGAAAAGACAGAGAAGACCATGCACTTTACATTCACCCCAAGCTGATCTTCTTGATAGGAGGGCTAAATTCTGAAGGAAAGTGTCAACCAACGCAGAGCAATTTGCAAAGACTGAGAAAGGTGTTTTTTTGCCTTGGTTTGTTTTTGTTAGATCCTGACCCACAAGAAATCTCTGTTATGTCACTAGCTGGATACAAATTTAAGAAATAGAGAGCTCAGGGACTAATCCCAGATTTAAGACTCTAAAATGTTGAAATGTACAGTGTGCAACAAAAGAGCACAAGACAAACAAAGAAACAGGAAAAGACAGCCAATCCAAGGAACAAAGTTAAACTTCAGAAAACAATAGTGAAGAAGACCAGACAGTGGACATATCAGACAAAGAAAAAAATGGTCCTCAATGTGGTCATGCAGATAAAAGAAAACATGAAGAAAGAAGTAAAAGGTATCAGGAAAATGATGAATGAATAATACACGAATCCCAGTAAAGAGAGAGAAGTTTTAAAAAGGAAAGCAAATAATGGAGTTGAAGACCATAATAATGGAAATGAAAAGTTTCTGAAAGGGTTTCAACAGCAGATAGGAGCTTGCAGAAGAAAGAATCAGTAAACTTGATACAAAACAATTGAAATTATATAGGCTGAGGAGCAGAAAGAAAAAGAATTAAAAACATTGAACAGAGCCTAAAAGACCTATGGGACACCATAAAGTATTCCAACATACACATTACATGAGTTCCAGAAGGAAAAGAAAGAGTAAAAGGGGCTGAAGGATAATTCAAAGAAATGATGACAGAAAACTCCCCCAAATAAACAAAAAAAAAAACATGAAAATACATTCAAGAAGCCCAGTGAACCTGAACAGGATAAACTAAAGAGATTCATGCCCAGAAACACAGTAGTCAAACTGTTGAATGTCAAGGACAATGAGAGAGTTTTGAAAGCTATAAGAGAAAAGCAATGTGTTATGTACAAGGGAGCCCAATAAGATTAAATGCTTATTTCTCATCAGAATCCATGGAGGCAAGAAGGCAGTGAGATAAAATATTTAACATGCTGAAAGAAAACAGTTGCCAACCCAAAATTTTATATCTGGCAAGGCCTTCTTTCAAAAATGAGGGAGAGACTAAGACATTTCCCAGACAAACAAAAGCTGAAGGAGTTCATCACCACTAGACCTACTCTACAAGAAATGCTAAAGGGAATTCTTTAGACTGAAAGGAAAGGATACTAGACAGTGGTTCCAAGTGGCATACAGAAATAAAGGTCTCCGGTAAAGGTAACCATATGATAATTATAGCTGCCAGTACTAATGAATAGGGACAGTATATGTGTATGCTATTGAAGTTAAGATGATATCAAATTAAATATGATTATTATAGATTCAGGATGTTCAATTTAAGCTCCATGGTAACCACAAAGAAAATATCTGAAAAATATGTACAATGATTAAAAATGAAATCATTATGCTTAAATATATATAATATAATTTAAATACCATAGCAATTTGACATCCATTATCCATTTAAAGAAATAAATAAGTTCTTCAGTAGTTGAAAATTTTAAATTAGTTCTTCTCCTTGTATATGCATTTCCATACCACTTTCAGCAAAGAATAACAAGGTAATATATTTTGATGCTTGAAGTTTTTTTATTGATTGTCCTATCATCTTCTCATCAACAAATAATGTGGCAATAAATTTCTAGTTCTTGCTTTAAAAATTAAAATATACAGATATACAGAAGGAAATGAGAAGGGACTCAAAATGGTACACTACAAAAAATCAAATAAATATGAAAGTAGGCAGTAATGGAAGAATTGAGTGACAAAAATGGTATAAGACTTACAAAGACCAAAGAGCAAAATGGCAGAAGAAATTTGGGAATTATCAGTAGTTACTTTAAACATAAATGAATTAAACTTTCCAGTCAAAAGACAGAGACTGGCAGAACGGGTGAAAAAGCATGACCCAACTATATGCTATTTACAAGAGACTCATCTTAAATTCAAAGACACAGATAGGTTGAAAATGAAAGGATGGAAGAAAATATACCATGCAAATAGTGACCAAAAAAAGAGATGGGAGAGCCATATTAATACCAGATAAAATAGACTTTAAGTGAAAAAGTATTAGGAGGGGCAAAGAAGGTAACTGTATACTGGTAAAGGGGTCTATTAAACAAGGAGATATAACAACTATAAATAGATATGCAAATAAGAGCAAAGTCTCCAAAATGTATGAGGCATATATTGACAGATTTGAAGGGAGAAATATACAATTCTACCTTAATTTAGGAGACTTCAATACAGCACTTTCAATAAAGGATAGAACATCTAGACAGAAGGTCAGTAAGGAAATAGAAGATTTGAATGCTACTCTAAACTAACTAGACCTAAAGACATATATAGAACATATCAGCCCAACAGCAGCAGAATACAGATTCTTCTCTGGTGCACATGGGTCATTCATCAGGATAGACCGTATGTTAGGCCACAGAAAAGTATCAATAAATTTAAAAATATTGAAATCATAGAATGTATCTTCTCTGACCACAATGGAATGAAGATAGAAATCAATAATATAGGGAGAACTGGAAAATTAACAAATATGTGGAAATTAAACAACATACTCTTATTAAATAACCAGTGGATCAGAAATCACAGATGAAATTAGGAAATATCTTGAAGTGAATGAAAATGAAAACACAACATACCAAATATTATAGGATGCCACAACGGCAGTAATGAGAGGGAAATTTACAGCTCTAAATACTTATGTTAGACAAGAAGAAAGATCTAAAGCAGAAACCTAAACCTGCAAGTGGAGGATCTAGCAAAAGAAATACAAACTAAACCCAAAGAGAGCAGAAGGAAAGTACCAAGATTAGAGCAGAGATAAATGAGATAGAGAATAAAAATCAGTAGAGAAAATCAACAAAACAAAAAGTAGGTTCTTTGAAGAGATCCATAAAATTGGCAAACCTTTAGCTAGACTGACAAAGAAAAAAATGAGATGATGCAAATAACTAAAATAAGAATTGAAAGGGGACCATTACTACTGGCCCCACAGAAATAAAAAGGACTATAAGAGGATATTACGATCAAATGTACACCAACAAATTAGATAACCTAGATGAAATGGACAAATTCCTAGAAACACACAAACTATCTTCACTAGCTCAAGAAGAAATAGAGTATCTCAATAAACCAGAAACAAGAGATTGCATCAACTTCCCACAAAGAAAAGTCCAGAACTAGATGGCTGCACTGGTGAATTTTACCAAACATTCCAAGAAGAATTAACACCAATCTTTCTCAAACTCTTCCAGAAAATTTAAGGGGAGGGAACATTTCTTAACTCAGTCTATGAGGCCAACACTACCCTCATATCAAAGTCAGATAAAGATACCATGAAAATTACAGACCAGTATCTCTTATGAATATAGATGTAAAAATCCTTAACAAAATATTAGCAAACCAAATGCAACAGCACAGTAAAAGAATTATACATTATGATCAGTGGGATTTATCCCAGGTGTGCAAGGGTGGTTAAACATAACAAAATCAATTAATGTAACACACCTATTAAAAGAATGAAGGAAAACACTCACATGATCATCTCAGTTGATGCAGAAAAGGCATTTGACAAAATCTCTGAACCCCTTCTTGATAAAAACACTTAGAACACTAGGAATAGAAGGAAACTTCCTTAATATGATAAAGCACATATATGGAAAACCCACAGCTAACATCATATTTAATGGTGAAAGACTGAAAGCTTTTCCTCTAAGATCAGGAACAAGACAAGGATGCCCACTGTCACCACTGTTATTCAACATTGCACTGGAAGTTTAGCCAGATCAATCAGGCAAGGGGAAAAAAAAAAAAAAAAGGAACAGCACCCAAAATGGAAAAAGCAAAACTTTCACTATTTGCAGATGACACAATCCTATATATAAAAAAAATCCTGAAAAATCCACACCAAGCTACTAGAGCTAATAAATGAATTCAGCAAAGTAGTGGAGTACATGAAAAGATACTCAATATCTTTAGCCATTAGGGAAATGCAAATCCAAACCACAATGAGATATCATTTCATGCCCACTAGAATGGCTACTATTAAAAAATGGAAAATTACAAATATTGGAGGGGATGTGGAGAATGGGCACATCCATTCATTGTTGGTGGGAATGTAAAATGGTGTAGCCACAGTGGAAAACAGTTTGGCAGTTCCTCTGAAATAGAATTATCATATGACCTGACAATCCCACTTCTAGGTATATACTCCAAAAAATTGAAAGCAGGGACTCAAACAGGTACTTTCACACTGGTGTTCATGGTGGCATTATTCACAATTGCCTAAAGATGGAAGCAACCCAATTGTCCATCAACAGAGGAATGGATAAACCAAATGTAGTATATACATATGTTCCAGTTTGCTAAAGCTGCTGTTAAACAAAATAACAGAAATGGATTGGCTTTTATAAAGGGGATTTATTAAGTTACAAATTTATAGTTCTAAGACCATAAAAGTTTCCAAACTAAGGCATCAACAGAGGATACCTTCACTGAAGAAAGGTCTATGGCGTCTGGAACACTTCCGTTGGCTGGGAAAGCATGTGGCTAGCGCCTGCTGGTCCTTTGCTCCCAGGTTGTGTTTCAAAATGGCTTTCTCCAAAATGTCTAGACTTCTGTCTCTTTTAGCTTCTCTCAACTCTCTGCTTGGTTCTCCCAGGGCATTTCTCTCTAAGTGTCTGGGAGTCCTCTCTTAGCTCTCCAGGGAAAACTCTGGGCTTCATCTCGTAGCTTAGCATCTCCAAATGTCTTTCTGTCTGCATCTCCAAGCATCTGGGTCTGTATCAGCTCTTAACTTCTCCTGGGGGCAAACTCTGTATTAAATATCTTAGCTTTTCTCCAAAATGTCTCCCTCAGCTTCTGGGAACTCCTTCTCTCCATGAACTCTCTTAAAGGACTCCAGAGACCTAATTAAGACCCACTCAGAATGGGCGGGGCCGCATCTCCATGGAAATCATATAATCAAAGTTCTCACCCACAGCTGGGTGGGTCACATCTCCATGGAAACATTCAATCAAATGGTTCCACCACCCAAGATTAGATTAAAAGATCATGGCTCTTCTAGGGTCCACAACAGCTTCAAACTGGCACAACATACAATGGAATATTATTCATCCATAAAAAGGAATGAATTTCTGATACATGTGACAAGTTGGATAAATCTTGAAGACATTGTTAAGTGAAATAAGTCAGACATAAAAGAAAAATATTGTATGATCGCACTATTATGAAATAATTAGAATAAGAAAATACTAAGAAACTCAAATACAGGTTACCAGGGTGCTGGGGTGGGGGTAGGGAATGGAAGTTAATGCTTAATTGGTACTGAATTTCAATTAGGGCTGATGAAAAGTTTTGGTAGTGGATGGTGGTACTGTTAGCACAACACTGTGAATGTAATTAACTACACTGAATTATATATTAGAATGTGGTTAAAAGGGGAAATTTTAGTTTGTATATATGTTACTAGAATAAAATTTTTAAAAAAACATAGTATAGTACAACCCAAACAGTGAACCCTAAAATAAATTTGGGCTATAGTTAATAGTATAATTATAATAATATTGTTTCATTAATTATAACAAAGGTACCACACTGATGCAAAGTGTTAAGAATAGGGAAAACTGTGGGGTGGGGTGGGGTGGGGTGGGGTGGAGAGGGTGGGAACTCTATTTTCTGTGTGCTTTTTTTGTAAACCTACAACTTCTCTAACAAAAAAAGATATTAAAAGAAGATACCTTTAAAAAACATAATTACAGGCAAATACAAGCCAGATAGTTTCTCTGCCCCAATCCAAGTTCATGTCCATTGCAAAATAATTTGGACAGTGTATTCTTTCTTCCTCCTTCCCACTCTACCTCCTTCTTTCTTTCCTGCCCCCACTTCTTGTCTTTTCTTTCTTCTCACATTTATTTAGCCCCTACAATCTGACAGGTGTCGTAGACCTCAACACCTCCCCATTCTCAGCAGAGACATCCGACAGGCAGATTCATCGTGTCCCTCCACCTCCACTGAGACACCTGCCCGCCCAGCTCCATCACCCCTCCTTCGTGTCCCCTGGTCCTGAAGCCACAGCTGTGATCCAAAGGCCAAGCAGGTAAGGGCACCTGAATCCCGGATCGGGATCGGGGTAAATCTCTGCGGTCCTGCTAAGTAACGCTGAGCTCTGCTGACCAGCCAAGCTCCCCTGTGTCCTCCCTGTCCTTCATCTTCAGCGCTCTCCTCTCCATCCTGTGGCCCTTCCCTTTGGCCACCTAACTCCTTCTTGGTTTGATCTGAAGCTCACCTGCCTGGGCACCTGGTGCTCTCCGGCAAGCCTACAGCTCTCCTTGTCCTTTGCTCATAGTTCGTGTCTCCTGAGAACATGTGGGTTCTTTATTAATGGACTTCTCACCGTTCCTTGCCAAAAGGAAATATGGAAATTATGAATGCCACAGACTCTCCCTTTCCCGCTTAGGCAAACAGCTACCTGAGGGAGAGTAAGATTCCCCTACTGACGTTGGCTTCTAGAGCCTTCAGTTTGGCTATTTGACTGACGTTGTAAACTAATTTCTGCTCCACTCTTCTCCCTTGCCTCCCAATTAATCTCTCCATTCTGAGAATCCCCAAATCACAAGAGTGTTCGAACTGGAAGAGATCCTAGAAATCAACGAGTCTAACTCTCTTGTTTTACAAATGATGAAACCAAGGCTTTAACAGTTCTCCTCTTGCCCAAGCTCACAACGCAAGGCTGAGGCAGAGCAAGGACTGGGGCTTCGGTGCCCATTCTCCAGCCTGGTTTTCTCCCGTCTCTTCCACCTTGTCTTGCATCTTACTGCCAACCAGTCTTGCCTGGAGAAGCCTGGGGGGCTGTCATTGCTTTATCAGATTTATGTGTATGCATGCCTGGACTCCCAGGATAACCCGAGGCCATCTTTTTGAATATCCTGCCCTTCTCAACAGCCAACAGGGAGCATGGGACTCTTGGGCCAGGGCTGGGGCAGCCAAAGGTGGTGGGCATGCCTTTCTGCTGCCCTGGGTTTGGGCATTGACCAGTTTGCCTCCTGGCACGACTGGCTGTTTGTCCTCATGTGACTCCCTTGGTTAAGAGCCACCTGGTGCTTTTTCTGGAATGGGATAATGAGGGTAGGGCTGGGGAGGGCAGTGGAGGAGCATCGCTGGTTTCACCCATTCTCCCCTTCTTCCCTAACAGAACCTCTGATTTATTCAGACATCCATTCCCCATCAAAGCTTCCATGTGCTTCAGAGAAAGCTGATGCAACCCCAACTCCCAGGTGAGCCAGATCAGTACAAGAGTAACCCCACTTCCCTGCCAATATGTGACTCAGGACTGGACAAGTTACCCCATTTTCGACCAATGAGATATGAACCGAAGATATGAAGTGAGGGCTGCCTCTCAGAAAAGTTTCCTCTCTGAAGGGAGACTGTCTTTTTTCTTCCTCTGGTCATTACTGGATCTTGATGTGATGCCTGGAACTGCTGCAGCCATGTTGGCTTCAGCCTGAGGATGAAGTTGATAACAAAGATGACAGAGCAGAGATGCCACCTGGGTCACCAGTGGCATCACTCTGGAATCCGCCCCTCCTCTTGGCTTTCTGAGACATAAGATAACACACTTTCTTTATGTAGAAGTCAATTTAATTTAGAGTTTCTGATAGTGAAAGCTGAGAGCACCCTAGCTGATACCAAGGGCCCTAGGGACCATCTGTGTCTGGGGCACTTTGCACTAGGTGCCCAGGGAGGACTGGGCTGCACACCCAGGCCCTTCTTACTCTCGTGAGGCTGTGCATCTTGTCCCTGGAGATGCTCATCACGGCAGACTTGCAGACGAAGCTCTCAGATGTCATTTCTCACATCCTCCCACCAGGCTCCTGGCTCTTTCCTGCCACATGGTTGTTGCTATTCCCACTCCATCTGGGACATGGTTTTCTCGACTGAGGCTCTTATTAGTGAATGATCCGGATGTTGAGAGATCACTCTGTGCTGTTGATAGTGTTCTTTGGAATCTCTAACTACAGGGCCTTCAAGGTTCTGTGGGTGCTTCTAGTAATTATAACTCCAGATAGGCATGCTGGGGTGGGGAGCAGGCAAAAGGAAAATCCCAGGTTCCTGTCTCCTCTCCACCTGTGTATCGCCTTCAGCGGGAGTGAGAACAATGTCAGCTCCCCTGTAGGCTCTAGTCTTCACGGGTCTTCTCTGTGGCTCAGCCTGGAGTGTCATGAACTGAAACCTCCTAAGCCAGGTTCCCTCTTCTCAGGGATCCCTGGACATAATTAGGCCACCATTTTTTGCAGGCTTCTGCCCATCTGCCCAGGCCTCTCACCCGGAACCTCCAAACTGCATCCCTTGCTCCTCTGGCTTACCTCCCTCAGTTGCCAGTCTCCTCCCCTCACCCAATTTCACCTCTGATCGTGCAGGAGCCTGTAATCTCTTTGCCCTATCAATTTTTCCATCTCATTTCAAATCTCCATCCTGAAGGATCTTTTTTGCTCTCCTAGTCGCTTTCTCCCTCTGCTATTATTTACTAATTTAGCCCTGGAAAGCGGTTCTGTTACCAAACAGCACTGGGTACACAAGTCCATCTCTGGGCCCACAGGGAGGGTGTCCTTGCTGCCCGTTGCCCCCTACCCCATCTTCCAGTGTTTTCCATTCTTTTCACCGCCCCACTCTGCCTTTCGGCGGCACCCCTTCCCCATCTGTGCGTGCCTTTTGCTCTTGTCTCTGCATATTCTGTCCCTGTCTCTTCTAAATATTAAATCCCCCAAATGGCTCAAACCTCATTTAAAATCCTCTCCTCTTTCTTGGCACCAAAATGTCGCTTGGCATAGAACCCTCAATTCTCATGTTTTTATATTTTCATTTGGTTCTTCATTGTTATTTTCTTTTGAACTGTTTGTAAATTGTTTAGGGGAATGAAAGACTCTGTATGAATTAAGATGAATCAAATTCTGACTCAGGGAGCCATGGCTAAGTTTCTTCCCCCTCCCCTGAAATGAAAGTTAGGGTAACTTCTAAACACTCTGTAACTCTCATGTCCCCCCACCAGATCACTAGATTCCCAGGATCCTCCTGAATGCTCACCTGTCTCAATCTCTGCCAACTTAAACTCTGCCCCCCAATATAATATCAGGATAGGAATCACTAAAATCTCATGGAATAGTCCTTACAATCTGGATTTTAGTCAAGGAAATAAACACTTAATTACAAACATCTGTTTTAGCCTAAATTCTAATTACTTAATCTAGCCATCTGTAATTTTAACGATTTTCCACGATTTTCTTTCTTTGCAGCCTGATTAATGGGAATGGTGTGTGAAACTCGTGGGTCTGTGTCTCCTTTTGCGACACTCCTCCTGCTTGCCTTGTCTGCCGGGGACTGCCGGGGCGAGCTGCACTGAGCTTCCTTTCGGGGTGACCTCTCAGCCGCCTCGCCCTCTCCGTGCCCTTAGAAGTGGGGCCCTTGTCCAGCAAGCTCCACCTTGAATACTGCAGTTCTGGCTGGGGAGGTGAGGAAGAAAGAGACACCCACAGGCTGGAGAATGAGAAAAAGGAAAGGGGAAGATGCTGAGAGTGGCGAAGGGGTGGGGAATAGCGACTGTGGGCAACAGAGAGAAACAGAAGAGAAAGGATGGGGAAGGTTGAGAGACGAGGAGGAGGGGAAGCTGAGAGAAGGAAAGGAGAGGGAATGGATTTAGATGGAGAGAGAAGGGGAGACAAGAGGGCGAAGAAGGGGAGAAGGAGGGAGGGAAAGAGACGTCTCTTCTGAGGAAGGAGGGGGCTGCAGCCTTTTTAGAAAGCTGGATGGGGGAGTCAAAAACAGGCTGTACTTTCTCGCTTTCCAGCTCCCCGGCAGCAGGACCACATGAAACAGCTGAGCTGTCTGTGCTGGGAATTGTAGCCCCCCGGACGAGGCAGGAAGAGGCTCTGCTCTTTGGAAGGTAGTTGCTGAAGAGAGAAGCCTTGTGTGAGATTTGTGGCTGTAGTCACTGCTGCGAGCTTCCTTTCCACACCTCTGGAGGTGAAGAGCATCTGTTAACACCTTCCCCTCCTCCACAGGAGGCCACAGAGACAATGGCTGGAAGGTTTTCCCTGGGACTAAGAGGCAGATTTAAACTCCAGCCCAGGCTGTGTTAGATTACTGACTTCTGGCAGACCCTCAGCTCTGGCTGTGCCTAGCTTTTCTGTGCCTCAGTTTCCTCATCTGTCAAAAAAGGTGGCACATGCCACTCCTATAATAGGATGCTGTGAGGAGGGAAAAAGAGGTAGGGGTGGGATAGCCTCACAGGGAAGGCTTTGGTATTTTTCAGCTCCCTGCTGAGATGAAACCAAATGGGAAGAGGACCCCCACTCTCCTAAGCAAGAAAGAACACAAGTTCCCATTTCGTAGATAAGAAAACCAAAGGGGTTTGGCCACGATAAAGCTGACTCAAGTAGAAGTCCAATTCTGTGAGCCAGCTCAGGTCTTCACCTCCCTGCATCCAGCTCTGGGCCTAGGGCTCACATTTATTCTCCATACACCGTCCCTCTGAGAGAGCAGTCAGTACACCTGACACAGCCTGTTTTCACTCTCTTTATCCAGCCCCAGCACTGAAGGAGCCTCCAGAGAACCCTCCCACTCACAGATTGCTCCCAGCCCCAAAACATTCTGGGGGAGTGTAGGATGCTGAGACTTGGGAGGTTTGAGACTGAACTGGGGAGGAGAAAAATGAAGTCAGGGTTTACATCTTTTAAGCTGCCCTGGGTTGCTTCCCCTGTGACAGGACATCCTACTCAGGTGGACTATGCAAGGCAGCACATGGCCCCTCTGTTCACCCTGTTGGCTTTATATCTTGCTCAGTGTCTTGCACACAGAAAGGGAGCAGCAAGTATTTGCTGCTGCCTTCTCTGGGGAACCTTCCCCTACCTCTCCAGGAGTAGCCATACCTCGAGTGACCATTTTCCTAGGGATGTCTCTTGCTCCCCACAACATGGGGAGGCAGGTACTTTGGCTCTTCTTTACTGAGACAGGCTGCATGATGGGCCCCAATCCTTTATCCTCAAGTCCTTTGCCATATGACTTGGCAATTTTTCCCTTTAAAAGAGTCGGGGAGTACATTTCCCCAGTCTCTGATTTTGAGTTCGGTGTGCTTTGGCCATCATAATGAGGTGGAAGCAACTGAATGCCCATTATGGGAGCCCAGGACTATGGGGTCTTGTGTGTTTCCACTTGCTTTGCTGCTCTTCCGGCATCACCAGGAGAATGTTCTAGGCTAGCCTGCTGGTCCAGGAGAAGGAGGAAAGATACATGGAGCAGAGCTGCCCCGTTAGGCCTAGCCTTGATCAGTCAACCCACACTTACACGAGTGAGCCGAGCCAGCCTGGCAGACCCATGCTTGCAGGAGTGAGCCCAGCCAGGTTGGCAGAGCTGCCCAGCTGAGCCAGCCTAGATAACCTGATCCCCAGCTGACCTCCAGTTATTTAAATGTATATTGTTGAACACTAGTAAGCTTTCGTGGTTGCTTGTTACACAGTAGCAAAAGCTACTCAATATATTTACTAAAGCCTATCCCATTGTCTGGTATATAGAAGGCTAAATAAACCTATTTGATGAATAACTGTGAATTGAAGATAGAATCATATCTCATTATATCTTTGCAACAATCCTCTAAGATGGTCCAGCATAATTAGTCCAATTGTACAGATAAAGAATCTGAGGCCTGGAAGGATTAACTAATTACCTAAGATCACTTAGCAAGCAAATAGAAAGGTCAGTATTTGAATCCAGGTCTCCTGCCTCCAAAGCCAGTGCTCTTTTCACCACATGCAACACATGCCCTGAGAAAGGCGCTTGCCCGGCCTTTCTGTCAGATCCATCCTGAGGGATTCCACTAGACACCAACGGCCCCTCGTCTGCCTGCTCACAGCCTACGTGCAGCACTAATGGAAGTGCTGAAACCCTCAGAGAGAAACTGGACATGCAGCACAGAAGCCAAATGGGGCAAGGTTTGGGTGGGAGGAGAGGAGGCAGATAATTTTTTTCTTTCCCAATATTGTTCTGTGAGCCTTTCAATCTCATCAGCGCCTCAGTGGAATATAGTGGAGTGACGACTGCAAGAAAGGCAGACCAGACCGGGAGAATGGGACGTAGACTCCTGCCAGGAGGGATGAGTCTATCCCTGCACACCACACTGTGCGTGAGGAAGTCCCTCCCTGTCCCCTAAGCCACCTGATGAGGGTGAGGATCCCCTTGCTTCAGATGTTTCTTTCCAAACCCCTCCTGTGGATTCTTACCTCTTTCAGATCCAAAATCGCTTTCTTGGGCTTACTCCATAAACCCTCTATGAAAGGAGTTCTTCCTGTCCAAATGCCCCCATCAAAGCTTCCTGGGTTCTTCATGATCTCTGACCCCCACTGCTACCTCTTCCTTCCTAAGATTTCCACCACACTACAAAACCATAAAGGCTCAGAGTTTTGTAAGAGGGCACTTTGTCTACACCACTGCTTTCTGGCAGGCTCAAGCCTGGATTACCGTGTTGGCCAACCACTCATTTGTGTCCATGTGTGCAGCTGTCTAGACATGTCCTGCCTCTGGACCTGTCTTATCAAAGACAGGTATCACTTTATTTTAAAAACCCACCAGAGAATCTCACATTCCAAGAGGGTACCCATTCCATTTCCATTTCCTAGACCTAATTATTTTCCGTTTTCTTCTGTCTCTAACTTGTCATTCCACCTGACATTCATTCATTCCTTCAGCAAATACCTATCAAGTACTTTCATTGTGCCAGACAAAACTGCAGTACAGTGTGGTAAGGGATCGATGGATGGTCCTAGAGAGGCAAGTGGCATAGAGGTTAAAAGTATGAACTATAAAGCCATATGGTCCAGGTTCCCATCCGTTTCCTCAATCCATGAGCTGTAAAATCATGGCAATTTACTGAACCTTTCTGGGCTTCAGCTGCATCATCTGTAAAATGAGATACTGCTAGTAGTCACCTTAGATGGTTATTGTGAGCATCATATGAGCTGCCTCATGGGGCTTTGGGAAACTAAAATGAAATGCTGTATGTAAAAATGGCCAGGACAGGGCCTAGAAAGCAAGCAGTCTCCAAAGAATTGCAGGTGAGTGAACCAGAAGAAAGCCATGCAGTCCTGTCCTCCTGAGAACCTTCCCTTTAACAAATGGCCACAAGCAGAAATACTTGATCTGTCCTGCAAAGTGAGAACATTAAATCCACCAAAGAACAGCCAGGGAAACATTTGTTTCCATCATGCATACAGTAGGGGGAGGGAACTACAAAGAGAAGAACACGGGTGAGGACACAAAGGAAACCTCTCTGGAAGAGATGGATGAACTAGTCCTGCAGGGCAGTGGTGCAATGGAATGGGAAGAGCACAGGACCAGGAGTCAGGAGTCTTGGAGAATCTGGTTGCACTCTGCAGAAGGCACAGTGTTTGCCCTTGGGCAAGACATGCTCCTCTCAACCCCCAACCTGGGCTTCAGTTCCTTATCTGAAGAATGAGGGAGTAGATCATCCCAAAAGTAAAATGCTTAGATCCTAATTAAACTCAGGTGGTTCTCAGCAACAGCATCATTGAGGCTCCAGCCATGGGAGGCTGGCAGACATCACTAAATAGCAAATCAGTGCCTCCATGCAACTCTCCCCTGCTTTCTCCTCGATAGAGCTTGCTGTTCTACAGCTCACTACATCCTGAACATTTTCCCAGCCTTTTTATACATCTCTATTGGAGTTGGGGCCTGCAGAAGAAGAAGGCTGGACTCCAGGAGGGTTTGTGCTCCAGCAGCCGGCCTGCAGAGGGGTGTGCATGTGGAGGTACAGCAGAGGGGAGCTCTAAGGGGTACTTACCGCGGGCCCGGTGAAGGGCACATGGTCACAGTTCTCCTGCCACGACTGGTTGAGGCTCTGGGCAAACTCTTGGAAGAAAGCATGGGATTGGTTGAAAATGGAAAATCCCAGGATGTTGACACGATCATCCACAAGGCTGTCCATTCTCTGGAGCGAGAACTCCTGGAAAGGCCCAGCAGTCAGAAACAGAGAACAGAGTTAGGGAGGGGAAGGCGTGCAGGCTTGGGCTTTGCTGGAGCATGTCTGTGTAGCTAATTCTATTCTCACAAACACTTATGTCAGGCTCTCTGCTATGTACACAGGGATAGCTAAGAATTTTTTTTTTTTCCTGGGAGTTCACAGTGTTGTGGAGAGAAGAATATAAATAAGTGGAATGAGCTCTAAAAAAGGCATGGACAAGATGCACTGGATGGGAGAGAAAGAAAAAAACTAATGGTGCCTGGCAGAGACACGACTGACGTGATGCCTGAAAGGAAGTACTTTCTAGGTGGAAATGTGGCTGGAGAAAGGCTATTCTAGAAAGAAGTCACCATGAATCCAAAAGCACGGAGATGAGGAAGTGCCTGGTATACTCAGCGAGTTGTCAGTGGTGTGCCCTGATGAAAGCACTGCCCCGCAAATGTGGCCCACAGAATAGGGGCCGTCACAATCACCTGGGTTTCTTGAATAAAAGTGTAGACTCTGCACCCCACCTACCACCAAGTGAACCTGAATTTCTGGGGCTGAGACCTGCCAGTCTGCCTTTTCTACAGGTCCCTTGGTCTGATGCACACCAGAGTTTGGGAGCTCCTGGGCGGGAGCATAGGATGCATGGGGGTGGGGGAGGAACAGTGAGAGATGAAGCTGGAGAGTTTGGTGGGGCCAGAGCATAAGGGCCTGGATGCCAGGCCAGGGGGCTGCACTTTACCCATAGGTGATGGGACCAAGAGCACTGTCAGTTTGCTTTCTAAGGTCATCCTGAAGGCCGGCAGGTTGGCTTGTGCCTTCGTTTATTATTATTTTCATTCATTTAGCAAATATTTACATGCCTGTTATGTGCCAGACATTGTTCTAGGCATGAAGATAAGAACAAGAGAGAGACATTTCCTACTTTCAGGAGCTTACAGGCTAGTGGAGGAGACAGACAGCAAGTTAACAAGTAAATCTATATAATTTCAGATAGCTATGGGGGACTGGCGTGGGGGCTGCACTTTTGATGCAGCAGAGAAGCCCCAACTGGGGCAGTGACATTCCAGAGTGCAAGGGAATTCTCCCAGAGACTCATGGTCCTCAGCAAGCTGAAACCTGTGGGCATGAGTCCCAGTGAGGCCAGTTAGTGATCAGAGAGAATTGCCCTCCTCAGGTACAGCTGAGCCCCAAGCCCTGGACCTCTGAGGTCACCCATTGGCGGGGTACAGAGAAACCAGGCAAAAGGGCATGGATTGTTCAGCTCTCCAATCCCCAAGCCTGGAAAAACACCTCCAGTGTGAGTTTGGTCACCTTCTTACACTGCAGTCCCCTTCGTCACATGTTCATCCTTTGTGCCTTGCACACAGCTTGGTACGCATGGGCACACAGCACCTAGAGACCCCAGTCACTCAGCCTGACATGACAGATGGCAGCTGCCCTGGGCTTAGTTTCTGGACAGGCAGAAACATTGCTTTCCTTTGGGCAATCTCCTTTTCTTGAGACTTAGCTCCTCCAGCCCCCTGGGACCCCCCTGCATCCTTGCGCACATCAGTAGTCATTGCCAAGGTCTTGGGCTGCTGGCCTGAGCCCCCCTGCTCAGAGCCTGGCCTCATTAGCTTCAGCTTACAGAACGGAGTTACAAAGCATCCTTTGGAGCCTACGACCCCTAACAGGAGTGGAATCGGGTGCAGATTAAGTGTATCTTGGATCCTGCCACATTCCCAAGAGGGGAACGTAAACGTGCCAGAGAATGCATTGATTCATACAGCTGATATTATTTCCTGTCTCTCTAACAGGAAGCTGACATAAGAGGGCAGATGGCTAATGAGGAGAGAGGCATCTGGCTAGGGGGAGGCAGCTTGGCACAGAACAGGCTGTTGGGCAACCAAGGGGCCTCATGGTTGTGTGTTGTGAGATGGACAATGCCTTCTCTCCCCGGGCTTCTTTGTCAATGTGGGCAGCTCGTCATTTCATCCCTTTCCTCTCCCTACACACCTAGCCTGATGTCTGGAGGCCCACTTTGAGGAAGCCACGATGTCTTAGATGGCCACAGACTCACAGTGGCAGTAGAGGGGATATAGTGGATAAGGGCTTTGGCACTCAAGTTCAGGTTCCACACCATACTGGCTGTGTGCCCTTGGCAAAGTCCTTAACCTCTCTGGGCTTCAGATTATCATTTTGTTGAATGATAATGATACCAACCTCACAGGTTGTTCCCAGGGACAAGTGAGATGTGTGAAAAATGCGAAAGGCTTAGCATCATGTCTGACACATGAGATGGGCTCGATATGTGACAGTTATTATAATATTACTGTGAAATTGTGGGCAACTTCAAGCCCTCTACTTCTTTAGTTCCACTTGTCTTGGGAACCTGAGTTAGGGAGGTGTTTCCCTCAAATGCATGTTCCAGGCAGAGTAAGAGTGGATGTGTTAATTACAATTGCAGACAGTTCCTCCAGAAGTCAGCCAAACTATCTTCCTGCTTTTTAATTCTACCTTCCTATCCCTAATTATATCCTATTTTCAAAGACCCCTTTAAGATAAAAAGATTCCAGGAGCTTCCTTGATAATTCATTCTATTTATAATGACTCATGCGAGAGCTTTTACAGGGATAAGAAAGTGGGTAGTGTATTCTCTTATTATAATTCCCAGGGCACTCTAGGATTCTACTCCTAAGCATCCTTACAGTTGGAAAATTCTTCATGTCTAAACTTAGACTCTTCTGCTGCTATGGAAGATGTTTTTCTAAAAGAATATGGGAAACAGCTGACCACCACCAGTTTACATTCAACAAAAATCTAAGCCTATTTCCCAAAGTGTGTTCCTCAGAACAATAGCTTTCCAGGAGATGTTAACAGACATTTCATAAATACAAGGTTCCAAGTTCCAATTAGGTTAGAAATAAGGTTGGAGAGCATTGCATATTATATCCACCTTTTCAAGTTTTACAACGCACACTAGGATATTAAAGGCTCAAAGGAAACCCACAGCGAAGTGGCTGGTTTAATTCCATTTAACCTGGTGCTTTTCAAGCATATTGACCATGGAACACTTTTTTCCCCCCAGAAATCTATGAGTGTCTCACAGTAACGTTCTACAGAAAACAATTTGGGAAAGACGGCTCGAAACCTATTCAGGGAACTGTGTATTATAAACACCAGAAAGAAGCAGTGGCGACATTTTACTGATGGGGATGCTTCCTGGAATTAACTAATTTCAGAATTGGGAAGGGATCAAATATCGTCCACAAGCGAGCACTCCTGACTCACTCAGGTTCCCTGTGTCCCCACTCGGCCACACTGCCTGGCTGGCTTTGACCTTCATGAAATGACCAGGTCCAAGGATAAGAAAGGGCTGAGAGTGGTCCCTGGGGTGGAGCAGGATCTCACAGGGAGCTTGATTTTCTTAAAAATGTCCAGGAAAGGAAAA
Source organism: Choloepus didactylus (assembly GCF_015220235.1). NCBI lineage: Eukaryota > Metazoa > Chordata > Mammalia > Pilosa > Megalonychidae > Choloepus > Choloepus didactylus. Next base: position 136,476,898 of record NC_051312.1, on the reverse strand, counting down.
TCCTAATGGTCCACAGGGAGTGATTCCCATGGTCCTGGCACCAGGGAAGCCAGGGAAGAACAGAGCAAATGGCCACCTGGCAAGTCCTGGCAGTGCACGGAGACCAGAACCTGGGTCACCAATTACTCCAAGCAGGTGTTGCTTTATGACAACCCTTGGGTTGAATCGCTTTTTCCCATATGTGGCCTCTCTCTCCACAGAGATGAACCACCATGCATCTTCCACAGTGCCTGATACCTAGAAGCTGTTTGGCAAACCCTGGCTGAAGGGCTGTTGATTGAAGATGCTTCAGGGCCTTGGGGTCCTCGCTGTGCCCAACTCTGATCACTAATTACACAGTCTCCCGCCTACAGAAGGTGTGGGAACATGAGCAGAATTTGTACCAACCTCCGATTATCCTTGGAAAGGGGTGTTATTGAATTTTGAAAAAACATTCTTGACAGCTTGTTTTCTTATCACTGGGCTTTCTCATGAAAAAAATTTAAAATGTGCATGCACATGCACGTGTGTGTGTCAATCCTTGTGTACACGATGATTTGCAGGGAACGGGAGAACTACAGATGAAGGTCAGTTCATGGCCACAAGTAAACACAGGCGGATGTTATCCTGGGATGGAGGGGGTTTTGAACAGGGGCTGGGAGGAATTCCTCATGGATATTGGCTCAAGAGCTCTGTGGCAAGGTTGCCACGGGTGGTGCAGCTCAGCTGAATGCCCTCACTTTCCCCATTGGGTGTTCTGGCTTCCAGGGGCCTGTCAGTGGAGCAACAATCTGTTCATCAACCTGGGCCAAGAAGCAAGGGCAGGTTGCGAGCAGAGAGAGGGCACTGATGGGAGATGGGGCTGGGGGGTAGGGGGGTGGAGGTCCCAGGTCTCAGGTAGAGTTGTTGGAAGACAAAGGGGAGGAGAGGGATTGGGAAACTAGTGAGATCCCCGTGGCTGGGAATGAGATGACAATGCCTCACACCATGCAGGGCTGAGCATCAAGAAATACACAACTTTGCTGCTGGGTATTTGGGAAGGTGAGGGGGAAGGGAAAAGGTGAATGGAACTTGAGGGCAGCTTCTGCACAGGACTGGGGAGAAGTGTGTTCTCTCTGAGGAGCAGGGGGACATTCAGCCTAGGCTAAGGAGCCAACCCTGGGCCAGGACAATCTTGGTCAACTGGAGCTATGAGCATGAGACTTTCAATTATTTAACTCCTGGGCTTGACTTTGAGAAGAAAATCAGGAAACCAACAAACAGGTCCAGTCTGTGTCCTTGAGTTGAGCCCATCTCCTAACCCTGGGCACGACCTGGGCCTGGGTGCAAGCAAAATGGGGAGGCAGTGGCATTCTGTGATGTTCTCTCAGCCCAACAGCCTCTTCTCCTTTGTATTCCTAGAACATCTCTCCCGGCCACCTAAACCAGAAACTTCCAAGTCAACCTCAACTCCCTTTGCTTTTAACGCCACATCCAGTCAGTTGCCCGTTCCTCTCATATGTCTCTTGACTCTCCCTCTTTTCCAGCCTGTCCAGGTTAGGCCCTCATCACCAGTTAACTGGGCTCTGTGCCTTCCATCTCAAGAGGCGGAACCACTCTACCGTACAACCCCCAGGTGCCATGTACATGGATGACAATGCAAGTGGCGCCCCCTGGAGTTGTGCAACACGAAGTCTCGTAGGAGACAGCAGGACATAGTAGAAAAAGCACAGATTCTGAAATAAGACCAGGCTTGATTCAAATCCCGATTTGGTCCCCTTTTGGTTAGAAAACTGTACTAGTTTCCTAGGGCTGTCGCAACAAACTACTACAACATCTTTCCGGGGTAACTCTGTCAGGTTCTTGGTGCATAGTGGATGCTCACTACATGTAAATCCTCTTCTCTCCGAGTGCAATCCACCCCCTTCCTCCCCACACCCCACCAACCACTGCAGGTGTAACTGAAGAGGGTGGATTGCTTCTCCGTGGCAGTCCCCTACTCCTGCCTTCTCCAGGTCCCCATGCTGAAGTCAGGACCCACCAAGGAAAAGTGTCTGGTCTGGGGGTGTCTCCTCCCTCCCTCTCACTCTGCAAGAAGCTACCTGTCAAATGAGAAAAATTTCTGCTAAATTAGTCACTGTAAGGTGTTAATTGCTTAGTGTGGCTATTTGTGTAGAGTCTAGAAGGCTTGAAATTCTGGATCTTTCAAACATTAATAAAAAGAAAGGAATATTAATAACAACTGTAATTTATTGACTACCAGCTGTGTGCCAGGCAGAATTAAACACTTTGCAATCATTATCTCATTTCATCCTTACAACAGCCCTATGGTGTGGGAGTCATCACTGCCATTTTATAGCCCCCAGAGGAGTGAAGAGGCTTTCCCAAGCCCACAACGGATGGTAAATGACGGCATGTGGATTCAAACCCAGGGCCATCTGACCAGAGTCACTACTCTATGTTTTTGATACTGTTTGCTCATCAACATGTGGCTGCCTATGGGAGCAGTCAGAGGCATTATGAGGTCACTGTGATTGTGCTATAAAATAACTGGCAACATTGAGCTAAAACTGATTTCTCAATACACAGGTCAATGTTTAGATCAGCGAAAAGATTTGTATCTTCAAAGAGAACACTGGTGGTCTGGGTAAGCAAAAGGATGACCCAATATCACTAAATCTGTACATGAGAAGGGCTTTAATTGCAAAGAGGTCTGGGGATTTATATGGTGGACTACTGACTGAGAACCTGACCAGTGATCTTGAGAGCGTGGGGGTGCCGAGATCCCACATCGCTTCTGCATGAAGAACCCAGAGAAGGAATAAGAACAAACATTGGGGTGCAGCATGCAGGGAGGAATTCGAAATAATTGCAGCCTAACAGGTGACCTGAGTGGCTAAGACGGCAGGGAGAAGTAGGCTGTCAAATGCAGCTTCATGAACTTGGCCAACTTCTGCCAAGAGTCGTCCAGCCCTCGCCATCCCTAGAAAAACCTCCAGTGGTCACATTATTTCAGTCACAAACGCCTTCCCTGCTGGTCTGTGAACTCTGAGGGCTGAGTGGGTCTGCCTTGTTCATTGCTGTAGCCCCAGCACCAGAGAAAATCAGTGAGGCCAAAAGGTGGTTATTTGGCTTAATTAAGTGATTAGGAGAATAATTTTGCTGGAGAGAGTAAGCATAGATTTAGAGTTATAACATGTTAAATCATATACTGTCTGTTGATATTTTGTCCTAAATTTTCCTCTCTGAAATCCCACATTCTAAAAACCAATCTTTGCTCTTTTTTTTTGCAATTTTATCTTTTACTTAGAAAAATTTCCTCATTATAAAATAAGAATATTTCAAATTTTTGTAGTGAGACTCAAAAGAGACAGTATATAGGAAATCACTATGTAGACTGTAAGTATGATACAGACTCCTTGAGTTACTAGTATTATTATTAGGAACAATAAAATCAGTGAAGGAATGCATTTTTCGTGTACTTTCAGGCTCATTACCAGGCAGTGAGGAAGACGGTGTGGGGAGAGAGCCTTCCCGTAGCCGAGCAGATGATGCCACAAAGCTAGCTGTCCGTCGGCTTCCTCATAAGGCTCTCAGTTCCAGGGTTCCAGGTGGCCCAAGAACTTTAACAGCTCCCTGCTGGGGCCACAGCCAACCTAGAAGGGTTGTTACAATGCTATGACCTTGGGAATCTCTCCAAATTCTGCCACCCACACCTAGTCGGGTTTTGATTGTCCTTATGTGAGACCTTTCACTCCAGAACTTGTTCTTATTCTCCATCACCCCCTTGGAAGTGGTGCTTCAAACAGGCTCTTGCTTCTCATCTGCTTTCACCCAATGCTCGGGCTTTGATCCTCTGCTCCATGCTCAGCCCTCACCCCTAACTGCCCAGGAGGGGAGGTCAGAAGCCTGACAGCCCCCAAATCACAGTAATTTATTAAATATCAATTATTATTGAATATAACAATATTAACTGCTTTCTTGGATGTAGCTCTACATAGTGTATAGAGCACTTTCCTCCTCCTTTTTGTTCCTACACACCCACATTTGGAGGCTGATGGGATAAACTACATTCATATTCCTTTTTGGAGGAAGAAGAAGCAGGGGAGCCCAGAAGTTCAGAAAGAATAGGCCTAAGATCCAGGTATTTGACAAATAGGACAGTGCTTATTCTCCTCTTCCCTGCTGTGTGCTCAGTTCAGGCTATGCCACCAGGAGATACTGTGGAAACACGTGGCCCCTTCACTGAGGTTGCTAATGACCGACAACTTCAAATACGCTCACCCCAGGTGTACTGAGGGCACCAAAAGATTCTAATTTCTTAACCCATTATTATGAAGCTAGAATGGTGCACTCCTAAATTTGTCCTTATCTTTCCACTCCAATCTGATCCCCTCCCATGGTTCCCAACAGTGAATGTGTCCATTTTCCACCCATCATTCAAGCTGAAATTTGGGACTCATTCCCCACTTCTTCTGCCCTCTGACTCTCCACATCTCACTTCCTCATTCATTCATGCACTCATTCATGGTCAGTCAAGACCATTTTACTTCCTCACCATCCCTTGCCTCCCTCCCCTGCTCTCCATCCCTAACACCTCTACCTCAATTCAGAGCCTCACCAACTTTTTCCTGGACTACGGACTAATTGGTTTCCCTTCCTCTAATCTTGTGTTTCTCCAAGCTCACTATCCACACTATTGCTGGAGGGATCTATCTAAACTATAAATGTGATCATGACCCACCTTCCCCAATAACCCTGACTGGATACAGGGCAAAAGCAAACTCCTTAGGTAGACATACACATCTTTCCATGCTATGATTCCTGTCTACCCCTCTCCTCATTCCTACTGGCTACTACCTCAATTGTGCCACTGCTGTACCTCATACGTACACCTATCATCACCTAGAGCTTTCTAACATATGAATTTGTTCACATCCCAAGGACTAGGTGCTATTTGAGACAAATGCAGTCACATCACCAGTGTCTACCCTGATGCATGCACATAGAAAGAAGTCAATGCTCTTTGACGGGATGAATTTAGGAAGGGAGCACCTGTCAGGCTGTCTGTCATCTCACCCATAGGCAGCCTGAGCCTCTCGACTGCCCAAGACTCATCTTTATTGGTATGCCCATTCATTTGTCCTGGGACCCAAGGCATGGCAAGGGCCAGTCCTCAGGCCCTTGTCTCACCAGTCTCTTCTTAGCCTTCCCCAGGAAAGCCCTGGAGCTACCACGAGTCCAGAATCTCCTGGGTACCCCTGATCTACTCTCCCTCTCTCCAGAGTCCATCTAGCCATGGTACCTCTCTGTCTATTTATCTGCATCAAAGCCTGTGCTCTCTGCAGGCTGGGAGATTGCTTTTTTGTGTAATAAGTCTTTAAAGAAAGTAGCAGGTGGGAAGCTAATTCATACTTGTCAGTGAATTCTAACTAATGGGAGATTTGATCCTAAATCTCCCGGCTCCCAGCTCCCCTGGAATCCTCTTCCTGCATGTTTCCTAGTCATTTATCCCCCTGACCGGAGTGTGCATATCTCTTCCTCCCAGGAGCTCTGTCCCTTCTCTGCTTCTCATTCCCAACATGAGTCCACAAATGGGACTTCAAAGGCACCCAACAGCTGTAACTATCTTCATTTTGTATTTAGAAGACTGTTCTGTCCCTCTGGGCACTAAATATGTAGTTATTAATTGTGTAGCTGAAAGCTCAGTGGGTCAAACTGACATAAGAAATGGTGGCTACCTTGTGCTGTCCCCTTAGGCTGCAGAGAGCAATTGCTTTTCTCCCGGCTTGCTTCCTTTCTCAGGCATTGATTCCTCATCTCTGATGTCCCCTGCACTGAGGATGCACTGTTCAGGCTTCCTCTCTACTAACCAGGTGCAAAACCTCTCCATCCCTCCCCAAGTCCCAACTCATCAGCCTCAGGCATGTAGAGACCAAGGCACCCCAAAGAGGATTTGAGGAAGCATTAGGCAAACAGGAGTCCAGCCTTCATCTCAATAGGAGGACTAGGAGCTGTTTAGAAACATGAGTGACACCCATCTCCGCAGCAGGATCAAATGATTTGTTGCAGCCGGGAGCTGGGCATCTCACAAACTCAAACTGCTCAAGGTCACCCAGGAGGGACATGACTGAGACAGAACAGAATCCAGGCCACAAGGCTCTCAGATAGGTTTCCCCAAGAGGAGGGAAATGTACATGACAAGAGATTTTCAGATCTTGCCCATTTTTTGCTAGCTTCGTTCATTCTTTTATTACTTCAACAAAACTATGAGTGTTAGCCACTAGAGATACACCATGAGCAAACCCGTCCCTGACCTCAAGTAAGTATAGGGGGAAGCAGGAGTAGAGGGAAAAAGGCAAATAAAGAGGCAAGTGCTTGAAGAGTGATAAGTACAAGATGCTCTGGGCACATAGAAGCTGGTCCTTTCAGACTTTCTGTTGATTTTCCCAGGCTGAGAGCTGATTGTGAGCTGAGAGCTGAAAGATGAGCAGGAGTTAGTCAGATGAAAAGATGGGAAAAAGAGCTCCCCAGACAGAAGAATAAGTGTGTGCAGAGGCCCAGAGGAGCAAGGGCGTATGGTAAATTCAGGGATCTGCAAGACATTCAATCTGGTCGGCGTGTGCGTGGGTGATGGAGGATGGACGGACAACCAAGAGGTAAGTTCACCAGAGGATTCATAAGTCATTATGCTAAGGATTTTGACTTTATCCTGAGGGTAATGGGGAGCCACTGAAGAGTTCTAAGCAAGAGAGTGATATGATCAAGAACAGCTTTAGGAAGATCTTACCTCTCGGCCAAGATAAAATCAGCATTGACATTCCCAGGGGAGCTGCCTAGCATGTGTGTTATGGCAGAGGGGCTCTAGTGGGATGGGTGGGCATCCTACTGACCACTGGGCTGTGAATGTCAGCTGTCAGCACCACAGAGACAGGGCTGGGGAGGCCTCAGCTAGTGATTAACTGAGCTGTTGATGCCTTTGACACTGAGTGGAGCCGTATGCTGGGGATGGAGAAGCTCAACTACTTACTAATAACAGCACTTGCTACTCCTAATGGTGCTTGTCATACAATAGCACTTATAATGCAATAATAATAATAACGCAATTTGCCATAATGTCTTTTATTTTCAGTCTCCCTTTGCTTTCCAAACATTCATTAAATCCCAAACACTCTTCTCAGCAAGGTCTGAATTCCTCGGGTCCAGGAGCCTTCCTGGTCACGGCAGCAGTCCCAGGTGGCCTCGGTTTCCCTCTTTGCCCTGGCTTTCAGTCTTCTCTCAGGAGCTTGTATACAGAAATCCACCAGGAGCCCAGGGGTGCACCATGCCCAGAGCCCCACCCTGGGCCAGCAGAGAGCCTCTGGGGCCTGATCATCAACATTGTCAATCTACCGATTTCCTGCCCCAAGATCTCACCTTACTGACCTTTTCACCAGGTGATAGAAGGGAAGACAAAGAAATGAACTAATTTACATGGTTGGTGGTAGTCAGAATTCTAAGGTGGCTCCCAAGATGTCCCATCTCCTTTCCCCAAATAAACTGCAGGGCTGGGAATATGATGAATTTTAAGTTATTATGCTCTGTGGCACAGCCAGCTTTAAGAAGGCTGTCCAGGTGAGCCTGACCTAATCATACGAGCTCCTTAGAAGCAGAGAGTTTTGACTGGCTGGTTGCATAAGGGGAAGTCAGAGAGACTGGAAGCCTGAGGGGTTCCCAGCTAGAGGAGGTTGTCCGTTGATGAGATGGAGCGGGGCATGGATCAAGGACTAAGAGTGGCCTCTAGTTGCTGAGAGCGGTCCCCGGCCAAGAGCCAGCAAGGAAATGGGGACTTCAGTCCTACACCCTCAAGGAACAGAATCCTGCCAATAACAGGAACGAGCCTGGGAGAGGACCCTGAGCTCCAGGTGAGATACAGCCAGCCTACTCCTCAATGTCAGCCTGACCAGAGAAAACAGCTTTCAGACCTACAGAACTAGGGGCTAAGGAACGGTGCTGCTTTAAACCACTCACGTTGCAGTTACACAACAATAGAAAACTGATGCAGCAGCAAAAACCCCTAAAGATCAGTTTGAGAAGGAAAGAAGTGGGATGAGAGGTGAAAGGCAAATTCTCAGGCCTGCCACTTGCTGATTGAATAAGCACAGACAGGGTTCTCGAACTTCTCTGAGCCTCGGGTGCCTACTTTGTAGAATTGGAAGACCTACTTTGTAGTGCAATTTTGAGGATTAAAGATCTTGAGTATAAAGTGCTAAGTGGGGTGCACTGCTCACACTCAGAACCAAGGAGTGGCTACTATCAGAATGTCAGTGTGTGGCAGTACGCGGCTTCTTATTTATCAGACTCCCTTGATTGTGGATGACAGAATGGCTGGACCACCACCCAGAAGGGGAGACTGAGGCACAGCTCACTGAATTAATGAGACTTCTGAATCTTCAACAAATTTGTGACACAGGTCAAGGCGGGTCACCTGTTCTCCCAAAGCTCTATTAAACAGAAGGCTGGGGCAGCCAGAGGAGGACATTTCCATTATGCTTCCAGACACGCTGAGCCACAGTATTCCCTAGAGTCTAGCCCTCATTTCAATTTGATTTATTTTACATGCACAGTCTGGTGCACCCCCATCACCAACACACACAGATAGACAAACCGCGTGCATGCATGTGTGGTATCGGGGGCAGATACAAGACGTGAGTTTCCAGTACTATGGAACGAATGATAAACAAATATCTGAGATGTGGTTCTGGGAGCCCCTGTGGAACTCATCTTCACGGTCATGCTGTTTGTCAAACATCAGCAAACGGGTTGTCTGATAATTGGTTCCTCCGAAGCGAAGCCGCATTTCTTCGCCTCCACCAGGGTCTCTACACCCCCTATTGAACGCTGCTTCTATTTTGATTGATTTTCCTGGCAATCCTCATTCTGCTCTCACACCTCCAGTCCCCACTTGGTTAGGAATCAACTAGCTTTGGAAACTCCTGCCTCAATTTTAATAACCAGAGCTCACCTCAATGCTCAAGTGCTGGGCTCCGCCTCCCCCTCCCAAGCTCTGGGACAGACAAAAACCTGATTGAGCCGTTTCCAATCTCAGTGATCCTGCATCCCTGGTACCAGTGCTTAGTTTTCTTCCAGGATAATTGACAGCAATGCTTCACTTTCTTTTTTCTCAGATATATTGATCAGTCAGTCCCAGCTGAGACTGCAGTAGGTAGAGGGCAGATGGAGAGACCCAAACAGAATATCTCAGAAAATGGCAGTTCTTGGGGGAAGCATCTTATGCAGGTTAGGGATGATTCTTTTGGTCACCTGGGCTTGCCCGGGGGAGAGTCCCCTCTCTGAGGCCCTTTCCCTTCTCCCTTGCCTAACAAGACCTGGTGACCAGCCACAGATCTGCCAGCTAAGCAAGGCAGTGGCTTCATTCGAATGGCTCTGGGTCCAGATAGCAGGAACCATCTGAGTAAGGAGGGGGAAAATGGGGAGGGAGAGGCCAGAGGGCCGAGGAAGGAGTGGCCCCTGTAGAGACTGGCAACGAGAAAGGTGGCCAGAGTGTTAGACGTGAGCCCTGCCAGCCTGAGGGTCCCTGGGGCACCAGTGGAAGTTAATTTACCCAGCTTGGCATTTTCGACTGCCATCTTTCCCTGTGTCCACTACATACTACACGCCTCTCAATGGCTGTCACAGCTCCTGTACAGCTGCCACAGCTCCCGTGCAGCGTTCCTCCTCAAGGAAGGGGTTTCTCAGGGTTAGAAGGCCCTACAGAATAGTGGAGAAGGGGCCAGTCTGTCAGTCCAGGCTGAGCCTGCTTCAGGACAAGGGACAGGGGCTGACTCCTGGTTTGGCAGACTAATCTCACCCATCAGATACTTTCTCAGGCCCTAAATTAGCTCTGCCTACATGTTATTCTCCAGTTCTCATTTCTAACCCATCCTTCAATACAAGATTCAACAGAAGCCTATCTATAAACCTTTCCCAATCTCCCATGGAAAATGCTCCTTTCTTTGGGCTTCTACTCCTTCATTTACTATGCTTGACTGAGAGTTCTTTAAATCATCATACTGGACCACATCATACTGCTCCTTGGATTCCCCTGCACACAGGAGGCACTCAATGAATGTTTGCTAAATACGTGTAGTTTATTTCAGCATTTTCCAAGGTAAGTGGTTCAATCATGGCTGGCTAATCACTTTACAATACTATAACTTGGGCCAAAAGGGTTCAAGCTGTCAGCCTTAGTTTCCCCAAATGCAAATGGAACTAATGATGCTTCAGTCAATCCTGAAGCCCTTTCTGATTCTCCCTTCCATTTCTCCTTTGAACACTTCCCCCTCTACCAACAACCTAGTTCAGAGAATCAGATACAGAACAGTGAGTAGTTCCAGAAAACACAGTTTTGGAGTAATAGCCACTCCTACAGATCTTTCTGTGACACATCTGTCACCACCAGACCTGCCACTTCTCCGAGTCTGCATTTGGTGGAGGTGGTACTCGGAAGCTCGGTGGACACGTGGAGAAGCTTTACTCCATTAATCTTTTCCTAGTTGCACTAAAAACAGATCTTTATTCTCCAAAGTGTACTGTTTTATGCAGAGTGGCTCTCCTAAAAGGCTCAATAAAGCTGAAATATGTGGATTCTCTTAATAATTTTACAATAAACTACACTTTAGAATCAATTGCTCTGACACTAGAAAGCTGTCCGACCGATGGACTGTAGCTACTGACTGGCCACGTGTGGGTAGGTGCAAGTGCGTGTATACGTGTGCGTGTGTGAGTGTGTGTGTGCGTGTATGAGGTGCTTTCAGTGAAGGACTGCAAGATAAGAAGAGGCTCAAGCACCCTGGGAACTGTAGTTCCAACCAGGTGGGAGGCAAATTTTGAAATGTTTCTGATAGCAGCTTTGGAGTTTTGGAAAACTAAAGGTGGTAAATCAGGAAACTAAGGTCTAAGGATGGGAATACTCAACAGAGAGGAGGGGAAAATGGGAGGGAAGAGCAGGGAAATAACACTTACCAGCAGCCTACTAACAATAAAAACTTTCCATGTTCTTCACAAAATGATGTTATGGAGTAAACATTATTATCCCCATTTTACAAAAGGCAAATCTGAGTCTCTGATAGATTAAGTAACTCGACACACGTACATCTAACATAGTGAGGGTCCAGATTTAAACCTAAGTCCTCCCCTGATCCGAGGCCTTTGCTGTTTCCATCCTCGGTGTTAAAGAGTGATGAGGCTCCTCCAAGCTCTGGGGGGCAAGGGCTGGGACAGGTAATTGCATATTGACCCATAATGACCTTCCTGATGGAGATGCTTTGTTTCTAAGATCCCTGGTTCTGGCGCCAGGAATCAAGTGACAGGCGCTGGCCCAAAGAGATGACTTGATAAAGGCTGACCCAGGCATGGTGCAGCCAGCCGGAGGAAGCAGCCCCAGGTGACAGCAAGGCCATTTAGAGCAATCAGCCTGACTGTCCTTGCGAGTCTTCTGCCTCTGCTTCCCTTGACAGTCATTATTGGTGCCAACCCTGGGCCTCGGTTTTGATACCTCCCTCACTCAGCAGAGTCCTCCGAAACCTAGTCTCTTGGATCCTGAACTAAACTCCATCCTTCATGGTCCTGCACACCCCTAACTTCAAATCTGTCCATCCCAGAATGGGAGGAAGGGAGTTCTAGAATGAGTAGACTTGCCACATGGGCTATAAAAAAGTGCTAGGGTATTCTGGGGACCAGAGAGACTGGGCTCCTCTGTGCTTAAAGGATTAGTCCAAATGGGCTGAGTTCCTGTCAGAGGGCAAGGAGATGAGCTACCTAACCTGACCAGCCCTCCCAGTCCAAGAACTCTACAATGTTATGAATTGTTCCATTCATTCACTCAATAAATATTCATTAAGCACCTACTGTGTGCCAGGCCCTGGGCTACCACTGCAGTTACAGTGATGGACAAGAGAGGCTTGGTCTTGCCTTTCTCAAGCTCAAGTTCAGGTGGAGATATAGAAGGAATTCCAAGTTGAGATGCATGCTATATAAAAAAAATACAGGATGCTGTGAGAATGTGTAACAGGGGACTCAACCTAGTCTGGGTGTCAGGGAAGACTTCTTGAGGAAATGACATTTAAGAAGAACCAAAAGATGAGTAGGGTTAGCTCACAAAGAGTGGAGAGGAAGAGCGGGTGGTGAGTACTCTCACTTCCTCCTGGAATCAACTTCTTTTTCCCTCCCTGGCTCTCCCTTCTGTAATAATTGTAGCAATTTCAATTACTTATGGCTAATCTCTCTGATAAAACCCTAGAAACATAAACATAGGCTCAGATTTACTTGACAATAAAATGAGCCCAAAGGAAAAAAACTGGCTGCTTATATCCATTCTGCCCAAACAAGATAGAGGCTGGGGCAGGGAGGGGTGACTTTTCTAGAGCTAGACCTGGCTGTCATTTGGGAATCCCAGGAGCTGTTAGGTGAACAGATACTGCTTCCAAAGGCTGCGTGGGCCCTCCAATCCTGACGGGTCATTCTCTTCTCTCTCCAGGGAACGTTCCCAGCCTGAGGGTCTTATGAATCGTAATACCCCAACAGTGTGCTGGACTAAAGGACTCCAGGACTAGGAAGATCTTGGAGATCCTGGAGATCCTGGAGATCACCTACAACCTTGTACTTTTAGGGATAAAGACTCTGAAGCTCAGAGATGAGAGATGGCTTGCTGGGATAGATAAAGGCTGTAGAGTGAAGTGGTTAAGCGCTAACTACCTGGATTCATGATCTGGGTCCACCACCCGGAGGAAGACACCAAATCTCCATAAGGCTCAGCTTGCTCATTTCTAACATAGGGGTAAGAAAGCCCCTATTGCTAGAATTGTTGCAAGGTTTAAATGAGAAAATTAAGGTGAAGCACTGATTACAGAGGCTTGCACATATAAAAAGTATTCAGTAAATGTTAGCTACCGTAATTATTACGTAACAGTATCAGTCAGGGTTCCCCAGGAATATATGAATATATGTGCATAAATACATACACACACACACACAAAGAGATTTATTATAGGGAATTGGCTCACACAATCATGTGAGTCCGAGTTCTGTGGGGCAGGCCACAGGCTGGAAATTCTGGAAGGAATGAAAATGTAGCCTTGAGGCAAAATTCTTCTGATCCCTGGAACCCTTGGTTCTTGCTCTTAAGACCTCTGACTGGATGAGACCCACCCACAGTGTATCTCCTTTATTTAAGGTCATCTGCTTGTTGATGCTAACCCCATCTAGAGAATACCTCTACAGCAACATCTAGGCCAGTGTTTGACCAAACAACTGGCCACCATAAAATTGACCATCCCTGTAACACAACCCGTAGTGGCAGGACTGGAGGTAAGAGCCACAGGTGCTCTGCTGCTGGTCTAAGGCTTTGTCTCTATATGATGGGCTTCCAATGATGTAACCCTTCCCCCAGGCCCTGTACCAACATGGCACATCAGAACTTGGCTCCTCTCTAAATTCCTCAAGGGAAGAACTCTGTGGTTCCCACTGCGTTTATATACCCCCCACAAATGGCAGCCTGTTCTCCAGGGTGGTCATGGTGCCAAGGGCACAGAGCTTGGCCCATCCTGGTAGCCTGGTAATGAAATGGTGGTCATGGCATCCAGCCAGCCATGCCACCTGCAGTGTCAGTAGCAGCCCAATGGCCAGCAGATGGCACAGCCTCCTGCTTCCAGGGCCCAATTATTATCTGCCTTTCATTGATGCTTTTATGACTTTTGACCCTTACCCTTAAATCTCAACAATTCTCCCTGTCAACGCGGCAGCTCCCTCCTTTGGCCTGTCTTTACTTTCTGACAATGGTTTAGGGAGATTTTATCTTTTTCTATTAGGCAGTGATTGCAAATCTCCCTGGGTTCATTAGTAGCTGGATAATCCTTCCAGATTTATTAGCTCAAACTGAGCATCCTCCTTCACCTCTTTTCTGCAGATGTGCAATAACCACCATTGCCGTCTCAGCCTCAGACTGGGCTTTGCCCAAAGGCCCTTAATTCCTCACATCTTTTATCCAAACTTCCATCAATCTTGTGGAACAAGTTTCCCCAGCCAAACCTGGAGGCCAATTGGAGGACAGAGAATCCCTTCCAGATTGAAGACTGGTCCAAGCACAATGAATTTATAAGTATCCTATGATGCTCCACTTGGAAACCCTAGACAGGACAATTAGGCCAGCAGCCTACCTGGATAAGAGCACCTGAAGCCTCCTGAGTTACAAAGGAGCTGACATTAGCGGGGTTTTCTGCTAATCTCCATGCATGGGATTAGTTAACCTCTAAACAGACAAGCCAGGGCTTAGGATGCTAATTGCCTTTTCTAGTATACAAGAAGGAAATGTTGTGATAAAGATTAATAATTTGATAACATGTCAGAGATTGCTAGCTGATCCCCAAACCCATTTCCTCTCCTCCCTGGGCACACAGCTAACTACATTTCCCAGTATCCCTTACACTTAGGTGTGGTCATGTGACAGAGTTCCAGCCAATGGAAGGCGAACAAAAGTAATACACCCTACTTCCCGGCCTGGCTGACAAAATCCTCCCATGTGTGTGCTACTCCATGTTATTTTCCCATCTCTGGCCTCTAAGAGGGCACATTTACAAGTTAGAAAAAGTCTGGGTCCCTAAATACCCTATGGCAGGCTGCCCATCCTTTTAGGACTTGAGTTGAGTAAGAAACATACTTCCATTGTGCAAAGCCCTGAAAATAGAGGGTTTATCTGTTATAGCAGCTAGCATTTCCTACCAAATATCAGCAGTGTTGATCTTTGCTAATTTTTAATTCTTGCAAAGACTATTTGAGATGGATACTATTATTATTCACGTTTTACATATGAGGAAACTGAGGCCCCAAGAGTCTCAGGCCACATAGCGAGTAAGCTCCTGAACTTGAGATTTCACCAGGTCTGACTGACTGTAAGAACAGGGTTTTAATATTCTGGGTTACTTTCTCCCATTGGAAAGCTTCTTAATCAGCAGGACTCTCAACTTCAGCCATGTGGTCTTGTGTCTTTCAATTTGCAAATTCCAAATAGAAAATAGGAAACATCTGGATGAAGGCAGGAAGCAGCTCTTTGGGTTCCTCATGCACCCACGTCTTTTGTGACTTTGCAACCAGTCTGCTTTGCTTTTCTTTGTCCTTATTTGGTACATCTCACTTTGGTCTGGACTTTTGATCCCTTGGTCTACCCATCGGGACTTGCTTCCTTGTGGTTTCTCTCCACGTGCTTGACTTCTGTCCACATGTGCATCCTGGCTCACATTTTACCTCTCAAGTTCTCATGATTTGGATCCCAGGAGCTAACTCTGTGCCTCTGGCTCTCACCTTAGCCAGATATCTTCAGAGGCCCATTCCACCTGCTGATCTGAGATTTGCTTTACTAGGAGTGATTCCTGACCCATAATAATCAGATGCAGGGGTAAGAAGCTGTTTCACAGATCAAAGGTCCAAACTCTGACATCAAATCTCTTTTGGAAATAGATACAGAAATGAAAGGCCTAGATACCTATTCTCTGTTTCTATCACTGTGTGCCTTCAACATCTATAAATTTCCTGTCACTGTCCTCTTCCTCTGCTCTGGAGAGGGTCTGTCCCTAGAACACCGGTCTTTCCCCTCTTGCTGAAGTGTCTCTGTCAGTGCTGACGCTCTACTGTACATCCCCCCTTTCACTCAGGCCTGGCTTCCACTGGACCCACGGACCCTGTTTCTTCTCTGGACTCGTCCAGCTACTGCCCTGGACCTGCCCGTGACAGCTGCGTGATCCTGCAAGACTAGCCTTGGCGCTATCCTTGTATTTGTCACCTCTGTCACCCAAGGCTCAGGGTTGGTAGGGTTACAATCCCTGCGGGCCAGACCCTGACAGAAAAGAAACCGTGTTTCTATAGGGGCAAATGAATTGATGGTTTAGAAGTTTGATTTGTGATGGATATTTTTGTCTCAACTCTTGTGATGGGTAATCAACTGACCAAATCCAGAGCAGTCGATCTAATTCATTTATGACAGATGCCCTAAATCTCTCAGCCTTCTTAAGTCTGGGTGGGACTGAGGTATGGCAACTTGGTGATTACTCAGTAATTACTGGCACAAATAAACCCGATAACCGTTGGCTCAGTCAGGTATAGTAACCGAACTACCTGGTTCTAGTTATTCTCTGGAAATAAATAAAAGTGCATTTTAGGAGTCATTTTCACAGGCCATTAGAGTCTGTGCAGCAAAATAAGTATCTCCCATTCCTTTTAGCCCAGAGGAAGCACATACAGGACTTTTTAAAATAACACCTTCTCTTTACGAAACTTTTCTTGGGAGCCAGTCGCTGTCTGTATATTATCTCGTGAGATGAGTGTTATTAGTGTCCACTTACATATGAGGTCACTGAAGCTCAGAAAGCTTAAGTACCCAGTGTAGACTCACACTAGAGTGCTCAGTCAGTCCTACACAATGCTGAGGCCCCGGCCTTTCCAGCTCCCCAAGCTACCTCTCAGAAAGCGGATCTGAACACCTGCTGCATCACTGTGGCAGAATTCAAAGATGGGACATGATGAGAAGGAATAAAGATGAATTAAAGCCCAGTGGCATCTGTATTTAGGGGGAAGGGATTGAAGAGGTGCAAAGGGTAACTTATTTCCCTCCGTTTGAAGCCCCTCCCTCTCTGGCCCAAGCCTCCACCTGCAACTGGGCAGGAAGAGTGGAACTTAAAACAGTCACTCAGTCACTCTTCATTCCTACTAGAGATCCATCCCTCTTGGAAAGCCAAGGCGCTAAAGAGAAGCTTCCAGAACATTCTCTCACCATCTGATTTTTGCAATGGCTGTGCTCCTGCTTTCTTGCCTGTTATTCAACCAGTGTCAGTCACACAGTTACTTCTCTGCAAACTCACAAAAACGTGAGTCCTGTTAATTCCAGGTTCAAAGAACTCTCCCACAGAAGCATTTTCCCAGATCCATCTCATTCCATGCCCACCCAGGGAGGGAGAAAAGCTCTCTGAAAGCTGAAAGTATCAAGGTGCTATATAAAAACTACAATGCCTTAGAAACATATATGACTTTGCAATGTAAAATGCATTTTTACTTATAGAATTTTTTCTGCAAACTCACAAAAACGTGAGTCCTGTTAATTCCAGGTTCAAAGAACTCTCCCACGGAAGCATTTTCCCAGATCCATCTCATTCCATGCCCACCCAGAGAGGGAGAAAAGCTCTTTGAAAGCTGAAAGTATCAAGGTGCTATATAAAAACTACAATGCCTTAGAAACATATATGACTTTGCAATGTAAAATGCATTTTTACTTATAGAATTTTGGTTATCCTCACAGCAACCTTGTGAGGTTTTATTATCCTCATTTTAAATTGAGAAAAGTGGGGCTCAGAGAGTCAATGTAACTCACACAGAGTTACCCAGAGTACAAGGCAGAGTGGGGACTTGAACTTGGGTCTGCTGACTTCACAGGCCAGTGCTTTTTCCACTAGATAACAACATCATAATCGTAATTATTATTTCAGGGGTGGGGGAGATGGTGGGATGCAGTGTGGGTGATGCCATCTTTTTAAAAGTCTCCAAGCTGAGCAACTCCACCTCATTCTAGTTATTGTCACAGGAACTCATATTCCAAACGGCCGGCTTCTTTCCATCTGCTAAGTCACCCGGTGACTCCTTGCTGCCCAGTTCCTTCCTTCTCAACTGATGTGGTTGCATAACAGAAGGCAGGTGTGATACAGGCAGCTCTAGCCTGCCCTTCCCCTCTCTTCCCCTCTATTTCCCAGGCTCACAAAATGGAACACAAGTGCACTTTAATCTCTTTATTCTTCTGCCCAGGCTCCCCCAGATGTCTCCTTAATTTAAGCAAATGCTTTCACGTTGCTCTGGGAATAGCCTAATCCTTTTCTCTCCTTTTACAGTAGCAGAGTTACGCAGGGAAAATAAATAAGTAAGCAAAGGAGTTCCTTCTGTTTTGCATTTTGGGGGTAGTGACCCAGAGGGGACACTGGGGGTGGAGAGGGGATTACTTCTGGAGTGCTGGCGAAGTTCTATTTCTGAATCTGGGTGCTGCACCCCTGGAGGAAGTTCATTAAGGGCACATGTAATTTGTGTGCCCTTCTAGTCTTCAAAAAAAAAATATGACCTAAAATATCACAGTGATCGAGCAGGCAGTTTTATGGTGGCAGATGGCCATTACATGGTCATAAATGACTCTCTAGCAAGCCTGTTGTTGAGGAATTTCTCCTCTAAGGTCTCTTCCAACTCTGAGGGCAAAGGATGAAAGCATGCTCAGGGTTAACAATTCCACAGCAGCATAAAGGAAGCCTCAAGATGGAAAGGAACAGGGAGGGCAGAGTCCAAGCGGGTCTCTAATTTAGGAGATACCAAAATCTTGTGCGGCATTCAGGAGATCCAGTCCCTAAGTCCACAGAGGCTGACCGCACGGTCTCCTAAGTTACCCTATTGCATGCCCGAACCAAGAAGTCTTAACTTCTGGGTAACCTTTTTCTTTTTAAGATTGAACAGCCAAATCTATGAGGTTGAGTCCTGCTCCCTAACTTATTAAGGCTCTTACACTAATTGCCACCTGCCTTTAGTCTTTCAAGGCCGGATGTAAATAGATAAATGTGCTGCATGCACATTCCTGAAGCCATCCATAAGTTTAGAGAGACTCACTGCTTCCTGGGCGTGCCATGTTCTTTCCCATCTCCAAGTCCGTGGATACGCTGTTATTTTTCCTGGAATGCTCTTCTCTTCCTTCTTTGTATGGAAAAAAAACCCTTCTGCCTTTCAGGGCATGCTTTAAAGGCTCCCTCCTCAGTAATGTTTTTCTTGCCTGCCTCAGGCTGAGCAAGTGGCTCCTTCCTTGTGCTATGAAGCCTTCCTTGAACATTTTGTGTACACGTCTAATATGGAACTTGCCACTTTAGACTATAATACATTCTTTGGGTTTTTCCAAGGCAGGCTTGGTTTCTTATTCACACTGTAATTCCTAACACCCACCCCAGTGTGCCTTTTTTATAGGTAGCGCTCAAAGGCATGCCTAGATGAATGGTGTCCTAGTTCAGTGATCTTGGTATCTCATTCATTTATAAAATAAAATAAGCCTATTCACTGAATGATTGTTCCTAACAGCTCTGTCTGTAACAGCCAAGAGCGAAACAACCAAAATGTCTCTCAATAGGAGAATGCTCCAGCCATACCATGGACTATGTCTACTAGGCAAAGAAAAGGTACAAGCTACTGATACTTGCAAAAACTTGGATGGATCCCAAGGGGATTATGCTGAGTGTAAAGAAAGCTAATCTAAAAAGGTTGCAAACTTTATGATTCCATTTATATAATATTCATGAAATGACAAAATAACAGAAATGGAGAGCAATCAGTGGTTGCCAGGTTTTAGGGGTGGTGGGGAGGAAGCAGGTGGGAGAGACTAAAAAGGGGGCTCTCCAGAGACATGGTTCTGCATCTTGATTACAGTGGTAGTTACACAGATCTACTCATGTGATAGTTTTTGATAGATTGGGTATTTCCATAGCCTGGTTTCGACACCAAACTATATTTATGTAAAATGTAACCATTGGGGAAAACTGGGTAAAGGGTACGTGGGACCTTTCTATTATCTTTGCAACCTCCTGTGGATCTATAGTTATCGCAAAATAAGTTTAAAAAAATTAAAAACAATAGAAACCTGTCTTCTGAGGTCCTTTCTAGTTGACAAGTAGTGTGTCTGTATCGCACAATAACCTCTCACATTTCTTAATGCTTTATAACTTCAAAATGCTTCCACATAGATCAAATGACATCATTTCAAAATTACAGCAACTCCTTGAAATAGCTATTCTTATCTCCATTTTACAGATAAGGAAACCAAGGCTCAGTGATTTGTCGAGGGTCATACAGTTGTAATGTGGAAAAGCCAGGACTCAAATCTGGCTTGATGATGATTTCTACAGACCTCAGTTTTCTCATCTGAGAAATAAGGGGATTGGATTAAGATGGCCTCTAAAGGTACATCCAGCTATCATACCATAAGGCATGCATGCTTTTTATGCCTAGCTTTCCTACATCTGACATAGCATGGAAGGCTGGTGATGTAAAGGAGAGAGAGACTGGACTGCAGGTCAGTGTTAAGAACTATGGAGAAGGCAGGTCCACAGAGGAATCAGTGCTACATAGCATCTGAATGAAGGCATTAGACTCCATCCCCAAATCTGCATTCCCCCAAGGCTAAGAAGTATTGGGAGGAGAATCCCAGTGGGCCCTTGGCTCTCCATGTTCCCAGGATGCCTGCCTCACTGGCTGCTGCTGCTCCGATGCATCTCTCTCCCCCACTCCCCATCTCCTGGGCTTCATTCCGTCACAACCCACCAACCCCAATTAATGACACGCTCCATGCCAAGGAGAGCAAACTGTGAAGAATGTCTTACCAGATTAGTGAAGATATATGTGTAATAGGCTGACACCATTCCCAGTTCAGCTGCCTGCAGAGGGAAGAGAAGGAGATTAGAGAAAAAAACAAAAAACTACTTGAAGTGGTTAAGCAGAGAATGCCCTACGTGCCCACCATTTGTGGGACCCTCCACCCTTGGGCACCATGCAGAGTAGAACATCTTCATTGGTTCTTCCATTGCTCTTGAGCTTGGAGGAGAGCGAACAGAAACACTGGCCTCTAACCCTACTCTCCACCCCTGCAGTGACACTCACAGTAGCGGACATTTTCCTGCATAACACACTCCCATGGATATAATAAGATCGTTTGGAAATCAAAAAGTCTTTAAGGGGAATGAAGCAAATAAAACAGACCAGACCATAGAAATTCATAATCACTGCAACTGCTATCAATAACTATGGCTAACCCTTACCCACTAATTTGTACCTGCCAGGCATTATGAAAGCATTCTACATGGGTAATGAGGTAGGCACTATATTCTCCAGCCATTAAACAGTGAGGACACCGACACACAAAGGCTAACGTGTAGCACGTCTCATAAATGGTCATGATGAAATGTAAACCAGGCAGACTAATTTCAGTGTTCTAAGCCAAACCCTACTACCTCTTTATGTCTACGGGGATACTGATGGGTCTACTGATACGGCTCTCTCAGGGGCTGTGATACAGATGAGAGAGTCTGCAGGCTGGAAGCAAGTCCCAAATTAACACCATCTCTCTTCTGCCCACTCAAGAAAGGCTCTCAGAATGCAAGTGGGACTCATAAGAGTATTCCTGAATCTGCAGTAATGCAAGAAACAAGAGAATCATCTGCAAGCGTTGGTCCTTTATTAGCGGTAAGTAACAACTTGCTTGTGACAGGCCTCAATGGTGATCAGAGAATAACAGTGTGGCATCATTCTGAGCTCAGAACTGCTACTGGAGAACAGCATCCCTTTTGTCTGATCTTTGCACCCATTATAATACCTCTAACCGACCTCCCCTGTCAGTGTGCCTGTCTCTGAGTGTGACAAGCAGATCAGGTAAATAAGGAGCCTAGCTCTCCCCAGAACCTTCACCCCTCCTGAAAGTCTGCTCAATTTTCATAAAGCCTGCAGCCCCAGGCCACTGGGAAACCATTTTTGGCCTGACTACGGAGGTGCATGGGGGAAGAAACAAGACCAGGGATGATGTCATTTTCCTCTTACACAGTGTTTATCTCCCAAGGGACTCAAATAACTCTGTGAGCCCTGCAGGAACCCTCATGGGCTCCTTTGCAGAACAGGCTGGGGATTCTATTGTCATCACTCACGGGGGAAAGTAGCTCGCAAAAGGGCTTAGTGACTGGGGACAGGTCACACAGAGCTTCATGCTGGAACTCAAGCTCCTATCCGACACCTTCTTCCTCCAAGCAAAGCCCCATTTCCTTCTCCACTTCCAAGAGTTTAGGGTGGCATGGTGCCTGCCCCAGCCCCCATGCTCACGGTGTCACTGCCTCCTACCACTGCCGGGGAAGGCTCCTCTCCCAGGAGAGGGCTCCCGAGTCCACGGAGCCCACTGATTACAGGAACAGGTTGAGGGTGAGGGACTGGGGGAGGGCACATCACACAGTTAAATCTCGTTTTATGAAATCTGCTGTCCTAAAGATAAAAGACAAGAGATCCTCAATTTTTAAGACCTGAATGCTGGGTAAACATGGAGTTCCTTGCTGGAACAGCCGCTCAATAAAGTAGGGGATTACGCTGCAAATCCTCCTGAAGTCAAGAGACAGCAAGAGTGCTGCCAAGCTCCGGGGGCCAGGTTCACATGTGCACAGGCTGGGACTGCTCATGCTGCCTTCCCACGTGTGGCCAGCCTTCTTGAGAGCCCTGGAGGCCCTGGGGAACCCCCTTGCCAGGCGGACAATGGAGCTCCAGGGAGGCACAAGGATTGGCTCCGGGCCTGGCCTGGTGGTGAGCCGGCACACTGGGGGCCACTAAGAAGCTAAAACTGGAGAAAAGAGAATAGACTCTCCCTAAGGCTCACTGGTCACTGGCTCCAAGATCTCAGGGATGGAGGCCTATAGGCGGTCTAAGAAAACTGGCCACTGGCCACCCAGCAGAACCGTTGGCTACGAATGATCATGGCAAGGCTGTGTTTCCTTCAAAAGCACAGCCCCACAAAGAGGTTTCTAATGACAATACCCAGTATGGGCAAGACTCCTTGCTTTAAGACAGGCAGACCTAAAGCTGCTGGTGGGAGTATAAACTGTTACAGCCTTTCTGGAAGGTGATCCGGCAAATCATATCAAAATCGTTAAAAGCCTGCATCCCTTTAAGTCAGTAATTCCACTTCTAGCAATTTGTGCTACGCAAATATTCATGAATGTGCATAAAGATTTATGTAGAAAGGTGTGCAGCGCAGTGTTATTTATTATAGCGAAAGGTTGGAAACCACCTGCCTCTCCAGCAATAAAGGGATGCTTAAATAAATTGTGGTGTATCCAAATGACAGCATATGATGCAGCCATTAAAATGATATTTGCCGGAAAATATCTAACAGCGTGGGAAAAATGCATGGCATATAATTAAGTGGAAAGAGCTAGTGACAGAAGAATATGTGCAGTGTGATGATAATTTTGCAAAAAAAAAAAAATAATAAATGTGTATCTATAAAGGCAGAGGGACATCAAAACTTAATTGTGGTTATCTCTGGGCTATGGGATTATGAAGGATTTTTATTTTTCTTCTACATGCTTTGCTGTATTTTCCAAAATTTCAACAATGAACTTGAAGTCTTATTACTAAAAAAATAACATTAGAACCCAGCTTCATATGTTGGGAGCCATGGGAATGTTCCTGGGAAAGGGGCTGCCCCTTGGAGGCTCCCACCTGGGGGAACCATGCCACAGGGAGCCGGGAGGACATCGTTTACTAAGCAGAAGCTCTCGCCACTGGTGCCCCACTTTCTCCGAAGAAGACACCTCAGCTTGTATCTCTCGTCCCCTGAAATTTAGAGGAGCTTCCCATCCTTGATGACTTCATCCATCATAGCCCCAGACTTGAGAGAAGAAATGGAAATAGGAAGATGAGAGGAAAATTCTGTGTTCGAGTGTGTGCGTGTGTTAGAGAGAACTGAGTGCATGCACACAGACTGATGTGGCTTCGGAGCTGGGAAAATCACTATAGCAACGGGCTGAGGGGCCAGCCCTTGGTACTGAGAGAACTCATTCAAATCTGTTATTAACTCCGAGACAAAAACTTGCTGGGGGTGGGGGGAAGGTTGGCAGGGAGCGGGAGAGAGAGGAAGGGAGAATCTTCCAACTGTGTGCCGGACTCCTTGCAGCTTGGCAGAGGTTAACGAGGAGCCCTGCTCCCCCAGTGGAAGGCGGCAGGGTGTGTTTAAATGTGCAATTAAAATGGCCTTAGAAGAGGGGGAGCCTGGAAGCAGAGTCCCTCCATGTGAGGGTGCCAGCCCAGCTGAGCCCCCAGCCCGGGGACAGGTGCCGGGTGACTCCACGGCGGCCAGCTGTTCCAGCTGTTTGTCCAGCCAGGGCCCCCAGAGTGCCAGTTTGCACATGGGTATATTCAGATTCAGGGGCTAGCTGTCTGTCTGATTTTCTGTCAGGAAGTCTGGGTCAGGCTCATATCTGATACGTACAGGGCTAAACCCTGGGCAATTTTTGTGTTTTTTTAAATCTCATAGAGTCTCAGTTTCTTCATCTGTAAAGTGAAGATATTACACCTACCTCACGTAGTCATTGAGAGGATTACATTGGGAAATTACAGGAAAGCACTTCCTAAACTGTTGTATGCCCTGTAAGGATTATATATAGGACTGATATTCAGCAAAACATGCTGGTGCAACCATCCCAGTTATCAAAATAAAGAAATACTTCTATATCGCTTGGCAAACAGCCTCTGCCTCAAGCCCCCATCCCCTAAGAGCCCCCCCGGACCCCCAGCCCCTCCCAGGGACCCACGGACCTCCCCACAGAGCCTGGGCAGGGTCTAGGTTGGCTGATGTCTCGGTTGGTGCTGTGCTGTACCAAGGGTTAAATATTTTTACCACCATCCCCATCAGCCTGCTTTCTCCTCTCAGCTCTCAGGAACCGCACATCGAAACCGAAGCACAGCGGGAGGGAGGTCAGAGAGTTCAGGCCCAGCCCAGGCTCCAGGGGTGGGTTCAGGAGGCCACACAGGCCACGGGGAAGGGGAGCTGATGGGGGTGGGGGGTCTGTTAGAGAAGGATGCTCAGCTCCTCCGGCACCCGCCCACCCCGACTCCCACCTTCAGGAGGATGGTGTGGGACATGGAGGCGTTGGCATGGATGATGATGGTGGCCGTCTTGTCGTCCCGGATCTCCTTGAGAAGTGGGGTGGGGTCTCGGGTGTCATCCAGCATCCGGACAGAGAGGGTGTCCTTGGAGATAAGGAATTGCCGGAGCAGCTTCTCTAGGTTTAAAAGGCCTGGAGGGGGAGAGAGGATGGAGCCCCTGAGGATTGGCAGTGCTGGCTCAGGAGACAGGTGGGCAGAATGGAATAAGCGAAGCCTTGGGCTGCAGGTGCTCAGGAGCTGCCTCAAAACCTAAACAAGTGTCTTAACCTCTTTGGGTGTTAATGATCCCATCTGAAATAAGAATTCTCCTGCGCTCCCATCGCCTGCCCCTGCTTCGGCTGGAATGCTGTTCTAAAGGAGAGAACATGGCTTCCTTGGGTTGTGCGAGAGAATCTCCACTCCTCCTTCCATCCATAGAGGCAGCTTTGCTCAGAGGCCAAGACCTGGGTGCCAGACACAATCAGGCCTGATCTCTTTTCCCAGGCAGCATGGTCACTTACTCACGCATGACCTTTGGCATGTGGCCAGGATTCTAGGACTCAGTTTCTTCATCTGTGAAATGAGAATAAAAGCAGCAGCCGGCTGGTAGGGCTGTTGCAAAGACTAAAGGAGGTGAGTTCTGAGGCGCTTAGCCCTGAACTTTACACAGAATGACCTCTCGCTGAAGTTACTACAAGCTCTGTAAAGCCTTTGTTTTCATTCTGGAGGTGGGGGAGCCGCGCACCTCAAGATCACAAAGCCTGGAACACGGGTCTAGCAAAAACCCTTTGAATTCCTAAAAGCATGGCAGCTGCATTTAGACAAGAGATTATGATGAGTATAAAAGAACAGGCTTTGAACTGCACTCCAGCAGGCAATAATCCGGAGGCCAGAATGAAATGGAAGAATGTGATTGTGAGCTAAGCTTTCGTAACCACTCCACCTGCCCAGCTAGGTGCTGCCTGGGATGGCAGTGGAAGGAGGGGTTTCAGAATGATGTCACAGAGATAAAAGGGTCTAATTCAGAGAAAAGGCATGCCAGAAGAAGGGAGTGAGTGTTGGGTGGGAGTGTGTATCTCCTGGGAAAGCAGGGCTCTCAATTCCAATGGATAGAGACCTGTAAGCATTTGCTCCCCAACACAATGACCGTGGTGACATTTACTGAATACTAATTGTGCTCCAGGTAGAATACTGAAAATTCTACATGGCATATCTCCTTTAACTCCTCACCACACCACAATCCTATAAGGAATTACTGTACCCTTGGTACAGTGGGGAACTTGAGGCATGGAGAGGATGAGGGAAGGGTTGGTTTTCTAACTGACCCTACACCGCTGGTTTCTGGATTGGCTAAAGGGATAACTGGAATTAAGTTCAGGGTATTTTGAATCCAACCCCTAAAGACTCCTCTGTGCACAGGTTATTCACCCTCGTGACCCTTGAGAATTTAAAGGTGATAAATATCCAGAAGGGACATTGAAGAGCATCTCATCCAACTCTCTTGTTTTGTGGGGACAAAACGGGCCGTGTCTCACAGGGACACAGGGACACAGCTGGGACGAGAATTCTATTTTCTTATCTCCAGCCAACTCTCTTCCATGGGATCAGGGATATGCCTTTTAGGGCAAAACATACCAGGAGGCAGCAGGCTCAGCCCCACCAGGAAGCCCAGGACACCCAGGGCCATTAGGGGAGAACAGCCTACACCTGGTGGTGGTGTTCTTAACATGAAGGTCAAGACAGGCAGCAGGGCTGGAGCCCAAGGGCCCAGATGATTGAGATGGGAACTCTGGGAAGGGTCCTTCCCTGTCCCCTGGCCCTGAGAAGGCTTCCTGGGATGCTGGAAGGCCATGGATGGGAGGGGAGAAGCCCTGGGAGGGCCTGTTATTGATGAAGAGGCTTCAGAAACAGCCCAGCTGTGTAAGCCACATTGGGTGGCTTTTCTTCCCTTCCAAACAGGCTGGGTGGAGACTTGTAAAGGCCCACAGATATGGGGAGGGGGAGTGTTGGGACCCTCACTGCCCCTCACCACTGGCCTCCACATTGGTGCCAGGCATTTCCTGTAACCCTGCACCAGAAAATCTGGCTCTTTGACCTTGAGAAGTCATCTGACCTCTTCAAGGCTCCATTCTTCATCTGTAAAATGGGTATAACAAGGCGAGAACTCAATGAGATTATATGGGAAGCCTGTTGGAACTGGGGTGCACTGTGTAAATATGACTTTTCTTGTAATTACTTATCATCTCAGGAGCTCAAAGGGTGGGCCTGGCTTGGTGAGGCAGCCTTCTCCCAGGCAGAAGGAAGACGGAGGCAAGGACAAGTCTGTGGGGGTCCCAAGGGCCAGGCATGGAGCTAACAGAACACTAGGAAGAGAAGATAGATCAGATACAGCCCCTCCCTGCCCTCCAGGAGCTTATAGTCCAGTGACTCACAGCTAAGCTGAAAACGAAGTTCATGTCACAGCACTGTTTTGTTGGGTGGCATATCTTAATCTGATTTTCTATGGGGCACCTTGCTTTGCCCTATAGTAAAATGGAGAGAATATTCACTGCATCTTCCTCAGAGATGACGTGAAAAACAAAAGCCTGCCTGGACAGAGATTCAAGCTCCTAGCCTCCCCCCTTCACCACCCCACCCCCCCAAAAGATGCCATAACAAGGAGGTGGGGGAGGCTGCAGAGATGAAGCTACAGCAGTCTCAGCTGTCTCCTGGGCTCAAGAAAAGATCTGTGGACAAAGAAACTCAATCTACTGGGGCTGGAAGTGGTGAATGAAGGAGCGGTGGCAGAGGCAAAGCCCATGGGTCCTGAAAGGGGGGCAGAGTAAGATGGTGGCGCCTGGCTGGAAAAGAGGCCAAATCCCTTGGGATTCTTCAGACAGGCAATGAGATTCAGTAAGATAAGACAGGGATGCTTGGGGGATAACAGCTGGATTAGGTGCAGTAAGGTGATGCCTGGCAAAGGCAGCCTGGGGACCCATTAGCCTTTTCACACTGGCAGATGCCTGAGCTCCCAGAGGAAAAAAATCCCAGACATCAGACAGACAACCCAGGGACCCTGCTCCACTCAACCCACAGAATCCCCCACCCTGTAACCCCTTGGCGTGCTCAGCTGCCCTTTAAACAAGAAAGCAGTTGCAACCTCCCACCTCATTCAACAGACTTTTTGGGCATGTCAAGAGGCCTGGCAGGGACAGGGGAGGTCAAAGGGCAGCAAGTCCTGGGGAGGCTTGCATGCCCCCCCCCCCCAATCACTTCTCACCTAATTGGTCCTTTCCCCACCTGACAGCACCTGGCACAGCCAGAAGAGCACCACACCTGGGCGTGAACACCAGCTAGATTAGTGTGGGCCACTCCTGCAACCCACCCGAACCTCGCCTCGGTGTCCTCATCTGTAAAAGATGGACAAGAACTACCATACAAGGTGATTGGGAGGAGGTCAGGAAAGCAGACGAGTGTCTGTCACCTAGAAGGTGCTCAACAAATCTGCTTTCCCATTCACTCCCCACCCGTGTACATCCTAACTGTCCTTCAACACATCTCCTCCCCTGAACCTTCTCTCCATTCTCCAGCCTTCTCCCCATTTCACCTCTCCCAAGTCTTGCAGGATATATTATCCAACTCACAAAATATAACCCTTGATTATAAGCAATAAAAAATATTTGATAGCGTCTAAGAATATGTGTGTGTGTGTATATGTAACACACATGATGCACACATACACTAATTATGTACATATGTAACATATACATCAATTACTTAACAGTGTTAGGTATTTTTACCAACTGGTACGTGGACTTCTGGAGCTCAGGGGTCCCCTTTCAGGCTTCCCCGCCCATCCCCGTGTGTGGCATGGATCTCAGTGTTTGCTGGATGGGCCTGAACGAGAGACTGTGGAGGAAGGAAGGGGTCTGCATCCTAACGGGCCGGGGCAGCCACAGTGCCAGACCAGGGAAACTGAAACCATGTAGCCCGAGGAGCAGCTGAAGGAATGGCGGCCTGGCCTGGAGAAGAGGAGCTTCTGGGGCCATGACAGCTGTCTTCTAGAGTGGGGAGGGCTGGCACAAGGCAGACTCGCTTTTGGCAGCCTCAAGGACTAAATCTAGGAACAATGAATGGATTGAAGTTACAGATAGATAGATTTCAGCTCAGCATAAGGGAGAACCTTCTGCTGGAGCTGTCTAAAGATGTAGAATGCTGAATATGAAGAAGTGAGTTCCCCGTCCCTGGGTGCAGTCAAGGAAATAGTGAAGTCTCTCTTGAATTGTTGTAGAGGGAATTAAACCAGCAGATGGAAAGTTGACCTAGAATTTTGATCTCTTTCTATCCCAGAGATTCTCTAAGTCTATGAATCAGAAAGAGGGTATTTTTTTTAATACTAGGAAGTGGAAGGAAACTGCAGAACTGAGAATGTGCTTTAGTTACATTAAACCCTGGCATTTTCCAATTGTCATTCTCCTTTTCTCTCCCTGAACTAGGAAACTCACCGAAGGCAGTTGCCCCCAGAGAGGTTAAAAAAGCTGCTCTCCTCCCTGCGCCTTCCTCCACCTTCACCCCAGCCCTCCTTCTCCTGCAGGACCCTTGGCCCAGCAGCAGGTCTGCCTGCCAAGTCTAAGTGAGAGGGACCTGGGGAACCTATTAGTCTCACTCAGGATGCTGCGGGATGGACGGATGGATCGATGTGAGACTCAGCAGGCCAGCTGTCCTGGGAAGGAGGAGGAGGCCAGCTTCTGGAACTGGAAGGCATGGGGCTGGGAGTGTGGGGCAGGTGGTGCTTGAGAGGCTGGGAAAGGCATAGCCAGGGATGAACACAGCCGCAGGCCAGGACATAAATACCTAAGAGATGGGTCTGCAGGAGACACCGAGGGCCCTTGTGCCGAAAAAGAAAATAAAACATCCATTACAACCTGCCTTCCTCTCTACCAGCTGATTGCTTGGCTAAAGGCTTCAGCCCTAGAAAATGCTCATACGGGGGCATGTTAAAATCTCATGGGAGGCAGCTGACATGGATGGTAGTGAGGATTCAGTGAGGTGATATGGGCTCTTCATCGTGCAGAATGCCCTACACCTCTTCACTCTTAATCTCCCTTCCCGGAGCCAAGCATGCACGACTCCGCTGTGATGCCCAAACCTCCTCTATGGAGCGGATTCAGACCAGACAGAGAGGATGAGGGCCCAGGGCATCGTTGGGCAGGGAAGGGGTGGAACAGGGAGCCCGAGGCTTGTCCCCTCTCACACCTGGGCTTCACCCCAGGAGGAGGCAGGGAGGGCAGGACCCCAGGGACAGAATGAGGAGAGGGGATTGGGGTGCAAGGCTTCTAGCTCAGGGGAGGGCCTGCCTTCCCACCTGGCTTGATCAGCAAGGCTGCCACCTTCTGTGATGGCAAGAACGGGCACGGGAAGAAACTGGCCTCGGCTCCCATTGCCTCCTTGTTACAGGGTGTGTGTTGCGAGCTTGGGTCTCAGCTAGTGGTGCCCTGGGAACAACCTTCAGCCTTTCCTGAGCTCCGTCACATACACAGTTGGTTTAACCCTCACGATTGCCCTGGGAGGTAGGTATTATTACTGTTATTTTGGGATAACAGATACAATAACTGAGGCAGGAGAGATTCAGTGACTCATCTGAGAGCATAAAGCTAGAGGAACGGGGGCGGGCCAGCATCCAAACCTAGGCTTTCTGATTCCAGGTTCCAGCCTCTGATTCACCACTCGAGCTTGCATGGGAAGCTCTCAGTTGTCCGGTAAAGGAGAAAGGCTGGGCCCCTGCTTCTGTCTCCACCGCAGTGTTAGGAGAAGCCGGGGGGTAGGGGATGGGGGGAGGTAACAAGAACTGTGTGAGCTTGTAAATGGACTTAATCTCTCTTTTCTTCAGGCACATAACGAGAATATCAATAAAGCCCATTTTACATGGCCATCATGAGGTTTAAACAAGATAATCAACTTTAAATGAGATCATGTAAAACCCTAAGCATGGTGTCCAGCACACAGTAAGTGCTCAGTGAATGTTTAATTTTGCTTCATTATGAATGAAAGCCTCCCATAGCACCTCCTGGGAGTGGCAAGGGGAAGGTCCACTACTGAGGCAATTATTCTCACACAGGACCCTGGGTACCACTCCCAACCCCCACTGCCAGGCCCACTGCCACGCCCCAGTGTGGCAAGGTGACATAACAGTCATTAAATGGGATGACATTCTGGGCCCAGATACTTTCCACCCAATTATTAGCCCCATTTTACAATGGAGGAAACTAAGGCTCAGAGAGGTAGAGTGACCTGCTTGACATCACACAGCTCAGAGCAGTGGAGCAGCCCGGTTGGGCTCCAAAGACAAGTTCTCTTTTTACTGCACTGCCCTGCCTCTCTCTCCCGCAGCACTTCCTCCCCAGTTGCAGGAACGGCCTAGAGAGCAAAGTCTGCTCTGCTCCAACAACCTGGGCTGGGTATAGCGAACACAGGGATGGTATCACAGCAGGGCCGAACCCTGCCTCACTCAGCTCCAGGTCCTGGCCTGGCCTCATTCACAAGGGATCCGAGGAAGGAAGGAAGGCAGGGAAACTCGTGTGTGCCGAGCACCTCCTAGGTGTGGACGTGGGGTGTCTCATCCTGTTAAATCCACTCAGCCATCCTGGGAAGAAAGTATCAATCCATTTTAGAGATGAGACAACCAAGGCCAGAGAGAGGTTGCGTTTCTTCCCCGAGGTCACGTGGGTGGTAAGTGGCCCAAGGTGTAGGGACACAGGACATGTAGCCACGGAAAGGACATTAAAACATCATGGCCAGCATAAAAAAAAAGAAATTATTTGAGCCAGGTGCACAAATACCAGGGAAGCACAGAGCACACTACACTCATAGCCACAAGGAATCAAAGGCTCTGGGCCAAACCTGTGGGCATCAGCAGGTAGCTCTGTGGCAGCGCTGGGAGATCTGATCAAACCGATCTGGTGGCCAAAGTGGGGAGCCCCAATTCCCCTCAGAAGCCTCCAAACAGCCACCTCTCCCGGGCTCTGTAAGGGGGTGACCAGGACAGCCACTTGAGGGCCCTCACTACATCTCCTCCCCCAGCCTCATTACCACTAGGTACTTGCAGAGGTTCTGATTTTTTTTTCCTATTAAAGGAAAATAATTTAATCTGCAATACAGCTCTATTTAATCCAAAACCTGCTTATTAAAAACCTACTTTGGGGAAGAAGGAGAATAAGTGGCATGGTTCCCCATGGAATGATCTCAGTTGTGCCTAATTTTGATGACTGCAAAATAGAATGAGAAGCCTGTTCCTAAGTCAACTGGCCATGTCTCTCAGCCCTGCATTAATAAGGAAGGCGGAAGTGTGTCTCTTCCTGAGCTCTGAGCTGCATTTCATCGCAGACCCTCATTTCCTCATTCTTTGATTAGATTTTTAATCCTCTTTGCCCTCGAAGCTCTCCTGCTTTGCCCCACCTTCCTTCCCCTGGCCAGGATGGGTGGGGGCTGGAGGCCCTCGACAGCACAGAAGGGTGAGTTTTCCAGGCAGAGGCAGCATTGCAGGGGGCTGAGGCGTCCCGCCTGGGCTGCGGACTCCACCTTCTCCTGGCCTGGGCAGCCTCAGCCCCTCCAGCACCTTGTCTTCCTGCTCAGCCATCCCAGACTCCTGCTTGAGGGAGGAAGGGGTGCTCGGCTCCAGAGAGAGCACTGCCCTTTAAATGGCACTGCTGTCGCTGCCAGGCAGAGCCTCCCTCAAGCTGTCTGTGCAGCCCAGGGGGATGGGAAGGGGCCCTGGAGGAGGAAGTGCTGGGTTGAGAGTCAAAGGACCTAAGTGAGAGTCTTGTCTTTGCCACATGCCAGTCATGTGACCTGAAGCAAGTTCCTTAACAGCCCCATGACTCCGCTTTCTCAGTTCTAGAATGATTGAGGGAGGAGGACGATAAAATGGGAAACCAGAAGTGAAAGTGCTTTGCAGTCTGCAAGGAAGTGTTGGAATATCAAGGCATGTCATTATTCTAATAAAATCAGCCCTGGGCAGCAAGGTGACAGTAATGCTTGGCACAAAGTAAATGCTTAAACATTTTAGCAAACCCCAGTAAAAGAGCTGAAGCAGAGGAAACAGGGATCGGCCTAGAAGCAAGAGGGACTATGGCTAGACACAAGAAAGAACTACCTGTCAGGTTGGTGAGACACCGCATCTGGCATTGTGGAAGGCTGCTGGCTAATCTTTGCCTGTTCTCTGTCTCTCAACACTCCCTCTCTGTGTGGAATGCTCCAATTTTTCCTGGAACAGACTTGTGGCAAGCATTTCCAGGGGGAGAATCCTCGATTCTGTCACTCCATTCAGTGGTGCAAGGATGTCACATGAGGAGGGCCCCTTGATGGAATGCAACATTTCCCAGCTGCATTCCATAAAATACTAGGGTCCCATGGGCTATTAAATCAGCATCCTTTTGGGACTTTGTGGTCCCACCTATCTGGAAAATGATAAGGTAAATAGTTGCTTTGGCTATAGGATTTGTTAAGCGTCCATCCCAAAGTGTACTGTGGATCTCCAAGACGGGGAAATAGAATAAATGTCACCCAAACTTTCTTTTTCTCCCCACAGAGCTCCTTTCCCACAAGTCACATCATTTAAAGCAGAGCAGTCCAGAAGAACTTTCTGTGATGATGCAAATATTCTATACCTAGGGTCTTCAATATGGTAGCCAACAGCCACGGGTAGCTATTGAGCACTTGAAATGTGTCTGGTGCAACTGAGGAATTCAATTTTACTCTCATTTAAATGTAAATTGCCATGTGAGGCTGGTGGCTACCAGGATCAGTTAGCACAGATCTAGAGGAAGCCAGTTTGAGAAATACTGATATGATGCTGTAGGTGCGCTAGACTGCGATCCCGGGTTCAATTCCCAGCTCTACCAATTCCTAGGCAAGTCAAGTTGGTTTCTGGGCCTCAGTTTCCTCTTCTTTAAAAGAGGGGGCTGGACTCTATGTTCACTGAGTTCTTGCCAAACCCTCTCCAAGGAGCTCCTGCCTGAGAATTCTACATGCACCCTGACTCCCTCTGAGTCCATTCACATTGTGGCACAGTATTAATTGCTTCCTGACCACAGGCCCTTCTTGGTTTCCTTACGAGGCTGCCACCTCTGGAGAACAGAGCCTGTATATTGTTGTTCTTTACTATCTCACCTAGAGCCTAGTGCAATGACAGTGCCCAGCAGACAACAGGTGCTCAACACATGCCTGTTGATTGACTGAGTAAAGGATCAGTGTGTTGTATACATCCAACTTGCTGGTCCCAAACAGGACATGCCTGTTGAAAAAGGCTTGGGGTCAGCTTTCCTTCTCCAAGTCTGAGGATCTCCAGCAACTCCAGTCTAATTCCAGTTCTCCAACTTCTGGGTTCTTTTTTCATGTACCCCAAACTGGGTTTCCCCCAAGGGCAGACCTGTGATTCAAATGAGCATTTGTCTGAGGACATTCCTCAGTGGAGAGAGCTTCAAGGGCTCTTGATTGATATGGAACCAAGTCTACATTCCCTTACCTGCCACTCAAGGGTCTCCCTCCCTATGTCCTTCCATCTTCAACCAATATCAACTCTACTTTTCAACCATCCCCTCCCTAGACACACCCTCAGGATTCTTTTCTCCCTCCCATTCTCCTTGTCTGGTATGTCCTATCTCTTTTCTCCACCTTTCTAAATCTTTTCATCCTTATGAGTCCATTTCAAGCCTGACCCTGAACCCCAAGCCTTACCTATCACTCCCAGGCTCAGGAACCTCTCCTTCTTAACTAAGTATATTGCTTATTTGACACAATATAAACCGCTTTGTGCCTTCTCAACCAGGTGGTCTTTAACGCTATCTACCTGGAGGACAGGTATGACATCTTCTCTGAATCCACTATGGATTCCTGGGAGGAGCGCTGAACTTGTAGTGAGATCTGTATCCGAGCTCAGGCTCTGTTGCTTCCGTGGTGTGACCTTGGGCATGTCATTTCACCTCTCTGAATCTCAACTTTGAAGTGGGGAATTACAATATGATACCTCCAAACCCACAAACCCACTGAGTTGTTGTAAGAATTAAAAAAGGTATGTGAAGGCACATATTGCTGGGACTCTGTTATTTTGTTTCTTGGGTAGCATAAAGTAAAGACTCAATAAATATTTGTTAAGTAAATGAATGAATGCATGTGTGGAGGTAGTCAGGTGTGAAGGTTTGGAAAAGTAAGTGGTCTGTCCACTGATGGTGAGGTGGCTTTTGTTTCCAGATGCTGTAGGGACTTCAGAGTGGAGGAAGAAAGACTTAAGAAGGCAGAGCAGTTCTGAGAAGCCATAGAAAGGGTTCCTGGTTGAAGATGGCTTATCTCTATCAGTGCAGCCCACAAAGACCGGCTGGTCTCACCTGTGTGGGGCAGGTGAGCTGTGCAGGACACAGATGCCTCGGGTTTGGGCACTTGGCCCAGGGTCTGCCAGTGCCAGCACCTGCCTTATCCCATGTGGGTAATGCAACTATAGCTGTGAGCACACAGGTGCATTTATTTGCTGGTAGGTGCTGCCTTAATTTAGCTAAATCTCATGAACACTAAATTTATGTCACAAATTGTCTGAAAGTCAGAGAAAAATGCATTTCTAAAACCTGCATTTGCAAAAAAAAATGCTTTATCAGGAATTGACCTTGGACCTTGTTCCATCAGCAAAACCTGCTCTCCGGGGACAGAAGCTCTTCAACCCATTAAGTACCAATGCGTTCAATCTTATACCTGCCCCCTTAACAATGAGGCTGAAAATGTGGGAATTGAGTTTGCAGAGGCAAAACGGCTTGGAGGTTGGCCAGTCTCCCCTGCAACCCCATTCCTTTCTGTCCCAGTCATACACAGGGAGCCCTGGGAAAGGGTTCTCCTGGACCTCTCTCTCTTTCACATACATGTACATGGACAGACATGCAAGGACACAAGGGAATGCTTGAATCCACTAGTTGTCAGCCCACATGAACTGAGGGAGCCCTCCCCTTCCCGGTGCATCTGCAGCCCTGGGGACAGGACTCGGGAGCTGAAATCAACTGGACGGCTTGTGGAGTGGAGCTCACCCAGGGAAAACTTACATTCTGCTTTGGCACAGATGAGGCAGGCGGTGGTACAGTTGAAGAAGTTCAGGATCCCAGCGACAGCCACGCTGATGTCGGTGTTGCTGGGGTGGAGGTTCAGGGTTGTGAATCTCTGGAATTGAAACTTTACAAACTCCTCCGGGGCCACTTTGAAATGGGGGACCTGGGAGGAGGAGCAAAAATGGGGAACAGGGAGGACCCAACATAAGTGGGAAAAAGTGAAAAAAAGAAAGAAAGAGGGATGAGTGAGACAAAGCCATGGAGGATGGATTCTTTTATTTAAGCCCTCTGTCACACACCAGTAGGAGACTGAGCTTGCAGGACCCGCTCCATGGGAACAAGACAAGATGACCTCCCTGATGCTTGTCCCAAATAGGGGGCGCAAGTCGAGAAGCCCTTTGTCCAGAGACTTGTATAAATGTACTTCGGGTCTGGAAGCTGGTACCTGTGCTCCCAGAGAAGGTAAAAGATTAGGTCTTTATTCTCAGAGGGGAGACAAATGGCTCTTAAAGAAATCATCCTTAAAATAGTTAATTTGTAGTTAATAAATCAGAGCAGAGATGGCAGAGAGAGAAAAC
Source organism: Choloepus didactylus (assembly GCF_015220235.1). Classification (NCBI taxonomy): domain Eukaryota; kingdom Metazoa; phylum Chordata; class Mammalia; order Pilosa; family Megalonychidae; genus Choloepus; species Choloepus didactylus. Next base: position 136,440,585 of record NC_051312.1, on the reverse strand, counting down.
ATTTCCCTGGGGACTAAGAGAGATGCCCCATCAGCCCAGCCCAGCCCACTGGTGTGTCAACCAGCTCCCAGCAGCTTCCCTGGGTGAATGCACAGAGAAGCGCATCCCACCCAGAGATGCATGTGGGGTGCAAGCACAGCAGGCTGAGAAACCATCTAGAAAGCATCCCAATGGAGCCAGGTAAATAAATACCTGCTTTGGCTTCATTAGGACAGTGTCAGCTTCCCTCTGCATCTATTACTGACATTTCCAGAAGGCACTGCCCCCTCCCTCTGCCTCTCTTCTCTCGAGGAGAGGTATTAACAGGTTGCAATGGCTGCTGTATTGGCTATTTGGTAGGTAATGGAAAAGTTAAAAGGTAATAAGCTGCTATCCGCCTTGATTTCATCCTGTCACCCTCATTCCTGGTACCCAGAACCAAGAGTGCGGGAGCCTGCCTGGGGCTGTGATCAGAGACAGGTGGGGTGGGAATCTCAACCCACATCCTCCATTAGGACCAGTGCCCTATGGGAAGGTCAGCTTGAAGGCAGCATGGGTATATGCTGATGTTAAAGCAAGAAAGATTTAGGGTGGGCAGCAGGAAGAACTTCCTGATGGTGAAGGGTTGGCTTTTAGAATGCGTTATTCTGAAATGATTGCGGAAGTTCTCTTTGCCTGGGCTGGCCCAGAGGTTACCTTGCCTGGAGTCTGGGAAGAAGCTGAGATGGTGTCTGTAGGATGCTTTTAAATTTATGGGAGAAGTCCACCTGACACCAGCACTCATTTGAGATTGGTGTAGGGCAAAGGTAAAGATTTAGGAGAAAGTAGGCAGATAATTACAGAACTCAACTAGGATTAACTATGAACCATAGAGAGAGCAACCAATATTTTCCAGCAGAGGCTGAAAAGCGCAGAATTGGGGAAATCTTGATGAGTTTTGAGAGAAGATTCCATAGAGTCAAATTGACCTGGGTGTGTCAAAAAGGATCATCCTTCCCTTTTGTAGTTTGCCTCCCATAAAATCTGTCTAAAATGAGTAGAAAGTAAAAGAGGTCACAAAGGGGCAAGAAGGAGGGCACCCCTGGGCGGAGACAGAGTGGGCTGGCTGGCCTTTTTGACCACGGCCCCCCTTGTGTGGTTGTCCAGCCTACTGAGTTCCCTTAGCAACTAACCCACCCCCAAGAAAGGGAGGAGCCCTTAGAGATAGCTACCCTTGAATCCTTGGATCCAAGACATGGATTGGGAAAAAGACTTGGGGAAGGTGAAGAACAAATAGGTTTTGGGGTCTACAGACTTGAGTTTGCAGCCAGGTTCTGCTGAGAAATTTGAGACAAACTGCTTAATTGTCTAAGCTTCATTAAAATGAAGATAACAAGAGGTGCTTCTAAGAACACTGGAAAGATAAAATGAGATTTTGTGTATGAAGGACATAACAGCTCAGAAAAATGCCTTTTCTTCTTCCCTTCCTCTTTCTCCCCAAATCTAGGTGCTCCCCAAAAGGCTCTTGGAGCTGTTGTACAGGGGATGAGGGGCGAGGGGCCTCCCCAGGAAGGCCCACGGGGAAGCAGCCAGCTGCTCTAATGGGTCCAGGCAGGAATGGCCCAGCACAAGCCTAGTGATTCTCTCTCTAGGAGAAAGATCCATCCATAATTGATTTGCAAATGCTTCCCAGGAAGTCATTGAGTCATCGTGGGTGTGTATGGGGGTGGGTTGGGGGGGTCAGGGGGCACATGACAAGGAGAGGCAAGCAGAATGGAAGGGAGAACAGCCGGGCAGAAAGCAGCCAGCCACAAGGGCTGTGGAAACTTTAGCAGCATTTAAAGGAATGAACTCTTTGATGAGAACTCCATTTCTTTTCCCTGGAGCTGGTGGAAATCAGTGTAAGGCAGTTCAGCCTCATAAAATATTAAAAGAAATGCATAATCTGAATGGCAAGGAAAGGTTGCTCTGGAAGAAACATGACCAGACAAAGGAGGGTAACTGCCGGGCCGTTCCGTGGGCAGGGCTGCGGGCTGGCAGCTCAATGATGGCACAGGGCTGGGGGCGGGAGGAGGGGGCAGGGTTGTAAATCAGGGTCTCTGCCTCTGCCTGAAATGTTGGCATCCTCTTGAAGTGGGGAAGGGTGGGTGGGGAGGAGGGAGAGAGAAGAGAATAGGAGAGAGTAGAAAAGAGAAAATGGGCAGCTCAATTCTTGGCAGCCTCACTTGGTGAAGTTCAGAGCGATTGCTGGAACAATAACCTGCCATGGATTTGAGCTTTTACTTGGAGCACGGCAAGGAATGTTTAAATTAAACATCAGGCCTGGAAGGGGCCTGGGCTGACCATCTTTCAGGACATCTGAGGAGCAGGGGGATGGGGAGTTGTTGACCTGGACCCAGCCCATGGCCAGAAGGCTGGTTGGCGGGTGGGGGTCAACTAGAGGGGAGGGTCTTAGCAAGACCAAGGGCAGGGCTGGGGCTAGGATCCCAGTGTCACTTTGATTTGCAGATAACAGTTCTGAGAGTGGGTTCATAAACAAGAGAAAACAAATATTCTGCCCAAACCCTCTGATTCTAAAGAAAGTAGAGGAGGCTGCCGAGGGGCAGTGGGGTGGGCAGAGAGGCCTGTCTGCTTCTCTGCTGGGGCAGCTAACTGGGGAGGAGGCCAGTCTGTCTGGCAGTTATCTGCCCTGTCCTATTTCTGGGCTGTCACCAAAAGGCAGAGTCTAACGGAGGACACCCACCAATGGAGGAGAAACTGCTAAGGCTAAAGCTTCCGGAGCCATCAGGTAGAAAATTAATTCTCTCCCTCTTCCACAATTGGCTTCTGACCTCATAGCCCTCACCCCCCAGCTCTATCTGATCCCCAAGGACCTGGCTTTAAGGCCAGGGGAGTGAAGAGGAGCTAAGAGCTCAATTTCTCACTGTTCCCAGGAATATATCCAGAGGGAAAGGACTGACTGTTTCCGGGAAGGGCTAGGAAAGATTCCAGCAATGGACAGAATCTCTCAAGTTCCTAGCTTATTTTCTCCAGGGATATAGGAGGGAAGAGTATTCATAGAACTGGGAGTGGACTGTTACTTAGAAATCTATCCCTTACCTTATTTATTTTTTTTATCTCCCATGGAGCCAGAACTAGAGGAAATGCATGTGACACTTTAAAATTCCAGTTCCCATTAGAGGCTACACATGAAGAAGAATTTACTGATTGAAGAAGTAAACGCTGGAATCGGTGAATGAGGAAGAAAGCAAAATAAAAGCTCTCTTCCAGTGAACTTACAAAATAAAGGTTTTCAAACTATCTTAGCAGTAAAACCTCCCTGTCCCCCGAAGGTGTAATTCTCCAGAATCCCAATATACAGCAGGTTGTATATTGATCACCAGGTTGCTGCTTGTGTTCGTGTGAGCATGGGAGCTCAGGCTGCTGGCCTGTGGCCTCCCCTGTCCCCCACACTCTACCCACCACCATCACCACCACCAAAGGGACCCCTGGAGGCCCCGCCACAGAGCCCTGAGACTCAGAGGAGCTCAGCCTGAAACTCCTGTTGTGGAACATCTCCTCTGGGGCCCCTCTCCAAACAGCCTGGGACAAAGTAGGTGCTCAACAAACACACTACTTCTATTTGCATTGATGTCATTGTTATAATGCCACCTAGCTCTGAAGGACTCTTCTGGCTGGAAGCCCGTAAGAAACAATGACATGCTTGTGCCCCTGGGCAGAGGCTGTTGGCCAGCAGACATTTCTCCATCCTGGAGGGTACTCACCTCCTTCTCCCCGCAGATGTTGCTGATGATGGAGCTGGAGGCTGGGCTGGCGGAGGGTCCCAGGACGGCGACCACCCCCTTGGGGAGGATCTGACACACTGCAGCCAGCAGCGGGGGGCAGAGGCCAGAGTGGGAAGGAAACAAGGAACTTGTCAGGTACGGCTTGGGTCGCACCCCCACCCCTGGGGCTGAGGCCTTGAACTGGCTAAACTTCACCGCTGCCCCGTCCCCACCCCTTCCAAGCCCAGTGCCTCTCCCCCTGCTCTGGACTCCTCCGCTTCAGGACAGTTTTATTGGAGTTTATGGAAGATATTAAATGTGGAAATGACCTAGGTTATGACAACATATGGCCACGGCCAACATGATATATAAATTGTCTGGACTGTCACCCAAGGACAGAAGCTAATGGAGGAAACCTGCAGATTCCATCCCCTTGCCTGGCTTGCTGTGCGTGTGGGGGGAGCCAAGCAGGGCTGCTCAGTAGCTGAGGGCCCAGCTCACGGAACAGCCACCAGTCTGTCATCTATTAGTACCCCCAAATATAAAGAAAGAGGGAATGGGAGGGAAGAAGGGCAGAAAAGAAGAGGGACAGGGGTAGTGAGGATGGTACAGGTAGAGAAGAAGAAAGCAGACACAGCCCAAGTCAAAGGGAGCGAGGGATAGCAGGAGGGAAAGAGAGAAAATGAGAGGTAGAGGGGGTCTCATCTCTCAACACCACCTTCTGTTTGCCTCAGCTGAGACCTGGCACACTCGCTTCCCTGAAAACGTGATTCTTTCCTGACCTACCAGCATGTAGCTTGATCTTGTGTGTCCTCAGCTTGGAAGCCCGCCCTCCCTTTCTCTACTCTGGACACATGCACCTGTCAAGGATGACCTCAAAGCCGCCGTCTTCTCCTTTAGACCTTTCCATGCTCCTTTAGGTGGAATTAAAGACTTCCCCTGGGCCCCAAAGGTCTATTAGAAGACCCTTTATACATGTGTCTATCACAGTGTGTTGTTTAGAAGGCTTTCAAACCCCTTAAGGACAGGAGCTGAGCAGTATTTATCCCTAAATCCTCATTCCCATTTCCACAATGTCCAGGACAATGTTTTCTAGAGAGTAGGCGCCCAGTTCACGTTTGCTGAATGAATGAGTCCATGAATGGGGCATGTGATCAGAAGAAGAGAAAAGAATCTAGTATTTTAAAAGGCTAGAGACTGAGAAAGGAAGAACGGGAGAAGGGGGAAAGAAAGAACATGAGATAATTCTCAGTGCACACACACACACACACACACACACTGTGATATCAAAACCAAGGAGCTGTCCCTCAGGATGTGTATCAAGGTTCCCAGTAGCACTATATTACTTCTCTGTAAAACTCAAAGCATAACCCAGACATATTTGCCTCCTAATCACATTAGAGCCATTTCCCAGGTCAGTGAACTGAGGTCAAGTGAGAAGCTCAAAGTGCCTTGCTGAGTTAGCTGCAAAGCCACATGTGTGACCTGGATGCACTTTCTCCCAGGCTGGAACACCAGGCACCCCTTTCATGGAGCACAGGTGGTGAGGCAGACCACCAGGGCCACATCCCAGCATTGCAAAGTACCATATGACTGCAGATCTACCAGGGCTTCTCTCCACCTGCAGCTCAGGCAGGGATCGTATAACACCTGGATTTCAGCCAATTGAGATCAGTGTGAGCCTGAGGGGGACTTGTAACTTCTAAGTGTCAGAATCATCCCCATTGGGGATAGCCAGACTTCACCTTTGAAGAGTGCTCTTCAAAGTTCAAGCTATTTCCTCATAAGTTATCTCATGTGATTCTAAGCCAACTTAGCTCATTCTGCCTGTAGTGCTCTAAGTTCAGTCTCCCATCAATTCCTCACAACAAGCTCAGAGGTGAATCTTATTTCCTGAATTTTTTTAAAAGTGAGGTAAAATTTACCTAACATTAAACCAGCCATTTTAAAGTGAACAATTCAGTGGCCTTTAGTACATTCACTGTGCAACCACCACCTCTGTCTGGTTTCAAAATATTTTCGTCACCAAATGGAAACTCCATACCTATCAAGCAGTTACTCCCCATTCCTCTTCCTCCCAGCCCCTGGCAACCACCAATCTCCTTTCTATCTAAATGGTTTATTCTGGAGATTTCACATTAATAGACTCATACAATATGTGACCTTTTGTGTCTGGTTTCTTTTACTTTGCATAATGCTTTGGAGGTCAGTCCACATTGTAACATGTATCAGCACTTCATTCCTTTAGACAGCTGAGTAATATTTCACTGTAAGTTCTACATTTTGTTTATACATTCATCTGTTGATGGACACTTGGATTGTTTCTACTTTGGGGCTATTGGGAGTAGCGCTGCTTTGAATATTGATGTACAAGTGTGTGTTCTAGACCCTATTTTCTAATCTTTGGAGTATATACCTGTGCCAGTTTGGATATGTCTACCCAAAAGCCACATTCTTTAATGCAGTCTTGTGGGGGCAGAAGTATTAGTGTTGATTAGGTTGGAATATTTGGATTGAGTGTTTCCATGGAGATGTGACTCAATCAACTGTGGGTGAGATGTCTAATTAAATTATTTCCATGGAGATATGGACCCCACCCATTCAGGGTGGCTCTTGATTTAAATACTGGAGTCCTATAAAAGTGCTCACAAACAGAAGGAGCTCAGATCAGCTGAGAGGGACATTTTGGAGAGAAGCTAAGAGCTGACACTGACACTTGGAGATGCTTGGAGACCTTTGGAGATGCTAGCCCAGAGTTTGCTCCAGAGAAGCTAAGAGAGGACCCCGGTACTTAGATGCACAAGAGCTGAAGAAGCTAAGAGAGACCCAGAGATATTTTGGAGAAAGCCATTTTGAAATGCAACCTGGGAGCAAAGGAACAGCAGACACCAGCCACATGCCTTCCCAGCTGACAGAGGTGTTCTGGACACCATCAGCCATTCTTCAGTGAAGACATCATCTTGTTGATGCCTTGGTTTGGACACTTTAATGGCCTCAGAACTGTAAATTTGTAACTTAATAAATCCCCTTTACAAAAGCCAATCCATTTCTGGTATTTTGCATAATGGCAGCATTAGCAAACCAGAACAATACCTAAGAGTGGAACTTCTGGGTCATGTAGTAATTCTGTGTTCAACTTTAAACTGTTTTCCACAGTGGCTGAACCCTTTACATTCCCACCAGCAATGTATGAGGGTTCCAATTTCTCCGCATGCCAACACTTGTTATTTTCAGTTTTGTTGATTATAGTCATCCTAGTGAGTGTGAAATGGTATCTTACTGTGCTTTTTATTTTAGTTTCCTTAATGACTAATGATGCTGAGTATCTTTTCATGTGCTTGTTGGCCATTTGTGTATCTTCTTTGGAGAAATGTCTATTTAAATTCTTTTCCCATTTTTTATTTGGGTTGTCTGTTGTTGATTTAAGAGTTCTTTATATATTCTGGATACCAGACCTCTATCAGAATATGATTTACAAATATTTTTTCCCATTCTGTAGGTTGTCTTTTCACTTTCTTGATAATGTCCTTTGATATACAAAACTTTTAATTTTTATGGAGTCCAATTTATCTGCTTTTTTTGTTGTTGTCGGTTGTGCTTTTGGTGTCATCTAAGAGTCCGTTGCCAAATACACAGTACTGAAGATTTTCCCCCATGTTCTCATCTAAGGTTTCGTGGTTTTAGCTCTTATATTTCAGTCATTGGTCCAGTTTAAGTTAATTTTTGTATATTATTATTTCCCCATTTTACCATAAGGAGACAGCATCTTCGAGATGTTAAATAACTTGCCTAAAATCACACACCTAAGAAAAGGTCAGAGCCAGGATGTGAATTCAAGTCTCTTGACCTCATCAGTGTTCATGTTCATTCTACTGTCATGGCACCTATTTCGTCTTCACTCCCCCCGTACTACCCCACCACTTCCTCACTCATCTCTCCTCAACCTCTTACAACTGAGTGCCCCTCCCACCTCATTCTACTGAAACTTTCTGCAAAGTCACTAGGACTACTCATCTTTTCTCATCCTGCTCTCTTTATAGCATCTGATGTTGTTGACTGCATTGTTCTTTTGGATTTCGTAATACCACCCAATCCAGATTCTCATCTGGTGCCCTGACCACTCTTTCTCAATTTTTTTGTTGACACTTAGTCCATCCTCTACCCACTAAACACAAGTTTTACCCACACCTCATTCTCACTGGGCAATCTTAACCCTTGCCTGTGACCTTTACCCTCATCCCTGCCCCGGTGACCCTGTGCTCTCTGACCTGTGTCCTGAGTTACAAAATCAAGTGTGCAACCACCTGCTGGACATCACCACAAGACTACCCTCTGGTGCAACACATTCAGTACGGCTAAGGCACAGAGGCAGGAGAGCTCAATCATTACAAACTTGGACTCTGATGCAAGACTGCCTGGGTTTGAGCCCCAGGTCTGTCGTTCACCAGCTGTGCAACCTAGAGCAAGTTACCAAACCTCTCTGTGCCTGTTTCCTTGCCTATAACACTGAAATCCTAACAGCACCTCTCTCGTAGAGTTGTTGTGAGGACTGAAGAGAGTTAATACATACAAAGTGCTTGGAATGGTACCTGAACTGCTACATGATTGTCTTATTATTATCCCTGCCATATCTTATTTTCTGTATACTTTCCATACACCATTTAATTTGGTCTTTACACTTCTATGAAGAAGAATCATTATATCCCCATTTCACAGATGGGGAAACTGAGGCTTAAAATTTAAGGAACCTGGTCAAGATCACACAGGTAATATACGGTAGAACTGGGCTTGAACCTGGAGACCCATCTGAGACTCCTCACCACTCTGCTCAACTCTCCTCAGCTCCTCAGTCTCAAAATCATCCTTTGACCCTTCCTTTCCTTTCCTCACCAAATCTCCTGACCTATTCTACCATTCAGGGACCAGATTCTGACGGTTGGGCCTGCTCACTCTCCACTGTCCCCTCCTTCCCATGCCCCCTGCCCCTGTCCCAGATCAACCCTTCTTTACTACCTGCCTTGTAAGGGGTCTCCCCATCTCCATGATTCTTCACTTCTAATCCATTCTCTGAACCATCAGACAAATTATTACCCTCAACATAGAACAGCGTGCTCCTCGAGGGAAGAGACTTTGTCTTATTTACTGCTGCATTTCAGGAGCTAGCCCGACTGAGTTACGTGCCCATTGAATCTTTGTGGCACCACACTGAAGCCTGCTCAACATATTCCATGAAAAACTGGAAACAAACAAATGTCCAGCCATAGGGGAGTAGTTACGTAGAGTGTGGGCCATATACTCAAATGGAATGTTATTTAGGCATTTAAAGTGTTTGTGGACATTTTGTAATAGTATTAAAAATATTTATGTAATAAAACTAAGAGAAAGAAGCAGGATATAAAATGATATGTATATCTATATAATGATCTCAACTAGGCAAAGACAGAAAATAGTTATGCAATGAAGAATGATTGGAAAGAAAATGTTATAAAAACCAACATCTACTGAGTACTAATTATGTACCTACCATTCCCAGCACTTTACGTGAATTAACTTGATTTAACGTTCATAATGACCTGACGAGATAGGAATATTACTGTCATCTCATTTCACGGATGAGAAGGAAAGACAGAAGAATTAAGCAGCAGAGTCATGACCCAAGCCCTCACCCTCTGTCTGGAGAATCCAGTTCCTTAACAGCTGGACGATGCAAACTTCCTGGTTAAGTGAATTGCAATTCATTGGAATGTTCACGGAGGTGGCCTTGGCCATTGGAACACTGAATGATTTTCTTCCCTTTTCTCTTTTCGGTATTTTCTATAATGAGCATGTATTCCTCTTAAACATGTCATTGCAGAAAATAGAATGGCATTAGAAAAAAAATTCTTCTGATGAGCAAGTCAACCCAAATGGACCTGGTGTCAAGTCCCACCTTTCCCGCCCTTTCTTCCATCACATGTCCTCCACTTCATGCCCCAGCTCACCAGGTAGCCCTTCGTTTTTTAAAACATAACTTTGTATTTTCCTACCTGAGCCTCCCTAGTGGTTCTCTCTCTCTTGACCAGAGGTTCTTAATCTGCTGCCTGGGGTCTGTAGATAGAATTCATTTTGAGGAAAACCTTAAATGATCATTTTCTCTAACCTCTAATTAAAATTTAGCATTTCCTTCAATTCTGAATGTAGGCAAAAAATCACAGTATATTATCAGTACATGACTTTCTCACTGACAGAAATCACAAATGCTTTCATCGCTCATGACAGTGCTACACATATCATTTTTACATTCATTACGACTCACAATTATGCTAGTAATTAGACCTGATGCTGGTGTTAAATATTTAATACGTTATTAAAGAAACACATACGTTAATATAGCACTATCGAAACCATTTTAACTACTTTTCCATATGATCGGTGTCATTGGCCATCCTATCTATTTTATTTTATTCACTTAAAAAATGTTTTCCTGAGAAGGAGCCTGTATTAGTCAGGATTCTCCAGAGAAACAGAACTGACAGGACATATACAAATTTGTAACTATTATGAGATTTATTATAGAATTGTCTGTGTGATCATACAGATCGACAAGTCTAAATTCCATAGTGCAGGCTGCCAGTTGGAAACTTGATGAAGGTGAAATTGAAATCCCCAGAAGCCACAGTTTGGAAATTCCGATGAAGACGATGTTGAATACCCCAGGAAAAACTGGTTGGCTGAGAAAGAGACAGAAATTCTTTCTGACTGCTGAAATCCTCAGTTCTCCCTTTTAGGGCCTCCAACTGATTGGATGAGGACACTCCTCTCATAGCTGAAGGCCATCTCTTGTGTTGATTGTAGATACAATCAGTGTAGATGCAATCAACTGATGAGTGATTAAAATACATCCATGAAATACCTTCACAGTAACAATCAGGCCAGTGCTCACTGGCCCAAATAACTAGACACCATAACCTAATCAAGTTGACACATGAAATTAACCATCACAGGTCCCATTAGCATCCCTAGACTCCCAGAGGGATCCAGAGAACAAAAAAGTCCTCCCCTGGTTTAGGCCCTCCTTGCCCTTCTGTCTGACAAACTCCAACTGATCTCCAGCGCCCAGCTCAGATGTCTTCCTGGCCTTAGGTAAGAAGGCATCTCTTCCTCCCTGTATCCTCACCACACATACCTCAGTCAGCTCCAGTACAGGTTAGGAGATGGACAGCTTGCCTGTCCTCGGAATTCCCCACCAGCCTCTGCCCCAAGCAGGCTCATTATTGTCCCAACAAATGGAAGTTTCTCCTTAAAACAAATTCTTACAGAAGGGCACCATCACTTATTTCCAATTCCAAAATCCAAATGGTTCTGAAGCTGGATGTGTTTCATCAAACTCACTGGGTGGCAACATTTGACCTAGATAGATGGATGTGAAGCTATTTACGAGGTATGAATATTTGAATGTAGGTATGGATTTCTTCAAGTATGGGGTTCTGTCAAAGTCCCACTGGAGATGTTACCTGTAATACATGGTAGATGTACCACATGACTTTTCCGATATCTGGAAAGTTCTGGATTCTAAACAGATCCAACCTTCAGAGTTTGTGGACCTGCACCTGTTGCTCTGAGCTCCTCACACACATACATGTCCACCTCCCTCAGTGAACCGCAAGTGCATAGAGGGGCAGAGGTCATGTCTATTTAGTCCCGGCGAAAAGGAATTGCTCGAATGAATAGAAATGATCTGAAATGAGTCCACTGAAATTGAATTGTCATCCTACCAGCTTGGGGATTTCCTGGGATCTGGAAATTGGTCTTTCACTCCCTAGGAAAGATACCCTGTTCGGTAGAAATGGAAATCTTTTATCAAGGGCCTCTGCTCTGACGCCCCCACACCCTGGTTCTGCAGGCCCTAGCCCTCTGTGTGAAAGGACAGAGGGGAGGGGAGCTCTACCTCTGCCTCCCAGGGGGCAAGGATGAGCGGGAACGCAAACATGAGCCACATTGCCATGACAACTAAGTTTCCAGCCAGCAGAGGAGTTGAAGGCAACTGTCAAGGCAGCTGCTGGAACAAAAGACCACGATGGGGGGTTGTAACCCCATGGAGGGACTCCTTCCCCTCAAAATCCCAGCTCTGGCCTGGATTCCAAGTCTCCCAGAAGCCTGAGCTGAACAGGAGGGGCCCCTGAGTCTTCACAGGGTCCCTCCCTCTGGAAGAGAGCAGCTCAAGGATGGGGACAGGGTCTGGTTCAGAAGGGCCCAGTTCTCTAGATTTCACCCCGCTCCAGAGAAGACGCAGATTCCTGGACAATGACGAGGAAGCAGGTCCTCCTCCCTTACAGTGTGGCACTTGAAAAGTCACTCACTAGGTAAGCTGTTCTCGGAGCCCACGTGGAAAACAATTGCGACCATGGGGGCTGATGGTGAGGTGGGAGCAGAGAGAACTGGGAGGGGCAAGAGTCCTTTGCTTAAAGACACTTGACGACGGTGGTGAAGTCCAAGTCGAGTGGGGAGGGCAAGGACCCTCTTTTGTGCCTGATTATCCTGAATACTGAGCACAATGGGGAGACGGGACCATCCCAGAGCAAGTGAAACAAGTGCTTCAATCAAATGGGAAGAAAGAGCTCCGCTCTTGTGCGGAAGCTTTCTGAGATGCATTCAGTTCTCAGCTCTCAGTGAGTGAACCATGGGCTCAATGACTGGTCTAGCTGGTCCCAGAGCTGAGGATGTGAGCCTGCAAGTGTGGGCATGCCCAGGCTGTGTTCTGTCATGCCTGCAATGGGGCACAAAGGGTTCAGATTTTTCAGGGTCTTGGAGAACTCAAGACCTCCAATGGTTCTTCTCACCCACAGTCCTTGGCCTGGCTTGCAGACTCTGCTCAGTCTGACCCCAAACCACCGTGTGATTGGCAGTACCATTACTGTCATGCCATGTGTCATTAATAATGTCAGCTTCCCACGTGCTGGGCACAAAGACCCTGTGAGGGAGGCATGACTCTACTGATGGTAGTAATCGGCAAAATTTTAGAGTTTACTCTATGCCAGGCACTGTTCAAGTCTTTTTTAGCGCCTCACCTCATTTAATTCTTGCAACCACATCATGAAGTCAGAACTTTGATTATTACATAATATTTTATACCATAGATGAGAAGTGTGAGGCACAGGCTATCCAGGAGCTGTCCAAGGTTCTGGCAGAGGCAGGCTTTGCATCCTGGAGCATCCGACTGCAGAGCATGAGTTTTTATTGTTTTCTACACTGCTTTTCAACCCCGGTTCTCACCACTACCCCTATCTATACTTGCTGTTTTGGCCAAGCCCATTTGTCATGTCCTCCAATGTATTCTGTTTTTCTCTGTGTGCTGGTTTGGATGTATTATGCCTCCCAAACACCATTATCTTTGATGCAGTCTTGTGTGGGCAGGAAACATATTGGTGTTGATTGGGTTGGAGAATTTTGATTGGATTTTTCCATGGAGATGTGATCACTCAACTGTGGATGAGGCCGTTCACTGGATAATTTCCATGTAGGCATGGCCCCACCCATTCAGCATGGGCCTTGATTAGTTTATGGGAGCACTATAAGGCTCAGACAGAAGGAGCAAGCTTGCTACAGCCAAGAGGGACACTTTGAAGAATGCACAGGAGCTGAGAGAGGAGATGCAGATGAGAGACAGTTGAAGACGGCTGTTGAAAGCAGACTCTTGCTCCAGAGAAGCTAAGAGAGGACAAACGCCCCAAGAGAAACTGAGAGTGACATTTTGAAGAGGAGCTGTGGCCTAGAGAGGAACATTTTGAAACCAGAACTTGGAGCAGACACCAGCCACATGCCTTCCCAGCTAACAGAGGTTTTCTGGATGCCATTGGCCATCCTTCAGTGAAGATACTCGATTGTTGATGTGTTACCTTGGACACTTTATGGCCTTAAGACTATTAAGTGTGTAACTAAATAAACCCCCTTTTATAAAAGCCAATCCATTTCTGGTGTTTTGCATTCTGGCAGCATTAGCAAACCAGAACACTCTACCTCAAGCCCTTGCAACTATGTCTTTTACTTGGACACGTCTTCACCTATCTGTCCCAGAAGCCTTACCTAACCACTCTTGCAAATACCGATGTCCTATTTCTAACCTCCCTCAGCGATTGTCTGAGCTGCTCACTGGAAACACCCACAACAGAGGCTACCTGGGGTTTATGTCAATTTTCCTATGTTTAGATCATAAATTCCTCCTGAAAAAGATCACAGGCCTCAGTTTCCCCATCTGTAAAATAACAGGATGGGCCAGATGATTTCTAAATCCTGTAATCCAAGGCCTTTTCAGAGACCCTATTATGCATAAGCAATGTGGGTGGCTCAGAGGAAGGGGGCAAGAAATGTTTGTTGAATGACTCATCTGACTTCTTACTTTTTTCTCCTTACTTTGATTCATTCTATTGATGAATGGAGAGATACTGCCCTCGATTGTTAGAGACAGCTCAAATCACTGGAGGTCCAGCCCATGGAACCAGGAAGCCTTCAGGAAGCTCAGGCTTGTAGGCAGCCAGGCAGAGCTGGACCCTAATGCCCCATGTCCCATCTCCATGTGTGGCCCAGGTAGCCAGTGCGGTTCTGGGTTTCAAGAAGAAACAGTGTGGACAGCTGATGCCATGCTTGGATTCAGGGACAAACCCAAGCAAAGGCCAGGGGTTGACAGGGAGGCTCCTGTTTCTAGCTCTGCTGTAAATTAAACCTCAAACTGACTCCGGCAGCAGCAGGGGTGGTGCCTGGTGCCTCGGGGTGTTTGGGTGATAAGGGTTGGGTGCTTAGCTAAGCTCTAATACATTAGCCTCAGGAGACAAGCTAATCTTTAGGAACAGGGAGGGCAGTGCCACGTGGGAGCTCTTGCAAAAGAAAGGCTGAGACGGATGTAGGATAGGGAAGGGGCCCAGTGGGAAAGGCAATGACCTAAAAGGTCTCTTCCATCCCTATTATTGCACACCTGTGGGCTGTGCAGAGGGAGCTGGAAAGTCAAACATCAAGAAGCCTGAGGCAGTGGTGGTGCAATGTGGGTTTGAGGAAGCTTTATAGGTGATCCTCACTTTACACAGAGCCACTATATGAAAATCTGTCTCTTCAGGCCAGATGGAAAAGGAGGTGATTTTCTCCTTGTGTCTTTCCAGCTTCCGGGTTTGCTCCATGTGATATGTTCCATCTCTGAGCCTCATTTCCAAAGGAGGAGGCTGGCCTCCAGACTCTAGCATCTTTACCGTTTTTTTATACTTCGTAATCTGTGGTTCTGCATATACACATTGCCCCTTATGACTGCCACTCCCACTGATTGATTTGACTGAATATGATTCATTAAGTGGGATTTGCACAGAGTTTTTCAAAAGCCACCGATTGTTGAAAGTAAGGCACAACTGTACCCTGTTGGATTGCTACAGCTCCCCTGTTTAGATCAGAGGCTCTACTTTCCAAACAAGAATGTCATCACCAGGGTCTCTTTTATCCCCCTTGAAAAGCAGATTCCCCAGCCACAGGGTTATAGGGATGGGGATGGGGAGTTGTTCACAGCCCTAGAACTACTCATATATTTTTAAATTAACAATGCAAATTAGCCCTGGGACACTAGCCCAGGGAAAACACAGCCCAGAACATCTAGCAGCAGCCACTTGAGGTGGCTCACAACAGCTTCCAAATGCTCAAAGCTGTCAGAGGCTTCAAACTCAGAAAACTATGCTGGAAAGAGATGGGGATGAACCAGTTATGATAGCTGCTCCATGAGGGACATGGACATGAAGACAGGCTACTTGAGAAGAGCCTGGGAGACTGATGGTGCTGCCACAGAGGTCTGGCTGAACTACACAACAGAGGAGAGAGGAAGATGAAGGTAAGAGGGCAGAAGGAAACAAAGCCAACAACAAAACCACAGCTGCCACTTACTGAGTTGCCACCACGTGCCCAGTACTAAGCATTTCACCTGGCGTTTCCCATGGAATGCTCCTACCGACCCTATCATCACTCCCATTTTAAAAACGAGCCAACTGAGGCACAAAATGGTTAAACAGCTGTTCCCAGTTGCACAGCTGGTAAATGGTGGTGCCAGGATTCAAACCGGGTCAGTCTGCTTCTAAAATCCATGTTCCTGATCTTCATACCATGCAGCCTCCCCAGAGTGGGGATCCCAGGGCTGTTCCCCTCTCCCCCTGTTACCCAGGGATCCTGTCTTCTTCCTACCTCCCTTCCCCCAACACTGTCATTGAAGTCCAGCCCCTGCCCCACTCTGCTTCAGCCAATAGCACTAACCCCCCACCCCTTAATCTTGGGAAGGAAAGAACTGGGCTGGAACATTTCTATGAACTATCTAGGTGGCGGGGGAGCAGCTCTGGCTTCAGATGAAAGGCCTTTGGGGTAGAAAGATCCAGAAGCTCTCTTTTCTGACAAATGCTAATCATGCCTCAAACACACGGAGATGTAAAAGCTGAACAGAGGACCGCATGCTAATAAAATACTGGGCGCCTAAAAGAGGGGCATTAAAAAGATGTCTCAAAGCTCTGCAAGTGGAATAAAGATGTCAGTTTCCTTTCTTCCCGTGATTCATCAGGCTTCACATTTTAGATGTATTGACGTTCCTAAACCAGGCTACATGAGTCACTGGGAGAAGAGATTGACATCTGCTAATGACCCCCATCCACAACCGGTGAATCTGTGCCCTGGCCCTGGCAGGGAAGCCCTGAAGAAAGGAAGAGAAGGAAGGAGGAGCTGTTTATTAAAGTGTGGATGAAAGAACTGTTTAGAAATCTGGACTTTTGTCTGAGACCTATCCTCCTGGACAACAAAATGCTCCACACTGGACTAGGAGATTCACAAGAAGTTGCTGCTGCTCTTTCTGATTTTATTCAGAAGAGCCTGGGAAATCTGACTCTCACTTTCATTGTATTAGAATTTAACCTCTACAAGGACTAGGATTTGTTTCTCTTCCCTGCTGAATCCCTACTGCCTAGAAGAGGGATATAATAGCGTGTGCTGGTTTGAATCTGTTATGTACCCCAGAAAAGCCTAGATTCTTTTAATCCAATCTTGTGGGGGCAGACCTATTGTGGGTGGGACCTTTTGATTATGTTGTTTCCATGGAGATGTGATCCTGCCCATTCAGTTTGGGGCTTGATTAGTTTACTGAAGTCCTTTAAGAGCGACAGAAATGCCCCAGGAGAAGCAAGCAAGAACCCACAGGAGCTGGAATAGAAGCCCAGACACATGTGGAGAAAGCCACTGAAACCAGAAGCTAAACCTGGGAGAGAAGGTTCAGCGGAGCCTGACATGTGCCTTCCCATGCGACAGAGGAACCCCAGATGCCATCGGCCTTTCCTCAGAGAAGTTATCTATCTCTTGATGCTTTAATTTGGACATTTTCATGGCCTTAGAACTGTAAATTTGGAACCTAATAAATCCTCATTGAAAAAGCCAATCCATTTCTGGTATATTGCATTCCAGAAGCTTTAGCATACCAAAACACTGAGACTCACTGAATATGTGTTGATTGGCTGACTGATGAATGACTGTTTCTGGGTATCTGTTTCCCCATACCTTCTTCTGGAGGAATCTGGGGCCACAAATCCTACTGACATCAGTGGCCCTGTTCTGTATGGTATGAACCCACCCTCACCCATAGCTACCAGATCAGGAGTGGACACTCTACCCAAGGTAGCTATTAGGCCAATTGGCTGACACTGGCAACTCGTGGCACCTTCCAAAACCAGAGGAGCTGAGCCAATCAGATTCTCTACCTTGGGAATTCCAACCAAGAGGCACTGAGGGAAGTTATGCAGGTTGGATGCACATGCTGGAGAGACACTGGGCAGTGACCATGTTCATCTCGTGTTATGCATTGTTCCCAAAGCATGATATCTGAATCATGCCTGAAATAGAGTAAATGCTCAAAGTTTCTTGAATGAATAAACACAAAGTAAATAGGATCTGGGTGGCCATTATGGGACAAATGCTTGAAGAATAAGCCAGGAAAACCAAACTGGCAGGAGGGAAGAGCTTTTCTTGCAACCCTAAAAGCCCAGGCTAGAGCGTCGCTGGATCTGTATATAGAAGCCAGGTATCTGACATATGCACATTATTCAGGTTGAGCAAGTTGTTCTTTTGTTCCATTTTATTTTGTTTATTTGTATTTGCCATTGAAGACTGTTAAAGGTTGAAGAGGGCTAGGAAGGGAGAAGAAGAGGACTCTTCAGTCTTAGGAAGTAGATGCTATTACCTCTCTGGGCTTGGGAGCTCTTCTTCCCTCTGAACTGGAGCTGTTCAGTGCCAGCTTAGCTACCGACCACCAGCTCACCAACTCTGAGCATTGTCTAAAAGGTTGCAGGGGAAAGCCAGCAACACTGGCAGTGGAGGTGGAGTGGACTGTGCCCTGGACTCTAGGCTAGCTTTGCTGCTGACTAGCTCTGCCACCAGGCAAGCTGTTCAGTGTCTCTGCTCCTGTTTCTTTTGCAAAGTGGGGATAATAACACAGACTCTCGGGTTGCTGTTGGAATTAAAAACAGTGCCCGGTTCATAGGGGAACTCCACTTGTGTGGCTCAAGTGGCCCATGCATCTGTCTCTAAAGCAATGCAATTCACAGAGCATTTTCCTATGCTTTCAGTCATTCAAATGTCACAACAACTTGCAAGATTTGCCAAGTAGAGCTTAGCATTCCTGCTTTCCAGATGAAGAAACTGAGGTTCGGATAGGATAAGTGACTTATCCGAGGTTATCTCGAGTGGCTAAACTCCCTCCCAACACCTGCTTTCTTCCCACAACTCACCCTCAGCACAAGAAAGCACTTCAGGCAATTAGGGGTGCAATGATTAAGCTACCCTTGGGCTGGCTGAATCTCTTTTTTCCTAACCATGTACAATATTTCATTCAGGCAGTGAGGGGTTAGGGAATGGGCAGTTAATGGGGTACAAGATTTCTGCTTGGGGTAGTGGAAAAGTTTGGATAATGGATGATGGTGATGCTAACACAACACTGTGAATGTAATTAACACCACTGAATTATATATCTGAATGGAGTTAAAAGGGGAAATTTTAGGTTGTATATATGTTACTAAAATAAAAATTAAAGTAAGATTTCTCTCTGGGACTTGTGTAGGAAATATCCAGGAGATGAATGAAACAAGCTATGACTCAATGAATGAGTGAATGAATGAGTGACTATCTTAAGCCCGTCCACCCGTGATTAGCAACACCACCTGGGAATCTCCTCCAGGCTGAAAGCCCACAGGGCCTCCTGTGCAGGGTTCTGTCCCTCCTCTGGGATCATCTGTATCAGAGGCCCGTCTGCCTGGAGGGGAGCAGAGGGCAGCCCTGCCCACTCTACGTACGGGTTTCTGCAGTCTCGTACTCGCTGTCTCTGAGAAGCTCAAAGATGTCCACTTCGACCTTGGCCTTGCCCAGCCTCTCTGGAGCGCGGTTGATGCGGTTCTTGGCCAGGGTGATGGAGAGCCGCTCCCCTCTGCTGCACTCCATGGGGTCATCCAAGATAGCAGCTGTGGGCAGGCAACCAAATCCAGTCAGTTGGTGCTCCGCCCTCTTCCACTCCTCTTCCTCCTCTCCAGCCTCCCCCACTGCCACCTTCCTCTTTCAGGCAGCTCCCCACACCTCCTCCTCCCTGCCGTCCTAGAAAAGTCCTCCACATGTGTACGGGTCTAGTTTGCAGCCAGGTGTAGCAAGGTGAACTCTGACATGCATACCCACCTCAGGAACCCAGCAGTGTCACGGCAGGCCACTGGGGGTCCTGTCTGTGTGTGGTCCCCAGGCTTCTGCATGGTGAGACCCTGGGATATATATCTACAAGTACTCAGACAGGCATGCGTGTGCAGAGGACGGGGGACTGGAAGGGGCTGTCCTTTGAAAATGGCATTCTGGGCACATGAGAATCCCTCTCTAAGGTGAGGGAGAATTGAAGGAGGCCAATTTTGAGAGGGAGCGCTGTGGTACAAAGACATGATCACCAGGTCAGTATGGACTTTGGGAGAAACACACATCTGTGAAGGCTGGCTCTCCAAGCTCTGACACCGATGAGCCAGGTCACCCTGGGTGAGTAACAAAACCTCTCTGAACCTCTTTTCCTCACTGAATATTAGGAATCATACAACAACCTCTCAGCATTGAGATGAGGTTTAATCAGATGATGGATGTAAGTAGCACATCATCAGGACTTAATCAGTGTGACTGAATGAATGGCTGGAGTTGGGTAGCACCAATCACTGCTTAACTTCTAGAAACCGAATATGTGTTATGACACCATATAGATCTGGTTCAAATCCCAGATCTACTTGCCCATAAATGTTCATTGCAGCATTTTCACAAAAGCCAAAGGTGTGGATAAATGAACAGATAAACAAAACTGGTAGATCTGTACAATGGAATTATTATTCAGTCATAAAAAGGAATGAATCATGATACATGATACAATGTGGATGAACCTTGAAAACATGCTAAGTGAAAGAAGTCAGACATGGAGGACCACATATTGTAGGATTCTATTTACATGAAATGTCCAGAATAGGTAAATCCACAGGGACAGAAAGTAGATTGATGGTTGCCTAAAGCTAGAGGGTATGGCAGAAATGGGGGTAACTGATGATGGATATGGGGTTTCTTTCTGGGATGATGAAAGTGTTCTCAAATTGTGATGATGGTTGCACAACCCTGTGAATATACTAAAAAGCACTGAACTGTAAACTTCAAATGGGTGAATTGTGTAGCTATGTTTATAGCTCAATAACCTGCCATAGTAAAAAAAAAAAAGTAAATATCAAGTTAATATTTTAGAGTTTGAAGTCTCAGAAAACCAACATGGGAATAAAGCCAAATAGATTTCATGGGATGTGGACTTGAATCTCTGTAGCCGTTATAGACAGAGAGACCCAGGTTCTATGCTGTCTTTTCTATATTCTGGCCCCATATCTACTGTGACCCAGTTTCCAAACCAAAAACCAGGACACGGAATATGACAAAGCATTTTTTTTTCTTATTTTTGGATTTATTTATGTGAATAGCCTTATTGAACAATAAAAGTTTAAGTTTTATTTACTCAGGTTGGCCATGCATGGCCACTGTTAAAAATAAAAAGCTAAAAAAGAAACTATTAGCTTAGCCTTAGAGCACGGAAAAGAGACATCCAAAAATGTCAGGAACTGGCAGTGCCATCCAGACACTTTAACAGGAAAGAGACACTGGTTCCATGGCACTTGAACTTTTGGTCAATGGAGAAATATGCTAAGTGTTAATATTAATAAGAGTGTGTTTATTCAGTGACATCACTGAGGTAAGTGCTTAGGGAAACGATCTCATTCCATCTTTGCAACGACTTTATGAGAATGGGTGTGTTACCTTTAATTGGAGAAGAGAAGGCAGAGGCCCCTAGAGGTCACGCAACTTGCCCAGGATCACAGGGCTGGTAGAGAGCTCAGCTCCCCTTGACTTCAGACTCTGCTCTCTCAACCAAGGCTCATCTGCCTTCTAGTCTTGCCAGGGATTTGCTGCTGAGAAGTGGGTGTAGTAGGAAGGGGACATGGGCTTTAACTCACTGGACAGGAAATCACACCGAGGCAAATTGACTTGGAGACACTAACGGGCCACATCCGGGGACTTCCTGAACGTTCCTCCAGGTAATGACTCACCTACGAGACTTGTTAGCCTGGGGACCTGCGGGCCTTGTGACCCCACTACCACCAACATATCCATCTGCAACCTATTACATATTTAACAAATCACTTGTAACCAAATAAATAAATGAAGAGAACAACGTCTCAGAAAATGCCCAGGCCCCCTGTGAATCTGGGAACTCAGGCCTCTCAAGTGGGAAAGGAGTTGACTACTTGCATTCCCATCAGTAATGCTTTGATTGGATTGTCCATGTTATACCTCCGTGTTGGTCGTGCCTCTGCCTCATCGTGCACAGGGGCAGAGTCTCACCCACATCACAGGAGGGTTTGTTCCAGAGCCTGCTAGTGCCTTCTGTTCCCTTCTTTTTGCTGAGTGCATGCTGAAGATGTGCATATGCAAACCCAGATGTGCAGGACACCAGCCAGCTGCACCACACCATTCAACCAGCACTTTCCCAGAGCAGCGGTGGATACACTTTGAGACGGAGTTATGAGCAGTGGGAATGCAGATGAAGTCTTTTACTAGGAGGAGTGAGTATCAGCCTCCTGGTGCCTCTGTTCCCTTCCCCACTCTCCCCCCACAGGCTCTAACACAGGACTTGGCGTTCGGAGTATGTGACAGGTACTTGCCAACTCACTAGGATCCCCTCGTGCCCTTCTGGGCATCACTCTCCATTTGGTTCCAGACGCTGATTAATATCTGGCTGGGAACAGCCTCGATGGGGTGGTTGGTTGGCATCAAACATATTGGGATCGGAATAATTAGGATGGTAACGGGAACCCGATTTGCAGGCTGTGGAGACCACAGACAAGGTGGAGGCTCCGGCTCTCTCGGGGCACCAGAAGAACATGTCCTGAACGTATTACCCAACAGCCCACTCATTCCTTGGCAGTCCCAGGAGAGGGCCCAGATGACAGAAGGAGGGCAGTGTGCCCAGGACTTAATGTGCAAACCAGTGCTCCTGGCTGTGCTGCATCCCCCCAGCTCCTCCACGGCTGCTACTCCCTAATGAGGAACATTAGGACCGGGCACATCCTCTGCCCCCAGGGACTGCTCTGCAGAGAAGTCAACCTGCAGTTGCAGTGAGGCCAGGAGGTCTAGGGCTGCAGGAAGGGCAGGGGTGAGATGCGGAGACACATTCAGAGACCAGCATCTGTCCTAGACTTAGCCAGAGATGGATCTTCCATGCCTCTGTAGCCATAGGGATCTGAAGAGCGCAATATCCCTTCCAATCTGGATGTGCTCTTTCAATCTGATTTCCATTGGGCCCTTCTCCTCATGAACCCCAAGGGCTTCACCCCCCCCTCCCAGTGCTCTCTGAATTCTAAGGATCATGCCAAGGAAAGGATGGCCATTTGACTCTGTGCCCCCTCCTTCCACCCTAGGCTCCTCTCCACGTCCTGAGCCATGTCTGTGTCCACTCTGGAGAAGATGTTCCCCTGGGGCTGTCAGGCCTGGCTCTTTCTTGTTTGTCCCTAATGAGTGTGGCCATGACCTCCTGGGGGAGAGCATCAGATTGCTGATGCTCAAAGTCTGCAGGGCCTCCCCACTACCTAAGGGTTGGTCCCCATTGATTTTCTTGAATAGCACTCAATGCCTCCCCAGTCTGGCTGTGACACACCTTCTTAGCCCAAGAATCCTCTCCAACTTCCACAGTAACAAAGCCTCCATGTGGTCACTGGTAGCCCCTGGAGTGGCCTTATGTCCCCACCTCATGCCTCTGCAGACACTGCCCTTGTCCCTCACCCCTGCTCTCCCTACCAGATGTCTCCTTTTCCTTAGAATTTACCCCTTCTGAGGAGGCATCTCTGATTCCCCCAACCCCGGTCCCCTCTTTCTCCTTTGATTTCCTGCAAGATGCCCGACTCCACCAGTCCTTCTTCCTTCTGCCCTGGAGGGATACTTATCCTTCTCCCCATATATATGTGTTTTCTCCATGAGTTTGTGGTTTAAAATACCAAAGTAATCTCCCCTTCCTTTGAATCTTCCCAGATTGAGCCATCCCAAATTAATTCCTCCTTCCTTTGAACACTCACTGAAATTTCTTTGTGCTTTTCATTAGACATTAATCCTCTTTGACTTTTCTTTTCTTTTTTTTTTTTTTTTTTTACATCTATTTGTCTACCTTTTCCACCCACTCAAGACAGTTGGCTCCTTGAGGGCGAGGACCAGGCCTGGCTGATCTTTGTAACTGCACACTCCCAGATGCGATTAATGAATGGTTGCTGACTGAATGAATGATTCGAGGATGTTCGTCTTTTTATCCCCTAAGGCAGACGGCAGTTGCCTTGGGCCAGCAGGGGCTACATATGCACTGGATGATGCTGGACTGTCTGCAGGCCTCCATGCACTGATGCCCTTTGGGGGGACCCATACGGAGACCCCAGGGCACCAAGGAGCCGGCATCTTTTTCCTGCTTGCTGCACGTGTGTGTAAACTGGAACAGGGCTTGCCCTGCCTTTACAAATTCTCAACAGTCCCAAAGTGACACTCCAATTGGAAAATCAGCCTCCTAATACTTGATTCTTCCAGGATCTCACTGCTGAAGATTTCCAAGCACTTCAGTAAGTCTTACCTCCATGGGGAGGGGAGAGGGGGGCAGGTAATAAAGAGGTTTTACTGGAGCATCTTCGTAGGCAGTATCTAAAATACTGCCTATGGCTGTTTGGCTGTTAGAGCCCTGTGCTACAAGAAAAAGAGATGGTTGGAGCCCCGGAGAAGCCAGTTAGTGCTCTCTGGGGCCCCAGCTCCATACCCCATCGCTTACCTGGCACCAGCTTCCCCTCCTTACCTTTTGTCCTCTCTATGCCCTCCAATTCACCAAATTTGTTGCCAGTCACCTCCCCCACCCCTCGCTGGAGGAAATCACACCTGTGCAGGCTGCACCCCCAGAAACTCTCACTCTTCAACCTCACTGGGTGGGTGCAAGCCAGGCCTGTCGTTAGTTGTTTGCTTCACTCTATGGGCTGTCCCTTGCATTGGTTGCTCAGTTCCCACCCCCTCACCCTCGGCACACAGATTGGTTAACTGAGGCTACTCTTAGGGAACAGCCTCAGCTTTGTGCCCCCACACTTTCCTCAGGAGCTCAGATAATGGGGACTCCTGTTCAAGGAGTGTCCCCCAGGCCCTGCCTCCTCTCCCCTGAGGCTGCTTCACCACATTTCCCTCCTCTCCTAGATCATCAGTTCCCTTTGCCAAAACATGCTCAAGACCCTCCGCTTCACAGCCCAAGTGCCCCTCGAGTTCCTCCTTCCATCTCGCCTTCCACCCAAGCCAGGCTTCTCTAGTGACCTCTCAATATTTGCTGACTTCACTTCATCCCACATTCTCCTTGACCTACTGCAATCTGCCTCCCGCCCTCACCACCCCATGCCAACTGCACTCACAAAGTCACCATCAACAGCCATTTTTGCAAAATCGATGCACACTTTTTATTCCATGCCTAATGATACCACCAGCTGGCATTATTGTTCACTACCTGCAGTGCTAGTCTAAGAAACTCGCATGCATTATCTCATCTCATCTTCACACAGCCCTACAATGTCTTATTTCTTTATAGGTGAGAAAACTGAGAAAGTGGCAGGTTAAGCAACTTGCCCCAGATTGCACTTAATGGCAGTCTGGGCCAAGGGCCATAGCTCCCCACCATAGCTCCTGGCAGGGTGGGCATTCTTTCTTGCCTGAGACTCTCATCTTCCTTGACTTCTATAAAATTGTTCTCTGGGGTTCCCCTACTTCTCTGACCAGTCTCGCTACGTGCCTCTTCTGCTTACTTTTTTTTTTTTTTTAATTATATTGTGGTAACCTATATATATATTTCCCATTTTGTACATTCTTAAGTGTACAATTCAGTGGCATTAATTACATTCACAATGTCGTGCTCCCATCACAACTTTTGATTACTAAAACTTTTTCATCACCCCAAACAGAGACTCTGTACCCACTAAGCAATAACTCCCCATTTCCCTAACTCCTCCCACCTCAGCTCCTGGTAACCTCTAATCCACTTTCTGTCTCTATGAATTTGCCTACTCTAGATATTTCATGTAGGTAGAATCATACAATATTTGTCCTTTTGTGTCTGGCTTCTTTCACTGAGCATGATGTTTTTAAAGTTCACCTATGATGTAGCATAGATCTGAATGTCATTCCTTTTTGTGGCTGAATAATATTCCATTCTGTGGATAGACCACATTTTGTTTATCCATTCATCTGTCCATGGACACTTGATCGTTTCCAACTTGGGGCTCTTGTGAATAATGCTGGTATGTTCACTGGTGAACACGTATTCTGCCTACTTTTTAAATTTCGGTGAATCCCAATGTTCTGCACACAGCCCTCTTCTTGCCTTACTCCCAGGATCTTCCTAAGTGATCCTCTTCAAAGCCATTTCCATCGGGAGGACTCGCTCATATGTTTTCCTTAGATGCCCCATGAGCATTGCAAACTTATTAAGACCGGAAGTAAACTCAGCCTTTTTCCTCCCATATTCTTCCTTTTACATTCCTAATTTCAGTTCATGATATCAGCAGCTACCATGGCATTGTGGCCTCACTCCTCTTCTTTACCTCCCAATAACAAGTCGGCAAATGCTTCTGGTTCTACCTCCTCAATAGTTCTCGAATCAGTCCTCTTCTCTCTCATCTTAATACCACTACCCTACTTCAGTCTTTTCATCTCAGCTATTTGACTGCGACCCCTTATCTGTTGCCTGGCTTTCCTGTCCAGTCTGGTCCCTGTGGCTCTGGCTCTCCACTATCACCCCCCACAAAGCTGCCAGAGTGGGTACTTCAAAGCCCCTGCTTGAGAAACTCCCATCTCAAAATAAATGGAATTCCTTGGCATGGCATACAAGGCCTGACTCTACTTATCTCTCTAACCTGATAACCTGCTTCTCTGCTCATTCCCCTCTATCTTCTGGAAATACTGAGCCACCCATACCACCCCCACCCCCAGGGCTGTTTCCCGCCTACAGGCCCTGGCTCACTCTTTCTTTACCGGGTGCCTCCTCCCCGTTGCTCACTGACCCCTCTCTCTCAGAACGAGTCTTCAAGTCATCGGCTGAGACGTCCCCTCCTTCAGGAGGCCGTCCCCGATCACACAGGCTGACCAAGTGCCCCAACGATGTGTTTTCATAGAGACCCATGCACGTTATGGTGTATTTCAGTCATCAATATATGATGTTTGGTATAAATTTCAATAAATGAAAATCAGTTTGGCCTTCAATTTGCTAATTTTTTCTATCCCCAGTGTCTGGCACCTTGCCTGACACTCAGGGGCACTCTATAAATGTTTGAGCCAAACTTTTTTGAGGGATTTTGTGTCCACTTCTATTTCTGCCTTCAAAATTACTACTCTGACTGTCCATAAGTGGACAACTGATTTTGACAAAGATATAGTGAGAAAAAAAAAAACAAGGCCTTTTCAATAAATTGTGCTAAAAAAATCAGATATTCATATGTAAAAAAATAAAAGAACTTTGATCCTTATTTCATACCACATTCAAAAGTTAACACAAAAAGGATCATGGACCTAAATGTAAAACCTAAAACTATAAAACTTTAAGAAGAAAATATTTGTGACCTTGATTTAGACAATGATTTCTTAGATATAACACCAAAAGCACAATCAACAAAATAAAAAAAAATCATGAATTGGACTTCAACAATATTAAAAGCATCTACTCTTCAAAAGACACTGTTAAGGGAATGAAAAGACAAGCCAGAGACAGGAAGAAAATATTATATGAAAAACATATATCTGATAAAGGACATGTGTCCAGAATATACAAAGAATTCTCAAATGCAATAATAAGAAAACAAACAATCCAATTTTTTAAATGCGCAAAGATTTGAATAAACACTTCATAAAAGAAGATACATGGTGGCAAATAAGCATGTGAAAAGATACTAAACATCTTTAGTCATTAGGGAAATGTGAGTTGAAACCATGATAACATATCAGTAAAAACCTATTAGAGTGGCTAAAATTAAAAAGCTTGACCCATAACAAGTGTCAATGAAGATGTGGAAGGAAATGGAACTCATATACGCCACTGGTGGAAATATAAAATGGTACAACTCTTGGAAAACAGTTCGACAGTTTCTCAAGAAACTAAACATACACCTACAATATGATTCAGTCATTATACTCCTAGGTATTTACCCAAAAATAAACGAAAGCTCATGTCCACACAAACATTTGTACACAAATGCTTACACTAGCTTTATTTGTAATAACCAAATAAAAACAACCCCCTTCAACAAGTGAATGAATAAACAAACTGTAGCATATCTATACATTGGAATTCCACTCAGCAATACAATAGAATGAAAGAAGCCAGAAAAAAAAGAATACGTACTGTCTTCCATATGTACACCAATTTCTAGAAAATGCAAACTAATCTACAGCGATAGAAGGCAGATCAGTGGTTGCCTGGGGATAGGGTGGGCAGCAGGAAGAAGTGGGAGTGAAGAATTATAAAAGGACATGAGAAAACGTTTTTTGGGTAATGGAAATGCACATTATCTTGACCATGGTGATCGTCAAGATATTGTGGTTATGAGTGTATACATATGTTAAAACTTATCAAATTATACCCCTTGAGATATGTGCCATTTATTGTTTGTCAATTGAAACTGCAATTAAAATGTCTTTTTATCACACACAAAAAATTAGTATCCTTCTGGCTCTTTCCTATCTGTTCCCTACCCTAACTCCTCACCCTCGACGGATGCAAAGAATTTCAACTCTGTCTATACTTACTAACTCCAATTCCTTTGAATCTTCAACACTCTAAGCCGCCATTATCTCTCAATCTACTCTCTGAACTCACCATGGTTCTCCTTTATAAATCCAAAGGTCTTTGCTTGATTTTCATATTTTTGAAGCTCTCTGAGAAATCTTAAGTGGAGACTTTTTCTCAAAATCCTCTTTTCATATTTTGATATGACACTAGACTAATTTTCATCCTGATCATCTTCACCCCAACCTCCCTTTCCTAACTCCCCTCCTTCTATAACCCTAGTAATGAGTGTTCCCCCAAATCTAACCCTCAGTCTGCTGTTCTCTTCACTGTGTACATTAGCCTTTGAAGAACTTATTAACTCTCCGCCACCAGCTCTATTCAGATAACTCCAACCCCTATCTCCAGTCACAATTTCTCAACCACACATAAGACTCTTATTTCTGGCTGCTAACAGGAAGTATCTCCTTGGAAGTTCTTCCAAACTCCAAGTGCCAAATGTAACCCATTTTCTTTTTATACAACTGGGGACTTTTTCTGACTTCCCAGTGTCAATGAAAAGCACCAGTTGCCCACATGCAAATCCAGGTCAGAGCTGTCTTTAACTCTCCCCATCCCTTCAGCCACTCTGCCTGCTGAGCCTTCCTGGACCTCCCATCCATGGCTCCTTCTTGGTCCTAGTGCCCACACTCCTTCCTCTCTCCTGCAGTACCCCTAAACTTTCTCCTGCCCCCAGTCTCTCTGGCATCAGTGCATCTACTCCCCACTGCAGATTCACCTGCCTGGCCCCTAGACCCTGCATAATCTGGTCTCAACAAGCCTTTCCAGGTTCACACTCTACTAAATTCTATGGTCAGCCTCACTGAACACTGAATAGAGTATGTCATTGCACCTCATGTCTTTTGTCCAGGTGGTCTTCTTTTCTTGGAGAGCTCCAGATTTCCTTTACCCGTATCCAAATCCTACGTAAATTATGCCCCACTCCATGTCCACTCTGCCTCAGGTAAGCATTAGACTGCTCCAGCCCATGCTGATGGCTCCCTCTCTTCAAATCCCCCAAAGCACTTACTGTCTGTGCCATTCATTTCAGCACCTTATCTTGTGCTCTGTAATCAATATAGATAATGCATTCATTCATTCACTCCATCAATCCTTTATTAATTGATCAAAAACCTAGTAAATCTATCTTAAGCAAGGCTGTATGTATGTAGGGAAGGAAAAGATGTGTCTCTGCTTACAAAGTGTCAGAGAACATATTAGCAAATAGCCACAGCCCCATATGGTAAATGATATAGCAAAATTTTATGATGTTCCAGCCATGCACCAGGTGCTCCCTGTGCTGGGAAATCAAAAAGAAATAAGGCCTGGTCCTGAGCTCCCACAGACATCCTAGACAAGTTGGGGAAGCCAGACCTGGAAGCAAACCTTTACTGTACAATGAAGTAAGAGGGTCAACAGAGAATCACAATGTTCTAAGGAAGCACAGTTAAAGGGAAACCAAACTCTTCCAGGTGGTAGTGGTGGGGGAAGGGGGAGTTTTAGGGAGGGCCTCTTGCATTTACCTAACACCTACATTTTGAGTGCCTACCACCTCCCAAGCACTGTACCTGGAGACCCTGCAGTAGGCAGGTGAGCTTTCCAGGAGCACAGGGCAGCAAAGTGTGCTCTAGTGTGTGCAGAGCTCAGGAAGGCACAAGGACGCCTGGGGTGACTGGTTCAGCTGGTGGAAGGAACCTGAGCTCCTGGCATGGGAGTCTGAACGGGAGAGCAGGAATCTGAGCACGAAGGGGCTTGTGTGTCATGCCAGGGCACTTGGGCATTACCCTGTAAGTGCTGAGGGATAGCAGGGGAACTTTCATGGAGGATGATGTCAAGAGTTAGGAGGATAGGATGTTGTTTTCAGGCTGCGGGATTTTGAAATTTAAGCTTTTAGAGGCAGAAGAGAATCGAGGGTTGCCAGGATCCAGAGTGCGGCTGTGATGGTGAAGTGCCCAGAAGTTAAGGGTCCATAAGGCAATGACAGTAGACGGAGGGCTACTGGCTCGGGGGAGTGTCAGGAGAGCAAATATGGGATGGAGAGGAAGGCTGTGAGCCAGCAGTCAAAGTCCGCAATGGGGCTGCAAGCAGCAGGTGAGTGGAGACTTGGACTGGTGGGCAACAGAATGGAGAAAGAGTGGGGGGTTCCCAGGAAGAGGGAGAAGAACAGTTTGGAGGTTGCATCGGGGAGCAGCTGCCATCTCTGGAGCGAGCACTTGCCTCTGGAGGGAAGCGCTTTCCTGCCAGGTTTGGGTTCTGGCAAGTGGAAGGGGCCACATGTGGTGGGCTAGACATCCTGGCTGAATGCGGTCTCTGTGTGCATGTGGCAAGGGCCTGGAGGGGGGTCAGGCGCGGGAGGGAAAGCACAGAGCAGCAAGGGGATGGGACGGAGGAAGGAGGATGTGTGGCGGGAGCCTGCACATGGGAGTAGGTGGGGGTGGAAGCAAGCTCCTCCAGCATTGCAGGATACTGTTCCTTTGTGCCGAGGGGCTTCTCTTGAAGTCCTGTGTCCTCCTATGGCTCCGTCCAGATCTGGGCAAACCTTAGGCATGTGTGCCTTGCAAACTTGTTAAGAGACTTAAATCCAATGGGATTGATGGTGTGACTTTGACAACGCAGTCCACCTTTTGGTCCATCCCTTTGTCCTTCACACTTCCCCAGTTAACAAATGGGCATGACCCCTGGGAAAATAATATGAATAAAGTCCCTGGCATAACTAGCAATTATAGCTGCATTTTGTGCCTTATTAATATGGCCACTGTGTAAGGTCTCTGTATACGTGATTTATATTCCTGATTAACCTTCTTCAACTGCTCTGTTCTCTCTCTGGATCCTGTCACCCCCCTCCAGGTTTTCTTTTGGGGAGAGCAGTATCCTGTGCATTCTCCTTTGGCAGAGGTGGCAGAAGGAGCCGCCAGCTATGTCTGGGCATAGACCAGGCTGGCCCAGATGCCCGACGCTGGTGGGGCAGTACCTGACATACGTACCCACATGCCTGGCCACAGCACACAGAGCCAGGCTGGGGTGAAGCAGTGGGCTGGAGTTGTCCATTTGTCTCCTCTAACGGCTGCTAGTGACAGCCTTCTGTGGAGTTATGGGACAGAGCAGAATGAAGGAAGAGTTATGGGGAACGACGGAGGCTGCTGGCAGCCTTGAGGGGTCTATGTGGAGAAGGAAACCAGGCAAGGCCTGCCCTTGGACTCCAGAACAGATTGAGCCCAGATCAGCTTTATTGTCTGGGTAATTCAATTTGACAGGCATGTGTTGAGCACCTATCTAATGCCAGGCACGTGGAGTAAACGTAGTTGAGAACATGAGACATGAAGACGAACATGCCCTCAAAGACTTATAGGCTAGTTGGGGAGACCGTGAAGGGGGTGAGCAGTGAGGGCAGAAAGCACAAGCTACATAATAGGTAGACTCTGAACGTGAGCCCAGCTGGGAGCTGCCAGCTGCCAACCCAAGAATCCACCACTCCATCTGCTGACCCAGCTTGCCAATCTCTATCATGTGACATCACCACAGAGTGGCCTTTCCCTCCCTGGGTCTAGCCATAGATTTATCTCTATATCCCACCCAAAGCTGTGAATAAATGAGTGTCATGCCCACTTGCATTTCCAAAACGAGACCCTGTCCTCCAATCAGAAATGGCAATTACAATGGGAGCTACAAGTTTGACCTGTTTGGCTGATGCTTAATCTCCCTTCCACCCAAGGAAAAGGACAAGCAAGAGATAATGACAGATTAGAACTGCTTTGAGTTCTTTGCAAGGATATGGCTAGAAAAATCTGAAGGGCCACTGCTTTGCTTTTCTTGTTTCCTCCTTGGAGTTATCTGTCTCTTTTTCCCAGGAAATCAAAGCACAAGCAATGGATCTTCTTATGCATTCCCCAGGGGAAGAGTCAAAACAGGGCAGGGAACATTTATCCAGCATGACACTGGGGTTTAGAGACTAAGCAAGGACCCCCCAGTGGGAGAAGAGCAGAATATCCATTCATTCATTCAGTAAATATTCAGATCATCTGTCAGCTTCCTCTTGCCCTTTCCCTAGGGTGGAAGGGAGGAGATTCACATCAACAAAATCTGTCCAACTTCCAGCTCACATTATCAGCACGGTTTCTGATTGGGTGTGGCAGTCACTGTTCTAGGTGCTGGGGAGACAGAGCCCTTGTGGAGCCCACTTTGAGAACACAGGTCAGGCCCCTGTCTCACTATTCCCCTGGACCTCCCCGAGGCCAGGACCTCCCTGCCACACCAACCCAAACAACTCTCGGCTCTGTCTTCCCTCAGAAACCCATACTCTGCTCCATATTTCTCCTTGAAAGCAACTCACCTGTTTGCCCTGGTGTCCCTGAGGAGTCATTTACTCAGCACCTCATGGAGGGACAATGAGGAGGAGGTGGGGGAGTCCTTCAGCGCAGAGCCCGGGAGGGCAGCCAAGATGGCGGAGCAGAGCGCTTGAGAGGAGGACACCCCGGAAAGTTCTGCCTCGGAGGCCAGCAGCCCAGGCCTGGAAGGAAGCTGCCTGAGCCCTGCTCTTCCAGGTTACCTGGCACTGACCCACTGAGTTTCCTGAAGAGCTGCTGGCCAAAAGAGATGCTCAGTGGGTGAAAACAGAATATTCAAAATGCATAGAGAGACAAGGGGAAAGAAACATCACTAACCTGCAGGGGATAAAAAGAAGTTCCACTCAGGTGCCATATGCCACAGGAAGAAAAAGCAGGTAAATGTGATCTAGTATAGACCACACAATCACCCACTTTAAAAATTAAGGACCGAGACCATAAACCCACTAAACTTCAAACCTTATAATGGGCAGGTAAATGAGAGAGAAAAAGAGAGGGAGCTGTGGGTGAAAGGAAGAAGAAAAAGACGAGGAAAGGGGACAGATGGAGAGAAGGAGAAGGAAAGAGGAAGAAAGAGGAGGAAAGAAAGTGGGTGTGTTGGGGTGCGGGGTTAGGGAGAGAAATATAGGATTAGCAAGACAGAACTTGAGCCAGGTGCCAAGTGAAAAACAAAGGAAGAAAGAGAAACAGCAAGAACATGCACATTCCCAGAGGCCTGTTCTTGAGGTCTTCGCATTCTGTTGCCTAAGAGATTTAAAGTCACAACTGTCGGGGCAGATGGGAACAGTCTTGCCCTGCTGACTAGAAAATACTCGGTTATTTCCTCTCAACACCCATGGCCACCACCCTGGTTTGAAGTGGGGTTTTCTGCCCTGGGCATCATTGATATTTGGGGCTGGATAGTTCTTTGTTGTGGGGCTGTCCTGTGCACTGTAGGAGGTTTGGCAGCATCCCTGGCCTCTGCCCACTAGATGCCAGTAGCACCTTCTCAAGTTGTGACAACCAAAAATGTCTCCAAACACTACCACATGTCCCTGGGGAGAGGAGGGGAAATGGTCCTTGGCTGAGAACCATTGGTTTACACCATTATCACTTCACAACTTAACTCCTGCCCCTAACAAGTCTCCCTTCTTCTGGGGTCTTTCTGCTCTAATACCACCTACATATGGTCACAAGAGAACCCCCCTACCTGGGACACCACTTTGCTGGTGTCACTTCATTATTCAGAACCATTTAAAAGCATCCAATGGCAACTAAAAACAGGGACTCAAACAAATATTTGTATGCCAATGTTCATAGCAGCATTATTCACAATAGCCAAAAGGTGGAAATATCCCAAGTGTTTACCATCAGATGAATGAATTAAAGAAATTTGGTATATCTGTACAATGGAAAATAATTCAGCCATAAAAAGGAATGAAGTACTAATAATACATGTGACAAGGATGAACCTTGAAAACACCATGCTGAGTGAAATAAGCCAGGCACAAAAGGATAAATATTGCATGATTCCACTTATATGAAATATCTAGAATGGGAAAATTCATCGAGACCGAAAGTAGACTAGAGGTTACCAGGAGCTACGGGAGGAGTGGAGTGGGAATGAAGAGTTATTGCTTAACGGGTACAGAGTCTGGGGTGATGAAAAAGTTTTGGTAATGGATGGTGGTGATGGTAACATAATGTTGTGAATGTAACCACCGTCACTGAATTGTACACGTAATGGTTAAAGTGGCAAATTTTATATGTATACATATTACCACAGTGTCTACTGAATAAATTAAAAAATAATGTTGGATACCTACTATGTGCTAGGCTTTGTTCCAAGCACTGGAATTACAGTGGTGACTCAAGGATCTTATCTTCTACTTGGGGAGGCAGACAATGAAGATGTAAAGAAATAAATGCAGGATAATTTCAGATAGCAAGAAGTGCCATGAAAAAGTAAAATAGAGTCGTTATGAGAGAATGATGGAGGATGGTCAGGGAAGGTATGTCTCGAAAGAGGCAACATCTGAGCTGAGACCTGAATAATGACTAGGAAGAAGCCGTGGGGGAGAGTGGAGAATATTCCAAGCTGAAGGAACAAGGGCAAGGCCGACAAAACAAAAAAAAGTTCAGAGGCTGGAACGAATGGAGTAAAAACGGGTCGGAGGAAGAGGGCATCAGGAAGTCTGATCAGTTGGTCCCCTGGCCCATGGTGAAAAGCACATTTGATTCCAGCTGCAATGAGCAGTCACTGGTGGGTTACAAATGAGTCCCAACCTCACTCTAGTCTCCTTTAATCCAGCCTAACCCACTTCCCCAGCTTACTCTGCTTCTACTGCTCTGCATGGACTTGATGTTCTAAACCACTGGTTCTCCAACTTGAGGGAACCTCAGAATCACCTGGAGAGCTTGTTACAATGCAGATTTCTGGGCCCCAACCCAGAGTTTCTGATTCAGTATAGGTCTGGGATGGTGTACCAGTTTGTATATATTATGTCCCCCAGAAAAAGCCATGTTCTTTGATGCAATCTTGTGTGGGCAGAGGTATTAGTGTTGACTAAATTATAATTCCTTGATTGAGTGCTTCCATGGAGATGCGACCCACCCAACTGTAGGTGATAACTCTGGATAATTTCCATGGAGGTGTGGCCCTGCCCATTCAGCATGGCCCTTGATTAGTTTACTGGAGCACTATATAAGCTCAGACAGAAGGAGCAAGCTTGCTACAGCCAAGAGGGACACTTTGAAGAACGCACAGGAGCTGAGAGAGGAGCTTCAGCTTATAGAGACGTTTTGGAGACAGCCTTTGAAAGCAGACTTTTTGCTCTGGAGAAACTAAGAGAGGACAAATGCCCCAAGAGTGACTGAGAGTGACATCATTGAGGAGCTGAAGCCTAGGATGGAACATCCTGAGAGAAAGCCATTTTGAAACCAGAACTCTGGAGCAGATGCCAGCCATGTGCCTTCCCAGCTAACAGAGGGTTTTCTGGATGTCGTTGGCCATCCTCCAGTGAAGGTACCCAACTGTTGATGTGTTACCTTGGACACTTTATGGCCTTAAGACTAACTTGTAACCAAATAAACCTCCTTTATAAAAGCTGATCCATTTCTGGTGTTTTGTATTCCAGCAGCATTAGCAAACTAGAACAGATGGGAACTGAGAATTTTCATTTCTACCAAATTCCCAAGTGATGCTGATGCTGGTAGTCCGGGGACCACTGTTTAAGTTGCTCTCTCTGAACAAACTTTACCTTTCTGAGATACGTCTTTGATCATGCTATTTCCGTTGCTGAGAATACCCCTGCTCCACCCCTCCACTGCAACCTCTGTATATCAAAATCCCAGCCAGCTGTCAAAGTCCAGCTAAGAAGCATCAGTCCCACATATGCCTTCAGGGACCACCCTGGGCAAGTGGACCCCTCCTCCCCTGTCCAATGGTCCCACAGGGTGGGTATCACCCATCAGGCTGAGCCCCTTCTGATCCGCAGCATGCATGCTGGTGGGAGGCTCAGCCTCTCTTCTAAACCAGCACTTCTTGCAAGGCAGGGAACCCATCTTAATAAGTCTATCTAAAATCCCTTTCTTTCCTTTTCTTTTTTGAATGAGGGGAGCTAAAATTAAAAGTCACTTGTATAAATGAGTACTACCTGTGTCTTCTCTTATATTTTGCAAGGAAATTTCACACACTTTATCTCATTTGTGCCTTCTAATAATCTGTGAGTAACAGTAAAATATCACCATTTCCATTTTATAGATGAATATTCAGAGGCCCAGAAAGAAGGAATGAACTCAAGGACACAGCTAGTGCATCGAAGAATCAAAACTAAAAATCTGATCTTCTGTTCTCCTGCTCTGTCCAGTGTACTGCAATGCTCCTTGTAGAATGTTCTGCATAGTAAATCACCTTTTATGTGCTAAGTGATATATAAATACTAGCTGGCTAGTTGGGAGGAAGGAAAGAAAGCAAGGGAGGAGAGAGGGAAAGAAGGAATTATTTGGTTTGATGAAGATTCATCTCTCACGATTCAGGGGAAGTGGGAAAAAAAAATTCTCTGAACTCTATTGGGTACGTGGCAGGCTGTGTGTTTATTCTCTTAACTTTTACATACCACAACCCCATAAAGTGGGCATTATTATGACCATATTATTTTATAGATGATGCTAATGAAAATAGAGAACTTAAATCACTCCATCAATTTCACTACTACTTAGAATCCAGATCTGTGTGACTTGTGGGCCCAGGCTCCCACTCCTGGGAAAAGCAGCGACCTCTGGGTTCTAGAATGGTCTGGTTGGCACCTGTGGCATCCGTGTCTTCTTGCCCTCGGCCAGCAGTCAGCTGACTCCTTGCCCAGGTCACATTCTTGCTCCATGACCACCCCAACCAGGGAATTTGCAATTTAAAGGGGACACTTCTGCAAACTTTCTTGGGTATGGTAGGATCGTGTTGGAAGCAAGATAGTTATTCCAGATTATTTGTTTTTCTTATTCCTTTGCTGTGTTTGGTTTGAAATGTTGTGTTTTTTTCTTGTTTGTTTTTTTTTCAATAAAGTTTAAAAAAATTAAGAAAGCATGTCCTGAAATGCTCTCCTGACTCCCCCCATCAGCGGACCCACCCACACAGCCCTACTTTGTCCTAACCTGAGCAGCTCCCTCCATTTGGGCTCTGCAGGGTGGGGAGAAGAGTGGCCTGTGAGATGTTCTCCCTCCACTCTCCCTTTCTCCTGGCTCACCCCAGGCCTGCCAGACCATCTGCTGTGAGAGCAGGTAGACCCTCCTCTCTGTCAGGGGTCCCTTGGGGGAAGGGAAGAATGAGAAACCATCAGTCTCTGCTTTCTCGCAGCCCTCCCCCAAACTCACGAACACACAACTGAAGACTTGGAGTACCTCTTCCACCAAACCAGCACTCAGCACTCCCCACTGTGACAGGAGCAGCAGAGAAGTCCCCACGCAGGGGCTAGAAGCACCCCCCTCCAAAGGGATTGCTGACTAGGGTTGCTGCGGAGCCCTGGAAGAGAAGGGGAGCTGGGAGGCAGAGCCCATCTGCAGGCCCGAAAGAGCTCAGCCTTGCTTGCACCCCTAGACTCACAGAGGGGCCCCACATCCCATCTTCTGAGTCCGCTCTTTCTCCAGCCCCTGCCTTCTTAAGAGCTGGCACTTTGGAGCTGCTGAGCCAAACAAAGGCATCCACAGGCTGCCCCGTTTTAAGAATGTGGAGCTATCTGAGGTCACATTGATCTGATGCCAGGGCTCATATCGACCCCTTTGTAATGAACTTGGCTGCAAATGTGAGTCCAGCCCAGGTTCTCCATCAGAAGCTGCCAGTGAGGGCCTGTCACTTGCCACCGCCAGTACTGGTTCATGTACCCGATGGTAACCCACTCCATGAATCTGATGGTAATGAGGTGGACTCTCGCTTTATTTATCATTAGAGCTGGCAGACCCAAAGGATAATTTAGTGTTTGAAAAGGCCAATTTTAAAACTTTATGTCAGGGGACGCATTGCCAAATATGCCTAATAACCGCATCATTAAATATGGACGAACGTCTTCATTTAAACTCACTTTCATCTCATCTCTGTCTATAAAACATAGGGAGATATACGAAGCAAGTCATTAATCCTCAAAACAAATTTATCTGCTCTTGTTTTTCTCCCCAAGTCAGCCCTCCTGATGTCTCTGGAGGTTCACTGGGTGCCCGAGCCTGTCTCAGCCACTTTTCAGCTCCTGCATATCAAGAGGGCACTCGTCGTTCATCATTTATTTGGCTTTGACCATGTGCGGGCAGTGAGCTAAGCAGTGGGGATGCAGAACCGACTTATTCGTGGTCCCTGCCCTCGAGGAGCTTACAAATGGCCCTGCCCTCGAGGAGCTTACAAACTTGTGTGGAAACAAACCCACAATTATAAAGTGGAGAACCCAGAACACTCTTCCCCAAATAGTCTCCCACCTCAATTGCTCACTTCCGCCCGGTGTCTGCCCACAGGTCACCTGCCCTGTGCCAGAACCACTCGCCATACCCTGCCCTGCCTCACTTTATTTTTATCCACAGTACTTATCGACATCCAACTCAGTCCCCATTTCCTTGCTTGTCTGTTTGTCAGTCTCCCCCCACTACACTGTAGACAGGAAGAGGGCACGAATTTTGTACTTCTGTTTTGTTTACTGTGATTATCTCCAGCCCCAGCACAGTGCTTGGCACACAATCAGCACTTGCCAAATGTGGACTGGACAGGGGCTGTAGCAAAGGCAATACACCAAGTGATTCTGGAGTGCCAGGAGAGACCCCCTCTTTCTGGGGGAATCGTCCAGGAAGATTTCACAAAGGAGGAGGTCGCTAAACTGGGTTGTGAGCTATAAATGTACCTCTTGGAGAAGGGAAATTCCAGGTCCATGGACACGGAGGAATGAAAACAAATCCTTGGTGTAGCCGGGTTTGGGGATGACTAGAAAGAAGGACAGAAAATGAGGCTGGAGTTCTTGTGGGGATGGGGGTAGTGGGGGGAGACGGGGTGGGATCATAAAGGGTCCTAGAAACCATTTAAAGGGACTCGGACTTAATGATACTGGATGAGAAACCAGGAACAGTATCTTTAGAACAGGAGGCCTGACCTCCAGGTTAAGTTCTGGTTTCCTACATGATTCTACCAGTTCAGGCTCCTGCTCAGCTGAAGTAGGAGTCAGTTCTCATCTCCACTTCCCAGGATTTGCACCCTTCTGAAGCCCCTCCCACATTGTACCAGGGTTGGTTTGATCATGAGCACATGGCAGAAGGGTTAGGCTGTCACTTGTCTCAGGGGCCCACTTCCTTCTTTCTCTGATCTCTTGCTCTGGGGAAGTAAGCCGCCATGCTGTGAGCAGGCCAGGCCGATGAAGACCCAGGTGGTCTGGTACTGAAACTTCCTGCCAACGCCGCCCGAGTGAGCTTGGAAATGGGTTCTCTAGCCCCAGCCACGTCTTCAGATGAACTGAAGCACCACCTGACAGGTTGAGTGCATGTTGTCAGAGACCCTGAGTCAGATCCACCTAGCGAAGCAGCTCCTGGATCCCTGAGCCTCACAACCATGTGAGATAATAAACATTGGTTGTTTTCAGTTAAGTTTTGGGATATTTTGTTACGCAGTGATAGATAACTAATAAAACCTAATTCCCTCCAAGAGCATCTAGCCACCTCCCACTTTTGGGTCAGAGACTGCAATAGAGATGGGGTCTGTCCCTTCTACAAAGGCCACTAATCAGAGGTTCCTAACAAGGTCAGGCAAAAAAGAAGGGGACCTCAAATTCATATGAAATTTTAAGGAGCCGCAAATAGACAAAACAATCTTCAAAAAGAACAAAGTTGGATGACTCGCATTTTCTGACTTCAAAACTCACTACAAAACCACAGTAATAAAAACCCTGTGGTACCAGCAGAAGAAGAGACATACAGACCAATGGAATAGACTTGAAGGTCCAGAAATACACCCACACATCTATAGACAGTTGATTTTTGACAAAGGTGCCAAGTCTATTCAATGGGGAAAGAAGAGTCTCTTCAGCAAATGGTGCCAGGAAAACTGGATAGCCACATGCAAAAGAATGAAGTTGGACTTCTACCTCATACCATATACAAAATTAACTCAAAATGATAAATGACCTAAATATAAGAGGCAAAATCATAAAACTCTTAGAAGAAAACATGAGAGGAAATCTTCATGACTTTGGATTTGGCAGTGAATTCAGAGATATGACACCAAAAGCATGAGAAACAAAAGGAAACATAGATCAATTGGATTTTGTCAAAATTTAAAACTTTTGTGCATTAAAGGACATTATCAAGAAAGTGAAAAAGCAACCTACAGAATGGGAGAAAATAGCTGCAAATAATATATCTGATAAGGATTTAATATTCAGACTATATAAAGAACTGCTACAACTCAACAACAAAAAGTCAAACAAACCAGTTAAAAAATGGATAAAGGACTTGAACAGAAATTTCTCCAAAGAAGATATACAAATGGCCAATCAGCACATGAAAAGATGCTCAACATCATTAGCTGTTAGGGAAATGCAAATCAAAACTACAATTAAGTCCCATTTCATATCCCTTAAGATGGCTATTATCAAAAAAATAAATAAATAACAAGTATTGGTGAAGATATGGAGAAATTGGAACACTCCTGAATTCCTGATGGGAATGTAAAATGGTACGGCTGTTTTGGAAAACAGTTTGATGGTTCTTCCAAAAGTTAAAAGTAGAATTACCATATGATCCAGCAATTCTACTCCTAGGTATATATCCCAAAAAATTGAAAACAGGGACTCAAACAGATTCTTGTAAACCCATGTTCACAGCAGCATTATTCACAATAGCCAAAAACCAGAAACAACTCAAGTGTCCATGAACAGATGAACAGATACACAAAATGTAGTATGTACATGTAATGGATTACTATTTGGCTGTAAAAAGGAATGAAGTTCTGATAGCTGCTACCACATGGACACACCTCAAAAACATTATGCTAAAGTGAAAGAAGTAGGACACACAAGGTCACATACTGTATGATTCCATTATATGAAATATCTAGAATAAGCGAATTCATAGAGACAGAAAGTCCATTATAGATTATCAGGGACTAGGGGAGGGGGACAGAGAGGTATTGCTTCATGAGTACAGAGTTTCTGTGTGAGGTGATGAAACTGTTTTGGTAATGGATGGTGGTAATGATAGCATACCACTGTGAGTGTAATTA
Organism: Choloepus didactylus; assembly: GCF_015220235.1. NCBI lineage: Eukaryota > Metazoa > Chordata > Mammalia > Pilosa > Megalonychidae > Choloepus > Choloepus didactylus. The sequence continues at coordinate 136,399,404 of NC_051312.1, read as the reverse complement.
GTGACAATGAATTGTACACTTAAATGCTTAAAATGGCAAATATTATGAGATATATATATATATGTATATATATGTTACTTTAATAAAAATTTTTAAATAGCCATAACAAAAAAAGGGGGGGGGGGTGGAGAGGAACGCTCCAACTCCTCCTCCCAAAGCCTGGCAGATGGGAAGAAGGCCTGGGACTCAGCCTCTGTCTGAGCCAGGACAGACACAGCCTCTCCTGCAGCTTCTGGTGCTTGCCAGCTCCTCCCACCCGGTTCTCTGACCCAGGCTGCTCCCTGAGGTACAGCAGAGATGTGAACACAGTAGCCTTTTATTGCTCCCCCTCACCTCCACTTAATTCATGAACTAATCAGGATTTTGCAGCAGCATCTGCACAGCAATAACAGAGAACAGATGTTTCAGAACAGGTTTCTCTCCTGTTGGAACAACACTCGGAGGCTGACCTTTTCCTGTGACATTAAGTGTCATGAACACTCGAGAAGAACTCGGGTGCCCAGGTTCTCAGTCAATTCGAGGGATGGCTTCTTAGGGACGTCTCCCCAGCGTCACAGCCTGCCAGGGGAGGCCCAAGGGTACCTGGGCGGCAAGAGGCAGCTCCACCCGACCCCAAGGACAATACTAAATGTACCCTGCAGATGCCGCAAGTCTGTGGGCTTGAGGGTGAGGCACTCTTGAATTCCAAATTCGGCTCTACTGGTTAGTGTTTGCCCTTGGGTAAGTTACTGGATTTGTCCGATCTAAGTGAGAATCTCTACATCAAGCGCCCACCACGGGGTCTGGAATACAGCAGGCACTTGGTAAAGGTCTTTTTGCCATGATGATATGTATTCCAACCCCCTAACAATCAGTAAACTGCAAATTCTTTTTGTTAGTGAATGTAATATGGACCCCAAAATAGCACCTGCCATTATTGTCATGTTTTATAATTGACGAAATACTTTTGCATTCTCAGAATCATTAGATCCTAACATAACCCTGGGAGGTCTAAGGGGCAGGTCCTATAAGCCCCAGTTTTGCCCACGTCCCACAGCTGGGAAAGGGGAGAGTCAGGACTAGAACCCAGGTTGGCTAATCCCCAGTTCACTTGACACCCTATCCCAGCTGCATCTCCAAGGCACTTCCCCTTCCTTGCTCTTATCACACAGTTCCCCACTTAAGGGGTTGCTCTTGTGCATAGCTTCATGTGTTAGAGTCCAGATCCTTCAACAGATGGCAGAATCTTGAAGGCCTTGTCACAGTGGACCAGATGTAGGAGAAGTCCCCCCAAGGATGTGTCCCAGGACAGCTCATAAGCAGGAGTCATGATGTCACAAAGTCTTCATTAAATACTCACTCAAATCTGGTTACAACTACTGGAAACATAAACCACCCCTCTGGGATGCTCAGGTCAGAGACAGGGCAAGGAAGGAAGGGCTGCTAGGCTCCCTCAACCTCCTGCCCACCCACACGCCGATCAGCACCCACACCACCTTTATCTCCCCTCCTGACGCACCATGCCAGCATTAGCTAGTCCCTCCTTGTGATGGATAGGGTCATGTGTCAACTGGACCAGGTGATGGTGTCCAGGTGTCCGGTCAAGCAAGAACTGGCCTAACCATTACTGCAAGGACATTTGTGGCTGGTTAATAAGCCAGAAGGCTGGTTTATTAAATCATCAGTAAATTGATTGCATCTGTGACTGATTACATCAATGAAGGGCATGTTTGCTACAATGAAAGAATGCAATCAGCTGGATTTAATCCAATTAGTTGAAGACTTAAGGGAGAGAGAGAGAGAGGACCTGCACTTCTTCGGCTAGCCAGCAAAGCATTTCCTGAGGAGTTCATTGAACACCTTCATCGGAGTTGCCAATTTGCTGCCTGCCCTACGGAATTTGGACGCGTGCATCCCCACAGTTGTGTGAGACACTTACAAAATCTTATATTTAGACATCTCTTATTGATTCTGTTTCCCTATAGAACCTTAACCAATACACTGCTGCTGTGATTTAGATTTTTATATTTATTCCTTCAGGCATCCTTTCACTCACCCAACCTCAGCTGGGTTCCATGCTTGAACCCTTTTCCATGGCACTGCCCATTTTGTCTCCTCAGCCTCCCACCCTCCTTTCCCCCTCACTCTCAGCAGATTACCTGGCCTCCCAGTTTTCAGAGGGAATACAGATGACCAGCTCCCACCCCTCCAACCCTGTCAGCACCTCTCCAGCAACCTCTCTGGCAAACTTCTACCCATCTTTCCATCCGTGCTCACATGTGGCCAGGCGGAGACCAGCCCTGGATCCTCCAGGCAGAGGTCCTTCTATCTTAGACCTCTGGGCATCCTTAGACTCTGGGCATCTTAGTTTCCTGGGGACTTCCATAACAAAGTGCCACAAACACTTTGGTGGCTTAAAACGACAGGAATTTACTGTCTTGGGTCTTTGGGGGCTAGAAGTTTGAAATCAAGTTGTTGGCAGGGCCATGCTTCCTTCAAAGTCCCTAAGGAAGAATCCATCCCATGCCTCTCTCCCGGTTTCTGGAGGTGGCTTGCAGGCAACTCATGGGGTTCTCTGCCTCAGTCGTCACATGCTGTACTCCCCCTCTGTCTGTCTGTCTGACTGTGTCCAAATTTCCTCTTCTTATAAGGACACCAGTCAAATTGGATTAAGGACCCACCCTACTCCAGTATGACCTCATTTTAACTTGCCTAATTCCATCTGAAATAACCCTATTTCTAAATAAAGTCATATTCTGGGGTGCTGGGGATTAGAACGTCATCATATCCTTTTAGGGGACATAATTTGATCCACAATGGCATCGTCCTATTATGGAAATTCCTGTGTGGGGCTGTGATTGGCTCTGTCCAGTGGCTCCATTAGCCACCCTCTTTGAAGAGCTAATCCTCACATTTGTGGCATCTGATGACTCTCATTCCTTGGGAGTTATTTCTCATTCTCTTTTGTGAGCTCATCTTCAGTGAGGCTTTACCTGTGGGAATCCTTTGTGGCCAGAGTGTGGCTCATCCATTTGAGGGGTTTGTTGTGCTTTTGTCAGAAACCCCAGGAGTATTACTAGCCTGTGACCACTTTTTATGTAAATGCTTCAGCTTGCCAATTCTTGAACATGCAGGGAGTAAAAACTCAAACCTCAAACACATTAAGGGTACACCATGGTCATAATGTTTCAGGGGGGATATTGTTTCTTACTGAGTACAGGTTATCACCCCGTGCTTATGGGTGGACTATTTCGTATCTCCCGGTTCCCTGAGAGCACAGCCTGGAGGACCCAGCTTTACCTGGGGCTCTCGATTCTAACTCTCCACCTTATGCAGTTCTAAGGTCTTTCCTCTTATCTGTTCATGGGCAAAACAATCCAAACCCATTGAATCCCAAGACTAGTGACACTCCCACACACCCTGTGATGATTAGGTTCATGTGTCAACTTGGCCAGGTGATGGTACCCAGGTGTCTGGTCAAACAAGCACTGGCTTAACCGTTACTGCAAGGACATTTGTGGCTGTTTAATAAACTAGAAGGCTGGTTTATTAAATCATCAGTCAGTTGGCTGCAGCTGTGACTGATCACATCAACGAAGGGCATGTCTTCTGCAATGAGAGAATGCAATCAGCTGGATTGAATCCAACCAGTTGAAGACTTTTCATCGAGACACATAGGACCTTCGCTTCTTCAGTCAGCCAGTGACGCATTTCCTGAGGAGTTCACTGAACACCATCAGACTTGCCAGTTTGCTGCCTGCCCTATGGAATTTGGACTTGTACATACCCACAATTGTGTGAGACACTTTTATAAAATCTTTTATTTAGATGTCTCTTGTTGATTCTGTTTCCCTAGAGAACCCTAACTAATATTCCAGGCTGCCACAGCATCAATTCACACTCTTACCACTTCAGTTTTCAGCTTTCTCTTCATTCTTGTCCCTGGTGATTTTCCTAACTTCCCTTCTTGCTCAGCTAGCATCTCAAAAAGGTCTGTTCAATATTTCACCCAACATTTCTTGGTGTTTTATAGCAGAAGAGTTTTAAGTTTATCTAGTCAAGCGTACTGTCAGAAATAGAAACCTGCTGTATTTTAATTGTTTGCTTGCACACCTGTCTACTCCACTGAGCCTCTAAGCTTCTTGAGACAGTGTGCCCGGTGAAGCACAGGCTTCTGAGCTCAGGCTGATGGGGTTCAAAGTCTGCTTTGCCTCTTACTAGCTCTGTAGTCTTAGGCAAGTTTCCTAATCTCTGGATTCAGTTGATCCAATCAAAAATAGTGAAAATATGAGCATTTACTGGAATGATGATTGAATGAAATAACACATACAAAAATCTTCCAACAAAAACAGACACATGATAAATACTCAATACAGACTGCTATTATTGTTAGGACAACACACCACAAAGCACACAGGTGCTCAGTAAATATGTATTGAGTTAATTATTTTTCAAATTTGTATCCCCATTACTTAGCATAGTAATGATGCACATTATAGCATTCAATAAATATTTGATGATTACTATGACTAGATGACTGGATGAGAGAATGAATGAATCTACATTTGTACCCATGTTCCTTCCTGTCCCAGGGAAGAAGTACTGTTTAATTCTTTCTTGCTAAAGCACATACCATGCAATGGGTTGGCTTCAACAATGGGAATTTATTGGCTCATGGTTTTGAGGCTAGCAGAAGTCCAAATCAAGGTGTCAAGAAGGCAATGCTTTTTTCCTTAAGACCAGCATTCTGGGACTGGCTGTTAATGATCCTTGGTCTCGGGCTGCTCTGTCATGTGGCAGTGCACATGGGTGGCCTCTCCAGGCTCTCCCTGCTGGGTTCTGTTGACTTTCAGCTTCCAGTTGCTGCCTCTGTGCCTTTTTCTCTCTGTGACCTTCCCCGTAAAGCCCATCCTGGGCCGCACCTCATTTGAAATAACCTCATCAAAAGGTCCTGTTTACAAGGATTCACACCCACAGGAATGGACTAAGTTGAAAAACATATGTTTTGGGGGAATTAGCTCCAAACCACCACAGTACCCCTCACCTGTCTGTATAAGGCCAATCCTTCTAGCCATATTCTAGATGTCATCCCCTCTCATCTCTTCCTGTCCCCTCTCCCTTATAACTCCACCTCTCTCCTCCCCAGAATTTTATATGTTTTCACATCTAAAGCACAGACAAACATACACAAATACATACACACACACACACACACCCCTCCCTTGACTGTATATCCCCTAAGAACCATCTTGCTAACTCTACATGCTCACCTTGCCTGACAACCAAGTTCAGTGTCTGGACTAACTCCTCTCTTGGCCTCCCAGCCTGGGCTGGACACCCTTCCCCATGAGCCCAGTGTTTCCTGCCCTGATTTCCATCTTGGCCCTTACATGCTGCATGGCAGTTGCCCATTTACTGGAGGAGGGGGACGAGAGCTCTCCTCTTGATATTCCCGGTATTTAGCACAGAGCCTAGCTCGCAGGAGTGGCGCAATAAATGCTGGTTATATAAATGAATCGATAGAAGCCAGTGATTAAACAATACTTATTTATTATCCCCACCCCCAGGAGATCAAAACAAAAAAAAGGAACTTTGGTTAGATTTCTCTTTCTGGCTGCCCTGATGAGCAGAGGGCCCGGAGAGAAGTGAGGTTGGCCAGGGGCCAGGGAGAGGGCAGCACGACCGAAGGAAAGGGACATACACCCATACCCCAAAGAAGCAAACTTCACAGACACCAGTAGTGGTTTACTGGTTACCAGAGGAAGGGCGGCAAGGTGGAAAGAGGGAGTTAAGGCTCAACAGGTAAATAGTTTCTGTTTGAAAGAATGATGGGGGAATGGATGCCAGAGACAATAGCACAATATTGTGAATATAATTAATACTTATGATAGTACACTTGAATGTGGCTAAAAAGGGAAATTTTGTGCTCTGTATTGGTTTCTACAATAAGAAGTTTTAAAAATGCATAATTTGACATAGTGTGAACTCTTACGTTCAACTCTCTGTCCCACCAATGCCAGCTTTGGACCAATTCTGGGCAGGCCAGTCCCTCTGAGCCTCAGTTTCTTCATCCATCAGATGGGTGTAATAGTAGTAGCACTCTCATAGCCTTACTCTCTCAAAGAGTTTTCAGGGTAAACAATGCATGCACCCTATGAACCGTAAAATGAAATACAAACGTTAATGAATATTGCCAATGATTTCTGTCCTCTACCACTCCCAGCTCCAAATCAATCCCTACCACACGTTTGCCTTTGGCCTGACATTCTCTGTGCTAGAGACAAAGTCTCTCATTGCATAAATACAAAATTAGGCATAAAATACCAAAATGCATACACAATGTGAGAAAAACATAACTGAAATCCATTCAAAAGAAAGTCCATTGTCAACCAATTTCCAGCGGGATTTGCTGATGGCAGATCCCTGCTGTTTTGATAGAGGACGGAGCAAGGTGAGAATGGAGACAGGGCCCTGTTACGGTGGTAGGACTGGAAAACAGTTTGCCACTAAAAAAGGAAACATGTCTTCAGCAAGGATGGCTGGAGCCAGAGGCTGAACTCCAACTTCCCAGTTTTGCTGAGGGTCAGCTCTCATTAACTTTCACTATGTGGCATAAGCAGATGCTGGGGGTGAGGTTGCTTTATCACGCCCCTGTCCCTGTGCTGGCTCTGCTCTGCAGGATTTGGGAATATTTGTGTGTATTTGTTTGGGACACCACACATTCATTATAAAGGAGGATCATGAAGCAACTCCTGCTTCCCTACTGCACCCAGGGGTGCTGCAAACCTCGTGAGTGTTTCAGTGACTACTGACTGACTGACTGCAGGCACTCCCTGGGGTCTAGCAACAGATGCAGGGACCCAGTCTTCAGGAAGACCCTGCTAAAACGCATGGGTTTTGGCATTGCCTGGAAGTGAGAGGGAGATTCTCTGATCTTCTCTCACTGGCACAATTTGCAAGGATGAATTCTTTAGATGGTGTATTGGTTAAGCTGGGAAGGGGTCATCACACACAGAGGAAGGGAAGGGGGTGTGATGCTTAGGGATGGGTGGTGAGTTGGCGGTGGAGTCTATGTCCACCAGGGATGTCATAATCCAGCCATACGGCACTTCTTGAGGACCATCAGAAGGACTCGGCCGTCAGTGGAGGACACCGAGGTTGACTTCCCATCCATTCCACCCCCCTCATTGTGTGACAGCAATGTGGTTTAGGGACTGAGCCCCTGCTCCAGGAATGCGTTCTGATTAGGCTAAGTCAGGGGTTAGCAAACTATAGTCCAAGGGCCAAATGTGGCTCTGCTGACTGTTGTTTTTTAACAGCCTGCAAGCTAAGAATGGTTTTTACATTTTTACATGGTTGGGAAAGAAATCAAAAAAATAATATTTCATGACATGTGAAAATATATGAAATTCAAATATCGATGCCCATAAATAAAGTTTGATTGGAACATGGCCACACTCATTTGTCTGCATAATGTTGATGGCTGCTTTTGCATTACAATTGCAAAGTTGAGAAGTTGGGAGGAGACTGTATGGCCTGCAAGACCTAAAATATTTACCAGCCAGCCCTTTACAGAAACATTTTGCAGACCCCTGGTCTAAGTCAATATTGGTAATCTCATTTCCAGTGTTTTTAAGAACCCAGACTAACACAATCAAAGCAAGGATTCCCCCATGACAATAACTGGTTCAGGGGTGGTGAGGTGATCCAAACTAGTCCATTAAGACTTGAGCAGTGAGAATTCTTCCTCTGTCTGGTTCTCTTTCTCCTGCTAGACTTGAAAAGAAAATTGCTACTGATATCCCACAATACCGGGGGCAGGGGAGGGTGTGGTGGGGGCTAATCTTAGGATAAAGCTGAGGCTGTATACAGCGGAGGGAAGAGATGGTAAGAACCTGAGGCCCTGCCACCATCACCCAGCCACTGGAGCAACCCATGCCAAAGCCCATGCCAATGTCCACTCAGGTATAGACATCCTGAGGAGGAAGCTGAATCAGTTTCTTATTGCATGAGCTTCTCTGGGTTCAGTTTTCTGCTACTTGCCACCAAAAGCATCTCTTGACTCTGGTCATTCATACATGCTGTTCCCTCTTCCCACCCCCATATCTTGCTCAGCTAATTTCTACTCTTCTCTCCAGTTTCAAGATAAATAGCAATATCATAGAAAGGCCATCTGTGACTTCCTAGACTAGAGAATATCCTTGTGCTATACACCATCCCCTCCGCAGTGCCCTGAACCCTCACTTTTATAATACATATCACATATCTATTATTATATATTTATCCCTGCCTTCTTTGCTAGTCTGCCTGCTTCATTACAATCAAGACCATGTTTGTCCTGTACTCTATTGTATCCCAAGCACTTCATACAGTACCAGGCACTTAGAGGCTAACTAAACTGCATAAGGAGGTACATTTCCTAAACCAGTGCCCCATGAGATATTATTGGGTAAGGTACCCAAGATAGTCCCATTTATTTATGCCTACTGTAGACCAATTAACACCTAATAATTATTTTTAGCTGCCCTGCCTTTGTCTTCTGCAATGTTTTACTGCGATGTCCCGTGAGGACTATATATTGGATGGTGATTCCATTATTATTAGATGTTCCAAGAAAAAGAAAAAAAGATCTGATACTTAAATAATTTTGAGAAATAAAGCAGTTTCTTCACCACAGGAATTCTCAGGGACTTTGATAGGTCAATGTCATTGTTACATTATTACACTACTACATTGCTGACCCTGCCATGGTGCCCCAGGAGGTGGGTGATGCTGAGGCCTTGATGGTGTGTCCTTGGAGGGGAGCACAATAGGCAGCATTTCCTAAACTTACCTGATCTTGGTACTGTTCTCTCCAAACCAGGTAATATCTTACTGAACTTCAGAATAAAAAAAAAAAAAAAAAAAAAAAAAAATTGTGACATGCTGGCTTAGAGCCTTTGGGAAAAGACAAATGCAGAGGGCAAGTATTAACAGAAGTCTCTGACAGAAAGCAACTAGCTTACTAAAGAGCCCCAGAAAATTGCTCCTAGACACAGGAAGCCCCTAGGTCCTCGGAGTGGGGGAGGCGAGGCAGGTAGACAAAGGTGGGGAGAAGGGGAGGTCTTGCATCTACTGTCCTTTCCCTGCACTGACACCGAGCCCTCCCTGCTCCCAGTGCAATTTGAGAGGCACAGACTGTGGTGCCTGGAGCTTCAAGGGGTGCCTGGGCAAATGGAACTAGAAGGAGCACCTGGGAACCAAGGGCAGGCCACAGATGATGCACTCCCGGGCATGGAGCTGGACCCTCAGCTAGGGCCATTAACCATGGCGATAATTACCCTGGTGAGGAGGCCACAGTGGATACTGCTTATTTGGCACAATCTCACTCTGCTGGCTATGACATCAATTTCCATGGTATCAATTCCGTAAACTGTAAGGAACTGGCAGTCTTTCATGAAGGCACAGTCAAGGAGAGCTCCTGCGGAGAAACTGAAGGCTTCAGGTTTCCTTCACGTTTTCTGAATGCATCAAGTGCCCGGTGGGAATGGGGGGACCCTGCCCCCATGCTCTGTAAGTCCAGAGGGAAGGAATCCCACCAAGTCCAAATTTTCCCCAAACTCAACTCTCCTTCACAGACAATCGGGACTTGGTAAAGCCCTCCAACCACTAGGGAGGGAGGTACATTGGTGGCTCCCTGCCCAAGAGAGAAAGCCAGTATTTAAATGTAGCTCTCTTCCTTTCTGGAGCCCAAGGCCTATTTTGAAAACCAAAAACAAACAAACAAAATAGAGGCAGCTGGAGATGGAAGTCTCACTGCTTCCTCCCTGACCCCAGAGCTCTTCTCCTTTTACAGCCGTGGAGGTGGACAGATTCTCCAGAAAGAGATACTGATAGTTAGTTACTGAGCCCTCCTCTGGGTCATGTGCCAACCCTTGGGTTTTCCCTACGTTGAGTGGTTTAGCCCTCCTAGCCATGCCGTGAGACAGGCCATATTATTATCCACATTTCACAGATCAGGAGCCTGAGGCTCAGAGAAGTTACAGGTCTTGCCCAAAGACACAAAGAGAAGTCAAGCTGGGATTTGGCAAAAAGCCATGATCCTTCCTCCAAGCTGCACAACTTTCCAGAAAATTCCAAGGCAGGTATCATGGCTCAGCAGACAAAACCTGCCAGGCCCTGGCTGGCTGCCTTCTCTGCTTCCGTCTCCCCAGAGGCTGCTTTCAGGGAAACTGTCAGTATCTCTCTGGGGCTGTGGCTCCTGGTGGCCTCTTGGCTCCTCTGGGAGTCTCTTACCCTGCCTGGTTAGACAGCAGTTGCTTGCAACACTGCTGCTGTGCCATCCACGAGACAAGACACTCATGAGCCACTGAGCTGATGAATATACACTCAACTCACTCAAGGGTGAAATCCAGTGCCTCCTTCAAGAGCAGAGAAATCGGCGCCACTGAACTGTGTTCTTCCGGCAGTAAGAGAGCTGAGCACAGGGCAGGGTGTCTGGTGCAGTGGGAGGCAAAGGTGGAAAGGGAGCTGCGTTACCCAGGGATAGCCAGACCGGGCCACAGCCTTGGGGCCTGATGCTCCACCATACTCTCTTTCTGTCCCCCAACCTCCGCCCAGCCAGCCTCTTCAATCATAAACACGCCCTGGAGTCTCATGTCAGAATCTGAGCAGCGTGTCCACTGCAGACCACTGGAAAGTCTGGGAGATGCACAGGGTGGATCTACTGGGATCCATGCACATGAGGGACTGCAGAGCCTCAGGAGAAGACATTCGCCCTAAGAGAAAAGGGAGTGATGGTAAACTTGAATTAAGAAAAACGGGCAGGGAGAGAAGTGGGTTTGAGTCCAGCATGGCTCATGGACCTCACATACTGCCCTTTGAGCCATGTCCCAGAGAGAATGCAATGCTGAGCAAGTGCCAGCAAAGAAGAGGTTTTCTGCAGGGTGCTGAGCCTCTAAGGCAGACTTGTTTCACTCCCTGTGCAGTGGAGTGGGACACAGGATGGGGGTGGGGAATATTTTATCCACATCAGGACACAACAGAGAACTTGGGGGACAGGGGGATAGGCACGGAGCCACTGAACCCACCAAGGGTCTGAGAGTGGGCTGGACATGGGATCCCAGCAATTTAGCTGGATGCCGGGGGCAGTGGTGCTGACCTGGCAAACTTTTGTTACAATTTCTGGCCTGGAGAAGCCAAGGTTGCAGCAGCGGGGCTGGGTGCTGGTTCTGGATGGTGTGGCTGGGCTGTGTCCTCAGCCCTGTCTTAGGGAGGTTGTGGGGGTTGGGGCTGGAGTTCAGCTCATCGAACAGAACCCCACGATGTTGGAGGGGGGCACCTCTGCCCTAATCCCAACCCAACAACCTCCGGGACTGCCACCACGGGCAAGTCTCTTAACCTCCCCAAATACAGTTTTCTCATCCATAGGTGGTGGCAATAACAGTTCATCTGCCAGGCTATCATGAGGTTGAAAGGAGACAGAATGTTCTGGAGCCCCCAAGGAGCAGCAGACGGCAATCACGCTAACGCTCTTCGGAGGATGAGAGGTCAACCAACCACATCACTCTTAGCAGAGAAATGAAAGCCATGAAGGGGCTTGCAGGTCTTTGAAAGCAGGTGATTTTCCTAAATAGTTTTCACTGCTCCTGTGCTTAGTAAACCCTGTCTTAGTAGGCGAGTTAGTTCCTCCCTCACCAGGGCTTCCAGAACAGCCGGCTCTTCCACCAGAGCTCAGATCACTGGTGGGGACAGTGCATTTGTTAGTGTCCTCTTTGCTCCAGCCCGTGGGCTGCAAAGGCAGGGCTCTGTCCCACTCACATCTCCATCCCCAGGGTCCGGCACCGTCCCTGACCATAGACTGTTGAATGAATGGACTATATACTTTGAAGCTCTACCCTGGCTGATGCCAAATTGCAAGAGTCCACGTTAATGAAGTTTCAGTGTAATTAACAGTGACATTTTTTGGCAGTTCAGATTCAGATGTCTTGCTTCAAAAGACATCATTAAGAAATCCTCACAATAGAAGAAAATACTTGCAAATCGTATCTACGCTAAAGGGCTTACATCTAGAGTATATAAAGAACTCTTACAACTCAATAATTAAAAGAACTCTTACAACCCAATTAAAAAAACGAGCAAGGGATCTGAGTAGATATTTCTCCAAAGAAGATGCACAATGGGCAGTAAGCATACGAAAAGAGGCTCAACATCATCAGCCAGGAGGGAAATGCAAATCAAAACCACACGAGAGAGGAGGCATTGGAACCCTCATGCACTGCTCATGGAAATGTAAAATGGTGCAGCTGCATTGGAAAACAGTCTAGCAGTTTTCCTAATTAAGTCCTAAACATAATTTCCATCTGACCCAGCAGTTCCACTCCTAGGTTTATATCCGTGAGAACTGAAAACATACATCTGCATAAAAACGTGTACATACATACACGTTTCATTAGCATCATTCCTAAGAGTTCCAAAGTGGAGAAAAACTCAATGTCCATCAACTGATGAATGGATAAGTAAAATATGGTATACCCATAAAAAGGAATATCATTCAGCCATAAAAGGAATGAAGTACTGATACAAGCTACAACATGGATGAATCTTGAAAACTTTATGCTAAGTGAAAAAAAGCAGTCACAAAAGACCACATACTCTATGATTCCATTTATATGAATGTCCAGAATAGGCAAATCTATGGAAACAGAAAGTAGATTGGTGGCTGCCAGAGGCTGGGAGACTGGGGGAAATTGGGGTAGGGTGATAGCTAAAGGGAATGGGGTTACTTTTTAGGGTGATGAAAATGCTCTAAAAATGATAGTGGTGATGGTTGCACAACTCTGAATATACTAAAAACCATTCAGTTGTCCACTTTAAATGGGTGAATTGTATGGCATGTGAATTATATCTCAATAAAGCTGTTTAAAAGAAAAAAAAAAACAAAATGATACAGGTTCACATTCTTTATTTTTCTGATATCCAACCCTCAAGCCTCTAATTTTGGCAACCAAGAGCCTGAGTCGTGTATTACATATTGTAACCCCCACAGCACCTAAAACACAGCTGAATGTAGAATAACTCCTCAGTAAGTATGTTGGATTGAAAATGAACATAGGGTATGTAGCCTCACATTCAAATTCAATATCATCAGGGCAATAATCTCCTGACATCCAAATGGACTTGCTTACCTATTTTATTTTCATCTAATCACAAGCAGTTAGAATGGGTATTCTCCTTATTTTATGGACGAGGAAATTGAGGTCCAATGAAGTTAAATAGCTTGTCTGAGGTTGCACAGCTAGTGATTGACTAAGGTGGGATAAGATTCCCCTATCTTCTAACCTGCCTGTTTTTACCTTCCCTAATGCAAAGCCACCGTAACTCATTCAGTCTCTCTCTCTTTCTCACACACACTCACTCCTTTGTTGCCTGATTGCTAAGCTGCTGGCCCAGGGTTTGGCATCTGCCTCTGCTCCCCAAGATGAGGCCAGAAGCCCCCGGGCCCTGAAGCCCCTGCATCAGATTCTTCAGATTCACCCAAACAGGCTGGATGCAGAGCTGGGCTCAGGTGAAGCATTTCTGTTCTGCTCTGGGGGAAGCTGGGCAAAACTCATGTTCTCTTTTTCCCACCACCACCCATCAGCTTCTCCCTGGCCAAGGATGTGATGAGATGAACAACGACATCTCGCTCACAAGTCCTCTCCCCGCCACTTGATCAGCAGAGCACCCAGTTCTCAGGATGATTTCCCTGGAGGCTGCGCACAAGAAGGAGTGACGGGTGGGAGGAGGGCAGGACCTGGGAGGTGGCACTCCAATGGCATCTTTCAGCCGAGGCCTGCAGGCTCTCCCACTTCCCAGGATTGGAAGGGACATCCTTGTTTCTCACCAGAGGGTCCCAGCAAACCAACATGTGCTCTGTGCCTTGGCTGTGAAAACAGTGACAACAGGGAGCCCTTTCTCCCCATGCTAGAGCCAGAGAGATCAAAGGAGAAGCAGGACCCCGAAAGAAAACTCGGGACTAGGCCTCTGGAGGGCTGGGTGCTCCTGCTCCCTGACTGCCACTGAGGTGGTAGAAGGCAACAATCAATTAATAAAGGTGGCAGAACTTTAAAGGGAAAAATTGAAAATAAAAAGCAAAATTAAACTGCATGATCTTGAATGGGCATCCAAATGCCACCATCCTGAAACTATCTATGCGTCTGAGAAGACCCATTGGGCCCACAAAGTGGACAGATTTCCTCCCTTCCCTCCCAAGCTGGGATTAACTTTGGTTTTTGCAACAGGTGTTATATGGCGAAAGGGCCCAGCCCTAGCTGGCTGTGTGACCCTGGACAGACATCTTACCTTCTGGACCCTGTGTCAGAGTCTAGAATTCTTAAGAGCTACTTTTGTTGCCATCTTAGGGAAGGCAGGACCAGTCCAACAACCCGACGGGGACAATGCAGGAGGGGCTATGCTGAGAATGGCTCCCCTTGCAAGATTACACTCTCTGCTCCCCCTCCCTTCACCCCACCTTCACCACCCCCCAGTTACCATGAAACCCACTGGCAGAGATGCAGCTTCATTTTCAAGGGCCTCCTACCAAAATGCAGCAGGATTTTGAGCATGAAGAATTGGATATTTTACATAATGTGCACAAAACAGAGACATACAGCTTACATCTGTGGGATTTATCAAAAGTGGACATCTGGTAACAACCACCCAGGGTCAAAAATAGAATGCACTTAGCCTCCCATCTTTAACCCCTTCTCTAACCCTTGCAGGTAAGTACCCTTCTGATTTCCTGGCAATCATGCCCTTGCTTTACACTGAAGAACTGCATTCTTAAACACTGTATTTTGCCTGTTTTTTGAATTTTATGTAAATAGATGCATACAGTATATACTCCTTTGTGCCCGACTTCTTTCACTCAATATTATGTTTGTGAGATTCGTTTATGTGGCTGCACATGGGTGTAGCTTATACATTTTCATTGCTATATAGCATTCCATTGAATGAATGTGCCACTGTTTATCCATTTCACTATGGATAGATATTTGAGTTATTTCTGTTTTTTTGGCTACTACAAATTATGCACCTATAAACGTTTCTTTCTGTTTCCTTTTTCCCCTTCTATTATATGTAGGGCATTTGTGGCAAGTTGTATTTTCCAAAGATGCCACATTCCACATGCTCGTCTTACCGTATGACATCGACATGCCTCCATTGAGAGATGGTCTGTGTTCCTTCCCCCTGAACTTGGGTGGGCCTTTGTAACTATCTTGCCCAACAGAATTTGCAGGGTAAGTAATGTTGTGTGACTTCTGGAAACAGGCCATAAAAGGACATTCAGCCTCTACCTGGCTCTCTCTCAGGATGCCCGTAAGGAAGCCCAGGTCACATGGAGAAGCCACGTGTGGACACTCTGGCTACCAGCCCCAGCCCAGCCCCCCTGGCAGCCAGCATCCCTCACCTTTACGTACGTTCTCACCCACACATCTCCATGTTACCCATTTCCACATCCATGAACCTGGGTGTGGAATTGCTGAGTCAAAGGGTTTGTATATGTTTGACTTCGATAGATAATGGGTGACCGTTATTGCTTCACAACTTCAGCACAGTTGGTATGGTCAGTTTAAAAAATTTTAGCTATTCTTGTGGGTGTGTGGTTGTATTTCATTGTGGTTTTAATGAGAAGTTCCCAGAGGTTGAGTACATTTTCATTTGTTGATTTCACCACTTGGATATCATCTTTTGTGATGCACTTATTCAAGCCTCATTCAATTTTCTATTTTTTGTCTTTTTACTTATTGATTGTAGCAGCTTTTAATATATTCTTAAATGAGCCTTTTTTGGTTATATGGAGTACAAAAATCTCCCACTCTTAGGCTTGTCTTTTCATTCTCCTAATGGCATCTTTCAATAAACAGAAATTAATTTTAGGAAATCTTTTCCTACCTTGTTATCTTCTAGAAGCTTTATTGTTTTACCTTTAGCATTTAGAAACACACCCACATGGAATTCATTTTGATGTATTGTGAGAGGGTAGGGGTTAAACAATCATTTTATATGTGGATATCCAAGTGAGCTAGCACCATTTATTGAAAATACTGTCATTTGTCCACTACTCTGCAGTGCCATATAGGAGTGGGTCTTATCTGGACTTTCTATTCTGTGTCATTCTTCTTTTTATCTATCGTTGTACCAATATTACACTACCGTAATTACTATGGTTTTTATAATAAGCTTTGAAATCCAGTAAAACATGTTCTTCAAATTTTTTCATCTTCAAGACATTCTTCTCTATTCTTAGCCCTTTCTATGTCTCTATAAAATTTAAAATCAGCGTGCCTATTTCTACATTTTAAATCAAACTCTCCAGTTTCCTTGCTGAGTGACCTTGGGCAGGTCCTTGGTCTGTCTGTGTCTTGTCCTTTTTGGATTAGAAAATTGGGCATCTCTTCTTCATGGGTTGCAGAGAAGATGCAAGGAGACCAAGGCTTGGTGGAGTGGGCAGCTGCACGGGGGAGAGGACGCTGTCACCCTGGAGGTGACACATGGCATCTTACTAGCTCCGATGGCCTGCACCTTGGAGCAGGGCTCCGCAAAAGCTGGCTTCCCACCACCCCACCTGCAGGCTGGGACCCTTCCAGACCCACATCCATCTCTGAGTTGGGACCCAGGAATCTTCATTTTAACAAGCTTCCCGAGGGATTATCCTGCTCATTCAATATTGAGAATCGCTGTTCATGGAAGTACAGAACCAGCCCTGAAGCAGGGGAAGGTGGGGGGGAAAGGGGCCCTTCGAGGGAAGATGGGAAGGCTCTCTGCTGACCTCACGACTGCACCAAGGGTCTGGAGGAACGTTCCGAACGGTGTCCTAGTGGGAGCTCAGGGGCTGCTTGGATCATGACCAGAGATGTCCCCACCCTGGAAATCTGCCCTTCCCCAACCACACCCCACCCCACCCCACAAAGAGCCTTGCAATGAAGGGCTCTTGGGGACTCTAAGGAAACCCACAAGCAATAACTGCCCCTCAGAGCACAGGCTTATGGGAGCCTACTTGGCAGCATTGCTGGCCCATTCATTTTATTTATTTTATTTCATAAAGCTACAGATAGGACTTCCTGTGCAAATGACTCCCAGATGAGCTGCCAATTGGGATTCAGAGCTAAGAACCTCTGGGCTTTCTTCTTCTTTTTTTTATTTCTCTTTTTAATTGTAGTGGTGCCACAACACCTCCCGCCTGGTCCTCTGCCCTTCACTCAGCAGCCTCCTTGCCACAAGCTTCCCACTGGCAGTGATGGGCAGGGCTCTGCTCGCTCCTGCCAGGCATGGGCTCTGAGCTGGTTAATTGCACTCGCAGCAGGGTGCTGAAGTGGTGAACAGGCCTGCCAGGCCCTGCCAAGGTGAAAAGGAAACAGCTCTTCACTGAGATTCTCACACTAGAGTCCTCTTCCCACCCCACCTGCTCTGCATTAAAATTCAGCCCAGGTATGTTGCAGAAAAACCTCCCTGCTTAACTTTTACATTGCAAAAGCCTTTACTGCACACTTGTATGACTCATGCATTTCTTTGGATCTCAGTTCAAATTCTGACTCAACCATTAACCAGCTGTGTGACTTTGGGGAGCTCACTCAATGTTTCTGAGCTCCAATTTCCTCACTTGGGATGAGGATAAATAATGCTCACTTCCTGATGATGGGGAATAATTTAGCTAAAGAACTTAGTACAATGTCCGTTACAGAGATGATAATCAATAGGTTATTATATTATTTTAATAAAATGGAACATACAGTACCTCATTTGAGGAACTTGCACTCTAGATGAGGGGGTATCAGAATGATAGAAAGAGAAGTTTCCAATTTGAAGATCCTTTTTTAAAACCCAAGAAGGGGCAGAGTGTCACAAGGCCATGGCCATGCTCATGTCTCAACAATTTTTGTTTTCAATTCAACAAACATGTTATTAATGACCTCTGGCCATGAGCCACCACATGAGACACAAAGTGGTTCCCTCCTCATCTCCAAATAGCTTATCACCCCTCTTTTCAGAATGATGCCAGCCTGGGAGTCAAGTGCCTTAGGTTTTAGTCTCAACTCCACCACCAAGTAGCTGTTTGAACTCCAGCAAGTCACGCCCCCTCTGCCTCAGTTTCCCACCTGTAAACTGAGAAAGTTGCACCACAGCCTCTGAGGCCCCTTCGGGGGCTGATATTGTAGAATTGCCCTCCCCCAGCGCTGCCGAGAAAGCACAAGGGCAAACACTCTTATGTACACAGTACGACTGTATACTTGAGAAGCACAGCCAACTGGGTTGAGATTGATTTCTCTGTCTAATCTGTCAGCAGAAAGTTAATAAAATAAATGTAAATTCTCAGATGACTTTAAAACTTGTCCCCACCGCACAGGAGCCCGTCAGCAGTCCACAAGGAGCCCTGCAAAGGCTGAGATGCCGAAGGGCTGCACTTTGCCTTTTGGGAGAACTCCCACGAGGAGCACTGCTGGGGTTACTTACTGCCTCCGTGCCTGGCTCCCCTCTTTGAAGCAGTGCTAATCGTGTCTGGCTAAGCCCTCAGTTCTCAGCCTGGCAAACCAAGCCTTTATGCTCTCTGCTCTCCAGGTGCCTACTTCTAGGGAATTCTCTGCTCTATCTTCTACCCTCACGCCCTGCCTGGAAAGCTCTGCTAGTTCATCTGCATCCCGGCAGCTGCCTGATTTCCACAAAAGTTGGTGGCACTGGGATGGTGGCAAGGTCTGTTTGCTTCTCTGTAGCTACTCATCACCATATGTGAGCCAAGCAAACAGGGGCTTTCTACCCTAGCCTGACTCGTGCCAAGGCACTCCAACCACAGGAGAAAGGGGGAGCTTCTGTGATAGTTAGGTTCATGTGTCAACTTGGCCAGGTGATGATGTCCAGGTGTTTGGTCAAGCAAGCACTGGCCTAACCATTACTGCAGGGACATTTGTGGCTCATTAATAAGCCAGAAGGCTGGTTAATTAAATCATCAGTAAATTGGCTGCAGCTGTGACTGATCACATCAACAAAGGGCATGTCTTCCACAATGAGAGAATTCAATCAGCTGGATTTAATCCAATCAGTTGAAGACTTTTAAGCAAGACAGATAGAGGACTTTCACTTCTTCTTTGGCTAGCCAGTGAAGCATTTCCTGAGGAGTTCATCGAATACCTTTAACGCAGTTGCCAGTTCGCTGCCTTCCCTACAGAATTTGGACTCGTGCATTTGTGTGAGATACTTTTATAAAATCTTATATTCATAGATATCTCTTTTTGATTCTGTTTTCCTAGAGAACCCTAACTAATATAACTTGGTACTGGAAATGGGGTGGTTTTTGAGAAACAGAATCTAAAAATGGGCTTTTACAGTTGGTTTTTCTATTCTGATTAGATTCAAAGGCACTATGACTCCATTTCCAATAATCAAGAGGGCACTGACAGTCCATGGCATGAGTTGGCAAAGGAGATACACAAAGTAGCATCATTTGATTCTCCTAATCGTACTCTTGTATGAAGCAAGACTCTGGGTGACAGTGTTTTTGACATATTAACAGAGTTTTGCAGAATTAAGATGTTGGCTGGTTGCTCTTAGATATGCTGGATAAAGTTATAAGAGAAAGGTATGAGCTAAAGCCTTCAAATTTAAGCCCCGTATGACAGATGTAAAGGTTTCCATGTGTGATCTGAAAGAAAATCTTATTTCCTTTGGCCGCAGACTTGAGATTTCTGAAAACCAGACCCAGAGTCTCATTTTGGGAGTAGCAGATTTACAATGTAAACTAAAATGTCAAGCTCGCAGGGTGTCTGCTGTTAAAGTAAAGGCATTAATTGGAAAAGAATGGGATCCTGAAACTTGGGATGGGGACAAATGGATTGATAATAATGGCAGTGAGGACAATGGAACCCTGGTTTCCGCTGAGTCTTTGTTAGATATACCTTCAGTGGTCTGTTCTGAGGAAACAGCCCCCACACCTCCAGTCTGCCCTGAGGAGACTGCCACCCAACCCCCACCTAAAGAGATTAACCCTTCAGTGCCTGCTAAACCTGTAATCACCTCCCCTGAGGAAGCAGCCCTTACTCCTCTGTCTGGAGAGACTAATCCTGCTTCACAAAATGAAACTGCAACAGAATGTCCTGAGGTAAATGGCTTGAGGAATATTTCTAATTCTTTTCATGACCTACCCCCACTATCAGTCTTTGCTTCAAGATCTATAACTAGACTAAAGTTATAGGCCCCAAAGGGTGAGGTATGAAGTGTGACCCATGAGGAAGTATGCTATACTCCAAAAGAACTGTATGAGTTTTCCAACTTATACAGACAGAAACCAGGGGAATATGTGTGGGAATGGATACTAAGGGTGTGGGATAACGGTGGAAGGAATATAAAGTTGGATCAGGCTGAATTTACTCATATGGGCTCACTAAGCAGAGATTCTGCGTTCAACTTTGTAGCTTGAGGGGTTAGAAAGGGCATTAACAGTTTGTTTGGGTAGTTGGCTGAAACGTGGATCAAAAGGTGGCCAACATTATCTGAGGTCAAAATGCCAGAACTGCCCTGATATAATGTAGAGGAGGTGATTCAAAGGCTTAGAGAGACTGGAATGTTAGAGTGGATTTATCATGGAAGACCTGCTCACACACCCCTGGAATGTCCAGAGGACACACCTTTTACCAGGACTGAGGAATAAGTGCTTGCTGAGGGTAAAGGGAACATGGAACGGGTAATGGAAGAAGGTAGTGATAAATATGAACTATGACCATGTGACCAGTTACAGAAAAGAGGACTATGGTGGCATGAATATTTCCTCGTTTTGTTATGAGTATGTTTGTATTTGTCTATAAAGCAAATATCTTTGTTTTCTTCTCTATCTTATACCCTTATCAAATGACATAAGCTGTATTGTTCATTTTCCAGTATTTAGGTTAAAGGAAATCAATTTTAAGAGAATTAATGTCATCCAAGGACTTGCACGCTATTCTGGAGAGATTTAGTGCATGCCCGGTTGTACGCAAGACAGCGGAGTATTGTTAGGCTAAATATATGTCTGTTATTGTTTTCTACTTAGAGATAAAGTATGGTTTAAGGTGATGTATATGACTGCCAAGTTGACAAGGGGTGGACTGTGATGGTCAGGTTCATGCATCAACTTGGCCAGGTGATGGTGTGCAGGTGTCTGGTCAAGCAAGCACTTGCCTAACCATTACTGCAAGGACATTTGTGGCTGGTTTATTAAATCATCAGTCAATTGGCTGCAGCTGTAACTGATTATATCAAAAAAGGCATGTCTTCCACAAAGAGAGAATTCAATCAGCTGGATTTTATCCAGTGAACTAAAGACTTTTAACTGAGACAGATAGAGGACCTTCACTTCTTCTTCAGCTAGCCGATGAAGTGTTTCCTGAAGAGTTCATAGAACACCTTCATTGGAGTTGCCAGTTTGCTGCCTGCCCTATGGAATTTGGACTCACGCATCCCCACAGTTGCATGAGACACTTTTATAAAATCTTATATTCATAGATATCTCTTGTTGATTCTGCTTCCCTAGAGAACCTAATAAAGCTTCCTTCAAGCCTGGACACCAGAGGTCAGCTACCTTGCAGTGACCTATGTCTTCCTCCAGCACCTACACTGGGTCAGCAGAGACTGTGATGGTGGGGTGGTGGGGTGGGGAGGGGGTATTGGCAGAACTCCACTGGAGCAAATAAAAATACTAAAAAAATACTGTGGGGCCAAGAACAGTTCTGACTCTGCCTGCAAAATTCCAAACCCACAGGAGCTCTCACATTCCTGCTTAAATAGACCTGCCTCAGCCTCTGGCCTATCTCCAATCCTCAGGGATCAAGCGTGGGAGGAGCAGGAAAAGGAGGAGATGGGTGGCTTAAATAACTTGAAAGTAACCACAGAGCCAAGGCAAATGGATTAAAAATAGGAACCCATTAACATTTTCATCCAGATGATGGGTGATCGTTACCGCATCCAAGGTTGGCTGTGTAAAGAGGTTCTCAAGCTCTCTGGGTCTCAATTCCCCACCCACTCCCAGTGCATGCGCCAATAGTACAGACTACTGAGAAATTTAAAGTTCATCAAGATTTTTCTGAGAAAGATGAGGAACCTTTGTAAGAGCTACTGAGGGGAAAAAGGGCAGATTTCTAGAATAATCTTAGGCAACCTCTCCTTTAGCCCTGAAGGACCTTGGACAATTCACTGTCCAGTGGTTGCAATGGAAGCTTATCTTTCTCATGCAAAGAGCTACATGATATCTATAAGAGACCAAAATTCCCAGAGTGAAGATATTTCTATCATATTCTTCATCATCATCATCGTTGTCATCACCATCATCGACATAAATTACTGGGGTATGAGCATGGGGTAGCAGGGACCGTGGCACCCACTGTGGGAGCCTCAAAGAAGAACATGATCCCCATCCCCCAGCAGCTCACAAAATAGTAGAGAGAAAATAGCAATTAACATAAAATACAAAATAAATGACAGTGTCCAGGAATGAGAAGCAAGATAAGACTTGACTTCCTGTCTTGGATCTGCTTCTGGGAAACCTTGGAAAGGTGATTCCCAGGGGGTCAGCTTCCTCTTTGATGAAATGCGAGTGTGGGACTAGAAGATTTCTGATGGTGACCAGGGCTTTACAGAGGACACAGGGTTGGAGTCCTCCTCGGAATGATCAGTAGGAGTGAGATGCAGGGGAGGGCATCCACCAAGAGGTAGAAAACCATGTGCAAAAGGTTGCGAGCAGGAAAATGCAAGGCACGTTCCATTCCTGTGCTCGCCCGCCTCTTCTGCAATGATTCATTCCTCTCCTGTGTGCCAGGTGCTTTCTAGACACTGAGGACACAGCCGTGAGGTCATTGGGGCCTGAGGGAGGACAGGGCAAGTGGAAACTGTGGATTCCCACACCATGGAGAATTTTGTATCTGTCTGCCCTGTGGAGGTCTATGCCACGTCCCCAGCTCTCTGGGGCCCATTTACACCAAGGAGAGGTTTAAAGGTGATAAATAAAAGCAAGAAGAGAATGAGGTGCAAGAAGAAGACAGAATCAATTATTCTGAGCAAATTAAAAGTGCTTGGCAGAGGATGGAAGGAGACAGGAGGCTGAAGGAGGAGGCCTGGGGAGGTTTGCAGTGGCCAGAACAACCAAGCGCTTGAGGAGAGAGCCAGGGAGAGAGGAGGAGTGAACCTGTCAGCTGGTGCCCAGAGACCACCTCGGGAGACAAAGACAAACACCCCACCAGGGTCTCGGTGGTGAAGGAGAGACAGCGAGTTGATCCTTGGAGCAGAATCACATTCCCCCGATGGTGCTTCTTAGAGAAGATACTGATTAAGTTGCATTAGTCCACAGAGGTGCCTGGCTTGGGGTAGCAGCGATAAGATTAATTAAACCATTTAGTTACTGGACCATGGGTTTGGGTTACAAACAGTCAAATTCACGCATCATGTTAAGGACTCAAATCTGCATGGCTCTCACCTGGGTCTTGTTTGGAAAGCACACTAAGTTGGAGAGGGCAAGGCTTGAAAACTGGAGTGTGTATGTACGTGAGTACATGCAGATTTTTTTTTAACCAGGTCCTGTGCCCACCTCTAGAAACCATGATAAAATTCTCAATAAATTATCTGACAATATTCACAAGATTAACCACAATGCTAAAAATATTAACAGTAATACTGTGCTGCACTCACAATAAATCAGTAAGCAAAAATATCGCAAACAAGAACCATGCACAGAACCAGCAATCCTGGCAGCCTGCGTGCCTCTTCTCAGCCCCTCGCCTCTCCTTTTGTTCTGAATACTTCTAATGCAATTTCAAAAGCCTTAGCTATTTGTCTACATTCTTCAACAACCTCCAAACACCTTCACACTCCTGACTTCACATCTAGGATAATCCATTTATGGGGTTTTGGACTTCTTCCATCATTTCCTGGCTTCCTTCCAGACATCTTCACTCCCTCCCAACATTGACTCAGTTTGTCACAGACCCTGGGAGGGGAGGAGACTGAGGCAAGTCAAGACAGGCCAGGAATGCATAGGTCTCACTTAGAAGTGAGGTTGCCAGTGCCTGTTGGGACGTGCAGTTAATCAGCTTCCAACTAATGTGAACTAACGATCAGTAGATTAATAGGATGTGCTGAGGAAGAGCCTTCTGCTCGCCCACTAATCGCTTGTTTACTTAACTCATAATCATGATGCTCATTAGGGATTGTTAGCACATCAAGCCTGTGTCTGCTGATACTGGGAAAGGCCTGAGTTTGTGGGACTCAATTGGCTGTTAGAGTTGGGCAATAGCATACACAGCTATCATTTCAGGGGGATGCGATACCTTACAGAGCTACCGTTTATTGAGAGCTTACTATGCTCCTGGCATTTTATCTCATTTAATCCTCACAACAGGCCTGCAAGAAAGGTATCATTATTCCTATTATAGAAAGGAGGGAGCCCTGGCTCAGAGACGTTAAGTGATTTACATAAGGTCACACAGCCGGGATTCCAACTCCATGGTCTTAGCCACTCTGCTGAGCTGTCCCCTGCCTCCATATGTAGAGACTTCATTAATTCAAGAGCTCACTGAGTTTGAAATTCCATTAAGTGATGTGCTAAGAGAAGGTGAGAAAACCTGTGCCCTGCCTGCTTCTTTACTGAGGAGCCCAGGTATCGTCGATGATGGTGGAGAGACCTTGGAGTCTGGTGTGTACAACTCATGAATATTTCTTGATTTCTCTGGAGTGTGGCTGCATAAAAATGGAAACTTCATTCCACCTTTTGTGAGAACATAAGCTCCTCCCCATCTGCTATCTGGGACAGTTCCTTGGCTCCTGAGGCATTTTCTACGCTAGTACGCTGAGTTCTGTGTCCTTGGGTTCTGAGGGTACAGAGCCCTCCCTGCCTGGCTGGGACAGAAGCAGGATTTGGAGGAAGGAGCAGTTTGCTCTTCTCATCCCGCTCGCATGACCTACCTACCCGTCCCTTACCTACGTCCCTGTCCCACACTCGGTCTAAGCACGGGCAGAGCACCTGCGCTTAGGTGTACCCGACTAGATGGATGTTCTCTGTCCAAAGATGCTACTGAGCACCACGGGGTTGAGCCTCGTACACAATTATGCCTCTTTCAAGTGTTCAGGAAGGGGAGCTGTAGTTTAGAGATGCTTATTGGCTTCCCCAAGGTCCAAGGGCAAAATAATCCTGAAAAAAGACATATCTGTTCTTGAGGTGCTGGACTCTGAGCCCCTGGTCATGCGGGGTGAAACACTTTGGTCAGCTTTAAATAAACCTCAAATTCCATATTAATAAAGACACTGACATTTAAGCAGCATGTTGTACTTTACAAAGCAATAGCACAAGAATGAATGCATTTAATCTTCACAATGACTCTCTGAGGTAGGCGTGGTGGTCCCCATTTCCCCCAGGAAGCTGTTAAAAGAGGTGCCCACGTCCTGAGTTCAATTAACAGCAGAGCTGGAATTCTAACGCTGCTCTTTGCCAGCAAGTCCCAGCCTCATTCACAGTCAGTGCTCAGTGGCCGCTGTATTATCACCAGCTGAGGTGGCAAAGGGGGTTATTTTTACCCTTGTCAATACTCCCCAAGTCTCATCACTGACACCTTCTGCGAAGACGAGGCTAAAGGTTCTGTATTCAAAACCAACTCCATCTCTCTCAACCTTTGTCCTGAAACGTAATTCACAAATAAGCAAAATCACCAATTCCCAAAAGGTTTCTCACAGCTTCACCCACCAGTCTGACATCGTAAGAACCATTTGTCCTCTAGGTTGATGTTGTCAAGTCTCATTTTTCAAGGCCACAATGCACAGTTGATTATAATTTAAAATGTTCCTACCCTTTGACCCAAAACTTTCACTTCCAGGAATTAGTCTCCAGAAACACTCCTGCAAATGCACAATGACGCATGATGAGGATGGAGAGAACCCACATGTCCATCAAGAGGGGAATGCTTACTTAAATGATGGCAGAGTCACAAAAAGAAAGTACACAGCTTTTAAAAAGAAGCAGGTAGATTTACATAAACTGATACAGAAAGCTGTTCATGATATAGGGAAAAGGGTAAGCTGTATAACAGTATGATAGAATAATCCCTTCCTTTCTTTCGGAAAGAAAAAAAAGGTATAGATTTAGTATGGAGAAACAAAATCCAGAGGAGTAGTCACCCATGATGGTCAACTTGGCAGGTGAGAGACAGGAACAACAGGAGGTGGGAGTAAATTTTCCAAAGGAGCCCTGTGGGTGGAGCAGGAGCAGCTTCTCTGCCACCTCTAGTTTCCCTCCAGCTGTGACTTGAATGGAAGGATGGTCATATTTGGACATCAATAAGGGTATTCTAGGAAAGGTCACATCCATTTGCATCCCTATTCAATTCTCTTCAGTCATCAAGTCTCATCTGATTCGGAATGAAATCAAATAATAAAAATGAAGCACAAATTTATTTACCACCATGGGAGGATTGGGCCATTTTTTTTCTATCAATTTCCCAGCTCAGAAATTGCCTTTTAAATGGATAATGATCTTTCTGAGGGTCCAGATATTACCTTGAAACCTCACATTTTGATATATCCAATGCTGTTCTCTTATATAAATAACAGTTATTACTGCAAAGCGATTTTTTTCCCTGCACTTCCAAAGTGTTCCTGCAGGAGATGGCAAGAAAATGGATTTCATTAATATTCCACTTAGCACTGTGGCTTTTTTCCAGCACCAACATCCACATAAATCTCCTCATGAGTCTTTTATATACATGCCATCCCTTCCACCCTGCCACTGTCTCATTCCTTCTGTCCAGGCTCTCCTCCTGCTTCCTCCTCATCAACTCTTCCCAGGAAAAAGGATGCCCCATCCTCTGCTCGGTTAGTCGGTGGCCGGACGATGTGGCCGCTCAGGGCCTGGGCCCCCATCAGTCGTGGTGGTGCAGTTACAGCCCCTCTCCCCCTCCACCAGCCAGGGGGTGGTGGGCTCTTTGATTTTTCCTATTTGGTACTAATTAGAGCCCAAGGTAAAATGCATAAACAAGCCCCGTTGCTCGACATGCGTGGGAGACTGTGGGTCTCACTGGACCCAGCGTCCGGGTCCAGAGAAAGGGGAGGCCTGGGCCCTGCACAGCTCCCCGAGTGTGCCCACGTCCCAGCCGCCGACACCCCTCAGCCTAGCAATGCTCCCGCCAGCATCTGGAAGGCAGCTGTTATTAGGAAATATTTATAAAAGACAGTGTTGCTGCAATGTGCTTTACAGTCATCTCATGGGAGAGACCAGGGAGCCCAGAGAATTGTTCTGGACATGGTCGCAGCCTCTAGAGTCTTCCCGCCGAGCACCTTCCAGGTCCAATTCTGTCATTCCCGGGCCCTGACACAGAGATCCCGGCTTCCCTCCATGCAACCCCTGGGCTGGCCTCCAGCGCTACACATTAAAATGAAGAGCCAGGTTCACATTTTCAAGCCCTTTCATCACAGTTAATCTTTTTTTTTTACCCTCACCACAATCCTTAAAGGATGTCAACGTAATTATTGTTTTTATTTTATAAATGGGATCATTGAAGCTCAGTGAGAGGTTGACTGACTTACTCAAGGTCACAAAAAATAAAAATTCAAAAAACATTTACGAGATCTCGTATGTGCTGAACCTCATGCTGGGTACTTTGGCACCGTCTTTGCAACAACTTCCCAGCCAGGAATTGGCAGGGCTTGGATTTGAACCCAGGCCTCTGTTAACTTATGCTAACTCCAAGATGCTCCCCATGACATCAGATTGTTTCTCAGTTCCTGGAATGAGATCCAGTCTCCAGGTTCTGGGATCACACTGCCCCATGTCCCAAGATAGCTCACACCTACTTCTACTGCTGCACTGGCCCCAGGGCCATTGTATAGTTACAGATTTCTAACTCCCCTTAGCCTGAGAACTTCTCCTGGGCAGGGACAGCATGTTACTCATCTCTCAAGCCCCAGCATCCACCACAACATTCAGTGGGGCTCAACAGAGTTTGGTTGTTTGAATGAATGAATGAATGAAAAGCGAAGCAACAACTATATGTTGATGTTTGTGTGGGGGGCGGGAGTGGGGGTGTCACGCACATGTATACTTTCTATTTGAGAACAGAAGGCACTTTCTATTTGACCTGAAAGGTCAAGGTCCTCTCTGTGGACTCACCTTAACAGAAGGCAGCCTGAGAAGGAAATCTGCAGGTTTGTTCCTTACAGGAAGGCAGGACGGCACAAAGGTTAAGAGTGCACCACCTGCTCAGCCCCCTCTTAGCTGTAAAACCTGGGGTCAGTTTCTTAACTTCTTTATGCCTCAAATGGGGGATGCTGTGGATAGCAAATGAGTTATGCATGCAAATGCTCAGAACAAGCAGGCACATGGCAAGTGCTCAGGGCCACAATGACACCAGGAAAGAGGAGAGGGTGGCAGTAGTAGGGCCCTGTACCATTTACCAGGGACTGGCCCCAGGGAATGTGCCTGGACACATACCTTGCACACAACTCACGACTCAACGGGGACCTGTCTCCCTCAGATGGGGAGGCCCTGGTCCAGCATGAAGACCTCAAAAATATGGGGTGGAATGGGTGACAGTGTGATTGTGAAAACCCTGTGGATCGCACTCCCTTTATCCAGTGTATGGATGGATGAGTAGAAAAATAGGGACAAAACCTAAATGAAAAATAGGGTGGGATGGGAGGGGTGATCTGAGTGTTTTTTGTTTTGTTTTTGTTTTTTTTTTTTTTATTTTTTATTCTGATTCTGATTCTTTCTGGCGTAAGGAAAATGTTCAAAAATAGATTGGGGTGATATATGCACAACTATAAGATGGTACTCTGAAGAGTTGATTGTACACCATGGATGATTGTAAGGTATGTGAATATTTCTCAATAAAACTGAATTAAAAAAAAATATATGGGGTGGGGTCGAGCACCCATATTTCAGCTTGTTCAGCCCTTGAGTTCATGTCTAACCAAAGAAAGGGGCCAACCCTACAGTAAGATGAGGGTGACATGGGGGTTGGCTCATAATCAAAGAATTTTGCAAAGTGCATGGCCAGGAGGATGTGGGAGAAGCACTAAATGAGGCACTCACAGGAAGGGGATTGACCTATGGGCAAGGGGAAACTATTTGACACTCTTCACTTGGCTCCATGAGAACACAGTGGTGGGAGAATCTCTTCTGGACCAACACAGCGAGGCCAGGACCCCAGGCAGAGCCCACAGATTGTTCCTCACAGGTTACCAGACAATGCTGGGTCATTTTCCTCCTTCCTCTCCTGGCTGAGGTGCTCTCTGTGTGGAATGCATGATGGACCATGATGCTTGGTCGCAGCAGAGGAGGAACGGGGGCAGCTGTGCACGATGCGAACTCGGCAGGCTCCTGTGGGTCCTGCCCTTACTCCAGCTGGAAACTCTGCCCTTACTCCAGCTGGGGGGAAAGGCAGAGGCTAGAGCTACTGTCCTCTTTGTGAGAGACCAGCTGTGGCTGTTCTAGATCCCCTCCTTGATCTTCAAATCAGAAGCAGCTTCATGGACGGCAGCCCAGAGGCGTAACTACAACCCAATGCTATGCTCAGATGCAACAGGCGGTAGATTCTAGAGTCCAGCCAGGCTCAGGCATTTTTTCAAAATTCCCTGAGGCTGAGAGTAGGCTCTGAAAGGGGAGGAGAAGACAAGCTGTACCTGGGTGATGCCAAACATCTGGTTGGATCCACAAAGTTGAGCCAACTGCCTATGTAGTCCAGACCCCAAGGTGTCTAACATCCTGCAAACCAGCCACCTGCATGTCCCAAATCAGACCTTGGATACCAGATGGGCTGTCCTGGTGGGTAAGGCTGGTGCACAAGTGAGGCCAGTGAGCTGGAGTGTGGTCCTAGGGCCCAAGTGACAGGTTTGGTCCACGTGCCACAAAAGTCACCTTCGGTTGTGGCCTCGGACTGGGCCAGTTCAGTGTAAATTCAACACAAATACTAGAAAACAATCATATCTATATAACTGATACTGAATATTGTCACCTGGGAATAAAAAGGTAGATAAGTGAATAAATAGATACAGAAACATCCATGATCTATTTAGTCTTCAAAAACGTCCATAAAGCAATATATAATTTTGGCTCCAATAGTTATATTAAAATAAGACATCTAAACATTTTGTTAATACAGGATGGGAAAGAGAACATTAGAAGCAGAAAAGGATTTCTCCCACATGGGCCTCAGTTTCCATAAAATCATCGATAGGGTCCCTCCCGCCTCTAAATTCCAGACTGGAATTGACTTCTCAGTTCCAGCAAGAAGCTCATCTACATGACTGCACCTCCTCGGCCGCTCTAGTGGGGCGAGGCCAGAAGGGGACGCTGGTGCAGACTCTCAGAACTGTCTTTTAAATTCCTGACAGAGAGGGCAGTCAAGCAGACAGAACCTATGCGAAACATAGGGGTCCAGATCAGCTACTGTGTGGCCCGCTCTGTTCTAAGCACTTTGAACTTGCCCACTGCATCCTTCCAGAAATCCTAGGAGGTGGGCACCATTATATCTCCAGCTGGATGAGGATGCCCACATCTGGCTTCGTCACTGTGCCGCCCGCTGTGGCCTCAGTGACCAAACTAAAGGGGGGTGGGGTGGGCCCCAGGGCTACAGATGCTCCTCTAAAACTGCCCGACTGCTCTGAAGAGGGGGTCCAGGCCTGCTTTCAGTTAAAGATTCTCTGCCCCAACTTTTTGGCTCTTAAATTTCAATGAACAAAGCACTATTCTGTTGCTAGACGCCTACACGTCAAAGCCGTACATCCAGAATCAGATCTGCTGTGTCTCCAGCAGCCCCAGCCTGACTCATCTTCAGGCGCTGGGTCCTCCTGTCTCACCAAGATGAGAAATGGCTGTGACTGAGCTTTGGAGAGGGGCATGAACAAGACACAGGGGAGTCTGTTCTCTCCGCTTTGCTGAAGCAGGGGGTGAGAGAGAGGAGAAATCCTGGCTGACAGCTCTTTGATCTGACTGGCATACTGTCTCAGCAGTCGGCCATCAGAGTGGAACCTCCCACCTTGAGGTCCTGCTTGCCCCACGTGTAAACTATCTGCCGGCCACCGGCTGCCTTGTGGCAGGTCTAACTCTCTTCAGTATCCTGCACTGGCTGGAGCAATGTGGGGCAGGGTGGGGTGCAGGGCTGTGGGGTAGAGGGTGAGGGAATGCAGCAGCAGAAAAGGGCAGGCAGCTCAGCTTCTGGGCAGAGGGTCTGTGCTCTTAGGGCTGGGTAGGACTCACCCTCTGCCTGGTGCGCTAAGATAGTTCAAGGGCTTTCCCAACCCATCCCCACTCAACACCAATCTCTGACCTCTCTTGAGTATCGCTCAAAGCCCCCTTGAAATTGTTGTGTTCTCACTATCTCCATCTCTTCACCTCCTGTTCTCTCCTCAACCCACCCCACTGGGCTTTCATCTCCACCCCCCAAGACTGCGCTTACTAGAGTCACCAATCACCTACATCGTTCTGAAGCCCATGGGCAATCTTCTATCCTCACTTTATTTGGTGTCTCAATGGCATTTGACCACTTAAAGCACTTACTCCATCTTGAACTATTTTCTTCTCTAAGCCTCTCTGATGTTTCACTCCTCTGCTTTTCCATTATGGTTGTTTTGTTTTCCTGCCTCAGTGGCTGCTCCTCCTCAATCTCTTTTGTGATTCCTCCTTCTTACCAGACTTTCAAATACTGGAGTGTCCCCAGGGCTCAGTCCTGGGCTGTCTTCCCTGTCTGTACATTCTCCCAAGTGTCCTCAACCATTTCCATGGCTTTAATTTCCACTTACATATGAATGACTTTTTATTGTTCTGGGTTTTTAAACTGTGTATTATAAAATAAAACACGGATACAGCAAATCACACAGAGCAAATGAATAGCTTAGTGAATTATTATAAGATGGACAACTTTGCAACCACTACTTGGGTTAAGAAGTAGAACTTTTCACTATTCCAACCACAGGCCCACCCTTCCTCCAAAATAGTCACTTTCCTGATTTTTATAGTCGTTACTTCCTTGTGTTTTTTTTTTTTTTCTTTTATGGTTTTATCATCCAAGTGCATTCCTAGACACTATATTTTAGCCTTGCCCATTTTTGAAACTTTAAA
The DNA here is from genome assembly GCF_015220235.1 of Choloepus didactylus. Taxonomy (NCBI): domain Eukaryota; kingdom Metazoa; phylum Chordata; class Mammalia; order Pilosa; family Megalonychidae; genus Choloepus; species Choloepus didactylus. The sequence goes on along the minus strand of NC_051312.1, from coordinate 136,367,342 downwards.
ATCTCTTTTAATTTATAGATTCATCTTCATCTCTTTCCTTTCCTTACAATTAATTTGTTTTTTTGCCCTGTAGAGTTTCCCACAGTCTGGGTTTTGTTGCCTGAATGCTCATGATGGCAGTTCAACGTGTCCCTCTGCCTTTGTATTCCTGTAAAATAGCAGCTAGATCTAGAGACTTGATCAGATTCAGGTTCAATCCCTGCAGCCAAGACTATAAGTCTTTCTTTGATGCAATCTTGAAAGTAGATTTTAGCTTCTCCAGAGTTTGCCTGGAAGAAACTAAGAGAATACCCCCAGATGCTTAGAGAGAAATGTCTTGGGAGAAAGCCATTTTGAAACACAAGCTGGGAACAAAGGAAGAAGATGCCAGCCACATGACTTTCCAGACAACGGACGTGTTCCAGATGCCATTGGCCATTCTTCTGTGAAGGTACCCTATTTTGATGCCTTAGCTTGGACATTTTTATGGCTTAAGACTGTAACTTTGTAACCAAATAAACCCCCTTTATAAAAGCCAATCCATTTCTGGTATTTTGCATAACAGCAGCACTAGCAAACCAGAACATTTGGCTACCCAGGGATGCAGTTCATATAAAAATCACAGGATAAATGTTTATTTTCTGTTATTTACCCAGTTTACAAGATAATAAATAGGTTCCTTGTCATCTTCCGAAGATGATCAATTAGATAATTTTTAAAATGTCATTATGAACTCATGGATGTAAACATATTAATACTGTGCTTAAACATGGGTTTCAATCCATTGCAATTCTTATCCTTATTAGAGCTCAAATTGTCCTATCTTTGATCAATGGGAGCCTCTTTAAGCTGGTTCCTAAGTCCTTTTGACACGACCTGTTCCTGGCTCATCTTGTACATTTCTTGCCCAGACCTGCAATCAGCCATTTCTACAAGAAGTCCTGTTTTCTTTTTTTTTTTTTTTTTTTATCATCATTTTATTGAGATATATTCACATACCACGCAGTCATACAAAACAAATTGTACTTTCGATTGTTTACAGTACCATTACATAGTTGTACATTCATCACCTAAATCAATCCCTGACACCTTCATTAGCACACACACAAAAATAACAAGAATAATAATTAGAGTGAAAAAGAGCAGTTGAAGTAAAAAAGAACACTGGGTACCTTTGTCTGTTTGTTCCCTTTCCCTACTTTTCTACACATCCATCCATAAACTAGACAAAGTGGAGTTTGGTCCTTATGGCTTTCCCAATCCCATTGTCACCCCTCATAAGCTACATTTTTATACAACTGTCTTCGAGATTCATGGGTTCTGGGTTGTAGTTTCATAGTTTCAGGTATCCACCACCAGCTACCCCAATTCTTTAGAACCTAAAAAAGGTTGTCTAAAGTGTGCGTAAGAGTGCCCACCAGAGTGATCTCTCGGCTCGTTTTGGAATCTCTCTGCCACTGAAGCTTATTTCATTTCCTTTCACATCCCCCTTTTGGTCAAGAAGATGTTCTCCATCCCACGATGCCGGGTCTACATTCCTCCCCGGGAGTCATATTCCACGTTGCCAGGGAGATTCACTTCCCTGGGTGTCTGATCCCACGTAGGGGGGAGGGCAGTGATTTCACCTTTCAAGTTGGCTTAGCCAGAGAGAGAGGGCCACATCTGAGCAACAAAGAGGCATTCAGGAGGAGACTCTTAGGCACAAATACAGGGAGGCCTAGCCTCTCCTTTGCAGCAACCGTCTTCCCAAGGGTAAAATTTATGGTAGAGGGCTCAAACCATCAAACCACCAGTCCCCTATGTCTGTGGTCATGTTAGCAACCATGGAGGTGGGGTAGGCGAATACCCCTGCATTCTCCACAGGCTCCTCAAGGGGGCACTACATCTTTTTTTTTTTTCCTTGTTTGTCTTTTTTCTTTTCTTTTTTTTTTAACTTTCCCTTCTTTTTTAAATCAACTGTATGAAAAAAAAAGTTAAAAAGAAAACAAACATACAATAAAAGAACATTTCAAAGAGACCATAACAAGGGAGTAAGAAAAAGACAACTAACCTAAGATAACTGCTTAACTTCCAACATGTTCCTACTTTACCCCAAGAAAGTTACATAATATAGCAACATTTCAGTGAACTTGTTCCTACTACATCCATCAGAAATTAACAGACCATAGTCATTTCTGGGCATCCCCAGAACGTTAAATAGCTTATCTGTTCTTCTTGGATTATTGTTCCCCCTTCCTTAATTGCTCTCTACTGCTAGTTCCCCTACATTCTACATTATAAACCATTTGTTTTACATTTTTCAAAGTTCACATTAGTGGTAGCATATAATATTTCTCTTTTTGTGCCTGGCTTATTGCGCTCAGCATTATGTCTTCAAGGTTCATCCATGTTGTCATATGTTTCACCAGATCGTTCCTTCTTACTGCCGCGTAGTATTCCATCGTGTGTATATACCACATTTTATTTATCCACTCATCTGTTGAAGGACATTTGGGTTGTTTCCATCTCTTGGCAATTGTGAATAATGCTGCTATGAACATTGTTGTGCAGATATCTGTTCGTGTCACTGCTTTCTGATCTTCCGGGTATATACCGAGAAGTGCAATCGCTGGATCGAATGGTAGCTCTATATCTAGTTTTCTAAGGAACTGCCAGACTGACTTCCAGAGTGGCTGAACCATTATACAGTCGCACCAACAATGAATAAGAGTTCCAATTTCTCCACATCCCCTCCGGCATTTGTAGTTTCCTGTTTGTTTAATGGCAGCCATTCTAACCGGTGTTAGATGGTATCTCATTGTGGTCTTAATTTGTATCTCTCTAATAGCTAGTGAAGCTGAACATTTTTTCATGTGTTTCTTGGCCATTTGTATTTCCTCTTCAGAGAACTGTCTTTTCATATCTTTTGCCCATTTTATAATTGGGCTGTTTGTACTATTGTCATTGAGTTGTAGGATTTCTTTGTATATGCAAGATATCAGTCTTTTGTCAGATACATGGTTTCCAAAAATTTTTTCCCATTGAGTTGGCTGCCTCTTTACCTTTTTGAGAAATTCCTTTGAGGTACAGAAACTTCTAAGCTTGAGGAGTTCCCATTTATGTATTTTCTCTTTTGTTGCTTGTGCTTTGGGTGTAAAGTCTAGGAAGTGGCCTCCTAATACAAGGTCTTGAAGATGTTTTCCTACATTATCTTCTAGGAGTTTAATGGTACTTTCTTTTTTTTTTTTTTTTTTTTTTTTTTTTTTTAATAATAATTTTATTGAGATATATTCACATACCACGCAGTCATACAAAACAAATTGTACTTTCGATTGTTTACAGTACCATTACATAGTTGTACATTCATCACCTAAATCAATCCCTGACACCTTCATTAGCACACACACAAAAATAACAAGAATAATAATTAGAGTGAAAAAGAGCAATTGAAGTAAAAAAGAACACTAGGTACCTTTGTCTGTTTGTTTGCTTCCCCTACTTTTCTACACATCGATCCATAAACTAGACAAAGTGGAGTTTGGTCCTTATGGCATTCCCAATCCCACTGTCACCCCTCATAAGCTACATTTTTATACAACTGTCTTCGAGATTCATGGGTTCTGGGTTGTAGTTTAATAGTTTCAGGTATCCACCACCAGCTACCCCAATTCTTTAGAACCTAAAAAAGGTTGTCTAAAGTGTGCGTAAGAGTGCCCACCAGAGTGATCTCTCGGCTCGTTTTGGAATCTCTCTGCCACTGAAGCTTATTTCATTTCCTTTCACATCCCCCTTTTGGTCAAGAAGATGTTCTCCATCCCACGATGCCGGGTCTACATTCCTCCCCGGGAGTCATATTCCACGTTGCCAGGGAGATTCACTTCCCTGGGTGTCTGATCCCACGTAGGGGGGAGGGCAGTGATTTCACCTTTCAAGTTGGCTTAGCCAGAGAGAGAGGGCCACATCTGAGCAACAAAGAGGCATTCAGGAGGAGACTCTTAGGCACAAATACAGGGAGGCCTAGCCTCTCCTTTGCAGCAACCGTCTTCCCAAGGGTAAAACTTATGGTAGAGGGCTCAACCCATCAAACCACCAGTCCCCTATGTCTGTGGTCATGTTAGCAACCATGGAGGTGGGGTAGGCGAATACCCCTGCATTCTCCACAGGCTCCTCAAGGGGGCACTACATCGTTTTTTTTTTTTTTTTTTTTTTTTTTTTATCCTTGTTTGTCTTTTTTCTTTTTTTTTTTTTTTAACTTTCCCTTCTTTTTTCAAATCAACTGTATGAAAAAAAAAGTTAGAAAGAAAACAAACATACAATAAAAGAACATTTCAAAGAGACCATAGCAAGGGAGTAAGAAAAAGACAACTAACCTAAGATAACTGCTTAACTTCCAACATGTTCCTACTATACCCCAAGAAAGTTACATACTATAGCAACATTTCAGTGAACTTGTTCCTACTACATCCATCAGAAATTAACAGACCATAGTCATTTCTGGGCATCCCCAGAACGTTAAATAGCTTATCTGTTCTTCTTGGATTATTGTTCCCCCTTCCTTAATTGCTCTCTACTGCTAGTTCCCCTACATTCTACATTATAAACCATTTGTTTTACATTTTTCAAAGTTCACATTAGTGGTAGCATATAATATTTCTCTTTTTGTGCCTGGCTTATTTCGCTCAGCATTATGTCTTCAAGGTTCATCCATGTTGTCATATGTTTCACCAGATCGTTCCTTCTTACTGCCGCGTAGTATTCCATCGTGTGTATATACCACATTTTATTTATCCAC